>NC_141697.1:947182483-949840581 GCF_964263255.1 Lissotriton vulgaris
CGGACCCCGTCCCGGGCACGCAGCAGGACCAAGGACAGCGCCCGGGATGGGGAGGCCGCCCTCCCCGGGCCCTCAGGGGCCCCCGGCCGGAGCTGCTGAACTCAGCCGAGCGAGGGGAGGCTTCCCGGGCACGACGGAACCCCGTCCTGGTCCTTTGGCTGTGCGGCAGGCCGGTGGACCGGGCCCAGGGCCGTGGCACCCGACCCGGGGCCCGGCCGGGCCCCTGGACCCAGCCTGGGCTCCCAAGCCCGGCGGCGCAGGGAAAGCCTCCCTGGGCCCTCCGGACCCCGTCCCGGGCACCCTGCCACGCAGCAGGACCAAGGACAGCACCCGGGATGGGGAGGCCGCCCTCCCCTGGACCTCAGGCCTCAGGCCTTCCAGGTAAGCCCGGCAATCTGGTCGCCCCGTTGGAAAGCATTGCGCGCTACTATTGCAAACACATTATCTACCGGACTTGCTCTAGATGGCGCTCCAACATAAGGAATGAACCAACACCTTCCCTACTGGAATCGTGACGAGCTAAAGTCGTCAGCAGCACCGAAGGGGTTAATTAATAAATATACAGTGGCGTCTAAGGGGTCAATCCACCTGGCTTTTATGGACTTGTCCACAGCCTTTGACCTAGTTAATAGGTCAAGGCTGTGGACAATGCTCTTGGATCTGGGTTTGGATAGGGCTCTTGTGGATTTTCTGGCTGAACTCCACAGAGACCTGAAGGCGTCAATACGCATGACACAGGAGGAGAAGTGTACTGCTGACTTTAAGTCTGGTAGAGGTGTACGTCAGGGGTGCATTTTGGCCACAATGTTATTTTCTATCTATATTAATTCATTAGGAAACACCTTGGCTACAGCTACCACTGATGTCCCATATATGGAGGGGGTCCCATTGCCTGTTTTACTGTATGCTGATGATACAGTTCTGATCTCAAGGACCCCCATCGGCCTGCAACATCTTCTTAACTCCTTTGGGGCTTTTATGCACAAAATAGATCTTGTGATAAACATGGAGAAATCCCATGTTATGTCCCTGGGGAAGGGGAAAAACAGCACGAAAACACTTACCTGTAATGGTGTTGTATTAACAAAAGTTAAAGTCTTCACCTACCTTGGAGTGGTGTTTGATGACACGGGCTCCTGGGTACCTCAAATTACCAACAAAGTGGCTGCCGTAAGAAGATCGTTGGCTGCAATTTTGGGGTTTGCAAAAAGATTGGGCGGAAAACCAGCAGAGGCCATACTGGCTATATACAGATCTAAAACTATAGCCATAGCTAGGTATGGAGCAGCGATATGGGGTTATAAAGATTCTGCCCAAATCCAGAGAGAGGAAAACAAATTCCTCCGTTCACTTTTTGGGCTACCCCATTCAACATCATCCTTTGCAGTACATATGGAACTGGGGTTGGGCTACCTTGAGGATTCCCTCAACATGGCACCACTCTTGTTTTGGATTAAAATATGGCTGAACCCTAACCTTACACTAAACCATAAGATCATTAAGGACTGTATGGGACGTGATAGAGCAAAGAATATTCAATGGCTGTCATACATAAAAACAATAGCAAAGCAACTAGGTCGGCCTGAATTATATAATAACCCCGAAAATCTATGTAAGGAAGATATTACATGGGTAAAGAAACATTTTGTGGGTAACAGAGTATTAGAGCGTGAAGCTCGAGAAATTGTTAAGCCAACAGTAAGGGTACATTATTCCCTGATTACAACAATGTCTATACAAGCTTATTTGACTATTGTCACAAGACCATACCATCGGTGGCTTTTAACAAAATTCCGTTTTAATCAGGCACATTTTTTGCTGGGCAAATATGAGAAGTGGTGTAGACCAACGGAAAATGAACCTTGTAAATGTGATAGTTTCTCTGATCAAGATCTTACGCATTTTTTGTTTTTTTGCCCTTTCTTAGTGGAAGGTCGTAAAAAGTATATTGTACCACTGCTAAGGGATAAGGGGTTTACACAGGTAAAACCTGCACTGCTATTTCTACAGCTTATGGAGACCCCAGTAGTGATGTTTGGAGTTGCGAACTTTCTGGTAGCTTATATCCGTGTTAGGCAGAATAGAGTAAGGGACACTGGTATCGCATAAAGTTTAATTGCCACAGTCTTCAACTTTACTATGTACATAATGAATTAATAACGCAATAATATTTGATATGAGATAATGTATATTTATGTAAAAATTTTCCATACAATCATTATATTGCCCGTTGTTTTTATATTCATGGATTGTATTGTTTTTATCAAACCTTTTTAACTATTTTATATAAACTTGAAAATGTCTATGTATAGGTATAGTATACTTTTATGATTTTAAATAATCGAATAAAGTGACTTTGCATTTGACTTTGACTTTGATTTACAGGGAGCTGGAGCATTTGTCATCCCTCCTTATTGCAGCTATTGTTATTTCATTATGAAGAAAAACAATTGTGAAACAGCATTTTGATTCTAAATATATAATATATATGTAGTATGAAGTATGAAAACTTAGGAACCTCTGCACTTATTTTATTTTTTTACACTTTAAGCACCTTGCCCACTCCTTTTACAGAAGCTGTCATTGAAGTAGGGTTGTCACTTTTCCAAGAGAACCAACAATTTGCTGTCCTTTTAAGAGTCTCCAAAGGCCTGGGCATGATACTAAATAGGACTTTAAGCAAAACGACTTTTCTGCCTTAGTTTCCTTTAATTATACCATTGATCATTAACACAGATAGAGAGCACATTTATAAGTCCTTTCTCTTTATATTTGCTTTTGAAGTATGTAAAGATAGGGGCTAAAATACCTGCTTTACGTGACTTTGCTTATGTTTGTACTGGCCTGGATCTATAGTGCCTGTAGAAAAATGGTCAGGTAGCAACGCTAGATTGAAGCACTTCGCCGACGATCACAGATAAGAGTCGGACAGCAAGAAGATAGCGGCAAGTGTCCCAGTTAAACATGCCAAAAACCTAGCCATGTGGCCCTCTCGGAAAACCCTGCAGTCTTTTGCTGGACTGATCTTGACTTTCTACAGCACATGCAGCAGGGGTCGGCCCCCCCTAAGAGGCCCTCTAGAGATCCCAGGGTGGGCGCCAAGCTCTGGCCAAAAGTAGAATTAATAATTTTCAGAAATAAACAAATTGCGACAGTTAGCCGCCGCTCAGCCCTAACATCTTTTGTCATTAATATCCTGGTAGGAAGATGGTGTCAAAAGGAAATGGACTTCAAATAACCATCAAACCCCCTACACCCATTTCTAACAATCACACTGTGGATACTTTTACACATTAGTAAGTCCTTCCTGACCACCGGTGTGTTTGGCAATCATGTATTTGATTACATTTTGGTAATAAAACTTAACTTGTAAGTTTAAATAAGTCTAGACATATTAATACATTGGCAGTTTAATAGAATAAGTGTGAACATTTTTGAAGGGGGGGGCTGTGATTTTTTTTTGTTGTCCACTGTGTGGCACCGCATCAAAAAGTTTGAACACCCCTGATATACAGGAATGAGGACCTTCAGCCCGCTACCCTTCCCGCGCTGGCCATACTTCTTCCCGAGTGTCGCCCTTGAGTCTTCGGCTGAGGCCACAGAGCCCAGGGACCTCCAGAGAGACGGGCTGGCCTACAGCGCGTGCCCCAGATCCGACGCTCCCGGCGGGGCGGCCGCTGCTGCGTAACTAGGTCAGGCGCCGGCCCGTTCCCGGGAAGGGACGAGGAAGTGAAGTGAGCCCAGGAGGTCTGAGCCGCACTGATGACGGACGAGAGACACCTGGGAGGCGGCGCGCGGAGCCAGGCCGCCGCTTCTTTTGGTTTGCATGAGGACAGAGCGGTTACAAAAATAGCACTAGATATTTTTGAGTAAACACAGCTCGCCTCATGAATGTACGGGCAGATGTCTGGCTCTGGGAAAGAACACTGCGTCATTAGATAAAAACGATCACATTAGTTACCGTTACGTCTGAAATAGTTTTCATGCTTTTGACCCAGTCCCGTCGTACATAAAAAACAACAGTACGAAGGCATTAACATATGTTAAACGAATTCCTCAAATACCTATATATTTAATCATGTTGCACAGTAAACACGTTTTACCAAACGCACAAAATAAACTCATCCAAACTTTTTATCACTTAGTTATTGTTCTGCACAATTCTTGCCGAACAGCACCACACTATTCGATGTCAGACAAAGGTTGTTTTTCTCAATACAAAAGTCGCTTCAAATAATTTACACAGCCTCCAGCGTTGCCCATCTTTGCTCCTTGTTATAAATCTAGAATAGATCTTTCTACTTCATGTACCGTTTTTCTCTTCAACACCCCTACTGGGCGGTTGTTCCATACATCGACTTCTCTTCCTGCTAAAAACAATTTTCTCAAGTGCTAAGCTGCGAACCCTCCTCTTCACCACCCTGAAATCGTGTGCATTGGATTAGGACTCTGTTTTCTTCTAGGAAAGTGGAAGTCTAATATATCGCATTTTCCCGAACGCTTCCCCACCCCTTCCCTTATATACCTATACCAATAGTCATGTAACCAAAAATCACCAATCAGGCCCCAGGAAAACAAAGATATTTTCTCACAATTATTCTATCAAACTTAGCAGGACTGAACATTTAACAAATCAAATTTTGAAGTTAAGTTCCGTTACACTCAAATATATGATTGCCAATTCCCTAAAAGTGTAGAAGTAGCCACAGTGTGATCAGAATATGGGGGAGCACTTTTGAGAGGAATTTAGAGCCCTATTCCACTTTGGCACGTATTCGGAGCCAGGACATGAGTGGCAAAAGGTGTTACAGATAGCGTATTTACAAATCGGTTTACTTTCATTGACTAAAAATCAGTGTTTAATTTGAGCCAGTGGTTTCCAGGTTCTCAGCACTGGCACTTAATTGTCAACATCAGCACTTATGCTGCCACATGGCGGCAGTATTTATCTAAATAAGAGTTTAACACAAGAGTTGTTTGTTGATTCATATACATAAAAAATAACTAATACCTGCTTCCCAAGCTATTCTTATAGCTTTGGGGACGTGGAATAGTCTGAATTGTCACACTTGTAGAATGTGATGGGTAATAGTTGTTTGTGTTGGTTCATTAATCCGAGATGGTGGCAGGAGCATTGGGTTGTGCAGGCTGCAGTGGTCTCCTGATAAGGGCCATGGCACTTGTTTTACAAATTAAGCACTACTAAAAAGTACAGCACTGCTTTCAACATAGTATTTGTTTCTGTTTACCAGGAGCATAATAAATGCTTCCCTTGGCCAAAGACTTCCATTACCACCTCTGGGATCAACTAACGCCCCTTCCTCAGGGGGAGCATGCCATATATATTGAAGCCCTCTGCTTTATACTGTCTATAGCCTCATGTTATAGGGCTTGTACTTTGCTCTATTTTTCATATTTGTGACCTACCTCTCTGGACTATCTTCAGTTCAATCTTTCTGAGGTATGTGTATGTGCAAATGGTCTTTAAAGACCTGTGAAAAACTCAGTTGTGCCGCAGATAAGACTCCAGACAATGCCCAGCCAAGCCCACAGCAGCTCGAGCTGCAGCAGCTCGGGGTGAGACACACAACGGGGGGGCTGAAGCCATATTAGCCCCATGGGCGTTGCATGCCTGCATGAGAGGCAGGGTCAGTACTGATTGCATAAGGCAAACCTCTGTCTAGAGTGACACAGTGGGTGAAAAAAGATGGATTGGAATGCTACCCCAAGTGATTTCCTTGGGTATGCCATTTGCAAGCATACCTTCCATCATGTTTTGAGTGATTTTTTTCACAGCAAAAGTATCCTGCAGGAGAATAGGAAATAGCTTAGTAGATAAAGTCTAGTGTTGGCAACAAAGTGATGTTCCAAAGATCGCTGACCACGTGATGTCTCTGATGTAGAGCTTTTCAGGATAAGCTTGATCTTCATGACAAAGTACTCAGTTTGTCTGTAGTGTAGTTGAGGTCTGGTGTAGGTGACAACGATATACTCAGAAATATTATTTCACTTAAAGAAAGTGATGTGATAATACATCTCCCAATAAAATAGTCATATAGAAGGATGTGTTGTAGATAATATTATTATTTCTAGAGGTAAGCATAGTATCTGATCACACACTGCCTAAAGAACAGATCATTCATGTCCACAAATCTATGTGAGGGACCACAACACACTGCGCGGGGCATCCAAAGGCATAGCAGGAGTGTGTCTCATTGTAATCAGTCACCAGCCGTTAGAGGAGGAGGTAGTGGTGGCAACAGGCTGGCAGCACCCTTCAGTTTTTTTGTTTAGAAGAGATGGAAGATAAGAAAATGTGCTCTATGAGTCTAGTGGCCGGGGGCCACTGTAAAGCCATGGTAAAAGAGAGGGGGAACAATGCTATCCTCCATTCTGCCACATCAGATGATTTGGCATGCGCAGTGGAGTAGTGTGTAATATCTCACTCCAATGAAGTTAGGGAGGTACCAGGGGTCACTGTCCAACAAGGTCTGGCAATGATCATAGGAGGCAGTGGGCAGGTTCCAGTCCCAGATTTCCGAAGGGAGCTCCTCACAGCATCAGAGGGGACTGGTGGAAGGCAGTAGATGATCATTGAGGTCACCAATGATGTCATTTAACATATCATGAGTGATGTAATATGTGAGGTCATAAGCAGTTCATGGCAGGACTCAAGTTATAGTGAACTCACTGAACTATAACTGGTGAATTTCTATGGTTTTTAGTTTCTAAATGTTAGTTGTCTTTTCCTTATTTCATCACCTGACTAATGGTTCAGTGAATGTCTGTGTTTTTTAATGTACACTAAGCTCTTATTATCATACCTAATTATAACATCACTTTACCCTTTGTTTTTTTCAGTGAATTTCAGTTTTTCTTTTAGATATTCAGCCCATACCTCCACCGCACACAGCCTTCGATCATTCACAGCAGAGGGTTGGCACAGGCCCACCCCCTGCAGGTGGCCAAACCTCAGCAGCCTGCTATCCGTGGCCATCTTGCTGTCCCTGCTTGATCTCCATTCTCCACTTGCATGCCCCTGCCTCCATCTTCGGCCTTCTGTAGTCAGATTGCTCCCCTCCCCGCCTGCCCTCTGTCCTCCATCTGCGCACCCTTGCCCCTCCTGCTTGTCCTCCGTGGTCAGCTTGCTCCCACCCACCTCCTGCCTGCCCTCTGTCTCCATCCGCATGGTCCTAGCCCCTCCTTGGTTAGCGTGCTGCCTCCGTTCTCCATTTGCATGCCTTTGCCCCTACCTCCTGCTTTACATGGCTCATAGTGCTGACTTTGCCCATACCGGCCTGCTCACTGTGATCAGATTGCTGCCCCTGCCCCCTCTGCCTGACCGCTCACCATCTGTGTGCCTCTGTCCCATCCATCCAGACCTTTATGGACAGATTACTGCTCCTGCAGCCTGTCCAATTTGGTCAGCTTGCTGGCCTAGCCCCCATTCTTCATTCTCCATGTGCGTAGCCCTGCCCCCTCTCTTACTCCCCCCATGGTCCTTTGTGCTTCCTCTGTCCAAGCACACTTCCCCCAACCCTCCATTGTCCACATGATGCCTCTGCCACCTCATTATAACCTTTTGTGGCAGTTGTCCTGCGACTGCCCTTCCTGCCTACCCGGCATGATTAGCTTGCTGCCCCTACTCACCTCCTCCCTGCACTCTGTTGTCTGAGTCCCTGTCCCTGCCCTCTACCTCTTGCCCTGTATGGTCCAATGTGCTGCTACTGTCCCTCCTGCTTGCCCTCTATGGTTAGATTATTGTCCCTGCACTTGCAGCCTCCCCCTGCCCAACATTGTCTGAGGCACAGCCCTCCCTCTTGGCCTTTGTGCTTAGCTTGCTGTCCCCATCCTACTTCCCCCTGCCCTCCAATGTCAGAGTGCATGCTCCAACCTGCCCCATATTACCCTCCAAGTTTAATAAAGTTGCCACAGCCCCTCCCTCCTACCTAAAGATGTCCTTTGTGCTGTTCTATCCACCCTGCTTCCATTGTGCGAGTCCAAAACCCTATACCACCGCACCTCTGTTGTCTGTGTGTGTTCCCTTATTCCCTACCTGCTGCCCTCCATGATGCATGGAGCTTCCACCCCCCCATCCTGTCCTGCATGGTAAGCATGCTGCTCTTGCCCTACCCCCTTCCGCCTGCCTCATCTGTCCATGCCTGGGCCCTTGCACCTTCCCTTCTGCCCTCCATGACCAGTTGCGCTGGCACTGCCCCCTCCCTTCTGCCCTGTGTGGTCATCTTGCTGTATCTTCCTTCCCCCTCTCTGTGTTGTCTGATTCCATACCTCAACTCCCTTCCTTCAAGCCCTTCATGGTCCCACTGTGTGGCCACTGCCCCTCCCTCTTGCCCTCCATGGTCCGCTGTGGTGGCCTTCCCACCTGCCCTGCTTGGTCTGTTGGGCTGCTACTGCCCCTCCCTCCTTCACTGCGTGGTTAACTTGTTGCCCCTGACCCTGCTACCTCTCAATTATCTCCCTCCTGCCTTTCATGGCCCTTCTTCTTCCTGCCCACCATGGTCCGTTGTGCTGCCACTTCCCCTTTTGCCTGCCCTGCTGGGTTAGCTTGCTGCACCTACCCCTGAACTCTATTGTCAGTGTGCATGCTCTTGGCCCTCCCCTCTTGCTATCCATGGGATATTATGGTGTCCCAGCCCTACTTCCTCCTGGTCTGTGTGGTATATTGTGCTGCCACTACCTCTACCACCAGTTCTGAAGAGTCAGCTTTCTGCCCCTTCCACCTGTCTCCTGCTCGCCATTGTCCGAGTTCGTGTCCCTACACCATTCCTCCTGACCTCCATGGTCCGTAGTGCGCCAGTGCCCTAGCTCCATGTCGTACATGGTCTTTTGTTCTGCTGCACTCCCTACCTCCTGCCCTTCATGGTTTGTTGTGTTGTTCAGAGTAGTCAACTTCCTACATTTGCCCCTGCACCTTCCACCTGCCCTCAATTGTCAGAGTTGGTGACTCAGTCCCCTCTCTCCCCACAGAGTTCCAATGAACAACTAGAAAGCTAACATTGGCTATGCCCGATGGTAACTATAACTTGCCCCCACCATTCACAATGTTCTCATCAATAATTTCACTACAAATGTTGCAGTGATAAAATCAATGATGTGATAAAAGATGTCATGAGTGATGTAATATGTGAGGTAATTAGCAGTGCAAGGCATGGGCGCAAGTTATAGTTGCCTTAAGGCATGAGTTATAGTGACTTTATATCATTCTGACTATAACCAGTGAGTTTCTGTTTTTTTTAGAGGTTAAAACGTTACATTGTTACTGAACATTTCACCCAACTATAATGATACTTAAACCTTTGTGGTTTTCTGTGAATTTCTATGGCTTCTTAAAATATAAAGTAATATTTCATTGCAACACGTAAATCTAACCCCCTGCTGCAGACGGCAGCAGGAAGTTGGCTGCAGGACCTGCAGCCAGCCCTGGCTTGCGGCCAGACCCTGTGGGAAAACCCCTGCATGCTGCCAATCCCTTTGGCGCTTCGTAGTGGGGGGTTGTCCACAAAACCTGTCCTAAGGCCAAACCATATGGCTATCCCCTGTAAAGGCAGCCAACCCCACACTGCGCACAGCATTTGGTTGTGCACGGTGAGTTGCAGTCAGGGCCTGCAGCCAACCGCCTGCATTCAGTCAATCCATGCTGCGCACGACCTTTGGCCATGCGCAGTGGGGGTTTAGCCACAGGTCCTGACCTGCAAATAGGCCCTCTGGCCATCCACCCCAAAGACAACCTACCCCACACTGCACATGGCCTTCATCCATGTGCTGTGGGTGCTTGGCCGCATTACCTGGCCTTGGATGAGCCCACCCCTCGGGCCTGGCATGATATTTAGGGAGAGGAACGCACACAGCCCCTCTCCCAGGACGATTTTGGACCTAGAGACCCCATCCCCTGTCTGGGACGATTTTGTTGGGGGAGAGGGGAAACAGACAACCGCCTTCCCAGGTTGTTATGGGCCCCAGGGCCCCAATCTCCTGGGGCCTGGCATATTTATGAGGGGGAGGGAGGGACACAGCTCCCCTCCCTGTCCTGATTTTGGCCCGAGGGACCCCATCCCCAGGGGCCCGGCACTATCATTAGGGTAAGGGTTCACATGGACACCCTCCTCAGGCATATTTCTACCTCGAGGCCTAGCATTCATATTTGGGGGAGGAGCCTGTTCTGGGGACCCATGCAAGTGAAGATGAAGTATTTTGGAGAGCGGGCAAAATTTATATGCTGCTCTGTGGATGGACCAAGGAACATTTCTCAGCTTTTTGCTGCAAGATTTTCGTAACCCAGAGCTGATCTGCTATAATTACTGTTTGTACCTCACATTAGTCATTGGTTTTGCAGTTTGGACCGCAAACAACTGATCTTGGCTGGTCTTGTCTTGTTGCTGGATTACTTACGATCTTAAGGAAATTCTGATGGTTGCTCCTAAGAATTCTTGCCCCGATGATGACCTAATGAATTTGCAGAAGTCGAAATGCCGTTCACGCCTTCCTTTGGCAAACTAGGAGGAAGCATATATTGTATTGTGTTCTGTCATTTTACTGACTTTTTGTGTAAATTGTCTATTTGCCATTGTTTTTGTTTACACTGTTATGTTTTCTATTATGTATGGTATGCTTAACTGTTTGAGCACCAGCTAAATATTGTATATATGTTTTGTATTGTGGAATAGTTTTTAATTATAAATGTTTTTTGTATAAATACTGTGTGTACCTTATTTCACAGCCCTGAATCCATTGTTATTTATGTTTTGTTGTAAGAAGAATACTTTTTTTTTCAAAAAAAATTATTTCCCTGAACCACTGTTGCTCTATTATTACCGCCTGTGAACAAGGCTCAACACGAGCCGAAACGCATCAGGATTCGAAGCCGGGTACCATGTTGGACAGGTGCCAAGTTGTGGAGTGAGAGTTAAAACTAAAAGCACATTTATTTTAACCAAGAGCTGCATAATATTTAAAGGACTACAAGTCTGTCAAAATGCAACATTTGGCGCACAGTGAGTTTTATTTTGCCCCTGAACAGTATGTGAAAATGACAAATGATCCTGGTCAATGAAAACTTGAACTGGAATATAAAAACTGTTAACTAAGCTCGACGTATTCTTTCTATGTTGGTCTGATTGGAGGGAAACAAACTTTACTCCGAGGTTTTTACTTCGGATTACATTTAACACACATTTTTTTCTACGAAAAGACTGTTACCAAGCAAGACTTAAGAACAAAATACTTTACCACTCAATTGATAAGTAGGTGGCAGTGTTTCATCTTGTGTGCAAGTTTTCAAGGGTTAGAGTTGGTGTGGGTTAAGGTTCCTGTGTTTTAGGGCTCAGGGCATGTGTTTGTTTCATTCATATAGGACTTGGCTTTGTTTGGGTGTGCTTTGGTGCGTGTTTTTAGGTGAATTTGGCTTGTAATATCCTACAATATCCTAATATTTTAAAATCTTTTTTGTTTTGCACCTCTGAAACTTATGTGAAATACAGTCTCATTTTATCGGCTCCAGTTCTCCAGCACACACCAGTACATAGTAGATATGTAATATACAGCAATGAAGAACAAATAGTGGGCCTGCAGGAAAAAATGTAATTACCCATATAGTTTAAATAATCTCCAGGTGCAGATATTTCCTAACTCTTCCTTCTGCTGCGTCACTTCGATAGTTCTTTTTCACTTTCAATAAAAAGTCAAGGACATAGGTGCTTGAATGTCTCTTTTTACAGAGAATAGAGCACTTTGAAGCAGGACGGATGACAGGACCAGAGAATGCTGCGTACAGGTAAGTACATTTACTTTACATTCTATAACAAGAAAGAGAAAGGGTATGCATGGTGAAAGTGTGCATGTTTGTTGTTTGCATGTAAGTGTGCTTTTAGTGTTAATGGATGTACACGCGTGATAATGGTGTTTGCTGTTAAATATGTGTGGTAAAACCACACATGGTAATGTCATACAACCCTGATTGGACTCATGTGCAGTCTATACAGGGATTACGGCATTGAACTCCTTTCAGTTGACTGACCGCAAACCAGGAGAAAAAATACAGCCACCATTTTGTGAATCGGGACACAGTTCTGAAGGGTAAATAGAGTAGAAATAGGGATATAAGGGTTCAGGCAAGAGGTTACCTGACCCCATGGGACTGATGGAGAGGTCTGTAAGGAACTCCTCATGAGGAAGAAATGATGGGGAAAAAAAATTTAGGAGCACAAAGGTCCCTGGATCCACCCTAGTGTTGTCCCTATGGAAATCTGTCACAGATCCGTGGATCTTGTCCCCATGAATCCACACACACACACACCCACACATCCATACACCAACTCACAAACCTATTCACATATTCATTCAGCCACTGATGCATCCACTCAGAGAGCCACTCGCAAACCCCCTCACAGACCCACATAGGCACTCATACACCCATCACATAGCCATGTACACACCCGTGCAGCCACTCACACACCCATACATCCACTCACACACCAATTCAGAGACCAAGAAAACCACTCACACACCACACACCCACACATCCATACACCAACTCACAAACCTATTCACATATTCATTCAGCCACTGATGCATCCACTCAGAGAGCCACTCGCAAACCCCCTCACAGACACACATAGGCACTCATACACCCATCACATAGCCATGTACACACCCGTGCAGCCACTCACACACCCATACATCCACTCACACACCAATTCAGAGACCAAGAAAACCACTCACACACCACTGAGAGACCCACACAGCCACGTATACACCCACCCACCCATCACACACATGCTCATTCCCACTTACACACCCACACAACCACTCACTCACTGGCTCAAACATCCAAACTGTCATTCATATACCCCCTCAGAGACCCAGAACCCAGAAAACCATTCACACACCCACTCACATATCCACACAGACACTCACACATTGCCCCATGTGAATCTGCAGTGGATCCAAACCCGATTAAACAAATACATACATCGAATCACAGACCCACTCATACAATCACTCACACACCCACATCCACACCCATACCCTCACTCCCACTCCCATTCACACACCCATAAAGTCACTCAAATATCCACTCGGAGACCCAGAGAACCACTCACACACCCACTCTCAGGCCAACACGGCCACTTAAACACCCACTCACACACTGATACAGCAAAACCACTGACACTCCTACACCCCCCTAAAGCCACTCAGACACCAGTGAGAGACCCACACAGCCACTTACACGCCCACTCATACACCCAACCACCACACACATGCCCACTCACATGCTGACACAGCCACTCACACACCTACTCACAGACTCACAGTACCACGTACACAACCACACAATCATTCACACACCTACTCACACCCATACAGCCACATACACACCGATTCACAGATCTAGAAAGACCACTCTCACACCCACACAGGCACTAAACAGCTACTCACATACCCACACAGTCACTCTCACACCCAGTTACACACCCACACAACCACTAACACAACCACTTACTCACCCATATATCCCCTCACACACCCACACAGTTACTTATACAGCTACTCACACCTCCCCACACAGGCAGTGATACAGTTATATAAATTGTAACAGGATATGTTTGTATTAAATGTGTTGGTGTTTTGTATTGAATGTGTGCCTTTGGTTGGGGACAGATCCACAGATCGGCTCTGAATCAGCCAGCAACATAACCAGCAGACCACCTTATTTGGCTGAGGATCCATGGTGGATCCGATGATCTGAGTGAGAAATTAGAAAAAAAGGATTTAAAAACAAAAAGAACCACTGTTTGGAAAAAGGGTTGGCTCTGAAAAGAGCCTTTGTGTTTATGGTGTACATGATGATTACACTTAGAACAGGACACAGTCTTTTAAGTTGTTGAGGAACACTCAGTTGCCTGTGTCTGTGAAATGGACTCAGCCTTTTCCACATGTTCTGTCCATGTAGAAGTGCAAGTTGTTATGGAATATAGAGCCTGTGTTGTTGTATTCTCAGAGAAATGCAGAAACAGCTTTATTGACATGTTTCCTGGTTTTCTCTATTCACTGACAAAATTGGGTTGGCTACTGCCACTTCTGTCTCTGGCAAATGTTGGAGAACACCAAAACAGTATGTGGGAAAAGTACCATTAATTTCCAAAGGTATCCGTCAGTAATTGTGCAAGGGTCATTGCCACCACAGTGCACAATCATGAAGTCTGGATGTTGGCAATCCACAATGCTTTGAACTAAAGACAGAAATTGATGTTAGTTTAATCCTCTTGGGCTAACACAAGTAATGTCTACATTAGGTAAACCTAGGTCCCTGTCAATGTCACTCTTTCTAGTACTCTCTCTGTCCCAAAATATAAAACTATGGCCCACAATCCAGACTCTAACCATTTTGGAGAAAAGCAGGAGTATCACAGAGGAAAATGCTGCAGCCCAATGAGGCAGTGTTGAAGGTTAAATGCAGTTAGAATGGAGGACAGCAAATAAAATATAAAAGTACATATTTGCTTGAATGGTGAAGATGTGCAGGGAACTAAAACTAGGTACTGACTTTAAGAAAAAAGTAACTAACTCTGTGATTGGCTTTGGAAACTAAAATAAAAAGTTATGTTTGGAAAATGCTTGGAATTGCAAACAGTCAACCACACCCGCTACAGGTAATGTGAAGCTTGTATGCTGTTGAGAGACAGTCTTGTGAACTTTTGACCTACTGGTAGGCAGGGACTATTAGAAACATGGTCACTATTATGTAAACAGAGCTAAAAGAGTGTGGTTGAGGGAGTAAAAGAGACGGCAGTGTGAAACTGGAAAGCAGAAAAGTGTATGAAAATTGCTCAGTAGTGAGTTTATGTCCTGTAATTGACAATATTTGCAAAATAAAATATAAATGAATAGCATTAACACTAGATTGTTTAATGCTTTTAAGGGCTTTCTAATAGATCCACAGATGCACTTTGGGCCACATGGTGGGACCGCACAGAGCCCCGGGGTGGATCTGTGGATCCACGAAAAACCTACCAAATTCAGCTTCATTACAGGAAACATGGAAAGGGTTAAACACAGTGACAATTTAGAAGTGGCATGACAAAGGTAAAAGATGAAAGGAAGTTTCTGATTGGCGAAGTACAGGAGTATAAGTGAGAGCACAGTGGGAAGAGAAACCATTATTGGTACTTTTGTACTGAGAGTGGAGAAGGATTGCCTTATGTCTGGCTTGAGATTTGCAGTGGAAAGCAGATATTAAAATAAAAGTTGGACAGCAGGAAAGAGATTTCACAGGTATGTAAATTAGATTGTACTATAAAAAAATATATATTAAAAACAACTACGAGTGTATACAAGCTGAAAGAAAATGTGTAGCTTCTAGACACTACGGCAAAAGGCAATATAGAAGGAAAGTTAAATTAGAACATTCACTAAAAGTATAGTGAGCAGCAAATGAGGAAGAGGAATTACTAGACATAAAATATAGTAATTCTCTTAAGCCAGTGTGAATGGATATGTTTGAAATTACATGTGGGTGGTTGCTTATAGTATGTAATTTGCTCCCACTCACGCAGTAATGAAGGCCCTTACACAGCTAGTTTCACTCCCACAAAAGTACTTATGTACCCACCACTCATATAGCCAGACAGTTACTTACACATTCAGTCACATACCCATAAATCCACTTACTCACCCATTTACTCACCTATACATACACTTACAGTCCTTCACACACCCATTTATGTACTGTCACACCCACTCACACACCTATGCAGCCTTTAATGTACGCAGCACTTAGACAGTCAGTTACACACGCACTTATACACCCATATGCCCAGTTATACACTCAGTCACACACCCATACAGCCACTCATATACCTATTTATAAAACTATACAGCCACTCACACACCCTGTCAGACAGTGACAAAGGCACTTACACATCCACTCACACACGCAACGAGCACTGATGTGTCCACAACTAAGAGACCCACTGGCACACACTTACAGAGCCAAACACCCACTAACACATTCAGGGGCCTATTAGCAACAACTTGCGATAATTATCGCAAACCTCGCTTAGCGTGAATTTTATTATTGCGTCCTATCGCTGGATTTTATCCCGGAGATAACGCAGTATTACCAACGTTTATCTCCAATGCAATGTAAAATCCAGTGATAGCGGTGAAACCCATGTTTAACGTGAGATTTCCACGGGAAACATCACTTACAACGCAACTTTTACAACGACATACCATTACAACGCAACTTTTACATCGCAAAATCTTTTACAACGCATGTATTTACAACAAATGTTTTTACAACGCAGGTACCTTTACAACGCATACCATTACAACGTAAGTATTGGTAAGTATATAATTATATTTTAAATGTTATATGTTTGGGGTAAAGGGGTATTTTTAGGGTTCAGGGTCAGTTTTGGGTTTTTGGGTAAAGGGGTATTTTTGGGGTTCAGGGTCAGTTTTTAGTTTTTGGGTAAAGGGGTATTTTTGGGGTTCAGGGTCAGTTTTTAGTTTTTGGGTAAAGGGGTATTTTTAGGGTTCAGGGTCAGTTTTTAGTTTTTGGGTAAAGGGGTATTTTTGGGGTTCAGGGTCAGTTTTTAGTTTTTGGGTAAAGGGGTATTTTTGGGGTTCAGGGTCAGTTTTTAGTTTTTGGGTAAAGGGGTATTTTTGGGGTTCAGGGTCAGTTTTTAGTTTTTGGGTAAAGGGGTATTTTTGGCGTTCAGGGTCAGTTTTTAGTTTTTGGGTAAAGGGGTATTTTTGGGGTTCAGGGTCAGTTTTTAGTTTTTGGGTAAAGGGGTATTTTTGGGGTTCAGGGTCAGTTTTTAGTTTTTGGGTAAAGGGGTATTTTTGGGGTTCAGGGTCAGTTTTTAGTTTTTGGGTAAAGGGGTATTTTTGGCGTTCAGGGTCAGTTTTTAGTTTTTGGGTAAAGGGGTATTTTTGGGGTTCAGGGTCAGTTTTGGGTTTTGGGGGTACAGGGGTACAGGGTAAAAATAAATTAAAATTAAATTTAAATTAAATTACATTAAATTATATTTTTTTAAATTAATTTACGATTATAAAATTAATATATATTTACCAATACTTACGTTGTAATGGTATGCGTTGTAAAGGTACCTGCGTTGTAAAAACATTCGTTGTAAATACATGCGTTGTAAAAGTTTTTGCGTTGTAAAAAATGCGTTGTAAAAGCATGCGTTGTAATAACATGCGTTGTATCAACATAGATCCGATTTCCACAGATAAAAATCCTATCGCTAAGGAAAATCTCGCTAATAGGCAGGTGGGGACTTAGCCGTAGCATTCACCTCCCATTGACTAATATGGCTAAGTCAGGTTTCTACTAGGTGTAAAATCCTGGCGCTAATCGCGATTAGCGCAAGTTTTTTTATCACTTCGCGGGTATTGCTAATAGGCGATAGCTGTGTTAGCGACTGCTTTCAGTCGCTAACAGGCTGATTACGCCCTCTTTGCATGTCATTAGCGATAAATATGGCTGACATGCAAAGCGGGCCCCAAACCAGTCGCTATCGCCTAAAAGCTGTCTCTAACTGCTGTTAGTGACAGCTTGCTGATAAAGCAATAAAAACATTGCCGCTTTAGTGGGAAAAAGTCCTGCGAAAGCGGGGATATTGCCCTTGCTAATATGCCCCTCAGTTTCCAATCCACACAGCCACTTACATACAGTTTAGACACTCATACAGTAACATGCACACCCAGCCACACACCCATACATCTACTTCAACATCTGGTGATACACCCACAGAGGCACTGATACACTCACTCATATCTCCACTCAACCACTCACACACCCAGTCACCATACACCCACTTATATACACATTTATACACCCATACTCAGACACTTACACAGGCTCTTACACTCTGACATAACAACATACGTAGCTATCCACTTTCTTATAGTATGTTACCTAACATTATGTAGTGTAAAGTTAAATGTTCTCTATATATACTTTCCAGATATCTACTTGTGTTTACAGAGGATTGGAAGGTGGATCAATGAGGTGAAAAAAGCATTCACCATTATGCTTGTTGACAGCACCCATAGACTGGGCAATGGATTACATTTTTTGTGCAACTGGCATAATGTATTTGCCAAAATGAGACACCATGTCTTGCAGTTTTGGTGAAACAGCAAGGATGGTGACCATCTGGTCAGTTGGTAGGGATCCCCATGGTCCGGCTGATAATGATGATGTACCACCTTCCCTCTTTCTCATCATCCCACGATACGTCCTTATATGTATGGTTTTTAGGTGTTTCCACAAAGAGGATGTGCCATGTGAATACTTCTTTCCTGTACCTCTCAACAGATTTCTGCTGCATACATTGCTTTGAACAATTTTTGGAACAACTTTCTTTTGTCCTGAAGGGAAGGAGAAACATTTCCAAATGTCTGAGGGCTCTTTGCAGGTGGTAAGTCTTCTTTGTCCTGCTCTTTCCTTTCTCTTCTGTCTTCAGCAGAAGACATCCTGGCTTTAGAACTTTGTTCATTCGGAGAAAAGCTAATGAACAGGATGGAGTTGTGGTTTTACGTCTGTCTCCAGAGTGATGTAACACCCATATAACTGATTTAGGGTGCAGTTTGCTTGTGCATGGATGGAGACTTGCTGTATCCAATGATAAGTTGAGGTTTGAGTCTGTTCTTGGAATCTCAGTGGATTCGGTGAGGCATTGAGGCTGCGGATCCTCAAGATGAAGAAAAAAAAGAGAAAGACTTGTTGTATTGCATTTATAGAAAGACCACATTAGTTACCTTACCTTGATTTGTTGTTACTTTTAAAATGTATGATAAGATTAAATGTGTGAACAAAATATATTTATAAACTTGTAAAAATGTATATTACTAAATTGAACTTATAAGTGGAATTGTACTACAATTTATATTAAAGAAACTGTGAAATTCAATGAAAAACGAAAGTTTACAGAGACGGTATAGTTATGAAATAGCATTGAAAAAAACTCACAAATTCACAGAAAAAAACAATGGTTACAAGATCATTATAGTTAGGCTCAGATTTTACACTCACAAAACCATAGAAAATCAGCAGTTATAGTTACCTGAGCTAACTATAACTTACGCCCCCGCAATGCACTGCTTATGACCTCACATATTATATCACTCATGACATTGTCAGTGACTCAAAATCATAATTGCCCCAGGAAGGTGGTGGTCAGCGGGGCCGGGGGTCTGCGCAGACCCCCTCTTTAATGTTTATTGTAGCCCCCCATATCACTTTTTATCAATAGCCCGTAGGGTCCACGCAGCCCTCTCAATATTATCATTAGCCCCGGGAGGTGGTGCGCCCCCCCCCCCCCTTCATCTTTATAATTAAACTCTGCATGCCCTTGGACCACCTGGGGACTGCAATTATAACAAGAGCGGGAGACCGCAGAATTAACATAAATCATTGCAATCAAATATTTTAAAGAAACATTACCAGTACAGTAACTACATCATAAATAGGGAAACCGAAAAAAGGAATAAGTGAAGGCAATTTAAAATTTAAAATTATCATTGTGGGCTAAAAACACACACAAGAGATTAACATGCCAAACAATGGCAATGGTTAAGAAAACTATAAAAGGCTAAAAATTCAGTTCATCAGTAATTATCCCATTGCAGTCCAACAAAGATAAAGTGTCATGCTTTTGGCTTGGGGCGTTGTGCAACAAAAGGTTTGTGGTTTTAGACCTTTTCATGCAAAACAGAATTGCTTGGCAATGGGAATTACAGATTTTTTGAAGAGAGATATTATGGCAAATACATAATTTGGGGAGAAAGTCTTCCAGAGGGCACTGGCAAAGCCTGTACCCTTGATTCTCCATTGAATGGTGCCATTTTGGATGCATGTCGATTGATGGTAAAACCTAAATCTGGCTTGAAGCACTTTTATTTTCATATTATTTCTTAAAAAATGGCTTGTAGGTACTTAAGGTCATCCATGCATGGTTGCGCAACCTGCATTTGTCTTTGCCTTCTCGCCTGGAGAGCTGCTTAATTTGTTAACCCCTTCGATGCTGATGACGAGCTCATCTCGTCATCAGCCACGGGGGGCGTGTGCGGATGACGAGCTGAGCTCGTCATCTAACGCGGCTTTTAGAAAAAAGCCGCGTAGCGCGAAAATTACCGTTGCAGCGATGCAGTTAATTTAATAGTCACTTGAATAACTGGCGAGTTCAGTCAGTTTGCCAATGTTGTTCTATTTCGAGATGCTTAATTGACACTGCTATTTTCCCTCCCCAGAAATTTACAAATTTACATTTGTGGCATGCTTGATTCGATTTCTTGCCATACAATGCTCATATGTGTTTGGCTTTCCCTGCCTTAGTGCTAATGTGTATTTAAGGAAGGACCCTTCTTGTGCCAGTACTTGGTCCTGGAGGCCAAATGGCAGTCAAATTTGTGCTGGTGAGAGACTTTGCGGCAAGTGGAAAATGAGACGTTAGACTTTGCTCTGTGCAATATTCAAGAATCTTGTAAATTTTCTGGGAAAGATTTCCAGGCTACATGTCAACATTGGTAGGAACTTTCCCTTTTTAATGCTGTGAGCAGCGGCTGCCAAGTTGGACTTTGCAATTTGGTTGCCAGATACAATGTTGCAATTTGTGATTGCACTTTCGCTTTTACTTCGTTATGGTGCAGGTGGTGAAACCAACGATCTTGCAGCCAAACACCTAGGTGCTTGTATTTTTTGCTTCTGCCCGCTGGGCTTTCCCCACAGTACCATGTCTTTTTTTTTATTAACCGTTTGCCAAATATGACTACCTTTGTTTATTTGAGGTGTATGGTCAGCTTGTTGGCCGAGTAGTATTGGTGCAAAGAGGTAATCGGCTTCCACAAAGAATACTACTACCACAATACCAATACGACAATTACCAACACTAATACCACACCACTAACAGCACCACTAAAACCAATACCACAGTGAATAGCCCCACCCCCTATGCCAACACAGACAAAATAACCCTACCATCAATATCACCACAATATACTCATCACGAGTGCTACCACTTACCAAACCACACCATCACCACTTCTACTAGGCATTATCGAAACATATAGGTCTATGTTAATGTGCTGTTGTATGAAAATACATCTCTCCATGCCTATATTTTCATGTGCTGCAACATTGGAGCCAGAGCTGCTGGCTTTGCCAATGCTTGTTTATATTATTTTCACACACCCGAGACTACCAACCTCAAGCATTGATTTGCGCTTCAAGTGTGCTATCTAAATAAACTGAAATTTTTTATATTTTAATTTGAAGTATCCATTTTGGCCCTGATTATGAGTGTGACAGTGTGAGAACTCCTGTTTGCGCAAGGTTCAGATTTATGAGTTAAGTGCTATTTAACGCACCCAGTGGAATAGCTTACCTTTCATTACATTTGGGCGGTCATGCCTGCCAGAATTTATCAGGGGAAAAGTATACAGCATATGCCGTGGCAAAGGGATTTTGGCGCTGTCAGCACCAAAATCCCTATGTTATTCCCCAAAAACTTGTGATGAGTGTCATTTTTTGTGTCAGATAAATAATGAACTTTGCAGTGTTGTAATTTGTGGGTGCGATCGCTCCATGAGAGTGGAGGAGAGTCGCCCCTCAGCAGGAGATCAGGAAACACGAAAAATAAAATGGTAATAAAAAAGATTTATTACCATTTTATTTTTCCGTGCTGGAGCAGCCAAGTCTGAGGGCGGGGCAGAAACAGGTGCATTTCAGGTTAATGTGTGCATGTCACTTTGGCCGACATGGGCACTAACATTAAACACTCCAACCTTAGCTGTCTTAGACAGCTGGGTGGAGAGAATGCACAGGTCCCCAGTGCTTCAAGGAGCTTCGAACTAAAGCGCTCCAGCCAATCCTAGTGCTTTTTTCATGCTGCCTGAGGAGCATGAGAGCAGTGTCAGGATTTGTGTAGAGGGGAGTTGCTGGCTGGAGCTCTGGGAGCCTGTGTTGCAGAGATGACTTACACTCACTGACAGTCACTGTGAGCAACTCGCAGTGCCTTCAGTCCCACCTCCAGAGCCCTCGAACATGGATTGTTATAAACAGTTTAAAAGGGACCACGATTGAGTGCTTTGGCGCTGAGCCTAAAGGCGCTGATGCTATTATTAGTGCCCGTCAGTGGGTTAATATTTGCCCATCGCCTCACCTGTTCTAATTGCCTCTGGCCGCCACTCGGTGCGATCAATAGCACTTTGACGACTCCAAATCAATGCCTTCCTCGGAGAAAGAAGTGTGCTTAGTACATGATATTGAACATAGTTTTGACAACTATCTGAATATTGAATGTGAAATGTAGCACCTTTTTAGAGGCGACTGAAATTCTCCCTGTCTTCTTTGCAGCTTCCAATGTGGCAGAGCTCTTCCTGCAAAACAAATAATCTGTTCTCACCATTATTTTGTAAATTCCGAGGACTCTCTATTCCCTCGGCTGGATTCGCGCCTCCATAAGGAGACATGTTCGGCCATAACTGCACAGCAGCGCCGAGTTATTGGAGTAACCTTTAAGACGCTTCCGTTCTGATTAATAGGTTTAAATTGCGAAACCAGGCTTAGCTCCTCTTTGCTTGATGAACAGAAGTGCCATTAAAATGACAGGTTGTCACTAAATGATGGTTTTAAAAAGCTCGAGCGAGCCTTTTTTTTGTTGCTGTTCCTCGTTCATCACTTCCCAATGGCTGGACCAAGAAACAGCTCGAAATGGTTATGACAATCAAAATCCCCTTCCGTGGTCCTCTCTGACAGCAGGGGGGTGCTCCACTGGACTTTTCAAAGTGCCACAGGTTCGTCCTTTCTGCCATGCTGTCAAAATGTTTAACATGCTTCCTGGGCTTTTGTGCAAACGCTTTCCTTCTGCTTGATTGGCCCTATGTAGGGTCGATGCAGGGAACCGTATTGTCAGATTACCTTTTTTTGCAGCAAGCTTCCCCGACACATAGGGGTGATTTAAAGAATGGGAGGTAGTCCTCCAGGCCACGAGGTTGGCGAAGGCCGTCCTCTCTGCCTACCGGATGGAAGGCCACCCATGTTTATAAATCCCTGCAAGGCTGGCAGACATCACTGCATCTTCAATGGAGCTTCAGCGACTCCATTCCAGGCTGTGAAGCTTTGTCAAGCAGGCGCCATGATTAATGCACCCATTTGTAAAGATCTGGATTTGTCAAGAGCAGCCGCGGTTCGTTCAGGTAACTGCGGTGGGGCCGGGTAGGAGGGATTTCGAGGGATGATGCAGAGGGAAAATTAAATAAATAATTAATTTTCCCTCTGCATCGTCCCTCGAAATACCCCTTTACCTGGCCCCAGTGCCCCACCACTGTTACCTGCACGATTAATTTTCCCTCTGCATCGTCCCTCGAAATACCCCTTTACCCGGCCCCAGCGCCCCACCACTGTTACCTGCACGGACCGCGGCTGGTTCAGGAATACAAACAAAAATCAGTGGCCCCAATGTGCATGGAGCTTTCTAACTGCACCAGAGGGCAATGGGTGATTTCCCTTCTTGGGACCCCTCCCTCTGGTGGACAGGCCACCAGGTTAAAGGTTTTCAACGGTGGAGCCAGTGGAAGCACCGTCATTGGAAACGCAGGACCTGATTCACAAAGGACCTCTGCTCTCGTGGCGGAGGCCCCGCACTCGTGAGGCAGTGTCCACACTTTGGTCAGAATCTCCGTGGACGGGATCTCTGTAATGAGAATTTGGGCGGAAACTTCAGCAATGAGAATTCTCATTGTGGAGATTCTCCGCCCGAGGGCGGAGACTTCGCCAGAACTACTTCGCCAAAAGTGCGCAGGCCCTCTGTGATTCAGCCCCCCCAGTGCTTCCTTCTACTCTGTCTAGAGCAGGAGAATTATGATCTTGGCTGGTGGGAGCACCGTCTCTTTATGACAGCGCTCCCACTCTGCCAAACTCTAAAGGACCCCTATAGTGGATTCTTCTAGCGACACAATGGTAACCCCTTAGTGGGGTTCCCCAAGTGGCTGCCCAGTGCAGAATTGCTGTTGCACCAGTCCCAGCATGGTGCATTAGGTTGGGTGTATCTTGAAGATTGACTGGCACTCAGTTGTAATCTCTTGACCATAAAATTACTTCTTTTGAGGGAATGTGATCTTTTGCTTACTTATTCCATTTGTGGTGTCACATACAGGTCAGGCACAGAGTGGCAGTGGTTTCTTAAACATTCCAGTGAATGCAGTGATAGACACTGAGGGAAGAGTTCCTGAACCTGACTGCCTCCAATTTTTAGATGGTGTAGCCAGTGCACAGAAAGGGCCACAGCTCCCATGTTGAAACAGATTTAATTAGCTGGGCAAAGCAGGATATTTGAGTATACAGTACAGTGGTTAATTTGTAAAATAAAAAGTGCCGGGGCTCTTCTTAGACGACAGTGCTAACAGGAGAATGTGCAGATGCAAACTGCCTCTTGACTAGAGCCCCGGCACTTACTACTCTGGAGAGGACTTGGCCTAATGGCTACAGCTGCCGATTTCAGAGCTGGGGAACTGGGTTAGAGTCTCGGCGTGGCTGATCATCCTGTGATTATGGGGAAAATTGTTCTACATGAGTGTGTCTTTAATTGGTGCTATAAGCGAAGGCGCTATGGATTAGGTGCCAGCACTGAGCACCGGAAAGCACCGGCTCAAATTAAGCACTGATACAGTACCACATACATTAAAACTTAGGGGCTTACTTACAAACCCCTGGAGCTGTCTGTGTGTCACTTTTTTGATGCACTAGCGGCGTAGTGTGCGGGCTCATATTTACAAGGCCACGCAAAGCCACCCTGCGTGGTTTTTCATAGTCTTGTAAACACTGCCCCTTTTTACGCATCACTTTCCGCGAAAGGGGTGTGCCATGGGAGTTGCTGTGGGTGTGCCCACGCAAAACCCATGGGTTCTGCCACATTCCCAGATTTACAATGTTTTGTGAACCTGGGAATGCAGCAGAATCCTACACCTCCCCAGGGAAGGTGGAAGGAGTTGCAACAAGGAGGAATACTTTTATTTCTCCTCGCCTTTTCCTCTTTCTATGCGTGTTGCATTCTGCAACACGCATAGAAAAAGGAAAACGCCATTAATGATTGATTTTGTGCAGGAAGGTGTCCATTCTTGCACAAAAATCAACCCAACAGCGCAGGCACCCTTGCACCACTGTGCAAGAGTGCCTGAGTTGGTGCATGGCAGCCAATTGTGCACCAGCGCAGAGGAAAGCACAGGGATCCGTTGTATTGTTGTAAATACTGTTGTATCTTGGTATTACTTTAATGTTCTATAATGACTATGTCATGTTCACTGGATTCTAGAGTGTGGAATCCAGGGAGCAGACCAGAGGTGAACTGTTCCTGAAGGAAGAAGGACCTTGAATGCCTCTGGGGTTGTATTATGGAATAAACCTACATCTTACTTCTTACCACCGTTTCCTAAGTCATTTCAGTGGCCACGAGGATGGGATACTTTGAAAAGAAATTGACAAGATCGATTTCATGAAGAATTTGACTTGATGGAAACGTATTCACAACCCCTTAGGCAAACCATTGGACTTACAAGGTATTTGATGAAAGTTTTATAAACTTTATTCGTTTAAACCCCGTGAAATATTTTTTTTGTTGTTCTGGCGATTTTTTTTTCGGCACACCCTTGTGCTTATAAAATGACACTGCTTGGCGCAGCAAAATAACTAGCTGCGCTGCGTCATTTTGTTGTGAATGAGGCCCATAGAGAGCACATCAGTGTGATAATTGAAGGGTGCAGGGATGCAGCACAATTGTGTTGGTTGATGATGCTGGTCATATGTTGAGCTTCGGATGGATGTGGTAGACGAAAGGCAGCGATGTTGACTGAGTGATGCTGATGATGTGAGCCAGTGTGTGATGGTAGAAGCAATGTCGCTGTTACAAAGCGAAGGTGTGGATCCAGTAATACTGGTAATGTGGGTGAATGTGTACGATAGGAGCAGTGAGGTAGATGCAGGAGACAAGTAATAAATGAGAAATTGTATTAATTATGTGTAGTAAGGCTAATATGAGGGGTAACCAGGAAGAAGAATTGGGTTCAAATGAGTGGCTGCCCCATTGGCATGGGTGTTGGAATAGTGCTATTGTAGCTGACATTCCCTCTGGGAGATAGAGATAAAGCTTGAGACAGATAAAAAGAGAGCGTGAGGGAGAGAGAGATTGGAATCAGTTTTTGATAATGTCTTCAGCATCTAAAACTACGGTATCTTGCTAGACCGAGCTGTAAATACCAGAATGCTGCCTGGCATGAAACAGTGTTTTTGTGCCAAGTAGTATCTTCAAGACAATGGGACATATTTACAAACCCTTATCGCCTCTGGAGCATCACTTTTTTTTCTTTGACGCTTCGGTGGCGTAGCACCATTTTCAATATTTACAAGCCACTATGCGTAGCTTAATGCTACCTTGTAAATAGGCCCTTTTCCCCGCAGTCCACTGCGGCAAAGGGGCTTACAATGGGTGCTGCTGTGGGCGTTCCACCGCAACACCCATTGCTTTTGGACGCTGCCCCAGATTTACAAGGAGGTGCAAATCTGCGGCAGCACCAAAAACTAACACCATGCAAAGGCAGGCGTTAGAATGGAGCACAAGGAGAAATGCTTTTAGTTCTCCTGTTTTTTGCCTTTTCTAAGTGTGCTGAATTCTGGAGCACACAGGAAGAGCGAAACGCGATTAATGATTGTTTATGTGCAGGAAGGTGTTCCTTTATGCACATAAAGAATCATTCCCTGCAACGCAGGCACCCTCGCACTATGGTGCAAGGTTGCCTGCATTGGCGCGTGGCACCTAATTGTAGCGCCAGTGCTAGGGAAAACACAGGGGTGTGTTGTATTGTAGTACATACAATGCATCCCTGCGTTTTGAAAATGTCAGAGCGCAGCACTGCCAGATTTGGTGCCTTTTCTAGTAAATATGCGCCAGTGTTTGACTGGCTGAGCCTTTCACATTACCCATGATTACAACTCATTTCTGAGGCTAATGAAATTGGACCTAAAAGTCTTTCTGTATTAGAGGGCATGCTTCATCTGAACTTACCTTGGAAAAATATTCTGGATACCAGGATATGCTGTTTCTGTTTCTCACAACCCTGGGAACTGGGAAACCTTCAGAGACCAGGTGTTCTCCGATTTCAAAAATAGTTTACTGATGCTCACATTACACAATTTGTACAAATTACAACAGCATTATAAAACACAAAATCATAAAAAGTTAAGAACATGACGTTACGCTGCCTCTTTTTAAAGCAAACATTTAGGAAGTATTTCAATTTTATTGCAACCTTTTGTTTTTCCATTTCATGCACCAGCTCAAAAGCGTGATCTATAGATTTAATAGTTGCTGATTTAAATAAAGGTTTACAATGCTGTTCTCGCCTCCCATCATAGAATGACAAAATGATGAGGGCAGATAGCCAGTGTTACCAGGGCTGAGCTGGAAGCTACATCAGCTCTCTGCGGGGTCATTCTTATATCTATCAAACTTGGAATAAACCCTCTCCTAACGAAGCTATAAAGTGTTTTAAAACAGCTCAATATCAGTGCTTAATTTGAGCCGGTGATTTCCGGTGTTCGGCCGGCACCTGCACCTAACTGCCAGCATCAGAGCGTGTGACAGTCTGCCGCAAGGTGGTGCTTTCTGGCTAATCTACAGATACAAAGGTTTTAATTATTAATGCAAAATACATGAAAAAAAACTATTACCAGCCGCCCAAGCCATACTTATAGATTTTGTGGGCATGAAATAGCCTGAATTGTCACACTTGTAGGGGTGTGATGGTTAGTAGCTGTGTTGTTACTATCATTGGCAGTATTGCAGGGGCAGTGTGTGGTGTACACTGCAATTGCCTCCTGAAGAGAGAAGTGGCACTTATTATTTTTTTACAAACTAAGCACTGCAGCTCATCCTGTATCACAGGATATACTATAATTAATTTACCCTACATGTGATCTGTGCCTGTCAGCTGCCTGCTTTTGCCACGCTGAAGCTGTCCCTGAAGGGTTAACCAGAAGCTAATCCAAAATGGAGACAAATGAAAGAGGACGGTCCAGGCAGGATATAGCTTCAGGATGTTTACAAGTGATGGCATAGACATCTTCATGCTCGTTGCTCTTTGTAGAGTCACTGGGACATAGGAAATTGCAAGAAACAAATCCCACTTCAGGGCAAACCCTCCGCACTCCTCATCGGTTGTCTGTCAGCTAGGTGATATCATATGAAAAATGTTCTTAAAAAATAGGAAAACATGTCTAGCAAAGGAAATGGCTGATCTGCAATGTCTCCAGTTTTGTCACAGCAAGGCTCGATCTGATAATTACTTCTGTTCGAGCCAGCAGAGCTCCTTGCCGCCAACACTTATGCCTGCTCACTGGGACATCCAAGTCCCATCTGTCTGACACATGGCGCAAACAGATCATTACCTAAGCTTCCTTCCCCTTTTCCACTTGCGTTGCCCTTCTTGCTGTCTCTATTATTATTTCTTTTTTTTAGAGTTTTATATAGCGTGAACTAGACCCAAAGATATCAGGTATCAGAGCGCTTTACATGAACACCAGGGGGCATATTATCAATGCTGGTGATATGCTTTTTTTCGCCGCTTTAGCGGCCGTTTCCAGCCGCTAAGCGGAGATAATACTATCGCCCAATTACAAGCTGTCGCTAACTGATGTTAGCGACAGCTTTGAGGCGATGGCGAGTGGTTTGGGGCCCGCTTTGCATGTTAGCGATAATTATCGCTAATGACATGCAAAGTGGGCGTTCCCAACCCGCTAGCAACTGAGAGCAGTTGCTAACGTCGCTAACGCCTATTAGCAAGGCAGGCTTAGCGACGGCAATATTCGCGCTAAGCGCGAATATCGCCAAAAACGAACACCTGCCCAGACCAGTTCTTAGCCATGTTATCCAATGAGAGGTGGCTAACATGGCTAAGAACATTTAGTCGCTAATGCCTGAATATCGCTGTATTCTCAGCGATATTCACGCTATCGCCGGAAAAATTATCGCTTTGGAGATAAACGTAGCTAATAGCACGTTATCTCAGCGATAATTTCCGGCGATGCTTAGCGATAAAATAATGTTTGCTAAGCCTAGTTAGCGATAAATATCGCTAATCGTTGGTAATATGCCCCCAGGTTCTTTACAGATGGGCACATTCATTTTTGTTAGGTACGAGGAGTTTAAGTGATTTGCCCAGAATCATAGGCTGTTGAGCGTCCCTGCCGAGACTCAAACCCGGTCCCCCAGCTTTGGGATCAACCGCTCTAGCCCTAAGTCTTCATCCTCTCCCGAGTTGCAGTATGTTCGGGTCCCTTTCCCGTTAATTAGACGTCAAAATGTCATCCCTCCCCCCAGCAAGCAGCACCACCCAAACTTCTGCAGTTACTATGAGAAAGGTGCCTTTTTTCAAGCATGAAGCTTAAATGTGGGATATGCATCTATGTTTACATATAAAACGTGGACCTGAGTAAGCTACAGTCTAAAGAGTGTAGGGAAAAATTGCTTTCTACAAATAACTAAATGTAGGCACACATTTACTTACATTTTGCATGAATTCTACAGTTACACTTAGAGACGTTTCACAGAGCAAATCAGTTCAAAAAGCAGTGCCGATCATCTTCGGAGCGCAAAACCTATTTTAAAGTAGGGGTGGGCATAATGGGCATAATTCTCGCTAGCTTAATTGCTCAGAACCATCCCAAACTGACTCGTAATTATGCGTAATTGTTTGAGTAGCGTAATCCAGCATTTATTGTTGATTTCTTAGTGCAAAATGCGCCCTTGCATCCAAAATGGGCCCTAGGATGCATTTTGTACTAAGAAAACTGCACTAAATGCTGCAGGACACAAACAGCAGTAGCCAGCAGCCACTCACTCCCTCGTAGATTGTTTTTTCAGTGCTCTTACGGTAGGATTTTTGTCCAAAATTACCCTAAATTACTCAAGCTGACATAATTCACTAATTTTGATCATTGTACATCAAAAGAGTAATGCGTAATTACTGAAATGAATATGATTAATTTGGCGTAATAAGAACTTCGTCCAGGCCTATTTTAAAGGTGAGGTAAGTGAAGCTCACTTTTTGCCACACCGGGTATTGTGAAGAACCAAAGTACTGACCTCTCACACACTGCGCCTGCAATGGTCACCATACTTCTGGGCACGCACTTCTTTGAATCCTTCATTTTCTTAAAACAATGACCACTTTGCTACTGATTGTACTGTTACCAGGAATGTAAGGAACCAAAAAAACATTGTATAGCATAATGTTTGGCGTAAAGCCCCTAAGGTCCGACCCAATCTTATGTAGGCCAGCTTCCATCTTGGCAAATCGTGGTCGCCATCTTCTAACTCTTAAACAATGCAAGTCACCATCTTTCCCGATTCATGCAGAATTATTGTCATGCCTTCCATTAGATGCAGATGTCATCTGACCTTATCTTTCTAAGAACTGTAAAGTCATCAAGTCATTTGATTGATGACATTGATATAACAATTAATGCAGCATTTCTTTGGGGTCAAATGTCTACTTTTCACCATGTCAAGGTTAAATAAGAACACATACAGACATATAACCAAAATAATGCAGTCAGTAGGTCAGTCCATAGCCTTTATTTCGATAAAGCAAGAATCATAAAAGTGCAATAAAATCAAAAGATATTTAAAACATCCTGAGCGACTTCTATATGTGTCGTAAAAATTAAGAGTCACTGGGAGAAATACCACATGCTTGGAACCGAGGCATTTTTTAATAGCATCATATGAACAATGTCTACTGCATTTAACATTGGCTAGACTTAAGATGCATAGATAAATTGTCCATCTAAAAGGGCGGTGTAACTTGGGGCCAGGGTTCGCTATGTACAAAATATCGTACTAGGCCTTGGCTCAACTGTACACAATGCAATATAGCTCTATTACATTAAGGTACAGTTTTCCATTTAGACTCTTAGTGGAATTTAGGACACAATACCACTAAGTTTAAGTTAAGCATATGTGGGAGGACTTTTATATTTAAATTGTTTTAAAAAACCCTCCAATAAGAATAAAAGGAAATGGCCACATAAAGCCCCAGCTATTTTACCTTTTGAACTCAAAAAGATGTGCAAAATAACAGTGAATCCCATGGGATTAAAGTGAAATTTCTATTTAAACTATACATTGAGCAAAGCAGCGAACCCCTAAGGAGTAAATTGCAGTTTCTGATTAGTCTCTTCATTAAATGTGACTCAATTCCAGTAGATTTTGGTTAAAACACAATTAGGACCTCTGATTCGTAATTAAGGTCTCTAGTAAAAATACAGTCACATTGCCATAGATAACATTTTATTACATAATGGATTAAATGCAAAACAATGTGGCACTATTAAATATAAACAGTAAGAGACTCAACCAAAACCTTCCACATGATTAACTTGACAAATCACGTACAGGTGCTTAGATACACTTGGATCACCAAATCCAGGCAGCCAGAAGATATCTTGATACAGCAAATACCACCAGCATAGAGCAATCCGTCCTAAACACTATAAGGGCTTCTAGGTGCCACCTTTTGCCCTGATTTCTGCACAGAGGGAGCAGCCATTTTTTTCTTTTGTAGGGCTGTGGGAGGACTGAGCAGATATATAGGCGCAGAGGCTGTATATATTTCTTAATGATGATTTTTGTTGTAGTTTTGACAAAAATAATAATGTAGCATGACACTCTGGATCCAGTATGGGCCAGTTTGGTAATAATCCAATTGGACTTTCTTTTTTTCTCTTCTTCCAGACAATCCTTCCCTTAAGATGGCACCACCCTAAGGCTCAAACCAAAGAAATAGTAGCAGTAAGCAGGAGTTCGGGAAATACTTCTTTCCAGACCCATCACCACACCCTTCTCTTGGTGTTCTCTGGGTTGTGAGGGGTTTTTTAAGAGAGATGGGGAGTTTTTAATAAATTATCATGCCTGGGTACACACAGCATGCACCCTTTTTAGCTAAGACATTAATCTGGAATCCACCCTTAATATTGAAACCTTTGTTCCACCTCTTTCTCTCAGAGTTCGAGGTATTGATCCGGGTTACCCTTACCTGGTCCATGTTTTTACCATTACCTTCTCTCTTTCTTTCTCCTAGGGAAATGGAAGGGTGGCAGAGTTTTGTATATGCAGCTTTCAACCGTATCAGGGTTTGTTATTCAAAGTGCCAAAGGGTCTGTCAGGAGATTCCCCTATAGGACACACAATTAGCACAATTGTGCTCCACCACACCGCGACCCAGAGTCCACCCCCCTCAACACACTTCCCACCCTTTCCACCATCACTTACCCGCTATGCTGCAACTCTCCTGAGTTACGAACGCTTATCCACATCCACTGATGGCGACCGCCACTCCTCACTCCAGGAGTTGGGTGTCTTTTCCGGATCAGCGTCTTCCTCTCGCTGGTCACCAGCTCTGGCTGGTGTCTTGCTCCTCAGCTCCTCACGTCCAATGGTTCCAACTCTAGTTATCTCATAGTTCGGTCTCCTTCCTGCATCAACGTTCTTTTCTCCACATCCTTTGTCATGGGATTGGCTGATGCTCACAGGGACTCCACCTCTCTGCCCAAAACAATGATAGTTCATCATTAGTGTTGGTGATTTTCTATTGATGTTTGTCTTTTCTTTATTTCCTTTACAGGCTTTGGGAGTCAGCTGGGTGCACCGAAGGGCATGTATGCGGTAAGTATGGTGGGTCAGGGGCAACATGATCGTAAGCGGGACAAAATAATAAAATGTGTGGAATGTTCTCAGAAGATCCTCTACACACCGCACAAGCTATACCCATATTATGTGCATCGGCCCAATTGGAAAAGAAGGCTCTAGTGGGAAGAGACTGGTACCTGAATTGTGAGAACTGTTTTACTAGTCAAAGGGGGCATAATATCATCAATGTTGTTTTCATATGCTGGGAGCTTTTTGTGATTGATGAATTCTGTAGTTAACATGCCTCTACTGCTGCAAATAATTACTCCCAGTAAGCCATTTAAATTTCCTTTCAGAAATGGAATTAGATTCCTTCAGACCCAGGTTCCTTAGGGTGTTTCTGATATACTTGAGCCGTGGGACTTTAAGGGCACCAGGTGTATACAAAAGGTTCCTTAAGGCTTCTCTATAAGCCCCCAATACAGGTGAGGACCATAGTCTATGCAAGTAAAGCAAAGGCCTTTACTCAATCTTCTTGGAAACTTTCCTAAATGCCATATCAAGATTCAGTGGGGTCATAGACGAGCTCTAAAGGAGCGGAAAGAGGGACCTGAGGAACTTATTTTCTACTATTGTTAACATAGCGGAATTGGTAAGATGTGACAATCAGCATGACCTCAAATCTCGGAGCTGTACAAGACGGCTCCCAGAGTCTTCACATAATCTTTATATGTCTCTATATCTCCCTGGGGTCCATAACGGACTTTACTGGATAGATTTGTGAACAGGCGTGCAAGGAAGCTAATAATTGTTCTGGAAGCAGCAAAGCAGAGCAGGGTTGATGAAAAATGGTATGATCCACTAAGTCAAATGTGCTACTGAAGTTATCAAAAAAGATAAAGGGAAGCCTTGATCAGGTAACCTTTTTTGTTACAGATGATCTGTCGGCAGTGGAGGAGATGCCCAGTTAGATTTGGATGCTTTCATTGGCTTGGACCTATAGTGCCTAAAACTGACATGAAAGCTGAATGGATTTTCGACTAAAAAGGAAGTGATGCTGTGATCTTTTTGGTGTGATACATGGAAGATACTTAATACCCTTGATACCTGAACAAGGCGGAAGAAGGAAATTTGATTTCTAGATTTCGACTGAACTGTACTATACGGTAAGCCCTGAAGAAGTCTCAGTTAAGGGATGAAATGTGTTGGCTACAGGGAATTTTACAAAAAGAAAAAAAGAGATAAATAAAGAACATTTTGATGAAAAATGGAAACAGAGTCTATGCCATATATGACAATATTCCCTCACTGTATATTTACATAATGAACTGAATATATGTTGGGTGCTGATCATCTTCTTTGATTGTTTTTGTGGGAATCTGTTCCCGTATGGGAAGTTAGGAGGTTGGTTTCCCAGATTATTGCAACAGGGAATTATACTTACTCTGTTGACAGTGATAGTTGTGATTTACTTGTCTCAGCCTCATTTTTGTAAAACATCACCACACATGATTCAATACTACTTTCCTCTTCATTACGTTTACAGTTTTTTAAGGTGTTGAGACAGAATATCGAGTTGGAAATGTTGCGTACACAAAAATCGAGTTAGAAGTCGATAATATTGTTTGCAAAAATATAGTTGTTTAAAATATCGATTTTTTAATTAGTGTTACGTATTTTAGTTTATATTGTAAATGTATGCAATGCATTTTTTGTATAAGTATTGTTTATGTTTTTTAATATATGTGTTTCATTTTTAGTAGTTATCAATTATATTTTAATTAAATGTTGTGTTTTTTTAGTTCTGTAGCAGGTTGCAGGATTATAAGGGAATAGGGTGGGAAGTAATTTAATTACAATAAATTCATGATTATATTTTATTTATTGAATTTAGATTGTATTAGTGTTAATTGTGGGTGGTAATTTATTTGTAATTAATTATTAATTGGTTGTTAATTATTATTAATTAATTGGTAATTAATTATGGTGTTTGTGTCATTTATTTTAGGTGTGGGTTGTGGGGTTTAAAGGGGTAAAGGGTGGGAAGTAATTTAAAATTAGTTGGTAATTTATATTAACAAATTGATTGAAAATTAAATATGGAAATTGTGTTAAGAATATTTGGTGCGGGTTGGGTTTATAGGGGTAATGGGTGGGAAGTAATTTATGTTTAATTAATTAATAATTAGTTCTTAATTAATATTGATTAATCAATTGAAAATGAAATATGGATTTTGTGTAATTATTTTTGGTGTAGGTTATGGGGTTTATGGGGTAAAGTGTGGGAATTAATTTATGATTAATTAATTATTAATTGGTTGATCATTAATGTTAATTAATTGATATTTAATTCGGGTAGTCTTGTATATTTTTTTGTTTGTGGGTTTTACTTTTCTAGGGGTAGAGGGTGGGGAGTAAATTACTTTTTCTTACTTTATAATTCATTTTTATATACTATTAGTTTTTTAATTGAAAATACGTTTTAATTGTGTAATTCATTTGTTTGCAGTTTAATTTCACCAGTGGTTTGTGGGGATTATAGGGGTAAAGTGTGTAAAGATTTATATTTTGTATGAGTTTTAATTTGTTTTTTAATTAATAATATTTCTTTAATTCGTAATTAATTATGTTAATTATGTAAGTACATTTTATTAATAAAATTTAGATATAGGTTGTGAGTTGTGTGGTGTTATAGGGTAGGAAATAAAAAAAGTAGATTTATTTATTAGTTAATGTTTTTGATTCAAAATAATTTCTAATTAAAAGTATTTATTTGTCTGAAAATTATTTTTTTGCACTCATTGCAGAGGGAATATTAATTTTTACCCCTACGCAATCCAACACTTTCCCTACTGTTGCACTCCCAGGAGTGGGAATTGTACGTTTTACCCCTCTGCTATCCAAAACTTTCCCTACTGGTACACTCACTGGAGTGGGAATAGTAAGTTGTTCCCCTCTGATGTTGAACACTTTACCTACTGTCGTACTCACTGGAGATGGAATAGTAAGTTTTACCCCTATGCTTTCCAACACTTTCCCTACTGTTGTACTCATTGGAGTGGGAATAGTAATTTTTACCCTACGCAATCCTACACTTTCCCTACGGTTACACTAACTGGAGTGGTAATAGTAGTTTTTACCCCTCTGCTATCCAATACTTTCCCTACTGTTACCCTCACTGGAGTGGGAATAGTAAGTTTTACCCCTCCGCTGTTGAACACTTTCCCTACTGTTGTACTCATTGGAGTGGGAATAGTAATTTTTACCCTACGCAATCCTACACTTTCCCTACGGTTACACTAACTGGAGTGGTAATAGTAGTTTTTACCCCTCTGCTATCCAATACTTTCCCTACTGTTACCCTCACTGGAGTGGGAATAGTAAGTTTTACCCCTCCGCTATCCAACACTTTCTCTACTGTTACACTCACTGGAGTGGGAATAGTATGTTTTACCCCTCCGCTATCCTACACTTTCCCTACTGTTGCACTCACTGGAGTGGTACAGTAATTTTTACCCCTCTGCTACTCAAGACTTTTCCTACTGGTTCACTGACTGGAGTGGTAAATTTAAGTTTAAAGATTTTTAAATAGGTTAATGTTTCAATTTATAATAGAATGATTTTTTTAAAGTAGATTTTATGTTATTAGTGGGTATATATATATATATATATATATGTATATATATATATATATTTATATAATATACATAATTTTAAAATTATAAAATAAAGTAAAATTAATAGTTTATTAATTGTTTTAAAGTAAATATGTATATATATATATATATATACAGCAACAGCAGTATTTCAGGGCTCCGCATTCCATCGACCAAGAAAGACCACACGAATCCAAAAACGTAAATGAAGGCACAGGGTTTATTAAAGTCTAGTCCAACAAAATCTGACGCGTTTCGGGCATCTGCCCTTGCTCACAGACAGTCAGTTAGTGCGGCATTCACATTTAAGTACCCAGAGCTTCACAGTTTTTTTCGATGTGTCAATTAACATTTTTTTCATTAGCATTTTTTTCTTTTTTTCAAACACTACACCATGTGATCATGGAAAGGAAGGACATACTCCGTTGTGAGCACTACAAAGTCTGTTCTCCAAACATAAATGTTAACAGTTAATCTCTACTACACATTAGATGGTTAAAATCCATAGTATATAAAAATGAGTTAGTTAAAATCCATTATTTATAACAATATGTTCAATGGCCAATAAATGCGACAAAGTAAATACAATTAGACGCAAATAAAATGATTATATATATATGTACATATGGTGATTGTGTGTGTTTCATTTTTTATTGAGTTTATTTGTTAAAATGTTTATTAAATCCACTTTATTTAAAAAAATGAATGTTATTATGTCATATATTTATTATTTATTATTTTATTATATATATAGCAAAGAGTCCACTTGGGCAGAATTGCTATCTTATGAACGTGGCACAATACTGGAGTTGCACATAATGATGGACTGTTGATAGAATCTTTGTGTTCAGAGGATTTTTAATTTGGATAATCTTGATGACAATCAGCAAATAACTGTATGTAGGGGTGTTTATATTTATAACAGTTATGGATCTTCCCTGACCCGTGAATAATGGGGGATATTTTAGGGACAGTCGGTGACTACTCATATTGTATTTTGTCTATGGAATTAGGCGTAGAATGAGCATTTTATAGATATTTTAGTGATACGAGGAGTAGTATTATCTACATCTGTGTATTTTCTGCTGACCGCGTGCCCACTGGGGCAGAATTGTGAACTCAGAATTCTGTCAAAACATTGGGACAGGATATAATGAGGAAAGTTTGGGCTGAAATATTGGTCGGAGACCGAATCCCTATTTTACATCTATTTGGGCGTAACCAATAACATTTGTTTAATGTGTTTATTTGAGTAGCGAGCATTGTACCTTGAGGTGTGGTAATAACATCCAGACACATGCTGCTGATGAAGAAAATGTAGTCTATCAGTGTATCAGCTGTGCGATTGACTAATGAATTGGTTGAGATACACTTGATGAAAACTGTCAGAAAGCAATTTTGAAGGAAAATGTTTAAGTATATTATTTAGCAAAATATGTAGTATAATAGATAATTACTTTGTATTGCGCAAATCTATATATGGATTGAGTTTGTGAACAATGATTCAAATGCATTGACTGTAGTGATAAGATGATCGCTGTTTTTTGCATTGCCACTATATATTCACTGTCCGTTTTTCATGTTTATTCACTGCATTTAAAAATATGTTCAAAACGCCTGACACTTAGCGTGATCAAGGCGTAACCCGAAACGCGTTGCTGTGCAGCCTTATAAAACTTGTTGCTGCAACAAACCAAGGTGTCCGTGATACTTCTTGAGTTGAGAAGCTATTGGATAAACATATATATATATATGTATATATATATGTATATATATATATATATATATATATATATATATATATATATATATATATATATATATATATATATATATATATATATATATATTCACAAACGTCGCTTGTAAGTGACCGTAGTAGGCAAGAAGACGAAAGTGGACCCAAGTATTTGTGCCAATCAAATTGTCTTTATTGTCTGACCAGCCCGTCCACCATGACGCGTTTCAACCCCTATCGGGTCTTGATCACATGACATATATATATATATCCAGCAACACCGCACTTGTGGAACACAAAGAAGCACGCCGCACACCGTACTTTGACTCTCAACTCTCGTGGAGCTTTGATCACAGGTGAGCCATGTGGAAAATGAAGGCGTGACTTGAATTCTGTCTGCTTTTAAAGGACTACAGCGTCTCTCCGTAGCCTTAATTTACTGCAATGTCCACAATGCACTAGGAAAGCAATGTTTAAAACTTTTAATGACACATTGGGGGTCATTAGGATGACGGGCGGACTTAGTCCGCCAGCCATCCTATCGGGACTAGGGACCTCCCGCCATAAGGGCGGGGGTCCCGATGGTAGAATTAGGATGCGCCCGCCACAGTGGCGGGCGCATCCCTCAGTTTTAACATTGTGGCGGGTGGTGCTCTCTGCGGTGCCTGCTGCTTCTTGTATGCAAATGCTGTGGGGTACCCCAGGTACCCCCCATGTGCACCCCCCTACTCACCTTCACTCTGGGGGCCCGCAGGGGGCCCCCAGAGTGAAGACCGATGCCGCCATGGAAAGGCATCTCCTTTGGCCCATTATAATATGTCTGGCGGTGTCTATTAGACACCGCCACCATATTATTCCTTTTCCACACGCGGAAAAGCGGCAGATGGTCTTTCCGTCCGCCGCGGTCCCCCCTGCCATCCTAATATGGCAGGGGGAATTCTGGTGATGATGTTGGGTGGATTGCCCCCGCTAGGCCGGCGGTGGCTACCGCCAGCCTGGCGGGGGCAATCCACCTGACATCATAATGGGCCCCATTGTTGGAGCCTGTAGTTTCTTTTTTCCACTGTATTTATTAAATCCTGGGGCAAATACAGGCGGTAACGCATGATTTCCCATGCGTCCAAAGTGCTCAAAATGTCTTGATGCCAAATTTAAGCATAATGTCCCGCAGCACCTGTTTTTCAAACTCCATCAGAAAGGGACAAGTGTCCATTTGATTTCCCTTGCTCTGCTACACTTCTTAATAACTGGTGAAAACATTTCGTACCTTCATCTTCAGTGTACCATGCAGGTGAGTCGGGCTCATGCTTAACAGAAGCCAACACAATTTTCTCCGAACTTGAGCCCCTGACCTCAACAGGGCGGCCTCGGTGCGTGGGTATCGGGGCACACCGCTTACATCCAGCAACACCTCCTTTGTGGAACACAAAGAAGCATGCCGGACACCGGACTTTGAAAGTGACAGGCGCTTTATTCATGCATACATCAGAATGGCAACAGATTCAATCCAAATGCGTTTCAACTCTCGTGGTGCCTTGATCACAGGTGAGTGAGCCGTGTGGAAAATTAAGGCCTCACTTGAATTCTGTCCGCTTTTAAAGGACTACAGCGTCTCTCCGTAGTCTTAAATTACTGCAATGTCCATCATGCACTGGGAAACAACTTTTAATTACACATTGTTCGAGCCCGCAGTTCCGTATTCCACTGGATGTAAGAAATGTTCCACATGGCTCACCTGAGATCAAGGCTCCACGAGAGTTGAAACGTGTTGACTTGATTGGTAAGGGAAACCTGGTCTTCCTTACGGCCTTGGATAGTTTTCAGCACTTCGGACAGGATAATCTGGCCCTGGTTCGAGAGTGGGGGTCTACAAGAATGTAGTGCTATGAGTTCCCTCCCCTTCAGTAATAGCAAGAATGTGTAGCTTTACTACTTACAATACAATCCTCATTAGGTGCCCCAATGGATGTAACCAACTTCCTGGGGAAACCGCCATACTGGCCATAGCTGTCCACCTGGCACCTCCTACCCTTTCATACAACAAGAGAGCTGCATGAATGATGACTGGTCTATTCTCCTAAAGTGGTGGGGTGAGAAGTGGGTGGACTGCAAGGCCCTGGACTGGGTAAGGAACAAATGGTGCTGGAGGCATGGCCATCTGCACTAGAGAGGGGGTATGGAGTTATAGAGTCTTATTCTTCCCATGGGCCTCAGCAAGCTGGACAATCTGAGGGGAAATCTCTTTAGTACCATGGCTCATTGATTTTTCCTTCCAACGTTTTCACAACCAATCTCAGGTCCTGAACCTCGTCCCTCAACCCCTCGATCACCTTCACTAGTTTATTTATGTCTAGGGGCATTGTGGGATATACAACAGGGGCACTTGTTGCCTTTTCTTCACCTTCAGACTCACTATCGCCCTGAGTGCTAAGGGCACCAAACCTATTTCCGCCCAATACATCAAGATTGGCCAAATCCAAAGTGTTATCCCCAGTGTTCTGATCAACAGTGCTTGAGTTCTGTGATGTTCCAGGGGGAGTTGCAAGAGAGGGTGAAGCTGAGTCTTCTTGATGAACATGTCCAGAACCCTCTTCTTTTGCCTTTTCTTTTTTATGGGGGAAGGATTACACTTTGGGGGCAATTAGATCAGAGTCAACAGGCGACTTTAATATCTCTTCTACTTCTTATAGGAGACCGTCCATTCTGTTCATGACACAATTAACTCCTGCTACCTTTTTTGCAGAGGGGGTCCATTGGATACATTGGCAACCTGCCTCTTTCCCAATTGTATTCACACAATGAGAGTCAATTGAAACATTAAAAGGGACAGCAACAACCAGATGCACTCTCCTGTGCTACTAGTCAACCAGTTAGAGAACAGGAGGCCCAAAGAGAGAGAAACAAAGATAGAGAAGGAAATGGATAAAAGTACTCTCAGTATCTTTTTGAGCAGTATGTCAAAGGGTCGGCCTAGCCTCTGTTGGGCTCTAATGGGTGTGGCTGGGCCAACCTTAGCCCGGGCTTTGCCCGGGCACGTCCCACATAGCACAGAACAGCACTGAGTGCTCATTGGAGGGCAGCCCCGCCCTGTCAGCAATCAAGTGGTGTTCAGGCCTCCGGCCACGTGGAGAGCTGGTTCGATTAAGTCTTTCCACCAATGGCACCACACACAAGATCCAATACCCCAACAAGGTCCCTCTCGCGTATCCCATCTATGGGGGAAGACGGCAGTGCTAAGAACGTTTGTTGGATGTCAGCCCCACCCTCTTGGCAGTCATGCGGTGTTCGTGTTGATTTGTGTTAGATGTACTGAGAAGCAGATTATTCCTGTAGTAATAAATACTTTTTTACTTAAAAGTGTTCATTTTAGTGTGTTATACTGTGAATACAGAAATAATGTGTGTGACTGTTACCACGGCGCCCCTTAGCCCTTTTGGGATTGTTAGTAACCCATATCTATGCCTCTATTTCAAATACATATTAAATAGTGTTTGTGGGGCTACAATAACTTGTCTTTCACATTCATCGCTGGTGCATTGAACCAAGCTTTCCTGTGTCACCCGTGGGTGGGAAAGCACACCTTGCAGAGTTACGCTGAAGTCATAACTTACGCGACAGTTTAAAGTGCTTTCAGTTTGAAAATAGTACCTTTAGGTTTGGATTTTATAAAAATGTTCATTATATTGTATTGCAGATCTCACATTGGTCTAATACAGTAAGCTTTCATAAGAGGTCCAGGTGCTTATATTTTTTTATATAACTTAATTCTATTGGTCTGAATGCCTTCAATTTTTAGGCCTGCCATTAGCCAAGAAATTTAGTTTTTTAGTACAATTGATATGTATTGTTCATCCAGCCCTTTTCAGGCATTGGTCTGTTTCTGTGTAATTCACATTTTTTTCCCCACTATGGAATGAAAGCTCAGGGCAATGAGTCAGTCCACTTCCACGACTGAGTAACATCATGTGAGTGACTGATTTTACAAGAAGCTCATTCACCCCCAAAAAAGTTTCTTTCAGCACCAGGGTCTACAATAGCAATGTGTTCTTTGGGATACCAGAAACTATTTTTTCTTTGCCACAATTATATTCATATTGTTGAGGACCCAGAGCTACCTCCAAAATAGTGTTTTTCAAAAACCATCATAAAACAAATCAAGCATTAGCAAAGCCAAAACGCTGACAACCAACATCAGACCTACTGGCTTTGGCAATGCTTGTTAAAGTTGCATTGAGAAAGCTGTGAGACAGCGAGACTTTGAGCTTGCTAGCTGTAATTCTAACAATGCTCCGCCATAGGTTCCCTGCGGAGCCCCACTGTTTCCTCCCTCCGGATGGCAGTCCATTCTGCCTGGGCCCACGACAGGAGGGACAGAATCTATGCCCGTACACTGGGTGAGTCACTTGCCTTCCATCTCCTAGTGAGGAGCCGCGTTGATGTTACCATACCCAAATCTAGGAAGCGGGTCGATGCCTTATCCTTGGGCGACCGCTTGAAATGGTGTAGGAGATACTCAGGCCAGTTACAAGGGATGGTGCGGCCGGTGCATTGCGTAAGCAGTAAACCAATGTCCCTCCAGTAGGTGCCAAGTCCTGGGCAGTGCCACAGAAGATGAAGGAGGTCCGCGTTCTCCTCACCACACCTAGGACAAGACGCGTCCGTCCTGTGAAAGTATTTATTTATTAAGTCGGGGTGAGATAGGCCCTGTGAACTATATATACTTAGATTTGGCGAAAGCGCATATTCCTGGGGATGCGCACCGGGCTTTTAAGAATCTTCTCCCACTCTTTGCACGCCAGCGCTCGCCCCAAATTTCGCTCCCACTTTCCGCGGAGTGGGGTCAGGTCTAGTTCCGTGTGTATCCGTAGGGATGCAGCAAACTACTTAATGAGATGCCTGCCCCTGTCCATGACATGCAGATATTGCACCGTCAAGTGCTGCTTTGGCTCCTCTGCAACATCTCCCCACCTAGCTGCCATGTGGGCCGTGAGGGAGCGGTGCATTAGGAACCCCCCAGGAGGGAGCCCGATGTCCGCGACTAGTGTCTCGTAGGGTATCAATGCTCCATCTTGAAATAAGTCGCCTAACGTCTGGACGTCCGCTTCCTGCCACTGCTCCAGCATGGAGTGCGTGTGGACCCCCTCGCCGCCTGGCGAGCCTTCCAGCGGCACCGCAGGTGCGTATGGGAGCACCTTTCTCGTAAGGTGCAGTGCCCTGCAGAAGCATTTGTATGCCACCGCCAACAATAGTGGGGTGGGGCGCGCCGGTGCCGCTAACGGATGGAATAGCACGGTGATCCGTTCCAGAGTGTAGGGCAGCTCGTTCTTGGCAGTGTCTACTCTTCCCCTGTCTGCTAACCAGCGGGCAATCCACTGGAGCTGCGCTGCCAGGTAATAATGCTCAAAACAGGGAGTGGCTAATCCACTTTTGTCTGTGGGCAAGAACAGTTTCCAGAGAGCCAGACGGTGTTGGGACGTGCACCAAATAAAGTCACGCAGGATCTTGTTAAGCTTGGAGAAAAAGGACGCAGGTATGAACAAGGGCAGATTCACAAAATAGTATAAAAGGCGAGGGAGCATCACCATTTTGGCAAGGGCCACTCTGCCTGTGGGCATCAGGGGGAGCGTGGACCAGAAGCCAATCTGAGCTTTGAGCGCCGTCACCGCTCTTCCCAGATTTCCGTCCAGCAGGACTGCCGGCTGGCGGTAGATCTAGATCCCCAAATACTTAAACGTGTCCGCCTGCCACTGGACTCGTGTGCCATGGAGGCTATACTCCGCATCGGCTACCTCAGTGCTAAATGCGTAGAGGCATGACTTGCCTGCATTTACTCGGAGCCCCGATAGACCGGCGAAGCGGCTTAACAAGTGGGCTAGCAGCTCCGGTATGCGGCCCACGTCCCGGACAAAGACCAATTGGTCATCGGCGTACAAAGACACCTGATGAACGCCATCGCCCAGTGGGATACCATCTGCCAGGAGTTGTCTCATGGCTTTCAGCTAAGGGCTCCATGGCTAGCACAAAGAGCAGCGGTGATAGAGGACACCCCTGATGGGTGCCCCTGCCCACCGCCACTGCTTCCGAGATATATGGCCCCAGCCAGACGCAGATCACAGGGTTCCTATACAAGAGTCCCACCACCTGTAGGAAGTTTGCTTCCAGTTCGTATGTCTCCAACACCACAAATATATTTATTCATGAGAGGTACGGAGATAAATTACAGTTTGGCAGAGATGGTCATCTGCCAAAAAGTGCCAGCTGTTCGATCCTTCCACCACATTTAGGGCCTCATTTATGAAAAGTGTTGCATAGCTGCAGTAAAATAGCAAAGTAACGCTTTCCACTGCGCCCTCCTTGCGACACCATGGATGCACCATATTTACTGTACGGCAGTCCATGTCGCAAGGAATGACAGATGCATCAGGAATCCTGAAGTATCTGTTGGCGCAAAACTCACACATTGCTGGAGTTGCGCTGTAAGCATGACGTAACTCCAGCAATGCATGGGGGAGGCCCATACACATTGCACTATGTTGTCCTTATGCCTGCTAATAAAAAACATACCGTAACTGCAACTCTCTCAGAAGTAAGCCTCAGAGATCCTAGAATGGTTGGGAGTGCTGTCTTCCACAGTCAATGAGGGAAGGCTGCAGTCCCAACCTCGTCCCAGAGTTGGATGGAGTCAGTGAGACTGCTGACCCCACCCCACCCCACTCTGTAATGAGGTGCCACTGATCGATACTCAGCCCTGGGCACTTCAGGGCTTAAAGCTGAAGCGCCCAGATCTGAGCAATCAGTGATGATCCTCATTGTCACAAGGGGGATGGTCTCGAAGCGCTTTTACAGGCTGAGTTGGTCCTTCTCACAGGGCTGTGAAATCCTCAGCCTGGCAAAGTTCAGCTCAGACAGCCAGGAGCCTGCACATTTAGTGCATGTCTATATCCTGGGTGCCAGACCTGAACAAGAAGACCTATGTTCAGCCTGACAGACACTCTTCTTGCCTAGGGGGATATGGCCACTCGGCCTGTTCGGACAGGCTGCTGCTGCTGAGAGCCTGATTTAGAGTTTCGCGAATGGGTACTCCACCACAAACGCGATGGTTATCTTGTCTACCTTATTACAAGTGCCACAGGAAATAATACATTTGTAATAAGGTGGACAGAATATGTGTCACGTTTGTGATAGAGTAATCTGCCCTCAAGACTCTAAACAGGGCCTTAAAGGACTTTTTTAGAGTTCTACGGTTGGGATGCTTTGTTAACATGTGACAAATGACTGGCCTCCCTCTTACAAGTGCCATAGGCTATCATCTACTTAAGATATAGATGACAGAACATCAGCCTCGTTTGTGACGGAGTATTCCCAGGGGTGTACCTGCCAATGGTGCAGCAGTGCAGCGGCATCAGGAGCCAGGGGTGTGAGGGGCCCACTCGGCCTTGGAGATCCACTACCAACCAGGGCCTTGTAGGCCCTTTTTACTTCCTTGCATTTGGACCTGTGGCACTCCTGCTACCCCTCTGAGTATCCCACCCCCACCCACCCCACTCTAAAAAATGCCCTTTTTTAGTGGAATGATATTCTTGAAACTACAGTAATTGCCATTTTCATATTTTAACTCTTGGTAAAAAAGTTTAGCTGGCTGTGCAACTTGGCTTGCAAATCTGGAGAATACAGTCATCGGGTCATGCGCAGCTGGCACAGGTCAGAGCCATGGGGCGGGGTGGGGGGGGGGCTCAGTTGACAGACGATGGGATAGGTAAAATTAAATTTAAAAAATAATAAAACAACGTACCTTGCACTCCCCGCATCGTAGAGTCTTTTCTCTTACTCCTTCTATAGCACCGGAGTACCCGTGGCTAGAATGCCCATGGCTAGAAAACCCGTGGGTAGAATACCCGTGGCTAGCCGTGTGCTCAATCAATGTCATATTCACTAATACTTTAAGTATGAATGCCATAAGATTCAAATTGGTCACACCTGATAATTGCAGAACTTCAACAAGCCTAACCTACTTGGTTTTCATTTATTTTGCCTATTATTCATAACTTTGAAAAGTATTTTTTTTTAATATGATAAGTATGTTTCTCGCACATTGCTTGTGCCACTCACTTCTTTCCTAACCCTGTTGAATTCGTGGTTCAGTGAATAAGTGAGGAGCTTTGCGGGGTATGTAACTACTAGCTGAATCCCATGTAGGTGACTAAGATTGAAAAAGGTTCATTTCCCTGTTTTTGTCACTGCCTACTGATTTGCCCTAAAGTGGATGTGTTTGTGGTCCTGGGAAATGCATTCCAACGCATAGGACACTGAACTGATGAGGTGTCTCCCTTTGGAGCTGCAGCATGTTCAGGGGATGTGAAGTAGATTTTGATTGGTTGAGCTGAGTGACGATTCAGTCTTTTACTGCTGCTTTGTTTGATGTCCTTCTATAAATGTAATTGACTCAGAAAATCTTCATGTTTACTAAAGGGTCATGGGGACTACAGAAGTAGCCTTAGTATCAAAGTGAGAAAACTCCACTACCCAGTCTGACTGCAGGTTTCTGGGCAGCTTCAAGGCAGGTGCATTCATATTTTGACATCCTGATAGTGAGGAATCTTGTATAACTGAGACGATAATTTGCAGCAGTTCTCCCAACTGCTGATGTATCTTCTGGAAGATTGAAAGCAATCAAGTGTCCGCAGGCTAAGAGCACCCATAATGCAATGTACATCAACTGCTTTAGGCTTTAGGGATTATCAGCAAGGGGCAACTAAGGGCAGTAAGCCAAGCAGGAGAAAAGCAAGCTTTCATAGCTAGGAGTGAGAGTAACTCGCGTAATTCTGTGTAGCATATTCACATGGAATTACCTAGGAACTTTGCTGGATTACGTGGAATTACATGAGTAATTCTCCATTTAGCATTATTTTTTTACTGCAACATGCTCTGCAAAACAGCACTAAATGCGGCTGCCACTTGCACTCGCTAAATGTTCTCTCGCTGTTGGAATTTTCACCCTAAATTACTGTAAATTACACAAGCAGGAGTAATTGTGTACTTAGGTATAATATCACATCAAAGAGTAACACGGAATTACCAAAATTACTTTTATTACTCCGGAATAATTGAAATTCTGCCCAGGCCTAGTCACAACTTTCTTCTTAAGTTCCATGCATAGTATAGTACACACATTCACCTTTAAACTCCTTAACCATGCTAAGGAACCTTGAGATTAAAGTGAACAGGACCACAGTGGTGCTCGCAGATTTCTTGCATGTTTTGGGAGGGTTTTGACCTTGCGTTTAGACTATTGGGTATCTCTACACCAGGAAAATGAGATATTCATGGTTACACAAAGGAGCATGGGACTACTGGAACATCCTTATCTTTGAATCAATGGTCATTTTCTTACCTGCTAGTCAGGCTGTAGCTTTCTAGGCAACTTGAAGACCGGTAACTTAATATTTTTACAACCCGACAGTGAGGAATCTTGTGTAATTAAGATAGCAGTTTCTAGTAGTTTTAGCAAGTAGGGATTAATCATCGGATATTGATCAAGTGACCAGAGGGCAAGAGACCCTATATTGTAATGTCAGACAACTCATTAGGGCGTTATCAGCGATGAGCAAAAGGAGGATCTGTGAGCTGCAAAAATCGGCTTCTTTAATTGGCAGGTGCATGAAAATGGCAGAATTATCTATTACCTGAGGTGCCGAAGGCTTTTGCATTGAACCTTGGTGTGGGAGGGGGAAAAGAAATGACTGTAGACTTCATGTAGATGTGGAACTTTACATTTTTGGAAATGTGTGGAACTTGACAATTTTTCAGCCATTCGCTGTATTGATTTTTTGTGTCTTTTGACAAAGTATCACAAATTATGCTTTGATAAGTGGGCTTGTTGGATCACACTAGAACCTATGTCAGAGGAAATGTGGTCAGGAGAGAATATGAATACAAAATACTACATACATATATGTTTGAGCTAGATATTAGGCATGTTCCAATGTTAATCTGCAAGCAGCGGATTTCAGTTTGGAAATCATTATACGAAAACTGACTATTGGATTCTCTCTAGAAAGTACATCATGTAACCTGAAAGTCTTCAGTAGTCATCCTTGAAATATGATTTCCGCCAACATTCTTCTCTCGAAAAATCCAAATAAATGTAGGATACTGCGTAGAGAGATACAGCAATTTGTAATGTCGAATTTTTCAGTCAGTCAAAAAAATATGTTTATTTAGAGCTTAGTATTTTAACAAACACTGCATACATAAGCAATATCAATAAATTATCATATAAACCAATTGGTTAAAGTCTTTAAAACATATTCACAGCTAATAAATACCTTCCAATTACATTGCTCGCGCTGCAATGCTAAATCGGGGATGCAGCGCGCATTGTAATTCATTTTATTTATTTATTTATTTATTTATTTACTCAACTCCATTCGGCCCAATTCCGGAGTTTACTAACCCCCACCCTGCCCCACCACCCCACATGAGTCCCTCGAGGAGCCACTACTGACCTTAAATATCCTTATTTGTAATTTCGAGTTTGCTATTTTTACTGATAGCCTACTACAGATGTCAAAAAAATCTTTCAGACTTCTTGTGCTCATCTAAATTCACTATGCACTATCTCATTTTGGCAAAGGGTGGTAATTTTTTGGATTTCCAATTCGAACCCAAACTCTAATTACATTAGCAAAGGCTAATTTGCTTTAGGCCGTTAAGCCAGTTTCCATTCTTTTAGACTGAATCATTGCTGAAGACGATAGAGACAGCAGATTCTTTAAGCATTTATCTTCTTCATACTTCCAATCGGGTTTACCACTAAAAGATAGTAATTCTACTACGCCATATTACATTTGCCACTCAATCATAGCAAGGTAGGCTGATACAACTGTTTTTTGAGGGTTTTTATTGATATTGTATTTGAGTGTTATGAAATTGTTTCATATTTTCATGGTTTTATCCAAAACTGAATATAGAAAGTTTATTGAATGGTTGATAAAACTGTGCTTCAAGATGGTCCACCGTATTCTTTACTAAACCTTTGGAGCCCACTCACAGAGGCTAGTGTTCTTGCTTTTAGGAGTTCAATATGCCTCTTCTACTGCAATTTCTTCCTGAGTCATATCCCTAGATATTTGTATTTATTAACAACCTCTATTTTTGTATTACCTAGGTGCCATTTGTACTTTGGGATTTCTTTCCCAAATGCTGGGACTTTGGGTTTATCTATATTTATTGTTAGTTTTTTTCCTAATTCAATACTTATAAAACATTTCTAGTTACCACATTTTTGTCATGTCCACAATGGGAAGGTCGTCGGCATGTAAAACGTAATGTGTGAGCCATTCATTTTAGGGCTAAAAATGTTTGTCACTTTTAAAATTGAAGGAAATTCTGCAGAAAAAAAATTGAAAATAATAATGGGGCCAAAATGCAACCGTCCTCAATCCATCTGTTCATTTTTAATTTAATGTGACAATGTGCTTTCTATATCTACTTCTACATGCGCCCAGTTCTCTTTATGTATTTCTTACAGGATTAAGGATTTCTAATTTTACTAGTGTTTTCCATAACTGTTTGATATCCACCAGATCAAATGTAGTGCAAAAGTCTAGAAAACAACAAAATAGCTCCATTGACTTTCTGGCTAATGACCACAAATTGAAACAATGATCTAAGGTGGAATACCCTTCTTAAAAACCTCCCTGTCCAACTGGGATTATGGTTTTTTGGTTTCTATCATACTTTCAACAGGCCACGCATATTAGAGAAAATACTTTTTCTCCCCTTCTAGTAAATGTATCAACTTGTACAATTGTGGGACATTTGCATCATCTTTTAATAGATGGGTTTTATGATGGCTCCCATCCAGCTTTCTAAGAATATTCCTGTCTTTAATATTCTTTGGAACACCAAGCAATACAGCCTGGTCCTCCAGTCAACACTTGTTTTAATTACATTTTCTGGTAGATTGTCCGAACTGACCATTAGTTTTAACTCCTTCAATGCTGATGACGGAACCGCTCCGTCATCAGCCGCGGTAGCGCTGTGCTGATGACGGAGCGGGTCCGTCAAGGCCCACTCGCCGCGCCTGTGCGGCACGGATTCCGGGCCTGCGCTGGGCGTTCCATTGAGTAGGCGGGGCCATGACGGTAGTAAATATGGAAAAGACTAAAATCCTATGTTTCGGCAAAAGTAAGACCCGGTTCCCCTGGTATTTGGGTACGGAACTTCTTGAGAGAGTATCGGAATATAGATATTTGGGAGTATGGTTCACGAGTAACCTGAATTGGACCACCCATCTGGAGGCTTTAAAAATTAGGGCAGCAGCTTCTATAAAGGGCTTAAAAAGGTTTAATAGCTTTTACGGAGATTTGTCAGACGGGCCGGTTATTAAGGCCTATCTGGCAATGGTCCCCGCGCAATTCCTATATGGATCAGAGGTTCTCCTCCTCAGTGGGAAAAAAGGTTGGGATAAAGAGGAGGGTATGATCCTGAAAAGCTTATTCTCGTTACCTAAATCAGCTATGGTACAGGCAGCAAGATTGGAGATGGGAGTCACTTCCTGGGCAATTACAACCAGGATGGCACTAATACGGTTTTGGCAGCGTCTGGAGATAGGGGAGGCGCCCAGAAAAATATCACAGTGGTGTAGAGAAGAAATTACCTCCAGTGAGTTATCATGGGCTAAAGAAGTCAGACTCTCATTAAAGGAAGCTTATGGGAAGTTAGGAATAGAACTAGATGCCCAGTTAGGACACACCAATATAGGCAAAAACGAACTACGGTCGTTGGGAGCGGATGTGTCCCGTACTTGTGATCACGAGTACCTTCGGCAAAACATATCAGTGTCTCATATGATCCAAGTATGGAATTCAGAAGATCATCCTTACCCGTACTTGGATAGGCTGCCGAATCAGAAATTAAGAAGAGAGGTTTTAAAACTGAGAATGGGTGTAAACCCCTGTTATGTAAATACCAGGGTTAAAAACCTCATGATTAATAGTAATGGTAATTGCACATGTACATTAGGCTCCACCTGTGACATTACTCATGTTTTATTAGACTGCAGGAGGACCCTTGATATACGTAAGGAGATTTTAGGCCCGTTATTCAAAAATTACAGGATTACGAATAGGAAGCAAGCTGCAGAGCTCCTGGTGGGGATGGGAAACCTGGATATAGCCTGCGCCTTGGGGAAATACATGATTCAAGTTAGGGAGCTCCTCCAGAATACAGAGTTATAGGCATATGTTATCGAGACTATACTCTAATGTATGTATTATGTTTGGAAGGTCTAGTCAGATATGTTTTCTCATGTGTTTTTAACATCTCAGGAGGATACTGTTAGAAATAATGTTGCCAGGGTTATCCTCCGGGAAATGACTGAATTGCAATTTTATAAATTTTAACTCGCATTTTTATAAAGTTTATAAATGTATAGTGTATACTTTTATGGTTGTAATAACTCAAATAAAGTTTTAATGACTGACTGACAGTAGTGTTTTACAGTTGCTTTTTGTATTGAGGAGCAGGGATTTTCTCTTATGATCATACTGAAAATGAATGCCTCTCTTCCATTTCCTTAATAGGGGTTTTAAACGTCTGCACACTACATCAAACCACACATTTTTCTTTCCATTTTGAATCATCAATTCTTTTTCTCTTTGATACCACTATTTAATTCTATTTTGAGGCATTGGACTACCTGCTTAATTATTTAACTGTGCCAGTTTATAAAGTCTGATGCCGTACTCCAGTTCACCGTGGAGGAGATCGCTCCCTCGAGTTGCTGTGTTGCATCTGAGGCAGAATGATGAACAATGTCAAACAGTCACCTCAGTATAGAGATCTGGGCCTAAATCCATCGTTTTTTGCTCCACATGGCATTCCAATTTAAACCCAGACATATATAAATCAGTCTTGACCCCGCTCCCCATGAGCACAGTCCAGCCCGAATATCCAGGCCAGGTCCTCCCTGGACCGGAAACAAGCATCCTGGGACTGGCTTCGGGGTCTCACCCCTTATCAGCCAGGCTGGCTTGACCCCAGTGGCCTAAATCCATCATTTTTTCGCTGTTCATTCCATTCCATTTTAAACTCAGCAATTTGCAATTCAGTCTTGACCCTGATCCCCATGGGAAAAGCTCAGCTCAAACTGCTAGGCCAGGCCCTGGCACTTCAGGCGGGACTGTTCCCATGAGTAGCAAGGTCAAGGCTGATTTGCATATAGCTGGGTCCAAACTGGAGTGGCGTGGTGGACAAAAAACAATGGATTAAACCCAGATCTCTGTGACTGGGAGTGAATGTTTGCATTATTAAACATTGCGTCCATAATTTGTTCTTTTTAGTTCTGTTTCAACATGGGAGCTGTAGGCAAAGACATCTGTCTCTCTATAAGTGGTGGCCCTTTCTGTGCACTGGCTACACGATCTAAACATTGAAGGCAGAGGCAGTCAGGTTCGGGAACTCAGGTTCAGGAACTCTTCCCTCAGTGTCTACCACCACCAGCTGCATTAACTGGTGCACAACATGAAACTGCGGCGAGGAAGCAGTAGAAATGGAGACATGTGCACTTAGGGGTGTGGGTAAGACAGAGCAGGGGCGGGCTTGGGGGATGGGAATGGGGGCGAATTGTAATGTATCTCAGTGACAGTGCTGTGGTTTGATGTTCCTGTTTTGTTGCAAATGCTTTTTATTTTCAGTTGTGATGTACATGTAAGACTTGTCTCCCCACACGGAGATAGGGCGCATTGACTCTTTTATACAGAGGGCATGTCTGGGCGCCCAAGATTCACCTACATGCTATTTCTGTGTACTGTTATAGCGCCTCATTGATGTGCCACATTGCCAGTGTATTGTCAACCAGGCAAGGTTGAAGAGCTGTATTAATTACAATGGTGCACCAAATGTAATGTTGGAATATATCAATACCAATAAACTGATTTCACAAAAAAATGAATAAATATGTTTGTTCTTGATCAGTTCTGCTTAGTACCGCTATTTGTACACCATTCATAATTCAGATAGACAGTGATTTAAGTGTTGCTTTCTGGTCTTGATTCCTTTGGAGATGCGGCCTCATTTACTGAGCAAATCATCAGAGCAGTTAGTACTAGTTATTCAGAGAGGAATTACTATTTGCTTACTTGCGGCACCTGAGCTGCTTCAGGGCGCTGTGCACTATGACAGCATAAAGCATCTCTGTTCTTATTTTCACTTTGAAATTGTCTGTTATGATAAACTCCAATCATTTTCCTACACAGCATGAAGAGTGGTACCCCACTAGTCACTGCTGTGAATATTTGCCTGTCCCAGTGCACACTACTTCTCATCAGTGTCAGGAGGGAGCTGCAAAAGGAAGTGTCCAAATGGTGATTATTGCATGATTAATGACTACAGATGAGCGCCTGAAGGTGAGCATGCCTAATTTAGGAGACATCAGTCAAGCATTAATTACTGCTTCGATGGTCATTAACACTTAATGACCAGTAAACTGTTTGAGAAGCTAGTGTTCCCTCTGCGGCTGTGCACTCAGATGATCAGATTCCGTTTCTGTTTCTGGTCTGTGAGAATGAGATTCTCAGGTTATCTTTGTGCAGATTCCGTGGGAGAATGAAGGGCCCGGGGTCTTTTGCTCTGTGAGAATGAGGCACCTTGTGTCATCTATGGGGAGCTGCTCTGGGCAGATGAGATTAAGTCTCCCTGTGTACAACAGCTCTGCTAGAAGGGATTCACAGGTTCTCTGTGTGCAGCTGCTGTAGGAGAATCACATGCTCGGGTTTAATTGTGCAGCTGCACTAAGAGAATGAGATGCTCAAGTTTCCTGTGTGCAGCTGCACTATGATAAAAAGATGCTCAGATTCCCTCTTTTTATAGTTGTTCTTCAAGAGTGAGATGCTCAGGGTCCCAATGTGCAGCTCCTCTACGAGAATAAGATGCTCAGATTCCCTGTTTGGAGCTGCTCTACTAGAGTGAGATGCTCAGATTATCGGTGTACAGCTGTTCTACAAAAATAGAATGCTCAGGTTCTCTGCATGCAGTTCTAAGAGAAAGAGATGCTCAGGTTTCCTGTGTGCAGCTGCTCTACGAAAATAAGATTCTCAGATTCCCTGTTTGTAGCTGCTCTACAAGAGTGAGATGATCAGGTTTCCTGTGTGCTGCTGCTCTACGAGAATAAGATGCTCAGATTCCCTGCTTGTAGCTGCTCTACAAGAGTGGGATGCCCAGATTCTCTGTGTGCAGCTGCTCTATAAGAATAGAATGCTCAGGTTCCCTGCGTGCAGTTCTATAGGAGTACGATGCTCAGGTTTCCTGTGTGCAGCTGCTCTACAAGAATAAGACGCTGAAAGTCCATGTTTTTTAGCTGCTCTACAATAGTGAGATGCTCAGGTTTGCTGTGTGCAGCTGCTCTACGAGAATACAATGCTCACATTCCCTGTTTGTAGCTGTTCTGCAAGAGTGAAATGTTCAGGCTCTCCATGTGCAGCTGTTCTACGAAAATAAGATGCTCAGATTCTCTGTGTGCAGTTTCTCTACTAGGATGAGATGCTCAGGTTTCCTGTGTGCAGCTGCTTTACAAGAATAAGATGCTCAGATTTCCTGTTTGTAGAAGCTCTACAAGAGTGAGGCGCTCAGATTATCTATGTGGAGCTGCTTTACGAGAATGAGATGATCGGGCTCCCCATTTGCAGCTGCTGTACGAGAATAGGATGCTCAGATTCTGCGTTTGTAGTTGCTCTTCAAGAGTGAGATGCTCAGATTTCCTGTATACAGCTGCTCTACGAGAATAGGATGCTCAGCTTCTGTGTTTGTAGTTGCTCTTCAAGAGTGAGATGCTCAGATTATCTATGTGGAGCTGCTTTACGAGAATGAGATGATCGGGCTCCCCATTTGCAGCTGCTGTACGAGAATAGGATGCTCAGATTCTGTGTTTGTAGTTGCTCTTCAAGAGTGAGATGCTCAGATTTCCTGTATACAGCTGCTCTACGAGAATAGGATGCTCAGCTTCTGTGTTTGTAGCTGCTCTTCAAGAGTGAGATGCTCAGATTTCCTGTGTACAGCTGCTCTACGAGAATAGGATGCTCAGCTTCTGTGTTTGTAGCTGCTCTTCAAGAGTGAGATGCTCAGATTTCCTGTGTACAGCTGCTCCACGAGAATGAGATGCTCAGGTGGTCTGGGTGCAGCTGCTCTACAAGAGTTAAATGCTTAGGCTCCCCATGTGCAGCTGCTCTAAGAGAATAAGATGCTCCGATTCCCCGTTTGTAGCTGCTCCACAAGAGTGAGATGCTCAGGTTCTCTGTGTGCAGCTGCTCAATGAGAATAAGATACTCAGATTCCCTGTTTGTAGCTGCTCTACAAGAGCGAGATGCTCAGGTTGCCTGTGTGCAGCTGCTCTACGAGAATAAGATGCTCAGATTCCCTATTTGCAGCTGCTCTACAAGAGTGTGATGCCCAGATTCTCTATGTGCAGTTACTCAACGAGAATAAGATGCTAAGATTCCGTGTCTGTAGCTGCTCTTCAAGAGTGAGATGCTCAGGTTTCCTGTATGCAGCTGCTCCACGAGAATAAGATGCTCAAGCTCTCCAGGTCCAGCTGCTCTACGAGATTAAGACGCTCAGATTCCCTATTTGTAGCTGCTCTACAAAAGTGAGGTGCTCAGGCACCACATGTGCAGCTGCTTTGTGAGAATGAAAATCACAGTGCACGGCTGCTCTATGGAAAAGGAAAGTTCTTATTCCATGTCTACAGATGTTCTACGAGAATGAAGGCCACCAAGCTCCCTGCATGCACCTCCTCTTTGAGTAGGGGATAGTCATGCTCCCGGTGTGTCGCTAGTCTGTGGGAAGGAGACCATCAGTTTCCCTGTGTTACACTGCTGTCTGAGCAGGAAACCTCTGAGTCCCTTGGAGCTCCTGCTCAGTGAGAAAGAGATGTTCACTTTGTCTGGGTCTCCTAACCAAAAGTCCAGCTTATGCACACTGGTCCATGAGTATGAGACTTTCAGTTTCACTGTCATCAGCTGCTCAGTGTGAATGAGGTAGGCATATCCCTTCTGCAGATTATATGTGGGAAGGAAATACTACATATCCTGTTGCTATAGATGAATGAGGCCCACTGTGCAGGTGCTGTGTGGGGATGAGACATTAGGGGCCCCTGTGTGTAGATATTGTTTGAGAATTTGATGTGTATAGTCCACGAGTGTGGTTGCTTTGTGAGAATAAGATGCAAAGCTTTCTTATGCTTTGTGGAATGGGTGACTCTGTTTCCCTGTGCAGCTCATTTGTGGGGAGCAAATGGTCAGGTTCCCTTAAGAATAAAGCTTCAGAGTGCATTTTTACAGCTCTTCTGTGAGAATGAGGGGACAGATTTACAAGCCCTTTGCACCACTTTTGCGTCACTTTTGCCATGTTGAAAAATATGCAAAAGTGGCGCAAGGGGCTTGTGAATAAGCCCCGAGATGCTCAGTTTCCCCGTGCTCATGAGTGTGCAACGCTGTGCGTCGTGGTGCGTAGTTGCGCTGTGGGAACACGGTTCTTTGGGACCCCATTGAGCATCTGCTCTGCAGGAAGGAGGCATACAGGCTTCCTGTGTGCAACTCCTCTGTGAAAATGATGTTTCAGGTTTCCTGCGGCAAGCCTTTTGGCGACAATGAGACACTGGAGTTCTCTGTGAGAGGGAGACATCCCTGGTTCTTGTGTGAAGCTGCTCTTTGAGAATGAGACTGTTCACATCGCCAATAACGGGACGTTGAGGCTCCCTCCATGCAGCAGGTCTATGAGAATGAGATGCTCAGGTTTAATGTGTGCAGCTGGGCCATGAGAATGAGATGCTCAGGGTTAATGGGTGCAGGTGGTCCAATAAAATGAGATGCTCAGGGTTAATGGGTGCAGGTGGTCCATGAAAATGAGATGCTCAGGGTTAATGGGTGCAGGTGGTCCATGAAAATGAGATGCTCAGGATTAATGGGTGCAGGTGGCCCATGAAAATGAGATTTTCGGGTTTAATGTGTGCAGCTGATCTATGAGAATGAGATTCGGGAGTTCCTTATGTGCAGCTTGTCCATGAGAATGAGATTTTTGGATTTAATGTGTGCATCTGGCCCATGAGAATGCGATGCTCAGGGTTAATGGGTGCAGGTGGTCCATGAAAATGAGATGCTCAAGCTTAATTGTGCAGCTGGTTCTTGACAATTAGATGCTCTGATTCCCTATGTGCAGCTCATTCATGAGAATAAGATGCTCAGGTTGAATGGGTACAGCTTGTCTATGACAATGAGATGCTCAGGCTTAATGTGTGCAGCTGGTATGTGACAATGAGATGCTCGGGTTTAATTGTGCAGCTGTTCCATGAGAATGAGATGCTTGAGTTCCATATGTGCAGCTGGTCCATGAGATGCTGGAGTTCCATAAGTGCAGCTGTTCCATGAGATGCTTGAGTTCCATATATGCAGCTGGTCCATGAGATGCTGGAGTTCCATAAGTGCAGCTGTTCCATGAGATGCTTGAGTTCCATATGTGCAGCTGTTCCTTGAGATGCTTAAGTTCCATATGTGCAGCTGTTCCATGAGATGCTTGAGTTCCATATGTGCAGCTGTTCCATGAGATGCTTAAGTTCCATATGTGCAGCTGGCCCATGAGAATGAGATGCTCTGGTTTATTTGTGCAGCTAGTCCATGATAATGAGATGCTTGAGTTTAGTGCATGCAGCTGGTCTTTAAGAATGAGATACTTGAGTTTAATGAATGCAGCTGGTCCATGAGAATGAGATGCTCGGGGTTTAATTGTGCAGCTGGTCCATGATAATGAGATACTTGAGTTTAATGAATGCAGCTGGTACACGAGAATGAGATGCTTGGGGTTAATTGTGCAGCTGGTCCATGATAATGAGATACTTGAGTTTAGTGCATGCAGCTGGTCTTTAAGAATGAGATGCTCAGGTTTAATTGTGCAGCTGGTCCATGATAATGAGATACTTTAGTTTAATGAATGCAGCTGGTCCATGAGAATGAGATGCTTGAGGTTAATTGTGCAGCTGGTCCATGATAATGAGATACTTGAGTTTAATGCATGCAGCTGGTCCATGATAATGAGATACTTGAGTTTAATGAATGCAGCTGGTACACGAGAATGAGATGCTTGGGGTTAATTGTGCAGCTGGTCCATGATAATGAGATACTTGAGTTCAGTGCATGCAGCTGGTCTTTAAGAATGAGATGCTCAGGTTTAATTGTGCAGCTGGTCCATGATAATGAGATACTTTAGTTTAATGAATGCAGCTGGTCCATGATAATGAGATACTTTAGTTTAATGAATGCAGCTGGTCCATGAGAATGAGATGCTTGAGGTTAATTGTGCAGCTGGTCCATGATAATGAGATACTTGAGTTTAATGCATGCAGCTGGTCCATGATAATGAGATACTTGAGTTTAATGCATGCAGCTGGTACATGAGAATGAGATGCTCAGGTTTAATTGTGCAGATGGTGTATGAGAAAGAGATGCTCAGGTTTGCTGTATGCTGCTGTTCTGTGACAATGAGGTACTGACCATGTTGGCGGCCCGGTGACTGTGGAGACCGAGTGACCCACGTCGTATTTAGTGGCATCTGGGATATTGACTAACGCGAGCTGGATGCAAATTAAAGAGTATACTGACAAGCTGTACAGAAGTAGTTGGCGCCCTGTGAGCTACCTGTGGCTTCCCGCTCTTAAATTGAGTTCTGGGAGTTATTTGTCGCCCTGTCCTGAAGAGGCCAGACTTGTTGGAAGGCCGAAATGCAAACGCGTCGACACTTTCCATATGGAGGAGCCCTTATTTTGAAATAATTTTGGAAATAATGCCATGTGACACACTTTGAGATTTAGGTTCTGTGAGTTTTTTGCGTTGAACCAGTTGTGTCCGACTACCTCCTTGTGCACCCCCTAGATTGAATAGGAGGGCACTCAGCCTTTGCTGTAATATTGTTTTGTAGGGTGAAGAAGAAAAAAAGTGTTTTTTTGTTACTTTTTTGATTTTTGTAAAAAGTGTATATGTTGTTCATCGTCTGTATTTATTGTATATAGGTGTGTACATAGGTGTGTATATTTGTGTATAGTGCATAAATTTGCCTTTAAAATCTTTTGTTTGTTTGAAAAAACGAAAAAAAGAAATGAGATGAAAATACTTTGGTTTGATTGCAATAAATAAAATGTGTAATCATGTCCCCTTGTGTTAGTGATGACGTCCATAATGTTTGATTAATTTAGCAGTGGACTTACGGCACAAAAATAGGAGAATTTATAGTCCCCTATTAGAAAAATAGTTATAGATCTGTTCCTCCTTTTTCCACTCCCTTCTGTTTTTTTGTTCTGTGACACGGATGTTCTCTAATTCAGGCTTCTCTGTGAGAATTATCAATTTCTGCAGCCACTTCCTGACAGCGAGAAACCTTTGAGTATTTGTGGGCTGCTGGTGCTGGGAGAAAGAGACATCAAACTGTCTTGTGTGTAATTGCTCTGTGAGAATGAGATGCCAAGACCTCGTGTGTGCAGCTAGTTGCTCGGTGAGACATTGGTGTGCCCTATTGTAGTGTCCTGCTTGTCTGGACACCTAAGGACATCATAGACTGCCAGCGTGATGGGGTGTCCGTGGTAGACAGTCCGAGTGTCGCCAGTGCTGTACAGGAAGTTACATCTGGTCCAGGTGGGGTCATCCCTGTGTCTCTCTAACTGGAAATAACCCCTCCTCTTACAGTGCTACGGGTCCTCGCATCTCCACAACACATCTCTCATTATAACACCGATGTGCAGCTTCTGGGGGCATACTTACAAGCCCATATATTACGCTGCGGTGTCGTAGCGCCACTTTCAATATTTACAAGGTGACGCTAAGCCACTTAGCGTGGCTTAATTGCACCTTGTAGATATGCCCCTTTCCGCCACAGTCCTCTGCACCAAAGGAGCATGCAATGGGTGTTGCTGTAGGCATTCCACTGCAACCCCCATTGCCTTTTGATATTGCCCCAGATTTACTAGAAAAGTAAAATTGTGATAGCTGCAAAAACTAAAGCCATGCAGGACCAGGCGATAGAATGGCGCACAAGAAGAAACGCTCTTATTTCTCCTTGTTTTTGCTTTTTCTATGTGTACTGCATTATGCAGCACATACAGAATGAGCAAAAAAGCTATTAATGAATGTTTATGTGCAGGAAGGCTTCCCTTCCTGCACATAAACAATCATTAAATAGTGACAATTTGCTAGCAGACATAGAAGTAACAAATATCTTTATGGAATGTTTATGTGCAGGAAGGGACCCCTTCCTGCACATAAACAATCATTCCCTGCAACACCGGCACCCTTGCACCAAGATGCAAGGGTGCCTGCATCGGCGCTAGGCAGCTAATTTTAGCACCAGTGCTAGGGAAAACACAGGGGTGCACGGTTTTGTAGTAAATACGGCGCATCCCTGCTTTTTGAAAGTGTTGGAGCACGGTGCTGCCAAATGTGGCTGTGCTCCGTGCTCCTACATTTGCTAGTAAATATGGCCCTCTGTGAGATTCCCTCACCCATATTTCCTCTGTTTGGGCTATTTGTATGTTTAAGATGCTGAGATTTTCTGTGCACCGGGGCTCTGTGAGGAAGAGCCAAAAGGAGCAGGGTCCATGTGCACAGCTCCTTTCATGAATGAGGCTCTCAGGACACCTGAGTGCAGTTGTTCCATAAGAATTAACAGATTTTACCTGCCTGTGTGCAGCTTCTCTGTGCGAATGAGAGGGTCTGGTACCCGGTGCTAAGCTGGTCTCTGAAAAAAGGATCTCTGCGTACCTTTGTGCTCCTCGGTGTGCGTGTGTTGTGTGCGTGTGTGTGTGCATGTGTGTGAACATAAGTCTTTCCGTGTCCCTCTGTTTAGTTGCTCTATGAGAATGAGTGTCTGCTTTGTGACTAAATTGTGGTTCGCATCTGTGAGGACAATATACTCAGGTTCATTTTCACAGTAGCTGTAGTTTTTATCCTTAGGGCAGCGCAGGAGGCCTTGCTAATGGGCTGCCCCAAGGCCAAAAAAAGGGCAGGAATGCGCTGTATCTACTAGATATGGTGCATTCCTGTCCTTTTCCCCTGCGCTGGTGCACAATGGGCTACTGTGCGCCAACTCAGGCACCTTTACACCATGGTGCAAGGGTGCCTGCATTGCGGGGATGATACATTTTGTGCAGGAACGGAGACCTTCCTGCACAAAAACAATCACAAGAGGCTTTTTCCTCTTTCTATATGTGCTGCAGAATGCTGCACACATAGAAAGAGGAAAAACAAGCAGTTTCTCCTTGTTGTGCCTCACTTATGGGAAGGCGTATGTTTTTGGCGCTACCTCAGACTTACGTTTTCTTGTAAATCTGGGGCAGTGTCAAGAAACCATGGATGTTGCTGGGAACGTCGGCAGCAACACCCATGGAACTCCCCTTTCACGCAGTTTTCTTTGTGAAAGGGGCTCATATTTATAAGGCCATGAAAAGCTACATAACATGGCTTTACGTGGCCTTATAAATATGCCACTGTAACGTCAACAAAGTGACGTTCCGGCACCGCAAAAGTGCCTAAGGTCTTTGCGTGTGTGGCCTGCATTGGAACACTACGGGTCGGATTCACAGAACTAACTTAAGACAAAATCCTAAACTTACTACTTTTGGTATTCACAAAAATTAGGATTTTGTCTTAAAATAGACTTAAGACAGACTTAAGATAGAATCCTAACTTAAGTCTGTCTTAAGACAAAATCCTAACTTCTGTGAATACCAAAAGTAGTAAGTTTAGGATTTTGTCTTAGTTCTGTGAATCGGGCCCGATATGCTGAAGTTACTCCTGTTTGTATTTGCTTGGTTGGCGCCTTGTGTAATTGTGGCAGTCAAATTATTCACTTGTGTGTGTGCAATCTGTGAATGCGATATTTGGGGTCCCTGTCAGTGTGGCTGCAGCGGCACACAATAATCTTGGGGGTACTACGCCTGCAGCTGTTGTCTAAAATCCAAGTACTTTGGTTCCCTGTGTGAGTACTTTAACTGTGATAACACGCCAGGCTTGCGTTGAATAGTTGTGCGGCTTCTCTCTGCTAATGTGAGTCTTGTGGTACCCGTGTGTGTTGTTTCCGTTTGCCAGTGCGCTGTAGCATAAGCTAGGAGAGCAGTTTGCTTTCTGCTAATTTGACGCTCGGGCTCAGCTACGTAGTTTCTCTTGATGAAAGCCATGATTAACGTTAGTGCCCACACCGCCATACGCTCCCCCCGCTTGTACAATACACAATTACAATTCCCACTCAAAGGAAACTCAGGAGACATTTGCTTGTTTTTTTTTTGCTTTAGGCTCACGTCATGTTTGTGACTATCTCCCTGTGTAATTACTTATTGTGCTGCTTTAATTGCGCCCCCCTCATGCACAGTTTATCTGTGTTTGCTTGCGATGCCTAAGTTGGTCCCGATTTAGTGCATTTATGTTTACTGCTGTCAGATTAATGCAGACATGTTCAGTGACTCACCTATACTGTAGGCAGGCAGCATCAGTCAATGTGACGTGGCTCGTGTCATTCCTTCATCGCATTTTGTTTCAATCACGGGAGATTTTGTGAGGCCGATTTGCAGTTGCAGCTCCTCCTGTAAGTGGTTTTGTCTGAACATACAGATCTGCTATGGGCAATGGATAGAAAAAAACAGGAATGCAATCCTTCATGCCCACATACAGCGAACTGTAAACCAACCGTGGTGTGGCAGCCACAATTATATGCCTTGCATCATTGTTTGGTGGCAAAATGTTTGTGTCGTAATTCTGAGTTCTATATTTTTTTGCTATAAGGGTGTTAGAAGAAGAGTTTTTTTTCCAGTGAATTAGGAGGTTGCAAATACATTCCTGAGAATTGTTGCACTGCACAGGGGGATCATTATTTGCTGATATTTTTTATTGTGTTGTTTTGGAGGGGGATTATGTCTGCCAGGCGTGGCCAGTGCAGGTAAGGGCGGTGCGGCGGGGGATTCGACAGACCACAATGAGGGAAAATAACCACCAAAAAAAGAAAAACAGCTACCTTGCACTCGCCGAATCGCCGAGTCGGCAATGCGGCAATCGCAAGGTAAGTGTTTTTCTTTTTTGTAATGTTATTTTCACTCGCCGTCGTCCGTCGACTACCGCCCACCCCGCCCTACCGTGCTCACCTACCCCGGCTGCTCGGGGTCTGCTTGGAGCGCTGTCCCACACCAGAAGCATAACAAGACCGTACGTTTTCCCCTGCATGATACGATAAGGGACCCACACAATCACACCACTAAGCTTCTCCTGCACTTAACTCTCACATCAGACCTCACCGAGCTGTCCCACAGATTACAGAGGCTGTAGGAAATTGGGTTACTGGTTGAGTGGTGAAACCCTACTCAAGCAGAAACCACAATCCTTGTCAGGGTGAAGTCACAAGCAATCCTCAAATTAACCTGGGCTCAAACCTCTGGTAGCTTGCCACAGAGCAGTCAAGCTTAATTTAGAGGCAATGTGTAAAGTATTTGTGCAACACTTCAAACAGTAATACGGTGAAAACACCAGGCAGAAAGGATACCATACCAGATTAGAAACACGGAGTACATCATTTTACTAAATAAAACAAAAACAAAATGACAAAAATCCAATTAGTAGAACAGGAGATATGCACTTTTAAAGATTTCAATGAACATAACACCAAAAAGCACAAAGCGCCACCTGTGGGTATCTGGTCATGCTGGACGGGATAAACTCACAAGTTCAGGCCAACTACGATGGAGTGCTGGCAAGCTACAGGGACCCAGTTAGGTCTGCTGAACAAGAGTACCTTAAATCCTGGTTGAGGAGTGTTGCAAGGACTCCCATCAAGGATGCGTCGCGCAGCCCAGGCAATGTGTTTGTTCCAAGGAGCTGTGGGCTGCAATGCAAGGCCCTACATCATTGTCGAGGATCCTGTCGACGAGGGGGTTGTGATGTGAAGTCATTTTGTCAATGTCAATGGCAGATATTCTTGTAGAGCGCACTATCACCGGGAGGTCTCAAGGCGCTTGAATCAAAAATTAGCGATACAGACAGTAACGTGAGAACTAAATGCGAACTTACTGAGGGAAAAGCCAGGGTTTCAGCTTTCTGCAAAAGCATTTGTGGTCAACTATGGATGAGAGGTGTGATGGTAATTTGTTCCATAGCATGGGGGCAAGATAAGAGAATGAACGGCCACTATTATGAGAAGTGCAAATGCGAGGCTGAACAAGGTATGATTTTGTGCTAGACTTTAAAGATCTTCCCGGTATGTACCATTGAAGTTTTTTTACTAGGTAGTTAGGGCCAGTGTCATACATCATCTTATGTGTGAAACGTAAGATTTTAAAATGGCCTCTTTGACGCACCGGGTGGCAGTGAAGGGTTTTGAGATTTGCGGCAAAGGGTTATCTAGGGGGAAGGTTAAGAATAAGTCTGGCTGTAGTGTTTTGAAGAATCTGGAGCTTGGAACGTATTAAGTGCCGTGAACAGGGTGTTTCCATAATCAAGACGGATAATAATTAGACCCTGCACCAAAGGTTTCCTAGCTTTAATGGGTAGCCACTTAAAGATTTTGCGGAGATTGCGCATAATCCCGTAGCAGACACCTGGAACCTGGTTAATATGAGTTTTTCTAGACAAAGAACTGTCGATGGTAATTCCAAAGTTATGTACTGCTGACTTAGGAGAGGAACATGAGCCTAATTCCAAAGGCCACCAGTCTTGCGCCCAGAATTCCTCAGTTCTACCAAATAAGATGATCTCAGTCTTGCTGCTGTTTAGTTGTAACTTGTTCCTACTCATCCAGTTTATGTGGACCATACAGCTCTTAAAACAAGGTTGTGTGCCAACGTAATTAGAACCGCAGATGACAAGCATTGGGTGTAGTCCGCATATGACACAGTCTCAAACCCGTACGATCTGATGATACTGGCTAGAGGTGTTAGATATAGATTAAACAGCATGGAGCTGAGAATGGAGCCCTGTGGTACCCCAACAGTAACTGGACGACTACATGAGACTAATGAGTCTACAAGAACGGTAGTAGAGCGGTTTGTCAAATAACTCTCAAACCAGTCTAAGGCCTTCCCTCTGATACCCACCTCCCACAGTCGATGTTTCAAAATACTGTGGGAGATGGTGTCGAAGGCTGCAGACAGATCCAGGAGAACCAGGATTGCTGGCTCTCCTTTATCCAATGTGAGCCTGATGTTGTCAATAATCTCAACGACCGCAGTCTCCGTATCATGGGCAGCCCCGAAGCCTGATTGTGAGGGATCCAGAAGACCATGGTTCTCTAGATGGGTAGTGAGATGCTTGTTAACTAGATGCTCCAATACCTTCCCAAAATAGGGTAGCAGTGAGATGGGACAATAGTGAACTGGTAGATTGAGGACGGCTGAAGGTTTTTTAAGAATAGGCTTGACTTGAGCGTGTTTCCACCTAGTCAGAACTTTGGCTTGCTCTAGTGACATGTTAAAAATTTCAGTTAATACATTAGCGAATAGGGGCATGATCTTAGTGCAGGATCGGGGTGAAAAGGGGTCTGCTGGGAAACCTGATTTAATCTTTGTTAAGCCTTCTAGTACTTCAGCAATGGTTATGGGTTCAAATTCCATTAACCTTGGGACATCATTTATTTCCGAAAGTGGGGGTACCATAGACATATTACTAATTTAGTGATGGTAATCTGTGACATGATGGGGAAAAGATGAGCAAATGGTTTTACTTTTATTATCAAAAAGGGAAGATACAGAGTAAATGTAAATTGATACTTGTATAGCGCACTACTCACCCGCAAGGGTCTCAAGGCACTTGTACGAATACCGCTGTGGAACCCTTCCTGGCTTTCCCTGTGAGGTGTCCACTCGTGGGCACCCCCATTGTGGAGGCCAGGCATCCTTAGCATTGTGGAGATTAAGCAAGCTATTGCCCAGAGTTGCAGAGTGGGACTCCATGATTGGAATAGGCACTGAGGCGAGAATTATCAGGTCCGTGGAATTTTGAGCCCAAGAACCGCCGAGGCAGGGAATTGAACCCTGGTCCCAGGCCAGACCTCTGCATCATGGTCTGCTGCTCTAACCATTGACCCACACTTCTTCACTCCAGAGTCTACCCACTCTTGAATGGGGGGAAATGAGGACTGCTCAACCCGAGGGGATGTGAACTCTTTCAATATTTTGTAGAGTTCTTTACTAGAGTGGGCGGCACTGTTTATTCGCTGAGTTAAATATGTCTTTTTAGCCAATATGATGTTTTTTATATAGTTAAGATGGAACTGTCTGTAGTTCCTGCGATCCTCGTCAGTTTTGGTTTTCCTCTAATGGCGTTCAGCTGTTCTACTAATTTGTTTATCAATTTTTAGTGAAGTTGTAAACCACGGTGAAGCTTTACTTTTTACATTAAGCGTGGTCAAAAGGGCGACTTAGTCCAATGCGAATATAATAGAGGTTTCTAAAATAGTTATGGCCTGTTCCACCGTATCAGACTGGCATATCTGCTGTGGCTTGAAATGGGCTGAGAAGGCATCTGGAGTTAGTTTACGCCAGGGCCTAATCAGAGTGCTTCTATTCAGCCCTGGTTTCCTATGAGAGTTTGTGGGCATGCCGAATTTTAAAAGATAGTGGTCAGTCCATAATATTGGAAGAGGTGGTTCAATAGTCAATTTGGGGGAATTCGTAAATACTAAATCTAACGTATGACCGGCTAGATGCATTGGGCCTATTACCCTTTGCATTAAACCTAGTGTGTCCATAGCCCCAACTAAGTGGCAAGAATCAGAGTCCAACAATTGCTAAACATGGTAGTTAAAATCTCTAATTAAAATAAAATTGGCAGTAGCTAAGACGTGTGACACTATTACTTCCAACACATGGTTAACAAATTTCGTTTTAGGGCCTGGAGGTCTGTAGACTAAGGCTCCTCTCCAAGTTTCAGAGTCAGGAAATCCAATGTTAAAAATCAGTATCTCAAACATTGTGTTAGGAAAGGACTCTAATACATTAAACGCGAGGGGGCCTTAGTGGCGCTTGCAATACCTCCTCCTCTTCCAGCTTCCCTATCTAGTCTGGTTAAATGATACTGAAGGGGGAAGGATATAGTAACATCAGAAGAAGCCTGGCTATGAAGTCAAGTTTCAGTAATGAAACAAATGTCAGGCTTTTCGGCCTCCAGAAGGCTCCAAAGTTCGAGTGCATGCTTAGGTATAGACCTAGCGTTAAGATATAGAGGCATAAGTGGTTTGGAAACTACTTTTATGTCAATGGCAAGTGTATTAGTTGTATCGTGCATTGGTGCATTTATCTTTTTCCAGCTATGGGGGGTGGACTGATGATTGTCAGAGGGCACAAACATAAGAAGAGACTTTCCTTGGTTTTGTAGACTCAGGGAATTTAGAGATAGCACCTCCACACTGGAATAGCGCAGCATGATGATAGATGAACTTACCTGGAAATACAAAGTAAATTACACAGGGGTCCTGGTGACTGGCAGCGGTCAGGCGCGGACAGGCGCAGATGGGCTTGCCTTTGGCACGCCACCAGCACGCTGCTGCGCGCGTCGGCTCTGATATGTGCTAGCTAATATGTCAATTTTTCTGTTCTAGATAATTCATGCGCTGTCAATACAGCCTATAGGTTGTATGCATGAGCTGGTGCCTACTTTTGTCACCCTTTTCTCTTACCTTTCCCCTGCTGGCAGCTGGTGACCTTAAAAAGTATACCCTGATCAATATTTCTTGAAAAAGAAGTTCCTGAAAGATGTACTGTGCAACTGACTATGTGGGGTTTAGCTACTAAAGTAGAGGACTCAGTAGCAGTTCCTCTGAAAGCGCGGAGGAGCGTCGCCCTACCTGCTGTGAGCGCAGTAGGTAAATACAGATTAATAAAGTGGTCATGACCATTTTATATCTGTGTGCCACCGGCCCTCACTGTTATGGAGTGTGAGGGTGGGGGCAGGGCTGATTCCTGCGGATTGCAGGATAATTATTGTTATTGCCAGTGCTCAGTGCGCATGTCAGATGGGCTAGCTGTCTTTCAACAACCAGCCCAACACGTGCACTTCAGAGCCAGCAATCCCAGTGCTGTGAAACAGTTGGGGGTTTGCAGTCACAGACCCCTAGCCCCAAAATGAGCGCTGGGTTAGCCTGCTCTAAACAATCCTGGACCTGCTTTCATATTGAAAAACAGCATAAGAGTAGCTGCAGGATTGGTTGGATGAGCATTGGCACTTGACAAGAAGTCAACCTTCCTTCCCTCTCCTGCTCGTCATCACTCTCCTGATTGGAGGATGTCTTAAATGGACTTCTTTGCATTAAAGTTTAAAAGTTAGTGATATCTGAACTGTTGGTCTGTTGGTCTAGTGGGTGTACCATGATAATCCAGTGTACTGTAAATTAAAAAAAAAGAGGTATTTTGATTCAGCCGGAGTGCTTTTTTTTCCATTCGGGTTATAGAGAGATATAATAATAATATCTAATTTTAAGTTTTAAAAACCCTAGGAATTCATTGAAATAAGAAAAGGTTAATATCACGTTATAGCTATGCCTTGTAATATGAAAACTAATGTTTTAAAAAAAAATACCCAGAAATGTACTTATTATACTTTATTGATCCAACTATAACTTGTGCCCCTGCCATGCACTGCTTATGACATCACATATTACAACACTTATGACATGTTAAATTACATCATTGATGATGTTTCTGATGACATCATATTATCATTGTGACACCGTCCTGTAGAGTTTTTGGCCTTGAAATTATTTTTTAAATGATGTATTGGAATGCGTCCCAAGCGATTGCCAGTGGCTGAGATCAATTCAAACATTTCATCTGTCACCTTGCTGTTTTTGCATTTGACTCCTTGAGTGAACCAGGTATGCCCAGACCCGGATCCTGGGTTTACTGTGCCACAGGAACCAAGCTAAACCTGGCTGATAAGCCCTACCTAGGGTGAAATCAGTCCTAGGTTGCTTGTGTTCAGGTTCAGGGAAGACCTGGCCTGGCAGTTCGGACTGGACTGTTCCCATGAGGAGCAGGGTCAAGAATGATTTGCACATGGATGGGCCGAACCTGAAAAAACGATGGTCTGTGTTGCGGTCCGAGTGATTGCCATTGGTTGAGATTAATTCAAGCACTTCATCCATCACCTTTTTGTTTTTGCATTTGATGCCTTAAATGCACCAGCTATGCCCAGACATGGGTCCCAGGCTTACTGTGCCACTGAAACCAAACTATACCTGGCTGAAGAGCCATAACTAGGGCGCAACCTGTCCTAGGTAGCTTGTGTTCTGGTTCAGGGAGGGCCTGGCCTGGCAATTTGGGCTGGACTGTTCCCATGAGGAGCAGGGTGAAGACTGATTTTCATATGGCTGGGTCCAACCTAAAGTGGCATGTGGGGAGAAATATAATGGATTGGGATCCGGACCGAGTGATTGCAAATGACTGAGATTAATTTAAGCATTCAATTCATCACCTATTGATTTTGCATTGAAATAATCCTGAGCACTACAGGTTAGTGGACAATTTGTTGTTCTGCTCATCTTAATGGAATTAACCACTTAAATACATGACATTTTAACAGCTATTTTAAGTGACGAGGTTGACAGCTATACATTTGCCACTGTATAGACACTTTCAGGCAGGATTAACAACCTCTAAGTGTGACACCACTACACGCTACATTATTCACCAATCTTCAATGCCTCAAAATCTTCAGCAAAGTCCTAGCAAAAACATCCACACTTTATAAAGGTCCTTGCTCAATAAAATTGGTCCATAGAACAGCATTACAACTAGAATGGGTACATTCCCACATATCCACTGGTGAATTATCTATTGTGAACAGAAAGTTTGGTCGTTCTCACAGAATATTTGGCACAGGCTTTGACTTTAAGCTTCAACCTTCTTTCAAACATACATCTTCAACCCATATTAGCTGCACCCAACCTTTATCTTGTTTAACAGGAAGTAATACTTGCACCCACATTTTAGTGATTTGTAAACGGTGCACCGCATAACTCACAACATGCACAATCATGCTTGCCAACGGGGTTACGCTATTTCCATGCGACAAATCCACACATGCACACTCAATAGCTCTATTCTGTAAATGACTATGACATTATCAGTGATGTCGTCTATGATGTTATTTGAGATTTCATCAATGATGTGATCAATAACGTCATTTAATTTGTCATCAGTGATGTGATATGTGACGTCATAAGCACTGTTTATCTAGGGTTCAAGTTATTGTTAGGTCAGTAAACTGTAACTGGCAAAATCAGTATTTTTTTGTTTTAAAACAATAGTTTTTATATTATTACAAGGCCTAAGTATGTCAATTTAACCTGTGTTGGATTAAGTGAATATGTATGTGTTTGCAGTGATTGCGAAAATAATTGTGGCCCCTATGTAACATGTTATGTAGAGCAACTGTACAATAAACATACATTCACAAATGTATTTGATAACGCTAAGCTCAGAATCAGGTTTATTTCCGTAATACAGCAAACTTAACATGGGAAAACACTGCTGCTGCCTCACAGATTGCATGCACTACTTACACTACACAAGGAAACATCTCTCCTAATAGTCACAAGGGCTCGTCCATGTGATTTTAAATTGTTGCACATTCTTAGCCATTTTCAGCCTGGTTTTTGTTAAATCCGTTTTATTAAAACAAATGTGCATGAAAAAAATCCCATGGCATAAACCATGCATAAAGATCTGCAGAGTATGGAATGCTACACAGTTAAGTTTGGGCATGGCAGTAACTAATTAGAGGCAAAGGTAAAGTCAGAATTTCCATTGATTTTTTGTTCTTTATAACTTTGCCTCTGTCCAACGAGTTGGCACAAAACATTTTAAAACAAAAGTTTATCCGATTTGGGTCCTGGGGCGAGTTTGGAAACAAAGGAGGTATCCACAAAGCGACATTCCCCCTTTTTTTCTAAAGGGGTTCTTTGCACTCCTGCACAAAGAAAACGGAATTACTCCAATCTTCAAAGTAGAAATTTACCCAAAGAAGTGCCTTTGCTTCAATTGGAGGAAATCCTATCAGTATTTGAAGAAATGATTGCTACCAAAACGTGTCAGACTGGCATGAACGCATTAAATAGTTGTTAGTCTGGTTATGACCTGCAAACCCTGATTCGAGGGCAGTTGGTGGACCCAATTTTTAAAAATATTTACACTGAAGTGGATGGGAGAGCTTTTCTCCTGAAATCCATTTTGGGTCCCTGAACCCAAAGCTGGGTCCTAGGACAAGGCTCTGATTAGCAAGTAGCGGCAGAAAAAAAGCCACCATAACACTTTCACAGCGAACCCGACAGCATAGGGTCTTGAACCCTTGTTGACCCAAACCTTTGGTGGTGTTTGGCTGCTCGCTGTCGCAGATTGGGTGAAGGACCTGGGTGAAGGCAAATGTTTGCGTGTAGTAACTTTTCAACTCCTTCTAATTTTATGCATACAGCAAACAATTTAGGCACAGATTCTCAAAAAATCACGGAACGCAGAACAGCAGCTAAACATTTTGCGCTGCGTGACAGGGAGGCAGCAGGAGAGCGCCATAGCTACAGAGATATGACTCTATCCTCCCCTCTCCCTTACGCAGGTGCAGCTTTTAACTGCTGTGTGCCAGGCACACACCTTAGCACCATAGTGCCAGGGTCCGTGCCTGAGTCCACCATGAGGTTTTGTATAAGAAGGGTACCCTTTGTGTACAAAATACTATGGCCAGACAAGTTTAAAACCATTTCCAACTTTGTATGTGTGCTGTACTGTGCAGCACACATGCAAAGTCGAAAAAGAAAGGAGAAATGAAAACATTTCTCCTTTTAACGCCTGCTTTTCAGCTTCATTCATTTTTGGCAATAAACCCTGTCTATCAATGTTAGTAGATAGAGTTTAGCGTCAAAAGCAGGGGTGGGTGCATGGGAACGCCCATGTATCACCCATGAAACGCCTCCTTGACGCAAAGTAATGGAAAGCAGCGTTTTACCCTGCTTTGCTCTACTTTTTTGTACAAACCAACACAAATACCGATTTGCGTTGGTTTGTTAATACCCAAAAAGGTTTAGCGTCAGTTTAGTGTTAAAAAGGTAATGTTAACCTGACGCTAGACCTTTGCGAATCTTGACCTGAGTATCAGTTTTTCTTTTTTCTGTAAGCCACACTCAGCTAGGTGATGATCTAACCGAGTAGAGGACCTTTGAGCTCTGCATTCTTAGTGGGTGGACTGACAGCTTGTGCACACACATCTTTTAATTCACTGTTTAAGCCCTGATAAAATAATATGAATCTATCATCTTAATGCCAACCTGACTTGCCTATTAAATAATTAAAGGGAATTATATAGCTTATTAGGTTTATATGGACCTGTTTTAAACTCAACAGCTCATTATCTAGAACAAGATTACAGGAGTAGATTTCAAATTAATTCTAAAATTGTTTGTAAAAGACAAAAAAAAATACACATCAATGGATTACTGCATTCAAAAAATGTAATTCAACTAGTGGCAGAATTCCAAATTAAGAAAAATAGAACAAAGGGTACTTTGGTTTGGTCATCTTGAAATGTCATTGATTTAAAAAGAAAATGCAAATGTCACTGATTAATTAATAATGTGGTTTTCTCTGAATCACCACTGGATGTTTCTGGAAGTGCTTTTGGAGTTTCGTATTGGAAGTGGTAAGCCACAGAGGTTAACTTTTTTTTTAATGTAACAGTATCGAACTGGCATACTTCTTCTAAGATTTTAACAGAGAACCTATTTTTTACTTAATTTGAATTATTTCTGATTGTAAAGTCTTGTTTTATGATCTCAACGAACTGATCTCCTGTCATTGCTTCTTCCTACATCTAAGATTAGGGAGAAGGAGGCGGTATCAGAATACATCGCACAGGATGGATTGATAACATGGCCAAGGGAATCAATCAGTCAGATGGACTAACCTGGCTATCTGGAATTAACGAGACTGACGTGTGCTTAAAAAATGTCTCTATACCCATTGTCAACAATATACTGATTCTGTGTTGGTTAGAAGTAGACCTGGAAATGGGGAAAGAAATTCAATAAGCGAGAGAAACAGAGACACTGGATTTCTCACTGCCTGGGAGTGCAGCTGGGATCAGGTTTCTCTGCAAGTGCCTTATTTTCTAAAGACAAGAGGATACCTTTATTGATTTTATAATACTGACTTTTATAAGTAATCCCTTCTCTTGTATATGAAATACCTCTTGATAACAATTGTATTTTCTGCTCCCTAAGGTCTTATGGAACTGTGTGTCTTCCTACAGCTGAAAATATAATGTATTCTTTAAAATGCTGGGAGTATTCTGAGATTCCTGTTATAGTTTACTACCTTTAGGTTTGTAAGAATATTGAAAGATTCATGAACTGCAACCTAAGAAATGCATACAAGTATTATAGCGGGCACCATAACTACTAAATACTTTACCTCCACTCGTATAATCAACAAGTGGAAGAATTAGAGTTCATTATGCTCAACAGTTGACACCTGAAAAAAATCTTCAAATACTGGTTCAAAACTTTAAACACAAGGGTGGTCCCAAATTACTTTTCTGTACCCAGTTTAGTCTTGTGTTGACTTCAGAAGATGACAGCCTGCAAAGTTTCCCAAACCTCTAGCAACAAGGTTCCGGATGCTGTAACTGTTTCCTAATTTCCTTGCAAAGCTTCTCCGGAGCAAAAGGAACTTGTACTCTAAGAGCTCAACATGGTCACCGCCATTGCTAGCTTGGAGAGTCATGTCTCCCCATGGAACATGTAGCCCTCTTTGGCTTCACTTTTGTGTCTCGCTTAGTGTGCCCATCGGAGAAAAAAGCCTTTTTATAGGTGTCGCCCACACTCTGCACACACCACCAGCCTCTTCTACTTCTGAAAGCATATACATTCAGGAGGTTCTGAGTACTATGCCTCTACTCAGGACCAGCATGAAGAGGAAAGCATAGGCCATGGTTCAATGCAGCCAGGCCTAGCTGCCAACTTCTGCTGTGCACTTACAGAGGCTGGGGCAGGTTTCGAAGCCCATGGCGGAATTATGTGTGGACAGTGATGTAAAACTACAAAGTAAACAAGACCAACGATCTCCCAGAAATGAGAGTGGTTGAGTCTTTACACGTTACCCCTACCCTGCTACTCGAGATGGAGAAGCTAATTAGGTCTCTTTTGACTCCACTTGAGGAACGAGTTAAAAAACTAGGAGATAGGTTAGACCACTTTGAGCAGGCAACCTAGGACAATTTTTTTACTACTAAACCATTAATAAAGTCCAACATAAGGATTGGGGAGTGTAGTAATCCCCACCAACTTAGTGGGCAGGAGAAAGGTGTGTCGGCTGTTGTCCCCCCACCTGTGGCTGGCACCCCAAGTGGGCTCCAGGGTAAAGGGAAAAGACCAATTTGGAGCCAAAAAACAACCCAAGTAGTAAGATCAACAAAGTAGCTAAGCCTCCTGTCACAGTTGTTACGGGTACAAAAGATTGTTATAGGACTGTTGCCCCCCCATCCAATGCCCCTCAAGTCCCATTGAACAACCCAACACCCTGTCATGGTATTGCAGCTAGCAGTGGCAGAAATATTTCTGGGAACACAATAACTCTATCAAACAGCTCCCAACCACCACACGACACCTCTTCTTCCGGATCTGTAGTTCCTGCCAATAGTCTACCCAAACCACCCTCATCGAAGGCACCGCGCAGGATACCCTACATGAATCTTACCCCAGACTCTTTCCCCTACGTGGCTGTCCTTATAAATGTGCCACCACTATTGGCTGGGCAAAGGGAATCCTTCCAAATGCTAAAAAACAAGGTAATGCATTGGTTAAGGGTAAATAGACCACTCCCCGGGGAAGTAGATGGTTTGATTGTTGGAGTAAGAAGGACGGAGTGGATGGGTTGTACCCCTAAGAAAGTGGGGGGGTGATTGTATAGTTGTCAATTTTGAAGATCCTAGGGTGGCAAGTTTGATAACGAAGCATGATGGGGGTACTATTTGTGGGGGAATTGGTCTCGTAGATCTTACTTTCTTTTACCCGAGACCAGCGGGTGTGGAATCTGTCATGACAACTTATCCAAGATCCTTAACCAATGTCCTGTTTCTAGGGTCTGTCCCCTTTACTGTACCATTTCAACGGAATAGTTATTATGGTGGCATAAATACTAATTGTTTTGGAGCACTGAGGGAGCCGGGGTGGGGGTATTGACAGATGACTGACAACTGTATGAATAATGCAAATGTTATGACTAGCCGGAACCCATGTGGGAATTTTGTTAAACCTCTTAAGAACCAAAATGTGGAACCTAATGGAATACATACTGGCTTGGGGTTTGTGACTTTGGAGAAATCATGGGATGATTGTAACCAAATATCTGAGGATCCAATTATTCCAGGTATCCTAGGTAACCAGGGGGTCGAGCATAACTATACAGACATAATAAGGCATAGGGCGGAAGCTGATGTTATCCCGATAAATCTGCCAATGAGGTCCCCTGTAGGACCAGTGCCCAGGGACGGCCCAAGTATAGGGAAGCTTTTCTCATGGAATATTGCCGGCTGGCCGGCAAACTGATGTCCCAGGATTGGATAGACTTTGTCAATGGTTTTGAAGTCTGTCTATTCCACACGACATGGGAATGTGACCCTATCTTTTTCCCTGGATATCTAAACTTCTCAATTCCGGCAAGTAAAGGTCCTAGGGGTCGACCAATGGGTGGCCTCACAGCTTGGGTGAAACAAAACCTACAAATAGAAGTAAAAGTGGTCGATCTGGGCTGTAGGGACATCCAAATGCTAAGATTGGCTCCGGAAAAGGGAGGAGTGATAGATATTTATAATATCTATGCTAGGGGTACCAACTCAGGAAGCTCCCCCACTCTAGAGGCCCTGTTCACCTCATTAGAATCACACTCATTGGGGAATAAAATCATAGTAGCGGGTGACCTGAACAGGACATTTGAGCCACTAGATAGTATAGATGATCCCCTGGGGCAGTACAAGGACACACAATGGGGTGTCCCGATCCTAAACCTGGCTCCTGTAAAACGATGGACTAAAGACATCTTGTTAATGAATGCCATCTGCCTGGAACATGGGTTGAGAGCTCTCAATGGGAGAACGAAAGGCGACAGTGAAGGGTCTTGTACCTTTGACAATGGTCTTAGCAGTAGTAGGATAGACTATGTCATTTGCAGCCTTAGTCTATGGCAGTGGGTATGGGACATGAAAGTAGAGGGTAGATTGGAAAGTGACCACAATCCCCTCTGTGTGGACCACAAATGGTGGTCAATCATGCCAGATAGTCAGCAATCGAATGAAGATCAAATGCCCATAATGACAAACAATATGCGTAGACTTAATGGCCAAGTGTCTTGGCGAATGCGGATTCAATGGACTTTATAAGTTCCGAGTTGGATGCCGCAATCGCTGCAATGGAGTCTGAAAATTCCGTTAACCCAGGGTCTAGGGAAATAACGGATATACATAATAATCTCTTCTCACACATAAGACCACATTTCATGAGAGCACGTAAGAAAAACATGAAACAATCACCTAAACCAGCTGGGTGGTTTAACCACCAGTGCAGGGAAGCCAGGTTAGCCTTAGGTGGCACCATTAGGAATAGGGATAGGGAAGCTATTGGCAAGGCGAGGAAGCACTATAAGGCTAGCATATTACTAGCAAAAAAAACATGGGATGAAGAGTATTGGACAGAGTTAAAGGATGCGTCAGGGGCCAAGGACTCCAGGTTGTTTTGGAGATTAATAAAGTGGGGTAGAGGTGGTACTCCGAACAAGCCCGATAACAACGTCGCTGAGGGTGCCTGGGTGGAATACTTTAAACCCCAATATGCAGAGTCCAAGGAGGTTGGGTTTGTGAAAATGATTCCAGTGCTCTTTGCAACTGGAAATCTGTTTTCTTTTAAAGAAACTGAGACTGCAATATGTGCTGCCCAAGGGGGAAGGGCCCCAGGTCTTGACAGGATACCCTCTGCCTTTTTTAAAAATGATATGGGTCGGTGGGCCAAGTATGTTTCCCTCCTGGGAAATTCTATTGCAAAAGGAGCTGAAGTCCCAGAAGTATGGAAGGGGGCGATCATTATACCCATCTATAAAAAGGGGGATAGGTCCCTCCCGGCTAACTACAGGCCAATAAGCTTGATTGCCACCATTCAGAAAGTGGTGGGGAGAATGGTGGTAAACAAGCTAATGGAGTGGGTTGATGAGAATGGTGCATTGTCTCCTTACCAGGCCGGTTTTATGCGGGCCACAAGTACGGTTGACCAGGTGTTTCGGTTTGCCTTACTTCAATGGGGGACGGTGGTGCTTGGCGAAGGCAGCCTGTATGTCGCCTTTGTCGACTTGCGGGCTGCCTTCCACCTGGTCCCAAGGGGAAAGCTTTGGGCAGTCCTGAGTGAAATTGGTCTTCCAGCTGAGTTACTCACCCTAATTATGAGGCTGCACGAGGCCAATTTTGCCAGGGTTCAGTGGGGCACGAACGGTGAATCTTCCGCCGACTTTCCTGTCGAGCGTGGTGTTCGCCAGGGATGTGCAATGGCACCCTTGCTCTTTTTGTTATTTATTAACGGAATTGTGGCTCGGATGTTGGATGCCTGTGTTGATGCACCCTCGTTGGCGGGCATCAGGGTCCCATCCTGATGTTCGCCGACGCACATTGATCTTGTCCAAAACACCGGGTGGCCTCCAGCGTGCCCTACATATTTTTGACCACTTTTGCGGGGAACATGGCTTGGAAGTGAATGTGGGCAAGACCAAGCTGATGACTTTCTCGCCTAGGCGTAGAGCTCGCCCAAAAATATCTCTGAATAACTACGAGTTAGAGGTGGTTAGTGTATTTACTTACCTCGGGGTCCAGATCACTAACAATTTAAAGTGGTCCTATCATATAGAAAAGGCGGTCCTGAAACACCAACAGGTCGCGGGAGCATTAAGGATTGAACACAAAAAATCAAAATCCAAACCTATCAAAGCAGCCCTGGCAGTTTACGATGCCAAGGTCATTGGGTCTGCCCTGTACGGAGCGGAATTATGGGGCTTTGACAAGGTTCTTCCCTTGCAGATATCCGAGAATAGGTTTATCAGGGGTATAACGGGACTTCCCCAGAGTACCCCACTAATCCCGCTTGGCCTTGATCTGGGGAGAAGATCAGTTAGTGATCGAGTAAGATTACGTCCAATCCTCTACTGGCGACGCCTCTGGACCACCCCAGAGATACGGCACTATGCCGATGGATTCCTTGCAATAATAAAAGCTGATGTTTTCCATAAAATAACATGGCTCAAACACCTCAGGGCTGCTTTAGGAGAACTTGGCCTCTCCAAACTTTGGGATAATCCCTCTGGGGAAGTTTTCCCTAGTAAAAATACCATTAAAAGTTTATATTGGGAGAGGGTGGATGGCAGACTCTGGAGCAGAACAAGATCTGACACGATGGGGGGGCGCTTCTTGGAAATTAAACAGTGTCCATTATTAGAACTATACTGGGACAGTATCACCGTCCCAGGAGACAGGAAGTTAATGTTCCAGCTAAGAGCTGGTTCCCTCCGCCTGAGATCTTTGACGGGCAGGTGGAGGAGTACGACCAACTCGTGCTGCCCAGCGTGTGGTACAGCCAAGGAAAGTATAGGCCACTTCTTATTCCTTTGTGAGGCATACGCAACCCCTCGAAGAGTATGGCTAGTTCCCGTGTAGGAACTTAGGGATATCTAGTGGTGTTGAGGCGCAAAGAATTATTTGTACTTCCACTGATTTGTTAATTGTTTTGGGAACAGCAAAATACCTGGGGTGGGCATGGTCCATTAGACGGAGGGCTATCTCCTCCAATATACATTGATTTTTTGAGTAACTGTGTTTTTAACTGTTTTCATTTCCTTTTTGTCTAAGCTTGCACAACGGTTTTTATCATTGAATGTATAAAATGGTCAATTTTATGTCTTGTATTTTTTAAATGTATTTTTTAAATGTATGTTGTGCTTTTATGAGTATATTGCTCGAATAAAGCTTTGAAACAGTTGAAACAAAGTGAACACATTATTAGGACTGGTTATAACACCTCAATATATGATCAAAAAGCAGGTGAAATTCAGTTTAAAAAACATACTTATAGTGCAGTCAAGTTTACAAACCAAAAATGAAAAACACTGAAATTCAGAAATTATGGCCATCCTCACAACACATGGTTTTGCCCACTGACAGTGGGCTGCCACCCCTGCTACACCCAGTCTTCAACCATGTGCTGAGGGTGTTGGCAGCAGGGTCTGGCTATAAGCCAGGCCTTTTGTCCAACTGCAGTGTGTGACTCCTTCTGCTCATGGTCTGTGAAAGTGTGCTGGAAGGATTGGCAACAATGTCTTTCTTGACCCTACGCCCAAATCGCCTCTGGAAGACAACCCCCACTATGACCAACTTTCAACAAATCTAGGGCCTGACTTAGAACTTGGTGGATGGGATACTGTGTCACAAACGTGACGGATATTCCGTCCCCGTATTACAAGTGCATTATATCTTGTGGCACTTGCAATATGGTGGAAGGGATATCTGTCACATTTGTGACGGAGTATTCTATCCAAAGACTCAACTAATAGGGCTTCTGTTCCTAAGAAAGGAGAAAGATGATTTCTGGACAAGTATATTCAGACCAAGATAATAGAGACAGTCAGTGTGATTGTCTCATGTTGCCCTCACACATCCCCAAGGGGATGTCATGCTTCATCATAGGGCGGTGCTCCTCATCGGACTGGCGTTGCAATGCACTACAGGTACTCCGAACGGTCTCTTTGGCTGAGATCTTTTTAAGAGAAATGCTGTATGATGAGTGCAAGTGAGGTGTGAATGGAGGAGTGAACGTGGTTGGGGATTAAAACTGATCCCCCGTTCCAGGGATGCAGAGATGAGAGGGTAGGTGTAGGTGTAGGTGTACGTGCCCGGTCTACATCCAATAACTTGGGGCACACTTGAATGCAACATCTCTGCACCACCTGATGTGACACAAAATCACATAACTCTAGGTTGGACCTCAATCTACACACAAAGTAGGTACCACTCTAAGAGGCACCAAATCTGTGTGGGGGACTTCATCACTAAGGGCCCGATTACGATGTGGTTAGGAAGGCCTCCTAACGACATTTGCTCCTTCCAAATTGGATCAGGAACATGTTTTCTCGACCGAGAGCCAGATTACTATGCAGTTAGGTATGTAGGCTCCCATGGAAGTTAATGGGAGTTCAACCAAATCATATTCGGAAGCACCCGGATGAATAATACTCGGTCGGATGGACTCTCCTGATCCGAGTCAGTCGGAAGCTATTTCCAAAACGATTTGATCTGGAAGATTTCCTAAACGCATCGTAATCGGGCCCTATATGTTTTGTTATCCTGACAAAGCACCATGGATCCTTAGGACCACTTGAAAGGCTCAAAACATGTTGACAAACTATTGAGCATGTGACCAGAGTTAGGACTCCTGCTTGCAACTATTGGGACCATTTCTCTCCTAGAGCCCGAGTACGATGCAGTTAGGAAAGCATTCCCGCCTAGGGCACAAGCACGATGCGGTTAGGAAGGCCTACTAACTGCATTTGCTCCTTTCGAATCAGGAACATGTCTTCCCGAATGAGTGCCAGATTATGATGCGGTTAGGAACATAGGCTCCCATTGAAGTCAATGGGAGTCCAACCAAATCATATCTGGAAGCATCCGGATGCATCGTACTCAGTGGATCGGACTCTCCCGACACGAGTGGGTCGGAAACCATTTCCAAACAGATTCGTTTGGAAAGATTTATTAAACGCATCATAATAGGGCCCTTAGTCTTCACACATGGACTACCCTGCTTCCTGCAAAAAACCTTGAGGGTAGAATCTGACTGTTGTAGGTCCTTTTATCCTTGACGGGGTTGCCCACTTATTAAGTGATAACCTACGACCTCCCTGACCCATTTTAATCCCCAAACAAGTTCACTCCTCCATTCACTCCTCACTTGCACTCATCATATGGCATTTCTCTTAAAAATATCTCCTCCAAAGTGACCCTTTGCCAATACCAGGGCCTCATTTCAATCACCAACCCTGCCATGGTGTTTGTGAACCCTTAGTCCAAATTTCCTTTTTTAAATTTTAGCTAGGCTTGGGTATATTTCCAATTAAGCTGGATAAATCGACTTGTTTCTGTGATTCTGCGATACTCTTTGATGTAGAATTACAGATAATAATGGGATTATTCCGTCTTGCGTAATTAAGACTAATTTGGGAGCAAACATTCCTACCGTGAGAGCACATTTAGTGGACTAACAGTCTAGCGGGGGGGGTTGGTCATTAGAAGAGGGATTTGGTCCAGCCTCAGCCAGGCCCTTCGGCCAACCTGAGCTCTACACGTCTAAGGGCTGTAAGGAGTCACTGATGGCTGTCCAAGGATTGTTGGCCTTTGGTTGTGCCCTGCAACCAATTCATGCTGCGTGGGTCTTCAGTCATGTTCATCGGTGGTTGCCAACCTACGTTAAGATGGGCGCAGTACCTGAATACCCACCAGGCCCTGTGACCAGACCAACCCTCTCAGTACACAACCTTTGGAAGTGTGCGGTGAGGGTAAGCCACCCACTAAGTGTTGGGAGCAGGCACTGGCTGCAGGACAGACCTTGCAATCAACCGCCATTGCACATGGCCCAGAAATCCACTTAAAAAACACAAGGTTCAAGTGAAGCTGTGGATGGTTGTATTTATAACACATTAACAGATGCAATTAAAAATGTCATGTACGAACACTATTGATGAGACAAATATGATTATAATGCTAGTTATTGATTTGAGTATGTTCTTATTTCATGACATGCTTTTTGTTGTCATAATTTATTAATATATATGTAAATGTACAGAATTTTAGAAGTTTTTGTCAAGATATACTTAGGCTTTATAACTGACCCTAGCATCACTTTAACTGTTGTTTTTTTCAGTGCATTCTTTAATGATATACTACATCCAACATCCGTGAAGCTGTTCCATTCCCTACTCTGCCTAGTCAAGCTCTATGCTTAGGTCAAAGACCACAAGCAGTGGGGGTTGGGCCGCAGGGCCTGGGTAGTAATTTCATTTGTGGCATGCTGTCTCTTTTATTTAGGTTTTTAGCCCAAATGAAAAAGTCTACTGCTTTATGCAAACTCTATGCTGTCATCATTGATTTTTAAGCCTCACTCCGAGGTCCTCATCTTTGGGCTTTGATTCTTCTTCTGCCAGCCCTTGCACCCAGGTTTATTGATACCAGGGGCATTTGTTGCTCAATGCGGTGGAGTTACTGGTTATTACCTGTGTGATATTGAGGGTTACCTGTAAAAAGAGTAACTACCCAGCAATCAGTAATTCTGGCCTGATGCCCCTTGCTATTCCTCATTCCCGTTTTATTTCACTTGGAGACTCTACTGACCTTTAGAAGTGGAAGTTTGTGGGGGAAAGACACTTGGGGGAATATTTACAAGGAGTTAACGCCACCAGAACATCACTTTTTCCAACATTCTGATGGCTTTCAGTCCTTCGCCTTATTTACAAGGTGGCGTTAAGCCACTTATCGTGGTTTAATGCCGCCTTGTAAATTATGCCCCTATTCACACTTAGCGTGAAAGGGGCATGCGAAGGTTGTTGCCGTGGGCGTTCTGCTGCAACACCCATTGCTTTTTGACTCTGCCCCGTATTTACAAGGTACGATCAGTGCCAAAAATATTGCCAGGGAATACCTGTTGTTAAGCAGGCAATACATTTCTCCTCGTATTTTGCTCTTTCCATGTGTGCTACATTAGAAATAGCAAATCGCCTGTAAAGATTGTGAGCAGGAAGGTGTCCCTTCCTTCACATAAACAATCACCCCTACAGTGCAGGCACCCATGCACCATGGCACAAGGGTGCCTGCACTGGAGCTAGGCAGCTACTTTAGAACCCGCGCTAGGGGAAACGTAGGGGTGTGCCGCATACTTGTAAATAAGGCGCATCCCTGCGTTTTGAAACTGACGTAGCACAGCATTACCAATTTTGCCGTAACACTGTGCACCACTAGTTTCTAGTAAATATGGCCCTAGATTTGCAGAGCTACAGCAAATCTTGTAATTCTGATGGAGCCATTATTGTGAGTGACTCATCGTCACATTACTGACCCCATTGTGAATACAGAGAACCTAGTATCGAGGACTACATATGCCCTCTCATAATGGAAGAAACTGCTGGAGGAATGGGTAGTTAATTACATTTCCATAATCCTTTGGGAGCCATCCTGTAGTAACTCTTAAATTGCTGACGATTCCAGCACGGTGAAACACCACTAATCTTTTAAAATCATTCACCTGGCTTCCCTGTGAATTTCCCGTGGTGGTAATATTAACTACTAATTGCAATACACTAAACCAACTTTATAATGATAGTAAATAAGTCAGTTCAAAGCTGCTATTTTGTTAAAGACAGAACAAGGGGGCACTGCTTGCAATGTCGACCAATCATGCTCATTACAAACATAGACAATGACAGATAAATGCTTTGTGCCAAAGAGATCCTTTTCATGCTCCATCAACTCACAATTTTATGTCTGGCTAATAGCAATTTATGTATTCTATATTAAAATATTAAGGGGCATCTTTACAAGCACCTTGCGCCACCAGTGCCACCGGAGGCGCATTTTGCTGCCCCATATTTACAAGGACACTTAAAGCCACCATGTATGGCTTTTCATATCCTTGTAAATATGGCCCCTTTTCACGCAGCACTTTGAGTGAAAGGGGCGTTCCATGGGTGTTGCGGTGGGTGTTCCCACGCAACACCCATGAAACCTGTCACATTTCCCGATTTACGAGAAATTGTAAACCTAGGAATGTGTCAAAATCCTACGGCTCCCTAGAGGAGGTGAAGGGAGGCACAACGAGGAGACATTTTTAATTTCTCCTCATATTTTCCTCGTTCTATGTGTGTTGCATTATGCAGCATTATTAGAAAGAGTAAAACACCTCTTGTGATTGTTTTTGTGCAGGACGGTGTCCCTTTTTGCACAAAAACAATCTCCCTGTTAACTCAGTGGGGAACAGCCATCACAACGCAACTTTTACCATGCATTGCTATTACATCGCATGCGTTACAACGCATTTGATGTTACAACCCGTAGTAAAAACTACGCATACCATTACATCGCATGCGCTTTTACAACGCATGCGATGTAATGTCTATCCACGTCGTTGTGAGGAAACTGAGGCTGTTTCCTCACAACAACGTGCACTGCCCCTGGAAGCAGGAAGCAGAAATTTGGAGCAGAGACTGCGACGCTGGAGAGGAACCACAAGGAAAGAGGTAAGGCTGATTGTGCTTGGGGTGGGGGTAGCGGTTTAGTGTAGTGTCGTAGTGTTTTAGCGTTATGGGTAGTGTAGGGGTGGGAGTAGTGTGGGTAGTGGTTCAGGGTAGGGTAGTGTCGTAGTGTTGTAGGGTTTAGGGTAGTGTAGGGGTGGGAGTAGTGTGGGTAGTGTTGTAGTGTCGTAGTGTTTTAGGGTTTAGGGTAGTGTAGGGGTGGGAGTCGTGTGGGTAGTGGTTTAGGGTAGGGTAGTGTTGTAGTGTTTTAGGGTTAGGGGTAGTGTAGGGGTGGGAGTAGTGTTGGTAGTGTTGTAGTGTTGTAGTGTTTTAGGGTTTAGGGTAGTGGCTTAGGGTAGGGTAGTGTTGTAGTGTTTTAGGTTTTAGGGTAGTGTAGGGGTGGGAGTATTATGGGTAGTGGTTTAGGGTAGGGTAGTGTCGTAGTGTTTTAGGGTTTAGGGTAGTGTAGGGGTGGGAGTAGTGTGGGTAGTGTTGTAGTGTCATAGTGTTTTAAGGTTTAGAATAGTGTAGGGGTGGCAGTAGTGTGGGAAGTGGTTTAGGGTAGGGTAGTGTCGTAGTGTTTTAGGGTTAGAGGTAGTGTAGGGGTGGGAGTAGTGTGGGTCATGGTTTAGGGTAGGGTAGTGTTCGTAGTGTTTTAGGGTTTAGGGTAGTGTAGGGGTGGGAGTAGTGTGGGTAGTGGTTTAGGGTAGGGTAGTGTCGAAGTGCTTTAGGGTTTAGGGTAGTGTAGGGGTGGGAGTAGTGTGGGTAGTGTTGTAGTGTTCTAGTGTTTTAGGGTAGAGTAGGGGTGGCAGTAGTGTGGGTAGTGGTTTAGGGTAGGGTAGTGTAGTAGTGTTTTAGGGTTTATGGTAGTGTAGGGGTGGGAGTAGTGTGGGTAGTGTTGTACTGTTTGTGTAGTGTAGTGTATTAGGGTTTAGGGTAGTGTTATAGTGTTTGTGTAGTGTAGTGATTTAGGCTTTAGGGTAGTGTAGTGTTTTAGGGTTTAGGGCAGTGTTGTAGTGTTTGTGTAGTGTAGTGGTTTAGGGTAGTGTTTGTAAAGTGTAGTTTAAGGCTTTAGGGTAGTGTAGTATTTTAGGCTTTAGGGTAGTGTTGTAGTGTTTGTGTACTGTAGTGTTTTAGGCTTTAGGGTATTGTTGTAATGTAGTGTTTTAGGGTTTAGGGTAGGGTTGTAGTGTTTGTGTAGTGTTTTAGGGTTTAGGGTAGTGTTGTAGTGTGTGTGTAGTGTAGTGTTTTAGGGTTTAGGGTAGTGTTGTAGTGTTTGTGTAGTGTAGTGCTTTAGGGTTTAGGGTAGTGTTGTAGAGTAGTATTTTAGGGTTGTGTGGGGGTCGTGCAGAGTAGTGTAGTGTTATTGCAGGGAGAGGACTGGGGGTCGGGGGAGGGTTGTGTAGGGGTAGGGTTGTCACTTACCTTGCAAACTTTAACCACGAGTATAGCTTTACCACGCATGCCTTTGTGTTGTAATGGCATGCGTGGTAAAGGCATACTCGTGGTAATAGTTTGCGATGTAATGGCATGTGGTTGTCATTGACATCGTGTAGTAATACCCGCGTTGTAATGGCATGTTTGGTATTAGTATGTGATGTAAGGATATACATTCGACTCAGTGTGGTGCATCAAAATGGATTGCGGCACCACACTGAGTAACTTTCTCGTACATAAGGCCCTTAGTATTTTCTTTCACAGAGTAAAACGCACTGCGTGTGGCATAAAAGGTATGGTCTCTTAGAAAGGTATGACCTCTCAGCAAGAAATGTAATGTTGCAATCACCACCATCGAGAGGTAAAGTCATGCCACCAGCCGGGATTTGGAATACTAGGGGGTCTATTAGGATGGCGGGCGGACCTGAGTGGGACTGTAGCACACTACTCTGGAACCCACGGTTGATGGTTAGTAAAGCGGTTATTGTTGGATATTGGGATTAGTCATGCGCCTCATCAGGGGTGGTAAGCGCTATATAAATGCAATTGCAGTGCAATAAAATTCAATACAATAACACAGGCCCTCGACCTTTGTTCCGCCGCTCCTTATAAATAATGGTGAACCTGCTGTGTTCTGCTATTTAGGAGGCCACGGTGTATTATTAATTTCGGTATCTCCATTCGTAGTTGGATAATCCTCATTATACCACAGCGTATGTTGTTTCACTAACTTCCTGTTGCAGCCAGTAGTCAAAGCCTGCCAAGGGCCCAATAAGTTCAACCAATGGCAGCCCCAGAGGCTACTTTAAAAGCAACCAGTCATGGTTATTGGATGTGCTTTCCAGCCACCTTTATATGTCTTTTGGTGATATTTGAATGTAGGCAGACTTCTCCCCGCCACCCTCCTGGCCAACTGCCAAAACGGTGAAGGGGGGGGGGGGGGCCGGGAGGGGGGTGGGGGTGGCGATTCAAACAAAGAGGGGATAGCTGGGCACTCGGCTATGTTATGGCTACTGGATTCACACCCAGCAAAGGAAGTCTAATTCATGTCAATTGTTAATTGTCCGAACGCAGTATTTTTTTATTTTTTTTTTAATGGTGATTAGGCCCATAGTTTACAACCTCGGATTTTTGCAATTGTAGTTTGTTTGTTTTTAAACCGTAGTACTACTTGTTTTCTTTAACCTCAGTGTTACCTTTTTCCCCCCTAACACAATTCTTCCACTAAATAGTGCGTTGGTAAAAAGTCAAAATATGAAAATAAGGAAGCGTACCGTCCCTGCCTTTCAGCAAGCTAGAAAGTGAGTTTGGCATTTCTTTGGACAAACTGATTGGAAACCTTTAGATAAAGGTTTGCATTCAGGAGAGAAAAAGCAGATTGTAGAAAAAGAAACAACTTTGGGACGGGAACATTTGAGTGTGCCTGGCAACTCGCTGCAATAAATGAGAAATAACCGGCAGCTACAATTGTAAATGCATTATGTAATTATGTTTGAAAAGGTCACAGTAGCCTTGGAGCCAACAAAAGTCTTTTTAGTGCCACTGAAACCAGCAGAATAAACTTGCTGTTCATTACATACAGTATTTACGGCGGTTGAGACTGTAAAAGTTGCTACAGGTTTCATAGCATTAAACAACGGATTGATTTTACCACATTTCTAATACCAAGATAGCTTTATCGAACGCTGTGTGAAATTTCATTAAAACACACGCTTTTGATTTCCAATAGAATCATATGTTAACTCACAGGTTTCCCGTTAGTCTCCAAATTGCAAGATTACTTTTGATGTTAAGTGAATTTATGTTATTACCACAGACGACACTTTTAAGCGTTATTGGCCACTGTTGAAGGTACACCGAATGTTATGGGTCTAAACTGCAGGCAAGGACACAGACAGGGCCGGAGTGGCCGTAGCGAGCACCGGGCATTTCCCCGGTGGGCCGACAGGGTGGGGGCCGGTTGAATATATGACTTTGCAATGCATGCAATTTCAATGCATACTTTTACAACGTAGTCTTTACATTGCAACTACCATTAAATTGGTTTTACAATGCATTTTAAAAACTACCATTACAATGCATTCCATTGCAACGCATACCATTACAGCGTATGATACTTTTAGGGCAAACAGTAGGGTCAGTATTGGATAGTATAGGGGTAAAATTACTATTCCCTCTCAAGTGAGTGCAACAGTAGGGTAAGTGTTGGGTAGTGTAGGGGTAAAAATAACTATTAAACTCAAAAGGTATCCAAGGGTCTACAGAGAGTGCCTGGAGTGAAAGAACCACCTAATGTGAAGACTACGTCTATCCTAATCTCTTAGATGAGTCACCTAACCTCAAAAGGAGGGGAACCGGTCAAAAAAGATACCCATCAGTCACCACACGCATCCGCCCTTCATCATTTGGGATTCTTATTTTGACCCAAAGGTGGAACTCCTGTCCCTGCAGAATGAGGAAGAGATGGAGATAACCCTCATCCCAGTCAAAGTGTAAGGGTGACTAAAGTTGCAGTGCAGATAAATCAAATGTGAGAGAAAAAAGTGTGTTTAAAATTGGGTGAGGGAGTCCTGAAACAATTTTTATTCTGGTGTGACTCACTCCTCCAATATTAAAAAGTCATTGGCTGCCTATGAATATTGCTGCCCAGATGTGAAATAAGGTCAATATGTTTCAGCAAATAATGGACTATTACGTCCTTGCTTTCTTCAGGACCTAGCTAGCTGTTGCTACTGCACATGTGATAGAAATAATAGAAAAGTGTGGTTTCATCAATTTCTAAGAAATAATATTTAGACAAAGTGCGAGATCACCTGATTCCTGCGGCAGAGCGGGGACCTCTTCTGCTGCATACCTCACTGTGACCACGGTCTGTAGCCTGCTCGCTTCCCTGCCGCCCCCGCCGCCGCTCACCACCCGCGGCCGCCGAGAGGGGCCGAGCAGGTGAACTACAACTCCCAGCGCCCCCTGCTCCACGGGGACGCTGCAGCCTGCCAGCTGGGACTTCCGCCGGGAAGGTGGACAAGAGCAAGCCCTTCCTGCGGCTGAGCGGGGACCTCTTCTGCTGCATACCTCACTGTGACCACGGTCTGTAGCCTGCTCGCTTCCCTGCCGCCCCCGCCGCCGCTCACCACCCGCGGCCGCCGAGAGGGGCCGAGCAGGTGAACTACAACTCCCAGCGTCCCCTGCTCCACGGGGACGCTGCAGCCTGCCAGCTGGGACTTCCGCCGGGAAGGTGGACAAGAGCAAGCCCTTCCTGCGGCTGAGCGGGGACCTCTTCTGCTGCATACCTCACTGTGACCACGGTCTGTAGCCTGCTCGCTTCCCTGCCGCCCCCGCCGCCGCTCACCACCCGCGGCCGCCGAGAGGGGCCGAGCAGGTGAACTACAACTCCCAGCGCCCCCTGCTCCACGGGGACGCTGCAGCCTGCCAGCTGGGACTTCCGCCGGGAAGGTGGACAAGAGCAAGCCCTTCCTGCGGCTGAGCGGGGACCTCTTCTGCTGCATACCTCACTGTGACCACGGTCTGTAGCCTGCTCGCTTCCCTGCCGCCCCCGCCGCCGCTCACCACCCGCGGCCGCCGAGAGGGGCCGAGCAGGTGAACTACAACTCCCAGCGTCCCCTGCTCCACGGGGACGCTGCAGCCTGCCAGCTGGGACTTCCGCCGGGAAGGTGGACAAGAGCAAGCCCTTCCTGCGGCTGAGCGGGGACCTCTTCTGCTGCATACCTCACTGTGACCACGATCTGTAGCCTGCTCGCTTCCCTGCCGCCCCCGCCGCCGCTCACCACCCGCGGCCGCCGAGAGGGGCCGAGCAGGTGAACTACAACTTCCAGCGCCCCCTGCTCCACGGGGACGCTGCAGCCTGCCAGCTGCGACCTCCGCCGGGAAGGTGGACAAGAGCAAGCCCTTCCTGCGGCTGAGCGGGGACCTCTTCTGCTGCATACCTCACTGTGACCACGGTCTGTAGCCTGCTCGCTTCCCTGCCGCCCCCGCCGCCGCTCACCACCCGCGGCCGCCGAGAGGGGCCGAGCAGGTGAACTACAACTCCCAGCGCCCCCTGCTCCACGGGGACGCTGCAGCCTGCCAGCTGGGACTTCCGCCGGGAAGGTGGACAAGAGCAAGCCCTTCCTGCGGCTGAGCGGGGACCTCTTCTGCTGCATACCTCACTGTGACCACGGTCTGTAGCCTGCTCGCTTCCCTGCCGCCCCCGCCGCCGCTCACCACCCGCGGCCGCCGAGAGGGGCCGAGCAGGTGAACTACAACTCCCAGCGCCCCCTGCTCCACGGGGACGCTGCAGCCTGCCAGCTGGGACTTCCGCCGGGAAGGTGGACAAGAGGTGGACGGCAGAGGGCGGGCCGTCTAAGGCCGTCCAAGGACGACCAGGGACGGGACGGGCCACATCTCCAACATCATGGGTAAGAGAAAATTGGCCACTCCGGTGACGGGAGAAGCTAAGGCCAAGGTCCCGAAATACACGACTAGCATACTCACCTACCTGACTTCTAAAGTGGATGAATTATCCTCCCAGATAGCTGTCTCGGAACGTGCACTAGGGTTGGAATCTACATCTGGAAGCATTACTACCGCTATTTCTCCGCCCATTAGTTGTGTACCACTGGAACCGAGGGTCATAATCGAACCATGTCGGACAAATGTGGCACAGACCCCCACTGTCCTGCCTTCCCCAGAACTCCCTATCACTGTAATACCTCCTACTACTGAGGCAACATGTGTTGGAGAAGGTGTGGTCACCATTCATTCTGGGGGACTGCAGGCTTCCTATGTCACCGAGGAGGGCCTTGCGGAACTCCTGGAAAAACTTTTTGCCGAGAGGTTAGAATCAGCTTTAATCCAAATTGCAACAGACATTACTGAAACATTGAAGGACTGTGTCAGTAAACTGTTAAATAAATGTGAACGCATTAACAATTTTTTGGATAGCCAGGCCCCGGCTACAGTACCCATAGAAATTGACCCACCTATTACCCTAGTAGCTAACTTACCGGCAGAAAACTCTATGCCAGCTAAAGGGAAAGTTGTAAATGGTAGATATACTCCTTTGCCGCAAGCCGTGCCAAATCGTGTCCTATTGGATAAGCCTTTACAGGGAAAACCATCGGGCCCTCTGGGAGACCAGAGGGCTAGGGTCCCCCCAGTACATCTCCCTCCTGATGCAACACCTTTTGTGGCTGTACTTGTTAATGTTCCCAAAATAGAAGCGGGGGAGGTAGAACACCATGAAACACTGCGAAATCACACAGAAAATTGGTGTAATGCAAATTGTACGGGCGAAAGTAATATCGCAGCTAATATATTGATGTGCAGAAGGGTAAATTGGGTTGGCAAAACCAAGAAATGTGTAGCAGGCGATTGTGTAATAGTTAACTTCAAATCGCGCGATGTCACAAGCCGCCTCTTCTGGGATGCCTCTCCTTTAGATCCTCTAGGTAAGGGTGTGCGCGCCATGCCACTGGGTTTTTTCTACCCTCCTACATTCAGGGTAACTGGAGATGGGTATGGCAGGCCCCAGCCAAATAACAATCCTGACTTTCACGGCAAACAAAATTTCCCTCTGATAGGCAATGAGTGGGTGACTAAAAAGGCCAGATAACCTGCCCCTTTCAAATAGATTTGCAGCTCTTGCAAATCAGGATGGTATGGACTGACTAGAGCCCATGCTAACTAACCAGCCAGTCATTGCACAGGATGACCTCATTGACATCCCTACCCTCTGTAATACTGCTAACACTGTTAACAACTCTACCCCACGCAATGTGGCATGTATCGAAGGGGAGATAATGACAGAGGGAGGCAATAGAAATATCAAGATTATGTCCTGGAACATTGCGGGCTTACGAGCCAAACAAAATGATCCAATCTGGCTGGGTAAGCTGAAAGAACAGGACATAGTAGCCATGCAGGAAACATGGGCTAGGGAAAATTCTTTTTGGCTGGACGGCTACTCCTCATTCTTTGTTAAAGCACAGCATTCCGTGGTGGGAAGGGACATTGGTGGCTTGATGTTCTTGGTATCTCTTAACATAGCGGGGAGTGTGAGGGAAATTCCTAGTTCCTCACACTACTTCCAATTGTTAGAAATACGCCACGCAGATAAAAATAAAACACTCCTTATAAATTGTTATAATGCCTCGCAGGGTGGTCCCCAAAATTTTGTTTTAGATTGTTTAGATTTATTTGTTACTGAATATATGTCAAAGCAAACCACTTTTGTTCAAACTATTTTAATGGGTGATTTTAATGTGCATTTATGTGAATCACAATGTTATATCAAAGATTTAGATGGGCCTGACCTCACGACCCCTCCCCACTTTGAGCATAGCCTGAAGGGCTCAGCTATGGAACGTTTATTATCAGCTAATGATCTGTATGAATCCAGTTTTGCTGATCCAAAGGATCGGGTGGTTACTTACAATGCTAGGGGCAGTGAATCTATTATCGATTACATTTTTATGTCTCCAGGGCTTCTTCATTATGTTCATTTCTACAACGCCATTGAAAGTGGTTTTAGTGACCACAATCCGGTGTGCTTAATGCTGGATGGATCGCTTGGATTGCTGAAGGGGGCCTTGTTGGCCACTTCTGCGAAACATGTTAAGAGCAAAGACCAAGGGCGGCGATTAAAATGGTGCAAAGTCTGTCCAGAAGACTTTTCGTATTTTATCGAACACGAAATGGTGGTGGAATTTCAGACCTGCAGGGACCCTGCTAGGGGGGATAAAGAGATCATTGCCGCCTTTGAGACCATTTGCTCGAAGGTGGAGAAAGAGCTAACACTTAGACCCAATAGGGGACCTCCCCCAGCCTCCGGTTGGTTTGACCATTCATGCACCAAAGCGCACTCTGCATTGATAGCAGCACTCAAACATTTCCCTAGAAATAAGCTAGTGATAGCTCAACTAAGGAAAAAATATGCAGAGGCCGTAAAAATACGCAAAAAAGCTGTTAAGGAAGAAGCCTGGGAGGCTTTAATGGATTCCACCACCCTAAAAAACAGCTCTAAATTCTGGTCCATAATAAATAACCCCATTTTTGCTAAGACTTGTAACACTGACCTTGAGGTTAATATTCCGGAGTCAGATTGGCTCAATCATTTTTCAAATATCTATGGGAGCAATCATGTTTATGAAACATTCTGCATACCCCGTTACTCTAATATGCTACCCATTGTTGTTTTTACTGAAAAGGAAGTCAAGGTCGCAATAATTGGGTCCGCAAAGAATAAAGCCCCTGGACCAGATGGGGTTCCACTGGATTTATATAAATCAAACCCAGAGTTGTGGGCATCTGTTTTAACGAATGTATATAATAATGTACTTAAAGGGGGTTTTCCTAATACCTGGGCATGCTCAATCATTGTTCCGATTTTCAAAAAAGGAGTAAGAAATGACCCTAAATGTTATCGCCCCATATCCTTGCTGGATTCCTCCATGAAAATTCTGGGGAAAGTACTACTGGGGAAAATTAATAAATGGACTTTAGAGAATAACATCTTGTCCAATGCCCAGTATGGTTTCCGGTCAGGTAGAGGGACAGAGGACCAATGCTTGAACTTGAACATGATAATTTCTAAATACACTAAGGCCAAAAAAGGGACAATCTTCGTTGCTTATATGGATTTGTCCACGGCTTTCGATCTTGTGAACAGAGCCAAGTTGTGGGCCATGTTGCTACAAATGGGTTTGGACCCCCCTTTGGTCTACTTCTTGGCTGAACTTCACAAGGATCTAAAGGCTTCCATTAGAATGGACCAAGAGGGACATCGCACAGCGTGGTTTAAATCAGGCCGGGGTGTGCGACAAGGTTGCATCCTTGCCCCTATGCTGTTCACTTTATATATAAACTCTCTGGAAAAAACTCTTCTGGCTGCATCTGTGGACATTCCGCGTGCAGGAGACACATACATCCCAGTGCTCTTGTACGCAGATGATGCTGCCTTAATAGCTAGGACACATCTGGGCCTCCAGAGACTTCTTAATGCATTTAGTGACTTCATGTCCTCTCTTGACCTTGCGGTCAATAATACGAAATCCCATGTAATGGTCTTTGGGGCAGCTATAAATAACACTAAATCCTTTTTCTGCAAAGGGGAAGTGATCAGTAATGTTAAAGTTTTCACTTACCTGGGAGTAATTTTTGACACTAAGGGCAGTTGGATCCCCCAGATAGTAGCAAAGACTAAAGCAGTGAGAAGCTCCGTTAATGCTATTTTAAGCTTCTCAAGGAGACTAGGGGGGAAACCAAGTGGTGCACTTTTAGCCTTGTATAGAGCAAAATCATTGGCTATAGCTAGGTACGGGGCTGGATTATGGGGTTATGTTAAAACTGAAACCATCCAAACGGAGGTCAATAAGTTTTTATGTTCAATATTAGGACTCCCCATATCAACAGCCACTTTTTCAGTCCATCAGGAGCTTGGAGTGGGATACATTACTGATGTCCTCTCTATGGCACCTATACTTTTGTGGATAAGAGTGTGGACAAATAACAACTTAGGCCTCAACCACAAAATTTTACTGGACTGCTTAAAATTGGATAAGTTTAAAGATATTGCTTGGCTGGCATACATCAACAAGTGCTCTGTAGAACTGGGACGCCCAGAGATTTTTTCCTCCCCGCTTGATTTACAAAAAGCGGACCTGGCTTGGGTTAAGGAAAATTTCTACAAACTTAAGTCCTTGGAGAGAGAACAACGCCAGTTAATAAAACCCACGGTCAGAGCGCATTATATGACACTTACCTGTATTGCCATCCAACCGTATCTTGCCCTAGTCAATATCCCGTTCCACAGATGGCTTCTGGTTAAGTTTAGATTTAACCAGATTTATTTGGTTCTCTGTAACAAACAGGGATGGTTCAAGCTCGAGGATGCACCTGTATGTGAATGCGACAACTTTTCCATACAAGATAATATGCACCTTATGTTATTCTGCCCTTATTATCATGTTCCAAGGCAAAAGTATCTGTTACCCTTACTGAAGGGGAAAGCGTTTATGCAAGCAAAACCTGCTCTTTTGTACCTACAAATGCTTGACTCACCCCTGGTAATGTTCAGTGTGGCAAATTACCTCGTCGCTGCTGTTCGAATTAGGAGGAGGAAAGTACAAGCCTAACTGTGGGGACTGTTATGAATTTGGTATCTTTTGCTTTTTTGCACATGATGAGTCTTTCCAAACTGACCTTTTTACTGTCCCAAAAATGCACTGTATCATATGAAAAATGTTTATACTAATTTGTACTGTAACATATGGAATTTTATTATACTAAATTGTATTTTTTTATGTAAAAAATTCTTTTTAAATATGTTCTCGGAACGATTTTTAACTGCTGTAGTATGCTTTTATGATTTTTAACAAAATCGAATAAAGTGGTTTTTGACTCCCCTTGACCTGATTCTCTAGGCGTCCTTGCTTCATCTCTTCTCATGAACTGTGTTTTTCACAGTCTCGTGCGAGATGGAGACCTCACCCCTCCTGGCTGCGGCTCAGGAAAAGAGTAAAGCACTGCTCTGTCCGGCGGTACTTTTTCGCCAGCGTCCAAGCCGACTAGGGCCCCAAACCCACCGTATTGTTATTATTGTAAAAATATCTATACCTACTCCAGTGAGTGCAACAGTAGGGAAAGTGTTGCATAGTGTAGGGGTAAAAAATACTATTCCCATGTACCCAAAACCCATACCCACCCTAATACTAAACAAATCTCCATTACTTACCTTAAAATGCATTGTAATTGCATGAGTTGTAAAGGTATGCAATGTAATGGCATGCGCTGTAGTGACATGCGTTGTAATGGCATGCATTCTAATGGCATGCGATGTAAAGGCAGTCGCGTTGTAATGACTGCTTTGTAATGGATGTTTCCCGGGCCGGTTTTATTATAGGGGCCAGTTTTGCAGCATAGCTGCAATATCAGCCACCAGCAGCAAAAGTGTCACAAAGCTTTCTGCTAGCACACCCCCATTCTCCCACCCCTTGGGGCCGGCCGAGCTCTTTGCTAGGGCCGGTTTCAGGTCTCCGTCCGGCCCTGGACACAGAAAGAAGGGGCCGACAGCTGGTAGCTGTTATTGCTACTCACCAATGACTGGAAGAAACAGATGAAAGTTCTGACCAAAAGCAAAAAAGACAAGCTACACCATCGCAGGATAGGTGAAAACTTCAGTGACAACGTAACGGTTTAAACTATTTAAAAACGGAAATTCGCTACTTATAGTTATCTCAAGCAACTAAAAGTTGTGCCCTAAAGTAACTAATACTCTCCCTCGCTATGCACTCTTTATGGCCTCACATATTACATCACTCATTACATATTCTATGCCATTTTTGATCACATCATTGCAACATCGAACTGACATAAGTGATGACAACACTGTGCATTGAGAGGGGCACGAGTTATAGTAACTTGAGATAACTATAAGTGGTGAATTTAACTGTTTTAAAAAAAAGTTTAAAACAATACATTGTCACCAAAAATGTTCACCTAACTATAACATTACTTTAAGCTTTGATTTTATTTGTGACTATATATGTACATGTTAAGCATAAGTACCTTAGGTATACCTATCTTGTGTGGTAAAGGCATCTGAGTGGTAAAGGCATTTGAGTGGTAAAGGGATGGGCACTAAAGTCATACATCTGAATTGGTGGCCTAATAAAGACATTACATCTGACACCCATGTGCACACCCACTGGTCTTCCTGGTTGGGTGTTAGTAGTGGCAATTAAGGGTTTGTGCTTGAGGCTTAAAGCGTGAGGCTTCAGGCGGTTAGTGTGGTTCAACTGAAGGAGGTGGCAGTGCTTGAGTAGAGGGTGGGATGATTTGAGCTCACTGAGTTTGTGAACGGAGTATCCATTCACATATCCACATATTGAGCTCATTGTAATCGTTTATGGATGAGATCTGCAGGAGGTCTAACATTTCAGCCAAGATAATTTTATGATAATCATAATGGCTTATTAAAACTTTTAAACAGTTTGTAAACATTTTTCAAGAGTCTAAAATACAGTAGAGCTGATTTTTTTAAACTTTTGTACCATTTATTCTCTGAAACTTAGGCTGTTTCGAATAGAACTTTTTTTTCTATACGTATCATGGGATATATTCTCTTACATATTGCTTAGTCTCTCTATAAAGGGATTAGGTCCCAGGAAGATTTATTTACACGCATTTGTGCCCCCGTTGCACTTTCTAGCAATCTACAGAAAGACATGGAAAGGATCTGCATAAGACTTTCAGAATATTTGGTGTAACCAGCAAAGACGTGCAATGAATTTCAAGAACCCTGCGAGGATCTTCAAGTTGAGGCCTAGTCAGTGACAGAGAAGCATGATCAGACAGTGACGTGTACCTTAGCTTCTTTCCTTCAGCTCAGAAATCAGCAGAGTATAGCTTAGAAGTTAGCAGGTAATGTTGAGTCCCTGGGTACTGCATTCTTGTTCCAGGACATCTTAAGTGAGGAGCTATGATGACTCAGGGGCATATTATCAAAGGCGGGCGATATGAAATTATCGCCGCTTTAGCGGACGTTTTCGGCTGAAAAGCGGCGATAATTTCATCGCCCTATTAGCAAGCTGTCGCTAACAGCAGTTAGCGACAGTTTGTAGGCGATAGCAAGTGGTTTGATGTCTGCATTGCATGTCTGCGATATTTATCGCTAATGACATGTAAAGTGGGCGTACCCAACCTGTTAGCGACTGAAAGCAGTCACTAACATTGCTATCGCCTATTATCAACGCAGGTGTAGCGATTAAAAAATTTGCGCTAAGCGCGAATATCGCTGAAAACGAACGCCTGCTCAGACCAGTTCTTAGCCATTATATCCAATGGAAGGTGGATATTCTGGCTAAGTCCCCATTGGCGATAATGCGTGAATATCGCTGGATTACCTGCGATCTTCACGTATTTCGCCGCTAACGCCTGAAATGTTATCGCATTTGAGATAAACGTTGCTAATAGCACGTTATCTCTGCGATAAAATCCGGCGATGCACGGCAATAGAAAAAAATGTCGCTAAGCTTAGTTAGCGATATATATTCCTACTTGTTGATAATATGCCCCTCAGACTCCTTCTGTCTGGTGTCTGGACTGCTTGTTAACTGTTTTTTTGTTTTTTACCCCTGTCCCCTCCCCAGTCCACCCAATCCACTGGTTAGATATTATATAGCCACATAGTTTGTCATTTAATAAAAACCTGTACATTACTTTTATCTCCTCATATTTTACAACCTCTTATTTTATTTATAAGGAAGAGGTACGGAAATATTGATTTCATTATTTTTTGTAGAATGTGGCTCTTCAGAAAAGCTAGGGTGGACCACCAAACTACCTTTCATGCATGTCAATAAGGAAAAACCAAGAAATCTGAATTCAGAGCTTTACACAATAAAAATTAAAGAAAAATGATCCAGTGTTCCCTTCAAGAACAACTGCTTACGGTTCAGTCGCAAACAAGAACCTAAAGTGTACATTTATTGAAAGGAACTTCCCAAGATTGCCACTCACTGACAAATCAAAAGTTTTGTTTGTAATAATTTGCTTGATAATTTGGAAGTAGCAGTCACTGAATAGAAAGATTGTGACCCCATACAAACTGTTTTAGGTGATTATAACAAAGTTCAGCTAAACTCTAAGGCTAAAGTGCCAAGAATGATGAGTACCATTGGGTACATCCCATCCCCATGAGGGACATCCTAGATGTGATCAGGTGGTCTTTTCTGCCCTTCAAGGAAATCCATATTGTACATTATGCTAACACTTATTCCCTAATTAACCAATCTCAAAGACAATGAGACCAAAGTAGAGGACTCTCAAGCTCCTTTTTTTAATATTATGATTTTATTTCAAAATGCAATTCACGGCTTATTAGAGTCCAGTATATTATATGTACATCACAAGGCCAAATAAAGTAATGAACATTACCTGTAGAAAGGGATAAAAGATTAATATAGTATGTAAAAAAAGGAGGAATGTCCAACAAATAATAAAGGGCAAAGGCAGAAAATAAATCTTTTATTGCTAACTACCTGTATAGAGTTGTTGGCCTGACAATAAAAAGCACATGCTGAGAAAATTGAAACCACACATCTCTGCCTCTGTAAAAAAGAGCAATTTTAAAAACGTCCAAAATGATAATAGCTCAAAAAAGAATAAGATGCTTGCACACTGACTTTCTGAATAATTAAAGACAGAATGATGCTAGAACAATGTGGGGAAATTACTCAGCATAAAAGCATAATGGATGGACTTGCGGAGAGAAAGCAGTGGAAAAAGTTATTGTATATCAAGGAAAACCCTCAGAGTCTCATGAGGTAGGATGGAAAGAGATCTCCGTAATTTTGGGACTCCCTTTTATCAGTACCTCTATAGTTAGGACCAAGAAGGCTTCATTAGACACAGACATTTATATAATAAGAGGTAAGCCACCAGTTTGAGATTTTAATAGGAAAGTAAACAGTAAATTGTAGACAGTAAGATCCATTGTACCTCCAAGGTCACATTCGTTAAAAAGAGATTGAATACTTACCCGATATGGGTTAAATTGATAGGAGATTATCTGAAAATGAGAGTGGTATTAATAGGAGTTTATTCCTATCTACTGCTGCAAATATGAACAATGTCTTCCCTAAATAAGATTAATGGCCTTATGACGACTTTGGCGGTCCTCTGGTGGCACTGCTGGAGGACCGCCAAAGCTGTGGTGCACCTGCCCATGTGATTAGGAGTTTAATCCTGGTCGGTCGGGTGGGACTGCGGCGGTCTCACGATGGTGGGCTAATAGGCTCATCAGAGAGCCTAACTTGCATCCTGCTGCGGTGACAGCGCCTGCAGCATGTTCCTGCAAGGTGTGGCAAGCATGCCACACCCTGCAGGAACAGGGGTGCTATTCCAGGTGGGCACAAAATGGACTCCCCTGCATTCACCCCCAGGCCCAGGGGCAGCGCAGGTCCCTGTTATGGCCCCCTTTGTTGCCTCTCCATCACCCTTTTCATTCTGTGCTCACCGCCATGAAAAGTGTCGGTGAGAGGGCAACTCATAATATGCTTGGCAGCGCCACAGTGGCTGACCACCATCATATTCCCGTTCCTGACTGCTGTGCAACACCCATGGGATCCTAGACCACTGGCAGATACAGCGGTCCTCTGGTCATCTGACCACCCCAATCGTAACACTGTAGAAGGGCCCGCACTGTGGCGGTGGTTGGACCGCAAGTACAATGATCCTATGGACCACCGTATTCGTAATAAGTCCCTAAGTCTACGGACATTTGTTCAGTTAGACTTTTATAGCATAAAGAGCATGGTAAAAAGGCAAATACAATTAAGGAAATTAATCTGCAATCTGCTCTCTTAATGGATTTTATTAAAGCATGCAAAACAGACCTAGAGTCTTGTGCAATTTGTATCATTAATTTAAAGCTGCATCCTCAGGAATCAATGAATTGAAGAGGTTGAGCCTATCTAATGAATAGAGGATTGACATCCTATGTTGTAATTAAAATGTACAATATAGAAGTTGATATCTAGTGACTACTGAGATTCAATTAAGGTGAACATAAACAACTTAAGGGCCCTAATACGATGTTGTCTGGAAAGCAGTCCAACCTATCAGTTCCGGAATCGTTTCCGAATTAATCGGGTTCTGTGAGTTCAACCTAACGATTATGATCCTTCCGGGCATTGTTCGGTCAGATTCACATTGACTTCAATGGGAGCCTGTGTTCCAAATGACAACTCAGGCTGCCATGGACAGAAGGGGTGGTTGGGGAAAAGCTTGCACTCTGACAGGCACCCCATAGAGCATGCCACACTGTGCATGCATGGGAAGGGGGCCACATGGGTACCCCCACGGGCCCGATTTGAAGGGCCCTGGGTGAAGGAGGCCTTGCTACGGGCCCTCAAAGTTAGATTCCAACAGCCGATCTGTGTTGGCAGAATCAAATCGTAAAGGTTGTCCGAATCTGACATCCTAATCGCTAGGCTGGGAACGCAGTTCATAGACTGCTATGATTCGGCTCGGAACAACTCGGTTACTTCGAATGCCTTTCGGAATCGAGTTGGACAGTTCGAATGCTTTCTAGCCATCGTAATCAGTCATTGTGAAATGTGTCCGAGTCCGTCAGAAAGGCGGTTTCTGAATCGGATTCGACATAATCGGATGACGATCGGAGCCTTTCCGGACGGCATCGTAATTGTGACCTTAGTAGAATGTGGATCGAGTCAACAGGTAAATGATGTGATCTTTTTGATTAATTAATTTCAAGCAGTTAGCTAAAAAATTAATTTGGTCATCTGAGGAGCCAAAATGAGCTTTACCCGTGGCCTTTTAGAATGTATTAAATATGTTCACACAGTGATTGTGCAAAATTCTGATTAGAAAATGATGGATGAGTGTAAGAACAATCATGAACAGCCTCAAGCAAGGATGTGTTCTTGCCCATCTATTACTGGGTGTATTTACCATTTTACCAGCACAGTTATATCATACCAATGCCTTTCCTCCTAAAATTGTTGATAAACATGTAGATGTATGCTCCTAAACCAACAAAAGGACACTGTTCCTATGGCCGGGTGCAAAATGTCAGCAGTGCCCTTAAATAAGAAGAAACAGAAAGAAAATTGTAAAGAGTCCTAGGTAAGGGACCCACTCAGGTGATGGAAGACCACGCGTTGTCCTCTGATGCCCTCACACACCCCCAAGGATGTCATGCTTCATCATCGGGCAGTTGCTCCTCGTAGGGCCGAAGCTGCAATTCCCTACGGGCCCCCTGAAGGGTCACTTTATCGGATATCTTTTGAGGACTGCCGGATTATGCATGCAGGTGTGTGGGGGAGTGGATCCTCTGTGGAGGGTGAACAAGGGTGCGTGCGGTGTTATTAAAATAAAAGGGTCATCATGCAGCAGATGTGAAAAGATGTACCCTTAACAGACCATAACTGCTAAATAAAATATTTCACTAGAGGCACACTATGCCCAGGTGTCGTAGGTCATAGGTCAACATGTTTCGCTCCTATATCGCCATATGGGTCGATTGCGCTTCTTCAGGACCAGAGTAATAATAAGGTGCACGTGAAGCAAAGTGAAATAAAATCAAATACCTTCTCTATCAATCAGGGCAGTGACCTGTACTCCCTCAATGTGGCTACAGCTCAATAGTGAAAGCCGCTCCTGATCAGAACCTAGGAAAGAAAAAACAGGAAAGACAAAAGGCATGTGCATCAGTAAAACTTGATGCATCATTCCTGTGCCACAGCCGTGTGTACACAACAACCACATGAAAAAGGGAACATCCAATAAAAGTTCCTACCCATGATTCACAGCCTATGGGTAGGAGCTCTTATTGGATGTTACACAGGGTTATGGCTCCACTGAGGGCCATCAATTTATTTACATGACCTTTTTCATGTGGTTGCAGTGTGTGCACACAGATGTGGCACAGGAATGATGCATCAAGTTTTACTGATGCACATGCCTGTTGTCTTTCCTGTTTTTTTCTTTCCTAGCTTTTGATCAGGAGCGGCTTTCACTATTGAGCTGTAGCCACATTGAGGGAGTACAGGTCACTGCCCTGATTGATATAGAGGGTATTTGATTTTATTTCACTTTGCTTCACATACACCTAATTATTACTCTGGGCCTGAAGAAGCGCCAACGACCCTTATGGCGAAATAGGCGCGAAACATGTTGACCTAAGACCTACGACATCTGGGCATAGTGTGCCTCCAGGGCAATATTTTATTTAGCAGTTATAGTCTGCTAAGGGTACATCTTTTCACATCTGCTGCATGATGACCTTTTATTTTAATAACACCACAGGCACCCTTGTTCACCCTCCACAGAGGACCCACTCCCACCCGCATGCATCAACCAGCATTCCTCAAAAGATCTCCGATAAAGTGACCCTTCGGGGGGCTCATAGGGAACTGCAGAGCCGGCCCTACGAGGAGCAACTGCCCGATGATGAAGCATGACATCCTTCAGGGTGTGTGAGAGCATCAGAGGACAAAGAGTGGTCTTCCATCCCCTGAGTGGGTCCCTTACCTAGGACTCTTTACACTTTTCTTTCTGTTTCGTCTTTTTTAAGGGCATGGGTGACATTTTGCACCCGGCCATAGGAACAGTGTCCTTTTGTTGGTTTACATGTAATGATAGGAAGCATGGACACTGGACCTTAACTAGCTCCTAGGCCCCCCTTTCTTTTGTGATAAAGATATAGTACGGTGGCTCAGCCGAGGGACCTTACTACTATATTTTCACTTTTCCTTTTCTAGGGTACACAAGTTAACACCACACTGATAAGGGTGGTTTGTTTGGAACTGTGCCTTAACGCACATGTTGCGGTGCAATTCCTGTTAAACTAACTCCTTCTTTGGTTTTTCGTGGCACAGTGAGCCTATTGGGGTATGGGTTTTTAGGGGTTTTGTAGTTTACAGCATCTTTATTATTTTCCCCCTCCCCCCCCTTATTTGTTTCCATACGATAGGACATAGTCACCTTACTAACACCTTATAGACTGGTATGAATTTAATGACTCATTTTAACACTTATACTTGCTCTGGGATGGTCGTTTATAGTTATATGCTGATAAACATTGAGATCACATTGCGTGGGAGGTCCACGCCTATGTATGAGGTCAGTACCATGTGCGATACAGTTTAATCTCTGTACGGTATCTCTATGCTTGATACATACCAATGCGAGTATATCTGGTGATACTAATTTATAAGCTGCCGTCTTTTACAGACATATTAACTGGATGCCATACTTAGGCAGAGGAGATTAGATTTTTTTTCATACGCACGCGTACTACTGACTATCTTTTGTCCATGCGCAGGCGTACGATGTTTGAACTCCAGCTGACATCCCGGAAGGGAAATCGCCCAGATACCTGCCCTGTGACTACTTTAGTGCTGTGCGCTGCCATCATCAGTTTACAACTGGCAGTAGCATAGTTGGGGTAGGTGTATTGGAACTACCACCCGGGCAGAACTGTAAGTAGATTGTTAGTTAAGGTTTTTGGATACCGAGTAGAGACAGTCGTAAATTAAGTTTGCTGCGTACTTTCACCAATTGTATCCTTATCCTTACCATTTTTGTTTCAGCCCGGTAATATGCGGGCGCCCCATGCTTCTAGTCAATAGAGCGATCGTATACATACGATGAGGTAAGGACTCCTGAGAATTTATTACCCTTTTTGTGAGCCCTGCTATTAAGACATCAGGGTTCACAATCTCTTTGTGGGATGTGTTTCAGGGCACTTTTGTCTTGTTATAGGTAATACACCCTTAGGACTTCAGGTACCACTATTTGCTAGATACATGATTCACAGCCTATGGGTAGGAACTTTTATTGGATGTTACACAGGGTTATGGCTCTAATGAGCGCCATCAATTTATTTACATGACGCGTGCGCTTGTTCCCTTTTTCATGTGGTTGTTGTGTGCACACATGTGACACGCGAATGATGCATCAAGTTTTACTGATACACATGCCTGTTATCTTTCCTGTTTTTTCTTTCCTAGGTTCTGATCAGGAGCGGCTGTCACTATTGAGCTGTAGCCACATTGAGGGAGTACAGGTCACTGCCTTGATTGATATAGAGGGTATTTGATTTTATTTCACTTGGACCTTATTATTACTCTGGTCCTGAAGAAGCGCCAATGATCATTATGGCGATATAGGCGCGAAAACATGTTGACCTATGACCTACGACACCCGGGCATAGTGTGCAATATTTTATTTAGCAGTTATAGTCTGCTAAGGGTACATCTTTTCACATCTGCTGCATGATGACCTTTTATTTTAATAACACCACAGGCACCCTTGTTCACCCTCCACAGAGGACCCACTCCCACCCGCATGCATCAACCAGCATTCCTCAAAAGATCTCCGATAAAGTGACCCTTCGGGGGGCTCATAGGGAACTGCAGAGCCGGCCCTACGAGGAGCAACTGCCCGATGATGAAGCATGACATCCTTCAGGGTGTGTGAGAGCATCAGAGGACAAAGAGTGGTCTTCCATCCCCTGAGTGGGTCCCTTACCTAGGACTCTTTACACTTTTCTTTCTGTTTCGTCTTTTTTAAGGGCATGGGTGACATTTTGCACCCGGCCATAGGAACAGTGTCCTTTTGTTGGTTTACATGTAATGATAGGAAGCATGGACACTGGACCTTAACTAGCTCCTAGGCCCCCCTTTCTTTTGTGATAAAGATATAGTACGGTGGCTCAGCCGAGGGACCTTACTACTATATTTTCACTTTTCCTTTTCTAGGGTACACAAGTTAACACCACACTGATAAGGGTGGTTTGTTTGGAACTGTGCCTTAACGCACATGTTGCGGTGCAATTCCTGTTAAACTAACTCCTTCTTTGGTTTTTCGTGGCACAGTGAGCCTATTGGGGTATGGGTTTTTAGGGGTTTTGTAGTTTACAGCATCTTTATTATTTTCCCCCTCCCCCCCCTTATTTGTTTCCATACGATAGGACATAGTCACCTTACTAACACCTTATAGACTGGTATGAATTTAATGACTCATTTTAACACTTATACTTGCTCTGGGATGGTCGTTTATAGTTATATGCTGATAAACATTGAGATCACATTGCGTGGGAGGTCCACGCCTATGTATGAGGTCAGTACCATGTGCGATACAGTTTAATCTCTGTACGGTATCTCTATGCTTGATACATACCAATGCGAGTATATCTGGTGATACTAATTTATAAGCTGCCGTCTTTTACAGACATATTAACTGGATGCCATACTTAGGCAGAGGAGATTAGATTTTTTTTCATACGCACGCGTACTACTGACTATCTTTTGTCCATGCGCAGGCGTACGATGTTTGAACTCCAGCTGACATCCCGGAAGGGAAATCGCCCAGATACCTGCCCTGTGACTACTTTAGTGCTGTGCGCTGCCATCATCAGTTTACAACTGGCAGTAGCATAGTTGGGGTAGGTGTATTGGAACTACCACCCGGGCAGAACTGTAAGTAGATTGTTAGTTAAGGTTTTTGGATACCGAGTAGAGACAGTCGTAAATTAAGTTTGCTGCGTACTTTCACCAATTGTATCCTTATCCTTACCATTTTTGTTTCAGCCCGGTAATATGCGGGCGCCCCATGCTTCTAGTCAATAGAGCGATCGTATACATACGATGAGGTAAGGACTCCTGAGAATTTATTACCCTTTTTGTGAGCCCTGCTATTAAGACATCAGGGTTCACAATCTCTTTGTGGGATGTGTTTCAGGGCACTTTTGTCTTGTTATAGGTAATACACCCTTAGGACTTCAGGTACCACTATTTGCTAGATACATGATTCACAGCCTATGGGTAGGAACTTTTATTGGATGTTACACAGGGTTATGGCTCTAATGAGCGCCATCAATTTATTTACATGACGCGTGCGCTTGTTCCCTTTTTCATGTGGTTGTTGTGTGCACACATGTGACACGCGAATGATGCATCAAGTTTTACTGATACACATGCCTGTTATCTTTCCTGTTTTTTCTTTCCTAGGTTCTGATCAGGAGCGGCTGTCACTATTGAGCTGTAGCCACATTGAGGGAGTACAGGTCACTGCCTTGATTGATATAGAGGGTATTTGATTTTATTTCACTTGGACCTTATTATTACTCTGGTCCTGAAGAAGCGCCAATGATCATTATGGCGATATAGGCGCGAAAACATGTTGACCTATGACCTACGACACCCGGGCATAGTGTGCAATATTTTATTTAGCAGTTATAGTCTGCTAAGGGTACATCTTTTTTCATCTTCTGCATGATGACCCTTTATTTTAATAACACGGCACGCACCCTTGTTCACCCTCCACAGAGGACCCACTCCCCACACACCCACATGCATCATCTGGCAGTCCTCAAAAGACCTCTGATAAAGTGACCCTTCTGGAGGCCCATAGGGAATTGCAGCACCAGCCCATGGAGGAGCAAAAGCCCGATGATGAAGCATGACACACTTCGGGATGTGTGAGGTCATCAGAGGACAAAGAGTGATCTTCCATCCCCTGAGTGGGTCCCTTCCCTAGGATTCTTTACACCTTTCTTTCTGTTTCTTCTGTTTTAAGGGCACAGGTGACATTTTGCCATAGGAACAGTGTACTTTTATTAGTTTACATGTAATGATAGGGAGCATGGACACTGGACCTTAACTAGCTCCTAGATTGCCCCTTTTTATTTTGTGATAGATGTATACTCCTAAACATTTGCAAAAAACAACTGACTGTTAGAAAATCATGTTGACATTTTTTTTAAAATTGTAAGACCAAGGTTAAGGTTTTCAGAGATAAAAAGTAGAGATAAAAAATGTTTGTACTTTTGGTACTTGTGTAATGAGAAAGCTGAGGCTGCAAACCAATGCAGATACCTAGGTATACTATTCCTGAGTTGGAAAGATCACTTGGCTATGGTCGAATCTAATGCAATGTCTTCTCTGCGACTATGGGTCTCCTTATGTGTTCCACAGTCTTTTAATGTGTAATAGTGCACGCTATTACTAGTAATACAGTGTTCCTGCTAATTAGTGTGTCAGAGTTACCGCAGATTTGAGCATTCAACATAAACATGAGGCCTAATGCTTTTATAGTATTACACTATTTTAAAGCATACTAACTTGAGGCAGTTTCAGGCTTGCTGGTCAAGACTGGGAGGCACTACTCTATACTCACATATCAATCAAGGAGAAGGTGTCGCAGTCTGACCTATCACATCCCCCATTTGCCAGTTGCCAAAAGAGGTATGGGACCATTAGGCCTCATGTTTGTGTATGACACGAGGAGATTGTAGGAGCTTGGACAAAAGCTGGTGCTCAGGGTATCATTGCGACCAAAACATGCTTTCCCAATTTTCCTGCTCCATGAACAATTGATCTTTATCAAATGTCCAACTTTTTGTGTTTTTAGTCCGACTAGGGTACTCAACAAGTAAAGGTAACTCCTTAGGGTATATTTTTAGGTGAACAACCTTTACAAAGCAACTTTTACCACGCAGTGCCTTTACAACGTGGTATTTACAACGCAAACCATTACAACGCATTGCGCTGGGGGGCTCTCTAGGATAGGGAATAAGTTTAATTTACTATCGAACACCTTCCCTAGTGTCCACGGGGACTGGTATTGGAATAGTAAATTAAACATTTCACTATCCAGCACCCCAAAGCGCTATGCGTTGTAATGGTTTGCGATGTAAAAACCGTGTTGTAAAGGCATGCGTTGTAATGTCATACATCCATATTTTTATGATACATTTTTATACCAGCTAAAATCCAGTTCTAATTTATCTGGGAACTTCCAGTTGAGCCTGCCAAGGTGGTACTCACCTACCACCGGTGTGAATAGATTGCCTGTGATGCAGCATGCTATGATACGTTGTGGGTGAGGCGATTGTTTAAACATCTTTGGATTGTGGCAGGTCTGGAGAGGTCCCCCCAGTAATAAGAGCAAGGCATTGGTTGTGCAAATCTGTATGTGTAGGGACGTTAGGCCTTGGTTCATTTCCTCTTTCTCTCTATTATAGGATTTTGCAAAACTACTGCAAGCTTTCCCCCGTTCGGAGGTGTGAAAGCATAGAATGTGGAATGCATGAATTTTTACAGGTTTTACTTTACAAAAATTATGTGGGGAAATGCAACGGCACAGCAATGTCAAAGCAAACCCTAAATTCATTATTTAGGTAAATTTCCAACTTGCATCCCTATCGGGATTTCTTCAGATCTTGCAACAAGCTTCTCTGATGTTTGTCTTTTTTCCTTCATTTCAGGTTTCTTCATTTTATTTTAGTAAAGAAATAAAAGACCTGAGGTACTGTGAAGCGAGAGAGAGATGAAAAGATATCAGGGGCAAAGTGACAAGTGAGGATACTGTTTTGTGTAAGGAGATGTTTTCCCATAAGGAAAAGCTAATAGGGTGTTCATATTGTTGTCAGAACTAGTGGTGATTTTGTCAGTGTTGACAACTTTCCTCAAGCCCTCCATTTGAGTGCACGTCTGTGAGAATCTAAAGATAAATAAAGAACACATTTTGAGTTTTTCAACGAAGGAGCTTTTAAGGGTGTTTTTACGTTCAACTATAGGTAATCAATGTTATACATGAGTTAACTTATATTTGCGAATTTGTTATCTTTTAGATTTTTTTATAGAATTTATTTAAAAATAGGCATATTATACATATGTAAAATTCAATCAGTCTGATTGGATACAACTGGACTCTGTGTGTACACATATTCTCTGTATAGTATGAAATTGCAGGTGCACTTTGTGTATGGTACTAGGCAGCGGAGCATTCAATGAAGTAGGCTAGATAACGTATCTAATTGCTCCCATCAAAGAATATATTTAAAAAATCTGTTTATAGTGTTTTGTAATTAAAATAGCTTGAGATTGGCTATTATCTATAAATGTGTAATCAGGAAACCATAGGAATGCTGAAACGGTCTCAATTGTGTATGAATATGTTTAATCAAGACAATGTAGACAGAATATATTGTATTTTGAAAAATATAGTTACTTATGACTTACAATAATAAAATATTTTTGTTCTCTTGTTTGTTATCTTAACTGCCCGGAAGAAGATGTTATGAACTGAGAACCATATGTTGACTGCAACCTGCGAGAAACATGTTTTATAAAGAACACCTATGGCGTACTTATGAAGAATGATTTGTTAATACTACAGACAATCAAAATTGCAAACTTCACGCATTTTACCATCCCCTTGGCAGGAACGCTCAGTTTATGGACCGCTTAATGGAGATCATCACGGCTAATTTGTCTTTTCATTCTAATGATACATTCCTTGATGACTTTCATTTGCATTGGGATAACTCTAAAGACAATTTAATCGATATCCTTAAAGAGTTCCTTGATGAACTATCCTTCACACAAACCTGCTCTCTCCCTACTCATGCAAAAGGTGCTACCTTAGATTGGATCATCTCCAGAGACAATGTTGTTAAAATAGGCTCAATTAATCCATGTGATTGGTCGGACCACCACACCATAGCATTTCAAATACCGTTCAAAAAAAGAAAAAAAACTTGCACCTCTCAAAAATAAACATTGGATACAGGACACAAAAAAACGTAAACAATGTAAATCTAATTGCACGCTGTTAGAGAAAGCTTCACCCACCAGACAATTTGGGTAAAGTGAACGATCTCACTATAACTCTACAATGTCTAACATAATCAGCTCGACAGCTCCTTTAAAACTGAAAAGAATTCATGATCAAGATAAAAATCCATGGTTCAATGAACCGCTAAATGATGAAAGGAGAAACCTCAGACTCACTGAAAGGAAATAGAGGCATCACTTCACATCATCCCATTTACAGATTCTAAGAAAGACCAGAAACGTCTACAACAAAAGCATTCTCAGATCAAAAATAGATTTCTTTAGTTCTGAACTTGACAATGCCAAAAATAGACCGCGTAAACTATTTGAGTTGATAAAACCTCAATTGAACAGGCTTGCTAAACCCTCACATAAATCACCATAGTCCAAATCAACTGAGATGAATTCTCCTCTTTTTTCTCATCCAAAGCCAACACCCTGGAAATTGAACTACTGACAGCTGCTGATGCACTCTCCCTCCTGCATATTCTTCATCCTGAACCTCTTCACCCTCCATTGCCAAACTCCAAAAACGAAGCACAATGGTCGCACTTCAAGCTATATGACCACAATGACATTACTAGAACCATATTGCCAATTGATCCTAATAATCGCTACAATGATCCCCTCCCATCCAAATGCCTTTTGTTACTCCACCAATCTATCGTCCCCAGTTTCACCTACATAATCAATGCTTCCGTATCTCAAGGTTCCTTACCTGACTACCTCAAGACTGGTCAAGTCCTTTCTATCTTAAAAAAGCATACAGGGAATTCTGCCGACCCAAACGATTTTAGGCCTTTGAACAACATTCCTCTTTTAGCCAAAGTACTAGAAAAATGTGTGCAACAACAGCTGAGCCAACAGATTCAGAAATTCAATTTCGGTTTAGACCTGGTCACAATACCTAATCTGCAAATCTTCATATAGTGGATGATGCTCTTTTGGCTCTTGATCACAACGAAACCTGCATACTAGTTCTTCTTGACTAGTCTTCTGCATTTGACACTGTTAACCACAAAATGCTGCTACCCAGACTCGAAAACAGGGTGGGACTTTCAGGTACAGTGTTGGCCTGGTTAAAATCTTTTTTGCAGAACAGAACCCAAACATTTTTGATCAACCACAATTTATCCTTACCTTCCCCTATCTCAATTGGTGTTCCACAAGGCTCTACTCTCTCCCCTTCACTGTTTAACCTTTATGTCGAACCACTCACTGATACTCTCCAGCATACTAACACCTCCTACCACATGTATGCTGATGATACCCAGATTTACATGAAAATCTTATCTCTGGAGGAGATCAAGTCAATGGCTGATGTCTTAAAGGTCACCTAACATTGGCTAACCTGCAATCATCTTAAACTCAATCTACAAAACACTGAATTCCTCTTGATTTCCCTGCCCAATAGCTCAGCAGATGTTAAGGATGGACCAAGTCGATCACTGCTCTAAACTGTACTCCTGTCCTGGTTGACTCCTCCAAATCCCTGGGTTTACTCTTGACAAGAACTTAAACATGCAATCTCACATCAACTCGAAGGCCAAAAGCACCCACTTTCACTTGAGCTAGCTCAGGAAATTAAAACAATTAATTTCATCTACTAACCTTAAAATGGCAGTCAATCCATGGTCATTTCTAGGATCGAGTATGGTTGCACTACACTTTCAGGCTTACCCAAGATCTCCACCGCTCCCTTTAAAACATGCCTAAACATTGCAGCAAGACTCCTTACTGGATCAAAGAAATTGGACTACATCCCTCCATATTTGAAGGCTTTGAACTGGCTTTCATTTGAAGCCAGAATTCAACTTAAACTGGCTTGTATATCCCACAAAGCCATTCACCACAAAATGGGGGGAGGAAGACCCTTGCAGAGCGTCAGGGATCTAGTCCTGAAACCACCCTTATTCCAGAAGAAGAAAACCTATGACAGAGCCTTCTCGAGAGCGGCGCCTAGAATCTGGAACTCGCTTCCCCCTCACATCAGAAGAATGAGCTCTACTTCTGCCTTCAAGAAGGAAGCTAAGATCTTCCTTATGACCAAATTCTTACCATAAGCTGTCGACTTAACTCAATCCTTACCACCCTGCAACTGACGCTGCCACCCAGCCCTTTCCTATCATTTCCTTTAGCTGTGACTCTGCTCTCTCCAACTAACTCTATCAGAACAACTATGGGGCATATTAGCAAGAAGCTCGTTAAAATTATCCCTGTTTTAGCGGCAGGAAACTGCTGCTAAAGCGGCGATAATGGGCTTGATAATATGTGCTATAGAATTCCAATAGAAGCCCAGGTTAGCTGTCCTGCACATCTAACCTGGGCTTCTATTGGAATTTTATAGCGCATATTATTAAGCCCATTATCGCCGCTTTATCACCAGTTTCCTGCCGCTAAAACGGCGATAATTTTAACGAGCTTCTTGCTAATATGGCCCTTTGTGCCTGAACTCTGCATTACAGCAAGTCCTTACTAGCTGAGATATATCATTTATTGTACGCTTGTGTAGCTATTTTTCCTATAACGTCCTCAAAGTCACATTGTTTAACTCAAGTACTCTGCATTGACCCTGTTTTACTCGTATTTTACTGTAATGAAATGAAATGAAAATTATATTTATATAGCGCATAAACTACCCTGAGGCCTCGCAGCGCTTGTGGCTAGAATCAGAGAAACAACAGAACACTGTGCTCGCAGATAGATCCAAACACATGAGTTTTTAAGAGCTTTCTAAATGTCAACAGATTGCAATTCTCTCTGAGGGTAAGGGGACGGGAGTTCCAGATCTTTGCGGCATTGAATGAGAACGAACGGCCACCCCAGCGGGCCCTGTTTATCTTATTGGAGGTGGCCAGGTGGAATGAGCTGGAGCGCAAAGTTCTGTGGGGGAGAGAGGGAGTGACTAGAGGATGCATTATGGCTGACCCGGTCTTCCATATAGATTTCTGGGTCAGACACATGGCTTTGAACTGTATCCTGGCTGCAATAGGGAGCCAATGCAATTTCCTCAGGGCGGGTTTGGCAGACTGCCAGCGTGGAATTTGGTAAAGCAGTCGAGCTGCACAGTTCTGAGTTACCTGAAGCTTGTTAATTGCAGCCAGGGGGGCTCCAAGATAGAAAGCGTTACCATAGTCCAGGCGAGAGAGTATCAAGGCCTGGATCATGATTCTCCTCGCCTATAACGGGAGTAAGGGGAGAATCTTCTGGAGCATTCTCATCAAACCATAACAGGTAGATGAGGTTTTGGTGGCCTGAAAAGTGAAATCAAGAGAACTGTCCATCCAAATTCCCAGGCTCTTTATCTGTTTCTTAGGGGGAGGGGGAGGTCCCAGACAGATTGGCCATAGGGGGGCAAGAATGTTGGGCAATGGATTGCCTAGCAACATAATTTCTGTTTTTTCCTCATTTAGTCTGAGGCAGGAAAGTTCCATCCACCTGGCTACTGCCTCTAGGCAGGGACCCAGAGTGCCAGAGGACCCCTCAGCTTGATTTAGTGAGACCACAAGCTGAGTGTCGTCTGCATAGGTGATAATTTTAATGCCAAATGGATGGACTAGCCCCGCCAGAGGTCTCATATAGACATTAAAAAGTGTGGGGCTCAGGGCAGAGCCCCGAGGGACCCCACAGCTGAGTGGCAGCTTGGTGGAAACAACCTCTCCCTCAAAGACCTGAAAGAAACGCACGTCAAGAAAGGAGACAAGCCATGTCAGCGCTGCGCCCGACACTCCCATGCCACTAAGTCGATGGAATGGCATGGTTAACCGTATCGAACGCAGCGCTGAGATCTAACAAAATAATAGCTGCCTTCCCTCCCTGGTCCAGCAAACTCCTTGTTTCCTCTGTCACTGCCAGCAGGGCTGTCTCTGCCCTATGTTGGGGGTGGAAGCCCGTCTGAGAAGTACACAGCAGGTTGTTGGACTCTAGGTACTCAACTAGGATGTTATTGATATGTTTCTCAACCAATTTGCTCATTCAGGGCAGGAGGGAGATAGGGCGATAGTTGGATAGATTGCATTGGTCCAAATTGGGTTTCTTTAGAAGAGCCCTGACCATTGCACATTTCCATGATGTGGGAACTTCGCCCGAGGTGATCAAGGTGTTAAGGACATCGAGGATAGCTGGACGGATCAAGTCAATGACGGAAGTAAGATATTGTGGTGGTGCTGGATCCATGGGGGAGCCTGAGGTGACTTTGGAGATTATTTTATCCAGAGAAGCAGTGTCTAGGAGAGTGAATTGTTTCAGCATGCAGGTACACGGGGAGCTAGGGCTAACTATTGCAGCTGCATCTAGCTCAGAATTATTGGGGGCAAAAGAGGCATAAATAGTTTGAATCTTCTGGTAAAAGAAGATTGTTAAGTTGTTACAACGAGCGAGTGCTCCTTCTAAAGGTACTGATTCTTGAAGAGGAGTAATCAATGATTTTGCTATCTGAAAGATTTACTTTGGTGAGTTTGCAGCTGTATTAATTTTTGTTTCATAGAAGAGAGCTTGTGCTGCCTTGATTTCGGTTTTGTAAAGCCTAATTGCTATCCTATATTCTACCTTCCTACTATGAGAGAGGTCTTGTCTCCAATTCCTCTCGAGCCTGCGACAAGATTGTTTTAAGTCCCTCAATTTGGATGTGAACCATGGGGCTACTTTTTGCCTCTTTATGCAGTGAATAGATTCCTTAGGAAGAACTAAATCAAGGGAGTTTTGAATCCAGTTATTAAAATTACTGCTGGCCATATTGGGATTAAGTACCTTTGTGGGTTTAAGGTCAGCAAGAACAGTTTCCAATTGATTAGAGGAGAGTTTGGACCACTTTCTACCCCACTGTTTTTTGGGTTCTTGGGCAGATGGGGATCTCCCAGTTGCCCAAGTCAAAGGTATTAAGTAATGGTCTGTCCAGGGAAGGGGCATGGGCGTTTCAGTGGTCAGGGTTTCGATGTTACTGAATACATGATCTAAGAGATGGCCTTTGTTATGTGTCGGGGAAAACCCTTTTTGTACCAGGTCAATCGCTTGAAGGCTCAGCCGAAGATTATTGACTGAGAGATCAAGAGAGTTGTCTAGGTGTATATTTAAGTCGCCCAGCACAGTAAAGTTGGCAGAAGTGAGTGCTAAATTGGCAGCTAGGTCAACGAGGTTAGAGATGAAGTGACCTAAAGCTCCTGGCAGTCGATAAATTAGAAGACATGAGAAGGTGTTTATCGGAGAAAACTCTAGCGAAAAAGACATACTTTCACAGTGTACCTCATGATTCGTTTTATTGTTTATCGCCTTTTATTGTAACTTTGTTTTTTTCTTATCATTATGTACTTGATAAGCGCTCTGGTACCCTTGGGCTACGTTGGCGCTATATAAAACATTCAATACATAAATAAATGATTACAAATGATATAAAAAATGCCCACTTGTGGCCTATAGGCCCTATCAAACCTTGTGTTTTTATACAGAGATAAGATTTATGATATGGGAAAATAGAATCTGAGACCTTTTTATAGATCCATCGAAAAGAGAAATTTTTTAGGAAATACAAGATTAGAATTTTAAAAAATATGATTTTGACTAAAATATACAAAAAATATTTTTCTGATGTGTAATTAATTAAATCCATACAGAAGCAAGTGGCTCCCCACTACAATATGATGTATTGCCTAAATGTTTGAGCCAGAAGGGATACTGGCAACGTGGGTGTAGGCGGCGGAAGGCCCTTGGTATCAGTTAACACTGCAATAAAAATTACTTCAAGGTGGCAAATGATGGCAGCACAAGGCACATGCAATTGCTTAGTGTCACTGTCAAAAGTAATGTGTAAATAAGTAATACCTTATGTTGACAGATAACAGGTAGCCACTTAGCTAAACAGTCAAAGACTGTTCACCTATAGTTGTATTACACTGAAGGTTAACATCAATGAAATTGCTGATGCTGCTCACCACCCTTTGCACTATGATAAAAGAAGATGAAGGAGAAGTAGGAGGGAAGTTAATCAGAGAGCAAGGATCCATGTAATCTAGATTTTGCATACTTTAGAGATTCTCTAATATTTGCCTTTTATAGGTTTAGCTGCAGAGCTCATGCTTTGCAGTGGGACTTTATAAGGGTTTAGTTTGCACTGGATGCCTTCCTGATTGAGAGACAGAATATCAAGATTATCCATAGATATAAGGTGTTTTTACTCCATGTCATGCTACAGCAGCCGTATGTTGGCAAATTCTCAGTCAGGATTGGCAAATCAATGACATATGTATACATGGAAGCTCTAGGCTAAGCTAGTTTTCTTGCCTAAATCTGCGCTCTTCTTTTAGAACACTCATGTTCATAATATTGATTGTGTATGTTGGGATACATCTCATTTTCAGCAATGTACACAGTGTGATTTTAAGGATTTTAGGGTTCCCGGGCCAAAATTATTTTGTGCCCCCCTGTACAGAACACATTTTAATGTTATTACCCATTTCATGCCCACATGATGTCAAACAATACTAAATTATAAGCTAAATGTTAACATAGTCACACAGAAACAGTTGAACCATATCTTGCCCAGTTTGCAGAAAATCACTAAAATGACACTGATTTTGAGCAGCAGAGTTAGAAGTAATGGTAGCTAGAGAGGGAAAGAGTTTCAGAGACAGAAAAAGAATAGACATAGGTCAAATATAGAGAAAGTTCTGTTTCCAAGGGGGCATCTTGAAAGGTGGTGGGGGCCCTGGGCAGTTGCCTACTCTGCATGTCTTAAAACATCTCTTAATGTACAGTTAGGGCACAGGTGTTAAATGGAGTGAATTGTGGCTGCCTGCGTCATGTCCAGCATGATCCTTATGGCAGGCATGAGCTTAGTGCCACACCCTCCTGCCATGTCCTCTCCCTACAACCAAGGAATACACCCCTGTCCCTTATGTGGTGGTGGAGGTTACCTTTGCAGCAGATGTTGGGGCATTGACGTGGCCTACAGGCTTAAAGGGGTGCTCTAGCCTCCAACCAGACTGCAACTCCATCTGTCGCTTCCAACCAGGTCCTGGATGGTGAGGGTCCCATTCTTCTCCCTCCCCATCTACACCTAAAGAATTAGGAGGCATAAGGCCTTATTATTAGGTGGAGGAATTACTACCACCCTTTATGTATGGGGCATACTCAGGATAGTTTTGGCTGTTTTTGACCACTGGGGCACACTGGGAAGCCTGACATTTGTTAGAGGTGGGTGAGCCACTGAAAGCTCGAATAGGCTCAAGCCAGATGCCTGACTTTGGCTCGGCTCGAGGTCCCCTTGGAACCTCAAGTCCAAAACAAACAGATCCTTCCCTGGAAATAATGTGGCCTGGTTGCCACAGCTGCCCACCATGTATCATCAGAATCAGGTTTGAATCCTGACCTGGGCACATCATCTTATAACTCCCCTCAAATCTCCCTGTCGTGAAAAAAATATTTTATGTAGTCTATGTCTGCGGTGAATGGCTCTTGGGTCCTTGGGCAGAGTTTGTGCTATGTAAAACTGTACCAAATAAATGATGGATTCTGCTTGTCACTCACGCTGTAATCTCATTCTTCAAGAATTGAGGACAAAGCAAAAGCCTTTGATGTCAGAGACATTCAAACCCCTTTAATGTTGCTCCATCTATAGTAAGAACCCAGGCAACATTCAAGGTGTACATGACAAGTCTACAGCTTTCATCAGGGTGGAAGCAAGAATGTTTGTCAGCTCATTTTCAAAAACTCGAACTTGGAAGACACCTGATCATATTCTATGCATACTTACACGCCAAATAGTTTTAGGGCTCAGCTCGTGCACGAGCGTCTGGAGCCAGAGCGGATCCTTGGCTCTGCTCCTGTCCTTGTTAAATTGTTTGCTCACCCACCTCTAGCATTTGGTACCTTCCTCAGGCACGAACAGAGCAGGGAGGCTGAACGAAAGGGGGAGCTGGACATGTTGTACGGTTGCAGTGGTAACGTGATTAACCCCAAACAGTCGCATGCAGGCGTAAAACGCCACAGCGAGCTTCCCCAGATTTACATTCAAGCACGTGTGTGTGTCACTAATGGTAGATTGTATGATATACACATGCCAGTGATTGATATCACATAACTTAATATAAAATATTATTCAGTTTCTAGATCTTTATTTCGGCGATTGGCATAAAAGTACAGAATAAATACATAAAAATATAAAATAATATATGCATTTATATTTTAACCCATATTCGCTCCTTCTAGGAGACAGGTACCAAGAGGTTGCTGACGAAATATAGCGGGCTACATACATGTGAAAGCCTATTGGTCAGGCCTTGACTAGCTGGTGTGATAGTTATTATGTTTATATTATAAACATATGCCATAAAAATAAAAATAAGCAAAGAAAAAAAACATGCCTCTTTCTAAAGGTTTGTGGCAAAGTGCTTGAAATAAGAATGATCATTAGACATGAGCCATTGGATATTATTTTAATAGAGCCGTAAAGGTAAGTACTAAATGTACTTAGAACTCGTATAGAAATACTTTTTCCTTTAGTTGCAAATTACAGTAAAATATGATTACTGTTGATACAAATAGAAGGCCCTATTGGCTTTGAAATACTGTAGCCTAAAAACATACTTTAAACACACAAGAATGACTACAAAAATAGGCAATTGTATAAGAATGCAAAGAAAAGGCATTGCAGAGCAAACATTTTGGCCCACCAGCACACAAATGCATTCCTTTTTAGGCAGAAGTGCACATGTGGTCACTCATGGTGCCAGAGAGCCAATGGGTGAATGGTTTGAGCGTGTGCTTCATGCTCCGTGATGTGGTGGCCGGAAACCGAGTGTGAATACCAGTTTAAAATCAATGGAAGCAGATCCCTGAAACAGAACCCTTCTATGTATGCAAATAGGTATTTACTCTTTACTTAGGGCTCTTCAGGTCTTGCCTAGGCAGTGCATGCACTCGCTTCGAGACATGCTGTATCTAGAATATGCAAAAAGAATAACTGATGGATCGAATGCTGAAACAATGTCTTACATTCACCTCCATACAGCGAGCTGAGCCTAAATCCATTATTGTTTGCACACCATGCCATTCCAGTTTAGACACAGTCATATGCAAATCAGTCTTGACCTTGCTCCCCATGAGAACAGTTCAGGCCTACCTGCAAGACAAGGTCCTCCCTGGACCATAAACAAGCATTCTGAGGCCAGTTTCATGGTATCATCCCTCACCAGTCAGGCTAGCAGCGGTATGGTGAGCATGGGATCCAAGTCTGGGCATACCCTTCCCACTTAGGGCGACAAATGCAAAAAGAACAATTGATGGATGGAATGCTGAACAATGTCAAACATTCACCCCCAGTTCAGAGATCTGGCCATAAATCCATTGTTTTTTTGCACACAATTCCACTTCAGACCCAGCCATATGCAAATCAGTCTTGACCCTGCTCCCCATGGGAACAGTCCAGCCTCAACTGCCAGGTCAGGACCTCTCTGGACCGGAAACAAACATCCTTGGACCTGTTTCAGAGTATCACCCTGTTCAAAATCGGGGTCTCTAGTTGGTAATGGTTTGCACCACTGTCCAAATTGGGACTCTTCCTTCTAGTCCGGATAAGGGGGATACACTTCTAAATGAATCCCTGCTCACCCCCTTGGTAGCTTGGTACGAGCAGTCAGGCTTATTTCAGAGGCAAGCATTTGCACATAACCAACAGTAACACAGAGAAGATAATGAGAGGCTGCAGCTGAGAGCTGGTCACATCCCACAGGGGGCTGGAACAGTTTTCACCGCTGTGAACTGCTTTAAAAATCCTGTTTTAAACCATTTTATTTCCCGCCTTGGTTCAGGTCGGCTGTGCGCGGATTGTTTGGAGGGTGTGGCAAAGCAGAGTGCAATTACCCACACCTGGTTTTCAAAGAGGAAGGGGTGGAGCGGAGGTGGAGTTTCACCGAGCAACACCCTACTTAACTCTGATGAGCCAGAGGACGCGCGCAACCGGCGTGCCGCTGGCGTACCATAGGCGCGCCTAAGGCAAGCCCGTCTGCGTCAGTCCACGTCCAACCAGGCCCAGGGGCCAGAACCCCTGGCTGTGGGTTACCCATCACGATGTTAAATACACAGCGAATGAGCTAAAGAGCCTGATGGCACCCATTATGGAGGCATGTAAACACAATTTACACAGAGACAAGGAGGAACTCTCCTCTGCAATTGCAACAAGGACTTCATCTCAACAATAATAAATACTCAACAGAGAGGAGGACTGTCCTTCCTACTGTTGAACTGTAGATCCCTAACTAAACATAAACATGATATTCACGATGTACTGGAGGAAACAAAAACTACGCCCTGTTTTTGACTGAAACCTGGCTCAATGACAGCTCTACCCCTGATATCCTTGATGCCTTACCAGAAGGCTACAGGATAGCAAAACAGGACCAGGTTGGACAAAGAAGGGAGGATTGCTTTATTCTATAAATCAGTGATAAAATGCGACATTAAAGAATCAGACCATACAAATGTTAGGGGATCTTTTTCACGCTTTCAATAGCTGGTAACGTTACCATAGTTGCTTTCCTGATTTACTGTCCTCCAGGGCCAGAAAGACAATTCATAACCAGCTTAGGTGAAAATATCATACACACAGCCATACATACGTCACAGCAAACTCCTCGTTCTAGGGGACCTTAATCTACTAGACCAGAGACACAAACTGTGTGTAAAGACCTCATGATCTTCAACCTTGCCCAAAAAGTTAACACACCTACACATCAAGCAGGACACATTTTAGATCCTATTTTCACTTATATAACTTACATGGAAGTGGGAGCATCTTGGGCAATCCCATGGTCCGATCACCACATAATCCCATTTCAGATCCCACACACAAACCCAAGAGTCAGCTTACCCAAAAAGTCAGTAACCAGTCAGTGAAGGACGTGGGAGTTATTAAAGGTAGTGGGAGAAGCTTAATCCTAACTCGTTCACTCAGGCGCTACGAAAAAATGAGCCGGATCTGGAAAAGGATATTAACCTAGCCAACAGACAAGTGGGATCATGGATAACCAAAGCGCTGAATAAAATAGCGCCCTGGACGCCGAAAAATACAGGAAGGGGGAGCATCTCAGCTACATGGTTCAATGACACCTTAATGAAGGACAAACAAAAGAGCAAACAGGTCTAATGCATGTGGCTTAAGAACTACTGCGTAAACATTTAAGGGGAATATAAACAACGACAAAACACATACTACACTCTGATAAAGAAACCATGTTGTGAGTTCTACACTGGGAAAATTGAAAGGGCCAAAAACTCCTCAAAATAGATGGTTGCCATATTAAAATCCCTACAGTCAGCAGATAGACTAACAGAGCCCCCCTCCACATCAGAGGAATCCTGCAATAGAATTGCCAACTTCTTTGCCGAGAAAGTGACAAAGATCTATGATACTTTCCCTAGAGAAGCACGGCAGGCCACTAGCTCCAGAGACACTACATCCACAGTAGTCAAAGTTGCAACCCTAGAGGAATTTATAATGCCAGAGCCAGGTGTAATAAGGAAACTAGCAAACAGAATCAAATCAGGTTCACCTAAGGACCCAGACCATCCCGAAATCTTACTACAAGGAGCAAAATGTATTGTACCTTTCATATAAGAACTTATCTCCCGCTCCTTCCAATCAGGAAGTTCCCTATGAATGGAAGCAAGCTGTTGTCCGCCCATTAAGGAAAAAAACACAATTAGATTAGGAGGTACTAGATTATCTATGCCCCATCTCGCTCCTACCTTTCTTTGCTAAAATCGCGGAAAAAATGGTTAACACTCAACTCACAAAACCCAGCGATAGTAATGACCTACTACACTGCTCACAATCAGGTTTCTGTGCAGCACATTTCACTGAAACCGCCTTGCTCCTGGCCACAGAAACTCTAAGACAACGGGTGGATGAAGGACACACAACTGCACTGATCCTGTTGGACCTCAGAGCAGCATTTAATACATTCTCCTATGGCCTCCTTCTACAGAGATTAGAATCTTGTGAAATCAGGGGTATGGCTCTGAGATGGATGAAATCCGTCCTGGCAGAAAAGGGTTTCCAGGTTACACAATACACATTCACTTCCAAGAGATCTCCCCTATTACAAGGAGTTCCCCAGGGGTCAATACTGAGCCCCACATTGTTTAAACTATATATGCGACCCCTTGCTAATATAGTGGAAGGCAACAAAGTGTTCATTGTGTCTTACGCTGATGATACTAAGCTTATCGTCACAATATCGCAAAACCCAGAACATAATGCACATCAATTTTCCCAATGTATGGAGGAAGTAACAGCATGGATGGCAGACCACTGCTTAAAACTTAATGGCAGTAAGACAGAAGTGATGGTAATGGGAAGAGCGCCTTCTATCTGGACATCACCATGGTGGCTGGAAGCACTTGGGCAGCTCCCAACCCCTAAAACTGAAGTCAAGAACCTTGGCATATGGCTTGAACCCAACCTGACATATGAAAATCAAATCCGAAAAATATCAGGCAAATGTTTCGGAATGCTGAAAACCCTACGGAAAGTCATTGACCTACTACCAGTTCAAGCCAGAAACACTATAATAAATGCAGTGGTCACCTCTCAGATTGACTACGGCAATGTTCTATTCCTAGGTGTAGCAAAAAAAAAAGGCTGATGAAGCTGCAATCAGTCCAAAACACCACTGCCCAGCTAGTGCTGAATCTACCTAGAAGATCGCCCAACACAAAGGCCCTGGCCAAATTGCATTGGTTGCCTGTGGGCAAGAGGATCCTGTTCAAAGCAATGTTTTTCTGCCATCGTATCCTAGCAAAGAAAGGCCCAAGCTATCTACAAGACATGATTACATCCTACACCCCCAATAGAAGCCTAAGATCTGACGGAAAGTCATTGGTAATAGCACCCAGATTTAGGAAGTCCAGGCTAGAAGATTGCTCTTTCAAATACCTGGCAGCAAAATATTGGAATTCATTACCAATGGTTTTGAGGAAAGAGCCATGTGAGGCTGCCTTTAGGAAAAGGCTGTAAACCTGAATACACCTTGAAACATTATAGTTAGGGCTCTCCTACCTATCTCGTGTCATTTCTGAGTTTCTGTTCAGCACAGGGACACACCGTTGGTGTAACCAGGCGCTCTACAAATGCTGCTGATGATGATGATGAAACACTACAAAAGAACACCACGCCAGTTTTAGAAAAATGACCAATAATGATCTGTTCAAACAAGAACCAAAAACGATAAAAGATCAATGTGGAGCAATCACAAATAGGCACGTCGCAAGTATGACTTAAAAATGCAGTTCCTTGAAGTCGATAGCTCTGTCTGGTGCTACAGCAGTGCTGAAAATAACAGAACCCAACACTTCTGGCCGACTGTATCGGTGCGGACCAGCGTTAGTGTCTGCAGACTCGTAAACAGTACCTTTGGTTCCGGCCAACCGCGTTGGTGCGGGCCGGTAATGGCAACTGTTGCGGTTGTGATATGAAGCGTAGCAGTGCGCGTGCATTGCCCTGAAGTCACGGTGCAGACAGCGGCTTGGAACAGTTATTCATCAGCATCAGTAAGACTGGGGCTGTGGTGTGGAGTGAGGCGGTGCTTGTGGCGGTGCTGACAGGTCACAGTGCAAGTGACAGTGTTTGTTGATGGGAGTTGGCTTCGGTCGGCCCAGACTGCGGTGTGGGATGGGGCGGTGCATTGTTTAACTTACGAGCGGTGCCTTCAAAACACGGTGCCGTCATGAGTGGGTGAGACCAGTGCGGGAGAGTGAAGCAAGGCGGTCCGGGTTACCGTGCCTACAGGTCACAGTGCAAGCAGCGTCTCGGTGGCGGCAGCGATCTTCGCCATCTGTGAGACCACGGTTGCAGTGCTAAGAGCAGCAGTGTCCTCTTTGGGGCCTTCAGGGCACGGAGCCAGCAGCTGTGTTGGTGAAAGTCTTGGCTGCTTTACCCCTCTCTGGCAACTGAAACCCATGGTTCCAGAGGCGGTACCTAGAGGTAAGTGAATTCTTTGCAGTCCCTGAGACTTCGAGAACAGGAGGCAAGCTCTATTTCAAGCCCTTGGAGATACTCGCCACAAGTTAAGAAAGTTCAGTCCAATTCTTTCACTGCCCAAGACAGAAGCAGCAACTGCAGGCCAACCCAACAAAGCAACAAAAAACAGTAACAGGGCAGTACTCCTCCTAGTTGTTCTTTCAGCTCTTCTTCTTGGCAGGTACCTTGACCCAAGAGAGTTCTCTTTTTATCTCCTGTGTTCTTCCACAGGAGGCAAGCTCTACTTCAAGCCCTTGGAGAAAACTCTAACAGCAGGAAGATGAAAGTACAATCCAGTCCTTTCCCTGCCCAAGACAGAAGCAGCAAGCAACATGCCAACACAGCAGAGCACGCAACAAAGTGGCAGTTCCTCCTGACAGCTTTTCTAGCTCTTCTTCCTGACAGGATTCTTTGTTCAGCAGTAATCTGAAGTTCTGGGGTCTGGGCACCAATAAATATATATTTTTTTAACTTCTGTCTATTTGTATTTTCCAAGTTACAAGTTCAAACATCAGCATCATATAACATTGTTAGGCACAGTTCGGGCGCACACCCATATGGCACACATTTTAATGCATTTACAATTATTTCTCGAATTAGGTACATCTCTTCAATCCTTGCAAATCTCCTGCCTGGGTATCTGGACTATCCAGTTCTTCAGCAAATCCCGCTCACTCTACTTCGCTATCCAGTTGACCGCATATAAGTAACCAATTATAGACATGTAAACCCGATCCTGCCTGGTCAAGTCTACCCCAGTGTCAATGCTGTTCGTGCATGCTGTCCCTATCGGGTTTAGTCACTCTGTTTTATCTTGTAACACCCCTGTTTTAGCTTCAGTGTATATCTCGGATCACTGACATAATATCGAGGGACATAATATCGACTATCAAGAATATCGTTGACAAAATATCGACAGACAGAATATCGAGTTTGTATCTACAAACAGGTAAGTACAAAAATATCGAGTAAAAAATATCGTTTACAAAAATATAGTTTATAAAAATATCGACTTTATTAAAAACAATGTTAAATTAAATTAATATTAAAAATGAATTACTAAAATATACTTAAAAATACTTAAATTAACTTATAATATTTAAATAATTAATGAAAGTTATAAAAAAAATGTTAATCATATTTATTAAAACATATATATATAGTAACATAATGTAATTAAATAATATCCAATATTATTATTATTTTTTTTAAATTTTTTGAAAACCTTTATTATATCGTTCAACACAAGATACAAAAGTAACCCTGCAGCGGCAGGGGCCGGTACCACATGCATGTAACACGGATCCATAATGCCAATTACACAGCTCTTCAGCCGACAACCCATGGGTCCGGCAGCGGTAAAGGATAGACGATGTATCGGAAACATTTCGAATCAAGGATATGAATAAGGTTTCATTTTATATTTAACCCCCCCCCCCCAGAACGAGATAAAGAAGAAAATACAGGATAGCCGGAGCTACACATTCGGAGGTATAAAATATGCGAGTAGGTGTTAAAAGCAGTTGTGGATCAAAATAGGCCAACAGTAAAAACGCAAGCGCCAGTAAGTTCACTAAGGGTAAAGAACTAAGCTACCTATCTATCATCACAGCCACCCACTCCATACCCCTCCCACTCATATACATCAGGATGAAACCGAAAGTTATCGCGACCAGACCCTGCGAGAAAAAGAAAAAGAAAAGGGGGCCATAGAACACAACAAAGGCAAAATAACAAACCCACCTCACACCCCCCACCCTGCTGCCCTGCAATGGCTACGGCCTACCCCACTAGCAGCGCGCCTGTCGCCCAGAGGAATACCCGAAAGAGAGAAGAGAAGAAAAAGGGGCCATAGAACAAAACAAAGGCAAAATAACAAACCCCCCCACCACCCTGCACCCCTGCAATGGCTACGGCCTAACCCACTAGCAGCGTGCCTGTCGCCCAGAAGCATCCCTAAAAGAAGAAAGCAGCGGAGGAGGAGAAACAAAAACACACACTCCCGGACTCCCCTCCCCTCCACCAGATGCGACCCCCCCGGAAACAAATTCAAAAGAAAGGGCAGCGAAATACACAGTCAATCCGGGGAAGTACCAGGGCTTAATTTTTGCCGGTGCTTTCCGGTGCTTAGCACCGGCACTTATTTCTCAGGGCCGGGTCTTCACGCTGGTTGAGTCCACATGCAGTATGAATAATAATTGTATTAGCTGCGTGCCTGCTCGCTGCTCAGAGTAAGTGCCACTGACTGTTCCAGTTCCCCCCCACCCCGATGAAGAGCTGATATTGGACATTCATGCGGGCGCCTAAAACATTTCAAATTAGATTCAGCGGCTCCGCCGCCCACCTAAATATGACCCACACACCTCTTTAACGCCAGAAATTGAAGCTGCGTAGGTCCCTGCCTTGGCGTAGGTCACCGTCACTCCCCATTTCCATTTTGCAGTCATTTATTGGTAGCGTGCTAGCATAGTGCACTACCAATAAACGATTGCAAAACATATTAGTAGCCTGATCCCCGTCCTTCCTTGTCGAATCATCAAGTTTGTGCCCGAATCGGACCAATGAAAAGTTTTTTCACCGGCGGCCCGGCCCGCCCAGCATGCCGCCTTAATCATTATCAGACGTCAGAGGCCATCAGCGTGTCTTGCAGCAGGCCTCATCCCTCGAAGAATAATGAAAATGAAAAAGGCCAGTAAGTAATGCCTTTCAGCAGCGTTATATTGGCAATGTTATCTTTGAAATGTATTGAAATGTTAATTTGTAAAATATGCAAGCTGAATGTTTTGTAGACAGATAGGCGTGGGCAGGCAGTCTGTCGGTTGGCCCCGTTTGATGCCAGCGGTTTATGCAGAGAGGAAGTGGAGCAGCGGACGGCAGTAGGCCTGGGGCAAGAGGAGAATCGGAGTTAACTGTGAGCCCGGAACTGCCTCTCACCTTAAAGCAGCTCTGCGCTGTTCCTGCCTGTGCTGTCCGGATTAAGCGGTGCCCGAGCCACGCTTGCTCTTTCTTTCATGTGCGGCCTGTGCCTATCTAGCCTGCACTCAGCCTTCTGTGTAGGCGCTGTGCCAGGTCTGTCCGTGGTGTCATATCTGCACTGTACTTGTCCTGCCAAGGTTGTGCCTGCTTTTTCCGTCTGGACTGTGCCTCTAGGGTCAGCGCTGCGCCTGACCTGCATGCTCTGGGCATATGCCCTGTTTGCTCTGTTCCTCTCCTAGCTAGCTGCACGTTGCCTCCATCTGCCCTGCCTACGTTCTGCCCTACACCTGCACTATGCAGTGCTTAATTTGTCAAATTAGCGTTCGTTTGGTTCCACGGGCAGTCGGCACAGTGATTTTGTGGTTTTTGTTATAGCCACATAATCAGGACCACCACTGGCCATATTTTGCGCAAACACGGGACCGGAAGCCTTATATTTACTATGGGTAGCGCTGGTACTCGTGTGCGCTGCACAATTTTGCGCTGCTCTTGCGTGCTTTTTAAAGATAAGCACATGAAACACGTTTTGCATTACTTTTTGCACTGTGACTGCCTGTGCAAAACCTTAATAAATACGAGCCCACCCTCAAAGAGCCGTGACTTTGCATACCCTAGAAACACCAGCAGGAGTACTTTAAATTACAGGGCAACATTTTGGGAGATTTTTTATCACCTTTTGGGAAAACTGGACTGGACTGCATTTGTCTTTCCCTATTAATGTACTGATTATTTCACTGTTCTGATTAAAAGTATCTGTTTTTCAAACCCCTACCAGAGGAAAAAACAATCCACAACAATAGATTTTGCACGTTGCCTCCGTGTGCCCTGCCTGCCCTCTCTATCTGCCTTACACCTGCACTATGCCTGCTCACAGTTTGCCCCACTTATGCTACAACTATACGACCTGCTCTCTGCGGGTGTTAATGCTGTTGCTGTGCCTGCTTTGACCGTGCTATACCAGTTGTGCCTATCCTGGCCCACACTGCTTGTAATATGCCTGCCATGTCTGTGCTGTGTCTCCCCTGCCTGATCCTTGCTCTGGATGCTCCCCCACAGCTTTTTCAAAGTCCTGGACTTCTAACCAAGCACTCTACAACTACCGAGATTAGCAGGGCCTCTCAATAACCCTTAGGCTCTTAACCAAGCACCTCATTGCTGATCTAGAGGAGCCATTCTGCTCACTAAATCTCATGCTGCCAAGCACGCACTCTACGATGCAATGGAGGAGACGCTCCCATTTTAACCAATAACTCTCTACCCCTGAGTTGCAAAAGCAGCACCAGAGAGAACAGTTTACCGTTTCCATGCTGGTGCTTGATGTTGGGCGAGTGCTCTTGACTCTGCTCTGAAGCGCCGTTCTCGTCGCTATAGGTCCTGTCTTCTTGGTGTGCATCAGTGTTGGCGCGAGCCCTGAGTACTGGCCGCAAAAAATTGCCTGGAATGGCACGTTCAGGTAATCTTGTTTTTCTCCAATCGGCTGTGTGCCAGTGTTCAGTGTTATATTTGTCTTCAAAGTATTCAAGTGGCTGATTATTTTAAATAAAATGTTATAGTATGTGGTGCTCACGGCTCCAGCTCTTCCTCCCCTGCTGCTGGCTCTTAACTTTTGCGGCGAAAAACATATTTTTTTCCAAGTTAAAAGCAGGTAGCAGTGGCAGAAGAACTGCAGCTATGAGCCCCACACACTTAAAACGTTATTTAGCATACTAAGCCATTTGAATGGTTAGCAGACAGATAGAACTCTAAACACTGGCACGTTCAGGTAGGCTTGGTTTTCTTGTTTTTTTGCCACCAGCTGTGTATTAGTGTTATATTTGTCTGCAAAGCATAGAAATGGCTCAATATGTTAAAGTACTTTTTTGTAGCATGGACCCACGGATGCAGTTATTCTGCCACTGCTGATGGCTTTTAAGTAAAAATAAAAGATTTCTTTTGCCTTGAGTGGCACATTCAAGTAGTCCTGTTTTTCTGTCATTAGCACACATTCTTGCAATGTTATAAAGTAAAACTAAAAGTCCTACAACGCATTGTGTTATACTAGTTCTTCAAAGCCTTGTACTGGCTAAAGGTAGCATACATTATGGGTCCATTGGCCGCTTTTCAGAACAGCCCACCAACCTAGCCGTACCATAATGCTGCTACATGGACTACACGGGCAGTCGTCACTGGAGTTTCAACTTCCTGCAGAGCAGGCTCGCATCCATTGGTGTGCTTAACTGAGTGTCGGGTAGTGGTTTTGGAAGTGGTGAGCTGCCAACTGGGAGGGTCTTGTGCAACTGCTTCCTCTGCCAGTCTTTAATTGTTAACCAATACCACTTTGGATTCAGGGAAATAGATGCGTGGAGCCAGTGGAGGAAATGGGTGGAGCCAGTAGAGGAAGTGGGTGGAGCCGGGGACGTGGGTGTGGCCTCCTACAAAAATTTGAGCACCTGGACTTAATATTTTACAAATTAAGCACTGGGAAGTACCAAACATACCACCCGACTCCCGCAGTTCACAGGTCACAATCCCAGTAACCGATTACATTATTGTCCCGTGTCCTGAAAAGCCCCACAAGTTAACCCTGAATATCCAATATTATTACCGTACAATAGCGGAAGTGTAAAAATGACTATTCTCACTCCAGAGAGTGCAACAGTAGGGAAAGCGTTAGATAGCGTAGGGATAAAAATTACTATTCCCACTCCAGTGGGTGCAACAGTAGGGAAAGAGTTGGATAGCGTAGGGGTAAAAATTACTATTCCCACTCCAAAGAGTGCAACAGTAGGGAAAGCGTTGGATAGCATAGGGGTTCAAATTACTATTCCCACTCCAGTGGGTGCAACAGTAGGGAAAGCGTTGGATAGCGTAGGGGTAAAAATTACTATTCCAACTCCAAAGAGTGCAACAGTAGGGAAAGCGTTGGATAGCGTAGGGGTAAAAATTACTATTCCCACTCCAAATAGTGCAACAGAAGGGAAAGCGTTGGATAGCGTAGGGGTTAAAATTACTATTCCCACTCCAAAGAGTGCAACAGTAGGGAAAGCGTTGAATATATAAATTATTTAAAAGTAATTACCAATTTAATATAATATAATAATTATTAAATTAAAATTACTAATTAACATTAATTATTACAATTAGTTACCTATTAATACAAATTAATTACAAATTAACAATTAATTATTTAACCATTAAAAATTAATTAACAATTAATTCAAATTAAATGCAATTAAATACATTTAATTATTTAATTAATTATAAATAAATTACTTCCCACCCTATTCCCCTATAAACCCACAGCCCACTACAGAAAATAAATTAGTAAAATTAACATAATTAGCAATTAATCAATTAAATTAAATTAATTGGCAATTACAATTTTATTAATTACCCATAAAAACTTAATTAACAATTAATTCTAAATAAATACCAATAAATAATTTGACATATTTAATTAATTATAATTAAATTACTTCCCACCCAATTCCCCTATAAACCCACAACCCGCTACAGAAAATAAATTCGTAAAATTAACATCATTAGCAATTAATCAATTAATTAAAAATTAATTGCCAATTACAATTTAATTTATTACCAAATATAAATTAATTAGCAATTAATTAAAAATTAATACCAATAAATAATTTTACATATTTAATTAATTATAATTAATTTACTTCCCACCCTATTCCCCTATAATCCCACAATCCGCTACAGAATTAAATTACGCAAAAATTAAAAAAACAACATTCATTAATTAAAATTAATTATAACATAAATACACACTTTTCACACATATAATAACATAAAAAACACTATAAAAAATTCGATATTATAAAAAAATCGATAATTTTAATAACCTATATTATATACTTCGATATTTTAACTTTCTATATTTTTAACATTCGATATTACTTTACTTACCTTAAAAACGATATTTTTGATGTCTATATTCTGTCCATTCGATATTTTGTCCATTCTATATTTTAAACTCGATATTATGTCCATTCGATATTTTGTACTCGATATTTTGACTGTTTACCGTATATCTCACATCCCTGCATCGCCCTAATTCGAGTCTCCCGAGTGAGCAATCAAATAACACTGCAAGGGGGCCCATATGCCATTGGGCCTGGATGCAATGGGTAATAGTTCTGCATAAGTTGTAAGGCGCTCTTGGCATGTTATCAAATCAGCGATCCATTCCTTAAATTTAGGTGCCCAGCCCCTCCCCCATCTACAGGCCACCCTCCTTTTGGCCATTATCAGCACCATAGCTACATATTTACGATGTTCAGCGCGTAGAGGCTTGACGTATCCCAGCAGTGCCATCAGTGGAGTGGGTACTACAGGAGTGTCAATCATCAATTGCAAGGCGTGAAACACTTGGTCCCAATATTCCTTCACACCTTGGCATTCCCATGCTAGGTGTAGAAAATCAGCCCCCTCAGCGTTGCACCTATCACATCTGTCACTCTCTCTCAGCTTAAATTTACACATCTTGGCTGGTGTATAATATAGCCTATGCAAGAACTTGTAGTGTATTATACGGAGTCTACTGCTCGCTGATACTCGCTCGGTTTGCAAGCAACAGTCTCCCCATTGTTTGTCAGTTAGTGTTAGCCCCAGCTCCTCGTCCCATCTCGAACGGGACACAGTAGAAGATAGAACCCTCTGCGTGTGTATTGTTTTATAAATCAGGGAAACCAGCCGTTTAGCAGTGACTCTCCCAAGTATGATCTGTAGTGGGGCTAGTTCTTGTGGTTCAGCTGGGAAATCAGGAGTCAGCGCTCGTATCTCCTGCCGCAGTCTAATGTATAAAAAGACGTCTAGTGGTGTCTTCTGACCGTTTTGGAATATATGGTCAATAGAGTGGAATTGGCCTTCGTGATACAGATTTCCCCAGTTATGAACTTGGGTCCGCTGCTGATAGTTGTGAAAAACTACCTCTTGTAACAGCGGTATGCTAGGTTGGTATGTAAGGGGCAGTAGTGGTGGGTATATCATGGGAACGTGCAGCATGTTACCTATACGCTGCCATGCAGCTATCGTGCCTGCAAGGGCATTGGTCCTCCTGTCTCTGCTATCCACCAGGATATATAGCGCGCCCTCTGTGAGGATTGGATGTGCCAGCCAGTGCTCGGCTGCAACCTGTGGCATATATTGTGACTGTTTCACCCAGAACCATGCATAGTGGGCTTGTGCAGCCGTAAAGTATGGTTCAAAGTCTGGTATACCAAATCCTCCCTACGAGTAGGGTCTCGTCATCACCTCCCACTGCGTTCTGGGTTGTTTACCACCCCATATGAGGCGTATCAGTTCCGATCTAAGTGATTTAAAGAACTGTGTACCAGGGTAATATGGTATGTTTAAGAACAGGTATAGCAGCTGTGAAAGCACCACCATTTTTATCAGAGACGCTCGTTCCGCCATAGAGAGGGTCAAAGCCACCCAACGCGTCACGCTGTCTGTCAGTCGGGTTATGGCAGTTCTATAGTCAAGTCAAGTCAAAACCACTTATTCGATTAATTAAAATCATAAAAGTATACTAGAACAATGTTAGGTACATAATTAAAAACAAGATAAAAAGTCAAATTTGATCAAGTTAAGTTCATGACAAAAATTTAAAAGACCACTTTTCTCTCCTTTTTTCCTCCTATTAAGAGGACAACTACTGCAATATTCCCATTCCTCACTGAAACTCACCAACATTAATTCATATACAAAATACAGTTTTAAAAAAGGATGTTCTTTTTACAGTATTAAAAGTCCAATCTTTTTCTCCTGATTCTTACGGCAACTGTTAAAAAACTAGCAATACAGTACATAATGAAAGGGGTTTCCAACATTGATAAAAATAACAGTGCAGGTTTATATTGAGTAAAACTCATCTCTTTCAGCAAAGGTTTGACATAGCGCTTCCGGGGTTCATTATACCACGAGCAAAAAAATAGGAAATGCGCAGTGTCTTGAACAGACTTATCATCGCATTTACATGGGGTAGAATCCTCTAACTTGCACCAATTTTTCATATCCCATAAGACCGTATGAATTTGGTTGAAGCGGAATTTTGACAGTAGCCATCTATGGAAAAAATGTGTTACCACTGACAAATAAGGCGCCATTTCAGGAGTAGTGGTTATCATTATATGACTCCTCACTGAGAGTTTACATAATTCCTCCGCCTCTCGTTCCGCAGCACAGAGCTTGATGAAATTGGTTTTCACCCATACTAGATCTTCTTTGCATAGGGATTCTGGACTTCTGAAAATCTCAGGGCGTCCTAGCTTTTTGGCCACATTCTCTACATAAGACAACCACTGAATATCCCTCACATGATCTAATTTCATACAGTCTTTGATGATTTTATGGTTCAGACTAAGGTGCTGATTTAGCCAAAGTTTTATCCATAGCACAAGGGGTGCTAATTTTATCATGTCAGTAATAAATCCCACCCCTAATTCAAGGTGTACGGGATAAGATGCTGTTTGTTGGGGCAAACCAAGCAATGATTTTAGGAATTTGTTTTTTTCCACTTGGATGCGATCAATTTTTGAGTATCCTCAAATAGCTGCCCCATAACGTGCTATTGCAACTGATTTGGCTTTATAGATGGCCAGAATAGCCTCTATAGGTTTCCCCCCTAGTCTTTTTGCGAACCCCAAAACTGCAGATGCAGAACTTCTGACTGCATTTGCCTTGGAGGTTAGCTGCGGTACCCATGTTCCCCTTTGGTCAAACACGACCCCTAGATGAGTAAAAACCTTTACCCCGGAGATAACTTCACTGCCACAAAAAAATGTTTTTTCTTTGCCTTTTGAACAACCCACTGACATTGTGTGCGACTTGGCACTATTAATAACCAAATCCAGATTGGACATAAATGATCCAAAAGAATCAAGGAGTTTTTGTAGGGCAATCGGGGTCCTGGCTATCAGGACCGCATCATCAGTGTAGAGGAGCACCGGAAATGGCCTCCCCCCCATGCACGGGATGTCCTGAGTTGCTGCTGTTAGATTGGTCTCCAATGAATTCACATACAGCGTGAACAGCATGGGGGCCAAAATACAGCCTTGGTGTACCCCTCGTTGGGACCTAAAGCTTGCTGTGCACTTCCCATCCATAGTCATCCTAATGGAGGCATTTAGATCTTTATGCAGCTCCGCCAGGAAGTGTACCAAAGAGATGTCAAGGCCCATATTCAATAGCATAGTCCACAGCTTTGATCTATTAACTAGATCAAAAGCTGTGGATAAGTCCATAAAGCCTAGGAATATGGATCCCCTTTTAGCCCTCGTGTACTTTGCAATTATCAGGTGAAGGTTAAGACATTGGTCTTCTGTGCTCCTCCCCGCTCTGAAGCCATATTGTACGTCCATCAGGATGTTATTCCTAGTTGCCCAGGAAGTTATTCTGGCTAATACAACTTTTCCTAGGATCTTAACAGAGGAGTCCAATAATGATATAGGCCTGTAGCATCTTGGATCTCCCATCTGGCCTTTTTTGAACACGGGGATTATGGTAGCTCTGGACCATGATTTCGGGAATCCCACAACAGTTGAGGCATTAAAAACCTTAACTAGAATATCTGCCCAGAATAATGGGTTAGCCTTAAACAAATCCGAGGGAACCCAATCTGGGCCCGGTGCCTTTTTGCCTGCGCTATTCTCAATTGCTTCAATAACTTCAATTATGTTGAAGTTTACTGGCGCTGGCGGGAATTCAGAGGCAGGAAGCTCAAAGAACTCCTGCTCCATGTTACTTCCATACATTTTTTCGAAGTGGTTAAGCAAGTCACCCTCAGGAATATTAAGTTCCAGTTCCTCGTTCTGGTCACAAGCAAACAGTGGGGTATTTATTATTGACCAGAACTTCGAGCTATTTTTTAAGGTAGCTTTATCCATAAGCTCAAGCCAAGCTTCTCTTTTTAGAGCATGTTTACGCGCTTGGGTTACCCTGGAATAATCCTTTCTCAGCTGTCGCACTAAGGATAAATCCCTAGGGCGGGTATTAAGTGCTTTTTTAAGGCGGTTGTGGGCTTTACTGCAGGAAGTATAAAACCAGCCTAATGCTGGTCTGTTCTTCCCTCCCTGACCTTTGGATGTTAGATTCTGGGATATTAAATGGCAGATGCCTTCAAAAGAGGATAAAACCTCCTCGCCTTTTGAAAGGGGGTTAGCACAGATGTTCAATTGTTCGGTAGCCTCAGAGGTTATGGTGAGAAAAAAATCCTCCGGTACTACCTGTCCCCACTTGAGCCTCCTCCCCTGATCTTTAGTTTTAATGGGCAAAGCAACCTGAGATATAGCATTGAAACTCATGAGGGAGAAGCCATTTACTAGCTCCAACCCCACGGAATTATGATCGCTCCCAGGCATCGGTATGGCGTTATAAAAAATCACAAATTTAAGAAGACCTAGCAATAAGAATATATAATCAATTATTGAATCACAATCCCTTCCAGTATACGTAGCTACCCTAGTATTTTTATCAAAAAATTCTGCCTCATATAAATCATTGGTAGCTAATAGATTTTCCATAACCACCCCCTTCTGACTATGTTCAAAATGCGGGGGGATATACTGTCAGGGGCATCTGAATCGATAAGGTCACAGTTTACACATAAGTGTACATTAAAATCACCCAACAATATAAAATGACAATAAGTGGTTTGCTTCTCTTTATAAGTAATTAAAAAGTCTGTTAGCCACACTAAATGTTCAATAACGGGGTAGCCATTCGGTGAATTATAACAATTCACAAAGAGTATTTTGTTGCCATCGACCAAAGTTACCTCTGTAACCAAACAGTTATGGGAGTCGCAGTCAACTTTCATAATTTTACCCTTTACATTCACTGAGACCAACATCAGCAGGCCCCCTCTGTTCCTTCCAGCAGGAGATGATAAAGCCGTGACAAAATAAGAAGTAAATCCATCCAGCCAAAAGTCACAATCCATGTCCCACGTCTCCTGCATAGCAACATTGTCATATGATTTAACAAAGTTCAGCCAGTTGGGATCTTCTCTCTTGGACCGTAGGCCGGCAATATTCCAGCTTAGTAATCTGATTTTATCCCTTTTATCCGGGGTATCCAGTTCTGGTTTGTGTCCAAGATTATCTGAAGAAGGTACAAGAGCCATAGTGGCATGGTCCACTACAGCAGCATCTTCCATACCCTCTCCAACCCCCGTCAATCGCACAATTCAAGACCCGATAGAGCGTCAAATCTATTGTGCGTAGTGATATGGGGACCAAACCTAAAAAGGTTCTCCCTCCCTGAAGCCTGGCTAAGGGTAGCTGATGGAAGGCCTAAAGATGTAAAAGGGCTTCTGCCTAAGCTAGGGGTGGGGGGTCCTGGAAGGTGATTATAAAAATATCCCAAAGGGCGCACGCTGATGCTACTACTATCAGCGGCTATTGAGGCTGCCCTTAATAGAACTGTGGCAACATGTTGAGGAAATCTAAAGTTTACTACCACGCAGTCACCAGTACAAGTTTTGCGTGTGGGACCAATCCAGTTTACCCTCCTAACTGTGATTATTTCTCCAGCAAATTTTGAGGGGAAACCACACTTTAGGTTCAGCCATGATACAACTTTATTTTTAAGGGAGTCATGTGACTCCTCAAATGGCTCAGCCAAAGAAGAATTATGTGGGGGGACATTTGCTAATACAATTACATAGGGGGCACAGCCTGGCGGGAGATCAATAAAATTACTTCTCCTCCTAAGGTTATAAGATGGGTTTGTAACCGGCCCAGGTTTATTGTGTACTCCTGCATTGATAGATGGAGGTGTAGGTAGAGCAGAAGGGCCAGGGGGATCATGGGTAGCTCTAGATGCTTGAGATAGGGCGTGTACATTTTTATCGCTCTTAGCTATCCCTTTTCTGCCAGACTCCCTAGAATCTATATTAGGAGTGGGTAGACAGGGAGGGGCAAGATGGCCGCCGTAGCTCTGTAGAGAGAAGTCGCATTTTTACTCTCTCCTGTCCTAGGATGGTGAAGTACTGTTGAATCCAGGGATGTGGGGTCTGGTTAACCTGGTACATCGTGGTACGGCAGAAACATTTAACCCAGGCTGGCTGAGGGGTCTCACAACAAAGAAGGTGACAAAGAAGGTGATAAACTGGCTGAACTGTTGGAAAAGTGTTATGAGCAGTGTGAAAGCGCCCTTCAAGATGTCCCAAAGAGCCAAGGCGGACAGAGACAAACTAGCAACTACAGGACCGATTAAAGGCTCAGCTGCTGCAGTAAGAGAGGGGGCAGTTCCAAAAGCTATGTCTCTGAAAAAGCAAACAGAACTTTCTAATCGGTCCTCGAAGAATGCAACAACAAAGAAACCCGAAAAACAAGAGAAGAAGAATGAAGCAGGTCCGGAGACCCGATCGGCAATGACTAAATCGGCAAAGGAAATATCAATGGACGGAAAAGCTCTGCGCGCACAAACGGTGTTGGTGACTGCAAAAGATCAGAAGCGGCAAGCGACCTTACCAGAGTCTTTCACCTCAAGAGCAGCTCCAGCAGTCCCGCGGATAGAGATTCAGTTAATCGATCCACACCAGAAGGAAATGCTGGCCGGGATGGTAGCGTTACCGCTGACGGCTGCAGGCGCCCAGGGAGACAGAAGGGAGTCGAATGCGGAAGCAGAGTCAGCGGACCGCGAGGACGCAAGCGTCGAAGGCTTGGTTGCTGGGCAACCACCGAGCATTACAGGAGACGGCTTGTTGCATGTAGAGCTGAATGCAGAAGCCGCAGAAGCCGCGGAAGCGGGGAAGGTGAGCAAGGAGGCTGGTAAGAACACCGGCTATGATGACATTGCTTCAGATCGGCTAGAAAAGCATAATAACATGCAGATGCTAGACGCCCTATTGTCTGTGGAGGTAGGGCCACATAGTAAACCTATACAGGGCGCCGAGTCAAGCTGGGGCAGCACCCAGAGTCTAACGGAGCAGCAAGGGTTACATTTGGATCAAGACATTGGCAGAAATAATAAAAACACAGATAGAAGCATGAGGGGAGGCTCTCCTGAGTTCTTTTCAGTCTATGAGGGTTCAGACTCGACAGATGTTAGTGAACAGGAGTCAGAGGAGGAGGAGAGCTGTACTGAACGCACCTCTGATTCAGATACTAGTAAGGGCTCCAATGAATTTGTGACGAAAAAGAAAAAACGAGCTGGCGGTAAAAAAAGAAATGGAAGAGGATCAAGGAGTAGCATGAGTAAGAAATTATCATGGGACTACTCTGCTACCTCAGAGACCTATCAGGAAAATGAGCAGGAAGGAGGGGAAAAGGAGGGGAGGCAGAGTACCCAAAATGTAACTCTCGAAATGTTGTTTGGGACTTTGAAACAGATGCAGAAGGAGGCAAGAATGGAGAGTCGAAGAGCAAAAAGAGACACAAAAAAACTTCAAGCATCGTTAAGAAAAGTAAGCAGAAAACAGGAAGAGGTTGAGGGGAGAGTCTCGCAAGTTGAGGAAAGGACAAGCAGGGTGGAAGATGAAGTGACAGATTGGCAGACTTTCAAAGTGGATCAGGAGAAGGTGGTTGAAGATCTCCAATGGAAGTTAGAAAGCTTTGAAAATCGCCAAAGGAGAAACAATGTGAGACTTTTGGGACTGGAGGAAGGCAAGGAGGGGCAGGACCCCAGAGGATATGTGGTTAAGATTTTGGAAGAGGCCTTTCCAGAGTCAAAATGGCACTGGGATGTTGAAGTACAGAGAGCACATAGGTACCCACTGTTCAAAAAGAAAAATCGGGGGGGGGCATGAGAAGGAGCTTCCAAGAGCAATGCTGGTTTTTCTAGGTAATTTCTTAGCGAGACAGGAAATAATTGACAAAGCTAGGCCTGACTCAAGAAAGACAGCTGATGGGAACACTTTTTTCTCTAGGCCAGACTTTTGCCACGTTACTGTGGAAAGAAGGTGGAAGCTAAGACAGCTGATAGGGCCTTTCCAAAAACAAGGGGCAGAAGCGTATCTGTTGTTCCCGTCAAGGTTGAAAGTAATCAGGAAAGGTTATACCAGAATGTTTACATCTGAGATAAAAGCAGCAGAATACTTAGCAGAAATTTCGGAAGTTGGTAAAGGAAAGGAGAGTAGAACCAGAACCAGAACCCCACCAAGGTCTCCTGTAAGAACTCCACCAAAGACCCCGTAAGATGGTAATACTAAATAAAGGTATTTAGTAATAACCGGCCAGAGATGAAAACAGGATAGGAGAGAGTAGCGATTCTGCAGACTACAGGGGGCTACACATAGGCCAGGATTGGCCTATTTGCCTGTAGCAAGGGGGGGGCTCCTAAGGGGAGGGGGGTAAGGGGGGGAGAGGGGAGGGTGGCGGGGGGGGGAGACAAACATGTTGGTTTTGGGCACAAACATGGTGAAGGAAAAAGAGGTAAAAAAGATGCAAAAAAAGATGCATGGAGTAAGATACACAATAAAATTCAAGTAAAAAATGTGGGGGAGAAATCAGAGATAATTACTAAATACTGCTGGTCTAGATGGATATACGAAATAGGAAAAATTATGAATTATAATGACCTGTAGAATAGTTTCAATAAACATTTGCGGACTCAATGAGTTAAATAAGAGGTTAAAAACTGCTTCTTTGTTAAAATCGCTAAAACCTGATCTAGTGTGCCTTCAGGAAACACACATTGAGGGTACCAAGGCTTACTTACTCGATCAACTTGGCTTTAATGTTTTAGCAAAAACCAATCAGAATACCAAGACGAGAGGGGTGGTGATTCTGGGCAAGAGACAGGATACACTTGTTAAGAGGAAGTTGGAGGATCAATGGGGCAGATGGGTTATAGCAGAACTAATGTTTAGGGGAGAAACTCTCACGCTTGTTTCAGTTTATGGGTCTACTGGAGATGATCCAGACATTTTTCAATTTCTAGATGCGGAACTCGCGCAGTGGCCGGAGCCTATAATCTTATGTGGCGATCTGAATATTCATGATGCAGATAGTAGCTTTTTAGATTCTAATAGGAAGTATGCAGGGAGAAAAAAAAGAACTTACAGGGCCTTAGCGGATATGGCAAGGAATAATTCTCTAGAGGATCCATGGTTAAATTGCCATCCGAATCTTGACGTGAGTACCTTCTTTTCAGCTCCCCATCAGATTCTGGTCAGGCTGGATTATTTTTTAATCACAAGAGGTCTGATAGATGGTGCAAGGATAGTAAGAGAACCAAGGATCATATCAGATCATAGCCCGTTAGTGTTAACTGCAAAACTTGGGCAAAGGAGAAATAAGGAGTCGACACAATGGACGTTTGATAGAATGCTTCTCCAGGATCAAATTTATAGGGAGAGAATGTCTGAATGGATTAAGGAATTTTGGGAGATCAATAGAGGTACTTCAACACCAGGGATTGTGTGGGATGCTTTTAAAGCCGGAATAAGAGGGGAAACCCTGAGCTACGTTATTAGTGCGCAAAGAAGGGAGAGGGAAAAAGCAGAGAGAGATAACGAACTAATTAGAGAGGCAGAGGAAGAACTTATGATGGCTATACATGCGCACTCACCAATTGAGCAGATATTATTGAAGTTAGTCGCTCTCAAAGCAGAGGTTATGGATGGGATGGCAAAAAAGACAGTGGAGAAGTATGTAGCCAATAAAGAAAAGGCGTATGAACTTAGCGAGAGAGTTGGTCATATATTAGCTGTACGAGCTAGACAAAGAGATGGGATGGCTGACATTAAAGAGATCAAAAATGGTCAAGGAGCCAAAGTCAAGGGTGCAGAACAGATTAGAGAGGTTTTTAGGCAGTTTTATATGGAGCTTTATGTATCAGATGGGTATGAAAGAGAGGAGGACATAAGGGCTTATCTGAGGGAGATAGAGCCCTCGGTGTTGGAAGAGGCAGACAGAAAAGAGCTGGAAGAGAAATTCAAGGTGGATGAACTGACTGAGGCCTTGAGGGAGCTGCCATCTGGGAAGGCTGCTGGCCCGGACCAGATCCCAGTAGAATTTTATAAAATCTTCCAATCCTCCTTGTTAGCAGATATGTTTAATCTGATGTTGTTAGCGCAATTGGGTGAGTCTGCTCCACATTCCTGGGGAGGCGCAAACATTATTGTTATTCCAAAAAAAGGCAAACCGGTAGACGCCCCGGGCTCCTACCGACCCATTACTTTAATGAACGCCGATGTCAAGGTGTTCTCCAAAATGTTGGCAAAAAGATTATCTAGGATAATTGAATCCTTGGTTATTCCCTCTCAGCATGGATTTATTCCAGGTAAGGGAACAACCCAGCATAGTAGGCAAGTAATTACGGCATTTGATGTAGCCGACACTCTGGAAGACCCAATGGCAGCGGTGTTTCTCGACGCCGAAAAAGCATTCGATAGGGTCTCATGGAGATATTTATGGGATGTTTTGAGGTGGCACGGTATAGGACCAGGTTTTATGAAGGCCCTGCAGACATTATATATAAATCCGACGGCTAAGATAAGAATCAATAGAGGTTATTCGGCTGCAGTTAATATCCAGAGAGGCACAAGGCAGGGCTGCCCCTTCTCTCCCCTGCTTTTTGCTTTATACCTTGACCCCTATATACGAAAATTGGAAAATAATCAACAGATATCACCTTTAGTGCTAAATGGTTGTAGACTTAAATCATTAGCCTATGCGGATGACGTCGCCATCCTGACTCCAGAACCCTCAGTTGCCATTAGGGCAATTGAAGCAGAAGCTGAGAGGTTTGGTCAGTTTTCTGGATATAGTTTGAACATCACTAAAACACAGATAGTTAAAAATCAATGGGTAATTTGTAATGATGATAGAGTGACGAATATGGCAACCTATCTAGGGGTACAAATAACAGCAGAAGTAGGTAAGATTGTGGAAAAGAATATGGATCCCTTGATAGCTCAAATGAAAAAAGATTTGGAAAGAATGAACAATTTACACCTGTCGCTAGTTGGATGTACAAACATCATCAAAATGATGATTTTACCCAAATTTTTGTATGTGTTCAGGGCTGTACCTTTGTTGTTTGAAGCCAGTTGGTTTAACGGTATAGAGGCAATATGTAACAGGTTTATATGGGCTCAAGGTAAAACCCGGAGAGCTTATAGGTATATGACACTCCCCAGAGAAAAAGGGGGATGGGGGGCACCAGACTTTCGTTTATATTACATGGCTACTGTGCTGCAATATATTCAAGGTCTTATTGGAGGAAACTCTGATGATGTAAGACTGCAGAAGATGTCTACAGAGGTTTATGCTGTCGCACTTGGGGTAAATGCTGAGAACTGTTTCCTAAAATGTATAGATTATAGTTATTTTAAGAGGACTAAGTTTAAAACTGTCAAAGCGGCAGTCACGATCTGGAATGCATTTTTAAAGAAAGTAAAAATGGGGAGGTATAACAGGTATGTCTCATTAATTAACAATAGGTCACTCCCTAAGGAAATCTTTGCAGATCACACTATGGCAGAGTGGGCTCTAAGGGGGATTACGCAAATAGGAGATTTATTCTCACAGGATGGTTTTAAGCAATTTTCAGAGCTAAGAGACACACATGGCATAAATAATAGGGGATTTTTCAAATATTTACAGGTTAGAAGTTTCCTTAATAACAAAGTCGGAGGTCCTGCAGGATTTAATAAAATAGAAATAATGGAGAAAATAAAACTGATGGGGGATTGTTCTATCAAATCCTTTTATGCAGCATTGGTGAAAGATAAGCAGGATGATTTAGATAAATTTAGTAAGAAATGGGCGGATAAATTGGGAGTTGAAAGTAACTTGTTTTTTGATTCTTTGAATTTAGGATGTACGATACTATGTGCTGCCCCGCTGCAATCTCAGCATTATAAAACACTTTATTTTTTGTACTTTACACCTGCAAAGATTGCAAAATGGGGGGGGAATATAGGAATTAACTGTCCCAGATGTAATGAGCTGGAAGCAGATAGCGTACATATTTTCGCAACATGCCCCCAATTACGAACATTGATTAGTGAGATTGAGGGGTTCTTGGCAAGATCACTGGGTATCGAGATATCCCTTACACCAGCTTGGATTATGCTAGGTGTGAACGATGAAGAGCAGGTTCAATATGCTGAATTTCTGTTTGTAATAATGGCTGTCTATAGGCTAACAATAGCTAGGGCTTGGCTAGATAAAAGTCCTCCGAAACTGCAATGCTGGCTGGCAAATACCCTGTATGCATATAATATAGAGGAAAAAATTTATGCTCGAAAGGGGAAGAGTGGAAGACGATTGGGGAGGAGAATCTGGGAGCCACTATGTAAATGGAAAGAGAGGCAAAGAAGGAATAACTAGGTGAGGGGGTTGGAAGATGTTGTCTCTACTGTTTTCGGTTTTCTGTAGATGTCGGATTTGCTTTCTTTTTGTAGCTGAATTGCATAATGTGTATGCTTTATTTGTGTAGCTGAATTGTATAATGTGCATGTTAGTACTTAAGGTTGGAGTTTAAATAATGCAAAAAATATTGTAATGGATAAAATTGTGATATATGTAAAGCTCATAATGCTTTGTTGTAGTGAAGAAAAATAAAAAAATTAAAAAAAAAAAAAACAAACAAAAAAAAGGAGTGGGTAGACAGGGCTTTACTTTATCTATGCCAGCTAGTTGCTTCTCTAATAGATCACCTAATCTCTTAACCTCTGCAGTGACAATTTCCAGCTGAGACATTAATGGTTTAAGGGATTCTACTAGTTTCAGCTCGAATTTGGTCTTCATATTGCGAATTAACAGGTCAAATTGGCCAGGGCTCAAGGTTATATTTTCCTCGCTCTTATTCTCCACCATGACAGTCAAGGCCGGGGAGGAATTGTTCACAGATTGATTATTTTCTGCCTTCTTTTCTGAGCATGCCTTCCCGCCCTCTTGCCTTGCTGCTTCCTACATTTTCTAAATGGCCTAGTGTGGGTTTGGACAGGGGCTACCTCTTCCTCCTCCTCCGACTCCGAGTTAGATTTGTCAAGTACTACAGTATCCAGGGCCTGATGAATCAGTGCTTCTACTGCAGTAACTGCCACTAGTATATTATCAGTAATAATGGCGGTATCTGGTAAGCCCTCTGGTAAAAAAGGGCTCTCCGTGGCTTGGTCATGATCAGAGGAATTACCTCTACCCAAGGAAGCCCTTCTATCATTGTTGATCTTATTTACCATTTTTACCAGGAAATTATCAATAGGGCCCGCCCCCACCGTTGCCTTGTCTTTCATGGCCCCCGGCATAAGTACAGGGCCAAGTAAGTGATGTACACAGACCAGTTCAAGCCTTGCAGAGGTAGGGTCAGTTCAATAGCAGCGCAGCTCCCAAAATGATCATACACAATTAAGTTCGATTTACCTTTGGATAGTGTTACGTGACTCCAGAGGAAAAGAGCAGAGTCTCTGGCCCTGCCCTGCCTCCTCCTGCCTCGGACGGCCACAGACGGCCCCGCCCTTGTCCCGGGCTTCTCCCGGGCACCTCTTGCGGTGGCGAGAGGGAGGTCAGCCTTTATCTCGTGCCTCCGGGCGCTCCAATCGCGTCACAGGCGCGCGCTGCCCCTGAGGCTGCTGGGGGCTGTGGTTCTCCCAGCGCTCCGCCGCCGCCGGTAAAGGAGTCTGCCGCCGTTCACCTCACGGCCCCTGTCCAGCCCATTGGCGTGGCAGGTAAGCTATTCCGCTTTCTGGTGTTCTATAGTTCATCCTCGTAATTTCCTCCCTGTCTCTGGTGACTCTTCTGTTCACCAATAATTTTACTCGGTTTCTTTTTGTTCTTTTGGTCAGAGAGTGTCTGTGCTCAGCCCAAACCAGTTCTGTCCTCTCTGGTTCAGCTTCCCAGCAGGAGGTGGATACAGCATTGTCCAAGGGAGACAAGGCCTATTCAGGTGCAAGGGAACTCTTCTCCCACCACTCTAAATGCAAACCAGACCTATTCAGGTGCTAGTGAAACTCCTCCCACTACTCCAAATGTAGCCCAGGTCTATGTCTATTTAGCCCAGCCCTGACTCATCCAGGAAAGGCAGGACAGACCTCAAACCCCCCTCCCCTCCAGTGGCTGTCTGGAGAGAATGCACATCATCAGCTCCTGTCACTCCAAAGTCTGACAGTCCATCCATAAACCAGCAGAGGCACACAGGATGAGTAAGTAGGAAAACACCCATTTTCTAAAAGTGGTATTTTCAAACACACAACATAAAAGTCATCTTTACTAAAATATGCATTTTTACATTATGAGTTCAGGCATACTAAACTCCATTTCTTTATCTTGTCCCAGTGGAAGGATATACTAGTAAAATGTTACCAAGTATTCGCTATTCTACCCAATGGGACCGATAGCCTTTAAACAGTGAAAACCGAATTACACTGTAGTTCGCTATCAGGACATGTCACACACTCCAGGACATGTCCTACCTTTCACATACACTGCACCCAGGGTACCTTGGGCCTACCTTAGGTGTGAATCACATGTAATAAAAGGGAAGATTTAGGGAATGACAGGTGGGTGCACTTGCCAAGTCGACATGGCAGACACAACTGCCCGCAGACACTGCAGTGGCAGATCTGAGAACCCTTTGAAAGGCTGCTTGTGTGAGTGGCACAATCAGTGCTGCAGGCCCCCTTACAGCATTTGATTTACAAGCCCTGGGCACACACAGTACACTGTACTAGGGACTTGGTAGTAATGCAAATAAGCCAATTATGGAAACACCAATCCATAATAACAATTTCCATAGTGAGCATATGCACTTTAGCACTGAATAGCATTGGTAAGGTGCCCAAAGTTCTAAAACCAACAAAAACAGGAGGCCAAAAGGCAAAATGTCTGGGGTAAACCGGTTGAAAAAGCCAAGTCTAACACACCCCTCATCAGCCAGGTTGATATGTTTGCCATAAATGGCCATAGATATGCCCAGACGTGGATCGCTTGCTCACTGTGCCACTAGATCCAAGCTAGCCTGGCATTGAGGCAGGCGGCTAGTATTTCAGGAAGGCAGCTCAAGTGCAGGGGACCATACAGGGTGCCAGCGGAATGAAAACAAAGCAGGTGAAATGCAGGGCATTATTGCAAAGTCTGTGCAAATAAGGCGTCCACTCCATTGGCTTATGATCTATTAGGTCAACATCAAAATATTCCATTTTCATTTTGTTGCCTTTATTTATCATAATTTAAACATTAGCATAAAAAAACTGAAAATTTCAAGAGCTGGGTTGAAATATCTCTTTCCCTACTTCCACTCACAAAGCTTGCATTTCCTGAAATTACCTCCATTTTCGTTTCACGTGTCTTCATTATACTTGCAAGTGACTTCCACTTGGATAGCCCCGGCAAGCCATTTCCTGTGGTCACCCTCTAAAGTATTTCTTCAAGTCTGGCAGATGGGCTCATATTTCATGTGTGTAGTACTAAATAAAACGATGCCTTAGGTCTGATTCAAACAATCTATTTGTGAAAGAGCAGTATAAATTGTCTCTTCCTAAATTCCACTAATCATTTTCAAGAAAATACATTTTTACCTCATTTATGTACCTCCATACCCAATCCCAAAACAAAAACCAATTTCTGACTTGTGCTTTTATTTTTTGTGTTTGATTAGAAAAATACTTTACCACAACGACTTATTGATTTATCAACCAATAGTTAGGTACAATCACAGAATAAACATCTATATACACACATTACTTCTATACATATATATATATACACGCATCTTTTTGTATATTTTTCAAAATATGTTAGCCCAAAAAGAATTTTTGAAAAAGAGGATGCTATAAACATGTACAACTAAGCATTCCTAAGAAACAAGATCTAATCAGAAATTAAACAAAGAGCAAAGCAGGTCTATATTCTTTCAACCTATCTTCTTATTACACTCTTTTAAATATTAATTTTTACAACATAAGCTGTTTTAACACTGATGTCTCTTCGTGGGTGTCGACGCGTTTCAGCCCATTCGCTACGGGCCTCATCAGGACAAGGGCTAATAATGATCCGTCGTAGTTGGTGTGCTCAAACTGAATTGAAGACAATGAACGGCGAAGTTCTTTTCCAAGTGAACGAAACAAAGGGTCGTGGGCTTCTGTTTTCCCAAAAATTCGTACTGTCCAAATAGCCTCTAAAGGTGTTCCGGTACACCGCTCACTCTCGTCTGTGCGGGCCAAACTCCAACCGGATACGTAGGGGCACTCAATTCCTTCTCTTGTTTCCCACAGGTTTCTAAATAATAATCAAATAAAATACTATAATTGGGGTCACTAACTGAAGTCCCTCTTGCGGATACGCCAAGTTCTGATGCTTGCTTTAATTATAAGGAGGCACTCGTTTGTCCTAGTGCTTGTTCCAGTCAGTCTCTGCAGCCATACTGAAATTAGGGTTCGTAGTTTTACTTTATCACAGTAAATATAAGTAAAATAAATTGCATAATGCAGCTTGCTTCTGGCATCACACTACATGGCAATGCACTTTAATCGAAAGGTTACTACAGGTAGTCCACTATTTTTTTCCATTGATTTAATTTATTTTCCACATCACCTCCTCATAACCAATTTCCCATTTTCTGGTTCTCCAGCAGCGCGAGGTCATACGAATGACAATAGCGCTATGCAAATATAATAACTCAACTGCAAACATAAAACAGAAGAAAAAAACATTGTCATTTAAAATGCCAATGGCTCTAACTTTCACAAATGTGACACAGATTGCATTGCAAATGCTTATTTATTGCATGAGGTCGGCGCAATGCCTAAAGCTGCCTATAAGCCAGGCCTAGAAAAAAGCAACACCTGGGGAAATCTCACACGGTCATTACATTACTAGAGATATTTCCCAAGGGAAATTGTAAAATACACCCATGTGTTTCCATACAGGATACGAAAGTGGTTGTTGACTGTACCATACAAGGATGCATGAGGTACAGAAACAATTCATCCTGATCATGATAATTGGTGGTTGTTAACTATATGCAAAATCACACACACGGCAAGAGCAAGGAACACCAAACACAAGCACAATATATAGTCCCATGAAAAACAAAAAATGCGTTTTCACCAATTACTTTATTTAATTAAACAGATGCCAAGTTAAGACTACGAGGATAGCATTTTGATCTTATTGAGTTTGGAAAGAAACAAAGCCTCACGTTGTTAGAACATATATTCAATTACTCATGCTCGGGCATCACTGTTAGAATTATATATGCGATTGAAGGCACTGGAAATATGTGACAAGGCAGGATAGGGTGAGTAAATAATGCGGCAACTAAAAGCAAAGTATGTAGCATATTACCGGCCAAAATAATTTGTCCTATTTATGTCACATTTGCAGACATATTGGTCTTGATTCAAAATGGATACAGAGGTTTCAGAAAACGATATATATCCTGCAGATTGTATTCACACTGCTAGACACTAACAATGACCTATAAATGATATTGCCTTGCATGGAAGCGCACGAGCACCGTCTAATAATACTCGACTCCCTGCCCTACGTGTACTCAATTATTTCTTGAAATAAAAGGATAAAAGGTGCACCTCTTTTACTCTGAGCTTCCAAGAAACGTGAAGTTTAGTGTCAGATTTATCCTATGCTCGCATCAGGAGGCCTACAGAAAAAAAACCTTTATGATGAGAAAAAAGAACTGTAGAACAATGTTGCACATTCCATGGTTAATACGTAATTGTTTTAGAAGAAGACTCATTCAACACCCATCACAATACAAGCAGAATGTTTGGAATGCTACTAAATTGCAAGTGCTTTCGTGAAACAAATGCGGTTTTTGAGAACAATGTAATGTGAAAGTTAATTGGCAACAACTGTGAAAATATGAAAAAGAATGAATTCATTTTTACATTATGTCTATTATAACAAAGGAACCAGCTTTTGTGCAGTAGTTGTGTTTGTGTATCGATGGATACGTGTTCAGACAGATGAATCATGAGAGATCAGGAAGAATAGATGGATGAATGAATGCAAACGAGCAACAGAATGGAATAACAGATACACTGACGAATCAATGAATGACAGCATGATTATGGATGAGTGACAGTGAGGACTGATTGATGAGACTGGTGATTGATTCATGAATGGGAACTAGGGCGGATGGAGAACTGAATGAATGTGTCCACAAGGATTGTATAATTATGAATCAAGAAGCGAATTAGCAAGAGGGTGGATGATGAGTGAATGCGTGGGTTGGGAAATATGTGTGAAGATGGATGGATGATATTGGGTCCGGTCTACAGTGGACACCCGGTGGAAGTCTCCTGTGAACATTTGCAAAGATTGGGCAGGACTGTGCATTTCACTGCACACTTTTCCATGTGTATCAGCCAAGAAGTCACCGGATTTACAGGCAGTGTTGAAACAGGACATGACGCAATATTTCTCAATATCACAAAACATGTATGCATATAAATTACCACTGTGAGGCGAATGGCCAGTGTGGCAACAGTACCCATCTGATATCAAATGTGCCTAACTGGCAACAAGGGACCTTGAACATGATATACCATTAGAATTGACACTAGTTGTAACAAGCATTGGCAAAGACAATACATTTTGCCTCTGTGAAATCTATCGGCTGTGTATTTTTTTTTTTACTTGTTGCACCATTGTTTAAAGTTAAAAAAGGTCTACGACGGCGCCAATGTTCACCGCATCATACAGCTTTTTTTATACGTTAAGCCATGTTGCACAGCAGCCTGCGATGCTAAGCAACACGTTAAAAAAGCATTGGCAAAGCCAACGGACTTCTTATATGCAAAACCTATTGGCTCTGCCAATGCTTGTTTTGAGATTTTTCAAGCGCTGTGTAGACAGAACCTTTTTCTTGTATTAGGTGGAGGAAAGGGGAGAGTTGTGGAGGGGAGAGAGACAAGGAGAAGGGAGGGGTTGACAGTATGTAGCAGCGCTGAGGTGAGAGAGGGCAGAGGGAACAAATCAACCACGCCTCAGGGCGGAGCTTGTCTAGGAGCAGGGCCAGCTGTCAGAGTTGCGCGCCATGTTGCAGGGTGGCTTTAGCCCCCCCCCCACCCCCCCATGGTAGAGCATGCAGACCAACTCCACGGCCGCCTACTTGAGTGGTTTGCAAGCTGGGAGGGGGGGGGGGATTGGAAGAAGGGAGCCTGGCTCCAGTGTTAACAAAACAAGCAATATAAATGCAATAGGTCTCGTCTTCATTTAGGTTAAAGTAATTTTGTTTGTAGGTGGCTTTTTATTTTTTGCTTTTATTATTGTTTTTCAAACTTTCTTGTACATAACAAGCATGTGTATGCATATATGTATATGTATGCATGCATTCATATTTGTATTTATATAGATATGCAGATGTTAATATATTTATGTTTATATACATGTATGTAAATATATATGAATACTGACGAAGGGAGTTGTCTCCCGAAACGCGTTTGTTCTAAATAAACCCCCTTGCTGATATACTGCTGTGCTCGTGAGTGCTATTTTCCTGAACCCGGCTGGGTATTGGCAGGAATTTGGAGCTGTTATATATATATATACACATACATATATATATAAATGCACATATATACATATATATGTGGAAAGAAAGGGTTGCCCCATGGTGGGAATGCACTTACGGGTAGGAATTGATGCCACCGCAAGGGCGCGAGCCGCAAACAAAGTCCTTTTCCTGCCAGACGCGTTTCGGGCCAACACCCTCTTCAGTGGCAGACCATGTGACATGACGGCAAGCGGCAAACACCAGTAAATACCCACAGTAATTATACGCAGGTGTAACACCTGAAGCAATGCTTTCTGGGACTGGTAGTTTATAAGTAGAACCCAAGTGGGTCGCCGCCGCCATTCACATGTAAAAAAGTATTAAAAGGATTGCCAATGTCCCCGCAAGCACCACGCAAGTAAAAGGCACCTCCCGTACCACAATACGCTGCCCAAATGAGGCAGCTGTGGACCCGCAGTTTGTACGCGGTAGTGCAAACCCGCGACCGGGCCGGCCGCTAACAAATGGAAAGAAAGGGTTGCCCCATGGTGGGAATGCACTTACGGGTAGGAATTGATGCCACCGCAAGGGCGCGAGCCGCGAACAAAGTCCTTTTCCTGCCAGACGCGTTTCGGGCCAACACCCTCTTCAGTGGCAGACCATGTGACATGACGGCAAGCGGCAAACACCAGTAAATACCCACAGTAATTATACGCAGGTGTAACACCTGAAGCAATGCTTTCTGGGACTGGTAGTTTATAAGTAGAACCCAAGTGGGTCGCCGCCGCCATTCACATGTAAAAAAGTATTAAAAGGATTGCCAATGTCCCCGCAAGCACCCCGCAAGTAAAAGGCACCTCCCGTACCACAATACGCTGCCCAAATGAGGCAGCTGTGGACCCGCAGTTTGTACGCGGTAGTGCAAACCCGCGACCGGGCCGGCCGCTAACAAATGGAAAGAAAGGGTTGCCCCATGGTGGGAATGCACTTACGGGTAGGAATTGATGCCACCACAAGGGCGCGAGCCGCAAACAAAGTCCTTTTCCTGCCAGACGCGTTTCGGGCCAACACCCTCTTCAGTGGCAGACCATGTGACATGACGGCAAGCGGCAAACACCAGTAAATACCCACAGTAATTATACGCAGGTGTAACACCTGAAGCGATGCTTTCTGGGACTGGTAGTTTATAAGTAGAACCCAAGTGGGTTGCCGCCGCCATTCACATGTAAAAAAGTATTAAAAGGATTGCCAATGTCCCCGCAAGCACCCCGCAAGTAAAAGGCACCTCCCGTACCACAATACGCTGCCCAAATGAGGCAGCTGTGGACCCGCAGTTTGTACGCGGTAGTGCAAACCCGCGACCGGGCCGGCCGCTAACAAATGGAAAGAAAGGGTTGCCCCATGGTGGGAATGCACTTACGGGTAGGAATTGATGCCACCGCAAGGGCGCGAGACGCGAACAAAGTCCTTTTCCTGCCAGACGCGTTTCGGGCCAACACCCTCTTCAGTGGCAGACCATGTGACATGACGGCAAGCGGCAAACACCAGTAAATACCCACAGTAATTATACGCAGGTGTAACACCTGAAGCAATGCTTTCTGGGACTGGTAGTTTATAAGTAGAACCCAAGTGGGTCGCCGCCGCCATTCACATGTAAAAAAGTATTAAAAGGATTGCCAATGTCCCCGCAAGCACCCCGCAAGTAAAAGGCACCTCCCGTACCACAATACGCTGCCCAAATGAGGCAGCTGTGGACCCGCAGTTTGTACGCGGTAGTGCAAACCCGCGACCGGGCCGGCCGCTAACAAATGGAAAGAAAGGGTTGCCCCATGGTGGGAATGCACTTACGGGTAGGAATTGATGCCACCGCAAGGGCGCGAGCCGCGAACAAAGTCCTTTTCCTGCCAGACGCGTTTCGGGCCAACACCCTCTTCAGTGGCAGACCATGTGACATGACGGCAAGCGGCAAACACCAGTAAATACCCACAGTAATTATACGCAGGTGTAACACCTGAAGCAATGCTTTCTGGGACTGGTAGTTTATAAGTAGAACCCAAGTGGGTCGCCGCCGCCATTCACATGTAAAAAAGTATTAAAAGGATTGCCAATGTCCCCGCAAGCACCCCGCAAGTAAAAGGCACCTCCCGTACCACAATACGCTGCCCAAATGAGGCAGCTGTGGACCCGCAGTTTGTACGCGGTAGTGCAAACCCGCGACCGGGCCGGCCGCTAACAAATGGAAAGAAAGGGTTGCCCCATGGTGGGAATGCACTTACGGGTAGGAATTGATGCCACCGCAAGGGCGCGAGCCGCGAACAAAGTCCTTTTCCTGCCAGACGCGTTTCGGGCCAACACCCTCTTCAGTGGCAGACCATGTGACATGACGGCAAGCGGCAAACACCAGTAAATACCCACAGTAATTATACGCAGGTGTAACACCTGAAGCAATGCTTTCTGGGACTGGTAGTTTATAAGTAGAACCCAAGTGGGTCGCCGCCGCCATTCACATGTAAAAAAGTATTAAAAGGATTGCCAATGTCCCCGCAAGCACCCCGCAAGTAAAAGGCACCTCCCGTACCACAATACGCTGCCCAAATGAGGCAGCTGTGGACCCGCAGTTTGTACGCGGTAGTGCAAACCCGCGACCGGGCCGGCCGCTAACAAATGGAAAGAAAGGGTTGCCCCATGGTGGGAATGCACTTACGGGTAGGAATTGATGCCACCGCAAGGGCGCGAGCCGCGAACAAAGTCCTTTTCCTGCCAGACGCGTTTCGGGCCAACACCCTCTTCAGTGGCAGACCATGTGACATGACGGCAAGCGGCAAACACCAGTAAATACCCACAGTAATTATACGCAGGTGTAACACCTGAAGCAATGCTTTCTGGGACTGGTAGTTTATAAGTAGAACCCAACTGGTGTTTGCCGCTTGCCGTCATGTCACATGGTCTGCCACTGAAGAGGGCGTTGGCCCGAAACGCGTCTGGCAGGAAAAGGACTTTGTTCGCGCCTCGCGCCCTTGCGGTGGCATCAATTCCTACCCGTAAGTGCATTCCCACCATGGGGCAACCCTTTCTTTCCATACATATATATGTATATATATATATGTGTGTGCGTAGATAGGTAGAGAGAGAGAGGGAGAGAGTAGTAGAGAGAGAGTGGATAATGAGTAGTAGAGAGTGAGTAGTAGAGACTGAGTAGTAGAGAGTAGTAGAGATTAGTAGAGAGAGTCGTAAAGAGTGAGTAGTAGAGTAAGTAGTAGAAAGTGAATAGCAGAGAGTGAGTAGTAGAGAGTAGCATAGAGTGTGTAGTAGAGTAGTAGAGAGTGAGTAGTAGAGTAGTAGAGAGTGAGTGGTAGAGAGTGAGTAGTAGAGATTAGTAGAGAGTAGTAGAGAGAGAGTAGTAGAGAATAGTAGAGTGAGTAGTAGAGAGTGAGTAGTAGAGTGGATAGTAGAGAGTGAGTAGAGAGTTTTAGAGAGAGTAGTAGAGGAGCAGAGAGTGAGTAATAGAGAGTGAGTATTAGAGAGTAGTAGAGCATGAGTAGTAGAGAGTGAGTAATAAAGAGTAGTAGAGAGTGAGTAGTAGAGAGTGAGTAGTAGAGAGCAAGGAGAGAGTATAGAGTAGTAGGGAGCAGAGAGGTGTAGAGAGTGAGTAGTAGTGAGTAGTAGTGAATGAGTAGTAGAGAGTGTGTAGTAGAGTGAGTAGTAGTATAGTAGAGAGTGGGTAGTAGAGAATGAGTAGTAGAGAGTAGTAGAGTTAGTTGTAGAGAGAGTAAGTAGTAGAGAGTAGTAGAGAGTAAGTAGTAGAGAGTAGTAGTGAGTAGTAGAAAGTAGTAGAGAGTGAGTAGTAGAGTAGAGTAGTATAGATTGAGTAGTAGAGATAGATGTAGCAGAGTGAGTAGTAGATAGTAGAGAGTAGTAGAGCATGAGTAGTAGAGAGTAGAGAGTAATAGAGTGAGTAGTAGAGTAGTAGTAGTGGAGTAGAGAGTGAGTAGTAGAGTGAGTAGTATAGAGTGAGTAGTAGATATTAGAGAGTGAGTAGTAGAGAGTGAGTAGTAGAGGTTGAGTAGTAGAGTAGTAGAGAGTGAGTAGCAGTGAGTAGTAGAGTGTAATAAAGAGTAGTAGAGAGTGAGTAGTAGAGTAGTAGAGAGAGTATTTGAGAGTGATAGAGAGTGAGTAGTAGAGAGTAAGTAGTAGAGAGTGAGTAATAGAGAGTAGTGAGTGAGTAGTAGAGTGAGTAGTAGAGAGTAGTAGAGAGTGAGTAGTAGAGAGGAGATAGTAGTAGAGCGAGTAGGAGAGTGAATAGGAGAGCGTAGTGGAGAGTAGTAGTGATTAGAGTAGTAGAGAGTGAGTAGTAGAGAGTAGTAGAGAGTGAGTAGCAGATAGTGAGTAGTAGAGAGTGAGTAGTAGAGTGGTACAGAGAGTATTTGAGAGTGATAGAGTGAGTAGTAGTGAGTAGTAGAGAGTGAATAGCAGAGAGTGAGTAGTAGAGAGTAGCATAGAGTGTGTAGTAGAGTAGTAGAGAGTGAGTACTCTACTACGACACTCCTACTGAAACGTGCTGGACACTGCTGCTGAGGGCTTACCGTGCCTCTTCATCCAGACCTCGCGGAACCCGCTTCGCGGGTCCCGCAGCGCTATTACGGACTGCTGGGAGCTACGGACTGAGACAGAGGATCTGCAGTGAGCAGGCAGGCAAGGCTGCGAGCGTCAGGGGCCGGACTTCGTATCCCAGAAGTCTCGGCTACCCTCGCCTCCCGCCATCGGGCCGCTCTCCTTGCTTGCCACGCCCCACTCCCTTTGTGAAAAGGACGCTGCACCTGGACGCACCCGGACACTCCTACTGAAACGTGCTGGACACTGCTGCTGAGGGCTTACCGTGCCTCTTCATCCAGACCTCGCGGAACCCGCTTCGCGGGTCCCGCAGCGCTATTACGGACTGCTGGGAGCTACGGACTGAGACAGAGGATCTGCAGTGAGCAGGCAGGCAAGGCTGCGAGCGTCAGGGGCCGGACTTCGTATCCCAGAAGTCTCGGCTACCCTCGCCTCCCACCATCGGGCCGCTCTCCTTGCTTGCCACGCCCCATTTTCCCCTCATTAGCCCACATACTTAAGAAAAGACATTCCCCCGCGGCGCGGGAGCGCGCGGGAGCGTCCAGGGAGAAGCCCGGGACAAGGGCGGGACCGTCTGTGGCCGTCAGGGGCCGCAGGAGGCCGGGCTGGGCCACCCCTTTGATAAGTTGACTATTTTTGTGGGGTTCGGTTATAGTTAATTGTTACCCTTACTGGTTACTTTTGCTTGGAATCATAGATTGTTATTTTATTAATTTTATTATTATTATTTTGTTCTAAAATGTCTTCCTCAACCCCTAATTGCCTCCCTGACCGTGTGAGTATTTCTATACTCGGCCCTCTTGATACATTTTTTGCCAAATCAACTAAGGATATTGATCGTGAGTTATTACTGGCGGAAAGAAGGGCCGAACGGCGCCTCTCTGTTGAGGCACTTAAGAGACAGGCTCCTTTCTCTAGTAAAGTGACACTTTCCGCATCCACAGCAGAACAGGCGGAGATGGATGCAGAACTTTTTAATACAGATAGCATTCCTCAAATTTTCCAGGAAAGCCAGCCACCCTTGGGGGCCCGAGATTTGACGGTGGAAAGTTTGAGCGACTTGTCCACGGTAATATCAAACAACCTTATAGACCTTAACACCCCGTTGCCCCCGGAAATTGATACCCATTGTCATAGCAATGTTATACCTCCCCCCTTGAAGATACAAACAGAGGTTATTACGTTGCTTCCTTCCCCGCCCACCTCTATAACGACCAATGTACATCATGATCAAAAGCGTAAAAGTGACATATCTTCTCCAGTTAGGAAAAGAAGGAAGAAGGGAGGGAAAAATAAAAGTAGGTATACCAACCCGTGGAAACCTTCCGAGATGGTAGCCCCTAAACCAACCTTGCCAGTAGATATAGGCGATAAGGCAACAGAGGGGATAGAAGCAATACAAAGGAATGTAGACAGGGAGCACAAAAATATTTCTAATGATGAGCTCCTGGAAGCGGTTGAAAAACTGTTAAAGGTTCTTTTCCTTCCTCTTGTAGAAAGACTAAAAAGGTTGGATAAAAAGCTAGACTGCCTCCTTCCGCAGACTATGCCCCCAGAGAATGTAACACCAATTATCCCAGCCACTATAACTATGGAAAAAAACACTAATAAGCCAACTAGTCAACATAATTCCCCTAACAAATCAAAAATGTATCTACTAATAAAAACCCTGCTCCCACATCAGATACACCAGTAAACCCAGCTTCTAAAAACATGGCTAAAGAAAAACCTCCTGCTGTGGTCTTGAAGCCTACCCAAATTAATAAAACATCTACCTCACAAACAACTCACACTAATAAAGCTAAATTACACTACAAAAATACGGTACAATTACCGCCAGAGTCCTTTGGCTTTGTTATTGTTTTAACAGGAGTTCCAGTTGTTACGGAGGGAGATATTGAATCGAACACAAGCTTAAAAAATAAAGTGATTCATTGGTTGCGTATGAACAGGCCATTACCTGTACACTTGAATGGTGATATTGTATCAGTTAGAAGGTGCCAATGGGTAGGCATACGTCCTAAGGATATAGAGGGTGACCTGATTATAGTGAATTTTAAGGACCATAGGGTGGTATCTTATATAAATGATTGGTTTGTTAGTGGTAATGATGGTGGAGTTTCCACACAAAATCTGACATATTTCTATCCTGAAAATATGATGCTTCCTACAAACAAACCCCGGCAGAGATATGGCTTGGATTTCATCCATCATCAGAAACCACTCACAAACAACCCAACTTTCATCTACTCTAATAGAAATACTAGATTCTACCCTAGGGTAAACCACCCAAATTTGTACCCTAGTTCAAATAATCACTACCCCACTAATCCTAGGGAATTCTGGAATATTCCATTGTCAAACATGTTCTATCCCTTGACTCAAATGAACTTAAACGACTGACTGTATTTAACTGAACAACAAAATATATTAGTTGGGGATAATAGATCAACCTTTTCCCCTTTCATGGAAGATAATATGTCCATGCAGGTCTCGACCTATCACCATCGTATCCTAGGTAGAGATAGGAAACTAACAGCTAATGATGATACTAATTGCATAGAGACCTGTGCAAATCCTCACCTGGAGCAAAGATGGGGGGACAGTACAGATACTCGTAGAGTTGCAAACACGGGCGATGATGTGGATGTGGGAAATGATGGTAAAGATATACATACATATGAGGCTGTTGATTTGGGCACTAATGACATAGGAAATAGGGTAGATGAGTGTGCGCAAGCCCTTTCTCCAGATAGATTGCATGTGGTAAATGAGGGTAACTGTGAGAAGGTTAGCAATTTCCGTGTACTTTCTTGGAATATAGCGGGCTTTGGCCAAAGGTTGGAAGATCCGGCCTGGGTAGAATTTGTAGATTCTTTTGACCTAGCCTGCTTACAGGAGACTTGGAGTATTGTGGATTTGAGTTTGGATGGTTTTCAAGCACTTAACATCCCAGCAATACCATCGCAATCAGGGCGAGCTAAGGGTGGGCTTATGACAGCAATCTCTGTAAAACATAACTTAAGATATGTTAATAGAGTGGTGGAAACACTTTGGTACCAATTACTTATCATTAAGAATCTTTTTATTGAAACTGTTCTTCTCATTAATTGGTATTATAACATATTTGATTCTAATGAAACTGTAATTATTGATAATTTACAGGAAGAGATTGCCAATGTGAGAAATAGAGTCTTCCCTCTCCTTAATATATGGTTAGGTGATTTTAATTGTGAGTTATGCAAGTTTAGTGGGTCCAGGGCCTGTGGCATGATGGATTTAAATGACCATCCTATGGCCCATTTCTCTCACACAAAACAAGGGGAGGCCATAAACAGTATTCTAATAAACAATCATTTATGTATTCTCGATATGATTAGTTTTTCGGGTAATGCGAATATACCCACCTTCCAAGGCACGAGGGGCAGAACAAGTACAATTGATTTTGCAATTGTATCTATGGAATTTTTTAACTACTTGAAAGACTTTAAAATTGAGGCAAATCCAGCTAGCGATCATAATCCCCTAATTTTGAGTCTTACCATTGCTTCTGACCTAAAACTGTACCAGGAACAACCCATAGTATACTCTCAGAACCAGGGTGTCACTGTAAGGTGGAATAAAGTAGCCGTTAGGCAATTGGAGATGGATATTTTCAAGGATAACGTGGCCCAGATAGAAACCTGCCTATCATTTAATCTTGACCCAGTCCATATAATTACGAGTTTCGAGAAGCTAATGGAAAATGTAGCTACCCATCTACTTGTAAAGGTAGGGGGGAAGAATCATCAACACCAGGGGCCCAAATGGTTCAATGCTGAATGCTCTGCAGCTCAAACTACTTTAACTAAAGCATTGGCCAATTTCTCTCATCGACTCAAGTGTTAAAATCTTGGGAAGAGTCCTCTTAGGAAGACTGACCCTGATTTTAGAAAGGAAGGGCGTCCTATCTAACGCACAATATGGCTTTAGAGCCAAAAGAGGAACCTTAGATCAGTGCCTAAATCTAGAATTAATCTTAAATAAATATGTAACCGCCAAGGGGGGGCTCCCTGTACATGGCCTTTATGGACCTCTCATCAGCTTTTGACCTGGTCAACAGGGCAAAGTTGTGGAGGATCCTTCTGGCCATGGGCCTCGACCCCCCTTTGGTTGGATACCTAGCTGAGCTACATAAGGACCTCGTGACCTCGGTCAGAGTAACTAGGGAAGGAAGATGCACTTGTCACTTTAAGTCAGAGAGGGGGGTCAGGCAAGGGTGTATACTTGCCCCCTCCTCTTTACCCTTTATATAAATGATTTGGAGGCAGTCATGGCAACATCCCATATTGACATTCCGCGTACAGGCGAGACAAAGATACCTGTCCTCCTGTACGCGGACGATGCTGTTCTCCTGGCACGCTCCAGAGTAGCGTTAAATAAACTCCTCCTATCTTTTGGAGATTTTATGTCCTCGCTGGACATGAAAATCAACACAAAGAAATCTCATATAATGATTGCTGGAGCCGCAGGCAGGAAAAGAAAGTCGAAAACATTTTACTGTGCTGGTAAAGAGGTCAGGAGAGTCCCTTCCTTTACATACTTAGGAGTGACCTTTGACGAAAAGGGCACCTGGGGTCCTCAGCATTCAGCCAAAGCAACGCTGTTGCAAGAGCGGCAGCAGGGTTGCTAGGCTTTGCTAAAAAACTAGGCGCCCGTCCCATGGAGAGCATCATCATCATATCATCATATCATCAAAGTCTATAAAGCAAAATGCTTGTCCGTTGCCCAGTATGGCTCCGTTATTTGGGGGTACACTAGCTCTGATAAAATACAGAAAGTAGAAAATAAATTTCTGAGATCTCTGCTTTCTGTCCCCCAATCGACTTCGACCTTTGCACTACACACAGAGCTAGGATTGGGCTATATATCTGACATTCTAAAACTAGCCCCAGTGATTGGTTGGATGAAAACTTGGCTTAACCAGGAGCTTACTTTAAATCACACTATCTTAAAAGATTGTCTAGCCCTGGATAGAGCCCTTAACATCCCGTGGGTAAGACACGTACAAACGCAGCTAATTTTAGCTGGACGTCCGGAACTCTTTTCATCTCCAGATGTGATAAGTCACGAAGACCTTAAATCAGTTAAAAATACCCTGACAAATCTATATGCCCTGGAGAGGGAAGCTATAGAGCTAAAAAAACCCATGGTAAGGAAACACTGTATGTTGTCATCTGTTCCAGGAATGGAACCATATCTTTTCCTGGTAACTAATTCTTATCATCGTTTCCTTTTAACGAGATTTCGTTTTGATTTGATTCACTTTATCCTGGGCAATTTTAGAATCTGGAATAGACCCGATGATGCTGAACCATGTGATTGTGACGGATCACTGACATAATATAGAATGACAAAATATAGACTTACCAAAATATAGTCACCAAAATATAGACTGCCAAAATATCGAATTCCTATCTACAAACAGGTAAGTACAAAAATATCGAATCCAAAATATAGTCTGTAAAAAATATAGTCAGTCAAAATATCGAATTTTTTAAAATGTCTTAAAAGTAATTTAAAATGAATGAAATAATAAATATAATTAACTAAAACATACTTAAAAATACATAAATAACCTTAAAATTAAGATATAGGTACTTAATTTAAGTTATTAATAAAAAATGTACAATATTTTACTGTAGGATAGCAGGAGGGTAACATTTAATATTACCACTCCAGTGAGTGCAACAGTAGGGAAAGCGTTGGATAGCATAGGGGTAAAAAATACTATTCCCACTCCAGTGAGGGCAACAGTAAGGAAAGCGTTGGATAGCGTAGGGGTAAAAAAATACTATTCCCACTCCAGAGAGTGCAACAGTAGGGAAAGCGTTGGATAGCGTAGGGGTAAAAATTACTATTCCCACTCAAGAGAGTGCAACAGTAGGGAAAGCGTTGGATAGCGTAGGGGTAAAAAATACTATTCCCACTCCAGTGAGTGCAACAGTAGTGAAAGCGTTGGATAGCGTAAGGCTAAAAATTACTATTCCCACTCCAGAGAGTGCAACAGTAGGGAAAGCGTTCGATAGCGGGAGGGTAAAAAATACTATTCCCACTCCAGTGAGTGCAACAGTAGGGAAAGCGTTAGATAGCGTAGGGGTAAAAAATACTATTCCCACTCCAGTGAGTGCAACAGTAGGGAAAGCGTTGGATAGCATAAGGGTAAAAATTACTATTCCCACTCCAGAGAGTGCAACAGTAGGGAAAGCGTTGGATAGCGGGAGGGTAAAAATTACTATTCCAACTCCAGAGCATGCAACAGTAGGGAAAGCGTTGAATAGCGTAGGGGTAAAAATTACTATTCCCACTCCAGAGAGTGCAACAGTAGTGAAAGCGTTGGATATTCGAAGGGTAAAAATTACTATTTCCACTCCAGAAAGTACAACAGTAGGGAAAGCATTTGATAGCATAGGGGTAAAAATTACTACTCCCACTCCAGAGAGTGCAACAGTAGGGAAAGCGTTGGATAGCCTAGGGATAAAAAATACTATTCCCACTCCAGAGAGTGCAGCAGTAGGGAAAGCGTTGGATAGCGGGAGTGTGAAAATTACTATTCCCACTCCAGATAGTGCAATAGTAGGGAAAGCGTTGGATAGCGTAGGGGTAAAAATACTATTCCCACTCCAGAGTGCAACAGTAGGGAAAGCGTTGGATAGCGGGAGGGTGAAAATTACTATTCCCACTCTAGTGAGTTTAACAGTAGGGAAAGTAATGATTTAATATATTATTAAAAATAAATTAAATATCAATCCCAATAAAACATTAATTGAAATTAATAACCAATTTAATATTATGTAATAATTAATTAGAAATACAACTACATATTAGTTATTAAAAATTAATAACCTATTCATAATTATTTAACAACTAATTAATTTTCAATAACAAAAAATAATTAATAATACAAATTAATAACAATTAAAAATTAACAGTAAATTAATTATCAATACACAAAAAGTATTTTTAACATGTAATTAATTACAATTACATTACTTCCCAACCTATTCCCCTATAAACCCACATCCCACTACAGAAAATACATTATTACAATTATCATAATTATCAAATATTTAATTAATACAAAATAATTACCAATTAATAAAAATGAATTGCCAATTAATAGAAATTAATTACCATTTAAAAATTAATTAACAATAAATTTAAAATCAATACCAATGAATGAAAAAATGTATTTACTTAATTACAATTAAATTACTTCCCACCCTATTCCCCTATAAACCCACAACCCACTACGGAAAATAAATTTAGAAAAATAACATAATTAACAATTAATCAATTAATACAAATTAATTGGCAATTAATACAAATTAATTACCAATTAAAAAATAACAATAAATTCAAAATGAATACCAATAAATAAATAAAAATATTTAATTAATTACAATTAAATTACTTCCCACCCTATTCCCCTATAAACCCACAACCCGCTACTGAACTAAAAAGCAAAATTTAATTAAAAATTAATAATAATTGCTAAAAATTAATATTTAATTTATTATAATTAAATTACTTCCCACCCTATTCCCCTATAAACCCACAACCCACTACAGAATTAAATTACGCAAAAATTAAATAACATAAAATTCATTACTTAAAATACATTAAACATACATTACAAAAATTAATATACACTTTTCACACATATACTAACATGCTAAACACTTTAAAAAATTGATATTATTAAAAAATCGATATATTTAATGCCTATATTGTATACTTCGATATTTTGACTTCTATATTTTGAAAATCGATATTACTTAACTTAAATTCGATATTTTTAACCACTATATTGTGTCCATTCGATATTTTGTCCATTCTATATTTTTACTTCGATATTATGTCCATTCTATATTTTGGAATCAATATTATGACTGTTTACCATTATGAAGGCCATAACGGTACTAACAACATTTCTACTACTGCTAATACTACAACTACTACTACTACCATCACTACTACTAATAATAATGAAATATTTGCTGCACTTATATGGAGGACGCTGGTCTCTGGTATAGAGAGCCAACATTTTGTTTACACCTGCATAATCATACCTTTTTTCGAGCTTTTCATGATACACTTGTTATGCAAATGCCACCATTAAGACATGTTGAGTGATTTCAATTCCAATTCAATAAAAATCCTGTTGTGGGATCATGAACAACATGAATTGACAGATTGTAAATGCTAGTTGTTTGTGTCCAAGCAAATTTTGCATAAAAAATGGATCCTGGCGACCAAAAATAAATGTGATGTCACATTTCATGATACAAAAAATGTGTAAAATTCTGTGTGGCATTTTGTTTAATTTAGCATACTTTGGGGGAATTTTGTGTAATTTCTGCAAAGGAAATTGCAAGCTTAGTCTCTAAGCTCTGAGATCAGGTGTTAAGTTTTTGCTCTCAAAATAATTTGTAAATAATTCACCATAATCATTTCATCATTAAGGATGATCTTCAAATCAATAGCCAGTCTTATGTGATAGCTAACAATATAAATTAATATAATTTAATGCTAAACAATATCTAAAATTAATATATGTTTATTATGCTCTTAAGCATATTTTAACATTTTTTATTTTAAAAAGGATTGTTAGATACATTTACATTTTAGTAAAATATAATTAAATTACTTTTCATCAATTTTATAATTCACTTAAGCATTTCTTAATGCATTAAAAAATAATCTAACTTAGGTGAACATTTATTTTTTAATGTAAACTTCGCCAGAATATTGTTTAACATTTCCTTGTATGTTACCATATGGAGATCAATGATCTCTGTATTGTAAAGTAGATGGAACATTTAGAAATACATTTTTTTATTACACTTGGAAAAAGAGAGTAAAAATATTTTTGTTCAATATTATACTAAATTATAGCATATGTTCATTTTAAATGTAGAACAAAAGAAAAAAAATACCGCACTATTAACCTTATTTTGAATTACATCTTTAATTAATTGAAATATTTGACATTAAACTTCAATTATTCTGCTAAGTTTTAAAGAAAAAATTAATTCTCACCTAAAGCATTTTTATTATGTATTAATAATTATTGAAAGTAATGTATGAAATGAAATAAAGTAATTTAATTATGTTTTCTCAAAATGTAAACTAGCATTAATTTTTAAATTGAAAATATTTTTGGAATATTTTACAATTATATAATACAAATGTATTATTTTAGATATATTGCTTTATATTTTCAACTATTATAAAGAAGGTAATTTAATTTAATGTAACATTATTTCATATGGGTTTCTTTTTAGGTCTCGTGACCTACAATGCGCACAGTGTTTTTTGCGACGCAAACTCATACCGAAGGAATCCCGTTTGCAGCACTACTCATGGTCACATTAATTTTTCTAAGGCACAGGGACTTTAAGGGATCACAGCATGTTACGTCACCTCTGCGACTCGAACCAGGTTCTCGACTTCCAAAACTCAACTATTCTGGCAGTAACGCCACATCATCTGTTCAGCATGGGAAGCGTCAGGAAAAGTGCAGGCCTGATCAAAACAGACAGGAGTGGAATATATTCGTTGTCAGCCTTTACTTCTGGTAGTACGGCTGACTTCATGCAATCAATCATCTTCACAGCTGAGCGCTTTAACTAAATGAACATAGAAGACAGACTTTCCTCTCCGTTTTTAGTTACAACCAACCAAGTGCTGAAGCTAGGGGACGCATCTCGGCTTCTTCCGGGTACTGTATGCATGCCTAGCCCAATCACAGGCTGCCCATGTGGTGACGTCTACCGTGCGAAGGGCACTGCATGTCCGTGAGCAGCGGCCTCGGGTTTTCAGCGCGCGGATAGAGGTCGAGCCACCACCATGCTCCAGTGTAGGAACCTACAAAGGCTGCTTGTCCCAGCTCTGCGCGCTCGAAGTCAGTGCTCCAGACACAGGCCCCGCACAGGTGAGAGTAAGGCGCATTAATACCAAATACACTCCGCAAAGTGGAATTGGATTTAGGTGACCCTCTATGAATTAATTTCAGGTTCTGCAGATACATTGTAACAAGGACCTTGCAGTTCAAAAGGTTATTATAGCTGGTTGCTGTACAGGGCCCGTACAGGTGAATCGAGAGGCTATTGGTTAGAAGGAGCATGCATGTGGCACTGGCAGTAGGGGTGCGGAAGGTGCTGTTGCAGCACCCCCCTATAAAGTCTTGCAGGAATTCAGAAGGAGAATGTGTAATAAAAGGCATTTCTCTAACTTGTCCCTTTTGCTGAGTTCAAGACAGAGACGAAGTTTCATACAAAGGATTGTGACATTTAATATGGGTATTGGTATCTACTTTTCCTAGATTGCAAAGAGGGAATGTTTTTAAGGCCACTTTCAGCCAGCTATGATAGTGGGGGCAAAGTTAAAGCTAGGGTCAAATAAAATCCTATTTATTTTGTATCATATCATGCAACGGTATGACATTTGGCGTACATAACCATTGCATGTTTAGTTTACCCGTACTCTGTGGAATTTCATGCAACAGGGGAGGCAAAAACAGTTTAATTTGCTTATCTGCTACATACTCCCCAATCCCTGCTGGGCACAGCCTTCAGAAATGCACAGTACTGCCAAGTACCACGCATCATTGGTTAGACTAACGCTTTTTAGTGCTGGTGTTCGCATCCATGCACTTATGTGCATTAGTGATGCATACTGAGCCCTTAAAACGCTGTCTGGATCAAAAGGCACTTCAAAAGCTTCAGCCAGTGTGCTGTGGTTAATCAATGCACTGCCGGCGCGCATTCACGGCCGCACAGCACATCAAAGGGCTTCGCCCAGCGTGCGCTCTGTGGCTTCTCCTCCCCTAATTATTCATGGCCGGCCGCAGGCCGGCCGTACTTTCAGTTTCCCGGCCTCTCCTCCCCTAATTATTCATGGCCGGCCGCAGGTCGGCCTTACTTTCAGTTTCCCCGTGTTGTTCTCTCCCTTGTTGACTTGGCAAACAATAGTCAAATCGTTTGATTTGAAATACTTTTAGAACACTATTTCTTGCTAGGTAGTTACATTTACAAGAGCTTGCACCAGAGTATGGATATATAATAATAATGACTATTTGGAGGTCTCGCTAAGCATGGGCGAATTTTGCGAATCTGGCGTTTGCGAATTTTGCGAATTTGCAAACTAGCAATCCGCAAAATCCGCGAATTCTCGCGAATTTGCGGATTTTTTTTTCCGTGTTTGCAAGGATTTCTGCCAGTTCGCGAGGGTTTTGTACCAGTTCGCAATTGCGAACTTACATGTCGGCTCGCAACGGTCGCGATTATGTTGTTTCTACTTCTGGTTCATCATCACAGGTTCCCAGCACCCTCTGTTTCACCCCTGCCACCCTCTGTTTCACCCATGCCACCCTCTGGTACATCAATGCCACCCTCTGGTTCATCATCACTGTAGATTATGGGGGGGAAAAGCAAGCACACCTGCCCTGCTTCAACTGTCATGAATTAATTTGGGGTTGATTTATTAATGTGTCACTGTTTTAAAATTCCAGTCTGGCACCTGCTTCCTTATCTGTAATTTGCTTTCTGTTGCAGTGCAATTTTTTTTCCAGGACCTTTGTGGCCTACTTGTAGCTATTCTATGAGCCTGCTGTGAGGGTCAGAGCAGGGTCATACAATTGTTGCAACTAGCAACGGAACTCTGGAGGGGCCCCAGTCAGGAAGCACTACAGGGAATGGTTACTAATGATGAGTTTGAACTTTTGCACCTGCTGAATGCTTTCACTTTTGCAAAACTCGTTTTTCTGCAGAACAGCATTACAGCAACTGTAATGCCCCAAACAAGCTTACTTGTGAAAGTTGATTTATAATCCAAAAGTGATCCAAAGAAAGTCAAAAGGCCTCAAATCCAAAAAAGTGCAGGCAAATGTCAACCTGAGGAGTTATTCTGATAAAAATCATCATTTTCAGAAGGTCTATGCTGCTTGCTAGTGGAATTCTTGTGCAGAATTGCAATTTTTGTAATTTCGCGAGTGCGAGATTGTTGCTGCCCGCCGCACCTACATGTTCGCAATTGCGAACTTACACCGCACGCCGCAAAATTGTATCACCAAGAAAAAAAAATCCGCTGCGTGCGAATTTGCGGATTTTCGGTAAATCCGCGAGCGTTCGCGGATTGCGAATTTACCGAAAATCCGCAAAATCCGCGAGCGGAACGGATTTTCCCCCCATGCTTAGGTCTCGCAGTAGGAAAGTAGGAGCTATTACAATTGCAAATAACAATGCCTTTTTTGTTTTGTTTTCATTTTAAAAACATAAAGGGCTTTGTCATTTACAAAACCAATAGCTCCAACTTTCCTACTGCGAGACCTATTGGCAACGCCAGTGCTTGTTTTACTTTTCAATTCATTATCTCCATTCTTTTGTGTCTTAGGTTGTTGCAGTTCCAGTGGGTGGCCATGTGTGGTGCTAAACTTACTCAGCTCTGAACTGGAGTATTTTACTACTGTTGTGGGTTCATTTTTGCTTCAGTAACTTTAGCAATGCAGTTTCTAGATAGCAATGGACTTACTCTTTTGTGGATGGGTTTCTGTCCCTCTCTAAACTCCTACTTAAGCCTCCCCAAGCCTCTCTCATTTAGTGGGAAGTATGCCCTTTTTTAGCTATTCCTCCTGGTCCCTTCCAAATATACAACTATGATCCTGATTACAAGCATCTGTCCTATTGCACCTGATAAATAACAATATCACGAGGCATGTTATTTATTGGTGCAGTAAATAACACCTATCACAAGTTTGTGAGAAATAACATACAGCTTTTAGTGTTTAAAGCACCAAAATCCAAATGATATAGTAAATACTGTATACTTTTCCACTGTTAAATTTCTGAAGGTTTGACTTGCCAACATTTAACAAAACTTTAGTTATTTAACGCACCCAATAATTATTGGATGCGTTAAATAAAACCAAACTCGTAATTCCAACCTGTGTGTAAACAAGGGTTTATGCATGGGTCAGAATACATTGACCAACTTGTAATTATAGAGTCGTCAAAGAGCAAGGACCTAGCATAATAGTCTTCAATTGCTGAGGAGACAGTGGTAGAAGAGCAAATGTGTTAACAGAGGATGTATTTGTTGACGAGCTAATGGTAGTAGCAGTGAGGCGTCTATAGGGAGCTTTTTATTACTGAGGAGCAGAGGCGCAACTAAAGGCAAATTTTAGGGGGGGGCTACTAAAAATGTTGGGGGGAGCTAATTCTTCCAGCAATAGGCAGAGTGGAGATGAAAGGGTGAAAAAACAACAAAGCCTCGTTAACACGTAAATGGTCTACTGAAGACCTTTGAAGTGCTCCGGCAGCTGCAATAAGCTCAAAAATTGTTTGTGTGTGTGCCCGGGAAGCTGTCTCAAACCGGGCTAACACACATGAGGGGGGGGGCTGAAGGCCTGACGCCCGTTGAGCCTGCTGAGGAGTGAGTGGTAGAAGTGGAGATGCACAGGTAGAGTTGATAACTATTGAGAGAAAGAAATGGAGGACTCCACGAAGAGAGAAAAACACACAAGAAATATAAGGAGGAAGATTAGGAATTATGAACTGTGACAAAGGAAGAAAGCAGGAACCTGCAAGAGTGAGATACTGAGGCAGGGAGTGTCTGGTGGTCGATGAGAGCGACATTGAGTGGAATTAAGAGTGGGCAGCCTGGGGTTTTGGCACATCGACATTCAATAGTGCCAGATGTGGGCTTCTGAGCAATAGCTTGGGCATCAGAACTTAGGGCCTACTTTAGATCTCGGTAGACGGTAGATGGCAGACGGCATCACAATGGCGACAGAAATATAAATCCCATCAAATCCTATGGAATTTACATTTTGGCGGACACAATATCCATCACCGTTGTGACGGAGTATCCCGTCCGATGAGATCTAAATAAGGCCTACAATCTTTTACAAATAAATCACTACTGAGGGGAGAGTGGCAGGATTAGTGGAGTGGAATGGGGAATTCATGAAACATTTATAAAAGTGAAAGGCTGTGTGTGAACCTCCCTTTAGCGCTTGAAAAACTTGTCTCTACCCACATTTATTATTTATTTATTTATTTATTTAATGCGATTTTATATAACGCAAACTTTACCCGAAGGTGTCAGAGCGCTTTACATAAGAACCAGTTGCAAAACATAAGGACTGAGGATTACATGCGTTACATAAAGGATACAAACTGAAAAAATTGCAAATGTACAAGATGTAAAGTGACACAAAGAAGAGACTGGTGATTATAGGGAAGGGCTACGGATGGATATACTCTAAGAGTCACATAGGAATGGTAGAGAGCACAATGTCTACTGCATATACTAGTGATTAGAGTCAGGCGCGCAACACCCATTGGGCTGAACGGGCTTCAGCCCCCCCCCGTCGCCATCTTCAGCCCGGGCTGCCAAGGTTCAGATGACAGCCCGACACACTTTCCTGATTTACAATTATGTAAAAATAATGAAAGCATGAAAACCGTTTCTCCAGTTTCATTTGTATTGAAGGCTCCACTTTTATTCTCGGATGCTTTAGTATCCGAGATTGTGATTTAATGACCCCTTCTAAGAGGCCCAGAACCAGCCCGAGCCAGCCGCCTCTGATGGTTTCATTGACCCTCCCTGCCCCCTACCTTTTGTTTTCTGTAAGAAGGGTGCCACCGAGGTGATTTCCTTGCCTGAAGCAGGGATTTCACCTAAGCACGTTTGATGTGCGTTGCAGCATGGTGTGAAGATGTGCACAGCAGGGAGATATGACGCCAGCAGGAATTCCTTTACAAAGGAAAAGCGTCACCTGCACTGGCCATCCCTTTCCCCCTGCTGTGCACATCTTCGCACTCTCTGCTCCAAGAGTCCTGCTGTGTGAGCTTGTGTTTCATGACTCACCTCTCAAGTGAGGCCCCGCCTGCCCTGCGCATTTTGGACACAGCTTTTCGAGGAACACCTCAACTGATTTTTTTTTCAGGAGCTGTCCTTACTTGTATCCAGTCTGTACTTGGAGCATTGCTCAACCCGCAGATCTGCTCGAGGAGAGGACACACTGCAATGGTAAATGTTAGAGGGCTGTGTTAAGAGCACCACACTTGCGTCCTGTGGGTCCTGTACAGGCATTCTTCATGTGACCCGGCGCTGTACGCGCAGTACATCCCGGGTTTACACGCATCAGTTTCCCGACTGAACACAGTGAATAGGGGCGCACGATAGTGCTGCTCATTGCGTCCTATGGCCCCTTCATTGGTTGGAAGTGATTGTTGAGGTGGAGAGGAGCTGTGAATGTGCGTTAGCACGGATATAGCACCTAGTGGGTTTTGGCACTGGTGACAGTGCTTGTGCTGGCTATGAAAGCGGCACATTGAGGTAGGGTGCATGGAAGCACCTACAGTTGGTACCTGGGGTTGCGCTGTCGCCAGATGCTGGCAACAGTGGCCCAACTTCTAATAGGAAGGCGCTACCAGCTGAGCAGAAAGCAACTCTAATTTAATGCTTGACTGGTCCGTTCTATAATCAATCCAATGTTATTATTTTTAACAAATCTTGCCACTGGAGGGCGTTACTTGGTTGGAAATAATATGTTGGGCCCTGGTACCCCACAATGTTTGTGCATCGATGGATGCAGGTGCTTGGATTCGGTTTTTGCACTCCTGTGTGGGCTGTAGGGTCACATGGTGAAGTGAGAGCAGAGATCCTGCGTTGAGAATGATGGCTGTGAAGTTTTGCGACACCTGGTGTGTCCTCACCTTACACCAAAAGTGTAATGAAGGTGGTGGTCAGGAGCGCGTGCTAGGCCTCAGTTCAGCTGTGTGGGCTTGGGGCAGTGATGCCTCAGATACCTGCCCCCATGTCTGCTGAGTGGGCTGGACAGTGGTACTATGGAAGGGTGGTACTTGCAAGTGATGCTGTTGCAAAGCAGATCGTAGCCTCATTTTCAGCAAGTGGCCTTGAGGCGGTGGAGCCCCTAGCATGTCCTTGCAAGAGTTGCGATGCCGATGTGAAGCAGAACAAGCCCCCTTATCTGCTGAGTGGCCCGACCAGTGGTGCCAAAGGTGGGGGGGGGGGTCCCTGGGATGTTGTTTGAAGCATATGGGGCCCATTTCTAATACATCAAGTCAAGGGGTAGGTTGGCCTTTCTAAAGTAGTCCGCAGTACTGTAACAACAGATGATGGCCAAATATATCTACCATGTCCTTGGTTTGGATTGGTGGTATGTGTATTGTAATCAGGTTCGTAAGTTTATTTGTGGATTTTTTGTATATTTTCAAGTTTTTCTTCAATTCACCCTCTATCTCAATAAAGACCGATAATACCTGCAAATCTTAAACATTCACTGTGCAGTAATTCAATTGTTACATCATCATAATACACAATTTAAGAACATAAAAATAAATAAAACAAATTTTGTGCGCACTGCATTGCATTTGGCGATGCAGTGCACGCAACAAAATTCGTTTTATTTATTTTTATGTTTACTTACCTGTATTTGGCTGTATTCCATAGTTTACTACCCCCCACCCTGCCCCTTTCCACCCCACGTCACCGCCCGGCAGCACTCCCACCACTGACCGCTACTGGTTCTTTGTAAAAATTTCCTCCATCTGAATCCAGGCCCAATTTGTTAAGCTGATATATAACACCAGGCTTGTTCCCAGGCCATAAGTCTAGACTAGGATAATTACTTTTTCTTAGTTTCATTTCATATTTTGTTTACTAGACAATTTGGCTTGTGTGTGGTCTCATTTTGTTATTTTCTTCATTCTTCAGTATTATTTGGCCATTTGTTAAACATGTACGCCTGGAGCCTCTTGGTGCTATAGATATGAAACTGATAACAGATTCAGCTTGGTGGAAGGAATTATAGAGTGAAAATACAGGTTTTTTGCTTTTTCCTTTATTTCAGGCGGGATAGTGGTCTGTAATGTTACAGAATAATCTAACACCTTACACAAACACACAAGTACAACACCATTTGAAAGACTTAGTTTATTAAATGCAACTTTATTCTATATAGATTCCCTTCCTTATGCATTTAGATACCTTTCATGTACTTACGTATCTTTATATTGATTACTTTGCACTACCCTAGATCTCACCATATATCTCTCACAATATATTCCCTACCTCCACTCTGACTCATCTCAAACCTCTCTCTACTACTCTCTCCAATGCACTGCCCTATTTCTAACCCTATACCTCTATCAGTATATTCTCTACCTACACTCTTTCATTCATCCTAAACCCAATACTCTTCTCTCCTCTACCCCTCCTTCCATCATCTCATACCTCTTTTACTATTCAGATCTCCCAAACAAGCCTTTCTAAACCCTTCCCTCTGACTCTTCCACCTCCATCCCAAATCCCTTCCTACTGCTATGAACTCCCCAAAAAAACACATTCTAGACCCTTCCTTTTTCCATCCGTCCACTATTCCTTTTCAACACAAATAAAAGACTAAGATTTCCACCACTCAGATTAATTTCATATTTCCCTATATCAGTCCCTACTAATTCTGTTTGAGTTCCAGAGTAGCGTGCTACCCACCAAAACGCGCTTCAACACCTCACATGGGGTAGTAAGTGCAATATAAATGCAAACCTTTTCCCTCTTCTATCCCTGTGCTATGCTTCTCAATCCAAATAACAGACTAACATGTCCAGTGCTCAAATTACTTTCATATTTCATTATACTAATTCACCACTGATCCTCTATGGGTCCCAGAGTAGCGTGCTACTCACCGAAAAAGCTCTTAATCGCCTCATCAGGGTTAGTGAGCGCTATATAAATGCAATTATAATAGGAGCTGCACCAGCCGAAGAGGTGAGGACTGGAACTTTGTGACAGGGATACAATTACCAAGTTCTGTGTTTTTGCAGTATCAACAGCCTGGCAATTGACCTGTCTTTTGAAGAACAGCAAATGTAATATGATATTATCAAAATGTAAATGCTTTATTATTTCTCATGCACCCTCTGAATTCCAGCATGGTGATGATGGGGGTGCTGCTGCACAGCACCCCACCCGCCACTACTTCCACTGCCTATACATGAAAGCACCATGCTATAACATCTGTACTGCCAATAAATTAATGTTTGTTGGTGCTATAGTTTGTAACAACACTTCAAATGGACACATTGCAAAATCTCAAATTCCTTCTCTGTCTTTGCGGGGTGGACAGAGTCCCCTTTTTTTGTGTGAATTATATCTGTGAGAGAGTAGCATGTTGTTCTGGGCTCTTTTGACCCAGTTTCATGGGCATTCCATTAGAAAAAAGGTTGTAATTTTAACCATCTACATAATATCGTTGTGAGACAATTTAATGTATTTGAGTGACACTTTATTAAAAGATGAACTCATCCCTTGTCTGTTATATAAATGGTTCACATTACTCTCTGTTCTCCAATTGAATTCTCATAAAACTGATTGTTGTCTAGTTTCGAATGCAGAATTTGCCATTTCTTTTTCTTAGCTTGGCCTGAGCATTACCCGATCCTGATTGTCTGCCATTTTAGCCCCGCCCCCATTGATTAAGATGTTAACCACGCCCCTTTGTATGTCATGTTAGCCCCCCCGAACTTAAGACCTAGTTGCGCCCCTGATTAGAGTTATCTGGGTATCATTTGGGTTTACAGTTCATTGCCGAGTCCTTTAGCAAGCGGGATGCAATGGGGACCGCCGCAGCATTGTCTAATTACCTGCCAGGGACATACCGACAGCCTTTCTCGTTAAGGTATCCCCGGGGCTTTTGAATAAACCACCAGCGGTGCACTTTGCGAAAAGCTCAGCCGGATGGCTCTGTTTAACAGTGGCGCGTGAGGCTGCACGCGCACCGCTTGTCCCTTGGGCCGCACTCCCCCTTCCTCGCGCCGCTCTCAGAGCCAAGATGTCCTTCCGCCATCCCTTCCACCGTGGTGTTAAAACCACGGTGTCAGGAGGCTGCGGTGGGGGAGGACGAGCTGACCTGTTATCCTTGAGATTAGCAGAAACCGTAAAGCATGTTTTTGCCAGGCTTGCCACAGTTCTCACAGGGAGGAAAACAGCTATGTTTTCTGGCAATTTTCAATAATAATCCCATCGGTGACAAAAAGAATGAAAGGAGTAGCTTTCTTTTTTCTCAGTATTCAACCAATGCAAATAATTCGCAGAGCACGTAGGTGCGGTTTTTGTTGAGCGCATGCATACCGACAAACACAACATGCAGCAGAAAACCCTTTATACAGGCAGCGCAACACGGTGACAACCGTGAATGCACACTTTCAGACAACAATACACACAAACTAATAGAATTTAGGGTGCTCATGCAGAGTAAGCAGTATGCACCTCAAGACAGCCCAACAAACTCTAACTCGTAGGCAATGTTGCGCAGAGAAAAACAGACGTATAGCAAACCATGAAGAGACATAGGCAATTGAGTGCACAGACAAACATGCATAAAAGAAAAGATGAAGACCGTCAGACACATACATACCCAGGTCCACCCATACCAACGCATTTACATAAATACATGTACAAAGACACTATGCATGCGCACTCACAGTCACACACAACACATATTCAGTACTTAATTTGAGCAGGGGTTGTCGGTGGCTGCCATTTCACTAATTTTTGGGGACCGGCACTCATTTTTCTGCATCAGATGTTTACAGAGAGCAAGAGATGGAAAAAACAAAGTGGAAAGATGGAGAAAGAGAAAGGCGAAAGAAGGATGATAAAAGTAGGGCTGGCTGAGAAGTTTGCCAGGGCAGGTTTTGGTTCCCAGTACGGCCCTGGGCAGAGAGCGTCTAGTAATGGATTAAAGCAGCATGACATGGATTCAAGATTCTCAGCTGTGGTTTTGGGAGCAACAACATTTATTTGCACCTGCCACGGGCTTCTGAACAGAGTTTTCATCACTGGCACTAAGGGGCCTATTTATAAGGGGAGTGGAATCACTCTTGATCCACCCAAGGTGGTACAAGCATGATGCAAGCCTAAAATGTAATTTATGAAGCCACCTTGCGTGGCCTTGAGTGGCTTCATAAATATGGACTAACAAAACGCAGTACAAATCGCTGTGTTGCGTGACTCTACCTTAGGAAGGTGTTCCATGGGCATTTCGTGGGTGTTTCCACACAACTCCCACTGTTTATCATGCATTCTTAGGTTTAAAAGTGGTTGACCTGGGAATGTGCCAAAAGATATGTCTTCTCAGGGGAGGCATAACGAGGAGAAACATCTTTTTTTCTCCTCATTGTTTCCTTTTTCTATGTGTGTTGCATTATGCAGCACTCACAGAAAAAGGAATATGTCTCTCAGGATTGTTTTCGTGCAGGAAGATTCCTTCCTGTAAAAAAAAAACAATCCTGAATGCACCACAGGCACTCTTGCACCATGGTACATGAGTGCCTGCATTGGAGATAGGCAGCCAAAATGGTGATAGCGCATGGACAATGGCAGTAAAGCACCATATTCTTTTAAGTACGGTGCATTCCTGCTCTTTCCCTGTCAATCAGAACAGCAAGGTGACTCGCTGCGCTGTGTGACTTTGCTATAAATGTGCCCCTTATTCCTTTTACAAAGTAAGTACTGCATATGTGGGTACACATGAGTGGACAGGCAGGGATTAATCGATAGACAGAAGGATGGACAGACTAAAGAATGAACTGATTGATAACACAACTACAAGCACCCACGTACAAACAAACTAACACACACACAGACATCAAGACACACTAGCCAACATACATATAGCCAGCCATACGTGCAGACCAACCCCACAGAGGCAGCTATTGACACAGTTCAAAATTATTTAAACAGAAATACAGGTACCCACACACCCATGAAATCAGACTAACAAACGTACAGGGAACCTAGCACACAGAACTACAGACACAGATATATAGAATCCATGCATGGACTTGAGCACATAGACCAATAGGCATCAATCTGCCTATGCCCTAAAAATAAAGGCTTCCCAGCACAAACACAGACAACATATAGAAGCACATATTCACAGAATCAACACATAGAGGCTCACATGTAGCCTCACATGCACGCATGTGCAAAACACAAATAGGCAGACACAGAAGGACAGATGGACCGTGGAACAGCCAAACAGACAAAGGACTGGATTGACATAGGGAAGGATTGCGAGCCAGTTAGTTAGGTGACTATGGCTCCACAAACCATCACATCTGTAGACACCCTCTTCCAGACAAAAAAAGGAGGTATGGACTACGCATACACATAGTCCAAAAGACAAACAGGAGTTGATGCACACAGGATTGAAGACATAGAGACACTAATGGGCATACATAAACAGAAATACTGGTACACATGCCTCAAGATGTTGAGACACACAGGTGCAGAGGTCAGAAGACAGGCAGGCACCCTAATTTACGAACCAACACATCTTCGTGCACTTATACTCATAGATCAAAATACACATAGGCACACATGTATACAGATCAATGTACCTACTGGTAGTCCAGCAAGGAACAAGAAATGCTGGTACCAGGAATCCATGCACACATAGACAACATGCAAACAGTCACTAATGCATACAGAGGCACACACTACGACATATGAACAGTCAGCACACATTTACTGGCATACATATATTCAGATATAACATACAATAAAGATGCTGGGGCACCTGATTAGACAAAAGGATTGAGAGATAGTTGGAAGACCTAATTGACAGCAGAATTCTGGGGAGGAGGGTGCATGCATAATTGGCCTTAATCTCATCCCTTCTGCAGAGGAAATGATAATCATGGCCGAGAGAGTAGTGTAGTGCCACTGCCCTTTCAATCTTTGGCTTCTCCTTAGAAAAATTACTTCTGCTGGGAGATGGAATACTTCACTTCTTATACCTATCTAATACTTTCTCTCTCATCCTTAACCTCTGCTGACTTTGTTACTGCCCTGAGTGCAACCAGGCACAGTTTTCAGTCATGAATGATTTAAAATGGCATCTCTATTGGTGCAGTAAAATATGGATTACATATGAAGATGGAAAAAATGTATTGCAGAAAAATCTCCTTGACTGTAGTGCATTGCACATGCCAACATTCCAATGTGTAGAGCCTCATTTTGTATAAAAGATGCAGTGATATTATTCTACGGATCATTGTCAATTATAATACATATATGTGGTAGGATTGTGCCGAGCTGACTAGCAAGCCCCCTTGGACATTTTATTTTGCTTTTTAGAAGCAAACACACATAGCTGTGCTTTTAGAGCATAATAACATTAGACCTTATGCACAGGGGGCCTCATTTATGAGGCTGTGCGTCACTTTTACGCCGCCGTTGCGTCACTTTTTGTGACGCACCAGTGGCGTAAAAAATGCACCTTGTTGCCCCATATTTACAAAGTGACGCATCTAGGTAGATGCGTCACTTTGTAAACCCCTGCGCCACATTATACAAGGGGGGCGTATTGACGCAAGGAAGGGTCGTAGAAGTGATTTCACTGCGTCACTTTTAGGGCGCCGTTGCATCAAAATCTTGCGCCTGCTTCACAGCAGGCGTAAGACTGATGCAGGCCCTTTCACAAGGGGCTTGTCCGATGTGAAAGGACGCATTGCTGGAGTTGCGTCACTTTTGTGACACACTCCAGCAATGCGTCACTTTTGCGCTTACAGATACGTCAGAAATACTTACATATCTGTAACTCCTTGCGACATGATGCATCATACATTAAATTTGACGCATCAGGTATGTTGCAAGGAGTGCGCACTGAGAAGTGACGCATCGCTGCTTTCACGCAGCGATGCGTCATTTCTCATAAATGAGGCCCAGGGAGTTTACTTCCTCTCCCCCATGTCTTGCATAGTGGACCTGGTCAGGGAAACTCAGCAGCAGTGGCTCAACCTAAATAGGTCTGAACTTCAATAGTGTTACGAAGTAATTCTGTGGCTAACAGCAGTGGCGTAACATTAGCCCCTGCAGCCTTCGCTGTGTGGGTCGCTCGGGGGCCCACTCCAACACTGTGCACGGGCGGACCCCTGGTTGAGAGCTCCTGACTGGGTCCGGAGCATGGGGCACTCCCTCCATTTACTTTGCAGGTGGGTCCCCTCAAGTTTCGTTATGCCATTGTCTAACAGGCCACCTTGTCAAAGGTTTCAACAATGGAGCCAGCTGATACACTTCTGTTGGAATATGTTGGCTTCTACTGAGGCTTCCTTGATTTTAATACAGGGTTCATGGTTGGGGACTGAACACTTACGCACATAACACCTTTTCGGCATAACACTGGCTTTCTCTATTACAGAAAACACGTTAAACTCAGTAGCATCCTTTTTGAAGTCATTGTCCTATATCAACTGGAGTACCAAGTAAATACACTCTATAGCGGTGGCTATTCCAAGATTAGGGGGAACAGGGACCTAAGCGCCTTGATCTTCCTTGGTCCACAAAAGCAGAATTCTGTAGCCAATGATTGTTACAATCTGTCTGATGCCGCCAAGCCTGATTTTTGTGAAAGATGTCTTTAAATATTTAAATTTAGACAGACTTTCAAGTCACTTTCCATACATGAAATCTGCATGTTAGACGAGGAAGTGTCTCGACAGTATATTGGGAGCTAATATCTTTTAGTAAAACTATTTTAGAAATCGTATTTGTGTTCTTTCTGTTGGGTTTTTACCCTCTAGAAATGTTATTTATATTTGTTCCTCTACAAATTTGTTTATAAACACGTCTCCATCGCCCCCACTTCCGCTTCAATAATAGATTGCACTCCAATCTCCCATGACAGCTCTAAATCGCTGTTCTCTGCCTCAAGCGTGTATTCTGACTTAGGTCACCTGGCAACCAAGGAAGAATATTTCTTGTCCAATTCCTGTAATCTGATGTGGTAAACAGATGCTGAGAAGCTTCTCTAACTGAAATTCAGTACAGGCACAAAACAAGGGTGGGCGGGGGCGGGTCCTAGAAATTATGCCATAAAAGAGATGACATATATTGCCATTGGGAGTAAATAGATTAGTTCAACTGGGAGCCCATATCAGGAAGACCTAAAATGTGATGGTCTCCTAAACCATGTGTTATTTGCTGAAAAACAATGCATTTCTCCTACAATTCGTGGTTCTTTTGCAGAACTCTTACCAATTTTTCTATTGCTTCACTGTTCATTCCAGGAGTCGAACCTACTATTATCAGCTTACTTTTCGTGAAGATGATCAAACATGATTTACCCAACAGTATCTAAACAAATGAAAGTGGGGCTATTTGCTTTCATTTTTCCTTCAAACAACTGCTGTAATGCATTTCTCAAAACCTCCCAACCATTGTCTCCAACTAATGGAGGGAATTCTGGGAGTGGCTAAAAAGAATTGAGGTGTAGTAGTACTTTACATAATAAAGGCCTGAAAAATTAATTAGAGTGCTATATTTTACCAGAAAAATCCTATTCTACGCGCTATGTAAATGCTTCATAATGCATAGTAAATTAAGGACATGTTTTCCCCTAGGTTTTTATAAACAAAGTGAAACACACAACTGGCATTGGTTTTTTTTTGTTTCTTTTTATTGAAATATAAAAATAAGCAAGGCATGAAACATGTTTTACAAAGTGCAAGTCTATTCAAGGGAGGAAGAAATACAATGAGCAGCAATCGGTATAAAGAAAGGGGAGGGGGGAGATAGGGGTCTGATGTAATAAAATACAATAGAATGGTCGAAATGCATGGGTCAGGGGGAAGGTGGAGCATCAATCTTATCAACTGCAGGCGGTATATATATGTTTCCACGATAACTATTCCAAGGTCCCCACACTCTACACCACTTCCGGGGACGGCCCCAGGCCAGGTACACAGTCTTTTCCCTGAACATACACCAATCCATGTTTTCCTTCCATAAGTCTACTGTAGGAGGCCTCTGGGACCCCCACAACTGAGCAATATCTCGCTTGGCGATCATGGCCCCCAGGGATGCCCACTGAGTCTGAGCTACGTTATAGTCTGTAGGCTCCCAAACGTTCAACAAGCAGCGTCTGGCCTCCGGCAAGAGAGCAACACCAGTCACTTCCTTCATGACCTCATGGACCCCACTCCAAAAAGCAGCAATCTCACGACATTCCCAAATAATATGAAGAAAAGTAGCAACCTGCCCACATCCTCGCTTGCATAATCCCTCCTCAGAAAAGCCCATTCGGACCAGACGGGGGCCCGTGACGTAAATCCTGTGGAGGATCTTAAGTTGTACCAATCGGAGTCGAGCTGGAATCGCGACCTCCTTGGGAGAGGAGATCGCAGATTGCCAGTCCTCGTCATCCAATTCAAGACCGTCATGGGTCCACAAATCCCAGAGATTTAGCAGGAGATCAGGCCTATTATTGATTAATTTCTTGTAAACAAGGGAGATGGTACTGTCGGGTACATGGCCATCCAACAGCCTATCCTCAAGTGGGGATGATTCCCGAATCACCTCACCCGAAGGGAAGACCGACGTTAAGGCATGGCGAACCTGGATGTAGCGAAAGTACTCTCTGTCACCCAATTCAAACTCCGTCTTTAACATCTCAAATGATTTCACCTGGCCCTTAACCCAGAGGTCGCCCACCTTACTAATACCGATAAGGTCCCATCTATCGAACCCCTTGGTTTTCCACAACTTCCCAAGCCTATCCGAACCGAAGAGCGGGGTCGCTAAAGTCAAGCGATCTTTCCACCCCAGGGAAGTATTAGCATCCTGCCAAGTACGCACGCCGTCTTTGTAGGCCCAGACAGAGTCTTAACCACCGATTTTGAGTGGAGCGCCCTATAATAATTACCCCCAGGCAGCAGCCATCTATCCATAGCGAAAGCAGGATTCAATGCAGGACCACACATACCATGGGTGATGGCACCCAATTGAGCAGCCCAGTAATAGCGTTTGATGTCAGGGAGAGCGATTCCCCCGTCATACCAGGGGAGCGTCAATTTGGCAAGAGCAATGCGAGGTCTACCGTCCCATATCAACTTCCTCTGCAGGTCTTCGACAGCACGAAAATAGCTAGCGGGGACAATATCAAGAGTGTTTTGGAGAGATACAAAAAACGAGGCAAAGACATCATTTTAAATAGGGCTGCACGACCGAGCGGCGAAAGCAGAAGTTTACGCCAACCTGCAACTTCCTGTTTCAATCTAGCCAGAGGGGGGAGAAGATTCTGTTCATAACGGGCCATCGGATCCAACGAGATAAAGATACAGAGGTACCTAAATCTCGTCAGAGTCACCTGAATGGGGCAGGTACGTGGGAGAAGAGGGACATCACCAGAGAGAACGTATGAGTGGGATTTCTCCCAATTGATAATCAAACCGGAGTTCCTACCAAAGGAGGCCAGGACATCGCACAGAACCATCAATGGCTTCCGGGGTGAGGACAAATACAGTAAGATATCATCCGCGTAGAGCGAGATGCGATCCTCAAATTCAGGAGACCAATGAATACCCTTCATCGAGGGTTCCCATCGGATCCACGCAGCAAGGGGTTCTAGGGCTAGGGCAAACAATAACGGGGATAAGGGACAGCCCTGAAGGGTGCCTCTTCCAAGACTAAACTGAGTAGAAACACGACCATTCACGACAATTTGCGCAAGGGGGTCCTCATAGAGAAGCCGCACCCAGCCAATAAAACCAGGTCCAAACCTGAACTTAGCCAACACGGCCCATAAGTATGGCCATTCCACGGTATCAAAAGCCATCGTGGCATTTAACGACGCCAAGACGGCCGGCTCACACAACGTTGCAGCTCTCGCAAGAACGCTGTGCAGACGCCTGAGATTCAGGGCGGTATTTCTATGCGGAATGAAACCGGATTGATCCGGATGTATCAATTCACCGGCAACAGTGATCAAGCGGTTAGCCAGCAGTTTTGCAAGGATCTTAGGTTCGGTGTTCAAAAGAAAAATCGGCCTATACGATGTGCATCTGTCCCTCGGTTTCCCTTCCTTATGGATCACCACAATGGTCGCGAGACGTTGATCGCTGGGTAGAGAGCCGCACTCACGAGACTCCAAAAACATATCTCTTACATAGGGCGCTATCTTGTCAGGCCGTAATTTATAAAGTTCAATAGGCAGGCCATTAGGACCCATAGCCTTTCCCGAACGCAAGGAGCAAATCGCGAGGGCCACCTCATCTTCAGTTATTGGAGAATCCATTTGTTCCCTATCCAAATCAGAAAGACGCGGTAGAGCAATATCACGCAACGATAGATGTGAATCTTCCTCCGACCTATCCGACACAGAGGCATATACTGACTGAAAGTGATCTGCAAAATACTGAACGATCTCCTCAGGGTCAGTAACCCGACAACCGCTCGCCGTCTCGTTCACGGGCACCACACGACTAGCCTTATCCTTCTTGTCCAGCCACGCTATCAATTTGCCAGCTTTATCTCCTACGTCATAGAGCCGTCCCTGCTGTTCTCTACTCATTGCCTTAGCCGCGTCAGTAACTAACGCCCTATATTCCAACTGCTTGAGTCGCAAAACATGCGTCCTAGCACGCGTAACTTCCCGCTCCAGGCCGAGCTCTAGGTCCGCTATCTCCGCTTCAATCTTAACCACCTCCTCGTCTCTCCGTTTATTAACACCTGCGATAAACGACAGGGCCTGGCCCCTGAGAACCGTCTTGAAAGCCTCCCAAAGGAACACCGTGGACGAAACCGAACCCTCATTCTCAAGAAGATAGTGGTCAAGAGATTTCACCAGATCCGCACGAGTTTTAGGGTTTCGGAGGTACCATTTGTTGATCGGGGCTACCCGACCCTCCGTCCCAGGATTAGACTCCATGCAAAGCCATATTGGAGAATGATCAGAGATCCCCCGAGGAAGATGCTTAACCTCAGTAACAGACAGCGGCTGTGAAGCCGGGACCAAAATATAATCAATTCTAGAAAGGCTACCGTGCGCGCCCGAGTGGAAGGTGTACTGCAGCTGAACGGGGTGCAACAACCTCCAACAATCTACCAAGCCCAGAGTCTCAATGAAATCATGAAGCCAGTTCTGCGCCCCCTTAAGATTTCTAGGTGGGTGCCGATCAGTCATACCAGAAACCACAGCGTTAAAATCACCACCCAGTAGCAATGACCCCTTGGGGAGAGCGAGGATCACCCGTCCCAAGTCCGCGAAAGTAGTTGACTGTAATCCAGGGGGGACATAAACAGAAACCAGGGAAAGAGTTCGACCCTCCCACCTACCCATTAGAGCGACATAGCGCCCCCTGTCATCTAGGACCGTTGCATCATCTCCAATGGGAGAGAAACCTTAATCAGTATACCAACCCCCCTTGAGCATGAGGAAAACCCGGCATGGGCAACCAGATGATACCCCTTCCTATTCATGGCATGACAAGTATTACCTATCAAGTGTGTCTCCTGAAGAAGGACCACATCTGGGGAGAGACGTTTCAATAATTGCAGCACTACCCCACGTGTAATCCTATCCCCCAACCCATTCACATTCCAACTCCTCAGTTTCAGCCCCCTACCCCCCATCCGAAAGTGAAAGTCCCAACCCCAACAAGAATCCAGCACTTCAATCAGAAGGTCTAATAATACATTGCCTTGCAGAAAAACAAACACACACCCCAACAAAAAAAAAACACTCCCTCCACCAACATCCCGTTATGAAACCCCCCACCCTGCACCCCTGTGTAAGACTAAAAAGCCACCCTAACTTGCAGTGTGCCTGTCGCCCCCACATCAACTAAGCTACGAAAAGTAAGTCAGAGGAGCAAAGAGACCCACCAATAGCCCTGCAGCCCCCCCCGCACGTCACAACCATTCACATTGCAGGATTAGCGAACCACATTTCGAGGCCAACTGGGGACCTCAGAAACCAGTCAAAGGTGTCTATTCCTGCTGCATTGGTCCGCCTTCTGCCCCTCCGGATTGTTCCTCTGGCGCAGGATGGTTCGGTAGAGTGTCAAGCCAGTCGGCCACCGCATCAGGCCGATCAAAAAAATAAGTGCGCTCAGCGTGTTCGATCCTCAACTTGGCCAGAAAAAGCATAGCGCACTTAAGGCCGATATCACGCAGTCTCCTCTTTACCCCAAGGAAACCAAGTTTCTGCCTTTGAACAGCTTGGGTAAAGTCCGGGTAGAAGTTGATAGTAGTGTTCTCGAACTTCATAGGTCCACTCATCCGCGAAGCCTGCAGGATAGCGTCTCTGTCACGAAAATTGAAAATCCTTGCGATCAATGGCCGCGGTGGGGCCCCCACCTTTGGCTTACCACCCGGAACTCTATGACATGACTCGACCATGACAAATTTACTTAGTCCCTTGGGTGCAAGATGGTTAACAACCAAGTTCTCGACGAAGAGGTCAGCTGCAGAATCTTCCGCCTTCTCCGGGACATCAATAATGCGAACGTTGCTCCGCCGAGCCCTCCCTTCAAAATCCTCCAGACGACGGACGAAGAGATCATTGGAGGCCCTCAAATTGCGGACCTCCGTCTGCAGGTCAGCAACATCGCTCGTCAAACTGGAGGTCTTAATGTCCAACGACTTAACTTTCTCGTTAGTTTTTGTCAGGTCCGTACGGATCAGATTGACATCAATCGCTACAGTGTCAAGTTTATGGGCGAGGGTCTCCATTTGTTGCCCAAGGGAGGACTTGATCCCATCTATGGCGCCCATAAAGTCCTGTAGGGTCGGTTCGGTTGCCGAAGTCGGAACATCTCTAGTGTCCTCCAACGATCTGCCCGGTCCTCTAGGAGATCCCCTGTTTTGGGCATAACAGTCCATATTGTTAGTCTGGGTATAGCCACCCCGCCGAGTTGTCTTGAGCTTCTGCTTTTCACCCTCTGGTTTCCCCGCAACGTGAGGCAGATAGGCCAGGTAGGAAAATGGCGATTCCAGGACCTCAGGGCCGCAGGCCCAGCCTCACTCAAGAGAGCAAACGCCAGGTATCCTATCAAAATTCTCAAAGCGTTGAGGAGGTACACTCGGATGTGGCGTAGAATAGCCGACCTCGGCACCAAGTGGCCGCTTGCAGTCGAATCTCCCTAGGGGAAAGACCAAATCGAAATTGAAAGTCAACCAGACCGGTCGACCCCACCACCTCAGGCCGATGTTGTTCAACTACAGCTCGGGCACTGTGCCAACTCCACAGCCGGGCATCTACGGATGCGTAGGCCGCAATCTTCAGAGCACCACAACTCCGGTCTCTGGGGTCCGATTTGGAATCTGAAAGCAGATCTCACCTCACCCGTGGTTCATCTTCACGGATATGTCGATGAAGGACAGGATAAACGACAGGATAGATGATGGAGGCCTCGAGGGTCTCGGGAGCCCTCTGCTCACGCGGCCATCTTGGTCACACGCGAAGCTCCTCCTCCACAACTGGCATTGTTGATTGCAGAGCCAAACACTACTGTAGCAAACAGCAAAATACCTTTTTCAAAGAGTCGCTGCTAGGGTGAGCTGGCTGCTGTTAGCAAAAGTTGTAAAAATGCAGAAAACAAAGGATCATTTTGCTAAAATATACAAGAATTCTTAGAAGGTAATACAGGGCAATGAGGCAAGCTCACAGTTTATACTGTTGCACTTGAAGAGGGCAATGGTTTACTGGTGATTTATACATTCAAATTGTAGTTCGGAAAACCACTTTGAAGATTACCATTAATATGCAAGAAGTAGCCTAACACCGTATTATTTCCTTAAGATGTCAATATACTGGCATTTGAAGGGAACAAAATATATGTTAGAGTATGTTTGTGAGAAATTATTAGAATGAAGACATTTTCAGTAAAGTCTAAGTTGCAAATAATGTTACAATTCTTTTTTCCTAATTATTTTTATTGAGGTATTTTACCAGTATAATGAAAACATTGCATGTTTATCAGGATTGACATATGGAAATATGAACACATCAATGGGGGAAGGGGGTAAGCCGCCATGGACCTCCGAAGTTGTGTCGCATGGGGGGCTACGGAACACTGCTAGAAGAGGAAGAGTGCAAGTTAGCTGTACCTTCTGGGCAGACTGTTTGAAGAAGTGTGTTGTACCATCACATCATGTACATTAACAGGTACCTCTAAAACAGTGAACTTGGGGTGGGAGTGAAGTGACATGGCAGTGGGAGATTTAGGGTGCTATTGTGCAGGGGAGGAAGTATGACAGACCCAGGATGTACCAGACCAGAGTGCAAAAAGGTTACAATATATTGCCATGCGCTACGGCTAGATACAACATATTCAGTTTCTCTCTTCACTTTAGAAAATCATGCGTTACAAGTCAGTTTAGAAGCTCATAATGGGGTATTCAAAAATAAGATAGGCTTTGTCAAAAGTTTTGGATTTAAATCATACTTGAAGAGTTTGCTGTGTCTAATTATCATAAAGCACACAATGTCTCACGCAATGTTAGGAGCACAGTTACAAAACCATGTTGATCAACTTGAAAAGGACGATGTGATTGAACCCATGAATACCTAAGAATGGGTATTGACAGTTGTTGTAGTGAAAAAGAGGTCAAGGGGAAATCTCAAACCCTTGAACAAGAATATTCACAGCGATTGTCACCCCAACCAAATATTTTGAAGATATTGCTCAGCTGGATAATGCTCATTATTTTTCTATCATTGACTTGATAACAGCATACCGCCTAATTGAAGTGACAGATTATTCCTGATCATTGGCTAGGTTTTTCACACTGTACGATTTGGATTTGCCTCTATGGCATCAGTTCTTTACAAATATTTCCAGATACACACGATATACATGCTTTTTGGGATGACATCTTGATTCATGTTTGCTCTGTCGAAGAACACACTTACATTCTGGATCAGGTAAGAGGCATTTTAGAGAAGCAAGGAATCACTCTGAAGAAGTGAAGAAATTCTTTAAAGAAAAAATTGAGTATTTAGGTTTTTACTTAAGACCTGATAGGATTAAACTAAAATGGGGATTTGTCCAGAGGAATATTTGATGCTAAACCTGTCATGTTGGAGCATGTGAAATTGTTTTCGGAATTCCGAAATTACTTAAGGGGCCTTAGCTTATGTTTTTGAAATTGGGGATGTATGTTTGGTGTAGTAGAATTTTGTTGTGCACTGATCACAAACCTTTAATGTATTTGTTGAGAGAGAAAGGAGTGGGTAAGACTTCACCAAGGTTGGCATGGTTGTTGCACAGAATTCAAAAATATGAATTTGAGACTCAACATATAGCAAGTAAAAGTGATGCTAAAGCTGACTTTTTGTGTAGGTTACCACTGGAGCTCCAGAATGTAGAGAATTAACTAGAAAAATGGAATGTGCTGTTGGTTTTGTTGTTGGATTTATTGGGACAGGAAAACTGATCTCTTTGGGAGCGTTGGTTAGTGGTTCACAGGCTGTCAAGATTCTGTGTGAAGTTAGACATTTTGCATTTAATGGTTTGCTTAAATAGAGACAATTGTAGGGTAAACTACAGAGTTTCCCAAAATTGATTAATGTTGATCACAAGGGGTTAGGGTTTGATTAATGACACAAAAAAGATTGTGTGAACACGATTGCTGGCCCTCTCTTGATGCTTCTGTATAGTTGCTTGTTAATTCATGTGAGGTGTGCCAGAATCTTAAATATGTAACGTGCCTATGAGTTTGGTGGAAGTTTCATAGAATGCATGGGACTAAGATTGCCACACATTTTGTTGGTTTGGTTCATGAATTGCCAAATGGATTGTAGTTCTGGTTGATTGCCATTCCAAATGAGTATAGTGATATGTTACCACCCATTATGTTATAACATTTCTTGAAGATGTGTTTTCCGTTGAGGGTTATCATAAATTGTTGGTATTGGAAAATGGTGTTCAATTTGTTTCACAACAAATGAGAGACTACTTAACTAATGCTGGAATTAAGCATTTCACACTTTCTTGTACAGTTCACAAAACAACAGGATGGTGGAGAGAGTAAATAGAATAGTTAGGAACACTATTCAGTAGTTGGCAAGGTCCTAAGAGACAGGTTTTCAAACTATCATGTTACCCTTTACTACTGTTGTGAGTTCTTGCCAATTTGTTTCTTCAGCAAGGAGTCAGTTTCAAAGTTTGTGTCAGATTACATCAAATAGTGGGCTCACAAGAAATATGCAGTAAATCAGGGATAGAGCGGTTGAGGTACAGATTAAAGGTAATCAGAAAGGTATGACAAGGTGAAAAATGCCAAAGTTGTTGGTTCCATGTTTTGAGATTGGGTCACGATTGACACACCTTTCGTGACTCGGAAGAGGAAGTGAAAGCTTTTCAAGCTACTCCTGTTATCAATGAGAACAAGGGCTGTGTGAATGTTCAGAATGGTATATGGTGGAGCAAGAGATTTGTATCTAAGTTTAAAGGGAATGTGGGTGCTAATGATATTGCTCCAGTTTTGTGAGTTTTCCAAGTAGGAGTATCGATTTCTACGAGGTCAATGGAGGTACTGTTGATGCACTTGCCAGAGTGGTGAGAATGTGAATCTGATTGACAATTAGTGTGAAGTTGGTTCCAACCAGACTACAACACCTAGTGTGAGTGGTATTCACCAGACTTTTGCACAACGAAGCTCTACTTCCCAGGCACCCATGACTTTAACTTCTGAGGCAGTCATGTCAGGGTGTTGTGATATAGGTGATTTTGTGTTAAGTGAAAACTCTATGGTTTCACAATGATAGAATAGACTGATTCAGAAACCAACCTATTTGACGGACTGTGTTGTTCATTGATGTAGTCATATTTGTTGTAGACATAATTTACTACAAATTAAAAAGGTTCTATTGAGTATTAATTTCTGAGTTGATATATATTTGTTACCGCTATGTATTTACAATGTATAGCTTTGCAGATTGTCAATCGGGTTTTTAGGGAGGGGGGGTTCATTTGTTTTTATTGGTTAATGCTATTTGGAAACTTCTGTTAGTATTTTCACTATAACAGAGTTAGGTAAATAGCTTTAGCACAGTAATTTGTCCTGCTTTCATTTCTATTGTGGAATATATGAAAAAAAGAAACCCAAGGTATTGGTTTCCGGGACCTAGCTTGTGTTGTGGCCTGTTGACCAATGTGGTCATGTAGAGCCAATAAAGAAATAAAAATGTATTTCTAGAGTCCCCTCACTCACCGGGGTTGCCCCACAGTGACATGCTTCATCATTGGGGACTGCACACTGATCCCACCTCCATTACAGGTTGGAACACAGTGTTCTACCCCATTTTTAATATACCTAACCTAGGAGCAGTAATACATTTGTTGAGGCCCACTAGCAAGGTATTTATGATTCACTCACACCCACTCCACTACACTTTGCACAACACATAGTCCTTCGAAAAAAGTGCTCCTACGTAATTCGCAAGTCGCAGCACGCCCCTTTTCGTAGAGAACTGGGATGGCCCCAATGATGAAGCATGTCACCGTTGGGCAACCCCGGTGAGTGAGGGGACTCTAGAAAGAAATTTTTCTTTCTTTATTGGTTCTACATGACCACATTGGTCAACAGGCCACAACACAAGCTAGGTCCCGGAAACCAATACCTTGGGTTTCTTTTTCCACGTTATGTCCTAGGAGGGCTACCTAGTCTTCTATCCCTCCTTCTCCGCCTTTTTTGTTAATTATTGTGGAATATAGCAAGCATTTGAATTTTGTTGTGCTTTTTAGTGTGACAACAGAGGTTAGCTAGTCACGAGTAGCCGGACAAGCATAGCCTCTTTGCACAGTTGGCATCATTAATATTGAAGACACCTTAAGTAAAAAAGAAGCCTTTTATGTGTCTGGTGATCAAGGGGACATAGAATAGCATCTGTGCTTGCTTGGAAGAAAATTGAAATCAGTTGGAGAGTCCCTGGATAGAGTAGCCTCAACAATTAGCATTGGTCAGTGGAGGAAAGTACACCAGTGGATTGTCTTCTGGATTTTGCAATTACTTAAGAAATCAGTAGATGTTCCTTTAGCACCTATTTCTATTTAAAAGTATTTTAAATTATCACAACAATGCATGGACGCATATTTGTATTCCCTGACAAAGAAGTGGCCCTCAAAGGCTTTTTGGTTTCAAAAGAAAGAGTCCTTTTATAACCTCCTTCATTTCATAAGTATAAACCATGTAACAATGGTTCTATGCATGCCAGTGGCCTTCAGCTACATGTGAAGCTATGTCTCCTCTCTGTAGAATATGTCTGCTACATTCAATGGCATGTGGTTTGCATCGTCAGAAAATACTGGGATTTTGATTGTATCATCCACAATCAGGATGGTTCAGAGTGATTCTGTCGTAAGAGTCCATGTTGATCCTTGAAGTAACTATGTCTCTGTCATGTTAATTCTACTTTTTGCAGCCTTCTGTTGAAGTTTAGTTCTCTTGGTATGTTAGACTAGAAAACATGCACAATAGATAATGTATGATATTACGTATATGTGGAGGGTGGATAATGTAAGATTTACTCACATTATCAATCACTCAAAGCTGGTCCACAATCTAGCAAACAAGCTATGTCTTTATTCCAGCAGTCATGACTGGCAACCCAAAGCTAAACACGGATACTCATTGTTGCCACTGATCCACCATGCAAGGCCAGTCCTTAATATGCTACAGGCTAGTCCCTTATTTCACCAGTTAAGGATGGCCCTTAATACACCACCTGATGCAGGTCCTTGATATAAAATGTGATGCTGGCTCTTAATCCAACACATAGTGTGACCACTTTGTTCACCTTTCTGGGTATTTAATTCACCACATAAGACTGCACTTAATTTAAAAGGCAAAAATGGCTCTTAAGCTACTACAAAAGATGCCCTTTAATCCATCACACAATTGAGGTCACCAATCCTTCAGATAAGTTTATCCCTAAACTACTGCACAAGACTGACACTTAATTCACAATCTTAAAGGAACTAAATACTCACACAAGACCTACACTTAGTCTACTACACAAGGCTGGCTTTAATACCACCGACAGCTCACACTACACTCATCTTCATTTCATGGATGGAAAAGAAAACCTCATACTTGCCTTTCCCTTACTCAAGCATACAATAGTGATCATTAATCCTCTGTGCAAGGCTAGCACATACTCCTCCAGAAAAGGTATACACTAAATCTACCACAGAAGAATAGCCTTGGCCTTTAATCCATCACAAAATATGACTGGCCATAATCCATCACAAATGCCCTGATCATAATTCAATAGACAGTGCCGGATTCACCCACCAACTGCTACTCACACATAAACCATGTAATCCATCACACAAAGTTTGCATGCAGGACTGGCCCATTATTCACTATGCATCGATAGCCCCTACTCTGTTTTACAAATTGATCTATAATGACCACCACATGGCTTGCAATGCAAATCACACATCCTCTAAATATCTGCCAGACAAGTGTGGATGATGTTATACCAAATAAAAATAAACCTTTAATTCACCCCAAGCAGCTGCAAATCAATTATGAATCCAGTGAGACCGGTATCCTCCAATCCAGGGACAGTTCTTTAGCCACCAAATCAATATTGTCTCACACATACACACACACACACACACGCATACACACACACACACATGCATGCACACACACACACACACACTGCATAAACCAGCTAATAATACCAATATAAGGACACTGATCATGAACACCAAGTCAAACTTCACGGTGCCTGTAACATTTTGACCCCTAATTTAGCGTGTTTTTAAAAGGGACCCTGGTCCATGCCATTACTCCCACACTTACTTTGCTTTCTAACTACAGTTAGCTTAGTTTAAATAATCATGACTGCTGCGGCTTACGGGCAGACATCCTGTATATATTAACAGTTTCAAAATGTGTTACATGCTGCAGCAATGTCCTGTTTCCATCCCTGCATGGGGTTATAGATAGTTCGCTTTGGCCTTCCATTCCAACTTTGAAAACAGATTTCAATAAGCTAAGCAGACTCAAAGCACTATTGTTTCAACAAGAAGTGGTTCTTACATCAGCTCGTGAGACCTTCGAATTGCAGGTGGCAAGAACTGCAAGTGAGGTTCAGTCATTGCTAAACACGAATCTCCCACGCCAATGCGTGTAATACAGAGGGCCTCGCCAACTTTTTTAAACTTGTGGGATCCGGACTTGTCACCTCCTTTCAGACTATTTTGGGAGTAATACCTGCTTTTATTCATTCTATTTTTTCCAGCACCTTTGGAGGGTTTCCTCTGGAGCACCTGCTAATTTGCGGCAAACTTGTACCTGTATTGCTGCTCTGCAATGGCTGCTCTATCTGTGGAGCTGCCAAACCCGGTCCAGTTGCAGCTATACCGTAATCGGATACACCAGCTTTTTGGTTCAATGCCATTAAAGGATCTTAACATCAGCTATTGGCTGACCTTCCGTTATGCCTACTTTACCTGCGTGCAACCTGTGTTCTACTGCTTCCGGTGCCCTTTTCAATGGACCCTGGATGTCAGCCTCTCCAATACAACACACGCTGCACTGGATTATGAACTGTTAATGGGTCAGTTGAAGGCCCATGACTGGAATGTTTCATGGGTAGGTGCCTGGTGTGTGATCCTCTACTTGGACCAATGGCTGACTTGAGTACCTGTGCTCTGGCACAGTGCCTCTTGGATTGGAGTTTCATTGAAGTTAATGCAGGTTGTCCTAATATGCTCCTGATGGCCTTTGGATGTGAGGAGCTTGTGTGCTTGTTCGACTTACTTAGTTGGATGGCATACCTTTTTATTATGAAAGGTTCAGACTACATACTGGAGTTTATGGCACTCCGCTTTTCCCGGGACAGTTCGGCATTTGAGGAGTAGCTGTGAATGGATATGTTTTGGGTATATATTTTTTAATTTTGAAAAAAAATACTTTGGGTTCACAAATATTCTAATTTGGATACTATTGAGAAGCTTTGCCTCTGCGTACCTCTGATTTTTGTTTTATGTCAGTGCTAATGACCTGTCCAGGAGGAGGGTGTCACATGGCCCATGGGGACATTGTCGTTTTCTCAAAGTTAGCATGAGCACTCTGCAGCTTGCCTGCTGCTTTGAGCACATTACTACACAACTTTATTTTTGCAATAATTTCTATTGCTGTTTTCACATGAGAACTCATTGCTGTGTTCACTCTCTGCAAGTTCCTGGGATTTCGACTGAACATTGTGAGCAAGGTCGAACAACAATGCCCCTTGTTATTTTGTTCTGGCCAGCTCTTAGCCCTTATACAACCCATACCGATGCAGCTGCAGTTTGGACAACAAACTATGGTCTTTTTAGAATACACAAATAAGTAGTGCACACTTGGAGAGGGACCCTCCCAGGTAGAGAGCCAGACGGCACCTATGATGTAGATCTACTATCTATAGGCTAATGTATGGAGTCTGCTGACAAAGGCCAGAGATCTTCTCATATATAATAATACTGCTTCTTAGCCAGGGGAGGGAGGTTAGGCTCTATTGTCTTTTCATGAGGACATCTCCCTTCATGATATATGGTCTAGCTACTATGCTGACTGTATTTGTACTATGCATTTTCCTGCTTGTTGTGACACGTCGTACTGCCTGTTAGTTAAAATAAATAAATGTAAACTGTTTCGTTTCTCTGTCAGATCTTATTGTGGACAAGTACAAGAGTACAAGCGAAAGGGTGTGTCTAGTAATCCTGGGTGGAGTTTGCGTAGTCGCGCTACGCAGAGTTCCGCGAAGTGGTAAAAAAAAACTCCATGAATTCCGCGAGCATGCGGAGTTGCTTATTCTGCCCGTTCGCGATGCGTTTTTCCTGTTCGGGAATGCGTATTGTGTGTTTGGGACGCTGTTTGCGTGCTTGGGGGAAATATCTTGCGAACTTGCCTATGCGGTCGCCAATGGGCATGGCCATCTAGTTTTTCACTTGTCCCGCCAGTTTACAATACGTATTTCCTGTTCTGGGACGCGTATTGCGTGTTCACGCCCATTCCCAATGCGTTTTCTTGTTCACAAACGAGTTTTACGTGTTCGCAATGCTTTTTGCGTGCTCAGGGGAAATATCACGCAAACTTGCCCATAAGGTCACATAAGGGCGCGGCCATCTTGTTTTTCACTTAATTGCTATGGTTCTGGGTCTGCTTTTCTATCCTCCCTCTGTCTTTTCAATCCATTGTTTTTGGAAACTTTTTAAAAAATCTTTTTTATTTACTATCTCTCTCTCTATTTTCCTGATTTTATATTTTAGTTTTTTTTCAACTTTTTGTGTGTTTTTCACTACTTTTTCACACTTTTTCTATTACTTGCTTTTTAATTTCTTTTACTTACTTTTTTAATTCCTACCTTTTCTTTTCTGCCCCCCCCGCCCCCCGAGTACCAGAACATGGCAAAGGGCAAGGCGCGTAGCCGCAGCCAGTGCCGCGACGCCAAAAGGTGTGAAGGCACGGGCCTTATTTGGAGAGGTGGAGGTGGCCGCACTTGTTTTTTTTGTGCAGCGCCACCTCCCCTTAACCCTGGCAGCAGGCGGCAGGCCTGGGTCCAGGTACGGGCTCCGTGAGCGTCACCAGCAGTGGGTAAGGGTACGCCAGGCAGTGTTTTGCTGCTCTGGGGTTCGGCACTACTAATCTTATTTGTTTGCAACTTTGCGCTCGCTTGGGCTGATTATGTAAGAGTTTACTTTAGAGAACCTAAGTTAGGTATTGCTAGAGAGACTCTAGTCCTTCCTTTGTCCTCCTGCCACTAAGAGATAGTGGTTGATTGATAGGTTTAGATTAGTATCAGTTCGTAATTTTTTAGCTGCTTACCCACGTCCTTAGTAGAACCTTTTGTTGTTTGTTTAGTGAGTGGTAATAGGCTTAGCACTAGTAGAACATCAGTAGCAACCAACCATCAATTTGGTGTATACAAAAAAGTTTGCATGTGTCGTCCATCGATGCATTTTTGAAGGCTAAAATATATGGAAATGCAGTCTTAGTGAACAATTACCTCGTCTGGAATAGGTGGGCTAGGTCAGGTGGTACATAGGCTTAGTTAGTCAATGATGAGAGGTTTAGAATCGCTTCAAATCTTTATTTCTCATTAAGAGATTAGTACTGTTTTTGTTGTTTTTTATTCAGGTTAGTCAAATTACAGCTATATCAAGAAAAGGTTAAGTTAGAATCAGTATAAAATAGACAGCGTGTTCAATAAAGGAATTAGGGCCAGATGTACGACCATTGTTAATTGGGCCTCGTAATTTGCGCTCGATTGTGAGTCGCAAATTGCGAGTCGCAATTTACAATGTACTACAGTGTCAGAGACTCTGGTTGCAATTCCCAATGGGGTCGCAAAATGCGAGGCTCATGGATAATATTGAGCCACTCGCAATTTGTGACTCCATTGGGAATGGCAGGCCTTCCTAGGTATGGTGGCCTGCTGAGCTCAGAAGACTACCATGTCTGGGACTGCTTTTAAATAAAGCAGTTTTTTTTAATGCAGCTCTTTTTCCTTAAAGGAAAATGGGATGCATTTTAAAAAAGAAAAATGAAACGCTTTTGTTTCATTTTTTAAGGGCAGGTAGTGGTTTCTCGGACCACTGCCTGTCCCTAAAAAATATTTTCGCCAGCATTTGCAAAGGGGAAGGGGTCCCCCGTGGACCTCTTCCCTTGTGCAGCAGGGGATCCTTCCCCCTTTGCGAATGCATTACCACCCTCTTGAAGAGGGTGTTTTGCGACCGCAAGTGAGGTCGCAAAACATTCATGGCTTTGCGGTCGCTATTAGGAAGGGAATGCCCCTTCCTAACAGCGAGTCGCTAAACACTATTTTGCGACTCGCAATTTATTTGCGACTCACAAAATAGTGTTTGTACATTGGCCACAGGTATTTAGCATTCAAACAGGTCATAAACCCGTTTTGACATGCTAAATATCGTCGTACACCTGGCCCCTAGTCCCTATCCTAATCTGAGAGTCCTATACTTAATTAGGAACCCATGAAGAGTCCTTTCAGAAAAGAGCAAGATTCTAGAGCTTCTTGTTAATCAAAAAATTAACTCCCCATAAAGAGCAGTTATGAAACTCAGCCGAGTTCCCCAATAAGTTGCAGTAGCAACTTGTTAATTAATCAAAGGAAATGTAATCACAGCAGTAGCTATGATCAACATAAGGAGAAAATCTCCCAGTAAAAAAGTCAGAGCAGTAGCCTACAGAAGTCTGGGCAGGAATGAATTAGAATAATGCATCGAAGGTAAGGTAGCATGGAAAAAGTTGGGGTTGAAGAGAATTGGGTGCCTTTCTAACTAGGAACATACATATATGAAAACATAAAACATTTGCAACATTCAGCACGGTTAAGTCATCTTCGTCGAATGGAAACAAATCTTCCGATGGTCTGTTGTCTGTCCTACAATTTCCCACTGTAAACATTCACACCAGTGAGCATTTATCTAAAGTTTGTAAGTTGTCTTGCACTAGATACATGAGGGAAGGTTCTCATGAGAACCTTTACTGCTTTTAAATAAAGCAGTTTTTTTTAATGCAGCTCGTTTTCCTTAAAGGAAAATGAGATGCATTTCAAAAAAGAAAAATGACAGCTGTTGTCAGTATCCCATTGTGTGGACAAAGGGCTAGTCTAAAGCAATTAAACATTTCTATCAGTAAGTCTTTATGAGACCACGCAAATCAATATCTTTAGTAAACCTACCATTACTAATACACTATTCATTATAAAATATAGCAGAATATGTTGTTTAGTGAAATGAGTAAATCATATGGTGTTAGTAAATTATAGAAATACATTTCTCTTGGAGCAGCACATTTTAAAGTGATGAACGATTTTGCAGACTGATGATAAGATCAGCAGTTCTAAAAGGCATTTTATTTAAAAGTCAAGCAGAAGTCGAAAGAAATGTTCAGGCCTAGTCGTTTAAGCACAAGGGCGGGCCCGTTTGTGCCCGTTCGTGACCGGGCTTGACCGGACCGGGCCCCCCCTCTTGCATCTGTCGTCACCCATTCCAACACTAGTGAGGGGAGATGTCCTGTCGTGAAACAAGGATCAAGTCCTCTCTAGCCGGAGGCGCTATAGCTGGAGGTATGGAATTTTTTTTGATTAGAGCCAATACCCCAATTGACACTGAAATAAATGTCCTTGAAAAACGCTTATCAAAGGAACTATCGGCTATAAAGAGATCATCCCTTGGAACATTAGCTAATGCCAAAACCCCCGAGCGGCCCACTGAGTCTATTATTAATGATGCGGTTGGCCAAGCTACAATACCCAAGGAGGATAATCCGGGGGCTCTTGATTTGGACATTCTGGTTAATGAAATTCTCCCTGAAATTGATATAGTTCTTGACAACAATGTGTCCATCTCTTCTGAACCCAAAGATACGTGTAATAACATGTCTAATGGGGTTAAAGAAGGGGCAGCAACCAAACGCAAGAGGTCCTATAACAAGAAATGGGGTGGAAAGTCTAAATCAGCCAAGCATAAACACGATATCTCCAATTCCACACTAAGTCAAACCCAACCCCTGACTAGTAAGGAGTTAACATTAGAAAACCTGGGAGCCCTATTTAAATCACTTCTATTCCCTTTAGAGTCCAAAATGGAACGGATAGAACTCCGACTTACTAACATCGAAAAAATCACAGCTGCCATCTGGCTAAATCCACCAAGCCTAACACTCTGTGTAACCCACAAATTACTCCCACCATCCCTGGTCCCCCTTTAGCGAAAGACGCCCCCAACCAGCCCTGTCCCCCTATAGGCTCTCTAGCCTCAACCCATCATAACAATAATAAAATTCCCCCCTTGCTACCCTCAGGGCCAGTTCAAACATTGGCTAATGCTAACGGGGTAACGGTTGACGGCCAAATAGATTCCTCAGCCCCAGAACTGAGAGCCCCTAGACCGCGCCTGCCAGACTTGCCGCCAGAAGCTAATCGCTTCATGGTAGTTTTGGCTGGAGCCCCCCCGCTGGAAGCCGAGAACTTTAAATCCCTCAAAAGTAAAGTCGTTAGATGGCTGAACTGGAACAGACCCCTCCCGGCCCATCTTCACAACGAAATCATCATGGTCAGAAGGGTGCCCTGGTTGGGTAAAACCATAAAGTCTATAAATGGGGACTGTATAACGGTCAGTTTCAGAGACCCTAGAACGGTCTCACATATTTGTGCGGGTTTTAATAGATCTTTCGACTCCACCATTCAGACGCTACCAGTGTCTTTTTTCTTTCCTCCCAACCACCTGTACCATGACTGAGGAAGAGACGAATGGACCAGGGTTGAGTGGAGGGGTAGATATAGAAGATTTGATGCAAGACCGGTTACGATGCCCCCGGACACCCCTTTTTGTGATTATAACCGGTTCAGCTGTCTAGATGGTTTAGATGGAGTCGACTGACTACCCCTGACTCATGTTTCAAGCCCCCCCCCCTCCTGGCACTGGAAATAGTATACGAGAGGCTAAGGGTAATAGTATACCAATAGACTCAGCCCCTATAATGCCTCCCACCCCTACCTATTTTGTACCCCGGGACATTGGCCCTTATGCCACTTACCACCCACCAGCATCTACGGTCACCCTTGATGAAATCTCACCGACCACTGTGTCCATTAGTGCCCCTGTGACTATTGATCCTACAACGTGTATCTCTGGCTTCAAACTTGCTAGCTGGAACATCGCTGGTTGGAGTCGGCAAACGTTGTCCCTGGGTTGGAGTTAATCCCTTTCCCATTTTGACGTACTATGCTTACAGGAGACATGGGTTATGACAGATATCTTCTTTGATGGTTTTGTGTCCTATAATAACCCTGCACAAAGGTCTAACATGGGTAGGGCCAAAGGTGGGCTTGTAATTTTACTCTCTGTGAATTTCCCTGTACGTGTGATATCGCATTTGACTGTGGGCCTCCACTCACAAATTCTAAGATTGGAATACAAAAGGGGTCATGAAACTTTGTTGATCAACCAATATAATAACTTGTTTGATGCTACAAATACCTCTGTTGTGGATGAGCTCGATTTAGCTGTGAGGAAAATCTGTAAAGATACCCATAAGACCTATGATATCGTTTGGGGAGGGGATTTCAACATCCGTACTTGTCCCCATTCCTTTACAAATGTATGTGGGTTTGACGGGGATAACGGGGAAAATCGGGCACATTTTACCCACACACCCTACGGCGACTCTCTTAACTCCCTTATGCTAAACCTTGATTTGTTGATCCAACACCCGGCTACAGATAAAGAGGGTAACATTATACCAACTTTTGTTGGAAGGAATATGGCGTCTGTTATTGACTACCTACTGGTATCAGTACATATTGCCCCATTTTGTTCAGTCCCGATTGTCGTAGACTTTGGTAACAGCGATCATAATGCCATCACAATGTTGACCTCCATCTGGGGGTCCCAGCCCAGCGATAAGCGCATGATAGTAGATGATATAATTCCTTGCAGGCAAAATGGTATTCGTATTAAATGGTGTGGAGATAATTCGGAGAAGCTGATGCGTAAAATTGTGGGAGCTGGGTCGGAAGTGATATTTAAATGTCTGGACTATGATGCTACCCCCGGTGCATTATTGCTGATTTTGAGAAACTTGGCACTATATAAAAAGGTCCCTTACCATCACCAAGGGTTTATCCAAGAGGGCAGCCGTGGGCTGGTTTGACAGTGCTTGCACTAAATCTCTACAAGAACTAAAGCGGGCTCTGTCAAAACAACCCAGAGACAGGGAGGTTATCACACTCCTCAGGTCGACCTATAAACAGCAACTCATCTGTAGAAAACAGGAGTTAAGGGAGCAAGCCTGGGATAACCTGACAAAAGCGGCAGAGCTGCGCGACAGTAAGCTTTTTTGGAGTACGGTCAATAGTCCCTTCCTTCAAAAGGAAGATTTCCCAGTACTAACTGCCCAAGTTAGCGAGGACAACTGGGTACAATATTTCACAGGAATCTTTGATCCGGCCAGGGAGGCTCATGATAGCTTTTCTGCCACCCCTATTAAACCTAAGTTACCCCTGGGGATTACCCTCCAAGAAGTAGATATTGCCATCAGTAAGAGCAAAGGGGGGAAGGCACCGGGACCGGATGGGGTCCCGGTTGACCTGTATAAAACCAACCAGGCACTTTGGAGCCCACTCCTGACCCAGGTGTTCAATGCATCTGTTAGTGATAGTACACCATCTACCTGGAGCGAATCCATAATCCTGCCGATCTACAAGAAGGGAGATAGAGGAGAGGCTAAGAACTATTGCCCTATCTCCCTCCTGGATTCCTCACTTAAAATCATGAGCAGGGTCCTACTAGCGCGGTTGGTGGAATGGGCAGAGGACAATAAAATTCTTGCGGATTCTCAATTTGGTTTCCGCAAGGGCCTTGGGACAATCGAGCAGTGCATCAACCTTGATCTTATCATAGGGAAATATACCAAAGCGAAACAGGGGTCATTATTCCTCTGTTTTGCTGACCTCTCAAGTGCCTTTGATCTGGTGGACCATACTCTTTTATGGTCCACTCTACTTGAAATGGGAGCCCCAACAGCAATAATTTATTTCCTGGCCAGACTATATAACAAGCTCTCAGCCCAGATTCGCTTTGGCCAGGCAGGGGAATGCACCAAGAAGCTCAGAGTTAAATCCGGTATAAGCCAAGGATGTGTGCTGGCCCCGTTACTTTTCTCCCTTTTTAGGTCGAGGTATATCCGGTTTTGCCGAAGGCAAAACCGGATGTAAAGAGATCTTATGCTGTGTAGTAGGGCAGTTTAGACCCGCCTCTTAGCTCCGTTCGCTTTCATTGGCTGGCTTCCTAAACAGAGGCCAGCCATTGGAAGAGAAGTGAGTCATTCCAAACAAGCCCCGTCTTTTTCGGATTTGGGGGCGTCATTTTTGCTGTTCTTTAGCTCGTGACGTTGTCCGTCACTCAGGACAGCAAAACACGCCCCCAAATCCGAAAATGGCCGCTCGTTTCTCCAAGGCATTTTCTCCTTGCCTCGGAGAAACGTGGTGGTGTTTTTGGAGCTGCTCGCCTCCCTAGAAGCTGCTCGGCTTCGCTCCTCTCCTCCCTTCCCTCTGCCCTCCTCGTCGCGCTCTCGCCTCCCTCCCCCCCACCCCCGCCACCCCCGCAGCTCTCCTCCGTCGTGCCAAAAATCACATCGGACCGCATTTGGTCCACTTCTTCACTCCTCCCTAGGAGCTGCTCGGCTCCGCTCGCCTCCTCCCTTACGGCGGATGGGGCTTCCGCCCAGCGCCTCGGAGCCGAGCTGCTGTCTTTACCGCCCACACGCAACACAAGGAGAAGCAAATTGCTCCTGCCGCTTCCTTGCACACACGCTGTGCTGATTCAGAGGCTATCGGCTCTTGCCGCTTTTCCACCCACAAGCGGTGCAGAGGACCCGGCACTCCCCCCGCCCACACACTGCCAAGGCTGTATCTCTAGCAGCCAGTCTGGGGACCCGTGCTGGTGCCCTCTCGTGTGCCAGCTGCATTCAGAGTCACCCGTGTTCCAGTCAGAGGCACCCGCTGTACCCTCTTCATTCATTGTGAATGAACCTCCCATGCCAGGCCCCCCAGCCCCTTCCCAAACTCCTCTACCCCTCTCCGTAGTGCACCCCGCCTTGCCACCTCCGGCCCACAGTCTGCCCAACTGGGCACGTCTGTTCTCTCAGACCACAGTCTCCCTCTTCGTCGTGTGCCCTCCCCCACCCCTCAGTCAAGCACCTTACCACCCCAAGTATTCTCAACTCAGGCGCACCTCATACACCCCTAAACCATATGTGCCACCCGTGATGCCAACTCTTTACCATCTCACCCAGTCCTGTGTTTGCAACCTGGCTGCACAGGGCACGCCCCCCCCCTCCCAGCTGTCACCTTTCCACCTGCACCCCTTGTGTTAACGAATCCTCTACACCTCGCCGTACGCGCCCATCTGCACCCCGTTATCACCAATGCAACTGAGCCCCGTGTTTACCACTCCGCCTTCACCCCATTTTTTATCATTTATCAGTCCGCCTGCCCTGATACTTGAGCTGATGCGCGTGCACCCGTCACCTTTCCATCAATGTACCTGCATCGCACCTGCCGCTCAACTCCCACCCCCCCCCAAAAGTACCATCCCACCCGCCAGCTTTAACCAGCCCATGTGAACCCCACGGATTATCAATGCTTCTGTGTGTACCCCCTTTATTATCTCGCCAATTGCCCCCTTTTATTTCTTGCAGAATCAATCCACCCATCAGTCAAGATTCCACATGCCCCCTGGGATGTTTCCTTTATTGGATTTTTTTGTTTGTTACTATTATTACCGTGGCTGTAATACATTTATGCAATAGAGTAGTTTATCGCTCAAGTGCACCCATTTCATCGCCAATCCATCTGAACCCCTCCTGCTCGTGTTTCCATCCTCTGCACCCCATTTCGTTTCAGTTCATCTGCACCGCATTAGTTCTTGCTCCCCCCAGCACCCCTAGAAGTGCCCGACCTTCTGCGCCTCTCTCTCCCTGCCAAGGCGTCTGCCCTCCAGCCCCCCTTGGCAGCCCCTCCGGCTCCACGCCCCGTCTTTGACCCGGCAGCATCTTCTCTGGGTGCAGTGACGTAACAGTACCCCCCACGGTGCGGGGCGCCCCGGAGTTCCAGGGGGCCCCACTGGCACCGCGCACGGGCCCCTGGCCCTAGAGCTCTTGGCAGGCTCTGGAGCGTGGGAGGAGGGGGGACCTCGCCCTCCATGCACTGAGCAGAGGGGGGGGGGGCTCACGCTTCTTTACGCCACTGTCTGGGTGACACGCTGGGGTAGGGCACATATATGGCCCCTGGATGGGTCACCATACCCCCCCCCCGCCCCCCCCCCCTCGAGTTTCAGTCTCGAGGCTGCAGGGGGCGTCAGGCCAGCTTTAATGAAACACAAACTGCCACCCAAACCCTACCCGCCAAACGACCCCACCACCTCCCGATGCAAAATTCAGTCACCCTCTTAGAAATGATGGCCAAAGGGCCAGTTACATTTTTTACAGGAACAAAATATGTTAAATAGAAACGTAACTAGACGCTTCAGACACCAGTGACCACGGTCAGAGGGCAGCTAGAAACCCCCGGCGCTGCTCCCGTGGCAGTTCAATACACACCCAAACCATTATGGCAGTAGGGAAACCTGTTTGAATTGGTCAGCCTGGCAGCCCCGGGGGATAGGGTCATGACCCTCAGGTGTGTCAGGCATGCCCGAGTCTTATTTGTGAAGGGGGTCGCGGGCGGCCTCCCCATGGTGCCAGCTTCGATCTGAGCATTCAGATTGGAAGTGTAAAAGAACGCTTACTTGCATAGCGCTTCAGGTCTAAATTAAGACCTTTTTTTTCCAAAGCGCTGCTGTTTTGCCCAGAGATAGATCTGTGAGGTAATTTGCTCAGGATCACCCAATGTGTCAAATGGGCGAGCTGGGTTTAGCACCAGGTCCGTACCCACCTCCCCGAGCGATGATACACCGTGGAAACCATCCTTTTCTAATCCTGGAAGAGGGTGTGAGGTTGAAATACATCCCGGTGGTCTGTGGGTATTTATGCCCCTTTCACTCTGGGTGAATTGGCAGATTCATGGCGCGCGCACAAAGCCCTGTGTTGGGCCGGTGGGGGAGGGGGGCACCTGCTTGGCTGCTCCCAGAAGCGCCGCAGTGTGAACTCCAAGTGCCGCTCCCGCACCCCGCTCTGGGCTCCCACGTGAAAGAAACGGCCCGCCAGGCCCCCGGTTAGAGATGGGTCAGTGCCTGCCTCCCTCGGGTCTTCCCAGCCTCCCCAGCGTGCAGATGCCAGATAGGATCTCAGTCCCCTGCAGTTTCCTCGGTTGACGACGAAAACAAGAGCCGCTTCCTCTGCTCTGGCGCGGGCACGGGCAGTCAGATAAGTTTTCTTTAAATTTATTTTTTAACCCCCGCGCGAGTCTAGAACCCCCCCCCCCCACCCCCGCGAGTATTGTGTGGGTGAAATTAAGCCCTTGATTGAAAAAAAATGTTCTTGGGTCTGCTTTTGCTTACGCACATTAAACGCAGATATAAATATGTTTTAACCTTCCTATTGGTTTCTGAAAGAGAGATCGCCTAATGTACAGTTTAGATGTATTGGATTGTTTTGAATGGTTATCTGTAGTCTTCAGATCTCAAATGTATTCAGCGTTGTTTTTGCCTCTTTGCTTATAAAGCAGCCAAACAATTGTCTGCCACACTTTAAACAGCTTTTTGGAATCCATGACCAGTGTTGGTATGTAGATTCAGTGATTCCACGTACAACCAAGGGGTCGCCCACAGTCAGACCACAGCCAAGTTAACTGAATTGTTTACAGTGAGACCAGCATCTGATTAGTGTGCTAATCAAACCACAGTCTCTATTACTAGAGTACTTTTAGGTTACAAGGTGATGGACCGGATCGACTCCTCTTTCCTTCCCTATGATACCTGCACTTTTTAATTTGTTATACCTTCAGTTTAATACATGCTCCAATATATGATCTATATGAAAGAAAAAGGTGATGAAATGAAAGGAATCCCATGCATTGCACTTGATACATTTTTAGAAGTTTAGAAGTTATTTTGAAACCTATTCATGTGCTATTGGCAATGTAAATGACAATGTCATTTATTTGTTTTGTAGGTGGCTCTATGTGTGGGTGGCTCTGTCTGTGTGAGGGTGGCTCTGTGTAGGGTATAGCTATTGGCATTGTAAATGACAATGCCATTTATTTAACGATTAAGCTATTGGCAATGTAAATGACAATGCCATTTATTGATGATTTAAAAAAAAAAAGAAAAGAAATGTCATAAGCAGTGCCAAAAGCTCTACCTTTAATGATGCCGAGACCATTGCATTGTAAATGCTTGTTATAAATTCTATGGAGTCCGAACTAAAGAGGGTTCAAGCTGATTCCCCGCAGATAGACGGCAACCCAGTCCCGGTCCTGCTATATGCAGATGATACGGTCCTTCTCTCGAGAACCCCAAATGGTCTCCAAAATCTTATGAACTATTTTTATGATTTTACTCAGGGGAGAAAACTAAAAATTAATAACTCTAAGACTTTTATCATGGCCTGTGGGAAAAAGGTGAAACATCTTAAACCATTCCAGTTTAAGGAACACAGAATAGAGGTTGTGGATAAATTCTGTTCTCTTGGCATAACTTTTAACAGTAGTGGGTCATGGGCATCCGAGATAAATGTGAAGGCCAAGATGGGTAAAAGCTCCTCTGGAGTATTTCGTTTTGTTTCAAAATTGGGCAGTCGCCGCATCCCAGATATGTTAAACATCTACAGGCATAGATGCGCATCCATTGCCCTATATGGCTCAGGAGTATGGGGATACTGTAACCATGGGGATCTGCAAGTAACAGAGAATCAGTTCCTCAAAAGACTTCTGTGCCTCCCCTCTTCGGCATCCACCGAACTGACCCATAAAGAGGCTAGGCTGGATCATTTGACAGATTTAACGGGCTTGAGTCCCCTTATGGTTTGGAGGTCAATCTGGGCAAAGGACGAAATAGGATTTACCAGGCGAATTATCCTAGATTGTCTTCGGCTGGACAATGTTTATAAGATCCCCTGGTTAAAATACGTTTTTACGTCCTATAAAGAAATCTTCAATCTGGACATTTTTGATGATCCTTTAAGTGCTGTTAATTTACCCAAACAGGAGGTTAAAAATGTTTTCTTGGTGACCAAATCAAATATGTGTAGAGTCCAATGTAGCCACTTTACAACCCATGTTTTTTACCATTCCAACAAGGAGGTTGGCCAGGGCATGCCTATGTATTTAAAAGCAATTACCAAACAATCACATCAGTTTGTTCTCACTAGGCTGAGATTAAGCGTTGTCCATAATTTGGTGGCATTCCCACGGATGAAAATATATAGTTCAAGCCCTTGCCCGTGTGATGGCACCACCAAACAAAGCACACTGCACTTTATGCTAATCTGCCCATTGTACTTGCACATCCGTCTATGTTATCTTAAACCTGTTTTTACGACATACTCTGTGTCTACTACTGCCCATGCCATGAAATTACTATTTGCACTTGACACTTTGGATATCTGTTTTTTTACCGCTACCTTTATTCTAAAAGCTGTGTCCCATAGGAAAAGTCTGTTTTTTTTAGTCTGATTTATCTGTAAAAATTTAATTGTGTGGTCGAATACTTGTCCTCAATTGAGCTGCTGCATTTTATTGTGACCTATACTTTTTTTGTGTATTTTATCATGTAATCTTTTAACACTGTATGCTTTTATGATTGATCATCAATATTCGAATAAAGCTTATGAATTGAATTGAATTGGCAACATATATTCTTATGTGCATGTTGTTACGTAGCTTTCTATGTACATATTTGCGTACACGTTCGTGGGGCAGTACACACTGGACAGTGTGTACAGATGACAAATACACACAGACACAAACACACACTTCTGTTTCCCAGTCACATTAGTTTGTATGAATGTGTGACTGACTGAGTTTGATCATATTTTCTTAAATGTTTTTTAGGGATAGGTGTGTGTCTGTCTCCTGTTCCTGAACTTTACATTGTTGCTTCCAATGCTTCAATGTGCCTCGGAAATAAGAAAAACAGGCTGTTTCTAACTTTCATTAAAAAATGGCCCAATTTAGCATGCTTTTGTAAAAACTGCCTAATGTTTTGTCTACATCCAGGGCCGGACTGAGAACATATGTGTGAGGGGGTGCTGGTGGGAAACACTGCTGCTTCTTTTGTTACAGGGGGTCGATATTGCAGCACTGCTGCAACACCGGCCCCCAGTAACAAACAAGCATTTACAATGCAATGGTCTCGGCATTATTAGAGGTAGAGCTATTGGCATTGCTCATTACATTTTTTTTCCATTTTTTCTTTTTTAAACATAAATAAATGGTATTGTTATTTACAATGGCAATAGGTGAGCATTAGAGAGTAGTAGAGAGTATTCATGGACACAGAGCCACACAAACAGAAAGCCACACACACACAGAGCCACACACACACACACACACAAACAGAGAGCCACACACAGAGAGCCGCACACACACTCAGAGACCCACACACACAAAGAGCCCCCCTCACACACACACAGAGCCCCACACACACACACACAGAGCCCCCCCCACACACACACACACACAGAGCTCCTCACACATAGAGAGCCCCGCACACACACACAGAGAGCCCCAACAAACACACACAGAGGGCCCCCACACACACAGAGAGACCCCCACACATTTACAATGCAACGGTCTCGCCTTTGCAAAAGTTAGAGCTATTGGCATTGTAAATGAATTTTTTTTTTATTTATGTGTTGGTTTTGAAAACATATAAATAAATGGCATTGTCATTTACAATGGCAATAGCTGAGCATTGATGTGTGTGTGCTCACACTGCTCACTTCTCACTAGTGGAGAAAATACGGCATGAGAGTTGTAGGGGAAGGGGAATCCTTTAAAGAGAGTCATTTTCTCTCTAGATTTCCTTTCTCTTTTTGAAACTAAGGAGCAGCAACATTGTCTTGGTCATTGTCTTGGTGTCACCAGGGCTTTAAGCCGAAGCTTTTCCAATATTATATGCAACCCATAGTTGCTGCTTATTTATCTTATGTAACTAACGACTATTGACACAGTCATTAGTTTTGACGTGTTGCAGATATGTTACTTTTATAAATATATCTGTATGTAATGACAGAAACAGCAAAACATAGGCCGGAAACACACTATACTATTAAGCACAGACTTTTAGTTTACATGTTTTTAAGCCATGCCCTTAATTGTATTGGCCACGCCCTTTTGAGAGACCCCCAGTTTCTTTCATCCCACTTAAAGCCCAGTCTGCATGATTTACTTCTTGCCCCCCCCCCCGCACCCCCCCCAGAGAAGGCTATTTCTCTGCTCTGATTACTTTGTCCAACCGTCACATGCTGCTGCACTCACGCCCGTACCTGCACACTCCTCCGGGTTCTTCTCCTCAGTGTGACTGCTCGCCGGTATGATCTCTGTGTCTCGGGCGGAGCAGCCTCGGAGATGGAGAGGCACGGAGAGGGAGAGAAACAGTGAAGAGGGCCGGGGAGGAAGAAACAGAGGCGTATAGCAGCCACTTGTGCTCTGGTCGATCATGATGAGTATTTTTAATGAGAACAGCAATTAACTATTTGATGTTCCAAAGGAGCATAATTTCTAGAATTTGGCAAATCATTAAATCAAGCTTAACATCACACCTCCTTCTTTTATGGTTCTTTTATTCGTAAGCAGGAGATACATTTTACATATTTTTCCTTCCTAAAAATCCATTCTCCCTATTGTTGGAAGGCACCCATTTATATAGTTGTAAAGTAGGACGGGGGAACAAGTTGTAAGTTACCTACCCATAGGCTTCTTTTCATTTCAGAACCCAGGTTTTTATTACCATATTCAAATATACTAATTTTGTCCTTGTAACCTGCAGAAATGGGTTCTAATCCTGGCATCAGCACAGGACCCAAAAAACACAGTTGATGGACACAGAGATGAGGCTGATCAAAAACGTACTACTTGGGCCATTTTGTAAAAAAAAGAAAAGTCTCATGCTTTCGTGCCAGAAACAGGAGTGTATTCTCACCAGAATTTGAATTCTGCTAGGGGAAGTGACAAAAGGCAGTACAGTTAGAAAATTTGCTCTAATGAGACTTATAAAGTAAGCCAGAACGGTTTTTACTGAAGCTTTTCACCTTTTAGCCAATTTCTTTGCAGAGGAGAGGTTGTAAAAATAATGAATAGGCTGACTGTGCCTATCTCTGGCCCGCTGGGCTCCGCCCACCATCTGCCGCCACGTTGTTCTGGCTCCTACACTGCTTTTTTCCTTTTCCAGCACTATATTTCTCATGCAATATAATTAAATTATTAATAAATCATTCAGTGTAGATTAGGTGCTCCTTTCATAGTAAATACACCAAGAATTCTGAATGAACTGAAAACGTTCTAGTATCAAAGGTAATGTCAACTGAGCAGCGTTTGTATGTTTGCTCACAGAAAATCTACTGGTAAGAAAATAAAAATTTGACGTGATGTTTAAAAGTGAGGGGACAGTGATGAAGGAGTATGATCCTTGGCCGATGCACTGTGATCACATAAACAGACTATAACTGGAAATATCTTGAGAACATGGTTTTTGGAAAGAATTATTTGAAATAGAACATCTGTTGTAAAATACGTTTTTAACAATGCTCCTTAAATCACTTCGGTTTCAAAATGTTGTAAATAGCCAGTTTTATTCTTCCCAATAAAATGGTGATCAAATTACCGGCACGTTAAAGATGAGACATTTGGCGTAGGTCGGATTCGAACTCGTGACCTGCAGCTTGCACCAGATGCCAATGATGACCAACACTTCACAGGCGTGCACCCCAAAAGAAGAAAACAATCGGCAAACTCCTTCTACAAGCATAACCATGCACACAGTATCCTGCAGAAATACATAACAGGATCTAGCCGGCCCAATGCAAGACCGTCCTTTCAGTAAACAATGCATACCCCATTCTAACCAGGCCGGCCAATATCCAATAGAATCATAATTGAATCAACAGAGAACAAGGAAATGCAAAATGCACAGAACAGTGTGCCTCTGAGCGAGCACCTCAGCACCGTAAAGTGTGCCCAGATTCCAAAGGAGGTGCTGCACTATACAGATGGGTATTATGGGCTATACAAATGCATGGAGCATAACATATTTAAGAACAGACGTCTATACCCTTACACACGTTGATTGCCTTCTACAAACGTTACCGTGCTGAAGTCTATTTAACTTTCAAACGGCATACTTTGCCCTTCGTTTGAAGTCATCCCTGTATTTTAGAAAACAAAAAGTATTCCGGATGTACGGTGAGATATACTCTCTAAATAACATCTGCAAAAATATGTACACACATTAATATTAAACATCACCCAACCTGCGTCAGCTGGTATATGTGTAGTTCGGGTTCCTTTAATGTGTGCTGTGCAACCGGCTGCACACAGGGCAACTTCCTCTCAGTGGTGAACTGTGGTTGTACTGTTTCCATATTCACAGAGCTTTGTGCAGCGAAAGGTAGAATTGGCGGGAATACCAACATGAAAGCAATACCACAATTTATTCCTCAATCCTCGCTGAACTGCACAAACAGCAGTGCACCCCAACAACATGTTAAAACGAACAGTGACGTAGCAAGGGAGTCATTGGCCTATTATGCAAGGAAAGAAACCGTGACTGTCTGCAGACAGTTTGGTAAAAAAAGGCAATCATGATTTGTTGTCAGACTCATACCTCAGGTTTCCGGTGCCACTGCACCTGCTGCACTATTGGTAGCCAAGCCCCAGAACCGAAGGAAACGCAAGTTCTGCAGCACACCTGCTCGCCGTGGACTAGTTTGGAATCCACTATGCTCATCACGCTGTCTGTCATGTACAAAGTCCAGGGGTAGGGCTAGACAAACCAGCACAGCACTGTAGAAGTGAGAACGTGAAAGAATGACACGGGTGCCTTCTCAGGTACAATGGGAGACATGTTCCTGTGTGTGGAGAAATACAGTAAAATTACGTTTTTGCAACAAAAAGCTGAATGTGTTTCTGAACTCAGCATTTTAGGAGGATGTGTAACTTTTAGCACAATTGTTGTGAGGGAACATGGCAACCTATTTAAGCCTGACCTCTTGAGCATCTTACTGTCAGATCAATTGTTGCGTATAGTATAAAAGATATGTATATGGGGGACTGAAAGCATAGTCAATTGTAAACAATGTGAGGACGGTCAGCAGCACCATCAAGTGTACATGTGCACCAGAGGATGAGTCTGCAGTCTGAGCGCATGCGCACCACCGCCCTCGAGATTACTGCATAGAGGGCTCGAGGGAAAAAGTGAAAATGTTAACTTTTAGCAGACTCCTAGACTCGCAGTTATCTGTCAGACTGTCAGCTTGAACCCTGGTAATTGTTATCAATGACTGACCTCAAAGTGACCCCAATTACACAGGTGCTGCACCCCAGGCGGTGGGAGAGCAAATTATTCATCCCAGTCTATGTTGCCATGTACTTCAAATTGCCCAGTTACACTTTGGATAACGTGTGATGGGGGGACAGTTATTGCAAATTATACGCGTTCTTGCAAATTATGAAGTGTTTCCATTTATAAATGAAGTTTGAAAATAGGTAGCTTGGCAGACGGGACGGCACATCTGGTCAGAAAGCACAGCACATCTGCACGTGTGTAAACAGGTGAGGCGGGCCCTCCCTTCAAGAGCAGAAGCTAGGTCTCCACAAACTAATAATCTGTTTACATTATTTATAATATCCACATTCCTTGTTTTGGAGGTGGTGCAATTGCTGAAGGACCCGTGAGACAATTCTTTTCCAAAAGCGGAACAGACTCTGCCCTATTCCCCAAATTCTCATCACTTCAGTGGAACGTTTACCCTGTACCAGAACTTCCAATGTCAGGTAACTCTGATAAAAATCCCTGGTAGGTTGAGAGCTATCTAAACTTTACCCACCCCTTTCCAGGTAATCTTTGTCATTATTAACTCAGCAACCCCCTTTACCCAAGAGTACAGCCGCCTACAGGAGTCCGGCTGCAGCTGTACCCACACTCTGCCGCCGCCCGGTGTCTGCCTTCATCCCCGGGAGGGGGCCAAGCATGTTTATCACGAAGCATCCTGCAGTGACAGACGACGTCACAGGGCTAAAGAATGCAAAAAATCACGCCCCCGAATCCGAAAAAGACGGAGCCTATTCGGAGGGGCAGCTCTCTCCTCCAATGGCTGGCCTCCATTTAGGAAGCCAGCCAATGGAGGTGAGAGGGGCGAGGGAGGAGGGTTCCAAATCCCTACTAAGAAGCATACGATCTCCTCCCGGAAGCTGGCAAGCCAGCATTTCCGGTCCGAGACCGAAAAAACGGCCCCACTGGCCCAAAACCAGCCCCCACCTTTCCAGCCCACCGGGAAAACACCCAGTGCCCACTACGGCCAGTTCGGCCCTGTCTACATCCATCAGCTTTGTCAAGGGAACGTGGTTTAGGGATGTGAGCAGATGAAAACATGTTGATGGGTGTGTTATTCTCTGTGTATAGCTTTCTGTGAGCAAGTGATCTGAGGCTGGATGTGTTCATCTCTTGGGCATTGGGAAACTGTGAATGTGTGGATTTCTAGTCAAGTCAAGTCATACAATTTATATAGCGCACTACATACCCAGAGGGTTTCAAGGCGCTTAGGAAGGGGAGGAGGATTATTTGTCAAATATCCACGTTTTAAGCTGCTTTCTGAACGCTAGGTGATTCTGGGTGAGGCGAAGGTAAGCGGGGAGTGAGTTCCATGTTTTGGCAGCCAGGTAAGAGAAGGATCTGCCTCCCATGGTGGTCTTGTTGATGTGAGGTACAGTGGCGAAGGCTTGGTTGGAGGAGCGAAGTAGGCGGGGGGGGAGTAGAAGGACAGTCGGGAGTTGAGGCAGTCTGGTCCGATGTCGTAGAGTGATTTGTGTGCGTGGGTGAGCAGTCGACAAGTAATCCTCTTATTGACGGGTAGCCAGTGGAGATCTTTAAGGTGACCAGAGATGTGTTCGTTGCGTGGGATGTCTAATATGAGTCTGGCTGAGGCGTTTTGGATTCGTTGTAGTTTCTTCTGGAGTTTGGCGGTGGTGCCTGCGTAGAGGGTGTTTCCGTAGTCCAGTCGGCTCGTGACCAGAGCATGGGTGACTGTTTTCCTTGTTTCGGTGGGGATCCAGCGAAATGTTTTTCTGAGCATGCGAAGAATGTTGAAGCAGGAGGAGGATACGGCGCTGACTTGTCTGTTCATTGATAGTGAGGAATCCAGGATGACGCCAAGGTTTCGTGCGTGGTCTGTCGGGATGGGTGCATTTCCGAGGGCTTCCGGCCACCAGGAGTCGTCCCAAGCAGAGGGGGATTTACCTAAGATGAGGACTTCTGTTTTGTCTGAGTTCAGTTTCAGTCGGCTTTGTTTCATCCATTCGGCGACTTCTTTCATTCCTTCGTGAAGGTTAGTTTTGGCGGTGCTGGGGTCTTTGGTGAGAGATAGGATCAGTTGAGTGTCGTCCGCGTAGGAGATGATGTTGAGGTTGTGTTGGCGGGCGATGGCCGCGAGGGGGCTCATGTATACGTTGAAGAGGGTGGGACTGAGTGAGGATCCTTGTGGTACTCCGCAGATGATTTCAGAGGCCTCTGAATTGAATGGTGGGAGGCGGACTCTCTGGGTTCTTCCGGTGAGGAACGAGGTGATCCATTCCAGTGCCTTTCCTTGGATTCCGATGTTTCTGAGGCGATGTAAAAGGGTGCTGTGGCAGACTGTGTCGAAGGCTGCGGAAAGATCGAGGAGGATGAGGGCGACTGTGTCTCCATTGTCCAGTAGAGTACGGATGTCGTCTGTTGCTGCGATGAGGGCGGTCTCAGTGCTGTGTTTGGCTCGGAATCCAGATTGTGAGGGGTCGAGTGAATTGTTGGCTTCGAGGAAGGCGGCGAGTTGGTTGTTGACAGCTTTCTCGATGACTTTGGCCGGAAATGGAAGAAGCGAGATGGGGCGGTAGTTTTTGAGTTCGGTGGGGTCTGCTGTTGGTTTTTTCAGAAGGGCGGTGAGTTCAGCGTGTTTCCAAACTTCTGGGAAGGTGGCGGAATTGAAGGAGCAGTTGATGACGTCTCGGAGGTGCGGAGCTATGACGAAGTCTGCTTTGTTGAAGATGTGGTGAGGGCATGGGTCTGTGGGGGATCCAGAGTGGATGGAATTCATCAGGCGGATGGTGTCCTCCGTGGAGATGGGGTTCCAGGCATTAAGGGTGTTAACGGGGGGAAGATGGTCAGCTGATGGTAGGGTGGGTTGGTTTCCGGGTTGGTTGTCAAAGCTGTTGTGGATGTCAGCAATCTTGTTGTGGAAGAAAGAGGCTAGGGAATCGCAGAGGGTTTGAGAGGGGGAGATGTCGTTGGAGTTGGCCGAGGGGTTGGAAAATTCCTTGACGATGTTGAAAAGTTCCTTGCTGTTGTGGGCGTTGTTGTCAAGTCGATCTTTGAATGCTGTTTTCTTGGCTTTTCGGATCAGTTGGTGGTGAGTGCGGATGGCGCTTTTGAATGCGTCCTTGTTGCTGGTGGATGGGTCTTTTTTCCAGGCCTTTTCAAGGGAGCGGCACAGTTTCTTGGACTTCTTGAGGTCATCGTTGAACCATGAGGCCTTCTTGATACCAAGTTTGTGTTGACGTTTTTTCATTGGTGCTAGGGTGTTGGCGGTGTTGGAAAGCCAGAGGGTGAGGTTAGATGCGGCTTCGTTGGCGTTAGAAGAGAGGGCTGGGGAGGTTTGAAGGAGCGATGTGGAGATCTGCTCCGTGGTGATTTTGTTCCAGTTTCTTTGTAGAGTTGGTTGGAGGTGGGCGATGGGTTTCGGTTTGTTGTAGGTGAAGTGAACGCAGCTGTGGTCAGTCCAGAGGAGATTCGTAGTGTGGCTGAAGGAGACATGGTTGCTGGAGGTGAAGATGGGGTCGAGTGTGTGACCTGCGATGTGGGTGGGGGAAGTGACTAGTTGTTTAAGTCCAAGGTTGGCGAGGTTGTCCAAGAGGGTGGTGGTGTTGCGGTCTTTGCTCTTTTCAAGGTGGAAGTTGAGGTCTCCCAGAAGGATGTAGTCTTTAGAGGGGAGCGCGTGTGGGGTGATGAAGTCCGTGATGTCTTCACTGAATTTTGCGCGGGGACCTGGTGGTCTGTAGAGGAGGGTGCCTCTGAGAGTGGTCTTGGGGTCGATGTGGATCTGGAAGTGAAGGTGTTCGGAGTTAGCGAGGTTGGCGTCAGAGCTGGTCGAGATGCGGATTGTTTTCTTATGGACGATAGCGATTCCGCCTCCTGTATGGTCCGTGCGGTCCTTGCGTGTGATCTTATAGTCGTCAGGGATAGCGATGGCGATGTCTGGGGCGGAGGAGGCGTTCATCCATGTTTCCGTTAGGAAGGCGACGTCAGGAGAGATGGTGTCTAGTAGGTTCCAAAGGTCAATGGCGTGCCTGTGGACCGAGCGGGTGTTGAGAAGGATGCATTCTAGGTGGTTGGGGTCGGGAGTCTGTGTTGTGGACGCAGCGGATATGCTGTCGGTGCCGATGAATCTGCAGGAGAGGCAGGAGAATGGGCCATGGGTGCGTCCAGGAGCGGCTTGGACGCAGTTGGGGGTGCGACCGGGGTTAAGGGCTAGGAGGGTGGCAGCATCGTAAGTAATGCGGGGGGGTTGGGCAACGCGAGGGGCAGGGGGTCTGGCGCTGGGCGCGGTCCAGGCGCGGACGGGCGTAGACGGGCTTACCTTTGGCGCGCCTTCGGCGCGGATTGGGCGCGGTCGCTGCGCGTAAACGCTGCGCGCAAAAACATCTGTCATATATGGATGGAGGAAGGGGAGGGGCGAGGGCGTCTCAGCTGGGAGGCGGGGCGGGTCACGAAGGAGGACAACAACAACTAAAATGGCTGCGTAGGGGACAGCGGAGCGGAGCGCTTGGGGCGAAATGCGCTGGTGCAATGTAAATGCCTTCTAACAGTGCAAAAAGTAAAGCGTTACAAAGATCAGCGTTACAGAGCGGCAGTCAGGCGCGTTATTAAGCAATTGCAGACAAAGCGGCAATCAGGCACGTTATACAATACTTTTACACAGAGCGGCAAGCAGGCGCGATCTTAAATAAATAAATAATTTCACCCAGAGCGGCAAGCAGGCGCGATATCGATTCGATCTTGTCAGAAGCGGCAGGCAGGGCACGCTGCAGGTCTAGAGTGGGGGTAAGAACACACAGCGATACCGTGGATCACCAGGGAGGCAAGGGAGCGACCACTCTGCTGGGGAGCGAAGCGAGTCACAGCGCGTGGAGAGCAAGGAACGCTGTATTAGCGTAGTGGGAGGGCGTCTCAGCTGGGAGGCGGGGCGGGTCACGAAGGAGGACAACAACAACTAAAATGGCTGCGTAGGGGACAGCGGAGCGGAGCGCTTGGGGCGAAATGCGCTGGTGCAATGTAAATGCCTTCTAACAGTGCAAAAAGTAAAGCGTTACAAAGATCAGCGTTACAGAGCGGCAGTCAGGCGCGTTATTAAGCAATTGCAGACAAAGCGGCAATCAGGCACGTTATACAATACTTTTACACAGAGCGGCAAGCAGGCGCGATCTTAAATAAATAAATAATTTCACCCAGAGCGGCAAGCAGGCGCAATATCGATTCGATCTTGTCAGAAGCGGCAGGCAGGGCACGCTGCAGGTCTAGAGTGGGGGTAAGAACACACAGCGATACCGTGGATCACCAGGGAGGCAAGGGAGCGACCACTCTGCTGGGGAGATTATGTGTATTTGTATTTTAGGATCTGCTGGGTGATCTATGTTTGTCAGAGCAGGAAAGCTGCCCATGTCTGCAAACGGATTCACATCCACACAATGAAAATAGGCATGGAAATGCACCGCACCTTTCATGTGCAGACTTCCGTATGTGTTGGGTGGATGAACTTGAACATTTTAAGTGGAATGTTAGTATTGAAATGTCCCATGCATTGCTCAGGAGAGTGTGCACTACTTCCCCAGGTTCCCCACAACATCTTTCTAGTGGTTTTTCATTTTGTTGCCTCTGCAAACATGGCAATCTTGCATGTACATTGAAGTCTTGAAGTGACGCGAATGAAACTCATATCTGTGTTCGGTAGTCTAGAAGGGCTCAAGTGCTGTGCGGGTTTGTTTCCTTTGATTAGCAGTGCTCAGGTCCCTGATTAATAAAGGTCTTCTGCGCACACTGTCATGGGTCAATTGAGCCTAAGTGTGACCTTCTCCCAAATAAACACGCTCCCAGGTTACAGAAGTGTAGCGTAAGCAGATTTAAGCTGATACTCTACAGGGCAGCTGTGTACCCTCATGTCACGACTGTAAAGCTGCACCGACAAAGCCAATAGGTCTGGTTTTGGTTGTGGATCTTTTGCCTTTACCAATGCTTAATTTGTGAAGGTGTTTTTGAGGTCGAGCCTACTGGACAGCACATATGCTCAAGTGGTCAAGAGCTTCTTCTACCTCAACTGCTGCTATGCAGGGCCGGAGTGGCCGTAGCAGGCACCAGGGGCCTCATTTATGAGGCCGTGCGTCACTTTTACGCCGCTGGTACGTCACTTTTTGTGACGCACCAGTGGCGTAAAAAATGCGCCTTGTTGCACCATATTTACAAAGTGATGCATCTAGGTAGATTTGTCACTTTGTAAACCCCTGCGCCACATTATACCTGCGCCAGGTATAATGTATGCAAGGGGGGCGTATTGACGCAAGGAAGGGTCGTAGAAGTGAAGCAGTGAAATCTATGAGATTTCACTGCGTCACTTTTAGGACGCCGTTGCGTCAAAATCTTTCACGCAGCGATGCGTCATTTCTCATAAATGAGGCCCCTGGTGTTTTTTCCCAGTGGGCCGCCGGGGTGGGGGCCATTTTTATTACCGGGTCGGTTTTTCAGTATAGTTGCAATATCAGCCCACTGTAACAAAGCAGCTGCAGTGTTTTCCAGGCGCACTCCCACCCCCTTTAACCCCACCCTCCCCGGCTGGTCCGACTCAATTGCCTGGGCCGGTTTACATTTCCAGTCTGGCCCTGCTGCTATGTAAAAAATATTGTGTACAATTAAGCAATGAATCAAACCCTGTTTGGTACAGTCAGGTTCCTCAGTGCCCTTCCATTTCCGGTTCTTTGCAGCAGTGTTGCGATCTTAGAGTTTCTTGAGCTTAAATGGATGTAATTTCTGATATTTACATGTTTCCTTCGTCTTCATTGTTTGATTTTGCTCACGAGAAAGTGTCACTCATAGTCATTGAATGTCACTCATAATTACACTGAAGTTATGAATATGTCACACATAAGCAATCTATAACCTTGGCAGCTATGATGGTGACTAAATTGAAGGAATTTGAGGGCTTGCATCCTACGTCATACAAGGAGGGACATAGCACCAAAGGGTAGATTACAACAGTAGGTCTGGCTTTAAAGTAATGACTCATGGTAATGTGAAGAATTACTAGTAGGTAGCATGGAAATGTATATGTATATGTGCAGAATAATATTTCTGTAGGTTGAATGATCAGGTGACAGTAGCACGTTCCAGTCAGACCTAAACCTCCATTTAGTTTAAAGACTAAATAAAAGCCTTTCTAAACCACTCCCTCTGACTCTTTCCCCTGCACCTCCCCTTTACTCATACCAAACCTCCTCCTACTGCTATAAACTCCCCCCAAAACGAAAATCTAGGGGCATATTATCAAGGGGGTTTATCTCCGCTTTTTTGGCTTTAAAACCCAAGAAAGCGGAGATAAAATTATCTCCCTATTACCAAGCTGCTGCTAACACCAGTTAGCGACAGCTAGTAGGAGATAGCTACCATCTTGGGCCCCACTTTGCATGTCAGTGATATTTATCACTAATGAGATGCAAAGTGGGCGTGCCAAGATGTTAGAGACTGAAAACAGTCGCTAACATCGCTATCTCCTATTACCAACTTTTGGAGATATTCGCGCTAAGCGGGAATATCTCCAAAAGCTAACACCTGCCCTGAGCAGTTCTTAGCCATGTTATCCAATGGGAGGTGGATAACATGGCTAAGAGCATTAGCTCGCTAATGCATGAATATCGCTGACTTTTCAGCGATATTCATGCTTTGCGGCGATTTTTACCGCATTTGCGTTAAACCTTGGTAATACCAAGGTTTATTTGCGGTAAAAATCGCCGCAGTGCTGCGGTAAATTTTTGTCTCTAACCAAGCAATAGCGATAATTATCGCTATTGCTTGGTAATATGCCCCATCTAGACCCTCCCCTCTTCTATCCCTCCACTATTCCTTCTCAATCCAAAAAGAAAGTAAAATATGTCCACCAGTCAAATTAATTTCATATTTCCATAAACAAATTCCCCACTAATCCTGTTTGGGTTCCGGAGTAGCGTGCTACCTGCCAAAAAGCACTTCAACACCTCATAAGGGTAGCAAGCTCTACATATCTGTTCCTGAGGCTCAGTCGGGAACTTGCACACACATTGAAACTGACCCTGACATTCTTTTAAAAACTCATGTTGCTATCACGCTGCTATCTAGATACCTTTTAAACACTCACAGGGTGATTTACTACCACTGTTTGAATTTTTAGATCTGGCGACTTGTGCGATCCTAGGCTCTCACCTCTGACGACTTGGGCACAGTCACCATTGCTTGTAAAATTGTGTATGTGTTAATGTTGTAATTCCTGCGTGTGGAACCATTTTCTTGGCATTACCTTACTCCTCGATGTCTTTTGGTCGCGGATTGTAGCGCGGCCGCCATCTTGGGGGAAGTAGGTTTGCACGCTAGTGTTTGGAGTCAGGTGATCCACCTCCCTCCCTATTTCACTAGTATGGCCCAGAGGACGTGCAGCGGACGAGTGCAGCGGGCGCTCCTTGGGCGCGCTGAAGTTGCTCCTAAGTTAAGCCCGTCTGCGACCGTCCGCGTCCCAGAGGCGCCCTTGCCCGCAGCAGATACGGTTCACTTAAGCCCCACCCCTGAGCTTATGTACAGTTATGATTTCGCTACTCTCTATGGCCTTAAGGGAAATGCCGGTTGTGAGTGCTCTGAGTCTGCATGTGATCCCGCAACTGCCATCCTGAATTGTGTGGAATGCGGATGGACGACCATTACTCCCCCCTCAGGCAAGATACGGAAGGCCTGGCAATTCCCTCAGACCCCGCTGTGGCTAAGGCCCAGCCCTACTCCTGTATGTTGTTAAACACTCGATCTTTAGGCAAACATGCCCTGCACCTTTTTAATCTCCTTATGGAGCAGAAACCGGCATGTCTTTTCCTCACAGAGACCTGGCTATCCGACACCTCTAACCCTGACATCTCGGCTGCCATTCCCCCTAACTACTACATTGTGAGGAAAGATCGGGAGGTGGGCAGGGGAGGAGGCGTCGCCATTGTGGTTGATAGGCAATTCACCTGCGCAGTGGTTGAGACTGAGACCATTACAGGGGTTGAATCAATCGGGTTCTGCCTGTCTTTTTCCTCGCACCATTCGTGCGCTGGCCTATTGGTGTATAGGCCACCAGGCTACCTTAGTTCTTTCTTTGAAGAGCTCCATCTGGCCCTGTCCCCGCTTATTATGAAATATAAGCATTGTTTACTTCTTGGGGACTTCAACATTCACATGGATGACGCTGAGGCAGCGGACTCCATGAAACTCCACGATGTTACCAGCACTTTTGGCCTCTCTCCTTATATTCTCTCGGCAACACACAATAAGGGTCATCTGCTAGATCAAGTGTATTCCTCCATTCCCATTTTGTCCTCCCCGCCAATACCCTTGATCTGGTTGGACCACTGTCTGCAAAATTTTGACATTCTGGGTCTTTCTAAATCTACGGGCAGCGGGATAGACTCTCAGCCTATGGCCTTCTGCCCCTTTCATCGAGTTACTAGCGACATGCTGGAGCAGTCCATGGCATCCCATCCATGCCAATTAAGGGGCAAGCTAGAGAATGATCTTTCCATCTTTCAGTCATGGCTTATACAGCGCTTCGACGAGTTAACCCCTACTCCTGCTAAGCCTAAATCTGGTCAAAGTACTTCAGCCCCTTAGTTCACTGCTGAACTCCACGAGATCAGAAGAAGCTGTTAGAAGGCTGAAAGAATATGGCGCAAAAATTACGAAGCCCCTTCTAAGGCGATGTATAAAGATTTCATCAAAACTTATCATAAGGCCATTGTGGCGGAAAATAAATCTTACTTTGCTAAAAGAATTGACTCCGCTAGCAATATTAGTAAGGAAATGTTCAAAATCGTTAAGGAATTTACGGCTCCCACTGCTCTTATCCCCAAATCCTCCCCTTCTGAATCTTGGGTCAAGCAACTGGCTAGTTTTTTTTCAAATAAAATCCTTAACATTCAGGCGTCCTTTCCACCTGATATCCCTGCTAACGATCCTGGCACTCTAGCGCCCGGGTTGTGTACCTCCTTTGATAGTCATACTCTTGCATTTTTTCCATCACTGTCTCCTCAGACGTCACTGGATCTACTACTCAAGCTGAAATCCGGTTCTCCGTCCGACCCTTGCCCTGCTAAAATCTTGGCAAAAATGGCCCATGTTCTCAATCCACTGGTCAATCCTCTTCTTAATGCCTCTTTTGAATCGGGTGTTGTCCCTAGGGCGTGGAAAAAGGCGCACATTGTCCCATTGATAAAAAAACCTAACCTGGACCCTTTGGTGCACTCAAACTACAGACCGATCTCATTGCTCACTGCCCTGGCCAAACTTGCGGAAAAACATGTGCACTCTACTCTGTCTGATTATTTAGAAGCACATAACATCCTGCATCATACTCAGTCAGGGTTCCTCTCTAATCTGAGCACAGAGACAGCACTGCTGGAGGTAACCGAGTCTATCAAGGAGGTGACAGATCGTGGAGGGAAGGCAATGCTGTTATTATTGGATCTTTCAGCGGCCTTTGACCCTGTCCCTCACAACCGTCTTCTTTCAAGACTCCAGGAGATTGGACTTAGAGGGACGGTACTCAATTGGTTTGAGTCCTTCCTGTCCGAGCGCCAACAATTGATCTGGGTCCCTCCTTTTTCAGCGGCTGTCCCTCCACTGGCAGTAGGTGTGCCACAGGGGTCGGTACTGAGTCCCACCCTTTTTAATATCTTTCTATCCCCCCTGGCTGAACTGGTGGAGTCCTATGGTGCCCGGATTGTGTCCTACGCTGACGACACACAGCTTCTCCTCACCTGTGACAAGAACACTGAGTTCGCCGACGATTCCATCAAGAGCTGCCTTGAGGCCGTTTTCTCCTGGTTTCAGCGTAACCAGCTAAAATGTAATTCAGATAAATCTGAAATTATTTTTTTCGGGTGTGTCCCTGACACTCATTGGAAATCCTGGTGGCCTGTGGATATGCATCCACCGTCTTCACCCACTCTGGTTGCTAAGAATCTGGGTGTCAAAATTGACAACGGATTAACTTTTAAGCCCCAGATACTCAGTCTAGTTGGCCAATGTTTTGCCCTGCTGCGTACGCTCAGGAAATGTCTCCCTTTTTTCTCCCTCTCTCACAGGAGAATCACAGTCCAGGCACGGTTCGGCTCTAGGCTTGACTATGCCAATGTACTCTATCTAGGGCTCCCAGAGTACCTTTTAGCTCGCCTGCAAACTGTTCAGAATTCTGCTGCCAGGGCCATTTTTGGCCTCAGTCGTAGGACTCACACCTCAGCCCTCCTTGACTCGCTCCACTGGCTCCCAGTGAGGAAGCATATACTCTTCAAGACTCTACCATGGCCTTTAAATCCTTGCATGGTATTGGTGCTGTCTATCTAAGGAAACGTGTCCAATTCTATTTCCCTTCCAGATCTCTACGCTCTGCCACACAAGCTCTGGCCATCGTTCCAGCTACTAAACGGGCCCGAATTGGGGGCCGCTCCTACAGATTACTGGCACCTCTGCTTTGGAATAAGCTTCCCCTCTCTCTTAGGAAAATAGACAATCTGATGTCCTTTAGTAAGGCTCTGAAGACCTGGCTTTTTGGTCTTTAGTCTGCCTGTGTTTTCCGGTCTCCTCTACAGGTCTACATTGCGCCGGGACACTCTGCCCGAGTAGCCGCGCGCTCTATAAGACACCCTATAACACAACATAACATAACATAACATAACATAAATGCAAACCCTTCCCTCTTACATCCTCCACTATCATTTTCAATCCAAATAACAGACGAAAATGTACACTGCTCAAATTTATTTCATATTTCCCTAGGCTAACTCACCACTAATCCTTTTTTTATTCCGGAGAAGCGTGCTCCTCACCAAAAAGCGCTTCAACACCTCATCAGGGGCAGCAAGCCCTATATAAATGCAAACCTTTTCTCTGTTCTATCCCTCCATTATCCTTCTCAATCTAAATAACAGACTAACATATCTACAACAATCAAGATCAAGAATCTCTTGTGCTCCATGGTTAAAGTCCCAGACTGCCATCTCCCCTTTGCCATATTTGGAAACAGGAGCATGAAAGGTCTGCAACCTGGTAGGAGAAGAGCTGCATGGAACCTGCCTTGAAGAAAGAAGCTGACTGACCACTCACAAGGGGTGCTGAAGTTGCCCTTGCATAAAACGTATGGTACCTAGAAGAGTAAGACTGGAAAGAGCTGAGGCAGGAATATCTGGAGAACTGGGGCTTGACGTTAGACTGAATCACACACCACAATTGGTGATGGCTTTAACCTTTGACTCTTCATCACCCCTGTGACAATGGGTGGGGTGTTTCACTTTTTCTTTGGCTGGTGGGTTTGTCCCTGAGGAAGATTCCCCTAGTGAAGATCCACCATGCTCCGATCAAAGAAAAGAGCGGTCTTTTCATCACTTGCATTGGCGCTGCCCCCTTTGTCAGACTAGAGTGTACAAAGCAGGCACAGGACACAGAGACCACAGCAGCATCAGCTGTGCAATCCTGCTCAGAGGGCTGTGTTGGACACATAACACCAGGAGCGGCATTACTAAAAACTATTTACACCATTGGCTGGGTGCTAAGCATGGGTAAAATAATTAACGCAATTGCTGATACAGTGGTGGGACAAACAGGCTGCGTCTTGGCTACAAAGTAATGATCCCAGCACAGCCCTGTAGGAGTGTAGGATCTGCTTACTATGGCTACCCTCACTTTTTGCTGTGTTTTACTGGTTTATCGACTTTAGTCTGGCTGTGGCCCTGCTATTCAGGACCCCAGCCCAGCTGTTCTCTCTCTAAATTGCTTACCTGTACTTTAGGTACACTCCAAATTGGTTACAGGGTCACCTTTATGAGTCCCTAGTATATGATACCTTAGTTACCAAGGTCATAGGTACCCCAGAGGCCTACCAGGGGCTGAAGCATGTATTATGCCACCCCTGGGAAGCCTTCTGAAATGGCACCACAGGTCTGCTTCTGCAGCCTGGGTAAGGTGGTACCTGTACCCCTTACTTAGATATAGTATACCTATATCTACCTATATATGTAGACACATATATACCTATAAGTCACTCCTATGGCAGGCCTTGACAATCCTGAAGGCAGAGTGCTTGGTGTTGTGTGAGAGGGTGCCCTACCATGAGACCCTCTGCAGCTTTTGGAATCCCTTCCTTATAGCCATTCTACGATATAGCCATACCATATACTCTTAAGTGCATTATAATCCTTGTGGTTAATGCTAACTTTGGAATGGCTTTATCAAAGCACGTTGTGTTTGGTGTCAAACACTTTGGAATCCTTCCACCCCCCCCCCGCTAGTTCTGGCGGCGGGGGTGGAATTCCACCCTTCTAGAGGAAGAAGACATATATACACTTACTTACCCCGTAATAGTTTTAAAGAGCCCCAGCAAAATGGATGCTGCTGATGACCTCCTGCTGCTGGATGGAGGAGGCCTGGACAGGAGGCCTGGACAATAGGTTTCCTGTCCAGGGAGGTGCCAGCACCTCCCCAGACACGCTTTAGTGTTTTGGGGTGTTTTGGGGGCAGGGTGGGTTGCATTCAGTGAATGCTTTTCAGACAGTGCCTGGGGCACACAAGGTGTTCCCGTGCATTTCCCAGTTCAAACCGGTTGCTGGGACACTCAGACCCAGCTCTTGTGTGAAACTGGACAAAGGGGAAGGGGTGTAACCACCCCCTCCCCAGGTCCTCCCATAGGTGGGCCCTAGAGTTAGTCCAACCCCTGAACTTGGTATATGTATAGGAACCCAGTCCCTAGGACTTTAGATTACACTGGACGAAACTCTGAAACAGAAATCCTGGACCTTCAACATTATAATAATAATAATAATAAAAGCCTTTTATATAGCGCCTGGTTACACTAGGAAACAGTGTGTCCCCGCGCTTGACATTCCATATGGACTGGAAGACAGAAGAAATCTCCCTTGGGGTCAAGGAGTGACTCCCCTGTTCAAACAGGCACCATAGAAGCATCTTGCCGGTCTGCATTTTCAAGGCTCCCAACGGATCCTGAAGAACCTGTGACACAGGACACAGACTTCCAGATATCTTCGAGGCTGACACAAGTCCCCAGCAAAGCTGAGACCTGCAACTATTACAAAAGACGTGGGACCGGAACTCCTAGACATCCTGCACATTTGCTAGTGCATCAACTTCCCGAGCTTTCCCGAAGTTGTGCATTGGGCTACTTGTAGTCCAAGCCCTGAGCACCTTTTGCATTGAAGATTGTGGGCCTACACTCCACAAGTGTTCAGTGGGCCCATTTTCAGCATTTCAGCTCAAGGCGCCTTCGCGATCCCTAGTCTCCACGAAGGACAATCCTTTGTTTCTTGGACTTCCCTAGTTGCTCCAGATGTGCCCTGACTCCCTTCCAAAGGGTGAGTCCCTCAGGCTTTGCTGGTCTGTTCCGAAGCCAATCTTGTCATCTTGTGTGGATTGCTGTTACCAAGGCTTGTTGGGTCCAATCTGGATACCGACACTGCAGCACTCGACATCCAACGTAGGACAGCTCGAATCCAGCTCCTGGTTGTCGTCGACGCCTCCTGGACCTAGTGTCTGAAGAGTCAAGCTTCACCGACATCACTTGAAAGCACCCGACATCGGCTGGCATCTTCTTGTCACCATCCTGGTGACTGGCTAGTGACACAGACTCTGTCCCCTCTGCTTTCAGGTTCTGTAGATCTCCGATCCACCCTTGGATCCATCCAGACACTCTTCTCCTGGACGCCTGCAGCACTTCTTTGCAGCTCTCTATTGGAAACGATGACGAAACCCGACACAAAAAGACACCTATGCACCCGGCTTCCCTGGGTGAGGTAACACGAGTACTTCGGTGCTCCCATGGGTCTTGACTCTCGAAGTGTCCAGTACTGTAGGAGTTTTTCCGTAATCCACTCCAAAGTCTCCATAAAATCTAAACGTTTAATTTTAACTTTTCTCCATAGAAGTCAATGGTGATTCGCAGCTGTGTTTAGACACTGCACGCGTCACCCGTGGGTCTCCTGCGTCCCTACCGTGGATGTTTCCTGGTTTCCCCGGCGGTTCTACAGGCCCGAGGCCTTGTTTCTATGCTTAGAGCGGTACTTATACCACTTTCTTAGTATATGGTTTGTGAGGCCCCTAGGGCAAAACATATACTGTGCTAATTTACTGTGTGCTATTTAAGTTCTTGTATTGTACTTTTGCCTCTAGCCTCATTAAGAGACTAGAGGGGTGTGTTTAGAATAAATACATATATTTTATATATATACCTGGAGTGGTTCTCCTTTCATTTGATTATTCAAGGGTTTATAGACTGGTAAAACAAGCTGCTTTACATTCCATCAAGACTTACCCTGAAGGCTGCTCTCCACAGCTACCACTAGGATAGCTTTCTATAAAGGTTGTCTTAAACCTACCATCAGTAAGGGTCGTTTGGACTGGTGCAAGGTGTCCACTAGAACAGTGGACATCATATGCCAGGCCAACTTCTCACAAGCCCCTTAGATATCAAAAGCAGATAATTCACACTGAGGTCTGAAGTTCAGTGACACTGTTAGTTCTGATGCTCTCTGACTCATTGGAATATATTTTCCTATCAAACTCACTCCACCCCCTGCCATTAATTTATGTTGTGAAATCCCCCAGTGCCCATTCTCACATACAAAGGTTTTTAGTGTTAATCAATTGTGCATCACCAATCCACTTCTTATCCAAGTCTTACAGTTTTGGGTCCCAGCAGCTTGTTTCTACTCCAATGTCACTCTCACCTGTCAGTAGGGTTCTGGACCAGCAGATACCCTGGGGAATGGTTTACCAGGGGATTTTGTCATATAATTCTATGACATCCTGTTTCAAGAACCCAGTCCCTTACTTTTGAGTTATGGCGTCTGAGATCAACGACACGTCAAGAGATATTACCTGGGGGTTCAACAGGGCTAGAGGGCTAGATCCCCGACAATCTACTATGTTCAGTGTCTCTTCTCACCATCTATAAAATACTTTAAATATCTCCTTTACCACTCAGAGAGGCACACTACTGCTTCCACCCCAAAAATAAACCACCTGTAAATGTTGCCACTTACAACAGACTCAGCCTTCCCCATTCTGTGAACACTCTTTAGCGACAAGCAAAGTTCATCTACCTGCCCCGGAAATCTAAGTGTTTGTTGTTGTGCACCAGAAGAAAATTGTCCTTCCACAGATGAGTAGAAAGTGAAATGTAATACATAGTCCACCCAAGAAAGATGTTTCTGCACTGCCCCGCAAAAAACAAGTCTACCCCCTGATATCAGTGTCCAGGCTTCGCAGTCAGGGCCGGATTTAGCGTTAATGGCGCTTCGTGTGGCAGTCTGTTGGTGCCCTCATTACCTCCTTCACGGATTCCCTCACTGCCACCCTCCAATGGTGCCCCTCGTTTCTCCTTAGCCCCCTCTCACATTTATTTATTTTATAGTGCTACTTATCCCAATGTAGAATGTCAGAGTGCTATACATCACAAACATATCATACAGAGACAATGAGTCATACAAGTATGTTAATTAATGTATAGGAAATATTACTTAAGATGATGAGGACTACAAGTTGTAGGAGTCACATGTCATCCATATTGGTAAGCACTATTTGTTAAGATCACTAGGTCTGGAGAAATGAAGGGGCAGATTAAGTTTTTATGATGCACAGTAATCAAAGTTGTTATACTGCATTGCATGAAAAGGAGAGAGCACAAGAGCACCCTACCTCCTTAGATAGTGCTGTCGCTCTATTGGTGTACCTTAGGCTGCCTTGCACCAATGCACACACCCTTGCACCATAGTGCATGGGTCTTTGCATGAGGTCAAGCTTAGGTTGTATTTTGGAAGGGTACCCTTCCAGTTCAAACTTCTATGTTTTGACAAAGTTTAACATGTTACCACTTTGTATTTGTGCCTTACGGTGCAGAACACATGCAAGGCTGGACATGTCTGGAGAAAATACATATTTTCTCCAACTTTACATCTGCCTCAAGGAGGCATACACTTTTGGTGCTAATACTTTGTCACCAGAGTTAGCAGATGGGAATTAGTGTTAAAATCCATGGTGAGTGCATGGGACCGTTTATGCATCACCCATGGTATGCCTCCTTGATCTAAGGTAGCACATAGTGCTATTGTATGTTACTTAAGAGCTACTGTCCAATGCAATTCAGAATTTGCACTAGAAAGTCAGCCCCAAAATAACACTTTAAATCAGGCAAACTAGATGCCGGATTTTCATAAATCTGCCCAATAAACATAACACAGAGATTGGAGTATCATACTTATAAAAATATTTTTCTACACCAAGGAACTCTTTTTAATAACCTTAGAATAACAGTTATTTGAGGGGGTAAAACTAACAAGTTCTAAACACACACTTTTCAATTTCCATGCAGTTCTTTGATGCCTGTTCATAGCTTGATGCTCCGTATTGTAAGGATTGTTACTTATAAACTCAAAGTATTAAAAATGTCTCTCTGATAAAAGCAAGAATCTACTGAGCTATCAACATGAAATGCTAATCTTTGATCTGCATGTCACACATGCTTTGCAGCAGGAACATTTACCCTCTATGTCACTATTGTGAGTCACAATTCTGACTAGACAAGTCACAGTTCTCTACCTCAGGCGAATGAACCACAAGAGTTACCATACCATCATAATTATTCCCTGAAAATGTCCACAAAAGACCTCTGCAGGCTGCTCTTATCTCAGTTCAGTCTGTCATGCAGAGCCCCCCCCCCCCTCACTGCACCGGTTGCACCGCCCTACTGGGTCTCTTAGTAGACCATGTATGTCTCAAAGCAGACGTTTATCTGGGTACTTCCAGGTACAACCCATTAGCTACACATGTTCTATCATGTAAGCTCTTTACATCTACGAATTCAACTGAATTAAGGTCTACAAGTCATGATTTATTTTACTTCTATTGCACATGCTCATGTTCATCAATATCTCATTTTTATTGACTGACTACTCACCAGTTCACCAATCATTTGACTTGAGCTCCTCAGCAGCTGCAAAGTCCCTCTACTCACCTTGTGGGGTGCCTACATAAGATACCACAAATCATCCCTCAGGCATAGCAAATGAGTCCTCCAAGAAACTTGACTAGGTCCCACAGAGTCCAGTACATAGGTGGCCGATTCCTCACTGTGCGGGTTCACTGCTGCCTCTGAGCGTCTGACCTCTGTTCCTGCATCCAATGCAGCCTCACTACTTCTTTGTCCATGAAGTACCAGGACACCAACTATATCTAGAAACAGATATGCCATGCTAAAACTAGAATCTATATGTAGGTGCAGATAAGCAGTGTGCTGTGGGGGGCAGAGGACTAGTTGGCTCCAGGCACAGATTATTCACAATACCACCCTCTTGAGCCCCATCCTTTGACAGGAGAAGCTTCTTTTCCTAAAAGTGGTACCAGGAATATGCAGAACACTGGTGCAGCTACCTCAACATGGAACTTCTGCCTTTTTTACCAACAGCTGACATTGTAACAGTGACTGACTCCTCTGTGGCTTCTGTGTGCCACTCATCCTTGTCCAATACTACAGGTGGTTTTATTTTTTTCCTCCATGGAGGAAACGATTTTCCCTAGGGAAAACCTTGTGCTCCCAAATGAAGTGCTGCAGTTTCCCTTTCCGCCATGGAATAGGATTTACTTCAGCCTTTGCTACAGCTAGTCTCCAAACATTTCCGGGGTTGTGCAATTTTCACACAAAAATATGCATCTATAGGATAGGTCAGCATCAACATAAGCAGTCAGAACATTTTATTCCAGAAAAAAATCCACACTAGACTTTTTGTAGAAATAACCCCGGTTAGGAAGGACAGCAAAATATATATGAGAGTTACAGACTTAAAGAAGCATTATTCACAATATTACCCATCCTTAATGCTTTTACAGGGTATGTGAGGTCTTTTCATGATAATGCAACCTTTTTAATTATTTACCTGAAATAGGTCAATTTGGTGAAGTTAGCATCCATGGAAAGGAACAACTGCCTATGGATATGGAGCAAAGCCATCAGCAGGGCCTTTGTCAGTGCATCAAGAAGGTCTTGTCTAGTTAGGGCAAGGATGGCACCACAAGGTAAATTGCACCTAATCACAACTAATGGAGACAAGGCTGCAGAATTGATTATAAAACATCTCAAATGTTAGGGTTCATGTGTAAAGAGCCTTAATGGGAGGTTTGTGACCTGCAAATGTCTGGTCTCAGTATGTGGTACATAAATATCCATGCCCCAGTCAGGACACGGATGCTTCTGGCTGCATTGGGGACACGTCGTCAGACCAGGAATAATGCTTGGGCCAGGCATGCAAAACTCCCTGCCTACTGGCCAAGTGATGGTTTTGGTCCATACCTCCAAGTAGAAGATTCTCTAGAGACCTGCCAATAGTCAGAAGAGTGTTTGGTTCCTTTTTCATCTTCATGACCTTCACCTTGTTTTTCCACATTGGTAAATATCCTGAAATTCTTTCTGGGTTGTTTGTGTCCTGCAGTGAGCACATATGCGTTAAAAATTGCAGGGATTTGTTAGCATGGAATCCCAGTTTCTGGCCATCATCATTAGGTACCCCTCCTCACCCAGTAAACTCTGTAAAGAGCCTCGGAGTTATCATTTGTAGCGACCTGTCTCTAAAGCCCCAAATTAATGCAGTGGTCTCCTCCTGCCTTTTCCACCTCCGTAGAATCCGAAAAATGTGTAGATTCTTAACCAAGGAAGCCCTCACTCTTGTCATCTTGGCCCTTGTCACCTCTTGCATTGACTGCGCGAATGCTCTTTATGTTGGCATTCCAGCATATCAACTCCATCGCCTGCAACTTGTGCAGAATCAGGCTGCTAGGCTCATCTTTCGCCAACCCAAGCATCAACGCGTTAGTCCCCTGATGAAGAGCCTGCATTGGCTCCCTGTAGCCAAACGCTGTGTCTTTAAATTAAGCTGTACCATCTTCAAAGCCCTTGCTGGCCAAGCCCCTACCTTCATCTCTTCCCAGATTCAACGTTATCTCCCGTCACGTGAACTCCGTTCCTCTCACCTCCACTTGCTCACCATCCCCACTTTCAGAAGGAAAAAACATGGAGGTCTGAGGTTTTCCTTCGTAGCCCCCGCCTCTGGAACTCTCTTCCTAACAAGATCAGACTGGTAACATGTTACACCAAATTTAGAACTCTGCTAAAAACCCTCCTGTTCTCACAAGCCTACCAATGATACTCCATGACTCTCGCTGCCTCAGTTCTTCTTCCCTCAGCACCATGAAACCGCTCGGTGTAAGCGCGCTTAAGAAATAATTTTAACATAACATTGTAACAGAGTCAATCACGGTTGAACCAGGCCCATGATAAGGAAGATGACATGCTTTTCAGTTCTTCTCTTTGGTACAAAACATTACCACTTAATGACGTTCAAGGAGAGGATGTGGCCTTAGGGCTAGGGCAGCCGACTTCGACGGTGGGGAACTGGATTCGAGTCTCGGAAGGGACGCTCAACATTCTGTGATTCTGGGCAAATCACTTAATCTCACTATGCCTATCAAACATGAATGTGTCCTTGTGTAATGCAACTGGTGCTCATGTAAAGTGCTCTGCTACACAAAACCTTTGGGTCAAGTATGCGCTATACAAAACTCTGGAAAATAAATAACCTGGGTACAACTGTAAAGCATTAGGTTAGCCTCTGGTTATTTGCCATACAAGAGTGTTTTTATAACAACTGCCTGTTTTACAGAGAGGGCTCAAAGTAACTGCCTGGCCAGCTACAGAGAAATCATTATATTTAAAAGAATGAGACCTAAAACAGCTCATTGACTCTCTGGGACTAATACACCTAAATTATTCACAGGGGATACAGCATTCAGCACTCCACTGAGTCTGGCCTGTTAACTCCTTTAATTCCCTGTACTAAGATTCATCTTGATATCTCACATTCACCAGAATTACCTAGTGAGGTCTCCCATCTCCTCTAGACAGGCAGGCAATAATTTAGCGAGGCACTGGTGTGGTGTAGGAGTCAATGTGAGGGATTATTATCAAGGGTCTGCCAAATTGATTGGATACGTCTAAAAGCTGTGCTTGTGGAACTGTGGTCTGGAACTTGGCTGGTGCAACATCACATTCATTCCCAGATCCAGCATCGTGGATTAAAGTACCACCAGTGACCTGTCTCTAATATGGTTTGTTAGCCCTACCATCTTGAAGTGCCCCCTGTCACTCACTTCAGCTCCTAGAAATCTGGCGGTAGTGGGGCTCAGCAGCTCATCTCCATCTCAGCCTTTTTCTTTGCTGCCTGGATGGTTTGGAAGAAGGACCTACCAAGGACAGCTGCCATACTAGTGTTAACCCATCTTGGTTCCCTTGAGACCTGAATCCCTTATGCTATGGCAGTGGTTCTTAACCTGTGGTCCGAGGACTCCTGGGGATCCGCAAAGCCTACTCAGGGGGTCAGCGACTGCTTCAAAAATTAAATAATATTAACAGACTAATAAAGTGTATGTAAATGAAGAACCAACATTTAAAAGGAACGTTTTAAAACCTTCTCTAAACGTGAATGAATTTGAAATTGGAGGCTAAAAAGCAAGTTAGCATCCTCAGATTAATTCCTAGGAGGAGTGCAAGTGCATCAAACAGAATATAGTATAGATAATGAGCGGTCTGATTTCAATTTAGAAAAGCTGGAACCTTCTCATTAGAATAAAAATTCGGACTGTTTTGCATTTGTTTGTGAATTAAATAAACTGTTTCACAATATTATGTATTTGCTGGATGAATGATTGGTTTTGTATTTTTTGTGTATTGTTTTGCATTTCAAGTCATTGAAAAAGCATATGCGGAGACCCCGGTTTCCAGGAATGACTCAGTGGGGGTCCTTGGATACCAATAGAGATTAAGTTCCAGTAATGATTAACTGGGGGTCCACAGAAGAGGCCATGGCCAAGATGATGGGTGAGGTGGCCGCACATTAACTAGCTCCCGAGCTGTGGCCATTTAACTCATCATGTGGAACGACAGATGGTCTCCCCTTCCTGAAACCGACAGCCTCCACATCTGCCTGAGACCAAGTGGAGGACTGCTGAGGGATGAGTTTGCCTTCCCGTGGACTGCAGATGGACAGTGGCAGATACAGCCTACAAAATAGGATTTGGCTGCGGACTCTGGTGAACACACTGGGCGGAGGCAGGGCATAGAGAAGCACACCAAGTAGCCTTTACTTTGCATGGTGTGGAACAGAGACTAGGTGCCACCAGGGCCTGGTGAGTGAGAGAGCCCTCCTGTTGGGGCCTGACTGCACGAGAATCGACAGCAGGGCCAGGGATGCTCAACTGCCAGACAGCCACCGGAGGCAGCATGCAGGCACAGCAGGACATGAAGCCTGCGACCACGAGGCGGCGACCGCAAGTCGGAAGAGGCCCAATGGACTAGCCAACATGTCTGTAGACATTCTTAACGCCCCTCCACACTGTAGTGCTGCAGCGCCGAAGGCGTGTGGTGAAGTGCGATGCGAGAGGCTTGCGAGTTTGGGGAATACCTGCTCTGTACTTGAACGGTGCACAAGTGGGTCCCACTCCTGGTTTCCCTCCCCCAGCTGGGGTTGAGATAACTGGGGAATGTGCATGAGGAACCTTAGAGGAAGATTTACAAGCCCTGTGCACCACTTTTGCGCCACCGTTGTGTCACTTCTGTGACGCGTTGGCAGCGTAAAGCTAGCGCCATGCTGCGGGGGATTTACAATGTGACGCATCTAGAGGGATGCGTCACTTTGTAAAGCCCTGTGCCACATGAAACCTGCGTCAGGTTTCATGTGGGCTCACCAGCTCAGGTTGGGCGTTCCGGTGCAGGAACGCCTCAGAAAAGTGCCTGAGTGAAATCTACAAGTTTTTACTCAGTCACTTTTCCGACACCGCTGTGTCAAAACCTTGCGTCTGCTTGAAGCAGGCGTAAGGTGTGACGCACCATGTGGAAGATAGGCAGGGTTGGCACAGTGCTGGAGTTGCGTCGCAGCCGCGACACAACTCCAGCACTATGCCAACCTTACGCCGGCAGATGCATCTGCCTATCCTTGCGCCATGGCACGCTGCATTGTAAATGCGGTGCATCCGTGGTGGTGCAACAATGGCATTGCGTGTCGCACGTTTCTTGGCACATCCCTGCTGATTTGCAGGTATGTGCCAGGTAAGGTAAATCTGTCCCTTAGTGACCAAGAAAGACCTCATCGACAGCACTCAATGTGGTTGGCATGATACAGGAATAGGGAAGGCACTTACTGGTCCACAGCAGCAGGTATTTAGAGCTTGCTTGCATGGAGATGGATCCCTGGTCCTTGTGAGATGAAGCGCCTGCCACCCAATCTGCCACTCCAGCAGCACGGAGCATGGTTAGAAAGAAGGGCCCAAAGATGGGACAGAGGCTTAGACTTGCTGTGCTAATCCAGAGCACACCATGGGGAGTAATGTCATTGAACAGACATTCCAGACCCAAATGGACTAGTTTGAGAGGCTCCTGCAGGCAATTAAGGATATTAAAATTACCATGAAGCTTAAACTAGATGTGCTGAAAATAGAGATGGGAGTTTTGCATATTGATCATAAAAAGTTTGTGGACCGTGAAGAAACCATGGAATCTATGCTGGCAACTATGCGACTGACTGTAATGACTAAAATTTAACAAAAGGTGGCTAAGCCCAATTGCTGCACATCTATCCACTGTGTATGGCAGTAAACATAGAGCACAATATTCAAAGTAACAAGCAATGTCCGTCTTTTGTGATGTTTTCGTGGTGGCAGCACCCAGCCACCTCAGGTGCAAATAAGGTGCACTGCACAGCAGTGCAGAACAATATAGTAACACAGCAACAGCACTGAAGCGCACACTACATTTTTTCCTCCTTTTCTAATCCCCAGTCCTTGATAAGAAAATCCAGTTCGAGCGTGAATGGTATACTGTTCTCTTTTAATTCACAAATGATTCCGAGTACATTGTTATTCTACAAAAATCAGCCGACACGTGTTAAGTCCTCCTGTACTTTTTCAAGGCTATGCTGATTTTCAATATTTCAAACTTTCCACAACCTCGTCAAAATTCAGTCTTTTGATTACCAACGCTGTTGCACCCACAATCGGAAATCGTCAAAAAGCAACCCTCCCGGTGGGAACTCCCTTATTCTTGTAATGCTTATATGCCAATCAATGTTCCCTGGGGGCAATCTTGTTCCAGCATTAAAAAATAATCAGGATCCACTGGTATGTGGATTGCAGGACCCTGATAAGCCTGCCGTGATCTGTAAATAGACCCCAGACGTCTAGCATGTGCAAAAGTCCTGGCATGCGACTGACTGTAACAGACATGCAAACCCAGAACAGAGGAAAACAGTGGCCACACTGGAAGCAAAAATGGATGTCACAGAAGGTCGATCCCAGCGTAATAATGTGAGCATCACAAGCCATCTAGAAGGAACAGAAGGCACTGGCATGGAGCTGCACTTTGAGAACTGGTTGTGTTGTGTTTTATCTAGGACCCCAATCAATATCATGACCTTATGCCCCTATACGGCTATAATCAATACATATCCCTATAATGGCATAATATTCAAAGCCATATTTTAGCAAGTCGCCTCTGCAGTCCATGACAGTCCATGACACAGCAGAAGTCACTTCCTTAGATTCCTAGATAGCACACTGAGTTCTTTCGACATATCAAACCTCCAGCAACCTGGGAAAGCCCTGCTTGCTTTGTTTTGATTTGTAATAGAACTCCTAACGAGCACTGTAAGAACGACCAGTTCTTAGTGAAATCTTTATTGACGTCTTATGTCCAAAAACTTACGTCAAACTCAGCACCTTTCAGGTAAAAATAATACTGACGTTGCCTTAAGCAAACACGGTGGTGGGGAATACTGGAGCAGAACAGCTGTCCCCTTGCAGAAAGTCCAGCAGATGCGAGAAGCCCACGGACGCTGCCCCTCCTCCTTGACGCGCTGAGAAAGACGCTGTCTTTTCTCTTGCCGAGAAAATCCAGCTCCGGCGTTTCCAGCCTACCCTTGCGGGTGACTGGAATATCGGACCTGAGAGGAGAAACCAGACCTCCTACATTCTATTCCAGAGGTACAGTGCTGACTAAACCCTTAGAGAGAATTCTTGAAGCAAACCCTTGGCAAAACTAAACCTGCTACTTACTTACTCCCTCCCATGTATTAGGCTTAGGTCAGGTACACTGGGGTAGGCGTAGTTAGAAGCACTAGTTGAGTATGTTAGCCAAATGTATATATGAATGTATATATTTTATTCATTTTAACCATCGTATGGCTAAGAAACCATATCCATGCTTTTACAGTATTATTTTGTGATACTACTTTTACTGTACGCACTTTTTATAAAAACAAGTCTTGCAATTGTGGAAATTCATTTCTCTTGCATGAGAAGGAAGACTGCTCAATAAATAATATCTTTTATTGAAAACGCCCGTCTCTCTATTCTCTGCATACTGCTGAAAGTAATTCTGCACAACTGACTGAATGAAATAGCTGTCTATTGTTTCACACGACTATAGAGATTGACTCTTATTCTGAGGAGCAAAGTTGTCATGTTAATGCGATTGTTGGAAAACTGAATCCCTTCTTGTCTGAGCCAAAGAAGCTGATCACTTCCTATTCAGTCAAGAAAGTTTCCAGTGACCTCTGAGCTAGCTGGTACAAACCCAATTAAGTCTAACATAGTCAGTAGAGACCTAGAGGACCGCACTCCTACGTCTACACTGCTGTTAATGTTATTCCAATGCGCAGGGCCTATAGGGAAAATAGGAACTACACTACATGGCGCCCAACGTTTGGTAAGGCGATAAAACTAACGCAAGACATTAGAGTAACTCAGTCGTGCTTTTTCACACAGACCCCTTTCTCCCGTAAATACTCCAATAGACGTCTGGAGTGGGTGAAAGGTTAAAATCCGCCTGAACTTAGTAGGAAGAGATTCCTATGTAGAGTTTCTGGTTTATTCAACGTTGAAGGATACAGTGTTCCAAAATATTGTGCACCTAATCTTTGTCTCCTTGGAGACCTGCTCTGCAAAACTTTCATTTATACAATGTCAGTAGAAAATAACAGGACCGCTGATGCCACTGTAAATGTGACTCAGCGGGAGTCCGATGAAACAGGAATGTATCCACCGGGTGCAAATATCATCCCGGCAAACATAAGAAAAACTATAACGTTAAAACTTATAGAAAACGGACTGACCTCACGAGGTGGTACCGTCATTTTCGTGATAGAGGCACACGAATATCGGCAGACAGAGGTATTCTATTCATGGATAAACTTTCCAGCGGCAAACGCTACAACACACAAATTCCACTATTACAACATAGAGGAACCACCGGATGAGTACGCTCCTTTCGAGGGGATTGAAATCCCATTAAAATACCAAGAGCACCTGCTCTGGTTTAAAGGCGCCCTAAAACACAATGATCACATTACCAGGCTCGGTCCACTAGGTAGACCAGGAGCAAAGTGGCCGGTTCTAGCCAGCCACACACCACATCCGGACATTGAAAAAATGTCAAAAGAAGAACTTTTAGCATAGCTAAAATTACTGATTAAAATACATAGACAGTTAGTCCAATATGTAATGCGGACTGCAACAGTTAAAACAGCTGCTAATATTCCACAGCTGACCCCCTCATCAGGGGAACACAAATAAAATCACACCACAGAACATACAATCATGTCTTGGAAAAACACCCATAAAACGGGAACAAATCCCTTTCTGGTTAGCACAGAAAATTACTCAAATAGAGGCGGTATTCCCAAATACTACCCCTATTGAAAAACAAAGAATTCTGACCATCTGCCTTCCAATGGGGGTCGCACCACACGTGGAGGACTGTGACACTTGGGGTACAGTCTTTGCTTCCATTTACACAAAAACACATGGTGTTCCGTCCATGGCGGTAATACCAGATGTGCTGAAACAAATTCAGAATGAATACGGTCCAGAACCTGCTTTAACTCTCGGCATGAAATTACTGAAAGACTTCAAGCAGGTCTCGGCTATATTACTAGCCAACATAAAAGGAGAAGCAGCATCTGTGGCGATCCGCCAGAAATTGAAAGAAACAGATATAACAGATCAACCAGTTGTGCTTGCCATAATCATAGAAAAATGCTATGAGGAACTAGGTAGAGATAGTTTAGGTGGGAAACCAGTAAAACTCCAACTACTCGAAAATCCTGAAAAATTATTTATTAAAAATAATCAAAACACTCCTAAAAAGAGCTGGGATGGGAATAAACAGTCCACTCCCAAAGAAAAAGTTTTCCAGCCCAGAGGAAGGTCTCCTCGACGGAGGGAAAGAACTCCGACTCGAGAACACCAGTCTCCCCAGAGGGAGCACTCTGAAAAAAGATACAACCTCAGAAATAGGGATAACTTGAAAAAGCCTGATAGATATCAAAGTATTGATACACGTCCCTCTCGATCTTTTTCGCAGAAATCGGAAAGAAGAGGACGGTCAGACCCAGAAGAGCACACCAAGTCCAAAGACAAGGAACCTGCTCAAAGTAAAAAGTTACAATTTCCAAGAAAGAAGGTAGCCAGTATTAGAGTAATCGAACATGCCGAGAATACTGAGGACACAGCTGAAAAACGGAGAGTGGGCACAGACAATGCTAGACAGTGCAGCAGAAATCAGCATAGCTCGCAAGATCCTGATGAATCATCTGGAGACAGTGGACACGAATGAATACATTCAAGTAGAAACTGCAGACACCAGAATTAGCAAACCTCATAAGATATACGAAATAACACTGCGTATAGAGGGAGATAAGACTAGGAAAATAAGGGGTCTATTTTGGGATAACCTCTCAAAAGGCTATGACATCCTGTTAGCTGAGAAAGATTGGCCCCCGGAGTTTGTCAGGGAGTGCCCTCATGGCGAAGAAATGATTATGCCTGCCTTCTCAAATCACATTCCAATTCACACTAAATATGTATATGCAAGGAAATGGGCAGTAGCCCAGGCACCAGCATTATATAACAAGCATTTGCAATGCAATAGGTCTCGCATTTGCAAAAGTTTGAGCCATTGGCATTGTAAATGACAAACCCTTCATCCATGTGTTGGTTTTGAAAACAGATAAATAAATGTCATTGTCATTTGAAAAGCCAATAGCCTAAACTCTGGCATTGTAAATGACGATGCCTTTCATCCATGTGTTTTAAAAATAAATTTAAATAAAATATAAATAAAACGCATTGGCATTTACAATACCAATAGCTCAAACTTGTGTAAATACTCTTGTAAGTACCAAAAATACTCGATCTCTGATCAGCAATTGATGCTTCTGCTTTTCAAACTTAAAAACATATGTTGTATTAGAAACACCTTAAACAAATGTAATGCAAAAATGTCCCTTTTGAAAATATGTCGTCCATACATAAATAGTATTTTATAGGATAAGGAATTAATGCACAGTCTGTGAAGCACTAGATATAAAGGGGCTTCCAGTGCAGAGAAAAACACACAGTCCTGTTTCCCCAGCCTAAACCTCTAACAACCACCAACAACAGACATAGTAGAACTATTTTGTGATGTCTTCTGCGCTTTGCACTGCTCAGTGAAATATCTCACTGGATTAGGTAGGTCACTAAATCTACAACAAGTGCTCCTTTAAATGTCCTGTAATTTATATGCGTGGATACAGCTGAAGTATACTGGCCCGTCCTACACAACCACTGCCCCTGTGGCAAGTAGAATTTGTGCATTTTTGTTTAGCACCAACTTTAAACGGGCTCGCATAAAAGATTATGAGTGACACTATCTGACGAGCAAAATCAAGCAATATAGACAAGGTAAACATATATAAATAATAGAAATTACACCTATTTGAGCAACAAGAAACTCTAAGATATTAAAACTGCTGTAAGTAAGCACCAGAAATGCAAGGGCACAAACCTTGCCTGCTGCCTGGAGGCTGTGCATCGCTACAGCCAGGCCCCACTAGATCTTACTGATGAACTTCTCGAGCAATTCCACTGTGGCGTTAACCAGCTGCACACCGATCTTAGAGCATTGTGTCAAGAATCCACAACTGGGTGTCAATGGCGGTTGGGAGGCCACCTGTGAAGCTCAGCAGGTGGGGGGGGCAAGCTGGCATGTCCTGAAAGTGCTATGTTGCGTGGCTCCACTTGTTTGTGCAGCTAACTGCTAGTTAACTTTACAATCAGGTTATGCTGTCCTCTGCAGTCCGCCTGGCCCACTCATGTCAGCCTGCCGTGTGGGGCCTGAACGCCACACATGTTAGATGTTGCTGTGCATTCACGATAGGTCGGGCTCAAGACAGCAGTAAAGAACCAGCCCAGTTACAGGAAACATCAGCGACAGTTTGATATTTAATCACTTAATTTACGGAAATTGCAGTCTGTTCGTCATATTCGAAATGTAAGTTACGAGCCTCCGAATACAAAGTTGCCTGGCTAATTTAGGCCTGCATGGCACACTCTGTGAGGTCTGTCATGGGATATAGTGGGGAAGATGCATTGAGGCAGCAAACAAAAAGAAAATTCACCGCCGCAGCCCGGCTTGAACAGGAAGCCAGGCAACCTGTGTTGGGACGGGGGCGGGGACGCAAAAAGACAGGAAGCAGATGGGAGCCTACCCCTCGCTCCTGTGCTGAAGCGCTCCTGTGCCCGTCAGCCGGAAAATTTGCGTGTCAGCTAGCAGGGTTCCCGTGCTCTTGGAGAGCCCCGCCTGCTGCTGAGAATGACCTGCTGCCTGCTGAAGGAGAGAGGGACACACGAAAAGAACTCGGTGAGTGGGGTGTGAGGGGGATGTGTGCACGCGCGCGTGTGTGTGTGCGAGTGTGTCTGTGTGTGTGTTTGTGCGCGTGTGTGCCTATGTGTGCGCGTCTGTGTGTGCGCGTGTGTCTATGTGTGTGTATGTATGCATGCATGCGTGTGTAAAAAGAGCCCGATGACTGGTGGGGGGATGGAAAGTGAAAGTAACCAGCGTGCGTGTGTTTCAGTCTGTGTGGTGTGGGGGCTGGCTGTGTGCGCACGGGAATATGGGCACGGTGCCGTGCGCGCCCACGAGGAGGAATCTGAGACAGCGAGGCGCGTGGGCGATCGCTGTCTCACATTCCCCCAAACACGCCAACAAAAGGTCCATCGCTACGCTCGACCTAAAAATCATGGAGGATGGGATGAGGACTCTCCTCCTCACAAAATCCAGTTAAAAAATCAACCTACTGCACAAAGGCAGTACCCTATTAAGCAAGAAGCTAAAAAACAGGTCAGAGAGATTTTAGATCAACTTGAATACCAGGGGGTGATTGAAACATGCACCTCTCAATTGAACAATCCTTTGTTTCCTGTCTCCAAACCAGACGATTCATATCGTCTAGTCCTGGATTACAGACACCTTAACTCGTGTTGCAAAACCTTTGCGGTACAGAACTCGCACAGTGCGGCACTGATGAATAACATAATTAGGAAAAAATACAAAACAACATTAGGCATATCTAATGGGTTCTTTTGTCAAAATATTGCACCAGAAAGCAGGTACTTGATAGCTTTCTCAATAATGGGGTCACAGAAAAATGTCTGTAGGCTCCCACAGGGGTTCAAGAATAGCCCGGGATTATTTTCAGCCAGAGTAACAGAGTTACTACAAATATATGATGATGAGGCATTATCTTATGTCGATGACATCTATCTCACAGACGACGACTTGGAGACTCACTTGAAAAGGGTGAACACCATAATACTTGGGTTCGCAGCAGAGGGTTACAAATTCAACTTTAAAAAATCGAGAATAGCCCATCTAACAGTCTTATTTTTAGTATTCGAATTATCAAGTGAAGGAAAAAGCCTGGCGGACAACTTTTTAGAGAAGTGCGCTGTACTCCAAGCACAAAAAACGCTGAAGAACTTACAATCGATTCTAGGCTTCCTGAATTTCGGAAGAACTCACATACTAAACTACGCAGAGAGGATTAAACCTCTCTACGAATTAATTAAACCTGATTTTAAACCAATCAACTGGACTCAAAAACACACAGAAATCTTGAGATCACTGCAAACAGACATGTTAGCAAAAACTAAATTAGAAACACGTGACAATACATGCAATCTTGTAATCCGAGTCATCCCAGGAAGATGCGGATTCACGTACCTGACCTCTAATGAGGGAGAAACGCTACCAATAGCTTACAAATCACATTTGTACACAAAAGCTGAAATAGAATTCAGTTCAACTGAAAAAATTCTAACTGCAGTTCAGACTGCTGTAGCAAAGGAAAGGGCCCTAGCACAAGGTAAACGGATAATAATCGTTACACCTATACCTGCTTTAGAAGCAGTAACTAAAGCGAGCATTCCAAATGCTAAAGCTCTGCATCCGAGATGGATCCAATGGGTTAATTCTCTTGCTGCAACAGACGTAGTGTATGAATTTGATCCTAACTTAAAGACACAGGAATTTTTACAATATGAATATGAATGTCCTCTGCCACTTGAAATCCTGCCTCTAGAACAATACAGATGTATCATATATACAGACGGATCGGCACAACCCGCAGTTGGGGGTAAACAAGCTTACAGTGCAGCCTGCGCGATTGTTAAAGGTCGCTGGCTCTGCGGTAAATTCAGACCGAAAATAACAAAAACTGAATCACTGAGAAAAAGTTCAACTCAGCGAGCTGAAATCAGATCTTTAAAGATGGCGCTTGAAAATGCCGAACGTGAATTCCCGACACTAATCGTGTGCGATTCGCATTTTTGCGTCAATTCTTACAATAATGATTTGCAGAACTGGGTTCAAAATGATTACAAAGACGACACAGGTGCCACAATCAAGCATAAAATGCTTTGGAAACAGGTAGTTCTTTTACAAAAAGAACTACAAAAGACTCACGTGATACACACTCTGAGTCATCAAGGTGATGGCGTTCACGTTGCAAGGAATTCATTGGCTAATACAGCCACAGCGGAAGCAACTAAACCGGCCTCCGTAGCCGCAAAAAAGCGTTCAGAAAAATACATAGACGGGGAAACCATGCTGGCAGTAAAAACGTCCTTAAAAGGCAACTGTGCAGCACTACCCGTGAACTATCCACTCAATTATACATACGTAATTGATGCAAACTCCGTTCCTTTTGCTCGAATCCCTGGAGTGGGGGATAGGGTAATTCCAAACACGAACCGGAGAATCTTTTTAATAGCAGACGCACACATGGGATTGGGTCCGAGGCACAAATAGATGAAGGAATCTCTGACCGAATTACAAGCAGTATACTGGTGGCCGGGGATGAGCGTGCAACATCAAATATTTGCAAAAATCTGTCAAGACTGCAGCAGAGATCGCAGTCGTGAACCGGTCCAGCCTGTAGCCCAGATACCCTTTATGGACAGGGTAATGCTGTCTATATGCAATCCAGCGTCCTATTAATTGTTTAAGACTATATTCACTATAGAAATGTGGCCCCAGCGCTCAGCTGACGCCAAAACTGTTATAAAAGATCTGCGAGTCTTTATCGGCACATACGCAATTGCCATGCTCCATTCTGACCAGGGTCCTGCTTTTAGCTCTCGAGCTTATAAGGAGGCCATGACCAGCATGGGCATTGGATAGCGATTCTCTTGTCCATTCCATCCTGAGGGAAACAGTGTAGTGGAAAGAAAAAACCGAGACATAAAGCAATCTATAACAGCAAAGGTATTAGGTTCGGGTGATGGGTGGGTCAAACATTTAACAAGTGTCCAACGTAGTCTTAATAATTTGCCAAGAAATTCTCTAAAAGGTTTCAGCCCGTACGAACTATTGTTCGGAACTAGAATGTATGTTCAGGACCTTGATAGTCAGGCTTCAGTGGTAAAAGATGAAAATAAAGACTTTGACATCAAAGATCGTTTGGCTGTTTTACAGGACTTAAATGAAACAAGAAAATCCTTAAGCAACATAAAGCTAAAGCAACAGCCATCTACCACTGAAGACACACCACCTGTCCCAGCAAGATCTGTCTTGATTCCAAAGATTGGGGATCTGGTCAGGGAAAAAATAGCGGTGAAGAAGGAATTTGGGCCTTCTTACAGAAAAGCAGTACCTGTCTTAAGTATCAACGGAACAAGATCAGTAGTACTACCGCCCCTTGCTGGTAAAAAGGAGAACCGAGTTGTATCAATCGACCTGGTAAAACCGCAATCATGTGGCCTATAATAAATAGCAGGCCCAGTGGACTCCCAAGAAGTAACAGAACACCCAAATTTGCAACAATCCAAGAGGTTCAAACTGAAAGACTAATCACATTTGATAAACCTGCAGTGCACAAAGCCATGGAACTCGTGCCTCTTGGAACTTAAATTGAATCAGTTCATCGTGAAACACCAGTCTACAATGATGTGACATCAGAATGTGCTAATGAAAATCAAATAGGAAATGCTATTCCTACAATCGACAGAACTGCCTCTGGCTACTTTATCAATTTCGATAACTTTTCAGAAGATCAAAGCGACCCTGAAGTAACACCAGAAATAAAGACTTTTAAAGAAAAAGCAACAGAACTCTTTCATCAACTCAAAGAAACTTATCTTATTTCTCCATGGTTAGAGTTTTGGTTTGGGCTAGGTGTATTTTTCCTCCTGCTTTGGCTCATCATGGTACTTTGTTTGGGAAAATTCATTGAGGGAAAATACAGTTCAATGGACACAGCAAGTCAGAACATCAACTTAGTTCTGAAACCACACAGATCATCCCACGTGAAGAAAAGAGAACTATCATCAGTGAATGTCACAGCCATTCCAATACCCGGCGGGGTAGTTTGGGACAAGACTGACTATGAAATATATGGCCCGGTCGAGATCTTGAAATATCCTCACCAGTTCAAGGTTTCATTAAGTGACTTTGTAAAACCAAGTACATTCTCTGATGATTGGGATTTTAAAAGTATAAATAATATGATGTTGGATTTAGTGTTGTCAGCAAAATTTACAGAACATGATTATTTGCGAGGTTCATCTAATTATGAACAGATGTACTGTTTTTCACATTACGCAGACCACTTTTTACATAAATCTGCTCAACCTAGAAATGTTTTTAAATATAACCAATGGGAACATGGTGCAACACCGCCCAAAAGCAGTTCAAAAACGTTCTTATGAGAAATTCCAATACTTCTCAGGGTTTAACACAAGTAATGCTGAAACATTTTATTATAAACTGTTGGATAAGACAGGGACAAAAACCATGCTGACAAATACTAAATTGATATATTCAGAAGCATTTTGTGAAAAAATGATTGCATTTGGTTTTGATTTCTGGAAAAACAACATTGAAACAAAAACAATCTGGGGTACAAAAGATTGGCAGGTACAAGGCCTAGAAGCATTATTTCGAGCCTGCATGATCCCAGGACAAATAATGTTCTTAAATGACACAATTCACCAAACAACCTGTCTTGGCCTAGCTAAGATTAAGGACTTAAACAAACCGTCTATTCCAAAGCCAATACCTGATAATGCTACCACAGATATTGAAATAGACGTATCCCAAATTTTACATCAAAACAGAACACATCCTGATTGGAAAAAATGGTTAATCTGGCCAACAGACACTAATAACTGTCAAGATAGATTCCTGAACAAAACACAGGGGTTAACAATGACCAGACCAGACCCTAGATACTCCCAGAGACAACATCCAGGGATAGTAACAACATACAGTGTAGGGAAACTCTGCCTCGAATGGCTAGAAACATCCACACTGGCAGAAATTAAGCAACACTTATCTTTACTTAAAGATGGTGCTGACTTCCGTGATTTCATTATGGGACCACGCAAACAGCGTCAAAAACGTTTCATAGAGGCAAGTGTATATGCGGCATACAACGAGGCATGGAAAGTAATGCAAATTGAAACAGCAGAAAATATATGAGAAATTGATCGTATTAATTTGGAATAATCACTTTCTGTTGTGGACAATGGATTAATGACTCTGTCCTCCAGAATATATTCACTGGACAGTATTGTATCATCTGCCATCGATATAATAGATAAAGACTTGCTAATGTTACAACATGGCCAGTCCCAATTACGTTCTATTGTACAGCTAGGCTGGACGTTGCAAAATCTGCGTTCGGGCTACGTGCCATGGCGTCTAATCAACACAACGTCATTGTTTTCCATCTTTAACCTTACTGATAAACAAATCAGTTTGGCACAGAAAGGAGCAGACTATACAATCCTGAGCATCAAAAAACTTGAGAGATTACCATTGACAATGTCAGAAAGACCTGTCATCGAATGGATAATACACGGGATTATCACAATTCCGATAACAACTTTCCAATTTAAAAATTTAAAAATTGCCTTGAGTATATACCGGCAGGCCAGTATGAAAAGTTGGGTAAAGTGTACATTAAGTCATCATGGAAATTACCATATACACACACATGCTACAGTGACAACAACAAAAATGCATTTCTTAGTGGTGAAAACTGCAAACATTCACTAAGCGGTATACTTTTGTGCCAGGGTATTAATTTACATGGGGCCTGTGAAGGGACTTCAAACAACCTTTGATGCCACCAGTACGTCACACCTGCAACGCAGATAGAGCCTTTCTTTAAGCAACTTTCTAACGGGAGTTACATTCTAATAACGGATCACAGCTGTTGTGGCTTGGTGCCAGGGAAAGCATATCTCGTAAGCGTGACTTCCATTGTCACTTGCTGTATGCAAGCATTTTTTCCAAACGGCCCTGGAGACTCAGAGACTCAGATTTGGCCTCCTTTGAAAATCTCTTCTATACGAATTGATACTTTAAGCAGAATGAAGTCTGTGCTTTTGCAGACAACAGTGCCCGTCATGTCATCAAAAGAGACGTATGATCTCCAAGTTGCAAGGACAACATCGGAGATACATGAACTTTTATCAACAAATTGCCCCGTGCATTTCACAGAAATGCTCAGCCAAATCCTAAATATGTCGGATGCCGTAGGTATCTCGAATGTATTTAAGACGATTTTTTCGGGACTGCTAACACCATTCAAAGCAGTTCTAGGCATTATTCCAAATTTTGTCCATTCGGTCTTTGGCGGCCTACCACTACTTTTGGGACTCGTAGCAGGCATTTTATTTTTGACCCTTCTGCTCCGATATGGCAAGCCAAAACACAGACATGACTCCGGCAAGGATGGAAAAAACGATCCTAGCAATGCGCTACCGGGACCGCATAACTAAGGTCTTTGGATTGGCCCGGCTGAGAGATCTGAACATGACCTGGTTTCTTTCATTCAGACCTATATGGCAGACCTGCATCTTACCTGTGCTTCGATGTATGCTATGCGGAGAAGAATGCGTGTTAGACACCTGTCTTGCACTACCATCAGCAGTACCAATGGATATCGATACTTTGCTAAGTCCTGTAACGGCTCACGCATCGTGTTATCCCCAGCGGCTACCAATCCTGATGACAGCATTCGTTGAGACTCCTGCGCTATGACTAGGTGGCGGCAGTGAAGCGAGAAATGAAAGCAGCATCACCCAGGTACGACCTTCTGTGAGCATTGCTGATCCAAACATCGATGATAGCAATCATTCTCACAACTGCCAGGTTACTGCACTATCGAACCTGGTCGAACTGTCACCTGAATATGTAGACCTATTCTTTGCGAGCCTGTCTGATATGATGTTCTCCCCTGAACAAAAACAATAACTTTTGGAAAAGAATCCGGCTCACAGCGTTCCCATGAACTCTGAATTGGGCCTTCAGTTTTGATAAAAATAAACTCCTGAAAAGCGTTTGGAACTCTATTTTTCCCGCTCGCCATGAATCATTTTTTTTGAATCAGACATTTTTTTCTAAAATATTTACCTTTTTTTTGGCACAAATATCTTTTGCTTAAAGTAGAACTATTCATAAAGAACAGAGCTTCTATTTTTAGTAAATCTAGAGACAATATATTACCATGGCCTCTAGCACATTTTACAGCAATTGTATTTATATGTGATGGAATCGTCTCGTCCTTCTTTTCTGTATTAAGAGACATTTCATGTGTAATTTTTCGCAAAATCGTTCAAACTGATTACATATGCAATAATTTTTGAATGATTACTATGCTTGAAAACGTACAGTACCTATCATCATTTTCATGTATTTCATATACACCATTTCAAATGCAAAATGTATTTTGGGGTGGGTAGGAATACACGCGCATCTTATTGCTTTAGTTTTTAGTAATTTGATGGACATAAATTCGTGGAGTGGGTGTTGTGTTTTATCTAGGACCCCGATCAATATCATGACCTTATGCCCCTATACGGCTATAATCAATACATATCCCTATAATGGCATAATATTCAAAGCCATATTTTAGCAAGTCGCCTCTGCAGTCCATGACAGTCCATGACACAGCAGAAGTCACTTCCTTAGATTCCTAGATAGCACACCGAGTTCTTTCGACATACCAAACCTCCAGCAACCTGGGAAAGCCCCGCTTGCTTTGTTTTGATTTGTAATAGAACTCCTAACGAGCACTGTAAGAACGACCAGTTCTTAGTGACATCTTTATTGACGTCTTATGTCCAAAAACTTACGTCAAACTCAGCACCTTTTAGGTATAAATAATACCAACGTTGCCTTAAGCAAACACGGTGGTGGTGAATACTGGAGCAGAACAGCTGTCCCCTTGCAGAAAGCCCAGCAGATGCGAGAAACCCACGGACGCTGCCCCTCCTCCTTGATGCGCTGAGAAAGACGCTGTCTTTTCTCTTGCCGAGAAAATCCAGCTCCGACGTTTCCAGCCTACCCTTGCGGGTGACTGGAATATCGAGTCCTGAGAGGAGAAACCAGACCTCCTACATTCTATTCCAGAGGTACGGTGCTGACTAAACCCTTAGAGAGAATTCTTGAAGCAAACCCTTGGCAAAACTAAACCTGCTACTTACTTACTCCCTCCCACGTATTAGGCTTAGGTCAGGTACACTGGGGTAGGCGTAGTTAGAAGCACCAGTTGAGTACGTTAGCCAAATGTATATATGAATGTATATATTTTATTCATTTTAACCATCTTATGGCTAAGAAACCATATCCATGCTTTTACAGTATTATTTTGTGATACTACTTTTACTGTACGCACTTTTTATAATAACAAGTCTTGCAATTGTGGCAATTCATTTCTCTTACATGAGAAGGAAGACTGCTCAATAAATAATATCTTTTATTGAAAACGCCTGTCTCTCTATTCTCTGCATACTGGTGAAAGTAATTCTGCACAACTGACTGAGTGAAATAGCTGTCTATTGTTTCACACGACTCTAGAGATTGACTCTCATTCTGAGGAGCAAAGTTGTCATGTTAATGCAGTTGTTGGAAAACTGAATCCCTTCTTGCCAGAGCCAAAGAAGCTGATCACTTCCTATTCAGTCAAGAAAGTTTCCAGTGACCTCTGAGCTAGCTGGTACAAACCCAATTAAGTCTAACATAGTCAGTAGAGACCTAGAAGACCGCATTCCTACGTCTACACTGCTGTTTATGTTATTCCAATGCGCAGGGCCTATAGGGAAAATAGGAACTACACTACAGTTGGGGAACATGGTTCTGGGGTAAGAAGTCGTATTTTTTCTCAGTGGAATGAGCGCACAGAGTGCCCACCAGACATCCCTCACCCAGGCCAATGGTGGCAAAGCTGTTCAACTACCAGGAGAGAGACCATATATAACAAGTATTGAGAAACAAGCGAAAGCTACAGCAAAATGGCATTAAATACTGCCTTATGTTTCCAACTAAACTCCAGGGGTTGGACTCAGAGAAAACTGTCTTCTTCACATCACCGTCCGAGGGATGCGATTGGCTAGAGAGCACAAAAGGGGTAACGAAGGATACCGAACCAGTACCATATGACAGCTGGCAGAGGCAGAAGCCATGGCGCAAGCCAAGCAGGGCCATGAAGGATAAGCCTTCAAAAGCAGAGGCAGCAAAGGAACTAGCTGTAGTGGTGGCGGAGCTCGAACGGCAAGGCAACGCTGATACAGCATTACTCCAAACCCCACAGGGCTCAATGATATGATTCATTGATGAACTGGCAAAGGAAGCAGAGCTGGAGCTGAAAACCAGATTGAACATTACCCCGATTACTTCTGACAAGATTATCTTACTTGCATGTTACTACATCCTTTGCATGTTAAGCATGATATGGTTAGCCAACAATGGGAAGGGAGTACATGACTTATGGCACAATCACTGAGGGGGGACAATGTGAATATCGAATGCAACAGGACACAGGGGAGGTACTTCAGGTGGAAGCTAGCAGGTTTGGATCTACCCCTCACAACCAGGATGGACCGACTGGACATATTTGATGGGTGATAGATACATTGGTCAACTCACTGTTGTGAACTGGAACTGGGGCGAGGAGTTCAACATCAAACAGTTGTTCAGGCTCACAGGAATCAGTCACTGGCTGCATGATGTGTAGATGATAATACATTGGAGCACCAGATGTGCACCTGGTCATCTCTCTGGGTAGTACACCAACATGTATCAACCCGTCATGGCAGACACACGAGGGAGGGAATCTCATAGGTATACAATTATGACCTGGAATGTGCCTGGGATTACCACACCCCAGAATTGGCTCAAGATCCATACCTACTTAAAAGGCAAGAGGGGTGCACAAGGCATACATACAGGAGACACATTTGACCTCCCTGGAACTCCAGAGACAGTCCAAAAAGTGAAGTGGACAAGTAGTGAGCACAACCTATATGGCATATGCCCGGGGAGTGTTGATTTGGATCGTGCCTTTGGTTCCCATTTGATTCTTCACACAGTCATAGATAAAGAGGAACGCTATGTGGTGATGGAGGGGAAAATGAATGGCAGCCCTTTGTGTCGGCATACACTCTTAACAGCAACTTATCCCAGTTCCTAGAAGGCCTTACCCCTACGCTGGTGCAAGACTTAACAGCCCTGTACATATGGGGTGGGGATTCTAACTATGTACCATGTCTAGATAGGTCAACACCCCGGTTGCCAGGCGCGATGTCTAATGATGTTGCGTCTTTTTAAAACATGGATTGTGAATAGGAAACTCCACGATGTGTGGAGAGCACTGGGCCCGGATGGTCTGGAATATTCCTACTATTCACTGGTGCATCAGCTCCACTTGAGAATTGACTTATTATTGCATAATGAGGCAATGTAAATTAATTCCAGGATGCTGAGTACCTGGGCTTGACCCTGTCGGACCACAGCCTGCTCAAAGTGGCAGTGGGCTTGGGTAGATACTGCACATGCATACCCACATGGAAATTAAATACCCATGCCCTGCTTGACACTCCATACAGAGAAACTATTGGGGAATGCATCGACTAATAATTTGATGAAAATGTTGGCACAGCATCCGGGAGGTGCATTGAGTGGGATACTTTCATGGAGGTGATCCGAGGCTATGCATTAAAACCTCCTATGGTGCAAAATGCATGCTAACAGCTGAGATTGATGTACTGGAGCACTGCATCAGGGCTGAGGAGATGAGACTGCGGGTGGACCTGGGAGATGGGCACAACTTTTCTGCCCTGCGACGAGAGAACAGAACTTTGATGAACGCTCTGAGACTACAGGGAATATATTGCCCAACAACATGCTGAAGAGGACAAAGCATGTCAACTTCATGCGTAGCTTCTCCTATCGGATGCACTAAGAGCCCCCATTGGGGCTACAAGGCTGCACACAGGCAGTATTACTACCTCCCAGACAACTATTATTGCAGTATTTACTGCATTCTATGCAGCGCTATATGCAGCTGCAGATACAATGGAGGGCATAGCCCAGGAACCATACTTGGACAAGATACCTGTTAGAAATTGGGTTATTCATTGACTGAGGTATGCGCCCTGGTCAAGCAGCAACCACAATCCTATACAGGGTAAAGCACAAGAAAACCCCAAATTAACCCTTGCTCTACCTCCTGATAGCTTGGCAGAGAGCAGTCAGTCTAAACTTAGAGGCAATGTATAAAGTATTTCTGCAAAACTTCAAACAGTATAACAGTGAACATACCTCACAAAAGATCCCACCCTAGGTTAACAAAATAGAGTTTGATGTAATAAATGAAACAGGAACAACACAACAGAAATCCAATCAGCAGAAAAAAAATTATGAATTTTTAAAGAATAAACTACAAAATAGTGCCTAAAATCATAAATAGCCAACTAGGGATATATGGTCAAGCTGGACCAGGTCAGAGTCTAAAGTTCAGCCCGATGGTGATTGTGCGAGGGTCAGATACAGCCCCAGATTAGTACAGCTGAAGTGTTGCCTTCTCAAGTTTTGTACAAGAGTCCCAATCTCGAAGTAGAGCATCACTGGGGGAGATCCATATGACACAAAGAACAGTGTGGGTGTCACGGACGGACAGGCTTCACATTGGTGCTCCTCTGTGGTGATCAATGCTTGCTGTGCGAGGAGATGGATGGGCTACGGCTTGCGCTGATTTTCGGTACAAGCGGCGCGGTTCCCGTATGAACAGGCCCGTTTGCTGTAGCAAAGAGCCTAAAAGCTTGAATGTAAGAGTTCAAGAGCCTTATCAAGGGTCCAGGATGTGAAAGGCACCTCTTGGGTGTCAGGGATTTGTTGAAGACGGTTCCAGGAGTTGTGGGGAGCCTATAACGTCCCTGAGGCTCAGATCAGGAGGCCAGCAGACTAGCCCTTTGAGTCACTCTGGGATCCTGGGTTCAAGATCGATTCCAGGTCCAGTTCTTCCTCCTCAGTTAAGAGTGGAGCACGCAGCAGGTCAGCACAGCAAGACAGCAGTTCCTTGTAGAACAGCAGTACAACAGAGTGGCAGTCTTTGTAGCAGCACAACTGTGCCTCTTCCTGGCAGAGTACCCACCGGTCCAGATGTGTACGGAAGCAGTGTTGTCTGAGGTCCGTCGTTTACATTCAATTGTGCCTTTGAAATAGGGAGGATCTTCCAGAAGGCATACCTTTGAAGTGCACAGATGCCTGCCTTCCTGGCCCTGGCTCCAGGCTATCAACAAAGGGTATGCAGCCCTTTGTGTGGAGACAGGGCATAGCCTATTCCGATATAAGCGAGGATGGCCAACCTTCACCCTCCCATTCTGGCAGTGATGGCCCATTCAGTCAAACTTAGGCTCCCATTGTGTGTGGCTGTCAAAGAGGAATAAACAAAGTCCAACTGTTAACAATACCCAGTCATATGACTAGAGACTGTCTGCATGTACTAAATGGCTACAGCAAGAAAAGGCCAACTTTCTAAAAGTCGCATTTTTCAGAATAGTAATTTAAAAATTGACTTTGCCATAAGTTAGGATTTTAAATTAGAATTCCAGAGACACCAAACATGAACCAGTGATCTCTTTCTATTTGGTTCCTGTTTGGTTCCTATTGGTAACTCCAATGTTATCCTATGGGAGAGATAGGCCTTGTAGTAGTGAAAAACGAATTTTAGAGTTTTTTCACTACCACAGCATGTAAATCTTTGAAGGGCATGTCCAACTTTTAACGTGCACTGCATCCTGTCCTCTGGGTGGTCCAGGGCCTACCTATAGGTGACCTATATGTACAAAAAGGGGAGGTTTGAGTCTGGCAAAAGGTTTTGCCAGGTTGGCATTGCAGTTTAAATCAGCACACACAGGCTCTGCAATGGGAGGCCTGAGGCATGTCTAAAGGGCTACTTAAGTGTGTGACACAACCAGTGTGGCAGGCCCACTACTGGGCATTTAATTTTCAGTCTCTGGGCACATTTGATACACTTTATTATGGACTTTTAAATAAGTACATTAAATATGCCAACTGGGTATAAGTCAACATTGCCACGTTTTAAGCTGTGAGTACAACCCCTTTTGCTCTGGTTAGCAGTGGTAAAGTACACAGAGTCCAAAGGCCAACTAAAACGAATTCAACAAAAAGGGGAGGGGGAAGGCAAAAAAGTTTAGGGATGATCATGCAGAAAGGACCAGGTACAACAATACCTATCCCACGCATAGATACCCCGCAGAGAGCCATACTTGATGAACTGCTCAATATTGTGGAGGTGTGCACAGCGATAGGTTAGCTGGCATGCAACAAGACCCAGAGGACTGATAGACTCCACACGGAATTCTATGCAACCTACAGAACAAAACAGGTCGAAAAAATCCTTCAGGTGTACAAAGAAGCTAAACACACTGGACTCCTACCTCAGATGATGAGGGAAGCGTTGATAACTGTTCTACCCAAGCCAGATTGTGCTCGCTTGGATGTGTGATCCTACTGGCTGCTCTTATTGCTCATCACTGACTGCAAGATACTAGGAAAGGTGACGGCAAATAGGTTTACTCCAGTGATCAGCATACTGGTACAGCCAGATCAAAATCGGTTTATCACTGGGAGGAATACATTCCTCAATTTGGTTTCGATAATGGAACAAATACTGGGAGACGAGACGGCACAAATGACAATGTCTTTAGACATAGAGAAAGCATTTGACATTGTGGGGTGGCCATTGCTGAGGGTGGTACTTGAGCTCATGGGTATGGACCTGAATTCAGGAGATGGATTGGTCTTTTATACCTATAGGCCAGTGAACCAGGGTGCCCACTATAACCCTTTGATATTTGCATTAGGTATTGAGCCGCTCACGGATCTTGTCAAGAAAAGGGCCCGAAATTGAATCATTATCTATCTGTATACGAATTAAGCACTCCTCTACCTCCAGGATGTGTGACTATGCTGGTCACACTGAAGGAATTTGTGGAGCTGATGGTGAAGCAACGAAATAAGTCTAAACCCTGCCTCTTCCGACTTAGGAGCCTGAGTGACGCGTACAGGGAGGAATTAATGGACAGAAGGTTGGAATTAAAACATGAAATGCTGAAATACCTGACAGTGCATATATGTGACATTGACCGGGACCTAATACAAGGAAGCTTAACCAGGGTTGTGACTACCACCAGACAATCAGTGCACTTCTGGAAGACTCTTCCACTATCCCCAATGGGCAGAAGTGCAATATATAAGATGTCAGTACTGCAGAGGTTACTGTATCATTTTTTGGCGCTCCCAGTACTGCTCCCTAGAACCTTCTTTGGGGAACTGGACAGTGTTCTGATGGATCTGGTCTAGGACATTGCAGAAAGAGGGTGGTGCTACAGAAGCTGTCCAACCCGATGGCCAGGGGGGGCCTGGAGGCACCCATCTGGGAGTTATATTATGCAGCCGCCATACTACAGTGCCCCATGAAATGACTCTAGGACAACCCAAATTCTGAGGCAATGCAAATCATGTGGGGGACTCAGAAGGTAGTCATTGCTGGAGTGGTTGCTTGATCCCAATGCTGCTGATGTTGCAGTTGCCATATTGGCTAGGGTGGGAAAGCAATGCTGACATAAATATGTGCTCACTGTGATGACCGACATGCCATATTCCCCGGTTCTACCTCAATGTGCCTTTAATGCAATAAACCTACAGAACAACACGAAACTCTGGTCAGAGAAAAAACTGTCCACATTGTGAGACATGCTTGCACAATATACTGCTCACATTCCCGGAGGTGACTGAGATATACGCAATTGAACTGGGGTTCTTCCTGACATATACTGCCCTATCCTGTGTCATCAGGAAGAGATGGGGCCAGGACCAGACCGAGCCTCAAACCTCCAAAATGTTGCAGCTCTTACTAGGACACAGCAGGGGAAGAAGGTGGTTACTCGGCTATATAATGTGCTGCTGGAGACCCGTGTTACTGAAAATCTTTGCCTGCAAGGTAAATGGGATGTCATTGTAAAGCAGAAATTGACAGATAAGCAGTGGGAGGAGAAGATGAGACATGTCAAAATAGTGCTCAGGAACCCAAGAATTAAGTACACTCAGTTCAATTATCTCCGCCACACTTATCTCACCCTTGCATGGTTGAACTGCATGTTACTGGGAGCACAGGCCAAGTACACTATCGGCACCTCACAGATAGCGGACTTGCAAAATATGGTTTGGTCCTGTCCCTTAATAGCAAGGTAATGGGAGGGTGTGGTGCCGAATATGACTGAGCTCACGAGCAGACCACATGCACAGACCCCTGAGCAGTGTCTCCTGGGGCTGATACTACACAAAGAAAAGACTAAATATGCAGTGCTGTCCAAGTTGGGACCACAATCCTAGTCAGGTTGAGCTAGATACACACTAAAAGATAACCTGTGCTCACCTTCTGGTAGCTTGGCACAGAGCAGGCAGGCTTATCTAAAGAGGCAATGTGTAAAGTATTTGTACAACACACTTATACAGTAACACAATAAAAACACCACAAAAAGACTCCGCACAGGTTTAGAAAAGTAGGAAATATTTTTATGGGAAAATCAAGATCAAAATGACATAAATCCAATAAGTAGTATTATATTCCCAGGTTTGGTCCATGTAACAAGGCAGCTTATTTCTTACATTGTGCTCACAATTCAGCTGTGAATGTTTGCACATATTTGCATGTGCGACACTGTTGGATTAGTTTCTCTGAAACTAAACTTGCTTACACATCTAGCTTCGCATAACATTATCACAATGCCCTGTACATCATGTACAAGGTCTCTTTTTTCAGTATTTACAAATGCTATCTCTATCTTCATCCAGAGAGTGACCGGGCTATCTACATAGCCATAACATCACTAATCTATATGTTCATCGCAAGGTTGCTTCCTATTATAAAAGATGAGCATCCTGATAGATTAGATGAGGAGGCACTTCAGCTGACACTGAGGATCCTTGGAGGCTGAGACTTCATCACGCAGCAGTCTGCCATCTTGTGGGGGGTGTATGGGGTCCTTCATTCTCTACCATCAGGTAATGGCGTTGAAACGTCCCTTGTGAGGATTCTTGGCTCCACACCTACACACACTCTAGGTACACTTAGTGTAGGGTTTGCATAGTAGGAGTACACTCTATTACTCCCTTGTTTTATATGCCTGCATATATACATTGTTTTCACAGCATAGTAGAACTATATCTTCTATTTACGCTTTTGGTACTTGTAATCACTTTTATCTGCTTCTGTCTAATAATCATTGCATTACATGTATTTTATACAAGAATAACTTTGGTTCAATAAGTATATTGAAAAAGTTTCACTGTGTATTCGCTGTACACCTCTCTGAGAATAAGTGAGCATGAGTGACTGAGTGGAAGGTTCTGTACTGTTTCCTTCCTTGACAGGTCAGTGGTTCCCAGAAACCATTTGCTCCCTGGTAAAGTTAGGGGGCTTACAGTAGCACTGTGAGCTAGCTTGTCTCTAGGCCAACATATCCTGCGGTGCCATCCGGAATCAGTCTAGGCATCAAGCCCTTAGTTTAGGTTGTCCAACAAACTTGCAGACCCTACGGATTAGTAGGTACTACACAACAGTAGAACCGGAGTTATGGATTTTTAAACAATGAACCAAAAATAATGCTTAGAAGTCATTAGTGCTAAAAGGTTACTTGAGCTTGCCCTAGACTAGGGTAAATCCAAAGTTCTGGCTGACCTCAATGGAGTGCCTAGCCGGCTACAGAACTCAGACAGGTTCTGCTACATAGTACCTTGGGTGGAACAAAGCATCGAGGACGCAAAGAGTCAAGGAGGTGCCGTGTCACGGTCGATACCCTGGATGGAGTCGCGCATTGGTGCCGAGCTGCACCTTCGATGGAAGCTTTGTCAACGAACCCCTGAATAATGCGGGTACTGTGTCGTCTTTAAGCCACGCTCTCCAGCATCGTCGACCTGTTCCGGTTGTAGAGTTGCAGTCGTCAAGCAGCCACTGTGATGCGTTGAAGGGCGATGTGCCTGTTCTGATCGGTGCAAAGCTGCTGCTGCATCGACCCTGGCGTATGAAAAGCTCTAAAAACTCACTTTGAGGCCCAGGACTGGATTGGGCACCTCATGCAAGGGTAGGACTCACAAATGGCAGAGTCCAGCAGCACGAGCATAATTGCAGGAAGGTAAGGTAAGGTAATCGTTTATTTGTACATGATTAATTAAAATCTTTACAAACTTTTTTTAAAACGTCATTAAAGTACATATAAAAAATGTGTTTGTACTCAAAAAAGTTGGTTAAGATCAGTTCATGAGTATCCTTAAAACTTTACTATGTTTACTATGTTCGTCACACACTCTTAGGGGCACATGCATCAAGTGATTTTGGAGTCGCAAACGGTGCGAATCGCAAAATTCGGCCGTTTGCGATTCCAAAATCACTTTTTGGGATGCATTAAACAATTTTTTGCGATTTCTAAAAATGAGATTGCATTTAAGGAATTGCATTTTTGAGATTCCTTAAATGCAATGCATGAATGTTTAAAAAAATGTGAATTCGCAAATAGGGGGAGCAAATTAACACGAGGGTGAACCTCGTGTTAATTTGCGAAATCTTTCAAATATGCTCCAAAAAGCATTTTTGAAAGCGTCATGTTACACACACACATTTCCTTTGGACATGTGTGTGTGAAACTTGCACTTAAAATAGCATTTCAAGGATGCAGGGGGGGGGGGGGTCCTTTGGACCCCCCTCAGCACCCTTGAAATGCATTAACAAATTGTGATTCGCAAAATGAAAATCGCAAAATGTTAATGCCTTCCCATTAATTCCTATAGGCCTTTTGGCCCATAGGAATCAATGGGAAGGTTTTCCTTAATTGCGATTCGCAAAATGTGAATCGCAATTAAGGAAAATTAAGAATTCGCAAAAATATTTGCGATTTAATCATGCATTGCCGTTTGCGATTTCTAAATTGCGATTCCTTAATTTTCGCAATTTAGGAATCGCAAACGGGTGAAATGATGCATGTGCCCCTTCACTCTTTTCCTGTTAAGTCAAAGAACTTTACAACCTGGCAGTTTAGTTTGGTGTTATTGGGGTTAAGGCACAGTTTAACAGCCTGCCTGCACGTCCGAACGCCATGTAGTTTGAAGGACGGTCGTAATAAGTTGTACCTCAAGTCCTTTAGTTTGGGGCAGATGCAAATCACATGGATGATGTCCTCCTTGATGGTTTTTACACAAACGACACTGCAGTGAAAAGTTTTTTCTCTCCCAGGGTGTAAGGTGTGGTAGTACAGGGATTACTCCGAGGCGTAATTTTAGAAACTTTTCTTTAATTTTTATTTTCATACCAATATTGAGGTATGCTTGTGGTTGTGTTTTTCCGTAATCACCCAGGGTGATCCAGCCATGCGCTCTGTTTGCTAGTTCCTTCTTGTCTTCAATTACTGAGATGATGCGCGTTAATTTTTTTGCGACTTTTTGGAAGGACAAGAGGACTATTGAGGTTTCCCAGACGTCTGTCAAACCTAAAACTTGAAGGGGTTCAAGTAAGTAATCTCTGGCAGAAGATTTCTGGTGCCGAAGCAGCTCTTCCCATACGTTGGAACTTAAGGAGCCAGTCTCCGTAGTGCGAATCTTATGCCAGCTGGCTACATAAGCACATCGCCTTTCTAGTATTTGTTTAAGGATGCTGAATTCTAGCCGGATCTGGGCAGGAGAGACGTATTTTGGGAGGTTAAAAATAGCCCTGTATGAGTTGGCTATGACTATGTCCAGTAATGCGGCATCCTTCCCATGAAGCGATTCACTCCCGTATGTAAGGATCGGCTGTAATTTTGCACGCAAGATTTGGAGGAGGGGTTTAAGTGTGAGATCGGGAAGTTTGGCCTTTAATGATTTTATAGCCAAGTAGGTCATAGTCGCCTTCCCTCGTAAAGAGTCGAGTTGTGCTTTAAATGTATTTTTCTAATCCAAAATTACACCCAGATACTTGTAAGTGGTTACCAGGTCCAGTTTTTCTTCGTTCAGGTGCCAACAAACTCTTCTTTTTTCCTGTAATTCACAGTCATGACCTTTGATTTATTGAAGTTTATTTGGAGAGCATTCTTTACTGAAAAGGTGTGGGCTACATTCAGGAGGTGCTGAATCACTGAATCCGACTTATCAGCACCAAGTCGTTTGCATATAGCAGGTTGAAAAGGGCAGAATTGCAGGAGGTCTTTTATGAACCTGAGACTAAAAAAATATAAGGCAAGACAGCAAGCCCTTGCAGTCAAGTGGGTTTAAGTGATTTGGGTCCATTCCTTATCCTCAGGAGGGCAGAGATCAGGAGGCAGCAGGGCAGCTCAGCACATCAGTGAAGCAGTTCCTTAGACCAATCAGTCAAGCAGAGTGGCAATCTTTGTAGAACAGAAGTCTTTACTCCTGCCAGATTTCTTTTTAGGTCCAGTAGTGTACTGCTTTGCTAGGGTCAAATCCATAGTACTTATACCCAAATGTGCAATTGAAATGGGGGTGACTTCAAAGAAGCTCCTTGAATTGCACAGGTCCCCTTTCATCCCAGCCGTGTCTTTCAGGTTATCTTTGTAGGATAATCAGTCCTTTGTGTGGAGACAGGGCACAGCCTATTCAGATGTTTGTGTCAGCTCCCTGTCCCCTTTCCTGCCCAGGAAGGCTATCAGAATGCAGATGAATGCAGATGAGTTATCTGTCACACTCATCCTTCCTGTGTTTGTGACTGTCTAGAGGGAATGCACAAAGTGTAGCTGTCATTCAGACATGTATTGGAGACAGAATGCAAGGCACACAGAGCAATAAGAGCAGAGAAATGTCCACTTCATAAAAGTGCCATTTCTAAAATAGAAATGTTAAATCTAACTTTACCATTAAAGAGGATTTATCATTACCAGTCCAAAGATAGGAAACATGATCCAGATATTCTTTTCTAATCAGGAATTACAGCTTTAAAGTGTTTTAAGGAATTCCGAATGCTAACCTATAAGAGGAGTCGGCTCACAGTAATGAAAAACTAATTTAGCTGTTTGTCACTGCCGGGACATGCAAAACTTAATAGTACATGTCCTTCCTTTTACTTGCACAGCACCCTTCCCTTAGGCCTACCTAGGGCCTACCTTAGGGGTGACTTATGTGTAGTAGAAGAGGAGCTTAAGGCTTGACAAGTGGTTTAAATGCCAAGTTGAAGTGGCAATAAACTGCACACAAAGGCTCTGCAATGGTACGGTTGAGATAGGTTTGAAAGGCTACTTGTGTGGGTGGCACAACCAGTGCTGCAGGCCCACTAGTAGCATTTAGATTAAAGACCCTGAGTAAATGGTATGCCACTTTACAAGGGACTTACAGGTAAACTAATTATTCCAATCTGGTATATTCCAATGTCACCATGTTTGGGGGCGAAGCACATGCACTTTAGCACTGGTTAACAGTGGTAAAGTGCTCATTGTTCTATAGCCAACAAAATAATACAGTCAAAAGGAGGCAAAATGTTGGGGGAAGACCACCCTAAGGATGACAGGACTAACAGGTTCTAAGTAAACAGAGTATCATAATGGCCTCAAAATCACTGGGGGTGCTGCAGCATCAACTGTGGCGAAAATATCTCCTTCAATGGGGGACATTCAAAGACAGAGGCACAGGATAAACTACGTGCATAGGGCCTTAGAAGCCCTCATGCAGACACATGGGACAACTATCTGAATGTCCTCAAATCCAAAATGAATGACAAACCACCCCCCTGAACGAAAGGCAGGGAAGCAATTTAATTACCATAAGGAGGTCTCATCTGGGGTACGACATAGGATACACCATGAGGCACTTGCATTGAGAACCCAGAGGCATGGGCTATGCCACGCATGGAAGACACCCCTTGTGTAGTACAAACACTCACTGAAGGGATAGAACGTATGACAGGCACATACATGATGAGAAACCAATACTTACCAGGACATAGATTAGTGGGGTCCACAGCCCAGACTCACTAGGAGGGGGCAATGTTTGGGATTGTAACTGTGAATGATAACCCACATAATAGTTTTGTTCCCCAGACAAGGGAGAGTTGTTACACTGCAGACCGCACTTGAGCAGAATAGATATGTTGTGGGCATAAATGTAATAGCTGGTAAATATGCTTGAACATTCTACAATCCTGTCGGAAAATTAATAAAGAGACATTGGGAAAAAAAATGGGAGTGCACAGATAGCAAAAGATTAAGAGCCACTGTGCTAGTGTATGGCTAGGGTGTGGCTTTTCTCAGTGCTGTCTTGAGCATAGGCATGCTGGTCAGTTGCCCAGGGCCTCATGCAGAACAGAATTTAACACACATTTTCTGTTAAACACATTTTTATTCCTGTAAGTGGCTGGGCAGGGCCCAGTGCACTTCTTTGGGGGGCCTATAATGCTGTTAGGATGGCCCTGGCTTTTATCAGTCTAGGGCCCCTGCTCCCCAGCCCCCAGGGGCCTCCACAGCCGGAGTCCAGTCTGAAGCTCTGCATAGCTCCAATACTCTTCTTATTACTACGAAAAGCAATCTGATAGACATTATTCAAACTAGCACTACAGTAAACATGCAGGCGTAGACCCTGTGGCACACAATCAATTAGCCATTAGCAAGTCTGTCATTCAAACTCAGCTGTGGGGCATTCTGCTCTGTCCAGAGGCGTAACACAAAATGATACAACCCCTCCCCCCTGAAGACTATGAAGAGGGGCCAGAGTCTCCCATTTCTCACAGACCTTCATTGGCCTTGTAGGGATTGGGGCCCTCTCAAGGGTTTGGGGCCCCTGGAGGGTGAGGACCACCCTTGTGCTGCAAAGGCTGCAGCGATCTGTTTACCCTCCTGGTTCTGTCCCCAAGGAGGCAATTATGTGATTACATTGGGCTTGGCACCATGGCTGTACAGCCTACTGAAGTTCACCAGAACATTGTGCTCTCAGAACTGCACATACACCTGGGCCCTATTATGTGTAGGGCGCATTTTCCCTCTTTGCACCCTGGCGCACCTTAAAACAAGTGCGCCAAGTCCTAACAGGTAAAGAGCACCCTATTACAAAGAATGCGCTGCCCTCAGGGCAGATGCAAACTTGTGCTGCCCTGGGGGCTGCTCATTCAAGTGAAATACGGAGCAGCTTTCAAGCAGCCGCTTTGTGTTTTACTGTGCAGGCGGCAACTTGCCGGCACTTTTAAAGGGGATTAGAGATCCCCTTGCAGGCGGGTGCAGTGAGTGATCCCCTTTCCCCCTCCAGAGGGCTGCTTTCAGGGCGCACACTGACAGTGTGCCACCTTTTAGATGGCACACTGTCAGTGCACATCCTGAGAGCTTCTTTGCCTGTGCGTCCGCTTCTTTAATACGGCGAGGGAGCAGAGGCAAAGGGATTCCTTCATTTGCATGGGGCACACCCTCATGCAAATGAGGGAACACCCCCTTGAAGTAGCCCTGGCACTGTATGTGTGCTAGCACATTCAGTATTACAGAAGGGACCACACAAGCATAGGCAGCCCATTTTGTAATACCGAAATTCCCCGGGGCATGTTAAGCGGGCTCAAACGTCCATTGCGCCCCCAGGGCGCGTAGTGTAGTACGGCCCATGGGGTCATATTTTGGAATAGGGCACATGGTATTGTTCAAGAGAAGGGCAACTAAGGTTCGTTGCCCAAGACCCCTTACTTTTTGGGGACCTGTTCTTCTATTACAACGTTCAAATAATAAAACAGAAAGGCTGGCGCTTTATTAACGTTGCCACAGAAGCAGTACTGGATGATATACCAAATATCATGTTTTTCATTTTTGCTAATTATGAGCTGCTTCTTGGGATAGATGTCTAGGGAAGGCCCCGCAAACGTTTTGGACCGAAGCCCAATGAAGTTTCTGATATTCTCAAACCTACTTTGTGAGCAAAATGGAACCCTGCTCCCAATAAAAGAACAAAAAGTGTCTGTAAACCCTGGAATAGCCTGACAGAGCAAAACAAAGTTACAAACACCTACAATCCTCTCGAGCTTTTGATACTCTTATTGCACAGCCTTGGGTACCATGTGTACAAAGGTATGATGGGGTCACAACGCCTGCAATCTGCACCCACAAAATATTTTCATGCACTGAGCACAACCCATTTTTGTGAGTCTGATGTTTCTGTGCAGGGGACCACTGCATGTTCTCCATGTCTAGGAACATTTTTAATGCTGCATCAGCCCCTTGAAGGGAGAACAGGCAGCTTAAAAAAAAAATCCAGGCAGAGAATGTGAATGCAGGAATGGAGCTCTGCTGACCCTTGCAGGCCTCTGTCCCTGCATTTGCAGCCATTTGCAATGGCTCACAAAATGGAACCTGTTTCATTTATACTGAGGGGGCTCCTCCATTATGGTGGAGTAGCGTCGCCCCCCTGCCAGTGATGCAAACCTGGGAAAAATACAATTACAATGAAACAGGTTTATTTACATTGTATTTTTTTTCCACAGAGCCGTCTTGGAGACTGGGCCATTGTGGCGACAGGCATGGAGGAGGAGTGGTGGGCACTGCTGCAAGTGTGCATGTGGGTTTGGCCGGCTGTCTTAGGATAGCCAAACTGACATGCGCACTGAGATGTCTCCAACCCGAGCTGTGTTGCCGAGTTGGAGACAGGAAGGAGCTGCGTTCCCGGGTTGGAGACAGGAAGGCACAGGCTCCGAGGCCCCACGGGAGGGCAAATCCAGACTGCTCAGGCAAATCCCGGAGATTCTCTCATGCTGGCAGCAGCATGAGAGAAGCGTCTGGATTGGCCGAAGGAGAGTCTGGGAGCCTCAGCCTGTGCTGCGGTGTAGCCAGAGGAGCAGAAGAGCGGCGAGGCGGCAGGTGAGTTCTGTTTTTTTTGTATTGTTTTATTTTGATATTGCCCAAACCCCCTGCCTTCCCTCCCCCCCAGCACTGCCTCACCAGTTTTCCCTGACACCGGCCGCAACTGAATTCATATTTGGGAAGGAGGATTAGCAGCCAGTGAATGCACATTTTGCGATACAACACTTCGTAAACCAGTTGGTGTGTAAACTTACAACTTGTGGTTTGCAAACAGCGTACCTGTGACGGGAGACACATTTGGCAATCTGCTCCAACTTTATTTCGTGTTTATTACCCATTCAACTAAATGGATTATCCTCTTATACACCTGACTTCAGTCGCATTTTTTATTCAAGAGTTTGGCAAGTATGGACCAGGGCTTTTTGGCACTGGGTCTCAGGGACATACTTGCTGAATGACTGAAAACCCTAAAACAGGAATGGCGGCAAGACATCCTTATTAAACGGGGACAATTTATAGGAATAAAACAGCTTTCTTAATTTCAACCTGGCAGTGACTTTACATTTTTTTCAGGTATACAATCCTTCCTTGAGCACCAAATAAAAATTCAGATAGTGGCATGCGTTCGCCACACGAATGGGCAATTTTGTTTTTTTTTACAGCATTCGGTGACTTTACCATCTGTCTTACGTGCTGAAATGCAAAACGACTTGTTCGAAAAATGAATGAGTGGAGGATGGAAAAGGCAGACCGAGTCTCAGCTCCCGCATGGCTGAATTGGCGGGAGTGCCGCCAGTGATGGATGAACAGGAAACGCATGAGGGGAGTTTGCTTATAAATCTCTCCCTTCGAAAAGCGGCCATCTCAGGACTTTGCACCAGAGCTGCTGACAGAGGTGACTGGGGATTAACACACCAGGGAGATTTCAAAGGTACTGCATGTACATTTTAATTTCATATTTTGTCTTCAAAAGTACTAAATTAGGCATCTGCAGCAGTGCCATAATCTCAAAGTAGGCCACGCTTCGTGAACATTACGTTGCCGTTAAGTTAAGGGTCCCTTAATCAGGCAGCAGTTTTTTTTTTGAAGTTTCACATAGCGCAAACTCGATCCGAAGGTATTGGTTCGCTTTACATGAGCACCAGTTACATTACAGAAGGACAGACTAATTTTTTGGAGGCACCGGGAGATTAAGGGGCATATCAGCAACAGCCGGTGATAATTATCGCTCAGCGCGCTTAACGCAAGGATAATTATCGCCGGCTATCGCTGGATTCTATCGTTGAGATAGCGCGCTATAAGGCAACGCTTATCCAAAGCAATAAGAATCCAAGCGATAGCTGCTGATTGTGGAAATCAGTGATAATCGCACAGGGAACGGCGATAGCTTGATGATAGGGCAGGGCAGACTTAGCCGTAATATCCACCTTCCATTGGATATTATGGCTTAGTCAGATTGTAAGCAGGCGTAAAGAAACCTGCGTTAAGCGCGGTTAGCGCTATTTTTATGATCACTAAGCAGGTTAGCGATTACATTGTTAATTGGAGAAATGTCGGTTAGCGACATTCTCCACGTTAGTTTGCCAGGGTACGCCCACTTTGCATCTCATTGGAAATGCAAAGATGGGCGTTAGAGAAACCGGCCCTGAGGCATTGGAACACGCGTTAGCGTGTCCATGCTGATAGTGCTCTAAAATTATCGCCGTTTTTTGCCATAAAACGGACGCTAAAGCTGCAATAATTTTATTGCGGGCCTTGATGATATGCCCATAAGTAATTTGCCCAGAATCATAGGATGTTGAGCCGACGACTTGGATCTGTCTTCTCAGTTCCAAAGTCGGCAGCTCTGATCATTAGACCACATCCTCTCTTCAACATTCGTCTGGAAATTACAAGCAATTTTATATCTTTGAGTTGTTATGGAACATTGGGCCTGATCTATGAAGACACTGGTCTCAAAAAGTGGTTTACACTTATGCATCGGTGTTTTACTACCCTTTATATTTTTTCTATGAAACCTGTGTACTAATGGGTTGCATAGAAAGATCTCCAGTCGCATGTGTTGCAGAACAAACTTCAAAAACGGCAAAGAAATTAATTTGCCATGTCACTATTTGCGACCCACTGTGCGTGGCTGAAAACTAAGGGGCAGATGTACGACCATGACAATTTGCGAGTCGCAAATTGCACTCGATTGCGAGTCGCATTTTGCGAGTCGCAAATGCCATGTACAACAGTGTCTGAGACACTGTTTGCGATTCCTAATGAGCTCACAAATTGCACGCCTCATCAATATTCATGAAGGCACTTGCAATTTGCGACCCCCATTGGGAATGGCTGGCCCTCCCAGGGATGGTGGCCTGCTGGACTCAGCAGACCTCCATGTCTGGGACTGCTTTTAAATAAAGCAGTTTTTTTTAATGCAGTCCCTTTTCCTTAACAGAAAATGGAATGCATTTTTAAAAAAATGAATCGCTTTCGTTCATTTTTTAAGGGCAGGTAGTTGTCCCTGGGACCACTGCCTACCCCTAAAAAATATTTTTCCCCTGCTTCCCATTTGCAAGTGCATTACCACCCTCTTGAAGAGGGCGATAAATTGCGAGTGTTTTGTGACCGCAATACATATGGTAGAGAGTCGCTGTTAAGAAGGGACACCCTTGAAACGCCCCTTCTTAATAGCGAGTCACCCCTTCCTATTTAGCAAGTTCAAAAAAATTGTGGCTCGCTAAATAGGAATTGTACATGGCCCAATTTGTTTTTCCATGTGCAAACGGGTCACTAACCCGTTTGTGCAAGCAATTTAAAGTCATACATCTGGCCCATACCCTGTTGGCTTGCAAGGAAGAGCAGACCATCATACCTGTGCTCCCATTCCCAGGCATGTTTCCTTACACCACTGCCCGCTCCCAACCAGGCCACCTGGTTCCCAAATAGGAAGCTGGCCAACTGGAAAATCTTCACCTTTGAAAATCTGTTACTATCCCATTTAAGTCAGAATCACTTCATTGTTTTGCCAATGCAATTGCTCCCACATGCTATTGATGCATGTAGTTGTAATTCATAATTACGATGGGCTTCCACTTTTACACCCTTTCTTAACTATGATTCAGAAAAAGTTGCCAAACCAGTTTCGTGATTCTGAAAACTTTATCAAAACTCAAAGGAGCTTTTAAATAAAATTCTGTAATTTTGTCTATGGAAACCCCTGTGATTTTTCAAATTTCAGGGTTTGTGGAGGTGCAACGATTAAGTGCATTGTTGAGTACCATAGAATCTTTCGCTGAAATCAGGTTTTGCCACATGGCTCCACGTTCTCAGGACAATTTAATTTGCAGTGATTAGGTTTTAGAGAACCTAATGCAATTTGTAGTCATATAGATGCTGCTTTTCTATATACTGTGTTAAGTTAGCATGAGTTTATTAAGTGTTTAAACAACATATTTTCCTTCGGCTTTAGTTTGCACACCACGCATAATTGTTACTGTAGCTTTCGTTTCAACCTAGACGAAAGATGTGATTTATTTGAGAATAATATGTTATTACTCTGATATCAGTCGCGCTTGGTACACTGTCTGAACAGTGAGTGCTGAACCCTCTAAGAATAACTTAACACAAGGTTGCTGGGAGCTCTGATCCTCGCACCACTAGACATAACACAAATACAGTTGCTGCCAACATTGGGCTCTAAGCGGGTTTAAGATAGAGTTACTGAGAATGCAAAAACACACTTGATGATGCTTCGCATGCAGAGAGCTGGTGGCAGATGATGTGATCTTCTCCTCCTGAGATTCAGAGGTATGGGCCCCCCCTGCTAGAACCCAAAAGACACCTTCTTAGATATAATATAGTATGCTAAATAGGGAGTGCGAGAAATAGGTGTTATTAATTTCTATTGATTTTTGCACTATAATATGCTATCACCGTTTGCTTACTATGGACTAGTAACTATGCTGATAACTCTGATTCTTATAATATGTCTTCTTGTATTATATAAGATACTGCGTTTGAGAACCTTGCATTGAATAATAAATATTTCAAATGTGCACGTGTCCTCTTTTACTCCACGTTCTGGTTTGAAATGATTATAGAGCGAAAGAGCGTTCATGTGTTCCACGATACCTGAGGTAACCTAAGTTCATGTTCTGGTTTGTCTAAGTCATTGGGAGATTGTTATGACCAATGAGACACTGTAGCTAGCTCGGTAAGGGGATTTTGGATACTGAGGTGAGTTTTGGGTCACCCTAATTCACTGAGGTTCCGGATCTCTATGCACAGTTCTGTAAGAGAACGGAATCCCTGCTACATGAAGCCCGTACGTTGGTGGTCTTATATCATGACACTCGAGTAGTATATCATTCAATCCTTAACCCCTTCATTCCCGTTTCCGGAAAACGGTGGTGTCGGAAAAACCTACCTATTTTTGAAATAGGTCTTTTTCAAGCTTGATTCTATCTAAAACGGTTTCCTTGAATTACTACCCAGTTGTGCTACAAAGTAATCTTTGTTTTTTCACGTTCCTGTGCTGTCATGGCACAAGCTGTGGACATTCCGCAACATAGTCGCATTGCGGTGCGTGATCATTTGCGGGCTTATAATGTTCCTGTGGAAGGCTTGGCTGTGATAATGGTGGTTAGTGCGGAGCATGCTTATCCATACAAATTGTTTTATTCATGGGTGACGTTTCCGCCAGTGGACGCTAATTCTGGAGTGTTCCACACATACACTGCCACTGCTGTACCTAATGTGTATACTCCGTACAGAGCGCAGGAAGTACCTATTGGTGTTTGGCAGCATGGAGTTTGGTTTGGTGGCGCCCTACCCCATTCTTTAAGCGCTCCGAGGTTAGGTCCTTTGTCCATTCCAGGCGCAAATTGGCCTGTTTGGCTGGATTTACTCCTCACTCTCTGCACGACAATTGTACCCTGGCGGAACTTCGGCAACTTCATGTTGTCGCTATTGCCGTGATTAGAGCGCTAGTGCACTACACAAGCCGTAATCTTTAAGGTGGAGCCCCGGGAGGTGCGGCGCTTCCGGCAGGGCAGACTGGTTTGAAAATCAGTCCTGTGATGGTCAATTCCGTGATGGGCAAGAAGCCCCTGGATAAGGATGATTTTCCTTTCTGGCTTGCCGAGAAATTTGACCAGCTGGAAGCAGTGTTTCCGAATACGACTCCGGGTGAAAAACACCGGATTCCTACGCTTAGTTTGCCAAAAGATTTGGCCCCTGAGCTCGTTGACTGTGAGTCATGGGGAAAGACTTTTGCAGCGGTCTATTTGAGATGCTTTGGCACCCCGTCTATGTCCAATCTGTCTACGGTCCTTAAACGTGTTCAAGATGATCACGGACCGGAGTCTGCGGTAGAGTTGGGTATGCGCCTGTCTGGCACCTTTGATGTAGTTTGCGATCTGATCCTTGCAAATGTCAAGGGGGATGCAGTGAACTTTCAGGTGGCTAACGCGTTAAAGGCGATTCCTGATGCCGAGAAACTCGACAGTTAGCGAAGATAATTGTGGCGGCTTATAAAACGGTTGGCCGCAATGCCAAGGGTCTTAAGCCTTTTTCTGATAAAGAGAAAAAGCAGCCCCAGGGACAGTCTTCGGTAACGGCGGTTCAGCCCAATTCCAATAAAAAACAAAATTGGCCAAAAAAACAGAAACAGGGTAAGCAACAACAACAACAAGCTCAGACTTCTCGCCCTGCGTCTCCATTGCCTGCGCAGTCGGAACGTATTTATGATTTGCGCGACCGCGCAATGATTAAATCTCCTGATCGTTTTCAGGCTTCTTTCAGGACTCATCGGCCCCGTCAACCGGTGGTGGAGGGGGCGGCAGGGGCCGGGTTGGCCAGCAAGGACGTGACCAGCCCCGCCCGCGCAACGGTGCAGACAAGCAGGAGGGCTCTACGCCTAAGAGACCGCAGTTTGCCAAGAAGAAAGTCGCTGCCTTAACGGCGCATCGATTTGCCCCAGATTGTGAGAACGCGGCTTCGGAATCTGACGTGGGCTCTGACCTTGCTGGACAGCGCGGCGGAGATTACCATAGTGAGAGAGGTCCTCCGTCCACTACTGAAGGTGACAGCGACTGACACTTATGTTGTGATTGAAACAGCTGATATAATAGTTGCTCCCCCTGATAGACTTTTTGAAATTGTCCTGTTAATTGAAGGTGACATACAGCGTACCATAAAAGGGGTATTTTGGGAACATCTTTCGTCTACGTATGACATTTTGCTTTCGGAGGCTGACTGGCCCCACCTTTTGTTCTCGCAGCTCCGAGAGGGGAGGAGGTAATCCTCCCCAGTTTCGCGAACACTGTTTCGAGAGTGGAAGCGCTGCACTTTGCAGAAGAGTGGGCTCTGGCGCTTGCACCGGCTGTGTACCGCAATCAATGTGGCTGGGATAAATTGTCCCCGAGCCACGAGATTCCTTTACGGTCTCAGCTGCAGCCTCAACCTCAATATCCCATACGACGTGAAGCCAAATCTTCAGTCGCGGCTATCCTTGAACAATTGGAATATCAAGGTGTAATTGAATCATGTGTGTCACCGATGAATAACCCCCTCTTTACTGTAAACAAGCCAGACGGCTCATATCGTTTGGTTTTGGATTACCGGCATTTAAACTCGCATTGCCGTAACTGTGCAGTACAGAACACCCACGGCTCTTCCCTTGTGAATAGTCTTGTACGTAAGCGGTTCAAAACCACGCTTGACATTTCCAATGGTTTTTATGCCCATAGATTGGACGGTCTAAGTTCCCAATGGACCTCCTTCACATGCGGCGGTGTGCACAAAATGTTTCGGCGTCTCCCAATGGGCTATAAGATTAGTCCTGGAGTTTTTTCAGCCCGCATAGTCTCTCTGTTAGAGAGAATCGACCCAGATGCTTGTTCGTATGTGGATGACATATATCTCACAGACGACAAGCTTTGGGAGCATCTGTGTCGAGTGAACAGTATTATTTGTAACTTTGCAGACATGGGTTACAAGTTTAACTTTGCAAAATCGCACATTGCAGAGTACACAGTGTTGTTTCTAGGCTATGAACTCAAAAATGAAGGGAAAGGGTTGGCTCCTAACTTCCTGGAGAAATGCACGCAGTTGCGCTCTCCGACAACACTGAAAAAATTACAGTCTTTACTGTGCTTTTTAAATTTCGGGAGAACATACATTCCGTAATATGCCCAGCGTATCAAGCCTTTGTATGCTTTGATACAACCATCTTTTTCCAAATCATGCTGGCTGCCTGAGCATTCAGCTATTCTGCAGTCTTTGCAAGCTGATTTGCTCGCTTCTGAATTTTTACAGACTTGTGATAACCAAACCAACCTGGTGATAAGAATTGTCCCTGGGACGGTAGGTTTCACGTACCTAACTTTTAATGAAGGAGATACAGTACCTATTGCTTACAAGTCACACTTGTACACTTCGGCTGAAATGCGCTTTTCCACTGTGGAGAAAGTTTTGACGGCTGTGCAGATGGCAATTCTCAAGGAACGTGCCCTGTCACAGGGGAAACGCATGTTGGTTGTTACCCGTGTCCTGCCTTGGAGGCGGTTACGAAAGCCAGTGTACCAAATTCCAAAGCTTTGCACCCTTGGTGGATTCAATTGTCTGCGTCCTTGACATCCCAGGATGTCACGTTTATTTTTGACGCCACTTTATGGTCGCAGGAGTACTTGCAGTATGAATTTGTTCATCTGGCTCCTTTAGCAAAGCGGCCCCTGGAGGATTGCCATTGCATCATTTACACTGATGGTTCAGCGCAGGTTGCGCATGGCTCTAAACATGCCTACGTTTCCGCATGCGCCATTGTGGTAGGTGCTATGGTGAACGATGAGTTCCAGTCCAGTGTCGTGCACATGCAGACACTTGGAGACTGCACTGCACAATTAGCAGAACTTCGTGCTCTGATGCTTGCATTGGAGAACGCAGATCCTTGTGTGACGACTTTAATCGTAAGTGACTCTTACTACTGTGTCCAGTCTTACAATGAAAACTTGTTCTTTTGGATTCAGAATGAATTTCGTGATTCCAAAGGTAGCACAATAAAACATAAAATGATCTGGGTCCGAGTGGCAGAACTTAAAGAAAAGTTGCCACTCGTGTTTGTGATTCATACTTTTGGCCACCAGTGTGTGGGAGTCCACGCTGTCGGTAATTCGCTTGCTGATGAAGCGGCGAAGTCAGCAGTATCAAAATACTTAGTTGCAGCAGTTTCACGGTCCAAAAGTAAAATAGATGATGACATCTTGGCGGCTGTTGCTGCCACTGAGAAGGGAGGTAAATATCCTACGGCGTTCCCTTCGAAGTACACATACCACTTAAGTCCCGATAAGGTTCCTTATGTGAAAATTCCTGAGGTTGGCGAACGTTTGATTCCCAACTCGGATCGCAGAGCTCCTTTGATTACAGCGGCTCATGAAGGTGTGGCGTCTGCGCATGCGGGCGTCTCGGCCACTGTAGCTCAGCTACAACAGAGGTTCTGGTGGCAGGGACTGTACAAACAGACGCGCGATTATGTCCTTCAATGTGACATTTGCCAGCAGATTAAACCTTCAACTGCTGCGCGTCCGCCTCAGACACAGTTGTACATTTCTAATAAACCACTAGGTTGTGTTTATTTAGATCACTGCGGTCCTTTTTCTTTTGATACTGAGTATAAGTACATCTTAGTAGCAGTTGATTCATGCACACGCTTTGTGTGGGTATGGCCCCATCACAGCGCTGATTCACAGACTGTCATAAAGGATTTGCGTGTCTTTGTAGGAATTTTTGCCTGTGGTACCTTCCATTCGGATCAGGGTCCGGCTTTCGCCTCTAAGGTGTATAAGGATGCTATGGTTTCGTTGGGGGTCCAAGTCAAGTTTTCGTCTGCGTACAGACCTGAGGGTAACAGTGTAGTGGAACGAATGAACCGTGACTTAAAGCAATCTTTGACAGCTCGAGTTATAGGCACTGGCAGGAACTGGTTAGCCCATCTCAATGGCGTGCAGCGTGCTCTTAATAATCTCCCTAGAAGGTCTCTGGGTGGGCGGACCCCATACGAAATGCTCTTTGGTATCAAGATGTATGTACCTGACCTCGACGGTCTAGACTGCAAGGCCCAGGCCGCGGCCTTTGACGTAGATGAATATTGCAATGTTTTACAGGATCTACAAAAGACCAGAGACAGTCTAGCTAAGGAACATTTGCCTTCCACATCGGATGATGCGTTGCAGATCCCGGTAGTTGGCTGGCTACCCCAAGTTGGAGAACTGGTTCGAGAGAAGATCGATAACAAGAAAGAATTTGGTCCTTCATATCGTGCACCGGTTCGGGTTCTTGGAGTGAAGGGCACGAGAACAGTCATATTACCACTGCTTTCAGGTCGTAAGGAAAACAGATTTATCTCAATTGACAATGTCAAGATACACAGGGTGGCCGATTCTTCATAGCATGACACCGGCGGTATCCTGTCCTTCCATGGTGAGGCATTCTGTGTTGGCCATTACTTCTGGTGCTGAGCCAGAGGTGTCCCTCGAGATGCCTGTTATTTCCAGTCCTTTATTAAATACTTTTCCTGTTAATGACACTGATGAGCTGAACTACACCTATCCTACTGATTTATCAATGCCGGATTTGCAGACTCGTTTGGCCACAGAATCCAGATTCTCTTTTGACTCTGTTTCAGTACATTCGAAGAAACCCTCAAATATTGCAATTTATGCCACTTTATTTAAAAAACATTTTTTGGTTCCCCCTTGGACATACATTTGGATGATTCTATTTTAAGTTTATCTTTTTATGTCAATTGGTTTTGTGTTTTATTTTTTCCGTATGATCGATGGCCACTATGTCAAAGAAAGAACAGGAATTCGGTACCTTAATGGAACATTGGCCCCTCTTTCCTCTTCACATTCAGCACACAGACTGAAAAGAGATTTGAATACAGTTAACATCACTGCTTGGCCTGTTCTTGATGGGATTGTGTGAGATGCAGTTAGGTTTCAAATACATGGCCCCACTGAAGTTATTAATGTTCCGAATGTGCTTAGAGTAAACATGGGGGATGTGGTAAAACAAAATATACGTTCTGATGATTGGGATATTCAGGCCGTGGAAGCATTATTCTCTGATTTAAAATATTATGCTGCCTTTGATGCTGAGGATTTATACTTAGATTCTGTTAATTATGGCGATGTGTTTTGCTTTCAAGATTATGGTAATCATTTTCTGCATAAAACAAGTTCCAGAAGGGGTACTGTAAATTACACACAGTGGGAACATTGCCCAGCTCCATTAAGAGGCAGCTCCAGTACATTTCTGAAAAAATACACTTATTTTACAGACTTAAATCAATCAAATCCTGAGTCATTTTATTTCAAAATGACACAAAAGTCCATGTCCAAAGTTAGACTTACCGATACAAAATTGCTATATTCGAAGTCCTTTCTAGACAAGTTAGCTGTGGATGGCTACGAGCTATGGAAGGAAACAATTGACCTTAAATCAGTTTGGGGTACCAAAGATTGGCGGGTACAAGGCACTGAGGCTTTGCACCGTGCATGTCTCATCCCGAATCACATGTTGTTTCTAAATTCTACAGTTTCCCAAACAACATGCTTTGGATTGTCTACTTCTAAAAAATTAAATACACCAACTATCCCCGAATTGGAAGAATATTCAGGTTGGGGTAATTATACTGAATTGTCCATTCGTGAGTTACAAACTCTATTGCATAATTCATCCTTTAATGTATCCAGTTTGGATCCGAAGGGTTGGCTGATGTGGCATAGAAGTCCCGAATTTACACGTTGAATAACATTGTTTCTTCTGTAGTCGACATTGTGAATGATGAGGTGTCTGTATTATACCATGGCCAAAATCAATTGCGTTCTGTAATGCAGTTTGCATGGACATTACAGACTCTTAAGGCGGGCTGTGTGCCCTGGAGTTACATGAACGTGTCCTCTCTTTTTGCCCCATTTAATTTGACTGACAAGCAGCGCATGCTTTCAATGCGGGATGCATCATTTTCTATGTTACATATTGAAAAGTTAGAATCTTTACCCTTTTCTGTAGCCGAAGCCGCTGCTGCAACATGGCTAATCCATGGATTAATTACATTACCATTTTCTTTGTACAAATTCACTAATTGTATGCGGTATATTACAATAGGGCGATATGAACCACTAGGCAGCGCATTCCTCCATGAGGCATGGTCTCTACCATACACATACAGATGTCTAAAGGATGGAAAGGAAGTGAATCTTAATGGTGAAGAATGCACGCAGTCGCCTGACCGTTCATTAATATGCAGACACATCCAGTTACACGGTTCTTGTAATCAGGACCGGCCTAATTTAGCCTGTGTTTTGAAAGGCACACCAGTACCAGCGATTGTTCCCACATTTACATTATTGACAAATGGTAGTCATTTGCTTTTGAATAACGAAGAGTGTTGTGGTTTAATGGTCAGTATCGCTTATGTGGTTACTGTATCAGAACGTGTGGTGTGTTGCAAGAATGTACTATATCCTCCCACACATAGGAATTCAGATGTTTCCATCTGGCCGCGCATCCCAACCTTGAAAGCGGAGTTCAATGGTATGAGTAGAATAAGAGCCCTTTTGTCTCAAAAGGAAGTGGCCCTGAGCTCGGCCCGTGAAACTTATGTCCTTCACATAGCTAACACACGCACAGAGGTGCAGGCACTTTTAAATACTGACTTGCCGTTTCATTTCTGCGAATTAGTTAATCAAATCTTTAATGCCTCCTCCACGTCTGGCTTAGCTCATTTTTTTAAATTAGTTAGCAGTGGTCTCGTGACTACCTTTGAAAAAAATGTTGGTGTCATCCCCGCGTTCTTCCATTCTATATTTTCAAGTTTGTTTGGCGGGTTCCCTGTTTTTTGCTGGCTTTGGCTGCAGGCATTTTGATATTATTTTGCTTCCTAAAACATGGATGCCCGTCCTGCGCAAAAAGCCGCTCAGCTCCTTCTGACACTGTTTTGTAACCGGATGCTTGATTACTATGGCACCCTGCCGCTTGCGACTTTAAGCACGGCATTTGGATTATCGTTTCGATTTTCCTATTTCACATGTGTCCAGCCTGTGTTTCATTGCCTGAGCTGCGATTTCGACTGGGCCATTGATTTGTGTCTCTGCTTGCCGATATCTCCAGATGTCGATTTTAATCACCTGATGGGCCCCGTAGTTGCTCACGAGTTGGTTTGTTCTGGCGAAAGGATTATGGCCTTGGCAGCGATGCATGGACTAATGGGTCAGTGGGACATACCCGCAGCGGTGCATGAGTTTCTGGCACATAGCGTTCTTGAGAACCCACCGAGTTGTCCTCTGATGTTGCTAGAGGATCCGGTGCTGGAGGAGCACGTATGTTCTTTCCCATTGCTTAATTGGATGGCTGAACTGTTTTCGGATGATGACAGTGATTTCATGTTGGAAGCTGTTGCTGCCTATTTTGCATATTCTGTCCAATCATGAGATGCCTTGGAGACTTTCATTATAATGGCACGTGACTTTTTAGTATTTTTGAAAGGTGCCTTTTTCTTACGGACATTTGACTTTATATGATCTAGGCCTATAACTTTATACTTGGCCTCGAGTTGAAGACTTTTGATTAAATTTTGTTTGGCCACTATAGGCATTCGTACATATTTTAATATATTTTTTATATATACATTTAGCTTGGCTCAATATTGTTGAACTCTGCTTTCATGTTATTCCTCTATTCTAGTATTGGCGTGTTTTTTTTTTTGAACGTCCTCGGATCATTGGGGGGGTGTCATATAGATGCTGCTTTTCTATATACTGTGTTAAGTTAGCATGAGTTTATTAAGTGTTTAAACAACATATTTTCCTTTGGCTTTAGTTTGCACACCACGCATAATTGTTATTGTAGCTTTCAACCTAGACGAAAGATGTGATTTATTTGAGAATAATATGTTATTACTCTGATATCAGTCGCGCTTGGTACACTGTCTGAACAGTGAGTGCTGAACCCTCTAAGAATAACTTAACACAAGGTTGCTGGGAGCTCTGATCCTCGCACCACTAGACATAACACAAATACAGTTGCTGCCAACATTGGGCTCTAAGCGGGTTTAAGATAGAGTTACTGAGAATGCAAAAACACACTTGATGATGCTTCGCATGCAGAGAGCTGGTGGCAGATGATGTGATCTTCTCCTCCTGAGATTCAGAGGTATGGGCCCGCCCTGCTAAAACCCAAAAGAGACCTTCTTAGATATAATATAGTATGCTAAATAGGGAGTGCGAGAAATAGGTGTTATTAATTTCTATTGATTTTTGCACTATAATATGCTATCACCGTTTGCTTACTATGGACTAGTAACTATGCTGATAACTCTGATTCTTATAATATGTCTTCTTGTATTATATAAGATACTGCGTTTGAGAACCTTGCATTGAATAATAAATATTTCAAATGTGCACGTGTCCTCTTTTACTCCACGTTCTGGTTTGAAATGATTATAGAGCGAAAGAGTGTTCATGTGTTCCACGATACCTGTGGTAACCTAAGTTCATGTTCTGGTTTGTCTAAGTCATTAGGAGATTGTTATGACCAATGAGACACTGTAGCTAGCTCGGTAAGGGGATTTTGGATACTGAGGTGAGTTTTGGGTCACCCTAATTCACTGAGGTTCCGGATCTCTATGCACAGTTCTGTAAGAGAACGGAATCCCTGCTACACTAATGCAATTTGTAGTCATCAAGGTACGCTCTGAAGTACCAATTGAACTAACTCACCTTATAACAATAATTTGAAGGACAAAGGTATCGGGGACTGATTCACAAAGCTATTGTCAGCTCTAAATGTATGGTCTAAAGTTTTAGAATTTACACCTGCTAGGTATTCACAAAAGGCTAGCTAGCAAGTGTAAAGCTGCATTCTCTGGCATGATTGTACAGCATCAATGCGTGCAATTGCAAAGGTGTAACTCTTGTGTAAGGGATGGCTAGTGGACATAACCAGGGGGGTTTGTCTTTGGGTGTTTGTGAATGACCACAGACATGTCACAAATTCTTCCACACTGAAAATGGCAGGAGCTTTACTCCTGGAAATAGATTAATTAATTCCCTATTATTGGAAATTTGCCCTTTCTGCATGGTCACCCCCAGATTTGTATTGCCTTTTTTGCTGAACCCAATTATTGCAGGATATATAATTCTGTCCGCTTTAACCCTGATAACAAGTGGTAAAATGCTTGTTCTCGTCTTTTCAGCATGGTAAGTAGGTATGCTCTTGACTTGCACATTTAAGTTACTCATAAGTCTCAAGTATATGGTACCTAATATTTGGTTCCATGTGTACTGAGTGTCTGTAAATTATCAGTGGACTGCAGCTCTTTTTGAAATATCCACTGTAGTGGAACTGTAAAGTATGTCCGCCGTACAGTTGTAGCCTGGCTGTGCAGTTTTAGAACTAAACATTCTATTTATCAAAGTAACCCCTTTTTCAAGGCCTAAACCTTGCTTTAAACATTAATAGGTCACCCCTAAGTAGGCCGTATTGCCCATAAGGTATGGTGTATGGCATGTAAAAGTAGGATATATATATACTAGGATCCTAAGAGATACAGGCAAAGCAATAAGCTGAACAATATTTTATTTTTTATTATAATATAGAAACATAAACATAACAGATAATCAATAATTTACAGATACATGATCTTAGTGTTTGATCATAAAGACGTGCATATACTACTAGCTCCAAACATTCATACTACTGCCAGTGCTTAATTTGTGCCAGTGCTTGCCGGTGCTTAGCACCGGCACTTAATTATCAGGGCCGGGTCTACACGTGTTTAGTACACGTAATTGATTTTTATACTGCGTGGCACAAAGTGAGTGCTGCACTGCTGCTCTACGCTCGCCATCACGGAGTCACCAGTAGTTCAACATCTTCTCACTTATTATTTCAGTCAGTAACTGTAATATCTGACTGAATCTCAATCTCTTCTTGGCGCCGCGTGTTGAATTAATGCAGCAGCTGCGGCTCAGTGTTACCGCCCGGCCCAGGCCAGTGGGCGGGACACTGAGTTTGGGCAGGGTTTTGTTGATGACGGTCTTCTGCGGGGGTTGGGGCCGTGCGCGGCAGCAGAGTGCGCAGACATTTTTTTACATTAGAATAGGCGCGCATTTGCTGCAGTGCCACCATGCCCGGCCCCAGCATACCCGCACGTCACAGAGTCCTCGTGGCCTAGGTTCTCAAGCGGCCGCTCTCGCTCTGTCTAGTGAGAGGCGAGCGCGATCTGGACAACGTTGGGTTACCTAGAACAGGCAGGCAGCACAGCACCAGGTGAGGCATGGCCTGGTGGTACTAGGCCTAATCATTATCAGCAGTTAAATAAATAAATGTGCGCAGCGCAGCATAAGGAGCACGCACCAGTGAGGTGAGCGCGAGCGAGGCAGGGCCAGGGCCTGAACAGTTAAAGAAGCTGCGCAGCAACCTGCCTAATAGTAGAGTAGTCCCGAGAGAGTGAGAGTCCTCAGTCCGACTGTTTAATCCATTAATAATTATATGTTGATTGATATGGAGTGGCCGCGTGGTGATTATGATTCGATTATAAATGTTTTTTAACTTGATTGATGATAATGATGGCAAGGCCCGGTTGCCGCGCCGCGGGTCCTTAGTTTGATGAGTTGCGGCTGGATTCAGTTTTGGTTTTTCAAGTCTGTGCCTGTGCGTGACGCCGACGGTGAACGACTACCTAACAAGAATACCCAAGGCTGTATTGAGTCAGTGGTTGTATGATGCCAAGCAGCCAATTTAACCACGCGCCTGTCTGCTTGCTTGTGGACAGCCAGGGCCTGTGTCTGCAAGGTGTGGCAGCAGCAGGCCTAATCAGTTAGCCCATGGCTGCAGCGGCAGCCTGCAGGCTGTGCAGTGCAATACTACTTCAGTCAGTGTGTGTGCGTGTGCCAGTGTCCGGTAACTTTAGTTTTAATTGAAACACACCCACACACACACTGAATGCTCTGTTGTTAGTTACTGTAATACCGGGAGGCCGTAGCCACCATGTGATGCCAGTGCCACCGTGATCATGCCGCCAGTGGGTGGCGTTTATTTTATTTTAAAAGTTGTATGTAGTGCTAGGTTGACCCGTAGGTATAGCGCTTTACATACACACAGTTTAAAAACACAGAAAGAGATTGCACTCATCATTGACTTAAATCTCTCCTGCCGGGTGTCAGGCAATTTTCTCTCCTGGGGGTTATTTTGTTGTTTCTTGCGCTATGTTCTGAGGCTTTTTCCAAGAAAAATAGAACGCAGAGCTCGCAATACGGATAACTAGGACAAGGTGAATGCATGGCGATGAAAAACTTCACAAAGTTTACTTCTCACATTTGCAGCAAAACTTTGACTTTTGCTCGAGTTTATTTGGAAAGCTGAGCTTGCAGACAAAAACTCTGCATGCATTTATAATGGTGCATGGGAAACTCCAGCAAAGAGTTAACTGGTGGAGAAGAACTCTGTAGATATTTGTCATTGTGTCTGGGTTCGATAAGAGTGAACATTAACTCCCAATGTACTTAAAACTGTGCACGGGCTCCAGCAAACGTAAACCAAGAAACATTGGAAAGCTTTAGAAATTAGAAAATTTGGAAACTTCGCAAAACTTCAAGGGCATGCACCAAAAAAATAGAAACAATTTGAGTTTCTCCATAGGATTCAAATCTGCGATATTAATTTTACACATACACAAACTCTGCTGTAGATTATTGTCTCGCTGAGGTAGTTCTCCAAGGGTTTACAAGTAGTTCCAACTTCCAGGTCAGCAGGACACGAATTTCCCAGTCGCGGTCTAATCCTAATCTAATTTTTCCCAGGACAGCAAACAGACTACAACTCCCAGAATGCACGCATTAGTCAAATGAAATTTGTGACCGGTCAACATGGGGCTGAGGGCTGCTGCCTGCTTGCACCCATAAACTTACCAGCATTTAAACCTGTGGCGTGCAGGTTACACACAGATCTCTGCAACATTCCCCCCAAAAAGTGTCCAGGCCATTACCGCCCTAAAAGTGGAATAAGTGTATAAATGCCACTGGAGAGATGAAGGTAGCTCTATTCTGACTTCTCTCCAATAAATGCACTTTCTCACATACGTAACCCAAGACCAAAATACCAAAAAGACTCAGGTATTTATTTGCATCAGCTATTCAGTTTACTTGTGTATACAAGTAAAATGAATCTGAAATGTGGGCATTTTTCGTTTTGTAAAAATGTATTACGTTTTGCCTCTCTCCCTACCCAGTGGGCCCATGAAATCACATTTCCTGAACTTTCTTCTCCTGTCCGGCCTCTGTCAGTGTCTTCCCTGGGGCAGACGCGCTTATCACCTCTGCATTACATGCCTGTAAAACAAACAAAAAGCACAGAAAAGGCCTGCAGGTGAACTAACTGCCTTTGAAGGGGCGGTGGCCCATGGCAATTGCTTGCTGTTGCTTGCCAAACCAACCAACACTACTTTTTGTTTGGGTGCACACAGTCATGCGTACCTCCCTTTCACCCTCGGAATCCTCATCAGACAAAACAGTGAAAACACACAGACTGAGAGGACAGTGAAGGGCAAATGAAGGTGTCAGTCAGCAGGCTGAGCAGGGTCTAGTCACATCACCATTATACTGCGTGCAATGCATTCCAACTCGGTGTTCTTGGTGAGGCTTGGACTTGTGACTGGGCTGGGTGGGCCCCAGCACAGTCAGTATATTCTTGTTTTAAAAGCACCTGCTGCTGAGTTCCTTCCTGACCTCCAGTAATATTCAGGCATACATTCAAATGTCAAGATAACTAGTGATTAAACGTCTTCATAGAGAGAAACAGGAGTCTAGGGGAAGTTGTGACTGCTTGTAAGGTAGTACAGATGCCAGATGGTTACTATACCTGCTGCAAAGAACGTTTACCATGCTGATCAAAAAGTGTATGTAATCATGTAAAGTAGGTCAGTGACACGTGTTACTGCTTCTGTCAGATAGATCCTTTTGTTACTTGCTATTTGTATATATTACATCTGACGTTTAGCAGTGGCAGTTGCAGATGCGGGTGGAGCCAATATAGTAAGTGGGTGGAGCCAGAGAACGTGGGCGTGGCCTCCGTCAAACATTTGAGCACCTGCACTTCAAATTTTACAAATTAAGCACTGACTACTGCACATATCTCTTACATACTTGAACCAATGACATTCATTATAGAAAAATGTAATTATATTCATTAACAGACTGATTAGAAAGTGGTGACCGAATTTTATATTATTAATTACTCATTACAAAATATTGGTCTGATTATACATAATTCTTGCAAAATAGTGGCCTGATTATTCATCATGTGTGGAGCTAGTAGAGTATGCATGGTTGTCTTTATGATCAATCATTAAAATCATGTATCTGTAAGTTATAGATTATTTGTTATATCTATTTTTCTATATTATAATAAAAAAGAAAATATGTTTCTATTTATTGCATTGCTTGCCTCTCCAATGATCCTAGTATATGCCTCCAGTTCCTAGAGAAACTTCATAAGTTGCCCGAGCTTTTTCTTAACTGTTACTTTATCCCTGCCTTGGGCAAACATTGTTGTAGCACGGGACCCTTTTTCTTTACATTAAAGTAGGACATATAAAACATGTAAAAGTTTAATGTGAAACATGTCCTTACAGTGAAAAGGCCATTTTTACTGTAGCAGCATTGGCTGTTCCATAGGAAAGCATTGAAATACAATATTATGTTTAATGAATATGATCACCATATAGGAAAAAATTACATATTTAATTTTTGGATGTTTTAAAATATTTATTAGATGCTCAATTCATTAAAGTCAGATATGCCATACATATTTAGAAAGATGATTTAACAAAAGTTAATATTTTCCTGGCCTGAAGTCCCTGGAAGCTAAATCTGTATTTTGTTCTCCCACTTCTGCCAGCCAGTAATTAGAATTCCAATAGATGAGAATGTGGTGTGAACTTGCTCACAGCACATTGACAAAAGGCCTTTGGTGTGGGGAGGTGTTGTTGTGCCCTTGCCAAGATGGCTTGTGGGCTGGGCCCATTAACTTCACAGAGGCTCCACTGTCACAAGCATGTGTTGCTAACACTCAGGCTGCATCCTACTTTTGTCCCCCCCAGCAAGACCAGCCTTCATGACCGTGGTGCTTTCGTTGACTTCACAGTGTCTGGTACTGCATGTGCATTGAGACCTGCTTGACAGGTCTGCTGAGTTAACATATAACATGTGGGGCACAGTTCAAAGTAGGAAAACAGAATACCCTAGCTCAGCTTTGTGCTACTTGACCTGTCTCTTAGTTTGTTGGGGGCATAGGGACTGCCTAAAACTCGAGTTTAGTTTTAGATGTGGGAGGACACTAGGAATATCATAGCACACTCCCAAACCCCCCCCCCCTAGTACTCAGAGTCCATGTTTAGTGTGGCTATAGACTTCAGTTTTCTTCAAAATACCCAAAGTGAGTAGGTGTCAGATCAGACTGCACAAACTCTTTCCTTGCTGTTCACAACATAGCCTTACAGAGATGATATGGGCCCAACTCCTCACACCTAACCTTCCCAGCTCATGGAGGTATGTATACACCAAGGATGGGTGGTATCGAACTCACTTTTTCCTATTTTGCATATAGGTTGTATTTTCTGAGCCGGAGAAAGGCACATACCTGCTTTTGTGTCTGGCATAGACTGAGAATAGATGAAGATGTCATCTTTGTATACTACACAACACACATCGATAAACTCCCTTAGAATTTTGGCTATAAATAACGGAAAAGCTGCTGGGGTGTTACAGAGTCTGAAAGGCATGAATGACTTTGTATGCAAAAAGGCCAAATTTGGTCCTAAATGGCGTTTTCCATTCATCACCCTTTGGACTCTGATGAGATGGTGAACTGCTACTGCACCTTTAACTTGATCTAATAGACTAGAGATCAAAGTTCAAGGATATCGATTCTTCACTGAAATATTGTTTAAAGTGCTGTAATCTATATATGCACAAAGTTCCCCTTGCTTTTTGGAAACAAAGGTTTGTGGGGATACTGGGGATTTTTAATGCCAGTCTGAAGCCATTTAAGATCAAGATTCTGACAGAGGTGTTTGTTTTTTCCTTTTCAGTTAATGCATAGATCCAGCTGCAAGGTATCTTCACACCTGGAATCAGATTCATCTGACAGTCAAACCTACGGTGTGGTGGCAAGGAGTTAACTTTCTTTTTGTCAAAGACATCTGCCAGATCTGAATACACTTCTGGAAGGCCCTCTATGACAGAAACAGTAGGTTCTCGTAATACATCACTATGAGTTGTGATGCTTGTCACCAAAAGGGTATGCACAGTACGATAGCAGTGCTATTGGCAAAACAAGGATTCTACCGTTTTGCACTTAGTGATCCAGTCTGTCTATGATTTGTGTTTTATGAGCCATGGTAATCCTAAATTCATTCAGAATTGTGGGGCATCAATCAAATCAAATTATATTTCCTCACTATGGTAATTTTTACATCTCATCCCAATTTCTCAGTGTTCAATTGCAACATACCAGAAGTTAATTATTTTCCATCCACTGCTCTGACAACCTAGGGTTAGGGCCCCTGCAGGGTTTTTATTCCCAGAAATCTTGATAATTTCATGTATAAGGAATTCCAAGTGGCTCTTGAATCTATAAGCCCCTCAACTTCTCGAGTGGAAACGGCTTCAGAGGTCAGGATTACGGGAATACTTAAATGATGGAAAGCAACACAAGGGTGGCACCTTGGAGGTTGAACGTAATGACAAACCTAGCAGACAGACCTCGTTTTCTACCGAGCTAACTTGTTTTCCGCTGGCTCAGTGGTACTTACTGGTTCAGCAGCAGAGCCTGTTTTTGAAAAATTAGATATTAATGGTTTAGTCGGACACTTCCATACAAAGTGGCCTGTCTAACCACAGTAAAGACATTAGTTAATTTTCCTCATTCTCTTTTTTTGATAAGGGGTATCTGGTCCCTCTTATCTGTAGGGGTTCAAAGGAATCTAGGGTTTTAGAATTTTCAGCACAACTCTTATCGCAGACTGTGATGACCTTATGGTCAAGGGTCTTCCCCTTCTTGATATTTCTTTCCTGTAAACAGTGATTACCTTTAACCATTAAATCTATACAATCAACACAATCACCGGGTGAGTCTACAATTTGGGAGCTCAGGTCTTTTAGTTCTTCCTTGAGTCCCCTATAAAATACTGAATTTCAGGGGCATGACCAGGCAACATGGGCAATCGAAGGTGCCTATGATCGGCTCCGTCCCAGGCCCCATGAATAAGGTGACTTAAGGCATTATTACGACATCTCCGAACACCCCCAGGGGCAGCTGGGGGAGAAGGGAATGCCAAGCGACGCTCTAATGCCGGGGGAGGCCCCCGGTGTGTGGCAGAGAATAATCGATGGCTTGTGGCAGCCCTGGGGTGGTTGGTGGCCCCTCCTGCACGGAGCTCCGAGCAGCGGTGCTCATGAGCCGCGGCCAGCAGAGACACTCATCGGAGGGATGACAGCCCGTGGTGAACACCACCATCAAGTGTCCCTTGCGGATTCTGCTGGGCGACCAGCGGAGCAGACTGAGCAGCGGCTCGCTCCCCTGTAAGATGGCGGCGGGTCCAACTGGGTGCAGTGTCCAGGCCTAGCGGTAAGAGATCTGTAGTGGCGTGGCCCGTTGGAGGGGGTGCCACTTTCCCCGATGCTGTGGCGGACCCCCGCTGCCTGTTGAATGTGGACTTGGGGACAAGTGCACACCCCAACGCAGACATGCGGCAAATGGCGCACCCTCCAGCCTGGGGTAATCTGGGAGCGGGCACGAGGTGGAGCCCCCACCAGGTGAGCGCTGCACTTGGGCCCTCCGCAACTGGGTAAATGGCAGTGGAGGCCCGAGGAAGACAGGACAGGGCCCAGTGAGCACCTCCGACCACGTGGCACCTGACCTTCAGATGGCCTCCTTAGTAAGAACATGACAGAGAGCAGCACCAGGGAGTAGTGGTGAAGGGGGGGCAAACACTCTGCTCACGGGGCCCTGTAGAAAGTTAATGACCGGGGCAGCTTACAGTGGAATGGTCCAGATGTCAACTCGCCCGCACGGCATGGGAGCCTGCTGCCTGACCCTAATATGGCCACCAAACATTGAGGACAATCACCAGAGAGCGTTGGCAGCAATAATTGAGCTGTTCTGCAGACCTCTTTCCCGGTGAGCACAGTGGGGGGCCAGTGTGGTGCTGTGAGTGCTGCTGGAGACCACTGGCCTCCTTAAAGCGACCCCACACTGGCATACAAATCGCCACTCCCTAAAGGGTCCTTTTACCATCTCCTGGAGCCCTCATACTCTGCACTGGGGGTACGCCTGCAGGGGTGAGAGGTGCAGCAGCGGTCCTTTGATGGAGCGAAGAGCGTGCAGCCTGATTCAATGCAACAACAAGGGCGGCCAAGAGCTGACCAAGCAAAGCAGCCACCTATGCCACCGAAAAAGGACCCCAACAATAAGGTCTCCAACTACTTAGCTGCTACAGATGCAGGATCGACCGGTGGGGACTCAAATTCAAAGACCTGGAGAACAGGTCCCGCCGAGATAATATACGAGTCCGTGGCCTGGAGGAAGGTGGCGAGGGACCGGACCTGAAGGGCCTGTTCTTCACGGTCTTGGGGGAGGGCGGTCCCAAGATCCGCCTGGAGAGAGTTCACAGAGCGGGGCCATGGCTCCCGGGGGAGAGCAGGAGGCCTAGAGACATTCTGGCAAAATTCAGCTCATTTAAAGTGAAATAACTGGTCCTTTAAAAAGCTAAGAGTGTCGACAAAGTCTCTTTTCAGAATGCAACGTACACAGCATTTCCGCCCGATCACTGACTGCTTGAGAGAGAAGAAGGTGAGGTACAGGTGGACCTATCTGTTTGGGATTGTGTTCCAATAGGACAACAAACACTTACACTGCACATAGTTGGAGGAGGCAGCAGGCATCCTGGGAATCGCCACTTCGGCGCCCACCAGTGCAGCAACTGCGAGCACCACGGAAGGAGAAAAACAACGAGAGCGGCAGGGGGCAGGCCAGTGGCAGAGAGTGGGGTGCAAGATAACACTTCTCCGGACTGAACTGATAGAACATACTTCTTCTAGCTAGTGAGGTGTTCGGCCCCCTGCCACCCCATGAGGGGGCAGCTCCATGTTATTGTGGAGGGATGGATGGAGCGGAGGACTTGCAACTCGCAAGAGTTGGGTGATACCACTCGCCCACTCACCTCTATGTGGCCAGGGGGCTGATGCATGCAACCCATGGTCCTACGGGGTGAATGGCTCCTGGGACGCATGCAGTTAAAAGCCACCTATAAATGCTGTGGTAAGGAGATTCTAATAGGAGGGTGGCTGGAGCGGAGGACTTGCACCCTTCTAGACTTGTTTAGAACAGATGAAGGTGACAGCCTTGAGTAGCTAAAGCAGGGGTGTTCAGGACTGTGACAGACATTGGGCGGCTGTATTGTTTTTTCTTTATGCATATGACTTAACAGTTGATGATGTAGGGGCTGGGGGAATGGGAATGGTTACGTTTTTCGAGTTGATCTCGATAAGGAGGTTACCCTCTACATTGGGGATTCTCTGTACTTGATTTTATTGTTCATTCTATGTTATTTACTTAGTTAGATGTCATGGTGCCGTTATTACATTTTTCAGTTACAGGAGTGAAGGGGGGGTGCATCGGAGACAAAGCCAGAGTAGGGGGCAACATAGGGGAGGCAGGGTCCTATCCAGATATTTATGGCGGTCCTGACTTTAACTTGGAATGTCCGAGGTATAAACTCCCCTAATAAGCGACAATGCCTCTGGAAATACTTCCTCGACCATAATAGCCAAGTGACGGCCCATAAAGAAACACACCTCGAAAAACCTGAGGAACACCGCCTGAAACATAAAGCTTATCCTCTTATTTTCAGATCCTCTCATACCTCTAAACAGAATGGGGTGGTTGCTTTTTTTCATGGGGAGTCCCGTTTCAAGCCCAAGATTCCAAAGCTGACAGAGCAGGGAGGTACATTATTGTTAGAGGGGACCTAAGAGGCCAACAGTGCACGTTCGCAGCTATCTATGCACCAAACATGGGGCAGTAGGCCTTTATACTATCCTTCCTCATGGCCTTAGAGAATTTTTCACGAGGGGACATACTCCTATTGGGGGATTTCAACCTTATCTGGGATCAGGGGCTGGATACAACTCAATCACAGAGGGCAGGAGGGGGGATCTTTGGCAAAGCAATTCGATCGCAATTCCAACACATGAGCCTGGTGGACATATGGAGGGACAGTAATCCCTCCGTTCTGGACTATTCTTTCTTCTCACACTCCCACAAGACGTACTCCCAAATTGATCACATATTTGCGAGCCAGTCTCTGCTTCCACTTCCACCTGATCTGCCTATCTGAACACGCCCCTTGAACGGACCCTCAATTGGCCGAACCCACGTCGAAAACATATGCGATGGTACTTCCCCAACTTTCTTTGCAGGGATCGACTTATGCGTGATGAACTTAGGCAAACAATCAAAGAATATATTGAGCAGAATGACCCTGAGCTTACCTCCCATGCCATTGCCTAGGACGCATAAAAAGCGGTGGTCCGGGGCAAATGCGTTGAGTTGGCCACTACCCTGAAAACACAGCAGTCAGACGAGCGCCTCATGCTGGAAAGGGAGTTGCAGACCACAGAGCAGGCCCACAAGATTAGTCCCTTGGCTCCGGTGCTGCAGAAGTAACTGCCCTCAAAGGGAAGCTCCAGGCCATATACACTAATAGGGTGGAAAAAACTATCTTACGCCTACAGGCAAGGGGTTATGAGGAAGGAAACAAAGTGGGTTCCCTACTCGCACACCAACTAAGGGCCAAACAGGAAAAGGAATACATAAGACTTTTAGTAGATGACGCAGGCGTCTTACATAAGACAGAGGAAGAGAAAGTGCAGGCCTTTGAAAAGTGTTATCGTACTCCCTACACTTCTGAACAGCCATGGGCTCAGGACCAAACGGGTTTTATGGACCCCCTTAGACCTCCCACAGGTCCCGGCTAACAACAATGAGGTCGTTGCCAAACCCATTACCCCAGAGAAGTGCAACAGGCGATTGATGTACTTAAATTACAAAAGGCGCAGGGGCAGGACGGGTTTACGGCACACTTTTACCATACTTTTGCACCAGAGTTAGTCCTCTTTCTAACTACCTTATTTAACATCATCGCCTCTACGCAGCAAGTCACCCCCTCCATGAGAGAGGCGTTTGTGGTGGTAATTCCCAAACCGGGGAAAGATCCTACTGCTTGTTCCTCTTACCGACCAATCGCCCTTCTGAATCTGGGCGCCAAGATTTACTCCAAAATCTTGGCTACTCGCCTTGAATCTGTGCTACCAGGCCTTATTGACCCAAACCAATCCGGCTTTATGAAGGGCCGCAGACCCATGACAATTTACGGCGCATCATTCATATAATAGAGAAGGATTGGAAGAAAAACATACCAGCGGCTCTCCTCTCACTAGCGGCCGAGAAAGCTTTTGACTGCATGGAATGGTCCTTTTTGTTTCTAGTGCTCAGGCGCTTTGTATTTAATGAGATCTTTATAGGGATGGTCAGCGCCAATTATCACTCTCCTAAACTCCAGAGTCTTGGTAAATGGCGTTGCTTCCCCCTCTTTTAGCTTGGCGCGTGGGACGAGGCAGGGATGCCCGTTGTCCCTTCTCCTTTTCTCCTTAAGCATAGAACCCCTAGCGCAAAAAATTAGAGCCAACCCAGACATTCGGGGGACACGATTTGGCACAGACGATCATAAGAAGTTGTTCTTTGCCGATGACGTGCTTCTCCTGGTTACAGAGTCAGCCACCTCTTTACCGGCTATCCAGGAGGAGCTTAAATTGTTTGAGCAGGTGGTGGGGTTTAAGATCAACCTGGCCAAGTCCTTTTTACTTCATTTGACCCTACTTGAGGCGGTGTGGTGACGAGGAGTGTGAGTCGCCATTTAGCTGCACAGTTAAAGAGATTACCTATCTAGGCATCAAGCTCACCCCCCAAATCTCAGATCTCTACAAGGCCAATTTTCCTCCCCTCTATGCCAATTAAAAAAGAACCTAGGTAAATGGAGTGCTGCATACATCTCTTGGTTGGGCAGGATTAATGCCATAAAGATGAATGCGCATTCTCGATTGCTTTACCTCTTCCAGGGGCTACCCATTCCAGGGGAGGAGGGTCTCTTTAGGGAGCTTCGCCAAAAAATCACAAAATTTATCTGGCTGGGTAAGAGAGACCGATTGCCCCTTCGCCTGCTCATGCATCCACGTAGGGAATGGCTTCTTGCACTGCCAGACTTCCAGGGTTACTACAGGGCAGCTCAGCTGCGCGTAATCACAGAATGGTCAATGCGTGACTCTGAGAAGCACTGGATTCATATGGACAGACAGCTAACAGGCCGGACCATATGGGACTTATTGTGGAATCAGTATACCCACATCTACCACACTATGGGTATGGGATGCACTCAACAGGAGGCTGCAGCTGACTACTTTTCCATCACCACACACACCCATACACTTCAATGCTGCTTTTCCCCCTGCGCTCCGGGAGGGACCCTTTGAGAGTTGGCGGGAGGAGGATGTCTCATAATTTCCCACCTATATCATAGCAGAGCGATTCTCACCTTTCAAGATTGCATGAAACAATTTACACTACCTGCTAAGGAGGGATTCCACTATTTGCAGCTTAAACATTAGGTACAGCAGCCCCTGGTGTGGGTGGCAGCCACCAGGGACTTGCTCCCCATAGAGAAATTTGCCCTATCTGGGTCCTCGTCCAAGGGATGCATTCCCTTCTTGTATGCTCTCCCACAAGCTCTGGACCCCCGATCGACCCCACGATATAAGCGCTACTGGGATGCACTCCTGGATACTCAGTGGATAAACAGTGGAAACATTTAGGCAAAGATGTAGTAAAATTCAACCGCTCAATGTTATTTGCGGGATGCGCATTATAAAATCATGTATGATTGATACTTGTATCCCCAGAAATTACACAAGATCTTCCCTAACACTTCGGATATATTCTGGCAGAGGTGTGGCCTATTGGGAGACTTCTGTCACATTTGGTGGGACTGCCCCGCCATACAACATTTTTGGAAAGAGATCTTGTCCCAAATCAAACTCATACTAGGCTACCCAATTCCACATTCCTAGGAACACACCTTGCTGGGGTGAGAGATCCAACCCTGAAATGCCACAGGCAGAGTGACAGGTCCGTCATGTGGCTCTGCCTGGGAGCAGAAAAAATGGCTGTAGCTGCCGCATGGAAAAAACAATAGGCTCCACCTTTAACCCAATGGCACGAGAGGCTGTGGAGGGTGCTGGCTCTGGAGCGCATGGCTGACATAGTGGATACCGCCAGAAAAGGGTTTGAATACATATGGGGCTAGATGTAGGTAATTTACAATTACCGATTCGAAAATACCGAATTTTACCGATTCGGTATTTTCGAATCGGTAATTGCAATGTAGATAAAAATTCGGTAAAAAATACTGAATCGGTAAGATTCTGTATTTACCGAATCGGCATTTACCGATTCGGTATTTGCCATTCATTCCTATGGGCCAGAATGTCAATTACGGAATCGGTAAATACCGATTCGGTAAATACCGAATCAACATTTACCGAATCGGAAAAACAGCCACCCGACCGGTAAAAGCCTACCTACATGTGGCCCATGGTTCCCACTGGTGAGTTACTTGTCAGTGGGGCTCCCGCTGACGGCATGTGCCCCACGGATAAGGGCCCTCAACCTGTTGAGGGCCCTGACGGCTGACGGCTGGGAGGCTGCTTCATTGGGGGCCCAGGCATCCATCCCTTATCCATCCCTCATGACTATTTTATTATTATTTGCACCATGACATCACGTTTTTTTTTTTTTAGATATGTTAAGTTTCCTATGTACCTCTCCTTAGAGGGTGGTTTGACGAAAGGTTGTAGAATACTAAATATAACAGGATTTGAGTGTGCCTATTGATCATTTTTCCATGCTACAGAACTTGTGAACAAGCTGTAATCTACAAGTGATTTCTGTAACTCTTGGCCTACTTTGATGACTGTTGCATGTGTACTGGCTTTTTGTATTAGTTTAAAACCCAATAAACATAATTTGAAACAAAAATACTGAATTTCTCTTGCTTTCAGGCCAGTTGGCACTAAATGATTAAATGAGGAAATGGAGGTTAACAAATCCAAAGGGCTTTGTTTTAAATTCAGTAATTCGTTAACTGCTGCTAGTACAAAAGTGTGGCATGCAAACCATTTCAAAATGGCCTCTTTAATGTTGTTGTATCTGTACAATAATAGATCTTCTTGTTCAAGAAGTCGAATAGATCACAAGGGATCCTTTGGATTGGTGGCGCTTTTAGAGTTCCTTAGTGTGCTGTTGAACCTTTAAAGGAAGAAGGTAAACTGATTAGGAATTGTTAGTACTCTCATACATGGATTCCATATTGGCTACTTGCTTTCCCCTTCCTCTTGTCTCCCCAATGTACCGGCGAGTCAGTTTTACATGGGATTCTGCACCAATAATTGGGATTTATAGGGAGTTCTGCGGTTTTGATGTGATGTGTGAAATTAAATCTCTATACATTTGCATTGTGACTAGAGAGTTTTGTGATCTATAAGATAGATACAAGCGTTATTAACACACATACATCATTATTACCTCCATTGTACTTTGCTTGGTTCCAAACCTTTTATAGCACTTCTTACTTGGGAAGTTCTTTTTGACTTGGCGTTCTTTTGCGTTTTTAAGTGTTTCTTCCAACTTGTAAAAGCTTGGTGAATATGAACTGCAGAAAATATTATCTTAAGACTCGTTAGTACTCTTCGAAACCTTTCAGTCAATGTTCCCTAAGAGTCCCAAATTATTCTCTTTCCTTGTATACCAGATGTCTCAGTTTAGCTTAAGTGGTACCTTGATCCTTAAGCACAATATCTTTGTTTTCTTGCAGGTCGCTGGAGAGCTTTGGAATATTAATTGGTAATTAACTTTTAATAATTGATTAATTCATAATTGTATTAATTGTGTTAATTTTTATTGCGGAGCTGGTTGGGAGTTTATTGGGGAATAGAGTGGGAAGTAATTTAATGTTACTAAATTAATTATTAATTTACTTTTATTGGTATTTATAAATAATGTATTGTTAATTTATTATTAATTGATTATTTAATTAAAAAAATAATTAATTGGTAAGTATGTTATTCTTAACCACTACGCTATCCAAAACTTTACCTACTGTTGCACTCTCTGGAGTGGGAATAGTAATTTTGACCCCTAAGCTATCCAACACTTTCCCTACTGCTGCACTATCTGAAGTTGGAATAGCAATTATAATCTCTACGCTATCCAACACTTTCCCTACATTTACACTCACTAGAGTAGGAATAGTAATTTTTACCCTTAAGCTATCCAACACTTTCCCTATTGTTGTACTCACTGGAGTGGGAATAGTAATTTTTACCCCTACGCTATCCAACCTTTTCCCTACTGTTGCATTCTCTGGAGTTGGAACAGCAATTATAACCCCTATGCTATCCAACACTTTCCCTACTGTTGCACTCACTTGAGTGGGAATAGTACCTTTTACCCCTACGCTATCCGACACTTTCCCTACCGTTGCACTCTTTGGAGTGGGAATAGTAATTTTAACCCCCTATGCTATCCAACACTTTCCCTACTGTTGCAATAATTGGAGTAGGAATAGTAATTTTAACCTCTTCGCTATCCAACACTTTCCCTACTGTTGCACTCTCTGAAGTGGAAATAATAATATTATTCCATCTGCTATCCAATATTTTTCTGTATTCTTTTAGTTAATGTTGTGTATAATTTATTTTAAAAAGTTGAAAAAGATTGTAGTTTTTTAATTTATAAATATATATTTTTTATATTTTTATTTATATTATTTATGTATGTGTATATATGTATTTATAATTTATAAAATGTTTTTAACAATTTATAAGTTATTAAAATAATTATTTTTTAATATTATTAAGTATATATATTATGGGGCAGATTCCGATTCGGTAAACCAATCGTACGACCAAATCAAATCCGTAGCCCTTTCCGAACGACTGGTACAATTCAAGTCCGAATCACGTAGTACGATTCTTTTGAAATATATACGACGGAATCGTTGCGAACCGTATGAAAAGCAAGGGAAAATCCGTACGACACGGACCCTCACAGTGAACTGTACGAATCGTAAACATGCTGTACAACCCGACAAGTACGATCCGGACCGGGGAATGAGAATGTGATTCGTACGGAAAACGTCACGTATGAGCGATTCATACGGAGAGCCACACAATCACATACGCACCGTACCACTGCAATCATGGGGTGTACGCACCGTACCCCTGCAATCATAGGGTGTACGCACCGTACCCCTGCAATCATGGGGTGTACGCACGGTACCCCTACGCACCGTACCCCTGCAATCATGGGGTATACGCACTGTACCCCTGCAATCATGGGGTGTACACAGCGTACTCGGGGTGGGTCCGTTCCGTACGCGGTTCGAGCCGAAATCTGCTTTTCCGTACGTTTTGAGCTCCCGTAGAAAAAGAGTCGTACGGCGTGTTGACAAGACGAATCGTACTTGCTGGGTCGGAAAATGCTGCTTTGACCCTTATGGACATTGCGTACTGCGTGTTCCGAATGCGATTCGTATGGATTTTTAAGTCGTATGGTCTTTCGTACGATTTGTACGGAGATCTGCTTTGGGTCCAAATGGTACTTCATCGTACGTACGGGGACGTTTAAGGGTATAATTCGTACGGGAAATATGCTCCGTACGACTATTTGTAAGGGATTTTACCGAATTGGAAACGTATTAAAATATTTTTAGTTATGTTTCTTTTAATTATATGTATTATTTATTTTCCCAATATTTTTGTACCATGATGTAGATAGGATGTTGATATTCTTGACATCGATATTTTTGTCACAATATTTTTGTACCTTGATATTGTGGTACTCTATATTTTGCCAGTGATTCTCTTTGACCAGGACGAACCTGGTTAGTTATCCAACTGGCACATCACCACGGTCAGTGTTGAATTGCACCTAGGGCCTACTCTACTACAACCATTGACTATCCTTAACACTATGTGCTTCTTGGTGCCATTTATACTTAATACTTTAAACATTCAAATCTTTTGTCTTTTTGGTGCCATTTTATTTATTCATTTTACTCTATCTTTCTAGTTTATTTGGGGATTTTTATTGTTTTGCATTCCGACTTTATTACTGTTTTATGACTGCATAAATACTTTATGCATTGCCTCTAAGTTAGGCCTGCTTGCTCTGTGCTATAGCTATGAAGGGGTCGAGCTCAGGTTTATTTCGTGACTTTAGCGGTTCACCCTGACAAGGATTGTGATTACTAAGTGAGATGGGTACTTACCACCCTCAACTAATAACCCAATTTCTTACACCTTTCCAGGATGGGAAGAGAAAAGAAACACCTCACAATTCAGGGGGTATAAGGGGTGTAGGGAAAGTGGATTTTTCAAAATGAAAAAATGGTTTTGTCATGGAGAAACCAAATATGCAGTTGCAAGGCAGGGCAGGGGTGAATTCTCAAATGCAGAATTTTACACTGGGCACAGTTACAAATTGGAAAAAACAAAAAGTCTACAACAGTCATATGAATATCGGAGTAGTAAGCTTGGACAGCTACGTGCCAAGTAGAGCTCATTTTGTGCATTCACCCCTATTACTTTGGGCTGATATTGCTAGTATTTAAACCCTGCACACTGGGGAACTGCTGTCCAGTCCTCAGTGTATGTGCTCTGACCCCAAAAACATAGTAAAATTGACTAATTCCTAATTGGCATATTTAACTTCCCATTAAGTATTATATGGTGTGATAAATATATCAATGGCATAAAAAACTTAAACGTGACCTGTGGACTACAGCACTGGTTGTGCTACCCACCAGGCTGACTAAACATGGCTTAAGGGCTACCTGTATGGCCCGACTCCTGCAGCTTTTCAAGCTGCAGGCGAACCTGCCAAAGCAACCCTTTTTAAATGTTAATTTCTAACTATGCCTACAAAGGTAGGACATGTGAAGAAAGAGGAAGCCACCCGCAGAAAGACAAATGCAGAAAGAGGCAACAGAAGTCCAGAAAGACGAAGAAAAGTGCAGGAAGAAGCAAGAGATGTGCAGAAAGAACCAACAGAGGAGCAGAAAGTCCTCCTGTGCCTCTAGTTTTTTGCTGACAGGTACTGGTGGTAACTGACTCTGACTAACCAGGCCTAGAGCCAGTGCTATGCTAAACGACACTTAGAATACATTGAAAACACCTACATATACCAGGGAACACTACACATTGGGGTAACCCTGTGATTAGCATGACCTCCTCTGTATTTGCAATGAGTTAGTGCCGGGGTCATTGCATGAGTACATGGGTACTGACTGGAAGATTAGAGTACTGCAAGGAGAGTGCATGGTGAATTTATAAGTGTTTGGGTTTTGGCTGGACTGATTAGATAAGTACATGGTGCTGACTGGGTGATTGAAGGAGTGCATGGGTAGTGACAAGGAGATGGCTGTACTGTATCATTAGTGTTCAGGGGATTGTAGCAGTGCGTGTGTTAGTGCCTGGGTCATTGCATGAGTACATGGGTTGTGAGTGGATGATTAGAGTGCTGTAAGGACAGTGCATGGTGATTTTATAACTGCTTGGGTTTTGGCGGTGTGATAGGAAAAGTACATGATGCTGGATGGGTGATTAGAGGAGTGCATGGGTAGTGACAGAGGCATTTCTGGAGTGCATGGGTACTACCTGGGTAATTGGAGGAGTAAATCAGTAGTGTGTAGGTGGTTAGAGGTCTGCATGGGAAGTGCTCAGGGGATTGTAGCAGTGCATATGTTAGTGCCTGGGCCATTCCAGAAGTACATGGTGCTGGATGGGTGATTGGAGGAGTGCATGGGGAGTGACAGGGCGATAGCTGGACTGCATGGGTAGTGCTCAGGGGATTGTAGCAGTGGATGAGTTAGTGCCTGGGCCATTGCATGAGTGCATGGATAGTGACAGGATGATTAGAGTGCAGCAAAGAGAGTGTATGGTGAATATATAAGTGCTTGGGTTTTGGCGGAGTGATTTGATAAGTACATGGGTACTGACTGGTTGATGAGAGTACTGCAAGGAGAAAGCATGGTGAATTTATAAGTGCTGGGATTTTGGCAGAGTGATTGGATAAGTACATGTGCTGACTGGTGATTGGAGGAGTACATATGCAGTGACAGGGAAATGGCTGGACTGCATGGGTAGTGCTCAGGGGATTGTAGCAGTACACGTATTAGTGCCTGGGTCATTCCATGAGTACATGGGTACTCACTGGAAGATTAGAGTACTGCAAGGAGAGTGCCTGGTGATTTTATAAGTGCTTGAGTTTTGGTGGAGTGATTGGATAAGCACAAGATGCTGGCTGGGTGATTGGAGGAGTGCATGGGTAGTGACAGGGGGATTGCTGGAGTGCATGGGTACGACCTGGGTAATTGCAGCAGTGAATCAGTACTGTGCAGGTGGTTAGAGGTCTGCATGGGTAGTGCACAGGGGATTGTAGCAGTGCATGTGTTAGTGCCTGGGTCATAGTATAAGTGCATGGGTACTGATTGGAAGAAGAGAGTACTGCAAGGAAAGTGCATGGTGAATTTATAAGTGCTTGGGTTTTGGCAGAGTGATTGGATAAGTACATGGTGCTGGCTTGGTGCTTGGAAGACCGTATGGGCAGTGCACAGGTGATTATACCACTGCATGTGTTAGTGCCTGGGTCATTGCATGAGTACATGGGTAGTGACTGGATGATTAGAGTACTGTAAGGAGAGTACATGGTGAATTTATAAGTGGACTGATTGGATAAGTACATAGTGCTGGCTGGGTGATTGGAGGAATGCATAGGCAGTGACAGGGAAATGGCTGGACTGCATGGGTAGTGCTCAGGAGATTGTAGCAGTGCTTGTGTTAGTGCCTGGGTCATTGCATGAGTACATGGGTAGTGACTGGATGATTTGAGTGCTGCAAGGACAGTGCATTGTGATGTTATAAATGCTTGGGTTTTGGCGGAGTGATTGGCTAATTAGATGATGCAGGATGGGAGATTGGAGGAGTGCATGGGTAGTGACAGAGGGATTTCTGGAGTGCATGGGTACTACCTGGGTAATTGGAGGAGTGACTCAGTGGTGTGTAGGTGGTTAGAGGTCTGCATGGGAAGTGCTCAGGGGATTGTAGCAGTGCAAGTGTTAGTGCCTGGCCCATTGCCTGAGTACATGGGTACTGACTGGATGATTAGAGTACTGCAAGGCGAGTGCATGATGAATTTATGAGTGCTTGGGTTTTGGCGGAGTGATTGGATAAGTACATGGTGCTGACTAGGTGATTAGAGGAGTGCATGAGTAGTGACAGGGCGATGGCTGGACTGCATGGATAGAGCTCAGGGGATTGTATCAGTGCATGAGTTAGTGCCTGGGTCATTGCATAAGTGCATGGGTAGTGGCAGGAGGATTAAAGTGCTGCAAGGAGAGTGTATAGTGAATTTATAAGTGCTTGGATTTTAGCAGAGGGGTTTGATAATTACATGGTGCTGACTGGGTGATTGGAGGAGTGCATAGGCAGTGACAGGAAGATTGCTGACTGCATGGGCAGTGCTCAGGGGATTGTAGCAGTGCATGTGTTAGTACCTGGGTCATTACATGAGTACATGCGTACTGACTGAATGATTAGAGTACTGCAAGGAGAGTGCATGGTGAATGAGTAAATGCTTGGGTTATGGCGGAGTGATTGGATAAGTACATGGTGCTGGCTGGGTGAATGGAGGAGTGCATGAGCAGTGACAAGGAGATGACTGGACTGCATGAGTAGTGCTCAGGGGATTGTAGCAGTGCATGTGTTAGTGCCTGGGTACTTGCATGAGTACATGAGTAGTGACTGGATGATTAGAGTGCTGCAAGGATAGTGCATGGTAATTTTATAACTGCTTGGGATTTGGCGGAGTGATTGGATAAGTACATGATGCTGGATGGGTGATTGGACCAGTGCATGCGGAGTCACAGAAGGATTGCTGGAATGCATGGGTACTACCTGGGTAATTGTATGAGTGAATCAGTAGTGTGTAGGTGGTTAGAGGTCTGTATGGATAGTGCACAGGGGATTGTAGCAGTGCATGTGTTAGTGCCTGGGTCATTGCATGAGTAATCGGGTACTGACTAGATGATTAGAGTACTGCAAGGAGAGAGCATGGTGAATTTAGAAGTGCTTGGATTTTGATAGAGTGATTGGATAAGTACATTGTGATGAATGGGTGATGGGAGGAGTGCATGGGTAGTGACAGGGGGATTGCTGGAGTGCATGGGTACTATCTGGGTAATTGCAGGAGTGAATCAGTACTGTGTAGGTGGACTGATTGGATAAGTACATAGTGCTCGCTGGGTGATTGGAGGAGTGCATGGGTAGTGACAGGGCAATGGCTAGACGGCATGGGTAGTGCTCAGGGTATTGTAGCAGTGGATGAGTTAGTGCATGGGTCATTACATGAGTGCATGGGGAGAGACAGGATGATTAGAGTGCTGCAAGGAGAGTGCATGGTGAATTGATAAGTGCTTGGGTTTTGGCAGAGTGATTGGATAAGTACACACATGTCACATCAGGTCCCGCCCCCTCCCTTCACCACTGTGCAAATGCACCCCCTGGCGTGTTTTAAGTTGGGGGATTAATTGCCCGTAAATCCTGAGGGTCCCTGGGGGCCAACTAGCCCACCAGCTACCCCCAGTAAGCGCCACAGAGCTGCGTTGCAGAGTGAGTGGTGTAAAAAGGGGCTTGGCCTCAGACCACCTCTCTGCAACACAGCCCTGTGGCGCTTACTGGAGGTACCTGGTGGGCTAGTTGGCCCCCGGAACCCTCAGGACTGAAAGGGAATTAATCCCCCGACTTAAAACACATCACCGGGCGTATTTGCACAGTGGTGCATGTAGGGGGTGGGGCCTGATGTGACAAGTGTGTAAACGCGCCCCATGGCGCGTTTTGAGTTGAGAGATTAAGTCCCCTTGAATCCTGAGTGTCCCTGGGGTCCAACTAGCCCACCAGGTATCACACCCAGTACCTGAGAGCTCAGTCAGTCAACATAATCTAAAGGAGAGAAATAATTAAACGTTTGTATAGCAAATGCAAGCAGCAGTTTTGCAGATGAAGGAACAGGCCCAGGTCCTCTATTTGTCAACGGTTTGTAAAAGTACCCTCATGGTGCTGCTTCGATGGGGCCCTTTACATTATTATTCCAAGAAAGCCTATCAATAAACCAACATACTAGAAAGCTGTTCCTGAAGTTAACAACAACACAGTCACCTATTTCAGTTTTTGCCTGTGAACCTACCCATGAAACACGTTCAACATTATTTATATTGTGGTGCAAATCGTCACTTCTTGACCAATCCACTGCTTTTGCCAGCCAATGTACTGTTTTATTCTTAAGTTGCTTCCAGTCTTCCTCCTTATTGGTTGGCAGGAGACCAAAATTTTTAAGGACAATGACATATGGAGTAGTTTCATGGGGGAGGTGAAGTATTCTCTCTGCATCTTTTCGAGTGCCCGCTGTATGTTTATTATGCTGGCTGTCAGTAGAATTTGGCCTACCAGTCACCCTTTACGAAGATGTTGCACCTGTCCGGCCAGCACCTATCATATTGGTGTCTATTGTTGACAGTGCGACTTGCTGTGTTACAGTCTGAGTGATCTGAGGGGTATTACTGGGACGATCTTGAGCTGGGCGTGCCAAAAGAAGAGATGCTACCTGGGGTGTATCAGGATTAGAATTGGTGATGGGGTTCGAAACAGTGCCCTGGCCAGAGGTCATCTTCGAAATACTAGAACCGATTAATATTTTTAGGGACACATCTATACTGTTCAACACCCCTACAAGTGGTTCAAGAATTGACTTAATGATAGCCTCCAACGAGCTGGTGAGATTGGTAAAAGGTACAGAATCACCTGTGGACTCAGTATCCTTTTGGCCCATGACGGTGGCTGTAACAGTTTCTGAAGCTTGAGCCCTTGGTGCTCTCCTTGGGAGAGAAGCCACAGTTTTATTTTGTGTTATCAAGGGCAGTGCGTCTTTCTTGGCCTTACAACATGTATTTGATTTTCTAGATGGCGGAGGGCATAAAGTATCCAAGAACACCTCCCTGTTGGGTGGTGCTAATGTTGTCTACATTCCTGCATTTATTCAGGCCATTAGATGCTGGGGTCCCTGTTTCTTGATCTTTACTTTTATGGTTACCACCATCACCACCACCACCAGCGTGCTCCTCTGCAAGATCAAGCTCCAGGTCGATCTCCGTTGATACGTCGTTATCTAAGGCTCTTTGTGTTGCCCCCAGTCTTTCCTCTACAGACTCAATTCCGCTTGTCATTGCTCCCATTGCTGTTGTCAGAAAGCAGGTAATTGATGTATTTAAAGGGTGACACTTTGCAGAGGGCATGACGGTTTTGCACTTCCCCATCTCCTTACCTTAAAATGAGGTGTCCCAGCAGTCTGCCTTTGGTGAAGCAACGACCCTTGTATCCTGAATAAATAGCCAAGGGACCTGGCCCAGCCTCGTCCAGTCACGGATGGGCGCAGATAGAGCCGTCCTTGGCCCGGGCTTTCCCCAGGCTTGGCCCAGGCACGCATGCAGGCATCCCGTGCTGCGGGGGCCCGCAGCCACTTATATGCACCACCCAGCACTGCCTTTGCACAAAGGTGCCTCCCGGCGCTCAGCCTGCTGGGAGTTGCAGTCCCGTTGGACCCACTGGTCCGGGGACAGTGTCCTGTGCAAATAAAATGCTTGGTGCCTTGGTACCTCGTTGCTGGCAAGTAGTGTCAGGTGCTCCCACCCCGCGGGAGCCTGCAGCCGCTTATATCAGCCATCCGGCGCTGCCAAACCGTGTGGGCGCTTCCCGGCACTCAGCAGGCTGGGAGTTAAAGTTCCGTTGGACCCACCGGTCCAAAACAAGTTTCCAGTGCAAATAAAGTGCCTGGTGCCTTGGTACCTCGTTGCTGGCAAGTAGTGTAAGGCGCTCCTGCCCCGCGGGAGCCCACAGCCACTTATTTGCGCAACCCGGTGCTGCCAATGGGTGTAGGCGCCTCCCGGTGCTCAGCCTTCTGGGAGTTGCAGTCCCGTTGGACCCGCCTGTCCGAACAAAGTGTCCCATGCAAATAAAGTGCTTGGTGCCTTGGTACCTCATTGCAGGCAAGTAGTGTCAGGCGCTCCTACCTCGTAGGAGCCCACAGCCGCTTATATGTGCCACCTGGCACTGCCAATGCGCGTAGGCGCCTCCCGGCACTCAGCCTTCTGGGAGTTGCAGTCCCGTTGGACCCGCCTGTCCGAACAAAGTGTCCCATGCAAATAAAGTGCTTGGTGCCTTGGTACCTCATTGCAGGCAAGTAGTGTCAGGCGCTCCCACCTCGTGGGAGCCCACAGCCGCTTATATGTGCCACCCGGCACTGCCAAAGCATGTAGGTGCCTCCCGGCGCTCAGCAGGCTGGGAGTTGCATTTCCGTTGGACCCGCTGGTCCGAACAAAGTTTTCAATGCAAAGAAAGTGCTTGGTGCCTTGGTACCTCATTGCAGGCAAGTAGTGTCAGGCGCTCCCACCTCGTGGGAGCCCACAGCTGCTTATATGTGCCACCTGGCACTGCCAATGCGTGTAGGCACCTCCCGGCGCTCAGCCTGCTGGGAGTTGCGGTCCCGTTGAACCCGCCGGTCCGAACAAAGTGTCCCATGCAAATAAAGTATTTAGTGCCTTGGTACCTCAGTGCTGGCAAGTAGTGTCAGGTGCTCCCCAAACTGTATTAAGGTTATGAGAAAAACAAAAAAATCTATTTACAGTGAATGCAAAAACCAACAACACAGAACACTTGGAAGAATATTCCTTGTATTCTACCAATTCCTTGAACTATTAAAACAAGCATTTACAATGCAACGGTTTCGCCTTTGGAAAAGTTTGAGCTATTGGCTTTGTAAATGACAAAATTTGTATTTATGTGTTGGTTTTGAAAACAGATAAATAAATGGCATTGTCATTTACATTGCCAATAGCTCTAACTTTTCCAAAGGCGAAACTGTTGCATTGTAAATGCTTGTTTTAGTGTGTGAAGAGAGTGGAGAGGACACGGTGAATACTGTTCAACATATAAGTTAGTGGGTGTGCACAAACTCAAAGGTCATTCGAACACCACTACTACGCTTTCACACCTTCTTTTAGCTACAGTATGTAGAGTTGCAATAATGTGTGAAAATCTGAGACCTGCGACAATCCAAACGTTTATATAATATCAGCATAATCAGAGAGGCTCCCATAATTTGTCACATCACTGCATGGCACCAATTGGGACAAGTGGTGTCCATTTCAGAAGCATTACACGAAGGAATTTAAAAAAAAAAAATCACACCCCTGGGGTGCCAAGTGGCGTTTATTCCAATCCTAGCACTGCCCTCCCTAACTCTGTTCTTTTTCTGCTGCTTGGGGCTGCTCTATTGAGAAAAATTGTATTATCTTAGTGACGCACGCTGTTAGACCGCTCCATGTTTATAACTTCACCCCTCAATAACTTTAACAAAGTACGAGACCTATTTCTTTAGCCAACTAGCCGAGCTTGTCGATTTTACATTCTACAAAGCCACCAAATGCGCTGGGCTCCTTTTATCGACACAACCTCGCGTCTAATATTCATAAAAATAATTTGTGATCTTCAAATAATAAAAAAAGATGGAACGTTGCTGACTTAGTGACTCTTCGTGAAAAAGAAAATCGTGGAAATAAGAAAGCTGAGCCAATTCCCCAACGTTGGGCCTCTGGCTGGTTCAGCTATCACACCACCATATAATTCCAACCAGGTGCTGGATAGCAAGGAAGGCGGGGTGCAGGGGAGCCTGGGGGAGGGGACCAGAAAGTTAAAGGCAGACAAAGGAACACTAATCTACCACCTCTTTCGTGTTTGACTTTTTTATTTATTTATTTTATGAGTTTTTATATAGCGCGGACTTTACCCGAAGGTGTCAGAGCGCTTCACTATAGGAACAGTACTGATACATGAGGAGCAAATTACAAGTAAAGACGTGCACCCATTTTACTATCGCAACAACCGAACCACAAAAATGATGTAGTAGTAGCAGAAACCACTTGAATTTTGATGATGGGAATACCAAGACTACCAGGCGGGTCCCCCACAATTAGTTGCTACGGACCAGCTAACCCTCCAAAGCGATCTCTGTTTTTGGGGAGTTTTAAGTAGCGTGAACTCGAGCCGAAGGTTTTGGAGCGCCTTACATGAGCACCGGTACGTTACAGAAGGACACATTCATTTGGGGGAGGGGGTAGGCACCGGACGATAAAGTGATTTTCCAATTTCACAGGCTGTTGAGCTGACAACGAGATTAGAACCCAGATCCCCAGCTGCAAAATCGACAGACCCGTGAAAGTAATCCAAATATCGACAGAGGACAAACTAATCATATGAGATATCTATCCAAACGATACTATAACCTACCTCCAGTTCACACAGATCAGTGCGTAACTCGCGTTAGCCACCTGAGCTACCTCACCAGGACTGGAAGTTGTAGGCTCCTGGTAAAATAGTGCTCGCAGCAACAAAGGTATAATAACGCCTCTGAGCCAATCCGTTTGCACCGGAATACAAGGCAAGGGCTACACAGATATCTGCGGCAGGCACATGAACCCGCAAAGTCATTTAATGAGACGGAACCTCGCGCAGGAGCATTCACCCCGAGAGCTCCACAGTTCAGAGAGTGGAATAAACAAATAATGGTCGGTGAACCCGAGAGAGTACTATTTCCGGGGGTGACACGAGAATATGAGGGGATCAGGTCGAACAGCGTCAAGGGGGCCTCGGTTTTGGAAGCCTCGCGAGCTCGTACCTCTCCGGCGGACGCTCGAGGCGCACGGGCTGCGGTCTCCGAGTCTTGCTGCAGTTCACGACCGAGCACTGCCACTTCCTTTTTCCTCCACAAAAAAGGGGAAACAAGAAACAACGGCACAAACAGGGGGGCAGAGGCTTACCTCATGGCATGGCCTCGGTAGACGCTGCTCGGAATGCACAGCGTCCTGTAGGGATTCAGGAGCGTGCTCTCCCCTTCCCATTGGCTGGAAGGTAAAATTCCAGCCAATGGGAAGAGGAGAGGGCGGTACTTAAAAAAAGACCCAGAAACGCCCCCGAATCGGGTCAAGGCGGGCCCTGAACTGAGTGACGCTCCTCTTCTCCAATGGCTGGCCAGCATTTACGAGGCCAGCCAATGGAGAAGAGGGGCAGGTTCAGGCCCCCATACTACAAACATAAGATTTCGGCTCCGCCCACTGCTTACGCAGTGCGATGGTAGCCGAAACCTAAAAAAGAAAAAGCTATCAAGAGCTACAAATAGAACAATTCCTAACTCAAAGCATATCATAGTTACACAAACAGATTAAATGAATGCGCAATATAGTAGCAGCAAAATGTTTATATTTTCTAAAAGCCAAGGGCTGCCTTACCTCAAAACAACAGTCAAAATACTACTCTAAAAGAACATCAGAATCAACATGCCTTAAAAACAATAATTAACATTAGACCAATATCTCAAATCTAGCCCCTAAAACAATTTTATAAATAACAAAAATGTAAATTTATTTTTAGTACTCTAAAAGCAAAAATAAGCATTTTAAAAACATTTAGAATGATAAAAATGGACAAAAAGTATTATTATTACTCAAAAAATACATTGACATAAAAAAGAAAAACACTCAAATATAAAACACACATATCAATAGCATTATAATATGACACGTTTTAATACAAACACAAAATATAAAAACCCATTACAAAATATTAATCACATCCAACAATTAAACATTAATAAAAATCAATTCATACTTACAATTTTGAAGAAGAAGTCTTCTATATAGAATAATATTCAAAGTCAATCTATGAATCCACCAAAAAAACTTAAATAATTTAGATTTAACCAAAAATTTCAAAAATATATTAGGAAGAATAGAAATATTCAACCAGTGAGATTACACCAAATCCATTGACAATGTGGAACACCCAAAATATATTAAAAGTTAGAATGAATGCTCCAGGACACCTGCAAAAAACCCAAGGAAAATTCAAATCAAAAGTTAGTAGAAAAAAAATCCCAACTGATTTTCCTTGAAACAAAATTATACATGGCCACCTTCCAAAAATAAGGTTCCCTCAGAGATAATAAATCCTGCAAAAACGAAAACACAGAAACTCAGCCTTGAAGCAGAAGAAACTCATACAAAACCATAAAACACAACTAAAAACTATTACAGTAGTATAAAATATAACATACACACCTAACTGCACATATATATCAAACACTACACAATTAGGCCTGCAACCAACCCTATGCTACCTAACTCAAATCGTACAACTATACTAACCTATATTATTTCATAACCTAAGAAACTACCCTCCCAGACACCTAACTACTTGATAGATACGTGAGAAAAGGTTTTTACCTGGACTGGAGAACCACAACGAGGAATTGCGACGCAGGGGAACGTTGTTCAACTATGAAGACACACTGCAAAATATAATCAACAGTAAAGAAACATAGGGCAGACAAAAAAGACTTACTTTAAATTTAAAGAAATATAATACATATAAATGCCCATTGGATATTATGTTTAAAAAATGTAGAATTTTTTTTAAAATTTTTTTGAAAACTGTTATACATGTTAATGAAACCATACATTACAAATGCTCATAAATAATAGAAAATGTATTTATAGTATGCATTAATATGTAACAAACCTCAAAACAATTAAACTATGTCTTATATGTATTATAAAAATGTGAAGAAAATGTTAGTAATGCAATGGTAAAACTTATGGCTATTTGTAAAATAATGTTCAGACATTTATAATTGTATTATTTAAGCAACACAAAATAAAAAATAAAAAACATTATAATTTAAATATATAATTTGTACATAGAACTTATTTAAATATATCATGCCTTATATTATTATTAAAATGCAGGTAAATCAATAACATTTTATCACAGTATGACTTTGGGAAAATAAAACAAACTATTGCAACTCCAAAGTATGTATGAAATAAGTAAGTGGATGGAATAATGAAAGGATGAATAGATAGACGCTTGGATGGAAGAGACAAGAGAGCTTGTCTGGGGGTGGGGGGGTTGTAATGACTTGCTTCATTTGCTTGGTGCCAAAAGAGTTTTGGTTCAAATGGGGGTATTTTATTTTCCTAGCTACTTCCTTGACTCGAATGTGCTGCTTTTTGATATTTTTTCTCAAGGACCATAATTTTGTCTTTTTATGTTCACCTTTGGGGCCAACATACTGTGGGACTCTTTCAGTGGGTATGGTTGGACTGATATCTTTCTGTGGGGGCGCCAAAAAGGCATCATGAGATCACCAGTGCACAGGAGGCATTTTTATGTTTTAGCCATTCTTTTACTCATCCATCCTTTCATCTATCCACCATCCCTTTCACTTATCCATCCTTTCAGTCACACATCCATAAACACGTTCACTCACACATACAACTGTGCATCCTTTTACACACTCATTCACCTTTGTCTGCCAAGTTACAGACAGATGAGACCCATCAAGAACTTCACCCTACTTTAGCTGCTTTAGTTGAGGGTTCATGACACCCCAGCTCATCCCTTTCACTCATCCATCAATCTATCCTTTTTCTCATTCATCTACCCACCCTTTTATTTTGTCCATCCAGCCACCCTTTCACTCATCATCCATCCACCCTTTCACTCAGTCATCCATTTACCCTTTGATCCATCAAATCCACCCTCCCTTCCATTCATCCATGTATTCTTTCAGTTATCCAGCAATCCATTCTTACACCCCCTTTCACTAATCCATCCATTCTTTCATTCATCCACCCTTACATCTATCCAGCCATCCATAAACACATACACCCTTTGCGTCACACACCCACCCTTTAACACATGTACCTATCCATCCGTCCTTTCAATTAATCAACCCTTTCTCGTTATTGATGAGTTTTTGTCTGTCGAGTTTGCAGACATAAGAGGTTCATTCAGAACTCCACCCCCGCTGTAGCTTCTAAAGTGGGTGGTTGACGACGCCCCTGAGGAGGCAGGGCAAATGTTCTCTTCCACCTCAAACTAAGTACTATTGTGGATAGTATTGGACTTGGATGGGTGGCAGGGTTGTCATGTTTATTATTCTCACTCCAAACATAGCTATATTAGGGAAGAAAAGAACCTGAAGTGGATCTCTACTATAAGCGTGTTGCAGTCATGACAAGGGAATATGGTTTATGGACTTACTGGGGAGAAGAATAAGAGACAGAACCAACATTATGGACTTCCTGAAAAAGGTCTTGCCTGAAAGGTACCCTTGAAGAAATAAGACCAAGGCCTCATTGATAAAAAGTGGAAACAATTAACTACTCTGATCCTGATTCACAAAGGTTGGATGACAAAGTTTTGTGCTGACAGATGTTACTCACACGTCCAGCACCGACCGCTTATGCGGATATTTCTGTATTTGTGAAAGCTACTGTAGAAGTTTTGGGTGTTTCCTTGGAAGTATCAATCAATCAAACGGGTTTGTATAGCTCAGCTACTCCTCTGTGATGGTCTCAAGGCACTTAGGGGGAGGCTGCTGATCCATCTGGGTTCAGTCGAAAAACCAGTGATAGAATTGAAACGTAACATTGTCATATTACTCGTATTTTACCCGATATTATGTTAGCATTTATATAGCTAATACATTATATTTGCACACTGTGTATAGACGCAACTAGTAGATGCAGAAGTTGTGTTAGTTAGGTTGACATCTGTGCCACCATTTTAGTTCTCGAAGACGCCATTTTGTATTATAATCGAAACTGTTACTAGCTCATTTACGAGAAATGGTCCTTGGTAAGTTTCGTTTCTGCATTGTTGAAACTTGCTCATTAACGCATGCCTTTTCTGTTACTTAGAGGCCCTCTCCCACCTTTCTAAAGGGGAGGATAGGCCCGACGACCTTGGATAGTACATAACTTGTTCCAGGCTGTGAAATCAAAACTTATGCTCTGTAGCCCCATTGCAATACGACAGCTACCATAATTGTTCCATAGTAGAGGGGTCTTTGTGGGCTCCGCAACATACATAATGTAACTTTATGCTTGTTAGAGTAAGTCCCTCGTCGGCCATCATAGGAGGCTGGTCAGATTGGACTCCACTGCAGTGTACTTTGTGAATAAACTAGTTTGCTTGTATTCTCTACTGCGCCATCGACTCTTCATTCTTGGAAAGCTAAAGGAGGTCGAGAGTGACCCGGTGGTCCTAGTTGGGTCACTTCCTTCCCCAAGTCTTGAGATCCTTCCTGAATTGGGTCAGCAACGGGGATTGCCTGAAGTGGAGGGGCAGGGTGTTTCAGGTCTTGGTGGAGAGGTAGAAGGATCTTCCAATTCTTGTCTTGTGGATCTGAGGGGCAGAGTCAAGGGCCAGCAGGGCAGAACAGAGGTATCTGGCTGGAATGTGAAATGCGAGGCGGTGGTTCAGATATGCTGGTCCAGCAATGTGGAGGGCTTTGTAGGCGTGAGTGAGGGGCTTGAAGATGATTCTTTTGTCGACTGGGAGCAAGGAAGTTCACAAAGGTGTTCATCATGTGGCTGCAGCTGGGGGGTGTTGACGACCAGTCTGGCTGCGGCGTTTTGAACATTTTGGTGGTTCATTGTGAGCGAGGAGTCCAGTATGCAGTATGATGCCACGGTGTGACATGAGTCGTCAGGTAGAAGAGATTAACAACCACAGAGTCATTACCTTGTGAATTTTCACAAGCATTTACAATGTCTTATTACACTTTATTGCACTTCAAAAAAAACACCTATAGAAAACAGGCGTAATCTCAAAGTTGAGTATTAGAGAATGCATGCACAGCAGAGCCACATTTTTCATGGGTGGAAATCTTCACATAAAAAATTTATTCTATGTGAAGCAAAAAGAAAAACAGTTGAAATATCACAAATATGCTAACCCTATACTATTATTTCTTCCATAATGAAGGGAATCTATTTCAGAGGCAAGGGCATATACCAAGGAAATTACAAAGTTTGCATTGGACTGTCTCTTGTGTGAATCTCGATCTTTATTGGCATGTATTTTTGGATAGGCCTCCTGTGCTCGGGGGTAACCCTGGATGCAACTCAGGGAAAATAAAATTAACTTTTGTGCACTCAGAAAGGCACATTGTGTGCAGCTCAAGACAAACAAGGTTACCTCGAGATTAAACTCAAGGCCATCTAAATTAATTTTAGGTTTAACTGTTAAAGAGGAAAGCCTGCATGGGGCTTTAGGGCTTTCCAGAATGAACTATTGTTGCAGATCCTAAAATAAGAAGAGGAACAAGGCATTTGTTCTTACTTGAATTAGAACTTCAGGGGCACAGCTACTGCACACTCTATGTTAGCTGGTGGGAGACAAAGACCCTAGACTGGGTTCAAGCAGTGCTTTAAGTGGTGCGGGTCTTGGTGTAACTCGGAACCTGCAAAGTCATAAATCAATTGTAATGAGACAAGTCCCGCGGAGCCCTTGTAATGACCTCTGCAAAAAAACATTCTAGAGGAGGGGTGTGTGAAAGCAGGCCATTTATCTTGATGTGTGTGTAATTAGGATGTTCACTGTAAATATCTTACACACTGGTGTGATTCTGGAGCTGCCCTAACTGCCTCCTAGACTGGCAGTCTTTCCGCATCTGGGCACATAAGGGTGCACTGCTCCCATTTTCTCTTCAAGACATAAATACAAAACAAAAATAGAGCCCTTGCGGAAGTCAGTGACCTGAAGATTATCTATTTGAACCATTTGTCGATTTTTTGGGGATCAGTGCTTAATTTGTAAAATAATAAGTGCAACGGGTCTGACCAGGAGGCCAGTGCAGCTTACACCACCCATTGCCCCTGACATCGCTGCCAGTGACTCTACCAAACATCAACTAATCATCTCTCTCGCCTGCCAGTGCTACAGTTCTTATTATTGCAGGCCCCTAAAGCTAAAGGAATGGCTGAGGAGCCAGGTGTTATTTATTTTAATGTATATCTATACTAATATAATAAAGAGAGAGCCCAAACCTTTGAGGCGGGTAATCTCAGGAACCACAGCACCAATCACAACACCCAATACAGCGTTGGAAAGGGCAGTTGCAGCAGAAGGACATAGGCTATGCAGACGCCCACATATACATTTAAAGAACCGTGCCAGCAAAGCAGTCCCTTGTGGGCGTGTCTGCGTTGTGCTGTGGGCGTGTGCTGGGGGCATGACAAACGCTGGGGGCGTATGGTACGTTCTGCCCTTCATGCCATGTCTCATATTGTGTGCTGTGGGCGTGGGCGTGTGCGGGATTACAGAAAAAATAAAGCGAGCGTTGTGCCCAATATTTCATTGGTTTTTCTTCCCAGGTTCTGTACATTCCAGCTCCGAGTGTCCATCCTGCTCCCTTTAAATACCCGTGCACCCCATAATCATAACCCACCCTTACTCCTTAAAATACCCCAACACCCTTAAACACTAACCCATCTTAACCCTATAAGTATACACTGTACCCCAAAACCCAAACCTATCCCTAAACTCTAAAAATGCCCCTGTACCCCAAAACCCAAACCTAGCCCTGAACCGTTTAAATACCCCTGTACCTCAAAACCCAAACCTACCCCTAAACGCTAAAATTACCCCTGTACCCCAGAACCCAAACCTAGCCCTGAACCCTAAAAATACCCCAAAACCCAAACCTACCCTTGAACCCTAGAATACCCCTGTACCCCAAAACCCAAACCTATCCCTGAACCCTAAAAATACCCCTGTACCCCAAAACCCAAACCTAGCCCTGAACCCTAAAAATACCCCTGTACCCCAAAACCCAAACCTACCCCTGAACCCTAAAATACCCCTGTACCCCAAAACCCAAACCTACCCCTGAACCCTAAAATACCCCTATACCCCAAAACCCAAACCTAGCCCTGAACCCTTAAAATACCCCTGCACCCCAAAACCCAAACCTACCCCTGAACCCTAAAAATAACCCAGTACCCCAAAACCCAAACCTAGCCCTGAACCCTAAAAATACCCCTGTACCCCAAAACCCCAACCTACCCCTGAACCCTAAAATTCCCCTGTACCCCAAAACCCAAACGTAGCCCTGAACCCTAAAAATACCCCTGTACCCCAAAACCCAAACCTAACCCTGAACCCTTAAAATACCCCTGTACCCCAAAACCCAAACCTACCCATGAACCCTAACAATACCCCTATACCCCAAAACACAAACCTAGCCCTGAACCCTAAAAATACCCCTGTACCCCAAAACCCATACCTATCCCTAAACCCTAAAACTACCCCTGTACCCCATAACCCAAAACTATATCTGAACCCTTAAAATACCCAAACACCCCAAAACATATACCTCAGTACCCCAACATATATACCCCTATATCCATACTTACCTTATCCAAACATTAATAAAAAACATGCTTTTACCATTCATGCATTTTCAACGAATTTCGTTGTAAATGTATGCGTGGTAAAAGCATATAAAATGTAATGCCATGCGTTATAATGGCATTGCGGAGTCATGGTACTTTCGTAATGAAAGTATGCGGAGTGATGGTGTGCGGAAAAAAAATTGCGGAATAATGGGTGTTTACCCTCCCCCGGTAAGTACATTGGTGGCACGGCGGCCCACATCTCCAGCAACATACTCATATGTTTTCACCACCGATTTGAAAAATGCACAGGTCTCTCTCAGTGATGGCCAGCACCGACATACACTTTTAGACACACCTCCCGCCACAAGTTCTAGAATTGCGAACTTTAGAGCTGGGGAGCTACTTTCAAATCTCGGCATCAGCTCAACATCCTGTGATTCCAGGCAAATCGCTTTGTCTCCCCGTGCCTACCACAAATGAATGTGTTCAACTGTAATGTAAATTGTGCTCATGCCATGTTGTCAAGTTCGCGCTATATAATATTGCAAGGAAAAATAAAGTAGGGAAACTCGAGTTCACACACTACTGAACACGCACTCTTAAGTGCATCAGCAGTGCACTGTGAATCAGAGCGTTTCACAGGCCTGTCACAGATAAGAAATGCTATCAAAACGAAATCCTACAAAACAATATACTACTGGCCGGCAGCAATTCATACCCGGACAACGTCGGGACGGGCTGCTAGTTGTATTCATAAACAACCGATGTTCTGCTCATCTCTAAATTAGATGAGCAGCACCACCATGTGGCAGACTGTCATATGTGCAGTGCTCACAATTAAGCGCCGGTGCCGAAAAATGGAAACCACTGGCTCAAATTAAGCACTGTTTGGTATAGTTAAGCGTCCTGGCTTGGTCTCGCTGTGAGCAGACACATCTTTTTTGTTCCCACACACCGTTGATTAGATTTTCTGCTTCATTTCACAAGCCAGCTGAGAGCCAAAGTGAAATCTAAAGCTTGGGTTCTCGCAAACGTTTTCTCAAGGGCCACAAAGTTTGCTCTGCAATGTGACAAGGGACACATCGAAGTCAGCAGCGTGGCAATTTGGGGGGTGGGATGCGGTAAGGAGAGTATAGGGGAAGCAAATCATATACATCTAGGGCCAGATGTAGGTAATTCATATTTACCGACTCTTAAATACCGAATTTTACCAATTCGGTATTTAAGAGTCGGTAAATATGAAGGGGGGAGATGTAGGTAATTCGAATTTAAGAATTACCGAATCGGTAGGATTCGGTATTTACCGATTCGGTAAATACCAAATCGGTATTGCCCATTGATTCCTATGGGCCTTGAAGCCCATAGGAATCAATGGGCAATACTGATTTGGTATTTACCGAATCGGTAAATACCGAATCCTGCAAGGGTGCAGGGGGTGTCACTTTGACACCCTCTAGCACCCCAAATACAGGCATGTGTGACATGTGGCACACATACATGCCCTAAGGGCATGTCTGTGTGTCACATAGCACAGGTGTGCATGCACAGATGTGCATGCACACCTGCATTCAGTATTTTACCACCCAATTGGATTGGGTGGTAAAATACCGATTCTTAAGGGCCTGTGACACTCTTAGGAGTGTCACCTACATGTGGATTTACCGAATCGGTAAAATTACTGATTCAGTATTTTACAGAGTCGGTGAATTTACCGAATCGGTAAATTTACCGATTCTGTAAAATGATGGCCCCTACATGCCAAATCCTAAATACCGGTCGGTAACGGCCGAAATCGGTCGTTACCGACCGGTATTTTCTCACCTACATCTGGCCCCTAGTGGCTGAATTGCACAATGTGAAACCAGAAATCCTGAGATTAACCCCAGCTTCCCCACTTTACCAAATTGTGTAGAATGAAATACACTTTTTAAATTTTGAAGAGACATTATCATATTTTTACACTTTTGCTGTGAGATAGCTTTGAAAATTAAGGTATTCCTAGAGTTACGTTTAGCAGGACACAGTGGCGGCTCCTCCGCTAAGGCGGAGGAGCGTCACTTCACTGCTTTTTAGCACTGCAAATAAAAGAAATCTAAAATATGAATAACTTGTTGTTGGCAGGGGAAGAGTGGGTGGCCCACTCCAAGTGCGAATGAAGGCTTGGCCGGCCATTTCGGGCTGGCCAAACATTCATGCACACTTTGCATGTTCTCCATGCAGGCTGCATTACAGCCTGGGTGGAGAACATGCCCAGGGCCCCAGTCGCTGGCTGAGTGCCAAACCACAGCACTCAGACCAATCATAACGCTGCATTGCAGAGTTGTGATTAGCCACGACGGACACGTGAGGCGGGTGCTTTCTGCTACCCTGTTCCAGACTGTAGGGACGGCGGAGGAATGGCCCATTATCTTAAGTAGCATTTCCTATACATTGACTTTCACGTTAATATGAGTCATTGTCTCTATATAATGTGTGTGATGTAACGCACTCCGACACCCTGCCCTACATAATTGGGATGAGTAACACTATAAGAGAAATTAAATACACATGAGAGACAGTCTAAGTGAAGATGAGGGGCACCATTGAAGGGTGAAAGCAAGGCAGGACTGGCCGGACTGGGCATCGGGTGTTTCCCTGGGAGGCTGGAAAGGGGTGGGGGGCTATTTTGTTACAGGGGGCTGGTACTCCAAAGTTCCTTATATATCCAGTAGTTTTCAATCAACAATAAAAGCAGCTTCACTTATATTCAGGTTTGGTTCACCATTGTCTGGTGATTAATGTACCTGCTGGAATGAGATGCGAATTTTGAATTGTCTAATGCAGCAAGCTGCAGCCAAACTGAAAAACCGTGAAGTGCACGATTGTCTCAACCTAATATAAACCTATTTTGACTTGTACTGAGATGGTTGTCTATTTACTTACATATATACTATTGCGCGACCACCTCTGACTTATCTGTAAAACGTACCTTCTGTCCCGAAGTTTTGTCCTGAATTTTGACCTTTTGTCGTGAATTTTTGTCCTGAATTTTGACCCTTTGTCCTGAATTTTTACACTCACCGTCCTGAATTTGCACCTATGCCAGTTGGTCACCCTATCTCCACTACTACTCTACTCTCCCACACCGCCTGCGCGACCCAATGTGTTGTCTTGAAATTCGGAACACAATTGCCTCCATTTACGAGTGTAAATTCATGTTCTTGAACGTCCACCTGTAAATGGACTACATCTGTATCCAGTGTGGGTCTGTAGAGGCCATCTAAACAAGCATTGGAAATGCAATAGGTCTCGCAGCATTAGAGTTAGTGCTTTTAGAATTGTTTAAGGGTTTTTTTGTAAATCTTTAGCATTTTTGTTTCCTGTAGCCAATGCTAAAGAATAAAAAAAAAAGCCATAAACATTTCTAAAAGCTCTAACTCAAATGCTCCGAGACCTATTGCACTGTGTGAGGGTGAGGGGTTGAGGGTGAGTGAGGGTGAGTGAGGGTGAGGGTGGGTGAGGGTGAGTGAGGGTGAGTGAGGGGTTGAGGGTGAGTGAGAGTGAGGGTGAGTGAGGGTGAGTGAGGGTGAGTGAGAGTGAGGGTGAGTGAGGGTGAGAGTGGGTGAGGGTGAGTGAGGGTGAGGGTGAGTGAGGGTGAGGGTGAGTGAGGGTGAGTGAGTGAGGGTGAGGGTGAGTGAGGGTGAGGGTGAGTGAGGGTGAGGGTGAGTGAGGGTGAGTGAGGGTAAGTGAGGGTGAGTGAGGGTGAGGGGTTGATGTTGAGGGGTTGAGGGTGAGTGAGAGTGAGGGTGAGTGAGGGTGAGTGAGGGTGAGTGAGGGTGAGTGAGGGTGAGTGAGAGTGAGGGTGAGTGAGAGTGAGGGTGAGTGAGGGTGAGAGTGGGTGAGGGTGAGAGTGGGTGAGGGTGAGTGAGGGTGAGTGAGGGTGAGTGAGGGTGAGGGTGAGTGAGGGTGAGGGTGAGTGAGGGTGAGTGAGGGTGAGGGTGAGTGAGGGTGAGGGTGAGTGAGGGTGAGGGTGAGTGAGGGTGAGTGAGGGTGAGGGTGAGTGAGGGTGAGTGAGGGGTTGATGTTGAGGGGTTGAGGGTGAGTGAGGGTGAGTGAGGGGTTGAGGGTGAGTGAGGGTGAGGGTGAGTTAGGGTGAGGGGTTGAGGGTGAGTGAGGGTGAGGGTGGGGGGTTGAGGGTGAGTGAGGATGAGTGAGAGTGAGGGTGAGTGAGGGGTTGAGGGTGAGGGGGTGAGTGAGGGTGAGTGAGGGTGAGTGAGGGTGAGTGAGGGTGAGTGAGGGTGAGTGAGGGTGAGTGAGTGAGGGTGAGTGAGGGTGAGTGAGGGTGAGTGAGGGTGAGTGAGAGTGAGGGTGAGGGGTTGAGGGTGAGTGAGGGTGGGTGAGGGTGAGTGAGGGTGAGTGAGGGTGAGGGGTTGAGGGTGAGTGAGGGTGAGTGAGGGTGAGGGTGAGTGAGGGTGAGTGAGGGGTTGAGGGTGAGGGGTTGAGGGTGAGTGAGGGTGAGTGAGGGTGAGGGGTTGAGGGTGAGTGAGGGTGAGGGGTTGAGGGTGAGTGAGTGTGAGGGTGAGTGAGGGTGAGGGAGTGAGGGTGAGTGAGGGGTTGAGGGTGAGTGAGGGTGAGGGGTTGAGGGTGAGTGAGGGTGAGGGTGAGGGTGAGTGAGGGTGAGGGTGAGTGAGGGTGAGTGAGGGTGAGGGTGAGTGAGGGTGAGGGTGAGTGAGGGTGAGTGAGGGTGAGTGAGGGTGAGTGAGGGTGAGGGGTTGAGGGTGAGTGAGGGTGAGTGAGGGTGAGTGAGGGTGAGTGAGTGAGTGTGAGTGAGGGTTCAAATCGGTATTTGGGGGGTAGCTTTGAAATCAGTAGTCTTCGATCTGAACCGGGTGTGTTGGAATGTAAGGTGTCTGGCAGTGGATTAATGAGTCATGACCTGTATTTAAGACCATCCGCCTCGATATCAGGCGAGACGAGATTTACTCGTACAACCGTGGGCTTCTGAGCAGAGCTTCGGGCATAGACACTTTGTTTTTAAAATAAATTAAACACTGCTCTTAGTCCCAAATCAGACACTCTATCACTGACGCTTTGGGAGCTTACGGGATTATTGCCCCAGCTACCATGTCAGGGAGGGAACGAGAGAAGCACCGGGAAGCCAGCAGCTCCCAGTGCAGGATATGGGCTGCCACGGTATACAAAAAGAGAATGATAGTAGGAGACTCGTAAAGTGCAAAAGGCATATACGCGCACAGACAATTATATAAAATCGGTCCACCAATGGTGCCAAAGTAGGAGATTGCGAGGGCGTTAAAGTTTGTGGTCATGAAGAGAGCACTTCCTCCTCCCCACGGGGTCTGTAGAAAGGAGCAGAGGAGGGAGAGAGGCTTGAATGGAGCGAGGGGAACCTGCATAGATAATGAGCCCCATTCACAAAAATGCACGGAGAGGGGGAGGGGAGATGCTCGCAGCCTCTGCTGAGAAGGAGCTGAGTGCAATTAGCTGCATCCATCACAGAGAAGAGGAGGGGGCTTGGGGGATGGGAGGGGGAAATGGGATGTGCCAATTTGCCAGCACATACAAAAACATCCGCTTGCTGCCAAAGGCAAGAGACACTTTTCCAGACAGGGGGAGGGGAGACAAGCATGGGGGAGGGGAGTTATGACTTATAAAACAAACCCCACTTTAAAAATGTATAATACGCCATTGTGAGCGAGCGGAGATAAATACATGCCAGATGGTGGGTGCCCAAGTGTCACTAAAGCTAGGGAAATGTGTGTGGGGCTGGTCCGACGTGGCGCTCTGAGTGACGGACCAGGAAGTTACATAGCGCCTTCGATTAGATCTGGCAGCTGTTTAATTGGACAACAACAAAAAATCAAATTGGATTGTAAAGAAATCGCTAAACCCTTTCATGTTATTTTTGCACACCGCAAAGTGAAAGAAACGGGGCACGAGAAATTGTTCACCTAAGTCCTTTATTGGTGGGGAGGGGGCACATTTTATGCGGTGGCTCATATGGTGGCTTTAAGTTTAGTTGTGCTTGAATGTTACGGTAGGTGTATTGGGCACGCAGCTAACATCAGACACACAATTAAGGGGCATTTTAGCAAGGGAAAGGTGTCTTAGTAAATAACGAATTGCGTTTTTAAAGCATAGAGTAAAAAAATGCCTCTCCGTACTTACGTTGTTGACATGAAATTGCACGTCTCGGCCGGAGCAGGGGGCGGAGCAGGGAGAGCGGGCTTTGGAATGTAATTGACACGGCCGGCCGGTCGTGAAACTGAAAGCATGGCCGGCCGGCCGTGAAAGCCTTTGATGCGGCAGGGGAAATGCGAGACGGCGGGGAGGGGGCGGAGCGGGTAAACAAAGACGGACGTGCACGCGCTTTTAAGCTCAATGCGCATGCGCATTGAGCTTAAAAGTCACGGGCACTGCAAGGAATCGCCACGATTCCTTGCAGTGTGGATAAAGAGTAGATAAGTCCCAATACTCTCGCCTTGCTCGATGCGCATGCGCATCGACAGGCGAGACCTAAAAAAGTAGGGGGTTTGTAAGAAAAGAGTTCTAAAGAAGTAATCATATTGGAACGTGTTTACGTCTGGATGGTTGTTCCGCATAAACGTGATTAACTATCACCAAATTCTAATAATTAAAGTGCATTATACTGCTTAGCTTTTTTAATGTGCCTATGAAATGTTTTTTGAAGGAATCAAGTCTACTAATTGTGTTTCTGCATTGTTTATTTCATTTGTAGTCTCAGTAAAATTTGGGTCAGTTTGGGAATTTGTTAGGCATACATGTCTAGTTCACAAATATCAGGACACGCCCCGAGCTAGACCATCTATCTTTCTACGGGTTTATGAATGGCTTCTTAGGCAAAACAAAGTGTAAAGAGCCCTCCTTTTTAAAGCACTGGGTTCGAGAGCTCGTGGAAAGGACTTTTGAGCTAGAACCTTCGGGGACAGGCGCACTCTCACTGCATTTCATTGACCGCAGACATGGCGCCGGATTGCTGTGTTTATAGGAAAGGTCCTGGCATCAGTGCCTCTCTCTTCCTCTCGCCTGGACTGTCGCTTTCAGTTAACGTCAGCAGTGCTCGCTTCATTTACCCATGGAACCGCGTGTCAGAGAGATGCAAAGATGCCAAGACAAAACTAACCCATATTCCACAAAATCACCACTGACCTGTTAAATCTGATCTTTCCCAACCTCAAATAGAAGCAGACTTCGAATCTCGGTGCTGCCAGCCAGGCCTCACTGCTGACGAAGTATAGCGAGGCAACATAATTTATGCGAAAATTCGAGCAATGCGACATATTTTTTAAGTTGTAGGAAAAATATATATTTTTTTACTCTTTCGGAGGTTCCTCTGACCTACCACAGTTGGTAAACATTAAAATCAAGCTCAATGCAATACATTATGGCTTTCGGGTTTCACATTTACTCTATGATAACAGTACGATTGATATCCTCTCCAGTACATTAACTCGTGCATTCAAATGTATTCTGGGAAATAAAATCCAAATGTTCTAAATTATGAGTATCCCACTCAGGAGTTGAACATCATTTATCCCAATATTACACCGAGGATACGCCATCTCAGATTTGGTGTGAAAAATTCAAAAATTTCTCTAAATTCGATTTGGATTCTTGACAATAATTTGGGAAACATGCCCAAACGTCGCTGCACCGACTCTCATATAGATACACCGACACCCACTGGAACGTCCTCGTGGTCTTCTACTGATTGTGACGCCACGGCTTCTTCTTCTGATTGTGACGTCACGGGTTTCTTCTTCTGATTGTGACGTCACGGATTCTAAAGAAGCGGCGAGCCATAGTGACCAGAAGTGAACAACGCCGGTGCTTCACAGACATAGCTCCCAGCCGCAACCATGTAAGCACAGAGGTGTAGGCGCTGGGCTCGGAAAACGAGGCAAAAAACTAACAAATAACAATGAGCAAAGCGGAATCCTCGCGGGTATCTCAGAGTCCTTTGACCTTCTCTAACTCGAAGAGCCCCAGCTCTCGCGGCACCGCATTTGCAGATCATGACCCGTCAGAGAAGTATAAAGATTTTGCGGCGATTGTGATAGACACCGGCACAGGTTTTACCAAAGCTGGTTTCTCCGGCGATGAGAACCCCCGGTGCATTCTGAAGACTAACGTGGGTGTCCCGAGGATGAGAGAAAAGGACAGCCCACTCTACTACATTGGCGACGGCATCCCCAAGAACCGGTCTGACGTTCAGACCAGGAACGTGATGACGCATGGCGTGGTGACCGACTGGGATGCTCTGGAAATGTTGTGGCATCACATTTTCTACACGGAGCTCAGTGTCTGCCCAGAAGAGCTTGCCGTCCTGGTCACCGATGCCCCCATGTCCCCAGGTAGCAATCGAGAGAAGGCTGCTGAGCTACTGTTTGAGAATTTTGGGGTCCCAGCTATGTACGTGTCACACCAGTCCCTGCTGTCAATGTATTCTTATGGTCGTGTCTCTGGCCTGGTGGTGGAGTCTGGCTATGGGACCTCCTACACAGCCCCCATCCACGATGGGTACGTCCTGCCACATGCCACCTACCGACTTGACCTGGCAGGCTATGCCTTGACAGGATACTTAGCCGAGCTAATGGCTCAATCTGGAAATCCCTTTGGAGCTGATGAGATGGGCCTGGTGTGTGATATCAAAGAGAAATACTGCTACATTGCCAGTGACTTTGAGATGGAGATGCAAGGAGAAGAGAACAACTACTTGATGGATTACAGTCTTCCAGATGGGCAGGTCATCTCCATTGGCAGTGAAAGGTTCCGCTGTCCTGAGGCCTTCTTCAACCCAACGGCTGCAGGTGTTCCTGAGGTGGGCCTCCATGTGCTTGCCATGAACAGCGTGCTGAAGTGTAACCCTGAGCACCAGGCCCAACTTCTCTCAAATGTGGTGGTCTGTGGCGGGTCGTCGCTGTTCCGCGGCTTCCTTGAGCGAATCAAAAAGGAGCTGTCGCTGTCAGAAAAGGCCAAGACAGCCATCAACGTGATGGCGTCTCCACACCGCAAAATTGCCGCTTGGCTGGGAGGTTCTATAGTGAGCTGTCTAGACTCCTTCCAAAACCTCTGGATCAACCGCAAACTATATGATGACAATGGGCCCAGCGTGGTGCACCGCCACTGCTTCTGAAGTCTGGGAGCTGGAATGGAAGCAACTGCACTAATACAACTGGAGGGTACGCAAGCCGCAAGAGATGTAGAGGAGAAGGACCAAATACCAGAATCAAAATGGACGCAACATTTAGAATGAATACAACTTTGAAGTATATCTGACCATGAATATAGGAATGCTTTTTATTGTACAGAAGCCTTTGTCTCAATATTCGGAGATTTTGTGCGTGTGCGTGTGTGTGTTTGTGTGTGCATACTCATATGTATGGAGCCGTAAGGCCTTCCTAGTGTACTGTCCTATTTTAATGGGTCAGGCATGTTGGCAGATTGCAATCAATGGTTTGTCTGCCTCAGCAGTCCATACCTAATCACAGAGGAAGAAAGGTTATATTTTTAGTTCAGAGGAAGTGTGGAGTCAAAGGGTTGCTGCAGAGGTCCAACTGACTGAGATTCTAAATAGCTGACAGGATCTACAGCCCAAATACCACGGTTTTCACTAATTTAGGAGGGTTCCATAGTAGTTGGTTATTTTTAGATCTTGCCTGAGTTGGCTGAACCTTAGGACTCGTATGGATTCTTCTTTGGGTAGAACAGGCGGTCAATGCCACTGGGGCATCTGGTAAGACCTCTCTCTGCTGGAGGGGGATGGAGCTTTGTCTGCTCCCCAGGAGATGGGGGAAGGGGGCTGCTGCATGAGTCATGCGGGGACTAGGTTAGGGTGCTGCCCGTGCTGTACCAAAGTCAGGCCCAGAGCCTCCGGGTCCACAATGACCAAGTTTGGAGTTTCAGGCCGATAATTCTAGGCTTCGAGACACTTGTAATTCTGAATTGTGGAAATTCACCCCGAGTTATTGCTCCAGGAGAAATACACTAACTCACAACGATAGCCTGAGAGTGCTTTTATGCAGCCTTTGCATCAGGATAGATGTAGTGATTGCATGTTCCTTTAATGGTTAATGGAATTGTAATATGCATTAGAATCTTGTTCGTGGTGTTCTGGAGAGTCGACTTATTCATGAAGGAGGTCACAACAATAGACTGCAGCCTCAAGTCCCATCATAAGGCTCTTAGTTCCTAACACTTCTTAGTTATTGCTTTTCATTACAAGTTTGAGGTGCTGCCCTCACAATAGTAGTACAATGTCTCTCAATCAATCAATCAATCAATCAGGGGTTTGTAAGCGTGCTACTCACTGTGAGGGTCTCAAGGCGCTGGGGGGGGCAGGGCAGCGGGGGGGGGCAGCTCCGGGTCAGTCGAAGAGGCTCTTCCTGAAGATGGTTAGAGTGGGGGAGCGTCTGATGTTGACTGGAAGCTTGTTCCAGGTCTGTGCTGCGACGTAGGAGAAGGCTCGTCCACCTGCCCTGGTTCTGCAGATGCGTGGGGTCTCTGCTAGGGCGAGGGCTACGGAGCGGAGGTGCTTTTTGGGTACGTGGAAGGAGACTCTTTCGTTGAGGTATTTGGGTCTGATGTTGTGGATGGGATTTGTAGGTGTGGGTGAGTAGCTTGAAGATTACTCTCTTCTCGATGGGGAGCCAGTGGAGGTCTCCTAGGTGTGGGGTCATGTGCTCATGTCGTGGGGTTCCAAGGGCGGGTCTGGCTGCGGTGTTCTGGATGGTTTGGAGCTTGTGTAGCATGGTTTAGTTGATTCATGTGTAGAGGGCATTACCATAGTCCCGTCTGCTTGTTACGAGTGCGTGGGTGATGGTCTTTCTGCATTCCTGGGGAATCCACTTGAAGGTCTTTCGGAGGATGCAGAGGGAGTTGAAGCAGGTCGAGGGTACAGCTTTGATCTGGGTGGTCATGATGAGGGAGGAGTCTAGGATGATGCCGAGATTCCGGGTGTGGTCCGTCTGCGTCGGTGGGTTTCCGAGAGCAGGGGGCCACCAGGAGCTGTCCCACGCCGTGGGGGAGGGTCCAAGGACAAGGTCTTCTCTGAGTTCAGTTTTAGGCAGATGTTGCTCATCCTGGCTGCAACGTCTTTCATTCCTTCTTGGAAGCTGAGTCTGGTGTCTTAGGGGTTCTTCGTGAGAGAGAGGTTAAGCTGGGTGTCATCGGTGTAAGATACTATGCTGCATGACAATGGGTGGCGAGGGGGGCCATGTAGATGTTGCAAAGCGTGGAGCTGAGCGAGGATCCTTGGGGTACTCCACAGTTTATCTCAGTAGGTTCTGAGAGGAAGGGAGGGAGTCTGATCCTTTGGGTTCTGCCGGAGAGAAAGGAGCAAATCCAGTCGAGGGCAGTTCCTCGTATACCGGCATCGTGGAGTCTGGCTGCAAGAGTGTGGTGTGAGACGGTGCGAAAGGCTGCAGAGAGGTCTAGTAGGATGAGGGCCGCAGTGTGGCCCTGGTCGAGTAGCATGCGGATATCATCAGTGGTGGCGAGGAGGGCGGTCTCGGTGCTGTGGTTGCTGCGGAATCCGGACTGGGAGGAGCTGAGGATGGAGTTCTCTTCGATGAAGGTGGTCAGCTGGGCATTGATGAACCTCTCTGTAACTTTGGCTGCGAAGGGAAGAAGAGAGATGGGCCGGTAGTTTTTCAGGTCCATCGGGTCAGGTGAGGGTTTCTTGAGGAGGGGCTTGACTTCTGCCTCCTTCCAGTATTTGGGGAAGATGCATGAGTCGAGGGAGGCGTTGATGGTCCGGCCGAGTTCAGGAGCTATGGCGGCGGCGGCTCTGTGGTAGATGTGCGGTGGGCAGGGGTCCATTGGAGCTCCTGAGTGGGTGTTCTTCATGGTCTTGGTGGTGTCTTCAGTGGTAGCAGGTTTCCAGGTGGTGATTATCGGCCGGTTGTCGGTGGTGGAGAGGATGGTGATGTCAGGAGTATGTTCGCTGAAGTTGTCGTAGAGGGCCTTGATTTTCAGGTTGAAGTAGGAGCTGAGCTTGTTGCCAAGTTCCTGTGATGGAGGGACGTCTGTGGCTTTGCTGGGGGGTTTGGTGAACTGCTGTATGACGTTGAAGAGTTATTTTGCGTTGTTTGCGTTGGAGTGGATTTTGTTCTTGAGAATGGTCCTTTTGGTGGCTCCGATGCGCTTGTGGTATTCATTCATGGCGTTCCTGTAGTTGTTCTGATATTCAGTAATTTTGTTGTTCCACCACAGTTTCTCAAGGCGTCTGCAGGCGCGTCGGGCTTCTAGGAGGTCGGTGGTGAACCAGGCTGGCTTCAGAGGGCATTGATTGATGGGGGGGGGGGGGGGGGCGGAGGGGTGCGAGCTTGTCAGCGCATCTGGTGATCAAGCAGTGCAGTTCTTTCAGTGCGGAGATGGCGTTGGTCGTGCTGGAGGGAGGGTTGTGGAAGAGGGTGGCGTTGAGGTGTTCCTCTGTGATCTTGCTCCAGTTCCTTCGGGGCAGGTGCAGGGTAGGTTTGGGTGCGGTGGTGGTATTGAAGGTGAAGTGTAAGCAGTGGTGGTCTGTCCAAAGGGGCGGCTTGGTGTGGCTGAAGTGGATGTTAGTCCCTCCTGCGAAAATGGGTTCAAGGGTGTAAACCGGCTTTGTGGGTCGGGGTGTCGACGAGATGCTCCAGTCCGAAGTTGTCAAGGAGGGTGGTGGAGTCGGGGTGGTTGTCAAGGTGGAAGTTCAGGTCTCCTATGACGATGCAGTCCGTGGAGGCGATGGTGTAGGGTCCGACGAGGTCGGCAATGGTGGTGACGGAGCAGGCACGAGGTCCGGGGGGTCTGTAGATAAGGGTCCCACGTAGCGTGGTTCTGGGGCTGGTCTGGATCTAGAAGTGGAGGTGCTCTGTGTTGGAGAGGGTGTCGCTCGTGTTGGAGGTGGAGAGTTGGAGGGAGCTCTTGTGTGCAATGGCGAGTCCTCCTCCTGGACAGTGGGGGCGGTCCTTTCTTTGGATCTTGTATCCATTTGGGATGGCGTTGATGATGTCGGGGGCGGAGATGGCGTTGGTACATGTTTCAGTGAAGAAGGCGACGTCTGTTGAGAGGGTGTCGAGCGGGTCCCAGATCTCAGTGGCGTGTCTGTGGAAGGAGCACACTTGGAAGAGGATGCACATCAGGGCTTCGGTGGTGAGGGGCATCCGTCATAAGTTGGGCGGTCGTGGGGGCTGTTGATGGTGAAGGAGTGCGAGGAGGCAGCTGAGTTGTAGCGGTGGATGGTCGAAGGGCCAGGATCCCTGGCGCTGGCTGCGGTCGGGTCGCGGACGGGCGCGGATGGGCTTACCTTTGGCGTGCCAGTGGCATGGCCGCTGCACGTGTCTGCTTCATGGCCATTAAGTTGGGGAGGGGGAAGGATGAGCAGCTGGGAGGCGGGAAGTGGGAGGCTGGAAACCACAGAGGGGTAGGGGCCGAGGGGGCAGCAGCGGTGGGAAGGCACAGGGCAGCAATGGGTACCAGCAAAATAGAGAGGGACAACAGGAGAGACGAGCAAAGAAATTGAAAATATAAGAGAGGATGCAGAAAACAGAGACAGCAGGCAGAAAAAGGCAGAAAAGGCACACGGGCACTGGCGAGAACAGAAAAAAAATGAAGGATGGCACAGACACAGCAATGGCCAGCAGAAGAGAGGATGCAGAAAACAGAGACAGTAGGCAGACAAAGGCACTGAACCACCAGGGATGAGGCGCAGGCAGGAGCCTGCGGTGAAGGAGGGACTCAACACCTGCCAGAAAGGCACTTAGGAGCAGAGATGCGGGGGAAGAACTGGTCTCTGACCAGGGGGTCAGGGGTCTCTGACCAGGAGGTCAGGGGTCCTGCTCTCTCTGATAACCAATGAAGAGTTTCAGCAATATAACCTGTTCCCCAGTCAGGTTAGGTTGCAGTAATGGTAATAAATATGCTTTATCGGAAGCCAAGGTAGTTTCCACAGCACGGGTCTCATGGAGGCTCGACTTCAACAGTACCCAAGCCACCACATTCTGGACCCATTGTAATCTGTTCAGATGGGTCTGGGACACCCCAGAAATAGAATGTTGCAGTAGTTCAGCCTGGATATCACCAGTGCCTGGATCACAGTTTTTTGGGTGTCCTCTGGTCAAAGATGAGGAATTTTCCTCAGCAACGTCAGTATCCCAAAGCACTTTCCTGAGGGGGGCAGTAATTTGAGCATCAAAAGATAGTTTAGCGCCAAACCAGATGCCTATGTTTTTCACTTTGGCCTTAGGAATCAGGCCACCAGGCTGTAGTATGTGGGTAAGTTGTGTTTTGTTGCTTTAAGCTTCTCTCAGAACTCTGGCATGTCACTGTGTTTCTGATTCTTTAGAACCTGAGGCTTGGGTAGCCTAGCAGATTTCAGTTGGGTGATTACTTTCCTGCTCGTCTGTTGTCTAGCGTGGGTTTCTGATTGTTGGACTTTACCCAATAAATGCCTTTTTATCTACTTGACCGCCTCAGCCTTAAGTCCTTTCAGCTTCACCCCGATACTACATTTTGGTACCAGGAGTGGGGTATTCTGATTTGACTGAAACCATCCTGTGACTGCCTTCTGCTAACGAGGTTAACCCACCAGCTGTTTAACCTATTCCGGCTCATAGTACTTTATTTCTAGATCCTTCACCGAACTTCCTGAGGTGTGTAATTTATTTTCCATTCATTTTGGAACTGTGTTTTCGGCTGAGCCATTGGGAGCTGCCTGCCTCGCGCTTTTAGCTCGTACTGACTGCTGGACGCGCGTGTACCTCATTGCAGGTCTCCGCTCCCTTATCCATTTTTTTTGCATGTGACCGCAGCTGGCATTGTTGCCTCTCTCCACCCTCCCATCATCTTCCTGGCTGTGGGAGCTTGTGGGTGACAGACTTACCGGTGCTCGCGCTTGGGAACTCCGACGCGGTCTCCTATGACTCATCCGACGCCTTCAGAAGATTGTGGGTAAGCGTGCTTTCGTCACGTGCACAACAGCCATCTTTGTTGTGGATTTTCTCCAAGATGCTTAATTTCTTCAAGGCGGCTTTACTTACGTGCTGATTTCACCTTATCCGCTATGAAGGGGGTTTGAAGGCTAATCTGCTGTGTCATTCATCGGTGATTCGCACACCAGTTGTACGACACTGGAATCAGTGATTTGCACACCAACTGTGTTTTACTTGTATTTCAAGCCTGGCAAGTCATTATTCTGCTCTTGCCTCAAATTTACATTTATTGTATTTCCAGCAGTTATTTGATTCGCCTGAAGGAAACCTGTATTTTGAAAAGTCTGTTGGGGCCAGTTTTTTCCCTTAACAATTTGCAGTTGCACTTTGTCTCATATACTTAATTTGCTTATCACTGCTTTGTACATGCTTGCCATTCAGAGTTTTTACGCTTTATATTTTAATTCTTGATGTTGTGTACATTATTATTCCTAATTATGGCCAGCAGTCAAGGTGTCATCCAACCACTATCTTTCTTACAGAAAGCTGGCAAACCCGACATCAAGTGGTTGGAGTGGCTTCGCATTTTTGAAAACTTCCTGACCGCAATTGACGCTGAGGGGTTACTCCCCTACAAGAAAAATGACTATATAATTCAACCACTTGGATGTAGCAGGGCAGAGAGTTTTTGACAATCTTCCTCACTCTCCTGCACCAGTGTTGGAGGACAATCCCTGGTGTTTACCTGGAAGGCAAGGAGCAAATGAGGATGCATCTAGCGTTCTTTTAGAAAGATTTAGTTTTGCAATGTGCAAGCAGTCCTGTGATGAATCAGTAGAAGACTATGTCGCTACTTTAAGGGTACTAGTGGAAAAGTGTGAATTTGGTGCAAATGTTGACATGTACATTCGGGACCAGTTTGTCTTTTATTGTTTAAAAAAAAAGAAATACAAACGCTCTTGCTGACATGTGGCAATCCAACTTCAGCGGAAACTATAGATTTTGCCCAACGCATTGAAAGATCAATTGTTACTTCTAAGGTTCTGTCCAGTCATGCTGCTCATTCCCAATTGTCAGTCAATGCTGTGACAGATGAAGATGTTGTTTGTGCAGTCAGCAGCAAACAGAGTTATGACAAAAAGATCATAAGAACCAACCTGGTTGAGGGCAGTTGGTTTGTTTTCGTTATGGGTTGAAGATTCACGTAGGAAACAATTCAAATTGTCCTGCGATTGGTAGGTAGTGTAATCGCTGCTGCAAGATGGACAAGGAGTTTGTAGAGGGGCGGCTAGCATTGTTAGTAATCTGAGCAAAGTCAAGATTTCTAATGTATGCGTGGATGATTCTGCGGGTGAGGTGCAAGAGTGAGGCAAGAAATGTTCTAATGTGTTACTTACTGTTGATGCTTCCGATAGTTCGGGTGTCAGTCCAGAGAAAATAATCGAGGGGCCCATTGTTGATGGAAGATTAATTTCTGTAATGGCGGACTCAGAAGCACCTGTACACTATCCTTGTGAATCGTATGTTTAATGATTTTTAGCCAACCAAAACTCTTCTTTCTACTCCTGAATTTATTCCCAAGGCTTTTGGGGAACAAGATATAGACATGTTAGGTTTCTTTTGAAATGATGCTGCATGCCTGGGCAGATTTATCAAAACTAAAGTCTATGTGGCAGTGAATGGGAGAGATATTGTGGGATGGAAAAATCTTGCACGGTTGAGGATAATTTTGCGCCCAGGACAAGATCCTCCAATCATTTTATGACCAACTCCCACTGATCTTTTATCTTTAGATTTTGAAGGAAGATACAGTTGGTAGCATGATCGCACCCTACCCTGCAGGTATTAAGGATTTTGTTGGGACTGTAACTGGTTTTGTTACTGTTACTGACTACCTTGCCTTTACTCACCAAGGAGCTTCTGACCATCTTAGCTGGGCGAGTGAAATCGGGTTCTCCAGCTGACCCCTGTCCCCCCAAAATGTTTAAGATGGCATTGCCGGGTATTGAGGACAAGGTGCTCTCCCTCCTGAATAGCTCCTTGGAAACAGGGCTTGTTCCCTCCAATTTAAAGGAGGCCCAAGTGATTCCGCTCTTAAAGAAACCGGGCGCTGACGCTAAGAATTTAACGAACTTTAGGCCAATTTTGCAGCTGCCTTTTTTAGCAAAAATACTAGAACAGCACGTTTTACAATCCCTTTCCCGCCATCTGGACACTAACCATCTTCTTGAGTTTAATCAGGCTGGGTTCAGAGCTCATCATAGCACGGAATTAGTTATGCTCTCCGTGCTAGATGATTTGAGACTCAGGGCAGACAGAAAGGTGCTGTGTGCCCTGGCATTACTGGACCTATCCGCGCCATTTGACACGGTTAATCATGGCCAATTGCTATCGCGGATCGCGGACCTAGGAATCCAGGGCACGGTTCTTGCCTGGCTGACCTCCTTCTTTAGATACTGCTCCCAGCGAGTCCAAATAGCGGATCTGGTGTCCTATCCAGCCACTCTGGCATGTGGAGTGCCTCAGGGTTCAGCATTATCACCTCTGCTTTTCAATGCTTATTTGCAGCCCTTGATTGCAGCACTGAACCAGATTGAGTGCAGGGTTTACAACTATGCCGACGACACTCAAATTCTGATCCAGATTGGCCATTCACCTACAGCTCATTCAAGAATGAAGGATATTCTCAAATTTACCATCAACTGGATGTTGGTCAATTCGTTAAAAATAAACCCTGACAAAATGGAGATTGAAAGCAATTACAGCACCATTGAAAGGGAGGTGATAGGAATTGTTTGGGCGGTGCAAACATTTAAGACATATATTTGGGGGAAAGGATGTCAAATCTTTACTGACCATAAACCTTTCATGTTAGCTGGCAATGGTTAGGTAAGGCCTCGGCACACTTGTAAGATTACTATCCAAATTAAAAAAGTATGATCTTGTGGTAAAGTACATTCAGATGGAAGAAATATCTGAGCAGACTGTTTGTCTCATCTTCCTTTACCTTGTGATAGTGATGTTGATGATGATTTTTGACGATTATTGTCTGGTTGCTCTGGTTGATGCTGTGTCTGCTTGTGATGGGAGTATCACTCAGGACAAATGGCTGGCATCTATGGACAAAGAAGAAGTTTTGAGGAGAGTGTAGCTCTTCATTAGAAGTAAATGGACTGCTGGTAATGCGCTCAGTTGGGAATTGAGGAGCTTTGCCCAAATCAGTGAAAAAATGTCGTTTGAAAATGGTATTTGTGTAAGGAATGGTTTGTTTGTACCTCCAGTACACTTGAGGGAGAGGATTATTGGCATTGCTCATGATGGGCACATAGGAATTTCGACTATGGGTAAGAAGCTCAAGCACATTTAGTGGTTGCCGGGTCTGGATGTACAAGTTGCCACTTTTGTTTCAAAATGTCCCCATTGTGTATCAGATCAACACTGGAAGTTGAACAAGAAGCCTTTGTTTTCCTGTTCCATTTTCTGAAATGGCTTGGGAGAAGATTGCCTTACATTTCTCTGGACCTTTCAATCTGACACAGCGATCAGTCAGGGGCTGGAGGGGGTGAGCATATTCTCCATGCAGGCTGTAATGCAGCCGGCATGGAGAACAGCGGAGTGTGCATGACTGTTTTGGGTAGACGGAGAGGGCCGACCAGACAGTAGTTGTGCACAGGAGTGTTTTCTCGCACTCCTCCTCTACAGCTCCACCCCACCCCCTCATGCACTGCCGCAGCAGGTGATAAAAATAAAATGATAACATTCCGTTATTATCATTTAATTTTTTCCTTTCTTTGCTGCTCCTGGCAGTGGGACGACGGTCCTCCGCCTTAGCAGTGGAGCCTCCACTAGTTGGTGGAATAAATATTGTGTTGTCAGGCTCACAGACAGTCAAGTAGACACCTTCAGGCGTATGAATGCTGACAGGGATGATGAAAGTGACTCAAATCTAGTTTATGATGTCCATGCTGCTATCACATTTGACCCTGCTATTCTTGAACATGGTTCATCTGAGATTGCTGATTTACAATTTTTTTTCTCCACTTGTTGGACGTGAAAGTGGATACACTGCACCATCACATAGCCTTTGTCACAAATATCTAGTGCTCCCGCGTAGTCCGTAGGTCGTAGCAAGCCCCGCCCCGTAGAGGGACGGGAAGACCCCGATGATGAAGCATGACACTAATGGATTTTTTTAGTGTGTGAGGGGTATTTTAAAAAGCACACAAATGCTCTCATCTTTCCATTGTATAAGAGAGAGCTTAGTTTTTCACTGCACATATTGAAATCCAAATAAAAATATCACCATCACACATTGATAAAATCTCTTTGTTTATATAAATTCGTTAGGAGGGTGATTCTATCATTACCTCTACGCTTCCTCTTTTGTTTTGACATTCCCATGTCTACCAGTGTTGGTAAATGTGGCAATGTGTCAGAATGCGTGAGTGGATGCGTGGGAACACCCATGCGCTACCCATGCTGCGCCTCCTTGCTGCAGAGTAACGCAAGGCAGTGATTTGCGCAGCCTTGCACTACGCTTGATTATTTTAAGCCAAGCTGGGTGGCCTTGCGTGGTGCAAGGGTAATACAAAACTTGATAAATATGAGCCTACATTTCGAGCTGGTAGGCATTCCATGGGTGGAGAATGGGTGTTCCCGTTCATCTACTCATGGACCTGGTGCAGTTCCAAAAATTGGTATGGCTCCCAGAGTATGACATAACGAGGAAGAAAATCTTTTTTTACTCCTTGTTATTTCCTCTTTCTTTGCGTGATGCATTCTCTCTCTTTAATGCAATACAGCGCTAGCAAGTTCTCTTACTGCCCGGCACTCATATAATAGTAAATATGCCCCTAAGGCCTGTTCTATATCAAATACCTAGCAACATAAATTACTCAGTGGGCCACTAAGTGTCAACCTTTAAAGACAATTAATTGGATCTATCATTTTTTTTTTTTCATTTCAAGAAGATTTTATTGAGCGAAATAATGATCCAAATAATATCCAAATCAAAATACAAAGATGCGATACATTCCAATATGAGTAGAAATGCGAAAACATGGGCAATATTTGAACAATAACAAGCTCAATGTAAGTAAAATTGGAGAACAGGCACCTAAAATGAGGGTAATGAATTGAGCCAAAAGAGAAATACATTGTTCAGAACGTAGAACGTATCAGTCTGTAAGGTGAGGACAGGGGCAGGGGGAGGTAAGAGGAACAACAGGAAGAAGTAAGGAGAGCAAGGAAAAAAGCAGCAGAAAGAAGGAACGGGAAGAGAGGACAGGAAAGAGGAAGAAAGAAAGAAGGAATCCCACAGGAACAACCCAATGTAACGCAACTTACCAAACAAAAAATTAGGTAGACATAACAGCAGGAAATTGAGGGACTACACCATTCGCAGAGAGTTCCATATATTCATCCAGGGTTGCCCAAACCCCACTAGAGATGGAGGGTGACAGATGTGCTAGATCTACTGAAGTGTGAGCACTGCGTAAGAAGGAAACCCATGCCCACCAAGTGTGATAGGAGACAGACGAGAAAGACTTCCACTCCATAAGAATAACTTTGATCGCTACAGATAAAAGAAGGTCTAACAGTTGAAATTGTAATGGCTCAAGGGGAAGAGGCGTAGGAGCCGCCCAGGGGCCTAGAATAACTAAAGGGAAAGAGAGCTGGAGCTCAATTTCAAAGATAAGAGACAAATGTCGCTGAATAAGGTCCCAGAAAGATTTAAGTAAGGAACAGTTATAGAACATATGAGGAAAATCACCTGTCTCAACGCCACAACTCCAACAGAGGTCATCCTCTTTAAGGTTGAGAGAATGAAGACGCACCGGAGTCCAGTGGAGTAGATTGATCGAGAAAAACTTGGACTGTATTAAGGAAGGAGCAATTTTGTTACGTAACGCTAATTTGCCAATGGATTGCCAAGCTTCGGAGGAGATATGGTCCGTAATATTGTGATCAAAATGACGCGACCATTTTTGCTGTGCAACCGTCTGATCTGGAAGCGTAGAAGAGGATAGAAACCTATAAATGCGGGAAGCAACATGCCCCGCTTTGAGCCAGATAGAAAACAAAGAGACGGTGGACGAGGAGGGGTGAAGACGAGTTTTCGAGATCGCAACCTTGATTTTAAGAAAAGTATAGAAGTCTAGATTTGTTAGAGAGTATTTGAGCGCTAAGTTAGAGAAAGGTAAGGGCTCACCAGACTCATTATACAGATGGTGTACAAGAGAGACACCCTTCATTGCCCAATACGATATGAGTGCAGGGGTGATATTGATTTTAATTTTGGAATTACGCCAAATGGAAGACCATCTGGTCTTGTGTAGAGGAAACGCCATTTTCTTATCCACTTTCTTAATTGCGGTGATTGTATCAATGATGATAGATCGGGAGAATAGAATATGTAGAGTGGAAGTAGTACACAAAGAAGCAAGTGGTAAGGGAGCAGCTAAATCCTGTTCTATGAGTAACCAGAGAGGGATATGACGGGTTGGGGGAGAAAACCAGAGGGCACCTTGAGAGGCCAAAAAAGCAGTCTGGTATTTTTCCCAATCCGGGAAGTTACAACCACCCATATCACAGGGTCTACGTAAATATTTGTATGCCAACCGAGCACGTTTTCCGTTCCATAAAAATTTGGAGGTGATACCATCAATTTCCCGAAAAAAAGAGTCAGATAATTTAATCGGAATCATGGAAGAAACAAAATTGATGATCGGCGTGATCATCATTTTAAGGGTTTGTAAGCGCCCCCACCAAGAAATATGTTTTGGAGACCAAGTATCCAGAAGACGACGAACTTTAGCCAGAGTTTGAGACTCATTATACGTAACCGTGGTATGGAGTGTCGAACAAAAATAAATGCCTAGATATTTAAGATGGGTAGCTTGCCATTTAAAGCCAGCCGAGCCCATATGCGCAGGAAAGCAATAGGCATTTAAAGGGAACATTTCTGTCTTGTCTTTATTTAGGGTATATCCCGAAACTTTAGAAAATAAAGAAATGGTGTCAGAGATCGCAGGAATGGCTAATGCGATGTCGTCCGAGAAAATAAGAACATCGTCTGCGTAGGCTGCAGTTTTTAGGCAGTGAGGGCCAAAAGAGAACCCTTTGATATCGGGGTGTAAATCAATCAGCCGAAGGAGAGGATCGATAGATAACAAAAACAATAGCGGGGATAAAGGACAACCTTGTCTCGTTCCTTGGCAGAGATTAAAAAAAGAGGATGTGGAACCATTAACTCTAATATTAGCTTTAGGTTGGGAATACAAAGACATTACCATGTTAATAAAGGAGTCCCCGAGATTATGTGCATGTAAAACAGCTCGAAGAAAAGGCCAAGAAACCTTATCGAAGGCCTTCTCCGCATCGAGGGCCAAGGCCGCGGCAGGTAATTGGGATCGCTTGGCCGCCCCAATAATATGGCAGAAAGTGCGAATATTATGTCTTGCTAACCTACCCTTAACAAAACCAGTTTGGGAGGGATGGACTAAATGGGGAATAAAGGATTCTAGACGTTTCGCCAGGATTTTAGCAAAAATCTTCGCTTCCATATTGAGAAGCGAAATAGGGCGGAAATTCTTAGGGTCCGAATGGTCTTTCCCTTCTTTTGGGATCACCACTATGGTGGCTTCGGCAGCCGTACCAGAGACAGAGCCATTACGAACAAAAGCGTCAAAGACAGCCTGCAACTTAGGAACAAGCAACGGGAGAAAGGTTTTATAAAATAAGATCGGATAACCATCAGGGCCTGGAGCTTTCCCCGAACGGGTGGCCTTGATAGCAGAAACTATTTCCTCAGGTGAGATAGGTTCATTGAGAGTGGAGCGATCTTCCTCTGATACTGATTGAATCGGAATTGATTTTAAGAAATCTTGGCATTTGTCAAAAGAGGCTTGGTTGGAGGGGGTATACAATTTGTTATAGAAATCACGAAAAACTTCAAGAATTTCTTCAGTTTGGAATTTTTTAGAGCCATTATGGTCCTTAATAGAAGAGATCTGAGAGGATCTAGAGGAGGAGTCTTGGAATTTTAATGTAGCAGCCAAAAGTTTGCCAGCCCGATTCTTTAAAAGTAATTTTTTGGACTTTTGTGCTTGGAAACCAATATGAGCTCTTTTAGTGACAATTGTATTATATTTGTATTTTAGAAGCTTAATTTGTTGTAGGAAAGTCGGATCTTTAGTATGTCTAAAGGAAGCCTCCAAAGACTTGATTTCAGATGATAAATCAGTAAGTTCTTTTTTAATCGCCAAATTGCGTTTGGACATGCATGCAATAACTTGACCACGGAAAGTACATTTAAAGGAGTCCCAAAGAATTATTGGAGAAGCTACAGACTCCTCATTTTCACAGAAAAAAGTGTTGATATCCTTGGAAAATTCTTCCACTTGAGTAGAGTCATATAACACCTCCGTATTAAGTCTCCAGGAACGACCACGTGGTTTCGGAGCAAAGGACGAAAGCGTAAAAGTAACCGCAGCATGATCGGAGATGACAATGGGATGTATAAGCGGAGAGGAAGAGGCTGCAACAAGAGAAGAGTGAACTAGGAGGTAGTCAATGCGAGAAAATGAGGAATGAGGGGAGGAAAAGAAAGAAAAGTCACTACCAGTGGGATTGTGGAGACGCCAAATATCATGCAAATTAGCAATGGAGCACATATTAAGCATCTGTTTGTGTGCTTTAGGCGGACGAAACTGAAAAGCGGAATTCCTGTCCAATAAAGGGTCCATAGGTAAGTTAAAATCTCCACCCACAATAAGATTACCCGCATGTGGGGTATCATTCAGTTTTTTAGAAATGGATTTCCAAAAAGCAGGGTTATCAATATTTGGAGCATAGATATTCATAACAAACAGATCATGCTGTCCATCTGATAATTTAGATAGGAGCCATCGACCATCAGAGTCATGCTCAGAAGAGATAATCGATAAACCCGAATTTCTCGAAACCAACGTAACCACACCATTGCGTTTACCAGAAGCATCCGAACAAGACACATCCGACACCCATTCTTTCTTCAAAAATAGCGCTTCTCTACTAGTGATCTTAGATTCTTGAAATAGGACTAAGTCCGCTGAGAGAGATTTACAATAATCTAAGATTTTAGATCGCTTGACCGGATGATTTAAGCCCTTAACATTAAGGGATAAAACATTTAAACCTGGCATCTACCTGAAGGGGAGACACTCGAAGACAACAATGATAACAGAGAAGAGACGAAGTTCAGGAATATGGTAGACGAACCACAAGACAAAATAGATGTTACGGGAGCAACCACGTGGGAAAACCATGAAAAAAGAAAAGCCAGAAAGAGAGAAGAAAGATTAGAAAGGAGAGAGAGACGAGGCAGAGGGGGAGGTCTAAAAGAGACCCATAACATGCAACGGAGAACGTGGAAAAGGCGAGTCGAAGACCCGTTAAGGAGCAAAAGTTGGTAGAGAAGAATGGCCCATCATGAAAAAAACGACTGATAGTGAACTAAAAAGCAATAGAAAATTCATACACATAAAAATACATTTTATAATGAGATATTACATTGCTATTAGAAGAAAAATACCACTCAGATTAGATTAACATTACCCCAACAAGCGCAAAAGCATGACATAAATAACAATATCATAACATGTAGGAAAAGCTGCATTATGTATGAAACATCGTGAATAGCATATATCATTTTGTGAATAGAGGAACAAAGAAGTGCTGAAATCGCATATGAATCAAGCCAAAACACCTAATTCTAACTAACTATAAAATGGAGTGACATAAGAGGAACGATAGAAGGTGTGTGAAAACAGCATGGAGACACGAGGAAGAAACCGAGAGGGAAGATGAAAACGAGCATAAAGAAAAAGGAGAAGTCTACACCACTATGCTACAATGCTACATAGTATAATGCAAATATAATAACAATGCCATCGAAAGGAGTAATAATACTTGATTAAACAGATAATAAATCTGCAACTAAGAACTCTAAAAAGTGCAGGTAACTAGTAAGTATAAACAGCAACCATATAAGTGAAACACACCGTAATAAAAATAGAGAGGAGCAAGAAAAAAAGGGATTTGAAACAGAGGCACACACGAAATCAGAGAAGACGGGTGAGAGAAAGAAGAAGAAAAAAAGTGAAAGGATCTACAAGAAGTTTCTCGAAAAATAATGAAGAGAAAAAAGAAGAAGAGGATGGATACTAGAAAGAAAGGAGAGCTATCAGAGTAGTACAGAAAGAAAAACAGAGATAGGACATACGATAGCAGAGGAGAAGATCAACAAGAAAACCTGGCTGGAGAAAAAAGAGAAGGTAACAATGCAGAAAAAGACATAACCAGAAGTAAAGAGAACAATAAATCAGGTCCCTGAGGCCCCAGGAGACTGCGTCGTTGCACGTTGAATCTCCATCTCTATCTCCTCCTGGTTGTCCAAAAACGTTGTCAAGTCTGCCGGTTCATCGAAGATTCTGGAACGCCCTTTATAAGTAATGCGAAACTTGGATGGACCAGAAAAGGAAAAAGAGATGCCCAAGTCTGTGAGACGTTTTCGAAGATTCAAGAAACCTTTCCGTCTTATGACCGTGTCTCTGGCAAAGTCTTGGGAAATGGATATGCGATGGCCCTCCCAGTTGAGTTGTTTAATCTTGCGCATATGTGACAAAATCAGTTCAGTGTGTTGATGTCGTAAGGGCTTAAAAATGATTGCTCTTGGCTGGGTGGCTGCCTTAGAACGGAACGTTGGAACACGGTGTGCTCTTTCAATCTCAAAGTCTCTGTGAAAAGATAGTTGAAGTGTATCAGGAATCCAATGAGATAAGAAGTCAATCATGGAGGAGGATGATTTCTCTGAGTCCTCCGGTAGGCCAAAAATACGCAGGTTAGATCTCCTATTACGGTCCTCCTGCTCCGTGAGGTCTCTGCGCATTGCCGCCATAGACCGCTCCATCTGAGAAAGCGACCTGGATTGCTTTTGCATACCATCCTCTGCGGAACTTATCCGTGTTTCTGTTGCTGATACACGTAGAGATAGGGCTTTAAAATCATTCCTGATGGCAGATACTTCCACTTGTAGTAAGTCAGTGTTAGTTTTAGTTGACTGCGCAATATCATGAACCTCATTCAGGCGCGCCAAAATGGTGTCCAATGTGGAAGTATTGTCCGCCTGAGGTGATTCAGGAGTCGGAGAGACTGACTTAAGTCGCTTTAAAGAAGTGCCTGGGTCTTTAGAGTCTTTGCCGTTCAAGGAGCGACTCATAATGACAGTGTTGTAGCAGGAGACTAGCAAAAATGTCACAGGGATAGAGTATAGCACCAGAGTTGCGCAAAATATCCAGAAACAGTGAAAAAAGAGGCAATTCACGCTCCAAACACGCTATGCTAATCTAGCGGTTGAAAAAAGAGCAAAAATAAACAGGAAGACACCTCATGATATCGACATGAGCACCTCAATGAATCATGTGGAGAGAAAAAAAAAACTGCGAGCACCTTCAAACCCAGCCAAGCATCAAAAAGTAACATTAGAAAGAAAGCAGAAATGTTACCAATGTAGCCTTCGTGTGAAGAAATCCTTAGATATACGCGAAATGCTGTTAAATTGTATCCGCGGCGGCGCCTCAGAGAACAGATGACAGGAACGTCATACGCGGCAAGATGGCGGCCGCTCCTCAGGGATGCGAGCGCCTGCGAGGATGGAAGCAGAACGCATAATTCCGGTAGTTGCAGTCGCGGAAAAACAGCGTCGTGGAGATCAGCGCATATTCCGCCGTAGGTATGTGGATTTTCAGCTGAAAAGGGCACGAAGAAACGGAGAAAAACGCTCAACGGGAACAACTCACCCCGGAGCTCAAGCGCAACACGCCATATCACAGCGGCGCGCAAGCCACGCCCCAATTGGATCTATCATTAAATAAAAAAAGATAGCACACAGCTTCCTAAATCCAATCACACTTAATAGATGTAAATGAACCTTTCAACCTCAATATCTTGTCAAGTAAAGGAAGATTTACCTTTTTTATCCTATGTCCCAAGAATGGAAGCCTTATTATCATCGAAAACGGTCACTTTGGTCTTTGACCAATATCGTAATCTTCAGCTTTCTGGAGCTGTGTGTTTGATTGCCCTAGAAGCCTCAAAGGGCAACCAGCCACCCAGTTACAGATTTACTTGCCCAAAAATCTGTCCTCTCACTTGCATCCAATGCATCGAAGAACCCAACCATGACAATTCTCCAAGCCTTGCTCTGCCTTACTTCCCTTGCCCGCCCAATCATGCACTAAGCAACACTGCCCTACTGAAGTCCAAGCTCATGGTGTCTCCCCGTGTGCTTACTCTTCATAGGTAAACTATGTTTGTCTTTTTGACCCAATTGGGCAGTCTGCATGACTGCTGAGGCAACGGAGAACCACCTCCCCACCTTCACCAGTGTGACAGGGATTGGCACATCCTGTTTCCAGTTCTCTACTAGTATAGCTGAGATTTTCAACACAAAAAAACAATAATGGGCAGGTCACTAAAAATGTCAGCCCACTTGTTAATGTGTTAGTTTCCAAGGAACAAATTCCCAAAAGGAGGGCTTCTTTTTGAGAAACTGAAATCAAATGTCCCTCATGTGTAGGAAGTATTCTTCCTAAGTATTTTGTTGATTTCAGGGCTTCTTGTCTGGGACCTCCACGCCTTAGATAGTGTGGGCAGAAACAGTGTTGTAAGGCCGAGTGTAAGTCGGGCGGGCTTCCAGTGTTCAGACACCGGCCGTCCTGTGGTTCATAGGCTGTCAGTCAATGATTTTTGACAAAGGGGCCAGATGAAGCTACATGGTCAGTAACCTGGCAGTTCCTCCACCGTTAAATGTTCAGGAAATTCACAAGTTTGGCAGGGCACAGGACTACTGATTTATTGTGGCAGTCTGGCTCCGGCACACCCCTAATGAAGCCCATTGTCTCCTGCCTCTTCTATCCCTCCCCCGTCCTTCTCAATACAAATAACTGACTAATATCCACCACTCAAATTACATTATACTAATTTACCACTAATCGTTTATGGGTTCCGGAGTAGTGTCCTACTCACCGAAAAAAGCGTCTCAACACCCCAACAGGGGTAACAAGTGCTATATAAATGCAAACCTTTTTCCCTTTCGCCACTATCCTTCTGAATCCAAATAACTGACTAATATCCACTACTCAAATTACTTTCATATTTCACTATACTAATTCAACACTAATCCTTTATGGGCTCCGGGGCACTATATAAATGCAATTACAAAACAATACAATAACATTAAGTCCTGCAGCAACCACTATGTATGTGCCATTTAGAAGCATGGTTAGTGGTTGCATAGAACTGGAGAGGAAGGTATGGAAAAAGAGACCCGAGTCTTGATGGAAGCTGCACCCAAGGTTACACACGGGTCAACATTCTACGCTACAACATGGTAGAAGGGTACAAGCTGCAAAGCTTTCTTCGAAGAAAATGCATATAGTGTATGTGCAACCATTACCCAAACACCATTACACAAACAACACTACAGTTGAGAAATCCCAAAAAGTAAAAAATGTCACAAAATAAATAAAAAAAATTAGATGTTAAGAAGAAAAGATATAACAAAAGCAAAAATACTCCATTTAAAAGTATTGGAAAAAGTGCCCAGATCATTCTTTGGAAAATGTACAGGAAGTTAAAAAAATGGTCAGTATCTTTCATGACGTTGACCGGGACCTAGGTAGCCTCTGGGACTGAGTCCACAGTGCATTTGGTCAGTTGGAAGGTAGCGGTTTGTCCCACTGAAAGGTTTTACCTGTGGCATAGACACTTTTTGGAAGGTTGAAAATCATCACCAGGCAAAGCCTGGAAACTGCAGAGGAGCATATTGTTCAAATATGTTGAATTATTCTGCTCATTTTGGAAAAACACTAAGGGCCAGTTTTGGAGTTTGGCAGACAGTGGACTTTGCCACAAATGTGGCAGAGTAACTGTCTATCAAACCCTTGGGCACCTTGTTTATTATGACTCGGCAGACTGCCATCTTTGCGATGGTGGTGTCCCCATTGACTTTGCCATCAGAAAGGGTATTTGGACTAAAAACCAGAAACACAATTATCGTGGGACAGAATATTGTGTAAAAAATATCGAGGCTAAGAATATTGTGAAGGTTACTTTCTATGGACAAGTAAAGTTTTACTATATGTGACTCCACGTATATGTACTTTGACAGTATATATTTCTTCAAGGTACATAGATCTGGAGTTAAGAATTGTAAATATATACTTGCCTATTTTCACTTACCTAGTCAATATTCTTATCCTTGATATTTTTGGCATGATATTCTGTCCACACAGTATGTGTGCTTCTGCCACTGATTACACTGAAGGGACGATAGAGAATGGGCCATCAGAGTAAGGAATCAGACCACCCACCCTATTTGAAGTGGACGGTCTAGTGTATTTTTTTTTTTCTGTCACAAATCTGGCAGTGTGGACAGAAAAAAAATAACCCCCACTTCCAGGGAGAAAGCACTTAGGATGTGGGAGTCCTCTGTCTTTTGTTTTTGAATAACAAATTCACTAATTTCCTCTGAAGGACCAGAGATCACTACTGGACTGGCATTGCTCCTTTGAAGACAATCCTCAAATCTTCAGGACAAGCTCATCAGGCTCCAGTCCACTTTTCAAGTTGGAGGAGCAAGTGGACCACTACAATTCTTTACAGCAAGCAAAAACGTCTTCTGTCTAAGGACTGTCTCCTCCCTTGACCCTCAGTTGGAAAGTTCAACATGGAAACTAAAATAACATATAACACATCACACAACCACACATCACACATCATATACCTTAACATCAAATATGACATATACCATACATCACATACAACATATACCATTGCGTGTAACATAAAACACTAGATATAGCATATACACTTCACATCACTAATATAACATCACATCAAACATTACATATAGCCTCAATAGCCCATCACATATATAATATAAAATATATCATCATACAACATAACATATCAAATAAAACATTACATAAAGTATCACATGACAAAACACAACACATCACCCACACCAGACAAGCCTCTCTCATTTCTTCAATCATTAATTCACTTTAACTAAATCTTTATTTTCCAGTCTGTGCTACAGCACATTTCTGAAAGAGTATATTTTGTGCATGCGCAAAATCAAGAAACAAATTTGAGCATTCGCTAGATGAATATGTGCATTCAATAGACCTGGCCCCTTGAAATATACCCGTAAACAAATTGTTGTCCAGAGATTTTCATTTTTGATTTGTGTTTTTGTATCATTAGAGAAGTAATTTAGCTTGGGTAGACATTGTTAATCGAGGCCAAATTTTTCTGGACAACATTTTAAAAAAAGGAGGATGTGTTGCAGTGATAATGTTATATTTCAGTAACCATGAGAATTATCTACTTCATTTTAGTGTCGAAACATATTTTTGGGGGTCAAGTAGTCTTTTAGAGACAGAAAATAACTCCTTAGAGGAACCTTTCTGCCATTTTCCCAAATTGCGGCTCTATAATGATGTGTTTTAGCCTTCATATTGGTAATTTGTGTTAATATAGTTTTTGTTTCAGGTTTTCTGTAGATTCAAATACGTAAACATGAGTGAAGCAGGTGGTAGCAGAGGACCTTACCTCCTGACAGAGTGTTGCTAACTACAAAATCTGAGGACTCCTTCAACAAAGAAAAATGTATCATATGCCAAACTAATGCAAAAGAAAAACTAAAATCAACTACAGCTGGACAGAAGAGAGTTTGAGATGCTGGAGAAATACGGCAAGACGATGTTCACAAAGATTGAAACTGATGGGTGATGAGTATCAAATATTTTATAATTCTAAAAACGAATGCTGCAAGTCACAACAATAGAAAAAAGCCTGGAAAATATTAGTAAAAGAATAGCAGAAACCAGTGAATCACAACAAGAATCTGAGTCTTCTGAGAAAGTGACGGCAACTAACCCCGGTTTCCATCCACTTAAAAAAGCAATGGCTACACCTCATCCACCTCAAACAATTGATCAGAAAGCAGAGGATCTTCAATGTGTTATCTATGGTTTTTCCAGGACAAGGGCCAAAGGGATTGATGAAAGAACAAAGTACAGAGTAGGTGAGTCTCAAAGGGCAAACGTGTTTTTATCTGCAGCTAGTTTATTCCAAGATGAAGTTTTCAGACGAGTAGCTGATCTAAACAGCAAAGTGAATGTAATAGAAGCAGATTTGTATGCCTACTCGAACTGCATCCGTGCATATATTCTAAAATATAAATGTGCAATGAGCTCCCAGCAAAAACATAAACACCAGCCTTCAGTTAAGTTTGCATTCTTTGAAAAAGCAAATTAAGTTTTAAAGCCGATCTTGAGTGCTGGCTCCGGGTTCACGCCCAGTAAGGGCAGGGAAATAATGGTCAACATTGGTAAAATAAAACTATATTAATGACACAATTCATTTTAGTCACTCAAGAAGAATAAGCCACTTATGGTGTTCTGTGCTTATTTGATTTTTTAAGTTTTTGCTTCCAAAATAAGATCACAGAATGCAGTAAAATCAGCAGGGACCATTTTAAGAAATGTCTTGAAAGATTTAAATAGTGGACATAATGACAAAGTTTGTGATGCTCCAGAGTTCCGCAAATCAAGGATGTCAACATGAATGTCTGATGTTGTCTTAACGTTTTTTACATCATTGTTTAATATCAGAAAAGTAAAACTGTTATAAACTAAAGCTCTTGAGTTTGGAAAAGAAGTTAACAACATTGATGATAGCTTGGAAGATATAAGCAAAGAAGTGAAAGACAATCACATGAACCAACAGTGTTATGCTGTGCAAATCTACTATCTTTTCCAAATCATATTTTATGAAATACATCAATGCAAAAATAAAACTCCGCTACAAACGATGACTGCCCACACAATCTGTGACAAGTGCAAAATAATCACTTCAATGAATAGGATTGGTGTATCAACAAGTTATAATGACATAGTACGGAGCAGGAACTCGTTTAGCAGCACATGTTGTTAAATCTTGTGAATCCAACAGCACACCAATGCTAAGTCAATTTATCAGGAAAGAATTTACAATTGCTGCTCTTGATAATTTTGATTTTGAAGGCAGCTCTTCTTAGTCTGGAACATCCAGCATACATGATACTGCCATGGTGCTTTTTCAAGACTGTACCAGTGAAGTAGGTGCTGGAAACAAGCTGTGTCAGTTGTAGGCATGATCAAGCGAAGCTGCAAACTTATAACCCAACTGCCTTGCCAATGCAGGAAAAATCACTACAAGCCATCAACATGTCCCAGCCTATTCCAAAGTTTCAAAGTGGCTGAGGACATTGACCTTCTTCTACCGCTGCTGTGGTCCGCAAAGCTGATCTAACTGCATTTTTCATATTGCTTATTCGGTGCAGACTAAAATATGAAGAAAAATCAGATCCTCTGTGGGCTGAAGTTTATGCTCTGATTTCCCAGAAAACTGTCCCACTGTAGACAGGCCTGCTGGGAGGACTGGGGGCGGCGTGGCGGCTATTATCCGCTCTGAACATGTTTTCTCTGAGATTTCGGTAAACCCCATTCCTAAAACTGAACTATTGGCACTACAATTCTCCTCCCCTAAATCCTCCTTCGTTTGTGTCCTTGCCTACCGACCTCCGGACTCTATGCCTCTCTTTCCCCAATCCTTCAGCGACGCAATTGCTCACTTAGCAATTAACCACGCTAATATTGTGGTAATTGGAGATTTTAATTACTGGCCAGCCGATGCCCATGAAAATCATTCGTCGGTGGAATTCACTGACCTGCTCACGGGCATGAATCTTACCCAACACATTCACACCCCCACCCATCTGAAAGGTCATACTCTTGACCAAGTTTGGACCTCTAACCTCGACATATCATCTCTTTCGGTTTTCCCTTGCTCCTGGTCTGATCACTATTTCATTTCCTTCCACCTACACTTGCACACCCTCTGCCCCCCTCCCCGTCCCTCCAACGTCATGGCTCGTAACTGGAAAAGGGCCAACCTGCCTGACTTCCTTGACTCACTGATCTCTACCGCACCCCTGTCGTCGACCTCATTAGAGCATCAAGCAGATAATCTTGAGGAATGGCTGCAACAGGCTAGCAATGAAGTTGCCCCTCTAAAGAAAATTAAAACTAAGCGTCCCCACGACGCTCAACGTTGGTTCACGGACCAACTCAAAGCAGAAAAACTTGCACTGCGACAATCAGAACGCCGTTGGCGTCATCATTACGACCCCCTGCTTAAACTAGCCTACATCGAGGCCCTGAAATCCTACAAACGTTTAATCTTGGAGGCCAAGACGGCATACTTTTCTCAAAAAATTTTGAACTCCAACAATAAAACTAAGGATATTTTTTCAACTGTAAATGAGCTCTCCATGCCAGACAGAGTCACCCTCCAATTGCAGCCGACTCAAACCCTCTGTGACTCACTTAATTCTTATTTTATAGATAAAATAATCACAATAAAAAATAATATTCCATCTCCGGCTTTCCCCACTTCTCCTCTTCTCCCCCCTACAAATACTAATATCCTTACAGAGTTCCCTCCTATATCCTTAGTAGAGTTCACTAATCTTCTCCATAAAGTCAGCTCGGGCTCTCCTAACGACTGCTGCCCCCCGCAGGTCTTAAAAGAAGCTTTCCTTGCTTGCCCAGGTCCCCCTCTGGCACTACTTAACAACTCCCTTGCCACCGGGAAGGTCCCATCTTCATTTAAGCAAGCTGCAGTTTTACCGATACTAAAGAAATCTACCGCAGATCCTTCAACACTTAGCAATTACAGACCTATCTCTCTCCTACCTTATTTAGGAAAGATCCTGGAGACCTTTGTCACTCGCTGTTTGAGCTCTTTTATAGAGCAATCTTCCTTCCTAGACCCCCAACAAGCAGGATTTAGACCCCTCCACTCCACCGAGGCGGTCATCGTAGCTGTTATGGACACCCTTAGGAAAGGTGCGGATAAAAACACCCCTCAAGCCCTTGTCCTATTAGACCTCTCGGCAGCTTTCGACACGGTGGATCACACTCTTTTGATCGACCGTGTCCACAACGCTGGCATTCAGGGCGTGGCCCTTGATTGGCTCAAATCTTTTCTCCATCAACGCTCTCAGTCTGTCCACTTATCCTCCTTCTCCGCTCCTTACACTTCCCTTCCTTGCGGAGTCCCTCAGGGCTCAGCACTTTCTCCTCTCCTTTTTAATTTGTACCTCCAACCTTTATTAGCTTCCCTCCGCAACTCCCCGGTCAAAATATTTAATTACGCCGATGATCTTCAGTTAATTTTCCCCATAGACTCCCTCCCTTCTTCCCGCACTAATTTTCAGACCACCATGATGACCATCGCGGAGTGGATGCACCACAGCCACTTAAAGCTGAACCCCACAAAAACTGAGCTCGTCCTGGTAGGAGGCCCCAATCATCCCTGGAACCCTACGTTCTGGCCAACTTCCTTGGGGCTTGCACCCTCTCCCGTGAGCTCTGTTAAAAGCCTGGGGGTGATTATTTCTGAGGACCTGTCAATGCGACCCCAGATCAACGCGGTCACTTCTGCCTGTTTTTTCCATCTCAGGCGGATCCGCAAGATCAGCAGGTATTTCAGTAAAGAAGCCCTGACCCAAGTGGTCATTGCTCTTATCACCTCCAGGCTCGATTACGCCAACATTCTCTATGCAGGGATTCCAGCTTGCCACCTTCAACGGCTGCAGCTGGTGCAGAATCAGGCCGCTCGCCTGATCTACCACCAGCCTAAGCACCAACATGTCACTCCCCTCCTTCGTAGCCTACACTGGCTCCCGGTATCCAAACGCTGCACCTTTAAACTGGCATGTACCACCTTTAAAGCCCTTTCTGATGCAGCGCCTGTTTTCATTTCCTCGGCTCTGACCCGTCACATCCCTACGAGAGCCCTTCGCTCAGCCTCATCAAACCTCCTTGTGGTGCCTAGATTTAAAAGGAAAAAGCACGGTGGTCTGAGCTTCTCCGTCCTGGCCCCCTCCACTTGGAACTCCCTTCCCCTTTCCCTTCGTCTCTGTCCAAAGCTAGACTGTTTTCGCAGACTATTAAAGACTCTGCTCTTCCAAGCTGCATTTGACTAAACCTCCTGCTTTCGGTCCCCCATTTGTCTATCAGCGCCAAGAAACCAATGGTGATAGAGCGCGTTACAAATGTTTTTTAATAATAATAAGGCTGGGCTTTTACCAGCAATACCATCTCTAGTCCCAAACTACCTAACAGTAAACACAGCTCTAAAAAAATTCAAAACGGTGCCTGCTCAGCTTGAAGACCAGCCCATCCTACCAATTTGCTGCAATTAAGGTGTTTTCTATATTGTAAATAAAATGTTTATGAATAATCCAGTAGAATGTGATGACCTTTATCCAATGATGGGAGTTTTCCACATGAAAACGTTGCATTGCAGTGAGCAGAAAGTTATCTCAGTGGATAGGGCATGGAAAATGAACTTATTGAGGCTGAAATCTTTGGAAGAAAAACTGTCCAGTCAGTATTGAGTGGAATTTATTTTGTTAGTTTGTTACAAGGCATGCTACTCATATCTGAGACTATAGAAACATTGCATTTGAATGTTTTCTGGAACATGAATTCCAAATTAGGTTTTGCATATCTTATCTCAAGTGAACCAGGCACAGAGTGCACTTCATTCAAAAGACATAATGCAAAGCCAGGCAATGTTCAATACACTCAGTTCAAAATTGGAAAGCCTAGTTGATAGAGTTTGTCAAAGAATGTGACGAACAATCAGAACTTTGAAAGTCCTGGGGACATTTTTTACACATGACAGGTCTAGTGAAAAACTTGGTACATGCTGATCAGGAAGATGATTGGGAGCGGCACGTGAAGACTGTGGAGCCACTGAGTCCTGTGTTTTGTGAAATTTGATTGCATAATCTACCTGAGATATGGGTCCTGGTATTAGTAAAGAGTGAAAAAACTAGAGGTGGAAAAACCCTACAACTCCCGAAAATAAATCCAAAGACATTTTTGGGTGAAAGACAGAGAGGGACGGTTCAATGCTGTGGCTCCAGATATAAAACTGGAGCAGATGATCCAGAGATCACAGAAAAACTCTAAGGTAATTGTTGGTCAGACACATAAAAGTGAATATGTTACTCAATGTTACCATGATGTCCTTTCTATTTGAAATGTTTTCAGAGAGATGACAAATTCAAAATTATTGGACCATTGGGAAACTGGTCCTCACCACAAATGTGTGGGAAAGAGAGGGAACCATTTAATGAACATGTTGACAGCCTTCTTCATTTCATGCAGCAGCAAGGAAACCCTTTTGAAATGACTGAGCCTGTGCGACTACACAACTTTTCCACCAAAGAATATGTGGATAGTGATATAAAGACAAGTCTACTAGATGTCCTCGAATGTGGATCAAAACTATACTCATAAGTGAAGCAAGATACATTTGTATTGCAAGAGAAAAATCTGTTTGACATAATCACTAAGGCTAAACTTCCACGCTTTAATTGCCATAGTAAGAGTTTTGTCCAACCAGCCACTGTAAAACAGGTTACAAAACACAACTTTCACATGCACATAAAGAGATGGATTTAGCAAAAGAAAGTGTTGATTTTTATCAAGGATATTCTTTTGCATGTTCTTTTTCCAACAAACACATTATTTGATGGTGATTCTGCAATCAAACCAGTGAAGCACAAACTTGTACAAGAGCTTTTCACCTCAAGAATTTGGATTTGAAAAGGCGTCCTCATTGATAACTGCTGTTGTTTTGGACTATATGTCACAATTGCATATCGTCAAGATTTCATTCATGCAAAACTTCAGAGAGGTCGTTCAGACTGTTCTACAGATAAGAAAGTCAGTGTGCACTTTGGAAGAACTGCTCATTTTCTTTGACAGTTACCTTGAACTATCTGTCAAAAAATGTGAGAGAATCAGACAAATGTCTACAAGTAGAACTATTGACCTTGCCTGCATCAAAAATTGGACACCTATACCTTGCAACTTGATAAATGCTGGTCAGTAAGTCACACAGCTTTATTCGGTCTTTTGTATATAGACCATAAAAGCACAACAGCTCATATAAAATAATGTCAAGTTATTAAATACATATTTACATTGGTTAAAATAAGTATTAAACAAATTTGCTGTGATCAGAAATAGGACCTTTAAAATCATTTGCATGAAAGGAGAGAACGATTCATAATAAAAAAAAAGTTACACACTACTATCAAAAAGTGGTCCCACCTTTTTCCTCTTCCTAAAACAGGCCCATAGAAATTAAGCAACACAGAAACATACAAATGGGTCTGGTAAAGCCTTTAAAAAATAAATGGCGACCCGGCATTGCCTAAATTTATGGTGCCTAAGGATTGGAAGTATAAATATTTTCCTTTCCTCAAAGTAGTTTTTACAAAATAGTAAAACATGCAGGTCCGACTGCACAGCATGGTTGTTATAGGGGCAGGGAGCGAGATCTGCTAATCTATATTTATTTTGTGGGTAGCCTAAGAGTATCAGGATCATATTCAGTCTGAAGCGTAATAATATGAATCTGTGCTGCGAATTGTTTATGCGAGAAAAATAATGAAACCCCTCTCCTGATAATGGTGGAACCAGGTTCATAAATGCTGGTCATCAACATCGAACTTGGAGATGATAACTCGCCAAAACATTGTTAATGCGTCAGTGAACACTAAATTTCCAATTATTGCAAGTGGAATGATTGTCAATGAGGAGTTGGTTCCTGCAGAGATATATTCAAAAGGTAGGGGCCATATTGTTCAAGAGTGTAACAGCAAATTGGAAGTAATTGACCAGGCCTGGACAAAGTTTGCGGAGTTTTGGAACTCCGCAAAGTGACAAAAAACTCTGCTAAGTTCCGCAAGTGGAGAAGTGCAGTGCGAACTGCCATTTGCGCTGGGCTTCCTGCCGCTTGGGTAGAAATTCTACCCGACCAGCAGCTCACGTTTGCAAATTTACCGTGTGCGAGCGTGAGTGGGGGAAAAACTCTGCTGCACTATGCAGAGTGGAGTTTTCACACTCCGTAAGCTCCGCGGAGCGCGCATTGCAGAAAACTCTGAAAACTCCATGAACGGAGCAAAGTTCACCTGATCTAGCGGCTTACCAGCAACAGGTAATCCAACACCATATACTCACCTGGACCCATACACACATTCACAACAACCTGGCAATAACCGCTGGGGCAATGTTTAATTTTCTTACCATATCAAGATTAGTTACCTCTGGTTCCTAACTAATCTTTCCTGATCAAAAAGTTCTTTCCTCTGGTCGATGGACTATTAGTTGAACTAGTTGATGGTGAAATGACTTAAATCAACTTACTTGCAATTTTTTAAATGATCACAGGGTCAGGAAGTGTTTTAAATCATTATCTAAGAATAATTTCATGTGAACCACTTACAAAGTACAGAACAGTCTCCGTCTCCTCATAGAAAGGAAGATTCAAATAATCAATTTTCAAATGCATTCAAATATACTATGCAATGACTATGCATGGAAAGGAGAGGATAGAGAGAAAAAGACATAGGCACATAAACAGACATATAATTATAATTACCAAGTATGGTGTGAAAACCAGCCCCCTAGCCAAAGGGGTGGGAAGGGTCACCAAGGAAAGTTCTGGCAACCAAAGGCTTCAGGACAGGAATCAGGACAGGACAGAGGACCTCTCTATCACCGACGCATGTATAGCGCCCCTCTCTGACACTCTCTTCCTCCTCGAGATTCTTCAGCGATCTTCTTCTAAATTATTTTAATTTAGAAATAAAGTAGCTCTGCATTTGATTCTTCTTCAGCTTCTCTCGTCACTCCGACAGCATCCCGAGCTCTCTAGCATTCAGCATACTCTGCTCTACTAAATAACTAAGACCTACCTCAATTATACACTACAATATTCATGTACCTCCCAAAAATGTTTCAATATCATGAAACTCCTACCTCTGATTGGACAGGCAAGGGGAGGTGATCATCAAACCATGCTTACATGTCACTCTTTTCAGTTAGCCCTTTGTTAATAAACCCGTCCCCTTAATTATTTAGTCAAACTGTATTTCCTACCTGCATCCGCATTATCTTTGCGTCATTTATAATAGCTTTCACAGATTCTGCCACCCTGGTGGACTCTTCACCATTTGGTTCCCAGGCTAGGACACTCGGTGGCCTTGGCATGTATTCAGGTTTGCAGTCCTCATTCCAGATTCACTCTCAATAGGCATGCATAGATGAACATTTCAGTCACATGACTCTGCTTGCTTCTGTCACACTTGATAGGCCCAAATGTGCACTAATAATAAAGCCAGAAAGATAGATGTTATGTTTAAGAATGAATGGTTTCACTGTATACCATCTATCTCTATTCAAACCCCATTTACTTATTAATACTCTCCCAGCGTTAGCCTTAGTAAAATAGCTTGTTTTAGGTTCGGCAAAGCAGGTGCTGTGCCTGTGAGTTTCAAAGCAGCCATTTTGTTAGCATTTGCGCAAGCGCAAGAAATTCCCTCCAAGCACCTAGATACAGTAGACGCATGCACACTAAAGTTATTCAGTTAGCGGCCATTTTAGAATGTCACTCGAGTTACTCATTAGTAAAACACGTAGGCAAGCTTCTTGTTTCTTTAGTGTAGTTTGTTGTGCATATTAATTCACACAATACAAGGTTAATATGGGATTAAAGTTACATGAGAGGATTGTGTCTGAGCAAGTCTCTTTTCTACGAGCCCTTGCTCCATCACACCGCCCCGACCTAAAGCTGACCTGCGTGTTTTGCCTCATGTTGAGTGGGCTGTTTGAAATCGTTTCTATCAAGTAATTGTAGCGTCAAATAACACAGATGTTATTACTGTGCTACTTAGATTTGTTGCAATGTTCATAAATCAAGGATTGTCAGAGTTATGGATACGTTATGGAACAGGCGAGAAAAGACACTTAATACTGCGTCATATTCTGTACAAGAAACTTGACCCAGAGGTGCCCAGTGTTATTATCAAGGCATTCTTAGAAGTGATAGACTATGAGCAACATTGAAACAAAGGTTGGAGCTGTAACTGCTGAACTTGTGAAGTTTCTAAAAGGATTTGCTGAGACAGAAGAAAATGTGTCTTTAAAAGCATAGAAAAATATATTGTGCATGAGTGGAAAACAAGTTCTGACTGTCACACATTTGATGATCTTCGGTACAGTGAGTAGAAGAGATAAGTCCTGCTAAGTGACCTTCCACCAACGTCATATTCTGTACATGCACACATTAAAAGAGTGTTCTACTTGATCAGAAGATGTGTAAATGTTTTGGATCATGCATATGTAGAGAAAGATCCATGTGAATTTGGTTTGGAAGATATTTGATTATTAATTAAAAAAATGTAAACTATTTTTATTAATTTTTATGAATAGACATTTCAACCAGACATATAATGCACAAATCAATTGTACATCCTGGCTAGAAGAACAGTCACCAGTATGGTATTTAGAAGTGTCTTCATTACAACAATATCAACAAACAAAAAAATCCTACTACAGAGCCGTTTTTACATACTTGTCGAGCAGCTAACGAAACAGATAGAATGCAGTTATCTCACGATGTTCAAGCAAGGCAATACGTTCTGACACTTACATAGATAAGAGCAGGGTGTAATGCATTACCCAGCCTACCCATGAAGAGTAAATCTGTGATTACGGATACACCAACTCACCTAGGGGCTCATTAAATGCGACTGCAGGTAAGTTTTTAGGGATTGCCAAATGTCTCGGAGACCTGATGAGGCAGGCATAAGTGTTGCATACGTGTCACACATAACATCACAATATGTAAGATCCCGAATCCATGTCCCCACTAACGGTGAGTGCTGTCAACCCCACTGTAATCCCACTAAACAACAAGAGAGAGAGGGATTTTCTTTACGAGCACTCTTAGTCCCCTGACAATATATTCAAACAACAAAAGAGTGAACCTTCTTAGAAGAAGAAAAGAGCAGGAGAAAAAAAATCAGATGTGATTCTTTAGAAAGCCCTCACTCACCAACCTAGTTGGTGACATGCTTCATCATCGGCCCTACCAGGAAGGCAGAGTACCACCCCGGTGTTCTTCGAGGCCAGAATTACTGCGGAGCTGGTTCGTTTTGTATAATGTGAGAGTGAGAGTGAAGTGAGTTAAAAGTGTCTGGGTTGTGTCTAAAAATAATTTATTTGATGGCCAACCAGGCACAGTAAAAAAAGTGAGTGATGGATGCTGGATAGATAGTTCAGCTGTGTCTCACTGTGGGTGGTCAGGTAGTCAACATGTTTCTGCCTGTATGTTGCAACTAGCTAGGCACTCGTCAGGACCAGTGTGTCGACCCCGGCGGTATGAGCGCGCTAAAGCTCACCCTAACCAGGAGGTCAAACGTGTAAAAAACAGGAATTTTTTTTTTCAAAACCTGTTATGTATGAGGGAACCTGATCTTTATCAGGAATCCAGCAGTTATCTGGAAGGGAAGAAAACAGACAAACATAGACAAACAAATAGAAAAGGAGGACATTTCAGGTTATGGTTGTCAGATGTTTGTATTTTGCAATTTTCTGGGAGCAGCAGTAGTTTTCAAATGTCATCTGTGATAGGAACGCCTAAATCGTGCTCCCAGGTTACACGCACCCTAGAACCTACCGGTGGGCGAAGTGTAAGCGACAAATGATATAGGCGTGACACTAAATGGGTACTATCAGGGGAAGTGATGAGAAGTGTGAGTGTTGGAAAATCAACTGGTTTGGTTTGGAAGATATTGATGGAGTGCTAAAACCTACACAATTTCTAAAGCCTCTACCCTCACAACTTACACATACATTTACTTGCAAAGCCTGTGCTTCAAAAAGATGTCCCTGTCAATATGCTCTTCTCAAATGCTCAACACTCGCAAATCTACCACAAGCAATTGCTGAAACAAATAAATAAAGTGAATTATGAAAATGCGTCTAAAACAGGAGTGATAAAACATTAATTTATTTTCATATTCAGATCATAAACATGTTTTAGTGTATTATAAGTATTACAAACAATCATTTTTTGTTTCATTTCTAAATATGCCTCTTCTTCCTTTATTATAGATGCCATGTTAGAAAATGGGGGAAGGGTTGCTCTGAGAAGTTATTTTCTGTCTCTATAAGACTACTTGACCCCGAAAACCTATGTTTTGACACCAAAATGAAGTATATAGGTCTCGTGGGGCATATTACCAACAACTAGTGATAATTATCGCTATGTTGGTTTAGCGGCAATATTTTTATCGCCGAGCTGCGGCGATTTTTATCGCTTCGGAGCCTTGCTATTATCAAGGTTTATCTCCTAAGCGATAAAAATCGGCCAAAATGCATGAATATCGCTGTAAAGTCAGCGATATTCATGCATTACCGAGCAAATGCTCCTAGCCATGTTATCCACCTACCATTGGATAACATGGCTAAGAACTGCTCAAGGGCAGGTGTTAGCTTTTGGAGATATTCGCGCTTAGCGCGAATATCTCCAAAAGTTGGTAATAGGAGATAGCGATGTTAGCGACTGTTTCCAGTAGCTAACATCTTGGCACGCCCACTTTGCATGTCATTAGTGATAAATATCACTGACATGCAAAGCGGGGCCCAGGATGGTCGCTATCTCCTACTAGCTGTCGCTAACTGGTGTTAGCGACAGCTAGGTAATAGGGAGATAATTTTATCTCCGCTTTCTTGATAATATGCCCCATGGTTCTCGAAATATTACCTCATCACTGCAACACAGCCATCATTTTTAGATCTTGCCTAGCAACACAGCACATGAGTTGCTCGCCTTGGTGAGATCTATTGTGGTCAGTTTGTTGGCCGAGAAGGTACAGGACATGTGCATGCGTGGGGAAGACAGGACATGTGCACGCGTACGTCTTACGGCTTAGCAGAAGACACAGCAGATGCGCGCATACGGGTGACAGGAGATGTGCACACGTGCTCTGTTTGGTTGCTCTGTCTCTCCTTCCGTGTCTGCGCACACGCAGGACAAAACATATGCACTCGCTCCGCCTCTGCTTGCATTGTTAAACTCCTGAGCGCTCGCTCCCTTTATGTTTTTATCAAGTCCCTCGTGTTCTATTCTCAGCCGCGTGGTATTTACTTTCGTTTTTCTTCACTTTTGCCTCCTCAACACACAATAGTGCTTAGTCTGTTCTGCCAGCTATCCTCATGTTCTTGCCTCACCGTGCCTGTCCCTCTGCCCCGTACTCTGTCCTGCCACCTATCATCATGTTCTTGCCTCGCCGTGCCTGCCCCTCTGCCCAGCAGTCTCTCCTGCCACCTATCCTCATGTTCACACTGATCTCTCTCCTTCCGTGTGTGCGCTCACACAGGAAAAAACATATGTGCCCGCTCTGCCTCTGGTTGCGTTGTTAAACTCATGGTCGCTCGCTCCCTTTCTGTCTTTATTAAGTCCCTCATGCTCTATTCTCCGCCACATAGAATTTACTTTCGCTTTTCTTCACTTTTGCCGCCTCAACACACAATACTGCTGTACTCTCTTCTGCCACCTATCCTCATGTTCCTGCCTCGCCGTGCCTGTCCCTCTGCTCCGCACTCTGTTCTGCCACCTATCCTCATATTCTTGCTGCCTCGCCATGACTTTCACTCTGCCCCACACTCTGTCCTGCCACTTATCCTCATGTTCTTGCCTAGCCATTCCTGTCCCTCTGGCCGGCACTCTGTCCTGCAACCTATCCTCATGTTCTTGCCTCGTCGTGCCTTTCACTCTGCCCCGCACTCTGTCCTGCCACCTAGCCTCATGTTCTTGCCTAGCTGTGCCTGTCCCTCTTTCTGCACTCTGTACTGCCACCTATCTTCATGTTCTTGCCTCGCCATGCCTGTCCCTCTGCCCCGCACTCTGTCCTGCGACCTATCCTCATGTTCTTGCCTCACCATGCCTGTCCGTCTGCCCCGCATTCTTTTCTGCCACCTATCCTCCTGTTCTTGCCTCTCCGTGCCTGTCCCTCTGCTCCGCACTCTGTCCTGCCACCTATCATCATGTTACAGCACACAAACACATATACTACATTATATACTGCTATTCACAAACACATATACTTTAACAAACTCAGCAACTACTCATTGCGGTACTCAACACTACAAACTAAGACGACTTACTACTATTACCGTTCACAAACTGCAACACGAATAGTCACACCACATACAGCACACATAAATACCAGTACTTACACATACTATATACACACTAACTCAAAACAACACCAATGCACAACACAAAATTACAAATCCAATAACTCTAACTCAACCTAATGTGAGACCTGTTGCTTTGCAAATGCTTGTTAAAAATGTAATCCAGAAAAATTCAGCCCAGATCAGCAATGTTACCCAAGCTAAATTACTTCTCTACTGACCCAAAAAAACAAATCCAAAAGGAAAATTTCTGGAAAACAATTTTTTACTGAGGTATATCATGGGGCCGGTAATACAAATTGCACCAGAACATGAATGCCTTCCAGAATTTGCAACTGGCAGGTGGTTCAGCAGCTGCAGCAGATTGAGGTCTGTAGACCCCTCTGTCTGTTTACTTTTGGTTTGTTTTTGTGCTGTCTCACTGCCTGTGCATCTTTGCCTCTGTGTCTGTTTTCCTGCTTTGTCTTTGTGCAAGTTGTCCTCTTTGTCACCTTTTCTCTTGTCCTCTTTGTGCCTCCTTTGCCCATGTTTCGCTCCGTTCTGTGAACGTTTGCTAATTTATGCGCTATTTTCCACTGTGTTTCTGTGACTTTCCACAAGATGCATCAAGCACCCACTCTGCGAATTCTAAATAGCAAAAAACACCGAATCGCTAACTAGAATTCACAGAATGAGATGCATCATCAAAATCGCTAATAAAGTGCGAATCGCAATCGCCGTATGCGAATTCCCCAAAATTGCAATTAAATCGCATAATCGGCTGTTTCCCAACCCCAAACTGTGATTTCGCAAATATCGAAATCGCAAATAGCAATCTCGCAGATTGCGAGATAGCAAAAACGGGAAGTCGCATTTTGAACACAATGATGACATCACAACCAGGCAGCTCCATGACTCTTTTGGAACACAGAGCTGGATAGAAGAGGAGGCACAGCGCTGAGCTCCAGGAGACACAGCCTGCAGTCCCAAGACAGGACACACATTGAAACCACAATGTCCCAGGATGCAGTAGGATCCAGTGAAACTGGCAGGAAGAGGAAAATCAAGTTCTCCGAACAAGAGCTGGAGTACTTGATTGAGGGAGTCAGCAGGGACCATGACAAGCTTTTTGGAAAGCTTTCCAGGAAGGTGCCCGAGGCTGACTAAAGGCTCATTTGACTGCACATCAGGGCAAAGGTCAATGCCGTAGGAGTGACACAGCGGTCAATCGATGACCTTAAGAAGAGGTGGTATGACCTCAGAGGCTGTGGCAAGGAGCGCATCGCGGAGAGGCTGGGGGAGAGAATGGCCATGGGAGGAGGGGACTCCACAGTTCCCGCAAACACACCACTGGAGGACTTGGTTGAGGACACCATCAATCCTGCAGCCTGCGTGGAGGTCACTCAGCTGGACACCTCCAGAGCCACAGACCATTTGGTGACCCTTGTAATGCAGTCCCTGCCCATCGGAAACGCCCAATTGCATTGTGGGAACTGTAGTCTGACAATGTGCCCTGGTAGCCACACACAGCCAGAACAGTCAAGTGAAACATACCCCTAAAGCCATTCAGGGAATGCAAGCCTGCATGTATGTTGCTACATCCCAGGTGCCAGAATCATAGCATTAATCGTGCACTCATTCACATCACAGGTGCTGCAGATGCTGAGACCTCAGATAGCGAGGCACTCCATATTGCGGAGACTCCGGATGAGACGGAGGGAGAGAGCCATCCTGCCCCAGCACCAGGACCGTCACATGCACCTGCACCAGTACCAGCACCATCCCAAATGCACAGGGCCACTCCTGCAGCCACAGGAGGAGTGAAACCACCCCAGGCGTCACGCATGGCAGTGGATCAGACCCCACCACCACCCAGGAGGCAGACACGGCGCACAGCCACTGTGCGGTCCCAGGCAACGGGCCGGTTGAGGCAGCAGCGCACCTTGGCCACACGACCAGACAGGGAGCAACAGGCCCAAAATCTAGGCCTGGGAGTTGAAGCCCGGATGCTAGCTGTGCATCGCAAGCAGCCACACCACATGGCAGCCATGCAGCTGCAGCTGTACAAAACTGCATGCAATATCAACCAGCTGACAGAAAGTGTGCAGGTGCTAACGGCTGCAGTGAAGGAAAACAACCAACTGATGGTGGCGCAGCAGGACATCACCCGCCAATGCCACCGCCAGCTGCTGACCCGGCTATCTGCATATACCCAGTCAAACCACCTGATTGAGAAAGCAACATCACAACTGTCGTGCAGGTCATTGGCCATGCAGCTATAAATGGTGCAATGCTGCCAAGACGTAGCAAGGGCCTTGGAGCATGTTACCACTGCAATTGAAAATCAACAGGTGTGCAGCCATGGCCATGCAAGGGGGGGTGATGATGCCAGAGAGGACACAATGAGCCTGAGCAGCATGTCTGTTCCAGTGCTACCTGAAAGGCACCGCAGTGCCAGGCCCAGTGCTGCATTACGGCCGGACACTCCCAACGTGGAGTTGGAGAGGCGACAGGGTGCCTCTGGCAGGAGGCGCCAGTGACTGACTGAACATTACCAGCAGTGCCATGGTGATGGAACCATGCACGCCTGCTCTGAATACAAGAGCCTGTATGACGCAATACATTTGTAATATTTTGTGATCATTTAAAGCACCTCTAGAGCTTGTTGAAGATAAAAATAAGATTTCATTTTGAACACAAATCTTCCTCATGCCATTAATTCATGTGGCATGCATGAGTGTTGTCTGAGGGGTATGGGTGCACTAGAAATAGTTCAGTGTGATGTTGTTACGGCACCTGTGTCCTTCAGCAGGATTCTCCCCACGTGCATGATGCACATGTGCAGGTGGCAGGTCGTCCCCCTTCGACTCACTACCAGACACCTCCACAGGTATCCTCCGCTTGGTGGCAATATTGTGGTGTATGGCACACACGGCCACGATGCGGCAGCAGACCACAGGCTGGTATTTGAGGGCCCGCCAGTCTTGTGAAGGATGCGGAATCGACTCTTTAACATGCCAAATGTCCGCTCAACATTCCTTGTGTGTGTATGTGCGCAACATTGTAACGCCATTCCTGTGGTGTAGTAGGGTTGAGGTATGGGGTGAGAAGGTATTCACTGAGGCCGTAGGCGCTGTCACCTGAAGGATAGGAGCAGAGGGTCAGTGCCTGTTATGCGCAGCGACATGGTCTTGACATACTGTATGTGGGCATGTGTACTTACCTAGGAGATGTCCTTCGCCAAATTCACCCCTGGCCAAGCGGGTGTGTATGCCGCTGTGCCAGAAGATGAAGGAATCATGCGTGCTCCCCGGGTATTGGGCCACAATGTCAGTGAGGATGGTCTTCGCATTGCAGACCATCTGGATGTTGAGTGAGTGGTATGACTTGCGGTTCCGGTACATGTATTCGGTCTCAGCGGGTGGACAGATGTGAATGTGGGTGCAGTCAATGCAGCCAATGACATGGGGGAAATGGGCGGTGTGATACAAGTCCAGTTTAGTTTGCGTTAAGTCCTGTTGGGTTGTAGGGAAGGTGATGTAGTGGTGGATCCGGCTCAACATGGCATCCAGGAAACTCCGCAGGCAGCGTGACAGGGTACTATGTGATATACCCCCTGCATATGCTACTATCCCCTGGAAGCTTCCGGAGGCCAGGAGGTGCAGGCAGCACAGGACCTGCACATGGGTGGGCACGGCGTTGGTCTTCTGTGTTGGGTGCTGCATCAGGGGGTCAAGGTCTCTGATGAGCTGCTATATCATTGCCCCATTCTGCCTGTATTTTGAGTAGATCTCCTCTTCAGTCTGTCCCAGGAGTGTAATCCGCAGCCGGAAGATGCGCTCCTGGATCCTGCCTCGGTTCTGGGGTTCTCTCTGGAGCCTCAGCTGCCTTGCCACGATGTAGAGACCTGGCATTGTGACTTTCCTCATGCTCCTGCTGAGTCTCCTTAAGTGTGTTTGTTTTACCCTACACCTGTTTCTTGGTTTTTTTTTCCAATTGAACTTTATGGTTACCACCTGGCTTAGCTTCTCCTTAAATTGCGAATCGTTTTTCGCGATTTTGGGTATTTTCGCTAATTGCGATTTATGATGAATTTGATTTGCGATTTGTTTTGCGATTTCGCAATATATTAACGATTTTGCTATATATTTGGAAATTCGCAAGATATTTCGCAGAAAATGTGGGAAATCGCAGTTAAGGAATCGCAATGTGATTTGACAAATGGTTTTGCAAATATTTATTTTGCGAATTCGCTATTTGCTGCTTTTGTAGTTGATGAATTGCGGGAGCGGAAATCGCAATCGCAATCGCTGTTTCGCAGCTATTGCGATCGCTATTTTGCTTGATGAATCTATGCCTTAATCCTAACTTTTTTGTCGTTTTTCTCACCGTTTTGAGACATATTCATCAAATATAAAAAAGAACACTTGCAAAATGAAGGAGGGTTCTGTGGTGAATATGAGACTTAGGCACACAATCACCCCAAAAAAAAAATACCAGGAGTCATCGTCATTTTCTTTATTTACATTACTTAAAATGCATAAAAATACATATAAAAAAGTGTTTGAAAGAAACATCTCAAGCAATACACAGTTACACATAGTACTTAAAATATTTGGGTTCACTGGGAATTATCCAAGAATTATTACCAGCTCCAGATATCCAGATCTTTACACTGAAAATACAATACTCAGTTCAAATAGAATTAATCTGCACACTTAATCACATTTTCATAACATTTCTAAAATTCATAATCTTAATTAGTTTATTTATATTAAAAAGAGAAACTATTTTTAAGATTTGTCATGAAGGCTCCCGATTCTCTACAGCTGCCCATAAAAATGATACAATCATATAGTATATGTACGGGGTTCCTCATTGTTGGATCAATGATAAGGCTACACGCAGATGTTTCAGACAAAATTTTCGTAATAGCGGAACAATAAACTTTTGCCTCTCATGGGTATAGAAGGAACAGAAGAAAAGAATGTGCAAAGTTGTCTGTATGGACTTTCCATCACATTGACAGGAAGGGAGCTGAGCGATGGAATACAGGTTGTCGGGGTAGCCCAGCATAAGTGCGATATAATTTAGGCAAAACCTAGTTAAAATAAAATGATGATGCAGATTCTCAACCAATGACAAATAAGACCGAGATCCATACATCAAGGGGGGCAGTTCCAGGTATTCCAATAAAGTGATTTTACCCTTATTGCTCTCTTTCCTATCACTTGCGCTTTCTGCCCAATAAATCTCGTTTAGCATCGATTTCCAGAAATTGCCACGTAAGCTTGGAGTATCATAAAGTTGTTTTTAACCCTAGAGCTGGGGTATCCAACCTTTTTGGTTATAAGAGCTACTTATTGTTAGAACTGTCTATTTCTGGTAGGCTAAGGCTGACGCCAAAGCCAGGCAAAAAACACCATTCTAGTCAGGGCAAGGGTGTCACACGCCAAGATAACCCCTGCTCACCTCCTGGTAGCTTGGCACGAGCAGTAAGGCTAAACTCGGAGGCAATGTGTAAAGCATTTGCGCCAGCACACAACAGCAACATACTAGGCACACCACAAAAGGAACTCCACTCAAGGTTATTATAAAATAACTTTTGTATTGTAAAAACACATCAGATAGTACCACACAAAATATATGGTGCCAACTGGCACGGGCAATATTCACAAGGGATTATTCACAGGAGACAGGGCCACGTGGGCCACTGTCAGAATCAGAAATAGCACTTTTAGAATAAGGAATACTAAGGAATAAAAATCATAGTAGCACAAATTAGCAACTATGTCACACAACCAGTAACCACTGGTAACAGGAACCAGGACCTCACTAGGACCACCTGTACTAAAAGAACAACCACCTAAAAATAAAATACATTTAGGGGTATAAACAAGAGCACATTACCCATGATGCATGAACACACATTCAGAGGAGTAATAAAGGAAAAACACATGATGCCTAAAAACATTCAGAGGTGTAAGACAAGGGAAACACATGATGCATAAGCCTACACATTCAGCGGTGTTCAGAACAAAGCACATGATGCAATAAAATACATTCAGAGGTGCAGCGCAAGAAGACACATGATGCCTAAAACATTCAGAGGTGCAGCGCAGGGAAAAGGAAGACACATGATGCCTAAAAACATTCAGAGGTGCCAGAACAATACAATAGCGCAAAAATCATATGATGCCTAAAAACATTCAGAGGTGCAGGAATAACACATGATGCAAGAAAACACATTCAGAGGTGCAATAGCCATACAATTGCGCAAAACTTACATAAGCCACCACCTGTGGCAGTCCCTAGGCCAACTGGCCTTGTTGGGGCTAAGACGCTCTGTGTCCAAATGTCAGGGCGCGCTGCCATGCAGCGCCAGTCCAAGCACAAGCCTAAACGTAGCAGGTGCCCACTACTTGCTGGGCACTTGTGAAATCCCAAGACCTAAACGGTGCAGCTGCCCACTAATTGCTGGGCAGCTGGGAATCATCAAAGAAACTGCGACAGGGTCCTCACTGACCCTTGGGCGCAAACTGCACCCACTGTGGGAGCCACACAGGCTCTAAAAACACATTCCACGCAGGCAGGAGAGGGCGGGCACCGGCAATGTGCCCCGACGCCCCCTCTATCTAATATGGCCCTCGAGCCTCGCTGGGCTCGTAAATCATGTATGTCCCCTAGAGCCTCCGTGGCTCTAAACACAAAAATGGCCCTCTGAGCCACACAGGCTCTCTAAACAATTCTGCCCCCACGTTGGAGCGGCCCTCTGCCATCGGGGACGCTCTGAAGATGGGCGCAGGGGGAGGGGGTGGGCACCGACAACCTGCCCCGGCACCACCCTCCCCTAAAGGACAAAGCGTGGGCCCCTCCAGGCCCGTGCAACCATCCGCCTCGTTGGAGCGGCCCACTGCCACACGGGGCCACTCTTAACACAGTGCCTCCACCGGCACCACAAAAATCCATCTGCTCCCTCACGGAGCAGCAACAGGACTGCCCCCGCCTCACCCGGCCCAGCCCAGACTCACCAACCTCGGCTGGGCAGGCGGCGCGGGACTTCTCTCCCTCCCCGGGGCTCCCCCTTCACTCAGGAGCCCCGGGATGGACACGGCAGACGGCTTCCTCTCCTCTCGCGGCAGGGCTCCCTCGGCACAAGGGAGCCCTGTTCACCGGCCGCCATGCTTCTCCTCTTGGGACACCAGCCAATCCTGTCGCGGCTCCACAGCCGAGCCTCCAAACGACGTCACGCGGCTTCCAGGAGGCAGCCTATCGCAGCGCGGCTCCTGGACCAGGCCCACGGCCAAGGCCCAATCAGAGCGCGCCTCTCCTCGTGGCTCGGCCAATCAGGTAGCGGCCTCTTCGTGGTTGTTTCTGCAGCTCCGGGAACACTCAAGTCAGTTTCAGGCCCCCGGGCCGCGGCGGTGAACTGCGGGTAGATGAATCTAAAGCGCCCAGGGACAGTAGGGCAATTTGAATATCGCGAATCCCCCACAAGGATTCCTTTGTTCTAGAAACACTCTCGGGCGCACGGCCACCACTTCCCACGTGCCGATGAGCACGTCGATATCCCAGCACAGCAGCTGAGGGGCAGGCAATTCACAGCGCGGCGCCCTCAAGCCAGACAGAGGACAGCCAGCGCTTCACACGGGCAAATGATCGATAGCTCAAGCAAACAGCTCACGATCTCTGCAGCACACAGCAAGCCCCTAGAAATGACCCCTATAGCAAGAAGGGTCCACAGAAGTTCTTCAGGGGATGTAGCAAGTCCTTCCAGGCATCTTAGGCTATAACAAGCCTTGGCAAAAGCGAGAGAAAGTTCCCAGAAGTCTGCAGCAGGGGACCACAGGCACAGGTCCCCAGGGAAAGTCCATCAGGTGTCCAGGGGCTGGGCAGGGACCAGGGATTCCCCTGAGCCCAAGCAGCAGCACGCCCCTGGCAGATTCAAGTTAGAAACAAGAACATTTTGGAAGGGGACACAGCCCCTTCTTATACAGAGAAAAGTCTTTGAAGTCTTTGTGCAGGCAGTGTGAGAACCAGCTAAGACTGGTTATAGGGAATTCCTGTCAGTATCAGGGACAGAGGTGACAGTCGCCCAGCGGGAGTTGGAGCCAGCATTGTGGTCAGGCAGGCACAGCCCTTCACTATCAGGTGCTATCTCCTCCCACTTCCCTGGCAGCAGATGCTGCCTTTCATCCACGGGCTGACTCAGACAACCTCCTGGGGGCTCTGCAACCCCTGTCATCCTCAAACCAGACAGTCAATCCACAAGCAGGCCAGGCACTCCTGACCCAGGCTCACCAGCTAATCACACGCCATACACAAATTACACAAATATGCCAACTTCTAAAAGTGGCACTTCTAGTTTAGACACAGTCATGCCGCATATACCATTTCGCAGTATTCAGTCTCACGAGTTCTCTCATACCAAACTCGCCCCTTCACTCCCCACACATCAGGAACTACCATGGGCATACATATTCCCCATTCATTCCTATGGGAAGGCAGGTCACTCACCACACATACACAGAGAGCTCAAGCACTTTACACTGTACCACAGTGAAAAAGTGCGCAGAGGCCTAAAATCACCACCACCAGATTCCAGAAACAGGCTAGGAAAAAGCAAAAAGTCTCGGGGTGAACCTGCCTAAAGGGCCGGGTCCAACACTTATGTTCAATGAAAATCCTCTTGAGGTATTGATATTATTAGTGTTGTACACATCATATAAGATTACATTAGTGGCCACCTAGGTGCAGGGTTGCCAGCAGTAATGTAAAAATACTTTGCCAATGTGGCTTGCCTCTACAAGGTAATACATAACAGGCACAGCATCAATGTCCCTGTCACCAAGGTAATAATGTCAGTAATAGGTCTCCAAATGCAGCATAATTTAGCATCCAAACATCAGCTTTAAATATATTTTGGAAATAGATTCTGAAAATGCACACATTTTAGTCTTGAATACCCACATTTCAATATTGGCATACATATATTATATCAACCAAGCAAAAGCTTTTAATTTATTAGACTTGGCTGCACACAGGAGAGATACTTACAGGTAGCTGGAGAGCTACCAGTAGCTCACAAGCTACTCGTTGGATAAGCCTGCCTAGAGTGATTAGAGTCAAGCCTTTTATACCTCACCCATGGGATTCTATTTATATGCTCTAATTATAGTATGTCTTTTAACACTGATTGATTTAATTCAACTGAGTTTAGTTTCCATATTGAAAGCCGCAGTAATAGGGGGGCCAATTTAATGTTGTCACTAATATAAGGGGAATGAAACAATTGATGTGCGGAATGCTGGACAATGCAAACAATCACCCCCAGTCACAAAGATCTGGGTTTAATCCATCATTCTTTTGATCACCACACCAACCCAGTTTGGACCCAGCCATATACAAATCAGTTGTGTCCCTGTTTCTTGTGGAACAGTCCAGCCCGAACTACCAAGCCAGGTGCTCCCAGGACCGGAAACAAACATCCCCAGACCAGTTTCTGGGCATCACCCTTCATCAGCCAGACTATCTTGAATCCAGTGGTGTAGTGAACACGGGACCTACATCTGGGCATACCCTTCCCACTTAGGGCCACATATGCAAAAGAAACAATTGATGGACGGAATGCTGGACAATGCAAACATTCACCCCCAGTCACAAGGATCTGTGTTTAATCCATCATTCTTTTGCTCACCACACTATCCCAGTCATATGCAAATCAGTTTTGACCCTGTTCCTTGTGGGAGCAGTCCAGCCTGAACTGCCAAGCCAGGTCCTCCCTGGACCGGTAACAAGCATTCTTGGACTTGTTTCTGGGCATTACCCTTCATCAGCCAGGTTAGTTTGAATCCAGTGGTGTAGTGAGCACGGGACCCACGTCTTGGTATACTTTCCCCACTTAGGGTGACATATGCAAAAGAAACAATTTATGGACGGAATACTGGACATTGCAAACATTCACCCCCAGTCAGAAGGATCTGTGACTGGGGGTGGGTGTCTGAAAAGTTTCAGCGCTCCGTCCATAGTCTCCTTGTGTTTGCTTTGTTCGACCTAAGTTGGCAGGGTATGCCCCGACAGGGGTCCATTGCTCACATTGCCCCTGGATTCAAACTAGCCTGACTCAAGAGGGGTGTTACCCCTAAAGAGGTTCCAGGATGCTTGTTTCTGGTCCAGGGAAGACGTGGCTTAGCATTTTGGGCTCGACTGTTCCAATGAGGCACAGGGTCAAAACTGATTTGCATATAGCTGTGTCTGAACTGGGGTTGCGAAGTGAGCTAAAGAATGATGATGGATTCTACCCAGATCTGTGACTAGGGGTGAGTGTCTGAAATGTTTCAACGCTCCTTCCATCATCTCCTTGTATTCACTAATATAAGGGAGACCCAATTCTGTATGGCAAAATAATTAGAACAAGCACGTGTCACAGAAATTCATCTCCCACAAAATCAATCCCCTGCATGTTGCAATAGATTATCATCCCCTGTGCCCAAATTGCTGCCCCATAGGTTGCCATAGCTGTGGCTTTAGCAAGATTTAAAGCCTAGCTTTTTAAAAACTAAATATAGCAGTTGTACTTTTCTCCATAAAGTTTGCTCTATTAGCTGCCATGTCCTTCCAGTTTGATCTAGAATCTAAGAAAACTCCTAGATACATAAAGTTCTCTACCCATTCTATTCTTTTTTGCCCTATTGAGAATTTCGCCCACTTCTGTGAATCATCCACAACAACCATTACAAAAGGTGTTGATTAATTTACATACACATCCAATTTGACAATGAATGAGGTATACTTCTCTATGAGATTCTGCAAAGCTGTTATTGTTCTCGCTAGTAAGACTGTGTTATCCGCATAGATAAGAATAGGAACAACACAGGGGGTATCCTTTTCAGTATCCATCAAAACCTCATTTAGCTTATTTGAGTAAATAGTAAATAAAAAGGGGACAAACATGCATCCCTGTCTTATGCCTTTTTCTATATTAAAATGGTTCGTGGGGGGGCGTGGCCAAGGCGGCTGACATGGCGGACGTGGCTTAGAGTAGCTCCATCCCGCCGTTCCTATCACTGGACATTTACCCTACCTCCCCCCTCATCAGCTCCCGTCCCGTGGCAGAGAATAGTGACGTAGGGTGTCCGGCAGGTGTGGCGAGAATCTTAGCCGCTCCGGTGACTCGGACCGGGTGCAATCGGCCCCGGAGGCGGAGCGGCCTGCGCTGAAAGGTGACGCCGGGACCTCGATTTCGAGGGCGCCCGGGGTGGGAACCATCGGACGGCGGAGCAGGGCGGCGCGGCGGCCCGACCCCACCTGAAACATAGCTACTGGTGAGTGACCGCTGCCGGTACCCTGCGTTGAGCAGCGTGCTGTGCCGGGGGGGGCCAACTGTTGCTGAGAAGCCACGGCTAGCACGACATCGGCCAACTGACCGGAGGTGGGGGCGAGGACCCTGAGGGAGGCCAGAAGCCCGGCGAGGTGACCTCTGTGGTGGGTGTGCGCTGGGACACGCAATAGTAACCTAGAAGAGTGGAAGAGTGACGAGAGGACTGTGGGGACCCGGCGGTCAGATCGGACCGCGGCGGACCTTGACCTCGAAACGTGAGTGCGCCGAAAATTGAGGCGGGTGGCGTTCGTTGGCGCCCACTCTGTGAGGTCCGACACTCTAGCAGCCGGGACAAGCAGTGCTCAGCAGGCCATCGCTTCAACGAGTGGGACTCACCTGCCGGTGGGTGGCAGTGGCGGGCGCCCTGGGTCTGGCCCCTGAGACGGCCATCTTGCAAGACACGTGGCAGAGAGGTAGCGGGAGGTGCGGAGGCCTGGAGGACCCTGACGAACTTGTGACAGCCTGCGCCCGAATACCCATGAAGCCTTGAATACACGACTCCAGATCCCAACGGTCAGTCACTGAGGGGCCCATTGGTGGATGGACGCTTTTTATCCGGGAATTTTGGCGAGTCCGGAGGAAGGATGCCACAGACAGACTCCGAGGCCGCGATAGGCGGACGTGGCCCGGACTCCCTGCTGCCTACTGTCGGGGCCCGTGGAGGAGCTGCAGGGGGTGACCTGACGACTACCCTCCCTATCGTCCACCATGACCAGAGGCGGGAGTGGTGGTGGGACCTCGAAACAAGGGACAATTGGCAAATTCACGGGCCCAAGTGGAAACTCTGGGGCTTCGGGGGGCAGCAGGCCGCTGGGCCGGACAACGCCACTCTCCTGGCAGCAATCACCCAATCCCGAGACACATTAGATGCAAAAATTGGGGCAGTTGGAGCTGATGTGACCCTGCTGAGACAAGATCTGTGAAAAGCAGTGGCCCGCATCACAGAGGCAGAAACCTGGATTACAGGAGTGGAGGGCGAAATGGCGGCCTTGAAGAAAAGAGTGACCAATATGGAGGGTGTCCAAAAGGGCCTGGCTCTCCGAGCTGAGGATGCCGAAGGACGGGCTCGACGCAATAACCTGCGCTTGGTCGGCTTTCCGGAGGACTGTGAGAAGGGACACATGGAAGCCTTTATCACTGAGTGGTTGAAGGGATGGGTCCCGCCGGAGTCCCTCTCCCGCTGCTTCATCATCGAGCAGGCCCATAGGGCGCTCGCTTAGAAGCCGCCAGTTGGTGAACGCCCGCGGCCGGTGATAGCCAAGCTGCTCAACTATCATGATCGGGACACGATCCTGAAGCAAGCCCGGCTGAAAGAGCCCCTCCCGTGGAATAATCAGCGGATCATGATCTTCCCAGACTACACACGATTAGTGCAGCAACAAGCGGGGCCTCAAGATCCAATATGCTCTACTTTATCTGGCTCGGCTACGAGTGATCTTTCAATCCCGCACCCTCTTCTTTAATTCCCCTGAAGAAGTATTTGCATGGACGGATGAAACTGTGTGCGTCCGACCGCACACTCCGCCAGCTAGAGACTCAGATTCGTCCTCTTCGGCGGTGCCGCCGCTGGCGCCCCGACGCTCGCGCAGCAGAAGCAACTGGAGATCTCGCTCAACGAAACGCTCCCCAGCCAAAAAAGGGACCACAGAGGAGACTAAACCCCCAGACTCCCCGACAGTGGATCCGTGAGGAGTAGAGAGACGGGGGTACCTGTTTGATTTGTCTATCACAGTACAGGCTGCGTGGCGGATATTGCAGGCCTGATTGGAGATGATCTACACTTACGGTAACACTAACTCTGGCAGACACTTGTGGATTTATAGACACGGGATGCGGGTTGGATGGGGGGGGTGGACTAAAAGGCGGCAACCCCTAATTTTAGAGGAGTTTTGTTGGGGGGTGAGAGTTGAAACGGAGTGGGAAGTTCATGGGGATCCATTGGGATAGTGGATCTCTGGCCTCCCGTTGGGGGCCAGAGTTGACCTATACCGCGACAGGTACTTCAACATTTCTGAGGTATGGGGTTGGGGGGAGTGGGGTCGTTGCTGGTGGGACTTGGGAGGGGTGGGGGTTGGGGGGGCTTGTTGGGGGTTTGTTGAAGGGGGGTACGGGGAGGTGGGAGGCGTTGAATTGCACAGTGCTCTGCCATGTACTATTGAAGCGAGGTGTGTGTGTGTGGTCTCGGCTGCTCGGACTATTCATTTTTCTGCCCTTAGATGGCGGTTGATACCCCTGAATCGGGCCTGCAGAGGGCACTGATGCGTGTTGTGAGCTAGAATGTGCGGGATGCTGGATAAGATTAAGAGAGGGACGGTCCTAAGACAGGGGAAGAGAGATAAGGCAGATGTATTACTGCTACAGGAGACTCACCTCATGGGTACTAAGACCCTTAGCCTACAGCGCTACGGCTTTCAGCAGGTGTACCATGCTGGGTTTTCGAGGGGATCTCGTGGAGTGGCAGTCTTGGTACACCATAGACTATCCTATGTTCATGAAACTCAATGGCTTGACACACAAGGCAGATATGCGTTCATCCAGGGTAAGATAGGCACTGAACCAATAGTTTTTGGGAGTGTGTATGCCCCACCTCCACTGCAAGGAGCTCTTATTGAAAAACTGTTCGGTGTGTGGGCCGAGATACCTGATGTTATGGCAGTGGTTGGCGGTGACTGGAATGATGTTATGAATGTACGGATGGATAGACACAGGCTGGGAGGTGAGTTGCCCCTGGATATACCCACTAAACTGAACGGCATGGTGAGAGGGTTGGGGTGGGTAGACGTGTGGCGACACCAACACGCCCAAAGTTGTGAGTACACCTATGTCTCAGCGGTGCATAAGTCCTTCTCTAGGATCGACTGCCTGTTTGTCCCTCATGCCTGGGTCGGGAGGGTGGGTTCCACGTCTATACTGCCTGTCTATGTCTGTCGGATCACTCCCCAGTAGCGATGGACCTGCTGTTAGACAAACGACGACAGCCGTTCAGATGGCGTCTCTCTACGTGGCATCTGCAGCAAGAAACCTACCAAACACACATGAGGGAGGCTATTGCGCACTACTGGAACGAGAATGATAAACCTGACACAGATGCCACGACTCTCTGGGAAGCCCTGAAGCCTACACTCCGAGGGGTAGACATCGCTTGGTGTGTGGCTGCCCGTAGGCACTCCGGGAACATATCGTAGGTGCTGCGGACCGGGTTCGTGTCCAGGAAGAGCGTTGCCGCGTGGGCGGAAGTGAAGAGGATGTGGGTCAACTGCTGCTGTTGCAGCAGTCGTACGCCTCCCTGCTGATAGATGAGGGCAGGCAGCTGTGGCTGGCGACTCAAAGTAGGATCTTCCATGGGGCGATAAATCCAGCTCGATGTTATACAGGCTCTGTCAGAGCACGTTCCACGCACAGTCCTTGCCGTGTCTTCGCGATGAGGAGGGTGCACCCATGACAGCCCCAGCGGCCCTGGCGGCCAGCTTTGTACGGTATTATGCGGCCCAATATGCCCCCCGGGAACTCCTTCAGGACGAAGAAGTGGACAAATTCCTCGCTGACCTCCCGCCACGAGCAATTTCAGATGAAGGGCGTGCTCGTTTTGACCTCCCGTTGTCAGCGGAGGAGCTGGGAACAGCACTCAGAGAGTTAAATGCAGGCAGGGCTCCTGGACCCACTGGGTTCCCCTGTGAATTTTTAAAAAAATTCCATCTCCAGCTAAGTACATACTATGGTAGAGCTCTGGAGGCGGCCAGGGAGAGTGGTCGGCTCCCGAGAGACTGGCCGCATGCTGAGATTGTGGTTTTTTGGAAACCCGGTAGGCCCCCTGATCTGCCCGAGTCCTGCAGGCCAATATCGCTATTAAACACCGAATCGAAAATACTGGCGAAGGCACTGGCTAACCGTCTCCTCCCGTACATTACTGATCTTGTTCACCCCGATCAAGCCGGGTTCATGCCCCATAGAGCAACATGACATAACATTAGACGTGCCCAGGTGGTGGTGGAGGCGGCCCGAGCAGCGGGGATTCCTGCGGCGCTCTTGCTGGCCGACATAGATAAGGCTTTCGACTCAGTGAGCTGGGTCTACCTTCGCGCACTTCTGTCCCGCCTTAATCTTGGGCCCTGCTTTCTGTCATACCTACATCTACTGTATACAGACCTAACTGCGTCGGTGAGAGTAGCTGGGGCGGTGTCCGAACCCTTCCCTATAGGCCGGGGCACCAGGCAGGGCTGCCCTCTGTCGTCCTATTTATTCGCCCTAGCCATGGAGCCGCTAGCGGCATGGGTGAGAATTGACGCTCAGATGCGGGGTGTCGAGTGGCAGGCGGGACCCTCCGATAGAACCGCACTGTATGCGGACGATGTCCTATTCTTCCTCACAGACTTGAACAAATCGGGGCCGCGGGTCCTAGACATAATGCGGATATTTGGGGAGGTGTCAGGCCTCCACCTGAACCAACGTAAATCTGTGCTGTGGGTGCTGGGGGAGCGCAGAGGCCTGGGGCTCTGGGCGGCAACGTTGCAGGAAGCGACGGGAGGCCTTCAATACCTGGGTGTGTTTCTGACGGATCTGTGTGGAGTCTCCTGGTCGCGCAATGTTGTGCCAGTGTGGGACCGCGTCCGCTCGGACATGGCCGCTTGGTCCCGCATGCCTCTGAATGTGTACGGCCGCTCAGCCATATTTAAGATGGTAGCCCTCCCGCGTCTGTTGTACCAACTACAAAACCATCCATATCCCATTTCACTGCAGTGGTTCAGACAAGTCAACTCGGCACTCAGTCAGTTTCTCTGGGCCGAGGGAGTGGCGAGAGTGGCACTACGCACATGCATCCTTTCCACATACTGTGGCGGCCTAGCGACGTCGGATATTCTGTCTTATTACCAGGCTTCCCATCTACTAATATTGAACGAGTGGTGGTATGGGGACCGAGGTGATCCGGCCTATGCCCTAGAGAGGCACCTGATGGACCCGGACACGCTACATACCATACTTTACTCGGCAAGTAAGAGAAAGAGACTCCCTGTAGTCACCGAAATAGTGTATCGTGTATGGCGTGACGCCCTCCGCCGCATGGGGTGGTGGAACAAGCTTACGAGAGAAACTCCTATATGGCAAAATGGGCTGCTACCGTCGTTGGCGTCCCTGCCGGGGTTTCGGGGCTGGGACGCGATTGGGATATCAGCCTTAGGACATGTTGTCATGCCTCAGACCCAGTTCTTTAGATATTTGCAGTTTAAGCACGCCATTACACCCACCCTGAGGGGACTGGACTCCTTGCCGGAATTCAGCCCGCTGGAGGCCAAGGTATTCATGGGGGAATTAGAAAGTAAAAAGATATCCACTATCTACCAAACACTAGTAACACATTGCTCAACTTCCCTAGATGGCCTAAGGAATAAATGGGAGAGGGATATTGGTACTTTTGAGGAGGAGGACTGGAGGGAAGCGCTTAAGGCCCCGAGAGGAGCGGCCATTGCGGTACGTCTGCGATTTATTCAATTCAAGTATCTCCACAGGGCCTACTATACAAGGGAACGGTTGTGGAGGGCAGGCCTGATTGTGTCCCCAGATTGTTTGAGATGTGGTAGAGAGGTGGGCACATTTCTCCATACAGTGTGGTCGTGTGCCGGGTTGCAGAGGTTTTGGTCTGGAGTGTGGGACTGTCTGTCTGAGGTGCTGGGCTGGGAGCTCCCCCGTTCGCCATAGTTGGGTTTTCTCCATGTCATGGAACAGGTGGGAGGGAACATCTACAAACGTCACCTGCTGCTGTTGGGCCTCACTGTGGCCAAGAGAGACGTGGCCCGAGCCTGGAAGGACCCCAGGGCCCCTCTGGTGGGAGTGTGGAAAAGGGGATTGGACTTTTAAATGGGACTGGAACGCCCGATCTTTGCAGCCAGGGGCTGCCCTCGGAAACATTATAAAATTTGGAAGAGATGGGCGGACTACCGAGGACTGTGACTGGAACCGCCAGCACCTGATCGGCCTGAGGCAGGGCACTTGGATGTTGATTCCGGGCCATGAGACACACACACTGTACGCTTCTTACTGTATTTGTACTTGGGATTTGTTTAGACGCTGTGCAAGGGGCGGGAGGGGGGTTCTGGGTTGGGGGAGTGGGAGGGTGGAGAGAGGGGGGCCTTGGTTGCATTTCTTCCTCTTGAACTGTTGATTGAATTGCTTTACTGTGATCACTACTCTAATGCTCACAGCTCCTCCGATTCCCAGGGTGCTGTGCTTGTTATGCAATTTATCAACGCCAAAATAAAATCTTGTTCTGAAAAAAAAAATGGTTCGAACATTCTCCCTTTTTCTTCATAGCGAACTGTAGCTGTTGCTCCTGTGTACATTTGTCTAATAAATGATTATTGCAGGTTCAACTCCCATTTCTTGCATAGAAAAACATGTTTTTTGCTGTGTACCACACAGTCAAAAGCTGCAGACAAATCCATGAAGGCCATATATAATTTGCCCTTCTTTGCTATCGAATATTTTGCAGCCAGCAGTGACAAGTGTAAGCTCTGGTCTATTGTACCCTTTCCCTTTCTAAAGCCATATTGAACCGTAGTAAGGGACTTTTTCTTCATTAACCATTCTTTTAGTCTATTTAGCAGAAGCCAGCCCATTAATTTGGCTGAACAATCAATTGGGGAGATTGGCCTGAAATTTTTGGATTATGGCCGTCCCCTTTCTTGAAAACAGGGATAATTAGAGATTTTTCCAGGAGGGCAAAAGGCCTATTGTAGCTATTGCATAGAAAACGTTTGTCAATAAGGAAAGCCACATTTGTTTGTTTACAAGAAAAATATCAGCAGGGACCCCATCTGGGTCAGCAGGGAAGATTTCTTTAAAACAGGAAGCTCTATTTCCTCCATTTCAAACGAAAGGTGTTGGTAATCTTCTGGAGGAATCCAAGTTATAGATGAAGAGTTACTACTCTTATTTTAAAATATCTTCCAATAATGGAGAACCCAAGTGTCTTCCTCAATAAGTACATCTAATAAAGGTCCTCCTGCAAGAAACGGGGGTTGACCACCTTCCAAAAGGCTTTACTATCATTTCTTGCTGAGGCATTTCTCAAGTTTGACCATGCTTCCTCTCTGAGTTGTTTCGTCCTAGTTTCTGTAGCTTTTCCGTAATGTAGTCGTCAATTCCTTTCAAGAGCATTATCTCTAGGGTCCTTCTTCACTTCTTTACAGAGATTTGCCAGTGCCAGAGAACAGTTTTTGACAAACCAGTGGATTATTGGTCACTTTTTGAAAGAAGGTAGGCGGGATAAATGCTGTCTAAAACCTAATAGGATTTTCCTGAAGGTCCCTGCTGCATATTTAGGGTTGGCCGTCTCTTCCAAACACGTCAATAAGTACTTATTATTTTTGGAATGTGCAGTGGTAAATAGATTTTCATGATCTACTTTTTCCCCATTTAAGGATGTAGCCATTTTCTTAGCTAAAATTGGCTTTGAAACTATCTTCGCTGACACCTTTATTATGCCTTTCCAATCTAATTTACAAGTGAGCTGGACATTTCGCTGAAGCCCATTAGTTTAATCTGTATATTTTTCACACTATTTAAAAGATCAGCTGAGGTAATTATATAATCAATTGTTGAGCCTCGGTTTGCAGTTTGAATAGTACAGTCCATTAAACCAGATTGTGGGTTTATCCTATTTCTGACTTCTAGATTCCAAATCATTAAAAGCCTGTTCAACACATTACCATACTTAGTATGGGTGTAGTGAATGATAGGATCTCCGTTGCAGTTAGATACTCCACAAAGTGGGGAATCAGTTATCAAACACCCTTTAATGTTGAAATCCTCAACCCATATGATCTTGAGGGGTTTGGATGATTATAGACAAGGTCATCAATTACCCTCTCAAGTTCGTCCTCCACTGAAGATGGGTTTTTAAAGTTGTTATTGTAATAATTAACTATCAATATTTCTCCGCTTGATTGCCCATTACATATCAAGATGTGAAAGTATCGAGAATCATTCCAGAATGTGAACATTTTAAGAACGACTGTATTAGCTATAAATGTAAATAAGCTTCCCATTGCCCTTCCTGCTTTTGAGGGGAGTGCCGGGGTTTGGTATGGGCGATAGCCATTTAGACATATAGGACCCACCTCCCACGTTTCCTGAACACAGACAATATCACATTCTGCCAGTTCTTTTATCCAATCACTATTATCTATCTTATTATTATACCTTGCAATGCTCCATGACATTAGGCTATAGATTGTTGTATCTTCTAACATTTCCACTTTTGTCCCTGTACCTATTGTTTCTAGTTCTGGAGTAGAGGGCCTACATCCTTTTGTCTCTGCTATTGTCTTATCCACTGGCCAAGTGGTTCCTTGATCTGGCAATGGGTTAGTACATTCTACTCCTGTGGGTCTTGAGAGTCAATCGCAACCGTCCAGATTCTCCAGTGGGGCAAATCTATTACTTGTGTGTAGGCCAAAAGTTCTCCTTGGAGCAGACCAATTATTACCGTACAATGTCTTCACTTGGTAACTAGAGTCTTTCGACATATTGTGGCGTGTGAAAGAAGCCCAGGGGTACAACAAGTATCTGCGAACCTATCGAGGGAGCTACTGGGAGCTCTGCTAGTAAGTCCCCTACAAGCTGGACACTGTTAAAGTACTATGCAGTCCTCAGCAATATTTTCTGGGTGTGGTGCAACCCAAGGAAATCTTCTAGCCATAATCAGATGGCTTTGAATGCGGGAACCCACTTGGGGAAATTTAGTTAGCCAATGGCGGGCTTTGTCCATAAGCCGTGTTGTAGGCTTTTATTGAGATGGTCTTAGGACAGGTACATTTGGCACATTATCATGACGAATGGGCAAGCAGCTGGTGATAAGTTTAATGTTTTGGGTTTGTTCGCAACCAAAAGATAGAGCACACCTGATTGCTGGGTAATTAGAATTCTTGGGGTTACTCCTTTTTGATTTGGCTTATTTACTCCTTCTCTGAGTGATCCTTGATTATGGATAAGCCTTATGTCTGGAGTACCATCAGACACTAACCCTTTACTTCTGTCAATTAATTTCTTTGTAGAGTGCATTGTGGACATATTCTGTGTCCGTGCACAGAAGTCAGCAGCTGGTTTGTTCAAGACGTTCCTTTCCTTGATCCTAGTACCTCCACTTTTCTCCTGTATACTTTTATTAGTTTCTGGGGTGACGTCTTGGTCAAGTGCTACCATATTGGTCCCCAATGAGTGAATTTGGACTCCTTTACTAAGCAATTCGTGCTTTTGCTGCTCGATATTTTCCAAGCGAGTCAATATGGGTTGGATAAGGCGATTCAACTTATCATATAAAGCATCTAGACTAGATATAGCGGGGCCAACATTTCTTTTTGCTTGTTGGAGGAGGACTGGATTATTGGAGTTTTTCTTGGATTTTCCACTTTAGTGGGCTGGGATTCCTAGGACCCACCTCTCTTCCGGTTTCCTGGGGGCTCCTCAGGGGAAGTTACTATATTGGCATCCAGATCCTGAGGTGGTGCGAATACATTTTCTGCGACATTCCCAGACGCTGAAAATTGTAACCTATTCAGGTGACTAGTGTTTGTAGATATTCGGTTTCCACCCCCTAATGAGAGCCTTCTTTCTGTAGGGAAAATTTCTTTTGTAATTGCGTTTGTAGCCCTAGCAAGAAAGGAATCTAATGTTGAGATGTTTACCCCATCAGGGTCTGCTAGGTTCGCTTTCTTTTTCCACATATTGATATTGTGTCAGGAGGAGGCGGGCCCAACCGCCAGAAGATGCCAGAGCCTCACGGGCTCCCACCAGCAACCCACACTGTGAGTAAGTTGCTTGTAGCCGTATTTCCTGCCCTACGAAGTCCCTCTGCAGCACTGCCCCTTCCCTCGGGAAAGCGAGACACGAAGTGTGCCGCCAGAATGACCTGGAAAGCTCAGAGCCCTCCGGACCGGCAAGGGTGTTTCGGGTCTGCAGTCAGCAGGGAAGCTCCTGCCCATGCGTGCCCTTACACAAGAGCCGAGTACCACCACACAGGGAGCAGACTACAACCACCAGCCAGCAATGCGGCCACCATTGTTTTAGCGCCAGGAGGCTCCTTCATTATCGGAGCAGTGTTCCAGCAGCGCAGCTTGCCCTTCATAGCCCGGAGGAGGCTGGGCTGGGCCCCCTCTCTAACGTCTTCACTATTACAGAAGATAACAGGAGGCAGACTTTGTTCACATGTGACTGAAACAAACAAACCACCAAACTAAATGCACTGGCTGCGTTAGTAAATGTTTCCAGAGTTTCCACAAACAACTACTCCACCAGTAGCTATGTTATCTAGATGTTAGCCTTCTGCCTTGCTCCAACATTCTAATACATAAGTGCCACAAAGAATGAATGAATGAGATGATTTACAAAGCTCACCGCTACTCCAGAAAGTGTCCTGGCGCTAAAAGGTCCGATCGCCGCACTCAGTCAACCCAACGAGAAAAGATATGTTTTTAGCCCATTTCTAAAAGCGAAAGGACAGAGAAAGTTTGTTCTAAGCTTTACATGTGAGTACGAGAAGGACCGTCCGGCAGTTCTAGCCAGCCAAAACCTTGGAATCTTTTCAAGCAGCGCATGGCAGAGTGGAGGGTTCTGGGAGGCAGGGCCAGCCTTTAGCATGGGTGAGCTGACCCAGGCCCAAGGCAACACGTTTCTGAGGGGCACATGGAGCTGTGTGCATTAAGGTTCTGCTAACAGCAGCACCCTTCTTAGGTCTTGCCTGCGTAGGCTGTGCATGGGCAGTCTCGCTGGCGAGATTTTATGTTTTTTAGTACCTTTCAGTAACAGGCTTTAAGCCCCGTCCCTCTTTCCTATTGGCCGGCATCACCGTTTATGCTAAATGGTGGCCAGCCGTTGGGAAAGAGCTTTTGCTGACATAGACTTGTCTCTTTTTCTGCCGCCCACTTGGATGGCCTGGTCTGCTTTCCTTCTGCCGTAAAAGGTTTCTTATCTTTATGGGGCCAAGCACATGGCCCCATAAAGATAATAAACCTTTTACTTAAGAAGGAAAGCAGGCCGAAGCCGTCAAAGTGGGATAGCATACAAAGAGAAAAGGATACGTCATGGCGAGCATTTTTTAAAAAGGGTTCCACTTTCATTTTTCATTCAGAACTTTTTGTGCTGCATTGTGTTAAGATTAATGTTATACCATTCTCTAAAATGGCCGCTCCGATAACACTTATCTTAACACAATGCAGCACAAAAAGTTCTGAATGAAAAACGAAAGTGGAACCCTTGTGACCAGCGCAGTAACAATCATTCCATGAGAACCTTCATTGGGGGGAACTTGCAACCCGTTTTAACAGTGAGAGTAACATTCTTCAATTTGCCAATTCTTTACATCCTATTACTTGTTAATTAACTGTACCTGACATTTAGGGGCTTGCAGCCTCTCTTTTCTCTTGCAAGTACTGGCCTAGGAGCGGTATTGTAAAAAACGCAATAGCAAAATAGGCCTATGGACAGGTAGGATAATATTCGTATGGCTCCTGTGTCCCAGCACAGAGAGCACATTTAACGCACACATAAACGTGTCCTGCAACAGTTTGCGTTCGATGTCCCACCGGCGGCCCTGCTCTTTATTGGAACAGTGTTTGCACCCTTTGCATCTCACGCTGTTGCACCAGATGTAGTTCTGCCAGTGAAATGTTATGCGCGTTGCATTCTGGTACATGTAATATGAATTTGGAAACACTCTACTACAAGTCCCAGCATGCATCGGATATTACCAGAAATGGCTGCCACCTTGAGAGCTATGTACCAGGACCTCATGCAGGAGGGGGTTGACTCCAGTCAGTGTTCCGCTCACTTACCTTGCTGAGGATCCTCCGCCCCCGGGCTGCCCTGGCTCCCAGAATGCCCTGCTTCAGATGCTCATCTACAGGCGTTAAATAATCTGTTGATGCACATGGACCGTCGCGGTTAGAAGTTGGTGCTCCAGCCCTTTAGGCGCTCCATGGAGAGGCCGCTGCTTCCCACGAGTGTAAGTGCCCAATGGTCGCCTTCTGTGGGGGACAGGGGCAGACCTGCCATGTGCACCTGGGTCCTACGGGGATGCTCTAGGGGCACAGTCACTGGCAGGCCCCTTCCACTCCATAAATCCATTAGCTGCAGGCTGTGTTCTGCTTTTTCCATGTGGTTGTGTCATGCAACCCTTGTGTATTGTCTGTTACACCTGCTCGCTTGATGTGAAAAATATTGATGCAGCCAATTCTGACTGTCCCCTCCCCCGTGTTAGCTACTAGTTACTGGCATGGAGTACTATTGGCGTGCTAAAAACAGAGTACAACCAACTCTGCCCTTCTACTCCAGTGGCTTTTAAAATGCTCAAACTGTCCTCATTGCAGGGGTATTTAAAGTGTGGGCCTGAAGAGGGGTTGGTTCCTTTCGTATGATAAGCAACTCACTTGTAAGGAGCAGCGTCAGACTGGCCAGCAGGGCATTCTGGGCTGGCAGTGGTCTGACGGGTCAGTGTGGGCTTTCTTTTGGCCGCTGTGGCCTGATTTCTGGGCTACTGGGCTGGTGTTTGCAGTTGAAGTCTCTGATACAACGACAAACATTGCCTGAGGCAAGAACACATGTATGCAGTCTACCGTACCTTGTAAAACCCATAGACAGCTTGTCATTATCGTGAGATACTTCCCTTGTTTGCAGATGTGAGCTACTTCTTAACTATGCATTCATATATGGTTAAAACACTCATTCAGATATTCACATGAAGGCAAAAGAATTCTCTAATCGCCGACATGAGGCTAGAACAGCCATTCCCAAATAAGTGACTGTTTCCCCAACAGTCGCATTAAAGATAGTTGTTCACCAAACATTCATACAACACTCATATGCGTTCGACCGGTCACATGCTACAGAAACGTTTACAATAAATGCACACATTGCCAGAATAGCGATTCACTGTATACTATAAAACAATATTTATTATCCTGGTGGAGTTTCTTGGGCAAGATCGAGATCTCCCTATAAATACTCATTCAGGCAACAGAACAGAATATGGAAGCTTTGGTTGCTAATCATGAAGTTCAAATGACTACTAAGTCACACAAACAAGCATTTGCAATGCAATAGGTCTCGCAGTTACACGAGTTAAAGCTATTGGCATTGTGAATGACACTGCCTTTTATTTATGTTTTTAAAACAAAAACAAATATAAAAGGCATTGTTATTTACAATATGAATAGCTCAAACTCGCATAAATGCGAGACCTATTGCATTGCAAATGCTTATTATCTTGCTCCAGCCTTGTTCTTGTCCCTGCCTTTTCATCCCTGTCTGATTTGCTAGTTTAAACTGGTTTTAATGTGTCATTTTCATATTGCTGGCAATGTTTTATCACCCTGCCTTGCCCTCCCTTCACCCTCTCATCCCTGTTGGCACACATCAACAAATCCATCATCTGCATGAGGCAGCTAAGCTATGGGTGGTTTAGGTGAGATGGTGTAGGTCCAGGGATGTTTGTGTGCAGAGGCCAGTACCTGCTCATCCCGATACTGAACAGTGAACACAAAAATGGGACCACCTGCTGCCTCATTTAATTCACTATCATCAGCGAGGGTACCAAATTTCTCTCTGCTCACTCCCAGGGCACTATCATAGCTAAGGCCAGCTTTGCTGGGAGGACTATAATGGGGACTTCTCCTAATGAAGTACCTGGTGCCCTAAATACAGAAGACTGGATGGATAATGGTCAACGCTTTGAACATAGCTCTCAACCCAATAGGGAACCAGTCAGCCAGTCATGTGGCAAGCCTTGGAAATCCCAGGATACAATCAATAGGTCACACACCATCACCATTTAGACAACAGCATGGCACCTCACAGCCGGACAGCATAGCATGTCCCTTTCACATGAATACAGTCTTGAGGACTATCACCAGGCAAAAAACAAAATAGGGCCTCACCTCCGAATCCTAATTAAGGAGTGACAGCATCCTCTAAAGACTCCACAACATTTGTATACTTAAAGATGGGCCCACAGTTAATAATTAAAAGGTCATTCATAACTGCAAACATTATGCCAAGCTATGTCCTCCACTTCCATTCCCTCGCTGCTACCCAGCCGGCTTGAACATAATGGTCTTGAGTCGGGGTGCAACTCTACCAGACCTTTTGGGGGGCTGACACACTAGGCAGTGGAGGCAAAGCTAATACTTTAAACAATCAGGAGCAAACTTATCATCAGAGCCAATAAAACAAAATAGTGACCAACTGTGTATTTGAAACACATTGGACAAAACCAATACTATTAGAGCAAACATAATTGTGTGGGTTTGTCATTTATAGACTACCTACACAAAACCCTGAAGAAGGGTTTGAGAGAATTGAAGTAACAAGCAGGCTGACAAAGCACATTAAACACATTTTCGTTAAGTTATTTCAAAATGTTGGGCCTTTATGGCAATTCTCTCACAATTAATTCCTGGCAGGATAATGTGCTCATTACAGGGCTTATTAACAAGCCCCTTGCGTTGCTGGTACGCCACGTTGTGTGACGCTCTGGCGGCGCAACCTGCTGCCCGTTATGTGCAAGGACATGTAAAGCCACCCTGCGTGGTTTTACATGTGTTTGTAAATATCGCCCTTTCTCCCGCAACACTTTGCATGTAAGGGACATGACATGGGTGTTACTGTGGGTGTCTCAGGTAACACCCATGTATTCGGATGCATTTCCAGATTTACGAGAAATTGTAAACCTGGAAATGTGTCAGAATGCTATGCCGCCTCACGAGTGGTGTGGTGTGGCGAGGCGCAATGAGGAGAAATGTTTACATTTCTCCTCGTTTTTTTCCTCTTTCAATGCGCGCTGCATTCTATACCATGGATGGAAAGAGAAAATCCCCTGATTTGATTGTTTTGGTGCAGGAAGGTGTCCCCTTCCTGCATAAAACAATCTCCCCATGATGCAAGTAATCCTTGCACCATGGTGCAAAGGGTGCATGCACTGGCACATGGCAGCTGATTGTGCTCCAACGCAGGAGAAACACAGGAATGCAACATATTGTTATAAATATGTCACATCCCTGTGCTTTGAAAGTGACTCAGTGTGGCACAGTGAAATGGCTTGCACCACACACTGAGTCACTTTTATTGTAGATATGGCCCCATGTATTTAATATTGCATGTATAGACGGTGCTTTTACCCTATTGATGGCCAAGGGTATGTTTTCAGTCTGCTCATCAGGATGTTGCAATGTTGCAACATATGCTTGTTAGAGGGTGCACTCATGCACAGGTCTCAGAACAGTGAGTTTAGTGGGTTAGCACACCTGGTTGGAGTGTATGACTAGCAAGTGACAAGTTTGATTACTAATTCATTGTTCATTCCTACCAAAATAGATGGAATATTACTCAGTTGGCAATATTATAACATAATATTTGCCCTGGCATCAATCTGCACTATCTTAAGCATAACATAATTGTTGTTAGTACCCCTCATTGAGCAGTTCTCATACGTAATGCATAATTGAGCTTCATCCATGCAGCAAGCCAGCAAGCTGGTGCTTTGTCCTGTGTCTATGTCACTCCAAAAAAAAAAAATAGTGTTTTGTAATAGCACACATTATACTAACCAGCTATTAATTCTCTTTTAAGACCCACAGCACATACAGTATCAAAGCCACTAAAATATATTAGTGGTAAATCTTGAATTGGAAATGTGTTTGATAAAATCCGTAATTTGTTGCTAATTTCTTCAGAACACCTTCTGGGAGAATGACTAGAGTCTCTGTAAAGGTGGCTCTTAAGTGTTTTTTAGTAATTACAGGAAAACGTGTGATGTACACATTGAAACACTGGAACGTGTTGTGCACAAAGTGTGTTTCCCTTGTTTAATGCATTTGAATAAACTATTATGCTCAGACTTATGCTGCATTTGACACCCCTGAGTTAGTTTGCTAGCAGAGTTAGGGTTCACAAGTATTTTGCCGACAAACTACACTAGTTAGAAAGGAACGGCACAGTAACGCAATCCCTATGCATAGAAAGTGCTGCTGTTACGCTGTACTTTCTTTCCATAGATACCCTTCCAGCAATTCTACGTTTGTTTGCACAATGAGAAGCTGATCGTTGTGGTTCTTGCTTTAGACTGCAGAGGTGTGCTTCAGGTTACACATACTTTTTTTTATATACAGCATTTACATAGCCAGGCTGTCTCTCTGTATACCCAGAGGTTCTGCACCAGAACCCTGAGCTATCCTTCGTGGGACAATACTTCTTCACCAACAGACAGGAGCCACAAAACACTATTACTGCTTGATTTATTCCAAAATTGTCAATAGCCCTGTATGTATTAAGCACCTGTAGGCAACCACTGAACCCAATGAAAACCTATACAAGCCACGTATCACCACAAATGACCACAGCACAGAAAGACCTCATTCTCCTGGACCTCTCTGCAGCATTTGGGAAGGTTTGCCATCCCATCCTTATCTGATGCCTGCAGGAGATGTGCATCCAAGGACCCGCTCTCCACTAAATCTGCTCCTTCCTGATAGGCAGAACATAAGCTGTCAGCCTGGCCCCATACTCATCGGAAACTTAACTTGCAAACTTGTGTAGTAGATCTTAACTTCATCATCCTGTCATCACAGGACATGGAGACTCAGCCCTTGTATCCCAAAAAAAGGAAGGAGGGTAAGGGGCAGGAGCAGCATTCCCTGACTCGCTGGCTCATGTGGAGGTCCCCAAAGAGAACCGCCATATTAATATTATTTTTTTATTACAATTTTGGCAAGATGTGCAGACCACTATCAATGTTTGTGGTCATCTTCAGAACAGCCCCTGTGGTCCACGAACCCTCAGCAAGAACTCATGAACCTTTGTTGGGCATCTGGTGTGTGAATTATGGTTTGCATGGCTATTGAGCAAGTTATGGATTGAATGCCAATGAATTTCAGAGGGTTTCAGTTGTAAAGTGATTATGTGTAACTCTCTCTCTCTCTCTCTCTATATATATATATATATATCAATTCAATTCAACGAAACTTTATTCGGATATCCAAGTATCCATAAAAGTACAAATACATAAAATCACTGCAAGATTAAAAAAAAAAATCATAAGATCACATGATGCATACAAATTCATGGGTCAAGCATAGTCTGTCTTGCTCGGATGGCTATAAGCAAAAAAGTACCGATACAAAGTTAATATCATTGGATAAGCATTTTCCAAGCTAATAGCTTTACGTTTTTTAAAATACGGAGTTAAGAACCATTTAATATATGTCATATAAAATTTACAAAAGAATAAAAAGTGCAACGCAGATTGACCACTCAGGCCATCACACGGGCAGGGCGAAGAATCAAGTTCGTTGTGGTGGCCCGGGGGGAAATCAAAGTACAAATTTAATTGTGCCAGCCCTTAAACTGAATAATAAGCCCCGCACCCAGTGACTCATCGGAAGTGTCAAATAACGAGGCATGGGTAGAGTTAAAAAATCATGGGCCAAATATGTAGAGACAGTAGTCTTTGAAGATTCCCTGCATAATCTTTCTCGGTCATACAGTGTGTATAGAGCATGTCTTAATTCATTTTTATGTGGGAGATCATTTGCAGTATCGTTGGTAAAAACACTCCCTTGATTAATGCTGCAAAGGCTATTATACACTCCAAAGAGCCAAAGAATATCCAAACATTTTTCACAGTTCAAACAATCGATGATGATGTCTCTAGTGAGTGATGCCGCAGGGTTCTTTCAGATAGAGAGCCAAAAGAGGGCAGGGCGGGCACGAACAAAGTCTTCAATAAAATTCAAATTTAATTCCTTATGACAAACATATTGTGTGGTGGAGATAGGGACGCAGAGCATCTTCCTGAGAAATCTATTCTCTTCAAATTGGATGGGTCCGCTCTTAGCCACACCCCAAACCTCCGCGCCATAAGTGGCAACGGGAACACACTGGGCTTTATACATTTTTTAAATATACTACCAGTATTTTTGGAATGGGGTAAGCTGAGGATTGAGTTAATGGCCTTTGAGAACCTACCTCTGGAGTGAGCAATATGCTCAGTCCAGGAATTGTTTGCAACAAAGACCACCCCTAAATATAGAAAACTATTAGTAGACCACCGCTTATCAGCGCCCACCGAGATACAACCTAACTGTCATTTCTTAGGGCCACGGGACATAATAAAAGATTTCTTAAAATTAGTTTTTGGGTCAAGAGACCCAATGTAATCAGCAAACCCCTTCACCAGAATACGTAAAGCATTCGAGGTGCGGCCCATAAGGACCGCATCGTCTGCGTAAAGCAGAACAGGAAGAGATTTGCCCATAATTTTCGGGACGTCATGCGAAAGAGGGGTAAGGTCTTTGTGCAGCCCGTTGATATAAATAATAAAAAGAAGAGGGGCCAACACGCACCCTTGTATGACCCCTCTTTGGACTTTTATGGCGTTTGTCACTTCGCCCCCCTGACCGATCCTGACACAAGCATTAAGGTCCTTGTGCAAGTAAGCCAAATAATGCACAAGGGGCTCATCTAGACCATATTTCAGAAGAGCTGTCCAGGGTTTCGATCTATTAACGAGATCGAAAGCAGAGGACAGGTCCATAAATGCAAGATAAACTGCCGATCTACGTGCAATATTATATTTGCCTAAAATTAGGTTTAAATTAAGGCACTGCTCAATGGTTGCAACCTTGTTACCGAAACCTAAGTGGCAGCGCTCCAAAATACCATTGTCCTCAGTCCAGCTCGAAATCTTATTATATAAAATCCTGCCAAGAATGTTTAAAGTATTATCGATAAGAGAGATAGGTCTGTAACAGCTAGGTTGAGAGCGGTCTCCCTTTTTAGAAATAGGGACGATAATACTTGATGACCAGGTGGGGGAAGAGGGGCAAGGGTAAGATTATTAAAAACATTTAAAAGAAGCGGTGCCCAGACTTCTAAGTTTGATTTGATAATGTCAATGGATAATCCATCAGGGCCAGGTGCCTTATTCCCTGCACTCTGATTAATGCCGTCTTTTACCTCAGAAAGAGTTATGTCAACCCTCGGTGGGTGGCAAAAGGACATTGGGGCCGACTCCGAGTGTGGTGCGGCATAAATGACATCAAAATTATTCACCCATGCTTCACCTGTAATGGTACAACTGATCGGAGTCAGGAACTCACCAGAACAACGGAGGTCCTTGACAGCGGCCTCAAAAGGCATTTCCCTTCTTTAGATCAGCTGCTCTGGCCAGTGCATCCCAACGGTCTTCGAGGATCTCTGTTTTTCTTTTATTTATGGTCGCTCTATAACTGCGTCTTCCTTCTGTCACTTCAATGGGACAATTTGGTCTAGAAGACAATGCCCTGCGCAGTTCCCTATTTGCCACTGAGCACTCACAATTGAACCATCTGGGGCCTAATTCAGTTTCCCTACGGGGTGCTGATAATAAAGATTTAGAGGCTGAACAAATCTTAACAAAGTCACAGACGGCCTTGGGATGAGGGACCGTGTCTGACAAACATGAGTTAAAGAGATATAAGTTATCTCTAACTAGGACACGGAACACTTCCTTAATGTTGATACCCCGCCATCTGAGTCTGAGTTTATCTGTCGTGGGGGATAGGTTCCTGGCACCGCACTCCTTATTGAAAATGGGCCGTGATTCCAAACTCATAACAACCCTAATAGGGTTGTGATCCCCTTGACTCATTGGGATAACAACGCCCTCTGATAAACAATCAGCAAGGCGAGGTGAGACAAAGAAATAATCAATGATGGAGGAACATCCCCTGCCTCTGAAAGTTGGCACTAACTGGGCATTCGGTGAGAAATTGGCAACAATATCCATAACATTTTGCAAGCTGTAGGAGCTTAAAAAAGAGCGCAGTGCGACGCCCCTTTGACAAGAAGTGCTTTGCTCATTCGGCCTGATATGCAAAGGGGCATTGTTAAGCCTGGCATTAAAATCTCCGCCCAACAAGATACCACTGACTATGTCAAAATCTTGCCTGGACTCTAAGTTGGCAATAAAATTAAAAATTAATATTAAATAAGTCAATAAAATTCCTGACGTGTTAAAATCATTATTATAAAAATTAATCAAAAAGAATGAAACTTTCCGTTTAAATAAAAGAGCTTGGAAATGTAAATTATCAGTTGATATATTCCTAACACACCCACCGGCAGCAATATTAATCCACATCGATAGGCTACCAGAAGGGCGGCCCAATCTTGGTTTAGCAGCTAAGATGTTATGCCACTGGAACCCATTAAGGCGCAGCTCTTGTGTAGCCCAGCTCTCCTGAAACATTACGATATCCTGCTGGTTTATTAGGCTAAGCCACACTGGGTCTTCTAACCTTGATTGGATGCCTGCTATGTTCCAGGTCAAAACATTTAAATCGTTAGCTCCCACTGTTCTAGTCGATCTGGCTAAATTATTAGAAATAATAGGTGGGGATAAAGAAGGAGGATCTCTTGCATTCTGTGCATGATGAGTTTGTGGGGGTGATTGTCAGTCAGGAATATCCAGGTCTGACAGGGCAGAGAAGCAGTTTGCCAAAGGCAAATCTACGGGCACATCAGGATGAGGACAAGTGGGAGGTTCATAAAAAATAACCCAAAGGGAGAGCACAGATATCAGTACATGGTGCAAATGTTTGCCCTCGTGAGCATAAAACATTACGCACCGTCTGAGGCCTACGAAAATTGATAACAATACAGTCTCCCATGATGTTTTTTGGGGATTGGCCAACCCACCCCACTCTACGCACCATTAAAATTCATGCAGGTTGGAGGGATTGAAACCTTTATATTTCTTAAGCCAGTCCACACACTTGTTCCGCAAATCAACCCACGACTCCCTCCCGCTGCCTGATAAAAACAAGGGACACCCACCAAAATTAAAACATAAGGACAGGAAGCCGGGGGGAAGGTTCAGAACATCAGTATTAGAATAATTGTTAGGAGGCACCGTTCTTGCATTAGCCGGTCTATTCTTATGCCCACAAACATTGGGAGGATGGGAGCCCAAATACAAAGATGAGGGCTACTTAGTACAATCCTCCGACCCAAGACCAGGAACAACAATAGGCTTTGGAGCTATAACTTCCTGATTTTTAGTACGTAATTTACAAGCGCTAGCCACCGTAGTCACCGTAGTATGATCAGTAGTTAAAGGGGGAAAACAACCTCCAAGACTTTTTTTGGCAGATTCTGGTGTGATCAGGCGTTCCAATTGGTCCACTCTCTTTTGCAGAGAACTAATGTTCTTCTCCTAGAGGGCCTTTATGTAACTCATCATAGTTCTCATACCAGACTCCAAGGCATCCATAATGTTATCTGTTCTCAATATAGGTGGGACATCATCAGTCTGGGTACCCGTAGAAGAAGTCGTCACTACAGGTGTAGAGTGGTCCATGCTTCTTACAAATTTGGGTGGGTTTTTAGGTTTTAAATTAGGGAGGACAACCCGCTTCCGTTTTGCCGTGGGCTCCTGTAGCTTTGTTGAGGCCATGGTTTTAGGAGCATGCGCCCGGGTGGCGAATCTGGGACCATTAGGTGGGGCAGTGGGGGGAGTATCCATAATCAGTAGCGTTGGCGATAAGGAAGGCATTACTTCAGGCAGTGGCTGTAAGTTCGACGTTAGAGAAGGGCGATGATGGGGGATATCACCCTGATTTAACGCACCCAGGGATGCGCGTCTTTCAGCAGTTAAAAGGTCCAAAGACAGACGCTGTTCAGTGAGCTCGATTTCATGTGTGAGTAAACTTTCGGCCCTAACAATGAAGGCATCCAGAGTTCCTACTGCTCCCTTGCCCTTAGTCATAATAAATTAGTGCTGGTGGCGCCCCCACAAACAACAACAGTTATTGACAAATAAGTTTAATGAATGATCAGAGTGAGTACGCTAAAATATAATCATCAGTACCTTCTAGCCGATAATCCCCAGCCCAGGCTCCTCCGGGCTTTGACGGGCCCGCCCTTGGCCCGGGCTTTGCTCGGGTGCGCCCTGGCGCGTGTTCAGCGCAGCGGATTCCGTGAGCAGTAATGTAGGGCCGGTGGGCCAGTGGGCGGGCCTCGGGCACAGGTGCGTAGAAGCACGGGCTCCTGGGAGTTGGAGTCCTGTGCTGGCGTGCTCCTCTTGCCCTAGCAGCCAAAGGTGAACCAATGCGGCAATCCCCTGTAAATGCGCTCACAATCAGAGTCCCTCTGCGCTTTCAGCAGACTCCGGTGATTTCCTAGGTGAAGCGGGACCCGCCCCAGCAGCCAAAGGTGAACCAATATATATAGTGTTATGTACAGCTGCGGCCCATACAGGTAGGAGTGGTGGGGCGGCGCAAGCATAAGGTAAGGTTTGTTTTATTTTTTATCATATTTTCCCTTTTCCGTTGTCTCAACCCCCCTCCCCCGCCCGCCCCACCGCTCTTACCTGTGTGAGCCATGCCTGGTTCATACCTTAAAGATACCACCATAATACAGGCATAAAGACAAGGTTGAAGATTTAAACTCTGATTCTGAGATTTGCAGAATTCGAGTGACAATTACAGCACCACTACCCTGGTGTGGCTTATTATCTTTTCTGAGTTCTCCGCTTCAGAACGACGCTTTCCCTGAAATTGGTATTTATTTCAGCGAGTACTGAGGGGCACATTTACAAGCCCCGAACGCCACTTTTGCGCCGCTGATGTGTCACTTTTGTGATGCAGCGGCTGCGCAAAGGCAGCGCCAAGCTGGGGGTATTTACAACGTGACGCATCTAGGAAGATGTGTCACGTTGTAAAGCCCTGCACCACATGAAGGTTTCGTGTGGGCGTTCTGGCGCAGGGGGGGCGCAGTTCCAGCGCGGGAATGCCTCGGAAAAGTGGCTGAGTGAAATCTACAAGATTTCACTCAGTCACTTTTCCGACCCTGCTGCGTCAAAACCTAATGCCTGCTTGTAGCAGGCGTAAGGAGTGACGCAGCACAGCTAGTATAGGGCCCCCGCGAGCAGTGCTGGATTTGCGACACGACTCCGGCACTGCGTCACCTTTATGGCATCAGATGCGTCACGCATCTGTCTATTTTTGCGCCATGCTGCGCCGCATTTTAAATGCGGCGCATCCATGGTGGCGCAAGAGGGGGCAGATTTACAATAACTGGTGCATCCCTGCATATCAGCAGGGATGCGCCAATTATTTTGCGCCACGACAGACACCGCTTGCGACACCATGGATGGGCCGCATTTACAATGCGGCGCACCATGGCGCAAGAATAGACAGATGCGTGACGCATTTGATCCTGTAAAGGTGGTGCAGTGCTGGAGTCGTGTCGCAAGCGCAACACAACTCCAGCACTGCTCGGGGGGGCCCTATACTAGCTGTGCTGCGTCACTCCTTATGCCTGCTACAAGCAGGCGTAAGGTTTTGATGCAGCGGGGTCAGAAAGTGACTGAGTGCACTTTTCCGAGGCGTTCCTGCGCCGGAACGCCCCCCGTGCCAGAACGCCCACATGAAACCTGACGCAAGTTTCATGTGGCGCATAACTTTACAACGTGACGCATCTTCCTAGATGAGTCACATTGTATATACCCCGCAGCATGGCGCTGACTTTGCGCTGCCGCTGCGTCACAAAAGTGACGCAACGGCTGCTCAAACGCGGCATACAGGGCTTGTAAATCGGCCCTGAGGTGTCTGCCATGACGCAAAATAACTGGTGCATCCCTGCTGATATGCAGGGATGCGCCAGTTGTTGTAAATCTGCCCCTGAATGTTTAGCATTTATTTATGAGCATTTTCTCCTCATGCGCTTCACCTGGTTTTCCATGGCGAAATCTGTCAAGGGAAAATGTTGTACTATAGTTATAGATACAAATTCCAGAATCCAATTGGTGCATAAACTTCTGTTGACACTCTGAAGGAAATTAAAAAGACAACTTGGAACCAGAGCCAAAATAAAGTCTGTAAAGTTGTAGAAGGAAGGAATAGGTTATGTTAACAGAGAATTGTTCATGTCTGTGTTGCTATTATTATTGCCAAGTAGTGCTGTAGGGTTCAAGTATATTGTGCTGCATTTTAATTGTATTTCTATAACGCATAATACTCCTTGCGAGACACTTGCTACTCTGTGAGAGTGCTGTGGATGGAGCGTGTTTGTCATTTAAAGGTTGTGTGCATGTTATGCATGATTTCAAATCGTGCTCTTGCCATGTGTTGTCACTAGAGGTGGATAAGCCAATCAATTTACAGAAACAGATGAGCTAGTGCTGAGACAAGGGCCCGGCACGGTTCTTAGAGCCCATGCACGAGGCGAGATCTGAAAATGTTTGCTATGGAAATCACAAAACAAATATCATGTAAAATAAGATAAAGTTGTTCAAAATTCACAAAAGTGTATTCCTTTAACATGTGAAGCTTTGACATTAATATGTCACATTATAGCATTGCACTGAGAACTAATTATTCAAATATATGAGGTAAAATGAGTTTTGGTGAAATAAAATATTTGCCTAGGATCACACAATTTCGCAGACGAAGCCGCAATTTATCCAGGTTATCTAGTTTCATTTTGTACAAATCAGCCAGATTTCAAAGTGTCTTGGGCCTGCCAAGCATTGGGAAAGCACTATAACAATGACAATATGACACAATATAACTGTCTTGCTCAATTACATCTTAAAACAAAGGTATTCATGTTATTTCCCCTTTTTTAGAAGTTAAACCGTGACAAGTAACTGCTGCTGTGTGTTTGTCAATGGAGAGGGTGCAGAGATATGCTAATGAGGCCTTTTGTCGGTCGAGGACCTGTGTTTGTTCTTTGTATTATCAAACTTGAAAATAAAGTTTAAAAAAAAAATGAGGCCTTTTGTCTGTCTCCACCGACGCCTTGCAAACAGGCTGAAGAGAGGTTGACTGTAGGAGCACATAAAAAAATTTCATTTTTTAAAAGACCTGATTACGTCCTCCGGGTTACAAGTTCCATAGGATATAATGGAATTGTAATGTGGCGGACAGGATATTCGCCACGTTTGTTATGGAGTGACACTGTATCCCAAACTTGTAATCAGGTCCAAAGTCTCCTCCACTTTTCAAAAGTGTTTGACTGGCCTGCGAAGTACAAAAGCCCCAGCGTACACTTCTGCGTAAGGAACCCTGTGCCCTGAGGCTGTAGCAGCCCGGGCTACAGAGCGCAACAGGGGTAAAGGGGATGGGGGCTAAACCCCTTTTAGCCAAGTGGGTGTTGTGCCCCTGGTCTCAAAAGATGCAACTCTGCAATGACAGTACCAAAGAGCACCAGAGGCCTATTTACAAATCTGTTTTAGAGTATGTAAAGTGGTACTTCTCTAGCACACTTTATCATACTCTTACATGTGATGTGGCCCCAAAACATGTAAAATGGGAATAAAATACGAACAGCTAGATACAATTGGTACAGACAGAAAGAACAGTGCCCTCTTTGGACTTTTACTAATTGAGAGTTGGAAGTTTCGGTGCTGAGGCACAAAAGCGTGTAAGAGTACCCCAAAGAGTGCTCCACTAGTACTTCCGCCTGTACTCACATACGCTTGTGTGAACAGGGCCCCTCTGTGCCTGTAGCCTAGCCTAGACAATCACCCCAAACTTTAAACTTTTCAGGATAAGACACCTTCACTTTCACAGAGTAGCCCCTTATAGAAGGCACACAATCTTTTCAATAAAGTCCCAGATACATGCGGATGTCCTGTGGAAAGTAGTGCCAAAAATTGTGAGAATGGAAAACCAAAGATCCATAGAAATCCCCTTCTGTGTGTTAATCCGATGAGGTGAAACAGCAGTCTTGCAAACATTTTCTTTGCTTGCAACTTCTTTTTTTTTTTTGAGTTCAAAAGAAGTTTATTAATCATAATATATAATGTAGCATACATAATACAGCAAGAAGAATTATGTGGAAAAAACGGGAAGGGAAGGGAAACGGAGGAAAAAAGAAATCAGAGTAAACTTTATAATGAAGGTAACAGCAACAAACTTATCATGGGCATGAATGAGTAAAAATAAAGAGCAAAATAATTGAGCAATAACGCAAATGCAAAGGAGGATATGCAGGTAATAATGTTGAAGAAAAAAGGAAATGACAAGGGTATCAGGGGGGTTTAGAGACTTCCTGCTGAATAGGTCGTGGACAGAATGAACGAGTCTTACAATTATCTAAATACATCGTAACAGGAAGCCAAAGATCTATACGTTTGGCTGCTAACTTGGCAGGAAAAACAAAAGCAGTATCAAGTCTATGATTATGACATACATTATACCACCATGCTTTGAAAGAAATGGCAGAAGAAGTTTTCCAATTAATAGTAATCTGTTGAAACGCAACAGCCAAAAGCAAATCAACAATATGAACATGAAGATCAATCCCATCCCAACATGTGGAAAGACTACCTAAAAAGAGATGGGTGGGAGACAAGGGAATGTGGGTATGAAAAATAACATTAATTTGAGCCCAAACCTGTAACCAGAAATTATGTACATGCTTGCATAGAAATAACATATGAAAAAAAGTAGCATTAGGTGAGGAGCAAGACCAACAAACATCTGGAGTGGTAGGGAATCGTTTGTTGAGGGTAAAAGGAGTGTAGAGCAATCAATTGTAAATGAAGAAAATGGATTGCGTTAATGACGCCGCTCTTGATGATTTACGGACCTTTATCCAAATCCTGTCCCAGAAGGAGACTGACCATGACGTGGAAAAGTCATGTTCCCACTGCTCCTCCACCTTAGGTTTAGGCCTAGGAAGGGTATGAGCATGGAGGTGCTTGTAGAGAATAGAAGCTTTAGGGAGAGTTCGTAGGGTGGAGTGAAGTGGAAGAGTAAGGTCAGGAGAAATGGGAGGTAATAACGCCTGCACGAGTTGTGTGTAAACTTCCATTACCGCTGTTTTAAGTAAGAGGTATTTGGGAGCAAAGGATGAGGGTAAATCAAAGGTAGAACACAAGGTGTGAAAAGGCAAAAAGGTGGAATGTGAAAAAAGCTGTGAAATCCAGAGCAGTCCCTTAGACCTCCAAGACTTCCAATAAAAGGGTTTACGATGAATTAAAAGGTATTTGTTATGCCAAATAGTGGATGAGAGAAAATCAGCAACAGACGCAGGAGGGGGAGGATTAGAAGATAAGAGGAGTTTGACAGTGAATTTATGAATGGGAGTAGGGATTGAGGAGGGTTTGCGAGAAAAAGAAATGTACTCAGCAAAGGAGAAGGGGGAAAGAAAGAGGCGCTCAACCTTAGTCCACAGAGGGCATGGGGAAACAGGGTCCTGCAACCAAAAGGAGGCCTGACGCAGTAAAAAGGCCTTCTGGTATGCTGGAAAGTCCGGAAAATTAACTCCGCCTTCAGAAGCAGGGCGAATAAGCCTGGCAAGGGACATTCTGGGTTTTTTGTTATGCCATAGGAAGGAGGATAAAATTGATTTGATTTTCTTTAAAAATTTAGCTGGGATTGGGACAGGGATATTAGAGATTGTGTATAAAATAATGGGAGATAACATCATCTTAATTGTGTCCAGCCGACCCCACCATGACAGGTAGAGAGGGTGCCACCGAGCTGTAAGGTCAGTTATTTTCTGAGTGCATTTAGTCATGCATAGGGAGACGGTGTTTGATATGGAAGGGGTGATGTGCAATCCTAAATATTTAATATGGGAGGGACTCCAAGCAAAATTGGAGGCAGTGAAATCAGATTTAAAGGTAAACTTCGTAAGGGGTAGAATCTCACATTTGTCATTATTGAGCCGATAGCCAGAAATTGAGGTATAGTTCCGCACTTCCTCTAATAAAGCAGGAAAGGAGATAGTGGGATTTGAAATGAAAAGTAAAATATCATCGGCGTATGCCGCGAGTTTAATAGAAGACTCTACAGTTTGAAAGCCATGAATGTTAGGGTTCTGGCGGAGTTTGGAGAGGAAAGATTGAAAAGAAAAGGCGAAAGGGGGCATCCTTGTCGGACTCCTCTACCAAGGTCAAAATAGGAGGAGATTTGACCATTCGCAAATACTGCAGCCCGTCGATGAGAGTACAACAATTAAACTAGGGAAATAAATTTAGGGCCAAAGCCAAACCATCCAAGAGTGTGAAAGAGGTAGGGACATTCGACCCTGTCAAATGCCTTCTCGGCATCCAGGGATATTGCTGCAAGAGAATGTTGGAGATGAGACGATTTCGACAAAATATTAAATAAAAGTCTGGTATTGTCGGTAATGTAACGACCTTTGACAAAACCGAATGTCTGACAAAGTATCGAAATCCACAATATCGATGTACAAAAATATCGGAACAAATATATCGAAATCAAAAATATCGGGTTCCTATACTTAACTAGATATATACACAAATATCGATTTTTAAATATCGATATACAAAAACATTGTTTACTGTGATATCGACTACATTAATATCGGAATACAAAAATATCGCTTTCTACAAAAAATAATGACATTAACAAAAATATCGACTTCAAATATATCGTGCACATAAATATCGGATTATAAAGTATATCGACTTTTTATAAGCATTTCTTAACATAATTAATTAACGCTTTATATGTTTTCACATCAAAATAAACATACAATACTTTCATTTATACTATAGACACACTATAAATTCATCAAATATTTACTATTGGTATAATTATATCACCTACACATATAAAAATATTCTATGCTAGTTTGTATACTTTTATAATTATTTTTGGTTTTTCAATTCTAATACAAAGTAATCACAACTGAAATTCAAATATACTAACTAACCAATCACAGCCCTAATTTTTTTAATGAACCAATAGCAAAGTAATTACTACTGACACTCCCCTATATAAGCAATGAAAATGTAAGCACAAACTACTTGCCAAAAGTCACTGAAGGAGATTCATCTCTATCCGAATTGCTGCACAACAACTAGAAGAACCAGACTATCAACCTACTATTACATCTTCTAAGTAAGTAAATAAAATAGAAACAGCATTATTTGCTAATACTACTTACTTACCTGCTAAATACCCAGTGCCCCTTTGCTATTCATACTACTTAACATGCTAAATAATGATATAAAAATATTTTTTTTAGATACTACCACTACTGATTATTCTACTCAAAATAAGTGTGAACAAAGCATAGGAATACAGATTCTAAAAACTATGTAAGTAATTTCACATTGTTTCATTATGTGCACATTAATCTAAACACACAGAAATAATGACTTTTGCACACCATCTTTCTATTTTTCTGTAGATTCTACTACTGAAAACTGCACTACTACTGAACTAAGGACATCAGTACTATTTCTACAATACTTTTTACTAAGTAAGTAAATAAAATAGAAACTGCATTATTTGCTACTACTACTTAATTACCTGCTAAATACCCAGTACCCCATTGCTATTCATTGTAGTTAACATGCTAAATAATTATATACAACTATTTTTTTAAGATACTACGACTACTGAATATTCTACTCAAAATAACTGTGAACAAAGCATAGGAATACAGATTCAAAAAACTATGTAAGTAATTTCACATTGTTTCATTATGTGCACATAAATCTAAACACACAGAAATAATCATTTGTGCCCCACATATTTCTTTTTTTCTATAGATTCTACTACTAAAAACTGCACTACTACTGAACTAAGGACATCAGTACTATTTCTACAATACTTTTTGCTAAGTAAGTACATAAAATAGAAACTGCATAATTTGCTACTACTAATTATTTACCTGCTAAATACCCAGTGCCCCTTTGCTATTCATACTACTTAACATGCTAAATAATTATATACAACTATTTTTTTTAGATACTACGACTACTGAATATTCTACTCAAACTAACTGTGAACAAAGCATAGCAATACAGATTCGAATAACTATGTAAGTAATGTCACATTGTTTCATTATGTGCACAAAAATCTAAACACACAGAAATAATCAGTTGTGCTCCACATATTTTTATTTTTCTGTAGATTCGACTACTGAAAACTGCACTACTAATGAACTAAGGACATCAGTACTATTTCTAGAATACATTTTACTAAGTAAGTATTATGCAACTGAAATAAATGTGGAAAAACCATACAAACATTTATAACTGTTCTAATTATTTTCTATTATATATTGTTTATTTACAGAGCAAACACGGCAAATAGATATACAGACATCATACAGAACTTCACATTCTAAATAATACTGATACAAATCACAAAGTAAGTATATTAAAGAACATATTTACCAGATAATGTTTTAAATAACCTACCAACATGGTGATTAAGCTAACACATATGTTCCTTATTTTTTTAAGATAACACTACAAACTACTCTCCAGAAGCTGAAGAAACAATTATACTGCCAAATACAAACCTTAAAAAATATGTAAGTATCCTCACAATGTAATCATGAAGATACACTTTTGTAGTAGAAATGAGCTCTAACATTGCAAATATACCTAAACATTAATTAATAATATACTACTTTCATGTTTCTCATAACAGCTACAACAACATCACAACCATTTATCCTCAACTAAAGAAGCAAGAAACTCCTAAGTTTTGCTGTACATTCTAAAACACGTAAGTATAAACATTCCTACTTATCACTAACATAGATTATTTATCACATTTAATTTGACATTAACTATTATATATATATATATGTTTTATAGATATACAAAGTACAAAATGACCGAAGGAGCCGAATTTGTGACCAGCCAAAAAGGAAAACTATTACTATGCTACATGGGTTACACGTACACACAAGAAAAGCAATATGGCATGAAAGTTAATTGGAAATGTTGTAAATATTATTCGAACAAGTGCTATGGAAGAGCAACAACTAGAGAAGCTACAGTACTATATACTAGGGAACACAATCATCCACCTAATATTACTGAAATAGAAGTTAGAACAGCTTTGGAAAATATAAAAGAAGCTAGTACAGGTTCCCAAAAGCAAACAAATGTCATTTTAAAAGAAGCCATTCCTAAAATCCCAAAAACAGCCACAACCCAAATACCAAATATCCTGTCCTTAAAAAGAACTATAGCACGAACTAAAAAAGCTACAACTGCTACAACACCATCTCCCAGAACATATCAGGATATAAATTTAACTGCAAACCAAATAATAACTTTAAATAAACAACCATTTATAGTTTATGACAACGAAAACAATGACAAAAGGCTTATAATTTTTGGGACCAATATGAATTTAGTTAAACTGCAGCAAAGCCAATATTGGATGATGAATGGAACATTTAACATCTGTCCCAAACCATTTTTCCAATTATACACAATACATGGCCTCTACCACAACTGCAACATCCCTTTGCTATATGCACTATTGCCAAACAAAAACAATTCAACATATATGGAATTATTAAATATCATAAAACAAAAAACGAATGATTTTTCCCCAGAAAAAATCATTCTTGATTTTGAGCATGCAATGCTCTCAACTATTCTAAAAATCCACCCCCATACCTGCATCCAAGGCTGCTATTATCATTTCAACCAGTGTTTATGTAGACACCTTCAAAAAACTACCCTAAGTGTTGAATATGCTACAAATTCATCATTTGCTTTCCAAATCAAAAAACTCATTGCACTTGCCTATGTCCCTGCAACAGATGTAGCTGAACATTACAACATTATTATAGACAGTCCATTCTACAAACAAAACAAAGCTAGATTAAGTCCTTTTCTCGATTACTTTGAAGACACCTGGGAAGGCAGACTCCACAGATTTGGCCACAGACAAAATCCAAAATTCCTCATACCCTGGTGGAACATGTACAATAGCGGAGAATCAAAAACTAACAATGCTGTGGAAGGTTGGCACAATGCATTTGTACAATCAACTGGCAGAACCAAACCTACTCTTGAAAAATTCATTAAATGCATACAGAAAGAACAGAGCTATCAAGAATTTAGAATGGACCAATCTGTAACAGAACTTGTCCCAAAAACATCCAAGCAAAATAAACAAATGCACAAGTACCTGGAAGAACAAGTTAAACTTTACCCTAATACAAAAGGCATAGAATACCTAAACATCATAGCCAAAACACTACTGTAAATAATTCTCAAACTGTTATAAAACACCAAAAGTATCACCTAAGTATGCAAAAATATGTAACGTGAGCTTCTAAAGTATTTAATGTATGCAATATATAAAGATATTATTATAATATATGCACACATTAAAACTAAATAACAAGTTAAAAACAATTCCATAATAAATATGAAATTACCCACCCACACAAAAATAGAAAACAATGACTTACCAATTATGTTGTCAATCCAATAACGTCCTTCTCCACCAAAGTAATCCAGGTAGTGCAAAATTAACCCCAAAAAAATGTAAAAATACAACTATTCCAAAATTAAGAAATCCACGTGGTCCTTAGCCATCGAATAACCATAAAAAACCCGAAAAAGTAGAAAAATAGAAAGAATCGCTCCTGGAAACCCGAAAAATGTAAAGAAGTGTTTGTAAATCAGTGTTGAATGAAACAAACAAACACTTCCTTAAAAAAAAAACGGAACTTCCGATGTAGCGTACACCTATGACAAAAACATAGAAAACAGACATTCTCACCCACATAAATTAGCTAGTAATTAGATACCAACATATTAACATTGATGATTTAATTTTAGATATACCCTAAAAGACTAAAATTCACTCTATAAATAAATAGTTAACTAACTAACATGACGTGTATATACCATACGTAAATCTCTGTTTTCAAAATCTAAAACATAACTCCCTCACATTCAACAACACTAAATATAAGGTCACTAGTCTAAAAACATCATAAAAATACACATAAAACATATAAAATCAACCTTACCTGATGCGACGTGAAGTGTCTCCCAACCGCAATCAGCCCTTCTTCCAAATAACCCAAAACGACCTAACCCGGTTACAAAATAAAGCACCCAAATGCAATAAAATAGCCCCAAGTTTAAAATATAATATCTATACTGAACCAAATATGTTAAAAAAATATAATATTTAATGTTATTGGAAAAAAATATTTTCTTTAATCCTACAATGATTTCATTAACAAAAATGTACATGAATGTAATAATTAAAGATTATGAAAACAATAATGTTTATGTTAACAATGTCTAGAAATATAAGTACATTGTCACAAAAGAAAATAATGTAAAAAAGTGTAAAAAATGTGTGACTTATATTATAAAAATTTGATCTTCACAAATGAAGCAGAAAAAAGCTTAATTGAAAAGTACTTGTGATATTTATATTTTTTTCTGACATAACAATATGTAAAAGAGATAATAAAGAATGTTAATTTCTGTAAAAAAAATTACAAAATAATAATGCTTCTGTATAGTTGTTTATGATTGTGTTTATAAAAAATTTTTTTAAAAGGAAATGTGAATAAAAAAATTGTTGTATGAAAAAATATTTTATTTTTGAAACATAAATAAAATAAATGTTTCTACAATCATGTTGAACAATTTGTATCATTATCTTACTAGAAAGTATCAATCTTATTAATAATTTTTCACTGTATATTAAATGTGAGTATATGTTGGACTCTAATAATGTAATGATTCATATACCAAATCCAGTGTACATTAAATTAGAGTAGGTGCTGCACACTAATGACATAATAATTAATATTCCTACTGCATTCTACATTAAATTTGAATATGTGCTGGACACTAATTAATTATAAAATAATATTCCAACTGCAGTCTACAGTAAATTAGAGTTGGTGTAATGTTATATATTTCTAATTTCCTTTAATTGATTGAATGTAAAATAATTATATGTTTACCCTGTACAACTGTACACCAAAAACACAAAACTGACCCTGAACCCTACAAATACCCCTTGACCCAAAAACAGAAAACTGACCCTGAACCCAAGAAATACTCCTTTACCCAAAAACTGAAAACTAACCCAGAACCCAAAAAAAACCTTTTACCTAAAAACTGAAAACTGACCCTGAACCCAACAAATATCCCTTTACCCAAAAACTGAAAACTGACCCTGAACCCAACAAATACCCCTTTACCCAAAAACTAAAAACTGACCCTGAACCCAACAAATACCCCTTTACCCAAATACTGAAAACTGACCCTGAACCCAACAAATACCCCTTTACCCAAAAACTGAAAACTGTCCCTGAACCCTAAAAATACCCCTTTACCCAAAAACTGAAAACTGACCCTGAACCCTAAAAATACCCCTTTACCCAAAAACTGAAAACTGACCCTGAACCCAAAAAATACCCCTTTACCCAAAAACTGAAAACTGACCCTGAACCCAAAAACTGAAAACTGACCCTGAACCCAAAAAAAAAACCCTTTACCCAAATACTGAAAACTGACCCTGAACCCATCAAATACCCCTTTACCCAAAAAACTGAAAACTGACCCTGAATCCAACAAATACCCCTTTACCCAAAAACTAAAAACTGACCCTGAAACCAACAAATACCCCTTTACCCAAAAACTGAAAACTGACCCTGAACCCAACAAATACCCCTTTACCCAAAAACTAAAAACTGACCCTGAACCCAACAAATACCCCTTTACCCAAAAACTGAAAACTGACCCTGAACCCAACAAATACCCCTTTACCCAAAAACTGAAAACTGGCCCTGAACCCAACAAATACCCCTTTACCCAAAAACTGAAAACTGACCCTGAACCCAAAAATACCCCTTTACCCAAAAACTGAAAACTAACCCTGAACCCAAAAAATACCCCTTTACCCAAAAACTGAAAACTGACCCTGAACCCAACAAATACCCCTTTATCCAAAAACTGAAAACTGACCCTGAACCCAACAAATACCCCTTTATCCAAAAACTGAAAACTGACCCTGAACCCTAAAAATACCCCTTTACCCAAAAACTGAAAACTACCCAATCACTCTCAACAAAATCCTTTACCCAATATTAATTATTATTATTTAATTATCAATTAATAATTAATTAACAATAACGTAAATATATGAACTCATTAGCTGTAATAAAAGAATTTAAATAATAATTATAAGTTTTCTAAATTTAATTAACACAAAAATAAATTATATACTTTTAAATAATTCACATAATTAATATAATTAAGTAATTATAATTAATTAATTACCAATCAATTAGTAATTAATAATATGTACTATATGATCTTAAATAATTAACTAATTAATTTACATTAATTACCAATTAGGTATAAATTAGAAATATAGAATAACATATAATAATTAATTAATTATTATTATATTACTTCCCACCCTTATCCCCAATATACCCAATAACCCGCTCCTAAACCTAGATATGTTGTAAAGAAAATAATTTTTTATAAAATGTAAATTAACACAAAAATAATATATGTTAAAATAATTAACCTCATTAATATAATTAACTAATTATTATTAATTAATTCCCAATTAATTAGTAATTAATAATATGGACTATATGATCTTAATTAATTGACTAATTAATTAAAATTAATTACCAATTAGGTATAATTTAGGAATATTGAATAACATATATTAATTAATTAATTATTATTAAATTACTTCCCACCCTTATCCCCTATAAACCCAATAACCCGCTCCTAAACCTAGATATGTTTTTTAAAAAATTTTTTTTATAAAATTTAAATTAACACAATAAAAAAGTATATATGTTAAAATAATTAACCTCATTAATATAATTAATTAATTATTATTAATTAATTACCAATTAATTAGTAATTAATAATATGGACTATATGATCTTAATTAATTAACTAATTAATTAAAAATATTTACCAATTAGGTATAATTTAGGAACATTGAATAACATATATTAATTAAATAATTATTATTACATTACTTCCCACCCTTATCCCCTATAAACCCAATAACCCGCTCCTAAACCTAGATATGTTTTTTTTTAAAAATAATTTTTAAAATATTTTTTTTTTAAGGATACTCCTTTTTTACTACATTTTATGTACAATTATTTTACTTTTTGTTATACTATTGATTATTTCCATTAGTGCACGATATTTTGTATTGTCGATATTTTGTCAAACGATATTATTGTTTTCGATATTTTTTTTTACTTACCTATTCCGATATTTTTGTATCCGATATTTTTGCTTCCCTATATTTGTGACCTTCGATATTTTTACTTCAATATTTTGTCTTTCTGATATTTTTTTTTCGATATTTTGTCTGATTACCGACAAAACCAGATTGCTCTTCACCTAAGAGATCAGGGAGTAGATGGTCCAACCTGATCGCCAATGACTTAGCGAAAAGCTTATAGTCAATATTGACAAGGGATATGGGCCTGTGATTCTTGCAATGCTGCACATCTTTTCCGGGTTTGGATATCAAACAAATGTGTGCATCGGAAAAGGTCCCTGAGGAGGCACCAGATTCAACAAAAGTATTAAGAAGGGAGTGTAATTTGGGAATCAAGAGTTTGGAAAAATGAAGGTAGAACTCAACTGTAAAACCGTCAGGTCCAGGGGCTTTATAAAGTTTAAGACGTTGGAGCGCATTGAGCAATTCTTTCTGTGAGATATCAATTTCTAAAGAGGAGAGATCAAGAGGGAAATGTGCAGGTTTTTGGATAGTCGAGAAGAAATGTGTGAGAGAGGGGAGAGAGGGTTGAGTATCAGAGGTGTAAAGGGTCTCAAAGGTCTCATAAAAGCGGGAACAAGTGGCAAGGATATCGGCATCCTTGTGCTGTAAGGGGGCATTGGTATCAAAAACAGATTCAATATTCATCTTGTTATGCTTAACCTTTAAATAATTGGCCAAGATTTTACCAGCTTTGTTCCTACCACCATAGAACTTAGCGCTTTACTTTAACAAATATAAGGAAGCATCTTCAGTCGACTTTTCATTAAATTTAATCTTAGCCGCGACCAGAGCTGTCAGACTATCTTGGGAATGCAAAGTAAAATAGGCGTGCTCCAATCGTTTAATGTCATGGAGGAGGTTATTAGTGAAATGGCGAGCAGCCCTACATTTCTTTGCGACGTATCCGATAATGAAGTCGCGTGCCGCTGCTTTGAAAGCATCCCATACGGTGTGTTTTGAAATGGGTGGAACATCATTTAACAAAAAAAATTCATCAAAAAAGGCAGTGAAGGAAGTGGAGAACTTGGGATCCAAGAGAAGAGCATTGTTAAAATGCCATCTCCTGGGTCCATACAACCTTGGGAATTACGTCAAGACTCACCACAACTGGGGCATGATCCGAGAGTAAAATCGGACCTATTTCAGCCGTAGTAAGTGTTTGAGCTAGATTGTGGGAGACAAAAATATAGTCAGTCGTGATTGAGATCGGTGAAGCGGAGAGTAAAAGGTAAACTCTTGCAAGGTCGGATTGCAAAGACGCCAAGAATCAACAAGCTTATGTTGAGAAATGGCTTGAGAAAAAAGTTTGTGTATTTGGTGGGGATATAAGTGACCTTAGAGTTTCTGTCTATAAACGGGTCTAGGGGCTGATTACAATCCCCAGCAAGGATAAAATTATCATCCATAAATTGGGTGATACGTGAAGAAAATTCAGCCCAAAAATGAGATTCACCATTGGTGGGCCCATAGACATTAAGAAGAGAGATTGGAACACCTCTAAGTGATAGTCTGACATTTGTCCATCTACCGTTAGTATCAGATTCTTGAGAAATGACTGTGAGAGGGAGTGATCTGCGGCATAGGATTGCAACACCATTGCGTTTACCATCACCTTGCGAATAAAAAACATCACCTACCCAACCTCTTCTAAGCTTAGCAGACTCAACATCAGAAAGATGAGTTTCCTGGAGAAATGCAATATCAACATTCAATTTGGCAAGGTATGATAAAATGCGTTGACGCTTAATTGGGGAATTTATACCCTTGACATTCCATGAAATTATGTTCAAGGACATAACAGGTACAATATTTCAATAGTTGCAAAGTGAATAGAGCAAAAATATCGATCCATGAATAAGAAGAAATAAAAAGATAAAAAGTATGAAGTGAAGAGTAAAAAGAAAGAAGAAAGGAAGAAACGGAGTAGAGTGCGATAATTTGCAGGAAGAAAAAATAAAGGAGAAAATGGTAATAAATGTAGTAAGGTCAGATAAAAAAGAGAAAGGATGTAAAGATAGGTATAAATAGAACGAGAGAAAAAAATGATATGATTTCAGCACAGCCAAGTAAATCTAAGCATACAAGGAATGAGAAAAAACAAAAGAAGAGGAAGATATAAAAGAGAGGGTAAATATAAAATAGAGGAAAGGGAAGGGAAAAGAGAGAAGAGAGCAGTAGTAATGAGAGAGTGTGCAGGTTGAGAAAAGAAGAAAGCAGTAATAAATAAAGGTAATTGAAAAGAGAGCAAATGGAAAAATGAGAAGGCATAAAAATGAGTACAACCTGAAAAAAAGAAGTTATCTTTACAATTGAAGCATGGAAACTGAAACAAGGGGTAAAATGGTAAACAACAAAGAACAAGAAAGGAGTAAAAAACAAAAAGGAAGCATACCTATAGAGAGAGAAGACGAGACGGAAACGAGGGGAGGAGGAACCACGTGGGTAAGGCAGCGCAACCAAGCGCAGCTGGGCAGGGATCCAGGGAAACATCATCAGACAAGGAAGGATTCCTATGGAGACCAAGAGGGAAAAAACGAGTTACAATCGTTGGTACAACGAAAACTATGAGCAGACAATAACAGTATAATGCATGGGAGGTAACAATCAAACAAGTAAGACACTATAAACTAGAAACTGTGACTAAAAACAGGGACATTGAAAAGACATGCAAACTCCATCTCAGCCAGGACATGAAGAGGAGGGGCCAGAGGCGTCCATAGCGGAAGTCTTATGTTTGTTAATGAAGCTCTGTAGCTGGATTGGATCTTCATAGGAGGTTGTTCTGTTGTTGTAGGTGACTTTAAACAGGCAAGGATGATAAAGGCCATAGCGAGCACCCATGGAGCGAAGAACATCTCTCATGCTCAAAAAAGCCTTCCTACGATTAGCAGTTGCCTTGGCATAGTCCTGGGCGAAAAACAAAGAGGAGCCAGACTATGCTAATTTGGGGAACTTTCAGAAGGTCAGTATACTCCAGGAAGTAAAGAATGACGCCTCTCGGTCGCTGTGACATGGACGCGGAGGTAGGCAGACGACCAAGACGGTGAGCACGCTGGATGTTAAGAACTGTGCTTTCTGGCAAATGAAGCAATTTAGGGAGGAAAGACTTGAAGAAGGCAAGCAGGTCCGAACCCTCAAGACCTTCCGCCAAGCCGTAAATGCGAAGATTATACCGCCTGCTTCTGTTTTCCAAGTCCTCCACTTGCCTCTGTAAGGTGGTCACTTGCGAGGATAAATGAGAAACTGTGGTGCGAGTTTCTTGAAAAGATGCAACAGACTGTTCAACTGAGGAAACTCTTGTTTCGATTTGTGACCAGTTGTCTGTAAGAATCTGAAGTTTGGCGTTGATTTCTTCCGTAAAAGGGAGTAATGTCCTGATTTCCTCCAGAAAAGGGTGAAAGGATCTTATTTCTTCCAGCAAAAGTTCCAAAGAGACAGGTGTAGATTGCCTAGGTGGCGAAGGGGGGTCCTTTTGTAGTTGTTTGACTGTGGTTTTCCCCGATGTTGGCTGAGAAGATTCCATGGCTGCTTCCGAACCAGATGAGGCAAGAGAGTCCTCGAATTTTTCACAAAGGCCACTTTCATTGTTGTTTTAGAGGGTAAACGTGACATAGACTTAAGACGTCCCATAAAGAAGCAACTGGAAAGAAAGAACTACGCAGCGTACTTCGTCAATGCAGCAAAACAGAAATTTCCACCCAGGAAGTCAAAAACAGCGAAGAACGTCTCTGAAGGAAGATCCGGATGACGATGAGGTAAATAAATTAATACAAAGTCTAAGATATTATCCAAATGCTGTATTAATGTAAGCCAGGAACAGTGAAGGCAGCAAGCACTGTTCCTAAGAAGTAGAGCAGTAAGGCCAATGGAAATTAAAACCAGCAACTGGCCGAGTAGGGTTTCAAATGAAGGCAGGAATATAGCCACAGATGAGATGAGAGGAGTTGAAATACCTCGGTTGTTGGAAATTGAAAGACCTCCAAGTCAAGAGTGCGAGAATGAAGGGGTCGTAGTTGCACAGAAGAGGGCAAACTCACGTCCAAGGACAACACCTAAGGAACTACCCAAATAGAAATGCAGCAACTTGTAGAGAGCAGGCAAACCTAATAGGATCACCAACAAGCCATGGATTATAAGGCAGAGTATGACTATTAATGAATATAATGTCCATCCAAGTGAAAACTGCCTAAGTAACCAAGGCGAAAAAAACTAATGGAGTGCTTGAAACAACCACTGAGTTGACGTGCCGCACAAACACGATGCAAAAATGGTTCCAAGAACATATTATGGCAGTAAAACGAAGGCATAGTATGAGGAGATGTGGAGAACAAGTCAATAGTCGGAGAAATAGGAAAGCACAGTCATGGTTTAGCGTGGAGAACACGGTGCGCCAGGATTCACAAAATGGCGGCTATGGTGGAAAGAGACTGAAGCAATAACACTCACTTGAAAAAGCGTTTTCTGAATGTACGTTTTCTGAAGAAATGAAAGTGGGCATCAGCGGCACTGCAGCAGCAGGAACGAGCCGCTATCGGCATCCGCCGTCAAAGGGGTGTCTAAATGAAGAAAAGCATAATACACGAAGAGAGCGCCGCACCTCGGGCAGCTAAGATGGCGGCCGCAACTGCGGAGGAGGTCGTCCGATTCGCCTCGGCAAAATACGCCGCTTCTGATGACAACAGGAGCGCCTCAGGGGTCGCAGAGTCTTCCGAAGGGGTCCCGATGTGCAGACATCATCTCCAAGTAGGAAACCGGGAGCTGCGAACAACAATTTCCCTGGAGCCGCGGCAGAGCCTCACTCGGGCGCCGCCATTACCCCTGGGCGCCAAGCCACACCCCCTTGCTTGCAACTTCTGAACCCAATCAGTAATCTGGAATTAGATGCTTTAGACTTGTACTTGGTGAAACCTTTGAGGTCCTGAATTAGATGCTTCAGACTTGTGCCTGGGGGACAGAGGTAGAAAATAGAAACTAAACCTTTAGGGACCTATAAATGTGTTTGCTGGACAGAGATAGCAGAATAAAAACTGAGTCTTAAAGGTCCATATTTCAAGTCGCACAGTATGTGGGACACAGAAATACTGAAGCCATACTTACCATTGTTGACTGGTGTTCCCACCCCAATGCAGTGCACTTCTGAGTTTGGATTTTCAAAATGGGAAACTGCATTAGCACCTAGAATTTCCAGGCCATTTCTCATATGCTTATTCTCTATTCCAGCCATGTTTCTGCTCAAAGATTTTCTCCTGCTTTTTTTTGGGGGGGGATTGCATTGGTGTAGCTAGACCTTTGCCCGTGGCGGTCACTTTTTTAGCCGCCCATAGCGGCCGCATTGAAGAGCTGGGGGTGCTGACAATTGCTGTCCTGAGTCAGCAGGTAGGAGCGGGGGAGGCTGCTGCCCCTAAAATTCGGACCGCCCCACCCCCCCTTGCTATGCCACTGGGTGGGCACGCAAGTAGGGGCATATTAGCAAGGGCAATATCGTCGCTTTAGCAGGACTGTTTCCTGCTAAAGCGGCGATAATTTTATCGCCTTATTAGCAAGCTGTCGCTAACAGCAGTTAGCGACAGCTTTTAGGTGATAGCGACCAGTTTGTGGCCCACTTTGCATGTCAGCAATATTTATCGCTAATGACATGCAAAGTGGGCGTACCTAATCTGTTAGTGACTGAAAGCAGTCGCTAACACAGCTATCGCCAATTAGCAAGGCAGGCTGTGCGATTAGAAAAGTCTCACTAAGCTCGATTATCGCCAGAACCTAATGCCTGCTCAGACCATGACTTAACCTGTATATCCAATGGGAGGTGGATATTCAGGTTAAGTCTCCATTAGCGCTAATGCCTGATTATCGCTGGATTTCAAGCGATATTCACGCATTGAGCCACTATTGCCGGATATTTTATCGCATTAGAGATAAACGTTACTAATAGCATGTTTTCTCTGCGATAATATCCGGCAATAGCGATAAAAAAATGCGCTAGGAGCATTTAGCGATAAATATCGCTATTTGTTGCTAATATGCCCCCTAGTTCCATACACAATGCACTCTGAACCAGGCGGGTGATGTTTCTCACTGGGATAACAAATCGTTTGACTCATAATCAGCACCCATATCTGTATGCTCTGTTCTACAACAGCAAAGCAGAAAGTATCAAATCAGGAGTAGACTGATCTGTGGGGTGAAGTAAAAGGAATACCTAGAAAGCAGGGACAAAGTTTTCAGATGCATCCATTCATAGAACTCATTATTAATATCGCTCTTTAGTGCATAGTGCTGGGATGCAAACATCTGTTCTATTCAAAACATGCCATTTCAGTTTCTTTATCTGTTTCAGGATTTGTGCCTCAGGTTATTACACCATCTTTTGATTAAATGTGCTCTTGTACAGTAAGGCAATTTAACATATTGCATCTGACCGCTGCAGTTGTTTATGATCCCCATTTTGCTTAGTGTTCAGGTCTCCTGATGCAGAAGCGAGACACGAGGATGTAATGTTCCTTTGTCTAGTCTGAGTGAAAACGGGAGAAATTAATATATATGGGATAAAGTACACCCTGCTGTTCATTACAAGGATTTTGCAGGTCACTGATGAGTTGTTGCTGTGTAGAGGAACATGGTCAAATATCATATTCTTTTGGGAGGAACCTTGAAGTGACTTGCAATATCCTTATAATGTATGGTGTGGGTAATTTATTCTTTATACCTGGTCACACCATCACCCTTTCAACAAGCTGCTTCAACCTTTAATGAGTTGTTATTTCCTATGAAAGTGATAGAGTGTTTGTTGCCATAAAGAATCTGTTGTTCAAAATTAAATGCACCAAAAAGCAGTTTTATAGTTATTGCAAAAAGATATTAGAATCATTTTAATGTACGTAAGTTTAAAAAAATGATCTTGCTCTAGTTATTACAGTTTAGCAGCTACAGCATTTCTTTATTACAGAAGATTAGAAATGTCCCAAGTTGCCCGTAGAAAGAAAATTAGAGACGGGCTTTTATACAGGGAATGCAGGTTCACAAGTGTTATTAAATGCTTAGAAAGAAACAACTGGAGTGCAGCAGCACAGACTATGATGGAACAAAGGAGAAAACTGCAACAAACAGCCACAAGCCCCAGCTAAATTCTGCAGCAGAGTGGGGTTAAATGTGCAGCAGAAAAAAAGAGGCTAAAGGGAGGGGCACAGAGCAGCAAGGATGGTTGAGGTTGTTGGCCACTGGTGTCCTGGAAACTGTACTACTATAGCTCTGCAAAGTGGCCCAAGTATATCATTTTTGCACTGGACCGCAGGGTAGTGAGGGCACACAGTTAAAGGCTTCTCAGGGTCGTAGTGTGGAAGGTAAATGGTCGGATCTCAACCATCAAACAACAGACACAATAAGTGTAGTAGACAATTGCGGCCGGCATTAATCACGGGTGGGGGGAGCAGGAGAGTTGCGCAAGGATGGGGTTAGTAAATAAAAAACCTGCCTTATGTCGGGTCCTACGTTTTTCTGCTCTCCTGCCTCCGGCAGGAACAGGTAACAGGCAGCCTCCCTGCCCCCCCTAAGCCAATCACAACGCTGCCATTGCAGCATTGTGATTGACCAGGATGCGGACCAGCCAGGCGCCTAAGGGAAGGCCATTTTCTGCATACAGCCTACATAGAGAAAAGGCAGAGTAGGCATGACTGGTTTGGTCGGCCCCAGAGGGCTGACCCAACAGTCAGCACCCTCAGCAGTGGGCAAGCTACTCCTCCTATGCCCTAGACCAGACCCAACCACCCGCCCGCCCCCAACCAACCTCTCTGCTATCTCACAGTGCGAAAAGCAGAAACATAAAATAGTCGTTTTACCATTTTATGTTTCTGCTTCTCACACTGCGAGAAAGCAGTGGGGCGACGCTCCTCTGCCCTAATGGAGGAGCCATACTATTTCGGTACCCTCCCCTGCTAACCGAGGGCCTCATTTGTGGTGGTGCAATGTGCCACAGCTTATTTACAAGGTGACGCAAAGACACTTTATGTGGCTTCGCATGACCTTGTAAATATGTGCCCCTGTCTCAGAACACTGTGGAGGCATAGGAGCGGCGCCGTGAGGAAAATGCTTTTATTTCTCCTCATTTTTTCCTCTTTCTGCAGCATGCATAGAAAGCGAAAAATGCCATCAATGATTGTTTCTGTTCCAAAAGGTGTCCCTTCCTGCACAAAAACATCCCTGCAGCGCAGACCTCCTTGTAACATGACACAAGGGTGTCTGCGCAATTGCACGGCTGCTGTTAGTACGCCAGCGCAAGGGAGGACAGCAATATGCTGTATCTTATAGATGCGGCGCATTCCTGCCCTTTTCTTTTGATGCACGTCAGCGCAGCAGGAAGGCCTGCAGCACTGCCGTGTGTCAAAAGTTTGTAGATAAAGCCTAGAATCTCTAATGTCTACAAATCCCTGGTGCATAACCTGGGACAAGGCATTTACTGAGCACAGGTGCAGTTCACTCAACATATCAATAAGAGTAGATGTGCAGAACAGCCCCATTTGCTTTTGCCAGTTCAAGATCACCTGGTAAAAGTTTTAAGTACATATGACAGCATTCTTTCTGCATTCTCAGACTTTTGTTCCACTCACAGTTTAGGCTGCGTGTGTACATAAAGCACAGAAGTGAGGCCCCTGTGATGGTCTTCTTCCACCTATGGGCTAAGTAGCGCTGGATAAATCCCTTTTCATTCATTCATTCATTCATTCATTCATTCATTCACCAGAGATCGTAACTGCAGCCTCAGACTCGACAGGAGTCCCCATGCCCACATGGTACTTGAAGAATTGTTCCTGTACTTCTGCAGTCATATTACCTGAAGCCAAAGCATCTAGCAAAGGTTGTGCACTACACCAAGATTGCTTACCACAACTGGTGGTTCCACTGACCTATGTTGAATCACTGCAACAACCTGGGGCGGGCTACTCACTTGGTTTGAGTGGTGGGTTTGCGTTTGGGCCTGATTTAGAACCATCCACAATGGTCCATCTGACTTCAAACTGCATTATTCGTTTTTTGAGTTTTATATAGCGCAAATTAGACCCCAAAGCAATCAGGGTGCTTTCCATGAGCACCAGTTGCGTTACAGACCTACACATTAATTTTTGTTCGGCACAGGAAGATTAAGGGATTTGCCTAGAATCACAGGATGTTGAGCGTCCCTGCAGAGACTCAAACCCGGTTCCCCAGCTCCAAGGTCGACCACTCTGGCTGCTAGGCCACATCCTCTCCCCAATGCTAGAATGCTCCTTCCTTTGTCCTGCGCACACATCGATCTGCCTCCTCATCTGGAGCAGGCACCTCTGCACAAGCAGGGCCGGACTGGCTACCGGGCATGTTGGAATGCTGCTGAGCTGGGGGCTGATTTCGTTGACGGGGATCCTTGTGTACTGAACAAAATAAGTTTTGCTTTAAATATGTCGAAGTACATGCAGGTCTCCATGAATGAAATCAGCCCCCACCGCAGTGAAATCAGCACCCAGCTCAGCAGAATTCCAAAACGCCCGGTAGTCAGTCCGGCCCTGTGCACAAGGCGTGAGGGCAGGGGCATTGCTGGAGGGCCTGGGTTGAGTTAGTGCTACTGCTCCTGTGGGCCGCGTGGGAGTTACGTTGCTGTGAGCCAACAGAATGGGGTGACTCGCTACAGAGTGAATAACCAAGGTATAGTAAAACACTCTGGCTTTGCGGTTAGGGATTTGAACATTGGGACCATTTTATGCACATCCTCCAAAAAAAGTACCCACACAACATATGTGAGAATAAAGACCCTGCTCTGGACACCAACATGCTTCCCATTACGACCACCCTGAAGGTTAACAGTCTCCCAACAAAGCATTCTCCCAACAGTGTCACGTTGACACTAAATCGGGGAATGAAAAACTGAAAAAGTAAAATAAATATCTAGTAAAAAATAAGGGACATATGTACTATTTACTGGTTGCAGGATACTAGTAGCAATTTGCACTCATTTGTTTGCGACCAGTAAAGAATTTTAGGAACTGACCCATGTACTAATTGGCTGGTTCTTAAAAAATCCAAATAATCATGTGTTGCAATTCAACCTACCTCTTAAGTATTAATGAGGTAGGTCAGAAACTGTGGTTCACTATGATTGGAGGCCATCAGAGGGATGATGGGCTTCTGCGGGCGCCAGACTACCATGTCTGTGATTGTCTATCAATAAAATCAACTTTAAAAAAATGTTAATGCAACCATTTCCCTCAAATAAAACAAGACTTCATTTAAAAATAAAAGTTCAGTTGTTTCAGTTTTTTTAAGAGTTGACAGTAGTCCCATGTACCACTGCCTGCTCTTCAACAAACTTTTTTTTGCATTCACAAATGACAGGAGGGAAGAACTCCCAAGTGCACTGCTTCTGTTTTGCAGATGCATTTTCACATCCTTTGGGTTGTCAGTAAAATATCAGTGTTTGAAAACGGATTCTGGTCTCAAGACATTGACAAATTAGATACTCATTCAGTATTTGTAAGTGATGCCTGTAACACGCCCCTTCCGGATACTGAATCAGAATCCATTTGGAATCCCATTTTAAGAGTGAGAACAACGTTTCCAACTGCTACAATGGTTTTAGTACATAAAAAAAGCATCTTAATGCTCTCAAACGTTGAATTAGAGCATTTGCGACCACTAAAATACTTTGTAGATCTTACCGTAGACCACAAAAGCTCCAATAAATGCAATTCCTCCTCATGTAGAGACGGATGCAGCAACGAAACCACTACAACAGTGATGAAAATGGAGAACCACATGATAGAATGGGAAGAAGTTGTAGCATCCAGGCACTCAAATGAACAAACAGAATTGGTAGCCAAAGCTGACATGTATGAACAGTACATTACTTAGACACACAAGATGGTATTTTGCAAGGGACACCATTGTCATTTATTTATTTATATGAATATCTTTATTATCTAGGAGTATGGGAAAATTCGCTGATGGAGACCAATAATTCATCCGCCTCAAGAGGTGTCTTGATATTATACATTTTGTTGTTAAACATAATTTTTAAGAAGGCAGGGAATCGCATCTGCGCAGTAGCTCCCAAAGCTCTAAATTTTTCTATACGTTGACCTAGCTCCCACTGCCTATCTAAAGTGATTTTAGATAGGTCAGATCTTATTTCAAAGGAAAAATCTAAGGTCTGGAGAGTTTTGGCTTTGAGTACTAGGGTGAGAATCGTTTCCTTGGTTGTATACGTCAAGAAGTTTACTAAAATCTTTCTAGGTTTGGACCTATTTGGGTTTAAGCAAAATGGGTCTCGATGAACTCTTTGTATGTCAGTTTCCAAATCTGCTTCTGACATCTCTAATTTCAGCGAATCCTTAAGCAAGGTCACCACGTATTTTTTAAGTTCACTCCCCTCTTTTCCTTCCGGGATTTTTAAAATCCTGAGGTTATTCCTTCTTGAATAATTCTCCAAGGACTCTACTCTATCCTTTACCGCTTCTCCCTCCCTTCTCATAGTCACCATTTTCGTTTCGGCATGATCTAACCTTGCTTTGAGCTCTTCTACCGTTGACTCTAAGCATCCTGTCCTTTCAGAAAATCCATCTACTTTGGATTCCAGGTTTTCACACATGGCCCGGATCTCCGATTGGTTTTGCCTAGATTCCGCGAAACAAGCTTTTGACTCTTCACACCCGGATTTAATTTCCTTGCTCATATTGAGAAGTATGCGCTGTATTGTATCGACGCTATCATCACTGCCCTCCTTCTCCCGGCCTAGGTTTTGGGCCGGGGTGCTTTGTATGTCCGTCCTTTCCATATCTGCTGAGTTTGCATCCAAGGACACTGTCTCTGGCGTCTTGATACTATTCAGCTTTCCATAATCATCGCCCTGATCCTCGCCCTGATCTGAAGTTTCTGTCTTCTCAGTGGTCTCTATCAAGAGCCCCATACTAGATATAACTGGTGAGGCAGGATTTTTTGCTATGGTAGACATTTCTGGTATTGCAGGCCGGGGTAGTTGTTCCTGATTAAGGTTTAGAATCTGGGGTAGAACCCTTAAAATAAGATTTCAGAGAAGGTGTAACTCTTGTGACCCTGGGTTTTCTAGAGCTATCTTCCCCCTGGGCTATCTCCTTCAGGCTCTTTGATCACCCTGCTGTTATTTTACTAGTTACTAGTTTACTAGTGTGTTTGGACGAAATCCTCCCTTTGCCCCCCGGGGTCTTGTTATCTGATATTTGTAGTGGATCTACTTATGACCCTATTTCTGTTTCTGACTCTGTCTCAAGTCCAACTTCTTTTTCAAAACTTCCTTCAAACACTTTCTCTGAGTTTAAATCCAGCTGAGAGCTGTTGTCACCCTTTCCTAAATCAAAGTCCTTTTGCCTGCCTTTCCCCTTTCCCTTTGCCTTCCGTTTCCCCAGGTTGTCGCTGGCCGGGCCTTTCTGTTTAACGGCTACCTTCTTCTGTTTGGGAGGTGTTTTTCTGATATTCTGACGTGAGACTGCGTTGGAGAGGGCTTGTAATCTGTTCTTAACTATACTTATGTTGGGATCAGGAGAAGAGCCTCTTATCGGGGGTCCCCCATGACTTGCTGTTTGATTTTGTACTTCCGTGTTTGGAGCCCAGTTATTAAATGGTTTATCTCTTGCCAATTTAGGCTTAGTTTTTGAGGCGCTCCCAGAGCAAAGGGGTGAATTATTAGCTCCCGTCCGCGACTCTACCACATCCCCCTCTACTAAAGAATCCCGCTTACCAGACCTTGTTACTGTAGCTGTTGCTGTTGCTGAAGTTAGGGCTGCACCTTTCGTGGTATGGTTGTAGAGAGCTGCCCTCCTGCTCCTTCGCAGCTCCACGGCTGCCTCGCTCCAGCGAGAGGGAGCAGGAGAAGGAAAGTGTCCCCAGCACATCGGCCGTTCGACCACTCTTGTCTGCCACTCCTCAGTGCTGACTCACTACCTCGGAGTAATCCTAGAACAGGTATCTGCTGAGGTTGAATTTCCTCTCTGCAGCCAGTGCCAGTTCACGAGCACAGAACACAGAACCAAAAAGGCAAAAAAATAGCTCCCCCGAGGCTCTCCCCGGCGGCTACAGATGGGAGGGGCGGCGAGCACTCACAGGTCCATTCGGGTCGGGCCAGGTCGCGGGTGCAGCGACCGAGAGCCGGGTGCTCCGCGTGTGGGAAGACTTTGATCAACTCAGCTCGTCCCAGCAGGGGCGGCGCCAAGCACTCAGTTCGGGTCGGGCCAGGTCCCAAAAGCAGCAGCCGCGGGTGCAGAGACCGAGCGTCGGGTGCTCCGCGTATGCCCGGTAGGGAAGAGTTCAATTCAGCTCAGCTCGCTCCAGCCTTCCACACAGGTGAGATCAACCGTCTCTGGGGGCTCTAAGGGGGCTTACGGGGCATCCAGGCAGGAGCCTCTGTCGGGACGAGCGGTCCGCGTTAGCAAGCGGCCGCCATGTTTTCCCTTGCATCAAGAAAAAAAATTTAGATATGGAAATAAAAAAAAAGAAAGAAAGGGAAAAAAAAAATTTATGTATGTATATGTGTGTGTATATATATATATATATATATATATATATATATATATATATATATATATATATATATATATATATGTATGTATGTATATACATATACATGGATGTATCTATCAATATACACATATAGAATGAGTATGCACAATAGCCAAAATAAAATAAAAGGGGGAGGCACTTAGATTAGCACTTAACATAAAAGAAAATTAAAAAAAAAAAAAAAAGGGGAAGTTAGATAGTCATAAAAATAAAATATTTTAAAAAAAATAAGGGGATTTACCTTCCGCCTTCTCCTCTTGCACTTGCATATCTTGCAAAAGATCGACTGACCGATAGTCTAGATAAAGGGGGCTCCAGGTAGGAGTATGTCGGGGGCGACAACCTGGCCAGCCATCCGGCCAGAGTAAGTAGGGAGGGGTTTTCCAGGGGAGGGAGGGGGGTGGTAGTGGGGGTAAAAGCACAAAAAAGTCCTCAGAACCAAAACTTCAAAAATCGAAAATCTTTCGATTCCAGGGTCTACAGGGTCTACAGTATAAGAATGGTTAAGATCCAAACTAATAAAGGATATATACTAGAAGGTCGAGTAAAGAGAAAACTATTAAAGGGAGAATGGGTAAAGAGAGGCAAGGGAAGGTTAGAGAGAAATGAGAGACATTAGGTTTCTCTCCTGGAACGTAAATGGGCTGCGCATACGAGGGAGAAGAAATAAAATCATGCAGTACCTCAGAGACTCGCCGGCGCAGATTATAATGATCCAGGAGACACACTTAAATAAAAAAGAAATTTCAGATATTTTTAAAAAATTAAGGTGGGTTGATAAATTTGTTTCTACGGACCACAATGCTAGCATCCGTGGTTTAGCTATCATCTTTAAAAAAGGCGCTAGAGCCCAGATCGAAGACTTGAAGGCAGATCCAAACGGGAGATGGATAATAGCTAATGTCCAGTTAGAACTTAGGAGTTTTACCCTAGTAGTTTATTACGGACCAAACCAAGATGACCCCTCTTATATAAATACAATACAAAATCATCTGATAACCATCACCAATCCAATAATATGGTCGGGTGATTTCAACTTAGTATTAGATCCTAAATTAGATAAATCCCACAGTTCTAGGGCAATAAGTCATAACAAATCAAGAGAAATATTATTGCGCTGTATGTCTAATTTGGGAGTTGAAGACTTCTGGAGACAGAGAGCTGGGAAAACACTGGGGGTCTCTTATCATAACCATAAGTATAGGCATAAATCCCGAATCGACTATGCTGTATTTAGCTTTTCTCTAAAAGACATGATAAGGAACATCACATATCTACCATCGCACTTATCGGATCATTCTGCTATCATTTTCTCGCTAACAGTAGACCACGAACACAGCTTTGCCTCATGGTCCTTCGATCGTACTCTTCTATTAGAGGAAACGGAAAGGGAATATCTTATATCTGAGACCACTGCCTTCTTAGAGTTGAATTTAGATTCGGCCCCTTTGGTTAGCGTGTGGGAGACGTGGAAAGCGTATATTAGGGGTTGCATCACCAATAGGGCATCATACAGGAAAAAGAAGTATAGAGAGGAACTACGGTCGATAGAGCAAGATCTGGCAAAAGTGGATTTAATAGATCAAGTACCCTCCACCAACTTAGATAAGAAAAAAGAGCTAAAGGATAAATTAGACACGCTATTACAGGAGAGATTAAACAAACGTTGGCAGGCTAGTAAGCTCTCGCACTTTGAGTATGGTGAGTCAGCAGGAAAGTTATTAGCCTGGAAAATAAAAGCTGACCAGGTTAGGAAACACATAAAAGAAGTGAGAGTGGTTGGAGAATCAAATACCAGGAAAACTGATACAGAGATTGGTGAAGCCTTCAGCACCTTCTTTCATAAAATTTATACTGCCGAAATAACTGATAATATTGATAACATCGGAGGAGGAGCTTCGCGGGCAACCAAGATGGCCGCGTAAGCTCGGAGCTCCGCGGACCTTCCGATCCTCCGCAACTATCCTGCCCGTAATCCTGATCCACGAGGGTGGATACTCGTTGTTGAGGGCACACTGAGGCGAGAACCGTTTTCAGACCTCGAATCGGTGTCTCCTACGCTGAGCTACGTCGAGTGGGACTCCATGCCAGCTCGGTGCCATTGTCTCTGCGGACTCCGCCGCTACGCATTGCCGATCTGCGGAGTGCCTGCCTGCCTTCACCAGCGGCGCAGTGTACTGGACAGCGGTGCTCTTTGGAAAGCGGAGCGAACCTGGGATGGTATTCCATTGTCCTCCCGGACAAATCTTCGACTCTCTGGGCTTGGACTTGCCTGGCACAGCCCTTTGTTCTCTTGGACCTAACATGGCGGGCAAGGGGGACCTCGACAAGCCGTCTAACAGAGGAGTACGCAGTAAATCGCAACAGCAACAGAATAGGATTGAGCGCTATACTCAACCGAAGACGCCGCCTGTTACTGGACCCTCTGCCAAGGGCATCCCACATTCGGGCTCGCCGGACGGCTCTGAGCCCACTTTGAGCGACATTCTGGGAGCCATTACAAACTTCCGGGCGGACATGCAGCAACAGCATGAAGTCCTCACGCACAAGGTGGATGGCATGGCCGTTGATCTGTCCCTCATTAGAGCCGACTTGGGCAAAACTAATGATCGGGTCAAGAATTTGGACATCAAGACGACCAGTCTTACGGGAGACGTCTCGGACTTGCAAACTGAAGTCCGGAACCTGCAGAGGACAGCGGAGCAATTCGCGAGGCGGCTGGATGACTTTGAAAGCCGAGCCAGGCGGCAGAACGTCCGCATTGTCGGCGTACCGGAGGGTTCGGAGGAGGCGGCGACGGACCTCCTCGTTGAAGACCTGATCAGGACTCATCTGGCCCCGCCTGGCCTCAGCAACTTTTTCTCGGTGGAGCGTGCCCACCGAGTACCGGGTGGCCCGCCGAAGACGGGCGTGGCACCTAGACCCATCGTGGCCCGGCTGCTCAATTTCCGCGACAGGGATGCTGTCCTGCAGGCCTCCAGGCGACATGGACCGCTTAAATTCCAAAATGCTGATGTCCATTTCTATCCAGATTTCACCAGGACGGTTCAGCGACAGCGCCAAAGCTATGCAGGGGTGAAGCGACGACTATGGGACCTAGGCTTCAAGTACTCCATGATGTTCCCTGCTAAGCTCCGGATCGAACACGAAGGTCGTGCCCTTTTCTTTGACTTCGCTGAGAACGTTAGTGACTGGCTGGAAACTCTATCGCCGCGCCGAGAAGCACAGGAGGACCATGGGGGTGGCGCTGCTGGCGGCTCGGACCCATGAGACTTGGTTCTATAGTGGGTGACTAATTGATTATCTTGCTTGCCTCAGTGGTCTATCAAATGTAGCTTTGAGATGCCGTACTATCTTTCCTGTCAGTACATGGAGGGTGGCGGGAGGTGTTCGCGGAGATTCCTCACTCCTCTGGGTGTCTTTTTGTAGAGTAGTTATGGGGCGACAGGCACACTGCTGGTTGGGGGGGCTTTTTAGTCACATGCAGGGGTGCAGGGTGGGGGGGTGCAACTATGCAAGTTTTATTGTTTGTTTGTTCTATCTCTTTTTCTTCCTTAAGGCAATGGACTGTGTGTTTTAATGTGCAATTGACGATTGAGTTGGATGGAGTCGGGCGGGGCGGGTTGTTCGGGGATGGGGGGTAGGAAATTGAAAGTGCTTAGCTGGAATGTCAATGGATTAGGTGACCGAGTTAAGAGAGGGGTGGTGATTCAGCTGATAAAGAGAAACATGCCTGATGTTGTACTATTGCAAGAAACGCACTTAGTGGGGAACTCTTGTAGGGCCCTGAATCGTAAGGGTTACAAAATGGTTGCCCACTCTGGGTTCTCCTCGGGCTCCCGGGGGGCGGGCATCCTTGTGCGTGCATCCCTTCCTCTTGAAATAGACGTCACGCTACTTGATGATAGAGGACGCTACGCAGCTGTGGCGGGAAGATGGGAGGGGCGCTCCTTGACCCTGCTTTCGGTTTATGTTCCCCCTGGCCTCCAATCAAGCACCTTCCAGGACCTTGGTGGCGCCATCTTGTCCCTGCCTTCGGGCTTATTGATCCTAGGGGGTGATTTCAACTCAGTCTGCTCTGGTACTCTTGATCGCCAGCCACCGAGAGACCTCCTGGGTTCCCAAGCGTGGCTGCCGACCTTCCTTGACTCTATGGGTCTGGTAGATTGTTGGCGGTTATTGCATCCTGCACTTCGCCAGTTTTCATTCCTTTCCGGTGCCCATGGGAGCCTGTCCCGCTTAGATTATGTTCTCACCCTGGCGGCGCAGTCGCCTGCCATCTCTGAGGCGCGTTTTCTGGCGAGGGGCGTCTCCGACCACTCGCCGCTGTGGATCTCCTTTGATTTCGGTGTCATTCTGTCCAGCCGCCCAGCAGCGGTAAATCCCTGGTATTTCCGCAACCATAACACGCGAGCACTCCTGGCCAAGGCCATCGGCCTATATTTTACTGAAAATACGGGATCCGTGGGTTCTGCGGTCACTCTGTGGGAAGCATTCAAAACGGTGTTGCGGGGTGAAGCCCTGGCTCTCATCGCAGCGGCTAAACGAGCTCGTGATGCTGATCTTCTGCATGTGGAGGAGGAGGTCTTGGATCTCAAGTCCCGTTTGGGGCCTGAGCCCGACCCTTCTCTCCTGCACGAACTCTCCCTGAAACAATCGGAGTATCACGATCTCGCCACGAACGCAGCCCTGATCTTGGCGAAGGAGCAGCAGGGCCACATCTATGATGTCGGGGATAAGGCTGGTAAACTGTTGGCCTGGTTGGACAGGCGGGAAATGGCGAGCCGGGTGGTCCCGGAGATCCTGGGCGAGGACGGAGTGGTGGTTACTGATCCGAGTGCCATTGCCGAGTCTTTTGCGGACTATTTTCGGGGTGTTTATACTTCCGGTTCGGACCGCTCCGAGGCCGACTCATCTGAATTCCTCTCGGCAATAGACCTTCCTTGTCTCTCGGAGGAAGACAGTGTCGACATGGACCGGGACATCACCGCGGATGAGATTGCTCTGGCGATCCGCGCTCTGCGTGCAGGCAAGGCAACCGGACCCAATGGCATACCGGTTGAACTGTACAAGATCCGGCCGGATGTGATCTCCCCTTACTTGAGAGGTATGTTCCTCCGTGCCCGTGAAGAGGGTGTCCTTCCCTTGGACCAGCGACTGGCCACCATAGTGGTTATCCATAAGGAAGGCAAGCCGCGGGATGTTTGTAGGTCCTATCGCCCCATTTCTCTTCTCAACGTTGAACCCAAGATCCTGGCCAAACTGTTGGCCAATCGGTTGGTCGGGGTTATAAGCGACTTGGTGCACCCGGACCAGTCTGGTTTTATTCCCCGCCGCAATACTGCCCTCAACCTGAGACGCCTGCACGGGGTTATGGCCAGGGCTCACGCCCTTACGCAACCAGCGGTACTGGCCTCCCTCGATGCCACGATGGCCTTTGATTCCCTGGAATGGAACTATTTATGGGCGGTGCTGACAAGATTTGGGTTTGGACCGGGTTTCCTGGGCTGGGTGCAACTTCTTTATGCTAGCCCTCTGGCTGCTGTCACGGTTAACGGTCGCATGTCTGCTCCCTTTGCACTCCAACGCGGCACCAGACAGGGCTGCCCCTTGTCTCCGCTCCTGTTTGCGCTGGCTCTGGAGCCTCTTGCGGCTATGCTACGCTCGCACCCAGACTTGCATGGGATCTCCTGGTCCCCGGGCTTCGAGGACAGGGTCTCCCTGTACGCGGACGACATCCTGCTCTACCTCACCTCCCCTTGCAAGTCGCTTATTGTGGCGTGTGACGTGCTCAGGTTGTTTGGGCGCTACTCCGGCCTGATTATTAATTGGGCCAAATCCTCCATTTACATCCTCAAGGGTGACACGCCGCGCCTCCCCAGAGGTTGCAACATACAACTGGCCGGGCAAGGCTTTAAGTACTTGGGGATTTACATCTCGCACAACCCTAGGGCGAGGTATGACCACAACTTACTCCCCCCGCTCCACCGGTTGCGGAGGGATGTGGAGAGTTGGCGTAAGCTCCCTCTCTCTCTTCTGGGTCGGGCGGCATTATTTAAAATGATGTCCCTGCCCAGGTTCCTGTATGCCTTGCAGAATACTCAGGACCTTGTTCCGGCCCGCTACTTCAGGGAGGTTGAGAGCCTGCAGCGTGCCCTTCTTTGGGATGGTCGGCCTCGTGTCGCTGTCCAGAAGCTTACCATGCCATGGTACGACGGGGGCATTGCGTTACCAGACGTGCGGAGGTACTACTGGGCCACTCAACTCACCGCCATCAACCATGGTTTTTACGGTCCCGTGGACAGCCCGGGCTATGCCATGGATCGATGGCTCTTGCAAGGGGGCAATTACTACCGCGCCCTCTATTCTAGATCCTTTGATCGGAGCCTCACGGGTCCGACCAAGGCGGCGGTCCACACGTGGCGAACGGTTAATAAGATACAGGGTTGGCAGGGCAGACTGACGAAATTCACCCCTCTATTCGATTCCGACATTTTAGGCAAGCTCTGGCATACCAAGGGCTTCGACAAGTGGGACCTCATAGGGATTTCGAGGGTTGAAGACATGCTGGCCAGGGGGGTAGTTAAGACTTTCCCGCAGCTACAGGCGGAATACCAATTGAGTGGAACAGAGTTCTTCCGCTATGCCCAACTTCAGCACGCAATAGCCGCCGCCAGACCGGAGGAGGGTGACATCCCCGAGAGCTCTCCCTTGGAGGACAGAGTGCTGGACGGGCATATGCCGGATAGTGCCATATCTCTGTCCTACAAAAAGCTGATTAACGTTCAAGTTGACCTCCTCCAGCGCTTGCGGGGGCAGTGGGTGGCCGATGGGCTGGAACTGGACGACGAGGACTGGCAGAGTGCTGTGTCCTCCCCTAAGGAGGTCGCCATCTCCTCGCGTCTGAGGCTGGTCCAGTTCAAAATCCTTCACCGGGTGTACGTCACCGGCCCCCGGCTTGTGCGTATGGGCTTCTCGCCAGACGGCCTTTGTCGTCGTGGCTGCGGAGCCCTTGCTACTTATCTGCATATATTGTGGGAGTGTCCCGTTATTGCCCCTTACTGGGAGAGGGTGCATAGAGTGATGAGGGAGGTGACTGGAGTGGAGTTGGCTGCGGAGGCGCGTAGGTGCCTCCTTAATGTCTGGGAGCCAAATGACTATAACGCGGCGCAGACCCGGTGGGCTACACTGGGCAATATGGTTGCTAAACGGGACATAGCGCAGAAATGGGGATCCAACGTGGCCCCCCTGGTGGTACAATGGAAGGCCAACATGGATTGGTGCATGTTGCGTGAAAAGACTGTGTATACTGCCAGGGGGCGGCCTCAGTCATGGAATAAGGTGTGGGGGGCTTGGAACGCTTACAGAGGTGATTTGTGTCTGCCACCTGAACCGATGCCCCGCGACGAACGCCTATCGCCGTAGACGTTGACAACAGCTATGCTACTCTTGTTCTGATTCTCCTGTTCTTCCTTCCCCCCCCCTTTTTCTCTACATCCTACTTAAGTTCTTTTCTAGAACTTCTCTAGCCTCTGGCGCCTCCTACTGACTCATAGCCATTTTTCCTTCCATTGCCTTTTCTGCGCCCTCGGGCGCTTCTGTTCACGTTTCTGTTTGTAAATAAAATAAAAAACAACCTGCATTGTTCTGATATGAATCGCTTGGCACTATGAACGTTTTGAGACTTTGCTGCCTTGCCTCCGGGATGTTAGGCTGAATAGCTGTGTGCTTTACTACAATAAAGGTTTTAAAAATTAAAAAAAAAAAAAAAAAATATTGATAACATCGAGGAAAGAAACAACTGGCTGGAAAAGATGGACCTTCCCGAGCTAAAAGAGCACCAGAGCGAGAATCTAGACAGGGAGATAACCCAGGGGGAAGTGTAAAGTACCATTAAGAAGCTAAAACAGGGAAAAGCCACAGGCCCGGATGGGATTCCGGGGGAATTATATCGGGTCCTTAACTCCACACTTACCCCGATACTGACGAGGCTATTTAATGATATACTACTAAAAGGAGAGACACCACCTAGCTCTTGGGGAGAAGCAAGCATTGCCTTAATCCTAAAATCAGACAAAGACCCAACGGATTGTGGTTCATATCGTCCAATCTCGCTTCTAAACAATGACTATAAGATCTTTTCGTCAATTTTGGCCGCTCGTTTGGGAAGAGAGATTGGAGGTATCATACACCAGGACCAAAAGGGGTTTATAAGAGGCCGACAACTTGCCGACTTAACGTATGATCTAGTTGGCGCTATAGACATCGCCTCAACATTTGCTTTACCTCTTGCAATCATGACTCTCGATGCAACAAAAGCATTTGATAGAGTAAACTGGTCATATTTACATGCCGCTATGGCAAAGTTTAAAATAGGTCCTAAATTCCGTAGAACGATAGGCCTATTGTATAAAAACCCTAAGGCAAGTTTGATAGTAAACGGTACATGCACAAATTCCTTCCAAATTTCTAGAGGAACAAGACAGGGGTGCCCTCTTTCCCCCCTATTATTTAACATTTATCTGGAACCATTTGCTCGCTCCATAAGAGAAGACCCTAACATCCCTCCCTTTTCATTCTCAGGGTGGGAAAAGAAAGTCGGGATGTATGCTGATGATATTCTTATTTATACTACAGACCCGACACAGGCCTTCCCTATGGTAATCCAAAGCACGGAGGAATTTGGAAAGCACTCAGGCTACGAAATTAACGCAGGGAAGACGGAGATAATGGCCTGGAACGTCACCAACATTCAGCTTCCCCTAAAATCTTCAATGCGTTACCTGGGCATAATAATCACCAAAGACCCTAACCTTTTGGCTCAGAACAACCTAGATCGCGTTTCACATGAAGCGAAAACATTAATGAAGTCTTGGTCATTTTTACCTCTCACCATCTATGGAAGGACCAGCTTAGTAAAAATGTCCATTCTCCCGAAATACACTTTTCTCTTTAACACAATTCCTTTAATATTTGACACAAACCAACTAAAAACATCCCAACAATACATAAATTCATTTGTTTGGTGTTACAAATCATCTAGGCTGGCGTGGAAGAAACTGAGAAGGGAAAAGGGAGGTCTTGCTCTGCCAGATCTGGAATACTATGCGTGGGCCTTCCACCTGACCCACTCCAGGATGCTATTAAAATCCCCATTAGACAACTCTAACGGATACATGTTCAAAGCTATGCTACTGGGTTCAGACCTTCCATCGGACGGATTTCTATTTAAATTCGGGCATCAGAGGTTTTTCAAAAAAGTCAGACTGAAGACATTATACTGCCCCATAAAAGAATGGTCTCAAATTAAATCTAAGGCGGGGATTGCATACTTTTCTAACTATGCACCGATATGGGACTTCCCCGGGCTTTCACCGAATTCCACACAGATGATAAAAACAGTCCTACAAGAAGCAGGAACTATACGATGGGGAGAATTAGTAGATGGCTCTCTTATCGATTGGGAAATATTCTCAGACAGAGAAACCTCACCATTATCTTGGTTTGTTTATAGTCAGCTCTCAAGCTGGCTTCGTGCTCAAATAACTAAAAAAAACAAATTTGGAGGAGACAGTTTATTAGAGGGGAATCTAATGGAAAAATCATACAAGGGAAAGGAGGTTGCTGCACATTACTGGAGCATTTTGGAAGAAAGAGAGGATGAGCTTAATCTTCCGACAAAGCTATGGGGTGGAGAGGGTGAACCCCAGGCAGAAGGGAAATGGATTGAGTCCTTTACACTTCTTTACAAGATCATAAAACCAGCCTGGCTGAGGCGTAATCAATTGTTTACATTACACCGGGCATACTATTCCCCTAAAAGGCTTTCTAAGTTTCAACCGGGGAAATGCTGTAGTAAATGTTCCCTGCCAGCTGCCTCAGATCTACATATGTTCTGGGAATGCCCGAATGTTACTAATTTTTGGCAGGAAGTAAAGACATCGCTTGATTCAATCCTTAAAATCTCTATCCCCCTCTCTTGGTCCTTGGTAATATTTGGACTGAGTGATATGGTCAAAGGATTAGAAAGAGAGTTCCTATATTACGCTATATTAATAGCAAGAAGACAAATCTGCAAAAACTGGGTTAACATCAACCCACCAACTCATGCTGAGTGGTTGTCTTCACTCTACATCACATCAAAAGCAGATTTGGCTAGAACATGTAGTCCCCGAACAGTGAGATTTTGGAATTTCTTAATTGAGTGGAGTCGGAACAGTTAGGATCCCGGGTTTTTTTTTGTTTTTTTTTTCCCCGGGTCCGATGATTAAGCCTCTGTCTCCATGTCCAATGGGAGACAGCCATAGCTAAATTGACGATCAGCCCATATCGGGTGTGTATTGGAGCTAGATTGTGTGGGGCTCTATTTCTCAGCTTCGACACCAGACCAGCCTTCCAAGGAAAATTGACGGTACCTTAAAAAGGCTACTGGGTCCTGCGGTAGGAATGCCCCTGGATCGATTAAGTGGCAAATGAGGACAAAAAAAAAAAGATGGTATTTTGCATCACACTGCGGTCCTATTCAAATATATTTATTCTAGCTCGGCGCCTGAGTTTTGGTCTCTGACATTTGAGAAATAATTAATGCTCACTGTCGGAATAATGAACTACAACCAGAGAAAGCAATGGGCAGGAAAGAGGATGCAGTGAAATCTGACCACAATGTTTCCAAAACGTGACTCCCACAGTATCACTGATGAAGTAGATGGAGGATGTGGCATGCGCTCTTGTTTTACCATTGCAATGTGCCACTACACATACTCTTCCTGTGAACATTATATTTTTACTAATAGATATGCGTTAGTTTCCTCAACAGTGTAGGAAAGTACCTCTTTTTGCATGGCCACCCCATTTCCTGTGGACTGATGCTGCTGTTTTTGTTTACTGTATGCTTTGGGTCTCTGCTATCCAGGCCCCAGAACCCTAAAACATATCAAAATGTGTTATACTCATAGTTGGCCTATTTAAATGGCCTATACATCCCTAGTTTATGGTACAAAGTGTACCCAGGGCCTCTAAGTAAAATGTCACTAGTGGATTGTAGCACCTGTTTGACCATCTACTACAGTGACAGTGTAAACATGGCTTCAGGTCTGCCATTGTAGCCCAACTGCAGTAGTTTAGAAAACTGCAATTCGACCTCTCAAAATAATCCCATCTGACAAGCCAAACCCTTCCTATTAAATAATAATGACACACCCATATAGTCTTTGTAGCCCTCAAAGCAGGGTGCATGGTTAATAAACATAGAAAATGTAGGCATTTAAAGTTAATACCCCACAGTGACTAGTCCCTAAAAGCTATTTTTACTGTAGCAAGGCTGGCTGTATCTATAGAGACACACTGGGATGCACTTTGACATTTAATGGTGCTACATGTGGTTAGGAAATGGCTAGAAATGTTATTCTTAGACTCTCTGGAATAGTTAATAAAGGTCAAATTTACTGGTGGAATTGGAGTTTTAGTAAATATTAAAGGAAAGGAACTTTTAGAAAATGACATTTTCCCATCTTAAAACTTCTGGAGGCTTTAGGGCTCCAGCTGCAGCCCTCTGAGAGCTCAAACCCTAAATGGTTGTGAAACCTGCTCCCAGAGGAGAAACGAAGGACTGGGTGTGGGGAGATATTTCTGTCCTCCAGTAGGATAACCATTTGGGGAGCACCCAGGAACCTGTTTAACTTCAAAGGGTCACCCCTGTAACAGGCAGATATCAGATTACCCCTGCTCAGACCCCTTCTTTGTTCCCTTCGGCCTTCAATCTCAGTGGAGAAGGATTTGGCCCAGACCTGGTTTGGAGGGACCAGGGAGGAGGAGACTGCTCCTTGCCTTGGCCAGACATCTCGATAAGCGCATAGGTTCTGCGGAATTGGTTTTTCCAGCTTGAATTTGGTGAGTAAGGGGTACTGCAGGATTGTTTTCAGTAGGGCACACAGGAGCTGCTGTAAAAGTGGGTAGGGTTAACAATGGGACATTTTACCCTATTGTTAAGGGATGATGAGTCACCTTCACCCACAAGCTAGTGCCAGACATACATATGGCACCCCTGGGCATCTCATTCAGAGCACTCTGGACCTGTTGAAGAACAGAAGAAGGACTGCCCCTCCTGTTTGAGATGTGTGAGGAGACCTGGAAAGTTGTACCTGCTCGCACTTGTACCCAGGACAAGGAATTGGAATCCAAAAGTCAGTTTCTTACCTCCTGTTAAGCTATTGGGCCACAAACGTTGCAAGACGTCTTTTCCTGAAGATCCCAGCTGATCAGTTCTAACTGGATCTTCTGCTGGAGTGAGCCAAGTGCTGTTCCTTAGGTCATGGGACCCTTGACTGTGTCAAAGTGTACTTCTCCTAATGGCCTGAAAAGCCTGGGACATACAAAACCTTTTTGGCTCCAAAGACCTCTAGAGGAACAGGAAAACCTGCCAAGTCAATCCAAATAAGGTGTGTTGCTGCTGGGCTCAAAGTACAAGTTTTTCCTGCTCAAAGCTTTTCCGAGGGACCTTGGGGAGGAAATATCCAACCTTGTTAAGCCCTCTGTGGCTACAGCCTGCAGCCCTTTCCAGATTGGAGGATCTAAGCTCCCAAATAGTGAGTAAGTCCGAACATAGAAACCATGACTGGGCACGAAATTTGGATTTTTACAGTCAGAACTCTTCGTGCCTGAACTAACAGCTTCACTGGGACGTCATCTAACACATATATGACATCAAGGAGCCCCTCTGGGATACAGCCTGCTGCTATGCCCTGCTGAACGATGTTGACTTCCATTTTTAAGACAATTTGAAGGTAAAATGCCCAATTTGGTCTAACCTGGTTGATGCATTTAATTCACGCCTTATCACAATCGGCCATGCTTTGTGCCTAGGTCCTGGCCTCTGACGGACAGTTGACCTGCATTGGTGCGGTATGCTTTTTGGATCTATTTGTATTTCAAACTTTACAAAATCATATCTCTGCTTCCTCTCATTATTTTGTTGTTACCTTGGTGTTATTTTTGTTAATTAAAGAATTCTTTATTTTTATAAATTAGAGTGGAATTTTTATTGTGTTATGTGTTTTAACTTTTTGACTGTTTTGGTGATTCAAAATGCTTTGCACATTTTCTTAATTTAAGCATGTCTTACCAGGAGTGAGGCTCTGATTTAAATCACTAAATCTAACAAGTAGTGACTTTATTACTTGTGGTGGATTCCCATAACCCACTATCTAACAAACAGCAAATAAATTAATGACATGATGTTCACATCCTCTTTCAATGTTGCAAGCATGTCTTCTAACTTGCAGAGAAGGGTGGCATATCTGAAAAGAATCCAGTCGAAATTTCAAAAAGGTTTGTGTTTGTGTCTTTTATATGCTACCTACCAGTCTCTGTAATGTATACATCAAACGACAACTTTGGTTTATCTGGTAACATAGCAGTGAGATGGGATTTGGGGACAACCATTAAGGGGGAGTACTGCAATGCAGTAGTCTTATCATGTGTCCATATATACATGGATTCTAATGGTAATGATGGAGGTACAGGAGATGTGGCATCTGTGATCTGTAGGAATTGGGTACCATAATCACATTAGTGTACAGGGTCTCACTGGAGATTAATATATGCCATTTTCAACAGTAAGAGTATCACATATCAAGCCTTTTTTACGGTAAATTTGACTTTGCTGTTGAGTCTGAGTGTGCCTTATTTAGCTTAACACGTCTAGTACTAATATCTGTAGATGGCCATTGCATGCAGTTGGACAAACCTCGGCAACTTGAGAAGGGGTCACAAATGGCAAGCCTGCCACATCCTCCCCAATACAGTCACTCCTGTCACTGATTGCGAGCATCCCTTTGGGTACTCCCAAATATTCCTACCATCACTTCCATTCTTATGTCTGTTACAGTGGATTTTAGAGGCACTTGTGTAATTCCTGAGAAGCATCAGCACTTGTGCATGAGGAATTGCATGAGATGTATTTTTCAATGATCACTCAGTGCTTCATTTAGAGTATGGTGGCTGTTCCACTGGTCCATGGGACGCACTCTGCTGACCAGGCGGAAGACTGGTCAGCATAGTTAGAGATCTCCTTCAATCAGGCATTTAGCTCTGTGTCTTTAGTAGAATAGAAAGAAGTGTGTAATAGAAAAACAATAGAGACATTTCCTGACACATTGGGAGTTTTCTCCCAGCATGTGGTGGTCTTGTCCTTGGTTTTATGTTGGGTACTGCCAGGTTTTCCCAGGTGAACCCGAACAGGAAATGTGTACATCAAAACATCCTCCCTAAAATAGAACAGACAGTCTAAGGTACATTGACTGACATTCCCATGTTTACCGGGATGTCAGTGAAAGGTTTCTGCTGGTAGAGACAGATTAGGTAGTGCTATTGGAAACATGGGACTTTCCCAACTCTAAGTACATGGGTGGATCTATGAGTTTGGTGGACAGGACATACACCACATTTTGGGTAGATGTCCCACATCTGCCAAACCCTAAAGGAGGCCCCAAATATGCAGAAACTACTGAGAAGATCTGAGCCTTTCTATCTGATCGTCTTTCCTGGTCTGTGAATCTCGTAGTTGCATGAAAGGTAGGAGGGAGTTCGCATAAAATTCAAATCAAATTAACAGTGTAAAAAATGAGTCACACAAGAAGGCCAGGAAGACTGAATAAACTCAAAGGTTTTTATTACAGACTCAGAAAGAATATAAAAGGACCAGAATGAATCTGAATCTCCAAACATCTGAAATCTCAGTCTGAATCTCAGTCTAAACAGCAGGAAACATACAAGAAACTCTGTCGCTGCAATGCAAAAAGATTAGAAAAAGGATCTGAAAATTAAATTTCAGAATTTTATCTTCCTGCCTAGTCATTAGTATCTCTAATATAATCTAACTAATTCTACTATGTACAAAATTTGGGGGAAAACCCTAATTAATTTAAGAAAATTAAGGAACAGGTTTCAGCATAATAGAGTCTTTCATAAAAAAACTCCAAGTGTAAAGAATGAATAGGATTGAGCCACACAGTGAAAGGAGTAGCAATGAGGTTTGCCCCTCGAGAAATCTTAAGGGTATCCGCTCCAACTGGCAATACAACACCAATTAACACACAAGATTTTGAAGGTGACCAACGTCATCATCTCCAATATATTTCCAGCATCCACAGTAGCAACTGGCAACTTTTGGTGTTTTATCCCACACTCCCAGGTAAGAACATTCGTTCGACCTTAAGCTTCTCCGTCTCTTCCATGAAAACCTGTCTCCAACTTGGTTAGTGCGGCTTCTTTTTGCCAAAAGTCTCCTTCCGTGCCTTAATTTGCTACAATCAACAAAGCTTTTTTCACTACCCCTTAACCCCTTCCATGCTGATGATGGCCCCCAGCCGTCATGCATTACGGTGGGCGTGTGCTGATGACGGCTGGGGGCCGTCATGAACCCGCCTACTCATTAAAATGGCCGACAAGGCGCAGAATCGCGGCCGCGCCCAAGGGGTTAATTGGCCTGCATCTGCAGAGGACAGAAATATGCAATCAAACATTTCATTACATAAATGGATAGACATTGAAATCCCAAATGTTTAAGGCCGTTTTTTCTCATGCTAAGTTAGCACAACAATTAAGGTGCACCCGATAATTGAATATATATGTGATCATAAAATCAAAGCATTAGTATAAGTACCACATTGCTCTCAAGTTGGTGATTTGCAGACTTTTATTTACCTTTTCTGCTCTTTGCTCTTGTTTACCGCCCACAGTTTTTTTGGTTCATAACTGTCTTTGTTGTGAAGCGCTCTGATACCCTCGGGTCCAGCTAGGGCTATACAAAACTTCAATAAATAAATAAATAAAGTACGCACACATCACATGGAATGTTTCAAAACTATATTTGAAACTCTGTCATTTTATTGATTATTAAAAGTATACTGAGTTTACATTGTGCTAACGGCATATAATCAAAATAGGTGTGTAATGCGTAAGAGTTGAGCCAAAACTAAGCTGCTCCACTACAAAGCCCATAACACCAAGTATGAAGAGAAACTCGAATTGAACCTGACAGTTATTTTCTGGTTTTGATCGGAGTGCTTGTCTTACTCGGAAGTTCGATATGCATTGCTGTTCCCAGGCGCTGAGTTTATGGACCAGAGGTGAAATGTACCCCGCAGAGATATTGTTATTACACAGATCCTCAGGCACTAGTCTGTATAATTTTACTGGTTTTAGATTGGGCCTGTTGTATTGCTACATTTCTCTTTTGAGCTCCCATAATAGAGAAATTCCTGGGCATCAGGAATAGTAGGAATTGTATTTCCTAAACTGATGACTAATAATGCACAAATACATTTCTCATAATGACAGGTGGTCAGAGAAACAAGAAGTGCACCTGAACATTTTTAGCTAGCTTGTTGGAGTACACACCCCGCTCTGGTGTTTTGATTTGTGAGCTCTTCCTAGGGGGAGGGTTCAGTATGACATTGGGGGAGGTGCTCAAGAGAGACCAGAGATTGGCTCAGTACGCTAACCTGTCATGGTTTGCCTCTGATTATCAAGCAGGTCAGGCTGTTCATTGTTTCAGGGGAATGTCCACTGTGCAAGGTTTATCGATCAGAACGGTTTGACTTGGTCAAGTTATTTACAACCATCAGGTTACTAATATTACTCAGATCTCAAAAAGTATTCAATCATAATCCTGAGGGTGTCGTGATGTCATAATCCATATTCTTCTAATATGTAAATCACACAGTGCCTTCTCTATTTCTGCACACCTATTTTTCAAGCATGTAGACCTCATCAGGGCCTTTGTATCTACAATTGATATCAGTTTGTGAAAACCATTAGGACCAGTAAGACTTAGGTGCTGGTGTTGTCTTAGCTGCTGGAAAAAGTAGACCATGACCGGTCATTTATGAGAAGCATGCCCTAACGATGGGTACCTCCACTGAGCACACTCTGGAAGCTCACCCATTCCTCAGCACTAGTGCCCTACCAAACCTTGATATTGTATCTGTTTGGATGGCGACAGGTTTCCATGTACTGTGACAGACTCTCTCTTCATGGACCACCAGTTTCCTGGTGGAACTATTATCAGGATACTCAAGAACCATATATGCAGTCCAGTTTTCGTCAATGCCAATGAACAGCGCCCCCAAAACATCTGGTTTGTGAACCGCTTAATTTTCACAATGGCTCCTCAGAGGGCAAAGAGATCTCTGCCAGGTAGATGGACCTCTCTAAAAATTGATTCAAGATTGTAGTGCACGAGGGCTGCGGAATACTTTTCTTCACTTCTCTTTAGGAATGAAGTACAGAGCAAGAAGGACTACATTTGCCCCTTATTGTATTTCAAAGTAGTAATTGTGACTATCTATTACAACTTATGGTGTGAGCATTGAATGCTCAACTTAGATAACCAAGAACACAAAGGAACTGTTTGGTAAACCATTTGGAGAGCTTTGATATCTATGCCCTCAGACGTCAGTAGTAAATTAAAGTACTGCGAATGGCTAAGCAAAAAGGATTCACGGTGGAAAAGCATGTCTAGTGGTTGTAAGCAGTCCAGGTTGGAGGGTCCAGAGCAGACAGGGAGTACTGGGCCCCAATTATAACAACTGGTGTCTTTTACCATGGTTAGCCAAGTACTCCCACCGCCCCTAACAAGGAACCAAGGAGTACTTTTATCATACTGTTGCATCTCCCTTGCGCAACACAAAGGGACGCAAGGGCAACGCAACACTAAAGCTAGATTTATCAAGCCGCATAGGGCCAACTTGTGTGTCCCTGAGTGGTGTGAAAAATCTAGAGTAGCACAAGGCAGTGCAAATCACTGTATCGCGTTACTCTGCCCCAGGGTGGCGTTCCATGCGTAGAACATGGGTGTTCCGATGCATCCACTTATGGATTTTGGCACTTTCTCAGATTTACCATTATTGGTAGATCTGGGAATGCATCAAAATGCTATGCATCCCCAAGGAATCACATTCTGCAGCACACATAGAAAAGGGAAAATAACTCAGAAGATTGTTTTGTGCAGGAAGGTGCATATGCGTGTCAGTCAATGTAAGTTCATTTGCCCATACAGATTCTTCTCAAATTCTCTTCCTCTTCCAGGATCAGACTAATACCTCACAAATATGGCTGTTGGGTGGGAGGCTTTGATTTACCTGCTGCCTAATAGTCATTATCTTGACCCATTAAAGTAGTTCAAAGTCCTGATCTCACTAAGGCTTACACCAAAAATACTGCAACACCCAAAGTATATGAAGGAGTGAAAATATGGCAAACAGAAGGAGATGATGGACGGAGCGCTGAAACTTTTCAGACACTCACCCCCAGTCATAGATCTGGGTTGAAACGTCATTGTTATTTAGTTCACCAAGTCACCCCAGTTCAGACCCAGCATATGCAAATCAGTCTTGACCCTGTTCCTAATTGGAACAGTCCAGCCCAGACTGCCAAGCCATGTCTTCCCTGGACTGGAAACAAGCATCCTGGGACCGGTTTCGGGGTAACACCCCTCATCAGTTAGGTTAGCTTGAATCCAGTGGCAAAGTGAGCAAGGGACCCACGTCAAGGCATGCCCAGTAAAAATATGGCCTGATTAATATTACAATTGTAATCAGGACCTTTTTAAAAGTCAAAAAGACTGCAATCTTGTCTCTAAGTTAAGCCACTGTGAAGGTTCATCTACAATGTGAACACATTAAAGCTCTACATCTACAATGTGAATACAGTAAAGCTCTACATCTACAATGTGAATACAGTAAAGCTCTACATCTACAATGTGAACACAGTAAAGCTCTACATCTACAATGTGAATACAGTAAAGCTCTAAATCTACAATGTGAACACAGTAAAGCTCTACATCTACAATGTGAATACAGTAAAGCTCTACATCTACAATGTGAACACAGTAAAGCTCTACATCTACAATGTGAACACAGTAAAGCTCTACATCTACAATGTGAATACAGTAAAGCTCTACATCTACAATGTGAACACAGTAAAGCTCTACATCTACAATGTGAATACAGTAAAGCTCTACATCTACAATGTGAACACAGTAAAGCTCTACATCTACAATGTGAACACAGTAAAGCTCTACATCTACAATGTGAACACAGTAAAGCTCTACATCTACAATGTGAATACAGTAAAGCTCTACATCTACAATGTGAACACAGTAAAGCTCTACATCTACAATGTGAATACAGTAAAGTTCTACATCTACAATGTGAATACAGTAAAGCACAACAGAGTTACATTGAAGTACCACAGACACCCTGTAAAGTACTACAGCCTCACACAGAATTGGAGATATTACTTTCTAGGTGCCCAGTAAATTGTAGAGTCTGCATAAGTTATAATAGGTCCCATCTATGACACGCTACTTGTGCACAGATACTGGCCTGAGTTAAACAGTAGTCTCACCTGCAGAGCTCACACTTGTGTGCAGGCACGTTTGCATGTGTTCACATGTAATCTACGCAGAGCCTCTTGACCCAGCTGTACAGCAGTTGCCCTTATTTTAAAATAGTGGCACTGAAGATTAGCATTCAAGACCATTTTACAGAAACTTACAATGAGTGAAACTCAATGAGATTCAATCACAGCAGAGAACAGAAAAACACAGGTGGCTAAAACTACGAAAAATCATGGGGGTTTTAAGCAGGCCAGAAACCACTAACTCACATTGGTGTTTTTATCAGGCATCATACTACTCTTGCTATGAATACTGAATGTCACTACTTAAGGTGCATCCACCTTGGAAAGGTTTTTCTCCTTCCTTCTATCTACTTTTACTATCAATTCTAGTATATGTACGTCATTTCAAGCACTCACACCACATAGATGTATGTCATGCATTGTTGCATGTCTCATTGCCGCAGGGGAGATGGGGGTGGCACATGTATGTGTTTCTGTGTGTTCATTAAACAGAACAAAAATATTTAGTACAGCACAAATAGTGCATTAAACTGGCATTTCTCATCCAGGAATTCATTTGAGCTACTGATTAATGACTACCACACAGTTGGCTTTGTGTCACACTGAGGTTTTATTTGGGTAATACTAACCTGAAAAAGAGGTAGTCCAGCACAGGCCATCTCTTTATGTCCATATAAATCCAATTATTTACAAGGATGCAACAGATCATGACTGCCTTCGTAATTTATATAATTCACAGGGAAATCTAACACTCTTTGTCATCCTCCGTGCTGGTATTGGTGGCAATCGGGCTCTCTGGGATGAGGTTCTAGATTTAAGGGTTCACTCTCCCTTGGACTGCAGCATCTCCACTCTGATTCCCAGGAGATGCTATAATGTTTCCTAGTCAGCAGACAGAGAGGCAGTGAGGCAATGGTAGCGTCTTCTAGTTCTAAGCCCATGTGAAGGCTAAATCGCCTATGAGTCTACAGATACTTTGGTAAGCATATGCCTAGCTGGGTCTTAGCTTTTTAGGAGCCATTAAATGACCCAGTACAATGAAAAACAGCTTAAAAAGTCAAGGCCTTCCAGAAGGGATACCATCCTGCCAGCCTCCCACAGGGTGGAAGGTCAGCTACTGAACGTTCTTTTCCTCCCTGGTTCTTTCCTTCCGACTGACAGACTTCTCAGATGTTATCTCTCCAAACATGTGCCTTCACTACCCTTAAGACACATAAGTGATTAGTCAGCCGCAGGCACTATCAGTCACAGCAGGTTCTGTGCATGCATGTCATGATAATCCCTTTTACTGAGAAGTGACAATTTCTCTTCACACTAAGCACTCCAAGGAGCTGATTAAGATCTGGACAGCGCGCTCTGCCAGAGTGGAGGGATACTCCGCTGCCGGAATACATGTTTTGCCGGGTGTGGGAACACATCCGATAAAACCAAGTGGCATATTTACAAGGAGTTAACGCCACCGGAACGTCTCTTTTTACGACCTTCTAGTGGCGTTAAGTCCTTCGCCTTATTTACAAGGCTTCGTTAGGCCACTTAACGTGGCTTTACGCCACTTTGAAAATAATGCCCCTATTCATGCAGCACTTAGCGTGAAAGGGCATGCAATGGGTGTTGCAGTGGGCGTTCCGCTGCAATACCCATTGCTTTTTTATGCTGCCCCATATTTACAAGGTATGAGGCAGCGCCAAAAATATTGCCAGGGAAAACCTGGTCTTAAGCAAGCGATACAAGGAGGAATGTTTCATTTCTCCTCGTATTTTGCTCTTTCCATGTACAAACAGCAAATCGCCTGTAAAGATTGTTTATGAGCAGGAAGGTAGCCCTTCCTGCACATAAATAATCACCCCTGAGCGCAGGCACCCTAGCAACATGGCACAAGGGAGACTGCGCTGGCCCTAGGCAGCTTCTTTAGCACCAGCGCAAGGGGAAACACAGCGATGCACCGCATACTTGTAAATACACGCAATCCCTGTGCTTTGAAACATACAGGGCCTCATTTATGAAAAGTGGCGCATCGCTGCGAGAAAACAGCGATGCGTCACTTTTCATTGCGACCCCCTTGCGACCCCAATGATAGGTCATATTTACAATATGACGCATCATTGCGCAAGGAATTACAGATACGTCAATATTTCTGACGTATCTGTAAGCGCAAAAGTGACGCATTGCTGGAGTGTGTCACAACAGTGACGCAACTCCAGCTTGCGTCAGTCTTACGCCTGCTGTGAGGCAGGCGCAAGATTTTGACGCAACGGCGTCCTAAAAGTGATGCAGTGAAATCTCATAGATTTCACTGCGTCACTATTACGAGGCTTTTTGCGGGGGAACGCCCCCTCTGCATACATTATACCTGGCGCAGGTATATGGTAGCGCAGGGGTTTACAAAGTGACGCATCTGCTTAGATGCGTCACTTTGTAAATAGTGAGCAACAGGAGGCATTTTTACGCTGCCGATGCGTCACAAAAAGTGACGCACCGGCGGCGTAAAAGTGACGCACGGCCTCATAAATGAGGCCCACAGAGCGCAACGTTACCAATTTTGGCGTAACACTGCACTCTGCCATTTTCTAGTAAATATGCCCCCAAATGTCTTTCCATGCATATTTTCCTCCTACTGAAAGGAAGAGGAAAATGTGTGTAGAAAAAGTCTCAGTATCTGGACCCAAAGGCTGAGTTTGACCCAATAAATCCATCTTGCAATGTTATTTCCCATTACGGAGGGCAACATCATATGATGCCCAGTAAATGAGGAGATACATCGTCAGAATCAACATCTATTGCCGCCAATTATTGGCTGACTGGGGCTCTGTCTGAAGGACGTACTTGAGCAGTCCACTCTCAAAGAGAGACAAGTACAAGTCCTGGTTACTGTCTCACAGTCTCTTTCTTTAGGGGAAAAGTCATATATTTCTTGATTAAACGTATTGGTCATTAATGGTGACCAAGGGCACTAATCATTTGCACCTGTCCTAGTGTATAGACCGATTTTAAAGGTAGAAATGCATATTAAGCTTTGAAGCTAGGCTTCATGAATTTAATTAATTAAGTTATCCAAAATATAAATGCTCTCTTTGCCTTTTAATTCGATGATAACTTTTTAAATAAAATATTTTCACTGTTGGGATGAAAGAGAAGCACTCGGAGTTGAGCTTCCACAAAGACGATTTCTCTGCTGCAACAACGATGGTCCAGACCAACAACAAAAGCTGAGGCACAGGGTCGGATTGGCAAGGCGGGCATTCGGGAATGGGCCGAAGGGCCTGTGCCTCAGTGCCCTCTGTGGGCCGTTTTTTTTTCTCCCCTGTCCCAGTCCACAGAGAGTGGACTAGGAAAGGGGAGAAAAAAAACCGGCCCACAGAGTGCACGGAGACAGAGACTGAGAAAATGAAAGCAGCCTCGCTGTGTGGCCAGACAGCGATTGTCAGCTGTGGGCTCTCCTTCACCCCTACCCTGCCAAGCAATCAAGCTGAGGCTGGGCTGGGGAGGGGTGATTGTTTGCAATAATCGGCCTCCCTGGGGGCCAGGTGTTTCTCAGGCCTTTGAGCCATTTGCACCTCGGCCCCCTGGCGCCCATGCAGCCCAGAAACGGTGTTAGTCTTAACACCTCGCCCACAGCCCTTCACATTCAGGGCATAGTGGGTGAGGAAGAATGGGTCTTGCTGTGGGGGGCCTGGTGATGTTTGGAATTTTTTTGGTTTTATTTATTTATTTATGCGATTTTATATAGCGCGGACTTTACCCGAAGGTGTCAGAGCGCTTCACACTAGGAACAGCAATAATACATGAGGAGAAAATTATAAGTGGACAAATTACAAAAGCAAACGTTAAGTTACATGAATCAAAAGTGACAATAGTGAGTAAACAAAATACAAGAGGAGCAAACGATACATTACAGGAGGAAAAAGAGATATGTGTGCAGGTTACAAAAGCATACAAAATACAAGTAGAGGTATAATACTGCAATTAATGGCAGACACTCCAGCACAAGAACAAACGTTACGTAGGCAATGGTGGCACTTGTGCAAGTATCTAAAGCAAACAAAAGTGAGAGGTAGCAAACAGTGTGTTACAAGAGAAAAGTGACTTGTGCAAGTTACAAAAGGGTACCAAACACAGGTACAAGGGTAATACTACAGTAAATGGTAAATACTCAAACTGCCAGAACACACTGGGAAGGCACTTCCCATGCACCGGCTTCACCTCAGCCTCCCCACTGGCTACCTGGCTACCTTGGATGACCCAGAAAGCTGTTTTGTGCTCCCCTGCCAGGTCATTTTCCTGAAGGCCTGGAGGGTTGATTAGTTTACTAATTGCAGGGGCCTTACCTCTGTTCATGTGCTCCTGAGCTGAAGGTCTGGGGAGGGCTGAGTAGGTTAGTAATAGCAGGGGCTTTGCTGCTTTTCACGTGCTCCTGTGCTTCAGGGCTGGAATCATTTTGTGACAAAAAGGGGCCTTGCTATTTTTTTTAGTTGCTCAGCATGTAGGACATTGTCACCTTGGCCCTGTGTCGTGTGCAAGAACAGTATCCTCCCACTTTCATTCCTTGTCTGTGTAAATAGTGTTTCATGAAAGGGCACCCCCCTTGAATGTGGGCCACGCCCCTTAAATATGGGCCACGCCTCTTGAATGTGGGCCACTTTTTTCGTCAGTGCCCGGGCCGAATTGTGATCCCAATCCGACCCTGCTGAGGCATCACTCACCAACAATGCTTCTTCAAACCGACACTCTTCCATGCTCACAGCATCCCACACCAGCATTGGACCTTCATATCACACACACACACACACACACACACACACGCACACACACGCACACACACACACATACACACACACACTCACGCGCACACACACACACACACACACACACACACACACACACGCACACACACACACACCCACACACACGCACACACACACACACACACACACACATTCCATCCTCACACACCTTTTCCATGTAGACACAACAGCTAAGAAGAATCGAGCACAGAACCCCAAACCCTAACTTTGGTAATTCTAACCCCAGAAATATATGCACCCCAAAAACACACAATAGGCACTCAAGGAAAAATATATCTTCTCCATGACAAAGTCTGTACACTTAACAGGAACTTGTCTTATATGACTCCCAGGACAACAGCATGCCAAGCACCCAAAACATCTTCAGCCCTTCTCAGATAACTCATCATCCAGATTCCCTTGAATTGGTCACCATCGCAGATAAAAAAAAGTTACCCTCAATACATCCACTCCCAAAATAACTAGCATTTTGCACTACATCACTACATAATCACACCACTAAAAATCCAAGCAGCATTATTCTCAAGTCTCAAGGGGGCATATTAGCAAGGGTAATATCGCCGCTTTAGCTGGACTTTTTCCCGCTAAAGTGGCGAAATTTTTATCGCCCTATCAGCAAGCTGTCGCTAACAGTAGTTAGCGACAGCTTTTAGGCGATAGCGACTGGTTTGGGGCCTGCTTTGCATGTCAGCGATATTTATCGCTAATGACATGCAAAGTGGGCGTACCCAACCTGTTAGCGACTGAAAGCAGTCACTAACACAGCTACCGCCTATTAGCAATACCCGCAGAGAGATAAAAAAACGCACGCTAACCGCGATTAACGCCAGGATTTTACACCTGGTAAAAACCTGACTTAGCCATATTAGTCAATGGGAGGTGGATTCTACGGCTAAGTCCCCACCTGCCTATTAGCAAGATTTTCCTTAGCGATAGGATTTTTATCGCTGGAAATCTCACATTAAACATGCGTTTCGCCGCTGTCGCTGGATTTTATATTGCATTGGAGATAAACGTTGGTAATACTGCGTTATCTCTGCGATAAAATCCAGCGATAGGAGGCGATAAAAAAATTCACGCGAAGTTTGCGATAATTATCTCAAGTTGTTTCTAATAGGCCCCAAGGTCTTGTTTAACAACTCTGCCACAACGGCAGTATCCGACCTGGTTGGCATCCTTTTCTTAAGGGTCCTTGGCAATTTATTCCTAACTAGCTGTCCAATGTCAATGGTTATCTATTTAAAGCTCCTCTTCAGCTGACCTTATAATCTTGCATTTACTCCCCAACTCACCATCTAAACTCCCGGTTGTCAAGAACATCGGATAACTGGAGACGGAGCTACTCTAATGAGGACCGCGTAGAGTTTGTGAGGGCCCGCAATGAATACAAAAACGCAATCACCAAAGCAAAGGCCTCACATATCTCTGAAAAAATTGACTCAGCCCGCAACAAATCCAAAGAAATCTTCAAAATTATGAATGATTTTTCATCAGATCACAGAGTACTCCCCACTCAGGCCCCAACCCAAGAAACCTGTAATGCGCTCAACACCTGCTTTATCCAGAAAATTGTAGATATTAAGAATGCTATCTCTCCCTCCATCCCCGTCAGTCCATTAGACTCCTTCCCTCTCAATCCCTGCTCCCTCACCCAGTTCTCAGCCATCACCCCCATTATTCTTTCTGAGCTCACTACCCGCATCAAATCAGGATCTCCTAAGGACTGCTGTCCTCCTCCAGTCCTCAGAGCGGTCTTCTCAGCTTTACCTGACAGTATTCTTCCCCTTCTGAACACCTCCCTGAGCACTGGTATGGTCCCCAGCGCATTCAAGGAGGCCATACTAGTTCCCCTCCTGAAAAAAGCAGGAGCTGACCCCGCTAACCCTGCCAACTACAGGCCCATCTCCCTTTTGCCCTACACCTCTAAACTCCTGGAGGCCTACGTGACCACTTGCCTGTCGGCATTTATAGAGAGTTCTGGTTTCTTGGAACCTAACCAAGCCGGCTTCAGACCAGCACACTCCACTGAAGCAGTCATCCTGAAAGTCCTCGACACTCTCCGGGAGAATGCCGACAGGGGGTCCCCACAGGCACTGGTTCTCCTGGATTTATCGGCCGCGTTCGACACGGTGGACCATGACATCCTTCTCCACCGTGTCGGACAGGCGGGCATCCAGGGCCCTGCCCGGGAATGGATTAGGTCCTTCCTCTCGGGCAGAGTGCAAACAGTCCATCTAGGCCCCTTCACAGCAACCCAGGTACCCACTACCTGTAGAGCCCCGCAGGGATCCTCCCTCTCACCACTACTGTTTAATCTATACCTCCGGCCGTTAATCCATTCACTGAGAAACTGGAAATGTACTGTCCTCAACTATGCAGATGACATGCAGATCATCTTCCCCTTAGACACCCCTGATGCCACATCTGATTTTCAGGCAGTGATGCTCCTTATCCAACAATGGATGATCTCCAACCAGCTCAAATTAAATCTGGAGAAAACGGAACTCATCTTGCCTGGTACAAGCCCGGCACATTGGGGCCCACACTTCTGGCCAAAAGAGCTAGGTACACCTCCTAGCCCGTCGAGCTCGGTAAAAAGCTTGGGCGTTACCATCGATACCGACCTCTCTCTTAAAACCCATGTCAGAGCCATCATCTCGGCCAGCATGTTCCAGTTACGAAAAATTCGTAAAATCTCCCACCTGCTCTCCCATGAAGCATTGGTGCAAATTGTCATTTCCCTTGTTCTCTCCCGCCTTGACTGCTCCACTCTCTTTACTGAGGCCTACCCAAGTCCCTGCTCCACCGTCTCCAGATGGTGCAGAACCAGGCAGCAAGGCTCATTTGCAAAGCCCCTAAATGGCAATCAGCATGACCCCTTCTGTCCAAGCTGCACTGGCTGCCCATCGAACAAAGGGCTGCTTTTAAAATCGGCTGCCTAACTTACAAGGCCCGGCAGACCAAGTGCCCGGCCTTCTTGAAATCTCTCATCAACTCGCATTGCCCGGCCCGTAACCTCCGATCTGCCCATCTCCACCTCCTTACCACCCCGGTGGTTAAACTAAAGAAACTGGGTGGCCGCAGATTCAGCTATCTGGCACCCAAACTGTGGAACTCCCTCCCCTTACGAATCAAAACCTCTGACACCCTGCTGAGCTTCAGAAAGAGCTTAAAGACCTGGCTCTTCTCGAACTCCCACTAGCCCTCTGCCATCACCTTCAATCCCAATCTCAGCGCCAGGAAACCTCCGGTGTCAGTGCGCTTTACAAGTGTAGCTTAACATTAACATTAACATAATCACTAGTTACTGCATTTGGTTTGATACAATAAGAAAATAATGTTACCTTCAGAGCTTTCCTCCAGCAAAAACTCTCCTTGACAGGTAACAGGACTCCTTCACAGCTCTGGTGAACTGCTTCTTCTAGTCCTTTGCCTCAAGATGGGAAACAAAAGTTCCCTCATGGAAAATGTCACATCTGCTCAGATCTCCGCCATCTTGTCCGTCACAAATTGTGGGCCATTGTCAGAGATTACACACTTCAGTAAGATCTCTCTGCAACAAAATCTTCCAAGGGCTCTATGACCACATTGCATTGAAAGGCTCCATTTCAACCATTTTACCTCACAGCAGGCGAATAATAACCTATCAAGACCAAGGCGAGACAATCTTTCTGTGGACTAGATGCAAAAGGACTTAAAATACCCATGCCTACCTTTCTCCAAGGACCAGATGGAAATTCATCAATATGGATGAACGATTAGTCTAATGATGTACTGCTGCAATAGGAAGGAATAATTATCTAGAAGGTATGCAGTGTTTTAAAAAAAGAGAATGTTCGAAATCAAGCTTTTAGTACTTAAATCTATTTGATTTTTGGATATGTAGAATTATATCTATGGATTATGCATGGCGACAATCAAGTAATCAACATGTCTGTATGATTATTAAGTCAAAATTACAGAAAGAAAATATATATAAGGTGTGTAAGAGCAGACCACTGTTGATTTCCACATTGAAAGCTGGGAATATGATAGATGAGTTACAAAGGGAAGTGACCTATAAACATACAGGGCCCGATTCACATAGGTAAACTGAGACAAAAGTTGAACTTTACGACTTTTGGTATTCACAAAGGGTATTTACTACTCATAAAAGCCCTTTGTGAATACCAAAAGTAAAACTTTACGACTTTCGGTATTCACAAAGCGTATTTACGAGTAGTAAATGCCCTTTGTGAATACTGAAAGTCGTAAAGTTCGACTTTCCTCTCAGTTTACCTTTTGTGAATCGGGGACACTGACTTTTACTCCAGGTGCAAATTGGTATAATTAATATGTATGCTGTAACCGAGCTTATACACACAACAGGGAGAGAAACATGCTTTTGAGTGTAAGCAAGACCTCCCTAGCATTGACAGTAAACCCAAAGGCGCACTTGCCATTAGAGCAAGGTATCAGTTGGACAACCTAGGCACGCCGCTTAGGATGCTGCGAAAGTAGTGAATCACCTGGGAAACATTGCTAAGGATCTGCAATATACAGATTACACAAATTAAAAACTGCATTTTGCTTTTTTTCAATGCAATAGGGAGGTATAAATAAACATTCTAAAATCCGGCCATCCTCTACAGATTTTTGCTCCTTAAAGTGCCAGGTGCTTTACCAATAGGGAGGTATTTCTTACATCCTGCTTCAAAAACCCCAAGGAGGGTCAACCTTGCTGACCTTCAGATTGTCACAGTAAGGAGGGGCCTGATGATGAAGCATCCATCTCAGGGGGTCATGGCCTTCCTCCTTTTAAGGGACAACCCCTAGGGGATTCACTACTTTCCAAGCCCCCTTAATGGTGTGCTTACGCTACCTAATTGATACCTTGTTCTAGGGTCACGAATGTATTTGGACTTACTGGTGAAATTGAGCCCAAATAGTATATTAAAATTGACATATGTTGATGAAGCTATATTTGGCTAACATTGCCCTGATGGCAATAGGCATCTGGACTTAATTGATCTTTTCTGTAAAAAAAATCTGCAATTGTAATATCAAAAATGATGATTTTCGTCATGTAAAATGACAATCGTGGAACCGAGGATGGGGATGCTTTACTGCAGCATGGATGGAAAAGATAGAGGTTTGTGTGGTTCTGAGAGGATTTTTGGCTCCCAATAGACAAAGATGACACCGCTGTTGTTGTTCCCTCACTTCTTCTTTCCGCATGAGTCAGCAGCCATTCATTGGCATAAGGCTGGTCTCCAAGAAGAGCATTCTTACGTGACGAGCGAAGACTAAAGCTCCTGTTTGTATCGCCCTGTCTCCCTGGCAACAAGGGTAATTATATTGCAATTCCACTTTAGTTTTGTTTCCATAGTTACTTTAGAAACACAAAGTGGTACCCACACACAATGGTGTCATTCAGTTCCCAACTCTGCGGAACGAGCTTGAGATCAGGTAAGAGAGGGAGAGGTCCCTGACCCTGTCTAAAGGCCAGGCTTTTAACAGGCAGCAAGTGGGAGAAGCATGTGTAAAGTATGGACATCCCCTGGTCAACCACTCACAAAAAACTGCATACCCTTTTTATATTTGACAGAATCACTGGTACTGCCGTTAACCCAATATTCACTGTCTGCTTGAATGTGAAACATCTGCCCAGAAGAGCACTGATTGACACAAGCTGCGATCAACTATCCCAAAATAGTCCATTACAAATCACAACCTCCCACATTATAAACTGCACGCACGAAAGCACAGCAGTGTCATCTTAAGGATTTTGGGGGCACAAGGCAAGACATATTTTGAGGGCCCTTGTAGGAATAGCTTTCAATTTGAATACCCATTTCCTGCTAATTCAAGCCTATGAGATACCAAACAATCCTAAATTATATGCTAATACTTTAACAGGATCCCACACAAAGGTAGAACTATGTCTTGCCTGGAGTTCCAAAAATCCTTAAGACACTTCGTAGAGACACAGATATAGAGGTAGGAAGAGAGATAGAGAGAGGATTAGATAGAGAAATACAATCTGGAGGACAACTAGAGAAAAACAAAATCCCAGGGGGGCCCTTGGAAGGTGGAGGCCCTGGGCATTTGGCCACTTATCCCATCCATGCCTTAAAATGATTCTGAGCACTGCCAGTCCAGAGGGCATACATAATATTCCTTCATCCCCCAAGCATCATCTACAAGTCTTATTCTGTCAACAATATTTCTAGATCATTTTAAAAAATGACAGCGGGAGTCAATGTCAATCACGTCTTCATGTCCCCAATTCTTTGTCAGTGTCCTCTTTCACTAAACAGAACATGTTCTACTCTGTTGTGCACTTACTAGCCACATGCGTTGTACAATAATTCACCATGCACGTTGTACAGAATATTACAAGGTTACAAATGACTGGGATCCTTTGCAGAAGTATCCTTTTTCCCATGAACTGATCAACTCAGCACTGATGACCCTTGTGTCAGCTCCCCATACATTCTTCTGGGAAAGATGCTGTAGCCAAGATTGCTTTGGGATTGCATTGCATTAGTGTGCTTTCATCTACACCATGAGCTTTTTGCGATTCTAGCTCGCGTCAGTTGCAGTCTGGTTCACGAAGAAGTCGTCATGACTGTGTCATGATGCCCATACACGGATTACTTCTTGTAGGTGTGCTACTTGGTAATGAATTCTGAATGGACCACGACCTGATTTTTTACATTCTGTGCTCATCGAATGGGCGTAGTTGGTGATTGGTAACGTGTACGTCGATGGCATTGTGAATTCAATCACACGTAGCAAATAACATGCAAATGTGGATGTACACTTTTGAAATAGAGTCATTGGCGCCAGCCAACGAGATGGGAAAAAGTTAGCGGTACTTTACTTCACATATGGTATTTGTAGGATCTGAGAGGTCTCAACGTGAAAGGTACAGATGGAGGTCATTCTGTGTCCCAGCCTGGTCTAGCAATCAAGAGGCAGGTCTCGCTCACTCCAGACTCTGCCTGTGCTCGTATCGTAGTGCCAGGTTTGTGTATCATGAAGTCAGTGAACGGAATGAAATTGCCCATGTCAGACAAGATCTGATGAACCTCACTTCCAAACTGGTGTCTGCAACACAGTTGTGGTCGCGCCCACCCTTCATGAGGTAATTACACACAACACCCCAGTAAAGTGTAAAAGGCCATTTAATAGGACATTTCAACATTGAACCAACTTTGAAACATCTTAATATTATCCTTTTATATCCGGACCCTCATTATTCTCCACCCCAGCACATCTTGCTTCACTCTTCCATCCATCTTTTAATCCCTGAGCTCCTTCCATACCCAGACTCATTCTCACTTCTTTTATCCAAGCATCCTTCAAAGAAGCCTCCTTGCCCTGTTCCGGGCATCCCGCACACCGCCATCCTTCGCCTATGCTTGCTTCCCACCCCTGAGGGGTGGGGACGCCCGCATCTGAATCCCCACCCCCTGATCACTCTTAGTAGGTCCCATTGAAAGGAGGGTGGTATGGGAAGTGGGGGAGGGAGGGATTCATCACTACACGGTGCAGAGGCCCCCATTGGTGCTGCAATATTTATTTATAGATTTTAACCCCTCCCATGCTGGTGACGAACCCCAGCCGTCATGCCCCATAGTGGGCGTGTGCTGATGATGGCTGGGGTTCGTCACGGCCCGCCCTGTTCTTATGTTTACCGCACAGCGGATAAAATCGCGGCAGCAGCAAAAGGGTTAAAGCAAACCTACCTTTTGTTTTTTAAGTAAAGATGACACGTCAAGGGCGCCTAATACCAGTAGATGCAGCATTTGCGGTGCTTTCTCTTTCTGTGTAGGACTTCTTTTTCTTTTGGAACTTTGAATCAGGTCCTTGGGCTATGGGGGCCTCGCTTGAGTTTGTTCTGCGGATCTCAAAAAACTTCTGACGTGTCTGTCCTGGGCCATGACAGAAGGCGGTAGTTCCAAATGCCCGCCCTGATAAATAATCAGATAAGACATAATGCATAATGCCTATGCAAGTAAGTGGGACAGCCTAGGCTGTGTGTGGTCTACTCTGCCTAGTCACCTCAAGGGTATAATGCTGTCCCATTAAAGTGACACAGAGCGCAGAGACATGGACACAATTTAGGGGTCACTAGGAGTCGTAGGTACGACCCTTGGCTTGCCCCTTCCAAACTGTGACATTGATTTTGCGACCCCTGGCCTCAGAGGTGGCAAAATTAGTGCCAGGAAAATAGTGATACCAAAGGGGATGATGGACGGAGCATTTGAGCAAATCAAACACTGACCCTCAGTCATCTTATCTGGGTTTAATCCATCATCATTCTTTAGCTCACTCAACCACCTCAGTTCAGACATGGCCATATGCAAATCAGTCTAACCCTGTGCCTCATGGGAACAGTCCTGCCTGAACTGCCAAGCCATGTTTTCCATGGACTGAAAACAAGCATCCTGGGACCGGTTTCGGGTTCATAACCCTCATCAGCCAGACTATCTTGAATCCAGTGTCAAAGTGAGCAAGGAACCCACGTATGGGCATACCCTGCCAACTTAGGGCGAACAAAGCAATACCAAAGGGGATGATGGAGGAAGCGTTTGAGCAAATGAAAGATTCACCCCCAGTCAACTGATCTGGGTTTAATCCATCATCATTCGTTAGCTCACTCCACCACCCCAGTTCAGACATGGCCATATGCAAATCAGTCTGACCCTGTACCTCATGGGAACAGTCCAGCCCAAACTTAGTGGCAGCTCTTCCTTAAGGACATCTGCTGGGTATCCACTCTTTGTTTTCAGTCAGTTTCTTAATTACACTAGTGAATAATATTAGTCACCATTAGTTTAATAAAAAAAATGGGGCCCGATTCACAGAACTATCTTAAGACAAAATCCTAAACTTACTACTTTTGGTATTCACAGAAGTTAGGATTTTGTCTTAAGTTTGTCTTAAGACAGACTTAAGACAGACTTAAGACAAAATCCTAACTTAAGTCCGTCTTAAGTCTGTCTTAAGACAAAGTTAAGACAAAATCCTAACTTCTGTGAATACCAAAAGTAGTAAGTTTAGGATTTTGTCTTAAGTTAGTTCTGTGAATCGGCCCCATGGAGTCTAATTAGCTGGGCTATCACCATCCATGGTAGCTGAGGTAATCCAAAAATACTTTTAAATGTATATTGTGTGCGTGCATCTGGATGAGAGTGTGAGAGTGTGTGAGAGTGTGTGTGTTAATGTGTGTGTATGTTTAAGCATGTGCGTTTGAGTAAAAGGGAAGGTCAAAGGACATGTGATGTAACTTCCACTACACCTGGCATTTTGGTGATTTGATGCCTAGGCTCAGAGATTCCATTCACTTCAAGAAAACAAGCTGCGAAAAAAATCATTTAAAACAAATTATCAAAAGTGCAATGATGAGGCAAACTTTTTCAGCTTAAACTCCAGAAGAAAGCCAGCAATTATAGAAAAATAAAACTGCTGACATTCAGTAACAGGATTATTAATTTAGTGCCGTAACTAATTTTTCAATTGTAGCGAGTTCTAAGAAACTGTTACAGTGTCGTACAGTTTTCTTTTGCAAAATGATAATGCAATTGGGTCTGTAAGCACAAAGAAAATTCCATTAGGAGGGTGGATGGGAGGGGAGGGGGTTCACAAAAAGGTACACCCAATACTGTAGGATAGAGATTATCAATGTAAGCCCAAAAGAGTGGGAACTAGGTCAAAATTTAACAATATGCACATAAACACATTTACATACAATACATTCTAAATGGGCCTAATTTATTATCATTTAACTTCGATGGTTGTCCTGAAAATATGACATCAATTGAGCAACCAATATTGAACTCCACCTACCTCATTTCTCACCTTCCCCATCAACCAGTAAGTGACAGCTGGGGTTTGTAAGTAACTCTTGATGATGGATGTTTAAAATACAAACATTCTTCAGGGTTTTCAGGTGACTTCATGTTTGCAGTTCTAGGGCTTGATTCACAAAGGTAAACTGAGACGAAAGTTTAACTTTACGACTTTCGGTATGCACAAAGGGCATTTACGAGTAGTAAAGTTAGACTTTTGTTTCACTTAAACTTAAGTTTTGGTCTTAAGTTCAACTAAGACCAAAAGTGAGACAAAAGTCTAACTTTATGACTTTCAGTGCCCGATTCACAAAATATAAAGTGAGATGAAAGTCTAACTTTATGACTTTTGGTATTTACAAAGTGAATTTACTACTCGTAAATGCCCTTTGTGAATACCAAAAGTGGAACTTTACGACTTACACGTTCAATGTTGAAGATCAGGTAGAGTTCCCCATTCACATTGGCCTTCGCTCATGGTTTCATGTATAGGACTTGGATGTAGTTATGAAAGAAAGGGCTAAAATGTGTACGTTCAAGTAGGCGGAACATAAATTGCCAACGGACCGAGTCAAATGATTTTTCTAAATCAATTGAGATGAGGGCTGTATGTTCTGTCACATCTCTAGTCAGGGCTATGGCGTTATTCAAGTGGTAAAGGCAGTGGTTCACCAGCACCTTGGTTGGAATCTTAGTCTACATGCTGAGCATGGAGATCGGTCTGTATGATTCGCAAACACCAGGTGGCTTCTTTGGTTTCCGGATTACTGAGAGCGTGGGTCCCCTTAAATCTTATGGGTACTTCCCTGACCTCAGGGCATAATTATACATGTCAAGCAGTGGGGGCACCAACCAGGACGTATGCCTTTTTATACATTTATACATTCCCAATGGGAAACCGTTAGGTCTGGGCGTCTTTCCTGTGGTAGTGCCTGGATGGCCTCTAGCACCTCCCTGGGGGTAAATGGTTCTTCTTAGTCAGATCTATCCACATACGTAAGTTTGGGGGCAATCAAATCTCAATGACTGGGTTGCCCAGTTCAGCCAGGGGAGTAGGGCGTAGGGCGTTCCGCGAATAGGCATGTGTAGTGATGTGTGAATTCTTGGGTTGTGTCATGGGACATCGTGAGTGTTGAGCCTGTGTTAGTAGTCAGGTTGGGGACTAATCGGAGCTCTTGTTCCCTGTTTGCTAGCCAGTGTAGAAATCTCCTTGCCCTATCTCCCACCTCATATAACTTGTATTGCACGGTTAGGTGTGTCAAGGACTAGCTTGCCATGTTGAGTTGGACCTGTCTAAGTACCAGCCTTTTCAGTTCAAGGGTATGCTTCACTCGGTCATTAGGTGTTTCTGCTAGGTTCCCCTCTGTTGCAGGCCCTTCATGCTCCAACTCTGCTATGCCCCTGTGTTTGCAAGCTTAGGCTGCTGCTTAGTAGGATATTATCTGTTCCCTCAGGGTCGCCTTCAAGGCCTCCCCAAGTATGGTGGGCAAATCCAATGTATCTTTATTAGTGGTGAAATTGTCAGAGATTTGCTGTTGGAGAAGATCATTAAAGGTGGTGTTCAAGAGCCAACAGACACTCAACCTCCACAGCCCCAGTCATCCCAATCTGGCCAATCTGAGTATGAGGGCTATTGAGGTGTGATCAGTCAGCATGTGTAGCTGTTTTCGAGACTCCAGTAGCCCAGCCGCATCTGCCAAAGGCAGGAGGAAATAGTGTAATAAAAAGGGGGATCTGTGGGAGTGGGAATAAAAAGTGTATTCATTAGACTGAGGGTAGAGTAAGTGGCAAGCATCGGTCAGGGCAAGAGACCTTGCCCATGTCGCCGGTCCACTTGCTTTACGTGCTGGGGGTTGCTAGAGTCTAGATGGGGGTTCATGCCTGAGTTGAAGTCTCCCCCCAATAATGTTGGTCTGGGAGGATTGCAAGAGCACTGTTGCAAGTGTCTGCAGTGTGAGTATCATGAGTGGGGGGGCATACACAGACGTGATCATTCAACGTGTGCCCTCCGTGTCCCCTTCAATCCCAACAAACCAGCCTAAAGTGTCACAGTGGATTTTAGTAACATACACGGGAAAGAGCTTATAGACGACAATGGCCCCACCACATGACGTAGTAGTGTAGACTGCATGATACATCCTTGGTGAAACTGCCTCTCTGTAGGAAAGGAGTTATGGTCGAGCAGGTGTGTTTCTTGTAGTAACACCACAGGTGGGGACTGGGGAGTGGCGTTTAAGAAACTGGAACACTGCTCCCCTCTTAATTTTATTATTTGCAATAGCTCACTTAATCTCCCTGCCAGCCAAAGGCACCTTGAGACCCTTAGGGGTGAGAAGTTCGTGCTTTACAAATAGCGGATTTGGATTTGGAATATTAAGACCATTAACATTCCATGAGGTGCAATGATCTGTTCAGTTAGTTCTATCATGGGGGTTTGGTAAGAGGTGAAAAAGTAGTAAGTGCAGACAACTAGTGCAGCATAGGTATTGCATACAAACTAAATCTAACTAAATAAAACCAACAGTGTAACCACCGGAACATCGCTGGACCCGACAACAACGCCCCCACACTTCCACCCCAGAAGCATCTGTTGCGTTCCTTCAACCAAAAACTAGGTGGTAGTTTAATAATCGGTGCCCCACCCTGTCCAAGCTGGACCAATAAGTAAAGGACATGGTGGTCCTGACATTGAAGTTAGAAATAAGTAGCTTGTTCAGTTGTTAGCCGTGTGCAGGTTCCAGTGTAGTATATATCCAGGTGGTGACTATGGTGGCCTACGACGCGGAGGGTCAAGGGATGATGGAAGAGTATCACTGGGACGGTCTTTTACAGAATCTGATGATGGTGATTGAGAAATCCATAGGTTCTATCTTGTTGAGCATGGGCAAGCCCTCCGGCTTTGTCCCTCGGCATTTTCACTTTGCAAGGCAGTCGACCCCCAAGGTGATGGCAGATTGCTCACAAGGAGTCGCTTTCCAGTTGCCCAAGTCAAGGCTGCCTCAGGGGTTCAAAGAAAAGGTATTACAAGTTGTAAATTACTTCAAGCTTTGTGAGAATAGAAGCATATATTGAATTCTCAGGGTCTGAAGGTGTTGTTTGACCTTCTCGAAAGGCCACCGTTGTTGTTGAACCAAATGCGTGCAGTCCAAGAAGATCACAATTCACTTCACTTGGACTTTTAAATTCCCCTGCCCTGTGGGCTTCTCTGACTATTGAGACTTCTGTTTCCAAGAGCGGTGAGTCCTTTCCACAACAAAGCAGGAAGAAAGTAGTGAGGCAGACATCCAGGTAGCAATCAAAGTTTCCAAAAACTGCTCAGGGGAGTGGCCTTCCACTAAGCATGGGCGGAAAATCCGTTTCGCTCGCGGATTTTGCGGATTTTCGGTAAATTCGCAATCCACGAGATTCGCGAATCTCCCGCAAAATCCGCAAATCCGCGAGCAGCGGATTTTATGGCTTGCTCGCACTGTTCGCGTGAGTTCGCGGCTTCCCAGTACAACTTTGCGCCCCGCGAATAAGCGCTAAATTGCAGAAATACGATCTTAGCAAAACTGAAACTACTTACCAGGTTCAAAAGTTCAGGCTCATCATTAGTAGCCATTTCCTGTAGTGCTTCCTGAGGGGCCCCTCCAGAGTTCAGTTGCCAGTTGCAACTATTATGTGACCCTGCTCTGAACCTCAGAATAGTTACACATATGCCACAAAGGTCCTGAATTACAGCTAAGGGAGACAAGCAGGAGCCAGGCTGGAAGTTCAAATCCATTAATCAGCCCCTAATTCATTATTGTCAGTTGGGGCTGGGCAGGTGTTGTAACTAATTTTGCAACAATGAAAGCACTTAGCAAGTGCAAAAGATCACTAATCAGGAAGCACTAAGGAAGCAGGTGCCAGCTAAAAAAATATTCTGTGACACATTAATCAGCCCCAAATTAATTCAGGTCACTTGAGGCAGGGAAGGTGTGCTTTGCTTTGCCACAATAATGTACACTGACTGGACAACCAGAGGGTGCTGTGATGAAACAGAGGGTGGCATGGGTGGGCCAGAGGGTGGCATGAGTAGTCAGAGAGTGGCAGTGGTGACAGAGAGTGGCAGTGATGAAGAAGAGTGTCCCAAACAGGCTGGACACGTAGAAACAACAAGTTCGCAAAACTTGCGACCCGACAGGTAAGTTTGCGTTTGCGAAATTGTACAAAACCCTCGCGAACTGGCAGAAACCCGTGCGAACACAAAAAAAAAAATCCGCAAATTCGCGAGAATTCGCGGATTTTGCGGATTGCGAGTTCGCAAATCCGCAAAATTCGCGAACGCGAGATTCGCAAAATTCGCCCATGCTTACCTTCCACTCCTTCAAGGAACCCAAGAAAGTGAAGGTTACACCTATGGCCTCTACACTCTGTGTCCTCAACTTTAGCCTCCAGGAGCTTAGCTGCATGGGCGAGGCATCTGACCGACATTTTGAGTTATTTTCTTGTGTCTTCAAGTTCGGAAACACAACTCTCCACCTCAGTTACCCTATCGCCACCCCACATGGATCCTAGTGCAGAAAAGTGACCATGACACCTATTTTGAACATTTTGGACTGTTGCACAAGGCTTGGATGGTTCACAGGAAAGTATCCATGGTGTCGAGGTTCACAAGCGAGAAGGCTCATTCTGCCCCCGAGAGCACTCACCTGGAAAATCCAGGGACTGCCTCCAAGGCCCCGGAGGAAGCCATTCTGTGCCCACTAGTGGGGCTGGGCCTCCAGCATGTCATGTGCCCGCCTCTCCTGTCCTCCAGCAGCGAGTACTGGGCTTGTCACAGGTGCCGCAGTCCACACCTGTTCCTCCGTACTCTAGACCCGATACCACAGCCAATCAATACAGGGAGTCACTGTTGGCCCCTAGGCCCGGAGTACTCGCTATAGCCCTACAGAATTTTTTCCTCTCCAACAGCAGGCCGATGATCACATGGGCCCCCAGGGGCACACCAAGCAGTTTGAGGCTGCCACACAGTCTCAATTCAGCAAGGCACGTGCCCGCCTCTCCTCCGGTTGTGAGAGTAGGGCTTGCCTCAGGCATTGCGATCAATGGCTGCGCCCAGGCAATCCAAGACAGTCACCTCAATTTGCCCACGCGGAGTCACCAGCAGCCCTCCAGGCCCGAGACACCCACCAGGGCTCTCCGGAGTTGTCTCCTCCTCGGCAGCAAGCAGTGCCCTCTATAGAAATGAGTCCATTATATGTAATTACCAGATTCCCGGGGACCCCTTAGAGGAGCCAGATGGGAGGGAACTCCGTGTCATCACCCAGGATTTGGGTCCGCAGCCGGAAGCTCAGTGAGGCACATCCACCATATTGGCCTCTCCAGGCTTCAATCTTGCTGCCTTCCTTCTTTAATAGACATCTCTTCAAAAAACAGTTGTTTCCCCAAATCATTGAAAGGTTTGCAATGGGTATTTATTGCATGATTTTCCAAATCATTTTCTGACATCTCTCTGTGCTTTGTGATCTACAATCTTGGCACAGATATCCCTGGATAGGGGAAGAATGCTTCTGACCTTGCTCTGCATAATCATGATGAATTATGCTGAACACATGTGCTTGTTCATTGACTGAATTAAGTGTGTTTTGCCTCTTCAGGCAAGATCTACAGGCTAAAGCCACATGGCCCCCCTAAGACCAATTTTCCATCACAGGGTAGCAAAGTAGCAAATGTGTTTGATTTTTTCAAATTTGATCATTTCAAGGTTGGACCGGAATGGCCTGTGTGCATGCAGATTCCTACTGCGTGGTCTTGCATTTTTGAACATTAAGCTCCAGGTTATTCTCTTCGCAATCAGTGAATGCTCCATTAAGCTGTTTATGCAGTAAGCATGAACTGTATTTACATAGTGCAAACCAAGCAAGAAGGCAACGGAGTGCTCTAAATTACTTGGGGAAATGGGAGACGACCTGCAAGTGTACAACATATAAGGATAACTCCAAAACACTTCACACATTGAATTTCACATTTTGAGGGCAAGATTCATACCTGGGTCCCCAGGTTCCAAAGACAGCAGCTCTAGTCGCTAGGTAACATCAATTCCCTGCATTGTTATTGTGAAGTTGGCCCTTAAAGTGGAGTTATTTGCATGTTTGAGAGGACAACTACTGGATAGTAGCACATTTTTGGGGCTTTATCTGTAGCAGTCTTAATTTTACCATAGTTAATACTTAATGTAGAGGTTGTAGAGGGATAGTGCTAGAATGCAGCTCTTTCTTACTTCTCCATCATTTGATACTTCCTTTGATAGCAGGCCACTCAACGCAGTCCTGATGTGGATTGATATTATGGCATATTGTCTCTTTATGTTTGTCATTAGGTACTTGACATTCATTGTAATTCTAGTTTTTACAGGGATTTACTCCTGTTACTGAGTTGAATACCTTTGAAAAGTCCAATAAAGGAACAAGGATTGATTCATTGGTCCTTGAATAGTACTTGTCAACTTTGTGTAGGAAGATCATTACTTGATATTGTGCAAAGTTTTTTCCCTGAAGCCGTTCTGGTTTGAGATGATTGTTTAAAACTCATTAACCACTTGAACACCCTTCACAGTTTTAAGTTGATGATGATTTTCAACCTAATGTAGATATTGCTAATAGTACTGAACAAGGGAACCCCCTCTAAGGAATGATAAGGTCAGGATGCAGAAGTGTGGGGGCAAGATGGCCGCTGAAGCATTGTAGGTGCTAGTCGCATTTCGACCCCTCTCCAACCCATGGACAGACCCAGGCACCTGATGGGCTTTTGAGGACAGTATGCTGCTGAGATCCAAGAAACAAAGCGGTGGATCGTACATCTTTAAGCGTGTTATTGATAAAGCGAAGTCTCTGTTCGCATTATTCCTAAAAGCCATCGAGGCGGAGATGGCAACCCGAGGGAAGGATAAACAGCCCACGCCTAGCGGCTTACCTAAAGAAACATCCCAGAAGGATTTGGGGAGGACCGGCACCATTCCAAAAACAAAAATGCCACCCCCGGTAAACGATCGACACCTATAATATCGACGGCATCTAAGGCTCAGCAGCGGAAAATGGAGAAAGCCAGCGAGAAGGATAAAGAGATTAAGCTGAGCACAGACACTCGCAGCGGTAACAGCAGTCAAGCGGGAAGAGCTCTTCCGGAGAAAAAGAAAATCGACCTCACTTACCGACAGCCCTCAATGACAGAAGTATTCGGCGTAAAGGCATCCTCGGGGGCTTTAGGAGCCGGCACGGCAGTCATGACAAACACAGCAACCCCTCCGCCCGACGGAACAGGCAGCAGCGTCCTCGAGGACGCAAGCGGAGGTGTTGCCAGGCAACCAAGCCAAACAGCTCTCACGCTTCCCGCGGAGAGCCCGTCAGCAAGCTGGGAGAATGTCGCCGGGAGAGGCAGGGAGGCCAGGGGAGCCACGAAGAGCGCTCAGAGGCTGAAAATGAGGTGAGAGAAGCCGCTGGCGGGGCTGGAATGACGGAGGCTTTGAACACTGGGAAAATGTTAGAAGCTCTTCAGGAGGTGGAGGCTGAGATTTTAGAGGAGCAAGCTCAATTTGAAAGAGATATACAGAGAGATAGCGCTATGAGCCCTAGACCACAGAGAGGGCAAAACGAGCAGGTAGACCCTGACTTTACAGAGGGAGCAGAGGGGGATAGGTCTTTCTCAGTCCCCGAGGATTCAGAATCCACGATGACAAGCAGCGAAGAGGAAAGAGATTCGACAGACTCATGCTCAAGCTCCGGCGGTTCAGGGGGCTCTAAGGGGAGAGGCACGCAAAAAAGGCGCAAGTTGACAGCTAGAAAAACAGGCTCCCCTCCGAGTTCGTTTAAGAACACTCATAAAAAACTGCTATGGGACTATTCTGCTACCTCCAATATGTACAAAGAAGACGGGCAAGATGCTCAAAGTGAAGGTGGAAAGTTGGATATAATGTTTGCTACACTAAAGCAAATGCAAACAGAAGCTAGAGCCGAAAGTCGGAGGGCTAGGCACGACACCAAAAAAATTCAAGCATCAATCAGGAAAATAAACAAAAAGTTTGAGGAAGTGGAGGAGAGAGTCATAGGTGTTGAAGAGAGAACGGGCAGACTAGAGGATGAAGTTACAGACTGGCAGACAACTAGAGAAGAGCAGACGAGGATCGTGGAGGATCTACAATGGAAGGTTGAGGATTTGGAGAATCGCCAGAGGCGCAATAACGCTAGACTTCTTGGAATTGAGGAAGGGGCAGAGGGGCAAGACCCCAGAGGCTTCGTCATCAAGTTGCTAAAAGGAGCCTTTCCGGAGGTGCCATGGCATTGGGAGCAAGAAGTGCAGAGAGCCCACAGGTTTCCGCTCACTGTAAAGAAAAGAAGAGATGAGGGCACAAGTACACTGCCAAGGGCTATGTTAGTATTCTTTGGAAATTTCTTAGCGAGACAAGAACTGATGGAGAAAGCCAGACCTGATTCTAGGAAGTCGGTTGAAGGAATAACATTCTTTGCAAGACCAGACTTTTGTCATGTAACTGTGGAGAGGCAGTGGAGACTTAGACAATTGATCGCAGCATTTCAGAGCCAAGGCGCTGAGGCATACTTGATGTTCCCATCAAAGCTAAAAGTCATTTCAGGTGGTAGAATTAGAATGTTCTTCTCAGAGATTAAGGCAGGAGAATTTTTAGAAGAGCTAAAAGAACTTGGGGGAGTTAGAAGGAAGTAAACAAGAGTTTATATAGAAAGGCGGGAAAAGGTAAAGAATAAAGAAAAGGTAAAGAGTAAGAGGAGAAGTTAGCCAACTGCCTGGGTGGAATTTTTTCATGGGGAGAAGTTTTGTAGTGGGGAGGAGAGTGGTGCGACGCTACAATGCTAAGTGGACACGCATAGGTCAGGAGTGACCTATTTGCCTGTCGTGGGGGGGGTGGGACAGCAGTCTGGGAGGGGGGCTTTAAAAGGAGGGGGTGGCGGGGGGGGGTTGGAGCACGGGTGTTGGTTGGAGCAGTAATACAGTACAGATTTGCAAAAGACATTATGAAGAGAGAAAATGCATGAATAACTTTGAGAGGGCAGTTGAAGTGATGGAAAAAATAGAACATGAGTTATGGCAATTAGGATAATTACGATTAACATCTGTGGCCTAAATAACGGGGAGAAAAGACAAAAGCTGGCTGCTCTACTACGTTTATGGAAAATCGATATAATCTGTTTACAGGAAACACATGTAGCTGTCAAGGATAAGTATATATTGGAGCAAATGGGCTTTGAGGTTCTTGCTTATACAGGTCAGGAAGGGAGATGCAAGGGAGTGGCAGTCTTGGCGAGAAAAGGTATTGTGAAAGTTAAAAAGATAAAGGAGGACTGTGATGGGAGATGGGTAATGCTTGATATGGAAACTACTGCAGGAAGATGTACACTTATCTCATTGTATGGTCCAAATTATGACGAACCTGATCTATTCGAATTCTTGGATAGGGAATTAGCATTATGGCCAGAACCTGTGATATGCTGTGGGGACTTTAACATTAATGGTTTGGATGGCCTAACTGATAAGAAGGGGGGTAGATACATTGGAAGGAAAAAAAAGATATGCAGAACTGTACAAAATCTTGTTCGTCATAATGCGCTAGTTGACATGTGGGCGGAAGTGAATCCAGTGGGTACAGGCAGCACTTTTTATTCAGCTCCACACAAAACTATAGCGAGATTGGATTACTTTTTTATTTCTAATTCACTTGTAGGTAGATCCAGAATAGAACGGTTCCCCAGAATAGTGTCAGATCACAATCCATTGGTCCTAAATATATCAATCCCCCAAAATAAAGAAATAATAAGATCTACATGGACATTCGAACGAGGGTTGTTGAAAGAGAAGGAGTACATTTCAAGAATGAATGCTTGGATAACACAATTCTGGGATATGAATAGATACTCGGCCTCTGCGGATGTGGTATGGGATAGCTTTAAGGCAGGCATAAGAGGGGAGACACTAAGCTACACAATAGCAAGAAATAAAAGGGAAAAGGAGAAAACGGAAGAGGACATTAGAACCTTGGTGGCACTAGAAGAAGCTCTAGTGGAGGCAGTAAGCAGGCAAGAACCCTTCGAACAGATACTACTAGCTTTGGAAACACAGAAAGCAGAAACAGGCACTACATTGGCGCAGAAGATAGCAAGGAACTACCTAGCAAAAAAAGAGAAGTGCCACGAATTTAATGAGAGGGTTGGCCATCTGCTGGCAATTAGAACCAGACAAACTTTAGCAGCAGGGGAGATAAAAGAAGTCAGGGATAGCACTGGGACAATCGTAAATAAGGTGGAGGAGGTACAGGAGGTGTTCAGGAGGTTTTATGAGGTCTTATATGAACAAGACGCAAGCACCGGAGTCATAGAAGAAGAAAGTATGGAATATCTATCACAAAGGCCCCAAGGTGGGCTAAGTTTAGAGGAGAGGGATAAATTAGATGAGATGTTAACGGTCCAGGAGATAAGAGATGCAGTAGTTAATTTGCCATCGGGCAAAGCAACAGGACAAGACCAGATACCTGCAGAGTTTTATAAAACCTTTTGGGATGTTGTAGGTAAGGACTTGTAGGCAATCTGTTGTTTGGCACAGGGAGGTAGAATAGTGCCACACTCATGGGCCAACGCGGATATTATAGTGATCCTAAAAAAAGATAAACCGCCAACAGAACCAGGCTCATATAGGCCAATTACCTTGTTAAATGCTGACGCTAAGATATTCTCCAAAGCATTAGCTAGCAGGCTGAGCAAGGTTATTGAGAAAGTGGTATCTCCGGAACAACATGGATTTATACCTGGTAAAGGGACCACCCAACATACCAGGCAGATGATCACTATCTTAGATGCAGCAGAGGCTGCTGGGGACCCTGTCACGGCGATCTTTCTGGACGCCGAGAAGGCCTTTGACAGGGTCTCCTGGGCTTATTTATGGAAAGCTATGGAATGGGCAGGTATAGGTAATGGTTTTATTTCAGCAATTCAGGCACTTTATAAACACCCTACTGCTAGGATAAGAATTAATAAATCCTACTCAAAGACGGTACAGATTGGGCGTGGGACTAGACAGGGATGTCCAGCCTCGCTTCTACTATTTGCCATTTATCTGGATCCGTTTCTAAGAAGAATTGCAGATAATAGCAGGATCCCCCCAGCTACATTGCATGGGAAAGACTTCAAACTATTTGCTTACGCAGATGACGTGGCCATCACAACAGCAGCACCGGTGGGAGCGTTGATTGAAATCGAACAGGAGGCGAGGAAATTTGGTGCGTTTTCAGGGTATCTCATAAATAGGGGTAAGACACAAGTAGTACAGAATAGATTTTCAACACTTATAGACACAAGAGTAGTCCCGGAAGCAACGTACTTGGGAGTCAGGGTGACCGCGGAGTTAGGGAAACTGGTAGAGATTAATATGGAACCACTGTTAGGGAAGGTTAAAAGAAATATGGAGAGGGTTCACAATTTACATCTGAATTTAATGGGTCGTATTAATTTCATCAAAATTGTCACTTTCCCAAAATGTTTATACTTGTTTAGAGCAATTCCCTTATTTTTTGACGCCATATGGTTTAATAAAATAGAAGGAACAGTGAATAGATTAATATGGGCACAGGGGAAGACACGTAGGGCGTACAGATTTTTGACACTATTAAGGGAGAAGGGTGGCTGGGGGGCACCGGATTTCAGATTTTACTATTGGGTGGCAGTTTTGCAATACTCCAAGGGGCTTTTAGGAGGTAGTGATCACCAAGATGAGGGAGTATGCACAGAAAATGTCTACAAAGCACTGTTGGGAAAAATGGCAGAGAACGCCTTAGTTACTACAGTAGATTTCGCCTATTTCAAACATACAAGGTTCAAGACTTTGAGTGCAGTATACAAAGTATGGAGGGCAATCAAGAAGAAGGTAGGACTGGGAAGATATAATAGATATCTGAGGTTATACACGAATAGCGACCTCCCGGTAGAGATTTTTAGGGATGCTGTTATGAAAGAGTGGGATGGCAGAGGAATTAAGAAATTAGGAGACATGTTGGATGCGAAAGGCGGGTTCTTACTATTTCAAGAAATTCAATATAGATTTAAAATACCTGGGAACAACTTCTTTAAATATTTACAAGTAAGAAGCTACTTTCATACAAAACAGGGGGGAGCTGTAGGAATGACAAGCTGCAGGATAATGGATTATTTGGGGAGCAGTTTACGGGGCTCAATCAGACAATTGTACGCAGAATTACAGGTATACAAAACAGATGATAAGGAGAAATATAGCAATAAATGGATGGAACAAGTAAGGGCCCATCCTGAAGCTCTTCAAGCATCATTAGATCTAGGAAGAACCATTTTATGCTCAGCAACATTACAAACCCAACATTACAAGACCATTTTCTCGTTATACCATACTCCAGCTAGAATTGCACAATGGGGGGGTAGCACCGGAATAACTTGCCCACGCCGTAACTCAACGAGCGCTAACATCATTCATATGTTTTCACAGTGTCCACAGCTTTATACTCTAAAATTGGCAATAGAGGTATTTTTGGAGAATTCTCTGGGGTTAAAAGCTAAATTAACGGATGAATTGATAATCTTAGGCATCAGTATAGGAGATAATAATATACATTCAGAATTTTTGTTTTTGGTTACAGCAGTCTTTAGACTTATTATTGCGAAGGCCTGGAAAGACAAATCTGCACCGACGTTTCAGATGTGGATAGCAAAGATATTATACATATATAATCTGGAGAAAGCTATTTATGATAGGAAAGGCAGAAGGGCAAGAACTTTGGGGGGCAAGATCTGGCTCCCCATCGAGCAGTGGAAGAGCAGAAAGATGTAAAAATGTTATGGGAGTTGACATACTTCTTTGTTTTCTTGTCTTTGGGTATGTTTGGGTCATGTCAGATTTTGTTCTCCTTTTTTTAGTTTTGTTTGTTTTTCAGATATGCAGATGGTTGTATTAATATGCATAACTGTGTGAAAACTCTGTACTGTAAAACTGTATTGTAGTTAACAGAAAAAGTGGAAGAAAATTAAAAATAATTAAAAAAAAAAGGAATGATAAGGTCAGGAAGAAGAGGGGGGAAAAACAAAGACCAAACTACCAAAAAACCTCCCACTCGACCTCTATTTCTTTAAATCTGGGCAATGACTACTCCATAACGGGCTACTACAAATGCATTTTCTTAAACAACTTGTGTTTCAAATCAACTTTTTGTATTTCAAATATGTACTCATTTCTTTTTTTGTATCAGTATAAAAAACACAGAATTTTTCAGCATCCATTATTTAGCTTATGTGTATTACTTTTTTTCTCTTTTTTTCAACACATTTCATAGCACATACTATAGTTATATACAGTTGTGAACCCCTAGCTACACAGTGATAATACACATTTTCAGCTCAAAAAGAACTCACATACATGCACACCAATCTACCCACATGCACATACACAATCCGATCAGAAGGGGAAAATAATGTTTCTCGGGCTCCTTGACCCTGTAGTGGGCTCAGCGCATACAACGTGGTCGACGCGCGTTTCGGTGGAAAAAACTTTATTCAGACCACCTTATTCAAGACCTTCTTGTTTCACACACAGATCATCAAAACGTAGGGGTACGCCCAATGTCTTTCTAAGGGGTGTGACAAGTTATTAGGTTGTTCACACCGATTTGCTGACTTTTGAGATGTATACATTTATTTAGGATACGTCTTGGTCAAGTCCTATAAGGATTCTTATTATGGGTGACGCAGCAGGCTTTACGATCATTCATCAAGGTTTACTGGTTTGCTAAATTTATTTATTTTTAATGTACTTCAGAACAGGCAAGGAAGAACTCTCATCAGAGAACAATATGTCCTCATGAGATTGTTATTTCTTCTCAAATGACAGATCTAACGTCCATTATGGGGATATTGGAGACATCTATATCTGTGATTTCTTTGCAATGCCTTGAATAGCTTTTCGTGAAACCGACACTTGCTCCTAACGAAGCTCTGGCAACCCAAGGGCTAATAGGCCAGTAGAGTTCTTGGGTGTTGGAAATATATGTTTTGTACTGTTCCAACTCAGTGCTTATTATCTAGGAGTTCAGGACATCTTCTTATGTTACACATGCTTGGATACACTACGAAGAGGTGCCAGTTCCACCATCCAAGAATATCTTCAATATTTGAGGCAGCGTCATGTTAGAGCCAAGGGCTTTACCCACAGTTAGCTTCCTAATTGAATTGTTACGCCTGGCATGTGTTTTGCATTTTCCTGCTTTTTGATCCCTCGTCGTATTTATTTATTCATTCGTTTGTGTATTCATTATTATTTATGCATATATTTCAAAGTGCATGGTTTTGTTCGATGTCTCATTTACATGTATTCATAGAAAAGTATAATGATGTTTTGATATACGTTTATTAAGCATCAATATTTGATAGGGTATATGTTCCTGCAAAAAAAGGGCAGAATTTAAAGCACTTGTACTGGCCCATCGCGCAGTGAGGGGAAAGGGCTCTGCCTACCTTTCCACCTGCCTCTCCCCCTACAGCAATGTCAGGCTTCTTCGCTCTTCCTCAAAAAACCTTCTCACTACTCCCAGATTTAAAAAAGCACGCTCCGGCTGTAGAACCTTTCAAGTATGTGCCTCTGCCCTTTGGAACAAGCTACCCATTTCCATCCGGATGATCCAGGAAGAACTCCCCTTTCGGAAAGCCTTAAAAACTTTTCTTTTCTGTTAAACTTCCCTCTAAAATCTAGTTCAGCTTACGAACGCACAGGAGCCCAGGGACACCCCGTTGGGGTAGCTGTGCGCTATATAAAACACACTAAATAAATAAATAAATAAATAAATAGATAAATAAATAATATGATCTATAGACAGAAACACAATAGGTTGAGCCAAATGTGCAAGATAATTCACAAGCTTCTTTTCAGACCTTGCATCACAAGTCATTAGGTCTGTTTTTTCTCTTATTATTGCTGGAAATCAGTATATAGTATAATGCACAGGCATATTAGAGTAGTGAGATGCTTCTGCATTTTGATGGAGCATCAAAGCCACACAAAGTCATTGACTGACTGACACACAAAGTATGTTTGAAGGTCATGCAATGGTGGGGGCTGGTGATATCTTTCTCCTTAGGAGCAGTCTGGCATAGCAACAACAAAGATAGATTTTTATATCTGTACAAAACAAACATGCTGCGTTAAAGGTGTAATCATTATCATTAAAAAATCAGCAAAAGCACAGCTGGAGGCTCACAAAGCTGATGTAAAAGGGAGATGGGCGGTTGGGAACATACACATAGAGGGTAGAACACTAACGGTTGGAGGGTATTACGGGCCAATACTGATGATCCCTCGGCATTGCAGGAGCTTTACACATACCTGCTGGACACACCAGGGCCCATCATCCTTGGGGGTGATTTTAATATTTTGTTAGACCCGGCATTAGATAGGAGTCCTCCAAAATATAGTCACAACCTGCCTAAAATGAGGAGGTGGCTCTAAAATGACCAAGAGGATCTAGGACTAATAGATGTATGGAGACTTAAGGGAGAAAAAACAACTAACCATTTGTTCACTTTTAAGAATAAAAAACTGGGACACTCTTCTAGAACCGACTACTTCTTAATAGATAAAGTACTATTGGGGGAAGCTAAGAAGGTTGGGCACCTAACTGAACACTTGTCAGACCATTCTGCAGTGATATTGGAATTGGAGTTGAACAAGCTCAAGTCCCAGTCAAGGTGGACTCTAGATAAGGTAATACTTGCAGAGAACAATATAATAGAGGCTCTCACAGATGAAACCTTGACATACTTTCAACTCAACCCGAGAACAGACCCTGAGTCAGATCAGATGGGAGGCGTATAAGGCGGTCCTTAGAGGAAAAATGATCAGTCTAACGGCTTATAGAAATAAAATAAAGAAGAAGGAAACAGAGTACCATTTCTAAATAATTGGTTAAACAGTCTCTGTCAGAAGAACAAAAAGAGAAGCTAAATGCAGAATTTTCAGAAATCGAAGTTGATGAGGTGATAAAAAGTCTGAAAAGTGCTAAAGCAGCTGGACCAGACGCCTTGCCTAATGAATTTTATAAAGTATTGCGTGGGGTACTGGTTCCAGAACTTACCAATCTGTTTAATAAAATTTCTATAAGAGGACAAACACCTCCTAAATCATGGAGTGAAGCCACAATTTGCATAATACTGAAACCTGGTAAGGACCCTAAGCGTTGTGAGTCCTATAGACCGATCTCTATGTTAAACTGTGACTATAAGATCTTTACACAGCTACTAGAAAAGAGGTTAGGATTATGCGCAGGACACCTAATACACACGGATCAGAAAGGGTTTATAAGGGGTAGGCAGATTCAAGAACTTACACATGATTTGACTGGTGCTATAGATCTAGCTAATGAGGAAAACCTCCCCCTATCGGTCGCAACCTTCGACGCCGCTAAAGCCTTTGACGGGGTTAAGTGGAGTTTCTAACACAAGACATTGGAAGCTTATGATGTAGGCAATCATTTTTCAAGAGTGGTCAGCACCCTATATGCCTCTCCAACTTCATGTGTGCTGGTTAATGGGTCCCTGACAGAGAGGATACATATAGAGAGAGGTACTAGGCTGGGGTGCCCGTTATCCCCTATATTGTTCAACCTATACATCGAGCTGCTGCCCTGTGCTTCAAGATCCAACCCACACATATCTCCGTTTAGCAGTAGGGAATGGGAAAAGAAGGTCGCGCTTTATGCAGACAACTTAATGATTTACACAAATAACCTGTCAGGTTCTCTTCCGGAAATAATAGGTACATTACAGCAGTTTAGAAACATATCAGGGTATAAAATTAACGAACAAAAAACTGAGATAATGTGCTGGAACGCTCAGACCACCCACCCCTTAGAAAGATCTCAAATCAGATACTTAGGGATCTCAATTGTGAAAGAGATCAAGAACATCGCTCAGATAAACTTTAACAAGGTCCACTCTGAGGTCAAAAAGCTATTTAATGTTTGGAGCTCTTTTCCTTTATCGTTTATTGGTCACTCTAACCTGGTTAAAATGATGATCCTACCTAAATTCACATTCCTTTTCAACTCAATACCGTTAGAATTTAAAAAAGAAGCACTAGCCAAAGCTCAGGGCGACATTAATAGCTTTATCTGGGCCTCCAAGGGAGTCAGAATTTCTTGGAAGAAGCTGAGAAGAAAATTGGAACATGGAGGGATAGCCAGCCCCGACCTCTTGCAATATTATAGGGCGTTCCATTTTAAGAACATCATAGTGATATTTAAAACACTTAATAGCTTCCCAGCATATTTGCAAGCGATGGCAGGTCCGGGAGGAGACTACTTCCTGTACAAATTCGGCCACACAAAATTTTTCATAAAGATTAAACTGAAAATCTATGGGGAAGCCATCAGACTGTGGGTTCAGATGAGACGTCTATGGAATATCCCCTATCACAGTCAATAGGCCCCAATTTGGGACTCACCGGGCACGCCTGAATGCTTAACGGATGTGCTATCAACTCCACTGAAAGAAAGTGGGATTATGGAATGGGGGCAAATATTGAGTGAGTCTAACATCATTGACTGGGAAAAACTTGCAGACCTAACAGGCGGAAGTCTGTCAAAACTTAAGTATTACCAGTTAGCAAGCTGGGCTAAAACACTGGGAAGTGTGGACCTGTCTTCAGTTAGGATACAGATTCAGGAGGATTGATTCTTTGTGACATTTCACTTATTCATGGTGCAACACTGGTCCTGAGGATGGTCTCGTTTAGTTATGAAGTCTGAGACCGAAACGTCGACGCATTGACACTGTTTTGCTGATACCATACTATGTATTGTAAATAAATGTATATAGTTGTTAACTGATGAATATATGGCATAAACTGTATATATTGTCCATATAATACGCAAAGGTGTCTATCATCACTGCTCGTACAAAAAAATTTAAATAGCAGTTGTTTGTTCTAGTTGCCATTTCATGAATTGTCATATGGATTTTTGCCTATGCTGATTTAATAATTTATTTACTGATGATATAAACTCAATGATTATATAAATATAATCTCCGGTTGTTTATTGAATGATGTTCATTTTTATGACATTCATACAAATTGTTAAATGATAAGAAATAATTCCTTCAGGAACTTCTTTATTTTTGTTCTTGAATATACCCAGATCCGGGGGAATATTGGGTTGCCCTTTTTTGTGAATATAATGTTCTGTGCCTGCTGCTGCATAGATAGTACCCAATCAGCGAGTGTGCTTGCATACCCAGGGACACTTTAAGCAGTAAGGGAGAGTTGATATGCCTTACTGAGCCGGAGATTGGCAATTATTTACGGACAAGGATGGCACATGTATTGTGAATGTGGGTGAGTCTTTAACAAGAAAACATGTAATGTATCTCTGAGGATGGACAGAAGAGGGCTGGCCTTCGGCTGCTTAGATCTCCTTGGATGGGATTTCTCAACCCTGTTACAGAGCGGGGACCTCCTTCCAGTGGTGGCTGGTGACTTTTCAAAGTGGTGAGGCGTAAAAGTTTGTGATGAATAGGGAAGCGTGCAAGCCCAATAAATAAGGAGGGCTTGGGGGGCGGGTGGGGGTGGGGTCCTACAGGATACTATCAGACTGAAAACTAAGAAGTGTAAAAAGTAAAAACAAGACAGCACAGCAGGCATTTTCCATCTGTGCACCCAGTATCTGGAACAATATCCTCATATGCTTCCCGGAATTGCTGATGATTCTCTGACATGAACCCTTAATATTCTCAGAGCCCTGCACAGAATTCAGAGGAGTGTCCCAGCCATGCATTAATAGATAATTGGGAGGGTCTTGGAATTGGGAAAAAAATACTCCAGGACCCCATACATTATGGGACAAGGTGTGGCAGAGGAAGGGAGGTGGACTCACAAGGGGTGGAGCAGGGCCGGACTGGGAACCAAAACCGGCCCTGGCAAAGTTCTCACCCCCGCCCCCTGTGGGGTGGGGGTGGGGGGGTTGGGGTTGCGACCGAGCTCTTTACCAGCGCCGGTCTTTAGACGATTTTGTTACAGGGCCGATTTTGCAGCTATGCTTTAAAAACAGCCCTGTAACAAAAACGGCCCCCAGGGGCCCAAAACCAGCCCCCACCCTTGTGGCCCACCGGGGGATTGCCCAGTGCCCGCAACGGCAAGTCCGGCCCTGAGGTGAAGCTTGAAAAGTAGAGTCTGGGAGTCAACTTACACATTTTTGTTGAAAGAAATCTGCTGTATAGAAATTGGCAATGAGGACATAGGTGACAGTAAATCTATACTAGATTACTCAATTGGTCACAAAGAGGCTGCATTTTAAAATATCTTTGAAGTTTAAGACACCTGCTGCAGAGATAATTGTGTGCCTATCAATCTTGAGAGGACTATATTAGCAGCAAGACAACTCTAATGGTTAACAAAGTTCTGGGAGTGTTCTGTGTTTTATTCAGTCACAGTTTTGACTCAAAAAGTAGCATTGAGGGTTAAAGAGCCAGCTGCAAAAGACATAGGTAAATGGGCTACTGCTTTTGAGATAGTTTTTTTATTGCCAGTTCATATGTTGTAAGCCTTCAAATATATCAAAGTGATCTATTTACTGATGTCGAGGATCTGCATGCAATCTGTAAATCATGGGTCTAGATTATTATTGAGATTCTTTCAATCTGAACTTTTTTCTAAGATTGCAAAGAAGGGTTCCTTTGGAAAGTAAGAAAGGGCTATTAGTACAGACAACCACAAACACCATGTTACATTTTATTTCCTGTCTTTGTGTTTCTCCCGACCAAATACTATTAACATATAATGTCTACATGTATGAATAAAATGTGATTCCTACACCTTATAACCCTCATTGTTTTATATAACATTTCTTGTACATTGATTTACAAATTTGTATGATTTATTGTTCCTCGGTGTGTAATGTAAAGAGCTCTGACTCCCTAAACTGGATTCACTAGCTATAGAAGAATTACATTGAAAAATAGTCGGTGTCATTTACCTCAATATTCATATAGTTACTCCTACCGATAGATCAGGCTTACATTCTTACAATGCAAGCACATCTCTTACATAGGAAGTTGAACAAAGATAAAAACCTGCCTCCAAATCATAGATTCTCTTAAGCAATTGTGAAGTGATAACAAACTGCACCTTTTTTCTTCCATTGTATTGGGATCTAGGTGTTGTGCTCCAGACAGACACACAACGATGATATTTCAATGAAAGAAGTGACAATAGCTCTTTAAGTTAGGCCTTTGTTTGGACCCAGCTGTAAGCCTAAATATGAAAGAACTAACCCTGCCTGCCCATTGTTTCCTTGAACAGAATGCAGATAATGTGCCCTGGTGCCAGAAAATGACACCAAGACAAATTCAGCAGGTTACCCTGGGATCCAGCCCAAAACAGCTGCTAGAAGGAGGGTCCAGAGGATACCCCCAAATTCAAGGACAAGTCTCACCCATTTCTTTGGGATCCAAAACTCCCTACCAGGAGCATCTTTATGTGTGAGAAAGGCTATCATGCTGATGTAACTGCACGGCTCAAACCTGCTTCGATGGCATTGGCTTACCAGAGGAAACTAGGGAATATTACAAGTCATTAACTCTTACACTGGAAGTTACACAGAAGGAGCAGTATGAGTTAGGACCATAGGGAAAAAGCTTTAATTTTCATCTGAAAAAAACTTGGCGTCTCCCTTACAATTATGCTATATAAACACCCTAATAAGTCAACAAGATACCAGAAAACTGGGGGTTGGGCGGGGGCCAACTGAGTGGGTTGTTCTCTAAAATCAAAATTGAAATGGCCCAGAAGTGCAAGAAGTTTTCTCCTTATGTGTTAGGGGCATTACACTATTTCTTGTGTTTGAGACTAGTGTGATTTACATAGCTTTCACAAACATGAAAAACACACCGATATGCACACACGAGTTTCTGTCAGAGTAAGGTTCTGAGATCAGTTTCAGGATATGTGGCTGACATCGATTATTTTAAACTTTAAATATTGAAGTTTGGACATTATGGGTTTTACCTGACGATTGGATAAGAATGAAATATTAAAATGTAGGAATTCGGAGGAATCTTCTTGACGCTAGTTTCAACTTTTGATATTGAAGAAAAGAAACGTTCTTGTTCTTTGCCCTGATGAAGTCCGTGGCGAATAGCCGTGTGGACGAAACAAATTCGCAAGGTCTGTAGCTTGATGGCACTTTGTTAAGAAGATGGATATAACTGAATGATACTGTACAAGCTTGGAATAAAACAAGAAGAATACATCCAGGATTGAGATTTGGACTTTATTTGTTACTACTACTTATATGTCCTTTGCTCGGGCTACCAATTGTTTAATTTATAGATTTCCAACGACTGAACCAGGTGAGACTTCGTTGTCGGAAAGTGAGTGGTTCCCTCACCTCTAAATGAGACAGGCAGACTGTTGGTTTGGCAGAGTAAGACAGACAGTGTATGAGAGATGTATCACATCCTCCAAACCCTTAATAATCACCTCTATCTTTTTGGAAATGTTCTCACCTGTGTCAGTGGCAGCCTTAACATGCATTGATAGTTTTCCTTCTAGAATATATCTGTTTGCACACAAATTAATTTATTTATGTATATTCTGATGTGCTAGTGCCAGTATTGTTAGCATTGAATTTCGCTGGCATGTGTGCATTTTCTAAATTATGTTCTGACCACACTTATTGAAAATGTTGACAAACCCTCACCAAGTTTCAAAAGAACTTGTGTGAAATCACATCTAGCTAGACTTGTGAGGTTTTGTGAAGACAGGTCAACTTTTTCATTGTTTACCCTATAATTTGGTCAATTTTTGAGTTCGTATTTGACATAGGAGTTTTCAAAGAACACGCAAAAATCTTGTAGGCCAAACAGCCATCATACATTTTAGCAAATTTGACAGGCACATAAGTTTTGTTTGGATCATGTGTATGAATCAAAATTGGGTAAAATGATCCTGTCGTGTTTGAGACTGTAAGCAGGGCTTTAAGTGGGCCGGGTCGCACCGGTGCTGAGCAACGGCAGTTTATAAAAGGGGTCCTCGAAACGGGTCTTTATCGGCTCTGTTTTGTGCCCTGGCACAGGCGGTCCACAGCCGCGGCCTGTAGTGGGAGTACCGGCCGGGCGGTGACGTGGGGAGGGGGAGGGGCAGGGTGGGGGGTAGTAATGTATGGATTACGGACTTTAACAGGTAAGTAAACTTAAAAATAAATAAAACAAATTTTGTTGCATACACTGCATCACCAAATGTGATGCAGTGTGTGCAACGAAATTAGTTTTATTCATTTTTATGTTTACTTACCTGTTAAAGTCCGTTATCCATACATTACTACCCCCCACCTTGCCTCTCCCCCTCCCCACGTCTCCACCTATCCGGTATTCCCACTACCGGCTGCGGCTGGCGGTACGTATTTTTCAGGACTGCAGTGACAGCAGGCACATCGATGTGCGTGTGCTCACCTGGTCACTTCTCATTAGTGGTGAAATTACGGCATGACGTCATGCAAGGCGAGCGTTGTAGTGGAAGGGAAATCCTTTACTGAGCCCTTTTCTATCTAGATTTCCCTTCTCTTTTTTAAACTCAGGAGCAGCAACATTGTCGTGGTGTCACCAGGGCTTTAAGTGGAAGCTTATTCAATATTATATGCAAGCCATAGTTGCTGCCTATTTATCTTATGCAACTAACAACCATTGACAAAGCCAATAATCCTGACTTGTAGGTATGATGTTACTTATTGTATCGGATGTACGTTGTTACAGCGCATGCTTTTACCACACATGCCTTTACAACGCAGGTTTTTCAACGCAAGTCGTTACAACGACTTGCGTTGGGGGGTGCTGGATAGTGAATAGTTTAATTTAATATTCCAACTCCAGTCCCCGTGGTTAGTAGGGAAGGTGTTGGATAGTAAATTAAACTATTACCTATCCTACAGTGCCCCCCCAGCGCAATTCGTTGTAATGACTTGCGTTGAAAAACCTGCATTGTAAAGGCACTGCGTGGTAAAAATTGCGTCGTAAAGGATGTTTCCCTTATTGTATCATATATCTGGATGTAATGACAGAAATAGCAAAATACAAGTCTGGCGGCACACTATGCTAAACACAGATTTTTAGCTTAGGTGTTTTTGAGGCACGCCCTTAATTACATTGACCACGCCCCTTTGAGAGACCCCCAGTTTTTTCATCCCACTTAAAGCCCTTTCAGTAAGCATGCGTGGAAGAAATCGGTGCACACTTCACATATAACAGAACATTTCCAACACAGTCTGAATCAATTTCACCCACACCCATATTCATAAATTCATACCTTATTCAGGCAGTGACACGGGCGTAGTACACACCCCCCCTGCCAAAAAAAACCCCAATAATTACATTATCCAATATATCTAACAGTCCAAACGAATGAAGTCCATATATGTATCCAACATGGTATTGGAACTGTAACGCATGTTTTTTTACACACTTCTATGCATTCATATAGGAAAACTAATAACATTAGTTCATATACAACCACCTTTTATTTATGTTGACTTGTTCAATGCACACGAGGCCATTTTCTGATCACTTTGCAGAATTGGATGAAAGAAACGGACCAGACATAACAAAGATAGGCAACTGTTCCACAATAGAGCAGCTGTGGGGTGGATGCGAGTGCTCAGCTATACTGAACACAACATCCACGCGCAAGTCAGAAATACAGGATGACATCTTACCCAGGTGGCCCCGGAACTGAATCTAACAGACGCGAAACAAATATGTATCTGTATGACTAACACACGAAAATTTCCACCACCAGGCCCACTGTTTTATATGCAAAAGTATGGAACTATTGCTATGTGCCTAGTGCATGAAATGCCCAGTCCTGGTAATAGCACAAATGGCCATTATATTCCACCTTAAATGTGACTCTTTAAACATTTTGGGCCTTGAAATATCCACGTTTACTCATTCAATGCATCAACTTTTATGCTATTTGGTTATTTTTTTATATTTGGTTTTGTACTAGGTCGACCACTCTAGATATAGCATTTGTTTTGTAGCAGGAATAGCTAAAGTAGGAAGCGTCGTTCGGGCACCAGTGCGTGTGTACGTGCACCCACGTGCTTACGTGCAGAGTTTGAGTAAAACTATTTTTAAAATAAATAAGAAGTCAGAGGGAAGGGGATTTTGCAGAAATTCAAAGACATATCTGTGCTCCATTATTTTCCAGCCAAATTAGTGCTACAAAAAGTGGTGTGCCATGCATACGTATGTTTTAACACCAAGCATATTCACAATTTGCATCACATTCAATGTAGTTAGTTGCTCAGAATCACGCATTTTTGTTTAATCATCTTAAAAGTCAATATCGCATATGTATACTATGCCCTGGTATGTTGCATCAGAGTTATAACTGTAGCTTGGTGTTTCCCTTTAATAAATGGTGTTGTCTGTGCAGGTAGCTTAAGAATCCTCTAATGTCCTTACAATTAAAATACATTTAATTGCTAGTAAGGAGCCAAGTATTGAACCTGCTTTGGGTTCTCCTGTCGTGCCTCATTGATTGAATGACTTAATGACAACAATTATAAAGTGCAAATGCCTAAAATGTCACTTTACATTGCTATAATGTCCTGAATTGTTTTGGGAAGGCTGTCAGGGATGTAGTGATCAATAGAATTGGTGCACGTTTATAATTTAATAAAAATCATTGGCTCTGAATTAATACCGGCATAAGAAAGGTTTGAGACACTGGTTATCAAGAAGCTTGCATATATTTAGTAAAGCGTGAGAACATGTTTTAAATGGTATTATGCATGCATGAATGATATGTTGTTTAGGCTACAGGGTCGATAACTCATGCATATTTGCATAAAACAATATACTTTTATATTAACTCTGTTATAATTAGTGTTTTAGTGTGAGTGGAGGAGATCACACGGCTCTCCGCTGTGCTGGTGATGTGCAGGTACCAACTCTAGCCAATGACAAGCTGGGGTTTATTAAAACCAGAGGTCTGAGTGACGTGAACCTAAATAGTGACAACAAGTAGTTCTGGGGCTGGGCAATGTCAATGGCAGAACTTTGAGGGATCATTTGTATGGTTAGGAAAAGAGTTAACGGAGAGTCTGTGTATTATCAACTGCATGGATTTTCATGATTCTTTGGGGTCAGTTACATGTGCCCTGTCAAATTTCAATTCACAATTAAAACTCTTGCAAATAAGTTTACCTACCTGTTAAATTTCATTAGTTCAAACATGCTGGAATTTACTGGGTGAAAAATGCCTGTGTTATTCGCCATTTTTCCATGTACCTTGTCCCATTTCTGTTATGCCTCATTTTCATTAATCCAGCCAAAGCAAACATCATTTTTCAAGACTCGTATTGTCCTTTTGCTCTGAGGGGAGTAGGAGGCAGAATATTCCCTAGTTGTACAACCTCATCCTATATGGCCTTCCTGTAGGCCAAAATCAAGTTTATTCTATGGCCAGAGAGGCGGCCAACTCTCTGGGAAACCCAGCTCCCAGTAATATGGAATCCAAAGTCTTAGCTTCATGCCCATCAATGGAGCAGCTTCTGAGTATCTGATTCTCATAAGTTATGGGAGGGTCAGTGGGGCCAACAATGATTATCGCTTTCCATTCAAAGTACTGCTGCTACTGGCAGTGGGGCAAAGATGATTTCCGTCTTGCCTCCAGACTTACTACTTGCCTTTTAATTTGGCACAATGAGCAAAACTGTTCAATGTCAGCATCCATTTAAGACCAATAGAAAACAGGTATCCTTAACATCTTTTTAACCCCAAAGTATAAAAAAAATTGAACCATAAAAGCCAAATGTATCAGGGAGTTCTGGTATGCCTAGTGGACTACTAGGCAGATCTGGCTTCAGGGCTCATTATAGAGCAGTTGTTGGGCTGTGCCCTACCTTCAGGGGCATCCCCAAACCTGTTGCCTTACTCCTCCATGTTTGCTGATCTCGTTCTTGTTGGCTTTAGGACTCCATGCACTTCACCATGTGTAAAGGAGAAAGCACTTTAGCAGCAGTTAGCAGTGGCAAAGTGTGCAGAGTCCTAAAAGCCAACAAAAACAGATTCAGAAAACAGAAGGGTGTAGGCTAAAGGTTTGGGGACGACCCTGCAGAAAGGGTGAAGTTAAACAGTGACCCAGCAGGAAATCTTGATGTGACTCATCTTACCAATGCTTACTATAGACTAGAACCCATGTCCAACAAGAAGAGTTTCAAGGACTGTTTAGGGCACCGGGATTACTCTGAGAGTTACCCAAAGTCATGCAATCCAAGTGGGGCCATCAGGGCAGAATTAGATTCCAATGTCCTTGTAAAAACATAATCTAAGAGATTCCTCGCTGATCCTCACTATTATTCCACCCCTTCAATATCAACTTGCAGATTTAGCTCACTGTATTGCACAGTTACAGAAATATTTAATATATGCTACTCAGATGTCATTCCACAAAAGTATTCATGCTGCCTAATGGACCTCACAAAATGTGTTCTGTCTTATTTAGTCTACTGCAATGCTGCCTTCTTGCATGTCTCAAAAATGGTAATGGCAGAAGCGAGCAGTCAGAATTAATTTAAGAAGCTCCTCTCACACAGCTTGTGAACTGAAAAAACTAGAATGGATGCAGGGGAAGAGAGAACCAAAATGAGATCCTGTGCGCTATATGCATTTCGTACATGGGCAACGAGGTAAATATGTGCTGAAACAAGCCAACCAATATGTTCCCACTAGGGTTGCGCAAGAACCACATAATTTGCTTATGCTCCATAATTTGCTTTTGCCACGTAATTTGCTTTTGCGTAATTAGACGAAATATAGGAAACATTTAATACAATTATGCAAAATGCGAATCCATTATTTTGCACTATTAGTGTGAATTACACCCCTGAGTCACTTTTTAGAGCAAGGAAGCATTTTGCGACAAAAATAGAGCGAAAACCACAATTTCCAAAAGCAACAGACAATAATGCTCTGATTGGTTGTATTGCTCCTGTGTTCCCACTCTATTATGGCAGCATAATTACACAACATGGCACAATGGCATACTTTCAAGAATTTTGCGACTCAAGAGTAAAGAGAAAGTCCAAACATTATGTGGATTACGATGGCAAAATTTACATTTTACCCGGGCCTAATTTCCACTTCAAGAAGATCCTGTAAACTGCCATTTAGAAGGACTTCCTCTATTGTCTCAACCAGTTTGGGATATTTCCCCCATTTCCTTTACAGCACTCAAAATTATCCCAATTTTCATTGTTTTCTCGCAGGGGATTCTGAAACAATCTCGCAGTTAGAACCCTAAAATAAAAGATCATGGAGGCCGCGGCCATTTTGTTTTATGCACTGGAGTCCTGGAGTAGCTCCCCATCAGGGAGGGGGGCACACGGGTTTCAATAAAGCGAGCTGGAAGCTCATTCTGCATTTATAAAGCCCCCTGTGGATAAATCACGGCACTCCGCATACTGCAGTCCCATGTCAGCATTTGTCACCCCGTGCAAAATGCAGAATTGATAAACAATAATTAAAAACCATAAAACCCGAACCAAAGAGAGCTGGGTCAGCCTTCTCAGAAGGCGCACGAGGAAGTATGTCTGTGTGATGAAGAGAGGGTGGTAAATTGGATGAGGAAGATGAATGAATAGGAGACAGGGACAGTAAGCGCGGGAGAGGTGAGGGGGAGAGGAAAGAGGAGGAGGGGTCGAGATCCAAGATCGGCGAGGGAGCAGGTTGGATATAGGCCAAAATCCAGACGAGCAAAAGCAGCGAGCAACAGCAGTGAGCCTGTATGGAAGAGAAGAGCCAGGGAAAACAATATGAAACAAAAGGGTTAAAAGAGAGAGAGAGGGGAAGAAACAGAGGTAAGGAGAGAGAGAGAGCTGGATGAAGAACAGACCCTGGAAAAAAGGGAGACAGGGGAATAATAAACACATTTAAAGAAAGGGAAAATATAGAAGACAGTAAGAGACAAACAGAATGGTGGAAAGAAAGATAAAGCTATGGATAAAAGAAAAGGTGATGTGTATCAACAGTGGGGCTGGGGCAAGAGTTAGATGTTAGAAGTAGGTCCTCATTGAGAGTGGCCTGGAGCCCTGTCCGCGGTAGGCATTTGCTCCAAGCCATTCCAACTTGCCCAGTGCATCGGACCCAGAATTGCTGAGTCTGCAAACACTCCTTTCGGAAATCCCTGACACTGAGACATGGACCCAGAACCTTGTACTGTAGGAGTTGTGGGGTGGGACGCTACTCCTCCTGCTGCACCCTGGGGGAAGCAGCAAACATTGCCCCATCTCTCGCCTAGCCGACTCTTCCTATCGCAGCCCACCGTCACCAGCCCCACGACATTCAAAAAAGGCCCACGCCCTTTTCCCGATCTGCACCAACCAAGTGGTGAATAGATGTGTATCAGTGCCCATTATTTGCCACAGAAGGGGGCAACATGTGGAATTGCACTTGGCATTCCATGGCCCACTTTTTTATTTCTCTTTCTGGGGGAATAACTTGCAATCACCTGATTTTGGTGCAGATATAGCAGTAAGAATTGGAGGTTCCAGTCCCCAGTATCCCTGCACCTAAATCTGTTGAACTCGAATTGAGGCCCTTAAAGGATAACATCAGAAACGAGAAACAACAAAAATAACTAGAAATGTGCCCATGCACCCTGGGTGGGAAAGAAAAAGAGGTCCTTATATATTATCAGACAGTTTTTTGGCACTGGCTTTTGGGGCTGTTAGTAGCACAGTGGTAGTTAAGTTTCATATTATGTGTGAATGTCCTGCTTCCTGGGGTCCCGGGGTAATCACAGGTTAGTGGGCTCTAGTCTGGTCCCCAGAAAAAGCCCTCAGGAATCCTCTAGAGGAGCCCTGTAACTGACTTTGCTACCTGGGGCTCTCCCCAAACTTTGGTTTAGGAAATCAAAAGGTATTCCTGTACTGACACCGTCAAATGTACCAGAGATATTTCATGCACAGCTTCCTGCACATGCACATACACAAGTACCGAGTCAGTGCACCTGATCTTGGAGGGCTGTGCAGAACCATATACCACTGGGAAATGTGCCACCCCTCCCACAGCCAACATGAGTGACCCAATCGGCTCACGACTGACTGAGACTAGACAGTGCTTGATTTGAGCCAGTGTTTGCCAGAGGGCGCCACCAGCACTTATTTTTGGGGACAAGCACCTATTTTTCGACGTCATATATTTAGCGAGAACAAGAGATGGAAAAACACACAATTGGAAAGATGGAAGAAGAGAAAGACAGAAAAACCATCACAGAGGGAGAAAGCAGGAACCTGAAAGAGTGATATAAAGGGCCAAGGAGTGTCTGATAGGGGATTAAAGAGGCATGAGGTGGTTTAAGGCTGCAAGCCTTCATATTCCACACGCCAATCTTAAATTGCACTGGCCGCAGGCTTCGGATCAAAGCTTCAAGACCAGCACTCTTTCTTTTACAAATTAAGCACTGAGATTAGGTACAGAGCAAGGGAATGGCATCAAGGAAACTGTGGCTAATATGAGATTATAGGTACAACCTAATCATAATTTCCTGTGGAAGGGGCAAAAGGGGATAAGGAAACCCAGTAAGGGCAGGCCTGAAGGATTATCCCCATCAGTTTCGGGGTAGGGCATGGGAAAAAGGCTACGTTGAAAATCTTGTATATTAACTTGGCATGGGAAATAGCTTTGAGAGTGATCACTAGTACATCGACAGAGTAATTTCCTCATTGCTAAATATTTCTTGCCCTTTAATATTTTATGTACAGCACTGTATTTTGTGCCCAAAGTAAGTACTTCTTCACTTTGAGTAAAGGCACTGGCTCAACACTGATCTATTGATTTCTTATAGATGTTACAGTGAGTCCTGTGTTTCTACCATACACCATCTCCCTGAGTAAGTCTGGGACTGCTAGATTTCAGTACTCTGAGGGTCAAGTGCTAAAAGGGTGTACTTTGTGCTCATGTTGGGGCTTCATAGTACGGTAAAGTCCCAAGACACGAATTGTAAACGACACATTACAATTTGAGCGAGTACCCCTGCATGCCTTGGAACTCTTAAAAAAAGTTCCCACAGTAAATCTTCTACAAATGTCCCATACAATATGGAGTTAAAGCACAGCAATTAGGAGCTACTTTGAATAAGACGATATTTGCTATACTCACATTTGTTAATAGGTTTTGAATCAGTATTATGGTGTGAATTTACTTAAGCAATTATGCCTGAATCACTCTCAGATATTTCAAAGCTTAAATAGCTCTTCCATGCTGTTTAATCTCTCTTTACATGCTGAACTCTGTTCTTACATGTTTTGCAGTTCATATGCTACATCCTTTGTGTCCGTGGGCGACCTCCCCTACTTTTCCTGTGAGTATGCTGATGCACAGAACTCACTATCTGACCTGAACCTCTTTCACTGTTCCAACCCTCTCACTTACCACTTGGCTTTCTCTCTTCGGGTCGCCATCTTGTGTTGGTCGCTCCCCTATTTATATACCAAGTTATACGTTGTATCCTCTCATTATGTGGACATCCATTGAGGTGAAAGGTTAAGGTAGAGAAGTTGGTGGTATATTCCTGTTCTGGCCTGCAATGAGATGGAGACAAATTCCCTGCACTAACCTTCTGACAAATGCCTCCTCTAAGTCTCTCAATCTTTGTTTCACATCTCTAACCTAAATCTAATTGCCTCAGCACCTAACCTCCCTGGACTCACCTACCATCTCTAAGTATTTGACTATGACCCGGATGCAGCATCAAACACACAAAATTTGATGGGAGGAATGCTTGCAAAATGTCTAACCACTGGCGATCGCTCGGGGTAGCATCCCAACCCATCGTTCTTTTGCTCACCATGTCACCGTTTGACAGTCTGACAAAAGGGGATTAAATGATGAGATTCCTTGGACCTTACTATAATAATCCATCCCTATACAGTAGTGGTTATTACCGGTTAGCCCTACCTTATAAGGCATATGAAAATGATGAGATTCCTTGGACCTTACTATAATGATCCATCCCTACACAGTAGAGGTTACAGCCAGCCCTACTTCATAAGGTATATGTAAATTGACATACACTGAGCTACCTGGTCTGAGAGTGTAGTGTAGTTCCTAGTTTCCCACTAGGCCCTGCGCATTGGAATAACATAAACAGTAGTATCGACGTGGAACTGCTTATATTCCAGGCCTCCACTGACTATGCTAAACTTAATTGGGTTGTGTTACCAACTAGCTCAGAGGTCACTGGAAACTTTCTTCTCTGCATAGGAAGTGATCAGCTTCCTTGGCACAGACAAGAAGGGATTCAGTTTTCCAACAACCGTGCAACATGACAACTTTGCTCCTCAGATCAAGAGTCGATCTCTAGGGTCGTGTGAAACAATAGACATGTATTTCACTCAGTCAGTCTAGTGCAGTTTACTTTCACGAGATGTAGAGAATAGAGAGACGGGCGTGTATCAATAAAGGGTTAGCATTTATTGAACAGTCTTTCTTCTCGTACAAGAGAAATGTATTGCCACAATTGCAATAACTGTTATTATAAAAAGTACGTACAGTAAGATAAGTATTGCGAAATAGAACTGTAAAAGCATTGATATGGTTTCTTAGCCATACAATGGTTTAAAAGTAATAAAACATATATACAGTCATATATACATTAGGCTAACATACTCAACTGGTGCTTCTAACTAAGCCTACCCCAGTGTGCCTGACCTAAGCCTAACACGTGAAAAGGGGAGTAAGTAAGTAGCTTAAGTTAAGTTGGTTTTGCCAAGGTTTGTTTCAAGAATTCTCGTCTAAGGGTTTAGTCAACACCATACCTCTGAATAGAATGATGGAGGATTGGTATCTCCTTCAGGGGGTCTCTCTCGATATCCCAGTCACCCGCGAGGGTAAACCGGAAGCGCCGGGACTGGATTTCTCTGCACGAGAAAGGCAGCGGCTCTCTTCAGCGCGTCGAGGAAGGAGGGGGGACAGCGTCCGCGGGCAGCTGGAATCTGCTGGATGTCTTCGCAGAGGACGGCTGCTCGGCTCCTCAAGCGTACTGCACCATAGGTCGCGCTGTAGCGGCGATAATGGTAATCAGCAGCTTCACCACCACAGGATAGCAGGCTGCAGCGACAGAGTGCTAGATTTACCAACACAGGGTCATGCAGGCAGCTGGCATCAGCAACAGGCAACGAACATTGCTTAAGGCAACGTTGGTAATATTTATACCTGACAGGTGCCGGGTTTGACGCAAGTTTGCTGGACATAAGACGTCAATTAAAGATGTCACTAGGAAGTGACAGTTATCAGTTGCTCATTAGAGTTCCATTACTAATCAAAACATAGCAAGCGGGGATTTCCAGGTTTGCTAAGTTTTTATCTTGTTGAAGAACTCGGAGTGTTATCTAGGATTAACAGATAGTGACTGCTGCTCTGTCATTGCACTAATTGGTCGCAAAGGAAGTAGCAGAGAGTCATGCTGGAATGTGGCTCTGTTCGTGTGAGGCCAGAGATGACTTTTCAGAAAATCGCACTTGAACGGTTATGCCAATATAGGGAATAAATGGGTTTATAGCCGAATAGGGGCATAAGGTCACAGTATCGATCAGGAACCTAGATAAGCACGCAACACCCACTCCACGGGTAATGTCCATCAAAATTACTAAAACTAAGCAATTAGATGCATGTGTAACATTGCCCACCCCAAAATACATAAATGCATTCGAAATAGGCGTACTTGTAATACATGGAATTTAGGTACTGTACGTTTTTTAAAGCATAGTAATCATTCAAAAATTATTGCATATGAAATCAATGAACGATTATGCATAAAGGATTACACATGAAGTATCTCTGACAGAAGAAATGCGAGATAAATCATCACATAAAAATGCATTGTAATAACATGTGTGCTAGAGGCTGGTGTTATGATGTTATGTCTCTAGATGTGTTTAGAAATAGAAGTGTGAAGCTTCTGTTCTCTAAGAATAGTTTTTACGTTAAGCAAAGAATTGTTCGTGCCAAAAAAAAAAAGGTCAATATTAGAAAAATTGTCCAATTCAAAGAAAATAGATTTCCAAAGCTCCTGGCAGTTTATTGTTGATCAAAACTGAAGGCCGAATTCAGAGTTCATGGGAACGCTGTGTGTCGGAAAGCTTCTAAAAAGTTATTGTTTCTCTGTGGGTGAGAACATCGTATCAGACAGGCTCTCAAAGAATTGGTCTACAAATTCAGGTGATAGTTCAACCAAATTAGATAGCGCTGTAACTAGGCAGGTGTGAGAATGATTGCTGTCATCGAAGGCAGGACCAGCAATGCTCACAGCACGTTGTACCTGGATGATGTTGCTTTTGTCACTCGCTCCACTGTTACCACTTTGCTGTAGTACAGGAGTCTCCACAAATGCCGTCATCAGGATTGGTAGCCGCTGGGGACAACACAATGCGTGAGCCGTTATTGGACTGAGCAAAGTATCGACGTCCATTGGTACTGCTGATGGAAGTGAAAGACAGATGTCCAACACGCATTCATCGCCGCAAAGCATACACCGTAGCACAGGTAAAATGCAATTTTGCCATATTGGTCTGAATGAAAGGAACCAGGTCATGTTTAGATCTCTCAGCCTGGCCAATCCGAGGACGTTAGTTATCCTGTCCCTGTAGCGCATTGCTAGGATTGTCTCTTCCATTCCCATGGGGGCTATGTCTGAGCCGAGGCTTGCCATAACGAAGCAGGAGGGTCAAAAATAGAATCCCTGCGATGAGTCCCAAAAATAATGGTATGCCGCCAAAAATGGAGTGTACAAAATTAGGAAAGATTCCCAAAATTGCCTGGAAGGGTGTTAGCAGTCCCGTAAAGACTGTCTTAAATATGCCTGGGATGCTTGTTGCACTAGACATGTTAAGGAGTTGGCTGCACATTTCTACGAAATGCACGGGGCAATTTGTTGATAAAAGGTCATGGACTTCAGTAGCCGTCCTTGCGACTAGAAGATCATACGTCTCTTTAGATGACGTTATAGGCACTGTTGTCTGTAAAAGCACAGATTTCACTTTGCTTAATGTATCAATTCGTATAGAATAGAGATTCAGACGAGGCCAGAGGGGAGTCACTATGTCTGGAGGCCCGCTCGGGAACAATGCTTGCATACAGCATTTGACCATGGACGTAACTTGTACTAGATAACTTGTCCCTGGCGCGAGGCCACAACACCTGTGATCCGTTCTAAGAATGTAACTCCCGTTCGAAAGTTGCATAAAGAAGGGCTCTATCTGAGTTGCAGGTGTGACTAGCTGGTGGCATGAAAGGTTGTTTGAATTTCCATCACATGCTCCGTGTAAATTAATACCCTGACACAAAAGTATACCGCTTAGTGAATGTTTACAGTTCTCACCACTAAGAAATACATTTTTGTCGCTGTCACTATAGCAAGAATGAGTGTATGGTAATTTCCATATGGATTTTACATATCCTTTACCCAATTGTTCATACTGGCCAGCAGGTATGTATTCAAGGCACTTTTTAAATCGGAAAGTTGTTATCGGAATTGTGATAATTCCGTGTATTATCCATTCAATGACAGGACTCTCTGACATTGTCAATGGTAATCTCTTGAGTCTTTCGATGCTCAGGATTGTATAGTCTGCTCCTTTCTGTGCCAAACTGATCTGTTTATCAGTAAGGTTAAAACTGGAAAATAATGACGTTGTGTTGATTAAACGCCAAGGCACATAGCCTGAACGAAGATTTTGCAGCGTCCAGCCTAATTCTATAATAGAGCGCAATTGAGACTGGCCATGTTGTAACATTAGCAAATCTCTGTCTATCACATCAAAGGCAGAGGATACAATATTGTCCAACGAATATATTCTGGAAGACAGAGTCATTAACCCATTGTCTACTACAGAAAGTGATTTCTCCAAATTAATACGATCAATTTCTCGTATTTTTTCAGCAGTTTCAATTTGCTTTACTTTCCAAGCCTCGTTGTAAGCAGCATAGATACTGGTCGCTATGAAACGCTTTTGACGCTGTTTGCGTGGTCCAAGAATGAAATCGCGCAAATCAGCACCATCTTTTAGTAAAGACAAGTGTTGCTTAATTTCAGCCAGTGTGGATGATGTTAGCCATTCAAGGCAGAGTTTCCCTACACTGTATGTTGTTATAATCCCTGGATGCTGTCTCTGGGAATATCTCGAGTCTAATCTGGTCATTTTTAAACCCTGTGTTTTATTCAGGAATCTATCTTGACAGCGATTTGTGTCCGTAGGCCAGATTAACCACTTTTTCCAATCAGGATGTGTTCTGTTGAAATGTAAAATTTGTGACACGTCTAATTCAATATCTGCGGTTGCATTCTCAGCTATTGGCTTTGGTATAGACGGTGTTTTAAGGTCTTTGATCTTAGCTAGGCCAAGACAAGATGTTTGATGTATTGTGTCATTTAAAAATAACATTTGTTCTGGTATCATGCAGGTTCTAAATAGTGCTTCTATGCCTTGCACCTGCCAATCTTTTGTACCCCAAATTGTTTTCGTTTCAATATTATTTTTCCAATAATCAAAACCAAATGTCATCATTTTGTCATAAAATGCTTCTGAATATATCAATTTAGAATTTGTCAGCATTGTTTTCATTCCTGTTTTATGTAACAGTTTATAATAAAACGTTTCTGCATCACTGGTGTTAAACCCTGAAAAATATTTGAATTTCTCAAAAAATGCTTTAGAACTGCTTTTAGGTGGTGTAGAACAATGTTCCCATTGATTATACATAAAAACATTTCTAGGCTGTGCAGATTTATGCAAGTAATGATCCCCATAATGGGTGTAACAGAATAACTGCTCATAACTAGATGAACCTTGTAAATAATCATGATCTGTGAATCTAGCTGACATTACTAAATCAGACATCATGTCATTAATACTGTTAAAGTCCCAATCATCAGAGAATGTACTTGGTGTCACAAAGTCACTTAAGGAAACCTTTAGTTGATGAGGATACTTCAGGATTTCGACCGGACCATAGATCTCATAGTCTGTTTTCTCCCATACTACCCCACCAGGTATTGGAATTGCTGTGACATTTACTGTTGACAGTTCTCTTTTCTTCACGTGGGATGATCTGTGTGGTTTCAGGACTAGGTTGATGTTCTGACTTGCTGTGTCCATTGTAATATATTTTCCTTCAATGAATTTTCCCAAACATAGTACCATGATGAGCCAAAGTAGGAGGAAAAATACACCTAGACCAAACCAGAACTCTAGCCAAGGGGAAATGAGGTAGATTTCCTTCAGTTGATGAAAGATTTCCGTTGCTTTTTCTTTAAAAGACTTTTTTGTTTCTGGCATTACTTCGGGGTCGTTCAGATCTTCAGAGAAGTTGTCGAAGTTGATGAAATAACCAGAGGCAGTTCTGTCAATTGATGGGATTGTTCTTTCAATCTGTCTCTCGGTAGCACTTTCTGATGCCACATCATTGTAGACTGGTGCTGTTTCTTGACGAACTGTTTCAATCTGTGTTTCAAGAGGCACGAGTTCCATGGCAATATTGCATAGTCCTTCATTGTGCACTGCAGGCTGATCGAATGTGATGAGTCTTTCAGTTTGAACCTCTTGGATTGTTGCAAGTTTGGGTATTCTGTTGTTTCTTGGGATTCCACTGGGCCTACTGTCGATTATAGGCCACATGCTTGTGGTTTTACCAGATCGATAGACACGACTCTGTTCTCCTTTTTACCAGCAAGGGGCGGTAGCACAACTGATCTTGTTCCGGTGACTGCTAAGACAGGTACTGCTTTTCTGTAAAAAGGCCCAAATTCCTTCTTAACCGCGATCTTTTCTCTGACTAGATCCCCAATCTTTGGAATCCAGACAGGCCTTGCTGGGGCTGTTGCGGGTGGTGCCTCGTCAGTGGTACTTGGCTGTTGCTTTAACTTTATGTTGCTTAATGATTTTCTTGTTTCATTCAGTTCCTGTAAGACAGCCAAACGATCCTTTACATCAAAGTGCTTTGTTTCTTCTTGTACCACTGACATCTGACTATCGAGGTCCTGAACGCGCATTCTAATTCCGAACAATAGTTCGTATGGGCTGAAACCTTTTAGAGAATTTCTTGGCATGTTGTTAAGACTAGTCTGGACACTTATTAAATGTTTGACCCACCCAGCGCCTGAACCTAATACCTTCGCTGTTATAGATTGCTTTATGTCACGGTTTTTTCTTTCTACCACACTATTCCCTTCCGGGGTATGACGGACAAGAATACCGCAACCCAATTCCCATGCTAGCCATGGCCTCCTTATAAGCTCGAGAGCTGAAAGCAGGACCCTGGTCAGAATGGAACGTGGTAATTGCGTATGTGCCGATAAAGACTCGCAAATCTTTTATAACAGTTCTAGGCGTCAGCCGGGTGCTGGAGGACTCATTTTTAAAGTGCTTTTAGTCTTAACTAATTAATAGGACGCAGGTTGGGGTGCGGGCAGCGTTACGCTCTTTCTGACTGGTAGCCGGTAGCAAGGTTCGCTACTGCGATCCCTATTGCAGTTTTCACAGTTGTTTGCATATATTTGGTGTTCTACACTCATTCCCGGCCACCAGTATGCTGATTGTAATTCAGTCAGAGAAACCTTAATTGTTTGGTGTCTCAGACCCAAACCCATATGTGCATCTGCTATTAAAAATATTCTCCTGTTCGTGTTTGGAATTACTCTATCCCCCACTCCAGGGATTCGAGCAAAAGGAACGGAGTTTGCATCGATTATGTATGCATAATTGAGTGGATAGTTTACGGGTAGTGCTGCACAGTCGCCTTTTACGGTCGTTTTTACTGCCAGCATGGTTTCCCCGTCTATGTATTTATCTGTACGCTTTTTGTGGCTACGGAAGCCGGTTTAGTTGCTTCCGCTTTGGCTGTATTAGCCAATGAATTCCCTGCAACGTGAACGCCATCACGTTGAAGACTCTGTGCGTGAATCACGTGAGTCTTTTGTAGTTCTTTGTGTAAAAGAGCTACCTCGTTCCAGAGCTTTTTATGCTTTATTGTGGCACCTGTGTCATCTTTGTAATTGTTTTCGATCCAACTCTGCAGTTTATTGTTGTAAGAGTTGACGCAAAAATGAGAATCGCACACTATAAGTGTGGGGAATTCGCGTTCTGCATTTTCGAGCGCCATCTTTAAACATCTGATTTCAATTCTTTCAGCCGAACAGTACTTTACTGATTCCGTTTTTGTTATTTTCGGTTTGATTTTACCGCACAGCCAACGACATTTAATGATCGCACATGCTGCATCGTAGGATTTTCTCTCTACGTTGAAATGCTGTACAGAGCTATCTGTATAGATTATACAGGCATATAATGGGAGAGGCAGAATTTCGATTGGCAGAGGATATTCTTCTTCATACTCTAAATCATTCAGTTCTTCGTATTGCGGGGCGAAATAGTATTTCACGTCTTCCGCTCCTAGAGAATCTATGCACTGTATCCATTTTGGATCCAGTGACACTGTAGGCAGGTTTACTGGGCTGAATAGCGCTTCGAAGGCGGATTCTGCTGTGAGGATGTTAATCCTTTTGCCGTGTGCTAGTTCTCGTTCATTTGCTAATGCGATTTGCACTGCGTTCACAGTTCTTTCTGTGTGACTGAATGCTTTTTCTGCTTGTGTGTACAAGTGAGATTTAATTGAAATTGGTACCTTTTCTCCCTCATTAGAGGTTAGGTATGTGAATCCGCATCTTCCTGGGATGACTCGGATTACAAGATCGATCGTGTTGTCACGTGTATCTAATTTTGATTTTGCTAACATGTCTGTTTGCAGTGATCTCAAAATTTCTGTGTGTTTTTGAGTCCAATTGATTTGTTTAAAATCAGGTTTAATTAGTTCGTAGAGAGGTTTAACCCTCTCTGCGTAATTTAGGATGTAAGTTCTTCCGAAATTCAGAAAACCTAGAATGGATTGTAAATTCTTCAGCGTTTTTGGAGCTTGGAGTACAGCGCACTTCTCTAAGAAGTTGTCCGCTAGGCTTTTCCCTTCACTTGATAATTCGTACCCTAAAAATAGTACTGTCAGATGGGCAATTCGGGACTTTTTAAAGTTGAATTTGTAACCCCCTGCTGCGAACCCAAGTATGATGGTGTTCACTCTTTTCAAGTGAGTATCCAAGTCGTCGTCTGTGAGATAAATATCATCTACGTAAGATAATGCTTCATCATCATAGATTTGTAGTAACTCTGTTACCCTAGCTGAGAATAGTCCTGGGCTGTTCTTGAACCCCTGTGGGAGTCGACAGAATTTTTTCTGCGACCCAAATGCGGAGAAAGCGGTCAAATATCTGCTTTCTGGTGCAATGTTTTGACAAAAGAAACCGTTAGATATGTCTAATGTCGTTTTATATTTTTTCCTAACTATGTTATTCATTAGGGCTGCACTATGCGAGTTTTGTACTGCAAAAGTTTTGCAACATGTATTAAGATGTCTGTAGTCCAAAACTAGACGATATGAATTGTCTGGCTTGGAGACAGGAAACAAAGGATTGTTCATTTGAGAGGTGCATGTTTCAATCACCCCCTGGTATTCAAGTTGATCTAAGATCTCCCTGACCTGTTTTTTAGCTTCTTGCTTTATGGGATACTGCCGTTGGGCAGTTGGTTCACTTTTTAATTGGATTTTGTGAGGAGGAGAATCCTCATCCCATCCTACATGATTTTTATATAATGCAGGTGCCTGGGCTACTGCCCATTTCCTTGCATATGTATATTTTTTGTGAATCGGTATGTGATTCGAGAAGGCAGGCATAATTACTTCTTCAGCTAACAGAATATCATAGCCTTTTGAGAGCTTATCCCAAAATAGACCCTTAATTTTCCTAGTCTTATCACCCTCCATACGCAATGTTATTTCGTATATTTTATGGGGCTCGCTAAGTCTGGTGTCGGCAGTTTCAACCTGAATGTATTCATTCGTGTCCACTGTCTCCAGATGACTCATCAAGTTCTTGCGCGCTATACTGATTTCTGCTGCACTGTCCAACATTGTCAATGCCCACTCCCCGTTTTTCAACTGTGTCCTCAGTATTCTCGGCATGGTTGATTACTCTAATACTGGCTACCTTCTTTTTAGGAAATTGAGATTTCTTATTTTGAGCAGGTTCCTTGTCTTTGGACTTGGTGTGCTCTCCTGGGTCTGACCGTCCTCTTCTTTCCGAATTCTGTGGAAAAGATCGAGAGGGACGTGTATCAATACTTTGATATCTATCAGGTTTTTTTATATTATCCCTATTTCTAAGGTTATATCTTTTCTCAGAGGGCTCCCTCTGGGGAGATTGGCGTTCTCGAGTCGGAGTTCTTTCCCTCCGTCGAGGAGACCTTCCTCTGGACTGGAAAACTTTTTCCTTGGGAGAGGATTGTTTATTTCCATCCCAGTTCTTTTTAGGAGTGTTTAAATTATTTTTAATAAATAATTTTTCAGGATTTTCGAGCAGTTGGGGCTTAACTGGTTTTCCACCCAAGCTGTCTCTACCTAATTCTTCATAGCATTTTTCTATGATTTTTGCAAGCTCAACAGGATCTTTTATATCTGTTTCCCTCAACTTCTGGCGAATCGCCACAGATGCTGCTTCTCCCTTTATGTTGGTATGGGAGAAAGGGTTAACCCAAAGGAATCACTGGGACCTGGGTATTTAGCGTTAAAGGGAAGGGGTCCCAGTAGGAAAGACGTATAAGTAAAGAGAATTTAAGACAAAGTAAAAGGAGATAAATGCATCTATAATGTTTTATTCACATTATAGGAAAAATGGTTGACAAAAATCCAATATACAGTACAAATTCGTAATTGTGCCCCTAGGGGGAAAAAGGGGGGGACGTGCAGTCGTGAGGGTGGTGTGAGGGGGAATTGGTGACAATAAAAACACGTATTATTCAAACAATGTCATAGATTCAGTGTCAACTGGACAACATACAGATATTGAATCAGCTTGTAAGTTTTAGAAAACACATGCCCCTAAATCCGTATTATACACAATTGGGGTAGGAGGAGGCTGTGTGTGAGCTGGGAAGTCGACGTTTCGACCCAATGAACGCAGGACGGATTAAAATCCTTGCAAGAGGGTCTTCATCAGGACGGGAGGAAAGAGGCGGGGCGGGCAACCTAAATTAAGTGAATATTTAGGGTTTAGTACATTATTTAATGAGGTACTCAAAGAGTTACATGAGGATGTACACACATGGCCAGACTAACCTGTATTAATCAGTGTTGCAGGGTTAAATTCAATTGTTAGGGTCTATATAAACTGTTCATCCTAAATGAGGAGATTTAAGAAATAAAACAGCCCATTAGTATTAGAAACAGGGCGTGCTCATGTTAAGAGCTGGTGAGAGGAAGATATCTGAGAACTTACTTGAAGGATTACAACACATATCCCACAAGGGTTGCGAGGAAAGAAACGATCCGGGTGCTGGATTGGGGACCACTCCAAAAATCTGCACGAAAGAGTACATATTTCACAATTGAAATGGGGCCGTTGTAAAAATCACTGAAGGTCAGGAATTAATATAAGCATAATGGCGTAAATCGGTAATGCTTACCGATTGTAGGGAAGTCAAGCTCTGGTCCCCGTGGAAAGGATTAATCCGATTCCGTGACCTAATACACAGAAGTGAGCGCGTTAATTATAGGGCTGTTGAAGGGCCGGGTTACTGTAAATCGGGAGATTGGGAGCTATGCGGAAAAGAGCTTACCGGTCTAGCGCAGTTCAATTGGAGCGTAACCTCTGCCTCGGCTGTCTCGAGGAGAACGCCGGGCTTCCTGGTTTCTCCGTTGTCATGGTACCGGAGAGGTCACGTGACAACTGGCAGCGAGAGAAGACTGAAGAGTCTGTTCTCTTGCTGTCCCGGGGCGTAGAAGAGATATTAAATTGTTTAACTGAAGCCGGTATAGTCTTCTGGTTATTAAGTGCGCCTATATGGTGGGCAAGGGCATTTGGAAAATTTATTCGGAGAAATCTCACCGTGTCAAAGTAGTAACGTCCCAGAGAATGGGCCATGTAAAAATTCCGCATGGAACCATTAATGTACAAGTTTGTCAGAGCAGTGATAACATATTCATGGCAGTTTAAAAAGAAGCATGTTTCAGAAATGACAATATGATTGCGCGTGGTACGGGTGCGGTAGGCAATAGTCAGCATTAAACTGCGAACCTATCGCATGATGGTTAAGGCAGTATAGACAATGCAATAAATTGTCAGAGTGTGGAGTTAAATTACCAAACAGCTATTATGGATCATATTATATTCATAATACAGATTGGACAATCAGAAGGGCAATGCATAGTTTCCATCTGGGTGAATAGAACAATATTAAACAAACCTTATTCATCATATAATCAAAATATAGTAGCGCGTGGGTGTTAATGGGCTAAGCTGTGGTTGGCATTGAATACCGAGAACCTTTCACATGATGGTTAAGGCAGTTTAAACAGTACAGAGAATCATCAGAATGTGGAATTGAATTGACCACCAGTGGCTGGTATATAGAACAATTTTACATAAACCATATTCATCATGATGTAAAAGTCGTGTATATTTTGCAGAAATATATGCATATCACATAATAGAGAGACTGTTCAAATACCAAAACGACTGTGCCCTATCACAAGAACCCTAGACAGGATAGATTAGAGGTTCAGAAATTAGGGTAAGGTGGCAAGCTGGGAGAAAGAGCTATCATGTTCATTCAAACCACATTGGATAGAGTTGAAAAAGAACATCCATTTAAGTTCTCTGATGTTCAGTATATTTGAGATGTCACCACCCCTAGGGCCCAAGGAGGCTTTTTCAATTACAATCCATCTCAGGCTCTCAGGAGGGTGTGAGGCTGATCTGAAGTGGTCAACAAGGGGGGCCCCTAATACTTCACACCTTATTCTGCTCATATGTTGTAGGATGCGCTGTTTTATTTTCTGCTGAGTTTGACCGATGTAAATAAGGTCACAAGGACAAATAATGGCATATATCACTGTCGATGTGTTGCAGTTGGTTAGTGATTTCAGTTGAATCTTACTCTGGTTGTGATGGAATTCTTTGGTTTGCAGTGTACTGCTGCACGCCTTGCACTGCCCGCATTTGAAGTGACCTACTGTAGGTTGAAGGTTCCAAAGTGTTCTTATAGTAGGTTCCTCCTTGGAGGAAGGAGTGAGCGGACAACATGGTCTCTGATGCTTCTCGATTTCTTGAAGGCATGGAGAGGTTTTTCAGGATGTTCAATGTCATCAGCAACCAGTTGCCAATGGTTGTTGACAATTTTCTTAATCTGGTTACTCTTCGTGGAGAAGGTGGTGACGCATACAATGCGGTCCAGTGAACTGGTGGAGGGATCCTTTGCTTTCAGGAGTTCTTCACGAGGGTAGAACCAGGCTCTCTTGCGAGCCTTTGTGATCAGTCTTTTGGGGTAGCCCCGTGATCTCAGGCGGTCCGTTAGGTCTTCTGATTGGTCAAAATAATGCTCCTTCGTGGAGCAGTTTCTGCGAATTCGCAGGAACTGCCCGAAGGGCAGGTTGTCTCTCAAAGCCCGGGGGTGGTGGCTGCTATATTGGAGTAAGGAGTTCCTTTCCGAAGGTTTCCTATAGAGGGTGGTTAGTAGTCGCCCTTCATGGTGATAGATGGTGATATCAAGGAAGTCGACGTTGTTGTGATCAGACTTGATAGTGAATTGTAGATGTGGGGACTGTTGGTTGAGCCAGTTATGGAATTCATTGAATGTGGTCACATCGCCGTTCCAAATTATGAGGATGTCATCTATGTATCGAACCCATATATCTAGATGATGGTGAAATGGGTTCCTAGTGTCTAGTATATTGTTGTCCTCAAAGGCTGCCATATACAGAATGGCTACATCCGGGGCAAAGGGAGCTCCCATTGCCACCCCTTTGGTTTGTAAGAAGAATTCATTCTTGAAAGTGAAGAAATTCTTCGTCATAGCAATGCGGAGAAGAGCTATAATAAATTCTGTTGGGACCCACCTGGGTGACGGTCTCGAGTCTAAGTACCGAGTTGTGACTGCTAATGCCTCTTCCTGCGGAATGCAGGTATAGAGCGATACCACGTCGCAGGTTGCCAGCAGTTGTGTTGATGGACTGAATGGTAAGTTCTCAACCAGGTTGATGGTTTGCAGGGTATCCCGCAGGTATGTTTGGGTCGATTTCGCCAGGGGTTTTAAGAAGAAGTCAATATATTGTCCAAGTGGTTCTAGTATGGAGCCACAGCCTGAGACAATCGGGCGACCTGGAGGATTGGTCATGTCCTTATGTATCTTAGGCAGTGTATAGATAGTTGCCAGGCGAGGATGTCGTTGATTGAGGAAATCAAATTCAGTTTTGGAGAGAAAACCTAAGTCTAAGCCTAGTTGGGTAATCTCCAGAATTTCACGTGCAATAGCCTGTGAGGGGTCAGACCGCAGTTTCTGGTAACTGATACCATCCAGTAATTGTCTCTGAATTTCAGACTCATATTTTTGGACATCTTGAATTACAATCGCTCCCCCTTTGTCGGCGGGTTTGATAACAACATCTCTATTATTTGCCAGTGATTGGAGGGCGGTTTTTTCAATTTTACTGGTGTTATACTTGGTATATGTTTGGTTGAGAAGAGTAGAGTTGACATCTCTCCATACAACGGCCTCATATGCTAAGATTTTATTAGTCATGGTGCACGATGGAGGCACAAAGGTGGATGGAATTCTTAAGCCGGTGTGTGAAGGGTTTCTGTATGGGCCAGCATTTCTGAAGAAGTATTTGAGTCTCAGTTTTCTGAAGAATTTAAACAATTCTGTGCGGACTGTAAAGGGGTCAGGTCTGCTGGTAGGGACATAGGATAGCCCTTTGCTCAAAGCCCGTATCTCATGCTCTCCCTTTATGTTGGCTAATAATATAGCTGTGACCTGCTTGAAATCTTTCAGTAATTTCATACCCAGATTTAAAGCGGGCTCTGGACCGAATTCATTTTGAATCTGTTTTAGCACTTCTGGTATTACCGCCATAGACGGCACACCGTGTGTTTTTGTGTAAATGGAAGCAAAGACTGTACCCCAAGTGTCACAGTCCTCCACGTGTGGTGCGATTCCCATAGGAAGGCAGATGGTTAAGATTCTGTGTTTCTCAATAGGGGTAGTATCAGGAAATACTGCCTCTATTTGAGTGATTTTCTGTGCTAACCAGAAAGGAATTTGTTCCCGTTTTACGGGTGTTTTACCCAGACATGACTGTATGTTCTGTGGTGTAATTTTATTTGTGTTCCCCTGATGAGGGGTCAGCTGGTGTGAATTAACAGCTGGCTGGACTGTTGCAGTCCGCATTACATATTGGACTAATTGCCTATGTATTTTTATTAATGTGTTTAGCTGTGCTAACAGCTCTTCCTTAGACATTTTTATAATGTCAGGATGTGGTGTGTAGCTGGCTAGAACCGGCCACGTTGCTCCTGGTCTACCTAGAGGACCGAGCCTAGTTATGTGATTATTGTGTTTTAGGGCGCCATTAAACCAGAGCAGGTGCTCTTGAAATTTAAGTGGAATTTCAATCTCCTCGAAAGGAGCGTACTCTTCCGGAGGTTTCTCTATTTTGTAATAGTGAAACTCTTGTGTTGCAGCGTTTGCCGCTGGAAAGTTTATCCATGAATAGAATACCTCTGTCTGCCGATACTCGTGAGCCTCTATCACGAAAATTACTGTACCACCTTGAGGTGTCAGTCCGTTTTCTATAAGTTTTAAAGTTATATATCTTCTTAAGTGAACCGGGATGATAATAGCATCCGGGTCTGCTTCTTCGGGACCTTGCTGAGTCGCATCTACTGCGGCCCCAGAGGTTCCGTTTTCTACTGACATTTTTAAAAAATGCAGGTTTGCAGAGTAGGTCTCCAAGGAGACAAAGATTAGGTGCACAATATTTTGGAACACTGTATCCTTCAACGTTGAATAAACCGGAGCTTTACATAGGAATCTCTTCCTACTAAGGTCGGGCGGATTTTAACCTTTCACCCACTCCAGACGTCTATTGGAGTTTTTACGGGAGAAAGGGGTCTGTGAAATATGCACGACTGAGTTACTCTACAAGTCTTGCGTTAGTTTATCGCCTTACCAAACGTTTGGGCGCCATGTAGTGTAGTTCCTAGTTTCCCACTAGGCCCTGCGCATTGGAATAACATAAACAGTAGTATCGACGTGGAACTGCTTATATTCCAGGCCTCCACTGACTATGCTAAACTTAATTGGGTTGTGTTACCAACTAGCTCAGAGGTCACTGGAAACTTTCTTCTCTGCATAGGAAGTGATCAGCTTCCTTGGCACAGACAAGAAGGGATTCAGTTTTCCAACAACCGTGCAACATGACAACTTTGCTCCTCAGATCAAGAGTCGATCTCTAGGGTCGTGTGAAACAATAGACATGTATTTCACTCAGTCAGTCTAGTGCAGTTTACTTTCACGAGATGTAGAGAATAGAGAGACGGGCGTGTATCAATAAAGGGTTAGCATTTATTGAACAGTCTTTCTTCTCGTACAAGAGAAATGTATTGCCACAATTGCAATAACTGTTATTATAAAAAGTACGTACAGTAAGATAAGTATTGCGAAATAGAACTGTAAAAGCATTGATATGGTTTCTTAGCCATACAATGGTTTAAAAGTAATAAAACATATATACAGTCATATATACATTAGGCTAACATACTCAACTGGTGCTTCTAACTAAGCCTACCCCAGTGTGCCTGACCTAAGCCTAACACGTGAAAAGGGGAGTAAGTAAGTAGCTTAAGTTAAGTTGGTTTTGCCAAGGTTTGTTTCAAGAATTCTCGTCTAAGGGTTTAGTCAACACCATACCTCTGAATAGAATGATGGAGGATTGGTATCTCCTTCAGGGGTCTCTCTCGATATCCCAGTCACCCGCGAGGGTAAACCGGAAGCTCCGGGACTGGATTTCTCTGCACGAGAAAGGCAGCGGCTCTCTTCAGCGCGTCGAGGAAGGAGGGGGGACAGCGTCCGCGGGCAGCTGGAATCTGCTGGATGTCTTCGCAGAGGACGGCTGCTCGGCTCCTCAAGCGTACTGCACCATGGGTCGCGCTGTAGCGGCGATAATGGTAATCAGCAGCTTCACCACCACAGGATAGCAGGCTGCAGCGACAGAGTGCTAGATTTACCAACACAGGGTCATGCAGGCAGCTGGCATCAGCAACAGGCAATGAACATTGCTTAAGGCAACGTTGGTAATATTTATACCTGACAGGTGCCGGGTTTGACGCAAGTTTGCTGGACATAAGACGTCAATTAAAGATGTCACTAGGAAGTGACAGTTATCAGTTGCTCATTAGAGTTCCATTACTAATCAAAACATAGCAAGCGGGGATTTCCAGGTTTGCTAAGTTTTTATCTTGTTGAAGAACTCGGAGTGTTATCTAGGAATATCAGATAGTGACTGCTGCTCTGTCATTGCACTAATTGGTCGCAAAGGAAGTAGCAGAGAGTCATGCTGGAATGTGGCTCTGTTCGTGTGAGGCCAGAGATGACTTTTCAGAAAATCGCACTTGAACGGTTATGCCAATATAGGGAATAAATGGGTTTATAGCCGAATAGGGGCATAAGGTCACAGTATCGATCAGGAACCTAGATAAGCACGCAACAAGAGGTTTAGATGGAACACTGCCATGCATAGTATAGTAGTTACGAGTTACTACAATGTCTATACTAATTAAGCCACTGACGTGATTCTGTTGCCATCTATTTCACATATGGAGTATTTGGGGTAAATTCTGCTATTTGACTGACCCACACTACCTCACAATCACTGTTGTTTGTCACCACCTATGGAGTATTATTAACTCTCCAACAGGATGCATGGTTAAACATGTGCAACATCTTGTAGATTTTTTCTCTACTAATCGTCTACTTCATCTATAGATCCTGCGATTATTCTGCTAGATTGTATCTGGTAAATATGTTGTAGACATTTCGCTAGCCAGCATTTATTATCTAGATTCGAACCATAGATCCTGTGATCATTGTGCTATATTCGCGATAGTTGGGACTACAAATATGGCCGCAGTGATGTCATCTTGTGGTTTTCTAGCACGAGATCTCGCGAGATTTCGCCAGCATAGGAGCTCAACATCTTGAGTCTTTGCTCCCCAGCATATCACTTATTTAGTCGGTCTAAGCATTGGACATCCAGGATAAATGATACCTATGGGTGTCCCTAAGCATAGTGGATTACTAGATGCATACTCGGGCACACTATTTCAAGGGCGCATATGATTAAACTACTAAAATGGCTGCGATGACGCCGTTTGGTAGTTTTAGACGCGTTTTCACGTGTTTTTTCGAGCGCAAAGTAGTGCGCTGTAAGCTTTAGGCGATTTAACAGAATGCAAGTCCTTTTGACAACATTACATTAAGGAATCTGCTGTCCTGCACATTTAGGTAACGCTAAAGTAAGTTTAAGACATCAAACAATGTACTTACTATTAGGCAAACAGAGACTAGTCAGGCGGAGGGTTACCATTCGAACATCACCCTCGACAGCCTACTTATACAGAGTTTACACACTGGTCGGTGCCTCCCCCAAGCCTCAGATGGAAGCTTGAGGCACCGACGGATAGGTGAGTGAACATGAGATCACTGACTGCCATTATTTAAGATGATTGTTGTTGCAAAGAGTCTATACTGCCAAAACTATCTCTTGAAAGAGAATATCTGGTATTTATACCAGTCTGTTGTCAGAGTTCAATTTTGGGGTTACCATAGGACTTGGTATACTGAGTCTGAAGATTGGCCTACTCCACATGTGAGCATCTGGATATAGGGCACTATATATAGAAACGAGTTTGATGCATGGTGATAAGCTAAGAGTTCTTGGTTTCATTGTGCTACATCCCTATTTTCTTCCCTATATCTTTGTAGTGCGGGCCTCCTATACCTGAGCAGAGTCCAGGTGAGGTGAGGTATATTCCCCTACCATTAAGGGTGAGCATTGAACATTTAATTTTTATACACACTGATGGTTTTTGGGTGACACATGTTATTGGGGACTGGGATATCTAATACAATGTTAATTATGTAATGCTTTCCTTCGCAGGATTCACTGTAGCTTAAGTGAGTCGGAGGGTGAAAGTCCATGGTTACTACAGGTTGTACCGTATCTAACCATTCTACTTTATTTATTTTTCTTTGGTGATGGTGGTGATTCTTTCATCTCACTACTAGGAGTGCAACTAGTATAAGAGCAGCCCTGATGAATGCCAAGGGATTGAACACCCACTAGGCAGAAACATGTTGGCCCATTTATAGGCAGATATTTGTTACTGTCCTTTTGCACTGTTCTGGTTTTTAATTAGGAGGCGTGTCATGTCCATAGAATAAAGTCGTCAGAAGGAGGGCATTCCATCCTATTTTAGGTCACTATTAGTTTTGTTGCACTTGTCTATTCTACCATCAAAGATCAGTCATCATGGACGTCTCGTTTATGTTGGTGGACCAAATCCCAAAACAGCAATAAGGTGCGGTTCTGTCCCAATGATCAGGGGACCAGCCCTTTATGCACCAGGGTTTGGCCAGATGATATGACTGATCATTAAGTCTCTTTTGATGGAAACCCTACATCATTTGCTTTGGACTGGTTAGCTATTCATGAATACTCTGTGATGTATCGGTCTCTTCTATGCATGGTGAGTTCACTCTTTTTCTCTTTTGTCTCCACAAATACACTGTCTATGTGAGATATACACTCTGAGATCTAGCTGACTCAGTTTTGACAGTGCAGCTCTAATAGTTAGCTGGTAGACCCCCTGTGTTTCTTGTGTTGTACACAACCGTTTGGACCCAGCCATATTCATATCAGTCTTGACCCTGTTCCTCATGCGAACAACCCAGCCTGAACTGCCAGGCCACGTCCTCCCTGAACCGGAAACAAGCATCCTGGTTCCGGTTTCGGCGTTTCACCTCTCATCAGCCAGGCTAGCTTGAATCCAATGGTGCATTGAGCATGGGACCTAAGTCTGGGCATACCCTTCCCAATTGGGGCCACAAAAACAAAAGAAACAAATGACAGTTGGAACCCTGAACAATGTAAACATTCATCCCTAGTTACAAAGATCTGGGTTTAATCCATTGTTCTTTTGCTCACCATGCCACCCCAGTTTAGACCCAGCCATATGCAAATCAGTCTTGAACCCTGTTCCTCATGGGAACAGTCCAGCCCGAACTGCCAGGCCAGGTCCTCCCTGAACCAGAAACAAGCATCCTGGGACCAGTTTCGGGCTTCACCTCTCATCAGCCAGTCTAGATTGAATCCAGTGACACGGTGAGCATGAGACCCACGTCTGGGCTTACCCATGCCACTTAGGGTGGTACATGAAACACACAAAAGTTGATGGGACGAATGCTTGCAATTTGTCTAACCACTGGCAATTGTTCAGGGTAGCATCCCAACTCATTGTTCTTTCGCTCATCATGTCACCTCAGTTTGGACCCAGCCAGGATGCAGCATGACCACAGAAATGGTATCCTTTGAATTAAACTTGGCTTTGATATCATTGCTCCTGACGAGACCCTATTGGCCCATGTACAAATGGTTAATCAGTGGTTTCTAATTGGGATTGCAAGATCAAGCAATTGTTTTAACAAAATGTAGTGAAATGCTTTTAAACATATAAAATTACACAACTTCATGTAAATGGTGTGAAATGTGATATGCTGGTTTCATGGGTGAAATCTTCACCAAAGTGTTTACTTTGTGTAAAAAAGTCATGTGAGATACCGATCAAAGACTATATGAAGAAGAAAGTGCCTCTTGCCAACGCATTTTCTGCTTAAAGCAGTTGACTTTGAACAAAAAATAATGACACACTGTGTAATTGAAACATTTGTGAATTGAAAAAATTTAGCAAAAAGCACAATTGGGGCCAGATGTAGGTAAATGTAATTTACCGATTCTAAAATACCGAGTCATACCGAATCGGTATTTCCGAATCGGTAAATAATATGCTCCTACATCTCATTTCATGGATACCGGTCGGTAACGGCCGAAATTACCGATTTTCGGCCGTTACCGACCGGTATTAGGCTACCTACATCTGGCCCTCGGTACTTTAAAAAAATTTCACAAAATTCAGAAGGGTAATTTAAATTTCTTTTGGTCAAATTTCTACCCTTGGTTCCTTGATCACCTCAACGTCAGTAGATGAAGTCTATGGATCCCTATGTGAAAGGCATCTATTGATTTTTCTGGGTCATAATATCTCTGCTCCCAGAGGTCCTCAAAGACCCATGTATGTATAGTGTCTTTTCATTGACCTGGGTCATCTTCGCAACTAGCTGGTGCCTATGAACACAGGTACGAATAAAGTCTTGTGTTTTGGTTTATAGCATGTCCGCTCCTAGGTGGCTCCCATACACCCATCTATAAATGGTGTTATTTTCCTGATCATGGAATTTCTGGACCTGGGTGGACCTCACAGACCCACTTATGAAAAGTGCCCATTCAATTCCTGTATCATATAATACCCGCTCCTAGGTTGCCCTCATATATCATGTAAAAAAGCTGCGTGTCAGTTTCATGAGGCAGACCCCTTACTAGACTAGACTTCAGCCACACACGTACCTACCAAACATATTAGCAGGGATAAACTCTCACAGCATTGACATAAGGCACAACGATGGAAAGCATTGTAAAGTAAGTAAATTCAAATGCAACTCCATCTGTCCCACGCTTTTCTGCTTCATGACAAGGAGAGGTGCAGCTACAAGTTTGCAGCAGCATATTTGGAGCATATTTCCAGGATAAATGCACAGTATCACAATATTTCCCACATAAACCATATTACAAAACACACTCCTCCAACAGTCGAGAAGTAGTATCTACTTACTTCACTGCATAGAAAGCACTTTAGCATAGGCATAGACAAGTTCTAGACAATTTCTTGAATGTGATACATCACAATTACGTCCAGTCCTTGGCTCGGTATGCCATATTCTCAAGAACCAACGCATAATAGTTGTATGGGGAGAGTCATATAGGTACACCTACGTTGATGTACGTCTACTAGTGTGCATATATTTTTGATCAAACAATATTCACAAAAGACACTGGTAGATTTATGTGTAAGTGTAATTGTATGTCAACATGCACAACTGTAGACATACATCTGAAACCATGCACAAAGCGGAGACACTCAGCATTACATTACTAAGTGTTGTATACTACCTCATACTTGATGAAGGCAGAGTATTACCCAATAAACACATGGACTGCAGATAATTCTGAAAGGCAGCAATTAGGAAATTGTTCACAAGAAAGCACGATCAGCTACATCAGGTCTCAATAACAAACAAAAGTGCCTAAATAGAACCTACATCCGGGACCATTTCTTCTTCGGGCTACGCATGTATGTGCCCACCGCCTCAACACCACAGAAGAAACATCCCATTTGACTTCATAGGAAGTGCAGCCACATGAATGCTGCAATAGAACTTGTGGTCAACTCTGTAGTTGAGTACAAGTGTGAACTACTTCCACAGACCCTAGGTAGATCAGAGAAGCAGGTCACTTGGTAGGATGCTATCGGTAGAGGTGAATGAGTTAAGGGTGAAGGTTCAAATTAGGGTGAAGGTTCAAATTGTGGTCAAGATTAGGAAACAATGGGCGTGACAAGAGGAGGAGTGTAAAGACCACGTTTACCTGGATACATGTGGCAGCTGTGCTCTCTGTTTGATGCTCCAGAGAGTTATGGTTCCCCAAGGAAGAGACAAAGGAGCAGTCTCTTCCTCCATTCCATCTGGGCTTCTTCTCGCGGTCTCCCTTTCTTACAACTACCCCCACACCTTTCATGGTGCAGCCTCCTTCATCAACAAACCCCCCACTGACCCGTTCCTCGCCTTTCGTGGCTGCATAGCTTCCCATCTGAATAGCTTGGAAATGCCTGGTAAGTGATTGCTTTCGCCTTTCCTTGATTCCTATTGGGTAACCTTCCCTCTTTGACCCCTTTCCTGTGTTGACTCCATTTCCTGCCGTGCGAGGTCACCGTCTCCTCCTTGACAATGAACCACAACTTGCCAGAGACCTCGTTGCTCAAAAACTCCTTGACAGTGACCTTGGACAGTGACCTGTAACTGCTGATGAACATTTCCCTTCATACCGGCCATGTCAGCATTCCCTCTTCTCTTTTTTTCTCGTTTCAAGAATCCATCGCTCTTCTGTTATGGGATGGAGCTAAAGTGACATCATTTCCCCAGAGACGTAACATCCGCTTGAATACTCTCTTGCTCTGTGGCAGTCACCTTGACCTCTAAATGCATACATGCACTTACAGTACTCAGGACGTGTTCTGATACGTGCAACACACACACACTCTCTCTTTCTCTCGCACTCTATATCTCTTCTGAAACAAATAATATAGACAGTTAACCATAAATCTGTAAAGAAGTAACAAATGTATCTGAAAGCAAACATCTCCTTTAATCTCCTCAGTGTTGGTGTGGCAAGGGAACAACAGTGGTTGGCCCCACAGACCCCCCCCACCCCACCTCTGTATATGTCACAGCAAAGTCAGTCCTACGGATAAACCGAAGGGGAGTGCATAAACTGCTTGTCAATATCATCTACATATGTCCCCTGTCAATCATAGGTTTTGCACCCACACGCCTATAAGTGCACAACTATATTTCTATTACGTATTAATCAAACATGAACTCTTGCAAGTAGACATCCATTTACGAGTGGTAGACACACGCCTTCTTTGACAACCATATACAGCAGTTCTGAACACACAGGTTTTTGGATAAAGCAAAGGGTAACAGACATCGTGTCTGTAATATTGTTTGAAGAAAGCATTAAACAATCAACGAAAGGACACACTCGAGCCAACACAATTAGTGTCCAGAGCTCAGTAGACCTTGGTTACAGCCAAACCAAGATCTGCCTCTTCAACGAGCAGAAGTTACATTCCTGCAACACCCAGGGAACATCTCAACGAGTTTGTATTGTTTCAGCTGCTTCAGTGTCATTGCTCCCATTGGCCGGCTTGATCTCTCAGACAACCCCAAATATCTTCAGCCTGGCTTGCATTTTTAGGGGCATATCACCAACAATCTGCGATAATTATCGCAAACCGCGAGTTGCGCGTTTTTGTTATTGTTATTGCCGCATATCCCTGGATTTTCTCGCCGTGTTAGCAGCGTATTATCAACGCATTACTCAGAGGCGAAGTAAAATCCAGCGATAGCGTGCCAAATCCGGCGATAACTTCTTGCGATAATAAAATGCTTGCTGACACGCCATTGTAAACTTGGCCTATCAATCCACCTCCCATTGATGAGATGGTTAAGTCAACTTTTAATTAGGTGTTAATTTCCTCCGATAACCACAGTTAGCGGGACTTTTCTCATCGCTTTGCGGGTCCAGGCCGCGTTGATAATACAGCGAAGTTGAGTTTGCGACGTTTTTAATGAAGTTATTGTAAGGAACACCTTTGCATCTGATTAGCGATATATATCGCTGGCATGGGATGCTTTACAAAACCGGCTACTATCGCAGGATTACATTCGCTAGCGAGGCCTTGATGATAGTGCGATAAAAAAATGCTGCTTTACCGCCGAAAAGTGCTGCTAAAGTGGCTCAAACTCGCTTGATATAATGCCCCTTAGCCTCTTAGCTTATGTTTCTGCTTTCTCATTACTGACAGCAGCATCTTTTAACCATTGTAGGGATCTGGGGGCATATTACCAACAACTAGCGATAATTATCGCTATGTCGGCTTAGTGGCAATATTTTTATCGACGAGCTGCGGCGATTTTTATCGCTTAGGAACCTTGCTATTATCAAGGTTTATCTCCTAAGCGATAAAAATCGGCCAAAATGCATGAATATCGCTGAAAAGTCAGCGATATTCATGCATTACCGAGCTAATGCTCTTAGCCATGTTATCCACCTACCATTGGATAACATGGCTAAGAACTGCTCTGGGGCAGGTGTTAGCTTTTGGAGATAATCGCGCTTAGCACGAATATCTCCAAAAGTTGGTAATAGGAGATACCAATGTTAGCGACTGTTTCCAGTCGCTAACATCTTGGCACGCCCACTTTGCATGTCATTAGTGATAAATATCACTGACATGCAAAGCGGGGCCCAAGATAGTCGCTATCTCCTACTAACTGTCGCTAACTGGTGTTAGCGACAACTAGGTAATAGGGAGGTAATTTTATCTCCGCTTTCTTGGCTTTTAAAGCCAAAAAAGTGGAGATAAACCCCCTTAATAATATGCCCCCTGGAGTTCTGACCTCTCACGCATGACTAAAGTACTCTGTGGTTCGCCAATAGTAATAATACCGCAATAAGCTTCTAACCGAATTAGGATTCTGCGACATAGCCCAACAGTAGTGTCAGATTTTCAGTCGATGGGTGAATCTACTATTTGCTAATGACCAATGCAGTTTCAGTCCAGTGTTTAATGATCGGTGGATGCAACCTCAAGCCAGACGGAAACAATCAGCACGATCATACATGCATCCGCTGCACTGTGATGGGTGTTTTGCAAGATCTGTTTTGTGTAAGAAACAGGGGTTCCTGTACGACCTCTTTGGAAATTTGAATTGCAAGAGATTGTCTCTCTAGTTGGCTGCAATCAAATTCGTTTGAGAGCAGCAGTATTTCCAAATGTCAAAATGTTGCCCTAGGCTCAATTCCCATTTTTGTGGACTTTATTTTCAACTGCTGTAGAGTGTTATGTGTATAATCTCAATATATGCAAAAAATTCCTAGGCAGTCTATAGTGTCAAATAAACAAATTAATAGACCCAAGGCAAAAACCACATAAACTAATGTAATGAATAGTATAAAATCAACAGTTTTTAATACATACAAGTTTAAAAATCATACGGAAAATCAAGAAGTGATTGACCTATATGGCACAATTATAAAAATACATAAATTACATAATTTTAATACATTTCAGCATATAATGACAAAGTTAAAATAGTGGAGACACCACAACCATCAAGAATGTGTCCCACAGAAGATTAACAATACTGTACTCTATTGTTAATCTTCTGTGGGACACATTGTTGATGGTTGTTGTGTATTAATTTGTTTATTTGACACTATAGACTGCCTAGGAATTTTTTGCATATATTTTGTTTACCCTGCCCTAGGAGTCTTCTACGACATTACCCAGGGGGTCCTTGTTATTTTCGCCATGTGTATAATCTCTACAGTCTAGAGACCCAGCCCTTCCCACCTGGGGACTTATAATGTGAGTCAGTGGGGGAACTCTTCAGGTTCATTTGACAATGAGGTCTTGCAGTGAATGCTTGACAAATTCTAAAAAGGGAAAACATATCCACTTAATTAGTAGTTGCCCTTCCAAATTTGCTCTGGGGACATGAACTTGCCATTGGCCAATAACTGACCTCCCTGCTGCAGCTCTTTCCATTCTATTCATTGGACCCTTGTCAGTGACTGGGAAGTACCGTGTTGTACGCAAGCTGCACATCAGGGGACTTAATATGCATCTGGGCACTGCTCCGGCCATCACCATATCGACCAGTGCATACATCTAACTGTTTGGATTAGCTTGCTAGATCTTAGCAGTTTAATCATGAGGATTGATCTCCTGTTTCTATTTGATCCCTTTCAGTTGAGTTGAGTCAAGCCAGAATATTGAAAAGTTGGATTGTGCTGCATGATCATATCTGTCCAGACCAGGTATTGTAAAGCCCCCATACATACGACATCACAAGCAATTCTCATGTCAATCTAGTGATCTTCCCACCCCTCCCCAGCCTGATTAGCAGGGTGCACAACCAGTTGTGATGAATGCTTACCAAAGGTGATTGAATTATTAACAACAAATATAAGTGGAAGTGACAAACATTTAGATCACAGCAACTCTGCCTGCACAACTACTCTTGCAAGAATGTTATTCTCCAAAGGCCATATGTGCGAAAGAATTTAACATTTCTTAACAGACCAAAACACAATTTCGGTGCACCAAGAAATTCTAAACTGCCTTTCCATATGTTCAAAGGCAGATAGGTAATCGCAAAATTTGATTTCTACCCAATAGAAATCGCATTTTGCGATTCCCTAAATGGGAAATCGCAAATAGAGATTTTCTATGTGCGATTTCCTAAGCACATGTACAAACCATTTTCTAAATGCGAAATGGATATTTAGGAAATGCTATTACCATTGACTCCAAGTCGATGGCAACCATGTCCAATTAAAAAAAATGCACCCAAAATGCATTTTTTTAAAGTGCCATGTAGCATAGGGCATTTGTGCACTTTACATGTGCACCACTAGTTTTTTGAGTGCATCAAGAAGGGCCTTAGACCCATAGGCCCATAGGCACCCTTGGCTTTGCATTCCCTAATTTGTGATTTTCTAATAGCGATTTCTACTCTGAATTCCCTATTTTAGTACAGTCCATTTTGCATTTCCTAAATAGCGTTTTATTTAAGATTCGCTATTTAGGAAAAGCAAAAATGGAATGACATACTTATGGATCTCTTCCACTCACTCTACAGTATTTTACTATATGTCACTCCACCTCACCCAATGCCACTCCACTGTATGCCACTTCACTCTATGCTACTCCACTCTATACTATTCCACTCTACGACACTCCACTCTATGCAACTCCACTCTATGCTATTGCACCCTATGTCACTCCATTCTACGCCACTACAAGGTATACCACTCCACTCTACGCTATTCCACTGCATGCCACTCTACTTTACTCTACCACACACCACTCCACTCTACTCTACGACATGCCACTCCACTGTACCCCGCTAAAGTCTAAGCCACTGCACTATATGTTATTCCACTGTATGCCACTCCAGCCCACACCACTCCTCTCTATGCTATTTCCCTGTGTGAAACTGCAGTCTATGCCACTCCACTCTACACTATTCCACTGTATGCATCTCGACTCTATGCCCCTCCACTATACACCACTCCACTGTATGGAAGTCACCATGCTTGGTTACCCCTAATTTGACTAAGGTGCTGAAATATATCAAGATTCTGGGGCCACACGTGAAAGGGTGACTCTCTAGCAAATCTTTTCTTTGGTCATGGGCCAGATTCCAAGTTTGGACCAGCTATGTTGGAATCCTGAAAAGACAGATAATTCCAAGATCAGGCATGATAAACTAGGAATATAGGTACACGGCTATGTGAGAGTGAGTAGTATATAATATACATAGATTTTGATAACTTGGTGACTTTGGCAGGTGTGGTGATCCCTTGAATGGAATCCGATTGCCTTATTGCTGCCACCTGGACACCCAGTGCCCTGAGAAGGAGCAGCAGAGGCTATGGACACCCTTTCACGGGACCCCATTTGACTCTAAAGGGTTAAGACCAAATCCACCACAGTTCACCTATGGTAGTTACTACTGTGAGGAGCAAGCTCGACCTGTAGCAAAGAGTTTGGTGGAGGGGTACTCCATCACAAATGTGATGTATATCCCATCTGCCTAATTACAAGAGCGTTATACCCTGCTTGGATACTTACATTTTCTCTTTCTTTAGATGAGCCCCTTCCCTGGTGTTTGTATTTATTTGCCCATCTCCTCGTAACATTTTCTAGGCATTGTCTTTCTTCATATGATGTCTCAGGATCATCCGCCATAAGTGTTTCACTGGTACTAGCCTTTTGTTTATCAGGCTTTGAAATATCCAGTGCTGACAATTGCAGATAAGCAGGACATTTTTCTGGGTCTTCTGGTTAATATGTAAGTGCTGTGATTTTTTTTAATTACTGGACCACGGTTCAATGCAGCCAAAATAACATGCCTGAAGTGTATTTCTTATCTATTCTAAGTAACCTCATGTGCTCAAATGGTGGTAAGATTTCCCGGCATAGTAGTTCCGGAAGGAAAGAGGCAAAAGGGGATACTGTTTCACCTTTTTCTTCAGTTTCTGTGATTTCCGACACTCTGCTATGTGAAGCTACTTTGTAAGCTCCAGCTCAACATTTTCCCAATGGAGGTGCCAGCGTCCAGTCAGGTGGATGGTTCAGTTGGCCTTCTACAGCCCCCAGATGCCTATTATATCCAAATAAGATTGAAGTGAGGCATTGGACGTGCATTTGGATTTCACCTCACAGCTGTCTCCAAGGTGCTTCCCTCTACTGCGCGGATGAACAACATGACAGACTATCAAGTGTTAAATAACGTCCAGGGCACAGATTATTATCAACAATATTAATATTGGGACATGTCAGGTTAGCAGAGGCACGCGTCAAGGATGTCCTTTGTCGCCAATTTTATTTGCTTTATTTATCGAACCATTGGCGATTGCAATCAGGGACACAATGACTGATACAGTACCAGTAGCCGGAATGACAAATATAAAATTATATGCCGATGACATTGCCCTTTTTTTAGATTCAAAACCCTCAAGTCAAGTAAAAATTTTAAAAATGTTTTCTGACTTTCAAAAGTTAGGGGGCTATAAGATAAATGTTAACAAGACGGAAATCATTTTAGTTAACTGCACTGTAGACACTTTAACGCCGGAATTTAGGCAGATTTACAATATACGCCCTAAGAGATATCTTGGAATATATATCTGGGACAACTTGGAAGATCTGTATTCGTTAAATTATATACCTCTGTTAAAAAAGGTTGGGTCTCAATTAGATCGCTGGAATTTATTGCCATTGTCTTTAATGGGGAGGGCAGCTTTAATACGTATGTCTATTCTACCTCTTTTTAACTTTCTTTGTAGTGCGGCCCCTTGTGCAATCCAGGTTTTCTTTTTTTTTAAATTGGATGCTGTGATTTCCGCCTTTCTTTGGGCAAAAAAAAATTCTAGGCTTGCACTTAGCACCTTGTACCTCCCATCTGCACAAGGAGGGTTGTCCCTCCCATATATCAGGGAATATTATTTTGCTTTGTTTGCACATCACAGTTTTAGTTTTTTTTTTAGATAATCATGAGGCTGACGACTTTTTTATGAAGAAGATGCTGCTGGAATCTAAAATTACTGATCCAAGAAGAAGGTCAGTTATAAGTCCCTACAGTGGATATTTAAGCAGAAAACCCAGCTCATGAAATTTTATGGTATTTTTAGAATAAGTAGTACAACAGAGTGAATCAATTTTAGCTTCGGAGAAGGGGGCTGTTTGGACAACAATATAGCGAGACTTAGGAAGGAGAATGGCTTTGAGAAAATCAAAGACTTCCTCTTAGGGAATAGATGGAAATCCTGGGAGGAAATCACTAGACAGATCCACCACTCCTGTACAATATTGAAATGGTCTTTTTTTATGCTCCACGCGGAGCTTAGAGAGCTAGATATAGGTAACCTATTTCATAAAAAAGACCTATCTACAGCATTAAAGAATCCAACCCAAAAGAAGATCAGTTCTGGATTAAAATATTAAAGGAAGACAATGTAATCGATTCTTTCAATAAAATCAGAGAAAGGTGGGAAAAGAGGGAAGACATTGAAATCAGCAAACTGACATGGGATAAGATTAATACATTTAATAAAAAACATTTTCCGCTGTGCTAATTTTAAAAGTATGCAATTTTATAATAAATGGTTAATTTATAGAACTCCATCATTCCTCCACAGTATCTATCTCCAAGTTGTCGATAAGTGCTTCCGCTGTGAAGAAAAGGGCACCTGGAAGCATATCATCTGGGAGTGCCCGAAAATACAGGAGTTTTGGAAGGAAATAGAAAAATATCTTTCCACTACGTTCAAAGCCATTATTTTATTTGATTAGTTAACTTCAGTGCTAGGATGCTCCCCGAGCCACACTCCATATGATGAGTCCCTATTCATAGCATCTCTAATAGCTAAATCGCTTATTTTGCTGTAATGGAAATCAGAGATAGTACTAATCCTACAAGCATGGAAGGCAAAACTATTACGGATTCAGGGTAGGGAAAGAAAATACGCACTGAGATCAGGGGCCCTCAGGAAATACGACAAATACTGGAGTGTGTTTGAATCCTAGTCTGATTTTCTTGGATACCTATTTTTAACCACTTCTTCTAATATTAGTCTGCTAGATCATTATTACATTAGCACTTTGCACACTGCACTTTATAAGTAAGTTTTAAATTGTTGAAATTTGAACACGTTTTTGTATTTAAATGAAGTTAGCGAAAGCTGGGATTGGTTCTTGATTTTCATTTTTTTCTAATGTTATGCAATGTCTTTCTTTGTAATTATGCACACGCACTTTACTTCGTACTGCATTATTCTGCTGCTAAATGTGTCATGTAATGTTTATTTAGTGTTTATGAACTCTAAAATAAAAATATTTTGAAAAAAAAAGTGTTAAATAACGTTAAAAAACACATCATGACCAGAATATTGACCGTCTAAATAGGTAACCATAGATTTACTATACTTAAGTGCCTCTTCCAGTCAAGCGGAGGTAGGGGCTGCAACAGAAGCCTATATAGTCGAACAGGATTCTGTTGCACCCTCTACCTCTTTGGAGGGTACAACACTCTACTGTTAGAGGTACACCAGCCAAAATATTACCCCTAGGTCACATATAAACCATGCGCATTCAGGTCAGTTGCATTTCAAAGTGCTTTATTCCGATACCAGCTCCTGACGCGTTTCTGCCATGTAGCCCTTGATCACATGTGGTATAAAGATGTGAAGTTAAAAATTGGGAATCCATAATTTCCTAAATATTCCTGTCTTCACGATATTCAGGTTATCAATATTTTGCCACAATATTTGTGCATGTCAGTATTTTTCTATGCATTATTCAAATATTCTATCGTACAGTCCTTAATAAGGATACATTTCCTTATCAAGAATTACAACCTTCAGGGTCGGAAGTGGTACTTAGTGGTACAGCTTTAATCTGCCTGGCTCTGCTTCAGGGATTAGTAGTTGCCTGTACAGCTTCAGTCCTGAAAGAGAGAAATCAAAGCCATTTCAATTGGGAGAAAGCAGTGGTCTGTGTAGGGCGTCAATGTACATTCAGTGTGGTAAAGGCCAACACCAGTTTGCATTTATCTTTCCCAGAGTTAATGACTAAAAGTAGTGGCAGAGTGGATACACAGTATTTCATGTTGCTATCACAAAGGTGTCCATAATATCTCATCAAAGGGGGTGTGTTTTAGGGGTGTGCAGCACATTTTCACTGGGAAAGGGGCACATTTTAATAAGCCAGGCAATCAAATCCAAAGTGGGTGGCTGCAAATTGCAAATGTTCCTCGCATTCAGTTCCATTTCCAAGATTGCAGCCTATATGGATTTGTTTGTGTGGTCTCGACTGATCCTAGCAAACATAACACAGATTACTAATTGTTTCTCTAGTGTAGTTGCCCCTTCTCCATGCCTCCTGTCGAATGTTCTGCTCCTAATCATCTCCACTGACAAAGGTAGGATGTTGCAGACATCTTGATCAGAGGGGATTGGAGGGTACTAGAGAGAGAATGAAGCAAGTCTGACCAGGACCCTTAGAACTGCATGCAAATGCAGTCTAACTAGGGTGGGAGTCACCTCCTTTATGCAACCAATACCTCTAGTTGGAGATTGCTTTCTTATGATGGAGTTGTGTCTTAACACAAGTCTCATACTATTGGTCTTTTTCAAGGGTCACAAAATTGACACAATAATTCCAGAAAAATCAAGATCAGACTTTTGTGGTTGAATACTCAGGGCCTGATTATGAGTCTGATGCTGTACGGACTGCCAGACTCACGGTGGTGCAGCGTTGGCATGCAGTGGCGGTCCAGCTACTGCTGCACCGGCGGTTCGACAGCCCCATTACAAGTTGATCCCTGGCGGTGGCGGGCGGTCTTGAGGCAGCAATATGCCTGGCGGAACCGCTGCTGTCCCACCAAGCATATTACAAGTTTCCTCTCTACCATGGCTTTCATGGCAGTTGCTGCTCCATGAAAACCTGGACAGAGAGGAAACAAAGTTGGTCCTACAGGGACCCCTGTTACCTCAGGGCCATGGAGTGCATGTAGGGGGGCACTTGCTGTGACCCCTGTGTGCATGCACCCCATTACCTGCACGGCATGGACTGCACCAATCCATGCTGTGTAGGTACTGCCTTTGATGTTCCATTGTGGTGCCTATTTCATAGGCAACACCTTGTGACTGCAAAAGAACTACCGGCAGTGACTAAAAAAGTCATAATCTGGCGGGCGGTGCGCACACAGGTTTGTCGCATTCTAATCTAGGACCCCGATCGCTATAATCCATTTATTCCCCTATAATGGCATAAACGACCAAGAGCGATATTTCAGAAACTCGTCTCTGGCCTAACACGATCAGAGCCACATTTCAGAATCTCTTCCTCTGCAGCTCATAAGAGCAAATGACACAGCCGAAGCCACTATCTAAGATTCCTAGATTACACTCCGAGTTCTTCAACAAGATAAAACTCAGCAACCTGGGAAAGCCCTGCTTGCTATGTTTTGATTAGTAATAGAACTCTAATGAGCACTGAGAGATGATCACTTCCTAGTGACATCTTTATTGACGTCTTATGTCCAAAAACGTACGTCAAACCAGGCACCTTTCAGGTATAAATATTACCAACGTTGCCTTAAGCAAACGCTGCCTCAACGACATCGATGATAGCGATGGTGTGGTGAACATAGGAGCAGAACAGCTGTCCCCTGCAGAGCCCAGCAGATGCAAGCTGCCCACGGACGCTGCCCCTCCTCCTCCTCGACGCGCTGAGAGAGACGCTGTCTTTTCTCCTGCCGAGAAAATCCAGCTCCGGCGTTTCCAGCCTACTCTTGCGAGTGACTGGGATATCGAGTCCTGGTAGGAGATACAGGACCTCCAACATTCTATTCCAGAGGTATGGTGTTGACTAAACCCTTAGAGAGAATTCTTGAAGCAAACCTTGCCAAAACCAACTTAACTAAAACTGCTACTTACTTACTCCCTCCCAAGTATTAGGCTTAGGTCAGGTACACTGGGGTAGGCGTAGTTAGAAGCACCAGTTGAGTACGTTAGCTAAATGCATATATGAATGTATATATTTTATTCATTTTAACCATTGTATGGCTAAGAAACCATATCAATGCTTTTACAGTATTATTTCGCAATCCTCATTTTACTGTACGCACTTTTTATAATAACTAGTCTTGCAATTGTGGCAATTCATTTCTCTTGCACGAGAAGAAAGACTGTTCAATAAATAATACCTTTTTATTGAAAACGCCCGTCCCTCTATTCTCTGCATCTTGGTGAAAGTAATCTGCACAACTGACTGAGTAAAATAACTGTCTATTGTTTCACACGACTCTAGAGATTGACTCTTATTCTAAGGAGCAAAGTTGTCATGTTTATGCGGTTGTTGGAAAACTGAATCCCTTCTTGTCTGTACCAGGGAAGCTGATCACTTCCTATTCAGTCAAGAAAGTTTCCAGTGACCTCTGAGCTAGTTGGTAACAAACCCAATTAAGTTTAGCATAGTCAGTAGAGACCTGGAAGACCGCACTTCTACGTCCATACTATTGTTTATGTTATTCCAATGCGCAGGGCCTATTGGGAAAATAGGAACTACACTACAGGTTTGGCGGTGCAGGAGCGGGAAAGTGACAAAGCTGTCCCGATCCCGCACTGCCAAACTCATAATCAGACCCTAAGTGGTCTGTCTTCAGCTGGGAGCCGTGATGTGGTGACAAAAGAAGCTAGGAACCTTCTTAACTCTCTAAGAGCTAAGCAACTCGTACACTGGACTCCTGTATCTGTTTGAAATCCTAGACACAAGTTATGGACAGGAAGTGAGAGCAACAAAAGAACATACTTAAACAGTTCAGAAAGGGCACAGTAGGGTAGATGGTAAGTGACTAACTTATCCCAGAGTAGAGAACAAACTTGTAAAGAGGGCAAAGTAAAATAACAGAACTAGCATAATGTAAGACAATGTCACTGTTATATGATTTAAATGACATTTTAATGATAATTTACTGGATTAGGCAGATCCACCGGTATGACACACCCAACATGATCTCTCTGGATCTGGACCATGCATTGAGGGGCCGATTATGATGGCGGACGGACCTGAGTCCGTCCGCCACCATAGAGTAGGAGGGACCGTCCGCAGGGGCTGCGGAGGTCCCTTCGTGCAGATTAGGATGTGACCGCCAGGGTGGCGGTCACATCCTCAATCTTTAACATTGCGGCGGGTGCAGCTTCAAGCTGCACCCGCCGCAATGTTAAAAAAGCATGCACAGCATTTGCGGCACAAAGCAGCAGGCCCGACGCTTTGTCCACGCAAATGCAGGGCGATACCATAGGTACCACCATGTGCACCCCCCACCCCCCGTCACCAAGGGGGCCCGCAACGGGCCGCCAAAGGCAATCTCTGTATGCTTTTCCACGGCGGAAAAGCCGCAGTGGAAAAGCATGTGTTTTCCGCTATCCTAATATGGCTGGCGGTGTCTGACAGACACCGCCAGCCATGTTAGAGCTTTTCTGCCGCGGTCGGAAGGCGACCGCGGCGGAAAAGCAGCGGACGGATTTTGAGACCAACGCCATCCTAATTTGGCGGTGGGTCCTCTGTGCCTCCGCAGTGGTTTTCCCGCGTCCTCCGGGCCGGCGGTGGCTTCCGCCGGCCCGGAGGATGCGGGAAAACCGCGATCCTAATCAAGCCCTTAGAGCCTGACTCTGACTAATTCATGAATCATGTTGGATCCCAGGGGACAGTTTAGCTATTTCTTTACCTTCTCAGCCAAATAGAACACACACCATTTGAAAACCTTAATTCAGAATTAACTCCTACATCGGCTCGGTATCATGGTCCAGCCTCACCTTGTTATGTCACCATACATAGACACAAAAGAGCTGCCTACAGGTACTACTGAAGAAAAGAAATCAGGAGACACTTGGGAAACCCCAGTTTCTATTTTGTGTTAGATGGCAGGTGGTGGACACTGGCAACCATTTCACACCGTACATTTTATCAACTGACTGGCCTAGATCAAAAGAGAGAACGGTGGAAAAAGTGGAAAAGGACGATAAGAAAGATAGGAAAACAGTTACAAAGGGAAGATGCAGAAATGAAAAGAACCCGCAAGGGCGAGATAGAGAGACAAGTAGTGGAGGTTGGTGGAAGAAAGAGGCATGTGGAGAAATTAAAACTAGGCAGTGTTCTCCTAAAAACACTATAGATCCCTGCCCTTATTCTTTTTTTTAACAAATGAAAGACTGAAAACTGTAATCCAAGCAGCAATGCAATTTTTTTTTTAAATATCTCGCTCTTGCGCTGAACTTACCAGTCAGCGAAAACACCTGTCCTATTATTGGTAATTTTCTTAATTACCAAGACAGGGACATAGTACTGTGTGAAGTCTGTGAGAAGGGTGAGAAACATTTCCTCGATGTCGGAATATTAGTTTGCCTGATCTTTAGTGTAGCAATACTCAAAAGAGAAAATCTGCTGTGTTAAGAAGGTGATGTGAAAAAAGAACGCACATTTTGCCGAGTTACATCTGAAAACCAAAACACACACTAGAGGTGTGGGAGGCAGCACACTTTCATTTTCTTTTTCTTTTTATTTATTTATTTAGATTTGTAATGCGCGTGATCACCCAGGGGTCTCTACGCGCTTGTCAGAGGGTGCTCACGGACTAGATGGGGGAGCGGAGGGGGCTGCTAGGGCGTGCCCCATGCTTACGGGAAGAGCACAGTTTTAAGCTTCTTCCTGAAGGGTAGGAGGTTCATTTCCTTGCGTAGGCTCACTGGCAAGTTGTTCCAGGCCACGGGCATTGCATTGGAGAATGCTCACCCTCCCACAGAGGATAGTTTAAAACGGGGGCAGACCAGAAGGGTGGCCTCTGCTGATCGGAGTGTCCTACTGGGCACATAGGGGACTATGCGGTCCTTGATGTACCTTGGGGCTTGTCCGTACAGAGCTTTATGTGTGGTGCAGAGACCCTTGAACTTGATTCTCTGCCTAATTGGGAGCCAATGAAGATCCAATGAGTTTACCCTGGAAAACCATTTAGTTTGTGGAAAAAATCTCATGCAGCCCGAAAAAAGGATTGGATTAAAAGAGCATAGAGGCAGCAATAGGAAAGAAAGAAAATAGTATGAGGCGGAGACTGCCGAGGTCCCGAAAAACCTATATTGGGAAGAGTTCAATGTACAGATAGAGGCCTACTCTGCAGGACACTCAAAGGCTATGTAATGTGGACATCATGCTGTGGAAATTTTATATCCAACTGAGTAAGATTGGGGATGCAGTATTGTGAGTTTCTTGGGTCATTACTAGAATTGAATACAATTGTGGGCCAATTCCTCTGAGTTCAATGGGTCGCCACTACAACTGAGTAAGATTGTGGACATTCTCATTTGATATCACTAAGTCATTGCTACAACTGAGTAAGGCTTCAGGCCCAGTCCTCTGATTTAGTTGAGCCACAGCTACAACTGAGTGAGACTGTCTGCCCAATCCTCTGGAGCTGAGTAAGATTGTGAACCCAGAGCTCTGCGTACTAGGAGTCACAGCATCAACTGAGTGAGATTGTTGACCCAGTCCTCCAAGTTCCGCAAGTCACCCTACAAGTGAATAAGATTATGGACCCAGCCTCCGATATCTACAATTCACCCTACAACTGAGTAGGATTGTGGACACAGTCCTCTGAGTTTTACGAGTCACTCTACCTAGGAGTAAAATTGTTGGCCCAATCCTCAGAATTCTGAGTCACTGCTACAACTGAGGAAGATTGTGGCCCAGCCCTCTGAGTTCTACGAGTCACCCTAAAACTAAGTAGGATTGTGAACCCAGTACTCTGAGTCGAGTCACTCTACCACTGAATACGTTTTTTGGCCCAATCCTCTGAAATCTGAGTCACTACTACAACTGAGTAAGATTGTGGACCCAGCCCTCTGATATCTATGATTCACCCCACAAATGAGTAGGATTGTGGACACAGTCCTCCGAGTTTTGCGAGTCACTCTACCACTGAGTAAGATTGTGGGCCCAATCCTCTATATTCTGAGTCACCGCTACAACTGAGTAAGTTTGTGAGCTTGGTCCTCTGAGTTCTGAGACACAGCTACAACTGAGTCAGATTGTGGACCTAGCCCTCAAAGTTCTATGAGTCACCGCCACAACCGAGTAAGATTGAGGGTCTAGTCCTCTGAGTTCTATAACTCACCACTATAACTAGTAAGATTGTGGAGCCAGTATTCTGAGTTGTTTGTGTCATTGCCACAACTCAGTAAGATTGGGACGCAGTACTGTGTGGGGCAAATTTACAAGAAAGTGACACATCTATAGAGTTGCGTCACTTTCCTTGCTCCACCCTAAAAAATGCTTGTGCCACCATGGATGCGCCGTATCTACAAAACGGCGCACCATGGGGGAAGGATTGACAGATGCGTCAGAAATTCTGACACATCTGTTGGGGCTAAAGTCACGCATTGCTGGAGTTGTGTCGCAAGCACGACACAACTCCAGCAATGCATTTTATGGCCTATTCCCACTAGACTGCCTCACTCCTTACGCCTGCTCCAAGCAGGCGTAAGGTTTTGACGCAGTGGCGTCCTAAAAGTTACGCAGTGAAATCTTGTAGATTTCACGGTGTCACTTTTACGAGGCTTTCCTGCATAGGAACACCCCCTGCATACATTATACCTATTGCAGGTATAACATGACGCAGGGCTTTACAACGTGACACATCTCCCTAGATGCATCACGTAAATAGGGCGTATTGTTTTCACCGCCATTGCGTCACAAATAGTGACGCAATGGTGGTGCAAAGAGGCACAAGCGGCTTGTAAATCTGCCCCTTAGTTCTTTGAGTCACCGCTACAGCGACACCAACATTGCTTATGGTATCTTTCTATATCTGCTGTTGGCTTTGCGGATGGTCCACTGGCATAGGTAGGGGGGGTCAAGGGGGCGGTCTGCCCCAGGCGGCACTATTTTGGGGGCCTTTATAATTTATTTGGACAGTCGCTGACATAAATTATGAAGACCGCCACCAGTGCTGCGCGGCGCCCCTGTGAACAGCGAGGACACCTGCTTGTTAAGCGCCCTACTATCCAGTCTGTGGTTCCTGTCCCAGGGCCGTCAATCTTGTAGCGCGCAAAAGCACTACCAATGACGGCTCTGGGCATACTGTTTGGCCAGCCCTCGTGCGCTGAAATGTAGCGCAGCACAGCAGCAGTGAGGCGTCACGTGCTCGCCTCTCGTGAGTCTCCGCCACTGACCGGCACTCTGCTCACAGCGCTGAAAACGCACCTCTAACTCCTGTGTTCTATGCGACGGGCCACAGCAGGTGCGGCCAAGAGCTGTCCCAGATGCAGCTCCTCACTGTGCCCCCGTGTTAGAAGTGGGCGGGATCGGAAGGGCACGGCGTGCCCCTACTTAAAAAAATTATGTTAGTCCTTTCCCCTACTTCTTGGTTTTAAAAAAGTGTACCGGGACTGCAGGAATAGCCCTACTTTAAAATGACAACTTTATTTTTCAGCCTGAGTGGTGGAACATGCACATCGAGGAAGGCCTCTGCAGTGCGCCCGACCTCCTCCCCTTCCCCTCTGTGTTTAGGAGCCTGCAAAGTGACACTGAAAGGGCCATCAGTCTAGATAGCGCGAAAACAGCTATCTCTGATGGCCCTGCTGCTGCCGTGAGCCCGTGATTCACACCTCATTTTGTGAGGACTCTGCCTGCCTGCCCCCACTGTGACCAATACAATGGTCACATCAGGATACTTTGATGTCACGCAGACTGACGGACGCCACCTGGGACAGAAAACAAGCATTGGCATTGCCAATAGGTCTCACCTTTGGGACCTTTTAAGTGGCAAAATATCCACCTGCCAAGCATCTTTATGTGGACACCTATCTGCATAAGCGGAGCCGTGCTTGGCTGCAAAGGTAGAATTGGCCCTTTGAGATTCAGGCTTTAGGAAGGCAGTGTCCTATTCCCTTCGTAAGAGTAAACAGAATGGTGGCACCCATGCTAACAGAATCTTAAAGACAAGAACGGATTGGTAACATGAGGCCGCTACCCGTTTGTTACGCACAACACAGAGCAGCAAGGCGCTATTCAATTAGTGGGAAGGAGGAGCTCTTAATATAGTACGGTTTTATTGAATTTTTTATAGAAAAAGACGGCTCAAGCCTTTCACCTTGTGGGCTTGGCAACTTCAGCCTGCTTTGGTTTTAGCACGAGTAATGTTTCCATTCTTCATTATATTGTCACACTTTGAGGAACCTCCGTAAAACAATGCGCATGGGTTTATCAGCCCGGGCGACAGTCACAAAGGGCTGCGCCCATTCAGCCAGCGCGGTGATGAGCAGGATTAAGTGGCCCGTTCCTCTGTAAGCAACAATGCAGATAAATGAGATGGCAGGAGAGGGGTGTAAAAATGGAAGAAAAAAAGAAAAAAAGAGCAACCAGAAGAGGAGACGTGAGACAAGCATCAGACACACTCAGGAGGAAGCAACATGGAAAGAGTCGAGGGCGGGGCTGTAGGGGTTAGCAAATATAAGTTAGGGAGCAAGAAAACACATCTACTCCCAAAGTGTTGAAAGAAAAATTTTAATAAATTGGTTCCCGATGTCTTCTACGTGTCGTGTACACGGCATGCAGCACGCAGTGATTACTCGGGACACAGATCAGGTATGTGCATATGTAATTCTTTATTTCGGCTCCTCGTCAGTCCGTCAGGGCACGTCTGTCCTCGTCCTCGTCCTGCTGCATAATGTCCTTTCCTGTCCCCGACAGGAAGTGGTGTCCGGTGACCTGGTCACCACCCTGTGACCCACAGGGTCCTAGTGTCCAGCGTCTGTCGTCATCTGTCTTGGTCATCACATCTCCCCCCTTGTCACAACAAATACTTTCCCCATGCACAAGTCCTTGCCCCACACTGTGGAACGCCTGTGAGACGGGGCGGGAGAGAGAGAGAGAGAGAAGAGAGAGAGAGAGAGAGAGAGAGAGAGTCTCTACATTTCTTCTAGCAGTCTCTTTGTCTTTTTGCATTCTCTTCTTGGTCTTTGTTCTCCGCTCTGCTCTGGTCTTCCACCTTCTTCTTTGTGTGTTGTCACTTCTCCGTTTGTTCCTTGCTCTCTTTCCTCCACTTCCGCTGTTGTTATTGCTCTTTCTCCTTCTTCCGTTTTGAACTCCTTGAAATGTGAGCTGTTTCTTGTTATCTTCCGATGGTCTGAGACCGCGGTCACCATTGACCCCTTTACTCCAGTTACTACCAGCGGCTCCTTTGAAAAAGGGCTGTCGGATTTTCTTTGCTGTGTTTGCTTCACTATTACTACGTCTCCTTCCTTTAGTTGGTGTTCAGCTGCATGTCTCTTTTTGTCAGCATATTCTTTCATTTTCTTTTTCTCTTTGTTGTCTCTTTCTGCGATCTCTTGTCTGTTGGTGTCTGCTGTGGCTTCTCTCTGTGGTAGCCTCGTCTTGCTTGTTCTTCCTAACACCAGTTCTGCTGGGCATTTGCCCGTGGTGCTGTGAGGGGTGTTCCTATAGTCTCGTAGTACTTGACACAGCGCTTGTCCAATGGAGATCTGTGTCAATTTTGCTCGCTGGATGGCCCTTTTGATGGTCCCCATAAATCGTTCTGCCATTCCGTTGGCTTGTGGCCACAGTGGGGTTATTTTCCTGTGTTTGATCCCCAGGTAGTCCATGAACCTGCGGAACTCTTCTCCTGAAAATGGAGGGCCATTGTCTGTTTTCAGTGTTTGTGGTGAGCCCCAGGCAGCAAATATGTCGTCCAGCACTGGTAAGGTGGCGTTTGCCGATGTCGATGCCACTTCCCTCACTACTGGGAATCTCGAAAATTCGTCAATGACTACCAGCAGGTATTTTCCAGTCTCCAGTGGCCCATAGAAGTCTGCCGCTAGTTCATTCCATACTGCCAATGGCAGTTCCGACATCCTCAGCGGTGTGGGCTTACTGGATGATCCAGTTACTTGACAGGTGTGACATTGTGACACTTCTTCCTCTACCATGCTGTCTAGTCCTGGGAACCACACTCTTTCTCTCAGCATCTTCTTTGTCGCTACTATTCCTCTGTGTGACTCATGTGCTATCTTAATTGTTCTCTTTCGTAGTCGAAGTGGTATTACAATCCTTGAACCTCTCATCAGGACTCCGTTCTCTGTCTCCGACAATTCTTCGCCTATCTTTTTGAACGCCAACAGTTCTTCTTTGTCAACTCCTTCTTCTGTGACGGTGTTACTATTGATGTGTCTCCATCTCTGTAGCCTCACTATCGTTCCTATTGTCTTCATTGTCGGATCTCTTTTTGTCTCTTGCTCCAGTTCTTCACTTGTTATTGACGCTGGAGTGTTTTGTTTCACGATGAAATTGAGGTATTCTTCTGCCATTGTGGTACCATTACTCCGATACGGGAGCGGGTGTCGCGACATGTAGTCGGCTGGATTTTGATCTTTGCCTGGTTTGTGTATTATCTTGAAGTTATAGTCCATCAGCCTTATTCCACACCTTTCTATTCTCGGTGGTATTTTTGCTTTTGGGTTGCCATAGATAGTCACTAGCGCTTGGTGGTCTGTCACTATTGTGAACGGCTTTCCATATATGAACATGTGGTAGTGCTCACATGCCCATACCACCGCCAAGCTCTCCTTTTCTGGTTGAGAGTAGGCTCTCTCAACATCGGACAGGCTTTTGCTTCCGTATGCTACTATTTGTCGAGGTGAATCTTTCCCAGGTTTGTGTTGTGCTAGGATTGCGCCCAGGCCTACCGGGCTGGCGTCTACTGTTAGTTCTGTGCATAGGTTCGGGTCAAAGTATGCTAAGTGGTCGACTGCTGTCACTGATGCTCTTATCTCTTCAAACGCTTTTGTGCACTCTGTGGTCCATTCGAACGGGTGCCCTTGTTTTGTCAGTTCTCTCAAGGGTGTGCTCACCGTTGCGAAGTCTTTTATGTACCTCGCGCAGTAGCTGGCAAGGCCAAGAAACGAGCGCACGTCGGCGACGTCTTTTGGTTCACTCGTTTTTTTCGAGCGTGTCTATCTTACTCTTGTCAGGCCTCATTCCTTTTCGTGAGAATATGTGTCCAAAAAACACTAGTTCTTCTCTTCCCAGCTCGCATTTCTTCTCATTTACTGTCAGGCCCACCTCTACGAGCCGTGAGCATACTTCCCTCAGTGCCGTGTCATGCTCCCCGTCTGACTTCCCAAAAACCAGGATGTCATCGCTGTAGTTTAGACTGTTCGTTATCGGTCTTATTATCTGCCTGATCGTTTCTTGGAATATTTCTGCTGCTGAAGATATTCCAAAGCTCAGCCTTTTGTAACGAAACAGTCCGAGGTGCGTTGAGAAGGTCGTTATGTATCTGGATTGCTCATCTAGCTCCAATTGATGATATCCCTTGCACAGGTCTAGTTTGGAAAATGTTCTCATTCCTGTCAGGCAGCTTATCATGTCGTCCAGATGTGGCCCTGGGTGCCTTTCTCTTTCGATGGCTGTGTTCGGTATTCTCATGTCCACGCAGATCCTTATCTGCGTAGTGTCCTTCTTTGGTACAGCCACTATTGGGGACACCCATGGCGTTGGTCCTTCTGCAGGCTCAATGATGTCCTGGGCCAGTAGCGCCTTTATTTCTTCCTCTACTTGAGGTTGTAGATGTATTGGTACCCTTCGGTGGTGCTGTGCAATTGGCCTGACAGCCTCATTTATGTGTAGTGTTATTTGTTTTCCTTTAAGTTTTCCTAGTCCTTCCGTTAGCTTCGGGAATTCCTGTAGTATGCTCTCTTTTTCTGACATGTGATACATCATTTTCAGTAGTCCCATTACTTTTGCTGTTACGTTGCTTAGTAGACATGGCCCTGGAATGTCTCCTCGTAACACATGTATTTCTTCTACGACAGTTTTGCCTTTGTGCGTCATGGTGTCCGTGAATTTTCCCATGTTGGTTACAGGATTTTGTGCACCCCATGTAAATACTTTTACACTTGATGGTTGTAGCGGCGGCTTCTTCTTCATCTTGTCATATTCTGTGGCACACATGATGTTGCACGTGGCTCCACTGTCCAGTACAAATTTTGTTTGATGTGGCCCTACTTCAATTGTCACCCAATCCGTCTTCTTTATTGACTTCCTGTCTATTAGCCTGATATGTTCTTCTTCATGCCCTTCATCCGTGGTCATGAGATATAGGCGTTCTACTTTCCTTGTTATTTCTTCCTCTTCTTCTTCTGATTCCCCCGACGAGCTCCTCTCCGTCGCGTCCATGTGCCTTACATGTTTTGTTGTTGTTGTTCTTGGCTTTCCTGGCCTGCCACGTTCACTTTTGAATTGTCCACCTTGGCACATGGTTGCGAAGTGGTTGCTTCTGTTGCATTTTCTGCACGTTTGGCCAAATGCTGGGCATGGTCCTCTGTGAGGGAATTCCAGGCCGCACCTGTAGCATTGGGAACTTTGTTTCTTCACCGCTTGTTCCTTGTGTCCTCCTTTCCAGTTTCCTTTCTTGCCGGTGTCGGTCATTCTATGTATTTGTTCTCCCTTTCGATCCATCTGTTTCGCTTGTATCATCGCTCTTGCTTCTGCCCTTGCAAGATCAAGAATTTTTTCCAAAGTGATCGGTTCTTTTAGTAGTCTTGTGCGAAATTCCGTGTCTCGGCAGCCTTCTATCAGTTTGAGGCGAAGTGCCTGTTCGTTGTCGTACTTTTCAAATTCGCAATATGCTACTAGCTTTCTCAGCCTCGTTGCAAAGTCATCCATTGACTCTTCTGGCTGCTGATATGCCATGTGAAAAGAATATCTCTCAAAGTCGACGTTTCTTTGCGGGTCAAACTTGGCCGTCAGACACTTTTTTAATTTGTCATAGGTTTCTAATTCACTCGGTGGTAGTGTTATGAGGAGGTCCTTCACCTCATCCCCCACTAAGTTTAATAGTAGATCTAACTTTTTCTCATTTACCACGTCAGTCGCCTTCATGTATCGTTCAAATTTTATGATCCACTTTTCCCACCGGATGCCCACTTGTGGCTCCAATACAACGAAAGGCACTGGTCTGCGGAATTGTGCACTCTGTGATTTTGTGTCTGGCATTTTCTTTAGACTCTTTTATTTCTAGTTATTTCTCTTGATATCTCCTTTATTCTTTCTTTACTATTCTTCTTTTGTGGTGCCACTCTTTTATTTCTAGTTATTTCTCTTGATATCTCCTTTATTGTTTCTTGTCTATTCTTCTTTTGTGGTGACACTTTTGTCCCCCTTTTATTTTGATTTCTTTGAGTCTTTCTGTTATTTTCTTTCTTTGTTTGGCCTTTATCTTCTGTTTTTTGTCTTTGCCTGTGCTTTTTCTTTCCTTTTCCTTGCAATCGGCGCTTTTTCCTTCTTTTTCGATCTTTTCCTGACTTTAAGATGGCCGCCCAACTTTTCTGCTTCCTGATTGGCCCTCGCGCCTGACTTTAAAATGGCCGCCGAGACTCTCGCGAGACTTTTTAGCCAATCCGGGCGTTGCCTGACTTCAAAATGGCCGCCGCGCTTATTCTTCGTTTTGATTGGCTCTCACGCCTGGCCCCAATATGGCCGCCGAGACTCTCGCGAGAGCTCGCGCTGGCTTTTGAGCTCTTCGAACTTCGCGCTCTTCGCGTTAGCGCTTACCGGCTTTGTTGTTCTTTCCTTTTGCGGCGGTCGGGGTGGGCTCCCGCGTCGCTGCTGATAACTGGACGGCGCTTCACTCTTCCCTCTTCCTCTTGACCGCAACGCGATCCAGGGTGGGCTCCTGGTTTTAAATCGCGATTTCTTGATTTCTGCACGCAGGGACCGGATCCGTCCTTCGTCGCCAGATGTCGTGTACACGGCATGCACCACGCAGTGATTACTCGGGACACAGATCAGGTATGTGCATATGTAATTCTTTATTTCGGCTCCTCGTCAGTCCGTCAGGGCACGTCTGTCCTCGTCCTCGTCCTGCTGCATAATGTCCTTTCCTGTCCCCGACAGGAAGTGGTGTCCGGTAACCTGGTCACCACCCTGTGACACACAGGGTCCTAGTGTCCAGCGTCTGTCGTCATCTGTCTTGGTCATCACACTACGGAAGTAAACAAGTCATTGAATCAAAAGGATGGCAAAGACGCTATGCACCAGGAGAGGACAAACACAAGAAGAGGACAGTCTGCAGGAGTTCGCGGCTACAGACAGCTAATAGAGAGAGATCTGAAGAAGAGAGCTGCGATGGACAGTAACAGATGCACAAAACTCAACCCAAGCTTCCAATGTGTGTCCTCGTGCCTATCAGTGGCATTCCCCACGACGACGTTCTGCTGTTGTTGCCTGATCTGAGGAATGACTTTCGGATGCATCATGTAACCTATGCAATTACCCATCTACAACTAAAGCATGGGTAGCATAAAATAAATATGAGGTGTAAACAGAAAAGCATATTTAATTTTTTTTTACCTCCCTAAAATTAAACCCTTTCTGGAAACAGGCCGCCCCATGCAGCTCAACAACCATGAATATCTGGGGCATATGGGTGTCTCAGGGCCTCTTCACCACACTGTGCAGCCAGGCCCCTGAATTTTCTTATGACAATAAATTCAATAAGCCCACGTTTTGGAGAGCATCTTAAAAGAAAACAAAATGAGGGTTGATTGCTTCTCAGAAAGTTGCAATCCTCTTCTCATGAATCTACTCTCTTACATGGGAGTGGGGTTGGTCTTAACAGCTCCACTTACCCATTCATGCACTATTTAATTACAAGGTCCTCCGTTTTAGAAGGACTACGCTTCATCTTCGTAGCTGCAATCTAGTGACGTCACTTGCCTGGCTGTCACTATAAGTCATGCCTGGCGGTAAAAGTGTGCTTTGGCTCGAACTGTTATTTCATATGGGCAACTCCTGCACCACTGAGTACATAGTAACACAAATCTCACATACAAAAGGGTTGAAAGTGAGCTGCCTGTCTTTCTCGCCTTAAACAAGCTCTCAGTCTCGAGATCTTTATCTCTCTACACCTATAATATAAAATTTCTGTTTAGGGCCCTTATTCCGAGTGTGGAGAAGAATTCAGAGTCGAGTGATAATTATCGAACTGTGCTATTTTTTTCGCGACAGATCTTGGCAGGTCAAACTGCCAGAATGCATGAAGATAAAATGTGACGTAAAAAGGCGAAATATGAATTTTTCAGCGTGACAAATAACGAATCCACTGGTTGTGCCTCATTTTACCCTACAAAACACAGAATCGGAAGAATTTACTACACCCAGTAACACCTCGCCTTGTGGAATCAGTATTTACTGTGCTTGCTAAACACCGCCTCCTTTTCTGAAGCCCATCGGTCACAGTAAGGAAGGGTGAGCAGACATACCTCCACTTCTCTGTCAGTACTCACTGTATACAGGTAATGCCTGACGTTGGTAGCCTCGGCCTTGCCCGAAGTGGCCCAGGCTACGAGCAGCGCTAGGAGAACAGTGTGTGCTTCCATGCTCTATCCGTGCAGCTCTCGGATCTTTACTTATGGGTGGCCTCAAACAAAAGTCCAGGATGTGGTGGGCGAGGGGGTGAACGCCACCGGCGTAGGAACAGCATATGGTCAACTACCAGACATACCCACAAGGGGGAAAACATGCATGGGGTGCGCGTGGGCGAGAAGGTGCAGGCACCCCGCAACATCTGTTGTGTGATACCTCATCCCACTGCATGCAGCCACACTCAACATTACCAAAACAAGCATGCGTAGATCTGTGTCTAATGGGCTGGGTAACATGAGATATCCTTGGCCCACTTAGAGTCTGATGAACATAGATGTTTTGTTAATAGGTGCGGCTTACTCCTCAACGCCCCGCTCAGTCAAAGGAGGCCGCATCAAAAAACCTGGTTTGCAGGGTCGTTTGATAGTGAGTTAGAGCTTTACATGTATATTTTGGGCCGTGCTCTGGGACCTCGGTGGCAAGGCTTTAAGTGTGTGCTGAAACATGTACTTAAAGGTAGGTGGGATGGCATTTGGAAAAACTGGAGATTGCAAATAGAGATTTAAGCCTACACGCACATCAAATGTATATTTCTGCTGCTTTCATAGAACTGCAAAGATAAGTTATTTTTGACTTAGCAATTACATTCAAACTGAGATGCTAAACGAGAAGCATCATTTTTGCTTTCAGTGTTTTCCCTCTCGGCTAGATTTTGTTCTTGCCTTTTGCTCCAAATTACCCCTTTTAAATGCTAACAAGATGCGCAGTTCATGCCCCGCATTTCCATTCACAGTGCCACCAATGTGTTCAGTATATGTGAATATCGAGCTCTCTAAAAATACAAAAAATTGGTATGTTTTGCTATTTTTAGCCACACCTCCAACTCCGCCCACTAATCCAATCCTCTTATTACCGCCCCTTGAGTCTCCGCCCACAATTCCCCTACTTTTTTCCCCCACTTCGACCACTGCTGTGCCTCCATTGCGCCGTTTAGCCTCTCCTTCCTGCTGCCCCGAATGCCTTAACAGGGGTCTAAGGTGGACCCGGCCGCTCCCACAGTCACAGGCCTGGGACGGAGGCCTACTGTAATGCACGCCTGGGGTAGCCGTCTGCTCTGGATCACGGCAGTCGCCCCACTGAGTCCAGCTGCTACCAGGGCTACCGACGGCACACAGACAGCGTTATCAGCTCTTTGAACTCCGCTTTCCATTCAGGTAAGCCAGAAATATGCCTCCTGCTTTATAATTTAATATTTCTTTTTTTTGTTGATTTTTTTTTTATTGTTAACAGGCTGACAAGGATGAAATACATTGAAACATTAATACATATGTTAACGGACATGAATATTTAATATAATAAAGCAAATAGGCCATGAGATATGAAAAGGAAGAAAAAGAGGATACAAAAGGAAAAAAGAATAATAATTCATTAATAGAAGTTTTAAAGGAATAGTAACAGTTTCTTTCGACAGTCGTGCAAGGTATATTGTCCTAGAGACACAGAATATCAATTCATGAGAGCATTACATTTTCCTATACCCAATAAAGAAAATATAGCATCATCATTCCACAAAAGTTCCCCAATTTTTTCATGTTTCCTCAGTGTGCGTGTTCCCCTAATGTTTGCTAAAGCTAGTTCCATTGAGTGAATCTCGATTACAAGTGCCCACCAGTCCCAGACCGTAGGTGTTTCTGAGCAGGTCCAGGCTCCAGCCAAAGTTAGCTTAGCACAAGACATAAGTATTGTGACCAAGGCAGCTTGTGGGAGAAGGACGGGATAGGTATCTAACAGGACAGAAGCAGCCGTAAGTGTAGGCAACTGAACCTGTTTCGTTTTCAAAACATTCTGAATGTCACACCAGAAGGTCTTAAGATTAGGACAGGAGAACAGCATGTGTGCCAAATCAGCTGCGTCAGCGGAGCATTTGGGGCATTTTGTGCGATCGCTGTAGGTATTATTAGGAGACCATTTAGAGATTCTTTCAGGGGTGTAATATAACATACAAGTTGTTCTGAATTGTTGCAGTCTTAGACTAGATGACCGTACTCGTTTATTGATATTTATCAAGGAGCTCTCTATCTGTTTTGATGTTATATTTGAACCCAATAATCTGCTCCATTTGTCAGCCAGTTTAATACAGTCGTTTAGTTTGAAGTGTATTAGGAGCCTATATATTTCACTTATTACTGACTTATTTTTTAAGGAGTATAAACAAGTCCAGATATCGCATTCAGATACCTCCAAAATTTGTTTTTTGTTAATCAGATAATCATGTATCTGTAAGTATTTGTACCTCATATTTTCAGGTAGATCGTATAGCAAAATTGAGAGTATTAAAGTGTAAGAGTCCTTGTGTGCCATATAGGTCCCCTAAAACAGTAATTCCTGACCTAAACCAGCCATGTGCAATGTTGTCATTAAAAATACTTGGAAGACCCGGATTGCCCCACAGCGGTAGCTTTGAATGGAAAAAACTAGTTTTGCAAAAGGTGAGAATATTGCCCCAAATCTTTGTTATGTCTCTTGCGGTCTTAAATCTAACCCTTTTGTAGTAGTTGGGGTCGTTGGTTCTAAACAGAAACATGTTTGAGTTAGATTTTAACATGAAAGAATGGAAGAACAGTTCCTTCCTCCATTAAGTAAAGAACGGAGGCGAATAACAAAAGCAGACCAAAAATACAGTTTGAAGTCGGGAAAATTAAGCCCTCCCTCATTCGTGTTATTTTTCATAAGATTCAGTGACCTTCTCGCTTTTTTATACCCCCAGATGAAGCTACTAAGTGCTTCTTGAAGAATTGATTATTTAGCGCTAATGGGATAGATCGAAATAAGTACACATATTTAGGCAATACCTTCATCTTAATTAGATTGATTCTGCCGATTAGGTTCAGAGGTAGTCTATGCCATTTTTTTAATAATAGGCTAGTGGATTTGGTTAATTGGTTATAGTTTATATTGTTGATTTCCTGTAATTTGGCCGTTATTTTGACCCCTAAGTAAGTAGCAATTTTGCAGATCTCAGGTACTATCACGGCTGGAGTATAGTTAGCGATAACTTGTGTTTTTTGTAGATTAAGTTTATAGCCAGACACCTTCCCAAATTTCCTGGCCTCTAGAGCAATTCCCTTTAGTGCCTCGACGATATCTTCTGAATAAACAGCGATATCGTCGGCGTATGCTGTTATTTTTAACTCCTGTGAGCCTGATCTAAAAGGTACGATCTGGATTTGGGACTGAAGGGCAAACAAAAAAGGTTCCAATGAGAGGGCAAATAAAAGAGGTGCTAGGGGACATCCCTGACAGGTTCCACGTTGAATTGAGAAGTCTGAGGATATCAGCCCCCCATAGCTAGTATAGGCCGTTGGATTATCAAACAATGCTTGTATGCACCACAGGAATTGTCCCCCGAACCCTATTTTAGACAGTACGCACCAGAGAAAGTCCCACCCCACTCGGTCGAAAGCCTTTTCAGCATCTAATAGAATCATACCGAGTGGGGTGGATTCAGTCTCTGCTACATCAAATGCCGTAATGGCCATATTAACATGTATAGTGGTATCTCTCCCAGTTATGAACCCATGTTGCTGTGGATTAAAGATTTGAGGCATGATAGGGGCTAATCTTAGTGCTAACATTTTTGCAAATATTTTTGCGTCCGTATTTATCCAAGAGGTAGGGCGATATGGCCCTCTCTCTTCCTTCGGCTTATCTTTCTTCAGGAAAAATATGATTTTTGCCCTATTCCAGGATTTGGGAGCTTTTCCATTTGAACCTACAGATTGGATAACTTTCAACAGTAAGTGTTCTAGCTCCTCTAAGCATGATTTATATATCTCTAGAGGTATAGTGTCTTCCCCTGCTGCTTTTCCTACAGGTAATAGGGCTATGGCTTGATGTAGTTCTGCCATAGTTATATCATCAGATAATGAATCTATCTCTGGGATATTCTGAGTGTCTACTATATGCTCTTCGACATATTTCTGTATGTCGTCTAAATTGGGCTCCAATTCTGGGGTATATAGGGTTCTATAAAAATCAGCAAATTGTTCTAGAATATCTTGCGGTTGATTATAGATCTTGTTACCAGCCCCCCGAATGTTTGTAATTTTGGAGTTTGCTCTATCCTCAGCAACTTTGTAAGCCAAGATTTTTCCAATTTTGTCCCTCCCCTCGTATTGTGTTATTTTAAATCCACACCTCTCTCAGCCAATCTTGAGATAGATAAACATCCAATTGCTCCTAAAAGGGGATCAAGCCAAAGACAAGAATCAACTGATCCCTCTTCACTAGACATAATACTGCAACTATTGGGCAACCAACGGGCTGAAGCGCAGGAACATTATCTACAACTGTGGGAGGACAACAGCAAAGTACAATCCTCTTTACAAGAACTCACTACCAAATTCGGGGGGGTATCACAGGATATTGTGGAACTGCAACAGCGGGTGGTTATGATGGAAGAAACGAGCACAAAAATAACGTTTGTAGTTGACAAGCACGAGACTCAGCTTGCAACACTTCAACAGAAGATCGAAGATTTGGAGAATCGACAGAGACGATCTAATCTAAGACTTTTTGGCATACCGGAGGGAGCAGAAGGATCTGATCTGAGGGCCTACCAAGTGGGGCTGCTCCAGAAAGCATTCCCAGACCTAGCGGACTGGGACTGGGACTCACAAATTCAGTGAGCCCATCGACTTCCTTTGATTCAGAGAAATAGGGAGAATCAATTTCCACGTCCCTTTCTAATTTTTTTCGGCAATTTTTTACTGCACCAGGCTGTTTGGCAGAGAGCTCGTCCCAATACCCCTGTAGCTATTGGTGAGATTTCAATTTTTGCTCGCTCTGATCTAAGCAAAGAAACAATGGACAGACGGTGGATGTTACGCAAACTAATAGATCCAATTAAATCTAGCGGGGGTCAGGCGTTTCTCCAAGAACCAGCCCGTCTTAAGGTCATTAAAAATGGACGCACTCATTTCTTTACAGATGTAAAAGAAGCAGAAGCATATTTAGCTGATACCTGTGCGGGCAAGAGCAAGACTTAAAATATTCCAAAATACTGGTTCTACTAGCATGCAAAAAACTAACCATTATTGGGAACTTCTGTATTTAGGAAACATTGCTTGCACGGGGGGGGGGTTTATTTAGCTTAGCTTTAGTTTTATGCATCACTATGTATCAGAAAAATGTTTAGCTTATCTTTTTTTGCACTAGCTGATAAACTGCTAAAAAATGAGGGAGGGTGGGGGCCTCTCAAGGTGACTTGCTACGTAGGCTGCCTTTCCAGCGGCAGCAGACGCAGAAGGGTGGCTCTTCCCCAGCTGGGGTAAGAGCTAGGGGGGAGGGGGGCTGGGGGGCTTTTCTCCGCAGAATGTAGGGCTGGGGGGGACGAAAAAATTAGAAAAAATTGTTTTCAGGCTGATGGGGCAGATTCCCGTAAGGACATTGTAATTTTTTTTGCTTTGTGTATTAATGGCACTAGAACTAGGCAACATATGAGGACTTGTGGATACTTGGGACAATCTGAGATAGGCTTAAGGCCCAAGGCCTTTATCTTCTTTTTTTTACCTTTAAATGTATGAAATAAAATGCTTAAACTGGAATGTAGCGGGGCTAAACAGCAAAAATAAAAGGCGTTTGATAAAAGAAGAACTGAAATGGCATAACCCTCACGTCGCTCTTTTATCCGAAACACACATTGCGGGGAAGGATAAAAAGCTACTCACCCAATTGGGATACGACATTGTAATTTGCTCTACCTTTGGGCACTCCACAAGAGGGGTTGCAATCCTCAAGGACAGACGATTTAGGGCTGAAATAATACAAACCTCCTGTGGTAAGGGTGGTAGGTGGGCAATAGCACAGATCAGCTTCGAGAACCTCAAATATGTTCTATGCGTGGTTTACGGCTGCAATATAGACAAGCCTACTCTTTTTGACCAATTGAACATCAAACTCTTGGATTGGGAGGGAGAACTTATCATCATGGGGGATTTTAATTGTATCATGGACTACAGAATAGACATAACCAGGTCTGGTAGCTATCAAAGGATGCACAAAACAAGGTTGTCTATCCTTGATCTATGTGGTATCCATCACATCAAAGACGCTTGGCGATATTTATACCAAAAACACCAGGGTATACTTACTATTCCGCGCCTCACAAACTATGCTCAAGGTTAGACATGGCATTAATAAGTGACAATCTACTGAAAGTTAGTTCCATGGTTCTATGCCCCCGAATCTCTTCTGATCACAATGCAATAATGTTGATATTTACAACAGCACATACCAGGGTTTCTCCCAGACCATTCTCCTTTCCCAGACACTTAGTTTCAAATACACGCTACATGACGCAGCTAAAATCACATCTTACTGAATTCATAGATATAAACATAAACTCAGCTTCACTCTGTACGGTATGGGACGCTTGCAAGGCAAGCATTAGGGGCTTCACCCAGGCTTACGTGATTAGACAAAATTTAGAACATAAAAAAAACAACGACTTACTGATTTCAAAAATAACCACTCAAGAAGAACTACTATCCTCAGCACTCCGATCAAATCTATCAACGATCACAGAAATTGGCCTTAAACTTTGTTCATTAAAAAACGAAATTAAGACTAAATTTATCCAGAAAAGTATCAACAATATACACAAATTTAAAATAATATAATTTAATATTTATTTTGCAAGGTGTCTAATTGTGTCAGTAAACAATGTATTTTTGTGACATTTCGGTAAACTTTAGCCTAGGGAGTGCTGCGTGATGATTCAAAAACGACATGCATTACTGTGCTTATGCAATCAATAGTAATGCAGTTGGTGTTGTCATGTTGTCACTTTTCACCAGTGGGTGCATTTACATGTAAACATCTTTCTTTTCATTTTTTCCTGTTCCGCTGCCCAGTTGGGGTCGTGGACAGCACTTACGCTGATCTGTTGAGTTTGTGGGCTCGGGCAGGAGGTTTTCTCTAACTGCAGCCTCCCCCCCCGCCCGCCCCATCTGGACATAATTGGCAGGCCAGACGAATCTGAACTTCACACTTACCAGTGAAGCCCTCCAGTCATATGCCTTTGTGACAGGCTGGAGGAGAGGCCCTGATTGCACCCCTAACATGACCCACGGGCAAGAGACACTACAACAGAAAGACTGTCTGTCACATGACAGCGCTAGCACCAGCAAGCAGCGCTGTAACACCTTTAGATAGCAGAGCTGCCAGAGAGGAGTAGAGAGCTGGACTGTGTGAATCACTGCTCAGGTGCGAGGCCATCCCTGCTGTGTCAGTGTGCAGTGGCCCGGAGTCTGCAGCTGTGGTGCACTTTTTCATGAGCTCTTTTAGTTCAATATTAAACCGGTTAAATCTTACTGGTAAATTTGCATTCATTTATCACAATGGGCCCTTGTGTGAAGTTAGTTCCCTTCCATTTCTGGCGCTCTGCAGAAGTTTTAAGATCTCCTTAGAGTGTTTTGTTGCTCAAATTGGTGTCATTTCTGATATTTACGTTTCCCTCATCTTCATTGCTTGATTTTGCACACAAGAAAGTGTCACTCATAGTCACTGTATGCTGTCATAATTACACTGAAATTATGAAAATCTCACATAGCAATCTGAAACCTTGGCAGCTATGTACAGTTTAATAATTAGTGTTTGTGTCATCGCCACCGCGGAGTGGCACGCACAGTCTGATTGTCTCTGATAAATTATTTCAGTCACACACAATCAATTTAGTTTAAAATCTGCAGGCAGGTCTGCTCTGTCTCATCATCCTTCTGAGTAAGCCTGGTTGATCTGCAGATCTGATTTAAGCACAGTAAATCTGCAGGCCCGGCCGCAAGTCAAGTCAAGTCAAGTCAAAGAATTTATATAGCGCACTACATACCCAGAGGGTCTCAAGGCGCTTAGGAAGGGGAGGAGGATTATTTGTCAAATATCCACGTTTTAAGTTGCTTTCTGAATGCTAGGTGGTTCGGGGTAAGGCGAAGGTAGGTAGGGAGTGAGTTCCATGTTTTAGCAGCTAGGTAAGAGAAGGATCTGCCTCCCATGGTGGTCTTGTTGATGCGAGGTACGGTGGCGAGGGCTTGGCTGGAAGAACGTAGTTGGCGGGAGGGGGTGTAGAAGGACAGTCGTGAGTTGAGGCATTCTGGTCCGATGTCATTGAGTGATTTGTGTGCGTGGGTTAGCAGCCGGAAAGTGATTCTCTTATTGACGGGTAGCCAGTGGAGGTCTTTCAGGTGACCAGAGATGTGTTCGTTGCGCGGGATGTCTAGTATGATTCTGGCTGAGGCGTTTTGGATTCGTTGGAGTTTCTTCTGGAGTTTAGCGGTAGTACCTGCGTAGAGGGTGTTTCCGTAGTCCAGTCGGCTTGTTACCAGAGCATGGGTGACTGTTTTCCTGGTTTCGGTGGGGATCCAGCGAAATGTTTTTTTGAGCATGCGAAGAATGTTGAAGCAGGATGAGGATACAGCGCTGACTTGTCTGTTCATTGAGAGTGAAGAATCCAGGATGACGCCTAGGTTCCGTGCGTGGTCTGTCGGGATGGGTGCTTTTCCAAGGGCTTCCGGCCACCAAGAGTCGTCCCATGCAGAGGGTAATGTACCTAATATGAGGACTTCTGTTTTGTCTGAGTTCAGTTTCAGACGGCTGTGTTTCATCCATTCGGCAACTTCTTTCATTCCTTCGTGTAGGTTAGTTTTGGCGGTGCTGGGGTCATTGGTGAGAGAAAGGATTAGTTGAGTGTCATCCGCGTAAGAGATGATGTTGAGGTTGTGTTGGCGGGCGATGGTCGCGAGGGGGCTCATGTATACGTTGAAGAGGGTGGGGCTGAGTGAGGATCCTTGTGGTACGCCACAGATGACTTCAGTGGCCTTGGACTTGAATGGTGGAAGGCGGACTCTCTGGGTTCTTCCGGAGAGGAACGAGGTGATCCATTCAAGTTCTTTTCCTTGTATTCCGATGTTACTGAGGCGTTGTAGAAGGGTGCTGTGGCAGACTGTGTCGAAGGCTGCAGAGAGGTCGAGGAGGATGAGGGCGACTGTGTCTCCATTGTCCAGTAGAGTTCGAATGTCGTCTGTTGCTGCGATGAGGGCGGTCTCAGTGCTGTGTTTAGCTCGGAAGCCAGATTGTGAGGAGTCGAGGGATTTGTTGGCTTCTAGGAAGGCGGCGAGCTGGTTGTTGACAGCTTTCTCGATTACTTTTGCCGGGAATGGAAGGAGCGAGATGGGGCGGTAATTTTTGAGTTCGGTGGGGTCCGCTGTCGGTTTTTTCAGAAGGGCGGTGAGTTCAGCGTGTTTTCAGCTCTCAGGGAAGGTTGCGGAGTTGAAGGAGCAGTTGATGACGTCTCGGAGGTGCGGTGCTATGACGGAGTCTGCTTTGTTGTAGATGTGGTGAGGACATGGGTCTGTGGGGGATCCTGAGTGGATGGAGTTCATCAGGTGGATGGTGTCCTCAGTGGAGATTGGGTTCCAGTCGTTAAGGGTGTTCACGGGGGGAGAATGTTCAGCATATGGTTGGGCGGGTTGGTCTCCGGGTTGGTTGTCGAAGCTGTTGTGGATGTCTGCAATCTTGCTGTGGAAGAATGAGGCTAGGGAGTCGCAGAGGGCTTGAGAGGGGGTGATGTCGTTGGAGTTGGCCGAGGGATTGGAAAATTCCTTGACGATGTTGAAAAGTTCTTTGCTGTTGTGGGCGTTGTTGTCAAGTCGATCCTTGAATGCTGTTTTCTTGGCCTTTCGGATTAGTTGGTGGTGTGTGCGGGTGGCGTTTTTGAAGGCGTCCTTGGTGCTAGTGGTTGGGTCTTTTTTCCAGGCCTTTTCAAGGGAGCGGCAGAGTTTCTTGGACTTCTTAAGATCATCGTTGAACCATGAGGCCTTCTTGTTGCCAGGTTTGTTTTGACGTTTTTTCAGTGGTGCTAAGGTGTCGGCGGTGTTGGATAACCATAGGGTGAAGTTAGCGGCGGCTTGGTCTGGGTTAGAAGAGTGGGCTGGGGTGTTTAGAAGGAGTGATGAGGAGATCTGGTCGATGGTGATTTTGTTCCAGTTTCTTTGCAGAGTTTGTTGGAGGTGGTTGATGGGTTTTGGCTTGTTGTAGGTGAAGTGAACGCAGCTGTGGTCAGTCCAGAGGAGATCCGTAGTGTGGCTGAAGGAGACATGATTGCTGGAGGTGAAGATGGGGTCGAGTGTGTGACCTGCGATGTGGGTGGGGGAAGTGACCAGTTGTTTAAGTCCGAGGTTGGCGAGGTTGTCCAAGAGGGTGGTGGTGTTGCGGTCGTTGGTCTTTTCAAGGTGAAAGTTGAGGTCTCCCAGAAGGATGTAGTCTTTGGAGGGGAGCGCGTGTGGAGTGATGAAGTCAGTGATGTCTTCACTGAATTTTGCACGGGGTCCTGGTGGTCTGTAGAGGAGGGTGCCTCTGAGTGTGGTCTTGGGGTCGATGTGGATATGGAAGTGAAGGTGTTCGGAGTTGGCGAGGTTGGCGTCAGAGCTGGTTGAGATGCGGATTGATTTCTTATGGACGATAGCGATTCCTCCTCCTGTGTGGCCGGTACGGTCCTTGCGAGTGGTCTTATAGTCTTCAGGGATGGCAATGGTGATGTCAGGGGCGGAGGAGGTGTTCATCCAAGTTTCCGTTAGGAAGGCGACGTCTGGAGAGATGGTGTCTAGTAGATTCCATAGGTCAATGGCGTGTCTGTGGACCGAGCGGGTGTTGAGAAGGATGCATTGTAGGTGGTTGGGGTCGGGAGTCTGTGGTGTGGTCGTAGCGGAGATGTTGACGGTGCCGCTGAATTTGCAAGAGTAGCAGGAGAAAGGTCCATGGGTGTGTCCGGGAGCGGCTTGGATGCAGTTGGGGGCGCGACCGGGGTTAAGGGCTAGGAGCGTGGTGGCATCGTAGGTAATGCGGGCGGTGTGGGAGGGAGGGGGGCCAGGGGGTCTGGCGCTGGGCGCGGTCCAGGCGTGGACGGGCGTAGACGGGCTTACCTTTGGCGCACCTTCGGCGCGGATTGGGCGCGGTCGCTGCGCGTAAACGCTGCGCGCGGGAACTACTGTCATATATGGATAGTGGAGGGGGAGGGGCGAGGGCGACTCAGCTGGGAGGCGGGGCGGGCTGACCAAGACAACACTGGGGCCCGCCCGGGAGGGGGAGGTGGCAGGTGAGTTTCTTGTTTGTCAAATGTCAGTAATTTTTGATATTTAGAAGTTTCCCTAGACTTCATTGCATGATTTTTGCTTGCAAAAAAGTGTCACTCTTAGTCATTGAAATGTCACTCATAATTACACTAAAATTGTGAAAATGTCACAAATAGCAATCTGAAATCTTTGTAGTTATGAGTTGAGTCTGGAGCAGTGGCAGTGTCTGAGCGATTTGCTGCAGACTGCAGCAGAACCAACCCCTTTGGTAGAGACCCTGCCACCACTGTGGCGTACTGGAGCCTGAGGAAGGTAAGAGCTAAACAGTTGTCACGAGGAGAGGAAAGGATCTTTGGTGAGTGGCAGGGCAGTGGGCACAAGTCCTATAAAAAGAAGTGGGGGGACTAACCAAGTTAGGCAGTCAGCAAATTACATCATGACACGTGCCATCCATAGCTGCCAAGGTTTCAGATTGCTATGTGTGACATGTTCATAATTTCATTGTGGTTATGAGTGAAATTTGACATTTTCTTGCGAGCAAAAATCAAGCAATGAAGATGAGGAAACATAAATATCAGAAATTAGACCCATTTGAGCACCGAAAAACTCTTAGAATATCTAAAACTGCTGCAGCGGACTATAATTAAAATGACAGCTATGGACCTCTAGTAACAGGTCACATGGCTCCGCTAAGAATTAACACCAAAAAGAGCAAGGACCTGCGGCTAGGCTGTAGAATTGCTGGAGCGAAGCTGTGCAATAAGAGCCACTGACAATGCAAGACAACAGTTTAGTGGAGAACACAGATCTTTACTGGACCCCAGTAATGTAGAAGGGGTATTGCCGGGTGCACATGACGCATTCAGAGTTGTAGTGGCAGGAGCATCACCAGAGCCTGCCTGAATGTCCTGGCATACATATCTCTAGTGTCTCACAGTGAATGACAAGTTACACACCAAGTGTAAATACACCAGATAACACTTCAAGCAAAGGTTGAATTTGTTTTCTGCCCCATTGCACAGAAGCAGCTTGGTCTTTAGTCAGGTATTCAGTCCACCCTGCATTGCTGTTTAAAGTCTGCAGCACAGCAGGTGTTGCAAGACCCCTAAATCCAACACCCCACCTTCAGATCCAGATTCACACAGGTAAGTGCAAAAGTAGTCTGTCTCGAGTGACGGTCACAACACACGCTGATGAGAGTACCTGTCTGTGAACATGTGGCATTGTGGATGGTTGGCGAGAGCTCAAATAATAAACCATGAGAGAAGAATCACTAAACTCAACGCTGCCCTCTCTGTCCCACATGGGACCTGGGCCAAGACTATAACAGGGTGTGAGAGAACCTAACACTAATCTCATTTGCGTCAGGCCTATACCATAAATTCATTACAGTCAGCTGACTCACGGACTCCGGCCACCACAGTGGGCATGTGTGTGATAGCATGATTGCTGGGCAAGCCTCGGGAGAGCCTGTGAGACACCCATAGCGGTCACAGTCAGTCAGGATGACAAATATGTTTGAAAGTATTTTAAAAAATCACACCATTATAATTAAGCGAGTGGCCCCGGGGTGCTGTGCGCAGCCCTCTACAACTGAAAGTTCAGATAGTGAACACTTACTTGCACTAGTTAACAGACCAATGTAAAACTAGCATTCCAATGATACATGTGAGAAGCATTTGTGCCCGAAATTTGACAGGGAGGTGAGATTCAAAATTCGAGCCCGAGACTTAAGCTCACACAATCACAGGGCTGCGGATGCCATGGGCGGCAATCTGAGGGATAGCCCCGGGCGCCTCAAGCTCTAGCTACGCCTCTGGGATGGTCTGAGTGTGAACAAAAAATACACACAGAGACAAATCTTATGCATATGAACCTCAAGATTTGAAACATTATGAATTAATCGATGACTGGAGACATTTATATCCTCGTCAGAAAATGCACTTTTACTTCCCTGCACAGAATTTGTCATGCATTTCATGTCATCTGATAAGAAATAATATACTGCCATTGTTTGTAGTGTCTCTGTGTATCATCTTTTCGATTCACACTATAAAGTATTTTGAATGGATCTGATCATAGCCGCAATTGCCAGACCGAGCCGAAGGTTCCAAACACAGGCACCTACTTATCTGACTCTCTAATGGCAAATAATGTCGAAAGCAGTTATTTTATTATAAGAAATGTAGTGCCAGTGTACAATGAGACTGATATGGTAAACCTGTAAAGTCTACATCAAGGAATATGCCTTGCTTTGGACACTGTGGTCCACCAGACACAGTGGAAGAAGCTACAGGCAATAAAAAGACAACATTAAGGAGCCTTGAAAATGCAGGTTATCACTCAAGGTGTGAAAAAGAATCGCAACATATAAGAAGACCACCAAGGGCCGTATGTATCAAGATACCATTTAGCGATTCTGTAATAGGGATTTTTAAGAAATCGCTATTTCAGAATTGCTAATTGGTATGTATCAAGAAAATCACAATTTTTAGCGATTTCTTGATATTGCTTAGTTGCGAATTCACAAATTGCGAATTCGCAATTAAGGAATACTTTCCCATTCATTTCTATGGGCCTCCTGGCCCATAGGAAGGAATGGGAATTTATTCTCAATTTGCGATTCGCAATTAGCTAATAGCAAATTGAGAATAATTTCAAGGGTGCAGGGGTGTCTAGATGACACCCTGTTGCACCCCTGAAATAAGCATGGGTGCACATGTGGCGCACATACATGCCCTAAGGACATGTATGTGCGTCACATGGCACTTTGAAAAATGCTGAAATGTGCATTTTTCAAGGAAATCGCAACTTACCACCAACTAGAAGTTGGTGGTAATTTGCGATTCCTTAAGGGCATTTTGGATTTTTTTTGGCTTCATACATTGCATTTAAGGAATCGCAAAATTTGCGATTCCTTAAATACAATTGCAAAATAAGGAATCGAAAATTTTGCGATTCCTTATTTTGCACCAGATTTTACTACATACATATCATTTTGCTAATTCGCAAAGGTCGAAATTCTGCGAATTTCGGCCTTTGCGAATGCGAATTTGCTTCATACATATCGCCCCAAGTGATTACACAAAAGCAGTAAACGATACGATAGACGTCAAACAAATACCAAAGAAAGTTGCATACAAAGGTTGGACAGGGCATTTTCTTGGTTAATTAATCGAAGACAATCCACCAATCAGCACTTTATAAACAAAATGTCAAAGAGCAAAAGATTCTTTAGAAATCAAAGCTGAACTTTGTTTTATTTACTGAGAGTGAAATGTAATAGCAGACTGGCAGTACAGCTTGATTCATTTTCCAAAGGATATGGCGAAAGCACTCTATAGATGCCTGAAGCTAATGTAGCTAATATACTTGAATTGCCGAGGGAGAGTGGGCAGTAATGAAAGTTATCAGAAACATGAGCCCAGGAAAGGCACCTGTCTGGGTTACTCCAAGTCTGAATTTTAACATTATTGGCCACAAAGCTCACACCACATTTATTATTCATTTGCTCTGACTGTCTGCGATTTGCCTTACTCTTACAATCAAAATATAAAGCAGTAATGGCAAGTTGATCGCTAATATAATACGAGCACACATATCTTGCAAACACAGATGAGGCTTAAAACCCCCTGACTAATCGAAATGTGCCCAAGGCTACTCTCCCACTTATAAACTCAGGAGGCTTTAAATGGTCCATAACTCTCAATTCCAACATGTACACATTAGTAGATATGCTAGATGTCGCATGGCAGTACATATTTGCAGTGAGTGGGAACACTGGATTTGGTGGTTATCTTAACAATCATTCAACTGTTACATAGTTATGTTATATACTGATCCCCCTGCTAGTGTGTGAATTACATATCACATTTTAGATGTGCTGGATCTGTTCTGTACTGTGGTACCAATCAGGGGTGCTACTGTACCTAATGGTATTTGCTGTTTGTGGAGTAGTACCAATCATGGTGCAGTTTGTCAGTGGTGCTATTCACTTGCAACATTTAGCCACTGGTGGCTTTTAGAAGACAGAAATACAAATTATGAAGTGATGATTCCAGGCTGAACAACTGTTATGTTGCTTTCAACATTTAGGTGCTCATTATGATCGCGGACGGACTTGAGGCCGTCCGCGACCATAGAGGAGGAGGGAACCTCCGCATGGCCTGCGGAGTTCCCTCCTGTCAAATTAGGATGTGACCGCCACCCTGGCGGACACATCCTCTATTTTTACCATTGCTGCGGGTGCGGCTTCAAGCTGCACCCGCCGCAATGGTAAAAAATGCATACATTTCATTTGTATGCAGAAAGCGGCAGGCACCGTGCGGTGCCTGCCGATTACTGCATACAAATGCAGGGGGGTACCATAGGTACCCCCCATGTGCACCCCCACACCCCTTCACCCAGGGGGCCTGCAACGGGCCCCCAACAGTGAAGTTACACATGCTTTTCCACGGCGGAAAAGCCGCCGTGGAAAGGCATCTCTTTTACACCATCCTAATGTGGCTGGCGGTGTCTAATAGACACCGCCAGCCACGTTACAGCTTTTGCGCAGCGGTTGTAAGTTAACCACGGCGGAAAAGCGGCAGACTGAAACCAGGACCCACCAGCCATCCTAATGTGGCGGTGGGTCTTTGGTGGGTCCGCAGAGGATTTTCCGCATCCTCCGGGCCGGCGGTGGCTTCCGCCGGCCCGGAGGATGCGGAAAATCCTCCATCATAACCAGCCCCTAAGTCCGCTCCTATGTTTTAAAGTCTAAGGGGCCTATTCACAAACAACCTTTTGTAGTATGTATTGTAGTGCTAAAATAGTACTTCTAAAGTACTACAAAATGCTTTTTACAAACCTTTGAATGTAAATTTTCACCTCCACTTCTACTACCTTGTCTGTGGGAAGATCCTCACACATGTACGTTTACTGGGTAGGGGCTGATTACGATGCAATAGGATACGGCTCCGACCGTCGGTCAGAGCCATTCCTACCGCATCGTAATCAGCTGGTTGGATTCCTTTCCGACCGACCCATTTGAATGGGGTTGGTCGTAAAGAAATTCTACTGGTCATTACGACTGGCTTCCGGCGGGTCCGGAGAGCCCGTCAGCCAGTCGGAATGACTTCAGTAAACCCAAGAGCAGCTCTTTCCACAGTATCGGATTCCTACAGTCTTTCTGTGCTGCCCTTTCTGACAAAGAAAGGCTGTGGAAAGTCGACTTTGGGGCCCCCAGTAGGGCCCCCACGAGTACACAGACTCCTTTTGGAGGCGGAGGGGGCACCTATGGTGCCCCCCTGTTGACCCGGCACCCTGTGGCAGGCACCTTGAGGTGCCTGCCACGGGGTGCAGGGATAAACTGCACCTCACCGTTTTACAATGAGAGCATGCATTCCAGTCGGAATGCATGCTCTGATTGTAAAGAATAGGAGTGAGACCAAACAGTGTTCGGTCGCATCCTAATTGGTTGGTCTGGACCGCTGACAGGATATTGATCGGATTTAAGTCCGCCCGACATCATAATTTGGCCCTTAGTAGTAAATATTGGAGGGACCAGGAGGAGTGGCATGAAATTTGAGCTTTTAGGGGTTTAGGGATGAGTAAGGAGAGGTTTATAGAGGGTTAAGAAAGGGTTTAGGGAGGCCTGTGCGCCATAGATGAAAGAATATTTGCTGTTTACAAACTGCAATTCTAAAGTTACTAGAGCCAAAAAGGAACTCAAAACAATGGTAAATTGCTCCAGTGCAGAGCTGGAGCAAGTTCAGCACCACACATGGCCAACCACTGTTACTGCAACACCCTCCCATAGAAAATAATAGAAGTAGTGACTTAAAACCATAAAGGAAATACAATTACATTTTATTAAATTATTTAAAATAGTTAAAAATAGAAATAATGTTTAAAAATAAAACATTTATTATTTATTTATAAAATATTTTAGCAAAATGTTTTAATTTATCAAATAATGTAATATTACATTTTACAAAAATATAATTAAATTACTTTTGATGAATTCAATACATCACTTTTAATAGTGCAGCACATGGCTGTGCTGAGCTAGCGCATCCTCCTCAAATAATATTATAACATGGAGATACAGTTGTGATAAGGTAGCACGTCTTCGTTGGAAAAACTAGTATAAAAGCTTTCGATTTGTTTTACAAATTGTAAACATTCCCAGTGCTAGAGGACTGGTGCTGGTGATTTAATTATTAAGATATTAGACTCTCACTCTACAGATTATGGAGAGCAGCTCTGCTATGCCAGCACAGCCGTTTAACAGTTCTTACATAAATTCTTATGCAGTAACTTCAGCCTTCTTCTCCACCTCATGGTCCTCTCCTCATCAAAAAAGGAGCGGAACTCTTCCAGATCTCCTGAGATTTTGTTCAATGAAACTTGGAATCAGATAAGTAGAAAGCTTCTCAAGAACAGCTTAGTTGCTGTGGTATCCTGTAAGCAAGGAGGAGGAGGGGCAAATGCAGTTTAAAAGAAAAAGCACTTCGGGGAAGTATCTGATGTGGCAATCATGGGTCAGGAAGAGGCCATGAAGTAGCCATGTACTTCTCTGCTGGATTTACAGGAGATGATTAATAAAGCAGTGGCTGTTGTCTTAAAAGGTCAAGAGCTGCCATGTAAACAGTACAAATTAGCAAATCCTGCTCAAAATGTTTTCGAACAAAGAGGACTTTATTATTCAGGTCCTGAATTCATTGAGCTACTTACCCACATCAGACAAAATTTGGGTATTCCTGAGCCTTCCATGCTTGAAAAGAAGAAGGTAAGTAAAGAATGGAAAGACATTTAGAACCTACTTTTTCTGCTGTTCCTATCTAAGAGAAAGCTGTTGGACAATTTTCAGGATCAATTTCAATCCTCAGTGAAAGTAGATTTCTACATGGCAGGATTGTCTTTAAAAAGGATTCATAATCTTCGTCAGAAGTGGCGGATCAAAAAGTAGATGCAGTGATAAAAAGTATCTATGCAGTCTCCAGCCTTTGCATCTTACACCGTCCAATCTTTTTGATGAGATTTTCAGGCCTTAACAGATTAAATCGTGGTAAATTCTGACTGTATCAGAAGCAATAGAATAACTGGCCAGGTTTCTAATGGAAATTTCTTTTGATTTCCTAGGTGCTTCCTTCTCTACCTCAGCCTCAGCTATATTGGCAAGAAGACACATATGGATGGATTCCTTGAGGGTAGATGCAGCTCCGAACGCTTCCTTAATCATGTTCAAATTCAGCTGAGGATAGAAAACTAATGACTTCAACACGTCCAGCAGGTAGAGGTAATTTTGAAGAAGGTTCATGCAATTACGCAAAACCGAATGATGCCCATTTTGCACACACCTAGTTAATTTAATAGCTCCATACTGGCCTCAAAGACTATGGTTTGTTCCCAGGTTAGCGGTCACAGATCCTTGGATTCTTTCAACCCATCCCTCACCTCATCAAGTACATCTTTATTTATTTATTTGAAGTTTTATATAATGCTAACATGACTCGTTAGGGTATCAGAGCGCTTTACAAGGAAAGATATGATAGGTACAAGAAGGCAATGGCAAAGTACAGGGATGGGGGATAGGGAAAAGTACAATAAGGCAAAAGGAGGAGATATATACAATAAATGGTACAGGTCCAAGTACAGGGTGGCGTGGGCAGAATACAAGGATGGGAGTTGGGGATATGACAAAAGTAGGACAAGCCGTGGAAATATACAAGGGTCAATACAGTTTCAAGATCGGCCAGCGATTTGATTACAATAGGATGAAAAAGATATGTACAGGAACAGGGAGCATTGGAAGGAGTAAGAGTTGTTAGAGGTAACAGGCCACACAAAAGTGCACCAAGGGTTGTTATTGGAGGAATGTGCTCATTAAAAAAGTTTTAGCTTCTTTTTTGAAGAGCGCCGGAGACGGTATTCTTTTGATGGAGGAAGGAAGCGAGTTCCAGATTCTTGGTGCAGCTCCGGAGAATGCTCGCTTGTATGTTTTTGCCTTGCAGAAGTGGGGTGGCTGGTCTCTGGCGGATCTGGAGTTTCTGGATCTCCCAGATAACACACGTTTCTGGGCAAGATATGCAGGAGAGTTCGTGTACAAGGCTTTGTGAGTGATGCAGGCCAGCTTGAGATTAATTCTGCCTTTAATGGGAAGTCAGTTAAAGGCCTTCAGGTGTGGAGAGATATGGTCAAATTTTTTAGAACCAGATAAGATCTGGCTGCTGCGTTGAGGCACGCTTTGGGGGCAGTCGAAGTCTTAGGTAGGTCAGATAGTGTGGAGCAGCCATATTCGATTCTGGAGATAACTAACGCCTGCACAGCGGTTTTTAGGTCGGCAATTCCAAGGAAGGGTTTCAGTTTTCTCAAGTAGCTCAGATGAAATCCGGCAGATTTTGCCATCGCGTGGATGTGTTCAATCATATTCAGGTTGCGGTCCAAAATAATTCCAAGAGATTTGGCCGAGTCCACAATGGTAGGGGAGCAGTTTAGTGCTGTGATGGAGTTGGTCCATACTAGGATGTCAGCAGATTTTTATGGCGGGAGAGGAGAAGAAACTCTGTTTTTTTGACATTTAGTTTTAGCTGGTTGTTGGCAAGCCAATGGACAGTCAGTTTCAGGGCGTCATTTAGATGGGTGATCTCCTCAAGAGAGGAGATATTAGTGTAGATCTGGGTATTGTCGGCATACATGTGGAAGGAGATGTTGGCAAAGTGGAGAATTTCAGCTAAATGTTCGAGGTAGAGATTGAAGAGGGTAGGGGACAGAGTGGAGCCTTGCGGGACACCAGTGGAGATTGGGGACGGAGCAGATAGGTTGTTATTGACAAGGAATCTCTGTGTGCAGTTATGGAGAAAGGAACCAAACCATTTGATGACGGTACCTCCTAAGCCCATCCTGTGTTCGAGGCGTTCAAGGAGTTTCTCGCAGTTTACCATGTTGAATGCCGCGGAGAGATCTAGAAGGATCAGAAGACAGGTTTTGCCTAGGTCAAGGGCTAGGAGAGCTTCGTCAACGATGTGAATAATAGTAGTTTCAGTGCTGTGCCCAGGCCTGAACCCAGATTGGAATTTGTTGAGTAGATTGAAATCGGCGATGTGTTGGCTTAGTTGTAGCTGCACACATTTCTCCAGTACTTTTGCAAGAAGAGGGATATTGGAGATGGGTCTGAAGTTATCTGGAATTTCTGGATTCAGAGTGGGTTTTTTAGTATGCGGATAACTTGCCCGGTTTTCAGTGAGTCCTCTTCTTCCAGAGTCTTCCCATTGAGGCTGAAACTTGGTATATGGAAGTTGAAAGGAGGAAATTAATTGACTTAGGTTGTACTGAGGAGCTAGCCTGCTCGGTGCAACTAGATAGAATACCTTCCAACCTTAAGAATTGTTCTAGAAATTGAAGACATTTTGAGAATTTGTGTGAAATAAGGGCATCCTCCCATCCCCCTACATTGTTTTTTAGCCTCCTAATGGATTGTTTTAACTAATTCTGGCTATTTTCACTTTACACAGTAGGAGGGCTGCTATTAAACAGTGTTCAGACAAAATACTGAGAAAAAAAAATTGCCAGACAGAAATATCGAGTCCGAAATATCATCACATGGAAATATCGTCTGCAAGAATATTGTTGTCAAGAATATCGATGTTACAGTAAATATTTTCAATTTTAACAATATCAAAATCATTAATATTGTTTACAAAAATATTGTTGGTAAGAATATCATTTGTTTTCATTATTTTTATGTATTTAATATGAATTTTAATTGTATATGTTATAAAAGGTTTGTTTAATTTTTTTTCAATATAGTTTTTAAATTGCTAGTAGTTTTGAAATTAAATCTTATATTTGTTTTTCATTTTTAGAACCATACCGGGTTGTGGGGTATCTAGGGGAATAGGGTGGGAAGTTAATTAATTATAATTACTTAATAATTAATTTTTAATTCATATTTTGTATTTAATTGATCATTTTTTGTTACTTGTATAATTATTTTTCTTTTTTTTAATTAAGTTTGAGATGTAGGTTGTGTGTTTTGTGCGTGTATAGAGTGGGAAGTAAATTAGTTGTAATTGATTAATAAATATATTTGAACTAATATTAATTATTTAATTGATCATTAATAATATTCATTGTATAATTTCATTTTAATCGCGTTTCAGGTGCTGGTTGTGTGTTTTGTGGGGGTATAGGGTATGGAATACATACATTTGAATTCATAATTATTCATTAATATTAATAATGTATTTGAGAATTAATTATATGTATTTTGCAATACAATATATGTAGTTTTTTGGTGTGTGCTGTTTTGATATGGGTGATGGATGCGTAGTAAATTAATTATAATAATTAATTAATAATGTTAATTTTTAATAAGCCTTGAAATGATAAATAATTATGTAAAACATGTAATAAAGATATTCTTTATGTTATATGTGCAGTGTGAGTTGTGGCATTTGCAGGATTAATGGAAGTAAAGTTAATTAAATATATTTTTTATAGTTAATTAATAATAATAATTGTTTAACTGACAATTCATTATGAAAATGATGGAATAATATGTTTTATTTTATATATTAGGTGTGGGTGTTTGTTTTGTATGGACAAAGAGTGGGGCTGTATTTAGATATAATTATTTAATAGTTCATTACTATTATTAATAATTTAATAAATATTTAATTATTCAACTTGTGTAAATCTACCATTTAAAGAATGAAGTTTAGATATGTGTTGTTTGCTTTGTAGAAATATTGGGTAGAAAGCTAAAACAGTTCAATAATGTTTTATAAATATGTTATTTATTGCTGTATATGTCAATTGTGTTGTACTTTTTAAATGTAAATTGCATTGTATTGATTTGTTATTTTTAATTTTTATATACATTGTTTGAAATTTTAATTATGATAATATTAGTAAATATGTATTATATGTATTAAACTTGTATCTCTTCACATAGATTTCCTAAAAGAAAACACTGCAACTTGGAAAAGGTATAAACTGCCAGAAAATAAATAACTATCAGAAACAACCAAAACGATTTAGGAATTTAAGTATACATAAATTATTTGAAAACTAAAAGCTCAGCCAAATAGTGAGTAAAAATAAATCTAACAACCTCAACAAAGAACCAAAAAATTAATATTTAAAATGAAACAAACGTTTTTTTTTCTTCCAACAGAAACAAAAGCTCCTGCTCCAAATTAGAACATCCCCAATGAAAAAGCTGCAAAACATTGTTAAACATCAGAACAAAACATACATGTGAGTATAGAAAATAGATGTAGTGGCATAATTTTACATGGAAATGACAAACGTACACACTTTAAAATATTGTTTATATTCATACTATTACAGTACTTTCAGATACAATGACAGAGGCTGCAAAACATATTACCTCACAGAAAAGGAACGCAGTTACTAAATCACATGGGCTACACCTACTGCCAAGAAAATGCCTAAACAGAGAATATAAATTGGAAATGTACCAAATATTATTCTTATGTGTGCTATGGGAACTAAACAAATGAACCCCCCAAATGTGACAGAACTAGAAGTAAGGGGGGTATTGCAGGATATAAGCGAGGAAGCACTAGCTTCCAGGAACCCGCTACCAAAATCCTAAAAAAGAAATACTGCCTAAAGTCCTCAAACACATTACAGGCCAACTACCACCTCTACCCACTTTAAAATGTTTAATTGGACCGACTAAAAAAGCCACCAAAGATGCTCTTCCTGTCCTTAGAAGGTACCAAGACATAGAAAACCCAGAACATTTAATTGTAATTCATAATGAAGAGCATTTCCTTTTACAAGATCTTCATCTTTTAAGGAAATCAAGAGCGCTCTCATTCCCACCTGGTCTAGGATTGTAAATGTCTCTCTATCTCAAGGCTCGATCCCTGACTGTCTAAAAGCAGCCCAGGTCTCACCCATTCTAAAAAAAATACAATGCTGACAAATCTGATCTCAATAATTTCCGTCCTATCTCCAACATCCCCACTCTAGGGAAACTTCTTGAAAAATGTGTGCAATCCCAACTCTGTGCTCACATAGAGACTTAGCAAAAAGAAAAACAAGAGCAAAACCTCTTACAATGACCTAAAAGAATTATACAGTTATAGCATTTAAGTCAATTATTTATACAAAGGATGCATCTGTTGACACATTAGACTGGTTTCATACTCATTTTTTATTTATTCTTCATTATACAAAAATATATATACTTTTTTGATTTTTCTGCAGTTTTCATTTATATAACATACATAAATAATACATTTAAATGACAATTGGCATACATTTGTTCAGGTATATTGTATTTCCTGAAATTGTTGTTCTCAATAGAACCCCTTATCAGCAAGTGTAAGCATTCATTCCAGCATACATACACATACTTTCTCACACACAAACAACAGTGACAAAATACATTTAAAATTTTTTTGCAGGCTTTGTGTTGAAATATAGTTGTTGTCCAATACAAGACTCCTCGTAATATGATATCAATCTGTCAGGAATCAAAAAACAGTACATGTAGGATCGTGGTGATCTATGTTTAAATTGTTTTCCACATCCAGTTTTTGTATTATTTCAATTTGTCGTTTTTGAGGATCTTTGTATGCGTACAGCCTACGTACGTTTCGGTGATGTTATATTCGGAATCACCTTCTTCAGGGCCAATCTGGACTAAACAATTGTCTGCAATGATCATAACCTGTGGGGTTCTGTAATTAAAAAGGTTGTGTCAATATACAGTAGTGATGCATCCTGGAGATCAGATTACACATAGGGGCCGATTCCGATCCGGTAAAAAAAATCCCACGTACGATTCGTATTCGTAGCCGAATCCGTACGAATTGTAAACACACCGTACGACCCGGCGAGTACGATCCGGACCGGGTGATCGGAACGCTATTCGTACGGTCCGCGTCAGGTAAGGGCGATTCGTACGGAAAAGCGCTCAATCACATACACACCGTACGCCGCGTACCCCCCATGATCGCCGGGGTACGCGCCGTACCCCTGCGATCATGTGGGGTACGCGCCGTACACCCAGCGTACACGGGGTGCGCACCGTACACCCACCGTACATGGGGTACGGTGCGTACCCCATGTACGCTGGGTGTACGCCACGTACCCCACATGATCGCAGGGGTACGGCGCGTACCCCGGCGATCATGGGGGGTACGCGGCGTCCCCGGGGGGGTCGTCCCGTACTTGTTTCTGCCCGCACAATGCGTTTACGGCAGTTTCCAGCTCCCGTAAAAAAAAGTGGCGTACGGTGCGCACCCGACACGATTCGTACTTGCTGGGTCGTAAAAACCAGCCGCGAAGCGTAGCGATGTCACGTACAGCGGGTTCCGAGTGCGACTCGTACGGATATTTTAGTCGTACGGAGTCCTGTACGACTCGTACGGTCTTTGGCTCCTGGTACGAATCGTACTTCGTCGTACGTACGGGGACGTGTACGGGTACGATTCGTACGGGGAAAATTGCTCCATACGACGATTCGGAGCGCATTTTACCGGATCGGAATCGAGCCCATAGTGTGGTACTATGTTGTCTAGCCTTAGTTTGCAGGACATGGTTCACACCAACTATGGTAATACACCTTATATCCCAAAAGTGAAGCGGTTTGGAAAAACCGAGTTGTGCATTTTAGCGAAGAAGAGAGAGCGAGATAGTTACACACTTTGGGTTTAGAACCTTTATATCCCAGAGAATGGAACAGGTGGTGTGTTGAAGTTAGTGTATTTGGAAAGATGAATAAGCAAAATGTGATGTCTATTGAGTTATCCCTTAGTAATACAGATTGTAACCTGCCCAAGAGTATTGTGGGATTAGTTTCATACGTGACGCAGTTGAAAGTAGAAAGGATGTACCTTAATATTTAAGGCTGTAGAGTAGAGAAATTCTACTATGGCATTGCTGAGGCGACTAGTTTTATCTGTTGATAGTTGTTCTAGAGGGAGATAAGAATATATCTCTAGTTACATATATTCTCTCTTTGGTCTTAATACTATCATAACGCACTACTGCAGAGAATATATGTAACTAGAGATATATTCTTATCTCCCTCTAGAACAACTATCAACAGATAAAACTAGTCGCCTCAGCAATGCCATAGTAGAATTTCTCTACTCTACAGCCTTAAATATTAAGGTACATCCTTTCTACTTTCAACTGCGTCACGTATGAAACTAATCCCACAATACTCTTGGGCAGGTTACAATCTGTATTACTAAGGGATAACTCAATAGACATCACATTTTGCTTATTCATCTTTCCAAATACACTAACTTCAACACACCACCTGTTCCATTCTCTGGGATATAAAGGTTCTAAACCCAAAGTGTGTAACTATCTCGCTCTCTCTTCTTCGCTAAAATGCACAACTCGGTTTTTCCAAACCGCTTCACTTTTGGGATATAAGGTGTATTACCATAGTTGGTGTGAACCATGTCCTGCAAACTAAGGCTAGACAACATAGTACCACACTATGTGTAATCTGATCTCCAGGATGCATCACTACTGTATATTGACACAACCTTTTTAATTACAGAACCCCACAGGTTATGATCATTGCAGACAATTGTTTAGTCCAGATTGGCCCTGAAGAAGGTGATTCCGAATATAACATCACCGAAACGTACGTAGGCTGTACGCATACAAAGACCCTCAAAAACGACAAATTGAAATAATACAAAAACTGGATGTGGAAAACAATTTAAACATAGATCACCACGATCCTAAATGTATGTTTTTTTGATTCCTGACAGATTGATATCATATTACGAGGAGTCTTGTATTGGACAACATCTATATTTCAACACAAAGCCTGCAAATTTTTTTTTAATGTATTTTGTCACTGTTGTTTGTGTGTGAGAAAGTATGTGTATGTATGCTGGAATGAATGCTTACACTTGCTGATAAGGGGTTCTATTGAGAACAACAATTTCAGGAAATACAATATACCTGAACAAATGTATGCCAATTGTCATTTAAATGTATTATTTATGTATGTTATATAAATGAAAACTGCAGAAAAATCAAAAAAGTATATATATTTTTGTATAATGAAGAATAAATAAAAAATGAGTATGAGACCAGTCTAATGTGTCAACAGATGCATCCTTTGTATAAATAATTGACTTAACTGCTATAACTGTATAATTTTTTTAGGTCATTGTAAGAGGTTTTGCTCTTGTTTTTCTTTTTGCTATTTGCTACTCCCACCTCTTGACCGCAAACATAATTTGGAGTACCCCTGTTCCTATTTGCTCACATAGAGACTTACCAACTTCTTGACCAGCATCAATCTGATTTTCGGAAGGGACACAGCACTGAATCGGCCCTCACACTCGGTATGGATGACATTCTGAAAATACTAGACAAAAATGAATCCTGCCTACTGATCCTCCTTGACCTTTCTTCAGCTTTCTGCACGGTTAATCATGACATCCTCCTATCCATCCTACAAAACAGAATGGGTTTCTCGGATCGGGTGCTTCTATGGTTTTCCTCCTTCCTTCGGCATCGAATACAAAGTCAAGGCACATAATTCTCTCTCAGCCCTCTCCAGTACTCATGGGGGTCCCCCAAGGATTCGCCCTTTCACTGATCCTCTTCAATCTCTTCCTGGAACCACTAGCTAACGCACTAAACTGCACGAACATTCTCTTCCTCATGTATGCCGACGACACACAACTCTATCTGAAAATTTCATCCCTGGAAAGCATCATCTCACTTAACTCGATACTCAAGTTTATGCATAATTGGTTAACTGAGAACCATCTCCTACTCAACGCCTCCAAAACAGAGTTCTTGCTCATTTCCTCCCCAAACCACTTGTTGAGAACCCTCAGAAATATCAAACCTTTCTTGCCTCTAAGTGATTTCAAGCAGGTAGTCCAAGTGCTTGTTTTGCCAAGGTTAGACTATGGTACTGCTACTCTCTGTGGCTTACCCAAATATGCCTTGGCCCCACTCAGGGCATCACTGAACACTGCTGCTAGATTGGTTACAGGCGCCAAAAGAAATGAGTATATAACCCCAGTCCTTAAATCTCTCAACTGGTTACCCTTTGAGGCCCAAATTCAGTTTAAGATTGCAGTCCTGACGCACAAAGCCCTTCACCTCAATACTCCTACGTACCTGGCACAAATACTTAAACTATCTTGTGGTGTGAGGGCATCAAGAAGCTCCTCTACTTTCCTCTTGAAACCTCTCGTCCTTAACAAAAAGAGAACTTGTTACCAAGCCTTCTCTGGGGCTGCCCCAAAGATATGGAACTCTCGGCCACCTGATGTACGCAGCCTCTCCTCAACGACAGCGTTCACATTGGAAGCCAAAAGATTCCTGATGAGCAAATTCTTTCCGTAAGGGGAGGAGGTACATCCAACTTGTCTGACTTTGTTCTTTTCACTTTGGTGCCTCCAGCTACAATGGATCATCTCCTCTGTACTATCTTCCTTTTATTTCTTGCTGCTGTTTCCCAATTGATGTTGATGTTTATACTACCCCCTTGTTCTTTCCTTCTGCCTACTGTAAAGCGCTCTGATATCCTTCAGGATCTTGTTCGCGCTATATAAAACTTTATAAATAAAGAAATAAATAAAGAAATAAACAATGAGAAACAAATTCTAACATTCTCTATGGCAAATTATTTGCTAAAACTAAGCCAATGTAAAACCAGGATGATGGATGGTACCTTCAACTAATCACTTAGATATCCACCATACATGGTGAATATCAAAACACAAATTTCCCTTTTTTATATGACCTACTATCAAATAAACAAAGCAGCCAATAACGAGTTTGGTGGTTACACATCCAGCTCCCAGAAGCAGCGGTAGGGAGATCACCGCCTAGCTGGGGGCATCCCGACCTCCGCATTACAACATTACCGCAGGGCTGGTGGTGTTGCGGTAGCGCAGTCAAGGCAACGGCATTCTTCGGCTCAAGGAGAGAGCCTAGAGCCAATGCCAGATGCACTGCTGCACCTCCAGCAAGCCAGGTGCACTACTGCTGTGCATCATGTCATGCATGGGAAACAGTGCGTGCACGGACATGGGTGGCCTAGGTGGCACAACATTGATATTGGCCACATGGGCTTGTTTGCCCTGGGGCCCTGTTCTGTGGCCCTTTACCTGCCTTTCTGACAGGCAGATCGTAATACACAGGGTGGTGCCAATGCCGGCAATGCCACCATTGACCGTCGCTGTTTCCACTGCCACAGGAGCTCAGATCTTGGCAGGGGCAGTGGTCTGAATGTGGTTGCCCCAGCTGCATCACAATCTAGCAGTCAGACCGCCAGAAAGTGACGATGTTTCCCGGACTACCAAGGTCATAATCAGGCCCTATGACCCCTTAAACCACATTAAACATAAAACAAATAACTACTACCTCCAAAAACTAATCATAGACTTTGATTAAGCCAAGATTCAAAGCATTTTGAAATTGGACCCCGACACAGCCATACAAGACTGTTACTATCATTACAATCAAAGCATATGGAGACACCTCCAACAATCTGCACTAAGGTTCAATTTATGACCTTGCAGCAGAGGGGTGGTGTGGCCGTGCAAACCGCTGTTGCACCACGCTGTCAATGGTCGCTGTCACCCGCCCGCCAGATTACTACCTTTCAGTGCTCTTGCAGGTGGGCATTGTAACGGTTCCCCCTCCGGTGCCCTTTAAAAGGCAGCAGTTCCTTTTAAAAAGGTACCACAATGGGAACACCTTACAAGATTCCTGCACAGCATGCAAAAGTCCATGCCGTGCAGGAACCTATGTACATGCACACAGGGCGGCACATGTTATGCCCCCCTGTGTCCATCCACATATATTTGAGGCAAAGGGGATCCCTGTAAGGCAAACAGTGGATCCACCACCGCACCACCGCGAGTATGGCGGTCCGAGGACCACCAGACTTGTAAAAGGGTCCTGAGCGCAGAATATGCTACAAACAGCAGATTTGCTTTCAAATCAAAAAACATGATAGCCCTAGCCTATGTCCCTGTCACAGATGTAGCTAACCACTACAATATACTAATAAAAGGCCCTTTCTATCAATAAAGTCAACCTAAGCCCCCTTATGGACTATTTGGAAGACACTTGGGTTGGCAGACTGCATTGTTCACCACACAGACGGCAACCCCAATTCCAAATATCATGGTGGAATGTTGACAGGGCTGGGATTCTTATCTAGATTCTTACCTTATCAATTCTCCAGAATCCCAATACAGGTCGACTGGACCTTTTTGTCTGCTAAGAAGTGTAGAGGGGAGGTTTCCAAACTCATAATTAAACAGCTTTGCAAATCGACAATCAAATTCAATTTAAAGAGCCACTGACTACGAACTGAAGTTAAGAATTTATTACAAAGCCAAAAATAATTGGACATACAAGCACCTCAACAAGAGGTTCAAGATATAAACTGGCACTAATACAAACATAATCCTACGAAGGAGTCTCAGACGACTCAGAATGAAAAGCAAAGTCAATTCTAGGAACATCAGGCATCCAATTACCATCCCTATTTGAAGTCTAGATTGCATTTACAAAACGAAAGAAAAGGTTAATCTGTCTCTGCACTAACTCTAAGGTGACATCCCTACTTAACAATTCCCTTCAGACAAGAGTAAAGGTGTCAGCCATGAAGACTCCCTAAGAAGTGCATTCACGTTCTCAAATAAGTAGACTGAACTAATGAGCTCATTCTAAGATGCTCCTTCCTACACCCACATCTGCCCTAAGTTCCCTCAGTGCTGTCTAAGTTGTCTACATCCTGCTCTAGCAACCTCCTGACAAAGTCTGCTTTCCACCCTTGGGGTCTGTCCCTAATGCAAAACTCCGAAAATCGCAGATATGCCCAGGGCACACCACTCTGGGCAGGTGTTGGTCTTCAGATTTTTCCAGCATGGAATCCTTCCATCCAGCGTCCGTTGAGGTGTCCTTGGATCCCATGCACCTTCTCGCAAAATGTTGCAGATGAACATTCCTCTGGCACCTACTCGTCCTCACTCCTACCGGCCTAACTTCCAAACAATGGATCTTTCTACCTAATAAGCTCAGTGGCCTTGCACCTGCAACTGAAATACATGAGAAGCAACCTTGTGCACATCCAAAGTTACAATTCTATATTCACTGAGAACAGCACCCTTCCCAACCAGCAACTATTTAACAAGAATAACCAATGCTAACTAAAGAAATTACAGTTAGGCCTCTACTGGCTTTTCTTCATGACCCAGGCCTTTATGCGTTTAAATGCATTTCTAAATGATTCTACATTATAAGCAGTGCACTCTATTCCATTACAAAAGACATCATTACATTTCATTTCTAAACATAAGTTCTTTTCTACATTGAAACATCACGTTCTATCTCCTACACGTGCAACTCGTAATATGGCACATTTATTAATCCTACAATACACACGTTTAGTAGCATTTCTACATCATCTAAAGCATTACACTCCTGTTAAGGCTCTATATTAATTTGCAACGTTATGAATACATTGATTACACATTGCCCCAATTCCCAGCCTACTGTTATATCTCTAAAAACACACATTAGTATACCCTCTAAATATGCGGGTGCTGACTATGGGAGATATGATGTACCCCTACAATTTTCAAAATGACATGGCGCTCTCTCAATGTCTATGACAGCACCCTAGCACAGTAAGCCAAAACAAACAACGCAGTAGAAGAATGGCACAATGCTTTCCAATCCACACTAGGCAGAACCCAATCCACACTGAACAAATTAATAGAAGTTTTACAAAAAGAGCCAAGCTTCCAACAACAATGAATGGAGCTATATGTTACCAAATTGCCCTTAAACATAGCAAACAAACCAAAAGAACGTGCAAGATGCTACAATCTAAAGGTAAAACCTTCATTAATAACAAAAGAAATAATTGCCAATAGCCAATCTTAAAATAAATAATAACCTACCCAAGTCAAAAAACGTATCACAAAATCTAAGCCAACTTGACAAATCATTTATTTAAATAATAAATCTAATATTTGATTACATCAGTTTAAAGATTTAATACAAATCTAAAGTTAAAGATTGACATAATAAAATAATATATATTATGTGAATAAAAAATGTAACCATCACCAACTAAAAAACAAACGTAATCCATCACACAAAATAATTACAACACATAAACCACACAATTCAAAATAACAATCACATTATATTAACACAAACAATAAAAGATAACATTTCCCACCCAAAAGAAAACAAAATAAAAAAGATGTACAGTTGGGCAGCTGCAGATCTTCTACTGTACCCATGTAACGGAAAATAGTAATTTACCAAAAACGGGAACAAAATCATTCAAAATGCCCCAAAAAATGCAAAAATAAAATGAATCCCAAAAAGATCCCTCAAAGTAATTCAAAGTATGTAGAAACATTAACAAATCTCAAAAAGTGTTTAAAAATAGAAAAGAAACACTCTAGGAAACCCCCCCAAAAAACAGAAACTCTCAATGGCCATAGGACATGCTCGCAGACTAAAACGTATAAAGACATTTTTTAAAATACTGCAAAACACTGAACAATCCCAAAAATACATATGTATCACACTTAATCATCAAAATATAGGTAACTTATACCAATTTAACATAACATAATGATATGTAACTGAAACAGTGTATGAAAACCAAAAACTACAAACTAGTAAAAACGACTACTTTTAATACATCTATAAACACAACCAATCCACAAACAACACTATAAATACCTCCTAGATCTCCCCCCTAACTCATCCCCTACCCTCAAAATATAAAAGGAAAATACTTTAAAAATGGTTTACCTGTTACGACGAACAGCAGCATCTTACTGCGACCTAGTTTTGAGAGAATAGCCTAAACATAACACAAATGAGTTACAAAATCAATGTTAACAAATGACCTCTAAATGAAACTAAAAAATACTATTTCCCGTAGACCTGGATAGGAAATTATGTAAAGATGTTGAAAAAATGTATGAAAAAATGTAAAAACAAAAACATGAAACATGTAAACCATGTATAAAAGTGTTGTAAAAAATGTTTATATTGTAAAGTATACATTAAATAACAGTATAAATTATATATAATTATTTATTATTTACAAAAAAAACTTATCAAATATTGTTTAAAATAAGCATATAACAAAATGTATGAAATGACAAAAAACTTAAACAATGGAAAAGTGGAAAATGTACAACATACTATAGCAATTAAATATAATTTGCATTTTTTGTTTAATGTTTTGAAATCATTTAACATGTTTTATTTATATCACTATAAAAATGTTTATTTCTAAATGTAAATATTTCTGTTTAAAAACATAAAAATATACATTAAATAAACTTTGAAATACAAAGTAAAATGGAAACATTGTGTCACATTTTTTTATTTGATGAACAACCTGCTATAATGATATTATTGCTCCCAAACACACAACTATTTTTTATTATATTTCAAAACACCAACAATACAAATAAAATAACTCAAACTATTTCTAATACATACAAATAAAATTAAAACAAAGGAATTTGTTGTATTTAGATGTGCTTGTTAGATGCACATCTTCTAGAACCTCACTGTTGTCATGGGGCTCGGGGTGTTCCAGTTCTTTGTTGGTCAGTTGGTACCTCTCTGTGTTAGCGAGAGGAGTGGTGGCTCGTTTGTCATATAATAAACATATGAACCTACAATTGAAGTCTTCATCTTGTGTATTTTAACAAGATACAACATTATTTTAGCGACGAGGACGAGGAGTCCTGGAACTACGAGCCATTGCAACGGGACGATTTTTCTTTTTTTAAACGTCTGCAACGTGGGATTTAACTGTGGTTTTTCGGAACAAAAAGCGGATCTTATAGAAGGAAAAATAAACTTCTCCTACCTTCTCCAGCTGTAACCCCTCTTCTTTCCTCTCCAGCAGCTGTCGTTTATAGAAGGGAAAATCTATGGTTTCCCCAGCGGCTGTATCAGCTTTGTTCGTTGAGAGGTGAGGAGGTCGAGGGGTGGGTGCTCCGGATTCTTATGTGTTGCTGGATAGCTGCGGATCTCAAGGTGTCGTCGTAGCGCTGAGTGACAGTCCTTTGCACACGTTGACGGAAGTGAACACTCTTCATCGATCAAGCTCTTTCCTCAACGAGCTCCATAGAAAAGTTATGACATGGTAGAATCTACACTGGGATTCGGTGAACCGTCTATGCATCATCCTTTCAGCAGCGCGTCCTTTCCTGTCCGTCGTTGTGCGTGTGCATTGCGCGTTCGACGTGTGGAGGTCGCGTTTTCTAATTTATTTGGCTGGTGGTTGAAAGCTGATCCTTGGCGGTGTTGGAGCCATTTTTGGGGGTATTTATCGTGGAGTTTGACACCGTCTGATAAGTAAGGAGTTTTCCTTTTTCTGGCACGAAGTACTCTGTGATAAAGGATTGTGTACTGTCTTCAGGAGCTTCATAAGTACTAAAGCTGTACTTTTCTTCTGGACCTTCATTAGTACTAATACTGTAAACCGGCGAACTGTTTTTTTTTTGGTGTGCAAGCTGTCTACAGGACATTTATTGGATTTGACTTCTATTGGGTTGCTGTTGCTATTTGTATATATATATATATATATATATATATATATATATATTATTTTTATATTAAGTGCCTTTTTGGGTGTTTGTTTTTGCTATTTTGTTTAGGACATCCACATGTTCTGAACAACCATGCAATCAGTAAATCAACCTCCTCCTTTTCTGGAAAGTCCTGGCACACCAGAAATACAATGGAGGCAGTGGTTTGACGCTTTTGAGACCTGTATTGGTGCTATAGGTGCATCACAATATAGAGCTGAGAGAAAAAAATATTTGCTTTTGAACTGTTTGGGATTTGAAGGAAGGGAGGTGTACAAACATTTACCTGATTTGGTACTTGGTGAAGGTGAAGTACTTGATGAATATCAGGAAACTGTTAAGAAACTTGTCATTAAGTTGGATGTGCAGCCAAATTTGGGCGTGTTAAGGCATACATTTTTTAAGAGAGCACAACTTCAAAGTGAGGATGTTGATTCGTACTTAAGTGCTTTACGTAAATTGTGTGCTGAATGTCAATTTGGTGAATTTCGTGATCAGTTGGTTAGGGATCAATTTATTGCACATTGCTGTGACAAACATATACAGCAAAAGTTACTCACGATGGGTAGTCCCACGCTTGATGAGATCATAAAAGTAGCAAAGAGTCTTGAACTAGCTCAAACTTCGATCAAAGAATTAAGTGCTACTAGTATTAACAAAGAAAATGTTAATGCTGTAGTTTCCTCTGTGTCTAAAGTTAGCAATCCTAGGAGAGAAAAGATTAATAAAAAAGGTATTTAAAAAATATATATATTTGCAACAGATGTGGTTATTCTCCACATAGTAAAGAAAATAGGTTTTGTCCGGGGAAGAATGCCAAATGTTACAAGTGTGGCAAGGTTGGTCACCTGGCGAAAGTTTGCATGTCTAATGTGAATAAGGCTGAAAATTTCAATTGTGTGGTGGATGATGAGCAAGTTTCTGAGAATTATATTGTTCAGAATTTCAAGGACATGATAGTTACTGTTACGGATGATGGGGTGGTGTCAGGTGATCTTGCTGAATGCGTAGATCCTTATGTTGATATTTTGGTTGGCGATGTGTGTTTAAAGCTTCTTGTGGATTCAGGAGCTAGGATTACCATGATTACTTATGATTTATTCATGGAATCCTAGGAGGATAGGAAATTGTTTCCTCCGGATAGAGCACCTGTTTCTTATGAGGGACGCAAGATTGATTTGGAAGGCTACATCAAAGACGTTTTGGAATTTAAGGGAAGGAAGATACATGGTAAAATGTATGTAGCTGTACGTGGTCTGAACATACTAGGTTGGTTCCATCAGGGGCTTTTTAGCATGGTGTTGAGACCTGGGACAAGAGAACAGGTGTTAGTTGTCCAGGATCTGCCTGATCCGTTGTGTCTCGAAAAGGAATTTCCTGGTGTTTTCTCTGATTCCCTTGGTAAAATTGCCGGATTCAAACATAGGATCATAGTCAAGGGTAATGCGGTGCCGGAGAAACACAAGGTTAGGTCTGTTCCTTTTAGTTTAAGGGCAGATTTTAAGGCTGAATTGGAAAGGTTGGAGAAAAGTGGAATTATTGAGCCTGTTGAGTCTAGTTTGTGGCTTAGTCCCTTGGTGGTTGCGCGCAAGAGGAACGGCTAGATTCGCCTATGCATTGATCTCAGGAGTCTCAATAAGGAGATTTGGGTGGATGCTCATCCACTTCCAAAAATAGGAGATCTATTAGAAGAGTTGAGAGATGCTCAGTGGTTTTCGAAAATCGACTTAGCCTCAGCATACCACCAAATCTTGTTGGATGATGGGTCTAGACATTATACTGCCTTCAATTCTCGGTTTGGAACATTCCAATTTTGTAGGATGCCTTTCGGGCTTGCTTCGGCGGCCTCCGGCTTCCAAAGAGTTATGCAGTGTGTTCTTAAGGACATCAAGGGAGTGGTTATATTCCAAGATGATGTTTTTATTTTTAATAAGTATTTAGAACATCATGATTTTACTCTCAGGTCAGTTCTTAAGAAGTTTGAAGAGAAAGGGATTGTGGTGAAGAAGAACAAGTGTGAGTTTTGGAAGATGGAAGTGGAGTTTTTAGGACATTTGGTTTCTGGTGATGGTGTTTCTCCCAGACCTGGTTTAATAAAAGCTGTAGTAGATTGCCCCATTCCCAAGAATAAAGATGAGCTACGATCGTTTTTAGGCTTATGTGAATTTTATTCACGGTTCATTCCTGATTATGCTACCAAAATGAAGTCTCTTTCCAACATGCTCAGGTCAAGTGTAGTTTTTGTGTGGAATGATACTTGTCAGCAAACATTCAATTTGGTTAAGTCAGAAATGGTCAATGCTAAGACCTTAAAGGCTTATGATCCCAATGTTAGTTGTACTATCACGGTTGATGCGAGTAATTATGGGTTAGGGGCGGTCCTTACCCAGAAATCCGATGAAAAGGATGTCACCATCAGTTACCCTTCTAGAGTGTTAAGAGATCCTGAAGTTATTACTCGGTGATCAAAAAGGAATTATTAGCCTGTTATTGGGCATGTGAGAAGTTCAGGACCTATATCTGGGGAAGGAAATTCATCATATAGACTGATCACAAACCTTTGGTTTATATATTAAGTGGTGATTGGATTAAGTATGCCACACCTCGCATTGCGCGTCTCACTACCAAGTTATTGCAATATGATTTTGGAATTAATCATATTCCTGGGAAAGAGAATGTCACCGCTGATATGCTCTCGAGACTTCCTTTGGAAGATGACGAACCTTTGGACTTGGATGAAGATAGAGAAGACTGTTTTATAGCTGCAATTGATGCTGTAGACAATGTTGAGCGCCGTGAGAATGAATGGAAGGATGCAGTGAATGCTGATGTCATCCTTAATAAAGTCAGGGAGTACATTGTGGGGGGTTGGCCAAAGGAAAAAAATTTGCATTTCAATATTCAACCCTTTTGGAAGGTTTCTGAAGATTTATCCATAGAAGATGGTGTTGTCATGAGAGAGGGCAGGTGTATTCCACCTACCAAGTTACGCATAAAATTGATAGATTGTGCGCATGATGGTCATCTTGGAGTTACTATGATCAAGAGACGATTGAGATTACATTATTGGTGGCCGTCCATGGATAATGATGTTGATGAAAGAGTCAAGGAGTGTTCTGTTTGTTCTGGTGCTGAGAAGGGTTTGAAGGTTATTACTCCCCCTCTCCAACCTATTCCTTTTCCTTCTAAACCATGGTTGAAGGTGGGTATAGATCTGGTGGGACCTTTCAATTTTCTTCTTTATCATCTTCGTTTTGCTTTTGTTTTAATGGATTTCCATAGTAAGTGGCCAGAAGTTAAGTTTTGTGCTAATCCCACGGCCAACAGTGCCATTTCATTTCTAAGAGAAATTTTCATGAGGGAAGGATTTCCTGAATCTTTAGTTTCTGATAATGGAGTTCAATTTGTCAATCATGAGATGTGTATGTTTTTGGCTGAATCTGGTGTGAAGCATTTGAGGAGTTCAGTAGGGCATCCTCAAACCAACGGTCTTGTTGAGAGAATGAATCGTGTGATTGTGGAGTGCATTAAATGGGCCAAGAATAACAATTTTGATGTGGGAAATGCTGTGAGATCAATGTTATGGTTTTATCGGACGACTACACATTCCATTACCAAAATTGCTCCGTTTGTTTCTCTCAGGGGTAGATTACCTACTTCTACTCTTTATCTGGCTTGGTTGTTGAGAACGTTTTCCCCAAAAATTTCTTGTGGCATTGACAATGCAGTGTTAGTAACACGTGTTAAGAATGCTCAAAACAAAATGGCTGACAGATACAATGGTAAAAAATCGACAAAAGTAATTGATGTTTTGCCTGGTGATATGGTTCGTATCAAAAATTATAGGTCAGTTAAGAAAGGGTGTGATACCTTTGGTGAAGCGGTTCGTGTTCTGAAGGTTTGTGGTAATGCTGTTTTGGTTGAAGGTGGACATTGGTGGAATGTTGGAAAAATTGTCAAGGTGAAAGGAAGAAATGACAATTTTACATGTCTGAATAGTCCTATGTTGGAAGTTGCTCAAGCTATTGGTTCCAAAGGTTGTGGGTCACATGATGTTCCTTCTGCGAGTGAGATGAACTATCCCGTGAGAAAATCTGCACGTGTGACCCGTCTTCCTTGGAAGCTACGTTGATTATTATTCGCTATGCATTTTTGGTGGTTTGAGATTTAATGTCCTGTATTATGGGTTTTTTTGTGCTCCTATGTTCCTTTTGTTTTTTCTCCCATGTTTATTTCTCTTCTATGGAATATTACTTTTGCTATTAAAAAAGAGTGAATGTTGTATTTAGATGTGCTTGTTAGATGCACATCTTCTAGAACCTCACTGTGGTCATGGGGCTCGGGGGGGTTCCAGTTCTTTGCTGGTCAGTTGGTACCTCTCTGTGTTAGCAAGAGAAGGGTGGCTCGTTTGTCATATAATAAACATATGAACCTACAATTGAAGTCTTCATCTTGTGTATTTTAACAAGATACAACAGATTTCAAACTAGAATTATATATTTTTTAAATAACAATTCAACATAATCAATTTTTAAGAAAGTGTAGGAAACTAAAGGGGTGATGTTTATTTTCTCACTCCAATCTAAACTAATCTGGGAAAAGTGTTGGACGTAAAAGGGTGCCATTTATTTTTTCTACTCCAACTGATACAAATTTAGGGAAAATGTTGGACACTAAAAGGGTAATATTTACTATTCCCACTGAAATCTCTACCAATTTGAAAACAGCGCTGCACACTAAAAGAGTGAACAGTACTATTCCCCCTTCATTCTAAACCAATTTGAGGAATGTTTTGGACACTGAAAGGGTGTCCTTTAAAATTGCCACTCCAATCTGTACAAATTTGAAGAAGGTGCTGAGCACTAAAAGAGTGAACAATACTATTCCCACTCCAATCTAAACCAATTTGGGTCGGTGTTGGTCACTAAAGGGATCACATTTACTATTCCCACTCGGTTCTAAAACAATGTGAAGAAGGCCACCCACACAAGTAGCCTTTCAAACCTGTCTCAGGTCTGCCATTGAAAGGCCTGTGTGTGAGGTGTACTGCCACTTCGACATGGCATTTAAAACCACTTACCAAGCCTTAAACTCCCTTTTTATTAGACATAGGTCACCCATAATGTAAGCCCTAGGTAGCCCTAAGAGCAGGGTGATGTGTAAGTAAAAGGCATGACGTAATTTTAAGTTGCACATGTCCTCGTAGTGACAAACAGCTGAATTAATTTTTCACTACTGTGAGACCTACTCCTCTCATGGACAAGCATTGGGAATTTCTTAAAACACTTTTAAGCCTTAATTCCTGACTAAAAAGGAGTAGCTAAATCATGTTTCATATCTTTGGAATGGTCATGATAAATTCACTTACGTGGTAAAGTTGGATTTGACTTTACTATTTTAGAAATACCACTTTTAGAAAGTGAACATTTCTCTGCTCTTAACCTATTTTCTGTGTGCCTGCAGCCTGTTTCCAAACCACAAACACAGGAAGGGTGGGTGTGACAGAGGACTCATCTGTATTCATCTGCATTGTGATAGTCTTCCTGGGCAGGAAGGGGGAGAGGGAGTCCACACTCACATTTGAATAGACAGTATCCTGTTCCCACTCAAAGTTCTGATTACCCCCCACAGATAGCCTACAGACAGGGCTGGGATGAAAGGGGATCTGTGCACTTTTCTGCCAACTGAGAATCCTACCCTTCCCTGGAGGCTCCCCTCCAGTCATGTGCCTCAGAAGTGGGTCGTGCAGAAGTTTGCTACAAAATCATTGCATTGTCACCCTTGCGCCAATCGTAATCGACGTATAGCCGTTCGACGCCGACACAGAGGCTATTCGGCGATAGTGATTTTACGGCCTGTGCGGCCCGATGGCGATGCTTCACACGGCACGATGACGATGCATTGTCTGCATCGCAAGGAAGCTCGATGACACTGCACTGACCTGAATGCATGGAAAAGATCAATGCATCGTGCCCTCAGCATCGACGCTGTGGCCCATCCAAAGTACTTTTTCAGCAGGAACTGCATGAGTCTCGTAGCTGACCTGCCCTCCATGCTGGTCGACCTGAGCTTTGAATTTATCCTGGTCCCTCGCAAACTCAAGTAACCTTTTAGCGTTATTGACTTCAAAGCACTGTTTTTGCATTTATTCTTTAAAAATTCATATTTTATCTTTTACTGATTGGCTTTTTGTCGTTTTGATCTTGATTTACTCAGATAAATATTCTCTATTTTTCTAAACCTGTCTGGAGTCTTTCTTCAGTGTTTCCATTGTGTTACTGTATCTGTGTGTGTGTGTGTGTTGCACACATAATTTGCACATTTACTCTTAAATTAAGCTTGCCTGCTCTGTGCCAAGCTACAAGAGGCGAGCACAGGTTAATTTAAAGTGTGTATTTAGCTGACCCTTACTCAGATTGTTATCCCTACTTCAGCAAGGTGGAAACCTCTGCCAACTAGAGACCCAATTCCTAACGTGGGCATTGCGGGAATTCAGCTAATATGTATAAAACATCTAGCTACTCATTTCATTTAGCGATTCCTGTAGGTTGCAAATTGACCTACCTCATTAATATTAATATTAATAGGACCCCCTAGGTAAAATCACAGGGATGGTGAACTGCTAGGGTCAGCAGACCACCATGTCTGATTGCTTTTCAATAAGCAAAATTTTATTTTAAATGCATCCAGTTTTCATTCAAGGAAAACAGTTGGCGTTTAAAGTAGGACCACAGCCTGCTCTTAAAAAATGTTTTCGCCATCATTCCAGGGGGTAAGGTGTCCCTTGGGGACCCCTTCCCATTTGCAAATGGGTTACCACCAACTTAAAGTTGGTGGTAAAATGCATATGTTTTGCAACTTCATTCGCAAAACATTTATACATACCACTGCAAATCGGTATTTGGAAAGGACGCTTTAAACACACTACTTCCAAATACTGAATAGCAAACCCATTTCGCGATTCAGTAACAGTCGCAAAGTAGTGTTCGATACCTAGGAAAGAGCCTTTTTTGAGTTTGCAAATGGGCCTATTCTGCGAATCAGCCTGTTTGCGAATGCAAAATAGGTTCATACATGTGGATCTTAGATTTTTTTGAAAAAACTATGGTCTTTGTCTTGTCTATGATAATTGTAATACTATTGCTCTCACAATATGCTTAAAGGGTGTTAAGTTTTCACTGCAAGTCAATTGGTGTATGGTCCATGAGGATAAGGTGGTCAGCATGCATTAGGTACAGGACATACTGACCTTACCTTTTGGGTGAAAAGGAATTTGTTGTGTAAAGTTAACCTGGGAGTCTGAATTGAAAAGACTAAAAAAGAAGGGGGCTAGGAGACATCCCTGATGCAATTCGTTTTTAATAGTGCTTCTCTCTAATAGAGTACTGTTCCCATCTAGGTCTACCTAGATCCAATTTTGCAAGTGGAGCCTTTGAATTGATGACAAGCGCGCTAAGAGAATATTACTGTCTTTATATTTCTCCCACAATATTGAACAGCCAACCAGATCAAAGGCGGCTTGAAAGTCGACAAAGCAACAACATAGCTTGGCAACTGAATGTATTGATTGCCGAGCCGCCACCCAAAGGGCCAAGCACTGGTCCACCGTGCTATAGTTTTTCCTAAAGCATCCCTGTTTTTAGGTTTCGGCTACCGTCCCACTGCTAAGCAGTGGGCGGAGCCGAAATCTTTTGTTAGTAGTATAGGGGCCTGAACACGCCCCTCTTCTTCATTGGCTGGCCTCGTAAATGCTGGCCAGCCATTGGAGGAGAGGAGCGTCACTGAGTTCAGGGCCCGCCTTGACGCGATTCGGGGGCGTTTCTGGGTCTTTTTTTAAGCCCCGCCCCTTTTTGCCTTGTGTCCCGGGCCGCGCTGTGATTGGCTGCCGGCCCGGGACACCCCGTGACGTCATTCCCCGGGCCGCGCTGTGATTGGCTGCCGGCCCGGGACCTGACTTGTCCTATATTCAATAAATTTGTGCTGCGAAGGCTTGTTATTTCTGTTTGTTTCCTCTTTGTAACGCATGTAATCCTAAGTCCTTATGTTTTTCAACTGGTTCTTATGTAAAGCGCTCTGACACCTTCGGGTAAAGTTCGCGCTATATAAAATCGCATAAATAAATAAAATAAACTTATACCCATCCCAAGATGGACGTGACATCAATACGTTTGCGCGCGCTTCATTCAAAGAGTGGGCATTTTCTCTTGCATGTTCATTTGAGTAGTCTGTCGTTTGTGTTAGTGACCTGCCCTGCACTTTGTCCCGTCTGACCCACCCATCTCAGGCAGTGTGAAGGAGCAACTCCTGGTACAACTACGCTCGGGAAGGCTGCGATACAGGTGAGTATAAGGAGGGCATAGGAGTAGGGGGCGTGTGCTTTGCGTGCCGGAGGGGGCCACTCCTGCTCGTTATTGGTAACTATGCCAGGGCACCCTGATCTTGAAGTAAGTTACCCGCACACCTGAACTGTATCGACATAGGGCGATTCTTCCTGTTGCTGAGACGCTGCAGCTAAGGACCGTGCGAAGCCATTACTGCTCTTGTGTCTGTACCTCCTGAAGCTTCAGCACCTGACCTTGAAACACGTCAGTCACGCACATTTACTTTATTTGAGCGAAGGCAGTGTGATGACCAAACCGTATTATAAATTGCGTGTTGGTGCTTGGTAGCCGTAAACTCTCTGCTATGGATTCCTTCTCGCTGGCGTTCATATATTCACTGTAGGCCATTGAAGTTGTGTGGACAGACACTTTAAGCTGGTTCAGGACGTGCCTAAGATTTAATCATTCAAAACAAGGATGCTTCCTTAAGTATATCCTAATTTTTCATTTGTTCTCGGAAATACCTATAATCTGGGCGCATTCCGGTTAAGGCTTATCAGGCACTTCTTAGAAGAAACATCATCAAATGCAGTCCCGATACTGCTGTGCAGTTAACCTTTTAGTTTAGTTGAAATTCAGACTGGGAAATGAATTCTTGCAGCTACCCCGGTTCAGTGCTTTGAAGAAAAGCTTGTCACAATGTGTCTTTATTGTATCACTTATTGCAACCACGTGCATTTAATATACAGCAGGAACGGGTATATTGTTTCACGTTGCATTTTTTTGTACTGGTTAGTGCTTTACTTGCATGTTAATACACCACATTTACCTTATCAGCTCAATAAACAATGTAAAATTATTCCGCCCCAGAATCTCGAGATTGCTTAGCCGGAAGTATTATGTTTTACACATGCTTGGCCTGGTGCCATGATAAGATGTGGTTTCTCTACTCACTCTTGTTGGAGCTTCCCTGCTAGCAATGGCCTAGGTCAGGCTTTAAGTGGGATGAAAAAAACTGGCGGTCTCTGAGGGGCGTGGCCAATATAATTAAGGGCGTGGCTTAAAATACTAAATTAGAAATCTCTACTTAGCGTTATGTGCCCCCGACTGGTATGTTGCTGATTCTGTCTTTGCATCCAGATCTATAACACAAGTAACATGCCACCTGCATCGAGCCAGGGCTACTGGCTTGATCAATGGTTGTTGCATAAGATGATTAAGCAGCAACAATGGCATTTTATATAAAAAGTTAAAATGCTTCAGTTCTGAAATGAGACTGATATAACTGTAACAAAACCCTTTAAAGATATATGAAAGGTGGTATTGGTGCCAAGTTAAGATTTGTTTTCCCACCCCGAGGGTGAGGTTATAATGGAGAGCCCGAAAGTGACCCGCCTCAGCACCTGCTTCTTAGAACTGCCCATGTTGAGCACCGGCAGGACTTGGCCCACTTAAAGCCCAGTCTAGGTGTCATGCTGTGACATGGTCCATCTGCTGGGGTGATGCATCAATTGGGTGTCCGCTGGCAGGGTGATCCTACGCCCCAGAGATGGTGCTGGGCAAAGATGTGAGCTGCCGGGCTCTTTAGAACAGTTCCTTTTGGCCCCGTGACCGTATGATGCTGGATGTCAAACGGATGCCGGGCTCTGTGCCCCCAAATGCGAACTGCCGGAAAGTGCGAGCTGGGTGATGGTGATCTGTGTCATTGTTGGCTCAGCACAGGTGCGAGCTTCCTTCCGGATCCTCGCTTCTCTGCTCCGGGGCAGGGCGGGCGGTGTCGGCTCTTCCGTGGGGTGGTCCGAAGGCGTGCGCTCTTCGGCTCCGATTTCGGACCCTCGGCTCCTTGAGGGCAGCACCCTGTTCCCTGTGCGCGATACCGGTTTAAGGGCAGTGCCGAGATTCCGGTAAAACAGGCTTCCCTCAGTGTCGGGTGCGAGGAGAAACCCCTGCACGAACCGATGATTTATAACAATAGTTGGTTTATTGTTGTTGTTTTTTTTTTTATAATAGTGCACCTCAGACTTCTGCAGGTGGTGGTTTGAATACATTTTATGTGCATTTATTGCACAATTAAAGAACTCTTTGTCAGGAATTCTGCCAACGATAGGAGCGTTTTACATTGCAGGTAGGTGAGGTTTAAAATTTAAAATGGGGCACAGTTGCGGAGTTTTGGAAACGGAGACCTATATTTGGCTGTCTCTATCTTAATATTTCTCGATACCGCGAGTGCTTGTCATAAGGTGCTCCTTTGGCCTGGCTCACAGATTGCATTTTGAAATCCATTGCTTTGATCCAGATTGCGTTATCGGCGGCGTCTACACAGTCGTCCTGTAAAAGGTCACCTGTGGACTCCAAGGCCTTGGATGGCTCGTGCTCTCCTGTTGTGAGCTTGACGTCACGTGCACGTCTGTTGCAATGGGTGCTTGGCACCGTCTCTGTTCTCCATGTACTTGCATGGTTTGACTACCTATTGGCGGAAAGCTGCGCACAACTAGAGGCAGGCGATTGAGGGTTAAAACACGTGCCGATTCTTGGTACCACGCTACCTAGATTTGGTTTACCTAAATAAATATATAATTTTTTTTGAGGCACCACTAGAGAAGCTGTGTTTTATTTTTTCCTTCTAGCTATTTTTATTTTTTAATTGTACTCGCATTCTCTCCTCTGGGTGGTTGAATGGTGTGATGTTGCGTCTCTCTTTCCTTGGTCACAAAAAAAGGCTGCGCAGAATCAAGTTGATTCCATTGTTGCATCAGCTTCTGGGAGGCCGGCGGCTGTGGGAGCTCCCCTCCTGGGTGAGTGGGGCAAGGGTACAACGCTCAGATGCTGCACAGGACTCCTCCACGAGCGTCTCTGCCTTAGCCCGGGCGGCACTTCCCCCTGTGCCGGAAAGTGCCTGCCGGGTGACCTGCAGCAGTGACAGGCCGGCACATTGGCCAGCAAGAGGGGCGCTCTCCTTCCCACGAGGTGCCGGGGGCTCCCGGTGCTGTGGTCTGGCTGCTTCCCACTAAGTGCCCCGCGTGTAGCCTGCAGATGGCTAGCAGGCTCTTGAAATAAATCCAAAATGTATCAAAATTAGTGCCCAGAAGAACGGGAAAATGTAATGCTTGCTAAAATCAGGGCTAATCAGTGAATATTTCTGTCGGCCGTTTCACCTCGCGGACTTCCTGCCTTGAGGGACACCGTGCAGCCAAATGCTCGGAAAACAATAGGGAATCTAAAGGGGGGGGGGCTGGAGTGGGTGCAGAGTGCACAGGCGTAGCTTTCATTGACTCTCACACAACTCAGTTTTATGTTCTTCAAGAACATCCAGCTCCCCTTCGAAGTGCCAAGAAACGTGTTGCCATGTTCCACAGGTGGAAACTTCGCCCAGTAAGTGATCGGCGTGGGGAAGGCAGGGGGCGGGGGTGTGGGTTTGAAGTTGCTGCGAGCTGGGAGGGAACCTCTGCACTTGCAAGAATCAGCATACACAGGAGGAGGGCGGGGGGCAGAGCTGGGGGTTGCACGGACCCTGAAAAGTCTTCACCAGTAGCAGTCTCCAGGACAAAAGGGGGAAGGGACCGAGGCAGACATACCGAGTGACTTACCTCCTTATGGGACTGGGGCCTGTGACATGTTGGGTGGGTGTGTGTGGCTCTGGGTGGGTGTGTGTGGCTCTGGGTGGGTGTGTGTGGCTCTGGGTGGGTGTGTGTGTGGCTCTGGGTGTGTGTGTGTGTGGCTCTGGGTGGGTGTGTGTGTGGCTCTGGGTGGGTGTGTGTGTGGCTCTGGGTGGGTGTGTGTGTGGCTCTGTGTGTGTGTGTGTGGCTCTGTGTGTGTGTGTGGCTCTGTATGTGTGTGTGTGGGGGGCTCTGTTGGTGTGTGTGGGTCTGTGTGTGTGTGTGGGTCTGTGTGTTTTTGTATGGCATTTGACAGAGATTAAACTATTGGCATTGTAAATGACAATTCCATTTATTTATCTGTTTTCAAAACCAACACATAAATACAAACTTTGTCATTTACAATGCCAATAGCTCAAACTTTTCAGAAGGCGAAACCTTTGCATTGTAAATGCTTGTTTAGAGATGATATCTGCTCCAAAAGCCTAACTTTCAAGGTAAAGTAAAAGGGTTTTGGCATGTATCTTGGGTGCATTATTTAAAAGGAGATACGTTGGTAGTTTGCATGTTTAGGCATTTCTCCTTTCTTATGAATTGGCTTAATAACAGCACCGTATGAAGAATGTTAAGAATCAGGGATTTGGTCTGTATTAGAAACCCATCTGAAAAACGGACTAGGTATGTTTGCCTACCTCAGGGAATTGACTTTGAAAAATACTGCTGGTAGACTATCAGGGCCGCCTGCACGGAGGTGCTCCATTTTATCCATTATGTCGGCTACAACCTCTGCTTCCTGGGGCGTTAATAGCAGGGATGTCGATGTTAATTGGGTCCCTGACATAAGGGAGTAAATGTAGAAAGAAATGTTGGAGTGCAGAGTTCTGCCAAATTTGGCAGCTCTGTGCTCCGACATTTCCAAAATGCAGGGATGCGACATATTTTTAACAATATGGCACACCCCTGTGTTTTCCCCAGTATTGGAGCTACAATTAGTTCCCTAGCGTCAACACAGGCACCCTTGCACCATAATGCAAGGGTGCCTGCATTCCAGGGAATGATTGTTTATGAGTGGGAATGTGTCTCTTCCTGTACATAAACAATCAATAATGGTGATGTGTTACTTCTATGTGAGCTGCAGAACGCAGCCCACATAGAAGTAGCAAATCATCATTATTTAATGACTGTTTATGTGCAGGAAGGGACAAATAAAAAAGAAGCACACAAAAAAGCGAAAAGGAGTAGAAATAAAAGTATTTCTCCGTGTTGCACCAATATACCGCCTGCTCCTGCACGGCGTTAGTTTTTGGCACTGCCTCAGATTTTCACCTCCTTGTAATTCTGGGGCAGCACCAAAAATCACTTTGTAAATATGGTGCAGGGCATAACGCCACTGAAGCGTCACAAAAAGTGATGCTCCAGTGGCACTAGGTGCTTGTACATATGCACCGCGGTCTGCCGACACAGGTGAACATTTGGATAATTCGGAAACATAACCAGCCTAATGTAATTCGCTATTCTGGGCCTCAAGAGTACATGGGGAGACTGTTAGTTCTAAGTTGACCAATCGCCAAATCGTTTTAGAGTTGCCCTCCATTATAGCTACATTCATTAACTCTCATTGATGGTCATAATATAGATACTTCCTGCCTTAGGGTTTGGTACTTCCTTTTCAGTATTGTTAACTTGTGGTTTATTTTGTCAGTATAACTTTATATTGATTGAAAACGTGTCTTGTTTAAAGCTTTCCACATTATTACTTACTTGTACTAATCAACTTGCTTGAAATAACGGAAATGATTCTAACCATGTTTACCTCATGATTTAGGTCACTGAACCACCAGAAGGTGGCACAAAAGCTGTTTTATATTCATGACATGGCTGAGGTTATCGCAGAAAAATTGGAAGCCGGGCCCAGCCAAAAGACTGTAGTACTAGGAACAAAGTTGCAGACAAAATTAAAAGATGTATTGCACAGCTTAGAAACTTTGCATGGAGTTTTAAACTTCACAAAAGCTTATCTGTGGGTGTATTTGAATGAATGGTATATTTTAACATGGGGTATTATTTTAAGGTGCTGCCTCCATTATTTCATACCAGAGTGTGTTGCAGTACTTGTGAGTGGCCATGTGTGATGCTTAGAATACTCCAAGGTGGGGCTGGAGTACATTTACTATTTCTTAGAAATTGGGGAGCTTATTTAGCAGCCCTGTGTGCCACCGGAACGTCTCTTCTTGTGACGTTCTGGTGGCGCACTGGGCTTAGCCATATCTAAAAGGCCATGTAAAGCCGTACTTCATGGCTTTTCATGGCCCTGTAGATATGGAGTGAAGAAAAGTAATGCAAGATGCTGCGTTGCCTCACACTGCGATGGGGAGGCATTCCACAAGTGTTACAGCGGGTGTTCCAATGTAACACACATGGCATTTGACACATTCCCAAATTTACAAGAATATGTAAACCTGGGAATGCGTCAAAATCATACGCCTTCCCAGGAGAGGCACAACGAAGAGAAATGTATTTATTTCTCATTTTTTCCCTCTTTCTATGTGTGCTGCATTCTGCAGCACACATAGAAAGAGGGAAAAGCCTCCATGGATTATTTTTGTGCAGGAAGCTATCCGTTCCTTTAGTAACATCATGAGTGTAGTTTTTGATTCGTATTGGTCTTACTCTTTTGTGGCTGGGTGTTTGCAGTAAGTGGCCTGTCCCCCCTAAACCCTTGCCAGTAGATTTTCCATATCTAGACATCACTGTCTCTGGTCACTCCCACATTTACTACTAAGGCTCAATTGCTATGTCGGACGGACCGGAGTCCGTCTGACATCGCTCTGGAAATGGAACCAAATGACCTTCTGTCGTCAGTTCCAGTCCAGCAATTAGAATGCAACCATTCTTTGCTATGAGAGCATGCATTCCAAACAGAATGTATGCTCCCATAGAAAACAGCAGGGGGGGGCGTTCATCCATGCACCCAGTGGCAGGCACCTCAAGGTACCTACCACCTGGTGCAGAGATCAACAGGGGGGCACAATAGGTGCCAGCTAGGCCACCATTCATCCGTCTTGCACGCATGGGGGCCCGGCTGGGGTTCCCCAAATCTGTTTCCAAGTGTCTTTCTGTGCTGGAAAGGCCAGCACAAAAAAAGCAGTGGGAAACTGCCATTGTAATCTCTCAGTCGGAAAGAGCCAGCCAGGGGATTACTGCAGGGTTTCCGGATGGCTGACATGCTCTCCGAGCCCGTCAGAAGTCATTCGAAAATCCGAGTCTGATTCTCTTCCAGCTGAGTACATCGAAATGGCTTGGTTGAAAGGGAATCAGAACAGCAGATTACGATGCAGGCAGGAGGGCTCCAACTGACAAACGTAGCCCTTCCTGACCGCATCGTAATCGGGACCTATGTAGTAGTTTTACTTGTGTGGAGATCTCCCAGTGAATAGATAGGATAGATGTAGTTTTTGAATTGGGCCTTAAATGTTTTACTGTGTTCCAACTGGTGATTCTCTTCTTTCAATTCAGTTTCACAACATACAGCACTATTTGTCATTCAGCCTACCAATATTGCTTGTTTAAAAATTTGGATGCAAAGATCCATAAAACACAATACAGCAAGTAACTAAATAAACAAATAAATAACATCAGTATATCCAACATTTCATAAAATACCAATCTCATAGAACCACGTCCCACAATAAGATCAAGGATGAGATAAATTAATAAGAAGTGCAATAGTGTATAAAGGGATGATTTCAAAGGAGAGGGAGCTGTATCTAGAGTATAACTAGGCTGTCCAGTTTTAGGTTTAAACCTATAACTGATAAAACCTCACCTAAAGGACTATAGCCCTCACCAGTGCAAACATGTAAACACTGAAAAAGCACCTGCACTACCACAAACTAAATGGCATTCAAAAAAAGGAAAAGGAGAGTGAAAGAGTCATTTTTTTTCTTCCTGAAGGGACCAATACAATATAACTTTGTTATACAAGCTAGCTGCAAGAAAGAGTGGGCTAACATTATTCTGCTTGAGTTTTGTTGTTTAGAGATGTCACTGAAATTTAGTTTTTTCTTCCTTTTGCTTTTTTCAGTTTTGTGGTCTTTGGTCCAAAGATGCAGGGTTAAGAAGCATGTTTTAGGTCTTGTTTAATTATTTTACAAACTGTAGAGAATCAAGAAATAGCAAAATCATATTTGATATTTTGGCTGCATTTGAGTCTTTCACTGATAGGTAAAATAGTTGGTTTCAAAAGAATCTTTTTCAATATGTTTCATCACATTTACCCGCAGAAAATGGGTAAAATCCCTTGATACATTAGCCCCCAGTTTCTAGTGAATCAGTATTGATAGTAGGTGAATTGCCAACACCTCAGGCTTTAAACATTCAATGCAAGGTATTGTAACAAGTATATGTGAAAAGAGTGCAATCACCAAGCATCTGGGATAGTGGTGAAAACAAGACACCAGACTTTTGGAAAACATGGAACGCAGTGTCACTTGAAATGCTGCTGCAAAAAGGTTCTTTCCAAGTCCTAAAAAGATTGGAGTGATTTTGTTTGTATTTACAGTGATTCAGCTAGATATATGAAAAAGGTGTGTGATGACCTGTCACAATCGATACCTGAGCTGAAGTGCTTCCCTGTAAGAGATCCTTGCCAGTTCCTAGATGGAATGCTGAAAGTTTCTTTACAATCTTCAGACTTAATGAAGAATGCTATTGACTTTTTAGTCCATTCTGGTGCACTGTTTTTTTATGCGCAGGTACTAAAATGCAAATATTTCTCATTTTGTGCTTTGCGTGGCATCAAAGAAAGAGTCATCCCAATTGTGTTGACTAGCTGATAGTTCTCAATCCAAGGGGTTGTGAATGCTATATTATCCATGGGGGAACCGTTTACAGAATTTTTGCTGAGTAATGATGCCAAAGGCAGGAAATGTGAGGATCTTTGGTCGCATATTGTTAGTGATGTGAAAAAGTACACTGTTCTGCATTCTTAGATTTTTACATGAAAACATACCTGCTGTAGTGGACATAATTTAAAAAAACTAGTCTGAAAACACCCTTGTCTGCCAAGTGTTCAGCATAATTGGTGTATATGTGAAATATCTCCTTGAGAGTAGGCCAGGCGACACCTTTAGTGACTTTGGAACTGCAACATGTTCCATGTTCGAGTGCTTGCCACTTGGTATGCAAAGCAATGTTGAAGAGCAATTCAGGAACTTTTATTTTACAATGTATGAGAAATGGCTTGCAATGATGCATAAAAGTGTCCCTTCACCAATCATGGCATTTGAAGTCAATGAAACCTCACTTTGGTACTCTGTTCTAGATCCCTTCCATAAAGGGGAATTTTTTCTGTGGTTTCAAAAGTGGTGCTTCATTTTTGACCGCTTCAATAACCCTGAGGGCATAAACATCCAGTTCAATGCAAATGTTGCAGAACCTGCCCAGAGAATCACAATCTTCAAGTGCACCAGTATTGGCATGGAAAGCTATGTCAGTGGCCACAGTTAGCAAATTGTGTACTGGCTGTTTTGTCACTGCCCGTCTCAAGTGCTAATGTTGAGAGGGCCTTTTCACAGATAAAAGTTTACATGGGAAGGAAAGAGCGAGCGCACATGACCAAAGACTTGCTGAAGAAGTATTGTATGGTGTACTGCAATAAGTTTGATTTGAAAAAATGTATTTGGACTTCATACACTGTACATACATTGTCTATATACCATGCACTATCAGTGCAGAAAGCAAGCAACATTAAAAGCAAAACGTTCCATAAACACTGTAAAAACACAGTTTCTGTTGTTATTAATGGCACAGATATTTGTAACCACTGATAACCACTTTTTTCAGATATTATTATAACTTGAAAAGACTGAAAAAACTCCACCAGAATAAAAGTAATGAAGGAAGATTCGATATTGGGCATCATTGCTTGGGGACTTGACAATGCGCATACGAGTAATATAGGCAGCATGCTGATATTTTGTCACTCCAACAACAATGACCTCCCTCGGTCTGATCGTAAAGTGCGTAGTGTGGGGCATAATGGCGAAAGCCCAAAAGCTTACACAACAGCATCAGCCATTGTTTCTGCAGTCTAACATAGGCTGAGAAACAAAAAGTTAAAGTGATGGAGTTTCTTCCGCTGACTTGCATACGGGGCACACATTAGAGCTACAGCACTGTGCCTCCCAGTTTATGCAGAAGCTGTTTTACAGCAGAACCTATACTCCATTTCAAGTAGAGATGACGGGGAATGGAACCTTGGATAGTGTCCAAAAAAGATTCATATATGGGGGAGAGCTTAATGTCTAAAAACGAGTCAGTGAGGCTACCTGCTTTTAAACCTTTCAGATCCCTCAACCACAGAAACTCTTTCAGTTGTTCTTTGACCAGGGAGCGAGGGACTTGTTTTGCCGTGGCAGGGGTATCAAAAAGCAGAGGCAAGCCTTTCTCATACAGTGTGGTCTTAATATAGACAAACCTAGCAATCCTATTACAACCAGGTGATTGGAGGTGAGCCCTAATTACAGTTCCATATGATTCTAGTTCATCTATGGACCCCAGCCTAGGCCAGTACAAGATGAGCGACACTTGATAAGATGGTTTATAGGAACGATTCCCAGGTCCAGTAGTTGGAGGAGGTGAGGTGCACTCTGAGGATGGCTGTGAATGCTCTTCACAAACCTTTTTTCGGTTTTACCGAGATCATTCCCTTTGATGTGTCCCCATAATTCTACACTATTCAAGGCTGAGCTTTTCGCTTTGATGTTGTGGATCTCCACCGCTGGTTCTAGAGAATATGCATGGGCCGATATGCCCAGTTTGACTACGGTGTCAGCTTCTTGTTGAAGTTTTAGTGAACATCTCTTGATATGAGAGGACCAACTCATTTTATGATTCAGGCAAACCCCAAAATATACAAACTCCATCACTTTTCCTAGAGCAACGCCCAACACCCGAATACTTGCTCTAACAGATTTATAGCGATTAAAAGCCATACATTTCATTTTGTTCACGTTTAATTGAAGAACTCGCTCATTACTGAAGATTAAAAAGCGGTAAAAATCCTGTCTGCAGACCACGTGGGGTTTTGGAAATTAAGAGTGCGACATCTGCAAAAAGTAGCACCCCAAATTTATGGGGGCCGTGTTTGGGTGCATAATTTCCAGGGAAATCAAGTGCATGCTCTAAGTCGTTAATATAAAGAGTGAACAATGTCAGGGTCAGCACACAGCCCTGCCAAACACCAGTTTCAATCTTAAAAGGGTCCGTGAGCTCACCGCAGTTGCCATACCTGACTCTGGCAGGATTGAGTTCATGCAACCTGATAAGGACAGAAAGAATGTTTTGGGGGCCACCCATCTTTTCCAGAACTTCCCAGAGCTTGGCCCTAGGTATATAATCGAGAGCTGTCTTCAGGTCGACAAAGACCACATAAAGAGGACCCTTTTTAAGTGAGACTGTTTTTCCATATAGGGCACAGAAACAAAGTATTTGATCCACCGAAATGATCCTGTTTTTTAAGCCTGTCTGGAGATCTGAGAAAACTGAATGTTGTTTCCACAATCAATCAGTTGGTTCAATATGAGGTGGCAAAGTTGTTTCTGTGAGGTGTCGATAAGGCTAATAGGTCTGTAGTTCCCATGGTCTTCTTTGGGACCTTTTTTGTAAATCGGGACAATCTCTGCAGTCAGCCAGAAACTGCAGGATCGGGCCACCTGCAAGTATAAAATGGAACAATGCCTGAAAGTATGTGGCTCGGAACAAAGGTTCTGAACTGAAGAGGCCCCGGGGAGGGAATTGGGGTTGGGAGCTTTATGTGCTGGGAGTGACATTATTGTCACTATTACGTCCTTAGCATGGAAGGATAAAGGGAGACCTTCATCTGGGAGCAGACCTGGAACATTTCTTGAGCAGGCATACTCCGGGTTGGGCTTGGCTACGTACATTTTTGGGAAATTATCCACCCAGGTCTGGGGCTGTAAATTGCAATCAGCACTGGTAGTGGGATTCCGCCTGCCATGAGCCACAGTTCAGTTCTTCAGAAAGCTTTAACATCCCCTGCCTTAACTGCATCTACTCGGTCCTCCCACTTGTCTTGTTCCCAATTAATTTTGGCCTGGTTAAGTACCACCTTATGTTCCTTCCTAGCGTAATTATTTTTATTGCCTGTTTCCGTTTTTCAGACTTTGCATAAGGTTACCTCTAGAGTTCCTGCAGCTGGAATTGAACCAGGTACAATGGGATCTTTTGGATTTTGCATCCATCTTTGCTAATTAGGGCCTTAATGGAGCTAAAACAACTTTCATGTGATATTGCAATAGAATTATGAACTATACCAGATGGCTCGAAAGTGTACAATGCATCCAGGGTATCAGCCACCCATTTGTATATCTGGATCATCATTTTTGGGTCCTTAAAAACAGCCCCCCATTTTAGAGCCCTCTTGTTGTTGGAACTTGACAGAGCAACCGCAGAGTCCAGGGCAGCACTTGATGAGCACTCACTTAGAGATAGGTGGAGAGCATTATGGTCACTGTCACAGTGCTCAACAACTATCATGTCTATGAGGGATGGCCATAGCTGGAGGGACAGGAATATGTAATCAATACGGCTCTATTGCAATGCATGCTTAAAGGTGTAGGCACCACTAAGGTCTGAACGGGACCTACTGTTATAAGCCCTTAGACCAAAGTGAAGGGTTAGGCTCATAAATTGATCAGCAATGAGAGAGTATCTTGTGGTGGGGCGAAGGTCTTGCTGAGGGACCCCCCCATGCTGCATCATGGTCTCCAGTAAGTTTGGAGGGCTCAGGGTCGAAGGGTTCAAAGGTAGCATTGAAGTCTCCCGCAATGATTGCCCTATCATTTTGTGGGAGGGAACCTAAGGCTTTTTAAAGATTCCTAGAGTATTAGATACTCAGTTTACCCCACTGGGCCTGCTGTAAACATTAAAAACATACCAGGTGGGTCCACCCCCAGCAAGGAACAGACCCATAATATCTGTGGAATTTATATCTAGTGTCGTAATTTAGAGAGCTAAAGAATTTTTTAACCACACAATCAAGCCTCCAGCAGGCCGACCCCTACCACCTGAGGATGCTGGACAGAAAAAAGGTATTAACCTGGACCTGTACACTCGCCCCACGCACAATGTCTCTTGGAACATATAGATGTCAAACTTGTCAATGAAAGTCCCCACTCTGGATCTCCGGCTTAGGTTAAGTCCAGCTACGTTCCACGAAAGAATGTTCCAAATCTTTTGCTGGACCCATGAATTAGATGGCTACAGAGAGTGGTCATGATGTTGTGGAGGAATTGTGGTAACCGAAGTTGTCCTTCTAGGGGAAGATCCATATGATGAGCTGGAACCTCAGCAGACAGGATTTCCTGGGGCATTACCACAGGTGACAAGGTTCCGAGCAAAATAGGTTTCTCAGCAAGGTAAAGGGCAGGGATGATCATTATTGGTCTTACTCTCTTGTGGGTGTTTGCAGTAAGTAGCCTGTTCCTCCCTAAATCCTTGCTATTGTGTAGTAGATTTTCCACATCAAGACATCACCCGCTCTGGCCACTCTCACATTTGCTACTAAGAAGTAGTCTTACATGTGTGGAGAGAGATCCCCCAGTGAAAATATAGGATAGATGGAGGTGGAGATTTACACTTATAGGTTTGTCAATGAAATGTAGTTTGTATATTGAGCCTTAAATGTTTTACTGTGTTACAACAGGACCTTCTCTTCTTTCAATTCAGTTTCACAACATACAACACTTTATTTAATTCAGCCTACCAATATTGTTGCTGATGGTCTCTTCAAAAGTGTGTGATTAAAAGCTTGAAGTTCTGGGACCTCAAGAATAAAACTAGTGTTTCAATCTGGGCTTAAAGCCATATTAACTTCTAGTCATGTTTTAATGAGTCATCAATTAACTCATTTCAGAAGTCGCCACTTCTTAATTAAAGTAAAAATGACTTTTGGAACTGTGAAGCTGATCAGTATTTAAGTAGTGATGATATCTCAAATGATCGTGTCCTGATAATAATGCATCAAATATGTATTACATCAATTGGATCAATTTTCTTTTAATTTGTCCATTGTGTTTTTGCTAATTTGTGTTCAGCCCAATGTGGTTGATTGGTTGTGAATAACAGAATTTTTTTGTGTATTTCTGTTACAGCTGCACCTTCACTGAAAAACAAAAGAGAAAAAATAAATACGGTTAAACCTTTCTTTGTATTAAAGTGTGCTACAATTTGACTTGTGAGCCCTTTAATATAGGGGGTTAAACATGACATCACACATAAAATCTAGATTTAACTGATTAGATGAAGAGGATCATTCTTTGTAATTTGATTTTAGTTAGTCTTGGGAAAACAGGCACTTTATGTGACATATTGGTGGCATTCTTGGCAATACAGTTTCTGACCTGGGCATAAAATTGCCCTTACTCAACATACTGTGTGTTCATGAGGCCATTCTGTATATCTCAGTATTAAAAGTGGCACTGCAACCCAATTGACTTACCAGAAATCTTGGTAAATGTATATCAGCCATACAATACCACCATCAGGTTTTATATAGCACAGATAATAAAATCAGAGGACCAATGAATGTTGGTAGTAAAATACAAATTGATAATAAATGGATCAAGAATTCAAAGACGGAAAGGTTGCATTGGTTTAGCATCAATAAAAGCAGATTAAAATTCAACACTAGTACTACTCACGTACTACAAGCCTATGTGCAGAGGTCTACACCTCTACTGCTCCTATCTTTTCTATGTGGAGATCTCAGCACATGTACACTTATGTTTTAGTAGTTACGGTGAGAGGAGCAGCAGGGGGGGCATGGCCTGTAAACGTGGCCGACAGGACGTGAGCTCCTTAGCTCTTGGCCAGCCTTGCTGCAAAAACCTTTTTAATCCTGCAAGCAATGCCTTTTCCACCCTCTCCGTGGCATCGAGATCCATTGAGCTCCAGGGAACGGTGCCTTCCTTGAAGTGTTGCCCTGAGAGACCTGAGATATACTAACCACTGGGCCGTGGCCTGTGGAGCCCGGCATGGCAGTGGAAGTTCTCTCCCTGCCTTGAGGGGATGACGGACTGCGTTTGTGGCCTGAAGAGTGGCGACTGGTCGCTGGCATGGCACTCGCGGCCCTGCACCTAAGGTGCGGATTGCCAGGAAGAAGAGTGGACTCAATTGGCGACAGGGCCAGAGCTTCTAGACTGAGGAAGTCCTACTGTGTGCTGCTCACTGTGGGCGACTGGCCTGCACATACCTGAGAGACCAGCTTGAGTGCTCTAGAACTCCATCCTCTCCCCCCATCCTCCATCTTCTTGCAACAGATCCACGGGCGGTGGCTGAAGATGTGCTCCTGGACCGCCAGGGCCTTCTGTGGTGGATCCGGGGCATAACAGGCTCAGCAGCGGTTTCCCTGAAGCCGGGGCCGTGGTGGTGGGCTTCCGTTCTGCCTGGGTTGCCCTTGCTTCATTATAGAGCACCGGGGGCACTGTTGAGTGGATTGCCTGGATGCGGCTGAGTCTGTGAATTCAAGAACGGTGGCATCCTCATGTCTCTGCACAGCCGTCTCCTTTCTCCCGCTGCCGTTGGTGGGCTGAGAGCACCAGGGACATCGTGGGACTGGCCAGTGGTGTAACAAAGGCCCCCGCAGTGTGGGAGTGCCCCAAGCTCTGGCGGGGCCCCTAAGCACAATATCCTGGCGTCACAGCTCCGAACTGAGTCCAGAGCGGGCCCCTCAGCACAGTACCCTGGCATGACAGCTTCGGACTGAGTCCAGAAGGGGGCCTCTCCATGTAGCTTGCAGGGGGGCCCCTCAAGTTTCATTATTGTAATGGAACTAGCTGCTGCAGGTGGCTCCTGGAGGACGGCGTCCCAGACCGCAGGTGGGTGCAGTGATAGAAGTGGTGGGTTGCTGCGAGCCTCGAGGGACTGTGCTGGCTCTTACCTGGAGGGTACCTGCCGTTTTCAGGCTTTCTCCCCTGCTGAGGCCAACTGCAGATACTGGGTTTGATTCTGGGGTCTTGCCTTTCCACATCTGCTGTACTGCCTTTTCTCTCACCCCACTTCATTGATTCTTTGGCAGTACTGTTGATATATTGGTGAGGAGTGTGTGTGTGTGGGGGGGGGGGATACAGTTAAACCTGTGAAGGCAATACTGGAGGAGCCTCACCCAGATGTGCAGCGGCCAGATCTGAGAGTGGGGTCGTCCCGCTATTCTGAGGACTGCATTTTTTGTTTTGCTTATTGTGCCATAAGGGTACTCCACGCTTGAAGACTTCTTCCAATTGGCGTCTGGACAGTAGTACCTGCATCTAATTGCTCTTCACTGGCTGAACTGTACCATAGCTCCTGTTGGAAATGGACAATGTCTGGTGGGGGGGTCCAGGTGGCTTGAAGACCAAGGTAGACACCTGCTGAGACTGATGGAGGCGGCGGGTTGAGGGCTCCTGGTCTGGTGCGGTGTGGGCTTCTCTTCATCCGTTGCTCCTGACCACTATGGGAAAAGATTAGCTGCACTGATCACATGGCTTTAACACATTCACACAGTATACTACGCCATAGCAGCCCCCCCAGCAGATAACCTGATAGTCTGGTGTGCTGGACAACGAGGGCTTCCCAGACACTAGGTCTGAACCCAGAAGAGCTGAACTGTTGGAAGTGATCCAGGGGTGTCGTGCCACCTTAGAACATCGGATAGACTCTGTAACCAATTGATGTCAACCTCCTGTGTGCACACCTTCGGAAGGTAGTGGATAAGATCACTGACGCTGTTTTAATTTTTGAGACATTACAGGGTGAGGTTGCAACTATTATTGACAGATGGTCACCATGTTGACAACAACGATGGAGCTGGGTGGATGTGCGGAAGACGCTGAGGGACCCTTGTGCCGCAGCAACATTAGGGTCTTGGGTATTCCCAAAAAGGCGGAGGGCCGTCTGCAACAAGCTTCCTGGAGGACGGGGTGTGCACAGCCCTGCATCCTCGGGGTCTGTCTGCCTATTTTGTGGTGGAGAGGGTTCACAGGGCCTTGATGCCTCAGCCACGGCCAGGGGTCTCACCCCGGGGCCATCATCACTAAATTCCTTAACTACTAGGACAGGGATTGTATCCTGCAGGTGGCTAGGTACCAGGAAATTCCTCACTTTGACAACAGCAAGGTTGCTATATATCCAGACTACACCAAACAAGTACAGGAACAGCACAAATCCTTCATTACAGTCAAACAAAAGCTACAGTCACTTCACCTGCAGTGCATGCTCCTATATTCGGCACAACTAAAGGTAATTTTTTAGGAGAAGGCCCATTTCTTTCACTGACCGGAAGATGTTTTGGAGTGGTTCGACCTTGGGTAGTAGTCGCCGAGAATCCTGGGTTCGTTGATCCAGTGCAAGACGTCTTTACCCCGACCGAACTGGTGATCATCCAAACTTGGCTCCGTGGGAGAACATTGTTTCCCTGATAGGGGAAGATGGTGCTATGCACTTGTTCGCAGTGGAGGGCCTGGCTGCTGAGGAGGACACTGCTAATCCGATATCTTCGGAGGTCGAGGGCAATACCTCTCCAATCTCTGAACCTGATGTGATACCTGATAGTATTGCTCCTCTGACAGAGGAGGGGTTGCACAAGGGTGTCTGGATGAGTTTAAGCGAGGGGATCCACCTGCTCAGTGGACTTCGGGAAAGGCCAGCATGACTATAGGAGAAGGTATGACTGGGATTATGGACTGCACGACCTAGAGGTTTTAGTCTAAACTAGGAGGGTGGCGGCGGTAACATTTGGAATCGAGATTTTGAATGGAAAGCTTGTGCTGTGAAACAAATAATGGATTTCTGAGACATTGTCATGGTGAAGTATGCTAGTATGCAGCTGGCTGGTTGGGTAGCAAGTTTTGGTGGTGTTGGGGGGCGTGGCTTGCAGCCGACAATGGTGGCTGCTTAAACGAGGAGCTCCGCGATTGAGCCGTTTTAATCCTGTTAAGACGGCGCCTGGGACCCCCCGCCTCCTGCACAACGATCGGGGAGGGAGTGCCCCACACCTGTGACTTTGAATCGAGTGCAGCGGCGGCTTGTGGGACCTGCGGGGGCACGTTTGCTGAGTGGACGGGGTGCTGCGCAGAAAGAGCCAAAATGTACTGCGGAGCAGTACATAGCCGGAAACAGGCGGGGCTCCCGAGTGTGCAGCAACAACCAGCAGACGGACCTGAGGGGTCCTTGGCCTCGAGCGCAGAGGCAGAGGTGGAGCGGGACCGTGCCGCGGAGAAAGAACCAAGATGGCGGCCGCTACGGGAGATCAAACCCCTCTGTCACTGAGGGGCGAACACTAGCTGAGAGCGGGCGGGGCTCCTGGGTGTGCAGCGGCGACTGGCTGCCAGTCCTGAGGGGTCTATAGCTTCGAGTGCGGAGGCGGAGAGGAAGCAAGACCGTGCCGGCCGGAAAAGGAAGGGCGACAGAGTCCCACGGTTTCTCCCGGGGATCACGCCCGGGCTGGCTGGTGCGCCGCGAGCTGAGGGCTGACATGGCTCCCTCGGATCCCATGGACCTGCTATGAGGAAGGCAGATGCGAACGTATAGGATCTCCGCTGACGGGGCGGCGACTGGTGACCGCACCCGGGGAGCCCTCACACCGGACTGCAGCAGTGGAGCTGAGGTGAGGCTGGACCGGCCTTGAGAAACAGAGCAGTGGAGGACCGTGGGAGGCCGCATCGGGATCTCTACTGTGGTTCCGGGAGGCGGGGTCAGGGAGAATGAGATCTGCCCTGGCTCGGCCGTGCGCCATGAAGGACGGTGGTTGCCGAGGAGGGGCCGCTGTCCTGGTCTGGAGCCGTGGTTGGGCCTGGGGAGCCTAATAACTGAAGCTAGTGAGGTAGGGGCAGGGGAGCTGATTAGCGGACACTCGCCGAACTGCGAAGGGCAGAGAGCGCAGACACTGGAGCTGACTGTGCCTGCTGGAACTCATTGAAAGGTCCTCCCTCTGGCGGGGCTGCAAGTTGCACTGCAGAGCTGAAGGGGCGAGAACACGACTGTTGGGTCACTCGGGGTACAGCCCTGGTACAAGTCCGGCCGACCATAGTGAGAGAGCCGGGGGACAGTCAAAATACCTACGCAGGCAGATGCTGCCCACTGTGAACAGCGGCGAAAATGTCTCCTTGTGCCCGGACCTGGAGCGGATACCACAGCTCCTACTGCGCCACGAGGTGACCAACACCATGAGCGACACCTGGCAAACCCCCGGGACCCCTGAGGGACCATAATGGACGGCTAGTACTGGACTTCCTAGTGGCAAAGAGTATTGGGGACCCACTGCTAGTGATCAAGTGGGACACTGCTAGGGGTGACGCAACGCCTCCACATAACATTCGGTGGCCGGAACTTGGCGCTACTGGCTCGCTGTCAGGGCAGGAAGGAGACCAGAGCCCTTTGAGAGTAGCATCGGGGGTGGCTCCCCAGGACTCACCTGCGGAGTGTCAGCTGCGGAGGACGGGCCGGCCCCGTTTGCTTCAGCTCTGCCTGATGATGGGGAAACCAAAGGGAACTAAGAGTGGGACCCAGCCACCCGTGGAAGAAGAAGTATCTGAACGGGAAGAGGCTCGAGCAAATGCGAGACCCCCACTTACAGCAGCAGTTTGATAAAATCCTGATGGCAATTGCAGATTCCCGTACAGCGCTCCAGCAGGACATAGCACAGGTGGCCACGGGATTGGGCCTGTTACGGGCCGATCATGGGAAACTGGCCGATAGAGTCACAGTAGCGGAGGGTGCGCTCCGAATCATTGAAACACTACAACAGGACCTCAAAGCTACTCTGACCAATGTGCTAGAACGAGTGGATGCTTTGGAAAAAAGAGCTGAGGATGCCGATGGTCACAAGCGCCGGAACAACATCCGCGTAGTGGGTCTGCCGGAGAAAATCGAAGGATTGGACATGGTACAATATCTGGAATCCTGGCTCAAAACAGTGGTGGCACCAGAGGGCTTGTCCACCTTCTACACATTGGAACGAGCGCACAGGGTGCCAGCTAGACCGCCCCAGCAGGGCCGACCTCCGTGACCGGTGGTGGCCCGGCTGTTACACTTTCGAGATCGGGACTTGATCCTCCAGAAAGCGCGAGTGGACGGCCCCTTCCAGGTGTAGAATAGTAAGGTCAATATCTTCCCCGACTACACTTACGAAACTCAGCGCCGCCGAACCTCCTTCTTGGCCGTAAAGGGAGAGCTGCGCACCGAGGGACTTCAGTATTCACTCCTATTCCCTGCCAGACTGAGGGTCATTGTTGATGGTAAAACATGTTTTTTGACACCCCGGACGACGCCTGTGCTTGGCTGGAACTATACAAAGCTGGGAAGGATGACGGCGAACAAAGAAGGCGGGCCACCACAGAGGATTTACCACCACGGAAATTGTGACGGCTCGGGACAGGCAGCGGGTACTAATGCCCGCAGTGTCAGCTGGATGGCTTCGAAATGTGTTGCAAGCCATATTGGTTTGGATGGGAACTAGGTGGTTGTTTCCAGGTCCTGTTTTGGGGGGGTGGGGGACAGGGGCTGTTTGGGTAGAAGTTTGGGAGGGATAGTCACTGACGCAGATGCAGATGCAGAATTGAGTTTTATGCTGTTCAGGACACTAATGGAGAATGGGTGATACGGCGGATCTGCAATGTATAACCTGGAATGTGAGGGGGCTTCATTCCATGACAAGACGGTATAAAGTCCATGCCTATTTGGTTCGCAGGGGAGTACACATAGCACTGCTTCAGGAAACGCACTTGACTAAGGCTGAGGGAATAGTGCTGCAGCGTAGGTGGAGGGGCCAAGTGTATAACACCGCATACTTGGCGTTCGCTAGAGGTGCACTGATCTGGGTTAGAGCGGGAGTCCCTTTCCAGCTCACTCACTATTTCGCAGAGAATGCTGGATCGACAGCCACAAGAGCAACGGAATGGGATGCTTTCAAGGTGGTTGTAAGGGGAATCTGCATAGGGAAGCATGCAGGTGTGCGAAAGGTGCTGCTGACCGATCTGGCCACAGCTGAAGCCAAATTACGCGAGGTGGAATTGTCGAGGCCCGGCCACACCGAATTGCAGGAGGAAGTTAGCACGGCAAAGGAAGCAGTTGCAGCAGAAATGGAAGGATTGCGCAGCTACGACCATAAAGCTCATACGATGAGGGCACATGCGGAAGGTGACAAGGCAGGGAGGTTGCTGGCTTTGTTGGCTAACCCCACTAAACGAGGCTCCTCTATATTGGCACTAGAGGCAGAGAGTGGGAATACAGTCCACACTCAGAACGAGATCCTACAATGCTTCTTGCGTTACTATGACACACTGTATCAAAGCACAGTAATAGCCGGGGACCCTGCAGTCAATGCCTTCCTGGAGATACTACAACTGCCTAAACTAGAGCGTGAACAGGCGGACAGCTTGGGAAAAGAAATAGACCTGGGGGAAATTAGGGGTGCTATCAAGCACATGGCTCACAATAAAACCCCAGGTGTAGATGATTTGCCCATAGAGTTCTACGCAAAATATGTAGATTTACTAGCGCCGAGACTCCAAGAGGTCTATAAGGAGGCAAAAGAGCTTGGACAATTGCCCCAGTCGATGCAGGAAGCGCTGGTAATCCCTCTACTGAAACCGGGTCGGGACTAAGCATGGGCGAATTTTGCGAATCTGGCGTTCGCGAATTTTGCAAATTTGCGAACTCGCAATCCGTAAAATCCGCGAATTTGCAGATTTTTTTTTGTGTTCGCAAGGATTTCTGCCAGTTCGCGAGGGTTTTGCATCAGTTCGCAATTGCGAACTTACATGTCGGCTCGCAACGGTCGCGATTATGTTGTTTCTACGCCTGGTTCATCATCACAGGTTCCCAGCACCCTCTGTTTCACCCCTGCCACCCTCTGTTTCACCCATGCCACCCTCTGGTACATCAATGCCACCCTCTGGTTCATCATCACTGTAGATTATGGGGGGAAAAAGCAAGCACACCTGCCCTGCTTCAACTGACATGAATTAATTTGGGGTTGATTTATTAATGTGTCACTGTTTTAAAATTCCAGTCTGGCACCTGCTTCCTTATCTGTAATTTGCTTTCTGTTGCAGTGCAATTTTTTTTTCCAGGACCTTTGTGACCTACTTGTAGCTATTCTATGAGCCTGCTGTGAGGGTCAGAGCAGGGTCATACAATTGTTGCAACTAGCAACTGAACTCTGGAGGGGCCCCAGTCAGGAAGCACTACAGGGAATGGTTACTAATGATGAGTTTGAACTTTTGCACCTGCTGAATGTTTTCACTTTTGCAAAATTCGTTTTTCTGCAGAACAGCATTACAGCAACTGTAATGCCCCAAACAAGCTTACTTGTGAAAGTTGATTTCTAATCCAAAAGTGATCCAAAGAAAGTCAAAAGGCCTCAAATCCAAAAAAGTGCAGGCAAATGTCAACCTGAGGAGTTATTCTGATAAAAATCATCATTTTCAGAAGGTCTATGCTGCTTGCTAGTGGATTTCTTGTGCAGAATTGCAATTTTTGTAATTTCGCGAGTGCGAGATTGTTGCTGCTCGCCGCACCTACATGTTCGCAATTGCGAACTTACACCGCACGCCGCAAAATTGTATCACCAAGAAAAAAAAATCCGCTGCGTGCGAATTTGCGGATTTTTGGTAAATTCGCGAGCGTTCGCGGATTGCGAATTTACCGAAAATCCGCAAAATCCGCGAGTGGAACGGATTTTCCGCCCATGCTTAGTCGGGACGGGGGGGAGACGGCCTCTTACCGTCCACTGTAAATGTTAACCACCGACTACAAAATACTGGGCAGTATATTGGCAACCCGACTTTTACAATACATTACCACATTGATCCATACAGATCAATCTGGCTTTATTCCGACGAGGAATACGACTACAAATGTAAGGAGGTTGGTGCGGCTATTGGAGGAAGACCACCCTGAGGCACAACAACCCATGGTATTGTCAGTAGACATCGAAAAAGCCTTCGATAGCTTAGAATGGGGATATCTGTACAAAGTGATGGGGCACTTTGGCCTGGGAACGGACTTTCTACAGTGGACAAAGGTATTGTATACATCGGCTGTGGCCAGAGTGAGAGTGGGCACGCTGATATCATCACAGTACCAGGTTGGTCGGGGAACGAGGCAGGGCTGCTCACTCTCCCCCTTGTTGTTCGCCCTAGCGGTGGAACCCCTTGCAGCGAAGGCCCGAACGGGGAACTACTATGAGGGCTTGGGGAGCAGAGACGGTCAACAATACATATCGTTATATGCGGACGATATGCTGCTCTTCCTTGAAGATGCTGGCAGAGTGCTGGTGGGACCTGGATCCCTGATTTCGGAATTTGGGGCCATATCGGGCCTGAAAGTAAATTGGTCGAAAACATGCCTGTTTCCGGTGCAGCAGGGGGAGACCCAGCCTACTACGGATAGGGAGGTACGGTGGGAACCCACCTGTTTGAAATACCTAGGTGTGCATGTCTACCATACGGCGGCAGACATGTTAGAAGGAAATTGGGACGTGGCATACGAGTTTTAAAGGGTAGCATGGCTTTTTGGGCTACCCTCCCGTTGTCACTGACGGGCCGGATAGCTCTATTGAAAATGATAGCGCTTCCGCGTTTCTTGTATTATTTTAGAACACTGCCAGTATGGATACCAGGCTCCACTTTTAAGGTGCTAAAATCGCTAGTGGTAACTTTCCTCTGGGGTACGGGCAAGCATAGAGTGGCTCAAGCAACGCTCATACAACCTAAGGCCGAAGGAGGATTGGCGGTCCCGGACTTCGAATTGTACTATTTGGCAGCCCAACTGCAGTTTTTGACCCAAGCCATAGTGAAGGAATTCAGAGGACCAGAACAATAGAGAGGTAGGGGAATTCTGCGCCATAGCCTGTCGTTTATAGCATTGTAGCAAAGGCTGAATCTCAAAGACCTTTTAATGGAAGAGAGAACGCTTCGACTTTGCTGGAACCGCTCCCAACGTACAGCGGGAGTCCTGCACCCGTATGCACCCGAAATCCCGCGGGGAGGATAACAGCGCTACCACACGGCGGGGACTGGTCACAATTACAGGTGTGGGAAGAAGCGGGGCGCCAAGTCTTGGGAGACCTATATGAAGATGGGGTCATGTTGCCTACCAAGCACTGCGAGATAGATTTGATCTTCCAAGAGGGGGATTTTTGTTTCATGCAGCTCTGACGAGGGCAATACAGGCACACTGGCGGGAGGGGCTCACGGAACCTACTACGACAATGGCCTGCCAATACACAATGATGGCGGCTGGAACCTTTAAGGCGGTCACGTGTCTCTATTCTAGAATGCTTAACGAGGGGTTAACACCCCTGGAGACACTGAAAAGGAAGTGGGAGGTTGATATAGGGAAGGATATCCCTGAAACCGCCTGGAAGCAGATAGTGCGGAGGGCCTGGAAGAGTTCAAGAAATGCAAGATTTCTGTTGGTACACTTCTATATCCTCCACAGAGCGTACTTGACGCCTGGAAGGATCTGTAAATATTTTAAGGCTACAGAAGCTGCTTGTCCTAGATGTACACAAGCTTGAGTAGAATTGGAACATATGCTATGGTCTTGTCCAATGATAGGGTCCTACTGGGTGGAGGTGGGAGACACTCTCAATGAGATAAAAGAGAGACAACTGACATTTGATATGGCCACTAGCGCCCTACACTGGTTCCCCTACACCTCCAAAAACAAAATAATGAGTAAATTCATCGATATGGGGCTCATACTAGCAAAACAGGAACTCACGAGACATTGGAAGGCGACAGTAGGACCTAGCAGTAAGAGGTGGAGGAACGAGTTTGTAAAGTGAGCATTTCTCATTGATGGCCAGCACCGACATACACTTTTAGACACACCTCCCGCCACAAGTTCTAGAATTGCGAACTTTAGAGCTGGGGAGCTACGTTTGAATCTCGGCATCAGCTCAACATCCTGTGATTCCAGGCAAATCGCTTTGTCTCCCCGTGCCTACTACAAATGAATGTGTTCTTCTGTAATGTAAATTGTGCTCATGCCATGTTGTCGAGTTTACCCTATATAATATTGCAAGGAAAAATAAAGTAGGGAAACTCGAGTTCACACACTACTGAACGCGCACTCTTAAGTGCATCAGCAGTGCACTGTGAATCGGAGCGTTTCACAGGCCTGTCACAGATAAGAAATGCTATCAAAACGAAATCCTACAAAACAATATACTACTGGCCGGCAGCAATTCATACCCTGACAATGTCGGGACGGGCTGCTAGTACTATAATAATAAAGAGAGAGCCCAAACCTTTGAGGCGGGTAATCTCAGGAACCACAGCACCAATCCCAACACCCAATACAGTGTTGGAAAGGGCAGTTGCAGCAGAAGGACATAGGCTATGCAGATGCCCACCATATACATTTAAAAGGTAAAAGAACCGTGCCAGCAAAGTAGTCCCTTGTGGGCATGTCTGCGTCGTGCTGTGGCGTGTGCTGGGGGCGTGACAAATGCTGGGCACGTGTGGTACGTTCGGCCCTTCATGCCATGTCTCATATCGTGTGCTGTGGGCCTGTGCTGGGGGCGTGGACGTGTGCGGGGCGCGGGATTACGGAAAAAAAACGAGCGTTGTGCCCAATATTTCATTGTTTTTTCTTCCCATGTTCTGTACATTCCAGCTCCGGGTGTCCACCCTGCTCCCTTGAAATACCCCTGCACCCCATAATCATAACCCACCCTTACTCCTTAAAATACCCCAACACCCTTAAACACTAACCCATCCTAACCCTATAAATATACCCTGTACCCCAAAACCCAAACCTATCCCTAAACCCTAAAAATACCCCTGCACCCCAAAACCCAAACCTAGCACTGAACCCTATATATACACCCCTGTACCTCAAAACCCAAACCTACCCCTGAACCCTAAAAATACCCCTGTACCCCAAAATCCAAACCTAGCCCTGAACCCTAAAAATACCCCTGAACCCCAAAACCCAAACTTACCCCTGAACCCTAAAATACCCCTGTACCCCAAAACCCAAACCTAGCCTTGAACCCTTAAAATACCCATGTACCCCAACACCCAAACCTACCCCTGAATCCTAAAAATACCCCTGTACCCCAAAACCCAAACCTAGCCCTGAACCATAAAAATAACCCTGTACCCCAAAACCCAAACATACCCCTGAACCCTAAAATACCTCTGTACACCAAAACCCAAACCTAGCCGTGAACCCTAAAAATACCCCTGTATCTTAAAACCCAATCCTAGCCCTGAACCCTTCAAATACCCCTGTACCCCAAAACCCAAACCTACCCCTGAACCCTAAAAATACCCCTATACCCCAAAACCCAACCTAGCCCTGAACCGTAAAAATACCCCTGTACCCCAAAACCTATACCTATCCCTAAACCCTAAAACTACCTCTGTACCCCATAACCCAAAACTATATCTGAACCCTTAAAATACCCAAACACCTCAAAACATATACCTTAGTACCCCAAAACATATACCCCTATACCTATACTTACCTTTTCCAAACATTAAAAAAAACATGCTTTTACCATTCATGCATTTACAACGAATTTCGTTGTAAATGTATGCATGGTAAAAGCATATAAAATGTAATGCCATGCGTTATAATGGCATTGCGGAGTCACAGTACTTTTGTAATGAAAGTATGCGGAGTGATGGTATGCGGAAAGAAAGTTGCAGAATAATGGGTGTTTACCCTCCCCCGGTAAGTACATTGGTGGCACGGCGGTCCACATCTCCAGCAACATACTCATATTTTTGCGTACTTTAGAGCTGGGGAGCTACGTTCGAATCTCGGCATCAGCTCAACATCCTGTGATTTCAGGCAAATCGCTTTGTCTCCCTGTGCCTACCACAAATGAATGTATTCTGTAATGTAAATTGTGCTCATGCCATGTTGTCGAGTTTGTGCTATATAATATTGCAAGGAAAAATAAAGTAGGGAAACTCGAGTCCACACACTACTGAACGCGCACTCTTAAGTGCATCAGCAGTGCACTGTGAATCGGAGCGTTTCACAGGCCTGTCACAGATAAGAAATGCTATCAAAACGAAATCCTACAAAACAATATACTACTGGCCGGCAGAAATTCATACCTGGACAACGTCGGGGCGGGCTGCTAGTTTTATATAAAAAAGGAGATCTCCATCCCAGTTGGAGAGATCTCTCCCAATATTTGAAAAGTTAATAGTATTACATTTACACTCGTAAATTTAGCCCCGCCGTCTCTTTTCAGAGGGCTCACATGTCCTTATTTTGTGTGGCTTTAGATTCGGAAATGGTGAATATTCAAGAGTAGTAAAGTTACTACAAAGTGTAAGGATACATTTACATGTGAGCTAGTCTACATATGAAAATTAACGTTTGTGATTGTTGCCCAAAGTGTTTATTGCTCAATGCTTGTGGTGAAAACTACATCAACTGAGCACTGAATGGGAAGCCTGTTTACAAGAGACAGGTGCAAATAAATGACCACAAGTACATAAGTAATTATAAATAGGACTCACAATGTATCCATACTCTTTTTGTTATGTTATGTTATGTTAAGCAATCTTTTATAGCGCTCGAATTCACCCGGGGGCTTCTCTGCGCTTGCCTAGCACTATTCCTGAGGATGAGGGAGAGAAAAGGTAAAGGTTTTAAAACAAAAAGGCTTTCAGCTGTTTCCTGAAGATGCTGTAAGTCTCCATTTTGCGCAGATGATCGGGTAACTCATTCCAGTACCTTGGCGCTAAGTATGAAAAGGATTTTCAATCCCTGCATGTACCATCTACCGCAACATTTTTCCATAGGTTGATGGAGTTTACAACTTTCAATAAATTGCAGCTCATTACAAGGATGAAAAGAGACTTGGTCAAGGAGCAACAGAGGAGTCACCTAATTCAAAGCTCCTCTCCATAGAGCACAAAACCTAGAAGGGCAAAGATCATCACCAAACAATTAACTATGTTCTAGGTTGCTATATGTGGTACACTTAATGTATATAGTCAAGCGGAGCAAAACACTGTCACTGTATGCCACCAAATGGAATATTCCCTCAGATTTCAGAAAACCACTTCTGTCTGTTTGCACTCAGTGAAGATGAGCTTCAAAATAAATGGTTCCTTTCTTGACTTCTGGCCAATTTTTGCCATACAAGAAAATGACAAAGGGAATCAGTTAAGGAGATGAAGAATAAAAATCAGTAGAAAGAGGGAGAGAAAGACATGGGAAGGAGCTGCAATACTAGAGTATCAATTGGGCTATAGGTACTTGGGTACAATACCTTGTGAAAGGTCGGTGTTAGGATACTAGAGCATAGGCAGCAGCTGAAGGTCTAAGGCATGGAATGAGGTAACGTAAGCAGTGGTAGAGGTATTACACTCTGGGTAGTGGTAAAAACATTATATTTTGGCGTACAGGCATTAGTTTGCGTGCAAGGAAAGAGGTTCTAGGGTACAAGCAGAGGTACAGCTGGTAAGATATATTTAAACTTACAGGTGCACGAAGATAGGTGGAGTGGTGAGAGGATTTGGCACAATGTTGTGGTAGATTGTACATGCAGGGATTGAGCTACTATGGAGAAGGTAGTAGTGGAGGTAACATTTTATAGGTAAAGGTACAGAAACTATGGTGGAGGTAAGAGTAGAAGTACTAGCGTATAAGCTGGTGGGGAGAAACTATGGTTTAAGGAGAGGTGAGATAATTGGATGTAGTTAGTCGTACTAGGGCAGGGGTCTCCAACCGTTTCTGTAATAAAAGCAACTTATGTTATATGAAACTCATCCAGAGAAACTAATATTACTGATAAGGTAATGGTGCACACCACAGCAAGATTACATTTGTGGCTACCCCATACAAGCCCTTCAGCAGCGATCAACTCAGTTCATCAGGGAGGCTTGCCAGCATGTGGGTAACACATAACAGCCATAGCTACAATGTTGCTGGCACCAAGGTAATTAATAATTTGAGTAATAAATCTCCCCATTGTAAAATGATTTCACACTAATGTATATTTTTTAACCATTTTTTTCTCGAAACATACGATTATGAGTTCTGAAAATACCTACATTTTCATCTAGAACACAGACTTTTTAATTTTGCTATACATATATGAATTCAACAAAGGAAAAGCTTCTATATTAGTAGGCTGGACTGTTCTCAGGAGAGCTACTTATAGGTAGCTGGCGAGATACCTGTACCTCACAAGCTACTCGATAGAGAAGCCTGTACTAGAAAATAAGCAGGAATAGAGAACAGAAGTAAAGCACAAATTGTTAAATTGGTCAAGGTATAGGAACAGTGATGAAGTGAGGAAGAGAGATAAGATATCATAAACTGGGAAGAGCAAGAAAGAGGGTATGGGTAGTCCCCCTACAAGAGAAATGATTTATTAGTGCAATAGTGGAAAACGATAGCGAACAGCACATTTCTTTGACATGAAAGTCATTCAGAAAGACAAATTCAACACTGAGAATTCCATTCAGGTAAAAAAACATGAAACTACGGGGCATATTTACAAGCCCTCACTGTCAATGGAGCATCACCTTTTGATGCTCTGGTGGCCAGCGCCATCTTCCATAGTTCAAGGTGGCACTAAGCCACTTTGCGTGGCTTTACTCCACCTTGTAAATATGCTCCTTTGCGCCATAGTCCTCCATGGGAAAGGGGCGTGCAATGGGTGTTGCTGTGGGTGTTCCACCGCAACACCGATTGCTATTTGACGCTGTCCCAGATTTACAAGGGTGAGGCAGCGCCAAAAACTAGCACCATGGATTACCAGGATTACAGGAATTTTGCAGCCACATAGAAGTAGAAAATCACCATAATTTATTGCTTATGTGAAGGAAGGTGTCCCCACCTGCACATAAACAATGATCCTGCAGCGCAGGCACCCTCGCTACATGGTGACAGGGTGCCTGCGCTGGCATTAGGCAGCTTTTCATGCGCCAGCGCTAGTGGAAACATAGGGGTGCACCATATTCTTGTGAACACTGTGCATCTCTGCATTTTGAGAATGCCACTGCCAAATTTGGCGCAGCTCCGTGCTCCAACATTTTATTGTAAATATGTCCCCAAAGAGGACTAACAGATGGAAAAGGGGTGAGAACTGCTGCAACTAAGTAGGTGGGATTTTAAGGGTGGGTTTAAGGTAATTTATGATTTAGTGATGTGATCGGTTAGTTTGAAAGGTGGCATTCCAGGTTTGTACATTTTGTACAACAGAGGTATCAGAAGCAGTTGTTAACATAGGGCCTGATTCACAGAACTACCTTAAGACAAAATCCTAAACTTACTACTTTTGTCTTAAGTTTGTCTTAAGACAGACTTAAGACAGACTTAAGACGAAATCCTAACTTAAGTCTGTCTTAAGTCTGTCTTAAGTTTTTCTTAAGACAAACAAGAAAAAATCCTAACTTCTGTGAATACCAAAAGTAGTAAGTTTAGGATTTTGTCTTAAGTTAGTTCTGAGAATCGGGCCCTTAGTATTTAAGACTCCGTATGGGCTATGCCATCTCGCTAAGCAGTGGGGGGACACAACATGATGCCCTCCCCCCACCCTGCAGACTGTATGAGGGCCCCTTGAGTCTCCTATATCTTACAAATATTCATTGGCCTTGGCCTCAATTGGCCTCTTTGAGAGACTGTTGCACTCCCACTCCCCCGCCCAGACCGCAGCGTCCTGCGTTACGTCCCTGACCTGTAACAAGTTTGGAAAAGCAGCTGTAAACAAAGGAAGACAGAAGCAATGGAAAAAGAATCTAAGGGAGACAATGACAAAGTGAACTTGTAGAAGGGAAAAAGGGAGAAAATGGGAAAAGGGGACACTTTTTCAAGTAGAATTTGAGAGAAAGAGAAAAACACCTCAGAAAAGGATCAAAAGAAAAAGCGGAACGATATACAGACATGAAAATGGGGAACGTGCACCAAGAGTGTCGTAGAAGGAGATAAATAGACAGAATAATCAAAAGAAACGGAGATAAATAGACAGAATAATCAAAAGAAACAAAAACGTACTAGAACGTCAGAGAGCCAACTCAATATGGTGCAATACACACTCCTAGAATGAAAGGGCATTCACGATTTTAAAGATATTGAAGAGAACTGAGAGAAACCAGGAGAGGAAATGGGAAGGAAAACGAAACAATTACAAATACCTTGTGTTTGTTTTCCACTGTATTATCCATTTTGCTTTGTCCACTTTGTAGATGCCCTCCCAGTCCTTCCACACAGTTCCTGGGCCTTTCCCTAAGCCCCCATATGTGTCCTTAACAATGGGCTTTCAGCTGCTATGGGGACTGGAGACATATGTTAAGGATGTTCACAGAATGCAGCGAGCAAGCTGGCTTCATGCCAGGGCCCGTCTGAATTCTTCTGAGACCGTGAAAGTGCTATGGCAGCAGCACTGGCAGTTCAACCCCTTCCAGCACACTGCATATTTTATATGATTATTCTGTGCTGCAGGCTGGAAGAAAAACCTGGTGAAAGACTTAATGGCCCTATGAACTGAACCTGGTCACATAAAATTGGTTGTAATTTGCGACTAATGTGTTTGCGACAAGTGCATTTTATGAACAGACCTATGTACTTATAGGTCAGTTTGTAAACTGCAGAATCAAAGTGAGTCGTAATCCGACCTACCTCATGAATATTAATGAGTTAGGTCAGAAACTTTTACTCACTTTAATTGGTTGCCATCACAGGAATGTCTATGATCACCTTTTAATAAAGTAATTTTTTTAAAATATATAAATGCAGCCCATTTTCCTTTAAGTAAATGGTGCGGTGATGCGGTGAAGTATTCACAAGGAAATCTAAATTAAAAAAAAAGTTTGGGGCGTGCTTACCGCCCGACGGAGATGGCGGCGTCCTTGTAAGCGCTCCGATACCGCCGAGGTGAACAAGCGGTCTGCGCATTCTTTTTGGACCGGAGACGGAGGATTTCATCTTTAAGGAGCTCCAGGCATGCTCTGGTGCCCCTTCCGACGCTCCTCGTGACTGCCTTTGTCTCTTTGGCTGAACTCTTTGCTGGCCGCGGCTTCATGACGGTCGCAGCCTCCATTTTATGACTCTGCAGCGCACCTCTCACACAGCGCTTTTCTCACCACGGCAGCAGCCCGCGATGCCTGGCTCTTCCCTCTTCTCATAAGGTTGGCTTTACCTCATTATCATGTCTCTTAGTGACTTTTAAGAACTCTTCACCTTATGAGGAAGCTATTTTTTCGCCTTCATGCATTTTAGCGGCCATTTTGCAGTTTTACATCGCATCTCATGCATGACGCTTCTGCACTTCTAGCAGTTACCCATAATGCCTGGCCTTTCTCTCCTCATACAAAACCAGCCACTGCCTCATTTTAATGTCTTTTAGTGGCTTTCATAGTCCTCCGCCCTCGTGTGGAAGCTATTTTCACCTCCCTTAATTCTGGCGGCCATTTTGCATTTTGAGACATTTTTCTCTGGATTTTTCTTTTTTCTCAGCAACAGCTTTTTACCTCTGCGCTTCCATTGCTCATATTGGTTTCTTTTGCTGTTGGGCTGGCCTGACTCTTATCCTCTGACCTCCCGTGGTTTCAACACGTATAAAGGTCCTTTGGCCAGACACCCTCTTCAGTGGTGGTCAGTACCTTATGGGTAGGATTAATACGGACTGCGTCAACAAGACCCCGAAACGCACCTTTATTAAAAACTCCAAAGTGTTCTCAGAACTGGCTCAATTAGAAGCATCCCAGACACCTACAACTCACATGTCGCAGCCTAGTATGGAGCACCTCGTGCAGCCCTCAGGGAAAGCCACCACCAAAAGGTTAAAAAAAGACCCTCCTTCACCGTCTAACTCTTCCTCGGCCATGTCTATGGAACTGCTATTGGCGGAGATACGAGCCCTTCGCCACTTTATGGAAGAAACCAATGCTAAACTTCAAGTTTTGACCGATAACTGGTCGCAGATGGAGGCCAGAGTCACGTTGGTAGAGCAAAATGTCTCTTCTCTCCAGGAATCATCCACCAAAGTCACTCATATGCACTCGCAGATCTCCTCTCTCCAGAAGCAGGTGAAGGTTCTTGAAAACCGAAACAGACGTAATAATCTGCAAATCTACAGCCTGGCGGAGGGCTGCGAGGGGAATGACCCCATTGCTTTTTTCAAATCTTTTCTTCCTAAACTTCTGCATCTACCGGAGGACACTATACTCAATATACAGCGGGCTCATAGACTCGGCCGGGCTTCCTCACCTACTTCCACCTCATCAAGACCAAGAGACATTATCATGTATTTCTTAGAATACACAGACCTTCTAAAAGTCCTCTCAGCGGTCACAGCTTCTCCTCGTCTCACATCGTCAGGATCCACATTGTTTTTTGCACAAGACTACTCTAAATCCACGGCCACCCGCTGCAAAGCTTTCCTGGATATGCGATCAGACCTTCGTTCCATCGGTGCTAGATACGGTCTCTTCCATCCATGCCTCTTCAAAGTTACCTACAACAATAAGACAACAACCTACGAAGACCCTGTATGACTCTGGAGCTTCTTGAACTCTTGCCGAGCAGCTGACATGGATGTCTCTGGTTCCTCCTCTTCTTTCCCTCCGTGACTTTCTTGAGTTGTTGATGTCTCCTCCAGTTTAGCCTCTCTTATTTGTTATCCGAGTTCCACAGTTTTACTTAATGTTCTCATGCCTTTTTTGAATATTCATGCTGGCCCCTTGTATTTTGTTGCTTTTTGCTGTTCCGTCTTCCTGATGTTTGCCTCATGTTTCCACAGATTCTACATTGCGTTCTTTGTTGTTCCCCCGGTTGGACGGCTCGCTGACCCTGGACGTCCTGCCTTCTCCAGTTGGCTCTACCCCCCTACCCACTCGTCTGGTCTTCCTCCTGATTGTACCTCCTCGTTTCCCTCCTTTGAAAGTACACCCTCCCTTCCTGTCCGACATGTTTGCCCTCTTCCTATTCTCCTCTCTCTTATTCTTCCTCTTGCTTATCTTTTGCTCAAAGGTGTCACCTTCCCTTTATTCGCCTTACTTTTCCTACCTCTCCTTCTTTTGTATCTTTCTATTATCTCACTGGGTTCATTTACTGTGTTCTTCTGTCCTGGTACATTTCTTTCTGATATTCTTTACCTACATCATTCACTCTTGTTCTTATTCCTCTTTTTTCCCTTTCCCCCCCCCCACTTCCCTGCATTTCTCCTCTTCGCTTCACACTTTCACTTTTTTCTTCTCCTCTTGCTCATAGATGCTATTAATCCCTACTCAGACTGGATTTTTCCTCTTCTTTCTACATTTTCATTGTCTCTCTCCCTTTTAAGCATACACGTACTTCTTTCTGCTTTCTTTCTCCTTTTTACTCTTAGCTTGTCTATTTCTCTTTCTCTTGATTTCACCCTCACTCCATCCTCTCTCTTTTTCCTCTTCTTTCACTTTCACAAACATCTCCTCTTCCTTCACTTACTTTCTTTCATGGGCTTTTTCTTTAACTTTGTTCATTATGCTTATCCTAATATATTTTGCATGCCATGTCATTGAAGATAATCTCATGGAATGTTAAGGGTATTAACTCTCCAATCAAACGACAGATAATTTTATCTCACATAGCTAAATTGAACGCTGACTTTGCATTTCTACAAGAAACCCACCTCTCCGATGCAGAATCTGCAAAGCTTAAAAGAGGCTGGGTAGGTGAGGTTTATTACTCTCAGGGCGACGGTAAACGTAATGGAGTAGCAATTTTATGCCGTAAGTCCTTATCCCACTGTCTGATCGCTCAAGAGTCGGATAATGAAGGTAGATGGGTACATGTCAGACTATCTCTTAGAGGTGTTCCAATCTCTCTCCTTAATGTCTATGCCCCTACCGGCGGCAACCCCACTTTTTGGACTGAAATGTTTCAACACATCACCCGATTTGTTGACGATAATTTCATTCTAGCAGGTGACTGCAACCAGCCCCTAGACCCATTCATTGATCGAAATTCCAATGCCCCTTACATCCCAAATAAATCCCACAAACTTTTCACTCAAGCTATTTCCCAACACAAGCTTATTGATGCTTGGCGCCTCTGTAACCCCACGTCCAAAGAGTTCACTTTTTACTCCTCTCCCCATCATTCCCAATCACAGATTGATTACATTTTTGTTACCCACAACATTGCTCAGACTCTTACCAACGCCGAGATTGGAACAATTTTATTGTCAGATCATGCTCCTGTTCTAATCAACGTCGACAAACTTCCTAAAGTTTCTGGACCCAAACGCTGGCGCTTTAACAACGCCCTTCTTTTAGATCCCAAATTCACTACCTCCTTCACCACTTTCTTCGATGAGTATTTTCTATTCAACGATACCCCCTCCATCTCTAAGCACATCATCTGGGATGCGTTTAAAGCCGCAGCAAGAGACTTTATAATTAGCTATGTGGCGAAAAAACGAAAAGCTAATCGCAAACTTAATGGGGACCTCCTTCAAGGCATTAAAAGATTGGAACACGCCTACTTTACCTCACATTCACAAGATAGTCTGACTGCCCTTATCGCTGCTAAAATGAAATTCAACAAAAAATCTACAGAAGATGCTTCCTTATATCTGTTGAAATCGAGTGCAAAGTTTTACGGGGGCAGAAACAAAGCCGGGAACATTTTAGCCAATTATTTGAAAGTCAAGCATAACAAGTTAAACATTGAATCTATTTATGATACCACTTCTGTCCTTAAACATAAAGATGATGACATTCTCGCCAAATTTTCCCTCTTCTACAAAAATCTTAATTCCTCTGAAACTCAACAATCTCCTCACTCTCTAGCACTTTTCTATCTACCATTCGGAAACCCGAACACTTTCCCCTTGATCTCTCTCACTTAGAATCTGCTATCTCCCAATAGGAATTACTCACTGCACTTCAACATCTCAAAAAAGACAAGGCCCCTGGACCGGACGGCTTCGCAGTCGAATTTTTTTCTCCATTTTTCAAAACTACTTATCCCGAAACTCCATTCTCTCTTAGACACCTTCACTGCCTTAGGTAGCTCCTCAGGCTCCTTCTCTGATGCCACATCTGCCTAATCCCCAAAGAAGGAAAAGATGCCCAACATTGCAAAAATTACAGGCCTATTTCCCTAGTAAATATTGACTACAAAATATTTGCTAAGTCATTGGCGGCACGACTGGACCTTTTACTTCCTGATCTTTTAGGCGAGGAGCAATCCGGATTTGTCAAGGGTCGATTTATCACTGACAATACTAGACATTTGTTTAATATTTTATCAAAATCCCCACGCCTACAACACCCCCTTGCAGCAATTGCCTTAGATGCTGAAAAGGCATTTGACAGGGTCGAATGGTCCTACCTTTTCCATACCCTTGAATGGTTTAGTTTTGGTCCCAAATGTATTTCCTTAATTTCTTTGCTATACTCTAACCCACGTGCAGCAGTTTGCGCTAATGGCCTGGTTTCCACTTTCTTTGATCTCGGTAGAGGCGTCCGTCAAGGTTGTCCCTTATCCCCTTTCCTTCTCAACTTAGCTCTGGAGCCTTTTTTATCCAAGCTTCGTCAAAATCCCAGTATCCATGGTTTTCAAGCCTTGAACTCCCAAATTAAACTTGCTGCTTATGCAGATGATATTTTACTTTTTATTTCTAACCCCACTGAATCAATTCCTGCCTTCCTTGATGAGGTACGGGATTATTCCTTGATCTCTGGCTATAAACTTAATATTGATAAATGTGAGATTCTACCTGTGACAAAGTTTACCTTTAAACAGGATTTCAGTGCTTCTAATTTTACCTGGAGCCCCTCGCACATCAAATACTTAGGTTTACAGGTTACTACCTCTATCTCAGACACAGTTTCCTTATGCTCGACTAAATGTATCCAGAAAATATCGGATTTAACAACTAGATGGCATCCTCTTTACCTATCTTGGTGGGGCTGACTCGACACCATCAAGATGATGTTATCTCCTATAATCCTTTATACCATCTCTAATATACTAGTACCCATCCCTTCTAAATTTTCAAGAAAATCAATTCGGTTCTATCCTCCTTTTTATGGAACAACAAAAAGTCCAGGATGTCCCTCACTAGGCTAATATGCCCCAAATCAGAAGGGGGAGTCAACTTTCCAGATTTTCCGGCCTACCAACAAGCATTTTTGTTGCGGCAAGCTTCCTTCTGGTTGCACGACCCTACCTCTCCTTGCCCTCTATGGGCTACAGTTGAACGCCTCTTTCTCTCTCCCTTTTCTTTTGCTGAATACATCTCTTTTTCACGCAAACCCCCTTCACTTCCCACTCCCATTCACAAATTCACTACCAAGCTTCTTTTATCTTCCTCCACTCCTCCTCCACCTGCTACGATTGCTGACTTTCTCAACTCAACCATTTGGCACAATGCACATTTACTGATTCATAACAAACCCTTTTACTGGAAATCCTGGAGGCAAAAAGGATTACTTTGGATCTCTCAACTATTTTCACACTCTACTTTCCTACCTTTTTCAACTCTCTGCTCCTCCTTTGATTTGCCTACATCTTTCGCCCACAAATACCTTCTTCTTAAAGAGATGGTGATGGCGACTTATACCCAGCTTTTGCATGCAAATACTGCCCTTGCATCACCCACCACTGCTTCACGACTTCATTCCTTTCTACGCACCACTTCGAAAGCCTCTACCATTTACAAGTACCTTCACACTAAAGAGTCTATTAGACCCAAGTCAACGGTGGAAGAACAATGGGAACACGACTTTGCCACGTCTTGGCCGTTATCCCTATGGGACAAGATATGGACTAAGATCCGCAAATCATCCAGAGCTGTCCCCTTAACACAGTCCTTGTTTTTTATTTATAATAGACTCCTTTTCACACCTTTTGACCTCAACAAGCGGTTCTCTGCTACTCATGACACTTGCTGGTCTTGCTCCTCCCGTAATGCCAATCTATTTCACATGCTGTTTCTCTGCAAATCCGTACAAGACTTCTGGCTACAGGTTTGGGCACAAATCAATGTAGTTTTCTACACGTGCATTCCCTTTTCTCACACACATATCTTTTTGGGAAGCCTCTCTCCCTGTTGGGAAAGCACTGACCTTAATGTTCAAATTGTTGATCTACTGTTAGCCGTCACATTTCAACAGAATACAGTTAATTGGAAAACATTTTCTAATATCTCTTTCAAAGCTTGGTGGTACAATGTATGTCATAATCACAGGTTGGACACTGCTTTTGTTTTTCCTATCCATATGGCAGCGAAACGTACAGACTTGTGGCTTCCTATCACGCTGTACCTCGATACATGCACCAATACTTCATTCCGTCCGCAGCTCGCTCAGCAGGAAGTTTCCAAACCCCCTTAAATACCCTTTGCATTTCTTCTCTTCTTCACTATTATCTTGTATGTATCTTTCCCCGTATGACCATATTTTGTAACAATTGCATCTCCTTTATTTAGCTTTATAGCCGTGACTAGGTTTTGTTATTGATTTTGCTGGATTGCTTTAATTGACTGTTATTGTTTTCTTTTTCTCTTTTTCTCCTGTATTACCTATGTACTTTGCACTGACACCTTGTTTTTTCTGACTAATAAAATTCTTTTTGAACTGAAAAAAAAAGTTTGCTTGAGAGTTGGGTGTGGCCACCTGGACCTCTTCCTATCGCCACAAAAACCTTCTTTTTCATCAACCAAGGGGTCGAGGTTCATTGATGCCTCACTACCCCAACTCGAGAGTTGGACATTTTTCAATGTTATGAGACCGGATTTCGATCCCAAAAAATGTGATACATCTCATACCGAATCGCTATTTGGAAGTCACATCTACAACACCCCCTGTCAAGTAGCAATTTGGTATGGAGGCACAAAACCATTTTCGAAGTTGGAAAAAAATTTCAGACTCCTTAAATGATTTTATTGCCTTGTACTCAACATTTTTGTGTTCGCTACCAGAACAGCATTTAGTGCATCCCTCCCTAAATAATATTTATCATTCAAATCATCATTGGCGATATTACTATTTTTATTGTTACTTGTTGTTCTTATTAATAGTGTTGTTAATTCTCCTGCTATCTTTATTATTGTAGATACAATCATGATAGATATAATAATTAGCCCCTTAAGTGCTGCGCACGATCAACGGCCGACGGCACCACTACCTACGTAGTGCTGCCGTCGGCCGTTGAACGTTCTAACTGCACCTGCGCAATGGAACGTCCAGCACTGGAGCTGGACGTTCCATAGCAGCTATGAGGTTAAAAAAATAATAATACAATCAAGAAGGATATTGAGTGAGCGTGTATGTATATATAATTCCTACCTAGCAACCTTGTGAACATTTCCAGTGTGATCTGTTATTAATTTGTTTGGGCAGTGAGGCACTGGGATTAGTGTAGCACATAACATTAGCCGAGGGTTGGGTGTTGTTTAATTACCTTAACATATTTTTTTTACCCATTTTGATCGTAGTCAGTGTAGTGACCTCTGGAGTATGTGAGGCTCCTTGGCTTTGCCAGAATTTTAGCTGGCAACTTTTAGGTCAACTAGATGTGAGCATTTAGGACTTAACTAGGCCATTGTGTGCTACGGGGTAGATGTTCTATCCTTAAAAATGCTCCAATCAGTGAGGACAAAGGTGAAGTTTATGGCACTCTGTTCCAAATATGTCATCTAAAAACATGCCCTTTCCAGGCTGCTCTGAAATACTTCATTCTATGGCATAAGAGATTTGAGCATTAGTTCTTCACAGAGGCAGATCAACGCTTAGAAGGGAACCAATAAAAACAGACTGGATGTAGTCATTATTATGCATTTGAAAAGAATCGTTCTAACTTCCAAGCAATGTCTTTTTGCCTTACATCCTAAATTAGGAATTACCAGGATGGGACTGGCCTATAGGGCAATCAGGCAGTGCCCGAAGTATTGGTCTGCTAGAACAGTGAATGGGCTGGTATTGACAGTGGGCCAGTTATCTAGTATTATTGGCCGGTTTTTGCTGTTGATTTCTCTGATATTATCACAAATTTTGCCTGCAACATGCACATTACATACAATCTTCCATTACTAGCAAAACACCTAGATAGCTTATGTTTACAAGTTAAACACTGCCCTGAGTTGAAAATGTGGCCAACTTTTTTGCTATTGGATTTGCTACAGGGGGCAGTTTTTATTTATTTGGTGCCCAGGACTATTAGTCCCAGTCCACCCTAGGAACTCCAAAAATGTGGACACTTTATCAATTCTTAAATGATTGACATTACAGAACAAATAAGGTACAATATTACATTGCTGTCACTTTAATTCTATTGAACATGCAGTTTTATTCATTTTGCTTGACCCGGCAGCTTATTTATTGTTGCACGCATATTATTCTGCACCCCTGATGCACTGTACAGAACCTGTCTGGTATAAAATACAAGAATTGGCGTAAGAAGTCTGTTGCACCTTCACTAAATTCAGTAACACGTTATAACTATATTAACACATCTATATTGTATTGTATTGTAATTGCATTTATATAGCGCTTACTACCCCTGACAAGGCGTCGAAGTGCTTTTTCGGCGGGTAGCACGCCACTCCGGGACCCATAGAGGATTAGTGTTGAATTAGTATAGTGAAACATGCAAGTACGTTTTAAGTGGTGGATAGGTTAGTCAGTTATTTGGATTTGGAATGATAGCAGAAGGATAGAGGAGGACAAAGGTGTGTATTTATTTATCACTCGCTTGTTGACGCATGCTATTCAGGAAGCCTATATTATTATTTTTTTTAATTATTTTTTTTATTTTCAAATTGCAAAGTAAGTATACATACAAATTAACATTGAAGGTCTGTGGCCCCCCCTCCCCCCCCCCCACCCACCTATGACAGTGAAGAAAAAGGTTACAGCGGGAATTGGAATAATGGGCACAAAAATACACCGGAGGAAAAAGAAAAAGAAAAACTAGAAGAGAAAAAAAAAAGAAAAGAAAAAAAAGAGGGAATAGAAAGAAGCAGACATAGAAAGATGCAGAAAAAACTGGCTGGGAGGACTGGCACCGAATAGTATAAAAAAGAACAGAAGTACACGGGCTAATCGGGCAGAGTCAGCCAGTTAGTTAGATTTTCCCACACCTCGGTGCCCTTACGTCCTTTTTTTGCATATACAGCTATTTCCAGGTGATATGTTGCCATAAATCTGGCAAGCCATTGAGAAAAAGAAGGGGGTTCTGGGTCTAACCAGGCTGTAGCAACACAGATCCTCCAGACGGCCATTGCTATAAATGTTAGGCCCTCCCTTTTCAGATGTGTGGCTTCTGTTTGTGTCCCAAGCATGATGGTAGTATGGTTCAGAGTTATTGGCTGGGAGGTGACTCCTCTTAGAAACCCCTGTATTCGATTTAAAGTAGGCGCAAGCTTGGTGCAAGAAGCAAATATATGTATGGAGTTGGCCCCGAATTCAGCGCATCTGGGACAGAGAGTACCTTGGCCGGTCCCCCATTTTGCTATTTTGCTAGGAGTGATATATAAGAAAAAAATTGTTTTAAAGTGCTGAGCTTGTAGTTTAGCAGACAGTAAAATATTTTGTGAGAGGGTAAGTGAGTTAAAGAAAACATTTCTAGGAGAGTCAAGTTTGGTAGACCATTTGCCTGCAATAGTTTGCAAATCGTCAGGAGTCTGTCTATTTAGGATGCAGTATAGGAGGCCAATTCGGGGAGTCAGAGGTTTCCGTAAGTCATTAAGGAGTTCTACCTCCATAAAACCAGAGGTTCCCCCTACCTTTCTAGAGAGAAAGTCGTAGATAGACATATATTTAAAAGCGTCCTCTTTCTTGAGGCTGAATTTATCTATAAGGTCAGGAAAGGGGATAACTCCCTTGTTGGTAATTAAGTCACCTAATTTTCTAATACCAGCCCTGTACCAGTCAGATAAGTAGGCCCTTCCAAAGATGTCAGGGAGATTACTATTATTCAGAATAGGAGAATAGTGGTTGTATCTGCCTATACCAAGGTATCTACGGATGCTTTGAAATACTTTAAATGAGTTGAGCAGGGTCTTAAATCTAACCCGTTTGAAGTATCCAAAGGTAGTTTCTCGTAGCAGACACCCCCAGTGGTGTTCCCCCACCAGTAGTTGGAAGGGAGAGGGCAACATTGTAGGAAACACATCAGGGCGTTCTTTAGTTAGCTCAGTACTATATTGCATGACCGTGGCCCAGTAATACAAAGTGATGTTGGGAAAGGACCAGCCGCCTCGGTCTTTAGGCAGGCATAGTTGTCTGAATGCCCTCCTAGGTTGTGAATATGCCCAAATAAATTGTATGTAGATTTGTTGGAATTTCGTGAGGTTGGCTTTACTAAATTCTAAAGGTATGGTCCGGAAAAAATATAGAAGTTTGGGAAAATAGGTCATTTTTACGACGTTGCATCTACCAACTAAAGTGAGGTGAAGGTTATTTATTTGTTTCAGTGCTTTCCTGGTTTGTATTGCGAGCGGGAGCAGATTATTGGAAACAACTTCGTCCAGATTAGAAGAAATGCATACTCCTAAATATTTGGCTTTGCCTATCACCCTCTGATCAGCCCAGGAGATTTTGCTGTTAGTAATTATCTGTGTCTTATTTTTATTAAGAGTGTAGCCAGAGATCTTTCCAAATTTTTTTGCCTCATGTTCTAATTCCGTTATGGCTTTTAGAGGGTCTGGTGATGTAAATGCCAGGTCGTCTGCGTATGCTAAAATTTTTGTATTGAAGCCTTGGAAACTAATCGGTGGAATGTTGTGATTGTTTTCAATCTGTTTAATAAAAGGGTCCAGGTACAGGGCAAACAGCAGAGGGGAGCAGGGGCAACCCTGTCTGGTGCCTCGGGATATCTTCAGTTGCTCGGTTAATTGACCGTTTATGGAAACACAGGCTGAGGGGTTAAGGTAGAGCGCTTTCACGGCCTGTATGAACTTCGGCCCAAAGCCCATCCTCTTCATGACTGCCCACAAGTATCTCCAGGAAACCCGATCAAAGGCCTTCTCGGCGTCAAGTAGTGTTAATGACATCGGGTCTCCTGCTGCCTGTGCGGCGTCAAATAGAGTGATGGCTCGCCTGACATGTTCTGTGGTGCCCTTTTTTGGGATAAACCCATGCTGCCACTCTGATACCAGGGATTCCACCACAGAAGAAATTCGGTTTGCCAGTACTTTGGAATAAATCTTAGAGTCACAGTTGATAAGTGTTATTGGCCTGTATGAGCTCATCTCGAGTGGAGATTTATCTTTTTTGGGAAAAATAGCTATCCTAGCGTTAGACCAGGAATCTGGAGGAGAGGCCCCACTGAAAATAGATGTTATCAGATCAGTTAATATTTTCTGAATTTGGGGCGCAAAAACCTTATAAAATTCCATGGGGATCCCGTCCAGACCTGCAGCTTTACAATCGGGGAGGGACTTAAGAGATTTCTGTATCTCTTCCCAAGTAGGAATAAGTTCTAATATGTCGGTAGAATTTGTAGAAAGTGTTTCAAGATTAATCTCATTCAAGTAACTGGAGATATCGTTCTCAATTATGTCAGTCGGGTCTTTATTCTCCTCAGTGTACAGTTTAGCGTAAAAGTCCTGAAAGCCCTTACGTATTAAGTTAAAATCTTTGGTCTCCTCTCCTGATTGGAGTTTAATGGTGTGTATTTCGCTGTTTGACACCTGCAGTCGGGTCTTGACCGCCAAGTGGTGCATTCGTAATTTTCTTGTCGTGTAGCGGCCCACTTTGCAGCGATTGTTTCAGAAGAAATTGCTCCAATTTTAGCTCTGACCAAAACAACCTCATCTTGGATAGCCTCGGTATTTAACCCTGCTTGAATGGCTTGTGTTAGTTTAGTTTCGGCAGTCTTAAGCTTCTTCTGGAGATCAGAGGTAGCAAGTCTCTCCTTTTTGTTTTTACCCACTGAAAAACCAAGAGTTTCGCCCCTGATGCCTGCTTTAAGTGTGTCCCAAACTATGGCCAAGGGTGCTGTCCCCACATTTATTTCTAGAAAATCCTGTATCCATCCCTGCATATGCGTCTGATATGTTAAATCTTGCAGTAGGGCTTTCTCAAAGCTCCAAGTAGTGGGAGTTCTAGGTTTTGACAGCCCCTTGATGTTGAGAATAAGGGGGTTGTGATCGTACATAAAACGCGGGACTATCTCAATAGTACTGCTGTTAATAAGACAGGATGATATGAAGAAATAATCTAGCCTGACAGGAGTGTGGTGAGTGGCAGAGTAGAAAGTGTAGCAGGGGTTGGAGGGTTTCAAGCTGGCCCAAGCGTCTTTCAGGCCATGCGTCTCTACCAGATTAGTCAAGGCCTGAAAGACCAGTGGTTTTCTGCCCTTATACTTCCAGGTACTATCGGTAGCCCAATCACTGGGTAAGTGTAGGTTGAGGTCGCCACAGAGAATTATTGGGATAGGCCAGTGTGCTAATTCCCCTGACACTAAGTTGAGGACCCCTGGGTCATCCGTGTTACTACCATAAATAGAGCAGAGTGTGAAAGAGGGACCGCCAGGAAGAAGACATTCCGTTATGACCCACCTGCCGAGAGGGTCTGCTTTGGACCTGGGAGTGTTAAGAAGGAGTCTTTTTTCAGCAAGGATTCCCACCCCCCTGGTTTTTGATCCTTGAGAGGTAGCCCCCAGGATTTTGAATCCTAGAGAGTCAAGTAGTTATTTCTGTGAGCCTTCGACATGTGTTTCCTGCAAACAGTAGATGTCTCCCCTCAAGGTTCTGAGGCCCTGCGAGACACTTTGTCTTTTGGAACGGTCATTTAGCCCGCAGATGTTTAAACAAATGATTCTTAGAGTATCAAGGTTAGCCATTTAAAAAAGAGTGTTGTTCGTCGTTCAGTGCCATGAAGTATACAGTCTGCTTGTGTGTGTCTTCAATAATTGAGTAGTGAATTAAACTAAACAAAGTATAGTTCCCATTCTTCCAATAGAAGTGCAAGTGCAAGTACCTCCCTCTTCCCCCCTCCCCCCGCCCCCCCCTTTTTTGAGCAATCAGGTAAACCCTGAATGATGGTAATCTACATGAGCCCCAGCCGCTAGCCACGCCGGAATGACAGAAAAAAAAAAAAAGCACAAATAAGCTGTCTCCTTTAGAAGGTCAGATGCCAGGGATCCTTATACAGTTGCTATGTGTGGATTGACAAGTATAGGAGAAGAAACTAAAGAAAAAGATAAGATTATAGCTTAAGGGCATAAGGTATGAAGGCATCACTATGTGTGGCAGGAGAACCAGACATGATCAATAGTCAATAGTCAATAGTCAATAGACCATAGTCAGTGATGGCTTATAATGGGCGCCTTGCCAGGATTCTTGCCGGGTGGATAGCGTCGGGTGAAGATAGAGCTAGAGCTGAAGCTATAGTTTGATTCATCTGTTGTTTTTCTTGGACTTCAGTTCTTCTAGGTATTCCCCGGCTTTTATTTCAGACAAAAAGATTTTGGTTGTTCCATTGCGTATAACCTTTAGTCTGGCGGGATTCATGAGAAACACGTCTGCCCCTTGTTGCTGAAAAGGCAAGATTAATTGTCTTAGGCGCCATCTGCGCTCGACTGTCTGATGGCAAAAGTCTGGCTTTGCGAAGAAGTTTATCCCATTGGCCCCTTTTTTAGAGTTGAAACGGGCTTTATCGTAAATCATCTCTCTAAGAAGAAAGTTTCCGAAATAGACCAGGAACACCCTCGGGTGTCCTCCAGCTGAATTATGTTGTCGTTTTAGATGAAAGGGGAAACGGTGCGCCCTCTGTACCTCACGGTCCCAGTCCCAGCCGGATTCTTCAGGGAAGGATTCTTGAAGTAGCTTGACGATGAAACGTCTTGGATCTTCCCCCTCCTTCCCTTCGGGAATACCAAGTAAGCGTAGGTTGTTTCGACGCTGGCGATTTTCCTGGTCCTCCATCTTTGTCATTAAATCGATCATGCAGGCTGTATTGGACTCCCCCTGTTGTTTAGTGGTCAGGGCCTCTGTTTCCAGGTGTTCCGTTCGGGCTTCCACCATGGCGACCCGTTCGCTGATATCGGAGCAGGTCTTATTCAATCGCCTTAGTCCGCCCTGCAACTTTTTAGCGGTATTCTTAGCAATGCGATTATCTGCCCGCACTTCTTCCTGAAAGTCCTTAATGGAGGCCAGAATGGCTGCTAAAGAAGGTTCGGAGGGGTCTGTTCGCAGGTTATTTGTGTTTCCCCACTGAGTAGAACTTGAATCTTCTTCATCCGGGGGGTAGGACACTTGAGAATCTGAATAGTCCCATTTAAGCTGACTGCGGCGCTTATTTTTGTTAATGGGTTTTTTGGGACGCTGGACTGTGCCTGTGTCTTTGTTTGAGACCTCACTGTCCCTTTCGCTGTCTTCCTCGGAGCCATCCTCGATAGAAGAGGTTGGGGTACTGTCTGACACTGAGTAAAAATCTTCAGCTCCTGCTTCAGGAGTCCAGGGTATTTGGGAACCGGAGGGCACCACCAGGCTTTGAATGACTTTGTTGGTCCCTGCTTCGCCAAATTCACAGGAATTCAGTGGTCTTTCAAGTACTTCAAGTACTTCAGGGCTGTTCTCTTCACTATTCTCCTCGGGTGTGCTCTCAATGGCTAGCGATTGTGGGGTAGGCTGGTTTAAAGAGACCGGGGTATCATCGCCTGGATGTATTAGGGCTTGGGGAGTCCCGTTTTGGCCTTTCACGGACTCAGTTAATACTGCCAAGCTGGTTTCCGGGGTGGTGGGCAGAAAGTCAATTTTAACAACGTTCCCTGCTTGTAGAACACTAGTAGTTACAGTTCCGGCTGGTGGGTTGCTAGTGGGAAAGAGGGGTGTTTTGTTGTTGATATTTGGCAGGGTTTTTTTGCCTCCCAGGAATATTTTTGCGGGGGGGATGTAAAGTCTCAGTGATTTTTGTGTCTCTGGGAGGACCCCCCCCCACCTGGTTTGCCCTGCGGTACCCCCCCAGCTTTCTTGTCCCCACTGACCTCAGGTTTTGTTTTGGGTGCTCCTTCAATGGCAGCAGAAGCAGCATGTCCGGTAGCGTCCTGGGCAGTTGGTTTTTTCGTTTTGGCACCTCTGCGGGCCCCTCGGGCGCTCATGATGACCCAGCCAAGTTCAGGAGGTCCTTCCACGAAGCAGATCCAAAGGGCCGTAAATCCGCTGTCTTTGCCCCGTTGAAGGCTGTGCGCGATGCGGAGTAAAAATATGCTGCTGCCGCGGCAAATTTAAAAAAGGACCGTCTTCGAAACAGGACAGCCCTTTGAGTCCTCTGTGCAATGCGGGCACCATGTGTGGGCTTGGGGCTTCCAGGCGCCTCCGCAGAGAGGCCCCCTCCCGAGAAGAGCTGCCTCGAGTTTCCTGTTGCACTGTGGAGCTGGCGTGAGAAATGAATCAGCATCCCGATGACAGGCGCAGGACAGCTAGTCGAGTGATTACGCTTCCGGCGTGAGCGGCCAGGCAGCGTGAGCTCAGGCAGATTCCATCTTGCTCTTATTCAGGAAGCCTATAAAGGATTAGTGGTGAATTAATATGTTGAAATATGAGGTAATTTCAGTGGTGGATATTAGTCTGTTACTTGGAGTGAGAAGGATAACGGATGGATAAAAGGGGAAGAAAGATTTGCATTCATATAGCACTTGTTACCCCTGATGGGTGTTGAAGCGCTTTTCTGGCGAGTAGCACTCCACTCCGGAACCCATAAAGGATTAGCGTTGAAAATTAGTATAGTATAAATATGAAGTAATTTGAGTATTAGATATGTTATTCATTTATTTGGGCAGTATATTAGTATAGTTGAATATGGAATATGGAATTTGAGAAGTGAACATGTTAGTCTATTAATTTTGATTGAAAAGGATAGTGGAGGGATAAAAGAGTGAAGGATTTTTTTATGGTCTTAGCAGTAGGAAGAGGCTTTTGGATGAGTAAAAGGGAGTTTTGGAGGGAAGGAGTCAGAGGGGAGAGTTTAGAAAGGTTTGTTTTAGGGAATCTGTGTAGTAAAAAGAGGTGTCAGATGATGCAAGGAGGGGTAGAGCAGGACAGAGTCTAGAAAGGGTTATTTTGGCGATCATAGTAGTGGTATGGGGTTTGGGATAAATGAGAGAGTGGATGTAGAGGATCTATTGATAGATGTATAGGATGAGAGATAGGGTAGTGCATTAGAAGGAGTAGTAGAAGGAAGTTTGAGATGAGTCAGAAGGTTGGGCTAGAAGATATATAGAGCAAAGTATAGGCTTAGAAATAGGCTAGTGCATTGGAATTGCAAAATTAGAAGAAAGTAATAAATATATTTATTTATTTATTTATTTTTACCATTTGTTGAGCGCGCTGTTACCGGGCGGTGTCCTGGCGCTGAAACGATACATTATCTCCAAGAGGCAAAGAAAGTTACTGGAGGTTAAAAAGCCATGTTTTGATATTTTTCCTGAAGGTCAGGAGATCATTGCTTTGTTTTAGGGTGAGAGGCAATTCATTCCAGATGTTAGATGCTCCGTGGAAGAAGCTACGGCCTCCCCAACGGGCTTTCCTAATACGGTTAGTCATGACCAGGCTTTTATTAGCAGATCTTAGATGTCGCCCTGGTTTGTACAGTTGGAGGTGTTCTTGAAGGAAGGATGGACCTATTCCATTTACTGCCTTGAATACCATACAAAGAGCCTTAAACATGATACGTTTCCGTATTGGAAGCCAGTGTAGATTTTTTAATTCCTGAGCTACCGATGCAAACTTAGGTAGACCAGTAATCAGTCGGGCAGCAGCATTTTGTAGCGTTTGCAATTTGTTCAGAACTCCCTGCTGGGCCTCCAGATACATGCTATTGCAGTAGTCAAGGCGAGACAGCACAAGTGCTGTCACCACCGTTTTCCTGCTATCACTGGAGAGGAAAGGAAGGATTTTCCTAATAGTTTTTATTATCCAGTGAATGGAGGATGATAAGGCATTAGCCTGTGCTTTAAAGGAGAGTTGGGAGTCAATAATTACCCCCAGGTTTTTTACTGTAGTGGCTGGAATGGGTAGGGCTCCCATTTCGTGAGGTCACCAGTCAGGGGTCCAGAGATTGGTCACATTTCCAAAGAGAAGAACCTCAGTTTTAGAGGAATTCAATTTAAGGCAGTTCTTAGCCATCCATGAACTTACTGCCATCATGCAATCCTGGAATCTGGCCGCAATTCCTTCCTCTCGCCCCGGGAGCAGAGATACCACAATTTGAGTATCATCTGCATACGATGTTAATTCGAAGCCAAAAGAACGAATCACCGGGGCGAGGGAGGTAACATAAACATTAAATATGGTAGGGCTCAGGGAGGAGCCCTGAGGAACCCCTCCTGGAAGGGTAAAAGGGCTCGATTCAAAATCTCCCATGGCCACCACTTGTATCCTGTCTGCTAAAAAGGATTTCAGCATGGTCAATGCGACTCCTTGGATTCCGCAGCCCTCAAGACGGTCCAAAAGAATGTCATGGTGGACCGTATCAAAGGCTGCGGATAGGTCCAGGAGCACCAGGACTGCCCGTCCTCCAGCATCCATCACCTTCCTGATTTCCTCAGTGGATTTAATGAGGGCGGACTCGGTGCTGTGACCTTCCCTAAACCCATGTTGAGCAGGGTCCAAGCCCCCAGAGGATCGGAGGAAGTCACAGAGCTGAACGTTCATGATCCTTTCAATAATCTTGGCCGGTAGAGGGAGTCTAGATATGGGTCGATAGCTACTAGGGTCATAAGTGTCTAGATTAGATTTTTTCAGCAGAGGAGCTATTGAGACTTGTTTCCAACATAGTGGATATGCTCCCTCTTTGAACATTTTATTGAACAAATCTGCATGCAAGACAGATATAGGGGCGGCTGCCAGATGAGCCACTGAGACTGGGCAGGGATCCCGGGGGGAGCCAGATTTGGTTCTCAGTAGTAGTTTCTTTACTACTTCTATTGTAACTGGCCCGAATTCCCTGAATTCCAAACTATGTGGATTTGTTGGCGTAGTCGTATGTGCTCCCTCGGTAAGAGTGAGCCCCACATGAGGTTCAAGGGCTGCGAAGATTTGCTCCACTTTATTTAAAAAGTACTTGGCGAGGGTCTCGCAGAGCTCCAGACTGGGAGGGACAGTGACAGAATTTGGAGTGGACAAAGTGGTCACCGTCTGGAAAAGTTCTTTGGAGGAGTTTTTAGCTCCCTCAATTCTAGCAGAGAAATATTCAATTTTTGCTTTTTTGATCATTTCTTTGTATATCTTTTGGCTTGATTTGAGTTTTTGTTTATCTGCCTGTGAATATTCAGTACGCCATTGGCGTTCGAGTTTTTTGCAAGATACTTTGTAATCTCTTAATTCCAAGGTGAACCAAGGGGCAGATGGTATTGTGCGTGTTGGACGAGATAGTTTGGGCTTAATTAGAGATGTGCATGCATCTTTTATCCAGATGGTGTATCTCTCCGTAGCTTCGTTTACATCAACCGATGGGGTAAAGGTAGAGGCTGCCAGACGTTCCTCCAATGCTTTCCCATCCAATTCCCTCCATGGCATATAGAGCTTGGCAGGTTTCCTTTCCTTCCTTGCTCTAACTGACTCAGACGGTTGAATTTTAAAAAGGACTGCTGAATGATCTGTCCATGCTAAAGGCTCCGCATGGCTAAACTTCAGGTCTGGGTTATTTGTAAAAATCCCATCTAGCGTATGTCCCTTTATATGTGTGGAACCCCTTACCATCTGAGTTAGTCCTGCCGTCAACATGGAGTCTACCAGAATTGCCGTCTGAGGGTCTGAGTTTTCCTCTAGGTGAAAGATAAAGTCACCAAGAATAGTGAATGATTTGGTGCAGAGGGCTTCTTCCAAGTAAGTACCTATTTCTACGAGAAATGAGGCTTTAGGACCAGGAGGTCTGTATAAGAGGCAACCTTGGAAAGTGTTATGGTTAGAGATGGAAAGTTTAAATCCTAGTACCTCCGTTAACTGGCAGTTCAGTGACTGAAATGTGCCTTGGATCCAGGCGTGGTAGATAATGGCTATCCCACCTCCCCTTTGACCGGGTCTGTCCTGTACCCGACAGCAGTATCCCGTTGGAGTGGCCATAACTAGGTCTGGCCCTGAGGCCGCATCAGTCCAGGTCTCAGTGATAAATACGATTTTAGCCTCCTTTTCTAGGATCAGGTCGGCACATTCAGAACTGTGTTTGACCAGTGATCTAGCATTAATGAGGAGGCAATTAATTATATATATCCATAAGTACATTGAAAGTATATAGATACATAAAGAAAGTAAGTATATTTTGATTAAATATCTTGATAGAGGCACAGGATGAAAAATAGGGTAGTGCATTGGATATGCTTTTTCAGGAGAAAAGTAACAGACACACAGATCCAAGTACATGGAAGGTACATAGATGCACAATGGAAGTATGTACATGTAGACCAAAGATGATTTTTATTTATTGAGGAATATTATTATTATTTTATTTTTATTTTTATTTTCTCTTAGTAACATAATTATTTTACATGTTTTATAAAGTAATACACAAAGATAGGTACTTATCTATATTGAAAACAAATGCTTATATACAGAGGGATATGCTGTACATTTCTTTTTCTGTATGGTGCTTATGTTGGGAAGAGCCAGATCTTGAGTAGTTTTCTGAAGATAAGGTGGTTGTCGGTAGATCTTATGTTGGGGGGTAAAGAGTTCCATAGTTTGGCTGCTTGAACAGAGAAGGAGGTGCAACATATGGTTTTTTTCTTGTATGGTTGGATTTTGAGGCGAGATGCTCTTTTAGAGCGGAGGTTCCTTTGTTGAATGTGTTTGGTGATTTTATTCCTGATGAAGAGTGGTCCTATTCCATGTATTGCTTTGTGGGTAATACAAAGCAGCTTGAACGTGGATCTTCTGGCAACCGGTAACCAATGCAGGGCTTTCAAGGCAGAGAGGATATGGTCTCGTGGTTTGATATGCAAGAGTAGTTTGGCGCCGAGTTCTGAATCCGTTGTAGTCTTTTCATGGTCGTTAAAGGTGATCTGTGGTAGAGGCTATTGGCGTAATCGAGTTTGGATAGAACAAGGGAGATGGTAGCTTGGACCTTGTGTGGAAATCCCAAATGAGGGAAAATTCGTTGCAGCGTTTTTATAGTAGCAAAGCTTGATCTTGCTAGTTTATCCACTTGGACATTCATCGACAGCTTGGAGTCCATGGTCATTCCGAGGTTTCTTACTTCCTTCGATACTTTAAGCAGTGATCCCAGCTCATCAGGCCATGCGGCAAGCGGGTTGTAATTTTTCCAATCGCCACATGTGAGTATTTCAGTTTTTGAAGCATTCAATTTGAGATGGCTCCAAGTCATCCACTGATCCACGGCTCTGAGACAGCTGAAAATTGGTGATTTTCCAATGTCTTTGGGGTATTCCAGTTAAAGGAGTATTTGCGTGTCATCTGCATAGTTGTAGCACGTGAGGTGAAGTTTATTGATCAGTACTGGTAAAGACTTCATGTAGATGTTGAAAAGCATGGGCGAGATGATAGAACCTTGAGGGACCCCTGCTTTTGTGGAGTACGGTTTGGACGAGAAAGGTGGGGTGTGGATGACATTAGTTCTGTTTCGAAGGTAGAACGCGGTCCAGTCTAGAGCAGTTCCCTCTATGCCGGCTTCATAAAGTCTTTGTTTCAGAGTGTCATGGTCAACCGTGTCAAAGGCAGCTGAGAGGTCCAAGAGGAGTAGCGCAGCAACCCCGTTGCGGTCAACTGTATTCTTTAGGTCATCCCAGATGCCAAGGAGGGCAGATTCAGTGCCTCTTCCCGGACGGAATCCTGTTTGGAAATCTGAAAGTATGTCATTCTCTTCAATGAATTGTGACATCTGGGCGAACGCTGCTCTTTCTATCAGTTTGCCCAGGAAAGGTCCATTTGTAATGGGTCTGTAGTTGTCAGGGTTCAGCGGGTCCAAGTTTGTTTTCTTCAGAAAAGGGCGTATGTATGACTTTTTGAGTTCTTCTGGAAATATTTCAGCAGTTAAGGAATCGTTGATGATTCTTCTTACTGGAATGGCAGCAGAGGTTGTTAAAAGAATTGTCTTGAAAGTTTGTGGCGGACAGGGCTCAGAAGGGCTGCCGGCAGGCCTGCTTGCTTTGACCAGGTCCATAAATTCATCGTGTGAGATGTGTTGGAAAGAACGGAGAGGCTTGATTAGAGCATTTTTGGATACTTGTTTTGTACAAGGGTTAGTGCTGGTGCTTTGTTTCTGTTGTAAGTATGAGTCCAAAGTGTCTGCTTTGTCCGTGTAATGATTTGCCAGTTTGTCTGTGAAATCTTGAGTAACAGGATGAGTTCCTTCTAGGCAATTTGGTTTTCGAAATTCATTGAGTATTTTATAGAATTCTTCATTTGCACATTTAGCGTTTTGAATTCTGTCTGAAAAGTACATTTTCTCTTTTCTTAGCTTTTTTTCTTAGCCGAATTATATATTCTGTTAATTTTATGTAGGTGAAGTTTGTCTTGTTTGGCGTTTGTTTTGAGCCTGGTAAGTTGCAGCTTTCTAATTTGTTGTTTTATGTCTTTTATTTCTATGTTTCTCCAAGATGCTTTTTTTCTTTTGTTCTGTTGTGTGGTTTTGAGTGGTATCAGGATGTCAAAGCTTCCTGTAGCCACTCATATAGATTCTGAATAGAATTTATGGTTTCCAGATTTATACTGGATGTTAGTTGAGTTTCCAAGTGTTCCAAATTGAGTTTGTTCCACGGCCGATAGGTGGATGGATGTAAGGTAGTTTTAGGTGAGTCGCTTAGCGTTGTTTTATGTGGGAAAGCAAGCAAGTGGTGGTCTGACCATGTGACTGGAGTTATAGTTTGAAAGGTAACTAGTTCAGTATTAGCAAAAATGACATCTAGGATATATCCAGCGGTGTGTGTCGGATTGGGGACAATCTGATGCAGGTTCAATGCGTCTAGGCCGGTGATTATTGTTTTTGGATGGGTCATATTGATTTTATCAAACCAAATGTTAAGGTCACCCAGAACGCATAGGTTGGAGTGTATTGTTATCAGGTTTGAAACTGTGTCTAGAAGTGCGTCTAGGAATGTTGCCTTGCTAGGTGGAGGTCTGTAAAGAAGCAGGAAGTTACAGGTGGAAGAAGGTGTAGGATTGCATCTTGTTAGAAGAGCCTCACAATTCTTTATGGAGATGTTGTCAACTTTAGTGATATGTATTGTTTGCCTGAATACAACAGCTAGACCACCTCCTTTTTTGGCTGTACGATTTTGGGTGATTATTTGATAGCCTAGAGGAATGGCTTCATGCAGGACTGGAGCCATATCCTCTCTCAACCATGATTCGGTTATAAATAGTATGTCTGGTTTTGCATCGGTGAGAAGGTCGTAGATGTGATGCTTGTTTTTAGAGAGGGATTGAGCATTTATTAGTAGACAGTGTAGAGAGTGGCCTTTGGTGATAGTGGGACTTTGTTTTGTAGAAGAGTGACCAGTATTGTGTGGGTGTGTAGCAGGTGTGTTTTTAGTGCTGGTATTAGCTGTATTAGGATAGCTATCGTGTATCTGTTCTATATCATGTTCCTCATCCAGCATGCTAAGAAGACATTTTGATGGGTCTGCATGTGTATGTGTTGGAGATGGTGTTTGAGAATGAGTTGGAGTGCTGTGTTGCTTTTGTGGTGTAACATTGTTGTGAGGTAGACTTGGGGAAGCAAAGTTGTGAGGTGTGGCATGGTGCTTATATTTTTTGCATGTGTTAAAGGCAGAAGGTGTATGAGTCAGGGGAGGTGGTGCAGCATGTGGGTCATGTCGTAATGTTCTAAATTGTCCAATGGATGAGAGGCGGTTAGAAGAGTGGTGCTGTATTGCTGTATCTGTGTTAGGTGTGGTGGAAGAGTGCAAGCTTGGCATTGGAGTTTGTTCCTTTGTGTGCTTTGAAAGGTGGGTATATGTATGCATTTTGTGATGGTAAGTATTATGAGGTGTTGCACTCTGAAGATCTTGTGCTGGTGTGTGTGATATGTTTTGCTTTTGAGGTGTGTTGAAAAGGGGTGCTGATGTATATGTTTCATGCACCTGATTTGGTTGTGTAGTATTGTTTGTGAGAGGAGGTTGTGACATAGAGGGGGTGGTGATGTGTTTATGAGTAGAGTGTATGTTGTGTGTTGGAGGAAATGAAGTAGAGGTGAGAGTGTTTATCTTAAACTGGTTTGTTTCAAGAGTTACAAAGTGTGGTGGTGTGCAGTGTGTGTGTGTGTTGTATTTTAGTGTTATTATGGTAGAAGGGAGAGGAGGGTGTTTATTGGGCAACTGATGGAAGGATCATCATATGTTTGTTAGTGATAAAAGGTGGACTGTTAGGTGTAATTACAGTAGGGAAAGTGTGTCTGAGTGGGATGTAGGTATGTATGGTGTTGATTGGCGTTGTGTTAGTGATGAGTGTAATGGTTAGTGGTATAGGATAGAGTTGTGTACTGTTTGTGGGTGATGGTGGATATGTGTGGTAGTTGGGATAGTAGGGTGAAAGGCAGTATATGCGAGTGTTGGAGTATATAAGTTACTATATGTGAGAGTGAGTGATTGTGAGAGTGGCTGTATGGAGGAGTGTGTGCTTGTGCCAGTGACTGTAGAAGAGAGTAAGTATGCGTTAGTATCTGTATGAATAAGTGAGGTGGTATGTGTATAACTGTATAGGTGAGTAAATGGTAGTGTGATTGATTCTTTGGGTGGCTGACTAGGTGTGTGAGTAACTCTATGGGTGAGTGGCGGTGTGTGAGTGTCTGTTTGGGTGTATGAGTGCATATATCAGTGGCTGTATTGATGAGTGACTGCGTTTATGAGTGACTGTATGAATTAGTGAGTGGATGTGTGTGTAGACCTATGAATCAGTGAGTGAGTATGTACTAACCGGTATTGGTGTGTCTATGGTTTCAAAAATGGTAGTCTTTATTTTAGAGTGGGTGTATAAAAGGTTATTTTAGGGTGTGAGGAGGTGCATCAGATAATAAGTGGATGATGTCATCAGTGATGCCATTTGAGATGTAATCAGTGATGTCACTAACCATGTCATGAGTGACGTAATATGTGACGTCATCAGCAGTGCATTACGGGGCACGAATTATAGCTAGCTCAGCCAACCATAACGGCTGAATTTCTCTGGTTTTGTACGAGTGAAATGTCAGTCTAACTATAACATTCCTGAAATCTGTGTTTTTCTCAGTGAATTTCTAAGGGTTTTTAAATGCTAATTCCTAACTATAACATCCCTGAAACCTGAGAACCAAGAGAACTTCATAAAGAGGCAAGAGAGATGCAGACAGAGGGAAGGTTGCATAAAGGGGCAAGAGGGGTGCAGAAAGAAGCAAGAGAGGTAGAGAATGAAGCAAGAGAAGTGCAGATAGAAGCAACAGAGGTAGAGAAAGAGAGGCAAGAGGGGTACATAAAGAGGCAAGAGAAGTGCAGAAATAAGCAACAGAGGTGTAAAAAAAAGCAAGAGAAGTGATGAAAGAGACAAGAGAGTTGCAGGAAGAAACAAGAGAGGTGCAGAAAAAATCAAGAGAAGTGCAGATAGAAGCAAGTGAGGTGCAGAAAGAGGCAAGAGAGGTGGAGAAAGAGGCAAGAGATACAGAAAGAGGCAAGTGAGGTGCAGAAACAGGCATGAGGGGTACAGAAAGTGGCAGGAGAGGTACAGAAAGAAGCAACAAAGGTACAGAAGGAGGCGAGAGAACAGCAGAAAGAGGCAAGAGAGTTGCAGAGACAGGTAGGAGAGATTCAGAAAGTGGAAAGAGGGGTACAGAAAGAGGCAAGATGGGTGCAGAAAGAAGAAAGAGAGGTGCCGAAAAAAGCTAGAGAAGTGCAGAAAGAACCAACAGAGTTGCAGAAAGAGGCAGCAGAGGTGCAGAAAGAAGCAAGAGACCTGCAGAAAGAGGCTAGAGATGTGCAGAAAGAGGCAAGAGAGGTGCGGAAAGAGTGAAGATGTTTGCAGAAAGAGGGGAGAGAGGTGCAGAAGGAAGCAAGAGAGGTACAGAAAGAAGGAAGAGAAGTGCAGAAAGAAGCAACAGAGGTGCAGAAAGAGGAAACAGAAGTGTAGAAAGAAGCAAGAGATGTTTGCGCACCATTAGTACCAATTTAACACCCACATTTAGCAATAGGTAACAAGTGACCATTCCAGTCTTGCACAGGGCCTTCCACCATGATTTAACACGTGTCACTGCATTTTTGGGAACATTTGAACCATTTCAGCTATGAACAAGGTTTTTTTTGTCAAATCTGCAGATTATGCGCCAGATAATGGATTTTGTGGCAAATGCAGAAAATGTATAATTATGGGAAAATAGGCACAGCTGGACAGTCGCCTATTTTTCCAGTGGCCCTCCTCGAACCTCTGACTAGATCCGCAAGTGTTCCTCTCTGGTTGCTTCTTTTTTTGTGTCTTTTCAGATTTATAGTTTAGCTTCTATGGAAACGAGGAAGACTAAACCTGAGGTTACCACTCCACAATACAGACTACCATACCACTTAATTACTCTCCATAATCCCACTCAACAAAATTCTTATACACTAAATACAACATACTTTCTATCCACATAATTTCACTGCACAACATACCACATAATTCCACTACAAAAACCATTAGTAAAAAACGATTACATTTACAACGCCAATAGCTCTAACTTTCGCAAATGCGAGACCTATTGCATTGCAAATGCTTCTTTAACTAGTAGTCACATTTGCAGAGTGGTGGAGAAAGGAGGCTGGGCCTCCAACCAGCACTCATGAATTCCGCTGAGAAGGACTTACAGGAGGTACCAAGTGCTTCTTGGCCCTCAAAGTCCCTCAGGAGTAAAGTGGACTTCATATCCCAATGCAGTAGTGTACCAGGAGGCGCATTTGCAGAGTGGTAAGGAAGGGGGGCTTGGCCTCTGAAGACCTCTTAGCAATTCCACTGTGTGGGACTTACTAGAGGTAACAGGAGGGGTAGTTGGCCCCCAAGTACATCCTTGAGGGCCAACTAACCCTCCTATTACCTCCAGTAGGTCCCACACAGTAGGATTGCTAGGTTCTTATAGCAGGCCACACCCCCTTTGCCCACCACTCTGCAAGCGCACTACCTGGTGTGCTCTTGGGTGGGATTGAAGTCTCCTTGCCTCTTGAGGGTCCCTTGGGGCCAACTAACCCTCCTGTTATCTCCAGTAAGCCCCACACAGCTGGATTGCTGAGAGGTGGACACAGGCCACACTCCCTTTCTCCACCACTCTGCAAACATGCCTCCTGGCACGCTTTTGGTTGGGGGATGAAGTCCCCTTGGCTCTTGAGGGCCCCTGGGGGCCAACAAGCCCTCCTGTTATCTCCAGTAAGCCTCACACATCTGGATTGCTGAGAGGTGCTCAGAGGCCATACCCCCTTTCTACACCACTCTGCAAACATGCTTCCTGGTATACTTCTGCTTGGGGGATGAAGTCCACTTTAGTCCTGAGGTCCTCAGGACACAAGGGGACCTCATTGCCCCACTAGCAGTTTGCCAAGAGGTGTGTTTGCAGCGTGGTGTAAAAAGGGGTGTGGCCTCCTACCACCTCTCAGCAATCCCACTGTGTGGGGTTTTCTGGAGGTACCTGGTGGGGTAATTGGCCCCTAATGACCCTCACCAGTGAAGGGGGCTTCATCCCCCAACCCACAGCGCTCCAGGAGGTGCGTTTGGAGAGTTGTGCAAGGGAGGCCTCCAGCGAGTTGGCGTGTTTTTTTTTTAAGAAGGGGGTGTGTCCCCCCTTTCCTTTTGGACCCCGGGGACCCAATACCCTGGGGCCTTAGCCAATAAAAAAAATGAAAAGGGAGGGGGCAGTGGGGCACCCCTCCTGAGGCTGATTAAGGCCCCAGGAACCCCATCCCCCGGGTCATGATCTCTTTGTTGGGGACCACGGGGAGCCGCAATGCTCCCTCCAGGAACCAGCATTGCTTTTGGGCGAAGACAGCTGCTGACATGCAGCTCGCTTTGCCCAAAAGCAATTATGCTTCGCTTCATGGAAGCAGGAGCAGTTTTTCTGCTATCGCTTCCATGAAGCGAAGCAGAAGTTTTCTATGGCAGGGGGGAGCAGTGCTCTCGCCCTGCCATGGGAAACTGCAATGTCCTGGGGGTGCGCACTCTGGAACATTGCTGAAGCCGGCTCTGGGGGGGTGGTGGTCCCCAGGGCCAAGGAGGGCCCCTAGAGTGGGGCCATGCAGGCTCACTCCCATCTTCTGTGCAGCCCCTGGGAGGTGGTGATCCCCGGGAATGTGGATCCACAACAGACCCCGCACTTAATTGATGTGTGTCCCAGGGCAGTGTGGGGGGCTTGAGCCCTGCCACACTTAATTTTTTAAAAGTAGCCCTGGGGAAGTGAAAGTCCCCGGGGCTTGTGGGGGCCAGCAAAGCCCAGCACATTTAATAATAAAGCCCCCGGGAGGTGGCGGTCCATGGGGCAGCGTGGGGGGCAGGAGCTCCCGCACGCTATGTTTTTTAAAAAAGACCTAGGAAGACGGCGGTCCATGGGGAGGCCTGGGAGTCCCCCACACATTAATTAAATGATCCCCAGGGAGGTGGCGGTCCTCGGGGCAGCGTGGCAAGGCAGGAGCCCCCCATGCTTTTTTTTTTTTAAAGCCCTGGGGAGGTGGCGGTCCCCAGACTGCGGGGGCTGCGGGCGCCTCACATCATAATTCTGCATCGCCCTCGGAACCTAGCCCACCCAGGGGCTTCAAGAAAATTAAGCGCTCGATCCAGCTCTTCATTTTTAATGATTTTTAATGATTTTTTGTCTTTCGCCGTCCCTGTAGGACCCCCTGAGCAGGACTAGGGCCAGGGTGTTTCTACCCTGCCCCCTTTTCTTCAATTTGAACCTTTTTTCTTGTAAAAGATGGCTGCCAACACTTCCTGGTTGGAACTGTTGACAGTCAATTAGATTGCAAGGCTCGAGATCGGGAGAGTTTGCGGATCCTTTGCGCCGCTAGATATCTGTAATTATTACATTTTCTCAAAAACTGCTAAACAGATTTACACCCGCGGCTGTCTTGTATGTTGGAGGGGGCTGCGCGGCACCCTCATGGGGCCATGGATGGCCTTGGGGACTGCCACCCCCCTGGGCTGACTCCTGCTATGTCCCAGGGGGGCAATTTCCAATCCAGTCTGTGAAACAGTAGAAAAAGTGTTGGACTTGGGAGGGGTAACATTTACTATTCCCACTCCAGTCTGTGCAACAGTAGGGCAAATACTTCACTTTAAAAACATACCATATTTATACCATAACCCTATTAATTTATAACAAATATAAAACTCCTAATATAACCTTTATCAACCACCCAAATAAAAAAACATATATAAAAACAAAAAACAATTAAACAATTAATGTGATTATTAAGTAATGTAATTAAGTACCAATTTTAAAAAAAATATTTTTATTTATTACTTAATTACCTTACCACACTATACCCTCACAAACCTAGCAGCCCACACAAAAAAATATAACTAAAATAAATAAATACAACAACAGCGGTAGGAAAATGTTTAGGATATTTTGCTTGAAACACTGCTCTGTGCTAGGGATTGCTGTGTCACTCACCTCACTGCCCACAGCCAGGTCCGTCACGGCAAGTGCCGATTGTACGGAGGGTGAAAGACAGGGCTTTTCCACGCACCCTCACTTCCTGTAACTCCCGCTTCCGGCAGGTGAGTGTGCTAGTTGTTGGGATACCCTGCTCATATAAACCTATGCCAGAGCGAATGCGCAGCGAGCGCGCTAAAGGCAAGTCCGGCTGCACCCGTACGCGACCAGCGCCAGTCACGCTGTCTGTTTCGACCTCGCAACCCAGCCCAGCTTGACCTGGTCTGTTGAACAACTAAAAGCTCAGAGGCCCAAAAAATTTGAGAATCCATCCCACCTTGAACTTGATGTCGACTCCCTGGAGGGCTGAAAATTCTGCTCCTTCAGGTTCAATACTACAAGGGTCGATTGAGGCCTTTTTGTACTGTATTACATTTTCACACACTTTATCGTTTACCGGAATATTAGTGTATAAACCACCTAATTCATCGGCGGTACACCTTTCCGATTTATATGACATCATTGCAGACCTATCTCTGAAATACACCAATTTTACGGTACTTGGGGACTTCAATGTCCATATGGACAATGAAAAGTGCCCCCTCGCCTCCAAATTGAATGATACTCTCCATGGGCTAAATCTAACTCAAAAAGTAACATCACCCACACATAAGCCTGGACAAATATCAGACCTATGTTTACTAATGACCGACTTTTAGAAGTCAAAGCACCTCTCCAGCTAACTTGGTCAGACCATCAACTTATACCTTTCAACTTGACCCGTAGCTCCAGCCTCAAACAGAGGGTCCTCACTTTTGAGACCAGAAGGAACTGGAAGAAACTGGAAATAAAATCATTAGAAGCGAACTATTAAACACCCCCCCCCCCGAGCTAACAGGTGACCTCCATCTTTCTTCACTGGGTATGGATGTATGTCAGTACAACGCGATCTTTTAGATCGCGGTACTTGACAACGCTGCCATTACAACCCAAGTCGTTACAACGACTTGCGTTGGAGGGCATGGATTGTGGAATACTTTAATTTTATATTCCAACACCAGTCCACGTAACAGTAGGGAAGGTGTTGGAATATAAAATTACAATATTCCTTAACCAACAGCGCCATCCAGCGCAAGTCGTAGTAACGACTTGCGTTGTAATGGCAGCGTTGTTAAGGTAGTGCGGTGTAAACACCGCGTTGTAAACGATGTTCCACCTGGGTATCATCTGCACTCGATAATATTATTCCCAAAAAAACAGAAAAGCGCGTTAGGAAGGAAGTAAGGAACCTTCTGCTCCCTGGTTCTCCACAGACCTTTGGACATGTAAAAGTGCCTGTAAAAAACTTGAGCGTACATGGAGAAAACACTACGATACTACAGCAAAAAAAGATATAAAATGGAGCTGAAGAAATTTAAGAAACTCAAGCAACACGCTATCAGGGATTATATTATGGAACAGATTAAAATCTCAAAAAACCCGACTAAAGAGATCTTTAACCTAGTGCAAGGATTTATTCAACCACAGGCTTTAAAGAGCCCGGTCACCTCTTCACCCACTCTTTGGGAAGATCTAGCCATCTATTTTCAGGAGAAAATCCAGACAATTTACAGTTCCTTCTCGCAGGCGGAGAAAATAGACAACCCCCCCTGTATTTCCCAACCAATGAGCCATTGGTCAGAATTTGGCCGTTTAGCTTGGATACTTCACTCGCAGATCTAAATAGTATAAGCTCAGGCTCACCTATGGATCCCTGTCCGGCCAGGTTTTTTTAACTACTGGCCACTGTGCTTAATCCTATCCTAAATGCTATTTGGAATTCCTCTTTGAGATTAGGTTCCTTTTCTGCACCCTGGAAGACAGCATATGTTAGACCAATCTTAAAGAAAGAGGATGCTGATCCCACTGTCCCCAAAAATTATAGGCCGATCTCTCTTCTCCCCATACCGGCAAAAATACTGGAGAAAGAGGTCCAGAGACAGTTATCCGCCCACCTCGAGTCCAATGCCCTCCTACACGATTCTCAGTTAGGCTTAGGGCTGGCTATAGTACTGAGACAGCTCTGCTGGAGGTGGCTGAGACTGTGCGTGCAACAGTTGATCAGGGAAATTGCGCAATGCTGTTGCTATTGGACCTCTCAGCGACCTTTGATACGGTCACCCACCGGATACTGATCAAAAGGTTGGAAACGATGGGTGTAGCGGGCACTGTGCTTGCTTGGTTCAAATCATTCCTTGAAGACAGGCACCAGTTAATCTCCCTCCATCCTCACATTTCAGCGGCAAAAGCCCTAACATGTGGTGTGCCCCAAGGGTCAGCATTAAGTCCAACACTCTTTAATGCCTATCTTGCCCCACTGGCCTATCTGGTTGAGGAATGGGATTTTAAGGCTGCCTCCTACGCTGACGATACTCAGCTGGTGTTCTTCTTTAAGGAGCACACAGAGGCAGCTTTCTACAACTTCAGGCAGTGTCTGCTCAATATTGCATCTTGGATGACAAACAACTGCCTGTAGTTCAACACTGATAAAACTGAGGTGTTATTTTTTAATCAGGTACACCCACCAAGAGCAAAGTTATGGTGGCCGATGGAGCTGAATCCCCCACCAGAACCTGCTCAGGTTGCAAAAAACCTGGGCTTTAAATTTGATTCTGCTCTTTCAGGCAAAGCACAGGTTTTTGGAAATTAAAAACTCTTCGCAGGTTTCTACATTTTCTCCCTATGGATAGCAGGAAGACAGTGGTTCATGCCTTGATCACCTCACAATTAGACTATTCCAACAGTCTTCATCTGTGCCTCCCTGCATATCTAATTTGGAAACTTCAGATCATTCAAAATTCAGCCGCTAGGTTGATTAGGAACGTCCCACTCCGTCATCACATCTCCCCCCACCTGCGGAGCTTTCACTGGCTTCCAGTAAAGAGAAGAATAGAGTTCAAAGCATTAACCATAGCACTTAGGGCTTTGACAGAGAGAGGTCCCAACTACCTCAAAGCTAGCGTACAGAAATACACCGAGATCAGATCCCTTAGATCAAACCATCAGGAACTTTATTAGTTTCTCGCTATAAAAAAGCGCGTATCGGCAGGTGCTCATTTACTGTAAAAGCAGCTGCACTCTGGAACACCATGCCAATACATATCAGGAAAGCCAAGACAGACTGTTCAGGAAAACTTTGAAAACCTGGCTGTTTAGCCTTCCATGAATTTCCTAGCCATCTCCTCCTGCTGCTGCTAGCACCGGGACACCCCCGTTGGGGGTAGCTGTGCGCTCTATAAGTAGTAGTAATAATAATATATTTAATAATCAATTAAATATTATTGAATACATTCATCATTAATAGTGAATTAATAATAATTATTTTCTCAACCTAGACCCCTACAAACCCACACCTAATATATAACTTGCAAAATATAATTATTAGACAATTTACATATTTAATAATAAGTTAAATATTTAGTAATAAATTTGGTAATTAATTGTTAACTTAATATTACTTAGGGCCTCATTACGAGTTCCGAAGTCCTACTGCCATTCTAGCGATGTGGCAGTCCATTAGACGACCCCCTGCTCGGCAGTCTACCGTCCGCTGTATTACGATATCACCGTTGGCCCATGGCAGTGTTTCTGACGGCGGTGAATGTTTTTTCATACATGTCCATGCATGTGTGTATATTTTGACTGCACAAGTACATGACACATATGAAAAAATACCTACTGTGAAAAAAATGCCTACCTAATAGGAAAGTACTATGAATACTTTCCCATTGCTAGAGTCTGGCTCATATGTGCCCAGTCCAGTTAATGGATAAAAACTTCAAAACTGACTTACCTGGATTTCGGCATCAACCGGGTTGTTTTCTTTGGGGTGAAGATGCTGCTGTGAAGGGGGGACTTGGAGGAAGGGATCCACATGGGAGACTGAAGCACGAAAAGGAAGTAGGTGTGAATGCACCCCAAATCCTTTGATTCTGACGACTCGAAGCAGGTGGTCTTCCCACCACTGTCGGCTTGCCAGAAAGCCAACTCATAATTCAGGCGGCAATGAACTTCTATGTACCACCCTCTGACAGCTGCTTTTCCTGTACTGACATTGCAGCAGTCTGCAAATGGCTGGTGGTGTCAGCGGTGCCCCAGGGGTTATTTTGTTCTGCAAACTGACAACATCGTAATACGGCAGGCCTCCCGCCTAGTCAGTGGGTGATGAATCCAATGCCATGGTGGTCCCAAGACTGCCAAAGTCGTAATCAGGCCCTTAATTAAATTCCCACCTTGTACTCATACAAAACAAACAGCCCTCACCTAATATATCAAGAAAAAATTTAACTAATTCACAATTTACGTACTTAATAAACAAGTACAATATTATTAATAAATTAATACTTAATTATTGAATTAATTATTACTTAACTTCCCAACATATACCCCTACAAGTCCAGTAGCCTCCACATAATATATAGCTTAAAAAATATAATCATTACACAATTTGCATATTTAGTAATCAAACACTGAATAATGAAATTAAATAATTATTACCTAATTAACTTCCCACCTTATACGCTTACAAACCCAGCAGCCGACACTTAATAATTTAAAAATTATAATTACTAAACACTTAACATATTAAATAACCAATTAAATAGTTAATAAGGTCCGCTGTATGGTAGCGAGGTGTGAGGATTTGTTAAACCTACCAACTTGCAAAGGGAAGAGAACAAATATCTAAGACGTATGCTGAAAGCCCCACATAGTACACCAGCATACTGTAGACACAAGGAGTTGGGGGTGAGGTACATAACAGATAGTGTGGGTGTGAAACCCCTAGTATGTTGGCTGAAGATTTGGACTAATGACGAGGTGGCTTTGACAAGGATGGTAGTGCGCGACTGTCTCTCCCTGGAGCATGCGCGCAAAATCCCATGGCTGAAATACGTAAGGGATTCTTTTGTTAACCTAGGTCGCACAAACCTATTTGAGAAACCAGAGACAATAAAGCCAAAAGACATAAGTGATATCAAAACACTGTATCGAACATTTGCAATGGCGCAGCGCGAAACCGTAGAACTGGGGAAACATTAGACGAGAGATCATATCCTAGTTAAAACAACTCAGGGCATAGATCTCTACTTAACACTAATGACAAGTGCCCATGATCGTTTTTTGGTCTCCCGCTTCAGACTAAATTATATCCATCACCTATTGGCAGTACCGGCAGGTTTCATCATAAATCCAGAAGAGAGGGGGCCCTGTGGCTGCGACAGTAAGTCTCTGCACCCTTCACTTAGTTTTACTCTGCCCGTACTATGCCTTCCCCAGGAAACTGTTTTTAAAAGGGCCGCTAAGAAAAGCTAGATTTAGACAGGCACGGGTAGCCTTGTTGTTTTTTAAAATTGTCATCTGATGTCTTTACTCTTTATTGTATGGCAAATTGCTTAAAAACCGCTCTAAAGTTGGGAACAATAAGGGGGGATGGAGTATATTAATGAGATTTATGTCCCTGGTGATACATAGTAGGTTATTGATTTTTAGTAATGATATTGTATTTGAGTAATTTTAGTCAAATACATTTCTGTGATTTTTTATTGATTGTTATTTATATGCTTTTATGGTTTGAGCATCAAATCGAATAAAGCTGTTATTATTATTATTATTAGTTAACAAAACATTAATAATGAATTGTTAATTAATTATACTTAATTATCTTCCCACCCTACACCTCTACAAAACTAGAAACCCACTAAGACACTATGAATTACTATTAGCAATTAAATAAAAAATTATAAATCGCTTGAAATTACAAACTGTATTTAAACATATTCTTAACAATTATACAAACTATTGTAACACATAAAATAATACATACACTAAAACACATAAAGATAATTAAAACACAATATTTGTTCAACTGTGTTATTGAAAACAATATTAAAGAAAATATAATTCTTGACAAATATTGCTTACCTGAAAAACCAATATTTGTGCGTCACTATATTTGTGTATCATTATTTGTTTCAGATAATTCTACAACTCGATATTTAAAACCAATGGGCCCGATTACGATGCGGGCAGGAAGGGATCCTCCGGAATCAGGTCCTTCCGGCATCATAATCGGCCCCAATATGTTGTTTAAATACCTAGCACAAAATGAGCTGGGAGCATTAATTTAATTTCACACAAGAAACATTGGAAAATAGAAAATAGATCTTTTCTTAAATTAACACACTTTTTGATAATTACACCACCCAAGTCCCATTTTTTTTGTTCTGTCGAGAGCAATTAATTGCAAGTTAGCCAGCACCAGCATGCCAGTCACTGGTTCCAAGATTTCGTTATACCAGGTTTCGGTCAGGATGACATGATCCAGGCTAGTGGAGATAATTAAATTGGTGGTCTCTACACTGTGTTGTGTTGTTGAACTGCAAATATTTGCAGGAGTCATTCTAGTGAGGAGTGTGGTGTGATACTGATGAGAGATGTAATGACTTTATTTAATCAGATTTTCTAAGTGGACTCCTATTCTATTGATTAATTTGATTGTCTTCTTGTGCCCACCACAGTGGAGATGTGATGACCATTGTGTGGTCTGTCCTTCATTAAGTGTGTGTGACTCATAGTCTTCTATTAGCACTTTAATGACTTTCTTGCGCATTGGTGCTGACTTTCTGTTACTGCAGGGCCTAGAGACCTTTGTGGGTTTGTAGATGTTAACTGTGTTTATGGAGGAAATATGTATGTTCTTGATTCTTCATCTAAGATGACCATGGATTATCTGCAAATTATGCCACTGAATAACATTTTTGCTTCTTTGAGGAAATTGTTGAAGTTTGCGGAGAAGGCTTTAAAGTTTGTGTGTGGGCCAGTACATTATCTTAAATCATTGCTTTCCTTTACTGGGCGGATCAATATAATATATTTTACAATTTACAGCATGTGTGTGGCCTGAAGAGCCAACCTCAAATTATGGGGTGAGCTTATCTGTTTTGCGCTTCAAGGTAGGAGTAATCTCACTGGGCTCATTGTTCCTAAAGTATGAGCAAGGGATCCATTGTTTTCACTAAGTGCTTGTTCCCTTTTACATTGGCATGTGGCTGGTGCTAGGGTCTTGATTCTTCTGATGTTCAAGTTCAAAGTTGGTAAGATTTACAGTTGTCATGAATCTAACACTTGACAGGGGGCATCTAGAGGTGGTGTGTGTGTAGCTATAAATAATGTTACCAGCCCAGAGTGGGTACTCATGTTTGTTAGTGGAACAAAATATATTGGTGCTTGAGGGCCAATGACACAGGAAGGAAATGGTGAGCAGTCACTTATTCCAGGTGCACTGAATGGAACTGTAAAGAAGACTGTATCTTGGGTCTTTCTGACGGTGTGGTTATAGGGCACTTGGTGAAGTTGGTAGGAGTGAATGTCTTGGGATATAGGAGCAGTAATAGTCTGCAGGATGGTGGCTAATGGTAAGTGGGAGGAGAAGGCCTAAAGTGGAGGCCGGGGGTCTGAGAGTGAGAAGGAGACGTGAACTCACTAAAGAACATTCTTGGGCATGTGACATGGGATGATCAGTGCTGTGGGTTTACACAGCTTAGAGTGAAGAGAATATGAGAGTTATAAGGTGCAGAGACCGAGGTAAAGGGAAAGTTCTGGTAGCCTTTTAAAGATTTGTAGAAGAGTCAGGAAGTACTGCTCAAATTGTTATATGTCCATATTAGCTGCTCGTACCACAACCTTACCATTGTTGAGGACGGAGATGGCAAGATTGGCTTTAAAAATGGGGACGTTGAAACTGAATGTTTGTGGTCTTAGGGATTTCAGTGTTGTGAGTGATATACGGTACAAAAGGGGGTGGTGATGGACGGAGCATCTGAATCAATCAAACACTCACACCCAGTCAAAAGATCTGGGTTTAATCCATCACCATTCTTTAGCCCACTCTGCCACCCCAGTTCAGACATGGCTATATGCAAATCAGTCTGACCCTGTGCCTCATGGGAACAGTCCAGCCTGAACTGCCAAGCCATGTCTTCCCTGGACTGGAAACAAGCTTCCGAGGACGGGTTTCTGGCATTCCAGCCGTCTTCAGCCCGGCTTGCTTGAATCCAGTGGCAAAATGAGCAAGGGACTCACGTCTGAGCATACCCTGCCACACTTATGGCAGCCAAAAGCGGTACAAAAGGGGGTGGTGATGGACGGGTGTGAGTGTTTGATTGATTCAGATGCTCCGTCCATCACCACCCCCTTTTGTACCGTGAGGGATATACAGCACTTTCGCAAAGAATTCATAGCAAAGTGTGGAGAAGGAAGAGGAGAACATTCTTTTAATTGCCATTCATAGGGATGATATTGTTCCTTAAAATGCAATTCAGGGTGTTCACTTGTGATCTGCAAGCAGACTTTTTAACAGAATGTGCACTTAAGCTCTGTGGTTTGAGAAAATTGAGGGGATGGTTAAGATGGGGTTCACAGTATTTAGGATTTATGCCACCCTAGTCTTTATAATATCAAGGATACAGGTAGTTAGCTTGAAGTCTGACTTAATCAGGTTTCACTGAATAAATGTTCAATATGAAGGAAAATATAGTAACAAAAGGGGAAAGTAGAGGAGAAAGACTGAGAGACTACTATCAATCTTATCAATAAACAAAGAAGACCGTCCACCATTGATTGGACTTGACTTCCACATCTGGTTGGGAACACAGAATGTTTTCTTTAGATAATCCTCACCCACCGGGGTTTCCTCTTTATGGCTTGCTTCATCATTTGGTCCATCCTGTTCCACTGCGGAACTGCGTGTGCTGTGACCTACGAGTTACGTAGGAGCACGTTTGGGTGTTTTATAATAGATGAATAAAGAAATAAAGAATAGGAGTCGGGGGCTACGTGGAAATTAAAAATACCTTTCTAGTAGGAAAAAATATTTGATTCACACCTCTAGTCACATGGTTACAAAATGGGGAAAGATTTGAAACTCAATTTAATTATGTTCCTGAGTTTCATAGGTCTACATGTTTCAAGGCCTACCCCAAGACTTTTCATCAGGAACCAGGATTTCTACTCCCTGATACCACTCCTATCCAGCAGAACAGGAAGGACTGAATGATGAAGCATGCCACCAAGGGGAAACCCTAGAGGATTAGGGTTATCTAAATAAAAGATTCTGTATTCCAAACCAGATGTCGAAGTCAAGTCCAACGAATGACGGACGGGCTCTCAATGTTTATGGACAATATGAATGAAAGTCAGCTGGAGATATGAAATACCTCATAATTCCTCTGAGAACCCTCTTTTGGATTAAGGTTCGCAAGTTTGTGTTTAAAGTAATCAGTCTAGGTTCACTCTATGTTCCATTCACACTATGTCGAAAAAGCACCGTATTCTGAATTAGTGTTGTGCAGCCTCTTATAACGTAAGACTTGGCGATTCTCAAGAAAGGTGGCATCTAAATTTCCTGTGATTTCAATTGAATTTTCCTGGGTTTAATGATTTTATCACGAGAAGCAGTCTATTTTTTTTTTTTTTGCTGATAGTTATTTAAGATATCTGCTCTTTGCTTGATAACTGGTAGAGTCAAGAGACCAGAAGTTAGGATTAAAGGTCCCCTGATGGGTTCTTCAGTAGGGGAGAACTATTTTTGCAACTAGAGATCCAAAAGAAGGACCACTGCCTGCTTCATGTGCACATCTGCAATGTACAAAATAAAAGGAGGCGAGTACACAGAATGCTATTTGCAGAACCCGTCCTGGCCTATGAAGCAGCTTAGAGTATGAGGGTTTCATGGTTTGTATTCTGATATAGTTAGATCCAAGCTAGAACATTGGACATAGTAAAATAACTGTTCATGAGCAAAAGAACTGTTGTTTTTACGATTGAAATGACTGCACCAGTACCACTGCTACTTCTAATAATATTACTAGTGCTGCTGCTACTAATGATAACAATTATAATAAAATAATAATAATGTATATGGTACACAAAATAAACTCAATTGTTATTGGTCCTCAAATGATAACTGATATTACTACCAAATCAAATCAAACTCCGTTTGTCATCATGTTTATTTCCGAACTTTAAAATATTCCATAAAACATATTATACATCAACATAAAATAATTGCAATTAAAAGAAATTGTTAAATAAGCTTTTTCCACTGCATATTTCATGTTCGAAAGTGCAAATGCATGAATGGTATGCAAATCTACAAAAACGAAGGGAATTCCTATTTAACTTTCTAAACATCATAACATTTCTTTATAAGGCAAAATTAGATCTCAAATACCACTCTTACAAATTTGAGCAGATAGAGCCTTATAGCCCTTGTAACAATCTTCTCCTACTTAGGTCTACTGTGGTACTAATATGATTGCAGGGGTGTGGCTATTAACCCCTTCGACGCTGATGACGAGCTGGGCTCGTCATGGCGTAGCCTCCTCGCACACTGATGACGAGCCCAGCTCGTCACGTAAAGTGCGTTTCCGCAAAACCCAGCGTGCGAGCGGAATTCCGCTAGCGCGCATGGTGTTAATAGAGCAGAAGGCGCAGTGGCTCCAGAGGCCATCGGTCTTTAGGGCCCACTGACCTCAATTATAGCTGTATTTTACTGCCTACCCCAGTGATAAGATCCTATTTTCCTTGCTTGGTCTGGGGACCACGACACCATTATTATTCCATGGTCTGATTGCATTCATATTTCTGGAATAGCCATTCAACCCACTGAACTCGGTTGCAAAATGGATTCTGCAGGTCAATGATACACCTTCATTACTCCATACGTGCTGGGCTCTTTCCCTGGCCATCTATAGTCTTTGGCCCATTATGGGCTTGGGAGCTTTTATTCTCATATGTGATAGAACCTCTTCACCCATATGGGACAGGACCTCTTGGTGATGGCAGATGGAATCCATCTTAAATGCCCACTGGAGCATATTGACTCTTAAATTTCCAAATTGTACACCGAAGACTCTGAAAGTGGTGCTCAGAGGAAGAAAGAATGTAATTGGATTATGATCATGACTACTGAATTTTACATTTTTAATTTGGCCATGCAAACAAGTCAAACCTGCAACACATCACATAAATATGTTACCTAACTTAATTACAGTTTAACACCAACAATGTATACTACTTTATGTCATATTATGTTATGCTTATGTTATGTTATCAGTGTTTTTACAGCATAATTGTATTGCCTTGTCACTTCCCCATCCTCTGTTGACGTCATTGAGAGGTCAAGGACATTTCCCTGAGTTTACTGTCACTCACAACACAACTCTTCAGACCCCTTTGGACTACCCCTCGGCAAACTAGATCAGCTGAACTCTGTTCTTACTGACTTTTCATGGTTTTTTGATTTCGCTAAATTTTAAATATGTTTAAGAAGAAAATTATTAAGTTTATGGCAGCTGGAACATCTTATAGTGAACACAAGGCTGAAAAGTAGCAACAGTTCCTATCAGAAGTTACTCACTGGAAACAATGCCACTCCTAAAGAGTTGGAAAATAATTGTTGCATGGTGTGAGTAAAATACCTAAAATACAGGAAAGTGAGTCCTTATGTACAAGAAATGTTTTGTGTTCGTTAACTTTTCAATTCACAAAATCACAGGATTTCTGACAGCTGAATGACATTCTAGTATTTATTAAATGCTTTTAATGATTCCAAAAAGCCTTTCCAACCCACAACAAGCATTTACAATGCAATGGTTTCGCCTTTGGAAAAGTTAGAGCTATTGGCATTTTAAATGACAAAATTTGTAATTATGTGTTGGTTTTGAAAACAGATAAATAAATGGCATTGTCATTTACATTGCCATTAGCTTAATCTCTCGCAAATGTGAGACCTATTGTACCCTACGGACGAGCTCAGCAGACAGCAATTACTACCACACACACCCAGAGCCACACCCACACACACAGAGCCACACACACACCCAGAGCCACACCCACCCAGAGCCACACCCACCCAGAGCCACACACACACACACCCACCCACACCCAGAGCCACACACACCCACCCAGAGCCACACACACCCACCCAGAGCCACACACACCCACCCAGAGCCACACACACCCACCCAGAGCCACACACACACACACTCAGGGGGCAGGGAAGCAAGCACAGCGAGGGGGCAGGGAAGCAAACATAGCCAGGTGGCAGAGAAGCAAGCACAGCCAGGTTGCAGGGGAGCAAGCACAGCCAGGGGCGGGGAAGCAAGCACAGCCAGGGGGCGGGGAAGCAAACAAAGCCAGGTGGCAGAGAAGCAAGCACAGCCAGGTTGCAGGGGAGCAAGCACAGCCAGGGGCGGGGAAGCAAGCACAGCCAGGGGGCGGGGAAGCAAGCACAGCCAGGGGCCGGGAAAGCAAGCACAGCCAGGGGGCGGGAAAGCAAGCACAGCCAGGGGCCGGGAAAGCAAGCACAGCCAGGGGCCGGGAAAGCAAGCACAGCCAGGGGCCGGGAAAGCAAGCATAGCCATGTTTCCAGTGCTTGGCTATTGTGAACAAACCATTGGTATACGGCCTGCCACTCAAACGAAAACAACTCCCAGAATACCTTAAATAGCTAAATGAAACTTCAGAAGTAGAAACATTATGTCCTGACTACACGAGAGAGGCTGCAATTGTAACTGCGAGGGACAAATACCACCTGAACCACACAGCGCGGATCCCCTACAAAACGACAAAGTTAAATTGCCCCTGTCCAACTACCTTGCCAAGTAGCGATATTTGCTTAAAATGTTATAAGTGACTTAGCATGTCAGAGTGTATTGCTAAATATCTAAATATAACAAGTTGCTGGCATAAATCCAGACAGAGCCCTCTCAGCCTTTCACCGGACGTGGTCCGTTGATAAAATCCATACCTAATTGGTTTAAATGCAATATCCGTGAAAAGGCGTGCTGTGTGGTTTTGCTGGATGGCTTGACACAATTTAGTGATGGGTGAAGACGACGCGATCCCCTTAGGTGTCTCAACATTACACTTCTCCTGTTAAAAATCGGAACATACGAGTTCCTAATTTCCAACCAGCTTTGGGCGAGTCCACAGTAAGGAGTTTATCTGCTATTATCATTATACAGTGGAAAGAAACACTTTATAGATGTTACATGAACCGTCAGAAATAAAAATGCCACTTCATGTGGTGTGAGCACACACACACACACACAGTTCCTGCTTCCTCATGGAAAAATAGTCCCCTTAGGACGGAGGCAGAAAGGAACTGGATGCGATAGTCACAAGATGAGGTCTAACTATAAATGTCTAGAGTTAGAATCCCAGCTACTCCTACCCAACCAAAGTCTGATCTTGGGCAAATTGGTAAACATCCCCCATCAGTACGAAAGTAACGGATGCTCTTTTGGCAGAATGAGCTGTCCAGACCAAAGGAATCAGCTCCCTTAAACATTCAATAGTACTGACAGGGGGAGGAGACATAAGGTTGTGCCATTGTCTGAAATGCATATCATGGGAGCAGGGGGCCAGTCACCGATGCAGCCAATTCACACAGCCATCAGCCTGGCAGCATTCAAGCTTCGTGGAAGGAGGGGGCAGGGGGTATTGTGCAGACCCAGAACGCATTAAGCAGCAGAGACTAAAGCCCTTTGTGTTCCAGATGTGTGTGTATGTAGGTTGTGGCTTATGTTAGTGCACACCACAAATCACCTATAGCGTGCATACTGCTCTGCACTAGAAGCGTTTAACACCAAAATATACAAGTACTGCTTTTCAAGGAACGGGTCTACCGAGTTGAGAGCCGGCACTCTTTGGAGACCAGGCAAGATGGCACGGAAGAAGCGGACAAGGGCAGCCTGCTGGGCATTGCTGTCGAGCCCAAAGCTTCTTGAAGTGCCGTATATGTTTAGGTAGGCGCAATAAATCTACTAGCCCCCCAATCACAAGCTCCAACAACTCTAAATGATGAGAGGATACAGAAAGGGGCAGTTTGGCTTTTTTCACGACATTTAATTTTCAAGTGGGGACAGCACAGTACATTTCTTGGGCAAAAAATGCCAACAAAATACTGCAGAGACTAAACAAAATCCCCGACGAATGCACATGTGATGCTTAGAGGGAGGTCTTTTCGAGAGGGGAAGGGGCAGTAACAATCCCAAACTCCCAGCGGTCATGAAAGGCAAAAACCAGGCGAAACCTAAAAAGGGAGGACGTGAAACACAAATTGCCCCATATTGTGAGTCACTGGATCGACATTTTAAGTGGGTCAAAGTAACTTTTATTTTGAAAACGCATTGACAATGATTCTGATGGCATTTCAGAAACCCAGAAACAGAAGGATGCAATGTTTTTATTTACTGTGGGAGCAGAAATAGTCTCCAGTGAGGGTGTTGTGTTGTTTACGTTCGTTAACAATGTTTTTGTGGCAGGGACTCGAGGTAACTTCAGCGCAGGGCTCCGTCTCCTGCTGCTGGATGTAAATAGAGGTAATTGCATCAGAGAAAGTGTATTTTCTCGTGACGAAGTGAAGAGCAAACTGGCAGGAAGGGGTCTTCTGGTCCCATTAAGCAGCTTGAACGGATTGAGAGCCGCAGGCGTCGGGCTGAAGCCAGGCAGATTTGGGGTGCTTCCTGCAATAAAGACCGCACTGTGTGATGTGCCTGACAGGTCTCAGGGTACCCCCCGCGCGGCAGGGAGGTGGGGGCCATGCTGATGAGAGCCCCCCCCCACTCCCGCAATATATCCATCTGTGACATTAAATGGTCCCTATTTCGCCGAATTATTGATGAAACTCCATTTATCACTGAAAGTGACATTTTGAAATGCATTGCTATAAATTCCACTGCATGGTTAGTTTTCTTTAATATTTCTCTCCTGTTGACGTCATACTCATCATTCTTCTCTGCTCTTACTTCACAGTGACGTCTTCCTGTGTTTCGCGCCGCCTCACCAGCTGTGCTGCTAGGGGTTAAACACTGTAGTGTTCCTCGTTAAATTCGGAATGATTGCAATTATGTACAGTTCATTTATTGAAAGGCAACAAGGTGTGATCCACGCTGCGTGGCCTCGTCGCCAGGCTCAGCGGCCCTAGACTGCCAAGAACCTTTTTTCCTCAGCGTCATAGCGTGTAGATAGACAACTGTCCATCAAGCGAGCACCACGATTTTCCAAAATCTGACTGCAAAGAGTTACAATTATACACGCAAATAATTAAACATACTCACCCCTGCGTGGGTAAATATAAACACGCACAGTATAATTTGACGTCAATTCTTGCTTCTGAGCGTGGCTTTTTCTTCGCAAAGCGCCTACAATGGAGTGAGATTTTGAGAGGCACTGGACTGCCTATTAGTGCTTGAAGCATCTGCCAGGCTGCTTGGATTGTCACGCTGTGGTCGTGTGGATTACACCGTGTTTGCCACGGTTGCATCATGTGTTGGGGGCATGTGCGGTCACCAGTGAGTGCACAGCACGCACAGCTAGGTTAGGTACATGCGGACAGAGACTTCCGCACGCACAAATACACACACAAACACACAGGCACCTTCAAAGAAATGAGATGAGCAAACACATGCAAGGATACGACACACAAAGACATACAGACACAAAGACATACATACACATAGATAAACGTGCAAGCTCATATACACAACTACACACAGGCACACACATAAGCGGAAGCACACAGGCACGCGCAAACACAAACCGAAGATAGTCACTTAAAATTAAACACAATAACACGAACCGATAATCACACGCACCAACACGCACACAACCAGAAAAGATCGTACTAAGTAGGCCCCTCCCACACACAACACACAACGACGCACAGACATAAAAATATATCACGTGCATACAGCACACAGATAAACACAGACACACAAACACACCCGCATAAAAAACATGCTCACAGATTGTTACACACCAAGACGCGCGGCCACTTAAAAACAAAAACACACATACGACACACTGAAAAATACAAACACACAGGTAAACACAAAACAATTGACAACTAGCGCATAAGGCCACGCACAAGCCTGGAAGCAAGTATCACAGGGTGACTGTTCATTCCGTGCACCTTTGTTCTATAAGGTGCTCACAGGACGCATTGGGGATATATAACTGTTTGGGGTTCTGATGAGTATTAATGTTCCTAACAGAAAATTCCAGCCTTGCCCACTTCAAGAACGGACCCAACTTCCGACTCACCTGAAAAACACACAATGGGGTGTTCCGAGGGGCGGCGGAGAGTGTAAATTACACGTGTATTTCCAATTGGCGAGAGGGGTTCATTATAAGACGCACTTCGTGAACGGACCTACACTTCCGACTCACCTGAAAAACACACAATGGGGTGTTGAGAGGGGCAGCGGAGAGTGTAAATTACACGTGTATTCCCAATTGGCAAGAGGGGTTCATTAGAAGACTCACGTAAAAGAAACCTGTGATTTAAAAAATAATAATAACATACCATTTTTGAGAAACAAAAGAACGTTTTTCCTGGTGCTCGCGTCCACCGGTGGCACACACCCTCCCACTGCCGCTCGCTCCTCTGTCTCTACGTGCAGTCTGTCTGCCTCGGTCCCTTCCCCCTTTTGTCCTGGAGACTGCCACTGGCGAAGACTTTTCCGGATCCGTGCAACCCCGGTTCTGCCCCCCGCCCTCCTCCTGTGTATGCTGATTCTTCCCCCCGGGCTGCGGGGGCGGGCACTTCCGGCCAACCACTTCCGGGTCGCTGCGGGCAGCGCAGCGGCCCTTCTCCTTAGGCAGGCAGGCGGGGGCTGATTTTATCGGGCAAATGCCGGGTGGGCACCGGCTCTTTAAAGATAACCATCAATCGAGGTGGGCACTCGATCGGCCCACAAGTCCGCCACAAAACGGTCCAGATGCCGGGTGGGCGAGGGGGGGCGTGGTCGAATGACGAAAATAAACCCAGGGGGCGAGAAAGGGGGGAGGAGAGACGCAGAAGTGCCGGCAATGCCGGAACAGACTCGGGGGCGTTCCCGGCTTTCGGCTGACGTCGCGTGACGTCGGCAAAAGCCAAAGATTCTCGGGAACGCCCCCGAGTCTCCTACGGCCATGACGGACGCCTCTCTGTTCCAATGGCTAGCCTCCATTTATGGAGCTAGCCAATGAAGCAGAGGGGCGTGTTCCAGAGTCACTACTGCAATCAAGAGATTTCTCTGGAGGCGGAGCCTAAAGGCTCCGTTCCCCAGCGAAACCTAAAAAGGGGGTTTGCGACCTATTCCGAATCACAATTAGGAGGTGCGATGAATGAGGGGCCCTCGCCTAATGGTGAAATGCATTGTGAAGTATCAATGCTTTGTGACTGCTATGACCCTAGTATCATCACCCCTGCAGGCTGATCTAACTTTTAACTAAGTTGCAGTTGCCTCAATAAAAGCACAGAAGTGTTTGTGCACTGCAGTCATGGGCCAGAGGAAGTAGTCCCACCCAGTTAAAGGAGACTCCACCCATTCCATGAAGGGTCCGTTCCTCACCAATAGTCACTGTAGCAGCTCCTCAGAGTCCCAACCCAGCAGCAGCTTACTGCAGTGGCGGCTCAATCGCTAAGGTGGAGGAGCGTCACCCCACTGCTTTAACTGCAAGCTCAATGCAAAAAATACAATGATAATAATGTTCCATTATTATTATTGTATTTTTTTGTATTGAGCTTGTAGTTGAAGCCAGGTTCTTTTAGGGCGGTAAGGGGCTGGGGTCCCGTGACGTCGAGGAAGGAGGAGTGGCTGCTGCACCTTAAATTAAATGTGCATGATGGTTTGGCTGACCGTCTCGGGCCAGCCAAACCGTTGTGCGCACTTTGCATGGTCGCCACAGGCTGTATTGTACTTTGATGGCCAAAACACATCACTCAGACCAATCACAAAACTGTTGTAAGGCAGCATCGTGATTGGCTAGGGGATTCTGGAAAGCTGTGTGCCTCCTGCTGCAGAAGGAGGAGATGTGGCGGCTGGCGGTATTCAGGTAAGTGTTTATTTTTTTTTTTATCCCCGCCACCCCCATTCGGTAGCAGCCGCTACTGGCTTACTGGCACTGCACCATTCTAGTTAGAACATTAGGGTGAAAAGACTGATGGTGCGCTACCGAGGGATGTTTGTTCTCTAATCTGCTAAGACTAGCTAGGCTCCTGGTCTGCTGGGGCTAAGCAATGCCGCCATGAGAATTAAATGCCACTAGTGAACAGAAACACACACACACTGACTGAAGGCCGAGACGCGAACAGGCAGTTTATCAAAAGCATGATAACAACTAGGATGACTCACTGGCATGGATATAATGACACACAGATGTCAAGAGTAGGAGCCCTGCTGTCAGGCATAGCACCAACGCAATGTACTGTGACATGCCCATCAGTGCCGCGCGTCACCAAGGGCGATCAAGGTGACAGGGTTGACAGAATGGCGTCCCTGAGTACTACACAAGTCTTCAATCCACCAAAAACAACCTATCATGAAATACATGCCAACTGTGCCCACGCCCTTTGGCAAGAAGGCAAATCGAAACCCATTGATGCTCTGTGAACAGGAAGACAAACACAGCTGGAGAGGATACAAAAATGACCGTGTTAAAGTAATATTTAAACTATAGAACTGCATTTGTCATAATCTGGCCTTTCACAATAAACTGTTAGTACTCGCACTTCAGGCCTTGCAATATTTTGAGTTGTTCTGGAGAAAGGTAAAGGGTGTGTCCTTTTTTTCTCTTTGAGAAACCTGCACAATGACGCTACATGGGTTTATTTCCAGAAACGTGCTTATAGTCTGTTGTTAGCAGAAAAACGATAACTCTTTTTTTTACCAAGTATTAGAACCCACAGCCGTGCCAAGTGCCACGCATCATGTGTCATACTAACTCAAACCTTAAGTCATTCTCGCATTCCTGCACTGGAACATTTTGTCAGGCAATTTAAAGAGTAGCTCTGAGCTCAGCAGCAGTCATTCTTTTCGTGCCACGAGTTTGAATAGCTATTTGTCAGCAAGACTCTGAAACTCAGCATTTAGCTGCCTCCGGTGTTTGCAGCCAGGACTGATGATAAGGGTTCAAGGAAAGCCTAACAGCTGTCATGGTTGAACCTTAAGACTATGTGCACTGTTTTACGACCCTGTAGGTGGGTCGTCCTTGCTTTCAGCAGATGCAGGTAACTTTAAATCAGTTGCATTATGCCACGAAGGAGCAGCACTCCCTCAGAGAAAGTGCATGTGTGCAAAAAGTGTCACTTACTTCTAAGGCTTCATATGGCACCAAACGAGATAATTTCTGATATTGATGTCTACAGGGATTTTTCTGTGAAGTTTTAATCTCAATTACGTTTCCCACATAGTGTCACACATAAAGCTTGGAATGTCACACATAAGTACACTTAAACCATGGCAATTCACAGATAAGCAATCTGAAACTTGGCAGCTATGCACCCACCGAACAGTTTCCCAGGACACTTGTCATCAGCCCCCCGTAGTTACCTGATCTCTTGTATTTAAAAGAACTACTCCACTTCAGCACACAGAATGCAACTAGGTTACAAATGCACTATTTATTGGATAGCCATTTGGAAGAGAGATTAGGTTAGTTTCTCCATTAAACTAGCATATACATTATCTACAGCACCACTTCCAACTGTACACACGGTGCCACAATCACACATGCATTAAATCCCACTTACACAGCACTATGGGTGGGCAGAATTGGTGGAGCTTGATTCCACGGAATACCAATAAAATTTTGCAAGATTCAGCAGAATTCCGCTGTGGGGTGGAGTGGGCATTGGCTACTATTTTCTTAGTGCAAAATGCACCCTCGCGACCGAAAATAGATGTGAAGATGCCTTTTGCACTAAGAAAATAGCTCAGACAGCCACCACACTGCGCCCTTACATACTCTGCAGTGATTATACTACAGAGTAAGTAAGGGTGCCTCAGCCAAGTGGTCTGCAGTGGTTTCTAATCTTTAGAAACCACTGCATATCACTATGGAATGTATACCCCTCAGCGCCCTTACATGCTCTGCAGTTATTATTGCAGAGCATGTATGGGTGTCGAAGGGTATGCACTCAGTGATTTCCAAACAGAGTGGAAAGAGAGCAGCGTCTCTATGTTTAAAAAACACTGCAGTTTAAACTTTAATCCAGTGATTTTCAACCGTAGATGAACTGCTCCTTCTTCCAGCCCTGTTTTAGAAACAACAACCACTACAATCATTCAAGAGACTTGTAAAGCGTGACTTCTCACCGTAAAGGTCTCAAGGTGTTAGGAAGGGAGTGTGTGTGGGAGGGTATACTCAGACGTGAGTCCCTAGCTCATTGCACCATCAGGACTCAAGCAAGCCGGGCCGACGACGGCTGAAATGCCAGAAACCGGTCCCCGGTAGCTTGTCTCCTTCCCAGTATAAGAATTGGCTTAGTAGTTTGGTTTGCCCTGTTCCCATCATGCACTGGGACAGGAACAGACTAATTTGCATATAGCCAGGTTCTGAAGCTGGGATGGTGCAGTGAGCTAAAAAACGGTGATGGATCAAGCTCTGATCTCTTGACTGGGTAGGAGTATTCTGCATCATTCAGAAACTCTGTCCATCACCTTTTCCAAAATTGATTTTATCCACACTGTGTGTGGGAGGGTATACTCAGACGTGAGTCCCTAGCTCATTGCACCATCAGGACTCAAGCAAGCCGGGCCGACGACGGCTGAAATGCCAGAAACCGGTCCCCGGTAGCTTGTCTCCTTCCCAGTATAAGAATTGGCTTAGTAGTTTGGTTTGCCCTGTTCCCATCATGCACTGGGACAGGAACAGACTAATTTGCATATAGCCAGGTTCTGAAGCTGGGATGGTGCAGTGAGCAAAAAAACGGTGATGGATCAAGCTCTGATCTCTTGACTGGGTAGGAGTATTCTGCATCATTCAGAAACTCTGTCCATCACCTTTTCCAAAATTGATTTTATCCACACTGTGTGTGGGAGGGTATACTCAGACGTGAGTCCCTAGCTCATTGCACCATCAGGACTCAAGCAAGCCGGGCCGACGACGGCTGAAATGCCAGAAACCGGTCCCCGGTAGCTTGTCTCCTTCCCAGTATAAGAATTGGCTTAGTAGTTTGGTTTGCCCTGTTCCCATCATGCACTGGGACAGGAACAGACTAATTTGCATATAGCCAGGTTCTGAAGCTGGGATGGTGCAGTGAGCTAAAAAACGGTGATGGATCAAGCTCTGATCTCTTGACTGGGTAGGAGTATTCTGCATCATTCAGAAACTCTGTCCATCACCTTTTCCAAAATTGATTTTATCCACACTGTGTGTGGGAGGGTATACTCAGACGTGAGTCCCTAGCTCATTGCACCATCAGGACTCAAGCAAGCCGGGCCGACGACGGCTGAAATGCCAGAAACCGGTCCCCGGTAGCTTGTCTCCTTCCCAGTATAAGAATTGGCTTAGTAGTTTGGTTTGCCCTGTTCCCATCATGCACTGGGACAGGAACAGACTAATTTGCATTTAGCCAGGTTCTGAAGCTGGGATGGTGCAGTGAGCTAAAAAACGGTGATGGATCAAGCTCTGATCTCTTGACTGGGTATGAGTATTCTGCATCATTCAGAAACTCTGTCCATCACCTTTTCCAAAATTGATTTTATCCACACTGTGTGTGGGAGGGTATACTCAGACGTGAGTCCCTAGCTCATTGCACCATCAGGACTCAAGCAAGCCGGGCCGACGACGGCTGAAATGCCAGAAACCGGTCCCCGGTAGCTTGTCTCCTTCCCAGTATAAGAATTGGCTTAGTAGTTTGGTTTGCCCTGTTCCCATCATGCACTGGGACAGGAACAGACTAATTTGCATATAGCCAGGTTCTGAAGCTGGGATGGTGCAGTGAGCTAAAAAACGGTGATGGATCAAGCTCTGATCTCTTGACTGGGTAGGAGTATTCTGCATCATTCAGAAACTCTGTCCATCACCTTTTCCAAAATTGATTTTATCCACACTGTGTGTGGGAGGGTATACTCAGACGTGAGTCCCTAGCTCATTGCACCATCAGGACTCAAGCAAGCCGGGCCGACGACGGCTGAAATGCCAGAAACCGGTCCCCGGTAGCTTGTCTCCTTCCCAGTATAAGAATTGGCTTAGTAGTTTGGTTTGCCCTGTTCCCATCATGCACTGGGACAGGAACAGACTAATTTGCATATAGCCAGTTTCTGAAGCTGGGATGGTGCAGTGAGCTAAAAAACGGTGATGGATCAAGCTCTGATCTCTTGACTGGGTAGGAGTATTCTGCATCATTCAGAAACTCTGTCCATCACCTTTTCCAAAATTGATTTTATCCACACTGTGTGTGGGAGGGTATACTCAGACGTGAGTCCCTAGCTCATTGCACCATCAGGACTCAAGCAAGCCGGGCCGACGACGGCTGAAATGCCAGAAACCGGTCCCCGGTAGCTTGTCTCCTTCCCAGTATAAGAATTGGCTTAGTAGTTTGGTTTGCCCTGTTCCCATCATGCACTGGGACAGGAACAGACTAATTTGCATATAGCCAGGTTCTGAAGCTGGGATGGTGCAGTGAGCTAAAAAACGGTGATGGATCAAGCTCTGATCTCTTGACTGGGTAGGAGTATTCTGCATCATTCAGAAACTCTGTCCATCACCTTTTCCAAAATTGATTTTATCCACACTGTGTGTGGGAGGGTATACTCAGACGTGAGTCCCTAGCTCATTGCACCATCAGGACTCAAGCAAGCCGGGCCGACGACGGCTGAAATGCCAGAAACCGGTCCCCGGTAGCTTGTCTCCTTCCCAGTATAAGAATTGGCTTAGTAGTTTGGTTTGCCCTGTTCCCATCATGCACTGGGACAGGAACAGACTAATTTGCATATAGCCAGGTTCTGAAGCTGGGATGGTGCAGTGAGCTAAAAAACGGTGATGGATCAAGCTCTGATCTCTTGACTGGGTAGGAGTATTCTGCATCATTCAGAAACTCTGTCCATCACCTTTTCCAAAATTGATTTTATCCACACTGTGTGTGGGAGGGTATACTCAGACGTGAGTCCCTAGCTCATTGCACCATCAGGACTCAAGCAAGCCGGGCCGACGACGGCTGAAATGCCAGAAACCGGTCCCCGGTAGCTTGTCTCCTTCCCAGTATAAGAATTGGCTTAGTAGTTTGGTTTGCCCTGTTCCCATCATGCACTGGGACAGGAACAGACTAATTTGCATATAGCCAGGTTCTGAAGCTGGGATGGTGCAGTGAGCTAAAAAACGGTGATGGATCAAGCTCTGATCTCTTGACTGGGTAGGAGTATTCTGCATCATTCAGAAACTCTGTCCATCACCTTTTCCAAAATTGATTTTATCCACACTGTGTGTGGGAGGGTATACTCAGACGTGAGTCCCTAGCCCATTGCACCATCAGGACTCAAGCAAGCCGGGCCGACGACGGCTGAAATGCCAGAAACCGGTCCCCGGTAGCTTGTCTCCTTCCCAGTATAAGAATTGGCTTAGTAGTTTGGTTTGCCCTGTTCCCATCATGCACTGGGACAGGAACAGACTAATTTGCATATAGCCAGGTTCTGAAGCTGGGATGGTGCAGTGAGCTAAAAAACGGTGATGGATCAAGCTCTGATCTCTTGACTGGGTAGGAGTATTCTGCATCATTCAGAAACTCTGTCCATCACCTTTTCCAAAATTGATTTTATCCACACTGTGTGTGGGAGGGTATACTCAGACGTGAGTCCCTAGCTCATTGCACCATCAGGACTCAAGCAAGCCGGGCCAACGACGGCTGAAATGCCAGAAACCGGTCCCCAGTAGCTTGTCTCCTTCCCAGTATAAGAATTGGCTTAGTAGTTTGGTTTTCCCTGTTCCCATCATGCACTGGGACAGGAACAGACTAATTTGCATATAGCCAGGTTCTGAAGCTGGGATGGTGCAGTGAGCTAAAAAACGGTGATGGATCAAGCTCTGATCTCTTGACTGGGTAGGAGTATTCTGCATCATTCAGAAACTCTGTCCATCACCTTTTCCAAAATTGATTTTATCCACACTGTGTGTGGGAGGGTATACTCAGACGTGAGTCCCTAGCTCATTGCACCATCAGGACTCAAGCAAGCCGGGCCGACGACGGCTGAAATGCCAGAAACCGGTCCCCGGTAGCTTGTCTCCTTCCCAGTATAAGAATTGGCTTAGTAGTTTGGTTTGCCCTGTTCCCATCATGCACTGGGACAGGAACAGACTAATTTGCATATAGCCAGGTTCTGAAGCTGGGATGGTGCAGTGAGCTAAAAAACGGTGATGGATCAAGCTCTGATCTCTTGACTGGGTAGGAGTATTCTGCATCATTCAGAAACTCTGTCCATCACCTTTTCCAAAATTGATTTTATCCACACTGTGTGTGGGAGGGTATACTCAGACGTGAGTCCCTAGCTCATTGCACCATCAGGACTCAAGCAAGCCGGGCCGACGACGGCTGAAATGCCAGAAACCGGTCCCCGGTAGCTTGTCTCCTTCCCAGTATAAGAATTGGCTTAGTAGTTTGGTTTGCCCTGTTCCCATCATGCACTGGGACAGGAACAGACTAATTTGCATATAGCCAGGTTCTGAAGCTGGGATGGTGCAGTGAGCTAAAAAACGGTGATGGATCAAGCTCTGATCTCTTGACTGGGTAGGAGTATTCTGCATCATTCAGAAACTCTGTCCATCACCTTTTCCAAAATTGATTTTATCCACACTGTGTGTGGGAGGGTATACTCAGACGTGAGTCCCTAGCTCATTGCACCATCAGGACTCAAGCAAGCCGGGCCGACGACGGCTGAAATGCCAGAAACCGGTCCCCGGTAGCTTGTCTCCTTCCCAGTATAAGAATTGGCTTAGTAGTTTGGTTTGCCCTGTTCCCATCATGCACTGGGACAGGAACAGACTAATTTGCATATAGCCAGGTTCTGAAGCTGGGATGGTGCAGTGAGCTAAAAAACGGTGATGGATCAAGCTCTGATCTCTTGACTGGGTAGGAGTATTCTGCATCATTCAGAAACTCTGTCCATCACCTTTTCCAAAATTGTTAGGAAGGGAGTGGGCACTGTGGTTCAGTCAAAGAGCCAGGTCTTGAGGTCCTTCTTGAATTGGGTCAGTGACGGTGATTGCGTTAGGTGGAGAGGCAGGGTGTTCCAGGTCTTTGCTGCGAGGTATGAGGAGGATCTTCCCTCAGCTGTGGTCTTGTGGATACATGGGATGGCGGCCAGGGTCAGATGGGCGGAGTGGAGGTCTCTGGTGGGTGTGTGGAATGCGAGGCGATGGTTAAGGTATGCAAGTCTTGTGTCATGAAGGGCTTTGTAGATGTGTATAAGGAGCTTGAAGGTGATTCTTTTGTTAACTGAGAGCCATTGGAGGTCTCTCAGGTGGCTGATGGTGTGGCTGCAGCAGGGGATATCGAGGCAGAGGTGTACTGGATGTTTTGCAGTTTCTTGAGGAGTTTCTGGGTAATGCCGGAGTAGAGTGCATTGCTTTAGTTGAGTCTGCTGCTGATGAGTGCAGAGTTGTTTTCTTTCTGGACTCGATTGGGGATCCACTTGAAAATCTTTCGGAGCAGGGGTAGTTGGGGAAGCAGGATAATGAGACTGTATTGATCTGGCAGTTCATGGAGAGCGAGGAGTCCAAGATGATGCTGAGATTTTGTGCGTGGTCTGTGGGTGTGGGGGGGTCCAAGATTCGCAGGCCACCAGGAGTCATCTCAGGCGTAGGAGGTGGAGCCCAGGATGAGGACTTCAGTCTTCTCTGACTTTACCTTGAGGTAGCTGTGCTTCATCCAGATGGCGACAGCCTTCATCTCGTCGAGGAAGTTGTTCTTGGCGACTGTGGGTTCATTGGTGAGGGAGAGGATCAGCAGGGTGTTGTTGGCGTAGGAGACAATGTTGAGTCTGTGGTTCCTGACAATGGCTGCAAGTGGGCTATGTAGATGTTGTAGAGTGTGGGGCTCAGGGAGGGGACAGATTAATTCTGTTGGTGGAGTGGCTGAATTTATTAGTAATTCCATGTTACAAGAGTAACGTAGAATTACTAAATTCCTCCGGTCCTGCCTGCAGAATCTAAAATTCTGCTCAGGCCTACACAGCACCTCATCCACATCCTCTTGCATGCAGCACCACTGCACAAGCACACAGCCTTACAGCAAATACATTATCAGCTACAGCTACGCCAAAACACAGCGGGACACTTGACTACACAATGTGCATATATTCTGGCACTGGCTTTGTCAAGAATTGATTACTGCAATTCGCAGTACCATGGGATAGTAAAAAGCCCATCAATCAAAAGCAAAGGTTGCGGAATAAATCAGCGAAAGTCACATTTAAACTGAAACATAGCAGCCGAGTCAATCAAGTTCCACACACAATGCCATTACTTGCGCTCTGTTTGGAACTGCATCGCTCCTCAAAGATTAATTTACCTCGCAAGGCTAACGGAGAGAGAATTCCAGCTTACCTATTGACATTTTCTACACTAATATTCACACAGCAATTCATTGCATTCATCTAATAGTCAGTCCTTGGCACTCCCCTGATTGGTCAAGTTAAGATTTACGTGGCAGTGTTGTTTTTCACAAGAAGTAGCATTATAAATTCACTACACATATACAACAGTTCACAACAGTTGTTCACATACAACACTAGAGACACACAATACATTTTTACCCAGGCCACAGGAACTGCACTTGTGCTAGGTATGGGGCAGATAATTGCATGAAGCAAACACAAGGAGATGATGGACGGAGTGCTGAAACTTTTCAGACACTCACCCCCAGTAACAGAACTGGGTTGAATCCATCATCATTCTTTAGCTCACTTCGCCAGCCCAGTTCAGACCCAGCCATATGCAAATCAGTCTTGACCCTGTTCCTTATGGGAACAGCCCAGCCCGTACTACTAAGCCAGGTCTTTCGTGGACTGGAAATAAGCATCCTGGGACCAGTTTCAGGGCAACACCCATCATCAGCCAGGCTAGATTGAATCCAGTGGCAAACTGAGCAAGGATAAACAAACGTGTGACCTTATTTATTGGTAGGGTGGGCCAAGAGACTGAGAAGTCCCTGATCTAGATCATCAAAATGTACATGTCACCGAAACATTGATCACTACAGTCAGGATAATTGTTTAAATCTAGAGGATGCAGAGATGTTGGGCACTCCTTGTAAGACGCATTATCCGTTGTCTGTGAACCCCAAAGCATGGATACAATGTACAGCTCACTAGAATGCATGGCAAGAAACTCATTCATTGGGCTTGACTCTCATGGGGTAGGAAGAGCAAGCATTCCAGGCTTATTTCCAGAGGATGACGCAAGTGTCAGTTCTAAAATGAAGGTATACCGTTCATGTTCTAAAATAATTTGAGTGCATGCCAATATTACGGACCTCCTTTGAAGCTAAAAGTAATTGACTTTCTTTTCGCCAATGTCGGCCATCTTAATTATTACGTTATCAAGGTTGAACATGTGTTCAAGCCACTAGTCACCACATCATTTTCATTTCTCTGGTCACCACCATGCTCTCTTCACACCATCCTCCTCATTCAACACAGGAAATCTGTCTATCTAGATGGAGAATGCTTACTTGCTCTAGAATGTAAATAGGCAGGAGGTGTTGTTTATACTGTATCCTACACTTATCAGAATAGCCAAATTTGTACTGAACTCTTTTTTATACAATTTCCTTTCTTTCCACACAATCATAGTTCACTAAATTGTTGCATAATTCTTGCAGTACCTAAGCTTGCACGCAACTCTCCCAGTTACTAAATAGTATCTTGTGCATTAAAATAGATCACGCTGTTCATACCATCACACCATTCCAACATGGCGACCTACGCGAATGCCTGAGCGCTAGTCTAATTGACAACGAACGCCCTACACGCTATAAGATGGATTCAATTTCCATATGTTTAACATAAGCCAACCAATAGTCCTTCAACACACATCTATTTGCATATTGCGATATCTTAGTCAAGATAATCAATCTACTACAGTTCGCCTCTCGGTTTCTAGTCCGTCTTCTAGTTTTACACGGAAGCCCAACTTCCCAATAAAAGAAGGACTAGCCGCCTTTTCGCATACGCCAGAAAAGACGCCAAGACGGGATCCCTGATCATTCGACTTCGGTAAGGCTTCTCGCTGAACCTTTCACATAGCTTCCGAATCGCAATGCGATCTGATCACATTGCACGCCGGCCAATATTCAAGACGCATTATCCTTATCTCTCCCGGCAGGTCTTTTCACTTCTTTGAGCCCTTGCTGAGCCCGATGCGCAACCCATAGGACTCACAGGTAAACTCCAATACTACATGGAGTCGTCGTTTACCGCTTTTGTTAAACATTCGCCGATTTCTGATTACAATTTTGCTTATCTCCTCATAGGCTCCCTGTTTTAAAATCAGCATACATAAGGTGAGGTTACAGATATATTCAATAACGCCATGACTAATTTAACTCCATGCTGTTGTAATGTGAATAGCCTACACTCTTCTCACCCTTAACCTCGCCTCTCATTACTTTGTTATCTTTACAGACTCTTTCATCCCAAGCGCACAGGTAATTCTAATCCTCATTCAGAGCTTCTGAATGCACCATACTGATCAAATTAACCCAATATGCTCACATGCAGTTCTCCCCTATCTATAGATCTCATCGATTTCCTACCTGAAATGTAACTTACAATACTCCTCCATCTAGTTTGCGGTAAGAAACATAAACAACGCAATCATTCATTCTTATTGATGACAGTGCATCATTAGTAACAAGATTCCTTTTTTCTTCTCTCTTTTTCTTTTTTACACATACAGACCCCTGACGAAGGGGCTCGTGCCCCGAAATGCATTGGGTGGACACTAAATGTACTGTTTATTGTGATGTATGACATATAGCTGAAGACAGTTATGTATATGCTGATTAATTATTATGCGCTTTAAACAAATATAACATGGACATAAATGTTATGCTGATTTAAGTTGACTTACTGATGAAACTTTAAATAAATGTACTAACGTTCAAATTTTTTGAGTAGTGCGTGCTGGTGTCCTGGTTCTCAACCAGGCCTAAAATACTTTACAAGCCACTAGGAGATCACAAAATTAGGATAATGTTAGTGTCATATTAAAAACATGTACTGTAATAATGCTCTGGCTGTATCTCACTGGAAAATGTTTAAATGGAATTGTCAGAAAACACTTTAGGAGAACATCTACCTGCAACTCTGAGGATAGGAGTGCACAGTCGATCTTCGATCTGAGATATGAATCATGTACCCTTTGGGGCTGCATCCTGCCCACTTCAATGGAAAGATCTCATTTTGTGTTTCCAAGATGCTGAGGTGTCACAGAAAGTAAAATACGTTGCTTCAAAATTTCATGTGGAGCTATAGAACAGATTGTAAAACTCCAGGGGGCAGATTTACAATAACTGACGCATCCCCAGGGATGCGCCAATTATTGTCAATTGTCAATTTACAATGCGGCGCACCATGGGGCAAAAACAGCACAGATGCGTGACGCATCTGTGCCGTAAAGGCGGCGCATCGCTCGAGTTGCGTCGCAAGCGCGACGCAGCTCCAGCAATGCTCTGGGGGGCCCTATCTGTCCAATGCTGTGCCAAGTCTTACGCCTGCTTCAAGCAGGCGCAGGGTTTTGACGCAGCATTGGCCTAAAAGTGACTGAGTGAAATCTACAAGATTTCACTCAGCCACTTTTAGGAGGCGTTCCTGCGCAGGAACGCCCCCCCCCCCCCTGTGCCGGAACGCCTCCTTGTGGCGCAGGGCTTTACAATGTGACGCATATCCTAGATGCGTCACGTTGTAAATACCCTGCACCATGGCACATCTTTTGCGCCGCCGCTGCGTCATAAAAGTGACTCAACGGCGGCGTAAAAGAGGCGCAAGGGGCTTGTAAATCTGCCCCCAGAGGTTTACAAAACAGAGTTGCAAAGTGTTGGAGAGCAGATCAAGCATGAAGATGAAGGAGACCCTGGAGAACGGGCCTGAGCTTAAATTCTGGAACAGAGAATAAAACCATAAATCGAGCAACTTGCATGACACAAGGCTCAATATACATTGTTAAAGTAAAATGTGGCATGCATGCGTCTCACTGCAAAACATGGCACTGTTGGTGTCGGTGCAACCAGCCTTGTGCGTGACATTAAGAGCATTTATAAACACCTTAAACAAATGTGTGTCAAACTTATGGGCAAACACATAACATAGACATCAGGCACTGTCCAAATGGGATAACTCACCCAATTTAGGTAAATGGTATTGCCTTCAGGAGTAGGAGCAAAGCTAATGCTAATTAGCGTGTCTTGGGAGACAAAAGTGGGGAGATGTCACAAAGAGGAAAAGAGCACCTCATCATCAGTACACTCAAGTAGGCTCTTACTGGGAGACCTGTTGGGAAAATTGCTGCACTTTACTTTAACGATGTATATTGCGGCTTGTGGCATGCATGGCACTTGATCTATAGTTTTATTCTTTTACATGTCGGTTCTTAGCATTATTACATTACGGTATCTACTTATACCATACTATCAGCCCGTCACGACGTTGTCCGGGTATGAGTTTCTGCCGGCCAGTAGTATATTGTTTTGTAGGATTTCGTTTTGATAGCATTTCTTATCTGTGACAGGCCTGTGAAACGCTCCGATTCACAGTGCACTGCTGATGCACTTAAGAGTGCACGTTCAGTAGTGTGTGAACTCGAGTTTCCCTACTTTATTTTTCCTTGCAATATTATATAGCGCGAACTCGACAACATGGCATGAGCACAATTTACATTACAGAAAAACACATTCATTTGTGGTAGGCATGGGGAGACAAAGCGATTTGCCTGGAATCACAGGATGTTGAGCTGATGCCGAGATTCGAACGTAGCTCCCCAGCTCTAAAGTTCGCAATTCTAGAACTTGTGGCGGGAGGTGTGTCTAAAAGTGTATGTCGGTGCTGGCCATCAATGAAAGAGGCCTGTTAATTTTTCAAATCGGTGGTGAAAAAATATGAGTATGTTGCTGGAGATGTGGGCCGCTGTGCCACCAATGTACTTACCGGGGTAGGGTAAACATCCATTATTCCGCAACTTTCTTTCCGCATACCATCACTCCACATACTTTCATTACGAAAGTACCATGACTCCGCAATGCCATTATAACGCATGGCATTACATTTTATATGCTTTTACCACGCATACATTTACAACGAAATTCGTTGTAACTGCATGAATGGTAAAAGCATGTTTTTTTAATGTTTGGATAAGGTAAGTATGGGTATAGGGGCATATGTTTTGGGGTACTGAGGTATATGTTTTGAGGTGTTTGGGTATTTTAAGGGTTCAGATATAGTTTTGGGTTATGGGGTACAGGGGTAGTTTTAGGGTTTAGGCATAGGTATGGGTTTTGGGGTACAGGGGTATTTTTAGGGTTCAGGGCTAGGTTTGGGTTTTGGGGTATAGGGGTATTTTTAGGGTTCAGGGGTAGGTTTGGGTTTTGGGGTACAGGGGTATTTTAAGGGTTCAGGGCTAGGTTTGGGTTTTGGGGTACAGGGGTATTTTTAGGGTTCAGGGCTAGGTTTGAGTTTTGGGGTACAGGGGTATTTTAGGGTTCAGGGGTAGGTTTGGGTTTTGGGGTACATGGTTATTTTTATGGTTCAGGGCTAGGTTTGGGTTTTGGGGTACAGGGGTATTTTTAGGGTTCAGGGGTAGGTTTGAGTTTTGGGGTACAGGGGTATTTTAAGGGTTCAGGGCTAGGTTTGGGTTTTGGGGTACAGGGGTATTTTAGGGTTCAGGGGTAGGTTTGGGGTACAGGGGTATTTTTAGGGTTCAGGGCTAGGTTTGGGTTTTGGGGTACAGGGGTATTTTAGGGTTCAGGGATAGGTTTGGGTTTTGAGGTACAGGGGTATTTATAGGGTTCAGGGCTAGGTTTGGATTTTTGGGGTACAGGGGTATTTATAGGGTTCCGGGCTAGGTTTGGGTTTTGGGGTACAGGGTATATTTATAAGGTTAAGATGGGTTAGTGTTTATGGGTGTTCGGGTATTTTAAGGAGTAAGGGTGGGTTATGATTATGGGGTGCAGGGGTATTTAAAGGGAGCAGTGTGGACACCCGGAGCTGGAATGTACAGAACCTGGGAAGAAAAAACAATGAAATATTGGGCCACAACGCTCACTTTTTTTCCCGTAATCCCGCGCCACGCACACGCCCACGCCCCCAGCGAACGCCCACAGCACACGATATGAGACATGGCATGAAGGGCGGAACATACCACACGCCCCCAGCGTTTGTCACGCTCCAAGCACACAGCACAACGCAGACACGCCCACAGGGGACTACTTTGCTGGCACGGTTCTTTTACCTTATAAATGTATATGGTGGGCATCTGCATAGCCTATGTCCTTCTGCTGCAACTGCCCTTTCCAACGCTGTATTGGGTGTTGTGATTGGTGCTATGGTTCTTGAGATTACCCATCTCAAAGGTTTGGGCTCTCTCTTTATTATATTAGTATAGATATAGATATAGATTGGGTTACTTGTGATTGGTAATCTTCTGAGTATACACAATTCTACATTCCAACCACTGTGTAGATTAGGGAATTTTGGCCATGATGAATTGCCACAAGTTTGTTTCTTATTTATAACGGCACGAAACATGTTGACCCACTTAGAATTTTGAGCTATCACAGATCATTATCTTTGCTGATAGCCACCGCCATGTTTACTAGGCAAGTGGACTTGTCTATTAAACTCTTTTGAGGACCACTTAGTCTAATTTAATACGCACTTTTCACATGCACATATTACATACACCAATCAACACCAGCAGCCCCACTCTCACACTTCACTTACAGCATAAAAAGAAAAGAACTCCTGAAAAGAGCCTCTTTGTGAGTGCCCATCAGGCATTGCAGCGCTGGCCAGATAAGGAGCATGTCCCATGATGAAGAATGACACTCTTTTGGGTGTGTGAGAGCTTTTGCTCCTGAGGAATCACACTTCCCTGACTGATTCCCGAGTTCATAACCCACCACACATTCTTTATATTGTATCCTCTCACAAGTATGTGCTTACCAGCATCCTGGGGGCTTCTTCAGTTTCCTGGTCAGCTCCAGTTTCGTCATAGCATCATACGGTGCAGAAACCCGTAAGCCTTGTTTCACATGTTACTTATTTGTTATATACCAGCTAATGTCTATACTTACCCTCAACCCTGTGCCTTCCAGCTGGCCAGATCTACCCCAGACTAATTACCATCAAGAAGTGCTTAACTTCTGGTGCCCACATTTTTCTCAGAATTCAGAGACCAGCCTGCCACAAGTTGGAGTTGCCAAATACCAAGTCTAGTCTTTATTCCACCTAAGGCCATTTCAATCCACCTCCTAATACTCCCTGCCCCTTTATCCTTCTGTTGCTTATTCTTTTTCATCTCTCCTTTCTTAGTTTGTTACTGTTTTCCGTCATTCTCTTCCTCTTTCTTTCTGCCTTGCTCTGTCTTGTTCTGAATCGAAGACAAATGATTGGAAAATAAGTTCTGGTCCCAAAAAAGAGTATCAGTGGAGTCCACCATCAAACACCGGCTCAAATTAAGCACTGCTATGAAGGCCGAGTGGTGGCATCCCTTGAAACAGACAAAGTCTCGGAGAGTAAGCTCCAGTCCTGGATTTCTATCTTACCACTTTTTTATGTTTCTCCTCCAGTTACTATGTCTGGAGAGGCTTAACACTGGTCATCAGTACAAAAGCTAAGGGATAGCAGCAGCTTTCAGCCTATCCCCAACTTTGAAACCTGACACAAAGTTGTACTTTGATCTGAGGAGATAGAATCGTTCTACAACTGCTCTGAAAATCCTCCACTGATTACCAGTGGCAGCGGCCACTGAATGAAAGTCCCAGTTTACTATCCAGCAGACCCTCTGGTGAAACAGAGCCAAATATCTGCAAAAACGTACATGCCATTATATCACTGCAACATTGATGAGTCCCAACCAGTCCATCCTCAAGCAAAAGTGAGGACAGCAAAAAGGCAGATCCTTCATAGTATGTGTAACACAGCACTGGACAAAATTTGAACACTCACTCAGAATCCAGGTAAACTATTGGAAATTCAGGATAGCCCTAAACATGACACCCTTAAGAAAAGTTCTCTATCAGGAGTCATGGCTGCAAGTCACCCATAAACCATCTTTTGGGCTCACTAGAATGAGGTAGAGAGAGGCTGACTAGGCAAAACATTCCAACAGCCTCCCCCTTGCATCAGACACTGCCTGTTTAGCTCCCCCAACAGCCCATGCATGTGGGGCAACATCAAACTATAATCTAAGGGACCGATTCACATAAGTAATCTGAGACGAAAGTCTAACTTTGCGACTTTCGGTATTCACAAAGGGCATTTAAGAGTAGTAAAGTTAGACTTTTGGTCTAAGTTTAGACCAAAAGTCTAACTTAGACCGAAAGTCTCACTTTACTATTACTAAAGTTAGACTTTTGATCTAAGGTTAGACCAAAAGTATAACTTAGACCAAAAGTCTAACTTTAGTAGTAGTAAAGTTAAACTTTTGGTCTTCGTTAGACTTTTGGTCTAAACTTAGACCAAAAGTCAAAATTCAATACTCGTAAATGCCCTTTGTGAATACCGAATGTCGTAAAGTTAGACTTTCGTCTCAGAGTACTTCTGTGAATCGGGCCCTAAGCATTTAATCACTATTAAAGTACCTCTCAGAGAACTCACAGAACGCACTGTGGATCTACATAATAAAACGTACTTCAAAACTCCTAGAAGTCTATGTGTTGACTGTATTAGTAAAACTAAGAATAAGTAAATGAATTAAAAGTCACACCCGTAAACTAAGGGTGGTTGAAACAGTAAATATTTTACATAATTGATAAATCATGGTTTTGGAGCAAAATGTGGTTCTCCTGTGTCTTGTATCACTTTTTTTCACATGACTGTAAACCTCTGGTAGAAAAGTCTCACAAGATATGTCAGGAACCTAATGTAAGCAAAAAATCTTTTTTGGTTATATATTTTCTTCTCAAATGACTATCTTTCATGCAAAAATTATGTGATCTTGCGTAATGCGCACTTGCAATTACTTTTCGGCATATCATGCATTAAGTGAATTTTACCAGTGCAATTTAAATGTATCCAAGGCCTGCTATAAACTGTATAAAATTATTCTGACTTAAAGATGATAAAAGAGATAAGAGTTACAAATAACAAAGCGCTACATATATAAATCTTATGATTTTTTTTTTTACATTTTATTTTGGGAAAGTCAGTGGCCAAATCTGAAGTGGGTGAGCACAGAAAAGAATCAGAAATAATTTGGTCCCCGACACCGGACAGTGGCAGCGCACCCATTAGGGCGCTGGGGTGTTGACCCACAAGCCGCAATCGCCGACTCCCGAAGCAGTAATTTAGCAGAGGCTCAGCTCACTCAGCGGCTCTGTCTAAAGGAGGTGGGCGGGCCAGCCAGCAGGTTGACTCCCGGCATCATGCTGACTGACATGTCATTGTCAGACTCAGCAGGCCGGGGGTGGGGCAGAGCGCACAGCAGGCAGCAGTGCACATGTTGGGTTTGGGTCGGAGAATTTTTATAACCAACCCAGTCATGCGCACTAGTGTTTGCTGTGTCTGGCGACTGCCCATTAGGAGAGCGAGGGTTGATCAATGCTGCAGCCCTCGGTCTCCGAATGGGCAGCGAGTATCCCTGCTAAGCCAATCCTGGCGCTGCTGGAGCAGTGTCTGTATTGGCTGAGAGGGTTTGCACACTTGCCCCAGCGCCAGCAGCATCAGGATTGGTGTATAGTTGCCGCCGCCGGGCGACACTAGTACACAGCTCTGGCCCGGGACCGCAGCATGCATTAAGGCGGCAAGCAGCGCTGGGGCATAAAGATCAAGGCTAGTTGACATGGAGCCTTTGGGTCAAAAGAAAGGACTGTATGGATAGGGCCGGAGCAGGAGCTGCACACATTCACACAGTGCGTGTGTTAAAACAGCTTTGTGCTAGTATATCCCATGGATGCCTTTCTATCTCCATACTGTCTCTGTCTTGCCTATTACACTCGTATAGGCACTCTTATGGGCCACCGCTTTAAAATGTCACCAGCCGCCACTGACACAGTATACTCTTCCTCTAATCTCAAAGCCACAAAACTGGAGTAGGTGATCATTCACTGCGAAGGACTCCTCTTTAACCCCAGGATCACTGAAATTGGAACTTTACAAATTCCACAGAAATCCTGATGGGCTCTCCAAACGCCGAAACAGAGGTTCAGGTAAAATGCCCTGTTACGAATTTAGGAATGGTTCCCTGTAAGAAAAACATGAAGCTGAGCAATCCAATAGGATCCCCCTCGGTGGGCTAAAGTCTTCCTCGATTGTGTTACTTCCATTTTCCAAAGTCATATTTCGATTTTTACTGATTTCTGAATGTTTCTGACTTCCTGATATGGTAGTGTATGGTATCTGGTCAGAAAACCGTCTGGCATAAACATCATGTTTTAAATACGGGAGTAAATAATAGAACACCTACACCCAATTAGATTATATTTTTGAAAAAGATATTTAGGGCACAACAATTAAGTCAGACGATATTTCTATAGTCCCATTAGCCTTACTGACAGATGTAATTATAGCAGAAATCTAACATATTTAATTGGGTCCAAAGGTCGTTTTTAGACATTTGAGGTGTGTGTATCTATCTATACATCATGGATGAGAACTGTATCGGGAAACTAGAACCACTTCATCAAGTCTTTTGGGTATCCCCAGACATTTGGCACATCGATTCAAAGATGCCTTTGGGCGCATAGAAACAGAGGAAAACAAGGCAGCACATCCAGCGTGATCATAGAGCGGCCATTAACACCACATGGCAGATTCACCTAGGCCTAAAATGAAAATGAAGGCAATGGCCTGAGGGTTACATTACAGAAAAACAACACAGAAAGCTTTTTTGCTGAGTGGCAATTAAAATAATTGAGCATAACTCTCAGAGAAATAAGCTCAATTCCAGACCATATCTGAAAAAAACAAAAGAAACTGCAAGTGGCACCCAATGGTTTCTAGTACTGTGGATATCATAGTATGGAAACGGTAGTGTAATCGGTGCAAGAAGGGGGAATTAACGTTAGGGGGTGAAGTAGTTGTGTGAAGTCAGCACAAACACCACAGTCGGTGGAACGCAAGGATCCCCCACGTAGGGTAAATGATTGATTGCAGGCATGCTGTGGTAGGCCACAGCATAGAGCCTAAATTAGGAGGATCAGCAACCCCTCTGGGCCTGATGCCCGGTAGTCATATGGGCGACAATACTCTGAATCTAACAGGCGCGTACAGCACAGTAAACAGGGGTGGGGTGGGGTCAGGGCTGGTGGCGGCAAGTGGACAGAGACGACAGGATAGGGAAAGTAAAATAAAAAATAAATAAAACCTCTTCCCTTGAGCTTGCCGCATCACCAACTCGGCGATGCGGCGAGCACAAGGTAAGTGGTTTTATTTATTTTTTATTTTACTTTCCCCATTCCGTCGTCTGTCCTTTTCTCCCCCACCTGCCCTGCCTCACCCTCGCCCCACCGCTGTGACCTGTGCCGGCCACGCCTGGAATCTAAAGGAGTACGATAAATACAGTAAGGGCCTAATTCTGAGTTTGGCGTTCCAATTGACCGCCAAACCCATGGTGGCGGTGCGGCCTGGCGGCCCTACCGCCATATTATGACTTTGCCGGTTGGACCGCCATGGGATCGCGGCTATCACCAGGGATCCGTGATCCCTGGCGGTCTTGCAGTGATCTGAGGCTGCAATAGGCTGGTGGTGCAGCTGCTGTACCTCCAAGGATATTATGAGGTTCCTCACTAGCCTCCTTCCTGTGGCTGTGAGCCGGCCATGAAAAGGGTGGCTGTGAGGAAACTAAAGGGGCCCTACATGGCCCCCTGGCACCTCGGTGCATGCAGGGGGGGACACATGGTGTGCCCCCTGTCTTTCTGCACCCCTAGTTCCTGCACAACATGGACTTTACAGTCCATGCTGTGTTGGAACATGCTGTTGCGGTCCCACAGTGCTGCCTTTTTAAGCCCCTCCTATGAGCCTTTGAAAGGCAGCACTGTGGGACAGCAGTTGCATGACCACCCTCCGGTCGAAGTTGCAGTTTGCCATTTTGAGAGCAGGCGGTGGCGTGCCACCCGGCAATCACACCGCCAAACTCATAATCAGGCCCTACGTCTTCACACTGCATGCTGTAGAGCTCTATGTTGTTCTTGAACACAGAGTTTGCACTGAACTGTAGTCATGTCCTTCCCCAAATTCAGACTAGGGTAGACAAAGTTGCTTCGTTTTTTCCTCACATTGTACACATAATTCAAATAAAAACTGCAGGTCACACAGTATTTGAAATTGGGCTTCAACATAAAAATTGGGTCTTTCGCAACCCCCTTTATTTAGGAGATTCCGATTTTCACTCCCCATCCATGTGTATAACCCGAAAACATACAGTTTGGTAAATAATCGTGAGTAAACGAAACATCCATTTATCCATTTTCTGTAAGTGACGCAGAGAAAGATGCTTATGCAACGCAGCTCATGCAACAAATACCCGAATTGACTGTTCCCCAAGACATTTTCTCATCCAGCTAAATCTGGTCTCCAAAAGCATAAATTCTGAGTAAGTCGTGCATAGACAATTACTAGCATAATGCGACTCCTGCAACACACACCAGGTTCCACTGCTCTGGTGAGACATTTCTGCTAGAAAAGAGTTTCCTGACAGAAATGCTATGCAGTTTGTTTAAGCATGCAGTAAACAGGATTTTTTGACGCCTCCTGCCACCCACAACTCTTTTCATAAGGGTCCTTCATGGAGGCGCTTTTGCGCCATTTCTTGATACTCATAAACAATGACTGTTTAATTGGCTGATGTAGCACTAAATCGGTATGTTTGTACCATTTTTATGGTAATTTTTTTTTTTAATAAAGCGTGGGAAAAAAGAAAAAATAGGACATTTTGTGAAATACAGGGAACCCAATGATCAGGAACCATGCAAGAATTTACTTGCGTAATACAAACGAAGCACTGCCCTAAAGCATCGCAGGGGCAGCTCCTCTGTTATGGCGGAGGAGCGTCGCCCCACTGCTTGAACCAGGACACGCATCCATACTAATATAATGAAGAGAGAGCCCAAACCGTTGAGGCGGGTAATCTCAGGAACCACAGCACCAATCACAACACCCAATACAGCATTGGAAAGGGCAGTTGCAGCAGAAGAACATAGGCTATGCAGACGCCCACCATATACATTTCAAAGGTAAAAGAACCGAGCCATGAAAGTAGTCCCTTGTGGGCGTGTCTACGTTGTGCTGTGGGCGTGTGCAGGGGGCGTGATAAATGCTGGGGGCGTGTGGTATGTTCCGCCCTTCATGCCATGTCTCATATCATGTGCTAAGCCCACCCTGCTCCCTTTAAATACCCCTGCACCCCATAATCATAACCCACCCTTACTCCTTAAAATACCCCAACACCCTTAAACACTAACCCATCTTAACCCTATAAATATACCCTGTACCCCAAGACCCAAACCTATCCCTAAACCCTAAAAATACCCCTGTACCCCAAAACCCAAACCTAGCCCTAAACCTTATAAATACCCCTGTACCTCAAAACCCAAACCTACCCCTGAACCCTAAGAAAACCCTGTACCCCAAAACCCAAACCTAGCCCGGAACCCTAAAAATACCACTGGGCCCCAAAACCCAAACCTACCCCTGAACCCTAAAATACCCCTGTACCCCAAAACCCAAACCTAGCGCTGAACCCTTAAAATACCCCTGTACCCCAAAACCCAAACCTACCCCTGAACCCTAAAAATACCCCTGTATACCCCAAAACCCAAACCTAGCCCTGAACCCTAAAAATAACCCTGTACCCCAAAACCCAAACCTACCCCTGAACCCTAAAATACCCCTGTACCCCAAAACTCAAACCTACCCCTGAACCCTAAAAATACCCCTGTACCCCAAAACCTAATCCTAGCCCTGAACCCTTAAAATACCCCTGTACCCCAAAACCCAAACCTTCCCCTGAACCCTAAAAATACCCCTATACCCCATAACCCTAAACTATATCTGAACCCTTAAAATACCCAAACACCCCAAAACATATACCTCAGTACCCCCAAACACATACCCCTATACCCAAACTTTCCTTATCCAAACATTTTAAAAAAACATGCTTTTACCATTCATGCATTTACAACGAATTTTATTTTAAATGTTTGCGTGGTAAAAGCATATAAAATGTAATGACATGCGTTATAATGGCATTAAGGAGTCATGGTACTTTCGTAATGAAAGTATGCGGAGTGATGGTATGCGGAAAGAAAGTTGCGGAATAATGGGTGTTTACCCTCCCCCGGTAAGTACATTGGTGGCACGGCGGCCCACATCTCTAGCAACATACTCATATTTTTTCACCACCCATTTGAAAAATGCACAGGTCTCTCTCATTGATGAAACAAATGGGGTTGTGTGGCACTCTGTTTGTGATCCTTTGAAGTATGTAATCCAATTATCGTTTGCAGTGTTTGATACTTGGGTGCTGGTGGGTTTGCTCCCTCCGACCTATGGGGAGTTATCGTTTAATATCCTGTGTCTGTACTGTCAAACTTGACAGTAGACCCAACTGCACTCCTTTGGGAGATAGAGAAATCTTCACTTTTTTGACTCAAAGTAAACAAATATATATCCAGAAAGAATTAAGTTTCAAATTTGTTTATTCATATTTCACAAATGTTATGTGTTTCTCGCTGTTACATCACAGCTCAATCATTAATTATTTTTTCATGATAAATCATTCATCTTCATAATGATTTTTTTACAATCCAAACAAATATTCACTAGTGAATATTCATAAACCCTATGCATATTGTGCGAACCGCACTTCATCAGGAGAAATACGTGTAATCTATGGGAAAAATTGAGAGTAAAAGAATGCATCAATGAACGGGATATCATACCTCTGTGTGCCCTTCTGTGTGGAGTCAAATGATGATGAACTGCCTTTATCTGAAGACAGATTGCTGTACGGTCTTTGTTGTCTACGTTGAACCTAGACATCTGCCCAATTGTAGACCTCTCCAAGCTTGTAGTCTATGATGTCACGCTTGTATTTTCTAATTTTTCTGTCGTTGATTTCTCTTGTGTATTTATCCAATTGGATATTGATGTCATTCAAGGCTCGGTCAAGTTCATCTTTTGTCATGTTGCTGTCTAAATTGGTTTGGATCTTTTTGATGTCTTTATCAAGGTCCTCGATGACTTTAGAAATGTCCTCCACAATAAGAAAAATAAGATCCAACGAGCATTTGTTTAAAATCTCGTACCAGCGTTCCGTGAACTTAGGATTGTTCCTGCAAAGAGTCGGCTTTAAGGCTATACGTAGCCCTCTAGGGATTCTTTGATCTTTATGGTATCTTATGAGCGTACCCGCGTGAAGTTTTTGATTGATAATTCTTTTGGAAGTATATAATAATTGTTTGAGCAAGCTTTGAGTAGAAAAAGTGCTGGTAGATGCCGGACATGCTTCCTGTATCAAGGCATATATACGACTGGTTTCTTCGGATGAGAAGCCGAATGTGTTTGCTCTGTTTTTTGTGATGCTTGAGATGTCCTCGTATTCCATTGTAAGATTGGTTAGGGTAGGTGCTCACACTAGGAGGGTCAGAATAGATTAAATCAAACAAATGGGGTTGTGTGGCACTCTGTTTGTGATCCTTTGAAGTATGTAATCCAATTATCGTTTGCAGTATTTGATACTTGGGTGCTGGTGGGTTTGCTCCCTCCGACCTATGGGGAGTTATCGTATAATATCCTGTGTCTGTACTGTCAAACTTGACAGTAGACCCAACTGCACTCCTTTGGGAGATAGAGAAATCTTCACTTTTTTGATTCAAAGTAAACGAATATATATCCAGAAAGGATTAAGGTTCAAATTTGTTTATTCATATTTCACAAATGTTATGTGTTTCTCGCTGTTACATCACAGCTCAATCTTCAATTATTTTTTTCATGATAAATCATTCATCTTCATAATGATTTTTTTACAATTCAAACAAATATTCACGAGTGTATATTCATAAACCCTATGCATATTGTGCGAACCGCACTTCATCAGGGGAAATACGTGTAATCTATGGGAAAAATTGAGAGTAAAAGAATGCATCAATGAACGGGAAGCGGACCATCGTGTTATTAATTAATGGTGGTGAATTGGGAAAGAACGTGGTGATCATGCTGGTATTATCGACGAAAAGCTCAAGTGACTTAATCATGTCTTTCGATTGTGAGTAGTTATGGAGAGTATTGAATCGTAAAATTTGCGTGCATCGCATTAAAGAAGTGTTTATTTTATGTTCAGCAGGATGCTTGAGTCCGCGACAGGGAACATGCCATGCTTATGAAGGATTGTTCACTTATGTTGTGCCCCCGATTTGTGCTCATTAGTACGTTATCATTTTCCACAATATGGTCAGGCTATGAGTGGTTACTGGCAAGGGTTACTAGTGGCAGAATATTAACAGACGTGGTTTAAGCGTTAAGGTAATCGATCGAACCAATTATGTGTCCAGGTTCTATTTAACATTGCTCCAACTACGTTGTGCTCGGTTCAAAAATGGAAGGGTGCATCAATCTAAAATGAAGCATGCTTAATTCTCATTCATGGCCAGCACCGACATACACTTTTAGACACACCTCCCACCACAAGTTCTAGAATTGCGAACTTTAGAGCTGGGGAGCTACGTTCGAATCTCGGCATCAGCTCAACATCCTGTGATTCCTGGCAAATCGCTTTGTCTCCCCGTGTCTACCACAAATGAATGTGTTCTTCTGTAATGTAAATTGTGCTCATGCCATGTTGTCGAGTTTGCGCTATATAATATTGCAAGGAAAAATAAAGTAGGGAAACTCAAGTTCACACACTACTGAACGCGCACTCTTAAGTGCATCAGCAGTGCACTGTGAATCGTAGCATTTCACAGGCCTGTCACAGATAAGAAAAGCTATCAAAATGAAATCCTACACAACAATATACTACTGGCCGGCAGTAATTCATACTTGGACAACGTCGGGACGGGCTACTAGTAAAAAATAAAATGATAATAAAGCAGTTAATACAATTTTGTTATTATCATTTTATTTTACTCCAGAGCCACCGCCCAGTCTTATGGGCGGGGCCATCAGCAGCAGGAGGAGTGGTGGCCTCAGAGCACTGCTAGTCCATATGAAGGTTTGGCTGTCCATCTTAGGATGGCCAAACAGACATGCACACTTGGATGTCTCCAGGCTATTGCTTGGCAATATATGCAAGCTCCCAGACCCTGATGGAGCATGGAACCAGCCCACTCCACCCAATCCCTATGCTTCTCTCATGCAGGGTAATACCAGCATGAGAGTAGCGTCTGGATTGGCACAGGGAAACATCGTCTGAAGAGGCGGCGAGATAGCGGAAGTCAGGCTGCAAATAAGTTTCCAGGTTTTTATTCTCCCCCCTGCGTTGCCTCATCGATTTCCGCAGCTAGTGGCCACCACTGAGCATTGATGACAAAGACAGCCACACAGGACACTGAATTACTACACTCTTCTGAAATATGTTATTGCAGCCTTTCCTACTGGAGAAAAGGAAAAATGTTTCATACTGTAGTGGGCGCTGCTATTCAGAGATACCAGAGGCAGAGACGTTTTAAGGCATGTGCATAGTGGGCCCCACCTTCAAAGTGCCCCTCCTTTGAAAGTAAATGTTCTCCTTATCTACCTCTCTTCTATGTTCATCCATATCTCACCCACTCTCCTTTCTGCCTGCATCTACCTCTGCGTCTCTCTCTTTACCTCGGTGGCATCTTAAGGATTTTGGGAGTCCTAAAAAGAAGAATCTCACCAGTTGTTGAGCAAAGCCCATTTCTGAAAGCTTGTTTGCCATCATGTAGGCTTCAATTAGCATAAAATATAATTATGAACAACGTGCCTCAAAATATGTCTTGCCCAGGGCCCCAAAAATCCTTAAGGGAGCACTGACCAGGGGAGCCAAGCTCTTTGGAAAAAAATGGAACCTATAAAAAAAAACGAGTGTGCATGCAAAGCCATTTTAGATACTGACGCTATCCCTCAGATGCATCAAGAACCCATTTTGCTATTCCTTAATAGCGAAAAATAACGATTCGCTAATAAGGAATAGCAAAATGCTATGCATGAAGAAATCACTTAAAAAAATAGCGATTTCTTAAAATTCCTAAATTGCGACTCGCAAATTGTGAGTCGCAATTAAGGAATACCTCCCCATTCATTCCTATGGGCCTAGAGGCCCTTAGGAATGAATGGGAAACCATTCTCAATTTGCGAATCGCAATTAGTGAATCGCAAATTGAGAATGCGATTTCAAGGGTGCAGGGGTGTCCAAAGGACACCCTGTTGAACCCCTCAAATTGGTCTGTGCACATATGTTGCGCACACACATGCCCTTAGGGCATGTGTGTGCGCAACATGAAACTTTGAAAAATGCACTTTAGTGCATTTTTCAACATTTTTGCAAATTACCATGAAGTTCCACTTCACGGTAATTTGCGCCCCCTTTTACCGAAATCGCTATTTTTTTTAACTTTAATGTATTGCATTTAAGGAATCTCAATTTGAGATTCCTTAAATGCAAGTAATCGCAATTTTGCGATTTCTTAATTTGCGATCTTTGCATTTGGGATGTTGCATCCCAAGTGCAAAAATACCGGTCGCAAAGGGGCAGATTCTGAGAATCTGCCCCATTGCGAGCGGATTTTACCTGATGCATCTATGTCTAAAACTTGATACTGCAGACACATCAAACTCATAAGACACAATCTGAAAATCCAATATGCACACAAATGGCAGATGAGCAAAATGGCCAATTCGAATAATATTATTTTTCATTTAAAATATACATTTTAAGTGTATCCAGCCACTAAGTAAGGCGTTTGTTATATATGACTGAATTGACACATTTCTTAAATACTTATGCAGTCTACGTTTGCAATGCTTTGACTACATCTTCTGCATTAAACATCTGGGGCCAGATACATGCTCAAATGCCAGGGATGAATCACAAATTCTGTATTTGCACGTCATCTACAGTGTGACCCGGGACATCCTTTCCGCCTGCTTGTTGTGTTAATCCTGTAGATTGCAAAAAGAGCACTCTCATGGATTTGTAGATATCCCGCCTCACTGATATGTACACAAATCCTTGTGAATGGCTGTGAATGCGGAGACGGAGGCCTGCAAGGGACAGCGGGATGCCATATCTTTATTAGTTTTGTAATTTGGAGGACCCTGTAACTTAAAGGCCTCAGTGTAGCAAAAAAAATGTGGCAGAATGAACGTCTCTTTGCTCCCTCCAATGCCGGTAGCTGCCACTCATGCACGAAAGCTGTCCCTTAAGGACAGCTCCCAGATTCTGAATGAATGTAGACACGCCACAAACGTTTGAAATATTTCCTTGTGAGATGCAAAAAGGAGATGGGCCCTCTCCTTTTCCTTGGGATTCATATGTAATCAACCACTCATATTGCCTAGTGATTGTCTTTGTCTCTATTTATGCTTGTACCTGAGTCTAAGGGCCCGATTCACAGAGCTAACTTAAGAAAAATTCCTAAACTTACTACTTTTGGTATTCACAGAAGTTAGGATTTAGTCTTAAGACAGATTTAAGACAGACTTAAGACAGACTTAAGATAGAATCCTAACTTAAGTCTGTCTTAAGTCTGTTTTAAGACAAAATCCTAACTTCTGTGAATACCAAAAGTAGTAGGTTTAGGATTTTGTCTTAAGTTAGTTCTGTGAATCGGGCCCTAAGTGTCTAGCATAAAATGTAAAGATATGTTATTCTATTTTTTTCCTTTTATGTAAAGCTCTCTGATACCTTTGGGTCTAGCTAGCGCTATATAAAGCTTATAAATAAATGTTGTCAAGTGACAAGGTCATTTTGTGCTCACAATGTTACTTCAATACATTGAAAAGTTTGTTTTCGCAATCTGTCTGCCAAAGTGCACAGCATAGGCTTTACGATTGTTAAAAAATATATTCCTATATATGGATCTGAGTTACAGCGAGTACATAACCTTTATAATTTCTTTCAGATTAATGACGTGTTCATATACTTTGCAAACACCTTAACTCACTATGTGTTGATCATTGATAAGACAATATTCATTGTATATGACTTTACTTAATGAGTCGTCCCAAGCTATAAAACTCCTAACCATTGAGACTGTGGGACCGATTCACAAAGGGCCTTTGCACTCATGGAGGAGGCCGCACAGTTGTCACTCACAATCGCTCTAGAAAATGGCACAATAATTGTTCGCGTATGGAATATGATCTATTTTTACAATATTAATTATTGGGATGTAGTTGATGATACGAAATAACATAATGAACATTTGGATGCAATGCAAGCAATATGTGGCGGTTCGCCCCTTGATGCGATTTCAAACCAATTCGGTTCTTGTTTTTGTACTCAATATATAATTATATGAATAGTAACATGTCATTGTAGGATTCTCCTAAAGAAAATCTCCTTATGAAGTTACCATTTTTCCAAACAATGGAAGGCCAAACCATTGCTGATGTTTACATTTGAAATGCTCTCTTTAGTAGACCCCTTTACATGTATATTTATATTGATATTGACATTTAAGCTGTCAGATTTATAGGGCAATAAAGTTAAGGAATGTTTTCTGTCTGTTCTGTATTTTGTTTCTTATGATATTTTGTCCTTTTAAACAAGATTATGGCCTAGTGTTTTTACATATTTTTACATGTGTTTGTTTTGGACTTTATATGTCTGTATTTTTGTTCATGACTGTATTTAATCTGAGTTTTTGTGTATTGCTTACAGCCCTGATGAATTTCAAGAGAACTTGAATGAAATGCGTTGGCTGGATGTGTTGTAATCATTGGGTTTTACAAGTTTTGATATTGAATAAAGCAAGAATTTTTCTAATGGACTGAAAGATCTGTTGTTCCACTTACTTACGAGTGCACCATTCCACCATTTGTTTTTTCAAGATTATTTCTGCTTTGCAGTAATACCATACAACGGCTGGCATTGGGAGAGAAGTGCACCATGCTGTACTTTTTGAACTACACGTGAGGTGCAGTGGAGAGGTCTGCCTTTGACTCTTTTCCCCTTTGCTCTTTTAAAGAGGAGGATTGAGGCTGGAATCAGGTTCTGGAAATCCAGCTGGTCTAGATCAGGCTTCTTTGACTTGTAGGGGTATTTTGACCTGATTTTACTGCCAATTCGAAAACTCTCTCTTTAAGGAAGGCATTTACTATTTTAAGGATTATTGGAGCAAGGTCTCAGGTATAAAGTTTAACAGGTTTGCTGGGTTGTGTTCATTTACATATGAAAAGGGGGTTAGTTGATGCAATAATTGTAATTATGTCTTGAGTGTCAAGTTTTTCTTTAATGATGACGATTCTTTAATGTTTATCTGTAGAATATCGTGTTTGGATTTTATGTCTCAATTTGTCTTCATGTCTTGATGTATTTTTAAGATTTTGTCAGTGAAGAAGTTTGTGTGGGTTGCAGTCAGTTCTGAACATGGGATGTTCGATTTTTGCTTGGTTTGGAGCAATGTTTACTTTTTTGAAGAGTACCCCGAGTCTGTTTGATGGTTCCTTAGTTCGTTTCAAGAAGTAGTTGATTATGGTCAAAATATTTTTTCCCTTGTTGTTTTTTGTTTCCTTTTCAGAGCCTGTAAAGTTTTAGGCTTTTGTGTCTATCACCAGGTCTTTTCTAGTATACTGGTGTTCCCTCTGCTTAAATGCAGTGCATTGGTATATGAATGAGCTGAGTGTTTGCCTTTTATTGATTTTAGAGATAAGGGTGTTCATTTGTTGATTTTCTTTAGAGGTGAGTAAATGTTGCAGGTGCTGAAAGTTTACAACAGCATGTTATGTTAATTTTTATGTTAATTTTCCATGGATTTTAAGTTACTTGAGAAATGTAGACAAATACCTTTATGAAAATGAAGACTCAAAAAGTGCACAAAAAAAGGACTGACAAATCAGTTCTGGCACATATACTTGATTGAACAGTGGCGGCTCCTTCGCTAAGGCGGCGGAGCATCGCTCCACTGCTGCAAAGCAGAAAGAAAGAACAAATACAATGATAATAACTCAAGGTTATTCTCATTGAATTTGTTCCTGCTGTGCAGCTTTGCGCAGCGGATGGGGCCGCTCTGCTCTCATAGCAGGGGAGAGGTGGTTTGCCCACTCCTAAGTGCACATGACTGTTTAGCTGGCCTTTTCAGGCCGGTCAAAAAGTCATGCGCACTTCATGCGCACTTTGCATGTTTCCACCCAGCCTGCATTACAGCCTGCTTGGAGAACATGCCCAGGCCTCCATTCTCTGGCTGAGCGACGAACCACGGTGCTCAGGCCAATCACAACGCTGCATTGCAGCATTGTGATTGGCCTTGGGGAGGGAGCCTGACTACTTCCTGTTCTGGCCCCAAAATAGGAGAGACTGAGAGCACATGGGAGAGAACGGGAGAGCGGCGAGAACGTACGTTTTTTCCTTTTTTCTTTTTCTGTTTTTTTTTTGCGGCACGCCTCACCACTACCGATCCATTAAGTTCTTTCATGGTGTGAATTGTCTCCCCATATCCATTTGTAGTTATCTGATTGTGCTAGATTGTATCTAGATAACTGGTAAACACACAGGATCCTGTAAACAATAGAGAACGTTTTAACAATTGCCTAGGACTTAAATATAGCAAGAAAGAGAGAATGAGGAAACGAAAATCCCTCTCAGGTCAAGGGGTAGCTGGGACCCTCGATGCCTTTTTACAAAGGGCTGAGTCGGTATTAAGATCTTCAATAAAAGACGCGGACAAGACCCTAACACACATAAAAACTCCCACTATAGGCAAAATAATACGGAGACAGAGCAAGAAAATGCAACTCCAGCTAATATTTTATCGCCCGAGGCTACTAACTGAAGCATTATTTTAACGGGGGAACAGAGGCCACGACTCAGCCATTCTTTTGGGATAAGTTAGAGGGTATGTTTGAAAATAAAATTAGACCAGTGCTAACTAAACTATCAGCGCTAGAAGAAAGGCTACAGAGTCTGGAGGGCGCAGTAAAACGCTCATTGGAGCTCCCACAATTATGTCACCAGATTCCTTGTAAGACGGAGCATATCACTAATAATACTCCGTGCCCCTCCACCCAGAGTACCTTGCACGCTACCCTCCCTGCTAATACTGCCTTACAACCAAGATCTATAGCTAATCCAGAGAGTGAATTAGTCTCATTGGCCCCTGAACCACCTGACCAACATGACCTTGGTGTGCCCTACTACAAATGCAAATCAGGGCAGTCTAATTAGAGAAGGACCTATGGAGCTTGTCGGGGGGGGGGGTCTAATAGAAAACAAGAATCTAATTATTTAGTGGAGCCGACCTCCCTACACCTTCCACCTGAGGCCACACCTTACACTGTTGTTTTAACTAATGTACCCCTTTTGAAACAGGGAGTGTTTGAGCACTGGTCCTCACTGAAAAATAAGGCATTGCACGCACTTGCCACCAAGACGGGTATTACTTACCCTTTATTTTCAGAATTCAAGACGGCCCGCCAGATCCCCTGGGTAGGATCTGCTCCCAAAACATCATCAGGGGACTGTGTAGTGATCACGTTTAGGTCACATGAATTGGTCAGAAATATCCTCTATCAGTCCAGTCGCCATTTGGTGAAAAAAGGTGGGATGGGGTAGCCCCCTTAGGTTTCTTCTATCAATTGCACCCTGGGCTGGAGCAACTCCCCCACTATGATAATAGCAGAAGTAATTTACATCATAGATATGGTATTCCAACCTTTAATTTCTTTGATCCCCTCTATGGCCTGGACGGAGTAGATTGACTGGTCTCTCACCCAAGCAGCGTTATAGGTGTGGGGGAGACACAAAATAGTACCACCCAGGTCACTACTGGTGAGCTGGGTACCTCGCATAAAGAGGACTTAATAGGTGCTGAAAGATCAAAACAGGTTGAGAGATGTGCTAGTGAATTGGGAGATGTCGGGGGAACAATATATATGATAGACCAGGAGCCGGCGTAGCATGGACACTTAAATTGCCCACTCTGGATCCTCTAAAAAAAGTAGTAGGGTCGTCAAACAATGTACCCCAGGTGACTCTAGATCCCACGATTTGCACAGTGGTGTCTTGGAACATTGCAGGATTACGTACAAAGATCCAAAACCCAGTTTGGGAGGCCTACTTGGAGAATATAGATATTCTGTGCTTGCAGGAGACCTGGACAATTGAGCCAATACACTTAAATGAGTACAAGACTGTTGGACTTGGCCCTGTTTCCCAAAATGTTTCGCTTTTCGCCACCCTGTTTTAGGACGTCTCCCCCATGGTAGAAAACTGCCTAGGCCATGTGTGGTATGAGATGTCATGTGAAATGTAATGCAATGGTGTGCGCACCTATGATTCCCCCATTAAGAGAATGTACCCTGGTAACATGCTGCGTTTAAAATGGATTGCATGGCTGAGTGTGGTGCCACCTGACTGTGGTAGGTTAGCAGTCTAGATGTTTGGTTCCCAGCCATCCCAGCTTTTGGAGGGAAAGCTTGGCACCCAGGGTTCTCAACTCCTCCCCTGAGCCAGTTAGAACCAGTTTCCCCAGAGGCTTCTAGAAGCTTCTGGCACTGCCTGGTAGGTGGGGTGAGGGGCATATAAATAAGGGGGCCGTGCCACAATGTGCTCAGACAGGGCAGGGACATGAACGTGAGGAGACCTGCTGCCTGTGGGTACCGCCACTGGGGCCTGTGTGCTGGACCCTGCACTTAACTGAAACCCCTCTGCTGTCCACAGGGATAGTGAAAGCCCCACTTCTGGAGTTCAGGCTTCTGTACAGGAGAAGTGCCACGTTACAGAGGAGGATGGTTTCTAGGACCTACCGCCCTGTTCTGATGAGTGCCCACTGACTGCTGACCTGGCCCAGTGGTGCTTGCTGCTCTCCTGCCTAGCGCCTCGTGAGCGCTACCCATGGGCCCTGACTGCTGGCGAGCGCCTGGAAGAAAAGAGTGCTTTAACTGGCTGCCAAGGAGCATCTTTGACTGCACCCAGAAGGAGGTGAGGAGCACTAAAATCAGAGTGCCAGTAAAGAGGAGCGCTATCCCCTGTCCCAAGCTTGCCTGCTGACTAGCGCCTGGTGAGTGCAGCGCTATATTCCCGGCACCAGAGGTGAGGAGCTGATGCCTGCAGCGCTCTACATTAATTTTGTCCAAAAAGAAGCGGGGACCCAACAGCGCTGTGTGGCCCTGAGGTACTGTGTTATTGGAAAGCGCAGCGGGTGCCCACCCCGCGTAGTGGCGGCGCTTTGCATGCCTCAGAAAAGCGGGTGCCTACCCCGCAATATTGCCCCCCTGGTGCCAATTTAAATAAAAGCGGGTGCCTGCCTACCCCGTGTGAGGACGCGCTGCTGTTTGCCAATGTAAGCGGGTGCCTACCCCGCGTTTGGAGACTGCCCGGAATCAATGCCGCAGCCCGGGAGCAAGAAGAAGGAGAGTGCCGCATCTGTACCCCAGCTGGAGCCTACCCCGCACTATCACTGTCATCGCGCGTGTGTGCCGTGCGTTATTCTACACCCCAGCGGGAGCCTACCCCGCGGGTTCACCGTCACGCCAGTGGGAGCCAACCCCACACTTTAAGATGGCCGGTAATCACCGCCGCCGGCCCGGGCAAAGGGTTGCCAGGGAGCCCTGAGGGCCGCCGCGCTGCCCGCAGCGACCCGAAGCCTTGTCTGGAGGTGGGCGGGGCTTCAACAATATCCGGAGCCAGGCGGGAGCCTACCCCGCGCTGGCCCAGCAGCCCTTGAAGACACCTGCAGCCTCGCAGAGGCTGCATCGGACCCCCGGGTCCCAGGAGGGGGGGCCCGGGTAAAGTCCGGAAGCAGCGGAGAGGGAGGCGGGGCTCCCGGGATCCAGAGGGAGAGTCCCGCAACCTCAGCAGAAGAGAAGACAGAGCCAATGCAGAGCGAAGAGAGTCCCGGTGAGTGTGGGGCTCTAGCGTCCACGTGGGGGCCAAGGGGGCCCAGGCCTACCTTGGTGGGGGCGTAGCGGGGTACATTGTCGGTGCCCGCCCCCCGGCTGCCGTGTTGACTTTACAGGTGCCTCATCTGGCAGCGGGCACCTGCAACGTAGGGCCAGATTATTTTTGGGCACCAGAGAGCTGCACCAGCGGCGGACTCCCCTTCCCATCCCCCAAAGGAGTGGGGATGGGCTCTGACTTTCACCCCGCGGACCAGCTGGAGGAGGGTACACCTGGGGGGCACCAGAGTCCCTTTCTTATTACCATGAAGGAGGCCGTTTTGGTGATTAGAGACCTAGAATAGGGGGCTCCCTGGTGCAGTGGCGCCAGAGATTACTCTGCAACTTTGGGGCCTTCGTGAATTTAGAGACCCCTATGCGACTGCGTAGTGCACCAGAAATTCATCTGCCACGTAGGGGGCAAGGACTGTAGGTGTTGATGCCAGCTGACTGCAAGGATGTTTATGCTAATGGCTTATGCCCCCCCTACCAATGTGATTTATGCTAACGCAGGATGCCCCCATGTTGAATGCGGTCAGGCTAATGAAAGTTTTAGGCCTAGAGTTCTCCAGCTGCAGAGGTTGCTGATGTTACGCATAAGGTCTTGCCCCTTACGCATGATAATACCTGATGCCTCTGCTAATGTGGTTAATAATGTATTCCTTTCAGGCTTGTGTATATTGTGTTCATGGGCTGGCCTGACAACCTATGCGAGGCTCATGGTTAAGGCCCTATACCCCGAGAAGTTATATGCCTAAGGTGGGCCAAATACCATACCAGGATATCTGCGTTTTACGCCTAATGTTCTTTTTGCAGGGGATGCTGAAGCAATGCATAATGTGCTTTTATGCCTAATGTTCCTACCCTGAGGATAATGTCCCTGGCTGGTGTATGCCCCCTCTGGTCCTGCCTGATTCCAGGCCTACAGAGAATGTCCTGCTAATGTTTTATGCCAAATGTTTATGCTTTGTTTCTTTATTACAGTCTTGACACAGATGGACTTACCTTTTTCATTTATTCTTTATCCTTGCGTAATGGTTCTGGCAGCGGCCCGATTGGCCCTGCCCTGTAAATAATCCCCTTGTATATATTGCCCTGGCACCAGTTGGCGCAGTCTAGAGACTACTGTGGTTACACACGTGGTTACTCTTGTATGTTTTATACAATACAAAAGTTATTCTTTCCATATAATCTGGTGTGGTCTCTTTTTGTGGTGTGCCTAGTGTGTCATCTGTGTGTTCTGCGTGGATGCTTCACACATGTCCTCTGGAGTTTGGCCTGCCCGCTCTGCACCATGCTATCCCATTTCTAACAAAGACATTTCACACTGTGAAAGGCTTGGGAGGGAGACCTAAAGGAGGGATAGTGACATATATCTCAAATAAGTTCCCCATAACCAGGATCACCTTCAACCAGGGGGAAATCACTTTCACGCGATTAAGCTAACCCCTACTGCAACCCATTCTATCCTTTTGATTAGCATCTATAATAATATAATGCAAAATGATCTGGAAGTAGTTGTAAAAGAAATCCTGGCCATAGTAAATAAAATCTCGGAGGGGGAAAGCAGAGACATAATGACTCTGCTGATGGGCGATTTCAATTGTGGGCTATGTAATAATGCTGATAATAGACTGTGTAGCACCTATAATAGTGTGGATAGCTGCACACACTTTTCCTATTCTAAAACAGGGGATATATTTAATGGCCTCATTTCTAAACTAGATCTGGCATTTGTTAATGAGATCTTAAACCCCCAGTGGGTTTTTTGCCCACATTTAATGGGAGAGGCTCTGCCAATACAATTGATTTTTTTTTACTGATTTCAGCTACTTGTGCCCAGGTTTTACTATCTAGTGCGGTTGGCGAAGTCGCTTCAAGCGACCACTTCCCCCTTATTTTGAGATTTGATACACGTCTCCATATCCAGAAAAAGTGTGGAGTAAATTCCTGTATTCAGGGAATGGTAGAAGTGAACTCAGTAAATGGATTTTCAATAAAGTGGTCCCGGGCTGAACCAGACTTGTTAACCAAAAATGTTTTAGAGAAGTGTAGGGCTGAGATAGAGACCTGCCTAAGTGAGGATGCCTAAGATATATCCGTAGTGAACTGTTCTGAAGTAATTACCAGGGTAGTTAGAGACCTCATGACAATACAGTTTAATAATAGGCCAAAACACTATGGATGGTTTAATGCAAGGTGTACTAGGGCTTACTCTTACCTAAAAAAGGCTCTCCACACTAAGCCTAAGTCCCGGCCCAATATCACACAAGCCAGATTAGAATACAGGAGGGCTATAAAAGAAAGGAAACAGTCCCTCCGTAACGAGGCTTGGGACTTACTACATAAGGCAGCAGAAATGAAAGATAGTACAACTTTTTAGAAGGTCCAGAGAACCCCTTTTTTAGCACCTAGCACAGGACCTACTAGGGAGATAGCCATTACGGAAAAAGAATGGATTATCCACTTTTCTAAACTATACATTGATCAGGGTATAACGGGTAGCAACGCGGAAGTCTTAACCTCAAGTAACTGGGAAAATATTGACCTAGAAATTACTTTGGATGAGGTCACTAGGGCTTTGTCAGTAAGCGCTGGCGGAAAAGCCCCTGGGCCCGATGGAGTGCCAGTTGATCTGTATAAACATAATGTGACCCTGTCGGGACCCATATTAACTCAGGTCTTAAATGCCAGCATAAGGTCTACTCCCCCGTCAACCTCAGCAAAATATACTATTATTCTAAACTTTAAAAAGGGAAATCGGGAAGACCCAGACTGCTATCGACCAATTTACCTCCTTGATTCTACGGTCAAGGTACTATGGAGGGTCATTTTGGAGCGATTAGCAGGTTGGGCTGAGGAAAAGATGATTTTAACAGACCTACAATATGGGTTCCGCCAGGGCTTGGGCACAATCGAGCAGTCTCTAAATCTTTCCTTACTGATAGGTAAATATACCAGAGCATAAAAGGGCAGTCTTTATCTGGCCTTCGTCGACCTCACAGTGGCCTTGATTCAGTGAAGCATAATAGGCTCTGGGAGGTCCTTGAAGCGGTGGAAGTCGACTCACAAATAATTATTCTTCTACCCTGCCCCTACATTGATGCTTCAGCAACTATCCGCTTTGGTCAGAACGGAGAATGCAGTAAATCCTTCCCTGTCAGGAGAGGGGTAAGACAAAGTTGTGTGCTGGCCCCTTTCCATTTTAATCTTTACATAAATGGGCTCAAAGAAGCACTGTTGACACAGGGCAAAGGTTTTCCCCAAGTGAACGGTCATTTGATTCCCGCACTTCTTTATGCGGACGACACCGTATTGATGGCTCGTACCAAAAATGACAAACAACCAAACAACAAAAGAAGAGAGGTCTGGTCAGTCACAAGGCTGCCAGGAATATGGAGCAAAGGGATAAGAGGATTTTTTTTGTACACAATCACTCTGATTGAGTAGGAAAGCCCTCACACACCGACCTGGTCAGTGTCATGCTTCATCATCGGGCCTCACCGAAGAGACCGAGTGTCTCTTCGGTGTGCTGCGACGCCAGAAAGACTGCGGAGCTGGTCGTGTGGGGAGGACGTGTTGTGGAAAATAGAAAATTAAAAGTGCCTAACAGGGTATCAAAAAAACTTTTAATGAGTGATCCCTAAGACACGTGTGGGTGGTATATGTGTCTGAATTTAAGTGCCAAGGTTATTAGGATTTGGTTAAATTCATCTAAATACCACGAGTTTTAAAATTAATCAGTCAACATGTTTCTGCCGTACTTGTGGTATGTATTCACCAAGGCATTCTTCAGGACTATACCCCGGCGGTATGGACACTCTAATAGTCCACCCTGACCTGGGGACGTGAAAGTGAAAAAAGGAAAAGTGAAAAAAAGTGCTTAAAAATTAGAAGAGCAATTGCTCATTCCAAAAAAGCCCCAAAGTTCAGGGGTGTATCAGCACTTTTAAAACAGGGCGCTACTAGCACCATGGGTCTCGGGAGGAGGATTGGAGCGCGCCTGGCACATCGCCCTCAGCGCTCACAACCCACTTCTCAACCTGCAAGAATCCTCTGAACCGGACCCCGACTCGTACCAAAAATGGCCTCCGGAGAGCCCTGGACATTTCTAGTAAATATATGGGCGACCTTGGACTTCAAACCAATATTTCCAAGACATACGTAATGAGGTGCAAGCAAGGGATACAGAAAACCCATGAGATGTACATTGATGGAAAAAAGTTAGCTACTACAAAAAAATTCTTATACTTAGGTGTATTTTTTAACTATCAAGATTCCTGGACCCCCGCAATTTTGGAAAAAAAGACAGCTTTCACCAGATCAACTGCGGTACTACTAACAAAGTTCGCTGGGAAGCTGGGTAGGAAACCGCCCCGAGAGCTGTTATATATATATTTAAAGCCAAATGTATCGTAATGGGTATTTACGGGGCTGGGGTGTGGGGTTTTGCGGATACTAATTCTTTGCAGCAGATTGAAATTGCCTTCATAAGGTACATCCTTTCTGTCCCCTCTAGCACCTCTACTTTCAATTGTCACCAGGAGCTGGCTCTCCCCCATATAGTAGATCTGGTAAAATTAGAGCCAATCCTCTTGTGGCATAGAGTTTGGTGTAAGGACCAGACGGGCCTGAATAGAGAGATTCTAAAAGATATATTAAAGCTGGACAGGGCACATAGAATTCCCTGGATTAAGTACGTACACAACCTCATGAACAAATATGGTTATCTCGAATATTTTAACACCCCATTCTCTATGAAGAACATTACAAGAAAAATATTTAAAAAGGAGGGCATGCAGTTCTTAGAAACTAAAAGATTATACGGAGAATCTGCAGTTAAAATAAATGTAAGAAATTATCAGTTGCTGTGTACTACACTAGGAATGGAGCCGTACTTATCTTTTGTTCCTGGATCTTTTGATAGATTTTTTCTCACAAGGTTAAGACTGGGTATTAGTTATAGGCTGATGACATTTCCAAAGATGAATACTTGGTCTTGTAACCTCTCACACTGCCCATGTGATAACACACCCATTCAATCCAACATGCACTTAGTCCTATTTTGTAATTTTTTTTGCGAGTTTAGGAAAGCTTGGATTATACCCTTTGTTGTGAAGTTAGCAGGCTAGTGGTTGTGGGTGGAGTTAGGGGGAGGACAGGAAGAGGAGGGGACAGACAGGCGAGGGGCAGATAGAGTAGGGACCGAGACAAGGGAAAAAGTAGTAATAAAGAGCTCTGCATAATACTACTCAAGTGTCCGCGTGTCATTGTTAGGACACTACAACTGGCGACGCTGGGTGGGATGTAGCTGGCTGCCATCCCGAGACCCTAGAAGAAGTATTGTCCGGTCCCTGGGGGTCGTGTTGGCCGAGTCGCCATCGCGACCTGTGAGCCCGCCGAAATCGCCGTCGGAAGACCAGCGATCAGCCTGTGTGCTCCGCGAGTAGCGACTCGCGTGGAGTTTCTCCCCCCCCTCCTCCTGGCGCAGCTGAGCAGAAGGCTGCTGAAGAGCCAGTGCGGGGAGTTCCTTTTTCAAATCTGGCGCTGTTTTGCGCCGAGAATCGACCAGTGAGGCGAGAGGCTGAAGTGGGCAGAGAAAGTATTGAGAAGAGATCGGGAGCCCACCCGACTCTACTGTGGTGCCTGGAGTCGCGCAGTGACCGCCGGAGCGCCGGGAAGAGGAGCGCTGCATTGCCGAAAGGAATCGTGCTGCCTGCCGGAAAAACCTCACCCCCGATGCGTGAGACATCGCATTCCGTCGTCGGAAGAGTGAATTGAGCCGAAAATTCAGCTTACCGTGATGGTGGAGAAGTAGAAAGCCCCAAAGAGAAGTCTCGGACCAGAGGGAAGATCAGGGTGAGTCCATGTGGAGTCTGTATGTGGAGTCAGACTGAATGCAAGCACATCTCGTGTGATTTGGGCGGCCATCTTGGAGTCAGGCAGCTGGGAAGGACATCCCCTGTGAAATTTGACGGTGGCCATTTTAGAGTCAGGCATTCATCAAAACAAGAAGCATTGACAATTGCATGCAAACAAGCATTGGCGAAAGTGAATCAACAAGCATTGATAGTTGTAAACAAAACAAAAAAAAACATTGACAAAAGCAATTCAACAAGCGAAGTGAAGACAAGCATTGATAAGAACAAATGAATGTTTGACAAAAGGGTACAAACAAGCACGAGTCAACGCAGAGAGACAAGTGACATCAATCAATAAAACATAGAAACAAAGTGATAAACAGAAACAAATAAAAGGCGGAAGGCACTTACTGCAAAATGGTGTCCGACGATGAAGGTCCGCAACCTCAACTGAACGATGCCAGACCTAAAGCTGCAGGCGGGTCACACCTGCGAGCCCCAGAACCCCTCACAGTGACCACAGGGGGAAGCATGGGTCCCAGGTGGCAAGAATGGCTGGAAGAATTTGAAGATTATATCGAAGGATCTGAAGTGACAGTGGACAAAAAGAAGTTGATTGCCCTGCGCAACCTAGCGGGGCGTGAAATAGTTAAAATAATCAAAGATCTCCCCACTGATGATGCTGATACCTATGACAAAGTGCGTGACGCATTGAACAAAAGATTTCTTCACAAAAGAAATGTGGACTATGAACGTCACACATTTCACCAGGCTCGTCAAGGGAAGGAAGAGCCCATGAGTGCTTTCATGATGCGCCTGCTGAGATTATCCAAACATTGTGATTTTGACAATTTCTCAACGGATGCTGCCATAAAGTCTCAAATTATAGATGGATGTCATTCTGACCAGCTGAGGAGGCGACTATTGAGAAAAGTCCATTAACTAGACGAAATAGAGGAAATGACGCGAGTCTATGATCAAGCGGAGGAGTATGCGGCCGACATTGAAACAGGGCACAAGGGAAGTCGCGAACAAGTGCGATTTGTCCACGCCAAAAGTGACAGTCGAAGGAGTTCGAGAGACCGACAATGGAGGTCACGCCCGTCCTCCCGTCGAGAACAATCAAGACATCAGCGGAGAGAACCGTGGAAGAAAGAGAGAAAACCTGAGAGGGTGAGGAAGTGTTACCGATGTGGGTATGATTACCCCCATGTGGACAGCTGCCCTGCCATGGGTCAGAGATGCCGGAAGTGCGGACGAACTAACACTTCGAAGTGATGTGTGGGGATTTTAACAAAGAGAAACGAAGCGATGCCACGAGAACGTCCCGGTCCGACACTAGAAAGCACTACGCGCGAGCTGTTCAAGAACGGACTGAGCAATCCCCCAGGTCGTCACACTCTAGCCGAGAGTCACGTCGATCCAGGTGGGAACGGAGATCACCATCCAGGGAGTCTAGACCGTCATCCCGAGACTCAGTGTACACCATCGAATATTTGAACCTAGCGGCAGATCCGGACCAACTTAAGAGATATCCTCGTCTGGACATCAAAGTTGGCAATCATGACACAAAGTTCGTACTAGATACCGGTGCATCCTTGAACTATATTCCAGTTACTGAGTATGAAAGAATGAGTCCTCGACCTTCTCTTACCTTTGCACCAGTTAGAGTCTTCATGTGGATGTCTAAGAAGCCACTTCCCTGCCTTGGGAAGTTTTCGACGACCCTCAAACATGAAAACACAACCATATCAGCTGTCATCCATGTCATCAAGGGCCCAGACGCTGACTGTCTGCTGAGCCTACCGACAGCTGAACGTCTTCGCCTGGTGGAGATCCTCTTCAAGGTCAGCGACAATCAAGATGTGATCCGTCAGTTTCCCAAATTATTCCAAGGATTAGGCAAACTGAAAGGCTGTCAAGTGCGTTTACACATTAACGAACTGATCAGACCCGTCGCTCAACACCCTCGACAAGTACCGTTCCACCTCCAGACCGCTGTTGAGGAAGAACTCCAGGATCTGCTAGCTGCTGACATCATCGAGCGAACAGATGGTCCAACACCGTGGGTATCACCAGTAGTTATCGTACCCAAGAAGGGCACGGCCAACAAGGTCAGACTCTGTGTGGACATGCGCCTGCCCAAAACTGCAATTGAGAGAGAACGCCATCCGGGACCACACCTGAGCGATATGATCTCAGCTCTGAATGGGGCAACGGTATTTTCAAAGCTGGACTTAAATAAGGGATATCATCAGTTGGAGCTGGATGTAAGATCAAGATACATCACCACCTTTGCAACCCATCTGGGATTATTCAGGTACAAGAGACTGAGCTTTGGAGTTTCCTCAGCCGCTGAAATATTTCAGGAAACAATTCGGCAAATCAGTCAGAACATTCCCAACACTCTCAATTACAGCGATGACATCCTTGTATATGGTTCAGGCCTACGGGAGCACGACATAGCACTCCATCGTGTCTGCCATGCCTTGTTGGAGGCAAACCTGACTCTAAACAAAGATAAATGTGAGTTCCACCAGTCCACATTGAAATTCTTTGGTCATATTTTCTCAGGCACTGGCATGAAGCCTGATCCTGACAAGATCGTAACTCTGAATAACACCAAGAGTCCCCAAGACGTCAGTGAACTCAGATCGTTCCTGGGGATGGCCAGCTACTGTGCTCGCTACATCAGGGACTACGCGACCATTAGTCATCCCCTCCGCATCTTAACCAAACAAGGTCAACCGTTTGATTGGACACCCCAATGTGAACAATCATTCAAAGAGATCAAAAGAGCGGTGGAGTCTGTGGATCACCTGTCGTACTTTAACCCAAAACGAAAGACTGAGATAACTGTGGATGCCAGCCCCGTTGGGCTTGGAGCCATCCTAGCACAGTATGAGAATGACTCAGACCAACGCCGTATCATTGCCTACGCGAGTCGTTGCCTGACTGACCTGGAGCGGGCGTACTTGCAGCCTGAAAAGGAGAGTCTTGCCGTGGTGTGGGCATGTGAACATTTTCATGTTTTCATTTACGGTAAACATTTCACCTTAATCACCGATCATCAGGCTCTAGTCACCATTTATGGAAACCCCCGGTCCAAGATGCCCCCGAGAATTGAGAGGTGGGGCCTAAGGCTACAGGAATACACATTTACTATCGTTCACAAACCTGGGAAGTCGGAAAACCCGGCTGACTACATGTCCCGGCATCCACTCACATCGTCAAGCTCCAATCCGTCCATCGCGGAAGAGTACATACATTTTGTGGCCGACCAAGCACTACCTCCAGCCATCCCCATGGATGCCATCCATGAAAGCACGGCCCAAGACGTCATCCTGCAGAAAGTCCTCGGCAGGATTCGAAACAATCGGTGGAGACATGATCCCCAAGAAGAAGAGACTGATCCCAACATCAAACAAGAAATGCAAGCTTTCCGGCATGTGTGTGGTGAACTGTCAGCTACCACCGACGGAATAATACTGCGGGACCAGCGGATCGTGATCCCCACTCAACTGAGGCAAGGTGTGGTTGCTCTTGTACATGAAGGGCATCGGGGAATTGTGTCAACTAAACGTGCTCTGAGTGAACGAGTGTGGTTTCCAGCTCTTGATCAACTAGTTGAATCCACATTAAAGGACTGTCATCTCTGTCAGCTCACCAGCAAAAGTGATCCTCCAGCACCATTACACATGACCACCCTGCCACCCGGAGTATGGCAAGAGATTGCCATTGATTTTTACGGACCCCTGTCATCGGGCAAATATGTGCTGGCCCTCATCGATGAACATTCCCGATATCCCATTGCACGTATAGTACCTTCTACAAATGCCTCTAGTACTATCAAAGTACTTGATGAAGTCTTTGCAACTTGGGGAGTTCCCAAGGAGGTGAAAACGGACAGTGGGCCCCCATTCAATGGGCAAGACTTTGCAGCGTTTGCAAAACACCTAGACTTTCATCATAGGAAGATTACGCCCCTCTGGCCACAGGCGAATGGAACAATTGAAAGATTCATGGCCACGCTTAAAAAGACCTTCCAACATGCTACAACAGAAGGAAGAGACTTGCAAGTGGCACTCAATGAGGTCCTCAGAGCCTACAGAACAACCCCTCACTCAACGACTGGGAAATGCCTGGCGACGCTCATGCTGGGGCGTCCCATGAGGAATCGCATTCCAACGTGGGAAGGGGCCTTGCGAGCATCATCACCCGCCCGAGACCATCAGGAGATGAGGATAACAGACAAGTGCAATAAAGACAAGATGAAATCATATGCGGACCACCGGAGAAGAGCGAGGTCGCTGTCATTACAGGAAGGGGACCATGTTCTCGTCAAGCAAGAGCAGCAGAGAAAGACCGACTGTCTATTCAGAGATGAACCATTGGTGATCACGAGAAAGAAAGGAACTATGCTGACAGCGGAATCAGAGCAGCGGCGAGTCACGAGAAATATCTTGCACTTTAAGAAATGCTCACGAGATGTTACAGGAACCATGGCGAGTGACATGGACACTCCAAGTTCAGAAGAACCATGCCCAGGCGGTCGTGAAAACACTGGTCTGGTCAGTGAGGCACTGAGTAATACCGGTCCTGGGGCCCGGTCACCACGACCTCATCGTGACACACGTCCACCCAAAAGACTCATTGAAGAAATGGACTGAGAAGTAATTCTGTTGTTTGTTACAAAAGGGGGAGATGTTGTGAAGTTAGCAGGCTAGTGGTTGTGGGTGAAGTTAGGGGGAGGACAGGAAGAGGAGGGGACAGACAGGCGAGGGGCAGATAGAGTAGGGACCGAGACAAGGGAAGAAGTAGTAATAAAGAGCTCTGCATAATACTACTCAAGTGTCCGCGTGTCATTGTTAGGACACTACACCCTTGTTAAGAAATCTGGGCCTTAGGCGGTGCCGTGAAGCAATGCACCAACTTTTACTGCTAGAGAATGAACATACAGCATGGAGGGTGGCCCGGTTCTTGAAAGCTGCATTTTATATGAGGAAAAGTTTTATTTTAATGGAATAGAACTATGTAAATTGACTGTATTGTGTCTTTTCATCTTTTATCTGTAAATAGTGTGTTGTATTTTTGTGCTTTTCTTTTAACCTATGTGCTTTTATGTCTGTTTAATATAGCAGCCGAATAAAGCTTGACTGAACTGAAATGAATCAATCCATGCCGGCCACTACCGTCCTAAAATACCTTATTATCCTCATGGATATAAGTCATACTGGATGTTGCAAAGGGGTGAGATGAGTCAATTGTTTACCTCACTCAAATAGAAGCTCTGTCACTGCTTGGATTTTAGGTGTTTTAAATGTAACTGCAGAGTGATTAGATTAAAGAATGATACAAGGAATAGCAAAGTAGATTTCCTCTTTTCTTTTTTCCCTTTTCCAAATTCTGTGTAAATACAACTTTAAATATTTGCTCATTTGCCGCATGCCTAGGCACTGAATTTGAAATGGCAATTATTTTGAACGTCTGTTCCACAGGATATTTGATTTTACAGCAACACACAAGGGCTTGGGGTCAGGTTGTTTGTAAGGCTCGGGGGTCATGGTTGGTGGTAGGGCTAGAGGGTTGGGTTGTTTTTAGGGATGGGGGTTGCAGTTTTTAAGGTTCGGCTGGTTGGGTTGTTTTAGGGGTCAGGGGTGTATGGGGTTGTTTTTAGGGCTTACAGGGGTCAGATGTTTTTAGGGCTCGGGGTTTGGTGTTGTTTTTAAGGCTGAGGGGTCGGGTTGTGTTTAGGCCTCGGGAGTTGGAGTTGTTTTTGTGGCTCGGTGTTGGGGTTGTTTTTAGGGCTCATAGAGGTCTGATTTGTTTTTAGAGCTTAGTGTCAGGTTGTTTAGAGGGCTCAGGGGGGTCTGGATTGTTTTTAGGGCTTTGTCGGTTTGTTTTTTAGGGCTGGGGGGGGGGTTGGGGTGTGCTCTTTGCCACACATATCCCTTTACTAGTCCTTCCTTTACTCAGAAATTGCATGGTAAATGCATGCATGGTAAAAGAATCCTTTTTCAAGACACATTTGTTGTTTGGGCAGCATTGTAGAGCCACACATGGTTTAGCCATGCATGCCTCTATCATACAACCCCCTCAAAGATCGCCTAGTAATAACATAGATCTAAATTCCAAAGTATGTTGTGCGATCTAAATGATGTTTCCCGTGATGGACATAGTTCTTTGGTATCGTATTTTATGTGTACAAATCAAATATATTTTACCAAAAATAATGACAAATAATGGGGAAGCCTCCTGTGTCTTTATGTGTAGACTACCTGTGCACACACCATCTCTTGGTTTTCACATTGAACTGCTCGCACAAGTATTCCAATAGTCAATTACAGTTAAGACATGAGGGTTCACTTGTTTAGGAAGTCCTATGGTCTCTTCAATTAACCCACTCCTGGGAGCCCCGTCTGGCAACAGGAATGTCTTTTATGTGACTGCTAATCAGGGGCATAGCTTCGGGGGGGGGGCGGGGGGGGTTACACACCTTCCCCCAATAAAAAGCACATGCACACTCTCCATCTCTCTGTTTGAAAGGCCTAAAAAATCTTTGCTACTTTACTAAATATTATGTTTTCTCTCACTTAGAACCCCTTCTAATACACACTCCGGTCACTTTCCATTTTAATATTATGTGCCAGCTTCATTGTTGGAAACTCTGAAGCTCACCCTCCCCCCAAATCTTACGGGCCAAGCTATGCCCCTTCTGCTACTGCGTCTAGCACTGACTGACAAAGAATGTTAGAGTGAATGAGAGAGGAACAGGGCTAAGTAAGCGAGGTCTTGGCGGGTTTCAATCAGGGAAGTAATTAAAAAGTGACCTTTAAATTCGTCCCTATTGGGTCCCTTATTTATATCCATAATTTTACCAGTACAAACTCTGATCGATTTCTCAACAATGACTGTAAACACTGTTAAGGTAATCCACATCTGCAATACAGTCCACTTATAATTCATATTTTACTTCATCTCGCCTTTCTGTAGATTATTAGCTTTCCCTCTAGTTTTTTTTCTTTCAAACAATGTATGCCTGTTGTGTGCTGCACTGAGATGAAATGAGTCTTTGTCAGTGGTGCACATTGTGAAAGAGTCGCTCTCACTGGTGCACGCTGTGAAATGAGTGTCTCTCAGCGGTGCATGCTATGAAATGAGTCATTGTCAGTGGTGCACATTGTGAAATGAGTCGCTCTCACTGGTGCACGCTGTGAAATGAGTGTCTCTCAAATGTGCACGCTGTAAAATGAGTGTCTCTCAAATGTGCACGCTGTAAAATGAGTGTCTCTCAGTGGTGCATGCTATGAAATGAGTCGTTGTCAGTGGTGCACATTGTCTCAGTGGTGCACGCTGTGAAATGAGTGTCTCTCAAATGTGCACGCTGTAAAATGAGTGTCTCTCAGTGATGCATGCTGTAAAATGCGTGTCTCTCAGTTGTTGTCGCCGTGAAATAAGTCATTGTCAGTGGTTCACATTGTGAAATGAGTTACTCTCAGTGGTGCACGCTGTGAAATGAGTGTCTGTCAGTAGTGCATGCTGTGAAATGAGTCATTGTCAGTGGTGCACATTGTGAAATAAGTCGCTTTCAGTAGTGCCCTCTGTTAAGAGTGGTGCACACTGTGAAATGAGTCATTGTAAGTGGTGCACAATTTGAAATGAGTCGCTCTCAGTGGTGCACGCTGTGAAATGAGTGTCTCTCAGTGGTGCAGGCAGTGAAATGAGCGTCTCTCAGTGGTGCACACTGTAAAATGTGTGTCTCCCAGTTGTGCACGCTGTGAAATGAGTCATTGTCAGTGGTGCGCTCAGTGAAATGAGTCACTCTCAGTGGTGCATGCTGTGAAATGAGGTCTCTCAGTGGTGCACGCTGTGAAGTTAGTTGTTGTCAGTGGTGCACTCTGTGAAATTAGTTGTTGTCAGTGGTGCACAGTGTGAAATGAGTGTCTCTCAGTGGTGCACGCTGTGAAATTAGTTGTTGTCAGTGGTGCACTCTGTGAAATGAGTAGTTCCCAGTGGTGCACAGTGTGAAATGAGTCACTCTCAGTGGTGCACACTGTGAAATGAGTCACTCTCAGTAGGACACGCTGTGAAATGTGTGTCTCAGTTGTGCACACTGTGAAATGAGTCGCTCTCTATGTGGTGCACATTGTGAAATGAGTCTCTCTAAGTGGTGCACACTGTGAAATGAGTGTCTCTCAGTGGTGCACGCTGTGAAACGAGTGTCTCTCAGTGGTGCACGCTGTGAAACGAGTGTCTCTCAGTTGTTCACTCTGTGAAATGAGTCACTGTCAGTGGTGCACTCTGTGAAATGAGTCGCTCTCAGTGGGGCACGCTGTCAAATGAGTGTCTCTCAGTGGTGCACGCTGTCAAATGAGTGTCTCTCAGCGGTGCACTCTGTGAAATGAGTCGCTCTCAGTGGTGCACGCTGTGAAATGAGTGTCTCTCAGTTGTGCACGCAGTGAAATGAGTCACTCTCAGTAGGACACACTGTGAAATTAGTGTCTCAGTTGTGCACACTGTGAAATTAGTCACTGTCAAGGGGGCACTCTGTGAAATGAGTCGCTCTCAGTGGTGCACGCTGTGAAATGAGTGTCTCTCAGTGGGTGCACGCTGTGAAATGAGTCACTCTCAGTGAAATGCTGTCAGTGGTGCACTCTGTGAAATGAGTCGCTCTCAGTGGTGTACGCTGTGAAATGAGTCACTCTCAGTGGGACACACTGTGAAATGAGTGTCTCAGTTGTACACACTGTGAAGTGAGTCACTCTCTATGTGGTGCACTATGTGAAATGAGTCGCTCTCAGTGGTGCACACTGGGAAATGAGTCACTGTCAGTGGTGCACACTGGCAAATGAGTCACTGTCAGTGGTCCATGCTGTGAAATGAGTCGCTCTCAGTGGGACACGCTGTGAAATGAGTGTCTCCCAGTGGTGCACACTGTGAAATGAGTCGTTCTCAGTGGTGCACACTATGAAATGAAACACTCTCAGTGGTCCACACTATGAAATTAGTGTCTCTCAGTTGTGCAGTCTGTGAAATGAGTTGCTGTGAATGGTGCATGCTGTGAAATGAGTCATTCTCAGTGGTGCATACTGTGAAATGAGACACTCTCAGTTGTGCACACTGAAATGAGTGTCTCTCAGTTGTGCCCACTGTGAAATGAGTCGCTGTCAGTGGTGAATGCTGTGAAATGAGTCGCTGTCAGTGGTGCACACTGTGAAATAAGACACATTCAGTGGTGCACACTGTGAAATTAGTGTCTCACACTTGTGCACACTGTGAAATGAGTCACTGTCAGTGGTGCACAGTGTGAAATGAGCGTCTCTCAGTGGTGCACGCTGTGAAATGAGTTGCTGTCAGTGGTGCACACTGTGAAATGAGTCACACTCAGTGGTACACATTGAGAAATGAGAGTCTCTCAGTTGTGCATGCTGTGAAATGAGTTACTCTCAGTGGTGCAATCAATCAATCAGAGTACTACTAAAGCGTGCTACTTACCCGTGAGGGTCTTAAGGCGCTATGGGGAGGGGGTGCTGCTACTGCTCAAAGAGCCAGGTCTAGAGGAGTCTTCTGAAGGTGAGTAGGTCTTGGATCTGCTGTATGTGGGTAGGGAGGGTGTTCCAGGTGTTGGCGGCGAGGTACGAGAAGGATCTGCCGCCAGAGGTCGTTCTTTGGATGTGGGGGACAGTGGTGAGGGTGAGGCTGGCGGAGCGGAGCTGGCGGGTGGGGGTGTAGAAGCTGAGTCTGCTGTTCAGGTAGGCTGGTTCGGCGTTGTGGAGTGCTTTGTGTGCATGGGTGAGGAGCTTGAAGGTGATCCGATTGACGGGGAGCCAGTGTTGGTCTCTCAGGTGGGGGGTGATGTGGCTGCGGCGGGGGACGTTGACGATCAGTCAGGCGGAGGCGTTTTGGATGCGTTGTAGTCGTCGTAGGTGTTTGGCTGGGATTCCTGCGTAGAGTGCGTTGCCGTAGTCCAGTCTTGTGCTGACGAGGGCCTGTGTCACCGCTCTTCGTGTTTCGGTCGGGATCCACTTGTAGATCCTGCGGAGGGTGTTGTAGCAGAAGGAGGAGACAGCGTTGACCTGCTTAGACATGGAGAGGGAGGAGTCGAGGATGAATCCTAGGCTGCGTGCATGGTCAGTGGGTGTTGGTGCTGTTCCCAGTGTGGTCGGCCACCAGGAGTCATCCCAGGCTGAGGGGGTGGGTCCGAGGATGAGGACCTCCGTCTTGTCCGAGTTCAGCTTCAGACGGCTGCTCCTCATCCAGTTGGGGACGGCCTTCATTCCCTCGTGGAGGTTGGTTTTGGTGGTGTGTGGGTCCTTGGTGAGAGAGAGGATGAGCTGGGTGTCGTCGGCGTAGGAGATGATGTTGAGGTTGTGATGGCGGGCCACTTGTGCGAGGGGGGCCATGTAGACGTTGAACAGCGTCGGGCTGGGAGATGAGCCCTGGAGGACGCCGCAGATGATGTCGGTGGCTTCGGATCGGAAGGGTGGGAGGCGGACGTTCTGGGTTCTGCTGGAGAGGAAGAACGTGGTCCAGTCAAGGGCCTTCTCACTGTGAAGTGAGTCTCTCTCAGTGATGCATACTGTGAAACAAAATGAGTCACTCTCAGTGGTGTATACTGTGAAATGAGTGTCTCTCAGTGGTGTACACTGTGAAATGAGTGTCTCTCAGTGGTGCACACTGTCAAATCAGTGTCTCTCAGTTGTGCAAGCTGTGAAATGAGTCGCTGTCAGTGGTGCACTCTGTTAAATGAGTTGCTCTCAGTGGTGCTCACTGTGAAATGAGTTGCACTAAGTGGGACACATTATGAAATGAGTCGCTCTCAGAAGTGCACACTGAACAAACAGAAATCTTTATTGCATGATTAAAAAAACCTTTGCAAGTTACAGAATTTTAAGAGCGATATAGTGCACACTGAGAAATGAGTGTCTCTCAGTGGTGCACGCTGTGAAATGACGCGCTGCCTGTGGAGCACAGTGTGAAATAAGTCACTCTCAGTGGGACACACTGAGAAATGAGTCAGTCTCAGAGGTGCACACTGTGAAATGAGTTACTCTCAGTGGTGCACACTGTGAAATGAGTGTCTCTCAATGGTGCACGCTGTGAAATTAGTTGCTGGCAGTGGTGCACGGTGTGAAATGAGTCGCTCTCAGTGGTGCACAGTTTGAAAAGAGTCACTCTCAGTGGTGCACAGTGCGAAATTAGTTGCTGTCAGTAGTGCACACTGTGAAATGAGTCACACTCAGTGGTACACACTGAGAAATGAGTGTCACTGCTAGTGGAGCACAGTGTGAAATAAGTCACTCTCAGTGGGACACACTGAGAAATGAGTCAGTCTCAGTGGTGAACACTGTGAAATGAGTTACTCTCAGTGGTGCATACTGTGAAATGAGTCTCTCTCAGTGATAGATACTGTGAAATGAAATGAGTCTCTCTCAGTGGTGCACACTGTGAAATAAGTCACTCTCAGTGGTGCACACTGTGAAATGAGTGTCTCTCAGTGGTGCACAGTGTCAAATGAGTGTCTATCAGTGGTGCACACTGTGAAATGAGTCACTGTCAGAGGAGCACTCTGAGAAATTAATCGCTCTCAGTGGTGCACACTGTGAAATGTGTGTCTCTCAGTGGTGCTCACTGTGAAATGAGTCGCTCTGAGTGGGACACATTGCGAAACGAGTCCTTCTCAGAGATGCACACTGTCAAATGAGTGTCTTCCAGTGGTGTATGCTGTGAAATGAGTGTCTCTCAGTGGTGCACACTGTCAAATGAGTGTCTCTCAGTTGTGCATGCTGTGAAATGAGTATCTCTCAGTGGTGCACACTGTCAAATGAGTGTCTCTCAGTTATGCACGTTGTGAAATGAGTCACTCTCAGTGGTACACATTGTGAAATGAGTGTCTCTCAGTGGTGCACAGTGTCAAATGAGTGTCTATCAGTTGTGCACAATGTGAAATGAGTCGCTGTCAGTCGCTCTCAGTGGTGCACACTGTGAAATGAGTGTCTCTCAGTGGTGCACGCTGTCAAATGAGTGTCTCTCAGTTGTGCACGCTGTGAATGAGTCGCTGCCAGTGGTGCAAACTGTGAAATGAGTCGCTCTAGGTGCCTAGGTGTGTTCAGGTTTTTAGTATGTGTTTATGGCGGTGCACAGTTGCATGCTCTGGAGTTGAGACTTAAGGTCGTGCTATTTTCTCACAGAGCCTCTCAGTGGGTCATACAAATGGAAAAGCCACAAGGACATATAATACTTGGCCTCTCTGTAGAGCACATAGAGTGATTGTCACATAGGTGACAAAGGAAAGTGTGTGAAGGAGGTCTCCAGCTGTTAAAATATGGACTGCACCAAAGGAAAAGAAAATGCGGTGCTTATAAGGGTTTGGTTCTGTTGTTTGTGTGGGGAGTTAGTGGAAGTAGAGGAGATGAAAGAAAGCACATGCAGGCAGAGCGGAAAGACATGCTGAAGAGGAGCAAGATGATGCAGGAAAGATGATATTTTTTTTATAACTCCGTTTATTGTTTTCCATACACAAACAGCATACACAATGACCAATCATGTCTACATTCGAGCGAGACATTTCTAAGGCACTTGGCAAAACATGTTACATGTGTTGTTACCTGCAGAACAGGAATCCAATTAAATAAACCCAGTTGTCAACAACCTTTTAATCAGCAACTTGTTCCAAATTAGCACCTGGATACTTATACAAAAACTGTAAACATGAGCCGCAAGGCCCTATAATAACAAGGGTCAAATAGGCCCTATGGTCAAAGCACCTCAAGCGTTCCACGACCACTGCTACAGCCTCCTTCAAGTTCAGGACCATTTCCTGCGACTCAGGGTTGGTGGAGTGGGCCCGCTCGGCCTCCCTAAGGTTCCTCTCTGCAGTGTCTATTTCCTGCAGTAACATCTTTCACACTCCTACCATTTAGTCATGCAGAGCCCACGGATCACCACCTTGAAGGCATCCCACTCCAAGGCGGTCGTCGTAGCCGTGCCTTCGTTTTCACTAAAGTACCGCTCTATTCCTGTTTCCAGCTCAGCGCTGAAGACCGGGTCCTCTAGCAGCTCCAGGCGGAATCGCCAGTTCGGGACAGCTGGGCATTCCAGAGCCCAGCAGAAACTCACCAGCAGCGGATTATGATCCAAGATGGTACGCAATAGATATTCGCTATTAGCTACCATAGTAGCAAGACCAGCGCTACACAAAACCGCATCGAGCCTCACGTGCAAATCATGAAAAGCCAAGAAGTAAGAGTAGTCTTGCTCATCAGGGTGCTGCGCGTGCCATACAGCTATAAATCCCCAGCTATCCTGCCACTGGGTTCTAATCTTCGAGAATTTATGAATTGGGGCAGCAGGCAGCGGGGGTGGTATCTATCCATGGTCTGGTCTGTAATGGAGTTGAAGTCCCCTCCCAACAATACCGGGTTCGTGAAGTATACTGCTAAGGGGTCGGACAAGTGTGCAAAGAAGGTCGCCTGTTCCACGTTTGGGGCGTAAACATTGCAGAGGGTCACATACCGCCCATGAAGGTGTCCTCTAACAGCTACATAACGTTCTTCCGGGTCTATCAGTTGGTCAATCATCTGGAAGGGGACCCCGGCCCTGACCCAAATCAACACCCCCCTCGCGAAAGCCGAGTAAGTAGTATAATAGAGCTGTCCCCACCATCTGCGCTGCAGTGCTAGCCCTTCTGTTTTAGTTAAATGTGTCTCCTGCAGAAATGCTATCTGTGCGCCCCTACGTACTAGATATGAGTGAACCTTATATCTTTGTTGCATAGAATGTAATCCTTGCACATTCCAAGTCACACACTTTACATCAGGTAATGGACCCATAGTTCAGTTGTAAAAGACACAGGAAATTCCTGTCCCTCTCTAGACATGCCAGTGAATACCATTCCCCAATCAAAGTAACTCTTTCCCCCAACAGACCCAGCCCACCCACATCAATCACTTCCCACCCTAGAACAGGCACTAACATAGTGAAACCCATCCAAACTAACCCAACAAACGCCCCAAAAGGTGTTGAAGGCGCACTAACTGGGAACCATCCAGTGGGGGCTGGATAGAGCCTAGCAATCAAACAGCAATCAGTCAAAGCAGTGCCCATTTACCACCCCGGAAACCCCTTGAAAATATAGCAATCCCAATCCCCCCCATATTTAGTTCCAGGTCCCCTGAGCAGTCTGCCAGTATGCAAGCATATCATTATAGAGCCAGGCCTAGGGTCCCATCCTTCCACAGCCCTAGGTGTCATCATATTGGGATCCAAGCAATGTCCACATTTCCATCCCCAAACCCAACAGACACAGCACACCCTCATAAAATACAGATTCTACTTATCCATTAGTCCATCCGCCGTTCCAGGTGTAACCAGCGGCAAATGCACACTATCTGACCCTGAGGAGTCAGCATCCGAGTGCTCTTTGTCCTTCTCCAGGTCTGAGTCCTTCGGTGAAGTCACCAGCAAATCACCAGAGATAGCCGACACCGCTTCCAGCGCTCCTCTGCGTTCCAACTCTGTCTGTGAAGTTAACAGCTTTTGCAGTCCTCGCCGTTGGCGCCTTATCCGTTGTGATTTACGAATCTGAGGGTTTTCGGCGGGTTCTCGGGTCTCCCGTTCTGGACCGTCTTTACCTGCTCTATAGGATTCCAGCAATTGTCCACGCATCTTCTGGTGTTTCATTGAAGCAAGTTCTCCCATCTAGGATTATACGCAACTTGGCCGGAAACAACAGGGAGTATTGGAGCCCCTCCGCTCGCAATTCTTTTTTGACTGATTGGAAAGACGCGCAGCGCCGCTGAGTCTCGAAAGTGTAGTCTGGGAACAGAGTGACCTTACTATTTCCCACGTGGAATGGTCCATCAGTACGGGCCTTCTGGAGCAGCAAGTCTCTATCCCTGAAGTGCAGCAGGCGTGCCACCACCGGCCGGTGGGCGTCCTTGCTGAGGTGATTTCGCAGGGACTCGGTGCGCACGTTCTAGGGTGTAAAAGGTTGACAAACCAGGAGCCACCACTGTTCTCAGCCAGTCCTCCAAGTAGCGCACCATGTCGGGTCCATCTGCTTTTTCAGGTTGTCCCACCCCGCGAATGTTGTTCCGTCGGTTTCTACCTTCAGCATCCTCAGCGCCCTTCTCCAGCGCTGCACTCCGATCCAGGGCATTTGTCACTGTGCAGCCAACGCAGTCTGTGCCAGAGCCACCTCTCGGACTATCCCTTCCACTTGTTTCACCCTGTCCGCCAACTTAGAGTGGTCCTCCCGCAGGAGGCCAAGGCCTGTCGCCACCTGCGCAATGTCCTGTTGCAGGGCAGTACGGGAGTCAGCGATGGCCGCCAGAATCTTATCCAGTTGCTGTTGTAGTCCAGAGTCCTGGGGAGGGTCTTGTGTATCTTGTTCTGCCTGAGACAGGGACTCAGTTTCTGAGTGTTGTTGAGCCCCATCCTTCTTCCCTCTTGGCTTGCCCATGTTAAAGTCTGCTAGATCGTGCCGGAGGGACCCGAAGTGTCAGACCTCCCTCAACCTGGTATTCGGCTGCAAGCATCGTACACCAGCAAAGAGACTCCAAATATCCGACCCGCTAGTCGACTCAATGTGTCGCTGCCGATGTTAACCAGTTCAATGCCGCCAGACTGTATTGTGTGGGAACTGAGCTATCAGCGTATGTCAGAGCAGAGGAATATCATTAACATTACTCAATTCAGTGTGCATCTAGCCATAGGCTCCGCACCCCTTCTGTCCAGCTGGGAATGCCTGGGCCCGCAGTGCATCGTCAGCTCCTCGCTGTTGGGGTGGCACCAGCCCAAGTCCCGATAGTCTAATATAGTGCTACTATTCCAGCTCCCAGTTGCGTTTCCCACGCTTAGAAGCGCTCCTATATCCCTGCGACTCGCTGGCTTCACACTCGATCGTGCTCAACGAGCAGGCCCCTCTCTGCCACCGCCTCAGGCCCCACTGTGTGTCGCAGTACCTCCAGGGACCGCTCGTGTGTTTGTCAGAGCGAGGTCCCACCAGTCGCGCCCATGCTTGCCTTCTTCCAAGGGCTGGCATAGGTCTCAGTATTCCTGCCTCCACTCGTGCCCCGGCTTGCAGGTCGCGGCATCCCAGGGCCGCACGTCTGCCTCCGTGGTCCGCAGCCCCAGCTCCCACCGCACCCCACTCACCAGTGCAGGGCCATTTGGTGCTCGCCCCTCAAGCAGGTCCCGGGTACTGGCAGCTCCCTCGCCGCCACTCACGTGCTATTCGACCTCCGGGGGGGATGGGGGTTTGATAGCTCCTCCGCTCTCCCGGATCCACTGGATGCGTCGTCCGCGGCGCCGGGTGGAGTCGCGGCGGACCCCCTGAGCTTCGGCCACTGCAGGCCGTTCTTCACTCTGCAGCCACGTATTCCAGCCTCCCAGCGGGGTCGCACCGCGCTCTGGCTCAATCCACTACCTCATCCGAGCCCGAGGCAGCAGCCCGCTGTCCCACTAGCGCAGTCCGGGAGCCACTTGTTAATGGAGCGCCGCCATTTTGTGGGTGCCTCTCGCCGCCAGCTCAGACTTCAAAGTCTCTACCGGGTCTTGATTCGTGCCGTTTTTGGAGCGGAATTGCCCCGACGCTGCGCCCCCTCGCACCCCGAGGGGGGGGTCAAGGTAGTATTATTTCAGGATCTTTGTGGGGTTTCCCTAGAGGAGCTCGGTGCTCACACTGCTGATCGCATCAGCTTCCAAACAACGCCCCATGCAGGAAAGATGATGATGGAGAAAATCAGAAATAAGTGAGGGGGAATGGGCGTAAGTGTCTAACAGAGAGAGAGAGACAGAGATTGGAGAGGAAAGCAGTATGCAGAGAGTTCAGGAGTGAATGACTACTCCACAGACCTTAGTAATGTTTAATCCACAGTCTCCCATTTTCAGAATTTAAACATTGCCAATTCTGATGACTCACAACATAATCATAGTTATTACTCGTTCATTTGATTCTGCTAACAAGCATTGGCAAATCCGACGGGTCTGGCTTGTTTTAGGCATATGTTTGTTGTTGTGGTCAGAGGCGCAAATAGAGCCAAATTTCGGGATGGCTGATAAAATTTTTTTGAGGGGGGGCTAATTCTTCCAGCAGGGGCTATAAGAAGGGGTATAAACACAACAAAGCCTCGTTAGCAAGTAAAAGGTCTATTAACCCCTTCACTGCGGTGGCTATTCCGCCGCAGTGCTAAGGGGGCGGGGCGGCCGCGCGGCGGGCGCATGCTGGTGACGGAACCGCTCCGTCATCTGTCACCAGCCGCAGTTGAGCTGTGCTCATGACGGAGCGGTTCCGTCATGGCCCCGCCCGCTCAATAGAACGCGCCGCACAGGCGCGAAATCAGCGCCGCGCAAGCGCAGCGGCCGGGCCATGATGGAACTGCTCCGTCATCAGCACAGCGCCACCGCGGCTGATGACGGAGCGGTTTCATCATCAGCATGGATAGGGTTAAAGACCTGTGAAATACTCAGGTTCGGCTGCAATAAGACGGTCGCTAGACAAGCCAGCTCGGGAAGCTGTCTCAGCCCGGGGGGGTGGTCGGGGGGTGCTGAAGCCCTTTGAGCCCAATGGGCGTTGCGCGCCAGGCTGTGGTATGTGTCTGGTGTCACCGAATTACTGTCCAGGTGGCATGCTGTGTTTACAGGTTTTAAGCCACACTTTTAATTACTTAGGTCACATCTCTTGGGAAGGATTGCTAGTTACACTTCTATGACCATGACCCTTTTAGAGCTGCCATCCTTTTTTTATCCGATTTAAAGCCCTGGAGATGAAGGAAAGGTGTAGATACAATGAGAGAGATAGAGAGGCCTATGAGGGGGGGGAAGTGTAAGAACTAGAGGGAAGGAAGCAATTGAAAAGGGGTTTCAAAGAGGTTGAAACTCGGCACAGAAAATTGATAAAATAGTAGCTGAATTAGGAGAAAGTGAGGCATGAGGAGAGGTGGAAATAGGAGGATGGCAAGAGCGAGAACTGTGCACGACATACAGACGGGGAGGACAAGGAAAGCAACGAATTGGGGATAAATGACCAAAATGAGACAAGAGAGGCAACATGGTGGGTAGAAAAAATATTGCGAACGGTGGGTCAGGAAGGAAAAACGTGAGTTAAGGTGGACGACGAAGGTGCAGGCGTGAGGGGGGAGTTGGGAATGGGCAAGGAGGCGCGCGAGACATGAGGGAAGCGACGTACTCGAGGACGCAGAGGAATTACTAGTGAGCTGTGCACAGTGCGAGTAGTTCCGGCCTTGTAGAGTTTGTCGGCCTTCTCCCGGAGGTTATTTTTAATTCATTCAAGCATTTGCAAATGTAGAATAATGCATAGGAAAGCAAAGCGCGCGCGCGCGGTCACCACGGGGGAGAGTCAGCTCGGCGGGCTTAATGTGAAGCCAAGGCGAAGAGACAGCTCTGCTCTTGCGAAATATGTAAGAGCCCCTTAGGAGACGTTACTTCCTGGCGAGACTGAGCACCGTGGAAAACCCTCGCCAGAGACGGCTCTCGGAAGAGTCCAGTCACAGTGCACCGTGTGTGTGCCCAGCGTACCATTAATAAAAACCGCCCGAGACGCCTCTGCTGTGATTCTTTCCAAGAACACTGCTCGAGTCGAGGCAGCACTGTGTGCACGATCGAAGACCCCTACTGCTTGAGGGACCTAAAAGTACACTGTGAGGGACCCCCGAGTGAGGTACTTGTGTGTACCCTGGAGAAGAGCACGCGTTGAGGGACTCTGGGGCAGATCTACAAGGAAGTGCGCCAGCATGGCACCGGGCTGTGCCATGCTGCAGCACTTCCAAAGCACAGGGGGCCTCATTTATGAGAAATGACGCATCGCTGCGTGAAAGCAGCGATGCGTCACTTCTCAGTGCGCACTCCTTGCGACACCAATGATGAGTCATATTTAATGTATGACGCATCATGTCGCAAGGAGTTACAGATATGTCAGTATTTCTTACGTATCTGTAAGCGCAAAAGTGACGCATTACTGGAGTGTGTCACAAAAGTGACGCAACTCCAGCAATGCATCCTTTCACATGGGACAAGCCCCATGTGAAAGGGCCTGCGTCAGTCTTACGCCTGCTGTGAGGCAGGTGGAAGATTTTGACGCAACAGCGTCCTAAAAGTGACGCAGTGAAATCTCATAGATTTCACTGCGTCACTTCTACGACCCTTCCTTGCGTCAATACGCCCCCCTTGCATACATTATAGCTGGCGCGGGTATATTGTGGCGCAGGGGTTTACAAAGTGATGCATCTACCTAGATGCGTCACTTTGTAAATATGGCGCAACAAGGCGCATTTTTTACGCCACTGGTGCGTCACAAAAAGTGACGCACAGGCGGCGTAAAAGTGACGCACGGCCTCATAAATGAGGCCTAGGGATGCAACATATTTACAAGAATATGGTGTATCTGTGTGCTTCCCCTTGCGCTGGCGCACAAACTGCAGTGATGCGCTGGCACATGCACCCCTGCACCATGGTGCAAGGATGCCTGCGTCGTGGGGAGATTATATACAGGAAGGGGCACCTTCCTGCACAAAAACAATCCCTACAGGCATTTTCCTCGTTCAATTTGTGCTGTAGAATGCAGCACGCATTGAAAGAGAAAAAAACTAGGAGAAATTAAAACATCTCTCCTCGTTTCGCCTCGCTACTCCACCTCTAGGGTGGTGTAGCATTTAGACACATCTCCAGATTTACAATTTCTCGTAAAGCTGGAGATGTGTCTTGTTCCTTGGGTGTTGCTGTGGGAACACCCGCAGCAACACCCATGGAACACTCCTTCAACGCAAAGTGCTGCATGTGAAGGGGCCGAATTTACAAGGAGAGAAAAAGTTGCGCTGGGTGGCTTTTCCTGTCCCTGTAAATATGGAGGAGCCCCCTGCGCCACCAGTATGTCATGAAAGGTGACGTACTGGTGGCGCAGGGGGCATGTAAATCTGCCCCTCAGTGCTCTAATAAAAAGTCCTGCGCGAGGCACCGTTGTTTGCGCTACCGAAGGCGGCGGGAGAGGCAGCTCTGTGTGATCAGGGGCGTAGCTTCCACTGGTGCAGCAGGTGCAGTGCACTGGGGTCCGGCAGCCTGAGGGACCCTGCTTTGAACTCTGATTTTTGCTGTATTTCATAATTCAAACAAACAGCGGTTCGGGGCTCATTTCCTTACTTGCACTAGGGCCTATTACAAACAGGCCACGGTACAGATCTGTGTACACTTTCAGGGAGCACACTGCTCTCAAAGGGCACTGCTGCTTGAGACATCTCTATGTGAGTTTTTGATCACTAGTGTAACTGACAGATCCGAGTACACTTTTACACAGCACTTTTCGAGGCATCTCCATGTAGGCTACACGATTGACGAGCTCTCGTGAGCACCTGGTTGCAGTCTATCAATGAACACTACCTCTATCAGCGCTTTGTGCACTATCAAAGACTTCAAGAGACAGCGCTACATCTATCCTAGATCTTGCACGAGGCACCTCTGTGTGCCCTGTTGAAGAATAGCACCTGAGACACTTGTGTGTACACCATTGGAGAGCGTTGCTTTTGGCGCCTGTCAGTGCAGTATCACAGAGCATCGCTTGTGGCACCAATTTGTGCACTATCGAAGAAACCCACCAGGAGAAAGCTATGTGGGCACTCATTGAAGAACCCAGTTAGAGGCAGTTGCTTGTAATCGCAGAGCCAGGGAGGAAGGATTCACTTGTGCTCTGTGAAAGAGCTCTGTGAGAGATATGTACTTGGGCACTGCTCTATCTAAGAGATCTCCACGAGGAATCTATGTGTGCCCGACCAAAGCGATCTATAAGTGGACTTTACTTGAGCACAGTACTATCAAAGGGATCTCTACGAGGAATCTGCTTGTGTCCGACCAAAGAGCCCTGCAAGAGGCCCCTACTTGGACACAGTAAGCCACGTCTCTAACCTTCCCTCCACATTCATTGACCTGCCCACATTGTACTCTGGGTCACAGTTCCCAAATTTCTTTATGTACTTTGACTACTGGATAGGAGACACTTACTTGTGCACTATCCCAGAGCTCGGTAAGATACATCTAGTTGTGCACTGCCAAAGAGCTCTGTAAGAGGCACCTACATGTGCACTATCAAAGAGCTTTGTAAGGAGATAGCTACTTATGCACTGTCAAGGAGCTTTGTATGGAGACAGCGAATTGTGCACTGCCCTAGAGCTCGGTAAGATACATCTACTTGTGCATCGTCAAGGAGCTCAGGAAGAGGCACCTACGTGTGCACTTTCAAAGTGTTCAGTAAGGAGACAGCTAATTGTGCACTGCCCTAGAGCTCTGTAAGGTACATCTACTTGTGCACTGTCAAAGAGATCAGTAAGAAGCATGTATTTATGCACTATCCTAGAGTTCGGAGATGCATCTACATGTGCACTGTCAAAGAGTTTAGTTAGAGGCACCTACTTGTGCACTGTCAGAGAGCTTTCTAAAGAGACATCTAATTATGCACTATCCTAGAGCTCGGTAAGAGACATCTACTTGTGCATCGTCAAGGAGCTCAGGAAGAGGCACCTACGTGTGCACTGTCAAAGAGTTCAGTAAGGAGACAGCTAATTGTGCACAGCCCTAGAGCTCTGTAAGGTACATCTACTTGTGCACTGTCAAAGAGTTCAGTAAGGAGACAGCTAATTGTGCACTGCCCTAGAGCTCTGTAAGGTACATCTACTTGTGCACTGTCAAAGAGTTCAGTAAGGAGACAGCTAATTGTGCACTGCCCTAGAGCTCTGTAAGGTACATCTACTTGTGCACTGTCAAAGAGCTCAGTAAGAAGCATGTACTTGTGCACTGTCAAAGAGTTCAGTAAGAGGCACCCACTTGTGTACTGTCAAGAAGCTTTGTAAGGAGACATCTAATTGTGCACTATCCTAGAGCTCTGAAAGCTACATCTACATGTGCACTGTCAAACAGCTTTGCAAGGAGACATCTAATTGTGCACTGTCCTAGAGCTCTATAAATTCCATCTACTTGAGCACTGTCAAAGAGCTCAGTGAGCGGCATGTTCTTGTGCACTGTCAAAAAGCTTTGTAAGGAGACATCTACTTGAGCACTATCCTAGAGCTTGGTAAGAGACATCTACTTGTGCACTGTTGAAGAGCTTTGCAAGAAAACATATACTTGTGCACTGTCCTAGAGCATGATAAGATCCATCTACTTATGCAATGTCAAAGATCTCTGTAAGAGGTATCTACTTGTGCACTGCCAAAGAGCTTTGTGAGGAAACATTTAATTGTGCACTATCCTAGAGCTCGGTTTGATACATCTACTTGTGCACTGTCAAAAAGCTAAGTGAGCTGCACCTACTTGTGCACTGTCAAAGAGCTTTGTAAGGAGACATTTAATTGTGCACTATCCCAGAGCTCGGTAAGATACATGTATTTGTGCACTGTCAAAGAGCTTTGTACGGAGACATTTAATTGTGCTCTATCCCAGAGCTCGGTAAGATACATCTATTTGTGTACTGTCAAAGAGCTCAGTAAGAGGTATCTACTTGTGCACTGTCAAAGAGCTTTGTAAGGAGACACCCCTTGTGCACTGCCAAAGACCTTCAGAAAGAGGAATCTAGTTGTGCATTGTTGCTGAGTTCCTAAAAGCGGCATCTACTTGTGCACTATCCATGAGCTCAATCATAGACATTTACTTGTGCACTATCAAAGAGCTCAGTAAAGGGCATCTATCGACATGCGCACTGTCCAAGAGTACTTCTTTGAGGAATCTACTTGAGCCCTACCACAGAGCGGGGTAAAGGGCCTCTACTTGAGCACTGCACTATACAAGAGCACTGTACTTGTGCACCATCAAAGAGTTCCACGAAGAGGCATCTACTTGTGCACCATCAATGAGTTCCATAAAGAGGCATCTACTTGTGCACTATCCATAAGCTCAGTAATAGACATTTACTTGTGCACTATCAAAGAGCTCAGTAAAGGGCATCTATCTACATGCGCACTGTCCAAGAGTACTTCTTTGAGCAATCTACTTGAGCCCTACCAAAGAGCGGGGTAAAGGGCCTCTACTTGAGCACTGCACTATACAAGAGCACTGTACTTGTGCACCATCAAGAGTTCCATGAAGAGGCATCTACTTGTGTACCATCAATGAGTTCCATGAAAATTCATCCACTTGTTACTATCCACAAGCTCAGTAATAGACATTTACTTGTGCACTATCAAAGAGCTCAGTAAAGGGCATCTATCTACATGCGCACTGTCCAAGAGTACTTCTTTGAGCAATCTACTTGAGCCCTACCAAAGAGCGGGGTAAAGGGCCTCTACTTGAGCACTGCACTATACAAGAGCACTGTACTTGTGCACCATCAAGAGTTCCATGAAGAGGCATCTACTTGTGTACCATCAATGAGTTCCATAAAAATTCATCCACTTGTTACTATCCACAAGCTCAGTAATAGACATTTACTTGTGCACTATCAAAGAGCTCAGTAATGGACATCAACATGTGCACTGTCCAAGAGTACTTCTTTCACGAATCTACTTGAACCCTACCAAAGAGCGGTGTGAAAGGCCTCTACTTGAGCACTGCAATATACTAGAGCACTCAACTTGAGCACCATCAAAGAGTTCCATAAAGAGGCATCTACTTGTGCACCATCCACATGCTCGGTGATAGACATTTACTTGTTCACTATCAGAGAACTTGGTAGGAAGCATCTACTTGTGCACCATCAAAGAGCTCCATAAAGGGGCTTCTAAATGGCATCTAGTCTAATCAAAAGCCCGATAAGAAACATTTACTTGTACACTATCAAAGAGTTCAGAAAGAGACATCTACCTGGGCACTATCCAAGAGTTTATTAAGAGACATCTAGCTTGGGCACTATCCAAGAGCTCAAAAAGAGACATCGACTTGGGACTATCCGAGAGATAGATAAGAGACTTCTACTTGGGTACTTGGGCACTATCCAAGAACTCCATAGAAGACATCTACTTGGGCACTATCTATGAACTAAGTAAGAGACACCTACTTGGGTACTATCCAAGAGCCCTGCAAAAGACAGCTCTGCTTTACAAACGCTACCACCAAATAATGCAAGTGCTATTTCTCCCTAATACTGACTCTTAAGTAGGGGTGGGTGGTAAACTCCGCTTCACCAGCGGAGTACGTGGATTTTTGCCCGCTCTGCTTGGAGTGCGGAGTTCCAGAAAAACTCCACGAACCGCCGGGTGTCAGAGGTTTTCTTGAGCGCGGCTCGCAATCGTGAAGTTGGCAAGCGCGAGCAAGAAAATCGAGCATTAGGACGAGTCCTGGTGCAATTTCTCAACGAGGCAGTTGCAGCAGGTCGCTATCATTCACATCGAGGAAGCTGCCACTCAAATTGAAACTATACTCTAGCTGCAGAAAGAGAAAGCACCCTCTGGTACACCACATGATGCTGTTCATGCTGATTTTACAGTGCAGAACAAGCTCCATGTGCTAAAAATCAAGGTGAGCAGTGCGATGTGCTGAAATTCCGCCCCTCGCTGAACTCTGCAGAAGCTCGTAGAGGTTTTCTGGAACTCCGCGAGTTCCGCCGTCCCCTACTCAGTGGTGTAACAATAGCCCCCGCAACCCCCACGGTGTGGCAATGTCCCTGAGTCCCAGAGGACTCCAGCACTGTGCACGGGCGGGCCTGATAGCTCCCCTGCTGGGTCCTGAGCCCCTCAAGTTTCGTTTCACTACTGGCCTTATTATTATAAAGCCCCCTACAATATATTTGCCTCCTATAAAATCTGTGTATGTTCTATGTGCACTATTTTAAAAAGTGTAGGAAGAAATGGTACTGCTTTCATCACAACATCGCAGGACTGTCCAATAGACAGCTTAGTTTTCACTGTCAAGAAACTGAACGCTACATATTTGCATCCAGGCACATGAAGTGAAGGGAAAAGAGAAGAGACATCTCTGCCCATGCACACCATCTCCTCTTGTTCATTGGTAGCCCCCATTTCATCTGTGTCTTTGCCATTTTTCCACCTCTTGCTCCCTCCTTTTCAACCTCTTCTAGCCAACCACTTGTATCCCTCTAGCTAGTTCACTTGTCCTTCCTCCTATGGCTCTCTCCTCTCTATCTGTGCCTTTATCCCTCTCATTTCATCCCTCCCTTTCCTTCCTCCCTACTTGGCTGAAGAATTCATGGTCGGACGCTGCTAGCAAGCAGCAGCCGTCACATTAGATTCCCAAGGTATATCTGCAGCCTGGGGGTTCTGTCAGGACATTGCCGCCGCCTCACCTCCCCCTCACTCCTCCTCCTGTGCACATGGCGTCAGTAACTGAACAGCAATGCTTTACACGATGTAGGGATTCATTCGTCTTGGGATCTGCTGTGCTTGCTGTTTGAAATCACCCCATCGCACTCTGAGCATATGCTTGGGAATGGATGCTGGCCAGCTCAATCATGTCTTCTGTCTCCCCGAATTTTCATTTAAGGGCCAATACATGAGGGGGGTCTGGATGAAAAGAACAGAGGGGGCCCACCACATGTTTTACTGTTGCTTGGCAGCGAAGGATTTCTGGCCAATCATGGTGAAATATACTAGCTGGTTTTCAAAAGCTTTGCGCGCGTGCTTGCGTCATGCGTTACCACATACAATGCAGCACGCACAGAGTATCCATTATAAAGGCCTGCAAGCGCAGCTCAAAATGGCGTTGCAACTCATGACCGTCTGCACAAGTGTTACTAAATCTTCTCGTAAGTAGTTTCCCCTTATGCGCTCTTCTCCCTGTGTGCTCTTGTGTGGTTGCTTTTCAAGGAGGTTCTTTTGGAAAGTAACATCTTTTAACATGCCATGACGTGTTTGTACTCTTTCACCCAAGCCCAAGGGTATCTTGACGGTGAATGACATATGTTTATTGTTACCAAGCTCAATGGTACACATTTTATCAACCACAGAAAGATGAAAGGCTGAATAGACAAGCTGGGTTTTGAACCTGTGACCATGAGGTCGTACACAGTCCACTACAGTGGACACATTAGTCTACTAAGCCACCAGACGTGGCTAAGTAGTGCACCCCCATATTTTGTTTTCTATAGGCATTGACTTTTCTGCCCTTTACAGTCTGCTAACCAAGGTCAGCGTACCTGTGCACCTCCTTTCAACACTGTGAAATTGGCATAGCCCTGATTGGCATATTTATCTCACCCATCAGACCCTAGTCCAAGGTACAAAAGTTTATTCAGGAGCTGTAAGTTAAATGCCACAAGTGGACTACAGAATCCATTGTGCAATCCACTACTAAAGCTGAATAGCCGATTTGATGAGATGTGAATAGGGGCAGAGCTTCATGGGGGGGGGGGGGGGGGGGGGTTGTGGCGTTACATGCCCTATTAAATGTATTTTCTGATAAATAGTTGGGTACAGGTACTTTCATTCAGGTATGGAGAGATGTCTGTCGGATTTCACAAGGAATTTTTACATACACGCAGATATAAACGCACACACACTCTATCCCTCTCTGTTTTGAAAGTCCTCAAAAATATTGGCTATTCTTACAAAATAGAGGGGCATATTAGCAAGATCCTCGTTAAAATTATCACTGTTTTAGCGGCAGGAAACTGCCGCTAAAACGGCGATAATGGGCTTGCTAATATGCGTTATAGAATTCCAATAGAAGCCCAGGTTACATGTGCAGGACATCTACCCTGGGCTTCTATTGGAATTCTATAACGCATATTAGCAAGCCCATTATGCCGTTTTAGCGGCAGTTTCCTGCTGCTAAAACAGCGATAATTTTAACGAGGTTCTTGCTAATATGCCCCCTTGTGTTGTCTCTCTTAGTAGCCCTACCAATCTGCATTCCTCTCCCTTTCCACTACCCCTTAGGCCCCTCTCATGCATCCTGCCTGTCATATAATATATTTAAACATTATATGACAGCCTGATTGTCAGAAAATTTGAAGCTGCCCCCCCCCCCCCATATTACTGACAAAGCTACGGCCCTGGATGTGAACTAGTTCCTAGAGCTGAGAGAAAGGCCTTGTGTGTGAGGAGATGTTCTGTTCCTCAGGCAGGATTGCCATCTGGGTTGTGCAAGTGAACATAATTAACTTCAAAGAAGCCTACCCTGTCACAGACAAATGTTAGCTGACACCTAGGCAGTGGCCTTCTTTGTTCCCATTCAGGCAGGCACCAATTCCAGTGTAAGATATGCTGCCCATGAAGTGGTTTAGAGTGACAACACATGAGGGATTGCTCATGCCCCTGGCCACACCTCTGGGGAGGGCATATGGACTCTTGCACAAGGGAAGAAGGGTTTCACCATCTTGGGATTAGGTAGTGTTGGATTGTTTGCAGCAGAACTCACAGGAATTGTTGCAAAAGTGGGTAGGGTTTAGGAACATTAACCCTATTGTTTAGGGAGGGGCGAGGAGTTACCTCACCCACCGGCTGGTGCCAAGTATAAATGTTGTGTCCCAGCACCCTCCTCAGAATATTTTTGGGATCTGTAGAAAAACAGAAGAGGAAGGGACCTGCAGTCTGTGACTTAAGAGACAAGAGAAAGATTGGACCTGCTCTCTCTCTTATCCAAGGGCAGGGGAATGAACTCTAAGGGTCATCATTTTGACCTCCTGATCAAGCTACAGAGACACAATAAGTTAACACCTTAGCTGCGGCGCAAATATCCCTCCCCAGTGCTGCGCTGTCCATTGGAACTAGTGCTGAATGGACGTCCAATGGTCGTGCGCAGCACTGGGGAGGTAGCGCTCGTGACGACCGTTGGCCGTCGGCAGCGCTTAAGAGGTTAATGGAGAGCTCCTTCTGCAGCTTCCCAGATGACCAATCACAACTGGACCTGCCCTAGACCCGGCTGCTGGCCTCAGATGAAGTGAGCCTTGACCCCTAAGTGCTGTCCTAAGGGCCCTGGACTCTTGACTAGAGTAAAAGTGCATTTCTCCTAACTTTTCCTGAAACCTAGGACTTGGAAACTTTATGGCTCCAAGACCTCCGGAGGACTCGGACCAACCTGACAAGCCGATCCGATGAAGGTGCATTGCCGCTCAGAGCATTTCCACAGCAGCAAATTTGATTCAATGAGACCTCGCTGAGAAGTCATCTGGCCTTATGAAGCCCTCTTAGGCTACTGCCTGCAGCCTTGCCTTGCTGGAAGAATCCGAGCTCAAAAAGATGACTAAATCCAAAGGTTGAAATCTTCACTGAGTGAAGGTGTCAGAAGTATTTGGCGTGGGAGGGACTTTCATTGGGCAAAATTCAGATTTTGTCCACTCTGAGCTTTCCTGACAAAAGTGAATGGGTTCATCGAAACCTAACACATTCCTTCTTCATTCAGGGCCTGCTGCCTTGCTGAGGATTTTTTACTTCTATTTCACAGAATAAGTCTGAAGATAAAACCTCTGACTGGATCACACCTGGTTTCTGTACCTGACCTGTACTCCATCATAGTCAATTATAGCTTATGCCTACGTACAGGTCAAGCACAACCAGAAGACCGTGGTTGACACTTAATGCTTTTTTTTACACTTAAACTTTAAAAACTTGATAACTCGGGTTTTCCTTATTGGATTTGGTGTCATTTTATTTATTAAAATGTACTCATTTTTTCTAAATTGGGTTTGGATTTTTCTTGTTTGTTTTTTCCACGTTATTACTGTTTTAGTACTGTATAAATATCTTACACATTCCCTCTTAGTTAAGCCTGTCTGTTCCAAGTCGCAGCCACCAGGGGGTTGAGCTCGGGTTAATTTAGTGACGCTGATGGTTTACCCTGACAAGGAATGTGGTTATTACTTGAGGCGGGTACTCACCCCACTCAACTAAAACCTCAATGTTCGACTGGTTCATAGACTGCATCATGCTTCCCCGCTGTGCTGCAGTGTGTCAAAAGCAAGGGGACACCTGTGGTTTTAACGACAACCTTCACCCTATGTAATACACGCACCAACTACAACTCAATTCCTATGTCCTGCCCACTTTTGATTCCTAATGTGGAAGCATATTTTCCCCATCCACTGCTTTCATCACCTTTCGCAGTTGTTGTGAGAAAACATTTGCACCGTATTCTAAGTCTAGCTTTTAATCAACACTAGTGAAATCTAGGAGGAACTAGATTTGGGATCCATATAGGTTGCACCCAAACCACCTAACCAAGAACCTGTGTCAAAATGCCTTGTAGGGGCTCGCTTCACTGTTGTTGTATGATAAATATTATGGGGAGCATTTTCTGAACAATACACATCCATTGGTGCATTTTAAAGCTTACTTGGCCAATAACATTGGTCTCAATTTAATATCCGTTGGTGGGGTTCAAGGGTTCTCCATTAGGGCATTTTAGCGGAATGAACGGTAAGTGGCCAATAGACCACGTAGGATGTGCAATTTTGGGAACAATAAACATCAAATAGTGCATTCCAAAATGCACCTGGGCCAGCTGAATTGGTCTTAACCTATTGGGACTTTACAAAATACAATATATTTAGGCACACTTCCACAAAGGATATTTTTCAAGATTGGTACCAAATGGTGCAGTTTAAACACATTTGTTTTGTCATTGTTCTATTCTTAGCACACTTATCAGGACACAATTGGTTTATGTTAGCATACAAGCCTATTAGAAGTAACAACTCTCTTGCTGTCCCTTAGAAGGTTGCCTCTGGCACTGTAATTTACAAGATAGTCAATCTATATTCAGTGGTACCGCATGGTAACCTTGAGCCCCATCTATGTATTCGTTGCTTTGATACACTTGGCTAGAGCCATTGCCTGAAATGAGTCTGTCATTTGGAAAGAATTTGGTGTGAAGAAGGCACATGGAGTGCAGAAACTGAGCATAAAGTGCGATTATCAATGGATTAACCATACAAGTTAGCATTGACTAGCATATCAGCAGGTAAACCTTGTTAAGTCATTTGCTAATGTAGCACTGTCCTACCAGCTGCTGGCTTAGGGTTTCATCAATATAACAGCAGGGTCAGAAATTAACCCTAGATCAAAAGTTATTTGGTTCATGCTCCTTTAACTAGAGGAGTCCGTGGGAGTCTGGTGAGGAACTGAATGTGGGTGAAGCGGTCAGCCATGAATTGCCATTTGTGGTGAAAGTGTTTCACGTCACTTCCTCTTTGCTATTTTAGTCATTTAAAGTCCTTGGCAGCAGACCCAACACTGAAACCTGTGTCACATACATGAATATTATTGTCAGGAGACATTTGAATAATAATACATTCTAGAAATATGCAACCGTGCATGGAGAATAAATACTACAACTTCAAATATTGCTTCTATGGAATTTAACTTAATGTTTAACAGATAGCATGGCGCATAAACTTCACTGGAATCCTTGAGAGGAGCAAAAGTATAATGACATAGGACATCTTAGGTTAATAATCAGTCGAAGCATACAATGTATTTATAGAGCAATGGTAGGCTGGCTTCCAACAGCAGTAATGTGTGGAAAGTAGGAACATTTAAGAAAAATATTTTGGATAAACATGGCTAATGAGCACTGCTCTCCCACTTGACCTAACCCATTCACCCCCACTCCTTAAACAATTGTAAAACTCCCTAGTCCCTAACCTTGATACCCTCTCTGCCCTCTCAAGATCTCAGTTATACTTCTAAAACGTACTTCATCTTCAGCAGTGGGCAAACAGAGAATTGTTGATATTAGGATGATGCACATTAGAGGTCAGCCTTTAGATATTGCAGAGTGGCTTAGCAGTTCCCTGTTTCAATTGAACATTTTCTGACCTCCCTTAACATCACTAATAGTCTACCATTGTTATAAAGCACTGCCACTATCTGATTATTCTCATTGTCATCTCAAAAAACTACTTCCCTCCCGCCATCTCTCATGCCACCCATTGCATCTCCTTTTCTTCACTCCTACTGTTGTAAGATGCCTAAAGTTGGTTACCTTTAAATCACTCCTGCATATCCAGTGAGGTACCAATATCTTGGACAATGCTTGCTTCACCCACAAGTATCCCTTCTTATTGTCTCTGCCTTGCCCATGTTTTATCTCTCCCACTTTATGTTTTTAGATTATCTTATGACAGCTTTAAAAGCTTTACAAATAAGCAAAATAACATCTTAAGACAGAGACAACTGCGGTCCCTTTATTCTAAAATTATAAGTTAACAGTTTCTTTACTTTGAACCACTAATATGTTTCTTCCTCTTTGTGTCTCTCTGAGTGTCTCTCTTATCAACTTAATACTTCCCTTGGCCTTTTTCACTTTGTCACCTTCTCTTTGTCTCTATTTCTAGGCTTCTTTCAGTCTCTCTCTCTCTCTCTCTCTCTCTCTCTCTCTCTCTCTCTCAATGCCTTCTTCTCTAGATCTCTCTTAAGTACCCCACATTGACATATGGAGAGCAACAGGATGGAAAACAAGAGTGATTTAGGAGAATTTGAACATCAACATGCAATCTTTGCTGCCCTTATCTCTACCATCCTCCACCAATAGTCCCAAATGCTCTGCTACAGAGGGCATCATCCTCTTGTCCTAGAGCAGCAAACCCTTCCTCATCCCTTAGAGTAGCTCCTCTGGTCCTCATACTTCAACCATGTAGGACTTCTCCTGCCCTTATCCATCTCCCCGTAGCGATTGGCCTACTCACACTTCCTCTTTCAGATCTGCCAGAGAGATTTTCCTCCTACTATACGTTTAGCCATGCTCACCCTTTTGCTGTCCGCATCTTTTACTCTTACACACTTCCCATCTTCCACTACATTCCTTTCTACTAGTCTTTCTTCTGATCTCCCTCCAACGTTATCCTCCACTGGAAGATCTTTTTGCCCTCTTTATCTATCTCCCATCTGCCTTCCCCCTCACTCCTCTACCTCACTGCAATGCAAGCCCTGCTACAAAAAAATCCTGGTCAAGGGAATCTCTTGGGTAAGTTATAAGTGGTATTTACATCAACCACAAATCGCACAAAGTCAGAAACATAACCGCCCGACTGGAGGGAATGTTTGCCACTAGATGGTCACCATGTTTTCTCCCACCAGTCCTTTCACAGCTGCATGGCTTTTTGACCGGTGGAACTCATGGGCCATATTTTAATGCAGTGGTTTTCAAACTTTTTTATGTATAGCCACCTTTGAGTTAAAAAATATTATAGTACTCCCCCACCCCACCCCCCATGATGTAACATACTAAAATGTTTAATGTTGAACATTGATTACTGTAGATGTTTCACATTAGAAATTTAGATTACTTGACTGGATTAAGGTAGGAGTAAAACCATTATATGTTCTTGTACATTATCCTATTCTACCCTCCAGACATGTGAAAGGCTGAGATGTCACAGCATTTCTTAAAGTCCCAGTGAGGCCACAGTGCAAACTCGAGCTAAATTCTGGAACCTGTTTTTCATTTCCGAAATATATAAGGTTGCTTGCTACAGCAGTGTTTGCAGAAAGCAAAAACGTGATGGGTAGAATGCTTGAACTATATCAGTCACTTGTAATTACTAGGGATCCTGTTCCAATCGATTGTTTTGTTTTTTGCCCACTATGCCACCTCAGACAGGAACAAGAAATATGAATGTCAGCCTTGGACTTGCTGAAATAGGAATAGCGTTGGCAAAACTACCAGCCCAGGAGCCCTATGAATGGGAACATAGGTCACCCTAAACCAATTTCAACCTATTTGGGCCTCAGCAGTGATGTGCAGCTTGAGTCCTATAGCACATTGAGCGTAGGACCCACGTCTGGACACACCCATCAGTCTTTGGGTGTCGCACAGAAGAAAGCAAACATTAGAAGGATGGAATGCTTGAATTAATCTCAACCACTGGTAATTACTGAGAGCCCTATTACAGACCATTCTGGCATATGCATCAATATTGCATTTTGCGATTCCTTAATTGCGAAAAATAAGGAATCGCAATTACGGAATTGCAAATGCATCAAGAAATCTCTAGAAAAATAGCAATTTCTTAAAATTCCTTAATTGAGATTCGCAATTAAGGAATACCTCCCCATCCATTCCTATGGACCTAGAGGCCCATAGGAATGAATGGAAAGACATTCTTAATTTGCAATTCACCATTAGAAATTCGCAAATTAAGAATGCAATTTCAAGGGTGCAGGGGTGTCCAAAGGACACCCTGTTGCACCCCTGAAATCTGCTTAGAAGTACATTTTGCACACTCACATGCCCCAAGGGCGTGTGTGTGTGTAAAATGGAACTTTAGTGCATTTTTCAAAGTTTTCGCAAATTACCATGAAGGTCAACTTCATGGTAATTTGCTCCCCTTATTTGCGAATTCGCACATTTTTAGAGTTTGATGCATTGCATTTAAGGAATCTCATTTTGAGATTCTTTAAATGCAATCGCAATTTAAGAAATCGCAATTTTGCGATTTCTTAATTTGCGAAAATTACAAAAATGTTAATGCATCCCAAAAATGGGAATTTCATTCGCAAACGGCCGAATTTTGCGATTCACACCATTTGCGAATGCAATTTCCTTTGATGCATGTGCCCCAATGTCTTTTGTCCACCAAGTGACCGCAGACAACAACCAGTGATAGGCAAATCCTCCTTGGTCCTGCTCCAGTTTTGCATCGCTTTAAAGGACACGTGCTGTCCTTAATTGAGTCATATCCATGTTATCAATCCCAAAAAGATGAAGGTTTGAGGCACCCCTACCAGAATTCCACATTTCTGCAGGTTGCTTGTAGATGTCTGCAGTTGGCCCAATAACGGTACATACTACTGCCGATAAGCAGCTGTCTATAATGTGCATTAAACATAATGGGGCATTCTTTTTACCTTGATGTCAAAAAGCAATATATCCTTTGTGCACTTTATGTTTAATTAGCCTTGAACAATATCAATGTCTTCACTGCAAAAAGAAAATGCTATTAAAATGTATGGTATACTTTAATATACTAGGCTAACTTTAAAGACTTTAATGGAAGGCAAACTTCTTCTGGCATAAAATTGTCTATCTTTTAAGTGCCAATTGATGGATACTTATTTTAGCTCTTTGGATTGAGTGAAATTGTTGCTGTGTATCCCTGCTGTTATTTATTGGAGGGTGTCGGATGCGAAAATTGCAGCTTTGACCCACTTCACCCGTTCACTTTAAACAGCGAGTCACAACTCTTGTTAAGGAAAGAAACAATCATGTATTTTAATGATAACATGGATTTGTATTTCGCAATAAAGACACATGCAGGACTGTTAGCGCTGCACCTGTCCTTGCAGGCCAGCCAGCCTACTCCAGAGAAGCTGACGGTGGGTGGGGGCTAGAGCACTCAGAACTCAGCCAATGGTAGTTGCATGTCAGACATCTAATATATATATATATATATATATATATATATATATATATATATATATATATATATATATATATATATATATATATATATATATATATATATATATATATATATATATATATATATATATATATATATATTTACATTGCTTGAACAATACCAGAGAAAAATACGGGCGCCCTGGATAGCTGCAGGAAAAAAATGTATTTGCTGCAGAAAACAACGCATTTCAGCTTTCGCCTTGATCACACTGGAAGCACACAGTGTCAACTCTCCATATAAAGTCATATTCAGCTGCCTAGAAAGAGGACTGATACAAACACCCCTCAGAGAAAAACAATGGGTGCCATCTTAGCGTGGTGTTTTAAATAAAGTTTTGTTGCAAATGTCTCAGTGTCTAATGCATAATTATCGGCACCTCAAAATTATAAGCTACATTTCATCTTTGATTCAAATAACCAGCGAGAAATTGACGCTTGCATGTGCTGCGCTGCTCCTGCCACTGACTTTGCACATTTAGCATTTAGCATGGCTATGCCCCAAGATGTCTGTTTTCTGGCAGGCAGTGTGCACTGCCATCTCGGAGATGACCTCTGCGTCAGTGCAGTCTGACCCTTCCCTGTGTCTGTTGGGCTTTGTAAAGGTTTGCCCAGGCGCCTCCCGCCGTTTGATTGCGATGTTGCTGGTCCTTGCCAGTCATAGGGTGGCTATGTGTTGGGTTTGAAAACCTGCACCCACGTTTGACCACTGGCTGGAAGACACTTCAAGGTGCCAGACCTTGCTGTCGGAGTTCTGGGACTTGATGCCCGCAAGGTCTCGAACTGTGGACATTTGGGTTCCTCTGGTGACATTCCTTTATTCCCGAGCCCCTCTAGCGGTGTTGCCTCCCCCGTGCTTCCCCCCGGCACCCCGACTGCGTTGGTCGCCGGTGTTGGTTAGTGACTGCCTTCTTCCCTCCCTGTGCCTTTCTTGCCCGCTGCTTTGTCTACTAAAGCCATTGCCTAGCTCATGATCCCCGGTGGAGGGGAAGGACACACTGAAGAAGCCTTGCTGCCCACACAGTATTATGTATAATTCGCTGTTTGGCGAGAGTGAATGCTTTTTTCTCTTATTCATGAACCTGACTTGGAACTTTTTGTGTATATTGTTCGGCTCTGATGCAAAATTGTAATGTGTTTACTCTGAGATTCCTCAACAAAGGTTTTGAAAAACGTAAAAAATTTTTTTTAAAATAACCAGCGAGAAATACATATTTGATTAAGTTGCCCATTCATCATGTAACATTGGTACCGTATACATATGCCTGAATTATACATATATGAAATTCACAATAGTTTGTAAGGGGACATCAAAATCTTCAGTTATTTCATTTTAATATAAAAGTACAATGTAAATGTCCTCCTCCACATAGCCTGTCTGATCGCCCTGGCATGTTCAAACACTCTTTTTTTGGCACGATGAATTGTGCTACCTATATATGCCATATTGCATAGACAAATCAAAGCATAAACACAATGTGTAGTGTTACATGTTAAGGGTTTTCTAATCACCCACTCTCTACTGATGCTAGAAATTGAGAGTGTGGTGCAGCTGACGCTATTACTGCAAGCCTTGCAGTTCCTACAGCATCAAATTCCTGGGCGAAAATTAGTATTGGGTTTGATGTTCCTTGTCACTAAGGGGGCGATTCCGATTCGGGAAAAACCACTCCGAATAGCCGTACGGAACGTTTTTCCCATACGAATCGTACCCTGCAACGTCCCCGTACGTACGAGGAAGTACGATTCGTACCAGGAGCAGGACTCAGTACGAATCGTACAAAGAACATATGACTCTAATCTCCGCATGATTCTCCCTCGAAACCCGCTGTACGTGACATCCATACGGTTCGAAGCAGGTTTTCCCGACCCAGCAAGTACGATTCGTGTCAGGTACGCACCGTACAACGCTTTTGTTATGGGACCCCAAAACGTCCGGAGAAGCAGAGTTCACCTCAAAACAAGTATGGAACTCCCACCCCCGGTACGGTGCGTACACCCCATGCCCCCAGGGGTACAGTCCGTACCCCTGCAATCATGGGGTGTACGCACCATACCCCATGATCGCAGGGTGTACGGTGCGTACACCCTGCGATCATGGGGTACGGTGCGTACACCCCATGATCGCAATGGTTCGCATTGTACCCCTGCTGACATGCGGTGTACGCACCGTATGGTGTCTATGTGATTGTATGGTTGTCTGTACAAACAGCCCTTACCTGACGTGGACTATACAAATCGCGTCATCATACCCCGGTCCGAATCGTACTCGTCGGGTCGTACAGCATGCTTATGAATCGTATGGTTCACTGTGAGGGTCCGTGTTGTACGGTTTCACCCTTGCAATTCATACGGTCCACGATGATTCAGACGGATTGACGAGATACAGATCGAACTACGCGATACGGACGGACGTGTACGATTCGTACGGAGAGGACTCCGGATACGATTTGGATGGACGCTTTTTTTCCTGATTCGGAATCGGCCTCTAAATTGGGGCTCAATTTACCTCTCAAGGATCTATTTCTCTTAAATGGTATTTTGAGGCCAGCTGTTAAAATATTTCTGCAAATTGCTGTCTGTCAACAGCACATGCCAACGTTTTTGTAAAATATGGCGAATATCCTGTGCTTGTCCTGAATAAGTTGTAACTGATAACGGGTGACCAAATCTACTCAATTACATGCATCCAGTATAGTCTTGCGGATGTAAACTCTTTCTTTAAACCGTTGAGACATGATCTCTTTCTCTTTTAAATAGCTGGTCTCAGAGCTGCAATTGCGCTTGGCGCGTAATAGCTCACCATGTCGTATGCTGTACACCAATTTACGGGGATGGGACCTAAAGGCGCTCAGAATGTTATTTCCGGCTGTATTCTTGCGGAACAAGTGCGTTAATATATATATATGGCGGACAAGAGGGTGCACAAAAAATAAATAAGCGCTGAAACTAACCTGATTGGGTCCGTTTCGTTATTCTGGTTCCAGTTTTCTTGGGGCGGACAACGAAGTTCTGGGCATATATATATATATATATATATATATATATATCAAAATTGCATCTCCTGACCGCCAATTACAAGGTGGAACCAAACAGGTGCGGACCTCTTCCCCAAAATGCAGGTTCAATAACGGGCCACTGCACAAAGTTCTGCAAGCAGTTTTAAAGTTTTATTTAATTGTTCTTGAGACTAATGTCCCCCATGACGCGTTTCACTCCCTGGAAGGAGCTTGATCCCATGACGCGCCCCGACAAACATCACCAATTTTAAAGTGCTTTAAAAGCCCAAACAGCCTTAAAAAATAGGCTGAAAGGCAACAATGTGTAGTAAATAAGTAAAACGACTGAGAGTGGTAAAGACATTCTTTGTTCATAATGATGAAAGTGTTGGCAAGTGCCCTTAAAAATCACAAAGTCATCAAAATGTAGTCAAACATGGAAAGTAGCAGCAACAACAAGTTATTTAAATGTATATGTTCGTCCACTGCAATCACAGAGCAAAATGCTACTATTCATATAAAATAATTCCCATCATCTAGAATGAATCAATAAAGTACAAGTGCAAAAAATATTTCAATTTAGTATATAGAGAATTGTAGAATAGAAGCAGCTGGAACTACTTAGGGGGGTGGGAGCTAAAGGCGCTCAGAATGCTATTTCCGGCTGTTTTCTTGCAGAACAAGTGCATTAATATATATATATATATATATATATATATATATATATATATGTATATATATATATATATATATATATATATATATATATATATATATATATATATATATATATATATATATATATATATATATATATATATATATATATATAATGCTCCCCCGCAGGTGGGGAGCGTTAAAGGGGACCCAGGGAGGCTGAAATTCATCACTGCTGTCTGGCTTGTCTTTCTCAACACAACGCGCCTTTCCCCACTAATTTTGCTCACTGCACCCACAGCCCGAAAAATACTGCATTTTGGGAACTGGAGTTCTACTTGGGTAGCAGTGGCAGTGCGACCATGTGACTGGGGGCTGAACTTTGACCCTCCAATTGGGGAGAGCACAGGAGATCTTAAAGGCGTGGGCGGAGACACAACCGGACTCACAGAGGCATCTGACGAAGGCTACAATGCCGAAATGCATCATGCCCATGCTGTCATTAATAAAAGCTTTCTCTGCTGTCCCCTGATGTGGCCTCTCACCTTCTGTATCTGGAGTGGTGTTAATTGGATATATATATATATATATATATATATATATATATATATATATATATATATATATATATATATATATATATATATATATGTATATATATATATATATCCAAACAATGTTCCCCCAAAAATGAAGAAGCGGAAGCCCAGAGGGGATCAAGGTAGGGAGCCTTTATTGACTTGGAAACATCCCTGATGGCGGCGAATGCATTTCAGTGTGTACCTTCATAAGCGCCCAACACCAGAATGTCTAATCAGCAGAGTAACTCCCCACTTCCACTTATTAGGTGTAATCGAGTTCGCTCCTCCACTACATTGATATGTCTCACCAGGTGAAGTCCATTCTCCATTCTCTGGACTACCACTCCCAGGGTGCTTGTAATGCTGGCAACACAGGACGGTGAGTACTAACTTTGGGGAGTCAGTGTGGCGTGTTAACAGGAACTCAAGGAGCAGGGTGCGCTGTAGCAAACAATTGTTCCAAGTCCATCCAGGCCCCCCTCAGGCTCCCTCGTACCGCCAGAACCTCCCAAAGCTGAAGTCCAAAATGCCGGGACTAAACCGCAATGCAGAATGTCCAAAAGAGAGGTAAAATACCTCCACTACTCTCTTCTTTCAGTGCGGGGGGCGGATTCAAGACGATTCCATATCTGAAGGGTTTTGAAAAGCGCCGTGAGGCAGACCAGCACGTCCGGAACCCAAACGTGGCGGGGACTTCCAACGTGCGTTACTGGCCGGCACACAATTGTATCCAAACAATGGTCCCCCAAAAATTAAGAAGCGGAAGCCCAGAGGGGATCAAGGTAGGGAGCCTTTATTGACTTGCAAACATCCCTGATGGCGGCGAATGCATTTCAGTGTGTACCTTCATCAGCGCCCAACACCCCTATATATATATATATATATATATATATATATATATATATATATATATATATATATATATATATATATATATATATATGTTCAAAAGTAACTTTATTCGATTGAGTTTACAATCATAAAAGTAAATCGTACAATACATATACAGTTATTTACAACATTTTGGTTTTCATATAGTAGTTGGCTGCTATGTACAATAATATGTCAGTTTTAGCATAAAATCAATTTTCTTTTTGTTGATATAAAAAGTGACAACAGTATAAAAATAATATTTACTGTGCAGACGCCGCAAGGTTAGACCGAATTTTGATACAAGCTTTTAAATAATAGGCAACTGTTTTTGCAACATAAGGAGAGTCTAAGCATTGTAGTGCCAGGAGGGCAGGTCTGCATCTTCTCAGTCCTAGTGATCTAAGCAAAGGGACCAACCAACGTTTGCGGGGAATTTCATAAAAAGTACAGAATAAAGTTGCATGTAACATGGACTGAGGGGTACAGTCATCGCAGGGACATTTGACCAATTCACGTGACCAGTCTGAAGGCGTAGGAAATGAGACAAGGCGGTAGAAAGAGTTAAATCTAAAACGGGTTAAAACATATCTATCATAGTTAGACAAATAAAAAGACAGGTAGGGTTGCAGGCCATATGAGGATTGGATCGACATTAGATGGATAGTCGACTGCTTGCTGATTTAGGAGCACAAGCGTAGATCACGCAGATGCGAGACACATAGGTTCTTTAAAGACTTTCTAGATATGGTCAAGAGTGAAGTAGGGTTTGTAAAAAACTCTAGGCAGTTCAAATCATTCAGAAATTTAAATACGTACGACAGCCAAGGAATCTTTTTCCAATGGGTCAAGGTGAGGCAGTCTGTTATTAGCGACCGGGTTAGGAGACATTGCTCCTTGGTCCATATACGGTGCCACAGGAGAATCGGTTGGTACCTTATGGTGTCAGATAGGTAATCCCAACCGAGTTCCATATGGCTACCGTAGTTGGAGGCACTTCTAGGGAGAGCTAATATGTACTTCAGGAAGTCGTTTTCGACTACTTGGAGCTCCTGGACAGGGGCATAGCCCCATACACCCGCTCCGTAGGTAGCCACACTCATGCATTTAGCTTGATAGATTTGCAATATTGCTGCAGGAGCGGGCTTGCCCAGTTTCCTTGAGAATGAGGTTAGTGCTGATGTTGTGCGCTGGAGCTGCAGTTTTCTACTAGATATGGCAGGTTTCCACGACATTTGATGGTCAATGAGAATTCCTAAGTACGGATAGTACCTAGCGCTATCTAGTCTAGTGTTCTCAATATAGATGGATTTACATTTCTGGGCTTTCTTGCCAATATGCATTACAAAGGTCTTAGATTTGTTGACTTTAAGACCAAGGGAGAGCATATATTGGCAGTATTTGTTGAGTTGCAGTTGGAGCTGGTTGGGCGTCCTTGCTAAAATTACCGAATCATCGGCATAAAGAAGTGCTGGAATCGGGCGGGCTTTTATACAGGGGAGGTCCTTGTTCCCTATCAGCATTGCTTGTTCCAAGCCATTAGTATAGATGTTGAATAGGAATGGGGCAAGGACACACCCTTGTCTAACTCCTTTTGTGATTCCAAATGAATCCGTTAGCTCTCCGTTAATACCAAACCTCACACAGGCTTTGGCATCCGAATAAAGCTCTCGGAGGAACTTCAGGATTGGAGGGTCTACTCCCAGTTTGCTTAGGATCTCCCATAGCTTGGAGTGAATCACGCAGTCGAATGCGGAACTTAGATCCACATAGACCAGATAAAGATTGCCACCTTTAGCCCAAGCATATTTCCCCATAAGTAAAGTGAGGTTAAGAGCCTGTTCCACCGTACCTAATCCCTCTTGGAACCCAAACTGGAGGTCTGTGATGATCTTATTCTCCTTCGCCCAGTCCTGGAGACGTTCCAGGAGGAGTCTCCCAGCGACCTTACCCAGCGAGTCCAAGAGGGAAATTGGTCGGTAGCAAGCTGGATTGTCTCTGTCTCCCTTCTTAAAGATAGGGAGAAGGACAGAGGTGGACCAGGAATCGATTAAACCAACCTGAGAGACTGCGGACATAACTTGAGTTACTATTGGGGACCATAATTCGAGGTTGTTCACAAAGATATCTAGGGGAACCCCATCAGGGCCGGGGGCTTTACCAGTCTTGGAGGACGTTAGCGCTGTGTTCACGTCTCCAAGGTCAAAATGAATGTCTATTGGGTAGATGTTATTACTGTTGGTACAGGCCTCCCCAGGTGTGGTATCATCGGTAGTTGGTGATGGATCCCCAAATATCTGGGAAAAATGGGTTACCCATTTTTCAGCAGGTACCGCCACATCTAATTGGGAAGAGGCGGTGTCATCTGCCAAAAATGGGGACTTGACTGTTCGCCAAAATAGCGTACTGTCCTTTGATTTTATGCTCTCATGGAGTTGGGCCCAAAGGTTATTTTTTATTTCTTGTTTACGGGCTTTTATGGCCAATTTATATTGCCTTCTTAAAAATGAAATGAAAACTGTGTCCCTGTCTTGGCTATGGAGGGCTCGTTTGAGGGCATTATGGGCCATACGACAATCGGAGTCAAACCACCCCCGACTATCTTTATCTTTCTTCTTGCTGTGATGGCGGGTAAGTTCCTGCCGCATGGTTTCTAGGATCTTTGCAAAACTACACAGGATCAGCTGGGGAGGTGAAGTCTCATCTAAACAGGTGTATATTTGGGGAAGAGTTTGTTGGATGACCTTTTCAGTGACCTCTTTGGGGTTGATCTTAGACCACTTTACTGTGTAGCCGTTAGTTCGACCCATCTCCAGTGATTGCTGCATTAAAATACTGGGCTTAGTGCTAGATACGGGAACCAAGGTAAGAGTTATAGTAATACTATTGGGAAAGTGGTCGCTAGAAGGGTCTGTGCCGGTAGAAGAATTTTTTAGTCTGGGTCCTAGAATCTGCGAACACAATATAAAGTCGATCTTGGACAACAATCCTCTACCATGGAATGTTGGCTTAAAGTCGACAGCAGGTGTTACAAGTTCGTTCGCAAATTCGAGTTCCAGTGAGAATAAAGATGTATTAAAAGCTGACCCTAAGCTAGAATGGACAAAGTGGGTAATGGGAGAGTCATGCTCGTCTTGAAGGCCGCATACACCTTTGTTGTAATTACTACATAAATAGATATTAAAGTCCCCACCCCACACAAAATAACATTGTGACTGTACATTTTTAGCTTTCTGGTCATGCAGAAATGAAGTGATTTCCGCCAATGACTTTACACTGTCAACCGATGGCACATTGTTATACATGTTTATAACATAATAAACAGAGCTTTTAACAGTAAACTTAAGGATTTGAGAAATTGCAGACACCTGGGATATTTCGGTCATGGTAAACGGAATTTGGTTCGAGACATAGATAGCCAGACCACCCTTGTGTCTACCTTGAACAGATGGAGTAGCGGACATATGAAAGGTTTTAAAGCCATGGATATGAATCGGCTCGATGGCCCAGGTTTCCTGGAGACAGACTATGTCATGGCTGTTAACCAGGTCGATCCAGGGCTGTAGATGTGTTTTTGACCTAAGGCCCGCTACATTCCAGTACATGATTGCAAGATCCCTAGTGGAGGGTAAAGGGGTATATGAGGTCAACAGGTGATCAGGCGGTATTGGATCACGGATGTGAAGGGACGGAATGGTGGAAAAGGCAGTGTTATTAGATAGACTAGTTGGTATAGATAAACTAGTTTGTTGGCTTTTATGTATCTCCTCCGAAGTAATAGGAGGAGCAGAGCTGAGAGCACGAACCTGCGAAGATGGCAAATGTAAAGAGGATTTTGGCAGTGGAGTGAAGGACTCAGTGACAGCACCGGGCAGGGAAGGATGATTGGGCATTTCCACCCAATTTTTGCTTGGAGAGAGGGTTGTGGGGATCTGAATAACTATGGTGTCTTGGGTGTTATCGGAGGGGACTGATGGTCAGTCAACCATGTCCAAACATTCATATCTGTTGGATAATGGTGGACCTCTCCAATTGGAAGGATGTCCGAAGGCGGAGTTGGAAAAGCCATAACCTGCCCAGTGACCATGGTCTCTGTTCCCATCCCAATTACCCACTCTCGTCCAGCTCCAAGGGGGGACTGTATTGTGACACGGAGCCGGGGGGTAGAAGTATGACAGGTTATGGGTGGCTATCCCTTCAGCAGAGGTGCGGTCGCCCCAGGAGCAAATGTGCTCTACCGTGTTGGGGTCATCAAAGTTCACTATGATGCAGTCGCCCTGGATGTTTTTGGGCGCAGTGCCGAGCCATGGCACTCTGCGGACGGTGGTAACTCTGTTGTCCAAAAAAGGTGGTAAGGGTCTGTTGTTGGACAACCAATAGATAACTTTGTTTTTTAGTGACCAAATTGGCTCATCTTGACTGGGGGGGAGTTCCGGGACACCTGTCATAATTACCACATAAGGGGATGCCTCAGGTGGAAGATGTACAGGACGGGGCCCTCTCTTTCGGTTTCTAGGGACATTGTTAAAGCCAACCGATTGTTGCTTCGGGTGGGAGGGTGCTGGGGTGGGAAGGGAAGGCTGAGGAGGGGTTTTTTGTTGAATAGACTGTTGAACATTTGGATTATTGGAATTGATCGGGGTTGGGGTGGTAAAGGCTTTGGTGCCTTCGGTGGGGGTTGAGGCTTAGGCTGAGCAGGTGGTGGTTGTTTTTGAATGGGTTTCAGCAAGGCCTTTTGATTAGTGTTGTTGTTAGGAACAGTCGTTTTTGCCAAACTGGGCTTACTGGTTTTGCTGTTATTTGGTAGGGATTTCCCTGGAGCAGGATTGGGATTTTTTGTACTAGTCTTGATTTGGTCGAGAGCGGAGGACAGATGGGTTAGTTGAACTAATTGAGTTTGCACCTGGTGTAATACCTTTTCAATTGGGGTTAGGTATGACTTAAATAGTTCACCTAATTTGTTGAGCAATAGGGTATCGTTACCACAGGTAATGTTAGTTATGTTCCCGTTGTCATCCAGGCTACTGTCGCTATCGTAGCTACTGGAGCTGCTAAGATTTAAGTTATCAACGGTAAGAATCGTTGCAGGTGCTGGCATGGGAGAGGGTGGTTGATCGGGGGTTGGAACAGGGTTGATGGGTTGGGGGAGATGTGAAGTAGAAGGGGTTTTGGGGATAGTCATGGATGGAAAGGTAGTGATGTGCTGTAAATGAGCAGTTTTCCTTCTTTTTGACTTTCTTTTGGGAATGGCCCCTTCTCGTATACCCCTATCTGTGGCTGGAGAGGGATCGGGGGCACTGTGAGTGGCAAATATAAGTGGGGATTTTTCGAGGGACAGGCGAGATTCTGACAAATCCAGAGTTGCCGAGAGGTCCACTGTACTGGGCACCGTGTTTACCTCTGCGTGGACTAACACTGGCAGGGGTAGTTCTGCTGGGCGTAGCGGAGTTACCGCAGTGGCCAGTAGGCCCATAGAGGAACGCCTCGCTATGGCCAGGTCCTGGGAGACTCAGCGATTTAATAAAATGATACCCTGCTCGATGGCATCGTTGGCCTTAGTTATGAATTGGTCAATCGGACCGATGACTTCGGCCGCGGCCAGAGCCTGCTTTTTAACAGTATTTCTAGTATTTCGAGGAGACATGCTGTACGTGAATTAATGGCTCACTAGTGGTGGGGAGCTAAGAGAAGCAAGTTCAGGGATAAAAGTTAAAATACTCTAACAGTAACAATAAAAAGGGGGGAAATAGAAAAACCAACCAGAAATAAAGTGGCCCAGTCCAGTCTTGCACAGGCTTGAACGGGCTTAAACGGGCCCGCCCTTTGCCCGGGCTTCGCCCCGCGCTGCGGGAGGGACTGAACTAGTTTTTATGTTGTGCTGTGATGAAGGGGCGTGGCCGCCGGGGGAAGAGGCACCAGCTGTGGAAGCTAGAGGCTGCTGGTCCTCGCAGTCCCCCGGTGTGGTGGCAGTAGTTTGTTTTAATCTTTGGTCCAGCGCACGCTGGGAGCATGCAGAGTTACCGCCGAATGCGGAACTGCTCCCACCAGCAGCGCGACCTGCCTGTAGAGCCCCTTTGATCTGTGGATCCCTCCGTGGGCGATGAGCAGCTTCCTAGTGCAAATATCCGGCAAGAGAGAGCAAGTGAGCGGCACCCGCGGAGCGGGTGTCGCGAAAGGTAAATGGTCGGTGATGAGGGGGCGTGGCCGCCGGGGGAAGAGGCACCAGCTGTGGAAGCTAGAGGCTGCTGGTCCTCGCAGTCCCCCGGTGTGGTCGGCAGTAGTTTGTTTTAATCTTTGGTCCAGCGCACGCTGGGAGCATGCAGAGTTACCGCCGAATAAGGAACTGCTCCCACCAGCAGCGCGACCTGCCTGTAGAGCCCCTTTGATCTGTGGATCCCTCCGTGGGCGATGAGCAGCTTCCTAGTGCAAATATCCGGCAAGAGAGAGCAAGTGAGCGGCACCCGCGGAGCGGGTGTCGCGAAAGGTAAATGGTCGGTGATGAGGGGGCGTGGCCGCCGGGGGAAGAGGCACCAGCTGTGGAAGCTAGAGGCTGCTGGTCCTCGCAGTCCCCCGGTGTGGTCGGCAGTAGTTTGTTTTAATCTTTGGTCCAGCGCACGCTGGGAGCATGCAGAGTTACCGCCGAATGCGGAACTGCTCCCACCAGCAGCGCGACCTGCCTGTAGAGCCCCTTTGATCTGTGGATCCCTCCGTGGGCGATGAACAGCTTCCTAGTGCAAATATCCGGCAAGAGAGAGCAAGTGAGCGGCACCCGCGGAGCGGGTGTCGCGAAAGGTAAATGGTCGGTGATGAGGGGGCGTGGCCGCCGGGGGAAGAGGCACCAGCTGTGGAAGCTAGAGGCTGCTGGTCCTCGCAGTCCCCCGGTGTGGTCGGCAGTAGATTGTTTTAATCTTTGGTCCAGCGCACGCTGGGAGCATGCAGAGTTACCGCCGAATGCGGAACTGCTCCCACCAGCAGCGCGACCTGCCTGTAGAGCCCCTTTGATCTGTGGATCCCTCCGTGGGCGATGAGCAGCTTCCTAGTGCAAATATCAGCAGCAACTAAAGCAGCACAATGGATTCTAACAGGAGACACCAGCGAAATATATATCCACGAAACCCTCTTCAAATTGAAGAAGCAGAGGCCACGTGAAGGGATGAGATGGGAGCTTTATTCAGATAGCACAAGTAAGTTTTCTGGCATAATGCATTTCGGCCGGTTCTGGCCTTCCTCAGATGCCGCTCCTTTCAGTATTCTCTTTTTCAACCGTTTTGATGCTTTCACGCACAGTTCTCATTAATGGACAACATTGCTCCACCTCCAACCATGTGACTGTGCACCGACTGGTTGTTGCCCGGTCCTACCAGTCCCAGCATGCATCTCTCTGGCTAAGTGCTACTGGCTTTTTGTTTGTAAAGGCCATGTGGTTTAGAGCAAATTGCGTGACAATTCACGGTGTGGATGTTTTTCAGAGTCCCGATTGGTGCAATGTCTTTAACCCCTTCGGGTCCCCTCGACGCTCCAACCTTTGAAGTCGAGCTTCCACCAGGTAGGGGTAGGGATGGCCATGCACCCCATCCGATGTGTAATCACAGCCTGCTTCAACCGGAGCCATCCTTGTTTCTGTACGACTTCTACGGCGGACCTGGGCTTACCGATACCTCGGAAAGAAAATATATATATATATTCCAAGGATTCCGATCTCCTGAACACTCAAGGCACTTCAGGCAAAGAAACGGATACGGACCCAAACTTTGTGCAAGTGAGATTCTTTATTCAGTGCTTCAAATCGCCATGACGCGTTTCGCGCTCCCCAGAGCGCTTGTTCACATGACACAGAAGATCGCTAGGGTATTGGTTTTATATATATATATATATATATATATATATATATATATATATATATATATACATATCTACCTACTGGCAGTCGCCAGTAGGTAGTTATAGTTAGAACCTTGTGTCTATTCAAAAAGTGTTTTTTTTGCCAATATCTTTGGCGTTGTTTGACAAATCTTCACAAAGTTTTCAAAACTAATGGCCCGTGATCCACTCGGGTCAGCTGCTGTCTTGAAAGTTTTGGGGTAATTCGTCAAGAGGGGGCCGAGAAAGAAGGGGTCCCAAAACGTGTTTTCTCCATGTTAATTTCCTTAGGAAACTTTAGACACGGCTACAGCCTGAACTGCTGAATGGAATGACACCGAATTTAGCAACAAGGTAGCTTTTGGTCCAGAAAGCATGCCTTTCTTTAAATGGTGTAAATCCGTTCAGTAGTTTTTTGAGATATTTAAAGATTTACAGATATCGATATTTGAGAATTGTGAGACCTGATTGGCTGAACCCTCCCGATCACAAGCTTGCTTCTGATTTGCTGCCAACACTTCAAACCAGGAAGTGTTGGCAGCCATCTTGTGACTCGGTAGAACCGAGTCACAAGAAAAAAGGTACAAAATAAGATAAGGGGGCAGGGTAGAAACCCCCTGACCCCCTAGGCCTGGTTAGGTGGTCCCACAGGGACCCCCAGGGCCCCAAAAAGCATTTTTGTAAAAAGTATTTCACCTGAAATGGTGGTCCCCAGGGATTGGGGCGTCCTGCTCTTTGTTTTAACAAGGCCCTGGATGGGCCAGGTCACATATATATGCGGGGGCTGCCACCTCCCCGGGGCTTTCCTTAATTATGGACGAGTTTCTTGTGGACCCTCCTAAGCCCCGGGGACAGCCACCTCCCTGGGGCTTCACTTATTTATGGGCAGGAGGCCTCGCAGCCCCCCAATTCCCAGGGACCACCACCTCCACAGGGCTATTATAAATAGTAAGTGTGGGGTGCCTCGAGCCCCCCCCCACAGCCCTATGGACCACTATCTCCCCAGAGCACACTGTATGCAAATATGGGGGTCCGTTGCGGACCCCCGGCCCTGGGGACCACCACCTCCCTGGGCCTATGTTCACGTTGGAAGGGGTGCCACAATCCCCCTCCAGGAGCCCTCCATGGCCCTGGGGACCGCCACCCCCCCTGGGCAGGCTTTAGCAATGTCCCAGGGTGCCGACCCCTGGGACATTGCAGTTTGCAATGATAGGGCCGGAGCACAGCTCCCACCCTGTCATTGCAAACTTGTGCTTCGCTTCATGGAAGCGAGAGCAGAAACCCATGCACCCAGTGAATCACCCACTCACACATCCATGCAGGGAGTCACACATACCCCATCCACCCACACAGACACTCAGGCACTCATACAGGTACTCAGACAACCAATCATTAACCCATATAGACACTCATGTAGCTACTCACCAACCAATGCAGCCACTTACAGACCAACTGAGACTGATACAGACATTCACACAGATTAGTCACTGACCCATGCATTCACTAAGGCATGTTTAATCACTCACTTATACAGGCAGTCACGCACCCACAAAGTCATCCATAAAGACACTCATACACCCACTCACTCTCTAATACACCTTGGCATGCATATATAGATAACCTTCTTAAACATTTCAGAAACACTCAGTCACTGGGTGATGTCATCAGTGATGTCCTTTGAGATGTCATGAGTGATGTCACTGACCATGTCATGAGTGATGTTACGTCATCAGCAGTGCATTGCGGAGGTGTGAGTTATAGTTAGCTCTACTAACTATAACAGCTGAATTTTTCTGGTTTTATGCAACTGAAATATCCAACTAACTATAACGTCCCTGAAACCTGTGTTTATTTCCGTGAATTTCTAACGTTTTTTTAATGCTAATTTCTAACTATAATGTCCCTGAAACCTATGGTTTTTTCAGTGAATATATATATGTATATATATATATATATATATATACACACACACACACACACACACACACACACACCAAAGCTTGATGCCTACAGTGAGTGTGAAAATTATAGTGTAGACCCCTGAGATGGGGATCGAAGAGCTGGTTTTTTTGCAGTTTATTTAAGTAGTGCGAAATTGGCCCCTAGGTATTGGAGCACTTTACATTAGCACCCGGTACTTTGCAGAAGGTCTCATTAATTTTGAAGAGAGACTGGAGAGATTGTAGGAGACTGAACCCCTGCAGCCCTGTCTTCGCTACATAGTGAATTGACTTTTGCAGGCTGCTTTGGCTTTGTATGCTTGTTCATCTGTTCACACCAGCACAGAGGCTTGTTAGGATTAGTTCCTCGGACCAGACTATATTAGACTTTCCAGTGGAACGTTAAAGGACTTAACTCACAGTAGGGGAAATCAGCACTGACAAAAAAGCCTCAGGTAAATACAATGAGTGCTATGTGGAAAGGTGTGTATGTACATGCATGTAGTTATGCTCCAGTGTTTTATTGTCTGTGTGCATGTGTGTGAGAGAGAGAGAGATACAGAAAAAAACAACCATTGGCAAAGTGGAGTGTTGCAGAGAGGAGTGGTGCAGGGTAGACTGCAGTTTCATGGAGTAGTGGCGTAAAATGCATTGGCATAGAGTGCAGTGACAGAGAGTGTAGTGTTGCAGCGTAGAGTGGCACAGAGTGGAGTGGCCTAGACTGGAGTGCAATGGTGCATAGCAGAGTGGGGTAGTGTGAACTGGAGTAGAGCGGTACAGAGTGGAGTGGTGCAGAGTTGAGTGGTGCAGAGTAGCGTGGCGTGGAGTACAGTGCTGCAGATTAGAATAGAGTGTGGCATAGCATTCAGGGGTGTACAGGGCAGTGGCATAGAGTGTTGCAGGGTAGAGTGTACTGGCATAGAGTAGTAGTGTATACAGCAGTTGCATAGAGTAGGGTGGTGCAGGGTAGAGTGATGTAGAGTACAGTGGTGTAGAGTTAAGTAGTGCAGAGTGGAGTAGAGTAGAGTGCAATGGTATAGAGTAGATTGTTTCAGAGTAGAGTGAAGTGGCGTAGAGTAGAGTGGTGCAGGGTAGAGTGGAGGAGTGCAAGGTAGAGTACATTGGAATTGAATAGTGGCGTAGAGTGCATTGGTGTAGAGTGCAGTGTTGCAGAGTAGAGTGGCATAGAGTGGAGTGGTGCAGAGTAGGGTGGAGTAGCCTACACTGGAGTGGTGTTGAGTGCAGTGCAAAGAGAGCAGTGGTGCATAATTGAGTGGGATAGAGCATACTGGCACAGAGTAGACTGATGCAGATAGTGCGGCATACAGTGAAGTTGTGTAGAGTGCAGTGGTGCGCAGTAGATTAGAGTGGCATAGTGTGCATTGGCGTAGAGTGCGTTGGTGTAGAGTACAGTAGAGTGGCATTGAGTAGAGTGGTACAGAGTAAAGTACAGTGGCACAGAGTAGAGTGGTGCAGAGCAGAGTGGCGTAGAGTTTTGTGGAATAGAGTTCAGTGGTAGAGAGTGCAATGTTGCAGAGTAGAGTGTTATAGAGTCCAGTAGTATAGAGTAGAGTGGCGTAGAGTAGAGTAAAGTGATGTAGAGTGCAATGGTGTACAGTAGAATGGTGTAGAGTGCAGTAGAGTGTTTCAGGGTAGAGTACAGGGGCATAGAGTGCAGTGTTGCAGAGTAGATTAACGTAGAGTCCAGTGGCGTAGAGTGTGTTGGTTTTTATAAAGTGGTGCAGAGTGCATTGGCTTTGATTCCAGTGATGTGGAGTACAGCAGCATAGAATAGATTGTTCTGAAGTGGAGTTGCACAGGGTAGATTGCAGTGGCATAGAGTAGAATGGCTCATAGTGAAATATAGTGGTGTAGAGTGCAGTGGGGTAGAGTAGATTGTTTCAGAGTAGAGTGGAGTGGCTCAGAATGCCGTGGGATAGAGTGCAGTGTCATAGAGTGCTGTGTCTTACAATACAGTGGGCAGGGTCGACTGGAGTGGCTTAGAGTGGAGCGATGTAGAGTGGCGTAGAGTGTAGAGGCGTACAGTGCATTGGCGTACAGTGCAGTAGAGTAGCGTAGAGTAGAGCAGTGAAGAGTAGTGTGCAGTGGCATAGAGTGCAGTGGTGCAGAGTTCAGTGGTAGAGAGGACAGTAAGTGGCAAAGAGTGAAGTGGCGGAGAGTGGAGTGGTGCTGAGTAGAGTGGAGTGGTTTAGGGTAGAGTGCAGTGGCATGAAGTGGATTGGCGGTAGAGCGTAGTGACGTAGAGTGTAGTGGTGTAGAGGGGATTTGCATAGAGTGATATAGAGTGAAGTGGTACAGAGTAGAGTGCAGTGGCATAGAGTGCAGTTGCTTAGAGGTCAGTGCAGAGCGTACGGTGGTGCACAGTAGAGTGCTGTACAGTGCATTGGTCTAGAGTGTAGTGCATAAAGTGGTGCAGATTAGATTGGAGTAGAGAGCAGTGGCGTAGTGTACAGTGGTGCAGATTAGAATAGAGTGGTGTAGAGTTCAGTGATGTAGAGTACAATGGAGTATTGTGCAGTGAGTATAGTGTTGCAGAGTAGAGTATAATGGCATAGAGTGCAGCGGTGCAGAATAGATAGACATTGAGTATAGTGGTGTAGAGTACACTGGTTTGAGTAAAGTGGCGTAGGGTACAGTGATGCAGAGTAGAGTGCAGTGATGCAGAGTAGAGTGCACTGGCACTGAGAGCAGTGGTGCTGAGGGGAGTGGCACCGAGTGCAGTGGCACCAGGTGGAATGGTGCTGAGTTCAGTTGAGTAGAGTGGATTGTTTCAGAGGAAAGTGGAGTGGTGCATGATAGAGTACAGTAGCATAGAGTAGAGTGGCATACAGTAGGGTGCCATAGAATAGAGTGACATAGAGTGTAGTGGCAAAGAGTGGAGTGGTGTACAGTACAGTTACAAAGAGAGCAGGGGTATATGATAGAGTAATGTGGGGTACAGGGCATTGGCATACAGTGGAGTGGTGTAGAGAGGTGTGCAGTGAAGTGTGGTAGGGTGGAGTGGTGCAGAGTAGAGTGCAGTGACGCAGTGTGGAGTGGTTTGGAGTGGAGTAGAGTGGTGTAGTGTGGAGTGGTGCTGAGTAGACTGCAGTGGTATGGAGAGGTGTAGGGTAGAGTGAAGTGGGGTAAAGTGAAGTATGCATGGCATGGTAGCATACTCCCACAGTAAACACATCTTTAATTGAAATCACCATAACATTCGCACAGACATACAGTTTTACTTATAAAAAATATACAGTGCACAAATGATGTGTTGAAATGTCATCACATAATGTATTGATTTGTTTTGATTGTATTAAAATATGTGTTTCTACCACAATTCTGAATTTCCCAAAAATGTGCATTGTTTGTGCTTTTCTAATTCTGATATTCTGAAATATCTAATTAGTTCATTTACAGACATTTAAATGGTGTGTGATAGAAAAAAAAATCACATTGTACAGCCTTCCTCAGGCACACCCCCAGTAGTCAGCATGTTTGTCACATAAATCCTTTCACTTTGAAGTCAGAGAAAGAAAAGTAAACACCAGGTTCCCTGAAAGACAGAGCCTGACGTTTGACCTCTGTCATTGAATGCTCAGCAAATGCGACAAGATAAGAATATGATTTAAAGGCCTGTTTACAGAAATCTAGTACTGGTGGGCGAATACAGTAAATAGGATTTGGGCCATGGAAGGGAGAAACTAAAACTGGACACCCTAAAACAAATAGAGCCAGCAGATAGAAAACAAGCAACTGTTGGTTACAAAGTCAATAGAAAGCAATGGGCAGAATGCATTCCCAGAGAAGCTTACTGAATATCTCCAAGATGTTGTTAGCAAACCAGACAGCTGCGATGCCTGGTAGGCTTCAACCTAAAAAAGCAAGTAAGAGAGAGAGAGAGAGAGAAGGGAGAGAGAGAGAGAGAGAGAAAGAGAGAGAGAGAGGGAGAGAGAGAGAGAGAGAGAGCGAGAGAGAGAGAGAGAGAGAGAGAGAGAGAGAGAGAGAGAGAGAGAGAAAATGTCTAAGACTGGCTGGCAGGGTCTAATGAAGTCTGGCGAAGGCAGATGGTCCCAGTCTGTGAATTGATTGTGTCTGAGAACCAAATGAGGGGGTCTAACATTTTGGTCTTTGATGGGGTGTTTGATCTTTGCTGAGGGTGTTTGGGTCAATTGTAGGTTCATCAGTGTAGGTTCATGGTGTCAGAGAGCTGATCATATGTTCTAAATGCCAGTGAAGGGTTTTGATGATGAACTGGGTGTGTCTGAGAACCAAATGAGATGGTCTGATATTTTGGTCTTTGTTGAGTGCATTTGAGTACCTGCTCTGGGTACCTGAGGGCCAATTAGAGTCTATTAGCATTGGTTAAGGGTGCCAAAGAGCAGATCAAATGGTCTAAGGCCAGCTGAGTGTTTTTTTTGTTGAATTGAGTGCATCACATAGTAGATTAGTAGGTTTCTTATACCACTGAGAGAACCTGAAAGTTAGGCGATTGTTCTGCGAGCCAGCAAATCTGCCCAAAAACATGTTTTGTGTGCCAGGTACCTCTTTGTGTGTGGGATTGTGGGTTGAGGTGCCTGGTGGCCACTGGAGGTTGATTGGCGATTTAGGGAAGGGTCTGACAGCTTTCAAAGCCTGCTGAGGGGCTAGGGCCTGCTGAGAGCTGATTAAAGGTGTCTGTGTGGAATCACTGACAGAATATCGACATCAAAAATATCGACATCAAAAATATCAGAGGTGGAATATCGACATCAAAATATTGAAGTCCTATCTACATTAAGGTAATTACAAAAATATCGATAAAAAAATATTGTAAAGAATATTGTTGTAAAAAATATATTTTTTTAATGTTGAAAAATAATATAAAATTAAATAAATAATACATATATTTAAAATAAACATAGTTAAAAATATATTTTAAATTATAAGTATACATATAGGGGTCGATTCCGATTCGGGAAACTAATCCGTACGACGATTCGAATTCGTAGCTGTTTCCGTACGAATCGTACAAATCCGTCCGAATCGCGTAGTACGATCCGTTATGAGAAAATACGTCCGAATCATTGCGTACCGTACGAAAATGAAGGGTAAATTCGTACGACATCGACCCGTACAGTGAACCGTACGATTCGTAAAAATGCCGTACGACCCGCCAAGTACGATCCGGACCGGGGAATGAGTACGCGATTCGTACGGTAAACTTCACGTATGAGCAATTCGTACGGAGGGCAACACTATCACATATGCAGAGTACCCCTAACATCAAGGGGTGTATGCACGGGGTGTACGCACCACACACCTACGACCTTGAGGTGTACGAACCGTACCCCTACGGTCCGTACACCTACGATCATGGAGTGTACGCACAGGGACATACGCAAAGTACCCCTGAAATCCAGGGTTGTACGCACCGTACCCCGATGCACCGTACCCCTGCAATCCTGGGGTGTACGCACCGAACCCGGGGGGGTCCGTTTCATACACACTTCGAGGCGAAATCTCCTTTTACGGATGTTTTAAGCTCCCGTAGAAAAAGAGTCGTACCGAGTGTTGTCGATACGATTCGTACTTGCTGGGTCGGAAAATGCTGCTTCGATCCGTACGGACATCACATACTGCGCGTCCCGAATGCGATTCGTACGGATTAGTGAGTTGTACGGTCTTCGGTACGATTCGTACGGAGAACTGCTTTGGGCACACATCGTACTACATCGTACGTACGGGTACGGTTCTGCATACGATTCATACGGGAAAAAAGCTCCGTACGGCTATTCGGAGGGCATTTTACCAAATCAGAATCGGCCCATATGTAAAAAAAATAATATGTACATATAAAATATAATATATATACTTACTTGATAATATTTACAATTAATAACTTATAAATTGTTAGAATTTTTTTATAAATTATAAATACATACATACACATTCAACAATATCAATAAAATATCAAAACTATATATAACATTTTTTTTTAAATAATTTTAAATAAATTAGACATTACTTTAATTAAACAATAAATATTGGATAGCGTAGGGGTAAAAATTACTATTCCAACTCCAGAGGGTGAAACAGTAGGGAAAGTGTTGGATAGCGTAGGGGTTAAATTACCATTCCAAATCCAGAGGGTGCAACAGTAGGGAAAGTGTTGGATAGCATAGGCCAGGGGTTAAAATTACTATTCCAACTTCGGAGGGTGCAACAGTAGGGAATGTGTTGGATAGTGTAGGGGTTAAAATTACTATTCCAACTCCAAAGGGTGCAACAGTAGGGAAAGTGTTGGATAGCATAGGAGTCAAAACAACTTACTAATAATTAAAATAATAATTTTTCTTTAATAATAATAACAAATGAATAATTATTTATAAATAAATACCAATTAATAATTAATTAACAATAAAATAAGTGCAATTAAATAATAATTATTAAAAATGTCTTAACAAATTATAAAAAAATATATTTTAAAAAATTAATACCAAAAAACAATAATTATTAAAAAAATTAGCAATTTATAATTAATTAACAATAAATTATTGATAAATACCAATAAATTATAAAAAAAATACCAATTATTAATTAATAAACAATTATTTATAAAAAATAATAATTTGTAAAAATGTATTAACAATTAATAATTGATTAACAACAATGTCATTATCAATACTCAACACTAAAAAAATATTTACTTAATTACAATTAAATTACGTACCACCCTATTACCCTAAAACCTCACAACACACTTCAACAATAAATTAATACACTTAATATAATTACCAATTAATCAATTCATAGCAATTAATTACAAATTAATAAAAATTAATTACCAATTAATAATTATTTAACATAAACATATTTATCAATACCAATAAATAAAAATTACATATTTAATTAATTACAATTAAATTACTTCCCACCCTAATCCCATATAAACCCACAAACCGCTACAGAACTAAAACGCTGAATGTATTAAAAATATTTATTAATTCCTAAAAAATACTTAATTAAGTTACTGTAATTAAATTACTTCCCACCCTATTCCCCTATAAACCCACAACCCGCTACGGTACTAAAACGCATAATTTACTTAAACAAATTATTTCTAATTTCAAAAATGTAATACATTTATTTTAAAACTAGTAAAATAATTAAAAAAATTATAAAAATAAATATATAAAATAAAATACATAACACTAATATTAATATCTATATTAGTAACATCAATATTTTTGCTATCGATGTTACTAACTTCGATATTAACAAAAACGATATTTCTTACCTTCAGGTCGATATTCTGGTTGTCGATATTCTTGATTTCGATATTCTGTCCCTCCGAAATTTTGGACTCGATATTATTGCCTGTCGAAATAAAAACTTGATATTTAGACTGTTTACATGTCAATGTTCTTACTGCTTTGGAATGTATGACTTAACTTATATGGAGGCCTTTCGTGAGCTATATTGAAAGATATAATTATTACCTGTTGATAACTATATATAACTGCTATCTGAGAGCCAGTCCTATAAGATCTGTGTAACCTGCCTTTGCTGATTGGCCTTCAAAAATAGGTCAACCCTGTGTAATAGCTCTGCTGTTTAAGGTCTGAGATGTTGTGGTCTCTGCAACATCATTACCTTCTCTTCCCTCGTCCTCACTCTAGTCATTTATTTGCTACATGTTAGACTTGGCATCTTTTGGCGTGTTTCCCCTGAGTTTTTGCTTTCTGCCCCCCCCGGTTTTCACTCTGTTTTTGCTGGCGTAGTGTTTCTGCGCACCTTTCACACTGCTGATCTGTGGTAAAGTGCAAATGCTCCTGTGGTAAGTATGTTATGGATTTCCATGATTTTCTTGTCAGCCCCTAGTAAAGTGCACTGAGTGTGCCAGGGTCTGGGAATCAAATGCTACGTGTGGGCCTGCAGCACAGATTGTGCCACCCACGTGAGTTGCCCGAAAAAGGGACCTCAGACCTGCCATTGCAGAGTCTGCATGCAGTTTGTAACTGTCATGTCGACTTGGCCCGTGCACACACTCATTGCACCATCAGGATTCAAGCAAGCCGGGCCGAAGACGGCTGTAATGCCGGAAACCGGTCCCAGGAAGCTTGTTTCCTTCCCAGTATAAGAATTGGCTTGGTAGTTTGGTCTGCCCTGTTCCCATGATGCACTGGGCCAGGGACAGACTAATTTGCATATAGCCAGGTTCTGAGCTGGGATGGTGCAGTGAGCTAAAAAACGGTGATGGATCAAGCCCTGATCTTTGGACTGGGTAGGAGTAGTCTGCTTAATTCAGATACTCTGTCCATCACCACCCCCTTTTCTGAATCATTTTTGTCCACCATAAGCGTGGAAGGGTATACTCAGATGTGAGTCCCTTGCTCATTGCACCATCAGGATTCAAGCAAGCCGGGCCGAAGACGGCTGTAATGCCAGAAACCGGTCCCCGGAAGCTTGTTTCCTTCCCAGTATAAGAATTGGCTTGGTAGTTTGGTCTGCCCTGTTCCCATGATGCACTGGGCCAGGGACAGACTAATTTGCATATAGCCAGGTTCTGAGCTGGGATGGTGCAGTGAGCTAAAAAACGGTGATGGATCAAGCCCTGATCTTTGGACTGGGTAGGAGTAGTCTGCTTAATTCAGATACTCTGTCCATCACCACCCCCTTTTCTGAACCGTGCACACACTGGCCAGCCCCTAACCTTCTCTTTTCTTACATGTCAGACACCCCTAAGATAGGCCCAAAGTACCCCTGTGGGCAGGGTGCAGTGTATGTGAAAGGTAGGACATGCCCTGTTGTGTGTGGCATGTCCTGATAGTGAATTACCGCCCATTTCGTTTTTCACTATTGCAAGGCTACCTGTTCTTATAGGCCAGAATGGGAAGGTTGATTATAACATCTTATAATCCTAAACTAACCGAGGGAACAAGGTAGAAATTCGAGTTTAGTATGTCTGAACTCAGAATGTTAAAATACATATTTTAGGGACGGTGATTTTTACATTCTGTGTTTGAAAACACCACTTTTAGAAAGTAGGTATTTTCTTGCTCGGTCATCCCGTGTGCCTATGCTGGAATGCGGATTGCCTGTCTGGGTTTTGGACAACAGATGGCTAGGAAGCAAGGGTGGCTCCTGATAGTCTAGGTAGGTCAGGAAAGGGCTGAATAGACCTGGGCTGCGATGGGGGAAGAGGGAGGTGATTTCCTTGCACCTCAAAGGGCCTGGTCTGCCTATGAATGCCGTCTCCACCCCCTGCCGGGAAATCACACCAGAGAAGGCATAACTGGTTCTGGCTGGGCACAGACACCATTATTATCACAACAGAGAACACCTGGGGGTCAAACATAAGGGGTGGATCATAAAGCCAAATGCAACACAAAAGACACCAGTGAGTGAGCTTCGAAAGTGAAATGCAGGCCAGGTTAAGGCTCAAGAGCAAATGGAGAAATAGTTCCCATCAGAAGCCACTCTGTACCGCCCTTATTCTCATCATCTGGGTTCTCCTTGCCCAGGAGACTGAACGGCCGGTCAGATGTTACCGTGGCCGATATGTGCGAGATAAGGGAAGTGAATGAAGTACAAAAAGTAAAGGTGGCTACTGTAGAGGCAGTGTTGTGGTAGGAAAAGTGTTAAGTGAAGGGAGAGAAACTAAAATTAGGTGATCGGGTGGACAAACAACATTTATTAGTGTCTCCCAATCCCTAAAGTTTAAAAAGCAAGTGTAAGTGCGGGTTCCAAATAATCACCGTACTATATGATGGTCAACATGTTTCTGCATTATTATGAACAAAGTTTCAAATGCATTCGTCAGGACCGAAACTATAAAACACTGCTGCTTAGATTTAGTGAAATTAAAACCAATATCACCTGATCTTCAGGTACAAACTCAACCGAATACCAAATCTTGTGGTTGAGAGGCTTCACCCCACCTGGCCACAGCGCAGGTATGAGGAGCACCGCTCTAATCCGTCGATGTCTCCAGGCAGTCAGCTGTACTGCTTGGGGGGGCAGACACCCTCTGCCTAGAGGTTCAAAGAATTTTTGGATACAAATACTGGGGCCCAGACCCCTGAATTTCAGAACTCATCTGGATCAAGAAGACTGCCAAAAAGAAGAGCCGGAGAAGCTGTAAAGAGGAACGACCGCTTTGCTGGGCTGACCTGCAGCAGCTGCTTCTGTCTTGGGCAGTGAAAGTCCTGGACTGGACTTTCTTCAACCTAATTTGTGAGTCTCTCCAAGGGCTTGAGGTAGAGCTTGCCCACTGTCACGAAGTCTCAGGAACCGCAAAGACTTCTAGCTCTTCTGCCCGCAGCACCGTGGACTGTGTGTTTTGTGCTGCCACAGAGGAAAAGTAACTCAACAACATCTACAATGCCGCTGCCGACTCCGTGTCCTGACGGCACCACAGAGAACACCACTGCAACACCGCACCGTGACCCTGGTCTCAATGACGACGCCTGCAGACGCCGCCAAGGAGCCACTGCTCGCACCACGGCCTGTGGGCACCGCACTCTGCACTGCCTTGCTTCATGCCGAAGCCTGGGCACCGCAGATAGCACTGCCGGAACGCTGCACTGCAACCCTGGTCTCACCGACGACGCCTGCTAACGCCTCCATTGAGCCGTTGCTCGCACTGCAACCTGTGGGCACCGCACTCCGCACTGCCCTGCTTCACAACAACCCCTTGGCCTCCCCGTTGAAGCAGCTCCATGCCAAAATTGACGCCCCTGCTTGCACCGTGGTTCGAAGGCACCGCTCGTAAAGTTACATGATGCACCGCCCTTATCCCGCACCAGAGCCTTGACCTACCGACGCCGGCAGCATCGACTCCCATTCGTCAGCCAACGACAGCGCTTCAGCAACAACAAAGCTGCTGCTTGCACCGTGACCTGCCAGCACCGCGACGAGCACCGCCTTCACCTCGCACCGTGACCCTGGTCTCACCGACGACGTCATCTGCCGCCGCCACCAAGCCGCTGCTCACACCACGACCTGAGGGCACCGCACGCCGCACCGCTGCACTTCGCACCGCAACACCTGACGCCTGCCGACACCAGCGCTCCTGATCCCAACAGAAAGGAGCACGACCTGCAACACGAGTGACTTCAAGGGCCTCAGCGCCCTGCATCGCTAACAGGTACTGTTTGCCTGTCTTCCCGACAACGTACCTGGTCCGCGACGCCACGACCAGCCTGAACTGTTTGGATTTGTTTGCTCATAATGCCGTGATAGCCCCGGACGGAGCTATCGACATCAAGGAACTGTTTTTAAAGCGTATTTTGATAACTGCAGATTTTTAAGTACTGTATTGTGGATTCTTATTGTTTTTGGTCTTGTATACAAAAATATTGGCTATTTTTCTAAACTGGTGTGGTGTCCTTTTGTAGTGCTTACACTGTATTACTGTCAGTTAGGTGCAAATACTTTACACACTGCCTCTAAGATAAGCCTGACTGCTCGTGCCAAACTACCGAGGGGGTGAGCAGGGGTTATTTTATGAGTGTAACTCCCTTATCCTGACTAGAAAGAAGGGTCCCTACTTGGACAAAGGTGCAAGCAATTGCCAACTAGAGACCCCCATTTCTAACACTCCCTGTTTACGATTTACGTGTAAACGTTTGGAGATACCAGGTGGTAGATTTACCGTTTCTGAATGGTATCTCCACCTATATTTACTCTTATTTTGAGCTAAATTCCTTTCAATGGGGAATTACTGTGTGAGCATGAAATTACTATGTGACACTCTACTATTTTCTCTTTTCCATGGGGTTTAACACACACATTTACCATCTGCTCTGAGCAAGTGGTAATGGGATGGGCGGGATTCTGTCTGGGGTGTGATTTGAGGGAGGTGAGTGGTTAGTAGGTTAGAGAAGGGAAGATTACTTCTGGCAGGGTGGAAAATTGAATGCTGTACCTTTGCCAGAGAAAAAAAAGTCAGGTGGAGCGAGGCACAAGGCGTTGATGCTGAAATAACCGGCAAGTAAAATAAGTTCTGGAGATTCCGTACCCTGGAACACCAGGTGCAGGAACGCCAGTCCAGTCATGGTCTGACAGAGAGGTATATTGCATGGGAGTTTTTCTCTACAAGACTTGCAATCAATGCCTAGATAAATAGCCACCTTTCTGTTGGTCACCCGGCATATTAAACTCAAAGAAGCCCCTCTAATTGAGCTGCTGTATATTTTCAACTGCCTATTGTTTCCAATTGAGTTTTTTAGGTCCCACTAGAGTCAGTGCATGCGCTGCTCTTGCGAGAAATGTAGTAGGTGGTTTAAAAGTGCTACCCAGGCCGGCCACCAGCTTGCTATTACTTGCACAAGCACGTGCGAAGTGCACAGCACTTTTTCCCGTCGCGCACGTGCGCACAACTCGCGCCACCACTCGCATTTTTTTTAAATTTCATTTTGCTGCTTTGCTGCGTTACTTTTACGGCCGCGCTGCCAATGCTTTGTTTTTTTCTGTGTGTGCGAACCAAGAAACTTGCTCTTGGAATGCACATACCTAGCATTTGAGACAGAGGGCGCTAAAGCGTTGTATTTCGAAAAACAAATAAGAAGCTTGCTCACTTTCTGCAGTCACAGAAATCCGTGTAATTTAAAACGTAATGTTTATCAAAATCTGCAAAAATTATTTGAAAACTATTCCAAAGGCAGTGTTTCCAAAGAGAACAGCGTTTTCATTCAATGACTCGGATCAGAAAGGCTCAAAAACATACCCTCATATATCATTCATGCGAACGTGAATCCCTATCCGCGTTATTATGATATAAAGTGATGGGCATTACATGGGCGGCACTGAATCCACGTACAGGCGGTAAATAATGGTTGATACTATCAGCAGGAAGCCAAAGTCCCCCCACCCTTAAAAAAAGCTGAAAGTGTGCCCCTGTTTCGGCAGCTGCCTTCTTCGCAATTAGCTGCCGACTGACAGGAAAATTTAAAGTAAATATCCTATGTTGAACCTTCCGGTGCGTAAAACAAGCAGCTGGTAAACCTGGGGCAGTATCGAGGCACCTTCACGCTATTGCTCCCGCCGTGCGTCATGGAATCTAGATGCATTATAACACGTGGCAATAAACACATCATATGAAAAATGTCCAAATTGTGCCTGCTAAATTGTGGCTGTCGCGCGTCTCCTCGTTCGCTTTCTTTCCTACCAACTTAAGTGTGCAGGGTCAGCTTTAGCGCTGGGGGCTCAAGGTGCGACCATGTTTGTTGGCGCCCCACCCCTCAGTGACCTTCTGCTACTTATTCACTCACTACATAACACTGCCCCTCATGTCTCCATAACCACCCTCTCTCACATACATTGCTTTTGTTTTATAGGGCCACTAATGTCAGAGTAGGGTGTCAGAGCACTTTACATCACATTACACAGAAACAATGAATTATATGAGTATGAATCTATATATAGGAAATGTTACATGAGACAAAGGACTACAAGGTGTAGGAGTCACATGTCATCCATACTGGCAGACTAAATTTTAAGAGTGCTTGGTCTGGGGAAGCATTAACTCGGAAATTAAAACATAACACCATGGTAGAGGGTTGACTTCACTATTAGAATAGACTTCTACCCAAATTAACCCCTTTTGCGACATTAGGATAATGAAAGACTGGGTAAGAAAACAATGTTCTAACCTATATCTTGCAGTCTGCAGGTTGCTCTTTGATAACAGTTAATAAGTCACTGTTCTAAGGGGCTCATTAGGATGGCGGACGGACCAGCGTCCGTCCGCCACCCCAGAGGAGGAGGGACCCTCCGCAGGGGCAGCGATGGTCCCTCCGTGCTAATTAGGATGTGACCGCCACCCTGGAGGTCACATCCTGTATTTTTAACATTGCGGCCGGTGCTGCTTGAAGCAGTACACGCCGCAATGTTTTCCTTTGCGTGCACGAAGCTGCAGGCACCGCGTGGTGCCTGCCGCTTCGTGCACGCAAAGGCAGGGGGGTACCATAGGTACCCCCCATGTGCACCCCCCACCCCCCCTTCACCCCTGGGGGCCCACAACAGGCCTCCAAAGAAAAGTCAGTATGCCTTTCCACGGCGGAAATGCCGCCATGTAAAGGCATAGGACCGCAGACATCCTAATACGGCTGGCGGTGTCTGATAGACACCGCCAGCCATGTTAGAGCATTTCCGCCGCGGTCGGAAGGCGACCGCGGCGGAAAAGTTGGCGGACGGAAAAAAGATCCCCCCCGTCATCCAAATCTGGTGGGGGGTCTTTTTTTAGTCCGCAGCGGGTAATCCGCATCCTCCGAGCCGGCGGTGGCTTCCGCCGTCCCGGAGGATGCGGATTAACCGCAATCCTAATGATCCCCTCAGTTAGGATTTTAACGTACAAAGTGCAAGTAACAAAAGGATGTCTGTGACAAAAGCAGTAACCCACTGAACTATTTACATGCACTTCTGTGATCTGTATGGTAGATGCCCTTGCAGAAAGCATATTAACCCTCTACGCTACCTTATGATGAGTTAAAACTTCCACTTGACAAAACTCTGATCTCTCTGCAGCAGACCCATTAATCACCAGAGTAATTTTGACATTTTTATTGTTTCCTGGAAATGGCTGGAGGCAAAGAAGCTGCAGCAGGTGCATTTACATCCAGAATATATTTGAAAACACTGTGCCCCCGAAGCCAGCACCCCGTGCCCTGACACTGGTCACACCGCACTAAAGCTGGCTGTGGAAGTTAAAGGCACGCTCGTGACAGAGGCCCTCCGCCACCCCTACCGCCCATGGTCAAATGTTGCAACGTGAAATAAGCCGAATTAGATCTAGATCATGAGGGTTTTAAAGTTCAACATGGTCAGTTGCATCAGTCTGGTGTCTCCTCTTCCCTAGGCTCTGCAGATTAAGTTCTTGTGCATGACTGGTATCAGGGCTTGGTCACTATGGGTCTCAGACTAGGTAACAATAACAAGCATTGCCATAGCCAATAGGTCTCGCCTTTGGGAACTAATAAGTGTTTCGTTATCCAGCACAATATCCTTGGTGCAACAACATGAAGTGTTGCATGGCTAAACACTTATAAGGTGTACTTCCTAGTGCCAGACTGTGGGTTTTATCAAATGAACGGCATTCGGGCCCACTGGTTGCTGATCATTTTGGTCGTCTACCTCCTCCTAGAAGGTAGCTTTGATAAATCTGGGGATGTAGTATATAAGGTACCTTTGGGTGCAATGAAAATTTGCCCCAGCTTTTTGGACCCCGCCCATCCCGCCACCGGCACTTTGGTTTCACAGAAGGGATCGCAGATGCTTGTGCAGCTTATTCTGTAATGCCAATCCTGTATCCACGCATTTTGCCCCTGAATGATGATAAGGGCCCTTCCCCCATTTGCATGGGAATGTGGACCCATGCAAATATGGCAATCCTTTGCCTTTGCTCATGTGTCATATTACAGACTCAGATGCAGAGTTGCTGTCAGGTGGTGCACAATCAGTGTGACTCCTGGGGGTACAGTGGCAGCTGCTACTTAACAGGGGTGGTGGGGCGAGGAGGATAAAATCCCCTACCTGCAGGGCGGTTGCTGCTTCTTGGCCCTCTTCGGTCATCCACTCAGAGTCTTAGAAGCAGGAAGCACACAGGGTCCCCTAGCCAATCATGATGCTGCTGTCACCACCTTGACAGTAACATTGTGATTGGTCTGAGCACAGTGGTTCGGCGCTCAGACTGGGTCTGGGAGCCTGAGCATGTTCTCCCATGCTGTTTAATACAGCCCAAGACTGCCGGCCAAACCATCATGCGCACTTAGAGAGCATCCACCACTCCTCCCCGTGTTCTGGCCAGCCCAGCTCCACCCTGCACCTAAGCCAGTATGGAAAATTAAAATGATAATAGCATTGCGTTATTATCATTTCATTTTTCCTTTTTGAACTGCTCACAAAGAAGTGGGGCGACGCTCCTCTGCCTTAGCGGACAGGCCTCCGCTGAGAGGGTGACTCTTAGGAGGGGAGCAAAGGGGTGCCTCATAGAACCCTAGGCATCCCCTGTAGGTGGGCTCAATCACTCAGTATACCTGTCTGCAGGGAGATCCATGCTACCCCCCTTTAAATGTGAGGCCAGGACTGGCGTCTCTGTGAAAACACCACTAGCAGCTTAAAACAGCCGGTCCGTCTTTCACTAACGCTCTATTCCCAGAGCAGGCACAACTTCGCAAGCAGTCGCTGTAAAAGGACGCAATGACCCAGTCTGAAATGGCGCACGCTATTAAAGGTGTGCCGCGGCACAGAATGGGACTGGGCGCCCAATTGTAAGAAGGCTGCTGCATTTAAGACTTTTTTAATTATTAAAATTCGCAAACATTAATTTATAATGCTTTATTTATTTATTTATTTATTTATGGATTTTGTAAAGCGCACGGCTACCCCCAATGGGGGTGTCCCGGCGCTAAAAACTGATTGGCAGAAGAGAGAGGAAGTAGACTACACAGATACAAAAAGCCAAGTCTTCAGGCGTCTGCGGAAAATCACTTCAGATGGGGCAAATCTAAGATCAATAGGTAGACTGTTCCAGTATTTGGCTGCAAGGACGGCAAAGGCTCTGCCACCCATTCTTGTGCGACGGAATCTAGGCACACACATGAGGCGCAGATTGTTGGAACGGAGATCCCTGACCGAGTAGGACAGCCTCAGTCTTTTTCTTAAATAGTCTGGGCCAGTTCCATTCAACGCTCGAAAGGCGAGAATGAGCGTTTTGAACTTAATTCGGTTAGCTATAGGCAACCAATGAAGCTCTTTGCGAAATGCTGAGATCGAATGTCTGTAAGGAATGTTACCAATCAATCTTGCGGCCGCGTTCTGCACCACCTGGAGACGTTCAATTTGGTACAGAGGGGCCCCTACATATAGACTGTTCGCGTAATCTAGGTGGGAAGTAATTAAGGCCTGGGTGACAGTTCTACGTGCATCCATAGGTAAAAAAGGAAAAATCTTCCTCATCATTTTTAATTTACCATAGCAAATCGACGTGACCTTATTGATTTGGGGGCTGCAAGATAGTGTATCATCGAATATGAACCCCAGGTTGCGGGCAGAGTGAACCGGGGTCGGAGGAGGGTTGAGAATTGTAGGCCACCATAAAGAAGGTGGAATGGTCATTTTTTGATTAAAAAACAAAACCTCCGTTTTATCGGTGTTTAGTTGCAGATGGTTAGTGGACATCCAGGAGCAGATTTCGCCAAGACAGTGGCGAAAACTGGAGAGGCTGGAGTCAGAGTGATCGCTGAAAGAGAATATAAGCTGAGTATCATCAGCATACGAGATCACTCTGACTCCGCAGGCCTCTACTACCTTGGCCAACGGGGCTAGGTAAACATTGAAGAACAGGGGGCTTAACGCTGAGCCCTGTGGGACTCCGCGAACCAGAGGTTTGCGTTCTGATTCAAAAGGTCTGAGAAGAACCCTCTGTGATCGTCCTTGGAGGAAGGAACCCAGCCATGATAAGGCAACGCCGCTCACTCCAATCTGTTTCATACGGTCAAGGAGGATTTTATGGGACACCGTATCGAAAGCGGCGGACAGGTCGAGGAGGACCAACATGGCCTCCTCGCCCTTGTCCACACACTCTCGCACAGTCTCTGACACTTCAAGCAGTGCGGTCTCAGTGCTGAAACCAGCACGGAAACCGGACTGGGAATCGTGCAGAAGAGAGTTTTAAACCTTTTATTGCTCCTTTTTTACTTTTTCAACTCTATTTTCTGTCCTATATCTTCTCTGTCTTCTTTCCTAACCTTTTCAAATTGTGCATCTTACTGTACCATCCCAGTAATTAATTTGAAAGTCAATTTGTGGAAAGGGCTATAGGAAGTCCATGAATACATTCAAAATACACGAAGAGGATAGGATGGAGGAAAGAGGAACCACTTTTATCATAACTATCACCACTTCCACGTAGGTAAAGCCATCTTGTTTTTTTTTTTATCCACGTTCCAGTCCCCTAATTGGCAGACTAATGAAGAGTATTCACATGACCCTTTGCCCGAAGGATGCTATCAGAGGAAACACAGGAGAGACTCATTCAGATCAGAGGAAATTACTGGGAGCTTCTGCTCCAGGTGACATAATGATTAATCAAGGGAACAGCATAAACGATCTACTACTGAACATGGCGGCCAGCCTGACCTACCCTAGCACAACCCCTTCCTTGTAGCTTCCGAGGCCAGAGATATTCATTTCTAGTAGTGGTAAATGATTTGTGTGGTGAATGGAATGGCAGCTGTTGCGTTTCTACACGTTTTAAAGAAAATATTTAGTGGTTTCCAAAGTGAGTGATGTTTGGCTTGCCGACCTCGCAAGCATGAAAGGCTAGGTTCGCCTTGCAGGGATTTTTACACCTGCTGTTCTCATCAGATGTCATTGGCCATCAATTAATTTATCGGGGCAGTTTACAGAGAAGGCATGGTTGAATCAATCAATCAGGAATGTAGGTGTTTACATCGCATGAATTTACCACGCATGCAATTACAACGCCTTTGTTACAACGATCGCGTTGTTACATTGCAGTACCATTACAATGCAAGTCGTTACTTGCTGTAGGGGGCGCACACTGGATTTAGGAATAGTAGAATTTACTATTCCAACCCCAGTGTGTGCAACAGTAGGGAAGGTGTTGGAATAGTAAATCATACTATTACTTAGTTTAGAGCGTCCCCTACAGCAAGTCGTTGTAACAACTTGCATTGTAATGGTACTGCGATGTAACAACGCAGTGGTTGTATAGCTCGGCTGCTTCACCCGTGGGGGTCTTAGGCGCTGTGGGGTTCTGCTAAGGGGTTCTGCTGACCGTTCTTAGTGGTTGAACATCCATCTCTTGAGGACCTTCCTGAACTGTTGGAGTGACGGAGCTGCTCTGAGGGGGATGAGGTTGTTCCAGGTCTTAGATGCCATGTGGGTGAGGGAGTGGTCTTTGCTGTTTGCCCGACGGATGCACTGGGTAACTTCTAGAGAAGGATCAGGAACGGAGTTCCCTGGTAGGTTGGTGGAAGTGCATTTGTTTGTTGAGGTTCGGTTGGTTTCTCTCCATACCTAACCTATGCAGCACAGGCAATTATGAGGAAATTGCCTAGATAATGGTTATTTAATCTGATATTGCATTGGAATAATAGGAGACTGTCAGGGCTTCTGTTGGAAGACAGAGGTATACTCCCAGCTTCAGGAAAGTTGAACTAGGCCTTATGTTACGTTCCAGTCACCACGTGCGGGTGGATTTGTGGCCTAGCAGCTTGGGATGATAATCTTGGAACAGGAGGAAACAGAATGGAATCTCAGTCCCAACTCAACATCTAATGATTTTGTTCCTTAAAAGCAAAATAAAACAAAAAACTAGGTGTAACTAGTTTGGTTCTTGTAAAGCACTCAAATGCTCTTGGGTCAGGTTTGCACTATAAAAAATTGCAAAGAAATGTGTGGATGAATTTATGGCCTAGTGCCTAGAGCTGATGAACTTGAAAATAGGAGTGTGTTAAATTTGAGTAGTTTGATTTTGCGTAGGAATGTAAAGTTATAGCAAATGTTATGGAATTGCATGTGTGGGAGGGTAGGGTCCTTCTAGCATTGTTACCCCCTCCCTTTTTCCCTGCTGTCAGTGCGTTCTTGACCTGGTCTGCTTAGATCCTTCTAATCAGGACGCTAGCAACTAAGTTCTCTCCCCTAAATTGGTTCTGGTAAGTACTTTGGTCACACACAAAAGAAACTGGAATAACTGGAAAAAGAGGAAAGGAAGAAGATGGATCCTGTTGAGGGAAAGAAGGTCCTTTCTCATATCTCTTGGGTAGCCAAACATATTGGATTAGATGCCTCACTCACTTTATCATCAACGCCTATCCACACCCTGGTAGTATGGTACCATCAGGGCAGACTCAACCAAAAATGGAATGGGAAGTCTTAGATTAAATCAAACTGGATAAGCAGGGATCCAGAAGAAAGGTATAGAGTTTAGAAATACCTACATGTATACCCAAAGGATTCCTTTATTCATAGGCTAACTGGGGTATGGGTATAAAAAAATTGTGTTTTTAATATATTTTTATTGAATATAATGATTCAATTACACCTCCTTTATTGGTGCCTTACTGTACTTTGGTACATCCACAATTGGCTACTGGTGTACCCTTGTACGTCCCTAGTATATGGTACTGAGTTACCCAGGGCATTGGTACCCAGGGTCTCCCATGAGCTGCAGCATGTATTGTGCCACCCATGGGAGACCACTTAAACTGTGACAAAAGGCCTGCCATTGCAGCCTGTGTGAGTTGGTGCTTGTACCTCTCACAACAGATATAAGTTTCCTTATATCTGATGTCACTGCACTTAAAACCTATTAGTCACTCCTATGGCAGGCTCTTCAGTCCTGAGGGCATGGTGCTTGGTTACAAGTGTAAGGGTGCCCCTGCATGAGCAGGACACCCCTACAAACCCCAGAGTCAATTCTCCAGGCTTTCTAAGTGCCGTCAGACATTTTAACGATTATGGTGGACATCAGTCATTACAAGATGTCTAATTATATAGTGACTGCACCAAATCTGGTCCTGTTTGGTATCAAACATGATAGAATCATAGCCCAACACTAATAACAGTTCTGGAAGTATGATTGCATGTACTGGGGGTTCCCTAGGGCACCACCCTGTACTTGTAGTAAAAGGCTTTCTGCTGCTCACCACAGACATGACTCTGCCCTCCTGCTGCTGAGCCAAGCTCGAGCAGGGGAAGGTAGAGCAATAGGTTCCCTGTTACAGGGAGGACTGACCACTCTCCAGACAGGACTTAGTGTATTGGGCTGGGGTGGGAGCACTTTGCAGCGCCACCAGACTGCTTTGAAGGGCACAGATGGTGCCCTCCTTGCATACACCAGTTTAAGCCAGTTCAGAAAATCTTGGTTCCTGCTCTTGCAGGAAACTGGACAAAGGACAGGGGAATACCCTTCCCTCTGTCCAGCTCCTACTCTAGGAGGAACCCCTGAGTCGTCTCAGCCCTTTGTGTAGGGTATTTAAGGGCTCCCCCATGGGCGGGTCCACAGATTCGTAGTGGGAGCAGACTCCACCCTGAAACTATGTCACTCTACAATTGTCTGGGCACTTGAACTTCATTGGACTTCGACTGGAACAGAGACTGCACCTAGGAAGACTCCTGCAGCTCCTGGTCTCACTGTTCATCAGGTCTTCTGCGTTGTCTGTGTCTGTTCTTCATCCAGGTTCTCCAAAAGACCTTTGAGGGATTTGGCGGCCTCCGGCTCTGTTCCACTTCCAAACACGCTAACCCCTTCCTTTTTACTGGCCTCCATGCTCCGCCCTGTCCGGACCCCCTCTTCCGGGGCCCCCTACCTACGCTCCCTGCCCAAGGCCGCCATGAACCTAGAGCCGCCCCTGATTGGGGTGCCACAGTCTCCCTCAGAAAGAGGGGACTAGAATATGGAAAGTGCCACCCATCACTTGCACTAGCCCCATATCAGCTCTGACAGAGACTATGGTGGTCCCTGAAGAAGCACTTGGGGAGGGTAAGTGGTAGTGCTGCAAAGAAATACAGTAGCCGTCACAATCGGCATCTTGAAGATCTCCACTTGGCCTTGAGGGAATAATGGTAAGGACGATCAAAAGGGGAGGGACAGGAGTATTGAGCCAAGGGCCCTGAACACGTTACCCTCGATGAGGTCTTTATCCGAATAATTGATCTGTATACCCGAGTATTTAAACGTGTTATGGCGCCATTCCAGCCTAGACTGCAGCAAGGCTCTTCTATTGGGCTCAGGGACTAGGTAAAGGGGGAACAGACAGAACTTATACCAATTTACCTTGAGGCCGACATGGTTTTGAATTGATTCAGTGTCTCTATCAGAGCAGGGAGTTCACTATTGACTTTGTGCAGATAGATAAGGGCATCATCTGCACATAAAGAGATTATGAGGCGTTCCCTGTGTGCCATGATTCCCCAGTTCTGCGCTCGCAAACATAGTCTACGGGCCAGTGGCTCAATGGCTAGGGCTAGTATCAGTGGGGAAAGAGGGCAGCCCTGCCTGGTGCCCCTTTGTATGTCAACAACCTGGTTTGGTCTATATGTACGAGGGTGCTGAGAATGAGGAGCAGTACCTTCCCCAATATCTTATAGTCCACATTTAGGAGGGATAGTTGCCTGAATCAGTGTACGTCAAGCGTATTCCATCCTGGTTTGGCACATTGCGGGCACTGTGTGCAAGAGGGAACCCATTGATGAAGCATGTCATCCAAGTGGTGAGTGAGTGTTCTCGTCTTTAAAAAGCAAATGCCCAGCTCTTTATAATTGAGTTACTTTGCACACATTGGTTTACATTCCAGTATTCGACCAATAGGTTACCTTTTGTGAGTATTATATGGTAAGAACCACTATCAGCACCTCAAGCAGGTGTCTGGGAAGGGCCCTCTCTTCTTTGCTCCGTTATAAACTTCCAGTAGTGTCTGGGAGAGGTGTGCACTGAAGGTGGCACAGTATTCTACTGGGAGGCCATCCTTACCCAGGGTTTTACTTTAGGCAATTTGAGTGATGACCACACGTATGTGTTCAATTTGAAGGGGGTTAATCCAGTTCTGCTCTTTGGGGCGGATTCAAGTGGAGGAGGGAAGCTCGTGAAGATACCCCTTGATCCTATCAATGGTGGGACTTTCTACGTCTGCATATAAGTAACAATAACACTTCTCAAAGGCGGCAATACTATTCAGTTGTGTGTTAACCACTGTGCCATCTTCCGACTTAATCCGCTCTTTCAGCGGACGCATTTGACAACCTCAGGTCAGCTATCCCAGTAGCTTGCCTAATCGATCTCCTTCAGATCATTGACAAATATTAAACTTTATTTTATAATTTAGTGCAACATAAGCTACAAAATTGCCAACATCCAGCCTCCTGTAGAAATGCACATTAAGACTGGAAATGTATTGGGACAGAACACAATCCACACATACTGACAAATAGAAGCATCTGTTCCTATCAATGATCTTGAATACATTCTGAATGTAAGGAATCTGCATCCAAAGTTATTTTTGAGAAAACATAAAGGCCCTGACACCTCAAAGACAAAGAGTGCATGTTGGATCAGAAGAAAAGCCAATTTCTGCCGAATTTAAATGACCACTGTACTGACAGCACTATACAGTCAAAACAACAACCACACCGACCCTACTTTTACGCAGCACTTTCTTCTAACACGCGCCTAATCCTAAATGTTACCCCAACCCAAACTCTACTTATAATCATACACCAAAAGTAACCTAATTATAAAATAACCCTGAATCTTACTTTAATGGTAAGCTTACCCCTAAGCAGCCACCTAAGTCTAACAGTGCTATTGTATTGTGTGAAAATATGTTGATTTAGTGCTGTGTGTGTAGTGGTAAGTGATGATGTAAGGGTGTTGATGGAAGAAGGAATTGAGGTAATGGTTTAGGTGTTCCTGTAGAGGTTTGTGGATGTAGGGGGGAGGCAGATGCAGTGGGGGGGTGGGGAGGGGGGTAGTAGACTGCAAGCCTTCCTACACCCATTCCCACAAACGTCAAAGGTCTTACCCATTCATTCTTAAACCTGCCACCCATTCATCCATTCTTCTATGCCTTCATGAATCAGTGCGTCCTTATGTTCATTCCCGGCCTCTGCCTCTCACAGTCGCCGTTCTATCAGTCCCTCCCCTTCGAGCAGCACAGAGCCCCAAGTTTGGCGGCTGTTCTCTCGATTAGATCTGGCAGGACCGGCTACCAAGGTGACCAGAATCACTCGGTCTGACATCCCGCGACCACCTTTTCTTGAACCTCTTTCACAGGCATGGGAGTGGTAGAACCCATACATTATATAACAACTAACGTCTGTATGTTGGCAAGAAACATTGATGGGTGGGTGGATGGATGGATGGGGGGGGGGGGTGAATGGATGGATGGATGGACGGTGGGTGAATGGATGGGTGGGTGGGCGGGTTAATGGATGGAAAGATGGATAGATGTATAAAAGAACGAATAGAGGATTGAATTCCACGGTTATGGAACAAACTGTCTTTTTTAATGATGCAAAGCTCGTTCTTGGAGGCAACTACATAGCAAGAAGGCATGCAGAGCTGAACGTGCCCTATGGTGAAAAATCTCTGCAGTGCCTTTTCATATCTCGCCCAGAAGTGAACACAGCGTCAATTCGCGTCAGATGCTGCCCGCCACACCCCCATTTCGCCTCTACAGTAGATGAAACAACAGAGGTAGGGTGGGCGGGGCTTAAAGTTTCCGGTGATGGGGATGCAGGGATGATGAAGCCCCGCCCCCGCTGGGATGGGCTCCGGCGGTCTCCTCTCTTGGAACTTTTGCAGCAAGCTCTGGAGTGGGCACTGCTCTGCCTTCCTGGCGCTCGGCTCCATAGCTGCAGGTTGTTCACCCGGCTGGTACCTCTCCGCAGCTTGCCTGCCTCCTCCGATGGCAACACGCGGCTACCACTAAGCAGGGAGCGGCGACCACACTCTGGGATCAGCACCCAGCGGCCCGGACAGCTCTGCAGCAGGGGCGCGAGACCCGGGCAACGCCGCCCACAGGCTGCACGCACGGACCTTAAGGTGGGTGCACGCGGGATGGATGGGGCGGGCGACACTGGAGAGAGTGCCAGGGAGCCCCGTGCGAAGTGCCAGTGTGCTGTGCATGTTGAACTGGACAACTCGAAGGGATTAGCAGAGCAGACGAACTGCAATAGGGTTATTTGTCATAATAAGGTGGACTGGTTCTCGAAAATCACAGCAGGTGCCAACGCTCGGGTGCATACTTTCTGCCCCTGCCATGTGGCAAGAGAGTGGTCAGGACTGCATGTGCCACCTTCAGCCCCTGGCGGTATCTTACGTTATCTGCTTCACGAGCGCTCGAACACCCCCCCCCCCTCCTCCTCCCAGGCGTATGAGTTCCCACCAGAGTGTCGGACGAAACAGGTGCACCTCTACACCCCCCCCCCCCCCACCCCCAACGTGTCCCCGCGTGTGTGTGTGGGGGGCGGGGGGTTTAAAGTGCTGAAAGAAGATTTTTGTTTAACGAGGGGAGGCGGCATTCTTGCATTTAGTAAAGTGGTGCATCCTTTATGTATGCCTAGGCACTCGAACCTTTACGTCTTAGTCAAAGTAAATCCTCTCAGGCGATTTGAAAACATCGCCTCCCTGTCCCGGGAGCCATGTGCGCTCCCCACAACCCCAAACACTGCCTCTGAGGACGACTGCCATCCATTCGCACGTGCACTCACTATCGGTGGGCATTCTCAGCCTATACCAGTGGGGAAAACAGCCCCGACATTATTTTAGCTCGACTTAAAAAATGATTGACATCCTGGGGCATGCATACGCTGCACGGGGGGAGGGGGGGGGGGCACCAGTCACCAGGGTGCCATAGCCCCCCTCGAGTCGATCGAAGCTCTCTCCTTCCGTGCCTCCCACGAACATGTAACACGTTCGCGCTTCTTTTCCACAGAGACTGAATAGCCGAGGGGAGGCTGGGCTGCGACACCCCCAGCCCGCACCGCGGTCCGTCTTAAGAGAGGGGCACTGTGCAGGGCTTCTTTAACCACGTGCTGGCGGCCCCTAATTGTCACGTAGAAGAGAGCCCACATGCACGGTTCGGCACCCCCCTCCCAATCCATTTAGTCGCGTTTTGGGATTAGTTAGGAGTTTTTGCATAGCGCTCCGTGTCTAACGGGCCACTTCTAGGTGCTGTCTCTTGCACTTTAATTTTAGGGACGCAGGAGATGGGATAATCCAGTCTACGTCACTTCTCAGAAGCCGTGATCTCTACTCCTCTATGTTATGCAACTAGGGTGGAGTAGAGTGGAAACTGCGGTGGGCTTCCGCCACTCCATAATTTACTCCTGCATATTACACCGTTCTTCTGCCGTTTGCGAATGTCTCTGACACTTGCAGCCTGCCCGACTGGGGACCAACCCGGGGAGCTACATACAATGTGGCGATTGGGGGGGGATGGGGGTGGGGGGAGTTGCGTTCAGAGGCGTGAGTGGAGCTTCTGCCAGCAATGGTGTAATCCATGTACGCGTGAAAAAAAAACCAGAAGAAGCGACGCACCACTTGCAAAAATGTAGACGCATTTAGAATGTGTTTAAAAAAAACGTTCATCAGCCACTGGATTAGCTGTTTGTACCCGCGGCTGCTGTCGATATTTTTAAGTCTTAAGCTACTGTTGTTTATTCTGTAACTCGTCGGAACCCGCTGTCTATACACACACACACTCACGGCGAGCTTCGGGCTGCGCGCGCGTCTGTTTCTAGCTCTACCCCCTCGCGGGGCAGGTATTAGCCACTGTGTGCGCGTGGTTAGAACTCATCACGTGTCGCCCCCACTGACTTCCGCTGTGGTAACTTTATTTTGTGAGGGGCGGGGGGGGGGGGGGGGAAGGGGGGGGTCTGTCATTTGCAGAGACGCTGTGAAGTGATGTTATGGCCAGGTGAGTTTAGTTTTTGAACCACTGCCCACACCCCTCTCACATTGCTCTGCACAGGGACAAGTGCCCACAGGGAGCTTTACAGAATGATACGTCATACCGATGAAGGTGCGCCTGCCTTCAGATGTTATGCTCACATATTGTAGCACACGTTCAAAAAGACTCGCTTGTTAAAAGACCTGCTTTGCAGACTTTGCCCAGCTCACGCCTCTAAGCTGTCTCACCAGCAAGCAGGGAACAAGCATTTAAAATACACGTCAAGCCTCGTTTTCACGATGATTGCCCGCCAATCCCTCCAGCCCGTCAGATATTAGGAGGCTGGCTTTGTTTTTTAGGTTAATAAATTCTGCTAACCCGCAAGCCTGGAGTTATTGGTTGCGCCTTATCCTCCAAACAGGGAGTGGGAGAGGCATAGGATTCAATGGATGACCTGTCTTGTACAGCACACACTGATAAGTGAACGCTGTATAATGGCCAGAAACCTTGATCCCCAAAGCCAGGGGCTTGAAATGATTTTCAGAGGATCACACCGTTTGGTTACCTGAAGCAGCAGGGATTACCAATTCAGCAGCCTGACTAAATGCGGGTGGGAACAGAAAATCTGCATTGCCAACTGATGGATATGCTGTTCACACCTCCTGCAACTTTTCTGCACCTCACGTTGGATGTACCACTAGCAGAAACCCCGAAGGCCACCGTCCAGTGACGTGATGCCACCAAAATAAAAACAGATCCGTCAGCTGATCAATAGTGACTACTATAAGGCTCAACATGTGGGCACTGACAATTAATTATGTGACTCAGTGGAAGTGACACTTTGGAAGTACAGATCCAGTGGCCATATTTTCTGGTGGAGGTGCTAACAGGAACAAAGAACATTGCTGAGAATTCTATTTTGAGGGTTTTCTGACTGATGCAGACACTTCGATTAAAAGGCTTCCACTGTTTTGGCAACTAATCCTCCCGCCCGCCCCCCCCCCCCCCCCATTTACTCAATTTCCTTGATGGAAGCGGTAACACTGCCACTTAAAACTACCCATCAAATGCTAAATTAAGGCCTTGGTTTCAAAATCTGCAGTCTTCCCCCATCCCTTTTGTAATGTAACCAATTGAAATAGGAGAGAGGGGCACAGGACGCATACTTTTGGAACAAAAGCTCTTAATAGCACCACCCACACACAAAGTTATGTGTCCTAATTCTGTTGTGTTCATTTGAGTGTAGATTTACTGCTCACACAAGTTGTGGAATTGCAAGCACTAGAGAGGGCTTCTGTCAATGACAGTGCAAGATTTTCAGACACTTCTCCAGTGTGCACTAGTGCTACTAGTGCGATTGTGAAGGTAAGTCAGGCTCAATGCTCCTTCTGTCCTTGGCCTCTCTGCTAAGTCTCCTGGTCAGTGGGGTGGGTGTATTATTGCAGACTGTGGAGGCCTTGGGTTAGTCCAAGTGCTTTCATATAGCTCACCAGACAAAGCACCAATAGCTGACACATTGAGACCAGCATCTCCATCTTTTAAGTGTCTTCTGTGATATAACCTCGTGCAAGCTCTTGAAGCCTAGCCTGCTCTAGCACGACTACACATTAGTCCAGCACAGGGATGTCAGGCTTGGACAGCCAAAGGTAGTCATTTCTATCCTTTGGATATTTAATGCAGCTGCTGCTGTATATCTTTTCAGCCTTAATATTTTAAGAACTTAATTGTTTCTTTAGTTACATCTTCCTAGTTTTACTAGCTGGTTAGTTGCATCCATTATCAATCATTGTGGTTTTTTTTTAACATACCTCTTATTCATTATTTCTAGGCAGGTCATTTAAACTGAAAGTTCAAAAGTATCAGACTTCGTAATTTGTCACTTCCTGTGATATCAAACAGCATTTGGTGTCACTTTTGAGACCTATATGAGTTTGGTCAAAAGGAGCAGCGGCCCGTGCAGGTAAGAGCGGTGGAGCGGCGGGGTCGGGTAGTGGGTGAATTCGACAGACGACCATGAGGGAAAATTAAATAAATAATTAATTTTCCCTCGTCGTCATCTGTCGAAACCCCCCCCCCCCCCCGCCCCCCGGCTCGGTCCTACCACCCCATCGCCCTTACCTGTAGGGCCCTCAGCTGGTCAAAAGACATCATTGTGCAAAGAATTTCTAAATTGAATGAAGGGCCATGCCATGTGGTCAATTTATAAAAGACGTAGGTACAGGGGCTTAAGTTTTTCCTACAGGCGTGTCACCAGTGCTGTTGAATGCCAAGGGTGCCTCGCCGTGATTTTAGTACATACCTCCTTTTTCAACCACCATACATTTAATTTTTTACATCTTTCTAGTTCCTTTTCATCCCTGATATATATATTTGTCACTGTGTCCCTAGATTTCTCTTCCTCTGTTTTTGTCACTTGTCTGCCTTTTTCCTGCTTGCTCTGGGTCAAAGACTAGTAAGGACAAGTAAGTGCCAGACCCCAAAATAAGTGCCAGCGCCTTCCACCTGCACACACTTACATCATTACTGAACGCTTGAGTGTCTCAGTGGGGAACACGGATGAGTTGTAACTGTTTGTAACACAATGTTGTCAAAATGGAGAAGCTCTTGTTTAATGTTTGTTGACTTTATTTGCCTGAAGGGCTTCCAGTTTTGAGGAACTATTCCTCAAAAGAAACGTGTAGAGGAAAACAAAATATCACAAAGTGTTGAAACAGCCCCCCACCCCCACTCTCGTCTTCATCCCTCCCTTGAATTCAGGGAATTGTAGAGTTTGGGCTTCAAATAGCCGATTGTTACCAAGAATTAGGATTTTTCAACAAGCCTATCTTTGTTTTAAAGTCATGATCTCGCGTGCAGCCGATTCTCCCACAGACGCCCACACTACAGCGAGAACGGGAGGCGAATTTCCGCAAATGTGACAATAAAAACAAGAAATTTGCAAAGAGTGGGTTGAAAGCATTTCTTTTTATATATATGGTTCTCCATGTCGTGATTCAAGAGATTTAATTGGTTGACCTGAGTCTTTTGAGTCTTATGTACTGCAGAATACACACTTGTCCCAAAGAAATTACAGTTTTGTCTAAAAGGCCAGTAAATGGTCATGTGGAAAACTCTCTAAAATCAGTTGTTCCAGTTTATGGAGAAATACCAAGTTTAATGCAGGATTTTTAATTTAAAGAGCTACATTTCAAATAAGTGGAGCAAGTAGTGTGTTCTGCTTGGGTGCCATGCTTGAGGATATATTGGTCGCCCCATCACCACAGCAGCCAGTGCATCTGTGAAGAGCTGTAGCCACTTGGGTTGTGGTACCCCTCAGGCATGGCCAGTGGAAGGATGTGATTTTGTGACTGTAGTGCTTTCTGCATAATTATGGATTTGCTGCATTTGCCACACAATCCATCGCCTGCTGCATAATCCGCAGATTTTAACCCCAAAATTGTTTTTCTAACTCAAATGAATCAAAAGTTACTAAAAACACAATGACGCGTGTTGCCACATAGTAGAAGGCCCTTTGCAAAGGTTCTCTATGCACCTTTCTGTTGCTTACTGCTGTAGTTGTGTGTCAACCTAGTACTAATGATGTGAACCTTTGCGGAAATAGCGTTAACATGTGTAAAAAGGACTAAGGTGGCAATACTATCACAAAATGTCCCGCATTATGCCACATATTTTGACTTTTCTTGCCACATACTATAGACATCCCTGCCACATGATTTGGTCCTCCCTGTCCCATATTTCCAGAGTCCCCGCCTTTGGCCTAAGCTCTACTGGTTTTCACCTCGACCTTCATGATGTACCATATCACGGTTTCCCATAGAGAGTAAAATCTCTTTCATTACCACCATTGCTTCATTCAAATCCTGGAAGTATTTACATTAAGCTTGTGTTTCTTGAGAGTATCCTAAGGAAAAAATATTTTAACCTTTTTTTGCGCATACATTTTTTTACTCGTCATAAATCTGGAGCCTCCAGTGACGACTGGATGTACCAATGGTCAAATTTGTGCTGAAACTTTGGCCGCTGGCTACGAAGCAGGCGTTGGCTGTGTTGGATATATTTATATTGTTCTTTGCTGATTCCGCTTGTGCTACACAATCAGGCGCTTTGTAACATATGGGAAGAAACCGTACAAAGCTAATAAAATTGTAGCGTAAACATGGTTGGACTTATATTACATTCTATGCTTCTTATCTCAGAAGGCTCCAAATACTGTTTAAGCGGATACCCAATGATGAAGCATGTCACCTTTGGTGGGCGAGGGAACTTGTCCTTTAAAGGGAGCACCCCACATCATTTAGGTACACCAACACTCATTGTTTCTCTTCTCTCTATTAGATCCAGGTGTTTTATTTGTGATTTTTATTTTTATTTTGAAAGTTATTAATAAGAGGATACTCTGTCATGAATAATTGGTAGAGTTTAGGACTATAGAGTGTATTTTGTAGGATGAGATTGAGTGCCTCTCGTGTGTGTGGTTTATAGGAGGGCACCAACGTGTTGTAGCAAAACTTGTTGATATACATACTCAGTGATTGAAGAAGAGAGATAGACTTTTTTGTGTCTACTGTCATCTTCAGGCAGTTGGCTAAGCAGCTAACATGATGCTTGTGCTGTGAGGGTGTAAGTTTGTATTTTGGGCTAACTGGGTAAAGTGGAATGGTTGTCAATAACAAAAAATGAGGGGTTTGCGAAATTCACAAAATTTCCATTTTTAGTAATCCATTAGAATTCAGAAAAATGACTCAAAGTTAGACAAAATGTAAACTTGGTATTTAGTGCCATATTTGAATGTGAAAGGTGCATATTTTTTATGCAACTACCCATGCTGCACTAAAAAATCACAACAAACACAAATGCTGCCTACAACAGCCACTAGTGTTATGATCGTTCGTGTTTTCCTCTGCTCCCACTATAGAAATTTTACCCAAATGGGCTGATTACACAATGTGGCATAATGGACTAATATTGTGATCTTTGCCTAACAAAAATAACCCACAATTGGATAAGATTATGCTGACGCAACAAAAATGTATCTACACCAAGCAAGAATATTGTGTTCTAAAAATCATTTGCAAAAACATTATCCATTGGTCGTAGATTGCCCGTTATTAATTTCAAACAGGGCACTATTTTGATAAAGGCATTCGGGGACACAATATTTCTCTTAGATGATATTTTGTTTTTCAGATTCTGGTGCCATGCTTTGTTATATGTAGTGCATTAAAAGGAGATCCCATTGTGTTGCATCAATTTTGTGGCTGTGCCTACACCTCTGGTGAGGGGCAGGAGTGCAGGATGGGCTGGGTTGGACAAGTGTAAAGTACCATTATCCCATGCATGTGTGAGTCATCTGTTCTGGGAACAACCAGGCTTATGGCACCCTCATGAATTCTAGGTGGCCACACTTGATCCTTAACCATTCCCGGTTGTGATTTCCAAAGAAGCAGGTACCACCAGTTTTGATGAAGGGAGGGATCATGAGGAGGAAACTCTGCCTGGAAAAGAGCATCCTTCTTTGAGTCCTCTGCGTGCACCATTAAGTAAATAAAATAGGAAGTTCTGTTTTCCGGGCACATTGCACTTTAAAGGTTCTGATCAATTGGGGATGTTGGATATTGGGTTTTATTCATAAATTGTGTATAGGGTCACATTTTTTAAATCATGTTTTAATGTATTACTGTTTTTATGTACTTGTAACCGTTGTAACTTTTATGGTTGTCCGATGTGAAACCGAATAAAGTTTATTTGAATTGAATTTGAGTCCTCTGCCATAATTTTGTTTGGTGGAAGGTGTGTATGATGTTGTGGATTGCATGGCAGGAGAAGCATAGATCCTTAAACAAGCAGCATAGTGTTGTAGGCAATCAGTGGATGGTTTGCAAGGGCACAGAGAGATGTGGTCTGTTATGCACAGAGGCAAGAGTTGTCTGGTGTCTTTATTCTGAATCCTCTGCAGACTTCAGAGTAGATAGAGAGAAGCTCCCTAGGCAAAGTCTGTTGCTCTAATTTAGGCATGCCAAAAAATGAATACAATCTTATTTTGAGCACTGTGAGGGAAGCATAGATAAGGGAAGGTGTGGAGCAAGGTTTGCATGATGTAGATGCCTCATTAAGTCACTTGATTTACTTGTGGCACCAGTGCTGATTTAGAGTCTACTGGCATTCCTAGAGTGGGGGTCCAGAGTCCTCAGAACAAATACCAGTGGGGTGATGCTTAACCTATTTTTCCAATGTGAGACACACTGTTTTTAAGAACCAAGTTTGAGGTGGTTGAGTAGCATTCACTTCTTGGAGGCATTGGCCTAGGGAACTGATGTCAAGGTATGAGATGTTTGCAATCTTTAGGAACATCTGGGTGTCATCAGTTTAATTTAGCAGTTTAGGTTGAACACTTTGAGGATTTGAGGATTTTTGAACAGAGGCCCAAGTTTCTATTAAAGAGTGGAGCAGAAGTATTGGAACCATGTGGGTGCTGGTATGGGAGTGTAAAGGAGCTGAGGTAAAAGGTTGAGAGTGAATGATATAGAGCGAAGGAGAGCCAGTCCACTACGTTACCATGAATACTGAGGTTGCTCAGTCTCTACAGTAGTGTAAGATGATGCAATTTGCCCACAGCAGAGCCGAGACCCACTAAATTAGTGCAGCACCTACGTTTATATATATATATTTTTTTGTCCTCATTTCACTTTAACCACATTGCTGCTGTGGTTATTTTTCTCCTGTGCTGGATATTGCCATTTCCCATTGTTCATGACGAGCTGGGCTCGTCATCAGTGTTTGAGGAGGCTACACCATGACGAGCCCAGCTCGTCATCAGCCTCGAAGGGGTTAAGCATCTGCAAATTCGCATTTGGAAGTCCACCTTCCAACTGGGCGCCCTGGGTCTATGCTCTTGCATTCGCTTTTCGGGCCTACCAGGCCAGCTTCATTTGTTCGAGGCTTGGTGTAATCATTGGACCATATACACTTAGACTAACCTCATTTCAGTACCCCAAGTGATTAATGGCCCCCAGATGTTCCCCTCCTCTTGGTCCAATCTCGCCATACACAACACAGCCCTTAACCAAGTCTCATATTGCGGTGGCTCAGGGTCTTTCCACAGCCTGCAGATCTCTCTACGGGCTACTAATATCAAACACAAGAATAAACCAATCGACTTATTAGATAATTGGTATGTAGGATTATTCTCGATACCAAATATAACTAGTGTCGGGTTGAGATTGAACGTGACTTTAAAAACACCCTCCAACGCCCTCCTCACATTTCCCCAAAAGGTTCTTAGAAAAATACAGTCAAAAAACATATGTATATCATCAGCCTCTACCAAACCGCATCTAGAACATTTAGGAGCTAATGTTGATGCAAATCTAGCAATTTTTTGGGGGGTATAGTACAATCTATTTACCACAAAGAAATTATTTTTCTTTAAAGAAGCTGATTTAACATATTTGTATAAATTATAAAGAGAGGGATAAAACAGATCAACAGAGATGTTTTCCAGCGATGAAGCACTCCATACCTTATGAGAGGGAGGAAGAGTTATATCCTCTGCCTCAACTACTGCTCTATACCAAATCCCTACTTCCTTTTTTTGAGGGTTTACATTTTGGAGGATATTCTCGATTTCCCAATTTCCACCAATAAGATCTCTCTCAGCAGTGAACCAAGAACATATTTGCAGGTATTTAAAGCGGGAGAGAGAACCCCCTGTTTTAGCATTTAACACTTCCCATGGATGGACACCGTTCTGTGATATTAACTCTGACCAATTGTCAATTCCTGCTCTCTTAATAGGGATGGCCAAGGTGTTATCTAGACAAGCAGGAAGTCCTGGGGAGTCCCAGATTGGGGCAAAATCGGAATATAATCTTATTCCCCACTTTGTTTTCAAACTTTGCCACACCCTGAGAGCGGACCTCATTACTTTTAATCGTACCTTTTTTAAAAATCTGGGAGCACCAAACTTATACAAAAATCCAGTACTACCTCCCTCGAAGTGAACCATAGCATCCAGAACCAGTCCCCAATTGGAGCTGGGGGGGAAGAGAGTAAGCAACAAATGTTTAAAAAAAAAAAAAAAGAGTATAAAGAGATATCGGGGAGGGCGAGGCCACCCTTAATCAACCTCCGTTTTAGCTTCTTCCAAGACAGCCTGGAGTTTTTATTGGCCCATATGAAGCTCCCTAATTTACTTTGAATGTTTCCCAGTAACTTCCCAGGGAAATCGAGTGGTATAGCCCCAAACAAATATATCAACTTTGGCAGAATAACCATTTTAACCAAGTTTACTCGCCCGTAGATTGTAAGAGGGAGATTCTGCCATTTCATGAAAAGATGGTCGATTTCTTTAGAAATTTTCTTCAAATTAATAGTGGGGATCTCCTCTATATTATGGGTTATAATAATCCCTAAATACCTAAACTCCCCACAGTGTCTCCCAACATAGTCTTCAACTCCATAACCTCGGTTTTAGATGTGTTAACCAGGTATCCTGAGAGGAGACCAAACTCTTCCAAGGTATTTTCTACCCTGGGAAACACCTCTACTGGGTTGCTGGTATACACCAGCAGGTCATCTGTGTAAAGGGCTAACTTACACTTCTGGGACCAGTCTGGGAGGTGGATATAGGTACAGGTGATGATTGGAGGGGTGGAACTAGCTTTAGTGTCCTACTAAGGCCCTAATGTTGACGACCCGGCTTGTTTACTTAAAATGCAGGCCTTATTGGCTCAAGTCACCCTGCTAATTATAATCGCTGGAGATGTTAATATCCTTCTTAACCCCTCCAAACATAGGTCTAACCTTAGTCGCTCTGTTACAGCTCAACGCATGCGCCGGACAATGATTAACATGATGCATGAACTCGGATTGGTTGATCTATGGAACATAAAGAAGGAGGGTCAACCGGGTTTTACTTTTTTTAGTAAAAAATATGGCCATTCTTCCAGACTGGACTATATCCTTTCAGATAGGGCATGTCTGGATCGTTTGGTTGATATCTCTATCCTTCCAGTCATATTGTCCCATCATGCTCCAATAACCTTTCTCTATCGTAAGGCGAAATCTACTGTTGCTCCTAGGTGGACATTAAAAAGGGCGATGCTGGCCAACGAAGATTTAATAACAGTTATTAGATCTTCGACTGTGGAGTACTTCGCTGAGAATCAGGGCTCAACATCATTGGAATATGTCTGGGACGTATTTAAGGCCCACACTCATGGGGTACTCCACAGTTGGATAAGCTCCAAAAATAGGGTAGAAAGGTTGGAACTAAAAAGATTGGAGGAGGAGATTTCTAGATTGGAAAGGGTTAGAACCAACTGTCCCCTAGATAATTTATCTCAAGTTCTTAAAGACTTGGAAGATCTTCGCTTTTCATATAGGGATAAGTTGGATCAGAAGCGCCTACGTTTATATTGGCTGTGATCTTCAGATCATTCCAGATGATGATCAAGTGAAGATCAGTCCTTCTGCCTGGGAAATGTCCTAGTAAATGGCCAATGAGAATGAGCTTTCCTTTAAAAAATGCCATTATGTGGATGGGGGCTGATCCTTTGTTGAGGTTACAGAGGAAGGACCATGAGAGATTTGTCTGAGGCTGGAGGAGTTTGTCAGATCAATCGTTTGTTTCTTTGGGATCATCTTGACATAGGAGGTCTTGAGACCATGAGGATACTGCACAATGTCAAGTTGTATTAGAACATTGGAATGTTGGGAGCTCCATTGAAAACAATGGAGTGCTCTGGGCGTATAATGGCTGGTATAAGCCTGGAGCTCCAACATTCCAATGTTTCTTTGTTCACAGCTCTGGCTGTGAACAAAGGCTTCAGGGAGCCTGAGGGGATTCCAATCCCTTCACGCTTCCAAAAGGCTTTGTTTTTTTGTTAGAACATTCTGTCCTCTAGTGACAGAATGTTCTAATAGCCTTATAGCCCTTCGTTGATGGGCTATACCGCTATTAAAGTCCCTCTCCCTTGTTAAAGGCCCTCGCCTTCGGCTTGGGGCCTTTAACGCTGGAGAGGGCCTTTAAGAGCCGGTATAGCCCTCTACGGCGGGCTATAAGGCTATATTGTGGAAGACAAAGAATCTGCAACAGAACAGACATCATGATAAGCTGTTGCTGCTTGAGGCAAAAAAAGAACTGACCCTCACCCCTTTGAAGAAGGAACACAGTACAGACATTACTGTTTAAAGCATGGTGGATGAATCCATAGCCATTGTTAACACATATGTCAACAATCATGGTTTTAGGTGTGTTGGTTGGGGGCCCCTAAAATGGCAGGTAAAAGGAGATCTGACAGGTCCATCGGCATGGGCAGTGGAGATGTCCGCAGATTTGTACAGTAACCATTTTCAGATCTCGCCTACAGACAGCATTTAGCTGTTTCTTGTAGAAGACCTATTCAGCACAAAAAAAAGTAAAACACACAGCTGCACTTTTGCCGGACCAGCCCCAAAACTTTGGAATGCCCTACCACCCTCAACAAGAGCAATTACCTCCATTAGGCTTTTCAAGAAGGAAGTTAAAGCCTTATTACTAGAAAAACATGACTCATAAGCAAACTTTTATAACTGTAATTCACACTGGTGCATTTGGTTCCTTATTATTTGTATGCCATGGTCTCCCATTTCTATGTATATTGTATCTTAAATGTTTGCTGATTACTGTAAAGCAACTCTCTACAACTCTTTGTACAGTGCTCTGATACCTTGATGGTCATTGTTCGCGCTATATAAAACGCTATAAATAGATAAATAAACAATACCAATATGAACAGTGAGCTTTGGGCCTATTGCTCACCATTGGTTGGCTCTCTTGTCAATCTCATTTACTTGCTTCTTATTCAACGGCCTTCCGTGTTTGTATTTATCCCCTTCCCTGTAGTACAGCTTCTTTACCATCCTTTTGACTGGATGACTTGTAAGCTTCCACTACTCTGATTTTGATGAATCACATTTTTCTTATTTCATTTAGCGGTCAACCTGCTGCTTTCATGTGTTTTATGTTTCTCTTCCTCTAGCTTCTCTATTGCTTTCCCTACCGGTTCATGGCTGGCATTCTCTTTTTTTCTTTTTTTTTTAGGCTGTTCCACTTCAAGCTTTTCCGCTGCTTCCCAAACTGCACTGCCCATTGTTATCCCTCTGTTGACTTCTCCACCACCCTCTACTCCATTGCTTCTCCACCGTATCCAGCACATTTTTCTTTTTTGCTTTTTGGTACTCCGCACCGGATTGAGATTGTTGTGGAACATGAATTGTTTCTTCATTGTACAGGACTTCTGTATCAGGAAGGCCTTCTCGCTACCATTACTGGGTGGGAGAATTTTGGGGCTTGCAGAAGGTTCCTCCAGGTTAATACCAGAATCAGGGTAGGCTTCTCCCCTTAGCGCAATGGTGATTACTGGATCATAGACTTTCTTATTTGAGAGTTAGGATATCAATAATATCTTTCTTTTTATGGTCTCTGAAGTCCCTCTGTCATAAGGATCCTGGTTTAGTTCCATTAAGACCATCTCTGACCTCTACCTCGTGCTTTATGTACCTTCTGGGAAGAATCGTTGTTTATCCTTTTCATCTGTGGACTATTTGTAAGGGTGTGCGGAACTCACGGAGTTTCACTCCTCCGGAACTCAACAGAGTTACATAAAAACTCCACGAGATTAAGTGGAGTTCCGCAAGTGGGCGAATAGGCACGTCACACTGATTTTTATCTCCAGGAGCTTGTTCTGCACTTCAAAATCAGTGCAAACATCACTACATGGTGCGCCAGCGGGTGCTGCTTCTTTTCTGCCGCTTCAGTGGATTTTCTACTTAAGTGGCAGCTTTCTCACTGCCAATGGTTGGGGCTGCTCGTGACCCCCTGTTGCCATCCTCGCGCCTGAAATTCATGCTAGCGGACGTCAATCCTCGCTCGCACTACCACACAATAAAAAAAGTCTGCAATGTGGCAGTTGGTGGCATTTTGCTGCAACTCCATATTACAAGCGTAACACAGAGTCGGCAAAACTCTGTGAACTTCGCAAGCGGAGCGGAATTTATCGTCCACCCCTTATATTTGGTGGTAGTCTCTCACAGAAATCTCATTGAGCAGTTCATATTTTCTGGTAATTCTGTTGCCTCTTCCATGCTTCTATCTTGGCCAGAGAACCATGTTCAACAGAATAATTAGGGCTTTTAGAACAATTGACCCCTGCTAGGTTTGCACTTTTTCTTTAATGAACAACCGTAAATCAATTGTTTGTCTCATCTTTCTAGTACCTGCCTATTTTAATAAGTTATTGTCATATACAGTACTCATTTTAAGCATTCAATAATGCTTTAAATCCATTATGTGGGATATTTTTATGTACTTATTATCCACTCCCATGAAAGAAGCCAGATACTACCAGAAGGTCGCGTGCTATTTGGTACCTTGAGAAAAGCGTATTGAAACACAAGTAGGTTTATAAGTATTCAGGTTTTTTCAGCATCTCACTTTGGTAATACTTTTTTTGTAGCAGGCTAGTGTCCTTGGAAGAGGCTTAAAACCTCACCTTGTAGATACACAGAGATCCATTTACTTCTCTTCCCAGAGTAGTAGGAACAATCAATATTTTTCTCCTCGTCTTATGTTCAGTTGGAGTACATGTTGCCATGAAGACCATGACATGTTTGCTTTAATAAAAGGTTGCGTTTAATAAATGAGAAGCAGAGATTACATTTTACACATCACTTTATCCATCTGCTTACTAACTAAACATACTCGAAACAGCAAATCAATACATCTTTATTGATTTTTGCCACTCGTTCCTCTGTTGGCCTAATGGTACCCTTTCCACTGACCTCACAGGCACTGTGAGGCGGGCGCATCCTGATTGTATCTGCGGAACCCCCGCATGCATTGCGGGCAGTCCCATTTCCTGCCACCCACCATGCTAATCCACCCCATAGTGTTAAATGTCTGCATCCCTTCAAAACTGAGGATGGACTCTGTTAGAACAGGATTTATGAATGTAAAATTACTACTAGTAAATTTTCACTTGTAGGCAGATGTCTTGCCACCTGGGTCCAGATCTACAAATGTTATAATATAGGTAAAAATAATAAAGTTTCATAATTATTAACATTTTATTTTAAATATTTTAATGTAAAATAAAAATGTAAATGAACTTACACTAATTCTCATTAACTTATAACTAAACAATATACAGTACATTACTCATCAAACTAAATGGTAATAAAAAATAAAATATATTAATGCAATTTATAAGTATTATTTTAAAAAATCGAAAACCCCACCCTCACTCTTACTTGTAACATTTAATTATTATTAAGTACATTTTGTTTAAACATATTTGTTTAATTTATTGTATTTAATTATTTTTTTATTAAACGTTTAAAAGTTGCACATTATTTTTAAGCAACAAATTAAATATTCATTTAAATGTATTAAAACTATTTTGGAACAAATTTGCATTTGTGAAATTTACAACTTTAAATGATTTATTTTATTTAACATGATTGTATATCTGGTGTTCAATTATGTCCATGCCGCCATTATCTTCTATGGGTGTGTGTTTCATTGCTTGTCAGTGGTCATGTGTGGTGCTGGACTTACTGCAAGTTGGGGTCAAGTACATTTACAACTACTTTGGATCATTCTTGGCTGTAGCAACTTTAGAATTGCAGTTTTTGATTAGCAACGGCCTTACCCTTTTTGGATGGATGCTTGTATTTGCATGTCTGTCCCTAAGCCCCCCATTACGACCCCTAATACACTCCTATTTAGAAGTCAGTATTCCCCATTTCCCAGCCATTCCCCCAGGCTCCTCCAACATTTACAGCTGGGGACGAGAACTCTCCATAGAAGAATTAGGAGAGGCTGAGACTGAGGTATCCACATGTAGGTTTGTGAATAGAATTTTGTAGAGCAGGAGTAGTATTATTGTAGTAATGCTAACAATACTGCAAAGTGCAGTTTGTGAAGAGGCCCCAACGTATCTTTGTTCCATATCTTGCGTATCCCATTCTTGGCGACCAGCAGCAAATGGAAGGTAGTCTATCCGGAGCCAGAGAAAGGGGCTGTGCATTCACATCTTAGCTTCTACCATATAACCCAGGCCTCGGTAATTATAAAATTGTGCGGCCGTGGCATTTTTCGCATAAATATAGATTTGCTGCATTTGCCACATAAGCCATCATCTCCTACAGAATCTTCAGGTTTTAATAAAAAAAAATGTTTTGAGCTCAAACAGTTCAAAAGTTACTGATAACACAGCAACACTTGTTGCCATACAGTGGTAGACCCTTTGCAAAGGTTGATTGGATATCACATTGTTGCTTATTGATATATTTGGGCGTTAAAATGGTCCTCAGGAGGTGCAACCATTGCCTATACAATCTTAACTCGTTTAAAAATGGCAAAATAATGAAGTAATACTATCACAAAATGTGCTGCATTATGGCGCATAATTTGTCTTTTTGTGCTGAATAATTTACTCAACCTTGTCACATAATTTGGCTCTCCCCTGCTGCACAATTCTAATGACCCTGCATATAACGTGGATTTTAAGGGGACATTGTTTTAGAATGGCGGTCACCCCAGTGATTCAGAAATCCCACGGAAAATGTTATAGCTAAGATGTGATGGTATGGCCATATTGGCATCTTCTCTTTCCCTCCTATAGCAGAGACTATCAAAAAATATCAAAATTCAGATTACAGCTCCTCCCTTTTCTCCCTAATCTGTATAAACACCATCCCCACTCCAAACCAGCCATCTCCCTCTCCCACACCCTAGGCAGACACCACAATGGCACCACTCCCTCATAGTGTGGTCCCTTCCCAGCCAATGTATACGCTGCAGTCGCCCTCGCTGCCAAGAGGCTAGTCACAGGGCTCTTTAAGACCTTCTCCAAGTAATCCAGCACTACTGGTGCTCCACCAGTGTCTTCGATCCACCCCAATCTTTTTGGCTTCCTGGAGGCCAGGAAGATAGTGGTTGGCGCTAGGGTCTCCCTGAATGGCTCTAGCACATAGAAACTCTGGTTCGCCTCACGGTTGTGCAGCGCACTTACCAACGATACTCATGCTTGAGTACTAATGGGACCTTACTCCATAGTATTAGAATCCACATGGCAGCAGACTCCGTACATTATCGTTAGCTATGTGATGTTATGTTAATTTTATTTAATATAGCGCACAAATTGCCCCCAGAGGGGTTTCTCAGCGCTGTAGATAAACCCGAGACTAAATTAAAATAAAACTGTCTTAAGCAGTTTCCTGAATTTGTCATGGTCAGTGTTGGTGCAGATATAATAAGATAAGTAATTCCAATAGGAAGGGGCCAGGTGAGAAAAAGACCTTCTAGGTATGGTAAGAGTTGCAAAGGATTTGTGGACATCTCACATGAATCACTGAAATAGGAATGAATATACCAGTGTGCTTTAATGCCCCTGCTGCAGAAACCTTGAGCATCTCTCATCCGTTGAGGTAGTAAAACAGCTCAGTGATATAGATGATAAAGAGTCTGTGGTGCCCTCCTAATGGAAGAATTCACTATATAGATGTGTATAACACAACAGAACTTACTGCAGAGAACCTTTCACAACCTGGAGCTTACACAAATTGGGCTGTGCAAAGACCCGAAGTCTAAAAGCTTTCAGATTTGACCTCAGCAGTGCCCCCTGCCCCACCCCGTTAAGGCGGAAGAGTGTTACCCCCCCCCTGCCAGTGCAGCAAAAGTGAAAAATAAAGCAGTAATAAAATGAATTACCGTTTTATTTTTCACTGCTCCCAGTCCGGGCAGTGTTTGGGGGCCGGCACTGCTGCTGACTGGCAGCAGGAAGCGGTGCTCACTCCAGCAGTTTACACTGCTCAAGTAAGTCATTTTTGCCAGCCGTCTCTCGACAGTCAGCCTGACATACGCTATGTAAGCCTCTCCACCTAGCTGTCTCAGACAGCTGTGTGGAGAGCAGGCACAGGCCTCCTGTGCCCTGCTGGAGCGTTGAGGCAGCCCGCTCCAGCCAATCCTGGCACTGCTTTCATGCTGCTCATCTGCAGCATGAGAGCAGCTTCGGGATTTGCAGCAGGGGGCTGCCAGAGGCTCCATGAGGCGCTGTTGTGCTGATGCCAGAAGAAAGAAGAAAACAGGGAGCGCGAAACACAGATAAGTACATTGTTATTTGTTTTAATGTATCTTTTTGCCCCCCACTGGGTTTGACTCTCGGTCCACTCAACGCCCCTCCAGTGTTGAGGGTCACCGCCTGCCACAATTTGTCCAGTTTTCTAAAAGAATAGACAGATTCACTAAATGCAAAGCTGGTAAAGATTTATGTCTATACACTGAAAAACAAATGCACTTCAACGCGAACTACCCTGTGGCTGCAAATGGTCGTGATGAGCGCAAACACCTATCTTAACTTCTACATGGCCGTGGTGAGAGCAAACACCTATCTTAACTTCTACAGTCCCTGATGCCAGACTTATGTGCCCCCCGTACCACCTCGTTTACTAACGAGGAATATCAGGATCTGGGAGTTCTCTGAGGGCCTCAGAGGTTCCCAGGGATCAGGAAACAGCGAAATTGATGCTGGGCAGGACACCAGCCTACCAGGACTTGGCACATTTTAACTACACTGCATCGGGGTAATTCATGGAATCTCACACACTAAAGTAAAATTTACAGCATTTTACAACCTACACAGCTGTAATAAAAAAAATTGTCTGAGCTTAGTCACAACTTCAACTTTTAGTTCGAATTTTTGTGGCTTACCATTTCAACCCCTAAATTCAAATGAATTGAGTATCATTTACTATGGTATTAATATCTTTTGTCAATACCTGAGCCTCCAGTTGGTTAGTTCTGCAGCAAAAGTATGAATGTAATTGTATGTATTAGTTTTATTTAGTACTTTTTAACTAGTAGTTAGTTACATAATACCAAGAAAAGAAGTTAAGAATGTGATGAGCGCCACTGACATTTCCCAGCTTTGACAGCATTACTTCAAACCTCAGTAAAATTAACCTGTGAACGACTGGAACAAAAATGGCTAAATACATTTTTATGCATGGAGGCCTTTATGCCACAAAGTCTTTACACCCTGAGCCTTCAGCCACTTTAAAGAAGTTGCTGATGCCAAAAGACATTGTCCTGTCGTTTCTTACAAAAATGACAAAAAAAGATTGTTTGGGCAGAATTTCCTTTCCGCCTGCCGTAGTCTAATGTGTCCCTGTGTAGGTTTCAGCACAGGTGCACTGCTCCCCATTCACAAAAGCATTTATGATTATGGGAAATAGCACTACATGAGAACTCTTTACGTACTTTTCATGCCTTTGTTAATTGGCCCTGAAACATTCAAAGTAGGGGTGAGCAGAACTCTTGGAATTTGACTCTGTGGAATTTCACCAAGTAACGAAAAAACTAGGCCTGGGCCGCAAATTCCGTTCCGCTCGTGGAATTTGGGTAATTTTGCGTTCCGCGGAGAACGCAAAATTGCCCAAAACTCTGCGTTCCGGGACTTTGTGAATTTTTTTGTTTGCGTTCTCTAATGCGTGTTTGCGAGATATTTCCCCCGAGCATGCAAACAGCAATTGCGAACAGTAAAAAAGCATCGCGAACAAGCAATTCTGCGTGTTCATGGAATTTCTGCGTGTTCACGGAGATTTTTTACTGTTTCGCAGAGATTTGCGTAACGCGATTTCGCAAATTCCGCCCACCCCTAAAAAAAACGCAGTGAGATTCTGCGGAGCTCCACTAATGGACGGAAATAGGCATGACATGCTCCGATTTAGATCCGGGAGCACGCTCCGTGCTGAAAAATCAACGCGAACGGCACCAATCGGAACACCGGAAGGCGTAACTACTCAAGTTGATTTTGAAGCCACTCGAGTAGATAAAAAATTACACCACGTGATGATAGGGGAAATTTGATCGGAATTCTGCCAATTTCAACAGCGGAATGGAATATTTCACCTATCCGTAATTCAAAGTCATTATTAATGGAAGTGCAAATAGGGAACACTCATTTCTGTTTGTATTATTTGTCCCTGAACAGTCCTATTTTGGGCCAAATCACAAAGTATGTTAGAGTATGTAGAAGAGAGCCTCACAAAAAACTTATACATACTGCAAAATGCGTTTGTAAATGGGCCTCTACTTCTCTTGTAGTGTGTTGGCTGGAGACATTTGACTATGCTTGAAAATCTGTGTTTCTGCCATACAAGGCTTCAATCTGACTTATTGGAACTTCTGATGAGAGGCACAGTAGAAATATTCAAGCAAGACACATCTTGTGATAGGAGGAATACTAGATGAACGGCCATCTTAAAAATACTGTGAGCATTTCAACTAGTTGAACCATAGCATCTCACTAACTTACTCAAGGGACTCCTTAGGCATTTCCTACAATTTGATGCTCACGCCATGAAACCAGTATATACTGTTACTTATACAGCAATTATGCTATTTACTGGATGTGTAGTTTGCACTTGTAAATGCTTGTGTTTTGCCCCATTACAAGGGGCACAAACTTTGATTTACAGTTTGACTGAAGAATAGCACCAGGTATTACCTGGTGAAAATCATGAAGGCAAAAACCAGTGGGGTGCATAATTATTGCATAGTTGGACTTTCGATTCAAACAAAGTCAAGAACTTGCACCAAAACTGGGAACCCCGCTGTTATTGGAAAGAGTGTCAAGCGGTGAATTTAGATTTCTTTGAATGCAGTGTGCCCCTAAAAAGTGGGGGATGTCGCATCTGCCCTCATTACATTGCAGAGACACAGTGATTAATTTGTAAAAAATATATATATATGTTCCGGGGCCCTCGTCAGGAGGCAGCTTGCACCAGCACATTTCTCCTGTTATCGTGGCCTAAAACAGAAGCACCTACTAACCATGAGATTGAGGAAAGGATGTGGCCTAACGGCCAGAGCTGGCGACTTCGGAGCTCGGGAACCAAGTTAGAGTCTCCACGCCCGCTCAACATTCTTTGATTCTGTGGAAAATCACTTAATCTCCCAGTAAATTAATGTGTTTTTAACTGGTCCTCATGAAAAGCGCCAGAAACCACCGGCTGAAATTAAGCACTGCCAAGACATCAACTCTTCCTCAAATAGGATGGACGAGTGGCCCGCCAAACTCTAAAGCAGGCCCTCTGTCTTTTGTTTTGTCATGTTAGTTTCAAAATGTATGCCATTATCAAATACATATATTGACACTTCGGAGTGCCTGTATGACGCACTCGTAGGCTACTTTGTGTTTTACACGGTTCAGAGCACACCGTCTAAAAGCCAACATTCCTAATGTACCTCCTCAACAAATCTGAAAACGTTTTGGGTAACTTAATGCCTCTGTGTACGTGATTTAGCACCTCTTTCCTGCAGGTGGGTCAATAAATTAGCGAATATCGACCGATTAGGCGTCAAAATGTCAAATTAACAGCCCTTGCACAGATTCGTCACCGTTGGTGCGTCACAGGCTCGCTTCACACATATTGGACATAGCCAGAGGGCGTCATCCAAGAAGACAGAGATGCACGAGCTGCTTCCGCATTCCATTACTGGGCCTCGCTAATCACCGCGTGCGTGCTAAAGAAGCACGCACCGTGGAGGTCAAAGGTCACTGCGATGTCATGGCAAATATACCATAAATCACAATCGTTTTTGTCATGTTTGCCTAAGACTCCTGGATATGGGTGAAGACAGAACACTTTTATTGGGGTTGCTGGAGGCAGAACGTAAAAAGGAATATTGAGAACTGGTTTAGTGCAGTGAGGCCTTTGTGCTTAGATATGTGAGATCGGATCATGTAAAACGCACTGTTCCTTGCTGTGAATGTAATTTGCAAAATTGCCAGAAATCGACATAAAAATGATTAGTACCTTTGAAACCTGTACACTATACATGATGTGGCCCCTGGTGCAGGTACATGGCTGCTCATTCAAATGGAATGGGTTATTTATTTTGTATTTATTTATTTATTTATCGAGTTTTATATTGCTCAAACTTGACCCGAAGGCATCAGAGTGTATTAACAGAGTTTAAACAGTAGCAATTACATGAGATACAAATGTTGTAAATAAAATACATATAGCCTGATTCATCAAGGTGAATTGCGCTCGCAAAGGGCCAGATTCTGAGAATCTGGCCCTTTGCGAGTGCGATTTTTGCATTTGGGATTCATCATCCCAAATGCAAAAATCGCTATTACCGAAATCGCATATTTGCGAGGAATTGGATTTAAGGAATCTCTAATAGAGATTCCTTAAATGCAATTCATCAACCAATTAGAAATTGCGAAATCGCAATATTTGGTCGCAATTTACCACCAAGTCTGACTTGGTGGTAAATTGCGAAAAAAGTAAAAAGCACTTTAGTGCATTTTTTTCTTTTGCATGTTACACACACACATGTCCTTTGGACATGTGTGTGCGCAACACCTGTTCAAATGTGCATTTAAGGGGTGCTGCAGGGTGTCCTTTGGACACCCCTGGCACCCTTCAAATCGCTATCTTATTTGCGATTAGCAAATTGCTAATCGCAAATAAGGAATACTCCCCATTCATTCCTATGGGCCTTTTGGCCCATAGGAATGAATGGGGAGTTTTTCCTTATTTGCGATTAGCAATTTGCTAATCGCAAATAAGGAATGTGTAGGAATCGCATTTTATTTTGCGATTCCTACATGAATACCGTTTTGCGAGTCTCTAATAGCGATTCCTTATGATTCTCTATTAGAGACTCGCAAAACGGTTCTTTGATGAATCAGGCTGATAGTTACAATAAATTAGAGAAGGGTTGCATAAACAGTGGGGCCTGTGTACGATAATGTGAACTAGGCCCGAAGGCATTAGACCACTTCGCATAAATAGCACAGCAGCATATTATACGAGATACACATTGGATAAATAAAAATATAAAGTACCAGTTTGTTACAAAAAGTAGATACGGGACAGTAGGATATTTTAACAAAATTGATCAGAGGTAACTACATACAATATACAGTGGGATATGAGGGCAACATAGTTCTGAGGTAGATATGAAGGGTGTTGCAGATGTGGGGAGAATAGAGGCAAACGTTTTCCCCAAGGTAGTGATGCTCAAATTTAAAAGGATGTGGGTTAGGAGCTTTGGATCCTGCAGAAGGTGTTTGGGGGTGGGTTTGGGTATTTTTGTTAGAAGAAGGAGCTTACAGCTTACATTTATTCCTGAAGTGAGGGTACGAATGCTTGTCATGTAGATCCTCTGGGTGTGGTCAAAGAATTTAGCATTCAATGAGACGAAAACCTGAACTGGATTTCTGGGAGTTTTGGATAGAACTTGCATTGGATCCCAGTACTCACAAGAACAGACTAACTGCTGTGTTGAGGGGGAGAAGAAGAAGATGATGAAGTGGCACATGAATCTTCTAGATTACATTATGGGCATGGATGTCAAGTCGTGTCGCGTGTGCCCTCTTTAAGCCAACAGATCACTGAAGGCTGTTGTGTAGGATCAGTAGTTTTGTGTTTCTGGGCTCAAAAATCCCAGAAAGTGGGGTTGGCAAACAAGGCAGAACTTGGAGGTGTCAAGATCACACACATGTGAAGCACTGTCCCAAAATCTAATAATGCCATTTCCCTCACACTATTGACAGTAATGTTGGTATGCACCTGTTACAACGCATTTTTTACTCCGCACTACCACTACAACGCAGGCATTACAACGCATACCGTTACAACGCATTGCGCTGGGGGGCGCTCTAGGATAAGAGGTAAGTTTAATTTACTATCCAACACCTTCCCTAGGGTCCACGGGGACTGGAGTTAGAATAGTAAATTATACTTACCACTATCCAGCACCCCAAAGCGCTATGCGTTGTAGCGGTATGCGTTGTAAATACCGCGTTGTAATGGTATGCGGAGTAAAAGTATGCGTTGTAACGACATACATCCGTAATGTTAGCAGAAAGGGATATCTGTTACAACTTTTTTAAATGTTATTTTATTTTGACAGTGTATGGTAGTATTTCACCTAGAAATGTACTTTGTAGTTCTTGTATTTATGTCACATTCTGTTGTTGTGGACTTTGTGTACAAATGGTGAAAAAATTCTGCATCAGTGTGTGTGTGGGGCGGTTGCTGGGTATAAGGAGGACGGTGATGGGCCACAGTGGATAAATTGTAGGGGTGGGCAGAAATCACTGAGTTTTACTCCACTGAATTCCATGGAGTTACATAAAAACTCCACGAGATTCCACCCAGTTCCGCCCAACCCTAACGTAGACACAGCAGTATAGTCTCTCACATGGTTGTGGCTGCAGGTATCAACCACGCAAAAGCTTCAGCAAGTGGTCAAGCGCTACCAGTTGCACCCACACAACAGACCTTTTTTACAGTTGTACATGCCTGTGAATGCCTAGGGTTGCCATAGACAGCCTATCTGTTGAAAATGTCTATTTTCTCTCATCCTCGCAGCCTCGAGGGGATGTTGTATGTTGTATCTTTGGTCACCGAGCTGGGCAAGCACATGACTAAGTCATGTTGCCTGTATCGGCCACTTGCACCACTTACCACTCAACATGTGGCTCGTCAATGACCAGATTAGAAGCTCTTTGAACTTCTTGGCTTGTCCTGTCACCGCCGAGGTCTGCTTCATTAACCCACCTGTGGCAGAGGCTGCTTCACAGCGTTGAATATGGAAGTGACGAAGCTGCTGCCGACCAAGGCAGACTGGTTGGACTGCCCAACTCTCCAGGGCCAGCGCGGCGGGGGAGGCTGCTGAGTGGGAGCGGCAGACACGGTGGCAAGTGGAGGCTCCTGTGGCTCAAGTCACTGTAGATAGGTCATGTATCCATTGGCCACATTTGCAATGAAGCTGCTGTTGGAGCCGTTGTGTCTAACAGCCTCAAGCGTCCCGCGCAGGCTTCTTCTCCATGTAAATGTAAATGTATTTATATAGCGCAAATCACCGACCCGGTATCTAAGCGCTTGCTTAGGGAACCCGTCCTGGTATTCCCCTGTGAGATAACCCCAGCAGGGTATCCACAAGGTGAAAGCCAGGCATCCCACCGCGAGGGGCCGTTGTGGAGATTAAGCAAGCTATTGCCCAGAGTAGCAGAGTGTGAACCCGTGAATCGAGTAGGCACCGGAGCGAGAATTGTCGAGTCCGTGGACATTTTAGGACTCAAGACCCCGCAGAGCAGGGAATTGAACCCTGGTCCCAGGCTGACCTCTGCTTCCAGGTCTGCCTCCTCTAAACAGTGAGCCACACTTCTCCTCCATGGAAACACTCATCACTTCTGGCCGCGGTGCAGCATTCAATTGTGTCGTCCGGACACAAACATTTTTTTTAAATATACTTCTGAGTGTGAATGTGCGAGAGGGAGGTGGTGCATGACTTGGCGTTGAGGAGAGCGGGGTGTGTCTATTTCTATTCCAGTAGAGTAAGAATTATTTATTTGACATTCATAGCAATAAACTAGAGGTGCTGATTATTTCCTCCGGTGGGGCAGAGCAGCAGAATTTATTATTCATTCTGTGTTACAAGAGTAACAGGGAATTACTAAATTCCTCCAATTACACCCACCCCTAAAAAATTGGTAGGAGGGTTGAGTACTTTGGCGCCCTAGTGGTGAAGGGAGGTCTAAAGGTTGTCACATGATTGAAATGGACATAGGCCCCCATGCAGTGAAGAGAGACATTTAGTTTGAGTCCTCCTGACTAAGGCAGCTCGTGATTGGAGGCTACTTTTAACTGGTCCTAAATATGCAGAAAAACAAGAAATACTATACATAGCGACAGAACCAAAGAACAAAATCTCGTGGCAGTTTAGATGGTAAACAAATAGGTATTTGCTTATAAGATGCATGTTAGGTGTTGGTTGATAGGCACAATAGTGGATAAGTAAACAATTATAATTGATATGCTGGGCAACTTAAAAACACAACCACATTTTACATCACGGTTCAGTAGGAGGGCATATTTTATCAGGAGTAGGAGGCTAGTGATTAGTTGCAGTCACTTTAAACCATAATTAGGGAAGACTATAATCAGGACCATTGAAATTATGCAGCAGGGGAGGGATAAATTATGCAGCAGAAATTAGGCGGCAAGAAAACATAAGTTATGTGGCCTAATGTGCCACATTTTCAATAGTATTACTGTAATATTTTGTCATCTGTACACATGTTAACTGTGTCCAGGCAAAGGTTTCACCTCATTTGTTCCAGCTGAACACCTAAACAGAAATACCCTGCTAAAGGTGGCCATCAGTATTTGCAATGGGCTTTCTAGTGCACTGCGACAAACATTACTGCCTTTTCAGTAACTTTTTATCCGTTTGAGCTAGAAACAACTTTTTTTCTTTAAAAATCTGCAGATTACATGCAGCAGATAATGGATTACGCTGCAAAATCAGCTAATCTGTAATTATGCGGAAAACTCTGTGACCGTAGAACCACATAATGCCAGTGAACTTTAAGGTCCGTTATTTCCCTACTCGTACTCTTTCTTGAAGATGAGCAGAACTTTTCTAGAGCTCGACCCGCATTTGTTTTTGATCAGTGGAAATCAAAATTATAGAATTTTTTTATGCACCTCGCCAGAGGGTTTAGGTCTGTCTATTTGAGCTTTGGTGCTGTACAATGAAGTCTTCCAATTTTCCATTTGTTATAAATTTGGGGCTTTTCAGCCTAGATTGGCCACTCCCTCCCCCTCCGCCTTCATGCGGCCAAAGTGATTGACTGTTGATCCCCTCAGATGGAGAGGTCCTCATAAGGTGAATGTGACCCACATACTCAGTTTATATCAGGATCGAGACTTTTTTTTGTTAAAAACTGTTTCTCTAAAAACACTGGGGCAGATTTACAAGGACTGGCGCATCCCTGCATATCAGCAGGGATGCACCAGGTAAGATGCGTCACGCAAGCTTACCGTTGCGCCACCACAGATGCGCCGCATTTACAATTTGGCGCATTGTGGCGCAAGGATAAACAGATGCATGACGCATCTGATGGCGTAAGGACGGCGCATTGCTGGAGCCGTGCCGCAAGCGCGACACAACTCCAGCAATGCTCAGGGGCCGCCCATACCTAACATGCTGCGTCACGCCTTACGCCTGCTTCAAGCAGGCGCAGGGTTTTGACGCAGCAGCGTCGGAAAAGTGACTCCGTGAAATCTTGTAGATTTCACTGCGTCACTTTTCCGAGGCTTTTTCCAACGGAACGCCAACCCTGCATAACAACGTCACATTGTAAATACGGCGCAACATGATTCATGCTTTACACCGCCACTGCGTCATAGAAGTCACGCAACAGCGGCGTAAATGTGTCGCAAGGGGCTTGTAAATCTGCCCCCCCCTTTCTATAAAAAAATATCTCCAGGGGACAAACCGAGCCCACGTTTTCTCGTTTGTGGATTCCATTTTCTCTTGATGCCTTGTTGGAAGTTTGTGAATCCCATGGGTATTAAAGCACCATCGTTCTGCACACCCAGCATCTTTTTAAATCGATTTTTGAATGTATTTGTCTTTTAGATTGGATCCTATTGATTCAGTATGAAATGATGTCGGCATAAGGACCGACGAAGCGATTCAGTGGGCAACACAGCACCCCGAGCGCGTGCATTTTAAACGCGAGTGTTATGCTTACAGTGAACTACGTAAAAAAGAGAAGGAGGTGTGAGGGGAGGGAGGAGGGAGCTGAGTTATATAAAAAGACATCTGTAAATGACATGCTCGGCGCAAGCTTAAACTCTCCGCACGCAGCACGTCACGTCGCGTTGGTATCACGTCCCTCTCTCGGAGACGAGGCGCGAGTCTAGCAGCGGCGCGCGCCGAGAGGGGGCAAAAAGGAACAGGCATCCGTTTGGCATGGAATGTCCTCACGCCACCCTGGGATACCCGCATGGAGGTCCAGGATGCAATAAAGGAGGGATTATTGGAGGAAACGTCATCCCCCAGTTATTTAAACATAATTCTAAATCAGGGGGTGGGATGGTGGCTCCAAACAGACGCTGAACCGACTTCTTAAAATAGAGGTGCCTCAGCCCCGCAGATATGTGAAGACTAAAATGGCCGAGTGTTGTTTCCTGGCACACTGTGTAAAGTACACGCACAGCAGTGATTGAAGTAGACACCAGGAAGGCTCACCAGGGTTTGATTCGCTCAACCTACTGTTCAAATCTGTTTGGGTTCAAGTAGGGTGTGGGCCCCCGAAAGGCTCACGTCTGATTACACAGCAGTGTAACATTTGCAGTTAGCCACTAAAAGTGCTTAGAAGTGGTTGCAGTCTGGCAAGGTGGCTCAGCGAGTCAACCACTCCCGCTAACATTTGTGTGAGCTGCAGGGCACTAGTTTGATTCACAGCAAGCACAAATCAGACTCACATCTACAGGAAGTTTAATAAAAATGACGGCCTTTTGGGTTAAGCTTTATTTTGACACTACTATGACCAGTCCATAGAGGGGCAGTGGAGAGATCTTTCCTCATTACTTACTCTCCCAGTCAACTAGACCACTGGCATCTGCTCAACATCCTGTGATTCTGGGCGTGATTAGTGCAGATAGCGCTCTAGTGTCTGGTTGGGCAGGGAGAGGAAGAGGAAGTGTCAGAACAGGAAGCTCCAGAAATGGACAAGTAAGTGAGGAGCGGCAGTGTTTGGGGGTGTAGCTTTTAGTGGTGTGGGTCAGGTTTTAGGGCTCAGGGCGGGGGGTCGGGGTAGTTTTAAGGGCTGGGGCCAGGTTGGGGTGGGGGGGTAGATTCCTTTGCTCACTTTGCCACTGGATTCAAGCAAGCCGGGCTGAAGACGGCTGGAATGCCAGAAACCGGTCCTCGGAAGCTTGTTTCCGGTCCAGGGAAGGCATGGCTTGGCAGTTCGGGCTGGACTGTTCCCATGAGGCACAGGGTCAGGGGTCAGACTGATTTGTATATAGCCATGTCTGAACTGGGGTGGCAGAGTGGGCTAAAGAACGGTGATGGATCAAACCCAGATCTTTTGACTGGGTGTGAGTGTTTGATTGGTTCAGATGCTCCGTCCCTCACCACCTCCTTTTGTACCGCAACATTACATTTAAAGCACCACATGGCCATTTTTACAAACAAGCATTTGCATTGCATAAGGTGTCTCATTTACGAAAACTCTCGTAAAAGCGAGACCTATTGCATTGGATGCAAATGCTTGTTTAAAGGGAGGAATTGTTTTAGGCATCAGGGCGGGGGAAGGGGTAAGGGTAGTTTTAAGGGCAGCATGGAGGTTAGTTTTAGGGATCAGGGTAGGCAGGCTGGTCTCAGGGAAGTTTTTTGGCAGAGGCAGGGTTTTATGCCTCAGGGCAGGGGGAGGGGATGGGGTAGCCTTAAGGGTGGAGTAGACTTTAGGCCTCAGGGCAGGGGAGGGAAGTAGGGGGATAAGATTTTAGGGCGGGGAGGGGAGATTGGGGCTGTGGTGTTCTTTACCACGCATAGCCCTTTACCAATCATGCCTTTACCACGAAATTGAGTGATTTATTTTATTAATACTATTTTATAAAATGTTGGTAATTCACCAACATGGAGATTCACATGCCTGGATTCGTTAGACTGGCATTCTTCATCTTTGTTTACCACCAAAGAAGGCAGATTTTGCCTGTTTTGTTGAATATTTTCACCCACCAGCGCAAATAAGCCCTAAATGTTTACTGGTTTGGAGAAACATGATGATTGTGCCTTAGGATTGACTGAAGTTGCCTATGGTGTTAGCTGTTCAAGAAGGGGCTTGTACAATGAAGTAAGAAAGCCTGGACCTGTGACTTACTTTCTAGCACTTATCAAGATACAGAATGTCCACCACCATTATGAGGTGCGACAACCATGAAAAGTGTGGCGGTGAGGAAACTGTGCCTCTGCACCCTGGGGTGCATGCAGTGGGGCTCATGCTGTGCCCCCTGTGTGCATGCACCAGGTACGGATTTTGACGCTCACACTGCTAAGCCTATTCCATAGGCACCCTCAGTGGGAACGCCAAAGAACAGCCTGCAAGACCAGAGAAAACTCGTAATCTGGCGGTTCGTTCAAATATGGTTTTGGCGGTGCGGGACGGTCTCGCTCCTGCACCGTCAAACTCATAATAACGTCTTAAGATCTTACTCTAGAGAGAAAAGCAAAAACAAAGACTCAGTGGCATTTTTGTGGAAAGTTTCTGTTTCCTTTGAAGCACCTAAAATCTTTTGATCTGATTGAAATATGTGGTCGCACACTGGGAAAAAAATTCATGATCACAACTCCTGTTTGTGTCTCGATTTTATGACGAGAGACCTCCATGATGGAGTGCAGGAGTTCATTCTCAGTGAAGAAATATTTCAAAAGGATGCATCTTTTCTATTGCACATAACACTGAGTGTTTTTATCTTCCATATCTCCAAGGATGTGTGGTAATTAGATGTGTTAAATGTGACAAAAATGTGCAAAGGAAACCCTTAGTAAAGCAGGGCCCACGTTCTTGCATGACTCATCTTTTAAAGAGGAATAGAAAGGAGATGGCTATGCCATCTCCCTAATCACCATGCACGTGAGCCTAGTATGACCCAGATAGCTTTAAAAGGGATTATTTAACCTATTAAAAATCAACATGTTTCAGGCAAGCATTAGAAACGCTCTGCCCCGGGATAATAATTATTTTTGAGAATCACATTCAGGATTGCACAAACACGTTTTCCTGCCGCTGAGGCAATATAATGCTGCCACTTTCTGAAATAGCTCTCGTTTTTTCAAAACTGTCTCTTTCAATTTACATGTTTATTAGCTTTTCTCTACATCCATGCTGACAATTGTGAACCCTGCTCTCAATTTACCAGGGGATGCGTTAGGAGACTGCAGATTCCATGAGGTGAATTGGTATTGTTCCATATTCTAATATTGAATTTTTGAAGAAAATTAAGAGAAGTGCATTATAATAAATTTATCAGACCCACACCACTGCATTAACATTATTATTATTTATGACTACACTTAAAAGTGTCATATTAATTTTTAAATATGTTCTTATGCTTAGATTTTACCTCCATTATTTACATGCCTTCCTTCAAAGCGAAACACAGGAAGAGGAGAAATGACTACGAACTTTCATTGACCTGCAAACTCAAGTGGAATTTCAGATATAGCATTCCATGCTCATGTTGGATTATACAGGGTTAGGTGAATATATCTTTCAATGGTCAGTCCAGCTTATCTTGTATGGAAGGTACCAAGCAATTAAGAATCCATTCATAATTGTGTTATTGCATCACAGAGCGCCTCGTATTGGTCTATGGGGCTTAGCGGATATTTTTGTGTTTATTGCAAACTCAACTCACCAATTTTTTTTCTACTATTGTTTTCGTAGGAAAATATCATGTCCCTATCATTTCTGATGAACGTACATTTTTTTAAGTGAAAACAAACTCACTTCTGAACACAGATCAGACCTTTTTTATAGTCACCTTTAACCATTAGTGCAGTGTAATTGATTACTTTGTGTAGAACCATCCTAGGGCCTTATCCCATTTACCCTCTCTCTTATAAGACCCCTCTGTCCTACATTATCACAAGCCACCCACTCCTTGGGGTTTCCTTTCCGAGACCAGTCACCTCTTTTGTGATGTTGTTTTTTCTTTGCTTCTTATGTATTCTACTATCTCTTTAATCTAGCTTTCTATGCATGAATTTGCTCCATGCCTTCGGCTTCTGGTAACATTGTGGTTCTTGTCCCTTCCTGTTCTGACTGCCCTCCAAATCGAGATGAGTGGATGTTCTCTCAATGTTTTTCTTTAAATTTCCGTTCTATGACTTGTGAGTTAATGGAGGTGAGTTGTAAGGCAATATGCTGAGTGGTGGACCATTCTGTCATTTCCGTGTTGACGTATGTTGAGCTGAAGATGCTTGTTTTTGGAGGCTTCATCAAGCTCCAAGACTGACATTTCAGTGAGCTGATCTCTTTTGAATTGACATTGGTTGTTTTTTAGAATACGGTTTGCAGTGTGCCTCGCTGCCATGTTGATGGAGTCCATAGGCTCCAACTTCCCAGGAGAAACCTAGCCAGCATACTTAGAGGTCTCCGCCTACACAGCATAAAGGGCTTTTACCATTGTGGCAGACAAACTCATTTTGGCAGAACTGAAGTGCCAATTAGCCGCCATGCATAGCTGCTGGTAAGTATTTTTTGTTGTTGTTCTGTACAGAAACAACCCTCTAGCATGGAGGTTTATTTCTGCAAAATAAATAATCAGTGGCCCTGAAATGCAGAGTTTTTTCTTCTCAGCTTGTGGGCGTTGATTCTGTTGTCCTTAACAGGGAAAAGGAATAGTGGACAGTGGTTTAGCAAGGGGACGGCGGTCCACGACGGGTGGCACAGGTTTTAGGGGTAGCGGCCTCCCCTGCAACCCCTCACTCTTACCTGCGGCTGGTGCGCCAGAGCAGGAATCGCCAGCACCACCCCTCTTAGATACGCCTGCCGCGGGCCGGCAAACGCAGGTGTTGCCACAGGCGGCCACAGTTCTACCTACGTCGCTGATGGTGGAAGCACTTATCCAAATGGGGCAAACCTCCTGGCGTACATTGACAACAGCACAACCACACTTCATGCTTGATGTTCAATAGATTAGCCAAAAGAAACAAACATATTTATTGTAGCAAAGGCTTTTCAGATCCAGAGGAATGCTTTAATTGCCAAGTGTTTACATAAGGGTGGTACCGGGAGAATAATTTGATCAGTAGGATTTTGTTATACAATTACAAGAATTGATCTACCTGGAATGATGACTCACCATTCAAACAATCCTATAAAATTGTCTTCAATATTTAACCCATATGCAATAGCTGATACATTGAAAGAATTGTAGAAACATTGTCCAATGTTGGCAAAATGCTAAGTGTCATGAAAGAGCTAGCCAGGAATTCTGAGTTGTCAGGGAAATTTTGTTTTTGTCACTGTCACCATAATAGCTATTAGCTTCCATGGCCTGCTGATAGGCCTGATAGAAATTTTAATTGTGTGGGTGTAATATGTGCAATTCCCAAAATTGGCATAATGCAAAAGTCTGGAAATATTTAACATTTTAGATTACACAATTTTGCTTAATGTTTGCATGAAAAAGACTCATTTAAGCAGGACACATCTCACAAAGAGACATATTTTGCTCAAACCAGACTCCTACCTGTAACTCGCATGAATTTTTTACTCGAAGCGCGTTCTCTTGTTTCAGGTAATTGAGGCCATTTCATCCAAAGAACATCTTGTTTCGTATAACATGTTGAGATTGTGTTTTATGCATTATACATTTATGAAGTGTATTTCACGTTCAAGAATTCTAGCTTGGATGACATGGTACAGAATAGCATAGCCCGGAGCAAGATAGGGGGTTCTCTTTCCGGATGCTGCCTCTTTGTCTGCTTTTAGTCCTTTCACCACTTATGCTTGACTCTAGTTGAATAAATATAAAGGCTCAGGAAAGCTATTATTGTAATGGCAACATAATCAATGTGTCTCTGTTGATGATAAATCATTGATTAAGTCACACCAATACCAATGGAACACATTCAATACTTTCTTAAGTGCTAGATGGGTATGTTTGACAACATTAGGAATGTAATTCAGATACATGATTAGGCTGACCTTTGTTATTCAGAGCTCAGCCTTTGTTGGCCCTATCCTTTTGTGACACTTATTAGCTCATGAGCTCATATTTGGCCAGATAAAGGGAAGACTGTGCTGAAGGAGCTGCCAAGGGAATCTCAGGATGTTGAAGTAGGAAGGGAAAAAGCAGAGGGGTGTGTATGAGGTTCACCCTCAACATAAGATGCCCGTACAGGAAGGTCAAATTATCTTAAATGGTGATGTTTATGGGAGGTGGTAATAATTGTGATTTGACTTACTTATATCTCTTGGAGGATAAAAGCAGTTTTCAAAAAGTGGAGCACGACTGCTGGGAAAGGACTGTATTGCACTAGTGCCTGTCCCTTTATATGGTCAAGGAACACTTGCTGTCACATAAAGTTGCGGAATTTTATTTATTATGAGACTCGAGTGACACTTCTTATTTGAAAATCCCTAATTATTTTCATTTCACATTTTGTCTAATCCTTCTGCACTTCTCTTTCATAATTATTTTTCACGTCCTTTGAAAACGTTGTTACGTCTCGAATATATTCATTGAAATAGGAAACAAGTGCTTTTAATTTTCTTTTTCTAATGTAGTTTCTCCTTCTATTCATTCTTTTTTTGCTTTCCCTCTTTTATTTTGAACTTTTGCCCTCTCTCTTCTTTTCATTCGCCTTTTCTTTACCTATTCGTTTTTATCTTTTCCCTTCCCCTTTCTATATTTTTATTTCTGTTGTCATTTATTTGCATTTCAATCTTTTCTTTCTCTTTAGCTCTTCCGGTTCATTATTGTGCCTTTACTTTTATCACTTTCAACTTACTTTCCTCTGATTTTGTTATGCTCTTAACTCGCACCTTTCCCAAATGACAGAGCTTCATCTTGTACAAGTGAAAGAGTAGCGTGCTGGCCCACCATCTCTGACAATTTATCAATAGGATAAGGAAGGAGGTGCCTCGTGGTGGACAGTAGGGACATTTGATGCCACAATGAAGAGCAAACTCTGAACTCATCAGCTAGACATATATACACAAAATATTATTACAATTGGACGAGAAAGTGTTGACCTTATTTTGTTTTTAGGAGCTACTTCTACATCAAAAGTAACCCACAATAACAAAATGATGCAGAGTACACTGTTGCGAAACTTACCCAGTTATAAATATCGCTAAAGGCTATTTGAAATGTGTATCAACATCTATAAAGATCAGACATGCAAGTTCTGACCTAATTTTGTTACAATAGGTTTAGTCTACCTGACACATTTTTGTGACCATTATATCTATATGTATTTGTACGGTTATTATGTGTTAATATGTGTATTCCACCACTTTTTTAGCAACTGATATTCATATCGTTGGTAAGAATATTTGCGCAAAGTACTCTCATATGTACATAAATCAATTGTCCGACCTTTGATATTAGTAGGCTGTTATGCCATAGCTATATGCAATATTATACTGTGCATTGACAGTGCTTTATTTTCACTCTTTCAAAATGGCGCCCGTTTTCGTTAAAGTATAGGCTTAGGCAATACGTGAGTCCTATTTCTATATCATGTTTTCGAATTGGGCGCGCTTTGCACTTTGTATGCTATATATGTTAACAGTGGTCCACACTCCCGCCAACAGTGAGCAAGGACGATCTGTCCGAAACGCGTCTGTTCAGCATTTTTACCCTGCACTTTATAGTTTAATAAAGCAGTGAATAACCAAAGACTGGCTCTGGCGTATTTCTGAGTCTACGCGCTGGGTTCTGTGCTTGTATCTATGGCACGGCTAGCGGCTGGATTGTGATCTATATATATATATATATATATATAGATATATATATCCAATTTCCACACCTTTTCCACAGACAAACTGAAGAGGCCACAGCAGGGGAACCGTTGGAGAAAACTTTATTCTATCACACAGGCAAGTAACAGTCCTGCACCACCCACAATCGGCGAATGCATTTCGGCGTTTCGTGCTGCCTTCATCAGCGCCAGGGGTGTAAAATATTTCAGGAAGAGACGTGTATCCCAGATAAAGTATCTAGCCATTCCTGATAGGTTGTGCAGCTTACGGCTCCTTAAAGGTGTATACCAAACGCAGACAGCCCTGGTAGGTCGCTACTGGCTCTACGCCTACCAGTCCCAGCATGCAATGTCCATGTTCGTGTCTGGAAGGCTGGAAGGTGCTGCGTGGATATATATATATATATATATATATATATATATATATATATATATATTCACTGAAAAAACCATAGGTTATAGACCATATATAGTTAGGAATTCGCATTTACAAAACCTTATTTTACTCACACAAAACCATTGAAATTCCATATATAGTTAGTTGCACTAACTATATATCGCGCACCCGCAATCCACTGCTGATGATGTCACATATTACATCATTCATGACATGGTCAGTGACATCACTGATGACATCTCAAATGACATCACTGATGACATCACTGATGACAACATCCAGTGACTGTATGTTTCTGTAAAGTTAAAATATGTCTTACATATTGAAGAATGAGTGGATGTATAAGTGTCTGGATGAAGGATTTAGTAGGTGCATGACTGACTGTATGAGTGAGTGATTAAATGTGTCTCACTGAGTGCATGGGTTAGTGACTAAACTGTCTTAATTTGTGCATCATTATGTCTGTTGTTCTGTAAACTGTTGCATGTGTTGATAAGTAGCTATATGAGTAACTATATGGGTTATTGATTGGTTGCCCAAGTATTTGTATGGGAGACTGAGTGTGTGTGTGGGTGGCTGGGAGGTGTATGACTCTGTGCATAGATGTGTGAGCAGTTGCTTCACTAGATGTATGGTTTCAAAAGTGCATGTGGAAACAGCTGTATGGGCGGTTGACTGTGTGCATGAGTGTATTGGTGAGTGAATGGATATCTCAGTGCTACATGTCAAAGTAAGTACATATGTAAAACACAGTACATGTGAGAGTTGACATATATAAATAACTGTGCACAAGAGCCAGTGAATGTGTGAGTGGCTGTATGGATCATTGTGAACTTGTATCAGGGATTGTATAAGAGAGTAAATATGTGTTAGTATATGTTTGAATAAGTAAAGTTTGTATAACTGTATAGTTGAGGAAATGGAGGTGTGATTGATTCTTTGCATGACTGACTAGGTGTGTGAGTAACTCCATGGATGAGTGACAGTCTGTGAGTGTCTGTTTACACTGATTGTATCTAAGGTTATATTAGAGTCTGAAGAGGTTCATCGTATTATCACATGAATGATATCATCAGTGATGTGATCAGTAATGTCAAATGAGATGTCATCAGTGATGTCATCAGTGATGTCATTTGAGATGTCATCAGTGATGTCATTTGAGGTGTCATCAGTGATGTCATCAGTGATGTCACTGACCATGTCATGAATGATGTAATATGTGACATCATCAGCAGTGGATTGCGGGTGCGCGATATATAGTTAGTGCAACTAACTATATATGGAATTTCAATGGTTTTGTGTGAGTAAAATAAGGTTTTGTAAATGCGAATTCCTAACTATATATGGTCTATAACCTATGGTTTTTTCAGTGAATTTTCAAGGTTTTGTAAATGCTAATTCCTAACTATATATGGCCTATAACCTAAGGTTTTTTCAGTGAATTTTCAAGGTTTTGTAAATGCTAATTCCTAACTATATATGGTCTATAGCCTATGGTTTTTTCAGTGAATATATATATATACATACATATATAAACATATATCATCTGTATATCTATATAAATACAAACATAAATGCATGCATACATATACTTATATGCATACAGATGCATGTTATTTACATGAAAGTTGAAAAAACACTAATAAAAGCAAAGCTAAAAAGCCACCTCATTACAAACAGAATGGCTTTAACTTAAACGAGGGCGAGATCTATTGCATTTTCAATGCTTGTTTACTTTGGTTCCATCAAGAAGGCATTCAGATGTGTCACACATTTGCCATAAATTCTGAATGTTAGCACTCTAGTTGCACATTAGATCACTGTAGTAAAGCTACTGCTCACCAGGGACGTCTGCTGCTGGTATTCAAAGTGCATGTTTCAGTCTGCATGTCAGAATTAATGAAATAGAAGAGGATTTGAGAAGTCACTCAAAATGATCCCTAATTTTTCTTTCTGAAGCACTAATCATACTTTCTATGGCAAAATTAACCCCCTCATGTTGTTCCTTTTTAAATTGAGTGTTTTCAGACTTACCACTTCATTCCAATCAAGATGGCTTCTGGTGTGCCATACTTTTGTCATAAGTAAGACTGTGTTGTAACCTTACTCTTCTCTCACTCCCCGTTCTCCCCTCCTCTTACTGCCCACTTGGTATGGTCCGCGCTACCTCCGGGAGCGCAGGTTAGAACGTTGGTGAAGAGTTTATGCCGCCAAGCTGGGAGCACCTATTATACAAGACTGAATAAAAGTACTTTCAAGGAAACCTCATTTGAAGTAGTGTTTTATTACTACATTTTGGCGACGAGGACCGGGAGCTGAGCCGGGGTCAGTGAGGTGCTTTCCCTCCCCGGGATGAACTTGATGCTTGTGCGGACATTGCGGATCGAATGAACTGTGGATTTCCCAGCACTAGAAATATCAACCGAAGAGCGTCTTTGCTGGACGTTAGGCTCTCGCTTCTAAAAAGTCGGAAGTGGTTTTAGCCTGGGAGTCGGTGAGCTGGTGCTGAGGTGAGGAGAGGAAGTTTGCCTCCTCGTTTGAAGTCATAGGCGTTGGTGGAGCCGGTGTTTACAGTCCCGTTGGTGTGACTGGAGGCGGGGAAAGGGACATACGAAGAAGCAGCAGCATGCAAGCTGAGGCACGTTGATCTGAGGCTGCTGGGCACATCGAGTAATTTGGTGAAGGGTCCTGAAGAGGTGCACGCATCTGTAATCAAGCAGTGACCGGTTGATCTGAGGCTGCCGGGCACAACGCGTGATTTGGAGAGTGGTTTTGAAGAAGTGCACGGACCGGTAATTAAGCAGCGGCATGTTGAGCTGAGGCCGCCGGGCACAACGCGTAATGGTTGTGTGTGAACCGGAAGAGGTGCTAGGATCTGCCATTAAAGTGAGTGAAGACGTCGAGGGGCAGTGCGTGTGAAGAAAAAATTGCTGCTGACTTAAGCAAGGAATCGAACTCTACTGTCAGAGCTGTGTGAGGAGTGTCGTCATTCGTTGGGGCTCATTAAGTAGAAGACAGGACCTCCGTTGTAGTCCCCTCTGAGGAACGGAAGGCTGTCCTGCTGTCAGTGATAGCAGGGAATTCTAGTGGGTAACAAGACGGATCTGGTCTTGCCCATAAGCGCCGCTGAGTCGTCGACAGGAAGTTCCTATCCTGCCATTGGGAGTGAGAAGTAGAATTTAAAAGTACATTCGCATCTTTCGCGAGAGTGTGCAAGTCGAGTGTCACGCCGGGCACTGGAGGCGAAGAGGTGGAGCGAGAAGGCAAGGACGGCGTCAGTGAGGTGAATTTAACCCGCTCCTGTCGCGACGGCTCAGGAGGTAGAAACCCCCAGGAGAAAGTGACGCGCAGCAATCAGCACACAGTGATACCGGAGCCAGCGGTGCAAAAGAGCCTGAAGAAATGAAGTAAGGCTGTGGGCTCCATTGGTCAATGAACTGCACAAATCTATGGCGTGAGACTTTTATGCAGCGTGAGGTGAAGTGAGTGGAGCGTGCATTCCAGGCGCTCCTGTAGCAACGTGAAAGGAGCTGTTTCGAGGTGAGCGAGAAATGAAGGGAGCGGATCGTGCATTAAGGTCGCATTTGAAGCAACGTGAAAGGAACTGATTTGAGGTGAGCGCCAACCATTTGAGGCATGAGTGAATGACAGCGCGGGGAAGACGCCATTCCCTGACTCCCAGAAGTATAGGAGGCGTGTAACGGAAAGCCTCGGAGAATCTAGTTGGATTCACATGTTCTAGCGGGGGAAGGAGATTAACCGTGGGGGACACAGGCTGGACTGCATTATTGAGTTGGTCCTCTGAAATTTTGAGAGGCGCGTAGAGCGTAACTTATGGTGCCTATGTCCCAAGATACTGAATGGAGGCTGTGCAGGGCAGATGTGTGAAGAGAAAAGGTGGGAAATAAAAGATAAAACCGGAAGTACAGATTTGTGTAACTAGCCTCTCTTCCTGGGATTGAAGATCATAGGTGGCAGCATATTGAGCGGCATTAACTTCTGAACTTAACCTGTGAATTGGGACGATAGCAGCGCGTAGAAGATTCAGGTGAGGTGAACTCAGTCGAAACGCCGTGTATAAGCGGCACAAGGACATCTTAAATTTGAGGCAGCGCTGGCTAGTTGATGAGAAGGTTTAGAAGGAGCTTAGAGAACGAGATTAACATCAGGGCCCTGTGAAGTAAATCACCACTGCGGGGTTTAAGCAGCGTAAGGGAAATTTAGAACTGACGTAGCATCCCTAAGCGATGTGTGGAGATTTTGGGACTGTGGCTAAACATCAGGGCTCTGCGTTGTAGACCCATCCACGGCAGGTGTTGAAGCAGCGGGAGGTTAAGCTAAGGATCTCGACAGTGCGTGGGAACAGTTTGAGGAGATTCCAGAGGAACACATGTGTGAGGCAACCCACGAGGTTCCGAGTAGAAAATCTCATAGTGGCTGTGAAGTGAGGCAGTGTGTGTGGGAACCAAAGAAGGGCCTATAGTGCAAGTACACCTTGAGGAATATTCAATACAGTTTAGAAGCAGCTCGTCGGGTAAGGGTTAAGCATCCCTTTGCACAAGTGAATTAGGATTTCCATGGGTTACCAACCCACATACGGTGGGAGCTAAGCAGACTCAAGGATCATAGAAAGTCAAGCTATAAATCTATAAGCATTCGGAAACAGTATTTTTCAAAGTAAAATCCCAGTGGCTGTTCTTGGCACATCTCCAGTTACAGGCCTGGGGACGCTCGGGTGACCCCCGATCTCACACTGATCCCATCTTCCTGGTTAGGAGGTTAAGCATTTTCAAGTGATTTTCCAAAATACAGGTACATTTAACATGGAGTGGGGCCAGAAGTATGATTTTCTGCCTCCAGTGCCGTTTATGGAGAGGGATGATAAAACCGTGGCAGAATGGAATGAATGGAAAGTATATTTTGAGAATTACATTACAGCACTGGAGGAAGGGGCAGTATCCTTGGTGCCTAAGGAAAAAACTGAAGTATTGCTGTACAGCTTAGGAACAGGAGGGCGTAAAATGTACCTCAAAATGGAAAAAACATCCATGAAAGGAGCTGTCTGTAATATTTACGAGGATATCTTGAGAGTGATGGATGAACACGTTGCACATGCCTTGTTGGAAAAAGTACAAAGGGTAGAAGTTTTCAAGAATGAAATGGGTAGCAACGAGGATCGAAAGCTAAGTAATGTATACCAGGGGTGTACCATCTGCATAGGAGGAGTGATGACAGATATGTTATTAGATTCAGGATCGCCGCATAGTGGGATAAGCAGGAGTGACTGGAATAAAAAATTAACTAAGAAATATGGAAACGAATTGAAAGAAGCTAACATATTCCAGGAGACTTGCACAGGGGAGGACGTCAAGGTGATAGGATACCTAGTCATGGATTTAACGTACAAGGGAAAGTATACCAGGAGTACCGTATACGTAACAGAAAGAGGACCCACCATGTTGGGGTGGGAGGATCAAAAGGAATTGAGAATATCTCGTGAGGGAAGAAGAGGAGAACAAATGAAGGAGAAGGCACTGGAAAAAAACACGTGTGTAAAAATGGCAGGCGGTTGTGAGGGTGCAGCAAGTTGTGAAAAACGTGAGGAGAATACAGCCAAGTGCAAACTGAGAGGAGGACTAGAATCTTATCAGGGTTTGGTGGATGAGAGAGAAATACGTAAGAAACACGGAAAAAAAAAAAAAACTGTGAAGGAATAGGTGGAGAGGAAAGAGATTTCGAAAGAAAGGAAGAAGGCATCAGTTCCACTGTTAAGAAATGGAAAAGGATAAAATGTAAGAGCAAGGAAAAGAACATTACAGCCAGTATCAATCTTCCGGATGGAAAGGGTAATCTTAGCAGGAGAATTTCGGAATCCAAGGGATAAATAGACTGTGGGCAAGTTCTGACAAAAAGGGAGCCAAGAAAAAAAAAAAGGTTGTGATTCATAAACCTGGGCTTTACCCAGGACAGGATGTCTAAAGTACATACTCGTGAATCCCTTAAGTGTACTGCCCACATCATAGAGGTGCACATCCATGGTGCACCAGACATTCACAAGTGTCACTTGCGTTGGTTGATTTTAAGGGTGTAAAGGATGTGATACCAACAACTGTGATCTACCCATGTCAGGACGCCTAAGCACGTAACCGTGCATCCATTGAATTGTACAGCCCATATCTTAACTGGGCACACCCTTGTGGCACCTGAATGTTACAGTTGTTTATGCGTTGGTTGATTTTATCTCATAACTTTAATTGCTGCAACCTGAATTCTTTAGAGTTTTGTCCTGGTTGCTACAGACACATATTTGGACAATGAGCGTCTCATGCAATCCTTCTGTATATGCCAGGGGATCAAATAAGTATATCCCCAGTCACGTCAAGTAAAACCAACCCTTCATATCTCATGTACCATAGTCAACTGTAGTCTCATGAGTTTTTCCATTTAGACTTTGGCATGGGGTCCCCTGTTCCCGACCCTGTTGTTTTGTGCCTTACACATATCTCTCTCTCTCCAGCTCTCTCTCTCTCTCTCTCTCTCACTCTCTCTCTATCTCTCTCTCTCTCTCCCTCCCTATCTTTCCAGCACCCATTTCTGCTGGGAGTGCTTACTCATCCTCTCCCTCTATTTTCCTTAGGGAGGAAGGTGTGTTGTAACCTTACTCTTCTCTCACTCCCCGTTCTCCCCTCCTCTTACTGCCCACTTGGTATGGTCCGCGCTACCTCCGGGAGCGCAGGTTAGAACGTTGGTGAAGAGTTTATGCCGCCAAGCTGGGAGCACCTATTATACAAGACTGAATAAAAGTACTTTCAAGGAAACCTCATTTGAAGTAGTGTTTTATTACTACAGACTGTTAGCGCTCTAGTTGTTCTTTAGAACACTCTGGGACATTCTGTCATTGGGCTATACTTGGGGTACATCTGGGTGATATTTGGGCTACATTTAGGCTCTTTTGACTCTGGTGGCCATCTTGGGAGACTGTATGTCAGAATTTTTTAATGAAATTGAAGAGGGTTTGAGAAGTCACTCAAAATGTGCCCTAACTTTTCTTTCTGCAGCACTAATCATAATTCATATGGCAAAATATACCCCCTCATTTTGTTCCTTTTTAAATTAAATGTTTTAAGAGTTACCACTTTATTCCAATCAAGATGGCTTCAGGTGTGCCATACCTTTGTAATAAGTAGGACTGTTAGCGCTCTAGTTGTTCTTTAGAACACTCTGTGACATTCTGTCATTGGGCTATACTTGGGCTACATCTGGGTGATATTTGGGCTACATTTGGGCTCTTTTGTCTCTGGTGGCCATTTTGGGAGACTGCATGTCAGAATTTTTTAATGAAATAGAAGAGGATTTGAAAAGTCACTCAAAATGTGCCCTAATTTTTCTTTCTGCCGCACTAATAATACCTTCTATTGCATAATATACCCCCTCATTTTGTTCCTTTTTAAATTAAATGTTTTAAGAGTTACCACTTTATTCCCATCACGATGGCTCCAGGTGTGCTATACCTTTGTAATAAGTAGGACTGTTAGCGCTCTAGTTGTTCTTTAGAACACTCTGGGGCATTCTGTCATTGGGCTATACTTGGGCTACATCTGGGTGATATTTGGGCTACATTTGGGCTCTTTTGTCTCTGGTGGCCATTTTGGGAGACTGCATGTCAGAATGTTTTAATGAAATAGAAAAGGATTTGAAAGTCACTCAAAATGTGCCCTCATTTTTCATTCTGCAGCACTAATCATACTTTCTATGGCAAAATATACCCCCTCATGTTGTTTCTTTTAAAATTAAATGTTTTAAGAGTTACCACTTTATTCCAATCAAGATGGCTTCAGTTGTGCCATACCTTTGTAATAAGTAGGACTGTTAGCGCTCTAGTTGTTCTTTAGAACACTCTGGGACATTCTGTCATTGGGCTATACTTGGGCTACATCTGGGTGATATTTGGGCTACATTTGGGCTCTTTTGTCTCTGGTGGCCATTTTGGGAGACTGCATGTCAGAATGTTTTAATGAAATAGAAAAGGATTTGAGAAGTCACTCAAAATGTGCCCTAATTTTTCATTCTGCAGCACTAATCATACTTTCTATGGCAAAATATACCCCCTCATGTTGTTTCCTTTTAAATTAAATGTTTTAAGAGTTACCACTTTATTCCAATCAAGATGGCTTCAGGTGTGCCATACCTTTGTAATAAGTAGGACTGTTAGCGCTCTAGTTGTTCTTTAGAACACTCTGGGACATTCTGTCATTGGGCTATACTTGGGCTACATCTGGGTGATATTTGGGCAACATTTGGGCTCTTTTGTCTCTGGTGGCCATTTTGGGAGACTGCATGTCAGAATGTTTTAATGAAATAGAAAAGGATTTGAGAAGTCACTCAAAATGTGCCCTTTGTAATAAGTAGGACTGTTAGCGCTCTAGTTGTTCTTTAGAACACTCTAGGAGGCTGCAGTAGAACACAAAGGAATCAACTGACAGTCTCTGTCCTTGTTGGATGTTTATGTTTTACTGAGAATGTCAGACTTCATTTTCACATGACTGAGAAAGATAATGTGAATTTACAGAAAATATGCTTTCAGTTTAGCTTATAGATCCCCTTCCAAACCACTGTGGGAAAATCATGAGATATTAGTTTTCTTTCAAACAATATTCATGATATCACAGCAGAAGGTTTTTTCACATGGTATCACCTTAGAACCCACCACAATTCCTAAAACGAGTATGGTACCATCAACAAATGATTTATAATGTAACTAAAGTCCTAAAACCCTCTATTAACTACAATGCTTTTTAATGAGGTGCTATCATGTATATTGGTCCCAAGATGGCTGCCAACACTTCTTGGATGAAGTGCTGACAGCCAATCAGATCAGATGTGTGGTTAGGCTCCGCCCAGATATATATCTTTATTTGAACCTAAATTACTCAAAATCCACTGGAGCACATATATTGAGACCTAGCAAAGGCACATCGGGCTAACAGTCCCTACAATTTTGCCAAGTTTCGTGCAAATCCATTCAGCCGTTCGAGCTAAAAGTGAGGCCAACCGCCCTATGGAAATTAACATGGGAAAAACGTGTTTTGGGACCCCCCTTGTTTCTCTGCCCCCCCTTGATGAAACCCCCCCAAATTGTCAGGGGCTGCTCAGAAACAAAATGTTCCATTTTCCTGAAAATTTCAGCCACTTCCGTCCACATACGCCAAAGTTATTAGACATAGAATTTTCAAAAATCCCATAGAGAAAAAATCCTAACTATATATACCTACTGGCGACCGCCAGTAGGTAATATATATATATATATATATATATATATATATATGGAGAGCATGAGACGTGAGTCCCATGCTCTCCACACCACTGGAGTCAAGCTATCCTGGCTGAAGATGGCTGATAGCCAGAAACCGGTCCTAGGATGCTTGATTCCGGTCCAGGAAAGACATGGCTTGGCAGTTCGGGCTGGACTGTTCCCATGAGGCACAGGGTCAAGGCTGATTTGCATATGGCCATGTCTGAACTGGGGTGGTGTGGAGTGCAAAAAAACGATGGATTTAGGCCCAGATCTCTGTACTGGGGTGAATGTATGACATTGTTCTGCATTCTGTCCATCAGCTGTTGTTTTTTCATTTGTCACCCCGAGTGGGATGGGTATGCTCAGACGTGAGTCCCATGCTCTCCACACCACTGGAGTCAAGCTATCCTGGCTGAAGACGGCTGATAGCCAGAAACCGGCCCTAGGATGCTTGATTCCGGTCCAGGAAAGACATGGCTTGGCAGGTCGGGCTGGACTGTTCCCATGAGGCACAGTGTCAAGGCTGATTTGCATATGGCCATGCCTGAACTTGGGTGGTGTGAAGCTAAAAAAACGATGGATTTAGGCCCAGATCTCTGTACTGGGGTGAATGTATGACATTGTTCTGCATTCTGTCCATCAGCTGTTGTTTGTGAAAAAGCAAACCATTTAAATGATGACCAATAGGTCACTGCCGGAAACGTGGCAGTCAGACAAAATCAATCAAACTCAGCAATGATTCCTAGCAGGTCTGTAACCGGGGGCAAGTTCATTGTCAGAGAAATGCAGCATCACAGAAACACGCTGTTCTGCCAAACATTTTTTCTGGGAAATTAACATCAATCGGAGTAAAGGGCTCACGGTTCTGAAAACGTTTGGGTAATCCTTTGGAAAGCTGTGCTTTCAGTTCTTCTGCAGTTAAGAGCGTTCCGAATACAATGTTTAGTTGAATACGATTTTTACTCGCTGGTTACACCGGGAGCTGTCCAGGTGCTGAAAGATGTCCTGCATCTGAAGAGAAATAGGTGGGCGAACGAAGGCGCTGTCCTTGGTGTGCATTTAGCTCGCAAGAGCAGTTCTGCGCTTTGAGAGAGCCTCGCTGTCAAGTTGCAGGTCGATCTCTAAGCTTGAGGTGCCTACAACAGCATCCAATGTGTCGAAAATGGCCTTATGAATTAGCAATTTTTACATTACATTTGCGTTATGTCCTAACTTATTCTTCTCTTCCCAATGTATATGTTTTAATCTTTAATGGGGTATTTTCTTTAGTATATTTTTGTCTTGCATCATCCAACTCCATCTCCACACCTGGAAGAGTGCAGTGTGTTTAACCATTGGTTACGTTCTTTTTCTTCTTGCTGTTCTTTTATTTTTTCCCGGTGGATACCTGTCTCCTCTTTCTTTTAAGTGTTGCATGAGAAAGTACATGTGCTGTTGCTTGCGATATCTTTTGCAGTAGTGGCCAGGGTATGGATATGGTGGGGGGTGGGGGTGGGGGGGAGACAGAAACATTAAAAACAAAAAACATTTACCTGCCGCATCGCGCTCCTCTCTTCTGCAGGCACAGACTCCCAGAATGCACTGCAGCCAATCCCAAAGCTGCTTTCGTGCTGCTGAAAGCAACATCAGGATTGGCTTGAGCGCCGATGATTTGCGCTCCCATTTAGACTTGGAGCCTGTGCCTGCTCTCTCCAACCAGACAGTGCAGCTTGGGTTGGACAGAGCTTTAGTACACATGATGGTTTGACCAGCCAGACCGTCTTGCGCACTGAATAGCAATGCAAAATACAACTCCACCAACCTGTCATCCACTTGGCCGCATCCCAAAGCCTCGGCTCCAGAACAAAAATAAAACAATAGTGAAAAAGTATTTATTACCGTTTTTTTTAGGTAGGGCGAAGCTCAGCTGCCATTGTGGAGGAGCCGGCGCTGATCTTTTGTTCACTTAAACTTAAAGGGTGTCTGGAGTCCGCACATCACGTACCATTGGTTGGCTTCATCATCACTCTCATACCCTTGTTTCTCATTGGTCAGAAGATTCCACCTTCTCTTTCCTTTCAATGGAGCATGGACTAAGTACTATTAATTGCTTAATCGGTGTCCTTCCACTACTCTTGCTGAGACTGGGGTACTTTTTTGTTGCTTCCCCCATCATCATGGCTTCCTTGTGGTCGTTGCTAGGGGCTGAAAACAGGCAGTGATTCATTTATAAGAAGGCCGTGGTCTTTATAGAATCGATTTCTACAACCACAACAGTGGGTACTTTCCCTTTTTGGCATTTCTTTACACACTCATTTTCAAAATGTAGCAGAACGCCATCTTTCCTCACTAGAAGTCACCCTGTGTAACATACACAGAGAGATCTTTGTAGACAACCCCAAGAATTGACACATTTTTAGATGGGATGTTCTACACTCTCTGTTATTTACAAGTGTGTTCACTGTGCCCAAGTAAACACACTGTGTGATACTGGGCAAGACCCTTGCTGTTGCAGGGTTTCAGGGTTCATCCACTGACAAAAGCACAAGATGAAGGTCTGCTGGAACAGTATGAGCTCCTCACTAAATTGACTGCTCTGTCAATATCTGGGCTGATGTTATTCTGTAAATGGTAGTACCAGGGTCTTTAGGGCTAATCCTACATTGCCTTGATCCACCTCCTCACTCTAATTCAAAGAGAGTGTGAGATTCCTGCCTGGCAATGCAGTGACAGAGTACCCTTTGCTCAGCAGGGACACCTGCAATGCTGCTGGCCGTCATCACTTTTAACCTGGGCCCTTCTATGCTTTAAATCCATAACACAGAATATGTCAAAGAGCTTTCACATCTCGCCTGTTTCACATCAAATAAGAAACATCACAGAGTAGACCCAAGAATGGCTTGTTCCTGGTACCCAGGAAAGCAATTTGCTCACAGTGCAAAGAGAAAGTAGTCTTTATCATTTAAAAATGTTGAAGTGCAAAGACGGAATTTACAACGAGCTGGCTGTGTCATAGCACTTTTGTTTTTTAACTTCCAACAATGTTACATGTACAACATGGCACAAAATCATTGACAAGGCAAATTAGCTCTACTATTTGCAGAATGGTTGAAAGTAAAAAACAACAACGCTGTGAAGCGGCCAGCATTTACCACATTATAGCACTTTAAAAAAAATACTTTCAGTCGTGCTGCAAAGCAGCCGCACTGCTATACAAAATGGCTAAAAAAATGACAAATCCATTAGATCTCATATTAGAGAAATCTATTGGCTTCACCAGTCCTTTTTTAATTTCCTTTTCCATATTTCCTTTTTCCTTTCCTTCTCTGTGTGTTCTATTTTTCCTGTTTCTATGCGCTGAATATTTCAAAGTCTTTTTGGGAACTGTCACTTTCATAGTGTTTATTGTCAAGGTGTCAATTTGCTGTTGTTAATGCACCCATAGGAGGCCTGGCTGAAAGGGCTTTACGTAAATCACTGTTTGGCTGGCCCAAGACAGCTGACCAAAATGTCATGCGCACTTAGAAAGCGCCTACCACTCCTCCCTCAGCTCTCTACTTCTCAGCCCTGCCCTGCCCCCAACCAACTGAGCTAGTACTGTTAAATAAAATGATAATAACGTTGCATTATTAACATTTCATATTTCCCTTTTTTTATTTTAAAACATATTTTATTGCAAGCAAGAAAAAGAAACACATGACAGCAGTAATCATCACAGTCAGCTTCAGATCACAGATTACATTCCTTACATTTCTCAGGATGATTACCTCCATTGTTGCGTCAAGTTGCTCTTCCAGTCCTCCCCCCTTTCATGTCTCAGCAATATAGCTATTATATTTGACCCTTGGTCTCTCTCTGGTTGGGGGTCCATCCAACTGGTAGGCAGAGCAGCCCCCTACTTTCGTCCCAGCCCCCCTCAAATTTTCGTCCATTTATGTGGGCAATCTCTCCCCTCATAAACCACATTTTTTCCACCTGCATGCAACAATCCATGTCAGTTTCCCAATCACAGAGTCTTGGCCCTCCATTTGCTTCCCATTTTCTAGCTATGTTACGTTTGGCCATCATGATCATTTTTCCCTTTTGAACTGCTCAGTGAGCAGTGGGGCCATGCTCCTCCGCCTCAGCGGAGGGGCCGCCGCTGCTGTTGGTACTGCACCCACTGCCCTATTGATAGATGCGAACCCGGGGACCATTAATGGATCTCAAAGGGGCTGCATTCCCAAACTGTGATCGTTGAAGAGAGGCAATAGGTGCCCCTGGCTGTGCTGAAGTTGTCAGTGTCACTGAATGGCACCAGACTACCTAGCCCTTGAAGAAGGCCTACTGGGCCCAATCTGTGACTTAAATTACCAAAGAGGGCCACGGGCAGGCAACCTCAGATCAATGGGGAAGCAGTCGCTGTGCCGCTGTTTAATGTTAATGCAAACAAAGCTCCTCTGTCCCCGTATTGTTTGCTAGTGCGCATGCGAGAGACTGCTCTCCATGGCGGCAGTCTGCCCTGGGTGCTCACTTTGCAGGCTCAGATTTTGCCAGTGCAGCCCTTGGGTAATAATTGCTTTCTCGACAGAGGCGAACCTGGTTGACGCTCACTGGCAGACTTGGGAGGGTAGCAGCTCCACAGATTTGTCTGGACAGTCGAGGGATCCTATCCAATCAAAATAATGATATTAGAAAATTTGAATATTGCACATTCAGGGAATGTCAGGGCCAGGAAGCATCTTGATGTCTTTATAGGGAGTGACAGCTCTAGCGAATGCCCGGAGTAATTCTAGGAACACAGAGACGAGGAAGGGCATTCACAATGCCTTTGGATCACAACCAGTGCGTTATCATTTTTTTACTCTACTGCAGCCAGAATAGAATGTATTTTACGAGGAGATCGCAAGCCGCAGCAGAGCAGACAAGCATTGCAAGACCCCTTAAATGTCACAGTGACCTACCTTATACGCCTGACACAAAGAAAACGCATGAATAGCTTGTTTTATGTGTAAACCAGCAGCTCCTATATTCAGGGCCTCCCGAATTTGGCGGCAAGAGAGGGCTGATTTATGCTGCAGGGTTGAATAAATAATGCCGCAAGAAAAGCCAAATTATGTGGCATAATGTGGCACATTTTTAAATAGTATTACTTTTTTGTTGTGGCAGTTTTATATAGCGCAGGCTCGACCCGAAGGTATTGGAGCGCTTTAAATGAGCACCGGTTACATTACACAAGGACATATTCATTTTTTTGTCATTTTTTAACTTAGTAGCACTACCTGGGCATTGGTTGCACCCCATTGACACCAATTTAACACCCACATTTTGCCATAAGCAACAGAAAGTTGACCATTCAATAAGCAACAGAAAGTTGACCATTCCAGCTTTGCAAAGAGCTTTCCAACACGAGGCAACACGTTGCTGCATTTTTAGTAACTTTTGACCCGTTTGAGTTAAAAAAAAAAAAGTTTAAACCTACAAATTATGCAGATGATGATATATGTGGCAAATGTACACTTAGGCGAAAATCGCCATGCCCGCACAATCGCATCAGCCCGCACAATCGCATCAGTCCAGTGGCCCTGCCTATATTGGGTATTGTAGCGCTGCGTTAACAGGCTTTACCAACAGACATGAATATTAACAAGTTGAATCGTTCACTTTTAAAATCATTATAAAGTACTGCACAGGGTCCTTCCATACTCGTGTTCCTCCGAGGTGCTTCACTTGAGCTATTGTTGAGAAAGATGGGTAGCGTCTGGTTGTAAGTTCCCTAATACTTCATTGCGCTACACATGATCAAGCCGCACGGGTCAGAGCAGCAGTGAGCGCAGCATGTTCCGGCGAGCCGAGGCTTCAACCTTCCCCGATGCCGGACAGCCCAGTGCCTCTGCCCCTGCAGCTGGGAGGGGAGAGTGCGGCTCGTCATGCCGGCAGCAGTTGTATTTCCCTCTGTCATTCATGGTCAGCGAGCCTGGGTGACCCCCGGGGACGAGGATTTCTGCAGCTGCAGCTCCCTCCGGACTTGGGCAGGGAAGGAATACAAGGGGTTAAGGAGAGACTTGGCCTTCGGCAAAGTCGGACAACTTCGGACTTCATCGCAACGTGCGAGATCAGTGCTTTAAATAGGCTGGAACTGAGTACCGGCACTTTTGTATTTTAAGGGGGAGTACCTGCACTTCTTAAGAGAGACGTAATACTTTTAATTGGAGAGTACTGGCACTTCTCACAGGGGCGGCTCTAGGCTCATGGTGGCCCTTGGCAGGGAGCGTAGGTAGTGGGCCCCGGACGAGGGGGTCCGGGCGGGGCGAAGCGCGGAGGTTAATGAAGATGAGGGGGTCAGGGTGTTTGGAAGTGGAACAGAGCCAGAGGTTTCCAAATCCCTGCCAGAGGCCGCCACGCAAATATGTATCCATCCTCAGAGGATTATTATATTAAGGATATATATTGGCGTGGGGGCCCCGGGGGTTTGATGGCCCTGTGCAGGTGCACAGCTTGCACATGCCTAAGGCCGCCCTTGCTTCTCAGAAACAAGCAGGTACTCTGGTACAGAGTTCCTGCACTTCTATTTTTCCATTTTAAGCACTGGGCGAAATCGTCCGCTTTCGAGTGCATTTCTTTATAAACACACGCTTTAAAAAACTTTCTTTCTACCTCTTTCGCCCTCCCCGTGCTCCTTTCACTCATGTATTCTCATCTCCCCCCTGGTCTCTACATATTTTCCAATCCATCCTCTATACTCTACCCTGCCTCGCACCCCCCTCTCCGCACACATAAGGGGGTGGTGGGGTCGGGAAGAGAGAGTTTAGTGCTGGTTCGTGTTGAGCTGCAAGGCACAGAGAGTTGCTAGAGGGGATATTCGCACTTCCACCCAGCTTGGGAATGCTTCCTATAATGGACTTTTAATGGGAACAAAGACAGTGTTTTATATAGTGCTGCTGCATAAACACTGCTAACACTGTCACCATAAACGGCAGCTTGATCACTCATTGAGTTATGCGCTCCCTGCTGACATCTGATGTTAACAGAAGGTGTCATGAGCTTTCATTTCAGCAAAACAAACATGGCTATCCTTTCTTTTGAGGTCAATAAATATCCTGCAAAGACATTGGTAATAGAACCAATAGTTATTTACAATTAAGAGCGGCAGAAATGCATTATTGCACGTTATATACAATTGATTAGCATTAATGTTTAAGTTGTCTTCATAGCACTTGTCCCAGGGGTAAATGAGAGAAAGAAAACAGGGGGTGAAGAGTTGTGGACAGAGTATTATAATTCTTTCACATTGTGAATGAATACACTGCAGTATAGCACTAAGCTGTGACCTAGTGCTTCTGTGATGTTGGGGGATATTCAGGCGCTAGTATGAACGTTTAGACCACTGAAGTATCAAATAGTCACCATGGCCACCAATATGTCAGCTTAGTTCCAGGTAGTCTGGCTGATTCACCTACCATCAAGGATCCAATCAGAAATGGTGCTACATATACATTTCGTTCCAGATAGACTGATATTAAATGATTTTCTAGTTTTTATTTTGTTTGGATATCAGGACATTTTGCCAGATTACATTTTGGGCTTCCACCTGGCCTATCGAGGAGCCTCTGACTCAAAAGGCACAGACAGAAAAGCATTACAATGAAAAAAGTATTATGAATAAACCAAGGGAATGGGTAATTCTGGGATTTCCCCAGTAATGCCTCATCCTCACTTACAGTTTCACCCTGGCCAAATCATCTTGGTCCACGTTAACCTGTGCACTTCGTCATTTTCATACGGCCTATAACTTTCATTAAAGGCCCCTTTGGAATTACAGGGGCACTTGGGGAAGCTTTGATGCTCCTGCAACACAATAATGGGTGACAAAAGCTTGTACAACTACACACATACACCATCCCTATTTCAGGGCATGTAATGTCACTTTCGCCATCCCTGGCATTTTGGTGAATTGACATTCATGTCATCCTTGTGTAAACACATGCATGGTGCACCATGTCAATTGAAAGATTGGTAGAAATATAGGTTGTAGTAATGTTTATTTGTAAATCCATAAAATCCATATTTGTAAAGCGCAAACTACTCACCCTTACGGGTCTCGTCGTGGAAAATAAGTGAGCTATTGCCCAGAGTCACACAGTGCTGAGCTGAGGTGCAGCCGGAGCCAGGGATCGAACTGTGAACCCTGTGTTCTGAAGTCAGCTGCCCTCGCCGCTGCACCACACCTCTCCACTACCAGCATTTCATGTGTAACCCTTAATTTAGCTAAGGGGCCTATTAAGATGGCAGACCCCGTCGCGGAAACGGGACGGACCGACCTCTGGTTGGCGGTCCTGACCGATTTATTATGATGCGACAAACATGGTGCAGTCACATTCCCAAATTTCCCTAATGGAGCTGGAGTTACAGCCGTAAACTGTCCGCAACACAAACTCCCATAGAGAAATGGGAGATTGGGTTAATCCTGCAACCCATGGCAAGCACCTCAAGGTGCCTGCCACAAGGTGTAGGGATTACCAGGGGGGCACAATAGGTGCCCCCTCGGCCCCCAACCGGAGGCTGCAAAGGAAAAGGTGCCCTGCTAGGGGCCCCCAAACACGCTTTCCAACAGGGTTTCCATGTTGGAAAGGCCACCTTGCATCGTTATCCGGAAGGCGTAAACTACCGTCCATTTGGGTTACGGGCTGTTTCCAACTGGCTGACGGACTCCTTGAGCCCATCGGAAACCAGACGGAATGTCCAGCTGGTTTCAATTCCGACCAGCTGTTTCATAATGATGTTGAAAGCTTTCCGACATTTATCGTAATCAGCCCCTAAGTGTAAGTCATATTTTTCTTTGTTCAACAGGAGCTCTCATTTCAAAGAATGCATAGTGTTGCAATGATAATTTGTGTGCAATTCTACCATGGGTGAGAATTTGCATGCCACATCAGTTGTGGAAATTTAATATATGATGCAGTGCAGGGTTTTCTATCTCATTTATTTCGAGAACTCAAACTTGTGTGGTACAACCTCTATCAAAATGTATGATAATGTACACTGCTAAGACATTTGTAGGTGGACTTTGATTTTCTTACTATCATGAGCAGTTAGTGGTTAATTGGTCAAAAAATTGGTGAGATAGTTGGACCCAGGGACTCTCAGGATTCAAGGGGACTTAATACCCCAACTTAAAACGTGACACAGGGCGCCTTTGCGTAGTGGTAAGGGTAGGGCGGGGGCAGAGATGCCGAATGCAAACACGCCCTCTGGTGCATTTTAAGTTGGGGAATTAAGTCCCCTTTAATCCTTAGAGTCCCTGGGTCCAACTAGCCCACCACGTATCTCCAGTAAGCACCACAGAGCTGCGTTGCAGAGAGGTGGTCCGAGGCCATGCCCCATTTTACACATCTCTGCAATGCAACTCTGTGGCACTTACTGGACATACCTGGTGGGTTAGTTGGCCCCCAGGGACCCTCAGGATTCAAGGGGACTTTATCCCCCAACTTAAAACGGCCACAGGCCGTGTTTGCACACATGTCACCTCAGGCCCCCCCCCTCCCTTCACCAGGGTGCAAACGCGCCCATGGCATGTTTTAAGAGGTAGTTTTAATCCCCCTGCCCTATTATGTACTAGGGTCTTGCAGAGGAGGTCATGCTAATCACAGGGGTACCCCAACGCATAGTGTTCCCTAGTGTATATAGGTGGTTTCACTGTATTCTAAGTGTCTTTTAGCATAGCACTGGCTCTAGGCCTGGTTAGTCAGAGTCAGTTACCACCAGTACCCGTCTGAAAAAGTTGTGGGCACAGGATGATTTTGCAACAAGACCTCTTTCTGCTCCTCCGTTGGTTCTTTCTGCACATGTCTCGCTTCTTCCTGCACTTTTCCTCATCTGTGTGGACTTTTGTTGCTTCTTTCTGCATTTCTTTTTTTTCTTTCTGTGCGTTTTTTCTTCTTTCATTACATGTCCTACCTCTGTAGGCATAGTTAGAAAGTAGCATTTGAAAAACCTTTGAAATTCACAGAAAAAAACATAGGGTTCAGGCACATTATAGTTAGAAATTAGCATTTAAAAAACCTTTGGGATTCACTGAAAAAACCATAGGTTTCAGGCACGTTATAGTTAGAAATTAGCATTTAAAAAACCATAGGTTTCAGGGGCGTTATAGTTAGTTGAACATTTTACTCGTACAAAACCAAAGAAATTCCCCCGTTATAGTTAGTTCAGCTAACTATAACTCGCGCCCCCGCAATGCACTGCTGATGACGTCACATATTACATCACTCATGACATTCTCAGTGACATCACTGATGATATCCCTGATGACATCTCAAATTACATCACTGATGACATCATCCATGTGATAATTTGATGCATCTTCTCACACCATAATATAACCTTTGATACACCCACTCTAAACTACAGACTGCCATTCTCAAAACTATAGACACTCCAACACCAATCACTAAATACCCACGCACTGATTCTTAGGTTTACACACACATCCACTCACTCACCCATACAGTCACTCATACTTATGGTCAGTCAGTACAGGACTATCATATTCACTCATACACCTATATAGACACTCACACACCGCCACTCATCCATAGAGGTACTTACACACCTAGTCAGTCATGCAAATATTTAAGTAATCTGTGACGAAAGTCACACTTTACAACTTTCGGTATTCAAAAAGTATATTTACGAGTAGTAAAGTTAGACTTTTAGTCTAAGTTTAGATTACTTCTGTGAATCGGGCCCATTATGTTTGGTAACAGTAACACATGGGGTCTTATTCACAAAAGGTATTTTTGGCCCTTAACCCCATGGGCGTTGCCGTGATTCTGCGCCTGTGCAGCACATTCGCGGGTGCGGTGATGACGGCCGGGAGCAGTCATCAGCACACGAGCACTGTGTGCCATGATGGCTCCCGGCCGTCATCAGCATGGAAGGGGTTAACATATGTTCACTACCTTATTTACATCTACCCGGAATTCACAAAAGGATTCCTGATTTTATAAATGAATATACTACTGCAGATTCCTCCAAAACAAGCATGGACAAACACACAGTAGTACATCACACAGCATTGATGTGGGCTTTTGAAGACTTAAATTACCTTGTAAGTTTATAAACTCTCACAAAAATGAACATTGATAGTCATTCATAATCTCCAATTCCCCCGATTTCAACCCTGGTAATTGTTAGAAAGCTGCTATATGCAAGGGATGGCCTAACTCCCTTTCTCGGATGGGAAGGGATGGATCGCTGCCCCATTTAGGCCCTCATTACGAGTTGCTCAGTGTGGTAACCCTGTGAGGGATACCGCTGCAGACAACTATGAGTTTTCTGGTGTCTACTGGCCCAGAAATATTGGGTCTTCAAACTCTAGACCTGATAATTCCAGTCACAGTGACACAAGAACCAGAGACCACTGAGGAGCTGCGGGTGCTGCTGGCAGCTGTGTCGAGCTACCCACCCGCCCTTCAACGTCAACTGGAGTGACGAGAAAAAGATCCCTCCAGCCGAAGTGAGGTGACCTCCGCCATACGTCTGCCCCCTGGCCCTGCCCACTTCCCCAAACCTCCCTCCAACCAGCTGGGAAAAACGCTCCTGCAAAATTTACCACGTGCTACAAGCAGGAGGGTAACTGTAGATTTGGGCACATTTTTTAACCCTTCCTAAAGAAAAATTTACAATTAAAACAGAAAAAAGCTTGGGATTTGCCGTATATTTTTTTACGGTGCAATAGTGACCATATTAATTAAATTGAGCTACTTTATGTCCCTGCGGAGATAATGTGGAACCCAGAATGGTGCCTTTACTGAGGTGTACAGGATGGGATTTCCCTAGAAGGCTGGGCAAATGTTTTCCAAGCAGAAAAAAAACATTTGCACAGCACGCGCCATTCGACCTGTGGTGAAATCTACGCCATTTTGCTTTTTGTACAGGGTAAGGAGGTCACGAGGTATCATGTGGCATTCCCAGTAATATGCGTAGAAATACGCGCCTCACCCAGCTTTGCAGGCGTTGGAAATTGAAAACAACAGAAAAACACGGTCTGACACAGATGTAAATCTTCACCTGTACTTTTATGTTTAGAACTGGTCAATAATTTATTAAGCACCAACAGCTAGATTCATCAAAGTCCCGATTTGCGAGTCCTTAATAGCGATTATTAAGGAATCGCTATTAAGGACTTGCAAATCGGGATTCATGTAGAAATCGCAAAATAAATTGTGATTCCTACAGCCTCCTTATTTGCGATGAGCAAATTGCTAATCGCAAATAAGGAATAACTCCCCATTCATTCCTATGGGCCTAAAGGCCCATAGGAATGAATGGGGAGTCAATCCTTATTTGCGATTAGCAATTTGCTAATCGCAAATAAGGATGCGATTTCAAGGGTGCCAGGGGTGTCCAAAGGACACCCTGTAGCACCCCATAAATGTGAATTTACACTGATGTTGTGCACACACATGGTAACATGCAACTTAGAAAAATGCATTGAAATGCATTTTTCTAAGTTTTCGCTATTCACCACGAGGTTTGACTTCGTGGTAAATAGCACTCCTAAATTGCGAATTCGCAATTTTTAAATGTTTCATGAATAGCATTTAAGGAATCTGGCCCTTTTGCGAGCACATTTCGTTGATGAATCTGGCTGTATGAGTCAATTAGTTTTGTACAGCAAATAAAAGAGCAAGGTTGTGGATGTTGTATAAGTTTTCTGGAATGTGTATGTGTTGGGGCAGGGTAGATATGTTCCCTCTGCAAACACTGTCAAGGACTCTGATTTGAAGAAGCCATTTTTTTCTATTCAGCATTAAAAAAAATGGGCTAGAAACGATTGTCTCTTACAAAATGGCGTTAGCCAGTGCTGGCATCCGTTGAGCAGTTTAGCAACCCTTCTTGACAAAAGATCTTCAACGTACAGGAGGTAGGTGTCCCAGAACTCGCGCGAGTGTGTCGGTGGTAAGCACCAGGACAGAAATGGAACGAAGAAGCCGCAAAGACACGATTGCTTGCTCCTGTAAAGTCATTTGGCTGCCTGATGAAGTCCCCATGGAAGGTTGAGTGCAGTGAAATGCATCCCTCCTGATGGTCTGCAGTGCCGGGATGCTGAGAATCAGGTCAGGACAGTGCGTGGATTGCATAGCGCAATTTTGCATCTCTGCAAGCCACCTTCCTTAGAAACACTCTCCCTACTTTTCACATTAAAGGACACTCTTGGGACCTCTTGCTGAAAGCGTGCTTGCCTGCTGATTTCCTTAAATAGTACATCTTTTTTTTAAATGTTGAGGTTTTCGACTGTTTCTAAGAAGTTTGCACACTGAGTCTTAATTAGGCATGCAGACACTGGGATGGAAATACATTGTAACAGATTGACAGTGGATTGGTTGATTTTAAAGACAAGGACCGTAAGAAAAAAGGGGGAAACACATTTGAAGAGACGAGGCCAGATCGATTGAGGGGACCATCGACGCTTGATTTGCGCCAGTGGTGGCCCCTGGAACTCAATTTGGTGAAAGTGACGTAATAGTTACTCATCAGACTTTGACAGAGAATGAGGGAAAGACAGAAAAGGAGAAAGAACACGGGGGACAACGATGGGAAAATAGAGAAAAAGAAAACAAAGATGAAAAAGAACCTGCAAGGGTGTGATGAAAAGATGATGAACAGAATGCTGAACATTTTAAAACATTCACCCCCAGTCACAGATTTGGGTTAAATCCATTGTTTTTTTGCTCACCAAGCCACTCAAGTTTTGACCCAGACATATGCAAATACGTCTTGACCCTGTTCCCCAATGAGAACAGTCCAGTTCGAACTGCCAGGCCAGGTCCCCCCTGGACCGGAAACAAGTATCCTGGGACTGTTTTCAGGGTATCACCCCTCATCAGCCAGTGCCATAGGAAGCACGAGACCCACGTCTGGCCATACCCTTCCCAATTAGTGCGGCTATAACAACACAAACAAATGATAGACGAAACGCTGAACACTGTCAAACATTCACCCCCAGTCACATTGGGTAATATTGAAACAGAATTTCGAGGCATTTTTTTATGCACAATGACAAATAATCGTAATCTCATTTTGCCCTTTACAGAGCTTTTCTTAGCACAGTGGCACGGTACAGCAGAATCATGTTTTTTCTAATAAATATGCTAGACAGAACCATTTTGTTAGTTTTAAATGAGGTAGGCATTTGGCCACTGGAAAATATACTCCATCCTTTAAATGATGAAAATTATAAATGACGGACATGCAGCTTGGGACTTAAAGGGTTATTTTGAGTTTTCGGATGCAGGAGCTCCACCAAAAATTGGTGGATGTCCCAGTTGTCCTGCTTAGAGTGTATACCTAGTTACAGCCGCGGTCGGTGGTAGGGGTTCCTGCAGGGCGGTGACGTGGGGAAGGGGAGGGGCAGGGTGGGGGGTAGTAATGTATGGATTACGGAGTTTAACAGGTAAGTAAACATATAAATAAATAAAATGAATTTCGTTGCGCGCACTGCATCACCAAATACGATGCAGTGCGCGCAACGAAATTCGTTTTATTTACTTATATGTTTACTTACCTGTTAAACTCCGTGCCCCTCCCCCTCCCCACGACACCGCCCTGCAGGAACTCCTACAACCGACCGCGGCTGCCTAGTTATACAATCTAATAGGGCGGAAAGATCCCCTTACATGAGAAGACCCTCCCATAGCTCAACAGTTTGAAATCCTCTTGATTTGTGATCAGTGTTTTTTGCGAACTGTAGTGTGATGTAAATTGTAGTGTGCAGAGTTTACAGCACCATTAAAAAATAATAAATCATATTAACATATCACGACGGTACAGGCGAACTCAAGCAGGACAAATCTTTTTTTAGATACTGTAATTTTCATTTAATTACATTTTTGCAACGTAGGGGTATTTATGCAAATTATTTTTGCAATTGAAAAAAAATTGTTTCATTAGCAAAGTAGTTATTTACATTCGACCATATTAAGTTTATGTAAATGCCTAAAACGCCCTCAAAGTATTATTTAGATGTCAAGCTTGGAACCAAAATAAAAACAAATATAGAATCTAAAACTGATTTTCTTGCAATCATAAAAACAATAATAGTAAAAGAAAATAGATATTAGCAGAAAGGAGTTTGGTGTTCTTTTGAAAGAAACCCTTGCTTAAGGGACATGCATGCCTTCAACTTTGCTTTTTTATTCTCAACCTATTACGTTTAATTGCTGGTAAAATATGTGATTCTTTTCTCTCCAGGAATTGCAAGGATGTCAGGCCAGACTCTTTTAATTGGATATTTTCTTTACTATAGCCTTCTAGCATAACTATGCTTCTGGGTAGAAGCATCTGACCTCTTAATAAAAGACACTACAAAGCCCATGAAAATATAACTGGATTCCAGCGAAAATGGCCTAATTTAAATAATGATAAAAACAAGTAGGAGAAATTCGGGTGGATGTAATGCACAGTGGAAAGTAATGACATTTATAACAAACTATAATCGTGTATTTTTCCGTGTTAGATAAAATGTTCTCTAGGCGCTAGGTGATGTAAAGTTTGTGATGTTTTTAAAAAGTTTGAACATTGCTATTTAGAAAAGGGAGCATATACTCAAGTAAATTGGAAGAACCAACAACAGCTTCCTGTTAGAAACATCTCCTCTTACTTCAGCCACAGGAAGTGGGGGGCTGTAGGGCATTACCCCATGAAGAATCAAGTACTCTAGCGGGTTCAGGGCAGAAGGCCCACCCTGTTTCTGCAAGTGCTTCTGTATGTTTCAAAACAATGAAATTCAGATGTGTGCTGCAGCAACATATTTTTCTAACTTTCCTTCATGTTTAGGGTATTTATGAAAGAGGCTAACAATCAGAAGGTTCTCATTTCGGGAAATTATATAGGTCAGTTTTAAGTAAAGCTTTTAATATGTAAGCACAGTCTTGCTTAGCTCCCAATTATGACCAAACCGTAGTTCACGGAAGTTTCTGTTTTAAAATACTAAACTTTCAGGGATAGTTTTCCCTATAAACATGCAATATTTTCCGCTGGCAGCTAAAATGAATGTGCTTTTTTTCTTGTAAGTTACCTTTAAACCCATATTTCTTGCAACTTTGAAACTGGAAAAATATTGGAAATCCTTTTTCTCAAAACAACTTAAAAGGGGTATGCACTTTTCGATTAATAACCAAAGAGGTAGCAACTTGGATCTTGACAGCTTCTTCCCTAAAAACATGATAGGCGAGATTCCTGCTCCTACATACAGTAGAGTATGGTGGGCATTTCTTCAAGAGCAGTTTTCACAGACATTCTCTCATTGAGTGCCATCTGCACACAGGCCTGGACCAAGGGGTTGATCCTCTTCACCAGTCTGGTAGCTTGAGGTGAGTGTAATGCAATTCTTTCGTGATCCATTCTTATATTCTTCAGGAACACTTTCAGAGCTTTTGTTTTAAATTCTCTCCCCTTGTCAGGGACAATGGGTTGAGGAATCCCTTTTCTCTTGGACTTCTCCTTCAAATATTCATTCACTTTAGAAGCTGTAGCACGAATCACAGCTTTTACCGCAACCCACTTAGAGCACAAGTTAACCAACACCAAAAGTAAAAGCTTATACATAGGCAACAGTTTGAATAGGCCTATAATGTCTAAACCCATCTTGCTACAGGGAGGCACAGAGTCAGACCCTCTTTGGTGGGGCCACAGGGCAAACCGGGCTCCTGGGACTCACCCTTGAGTGTTGAAGTCATTTTCCTCTGATGTCTGAGGGTCCATCCTGTGATGGTTATGCAAACTGGGCCAAGTACAAAGCCTTCAGCACTTGATTCTCGGTGGTTGCGATGAGCAGTCTCAGACTTCTCAGGATGGTAGTACAGGGGGGCTCAAGCTTTGAGTTTAACAATCATTCAGCAGTGTAACAATTGACTGTCCAACTAAGTGCTTGACTTTCAAGGCGAAAAGTACTTCAATGTGCAGTGGAGCTAAATAATACACAAATGAAGATGTACACATTACAATTTACTTCTCCTGGCACTCGAGTATGTCTGTACCTCCTCCCACTATTGGCCCTGGTTACCCATACTCTTCAGGTGATTGCCTCCAGGGTCAGTACCTAGTGTGATTAAGCTCAGGTGCAAATTAGCTCCAAACTCTTGTTATTGCGCACAGTCCTCCTTCAGTTCACAGTTTCGTCCTCAACCAGCATCTGAGTCCATGACTAGTTGATGCTGTTGGGCAGTCGCCCTACTCGTTCACAGATCATCCCCTCTCTCTCTTGCTGGAAGAGCATGAGCCAGCAGTTCATCTCCACCTCCTTATTGGTCACATCAGCTTCAATGCAGTAGCTCTGGCTGTTAGGGATGGGTACTTGGGAATGTGTGGGATTTCTCAGCCTAGTGGGTGCTTGGTACAGCCTAGCTAAGGGCTGATCAGGTCCTGCTGGTGTGACCACGCACAAGCGGGCTGAAGAAGGAGGTAAAGACTTTTACAGGCCTCACCTGGCTGGATGGGGATTAGCCTCAGGTTGTGCAGTGACTCTGGTTATGCTGCAGATTTACAATGCTTGGATGCTTGATTCCGGTCTGGGAAAGACATGGCTTGGCAGTTCGGACTGGACTGTTCCCATGAGGCACAGGGTCAGAGCTGATTTGCATATAGCCAGTGTCTAACCCAGGGTGGTGTGGAGTGCAAAAAACGATGGATTTAGGCCCAGATCCTTGTACTGGGGTGAATGTATGACATTGTTCTACATTCTGTCCATCAACTGTGTTTTTTGCAAATTTCACCCCGAGTGGGCTGGGTATACTCAGACGTGAGTCCCAGGCTCTCCACACCACTGGAGTCAAGCTATCCAGGCTGAATGAAGGCTGATAGCCAGAAACCGGTCCTTGGATGCTTGATTCCGGTCTGGGAAAGACATGGCTTGGCAGTTTGGACTGGACTGTTCCCATGAGGCACAGGGTCAGAGCTGATTTGCATATAGCCAGTGTCTAACCCAGGGTGGTGTGGAGTGCAAAAAAACGATGGATTTAGGCCCAGATCCTTGTACTGGGGTGAATGTATGACATTGTTCTACATTCTGTCCATCAACTGTGTTTTTTGCAAATTTCACCCCGAGTGGGCTGGGTATACTCAGACGTGAGTCCCAGGCTCTCCACACCACTGGAGTCAAGCTATCCAGGCTGAATGAAGGCTGATAGCCAGAAACCGGTCCTTGGATGCTTGATTCCGGTCTGGGAAAGACATGGCTTGGCAGTTCGGACTGGACTGTTCCCATGAGGCACAGGGTCAGAGCTGATTTGCATATAGCCAGTGTCTAACCCAGGGTGGTGAGGAGTGCAAACAAACGATGGATTTAGGCCCAGATCCTTGTACTGGGGTGAATGTATGACATTGTTCTACATTCTGTCCATCAACTGTGTTTTTTGCAAATTTCACCCCGAGTGGGCTGGGTATACTCAGACGTGAGTCCCAGGCTCTCCACACCACTGGAGTCAAGCTATCCAGGCTGAATGAAGGCTGATAGCCAGAAACCGGTCCTTGGATGCTTGATTCCGGTCTGGGAAAGACATGGCTTGGCAGTTCGGACTGGACTGTTCCCATGAGGCACAGGGTCAGAGCTGATTTGCATATAGCCAGTGTCTAACCCAGGGTGGTGTGGAGTGCAAAAAAACGATGGATTTAGGCCCAGATCCTTGTACTGGGGTGAATGTATGACATTGTTCTACATTCTGTCCATCAACTGTGTTTTTTGCAAATTTCACCCCGAGTGGGCTGGGTATACTCAGACGTGAGTCCCAGGCTCTCCACACCACTGGAGTCAAGGTATCCAGGCTGAATGAAGGCTGATAGCCAGAAACCGGTCCTTGGATGCTTGATTCCGGTCTGGGAAAGACATGGCTTGGCAGTTTGGACTGGACTGTTCCCATGAGGCACAGGGTCAGAGCTGATTTGCATATAGCCAGTGTCTAACCCAGGGTGGTGTGGAGTGCAAAAAAACGATGGATTTAGGCCCAGATCCTTGTACTGGGGTGAATGTATGACATTGTTCTACATTCTGTCCATCAACTGTGTTTTTTGCAAATTTCACCCCGAGTGGGCTGGGTATACTCAGACGTGAGTCCCAGGCTCTCCACACCACTGGAGTCAAGGTATCCAGGCTGAATGAAGGCTGATAGCCAGAAACCGCTCCTTGGATGCTTGATTCCGGTCTGGGAAAGACATGGCTTGGTAGTTCGGACTGGACTGTTCCCATGAAGCACAGGGTCAGAGCTGATTTGCATATAGCCAGTGTCTAACCCAGGGTGGTGTGGAGTGCAAAAAAACGATGGATTTAGGCCCAGATCCTTGTACTGGGGTGAATGTATGACATTGTTCTACATTCTGTCCATCAACTGTGTTTTTTGCAAATTTCACCCCGAGTGGGCTGGGTATACTCAGACGTGAGTCCCAGGCTCTCCACACCACTGGAGTCAAGCTATCCAGGCTGAATGAAGGCTGATAGCCAGAAACCGGTCCTTGGATGCTTGATTCCGGTCTGGGAAAGACATGGCTTGGCAGTTTGGACTGGACTGTTCCCATGAGGCACAGGGTCAGAGCTGATTTGCATATAGCCAGTGTCTAACCCAGGGTGGTGTGGAGTGCAAAAAAACGATGGATTTAGGCCCAGATCCTTGTACTGGGGTGAATGTATGACATTGTTCTACATTCTGTCCATCAACTGTGTTTTTTGCAAATTTCACCCCGAGTGGGCTGGGTATACTCAGACGTGAGTCCCAGGCTCTCCACACCACTGGAGTCAAGCTATCCAGGCTGAATGAAGGCTGATAGCCAGAAACCGGTCCTTGGATGCTTGATTCCGGTCTGGGAAAGACATGGCTTGGCAGTTCGGACTGGACTGTTCCCATGAGGCACAGGGTCAGAGCTGATTTGCATATAGCCAGTGTCTCGCACTGGACTGTTCCCATGAGGCACAGGGTCAGAGCTGAGTTGCATATAGCCAGTGTCTAACCCAGGGTGGTGTGGAGTGCAAAAAAACGATGGATTTAGGCCCAGATCCTTGTACTGGGGTGAATGTATGACATTGTTCTACATTCTGTCCATCAACTGTGTTTTTTGCATATTTACAATTCAGCACAGCTGCTTAGGTCACGCGGCAGCGTCACAATTTGAACGAAGGAGCTCAGGTCACGCCACACCTTATTGATCTGAGCACTGCAACTCAGATCATAATGCAGATTCACAATTCCCACCAGGAATCGCAGTATAGAGTCTGGGGTCCACTGACACTGATGTATGCAGATCGCTGTCTGTAGTCTTCCTCATCTACAGACTCACCACTCCAGGGTTATGCTACAACTTGTTCCTCCTGAACAATCACTCCTGTTGCAGGGTTGCAGACTTCTTCCCTCAGTTAGAAGGCAGCCAGTCGTCTAAGCATTTCATGGCAGGTAAACAGCTCTTCAGCAATAGGTAGACTCAGTTGAAGTCACCCTACTATTGGGAAGCTGGATGTCAGGCAGACACCATCTCTGGTTACACAGCAATCCTCTTAGTTCTCTGCAGAGCACTACCTTTGTGGTCATAGATAATTTGGAACTGGAACAACAAGTTGGTCAGTGGGTTCCTCTTTAATACAGTAAAAGCAGACAGAAAATGTGTATCCACTGTCTGCAGTTTCAGGATCACTTTGCAGTGGTTCTTCTTTCAAGTGTCCTCATCAGGCTGTACTCCCCCCCACAGCCTTTGCGTAAAATGATGTTCCTCACTGCAGGGTTGTCTTTAGCCTGCAGTACCTAAAACAGAGGCACAAAGAGGTGTAAGCTTTCTGTACCTGGCTGTCCTCAGTCAAACAGAAGGAGTGTCCTAGGAAAAACATAAGTCTGGACCTCAGCCAAGGGGTTCTGTTCATCTTGCACAACACAGCCTGCAGTCCCACTGTTTACTCCAACCAGCTACCAAATGGCATAGTTTCAAGAAGACTAATCAGGAGCTCCTTGCTCTGCAAAAAGCTAGATGGATTCCAAAGGGAGTGTTGTTTCCTCTCTCCCCTCTTCAGTGTCTAGGTCTCCTCACTCCAGCTTCAGGAATGTCAGCAATACACTTCCACTGTCTGGGAAAACAACTTCACCTCAATCTTGTGCAAAAGGCCAGGCACATCCAAAATTGATCGAGCAGGCCTCCATGACTCTGTTCACAAACACACACTCTAGGTGTAACCTATGTGGCATATGCAAACACACATGACATGCAGTTGTAATGTTGGCACGAGGATCTGGTCATGTGCATAGAAAGAACTTTACACATGTGGGGAAGCATGCCTCCAATCCAGTGGCACACGTGAAAAGGTCTGGCCACTACTATGGAGTCACAAAAAAACACAATGCTGCTACCACCGCTCCATGTAGTAAACCCACACCAGGGACATTAATTCACTATCTCTACAACATAGAAACTCTTGGTGAGCTTCTCCAGGTCAGAGGACAGGTCCAGGACCTCATTCATATCAAGCGGCAGGCCTAGGCCTCTGCACACAGACTAGATTAGTGTAAAGTGAGGGCAAAAAATCAAAAACGAAACCAGATACACTCAGTCATGTGCTCTATACATGGCATGCCAACTTTACACCATGCAGATGACATTCTCGTCCCAACACTGTGCTGAAATTGGACATAAAAGGAATTCCCTTGTCACATTAACCTCATCACTGCTACATCTGCTACCATTCTTTAACTTGACTCTTAATCATGTCTGCGCTAGGCCACAAGCAAATTTCCTTTATTCTGGCCTTGGTAAAGTTTCGTCTTTGAAACTGATCATTCACAAAATAAGCATTCTTCCCATGAACTTCCTCTTGCAGAGCCATCCTACTACCATACCTTAAATTCCCTCACTGAATGTTAATTTCCCCTTCACATTCCAAAAGCCACTCTCCCAAGCTGGCAACTTAAAACTAGATGACCAACCTTCAGCCACCATCTTTACGACACTTCAAATTCAAAAAATTGCTGTAATTTTAAACTGCATCATTTAGTTCCACTCTACTAGAGGCCATCTTCTTCCCCTACTAAATTATTTCTTCGATAATACTGCTCACTTCCTCCACATTCTCATGTTTAATAGGCATAGAAGAAAGACAATCCCTATCTTCTTTCTCAGTTTGGCAAATATTCCACTTGGAAATTAGATTCCCTCACACTATCAAAACATTACGCAATCTTAAGCGTGGCCCTCAAAGATCCTTTACACAAATATATTTTCTGTAGTGGGCTCATACAATGAACGGCAAACTCCACAGAAAATGTAAAAGTGTTCCTTAGCCAAGTTGCACCCCTAAGCCTCTCTTTGAACAAAAGGGTAATTAACCTCCACTCTTATGAGTACAAAGTTAGAAACTTCTTCCTTTCCATCCTCCAATTGTGAAAGAACCACTGAAAGGCCTCTTAACCGAGCATCTGTAGTGGCAATTTGTTCAAACTAACACAAATTATTGACAATACTATACCTTTTTCAAACTATTCCCCTTGGGGACTCATAATCCCAGCATACTCTCTAACAAGCCTCTAATGAACTTTACTTAGTACTCAGAAACTCCAAGAAAATATTGGAGAGCCTCCTTGTTATCAAGCACCTGAATATCCAAAACCACCTTCACTGAACCCATCCCTAACTTAATCCACTCACCAGAAGTGGTATGTCCAAGATGTGAAACGCTACTCACTCAAAATTCACACTCCTCCCTCTTCATAGTCAAACCCTTTTCTTCTGCTCTACTTAGTAAGTGATTCAGAACATCATCATGCTACTCCACATTGCTCCTATATCCAAGATATTGTCCCATCCTCATTGCCAATATTGTTATGTTGTAAGGTACATGCACAATGATGTTATCAGAAGTTGTAACTTTCTTCTTAAGGTCAAAATTAATTGATTTTTTTTTAATCACACTAGTTGCTCAGTGTCAATTGTTTTTTTACCTGGAATGAGTCACAGTCTAATGGCCTTGATTCACAAAGGTAAACATATGCTTTTGTGTACGTCTAAAGTTGCTGTAGCAACTTTACTGCTTTTTAGTATTCACACACTACAAGTGTAATTTTACAACTAGTAAAATTTCACTCGTAAAATTACTAACGGTAAAATTACATTTGCAGTTTGTGAATACCAAACAGTAAAATTAGCTAAACATACACTGTAGTTTACTGTTGGTGTAGTAACTTTACAATATTCGCAAACTACAAGTGTAATTTTACTATAGATAATTTTATTAGTATTCAAATTACACTCATAAAATTACTAGTAGTCGTATGAATACCAAAACTGTATTAAAGTTACTACACCAAGTGTAAACTTACACAAAAGTGTAAGTTTAACTTTGTGACTCAGGTCCTAAATGTCTACATTCTCTAGTCATCCCAAGCCCTACTTACCTTGGAAACTCACTGGTTCTTGCCTTGTGATTTATTGCACAGTTGCTACTATTTCCCCTAGTTATTTGGCCCTGAAATTCTGTCACACTCATAGCTGATTCCTGTAACTGGTGATCTCCAACACCACAGGGTTGATTCTGTGCCTTCTTTACAGCTTTTACTGTCCAGAGGTCCCTCACCAATAATTTCTATCCTTTGTCTGTGAAAAAAATCTATCTCGGATTCTGGACTAGATTCTGGGTGCCTCGGATTTGGTAGTGACTTGGGGAAACTGATACTGATAGGTAGTGAGAGTGTGGAACCCTGAGGTTCCAGTGAGAATTTAGGAACTGCAGGTATTCCAGATTTCATTCACATGGAAAATGTACATTTTCCAACCTGTTTGTCGCTCCGCGCAAACTTCAGAGGAGTAAGGTTGCTCATGTATGTATAGGCACAGAGCTACAGGCATTTGCTGCCTGATACGCCCCTTGTCCAAACAATGATTTGCACTTACCAACTAGACCTTGAATCGGGCCTGGAAAGGTCACAGAAAAAGGAAACATATACACATCACTTACTCATCCTATATTTTCTCAAAAGATACCTCTCTGACCACTTTTGTCATAATAGATGAAAGTGATTTGTACAAATGCCTTTCCTTTTCCATTCTCTGGTTATTACACTCCTGGTAGTTGACAATAATTTTCTATTAGTGATGCACAATTAGTTCTGCCATCTATACACGGTTTGTTGTTTGTCACAAAATTGTGAAGAGCGGTCCTCATAGAACAAAGTTAAATTATACATTCTTTTTTCCATTATCTAACAACTGTGCATGCCCGACGTTTGATTTCTACTGTTACCTCTTTTATGGCAGCGAATTGCTAGTGTGCCTTTGAAATTGGATGCATGTGCATTGTTCTGACCAATGTGTTCTATTGGGTTTGTGAGCTTTTATTATTATGGTTGGTAAGGTTGTGAGCTTTGTGATACCTAACAATATGGAAGATTTGAGCTGTGTTGCATGCTTGGTCAGTATTTTGTCTAATGTGGTGTGTTGGATATTTTGTTTTACTTGTTAGATCATTGAGTTATGTGCTGTGTGCCATCTAACTATGGTCACATTTGCAATGCTCTGTACTCATGTGCGGCCGCAAGAGTTCAGTTCAGTTGTGTGTGTTGTTTAATATGATGTGTGCTCTTGTAGACTCATTAATATACAACTGTATGCAGGGCCACTGGAATTTGCCACAGAAGAAGACAGCATTATGTTGACTAAATTAAGCAGAAAAAAAGGTACACTAGGCGGTGTAATGTGGCACGTTTTATAACAGTATTACTTCATTATTTTGTCATTTTTACATATGTTAACACTGGGCACAGGTTCACCTCAGTAGTGCCACTTTAAACTTAAATACAGCAATAAGCAATTGAAAGGTGACCAGACAATCTTTGAGAAGGGCTTTCCACTGTGCGGCAACATGTGTTGCTCCATTTTTAGTAACTTTTGACCTGTTTGTGCTAGAAATATTTTTTCTGTAAATGATGCAGCAAATGGTGGATTAAGTGACCATGACTATATGCATTGTGCTGGGTGGTTGTGTGGGGTGCAGTCAATGTGCTGAATTTATTTTCTTTCGTTGCTGTTATTGCTTGGGAGGGTAAGCAGTTCTAAATGCAGTCACACCAAACTATATGATTTATTTGCACTGCATTGCATGCGTTTAAGATTTCTCTGCCTATTATTTCCTGTTGAATTCAGGTTCTAACCACTTTGTCTGCCAACTACATTCATTCAATCCCCTGATTAGTTACATTGGGCTGATATGTACCTTATTTGTAGATTTTCTAATCACTCTAGTTACACACCCCTGGTGACACCACCAAGCACATTATTTTATTGACTTACACCAGTTCTTGAACTTTTGTAATTTTTTTGTTAACTTAATCAACCATAATTTAGTCAGTCATAAGTCAGAATTTGTTTTGTAACTCCACAAGACTCTAGCCTGTTTCACTGAGCTTTTTGCACATGTAATATTACTTTACAGGTGGAAATAGACTTTTTCTCTTGCTTAAAATCGATTTACATTCACAAAATATAATTTTGCGCTTATAAAAAGATTTACTAGCCAAAGATTTTCATGTGGGTCTATCCTTTAGGAGGGGAGGAGGCTGGCATTTGAGGATGGTAATGCCCATACAGTTTGGGAATACACCACATTTTTTTAAACTAATCCTAGTCTGGACATGGTCAGGAATTTACTTCTGTCAGGGGCTGGAGTAAATCACTTTGCATGGTTGGAATGGTTAAGAAACATGCCTAAAATGTGTTGGCGTTAGGGAAGGGGTTTCTTCCAGGGGAAAACATTTCTCTCTGGAGGAACAAATAAAATAAAAATCTATTGTCACTCATGCAAAGTTATTTTCACTTGCACAATTACTCATGCAGAAAGCTCTTCACATGCTCATAAGGAGCTCACAAAACATTCCTGGTGAACCTTAAGTACTAATGGGAACCTTTGCACATTCCAACAAGCATTGGCAAAGCCAATTTGGCGGACCTTTATAATGAGAGTGACACACTATTCTCTTTGCCAATGCTTGTTTGCAAAGCATTGTTTGAAAAAAAGGAAAAGGAAAAACTGTTCAAAATAATGGAGCAAAAGCAAGCACGTATCTCAAGGTATCCCAAAACTGTACACTGAATACAAACATTGTAATCATTATAAATGGCATGATTTATATTTCAACTACTTTTCACTTAGAACGCAAACATGGTCCAGCCATTTTGTCCTCTTTAGTAGCTCGGGAAACAGACGAATGGCCTCTAGCAGAAAATACATCTCCAATTCAGTCATGCTAATTGCACCTTAGGCCTCAAACCCCAGCTGACTGCAGCATTTGGCCACTCTCTAGTATTATAAAAGCCTTAGTATGCTAATGCCTGCGTTTCGTCCAATATATGAAATGGAGGAGATGAAACTAAAACAACCCTTAAAGTCTGCTCTTTAGTCACACCCTGGAAACAATACCTGTTATTGAGCTTACACAGACAAACTGGCAGGGGTAGGAACAGAAAAACCACTAGGGGTGTGGCTCCGCACTCTGTAGATTTTTAATTGTGGTGTTCAAAATTTGTAGTCTGTTCAACAGTGTGGTTGGTGCCTCATGTGATACTCCCACTGAGCATGGGAGATAGTTTATGTATAAATGCGCGTTACTTGAACCCAAGCTCCACAATCACATAGGCACTCGAGAATGACTTTTCGTATTTTTATGAAATAATTGTTTTCACATATTCTTTATGCTTACTTCTTCTTTAATTTCCGTTAGCATGTTAATTGTTAAATCATTAACTTTTCAAATTAATCACATGTTTTTCACATTTCTTAAATGCCCGATGCATTTCAAGCAATACTGCTCTTCCTCAGGGGACTTTGTTCTGAAACAATATAGTAATATGTTGGTACATTACCACCTCGGTATACAAACACGTAATAGATCTTCAACATTGTCAGCATCATCAAAATTATTAATAAACCGTTTCGCATTCCCACTCTGTTGTGGTAAAGTGACATTCAATTGTCATGTCACACCTTATAAATCTTGTGTAAAATGAACGTATTACCAGGTCTCACCCCATATCACATGCACTGTGCATACGTGTATGTTCACTATGATATGCTGCAACACTAACCTTGCAGGGTGTTTCACTATTCTTGTCTGGTGCTGTGAACAGTAAATAATAAACCAATTTACTCGAATGTCATGATTACGATATCATTATATCCCTATGTTATGCGGGCCTCCCCGCTGCCTTTTCCGTAATCTTACCGAGTGATTATTCAAAACGCGTGCTGCAGTGTATTCTCCCTGCCGAGTGTCCGTGAAGTCTGGCGTGCGTCGCTCTATCCCCGTCAAACTCTATGTTTATCCCGGTCCGATCACGTGGTGTATGTTGTTCTAGGTGAAAAAACTAAAAACTAAGGGGTAGGAACAGCACAGACCGCAGGGGCATATTTAGAGGAGGGAAGAATAACACAAGGAAGACCTCAAGGAAACACATGCACTCTAATGGACTGGTAAATGAAAAAGAAAAAAGTAGTTCCCTAAATGTGAGACGTGGAAGGACAAATGTAAGTCATTCAAAAGGATGGTAAAGAGGATATTCTCCAGTATGCTCCAAGGGAGGGATAAACACAAGAAGAAGAAGGCAAACATCAAATAAGAAGCAAGCAAATGAGAGTGACAATAAATCCAACCAATGATACATAATGGGTGAGCTTAAGCCCCCTTGAAGTTTTTGTTATGGTTCAAATGAGCCTTTACGCAAAATTCTGTTTGATTGACCTAAAACTGAGTAAATCTGCACTAGGGGCCAGATGTAGGAAGGCTATTACCGGTCAGTAACGGCCGAAATCGGCCATTACCGGCCGGTAATAGGCTTTTCTGATGTAGGTGGCAAATTTACAGATTCGGTAAATACCAAATCGGTATTTACCGATTCGGTATTTACCAAATCATCATTTACCGATTCGGTATTTACCAAATCATCATTTACCGATTCGGTATTTACCAAATCATCATTTACCGATTCGGTATTTACCGAATCGGTAAATGACATGTAGGAAGCACTTTGAAGAGTGCTTCTGTGCCTTAAGGATTCCTTATTTACCACCAACTATTAGTTGGTGGTAAATAAGGAATACATCTGTAAATGCAAATGTGTGCATTTACACCAGTGCCATGTGGCAGACACACATGCCCTTAGGGCATGTATGTATGCCACATGTGCACACAAGCACTATTCAGGGTTGCAACAGGGTGTCAAAGTGACACCCTGCCACCCTTGACTCTTTCCCAATTTTACAGAATCTTAACGATTCAGTATTTTTTAACGAATTTGCATCTACATAGCATTTACCGATTCGAAAATACTGAATCAGTAAAAATTCGGTATTTTCGAATCGCCAAATGTCAATTACCTACATCTAGCCCTAAGTGAGGTAATTAACCTGTGGGTGAAGATTTCAGGTTTTTATTTCAGTATCAAGGTCTCGTTTAGAGTCTGACGTAGCACGAGCACTAGTTCTCCTGCCCCATCAAACCTCCTGTTCCCCTGCTCGATAGCGTGGCAGCAACACCAGGTTTCATGGCAGTGCCTCTGCTGTCTCTCCTACTACAAACCTTTGAACCAGTGGTTCGTACACCCCTGTTAACTTGTGGTCCTTTGGTGGTCGTTTCTTCTTATTGAGGGTGAGGCTACTGTGGCCCATTATTCCAGTGTGTGTCCGACATGGGCAGAGAAAATGTAGAATGGCCCTGACTAGTAGGGCGAAAACTCCATGCACGTCAGACAATGTTTTTGTTCAGTTAGCAAAAAACTTTCCTCTGGGAGTTTGTTCTCTTAAAACAAAATAAAATGGTGAGTGAGCTCTTCAAACAGGGCACCCATGTGTCAAATTAGCAGTGGCAGCAGCTTCCTTCAGAGCATATAGAACCTCACAACACAGGTGGAGAACTCAAAATGTAATGGTTAGTCCTCCCCTAGGGTGACGAAGGTAATGACCACCGCTCCCCTGGCAACCAACAGACCACTGGCCAGGGTTTAAATGAGACCCTAAGACTTTTATTCTGCACTTACATGAAACTATATTGGGAGGCGATGTGCGTCAGAGACTTTCTACATCATCATTAACAATACATCTCAGATTAATTATTATGCTTTTTCAGAGGTCTAGCCCCATAATTTGATTTCTGGTGTGGTGAGGGTTTGCTGATGCAGTTTTGCTATTTTCAGGATGAATATGTAAGCCTGTAATTTCATTGATATTAACTTGCTTTTCATGAGGGAAAAAGTTTGTCCAAAAATCCTTTTTTCTTTCGCATAATTGATATGACTTTCAAGAGGAAGGTGTGGGCTGGACCCCTGCATTAAACATTGACATGCTGTGAAGCTTTGGAACGTTACTCTTGCCTTCAACCTTCATCACTGAAATCACACTGAGATAAACACATTTATAAGCACAGTTGAGAAACGGAGGTAAACGTTTTAAAAAGCTGAGTACTGAAACAAGAAGTCAAACTCATACAAGAGCCCAGTGTGAGTTCATTTAAAAGGAAAAGCTGTCAACAATGAAAAGTGCACAAGTGAAGGGGACAGTTCCTTGGCTCAACAGTTGAACTGCTTCTAATAGAACGTCTGCAGTAAAAGAAAGCTCAATCATATTCTAATTGAACAGCCTCTTGCACAACTGCACTTCCCATAGAAGAGGTGCAAAGAGAATGATCAAGTGTACCTCATTCACATAGAGTGCAGTACAAAACAGAATCAGAGTCTCATTGACAGACAGCAGCTGCACAACACCGAATCAGTCTCATTCAGGGACAGCTGCTGCACAAAACTGAATCAGAGTGTCTCATACACACAAAGAAAGGTACACAAATTTGAAGCAGTCTTCTTCGCAAACAGTAGCTGCACAAAGTTCAATGAGAGAGTCTCATTTAAAGAGAGCAGTGGCACAAAATAAAACTGAGAGTCTCATTCTCATAGAATTTATGCACAAAAAAGAATCAGGATTTCCATGTATGTGGAGCACCTGCACAAGAAAGAATCAGAATGTCTACTTCACATAGATTAGCTTCACAAAATATAATTAGAGAGATTCATTCAAATAAAGTAGCTGCACAAAATAGATTCAGAATGTCTCATTCACATAGAGTAGCATCACAAAATGGATTCAGAATGCTTCATTCACATATAGTAGCTGCCCAAAATTAGAGTGTTTCATTCACATAGAGTAGTTGTACAAGATAGAATTGGAGTGTTTCATTCACATAGAGTAGCTGCACAAAATAGATACTAAATGTCTCACTCATTCACACAGAATAGTGTCACAAAATTGATTCAGAATGTCGCATTCACATAAAGTCGCTGGACAAAACAGAATTAGAGTGTGTCATTCACAGAGAATAGTTGTACAAGATTGAATTGGTGTTTCGGTCACATGGAGTAGCTGCATAAAATAGAATTAGAGTGTTTCATTCACATAGAGTAGCTGTCCCGAAGAGATTCAGAATGTCTTATTCACACAGAGTATCATCAAAAAAAGGATTCAGAATGCCTCATTCACATTGAGTTTCTTCAAAAAATAGAATTGGAGTGTTTTATTCACGTACAGTAGCCACACAAAATAGAATTAGAGTGTTTCATTCACATAAAGTATCTGCACAAAATAGATTCAGCATGCCTCATTCACGTAGAGAAGCATCCCAAAATAGGTCCAGAATGCCTCATTCACATAGAGAAACTGCACAAAATACATTTAGATTGTTTTATTCACATAGTATAGCTGCACAAACAAAATTCAGAATGGCCAATCCATAGAGAGTAGCGTAGCAAAAATAGATCTAGAATGCCTTATTCATAAGGAGTAGCTTCACACAATAACATTAGAGTGTTTCAGTCACATAGAGAAGTTGCACAAAGTACAATTAATGTTTCATTTACATAGAGAAGCTGAACAAGATAGATTCAGAATGGCTCATTTACATGGAGTATCTTCAAGGAATAGAATTGGAGTGTTTCATTCACGTAGACTAGCAGCATAAAATAGAATTAGAGTGTTTCATTCATATAGAGTATCTGCACAAAATAGATTCAGCATGCCTCATTCAAATGGAGAAGCATCCCAAAATAGGTCGAGAATGCCTTATTCACATAGAGTAATTGCACAAAATACATTTAGATTTTTTTATTCACATAGAATAGCTGCATAAACTTGATTCAGAATGTCCAATCAACAGAGAGTAGCGTATCAAAAATAGATCTAGAATGCCTTATTCATAAGGAGTAGCTCCACAAAATAGAATTAGAGTGTTTCAGTCACATAAAGTAGCTACCCAAAATAGAATTAGAGTGTTTCATTCACATAGAGAAGTTGCACAAAGTACAATTAGTGTTTCATTTACATAGAGTAGCTGAACAAGATAGATTCAGAATGGCTCATTCACATGGAGTATCTTAAAAAAATAGAATTGGAGTGTTTCATTCACGTAGAGTAGCAGCACAAAATAGAATTAGAGTGTTTCATTCACATAGAGAAGTTAAACAAAGTACAATTAGAGTGTTTCATTTACATAGAGTAGGTGAACAAGATAGATTCAGAATGTCTATTCACATAGAGTAGCTAAACAAAACAGGTTCAGAATGTCTCGTTCATATAGAGTAGTTTCACAAAATAGACTCAGAATGAATCATTCACATAGAGTAGCTTCACAACATAGAATTAGAGTGTTTTATTCATATAAAGAACCTTGAAAAAATAGAACTAGAGTGTTTTGTTTACATAGAGTAGCACACAAAATAGAATTAGAGTGTTTCTCATTTAGCGGCTGCATTAAATAGTCAGACTCTCTCAATCCCATAGAAAATAGTTGCAAAATAGATTCAGAATGCCTCATTCACATAGAGTAGCTGCACAACATAGAATTAGAGTGTTTCATTCACATAGAATAGCTGCAAAAAATAGATTCAGAATGTCTCATTAACATAGAGTATCTTCACAAAATAAAATTAGTGTTTGATTCACATAGAGTAGCTACACTAAAAAGAATTCGTTTTTTGTTTACATAGAGTAGCGAACAAAATAGAATTAGTGTTTCCTTCACATAGAGTAGCTGCACATAATAGATTCAGAATCTCTCATTCGCATAGAATATAGTCACAAAATATATTCAGAATGCCTCATTTACATAGAGTAGCTGCAGAAAATAAAATTAGTGTTTCATTCACATAGAATAGCTGCACATAATAGATTCAGATGTCTCATTGACATATAGTAGCTGCACAAAATAGATTCAGAATGTCTCATTCACAGAGGATAACATCACAAAATAGATTCAGAAAACCTCACTCACATAGAATAGCTTCACAAAATAGTGTTTCATTCAATAGAGTAACTGCACATAATAGATTCAGAATCTCTCATTCACATAGAATATAGTCACAAAATATATTCAGAATGCCTTATTTGCGTAGAGTAGCTACACAAAAGAGAATTAGAGTGTTGCAGTCAATAGAGTAGCTGCACAAAATAGAATTTGTGTTTCACTCACATAGAGTAGTTGTACAAAATAGAAGTAGAGTGTTGCATTCAATAGAGTAGCTGCACAATATAGAATTTGTGTTTCACTCACATAGAATAGCTGTCCAAAAGAGATTCAGAATGTCTTATTCACACAGAGTATCATCACAAAATGGATTCAGAAAGCCTCATTCACATAGGGTATCTTAAAAAAAATAGAATTGGATTGTTTCATTCACGTAGAGTAGCCGCACAAAATAGAATTCGAGTGTTCCATTCACAAAGAGTATTTTGTATTTGTAGTTAGATTTATAGGGCGCACAGCTACCCACAAGGGGTCTCCCGGCGCCAAAGAAGCAGTGATTTACGCATCGCAGATGTTATTGAGAGAAGAGCCAGGTCTTAAGCTCTCTGCGGAATTTCAACAAAGATGGTTCAAGTTTCAATGACGCCGGGAGGGAGTTCCAAAGCCTGGGGCAAGCGCAGGAGAAGGCGCGCCCGCCCATTCTCATTAGTTTGAAGCGTGGAATTTGGAAATTGCCTCGACCAGATGATCTGAGGGGGCGGGAGGGAGAGTATTGTTGAACAAGAACCTGGAGGTAAACTGGGGCTGACCCTTGCTTGATTTTGTGCATGAAGCAAAGTGCCTTGAATTTGACACGATTGGCAATGCGGAGCCAATGAAGGTCTCTAAGAGCGGGGGAGATTGGGGATCTCCATTGGACCTTGCATATGTTATGTTATGTTATGTTAAAATCAATTTATAAAGCGCTCGTATGCCCGTGGGCTTCATGGCACTATAGAAGAGGTGAGGGATCAGTCCAACATAACACCGAGCTAATAGTGGCTTAATGGTAAGCTTGAGAGAACAGCCATGTTTTTAATCCTTTACGAAAGGTGAGTAAGTCCTTGCTCTGCCTGATCGGTAAGGGAATGGAATTCCAAAGTAAGGCTGCTAGATGGCGGAAGCAGCTACCTCCCTGTCGCTTCCTTTTAAAGCGAGACACCTCCAGTAAGGATAGGAGCCGGGCAGCTGAATTCTGAACTAGTTGAAGCCTTCTCTGGAGCTCCAATGTGACTCCGAGATACAGTACATTGCCGTAATCCAGGCGGGAGGTGATTAAGGCGTGGACCACTGAGCGTCTGGTCCCTACTGGAAGCATCCATAATATTTTTCTAAGCCAGCCCAGGATGGAAAAACATGTGGCGGCCACCTTAACCACTTGGTGTCGCATCGAGAGCGAATCACCCAGGACAAATCCAAGGTTGCGAACCTGGGTCACTGGGAGAGGTGGAGGGCCCATTTCTGGAGGCCAGTGTACAGGGCTGCAGAGATGTTTCTGCTTGCCCAAAATGAGCACCTCCATCTTGTCTCCATTCAGCTTCAAGAGGTTTGTCTGCATCCATTCGGCCACTCGGCTGAGTCCAAGTTTAAGGGCGGATGGGGCATTTGCTGCGGCTGAGGAGAGGGAGAAGAAGATCTGGGTATCATTTGCGTATGAGTAGAGGGATAGACCAGCGTCTTCCACGATGGTAGCCAGGGGTCTCACATAGATATTAAAGAGCACAGGGCTCAGTGAAGACCCCTGCGGGACGCCATACGCAGATGAACGGACAGAGGAGGAGGAACCGGAAGAGACAACCTGAAAGGTACGTTTATTCAAAAACGAAACCAGCCAGGCAAGGGCAGGGCCGGTCACGCCAGCCGTTCTCAGGGCTCGCAGAAGGATGGGGTGTGAGACCGTATCGAATGCGGCGCTTAGGTCTAGAAGAATAAGCGCCGCAGTCTCACCCTGGTCGAGGCGGGCACGTAGGTTCTCAGTAACCCCCAGGAGGGTAGTTTCAGTAGAGTAGTGGGGGCGGAATCCTGACTGGGACGGATGATGTAGAAAACCTGTGGTCTCCACGTGAGAGGAAAGGTGGATGTTAATATGTCTCTCCAGGATTTTAGAGAACAGGGGGAGCAGCGAGATGGGCCGATAGTTAGCGAGTATCTTGGGGTCTGCCCCGGGTTTTTTCAGGAGTGGTACCACCAGGGCTCATTTCCATTCCTCCGGGACTATAGATTCCTACAGTGAGGAGTTCAGGAGCTCTTGGATAACTAGTAGAGCCTCGGGAGAGAGCTGGCGGAGGATGCTCATGGGGATTGGGTCCAGGGAGGAGCCCGAGTTGACCTTCGTCATGTGAGTAAGTAGTGAGATGGGATCTAACAAGGGCCAGTTTGAGATCTGAGATGATGGGCTCAGAGGGTCCATGATGGGGGGACCGGGAGGAGGCTTGGAGGGGACGGAAGACAAAGTGTTGTAGATAGTTTCAACTTTGGATAAGAAGAAGTCTGCGATTTCATTGCATTCCACTTCTCCCAGCACTGGAGGCGTGGGGGCGGTGTTTGAGCCTGCTAGTTTTTTGACCATAGAAAATAGGGTTTTCGGCCGGTTAATGGCTTTTTCAATAGAGTCTGAGACAAACAGGGATTTTGCCTTTCTGCAGGCTTGGTGGTATCCCTTGAGAGCCGATCGGTAGATTAATTTATCGCCCAAGGCGTAAGTTTTCCTCCAAGATCTCTCCAGATGTTTGCATTCGGATTTGATAGCTTTCAAATCATCCGTGAACCATGGGTCAGGGGTAAGATGGGAAATTGGTCGTCTAGGACGAAGCAGCAGGTGGCGATTGATATTGGAGGTGAGCCAGTAGGATACTTCCTGAGCCAGGGAGGTACACCCAAGATTGGTATCAGGGTAGGTGGCAGAGAGAGAGGCATTGAATGCCGAAATGTTCAGTTTGGACCAGGCTCTAAGGTTGCCCATAGGGCCAGGGGGAGGCATGCCCTTTGTAGTGTCCGCAGGCATAGTGAAATAGATGGCAAAATGGTCAGACCAGTCAAGGGGGAGCGCAGGGGAGGTGCAATCAAACAGAATATTGGAAATGATGGGGTCGAGTAAGTGGCCAGCCTGGTGGGTGGGTCCTTGATTACGCAGTGTTAGATTGATGGCCTCGCAGTCGGCTAAGAGCGTTCTGCTTAAGCCATTCTGTGTATCTTCTAGATGGAGATTTAGGTCTCCTAAAATCATAAAATTGGCTGCCTTCAAAGCGTGTGGGGCAACGTATTCAGCGAATGATGCCAGCCACTGCGTGGGTACATCAGGGGGGCGATAGATGAGGGTGCCCGATAGTGTCAGTTGAGGGGAGACAGCTAACTTGAATATAGTATCTGCACAAAATAGATTCAGCATACCTCATTCACATAGAGTAGCAGCACAAAATAGATTCTGAATGACTTATTCAAACAGGGTAGCATCACCAAATAAATTCAGAATGCCGCATTCACATAGCGTAACTTCACAAAATAGCATCAGAGTGTTTCATTCACATGGAGTAGCTGCACAAAATAGAATTAGAGTGTTTCCTTTACATAGAGTAGCAGCACAAAATAGATTCAGAATGTCTTATTCTCATAGAGTAGCATCACAAAATAAATTTAGAATGCGACATTCACATAAAGTGATGTCACAAAATAGCATGAGTGTTTCATTCACATAGAATAGCATCACAAAATAGATTCAGAAAGACTCATTCACATAAAGCAGCTGCACAAATAGATTCAGAATGTCTTGTTCACATAAAGCAGCTGCACAAAATAGATTCAGAATGTCTAATTCACACAGAGTAGCTTCACAAAATATAGAATTAGAGTGTTTCATTCACAGTAGTTTCACAAAATAGCATTAAAGTGTTTCATTGAAATAGAGTCGCTGCACAAAATAGAATTAATATATATCATTCGCATAGAGTAACTGCACAGAAAGAATCAAAATTTCATTCACGAAGAGTAGCTGCGCAAATAAGAAACTTGTTGGCTGTAGAGCACTTAAAGTAGATACACAAGAAAATGATGCTATGTGTTCCCATAGATTAGATGCATGTACAGCTTACTGGACTGCCTAATCCACACCTGTAATCACATGTATATACATTGTAGTATCTCACTTCTGGGGAGCAGATGCACCCAAGGCACTATACATTTTTATTTTCATTGAGCAGGGCACAAATGAGGAAACGCAGAGTCTCATTTCCATGAGACAGCCAGCGGCACTATCATGGAACCAGAATGGCACGTTCCCTAAAGCAGCTACACATGCAAAAAACAGTAGGGTTACATTCACACAAGTAAACGGTGCACAGAACAAACTACAAAGTACATACAAAGAACATGTGTGTCTAATTCCTGTAGGGCAACTGGGCACACAAAAACAGGAGTTCTCCTTTCCATGAAGCAGCAGCACACCCAAGAGCACGACGTTCCCATAAAGCAGCTGTATACACAAGGAACATGAGTGCCTCATTCCTATGGTGCAGATGTACTCACAAGGAGCAGCACTGCCTCATCTCTAAACAGTAGCTGTACACATGAAAAGAAGATTTCTGTTCCAATGGAGCTGCTGTACACACAAGGAACATCAAGGTCTCATTTCCAAACAGCAGGTGTACACATGAACACAAGAGTTCCATAAGAGTTCTGTTCCCATGGAGCTGCTGTACAAACAAGGAACAGCAAGGTCTCATTTCCAAACAGCAGGTGTACACATGAACAGAAGAGTTCTGTTCCCATGGAGCTGCTGTACACACAAGGAACAGCAAGGTCTCATTTCCAAACTGCAGGTGTACATGTAAACAGAAGAGTTCCATTGGAGTTCAGTTCCCATGGAGCTGCTGTACACACAAGGAACAGCAAGGTCTTATTTCAAAACAGCAGGTGTACCCATGAACAGAAGAGTCCGTTACCATGGAGCTGCTGCACCTACAAGGAACAGTAGTCTTTCATCTCCAAACATCAGCTGTACACGTGAACAGAAGAGTTCCATTCCCATGGAGCTGCAGAACACCCAAGGGACAGCAGTCTCCCATCTCCAAACGGCAGCTGTACACATGAACAGAAGAGTTCAGTTCTCACAGAGCTGCTGTACACACAAGGAACAGCGGTATGTCATCTCCAAACAGCAGCTGTACATGTGAACAGTAGAGTTCCGTTCCCATAGAGCTGCTGTACACACAAGGGACAGCAGTCGCTCATCTCCAAACAGCAGCTGTACACATGAACAGAAAAGTTTGGTTCCCATGGAGCTGCTGCACACACAAGGAACAGCAGTCACTCATCTCCAGACAGCAGCTGTACACCGGAACAGAAGAGTTCCATTCCCACGGAGCCCGCTGTTTCGTCATTGTCTCATTTCCAAACAGTAGGTGTACACGTGAACAGAAGAGTTCCATAAGAGTTTGGTTCCCATGGAGGTGCTGTACACCCAAGGAACAGCAGTCTCTCATCTCCAGACAGCAGCTGTACACATGAACAGGAGAGTTCCGTTAGCACGGAGCCCGCTGTTTCGTCATTGTCTCATTTCCAAACAGTAAGTGTACACGTGAACAGAAGAGTTCCATAAGAGTTTGGTTCCCATGGAGATGCTGTACACACAAGGAACGCAAAAACAACAATTGATGAACGGAATGTTGCACAATGGCAAAACATTCTCCCCCAGTCACAGATCTAGGTTTAATCCATCGTTATTTTGCTCACTACACCACCCCGTTCAGACATGGCCATATGCAAATCAGTCTGACCCTGTGCATCATGGGAACAGTCCAGCCCGAACTGCCAAGCCATGAGCAAAAAAACTATGGATTTAGGCCCAGATCTCTGTACTGGGGTGAATGTATGACATTGTTCTGCATTCTGTCCATCAATAGTTCTTTTTGCATTTGTCACCCCGAGTGGGACGGGTACGCTCAGACGTGACTCCCGTGCTCTCCATGCCACTGGAATCAAGCTATCCTGGCTGAAGAGGGGTGAAACCTCGAAACCGGTCCTATGATGCTTGTTTCCAGTCCAGGGGGGACCTGGCCTGGCAGTTCGGGCTGGACTGTTCCCATTGGGCGCAGGGTCAAGACTGATTTGCATATGGCTGGGTTGGAACTGGAATGGCATGGTGAGCAAAAAAACTATGGATTTAGGCCCATATCTCGGTACTGGGGTGAATGTATGACATTGTTCTGCATTCTGTCCATCAATAGTTTTTTTTGCATTCGTCACCCCGAGTGGGACGGGTATGCTCAGACGTGAGTCCTGTGCTCTGCATGCCACTGGAATCAAGCTATCCTGGCTGAAGAGGGGTGAAGCCCTAAAACCGGTCCTAGGATGCTTGTTTCCAGTCCAGGAAAGACCTGGCCTGGCAGTTTGGGCTGGACTGTTACCATTGGGCGGAGGGTCAAGACTGATTTGCATATGTCTGGGTCCAAACTGGAATGGCATGGTGAGCAAGAAAACAATGGATTTAGGCCCAGATCTCTGTACTGGGGTGAATGTGTGACATTGTTCTGCATTCTGTCCATCAATAGTTCTTTTTGCATTTGTACATACAAGGAACAGCAGTCTCTCATCTCCAGACAGCAGCTGTACACGTGAACAGAAGAGTTCCATTCCCACGGAGCCCGCTGTACACACAAGAAATGGCATTGACTCATTTCCAAACAGCAGGTGTACACGTGAACAGAAGAGTTCCATAAGGGTTCAGTTCCCATGGATGTGCTGTACACACAAGTAACTGCAGTCTCTCATCTCCAAACAGCAGCTGTACTGGTGAACAGAAGAGTTCCTTTCCCATGGAGCTGCTGTACACACAAGGAACAGCAGTATCTCATCCCCAGACAGCAGCTGTACACGTGAACGGAAGAGTTCCATAAGAGGTCTGTTCCCATGGAGCTGCTGTACACACAAGGAACAGCAAGGCCTCATTTCCAAACAGCAGGTGTACACATGAACAAAAGAGTTCTGTTCCCATGGAGCTGCTGTACACACAAGGAATAGCAAGGTCCCATTTCCAAACTGCAGGTGTACACGCGAACAGAAGAGTTCCATAAAAGTTCAGTTCCCATCGAGCTGCTGTACACAGAAGAGTTATGTTCCCACAGAGCTGCTGTGCACACACACAAGGAACAGCAGTCTCTCATCTCCAAACATCCGCTGTACATGTGAACATAAGAGTTCCGTTCCCATGGAGCTGCTGCACCTAGAAGGAACAGTAGTCTCTCATCTCCAAACAGCAGCTGTACACTTTGAACAGAAGAGTTCCATTCCCATAGAGTTGCTGTACACACAAGGGGCAGCAGTCTCTCATCTCCAAACAACAGCTGTAAATGTGAACAGAAGAGTTCTGTTTCCTTGGAGCTGCTGTACACACAAGGAAAAGCAGTCTCTCCTCTCCAAACAGCAGATATACACGTGAACAGAAGAGTTCCATAATTATTCAGTTCCCATGGAGCTGCTGTGCACACAAGGAATAGCAATCTTTTATCTCCAAACAGCAGCTGTACACATCAACAGAAAAGTTTTGTTCCCACAGAGCTGCTGCACACACAAGGAACAGCAGTCACTCATCTCCAGACAGCAGCTTTACACGAGAACAGAAGAGTTCCACTCCCAAGGAGCCCGCTGTTTTGTCATTGTCTCATTTCCAAACAGGAGATGTACACGTGAACAGAAGAGTTCCATAAGAGTTCAGTTCCTATGGAGGTGCTGTACACACAAGGAACAGCAGTCTCTCTTCTCCAAACAGCAGCTGTACAGGTGAACAGAAGAGTTCCGTTCCCATGGAGCTGCTGTACACACAAGGAACAGCAGTATCTCATCTCCAGACAGCAGCTGTCTAGTGAACAGGAGAGTTTTGTTCCCATGGGGCTGCTGCACACATATGGACCAGGAGTGTCTCAATACCTTGGAAAGTTTGTACAGAGAAAGAACATACATGCTTCATTCTAATACAGCAACTGTACGCACATGGAATGCAAATGTTTCATTCAATTAGCAGCTCAACTCAAGTATTATATGCCTCATTCATGTAGAGCAGCTGTAAACACAAGGGCTGGAGTGAAGTGCCTCAATCTATGATGGAAGTACTTTGCATGAGGAACAGGAGTGTTACATGTCCATACAGCAGCTGTACACATATGGAACTGAAGAGCCTCATTCCCATAGGGCAACTGAAAGCTTTACACACAAGGAAGCGAAATGCTTCATTCTCATGGAACAGTTGTACACATGAGGAACAGGAGTGCCTTACTTCCATAGAACTGTTGTACCACAAGCATCAGGAGTGCCTCATTTCTCTAGCAGTGGCGGCTCCTCTGCTAAGGAGGAGGAGCATCTCACCACTGCTTTTCGCAGTGGAAAAAAAGGATAACTAAATGAACATAACTCTATGTTATTATCATTTTATTTTTCCTGCTGCAGCATCTCGGGGTGGGGCAGATCTGCTCTGGTCTCAGAGCAGGGGGAGTAGTGGTGTGCCCTATGTAAGTGTGCATAAATGTTTGGCCGACCCTCTGGGGCCTGTCAAATATTCATGCACACTTTGCATGTTCTCCATGCAGGCTGCATTACAGCCTGCATGGAAAACATTCCCAGCCTCCCATTCTCTGGCTGAACGCCAACCCACGGTGTTCAGACCAATCACAATGCTACATTGCAGTGTCGTGATTGGCTATCAGGAGGCTGGGAGCCGGGTGCTTCCTGATTCCTTTGCAGAGAAGAAGCCAGGAAGAGGACGCAGGAGAGGCGAAGACAGCTGGCCAGCAGGTAAGCGTTTTTTTTAAAACTCCTCCTCCTCCCCATCATCCCCCCTCCAAGACCCACTGCTGCTTGCCTGGAGCTTGCTACTGTTCCCTAGAGCTGTTGTACAAGCAAAGATAATGGGTGCCTCCTTCCTATATAGCTGTTATACACACAAAAACAGGTGTATCTCTTTTCCAATCAAGCAGATGCAAATATAAGGAAATGGATCATCTTTGTACCACTACACAACTATTCATCTATGGATCTAAAGTATCTCATTCCCTAACACCCTCAGTGCACACAAGCTAGCACCTTGATCCCAGATAGCATCTGAACACAAGATGAAGGTATTTGAACAGAAATATCCCATTCAGGATAAATGGGGCATGGTCCTCTGCCCCGAGTGCCCAACTCCATAGGAATCTTGAATCCTGACTTTTATTTTGGCCCTGGTGTCACCCTAATGTAGCATGTGAATAGAGGTCTAGTCCTGTCCCTAACAATACGAGGCCTGTTGTATGACCTGAGGGGCACATCAAGCAAGCCGTTATGGTGGACTGAGCACTACTATTGCTGTCCTGCATGTAGCACATACATTGGTGGTGCAGTATACAGTAGTTCAAGAATGGTAGTAAGATTTCTACGTTTGAATAAGTCTGAGTACTGAAGTCAGCGGGATCCATTCTGGATGTCCCTGGTTTAGCATGGCACAAGGTCAAAGGAGAGGACAGCTTACCCAGATAGTGGAAGTATTTTGCCTACATTCATGTGGCTGGAGGGTGGAGGTCCATGCAGCAAATCGGCATGGATAGAGACAGAGCCAACATTATATATCGCACGAAGACAAACGAGACAGATGTCCCATCTCACTTATTACAAGTGCATTATATTCCATGGAACTTGTAATCAGGTGGACAAGATATCCATCATGTTTGTGGCAGAGTAACCCATACTCCAAACTCTAAATCAGGCATTTTGGTAGAAAGAATGCAGCTGATAAGTTCTTCCTGAGGACTGCCATTTGGTAGATGTTAAGGTTGGAGGGTAGGACAGCAGTTTCTGTTGCTCAAGGTGAGGGTGTGTCTAGACCAAACCTGTCGTTTTGTCTGTACCTGATTACTGCTTTATAAAGCATAGAAGGCTGCAACTGCACCTCGCCACTGTGACCTTATTTGTCCAGGGAGACTGCAACTGTATCTTGCTGCTACGAGCCTGTTTGACCAGGAAGGCCTTAACTGTATGTTGCCACTGCAGATCTAATTGTAATTGTAATTTTATAGCCCTTACAACCTCTGATGTGTTAAAGCACTTTCAGTGAGTTCCAGTTAACTGAACTGAAAAAAAAATATACCACAGTACTTCAGAACCCAAAAAGGATTAGTGGTGAATTAGTGTAGGGAAATATGAGTACATTTGAGAGTTGGACATGTGAGTCTGTTAGTTGGATTTAAAATGTTAACGGAGGGATAGAAGAGGGAAGAGTCTAGAAAGTCAGAGATCGTCGTAGTCTGGGGAGGTTTGTCATGAGCAAAGTGAAGATGGAGGAATTTTTAAAAAATGGATGAGAAATCATAGTAATAAAATGAGTGTTGGGTTGAGTCTAAGGAGGGATACATGAGGGAAGAATTTAGAAAGGGTTGTTTGGGAGATCATAGTAGTAAAATGAGGTTTTGGGTGATCAAAATAGGGATTAAGGAGGGAAGAGCCTAGAAAGGAGTATTTTAGAGATCATAGTAGTAGAATGAGGTTTAGGTATGAGTCAGAGAGCCGATGTAGAGGATATATTGAGAGAAGTACAGGATGAAGCATAGGGTAGTGCAGCTTGGAAGGCAACAATTACTGGAGGATTCATGCCGTGGTCCCAGACGAGCCATGCTGCCTTTACCCTAAGACATTGGAACTAAAGAGAGGCTACCTTGAAGACAGATGGCATGGGCTGTGCCATTCCATCATCCAACCTGTGAGAGCAGACGAACAGATATTGTAAAGCATTAACGCACCAGAGCAAAAGGACTGAGATGCACTCTAACGGAGTTGAATGTATAGACTTGAGACTTTCTGTCTAAGATAAAACAAGGGTCAGAACAAGTAACTAAGCCATGCTCCAAGACAGCAAGGGCAACAGTGATAATTTGAACCCTCTTCCTAATTAAAGCACCAGATACACATGAGGGTAGTTCCTAGGGTTACCTGGGTGACAAGATGATACTAGAGCGGGAGGGTGGAGAACCTTTTGTAGAAAGTAATCAGAGTGACAACCCTGTATCTCCATACCTAAACTGAATTGTGTAGTATTTGTGTGATTGAAGTACGTGCTTTTTCTCAAAGATGAGGACTCGCCTGACATTAAGGTGTCTGTTGATTGATTTTGAATTCTGAGCTCTTGCCCCTCACACTGCCTCTTTGAGCGGCCTTTGACTGCTCACCCTAGCTACCCTAAAACTCAAGTGCAGAAAGGGTTGTAGGAGGCCCAGCTTCCAGAGCCATAGTAGGACAGACACCAGGGCACCAGAGGTAAATGACCTCAGCTACTAAGTTGGGGCTGGTAGCCCCTGTCTACCCGGTGGCCCCCAAATGGAGACTGACAGTGAGGGCAGTGGTCTGAGATACAATTTCTAGTTTCAACATTCTAGAAAGGAACAATAGGTTCAGCTTAAGCACAATATTACCTGCACAACACAGTGGCAGACACAAGGTTGGTGGGAGTAGGCGGTAACACTGTGACCCTAGATTTGTTCAAAGATCTGTCTTTTAAGACATGTTGGAGGGTTCCCAAAAACAAGGGCAGGGAGATCCTGGTAGGTCTGTTATGGACAAGATAGAGAAAATGGCATGGTAGAGGAAGAAACTTTGAGAGAATCTGTGGAAAGTACCATGTTAGGAACCGAGTAAGGGAGTGCTCTGGTGTGACGCTCTTTTAGCCCAGACAATGCTTTCTAGTGTTTCCCTGAGGCTTCAGCCCCCTTTTACCACCCCTGCAACTGAATTTAGGGATACCACTTCCACACTCTTGGGTAAGACCATGGAATCAGAGAGAGAGAATTTGAGATTATATTGCCAGGAACCTGAGGAAGAGAGGTGGGAGAAACAGGAGAAATTGAACTGCGATAAAAAGAAAATGGGAGAGAGAAGAAAGGGAAATGGAAAAGGAAAGCCTGGCACTAGAGAAGGAGCAAGAACTGGAGAAAGAGGATGGCAGGTGGGACAGCTACATCTGGGAAAGGTGACCCCCCTCCCCTTCTGCAAGTTTACCTGGAAAGGTTCCAAAAGAGTTTGTGCACAGCTGTGTGTAAGGTCAGGAAATTTGCAATGTTTGGGGAGCTTTGAGGTTTCTTGTATGTGTTATAGGCACTGACAGAGGCACTTGTCCATCTGAGGACTTCTCTGGGCTGGTTCTGGAGTTGCGTGTGTCCTCAGTGGCCCTTTGACCCTGGGAGGCTCCTTCAGAGGGCTGTGTTGGAAGCCAGTGTTCTCATGTGGTGGTGCCTATGACTCGGCCTGGGAACGTAATTGCATCACTGAGACGGAGAGAGCCGAGAGTCACATGGTGGGAGACCTTGAGTGGGAAGAATGGTGCATTGTGATTGGAGAACATTCTGACATCGTGAGGGGGACTGAAAGTGCTGCAGGTCCGATAGGAATGGGACTGGTTACAGCTCTTCCAACTGGGGGCGTGGGCTATCCTATGGACACACGAGGACTCCCTGCTGGACACCAGTACAGAAGTGGAGTCATAAAGGGACGAAAAAGCCTTGAACATTTGTCGATTGAGAAGCACTACTATGCAGGCCACGGAGAGATTGTGACATCGTTCTACTGGTTACGTTTTAAGAGACAAAGGTCCTTAGCATTTGTGACAGTAAAGAGCAATTATTATATAGAACACAATAGGCTGCTATATATTTAACTTCCTTGTCCAGCCGGACAGGGAATTTATTTATCAGAAGATAAAAGATAATCAGTTACAATACATTTCTACAGCAATAGTACATTGCAGTAAGACACACTCCTGTGCAGTACCGGTTAGCATAGAATCAAAGCAGTGCATACTGAGTAATGGACACTGGTATTGGTCAAGAAGGTGGCTGAACATTGTGCTCCAATAGACTGTCCTCTAAATCAGTGTCATTGGGGGGGTTGAGGCTGGGCCCTGGAGAGTGTCCTGACGCCTTGGACGTGCAAGGTGCTCCCTAAGTTTGTTGCCCAGTGGAGCTGGTGCCCGGCTCTCCGGCCTGAGCTGGGTCTGCCACTAACTTATTGAAAGCTAGGATGACTAAACCTGCACAATCGAAAAAAATCGTAAACTGCACTCACACCATCCACCCAGAAGGTCCTGCCTTAGTCGAAACAGCGAAAAGACTGCGGGGTGGAGAGGCAGCAAACTTGGCCCCTTCCCTCGCAGAGCTATTGTTGGCAATACAGAGCTCCTGGGTTGAAATGGTCAATAAAATTAACTCAGTCGCTATTGGAGTCAATCTACTTCGGGCAGAGTCATGGAAGGTGGCGGACCGTGTGACCGCTATGGAGCAACACGTGTACACCCTGCAACAAGAGGTCCATACCCTCCACAACACCGATTCTAACCTTTATTAGCTGATGACCCCACTGGACAAACGGATAAAAGCCTCTAAGGGGCGCTCCTCGAGAAACAACTTGAGATTTATAGGGTTTGCAGGGAAGGAAGAGGGACACTCAATGGAATTGTTCCTAAAAGAATAGATTATTAACATCCTGCTTCCTATGAGACTAACCAGGTTTTTTATGATTGAAAGAGCTCACAGGGCACTGGTCCCCACAGCGTAACCTGAGGCCTCTGAGAACCATATTTGACCGTCGGTTCAACTAACGCGACCGGGATGCCATTCTTCAATGTGTTCCGATACAGGGCCTTCCGTTGTTTGAGGGGAAACCCTCTCAATTTTCCCCAACTACACGCAAAAGGTCTAGGAACAGCAAGAAAAATGTTATTCCATCAAGAAACGCATGAGAGACTTAAATATTAAATACACTGTGATTTTCCCTGCAAAGCTGAGTGTCTTGCATGAGGGAAAGGTGCAGTTCTTTTTCAGCTCAGGAGAGACCAGCGACTCGTTGGACTCTTTTACGAGGAACAGCAGTCAAGACACAGGACAGCGGGGCTCGACTCGGCTGAGCACACAAAGATAATCCGCCCACATTTGGAAATGGAAAGAGCGATGGAGGAGCCAAGACCAGAGCCGAACTGGAAACAAAAACCGGCCCTGGCAAACTGCTTGGCCGGACCCCCTGGGAGAGGAGGGGGGGTGAAGCCGAGCAGTTTTCTAGGGCCGGTTTTGGCCAATTTTGTTACAGGGGGCCGGTATTGCTGACCATTTGTAGCAAAAACTGCCTTCAGGGGCCGAAAACCAGTCCCCACGCCCGGTGGCCGGTGCCCGCTATGGCCAGTCCCCCTGGCCAAGGTGATACGCAAGGAACAGGGGGAATAGTGGTTTGTCGAGATGGTACTCTTCATCTTCAAGCCACTGATGCAGTGCCAGACTCAAGAGACTCATTCTAGAAATGTCGAAGTGACCCCTGGCACAGCCATCGATAGTACGGTTGTGACCCTGGCACAGCCAGTGATAGTACAGACCTGTAGTGATGGATTGATACACCCCATGGAGAGACTGCTGAGCCTTCCTGGATGAGCTGGAGATGGTGCTGGCGCTGGAGCTGCCTGAACTATAGACTAGTCAGTACTGGGTACCTTGGCCTGAATTGTTGTTGGGTGTGAGGTGGGTGGCATGCTAGTATACATTGTGAGCAAATCTGCTACATCCTAAAGAATCCCGGGGGGGGGGGGAATTGGGAAGGGGCAAGTAGACACAGAGGGGGAGTTTGAGGGATTTGGTCTTGCATCGTTGTCTGAGGGCTGGCCTCTAGCGAAGCACACAGTTTTATTTGAACAGAACTTATTCTGATATAAGGCTATTGGGAATGGGGCGGAGGAAGATAGCTCTCAACTGGGCTGTTGTTGGAAGGGAGGTTTTGGCCAAGCTGCTGATGGGGAGGAGGGAGTTGGGTGGGTGTACTGTTTTTAAAGGTTTGAAACGTTGGGGAATTAAATGCTGCTCTTGTAGACTGTGGTCCTGGTTCCTACTCCCGCAATGCCCATGTAACAGCACCCTCTTAGCCAAACATGAACGTGAGTTGGAAGTGTGCAGAGATAAGTCTCTGGATTGGAAATATGTTCATTCCTACTCTCCAAACTTAGGCCAGGGGCTAACTCTAAACTCTAAAGTTGGAGCAGTCTACTATTCGAAGCTGGGGCAGTACAATGAGACTTCCTTCCGAAGAAGGTTAGTGTGGGAGAATTTCCTCCGAAGAAATTTGCAGTGCAAATAAACTGTCCTCTGAAGCAGGCTTCCATGTGAAGCAGGCAACAGTGTGAAGTGTCCATCCTTTGAAAAGGAAAATCTGTTCAGTGCTTGCCCATTTGCAGCTGGTCAGAATGCAGTTAGGCCAAGGTTTCAAAGAAAGTGCCTCTTAAGCAGAGTTCTGTGCAAATAGGTTGTCCTCTGGAGAGTGCATCCATTTAAAGCAGCTCATACTGTGACCACCCCCTAAAGGATGTTTTGCTAAGAAAGGGACTGGTCAATTTTGTTGTCATGAAACACCAAAGCCAAGAAATGCAACCAAGCTGCAAAAACTACTGTTGTTCCTGAAATGCGTTAACAATTTGTGGTGTTTCATAGTGGTTTATGGTGGTTTGACGGTTCCTGTGGGGCAGGGTTAGACCGGCAGGGCCTGATGGGCTGGACTGACAGACAGCAGCAGCACGTGCAGGTAAGAGTGGTGGAGTGGTGGGGCAGGTAGGGGGGATTTCGACAGACGAGGGGAAAGTATTTATTTATTTATTTTTCCCTTGCGGTTGTCTGTAAAATCCCACCCTACCCGGCCCCACTGCCCCACCGCTCTTACCTACACAGGTCGCACCTGCTGGCAGATCAGTGTGTGTGTTGATATTTTAGCAGTTTGTTGGTATGTTTTATGGTCTAATGGGCTGGTGTTTGCTGTTGCTGTCCCTGATATTACCACACACATTGCCTGCAGCAAACACAAGTGCATGCAGTCTCCCTTACTAGGCAAAATACCCATACAGCAAGTTCAAAACTGGCCTGATTTGCAAATGTGGGCCCCTTTTTAGCTATCCGGTTCTGTAATGGCACTTTTATTTTGGTATGTGGGCCTATTGTTTGTCCCAGTCTGACGTTGGTGTTGAGCGTGGGGAGGTGAAAACAATTAGCACAACTATGAAATTTTTCAACAGAATACACCTAGTTTGATAAATTGGCAAAACAATAGCGAATTCGTTCCACCCGTGAAAGTTGTTCTCCTGTGCTAGGATTTACGGTTGGCATGTCTTGACAGACTGTTTTGCCCAACGCTAATAAAGAGACTGATTTTTTTTAAATTTAAAATGGCCGACTCCTTACATTTGTTGCTCCGTGAAAGCTGGCGCCTTGTAAAGTGGCAGCCTGCTGAAGAAGGCAGGAGGAGAGTTCAGATTCATCTGTGACGCAGACCACACTGTGAAGTAACCACCCTCTTAAGCAGGCTGTTGCCACCTGAATAAATTACGACGCAACTTAAAGAGGCTGCACGCGGTCAGATATAAGTAGACCGACAGAAAATTAACCCTACAATTCATGCCGGAGGCTGCACTCAAGCTGCATTAATCTCAGCCTCAGCTGCTAAATAATTAAGCAGCTGGTCTGTCTTCTTCAATTCGCTGAAGGGCTCGCGGACCGAAGCACCCGCACTATGAATTATGTACCAGTTCATTGGCTTAGAACTGCTCAGCAGCGAGTTCGATCCTTCCCCCGGGCTGTGCTTGGTTCCTCCAAACCTTCATAATATATGCCCAAGTGACCTCTGCAGGATTGTCTCCATGCATCATTTGTTTGCGTAGATGAGGTTGTTCACTTTCACAAGCTTTTACACACACATTTTGTGCTCCCCAGTAACATTTTCGTGAAGCTTTCCAGTGAAGTGAGGACCACCAACATTAACAACACTGTGCCCTTGCAGTGTATATGGTTCTGCTTTGGAGTTCTGTGGTTGTCTGTGCCCAATGTTGTCCACCAGACTTGAGAATATACACACGAGACCAACTTGCACAAAATCAATTTAGAGTAGATTTGCCTAAATTGTCAGTGGTTGAAAATGTGGCCTAGAGCAGACATTTTTGGTCCATTGTTGGACACCCCAGCTCTAAGGTACCACAAGTCTAAAAGTATGGAAAACGTTACTGCATAATAGGGTGAGTTCGACGACTATGGGTGGAATTAAAGTGCCATACCAGAAGAACTGTACCTGAAGACTTGTTTTCATTGCTGACTGGCAATACCTTCCATATCAAGGGATTTCTCATGAAAGACGTTACTTTGCCCCATTATCAAATGGCCCTTCATTACATTCAGCTGGTGATGTGTGAAACAAAAGGGAATTTTCATTTGCATTCAAAGAGAATAAGGTCTTAAAAGCCTCTGTAAAGGTGAGGGACACTGTGCAGCAATACTGACCTACAAAAATATTAAGGCCCAGAGTGCTTAATTAGTAGACAAGTAAGTGCCCGGTCCAAAGCATTGTTCAAAAGCCTGTGGATGGCACTATTGAAGATTGGGGTGTCGAATACCAAAGCTGTGTCACCTCGATTCCACCTCATGCCTCTTAAATCAACCAACAGACTCTCCCTTTCTTTTCATCTCACTCTTTCAGCTTCTTTTTCATCCCTGATTTCTCCTGCTGCCACTGTTTTTCCATCTTTCCCTTCCTCCTCCTTCCCCTTTCATGTTGTTCTCTCTCTTGTGCAGCATCAAAGACTGTTGATGAAAAACAAGTGCCAGTCTCTAAAAATGAGTGCCGTTGGGCCCCACCTGCAACCACCGGCTCAAATTAAGCACTCAATGCACAATGTCTACAACCACTGTATTATTCAGATAAGTAGAGATGGAGATAGAAATAGGAAAACTACATGTTCCTATATATACTTACCTTGACGATGTAGTGTTAGTCAATACAGAGGTTCAACATTCTTTAAGCTAAGTGAATTAGGTCCATAGTGTGACATAGTGCCTTTACCCATTTAGTTAGGAAGTGTGCACTGGTGTTTGTTAATCCCATCTTGCTGGTATGGTACCCAAATATCTGGAAAACATTGCCTGACCAAAACAGAGGGTCCTTCATAATTGTTTTAAAAAATATCACCCCAGTGGAGGTAAGAAAATCTACACCCAGTGGGTCAATATTTTTGTAAACGATATTTCAGGACAAAATATTTCTTTCAAACAATGTTTTTTCTAACAATATTCTGAGCCAACCCACCATCACTTTCACATATCCCCTAACCTCTTGGACCCTACTTCCTGCTGTGCTACCCACCCCCCAATACATAGTAGGGGATCCAAACCCTCAGCTCTAGCCTCAAACACTGCTATACTGTGATGCCTGTTCCATCCAGTTTTCAGCAGCAGATTGTCTCACCTTTCATGAGTTGGGCATCCTGCAGCTGGAAAACATCCAACTTGTGAAGGACAAAGACTGAGAACCTTTGCATTCTAAAGTTAGGCAACTTCACAAAGCTTCAACTAGCTTCAAAGATGAAAAGATTCTGATTTGAACCCATTGTTGGGGAATTGTTTTACCTTTTCTTGCCCCTAGTCATTATCCTTCCATAACCATTCTGTAAATATACAGAATCCTTAGATAACACACCATGGATCTTCATACTGTACTATAGGACCTCTCTATGTTTTACAGCAACAGCGGAAAACGAGCTCCAGTGTGAAGTCCCCTAATATTCTCTAAGAGTCCCTCAATCTATATTAATTTTATTAACACAGCATTGAGGAGCCACTTTAATTTCCGTTAAAATCTCTTATAATTTTCCATAAGAATACCAACTCTTGCTTGATTTAGTGACATTAGGGAGCCAACAGCTTTGAAGAGATTTGTTACTTTTCGTAGGAATTACTCCTCTTTTTTTGTATTCACTAGCATCCGGAAAACAGAATTTTCTCTACTGTGAAGTGGGTACTTCATAGTACACAGCCTTAGAGAGCCTCTTAATGTTCTGTAAAAATCCCTCCTCTCTTTTTATCCAGCGAAACAACACACAATATTGAGGAAACTTTCAACTTTTCTAGTGTCTTCTTTTTTATCTGATGACACAAGAAAACAAAAACCTTTGAGGACACTCCTGCTTTTCCATAGGAAAGCCTCTTATCTGATAAGTTTTTGCCATAAGTTAGCACAGACCATTGTGAAACCTCACACTTTTCCATATGAATCTTTCTTCTCTATTTATTCAGTGACAAAGGTGACACACATCATTACAGCATTTAACTCTTTTCCTCAAATATTCCTCCTATCTGATTATCCATTGACACAATGGACCACACAGCTTTGAGGAACCTTGTATTCTCCATAAGAATGCTTCTGTTTATCAAGTGACATTAGGGAGCACAGATCATAGAGGAACATAATACATTTACTTCTCTATAAGGATTTCACCTCTCTGCTTATCCATTTACATAAGAGATCACACCGTATTGAGGAACCTCTTCTCCATAGGTATAATTCTGTTGTCCTAATGAAATCATGGAGGAACCTAATATTTTTAATTCCCCTTAAGGATCTCACCTCTCTGTTTATCCATTGACACAAGGGACCACTCAGCTTCTTTTCATCTAGTGAAATTCGGGACCACAGATCCTGGAGGATCCTAATACTTTTTCCTGTCCTTAAGAAACTCATCTCTTGAAATGAAATGAAAAATTCCACTTGTATAGCGCATAACCACCCGGAGGCCTCGCAGCGCTTATACCTCGCAGCGCTTATATCTTTATTTATCCATTAACACAAGGAAACACACAGCATTGGAAAACCTCTTTCTTCATCCAAAAAAAATCTCTCTCTGTGTATTTAATTCAGTGACCCGAGGGGACAGTATCATTAAGGGACTAATACTTTTCCTTTACCATTCCTCCATGTCGTCTATTGATCAATGCAAAGGATAACACAGCACCGAAGAACCTAATTTTTCGCCACATGAATCTCTCCTCTGTTTACCTACACCATTGAGGCGCCATACTTATTTTTTATAATAATCCCTCCTCTAAAGGGAGCTCACACCACTGTGCAGTGCAACAGTCCTGCAATTACACATGTAACTCCCTCGGGCACATATGGTACAGCTGCCCTTTAGAAGAGTGCCTGGGAGGATCCTGGGATTGCTTTTCTGAAGCACTAAAATTCAGGTCTAGTAATTACACCTGTAGTCGGCGGCACTTGACACTGCTCACTTAGGTGGGCTTCTTTATGTTTTATGTGTATTATTCATGAGCAAGCTAATGCACTGTGATTTTCTGTGAACATGGAATCACAGGCCTGTGTGGGCTCTTCGCGCAGACATCTGCCTACTCACTGTTTCTTGCAGCCAGTTCCGGCTTTCGAGCTCCCTGCACGCCACATGCAATCGAAGCCGCTGCTTTTTTTTTAGTCTGGCCTAGGGAGAGCTTTAGCTGTCGTTCAGCCTCATGTTTTCCCCCCAAAAATATATAAAAAAATGGATGCATAAGATTATAAGGCAATGTAGGGAGTCAATATGTGATTCTTATTGAAGACTTAGGATACTATTCACACATGGGGAGGGAGAGTTACATTTTACTAATTTAAAAAGGATTATCCATACCACCCAATACACTCACCCATCCCTAAACCCTAAAATCACCCTTACCACCCTACATCCTTACCCACTCCTAAACCCTTAAGACACCATTATCCTAATTCCTAATATATATGTATACACAGGTATATATATATATATATATATATATATATATATATATATATATATATATATATATATATATATATATATATATATATATATATATATATATATATATATATATATATATATATATATATATAAAAGTTTTCACTTACCTGATATATACTCAGGCCCGGTGTTAGCACTGGTGATGCCTGGTGCAACAATCTTTTTGTTCCCCCCCACCAATATGACCTCCTCCTTGGATTTCTTCTCTACCACCCAGGCCAGAGTTCCCCTCATCTCTCCATAGTCCCTCTCTCAAATACATTTAATTTGTTTTTAAATCACTGGTAAAGGTTGGCTTTACTATTTCACTCAGCTATCCACATAAAATACAGATCTGTTATTTGCAGCAGGCATATTAACCCTTTGTGCTACTTTATGGTGAGTTATAGCTGCTTCTAGACAAAACTCTGATCTCTCTCCTCTAACTGGAACATTAATCACAAGAGTAATCATAACATTTTTATTGCTGCCTAAAAGCTAGATGCACAAGGAACTCTGCAGCAGGTGCCTTTAAATCGTACCCTATTGCTAAACACAGCGACTCCCTTGAGGTTAGTGCCTCCCCCCCCCCATTCCAGGTCAGTGTCTGGTGCTGCACCAGTCGCACCGCCCTAAAGCCGGCCCTGTATATACTTACATTTTCATTGTAAAGGCATGCATAGTAATGGCCTATGCACTGTAAAGACTTGTTTGGTAAAGGAATTGCATGGTAATGGACTTGTGTAAGATAAAGTGACGTGTGGTTTTGTCATACATCCCTTTTCTAATGGTCTGTTCAAAGATCATTCACATTTTGCTTCTGTTAACCTCAGTATACAGCATGCAGCAATAGGTCTGCCCCCTTCAGCCATGGGCTGTTTGCACTATGAGAAAAGCGCTTTTCCTGATCACGTGTAGAGTAATTTAAACAAGCATTTACAATGCAATGGTCTCGGCATTATTAAAGGTAGAGCTATTGGCATTGCTCATGACTTTTTTTTTTTAATCATAAATAAATGGCATTGTCATTTACATTGCCAATAGCTTAATCGTTAAATAAATGGCATTGTCATTTACAATGCCAATAGCTTAATCGCTCGCAAATGCATGACCTATTGCATTTACACCCACACAGAGCCACCCACACAGTCATTCACATATAGCCCCCTACACAGAGCCACCCTCACACAGACAGAGCCACCCACACATAGAGCCACCTACAAAAAAAAGCTATCCACAGAGCCACACACACACACAGAGCCACAGAGACACACACACATAGCCACATACACACACAGAGCCCTACACATACACACAGAGCCCCCACACACACACAGAGCCCCCAACCACACACACAGAGCCCCCCCCACACACACAGAGCCCCCCCCCACACACACAGAGCCCCCACTCACATAGAGCCTGCCCACACACACACAGAGCCCCCCCCCACACACACAGAGCCCCCCCACACACACACCCAGAGCCCCCTCACACACACAGAGCCACACACACACCCAGAGCCACACAGACACACACCCAGAGCCACACACACACACACACCCAGAGCCACACACACACACACACCCAGAGCCACACACACACACACACAGAGCCACACACACACACCCAGAGCCACACACACACACATCCAGAGCCACACACACCCAGAGCCACACACACACACCCAGAGCCACACACACACACCCAGAGCCACATACATACACCCAGAGCCACACACACACAGGAGAGCAAGCACAGCCATGGGGCAGGGGAACAAGCACAGCCAGGGGGCAGGGGAGCAAGCACAGCTAGGGGGCAGGGGAGCAAGCACAGCCAGGGGGAAGGGGAGCAAGCACAGCCAGGGGGGGCGAAAAGCGAGTGCAACGAGGGTCAGGGGGGGCACGAGCACAAATAGCAACAGGAGGGCGGTGGTGTCTGAAAAGCGAGCGCAACGAGAGTCAGGGGGTGGGGGGGCACGAGCACAGCGAGCAACAGGGGGGCAGGCATCAGAAAAGCGAGCGCAACGTGTTGGTTGGATGGATCCCCTGTGTGCTGCGCACTGCTGATTTTATGATACCTGTGATTGTTTGTATTAATGAATTGTGTAACGTGCAATATTTCTGTAAAAATTTATTTATTGAAAATAAAGTATTTTGTCTCGGCTCGCCACTGCGCAGAGCTTTCATCATCAACATTACTGCCCTTCTCTACATAACCACTGCCATTAAAGTTACTGCCCAGCATGAGGAGCTCCCACCGCTACCTATACTGCCCCTTTCTTGTAGGCACCCCAACCCACTTTATGTCCCCCCCCTGCGGATGCCTGGGCACTACCCTTACTACTCTCTGCCTCAAAGCTAATCATAATGCCCCACCCTACACACACCATAGCATTCGTTACTGCACACGCAACTTTTTCCTTACGGCCCCACTCTACACACACCAGCTTTCTTTACTGCTCCACCCTACACACGCCTGTTTTCCTTACTTCCCCACCGTACACACTCCCAGCTATCCTTACTGTCCCACACTACACTCATTCCAGGCAGCTATCCTTACTGCCCCACCATGCACATGGTGCAGCTTTCCATATTGCCCCACCTATTCTTACTGTACACTCCCCCATGTAGAGCCCCTACTGGTCTTATTATTTATACCCGTTTGAGCCCGCTCTGCCCACCTTACTGCAGTTAAGACAAACCCCTACTCCACCTACCTTTGAACCTTCATGGCCCCTCCCAAGACACCCTCAGGCCCAAACAGTGCTCACTACCAGACTCTACAGAGCCCCCCACCACCAGCCTCAATGCAGCTCCTCCATAGACCCATCTACAGAACTACTGCCCACCCACCGATCCCCCTCCCCCACTGCCCGGACTGCAATACCCAGAGAGGGGGGTCCACACGCCCTACTGCCCCACCCCACAGACTCCTCTGCCCACCCACTGAACCCCACCACTGCCCGGACTGCAATACTCAGTGAGGGGGGTCCACACGCCCTACTGCCCCACCCCACAGACTCCTCTGCACACCCACCGAACCCCACCACTGCCCAGACTGTAATACTCAGAGAGGCGGCCCTCCCTCCCTACTGCCCCCGCCGTCCGAAGTCATCTTTACCAGCCCTCTTTGCTTCTACCGCTGCACACGTCATCTGTAGCCCCGACATCCGGAGCCCTCATCTGTACTACCCCACCGGCCCTGCCCCTAATCTGCCCTAAATCCCTACCGCCCCCGCAAACCGGACTCCGCTCCCATATTCTATCCCAGTGCAAGCTCTCCCGCCCCCTCGAGCCCCCCCCCCTGTGGCGATCCTCACCTTTCTGCACCCCAGGGCTGCTACTCTCTGCCCCAAAGCTAATCATAATGCCCCACCCTACACACACCATAGCATTCGTTACTGCACACACAACTTTTTCCATACGGCCCCACTCTACACACACACCAGCTTTCTTTACTGCTCCACCCTACGCACGCCTGTTTTCCTTACTTCCCCACCGTACACACTCCCAGCTTTCCTTACTGTCTCACACTACACTCATTCAAGGCAGCTATCCTTACTGCCCCACCATGCACATAGTGCAGCTTTCCATATTGCCCCATCTCACATGCCCTACTGCCCCAACCCACAGACTCCTCTGCCCACCCACCAAACCCCACCACTGCCCGGACTGTAATACCCAGAGAGGCGGCCCTCCCTCCATTCTGCCCCTGCCCTTCAGAGTCATCTGTACCAGCCCTCCTTGCTTCTACCTCTGCACACGTCATCTGTAGCCCCGACATCCGGAACCCTCATCTTTACTACCCCACTGGCCCTGCCCCTAATCTGCCCTAAATTACTCCCGCAAACCGGACTCCGCGCCCATGTTCTACCCCAGGGCAGGCTCTCCCGCCCCCTCAAGCTCCCAGCCCCCCTCCGTGGCGATCCTCACCTTTCTGCACCCGGGGCTGAGGCCCCCCCAGGACTGCTGCTTCCTTTCCTTCAGCAAAGTCTCACCGACGGGGTCTGCAACAAAACACCGCAAAGGGTCAAAGCCTCAAACTCTAAAGCACAGCGAGCAACAGGGGGGCGGGGGGTGGTCAGAAAAGCTAGCAAGCGGGTGAGGACTCCGTGGAGGGATCGATTTCGGCGCAGCAGAGACAAAAGGCGGGATGAAAGACAAGTAGGGGGCAGGCGGCACAAAAGGGCCGTGCATCTGTGGGAGGGAGAGCATGACCGAGCCGCTCCTGCGCCGATGGGGAAGAGGCGAGACAGCAGCAACAACAACAAAACAAAACAAAAAATGGCTGCCTCAAGCATCCAAAAATTTTGGATTCGGGGGCGTGTTTTTGGCGTTCTGAGTGACGGATGACGTCATAGTCGAAAGAACGCAAAAAAACACGCCCCCGAATCCGAAAGAGACAGGGCTTTATTGGAGTGACGCCTGTCTCCTCCAATGGCTGGCCTCCGTTTAGGAAGCCAGCCAATGGAGGAGAGAGGAGAAGAGAGGCGGGTTCAAGCCCCATACTCCAAATCATTAAATCTCCTCCCGGATACTGCACAAGCGCAGCCTTCGGTCCTCGACCTAAAAAGGAATGCACGCCATTGCCACTGTGTACCTGGGCGGCTGGGTGCACCGCTTTATTTGAAACTAGCAGCCCGTTCCGACGAGCAACAGGCTTCCCCGACCCCCGCCCGCCCCGACATTGTCCAGCAGCCCGGGCCCCCACCCGTCCCGTCCCCCGCCTGCCCCGACCCCCATGCCCCGACCCCCGCCTGCCCCGACATGGGTCCCCTTACCTCAGCCGCCGCTCCTCCCGCCTGTCCGCTGCTTGCACCGCCGCTGGCCTGTCCACTGCTCCTCACGTAACCGCTCCTCCCCCGCGCCATGTCCGCCGCTCCCTTACCTCAGCCGCCGCTCCTCCAGCCTGTCTGCTGCTCGCACCGCCGCTGGCCTGTCCGCTGCTCCTCACGTCACTGCTCCTGCCCCGCGCCATGTCCGCTGCTCCTCGACGCGGTCCTGGACGCCGCTCCTCCCTGCACTCCTGACGTAAGCACGCACGTCGGGGCCGGCGCTACTTCGGAGGGACTTTTTTTTTTACTGTAAATTTTTTAAATAACGTTTTTTTTTTTATTTATATAGCCTATAACCATCTACACACCCTGACGATTCCAACGGTGTATCAGGTGTGTGGATTGGCGCTGTGGTTCCTGAGTTTACCCACCTCAAAGGCTGAAAGTTCTTCCTTTATTATAGTAGTATAGATATGTTGCCTCTTTTTTGCATATTGCATCTTTGCAAAACCAGGCGCGATTTCCATGGCCAGAGCTATGGACCTTACAAGTGCTTGTTTAAACTAGAAACATTACCTGCAGCAGACGTCCTGTCAATTTCAGCAGCCAACTGAAGAGCCCTGATGAATGAAAGCATTTTATGGGCTACTCCGAGACCTCATTATTAAGTAGATTTTCAAGGACAGGCGAGTGAATGCGCCGAGCCAGCAGAAGAAGTTATTAACGGGAAAACAGAAAGCACATTTGAAGAAAAAAAATCAGAAACAGAAAACAAGGCGCAAAAGCGCTCAGTGAGAAAAAGTAAAATGGGGGACCATTCTGGGTACCTTTGTTAAGAGCTGACAGGGAATGACTGGGACTACATATCAGATAGGGACTTTATCCATCTCAGATTCTCAATTTCTTTGTTTCCTTGGAAAATAATGGAATTTTCTCCCTCCTTCCCCTGTGGACGTAACTATTTTTGACACTTTATTTTGTTCCGTGCCGTTTTTATTCTTTACATTGTTTGACATCTGCTGACAAAAATTCAATGGATGATTTTCCCGTTATTTTTTATCCTCTGCTCCCGATTTTCAGAATGTGTGCACCCTTGTCTTTGCCATAGGTTGGAATGGTTCCTTGCGAATTGCAGGCGCCCTGGGTTGAAAGCATGAGGGGTCTCATTTATGAGGCTGTGCGTCACTTTTACGCTGCCGGTACGTCACTTTTTGTGACGCACCAGCAACGTAAAAAATGTGCCTTGTTGCACCATATTTACAAAGTGACGCATCTAGGTAGATGCGTCACTTTGTATACCCCTGCGCTACATTATACCGACGCCAGGTATAATGTATGCACGGGGGGCGTTCTGACGCAAGAAAGGGTCATAGAAGTGACGCAGTGAAATCTATAAGATTTCACTGCGCCACTTCTAGAACACAAATGCGTCAATTTCTTACGCCTGCCTGACAGCAGGCTTAAGACTGACGCAGGCCCTTTCACATGAGGCTTGCCCCGTGTGAAAGGACACATTGCTGGAGTTGCGTCAATTTTGTGACACACTCCAGCAATGCGTCACTTTTGTGCCACACAGATACGTCAGAAATACTGACGTATCTGTAACTCCTTGCGCCATTATGCGTCATACTTTAAATATGACGCATCAGTGGTGTCGCAAGGAGGGCGAAGTGAAAAGTGACGCATCGCTGTTTTCACGCAGCGATGCGTCACTTTTCATAAATGAGGTCCATTGTACTTACGGGGAGGGTCGGATTGGTTATGCGGGCACTCGGGGAATGGTAGTTGCAGCTGTGAGACACTTTTTATATGATACTTAACAGCATCTACCCTTTCGAGTTTCTTGCCACCTACATACATTTTCCCTATGATTGGTGTTGTCTTATTGCCACATACTTTGTCTTTGTTGCGTTAACTTCTAGGCCTCTGAGTGAACAAAACTCTTCAAAGCGTAGCAGAAATGTTTGCAACCCTTTGGCTGCCTGGGATACTAGAAGGGTATCACCAGCAAACAGCAGAGTGGGTATCTTTGTGCTTGCCAGAGATGGTGCGACCTTAGATGCAGCATAGGGGAACTGTACTACTCCATTCAAGTAGACAGAGAGTAGGGTTGGGGCAAGTACACAGCCTTGCCACATGACCTTTCTAATTGGAATTTGTCTTGTAAGCTGTCCCTGTTCTCCCCAGCGGGCACTGGCATATTTGTCCTCACAAAGCCGAATATTGATTCATAGTAAATTGTGAGGCATTCCCATCTGCTCTAATACCTGCCACAGCTTTTGCCCGGGAACCAAGTCAAATGCAGACTTCAGGTCAACAATGGCCACACACAAGTGGCACTTGCCGATTAGCACAGTTTTCCAATTTAATAAAAGGAAATGAAAATCTTGGTCTATGGTGCTAGTTTTGTCCCTGAAGCCTGCTTGGAAGGGAGAAAGGATTTGATTGTCAAAAATCAGCATGCGTAGCCTGTCCAGGACAACTCTAAAGAAGACTTTCTATAATGTGTCTTTAATCTAATTGGTCTGTTACTGGATGGCAGATTACGATCCCCTTTTTTATATCAAGAGGCACCACCTCCGGACCCTTCCATGATCTGGGGATGGGGACATCTTCTCCTATTGCATTGCTCATGAGTAAGTTGTATTCGGCCCTTTTTTCCTTATTATGCAGGTGGATGCCGCCAGGGATTATACCCGGGCCAGTTGCGTTCCCCTGCCCAATTGTCCCTATAGCACTTTCTGCATCCCGCAGGTCAAATGCCAACCCTAGATCCATCTGTAGTATCTTTGAAATAGCCTGCCCCTCGCTAGTGTAATCGTGTAGGGCACCATCATAATGGGCTTGAAAGTGCTTGGCCCATGCTTCAGGCGAGGTGTGGTTTGCTGAGTGGGTCATTTCTACACCTCTCCTCCGGATCACCAGAGACCAGAACTTGGTCATATCTCTCTCATGGCAAGCAGATAGAAGGTCGCACCATCTTTTCTCTTCCCAGTCCGGCTTGCCCTTTAGTAGAACATGGTGGTAACTTGACTTAGAGTAGACATGTGACCTGTGTTCCATTTTTAATGGCTAGTACAAGTTTAGATTTAAATTTCCTACATTCTGCATTTTACCATGTTGCAGTCTCTTGCCTAGTACCCTTTTTTATGCTGGGAACTGAAAAATGACTGATAAGATTGTCAAAAAATCCTAGGTGAATGTGTATAGCTTCTTGGGCTATACACCACCGCATCCTCAAGTCTTGCTAATATCCTTGTTAAGTCACTCTCAATGGTGGATAGCACAGCTTTGCATACTCACACCTGGCTCCATGTAGGGTGGTGCCAGTCTGTAGGTCCTCTGTAGCACATCGAGGTGGGAGCTCATTCAAAGATTTCTCCCAAAGGGCGTGCATAAGGAAGCAGATGGGGTTGTGATTACTTTCTATACTATTTTCTATGGCCATGTCTACTACATGATGCCACAGCATTAGATCCATTAAGATATAATCTATGCACCTTTCGCAGCAAGGTTTGTTATATGTCTCTCCAAGCATGTTCTACCATTTAGAGCCATTAGCCCATAATATAACGTTAGGGCTTTAAGCAGGAGGGCCACTTCAGTCCACCTTATGATGGGATTAAGGCCAAACTATGTAATGCCCCATCTTTCATCCTCATCTGCAGTGAGAGACACATCATCGCAGTTCAAACGTAGTATTAAAACTGCAATGATGCATGCATGAGTGATTATTTTTTCCCAGACATTCTCTAGATTTACCAAAGTAGATACAGCTCTACCTCCTTGCGTTTCCCTGGCCGAGACGTTACAAACTTCACCCATATGAATAAGTCCCCAGAGCGGCGCCCTCGTGGGTAAACAATAGTTGGAGCATAAACATTTTGATATCCAGCCCAGAATATTGGAGTAGTGCACAATATCTCATGTAAAAGGCAAATTTCAAACCCATCAACATACGTTCCCCAATCAGGGAGGCTCACTTTGGAAGCTATGCCTGCCACATTCCAAGAAATATTTGAGACCCTGTCGTGTTCAGCTACATTTAATCTGCGAGGAATAGGGATGGGATTTGCTAAATTATTAGGTAGGTTGAATTGTGGGAAAGGAACTGTCACCAAACCTAGCTGGTTACCTCCCAATTCATAGCTGTAAGCTCTCTGCCCCAGTGTCCTAGCTTCCAGTAAGTTCAAGCAAGGGGAACTGCATTTGTCGTGTAGTCAATCTATGGAATCCAAGACAGAGCTTGGATCGAATTGTACATTAGGCACGTGCTTCGGATACAAGGGCTTTGTATCCCCTCAGTACTTAAATTGGATAGATGAGCCATTTGGTGGGCAAGTCCTAGTATCTAGGGATACCAGTCTGGCTACCAGGATTAAGCTTGACTAGATCAAATTGAGATCCTGGGACGGATTTCCTTTTAGCACTCAGTGTCCTCCATGATGACAGATTTACGGTCTCTAACGTGTTATATCCAATGAATAACAATTTTTTAATGCCTCATCAGATTCATAATACCAGGCTACACTTAATTTTGTTACATTTATCATATTAAGGAAAGGAGTAACTGGTGGATCCCACTGGCTGGAATGTGGCTCCAAAGCTCCACTTCCACCCTGTGGTCCGCTATACTGCCCCGCCCTTAACAAGCCCTTCCTTGGATGGGAGGAAGCGTTATTATAGCAGAAACCCTTTTCCACCAGCTCCACCACTGATGGGCCCTCTGCCGACGACTGTTGGCCCTATATTTAAAGAAGCACCCCCTGTCAGATGTTGATAGGGGACCTCTGCCTTTTTTAGGGATAGTCGGACTCACTTAGGGCCTCTCGTAGTCTTTCTCATCAGCTCTTCCCGAACTCTCATTAATTACGATGGAATGCCCCATCAACTGCTTCTCAAGCCCTGACAGTTGTAGAACCATGGTTTTTAATCCCCTATTTCTTCTTTCATACCATTTACTGTCCCCAGGAGAGTAACAAAATAAGGGAATATGTGTTCACTTGGTATCTTGAGATTGGGCTTTGCTGATGTCTCATCGTCAATGGGGATGGCCCACCAAGCATTTGTAAGGCAGAGAACAGGTTGCTACATATGATATTAGGCTCTAGGAGAGTATCCTGTGGATTGGCATCGGAAAGAGGTTCATCCTTGAGAATCAGTCGGCCTGACTCTCTCTCAGTGGAGGGGGTGGTCTTACAAGCACTACATACTTCCTTCCTTTTAAAACATACTAGGAAGGAAACATACTGGGCGCTTCAAGTTCCTACCGGAATCTTTTTAGGGCTTAGCTTGGGTATTTTTGGTTCCAATAATTGATTCAACTTCCTTGATCAATAAATCAATTTCACTTAAAGTACAATTATCAGCTTTCCTCATTATCTTCCCATGACCATGCATTCCCTGTGCGGGCCATGTGGCCTTTCGTTTCCCCATTATGTACTTTATACTTTATAACAAAACAAATGTGTTGTGTAGCACTATGACAAGAAGAAGACTAAAAAAGTGAGTGTTAGGACAAAGGTTTGCCCATACACACAGGTGGCCCAATGGGAGAATAGCTAGTAATAGTTGAAGAAAGAGAAGAGGGAGATGTAATAGTGAGACTATCTTGCCTAATACAGGTCTAGTACGGGCGATGCCCCAGTCTGCTTAGATTTCGTGAAAACTGGCAACCAAGTGCTTGGTTGTAGATAGTTTGAACAAACACAGCCATTAGTAGTTCCACATGGACTAAACTGAGTCCGCACTTGAACATTATAATAAAACATATATATTATGCAGGTATAACCAGCTAGTTGCAGGGCTCTATGCTGGGGTTGTTCTTACCAAAAGCAAGATGGTGCTCAATAGAGGAGCAAAAACCAAGAGGGGATTTGTGCTTTTTAGCACAGAGTAGGAGGCTGCAAAAGCACAGGTGCAGCTGGTTAGAGGGCCTTCTTCCCACCCTTGTTGCCGCCTGGGACTCGTATCCTCCACCAGAAGAGTCAGGAGAGCCACAATGTGTCCCCATTAATCGTTATAAATTCATTTTACTTTTTATCAATAATCACATACATGTATTTGACCAATTCAAACCCTCTAGTGGGTAATTCCATACATCTCAGAGTCATACACCATCCTTGCAGTGAGATTCTTGCCTCAACTAATAATATCAAGCACCAGTACAATAACCATCTTGCCCCCTAGGAGGCTGTAGTCCATTTATGTGATAATGATGACACTTCTACCTATTTCACTCCTTCTTCCACCATAAATCTAATACAATGCATGTGTTAAAAGTGCTGACTGATAAGACCTAGCAGATCAAAAAGATTTTTTTTAAAATTAGCAGAAATCGATCATCATATTCTTCTAATGAGCAATCCCACTCGAGACTTCATTTCAAATTATTCCACGTTCATAAGCGACCTATGACCCTGCTCACAGACAGGTCGCTCCCCACGCTGCTGCACGGCTCTGCCTGCATTGTTTTTGCCTAATCTTGTATTTTTCCCCTGTGCCTAACTTGCTTTCTTGCCCAGACTTGTTTTTATTCCACTGTGCCTGTACTTGCTTTCTTGCCCATACTTGTTTTTATTCCCCTGTGCCTGTACTTGGTTTCTTGCCCAGACTTGTTTTTATTCCCCTGTGCCTGTACTTGCTTTCTTGCCCAGACTTGTTTTTATTCCCCTGTGCCTAACTTGCTCTCTTGCCCAGACTTGTTTTTATTCCTCTGTGCCTGTACTTGTTTTCTTGCCTAAACTTGTTTTTCCTTCCTGAGCCCAGTTCTCCAGCGGCCCTGCCCGTTTTTCCCGCCACTGCATCCCTGCGGCCCCGCCCACCTGCAATCCCATTCGCCACCCTGATCCGCGGAAGCGTAGCGGCGCACTAAGCGGGGGCGCCACAGGCGCGCCGCTGGCGCACCTAAGGCAAGCCCGTCTGCACCCGTCTGCGCCTGGACCGTGCCCAGCGGCAGAACCCCTGGTCCCTGCGCCCCCCACTGCACCCGACCCACACTCAGCTACGACGCCTACTCCCTCCACGCTCTCAACACCGGCCGAGACCAACGCTGCAACCAGGCCGCCCCGAAACACACCCACGGACCCTTCTCCTGCCCCAGCTGCAGATTCACTTGCGACAGAACCATCAAACCACCAAGAACCAGACCCAACCACCTCCTCTGCATGCTCCTCAACACCCGCTCCGCACGCAAACACGCCATCTAGCTCTGGGACCTGCTCGACACCACAGGCCCGGATGTAGCCTTCCTGACCGAGACGTGGTGGAACGACTCCTCTGCACCAGACATTGCCGTAGCCTCCCAGACGGATACAAGATCACCCGTAGAGACCGCGCCAATGGCATTGGAGGAGGAATAGCCATCGTCCACAAGTCCACCCTCAAGGTCACCACCCACGCAGATGACTCCCTCAACACCACCGAACACCTGCACACCTGCACTTCCGGATCCACACCGACCCCAACACCACCCTCAGAGGAACTCTCATCTACAGAACCCCTGGACCCTGGGCCCGCTTCAGCGACTCCATCGCCGACCTCGCCAGCACCCACGCACTCGCCTCCATGGACTACATCCTCCTCGGAGACCTGAACTTCCACCTCGAGAACAACAACGATGCCAACTCCTCCATGCTGATCGACAACCTCGCCAACCTCGGCCTCAGACAACTCGTCACCGTGCCCACCCACGCTGCCGGCCACACGCTGGACGCCATCTCCTCCACAAGCACCCACGTCACCTTCGACCACACAACCGAACCCCACTGGACCGACCACCGCTGCATTCACTTCACCTTCAAAGAACCAACCACGCACCATCGCACCCAACAGCTGTCTCGCCGCTGCTGGAGCAAAGTCACCGAAGATCAGCTGATCACCACCCTCTCCAAGAACCCACCCACCGACCCCACCAACCCAGACGCTGCAGCCCGCAACCTCAGACAGTGGATCAATGACTGTGCCAACACCTTTGCCCCACTGAAGAAACCCTCCAACAACCACGCCAGCAAGAGAGCCACCTGGTTCACCGACGAGCTCCTGGCCTCCAAGCGCGCACGCCGGAAACTGGAGAAGAAATGGCTCCACGAACGCACACCGGACAACCACGCAGCCCTCAAGGACGCCACCCGCAGACACCACCACCTCATCAGATCAACCAAGAGATCCTCCTTCAAAGACCGTCTGGATAACAACGCACACAACAGCAAAGAGCTCTTCTGCATTGTAAATGAAGTCTCCAACCCCAGCGCCAACACCAACGGCATCCCGCCCTCACAGGAACTGTGCGACTCACTGGCCATCTTCTTCCACCACAAAATCGCCGACATCCATGAAAGCTTCAACACCACGACCGACCCGACCACGCCAGACTCCACCCCTCTCCCGAACACCAAAGGCACCAACCGCCTGACCTCCTGGTCCAACGTCAGCGACGTCGAGACACGCAATGTCATGAGCTCCATCCACTCAGGATCACCGACAGACCCGTGCCCACACCACATATTTAACAAGGCAGACGCAGCCATCGCACCCCAACTACGGAAGATCATCAACATCTCCTTCGAAACAGCGACATTCCCGGAAAACTGGAAGCACGCCGAAATCAACGCCCTCCTCAAAAAGCCCAAGGCGGACCCCAAGGACTTCAAGAACTTCCGGCCAATCTCCCTGCTCCCGTTCCCGGCGAAGGTCATCGAGAAAATAGTCAACATGCAACTGACCCGCCACCTCGAACACAACAACATCTTGGACCCGTCCCAATCCGGTTTCAGACGAAACCACAGCACCGAGACAGCCCTCATCGCCGCCACAGACGTCATCAGGCGCCAATTAGACAACGCCGAAACATCTGCCCTCATCCTCCTGGACCTCTCGGCAGCCTTCGACACGGTCTGCCATCACACTCGAAAAACACGCCTCCAAGAAGCCGGTATCCAAGAGTAGGCCCTCGACTGGACCACATCCTCCCTCTCCCACAGATCCCTGAGCGTCCGCCTCCCACCTTTCCGATCCGAAGCCACGGATATCATCTGCGGCGTCCCCCAGGGCTCCTCCCTCAGCCCGACGCTGTTCAACATCTACATGGCCCCCCTTGCACAAGTGGCCCCCCACCACAACCTCAACATCATCTCCTGCGCTGACGACACTCAGCTCATCCTCTCCCTCACCAAGGACCCACGCATCACCAAAACCAACATCCACGACGGAATAAAAGCCATCGCCGACTGGATGAGGAGCAGCCGTCTGAAACTGAACTCAGACTAGACGGAGGTCCTTATCGTCGGACCCAACCCCTTAGCCTGGGACGATTCCTGCTGGCCAACCACTCTGGGGACAGCACCGACGCCCACCGACCACGCACGTAATCTTGGATTCATCCTCAACTCCTCCCTCTCCATGTCCAAACAGGTCAACGCCGTCTCCTACTACAACACCCTCCGCATGCTCCGCAGGATCTACAAGTGGATCCCGACCGAAACAAGAAGAACAGTGACACAGGCCCTCGTCAGCAGCAGGCTGGACTATGGCAACGCACTCTACGCCGGAATCCCAGACAAACACCTACGACGACTACAGCGCATCCAAAATGCCTCCGCCCGACTGATCATTAACGTCCCCCACTGCAGCCACATCACCCCCCACCTGAGAAACCTACACTGGCTCCCCGTCGACAAGAGGATCACCTTCAAACTCCTCACCCACGCACACAAAGCACTCCACAACGCTGGACCAGTCTATCTGAACAGCAGACTCAGCTTCCACACCCCACGCCGCCAGCGCCGCTCCGCCAGCCTCGCCCTCGCCGCCGTCACCCGCATCCATTGAACAACCTCAGGCAGCAGATCCTTCTCCTACCTCGCCGGCAAGGCCTGGAACACCCTTCCTACCCACCTACGGCAGACCGAACACCTACTCACCTTCAGAAGACTCCTCAAGACCTGGCTCTTCGAACAGTAGCGAAGCTTCCACCCCCCCCACACTCAGCACCTGGGGACCCTCACGGGTAAATAGCGCTCTCTACAAATTGATTGATTGATTGATAAGTGGACATGCAGCATCTTATCTTGGTTATGTCCATCATGGTGCTTTATTTTTTATTTTGTTATATATTTGGATTCCAATTGTCCTAGAACTCTTATTCTATCTCCTGTGATTTATTTTTCTGTCAAAGCAATTCCCCCCAAAAATAGAGATATTGGAACACCCTCATGTGCTGTTTTATAAGCCATGCTATTGGATAGCGGGTGTCATTATTTGAAATTGCCTGTAGGTGTTCTAAAATCCTCTTATGTAGTTGTCATGTTGTGCTTACATTGTACATCATGTTGCAGGAACATTTTAGGACATAAATCAAAACATCATTTCTGCATGTGATGTTTTTCCTATTTATGATTTGTTTCCCATTGATCTCATACTCTTTCTTCAATATTCCATGCTTGAATGCCTTAGATTTAAGGCATTTCTGAAAAAAACATTTTTGTTGTTATTACCCATCCAATTTAACCCTTTCCTTGTTTTTCTTTTTCAAAATGACTGCATTTAAGCATATTATATAGAAAAGGATCATTTCTGAAAGTTATTTTGGGACAAGTGGCAATTTGTTTCGTGAGGTCAGAATTCTTTCGTAATTGAAGTTTATTTTTAAATTCTGATATGCTAAAAAATTTTGTTGAGCGCACGTTATCCAATGGTTTCTTGGCGCTTAGGCGGAGATGCTAGACAGACACAGTGAGGATTAATCAATTATAAGCCTGGGTAAAGAGCCACGTCTTGACGGATTTTCTGAACTGAAAATAGGAGAGGATTTGGCACAATTCGGAGGGGATGGTATTCCAGAATTGAGGCGCCAAGGTCGATAATCTTAGACCATCATGTTTTTTTCATTTGAATGAGCAAGGGGTCAGTAGATTCAAGCTGGAAGAGCAGAGTTCACGAGAGGGGGCGTATCGCTGTATTTTAGTGGCAATGAAGACCGGTCTATGGGACGACAAGGCTCTGTGGATCAGGCAGCCAAGTTTAAAGAGACAGCGCTGGGTCACAGGGAGCCAATGGAGACTCTTCAGCAGGGGTTTCACATGGTGGGATTTAGGCTGGCCGTAGACAAGCCTATCAGCTTGATTATGTACCATTTGTAACTGGCGTGATTGGTATACAGGAATTCCAGTGTACAGAGAGTTGGCGTAGTCAATACGTGACATTACAAGGGCCAGGGTGACTTGGATCAGTGCCTCTGTGGATAGGAATCTATTAATTTTCCGAATTCTTCACAGGTGGAAGAAACAAGCGGAAACCTCTGAGTTAATCTGGGCCTTCATGGTGAGGTCACTGCTAATTCTAATGCAGAGGCTTTTGACCGAGCTGACTGGGGATGGTGGACATCCCAGTGATTGGGGCCAGAAATTAGAGTTCCAGGGGTTAGCTGAGGTCCAAGTGAGAACCAGCTCAGTTTTATCAGGATTAAGCTTTAGCTGATTTAAGTTCATCCAGTTGCTGATAAAATTTATGGTTGATTGAAATTTCTCCATGGAAGACGGTGGAGAGTCGATGGTGAAGACTAACTGGAGGTCATCAGCGTAATTAAAAGTGACAACATCTTTCTTCCGGAGGTTCAAGATCAGGGGAAAGATATACAGATTAAAAAGAAGGGGGGAGAGAGAGGAACCCTGGGGGACCCCACAGGTCAGTCTTCTTTTCTCCGAGGAAAAGATGGAAAGGCGGACCGCTTCGTAGCGGTCATTGAGGAAGGAGCTGATCCATTTAAGTCGGAGGCCCCGGATGCCGGCGCTCTCGACCCGGCCGACCAATAAATCATGGTCGGCGGTGTCGAAAGCCGCCGACAAGTCCAGGAGAACTACTGCCTGCGTGGTGTTCTGATCAGCCCCCTTCCTGAGTTGATCAAGAACTGCCAAAACAATGGACTCAGTAGAGTGTTCGGGCCTAAAGCCCGCTTGATGTGAGTTTAAGTAGTGGGAGTGCTCCACAAATGTGCTCAGGCGGTTCGCTACATGGGCCTCCAAGATTTTACCCAGGAAGGGTAGCAGTTATATAGGGCGGAAGTTGCTGAGTACGAGAGGGTCAGAGCCTACTTTTTTTGGGATAGGTGCAACTTCCGCAGTTTTAAAGTGGTTAGGGACAATACCCGTAGTAAGAGAGTTGCTAAGGAGCCATAGGGGTGGTTCGGGGAGGTGAAAGAAGATCTCCCAAGCGATATGAGGGGGGCAGGTGTCCGTCTGGGAGCCTGAACGCACCCTTTTAAGAAGGGAGAAGACCTCATGAGTGAACGGTAGGATTAGATCAAGGTGGTGGGGGTTACGGTATGGACAGCCAGGATCAGGGAGTAGGGGGGCCATGAGAATGCTGGTTTAACAAGTTTGTCCACAATTGAAAATATGTCTTTAGCTTTGTTAGTGGATTCCAGGATTTTCAAGGAAAAGTATTCTGATTTGGCCTCGAGGATGGCACTTTTATAATCTTTGAGGGCCAATGAGAAGATTGATTTTTTTGATAGGGCAGTAGTCCTGTCTCCATTTACGCTCAATTTGGCGCAAAGCAAGTTTCTTTTCCTTAAGATTGTAGGTGAACCAACATTGGGCGTCATGGGACCTTTTATTTTTGAGCTTTCTCAGAGGAGCCAAGCTGTCTCTAGCCAAAGCCAGCCAGGCATTGATGTTTTCCTCCTGAGTGTGCGGTGAAGCCAAGTGGCCGAAGGACAGAGAGGTATGGGGCATAGAGGTGGCTAGAAGTGTACAAAGTGCTGTGATGTCTACCCGGCTCCAATTCCTGGCCATAGAGGAATATAGGGGAGGGGCTTTGGAGAAGGGACTAATGGGGATAGAAAAAGAAATAAAATGGTGATCAGACCATGTGCAGGGGGTGATTTGTAGGTCAGTGATCTTGAGATTAGATGTCCAGACCTGGTCCAGGATATATCCTTTTAACGCTTGTCGGGTGGCACGCACGACCTCACACCACCTCCCTCACAACATCTTTGCGACGCCTTATCTGATTTTTTCTTCAAAAAAGTTAACGACATCTATCAGGCTTTTTCTCTAAACACGGACTCTACACCACTATCCTTGTCCTCCACCTCACGGGATAACACACTGACCCGCTTTGTCGAGCTCACTATGGATCAGACAAGGAGTATTATTTCAAGAATCAAATCAGGTTCTGCATTAGACCCGTGTCCGCTCAAAGTTCTTATGCCAGTTATAGACACGTTGATACCGGTTATAACTCATGTTTGCAACACTATGTTTAGCTCCGGAATTTTCCCGGCTTCTCTGAAACATACGTTGGTCAAACCCCTCTTAAAGAAAGCTCATTTGAATAAAGATGACCTGAAAAACTATCGTCCGATAGCCAGTCTTCCTTTCCTGGCTAAGGTAATAGAAAAAGCCATGAATCCGCAACTGTCGGAATTTGTGGAGCAGCACCAGTTGCTCAACAACACCCAGTTCGGATTCCGCAAATGTCATGGCACGGAAACTGCCCTTCTAAAGGCTGCGGATGACATCAGAGCCATACGAGACCAGGGGGGGACAGCACTCCTGGTACTGCTGGATCTTTCGGCGGCCTTCGACACGGTCGACCACAAGATCTTAGTCAACCGTGTCGAACGACTGGGGGTCCAGAAAACTGCTCTGGACCTGCTTGTATCGTTTCTGGCCAATAGATCACAAGCAGTATCTCTAGGACCCTACCAATCATCGAAGGTGTCTCTGCCGTGTGGGGTCCCTCAAGGCTCATCCCTGAGTCCGACACTATTTAATATCTACGTGTCAGACCTTGCAAATGTCATCAAAGCATTTGGGATGAGCCTGACCTCCTACGCCGATGACACCCAATTGGTACTGGCTATCAAAGGGGACGGGGAGGAAGTGGCCAATCGATTCACGAGAGGAATGATGGCAATAGGTGACTGGATGGCCACGAATTGTCTGAAACTCAATTCAGAAAAAACTGAAGTGGTCATCTTCGGTCACCTCTCCCCGGGCTGGTCACCTGTCTGGTGGCCACCATCTTTCGGTCCCCCGCCGAGTCCAGCTAGCAAAGTGAGAAATCTAGGCGTCATCTTCGATGCTGGCCTCAATTTTATGGCACATGCGAATAAAACTGCGGCTTCAGCTCATATGAAATTGAGAATGATTAGGAAAATACTACCTTTCCTACCGAACACGGCCGGGAAAACACTGGTCAGCTCACTAGTCCTGTCCTCCTTGGACTATTGTAACGCTCTATTCTTAAATGCCCAAGTCCGAGTGACAAATAAGATGCAGTCAATCCAAAATGCAGCCGCACGAATGCTGGCTGGGATCCCCAAGTTCGCACCAGTTACAAACATCATTAGGGATCTCCATTGGCTCCCGATACGCAGCCGTATCAAATTCAAATCGCTGTGTATTGTTTACAAGTCACTCAATAATCAAGGTCCCCACTTTCTCAAACAGAATCTTCTCCATCATGTCCCAACCCGATCTCTTCGTTCCTCTATTCAGAACTTCTTGGCTGTGCCTCGCACTAGAACAGTCACCTGGGGCGACAGGCGTTTCCTGGTTGCCGCCCCTAGACTCTGGAACACCCTTCCTGCACATATCCGAGCAAGTCCCTCCCTGTTCACATTCCGCAAACAGCTAAAGACGTGGTTATTTGACCAATAGCCTTGTATATCTTCTTTACCCCAGTTGCTGATCCATCCCTTAATTAGCGCCGAGACGCCCACGGGTATTCGCCGCGCTCTACAAATGTCAATAAATAAATAAATGTGTGTAGCTACCTTGATGTGCTGGGTGTAGTTCATTCCCATTAACAAGTCAGTGAAGTCTGCCGAGCAAAGGCCTTCCCGTGCATCATGTGGCCAGTATTTAAAGTCGCTGATAATCAGCACTCTGGCATGGTTTATGACCAGCTCCGCAATCGCATTGCCAAATGTTTGCGAGAAGTTGGACATGTGGAGGGGGGCCTGTAAAATAACGCACAGGTAAAAGAGGAACAATTAGATTCGAACTTAAAAAGAAGACTATGAACAGAGGGGATTTTATATATGATTAAGGAGGTACATTTATGTGACTGTGATATTATAACCGCAACTCCTACCCCCACTCTGTTTTCAAGCCTGTTGGTCTGAAGAATATAGTAGTTGTCTGGGATTGCAGCTAAGATATCTGTGCTGGATTTGGTTGTTAGCCAAGTTTCTGATAGAAGGAGTATGTCAGGCTTGATAGTATCCAGGAGATAAAATATCTCTAATTGATGCTTGACCATCGAACAGGTGTTAAGGTACCAGATGGTCAATTTGTCCTGGCCTTTGCTGGTGAGGGGGGGGTGAGATTTTGGGGAGAGTGTCCCAAGATCTTGTTGGTGGCATATGATCAGGAAGGTTGATAATTGGTCTACAGGCAGTGTCCTTATGGGTCAGAATCCCTAGTTTATCTAGGATGCTCCTGGTGTTTGGTTCAATGGCTCTGACCTTTTTGACTTTCTATTTGTAGGATATCACTTTGATACTCTTATCTTCATTTTTCCCCAATCACCTTACTAGTATTCAAAAGTTTACCCCTTTACTCTTAGTTCATTTTTCCACTTTCTTTATCAGTTGTTCTTGCTAACCACGTGATAGAACACTCTATTTGGTTAAAAATACGTTTTTTCCTAGCTTATCCTCTGTTGAACAATTTCTCTTTACCCTCAGCATTTCATAAATTGTAAAATCCATTTTAGTTTTTTGTCATAGTGACTTGAGCATGCAATTCACTGTTGGTGGCCATGCTTTTTTTAAAGATCCTGATTTCAATCTTGTCTTTTTCTGCATAAACCAATGTATATAAGAACTCGTTCCTTTCAGGGCTCATACAGTATGTCAGCCTGATGTTGCATAGATTGTTGTTTAGACTCAGAAATTATTCCTTTAAGTTTTCTTGTTGCCACCCTATATTAAAACAAGGTCATCAATTAAGAGCAACCAGATTACAATATTGTCCAAATACTTTTCATGTCTACCTTATCAAGCAAGCTCTTTCTCCCACCAGCCCAAAGTGAAATTCGCATTGATGGGGCACAATAATTTGCCAAAGCAGTGCCACAGATTTGATGGAATACCTCGTTGCCAAAAAGCAAATAGTTGCTCTTCATTTTGATACCAATCATCTCAATATACCTATTTGTATGCTTCACTAGTCTCCTTTTTATACGAAATACCTGCAAGGTTCCAGCCCTATTTCATGGTCAATACCCGTTTATAATGATGTCACATCCATTGTCGCCACATGATAGTTACCCAGCCAAGAAATATTCTGTAAGAGGCACAGAAAGTTCATTGTATTGCATAGATATGAACTCAGTTTAACTTAAGGTTTCAGAAATATATCCACACGTTTAGATTTTTTTAAAACTGGGTAGCAATGCTGGAGACTTCTGTTCCTCTCGGGGTATTCTGTGCATCTTTGTCCACTTTTGGGAGAAAGTAAATTTTTGACATTATTGTACAATCTACCATAAGAAATGTGACCTCAATCAAAAAGCCTGGATCGTTCTGTTTAGTTACTTTGTCTGAATACATTTCTTTTATATGTGTAATCAGTTTTCCGGGACGTTTCTGTAACATTTTTCCATTATGCTGTTGATATGCTTTTTTCATATATTTACTCTTGGCTTGTATGGCGATTTTAGTGCCTTCATCAGCACTTTTTATAACCATACTTTCCCCACTTCTAAGTCAATTGAAAGCTTTACATTCTTCTTTACTCAGGTTCTCTGATTTTCAGTTTTATTTGCGTGTGGCCAGGGCCTGTAAATTAAATGCTACTAGTGGCCCGCAGTACTGGTTGTGCCACCCACACAAGTAGCCTTTCGAAGGTGTCTCAAACCTGTCACAGCAGTGTCTGAGAATAGTTTTTACTGCCATGTCGACCTGGCAAGTGCACCCACTTGCCAGGCCCTAACCTTTCCTTTTCTTACATGTAAGAGTTAGCCCTTTGGGCAGGGTGCAGTGTATGTGAAAGGGTGGACATGTACTAGTGTGTATTACATTTCCTGATTGTGAACCACTGTGCATTTCGTTTTCCATTATTGAAAGGCTGTCTCTGGCATAGGTAAACCTGGGAGCTGCCTTGCAACCTCTTACAAGTGCAACTTTCCATTGGACCAAGATAGAGGAATGGAGTTTAGGTTCTCTGAACTCACAATGTAATAATGCATCTTTTAGTAAGGGTGGTTTTTGAATTGTGTGTTTGAAAATGCCACTTTTAGAAAGTGAGTATTTGCTTATTTAACCATCCTCTGCCTGTTTGTGTATTCACCGTCTGGTTTTGGAGTGACAGGAGCTGGGATGTACATTCACACCAGATAATCACAAGAGGGGTTGAGGTGCGGTCTTGCCTTTTCCTGGGTGACTCATAGCCAGGCTGAATAAACTTTTCTGCATTTAGAGTGGTGGGAGGAGTTTTCACTAGCACCTGAATAGGCTGTGTCTGCTCTGCACAATGCTTTGACATGTTCTGACATGTTCCACAGTTCACCTTGAAAGACCCCATGTCAACAGAGAGCAAAGTTATTCTAGCTTGGGCCTCTTCACACATATTTTGTATTGCCTTGTGAGCTGGGAGGGAAAATAAAATGTACTCAGTCTTAAATAATATGCCCCAGATGATTAGGTCAAACACCTTCTCAGTATCAATAAGTATTATTACTGCTGGGAATTTCATACAGGTAAAATGATTTAAAGCCTCCATAAGGTATTTGGTGTTGGAATGCAGATGGTACCCTGCAAGAAAACCATTCTGATTTGGTAAATCAAATGGCCTGCTCTTTTGTTGATTCTGTTAGCTAACAATTTTGCAATAATTTCATAATATACATTTAGGTGAGTAATTTTGTGGTATGAATTCAGATCGTCAGCTTTGTCAGTTTAAAAAAACTCATGATATCATCCATGAAAAAGTAGTCAGGAACTCAGACTCCACTTGAAATGTGATTTGACAATTTGTTTAAATGACCACTCACAACCCTTTAAATGATTTATAAACTCAATTGGATATCCACCTTTTCTGCATGCATTTCAAGTCCACGTAATCTTGATTACATCCAAGCATTCCTCCAGGTCAAAGGGAGAGATTAAAGGTAGAGCAATGTTTGCGGCTAGTGTTGGGAGGGATAAAGTAGCAAGAAAAGTGTCTGGAAGATTCAGATCAACTACTTTATGTTTATTATAAATCTTTTATAATGCTCTAAACACATTGCATTTATTTCCACTTGTGCTGTACTTCTGGCCCCTGTGTGTGGTTTTAATAATATTTGGGTGGATCTCTCTCCAGCTACCCATACTAAATATCTCCCAGGATAATGGCTATTCTCATAGGAGCACTATTATCCTATCATTAAGAATTTTTTGATCATAGTAATGTTCCTTAAGAGATTGTTTGGCTGTCTCCCAATCTGCGCTATTTTGAGGAGTTTTCTGTGAAGCAAATTTAGCACAAGCATTATGATTCTGCAATTCTAATTTTATTTTGAACTTTCTGACTTGTTTTCTTCTGGCAATACTGAATGGAATTATTTTTCTCTAATGGTACTTTTAAAAGTCTCCCACACTGCAGCCTAATTTGGTGTGCCCTCATTATGGCAAGTCATAAACTCATTATTATCTACTACCCACGTTTAGAGCAAAATATGGACAATTATTGTGCAAGGAAACATATTAGGGATGCAATGTGCCCTCATAACTTATAAATTACCTTCAAAGTCAGGCAAAATTGATAGCTTCCTTAATATACCCATCTTTATATTGTCATTAGAATTGTTTTATTTACAGTCAGGTACCCCAATAAATTTCAAATTAAACATCCTTGAACATTTCTCCAGTGCTTCTTGTCTATCATTTTAATCTCCTTCCTGTATTTCTAAATAGAAACCTGTTCCAAATTCTGTAAAATCTGAAGGTCTGAGATCCGCTGCTCAGCTACCTCCAATCGGTGAGCAACTTATTACATTTTCCTCTATCTTCTTTAATTGTGCTACAATATTCATAATGGATTGTGAATGCATTTGGTTGACCTCCTGGAGTTCCTGCAAGATAATATTAAAAATTAGCATTTTTGCTCCATCTTGACTGAGGTTAAATTGTCTGTTCTACTCTGCTGGATTTGTATATTTTACAAGCGGAAATTGCCGACTGACTAATTGAGTCAGGCTATTTTAAAAATGCGCATCAAATTTCCCCCCCTCAACTTGTTTGGTAGTATTAAGATTTAAACCAAGACCATCACAGTTAGTCGAGTTGATCATCAATAATTGAGAAGAGATATCAGTAGAAGGTTTGTGAATTTGAAACGAGTGATCAACTAAAGGTAGCCCTGAGGTAGTATCAGACTCTCCCTGAATACAGTTATTGATAACTACAGCCAATGCAGAAGATCTCCGGGAATCATTTAATAAGTCAAACATTTCTATCACCTTTCAACAATTAGGTAAACTCTCAACAGGTCCCCATTAAGTATCTTGAGAAGAGAGACCAGCCTGCGTTTGTGAGTTTACAAGTGGAGGTTGAGACACAGAAGAAAAATTGATCTTAGAAATAAGGATTGTACTATCAGAATGCTCTAAACTCTCCAGGGTTGAACCACTTAAACAAAAGTCACTGCCATGATTTTGAACCCCAGAAACCTGAGTTTTGGAATTTTTTGACATTCTATTACTCACAAGGTTATACTTCTGCCCTCCTTCCACCCCTGACTTCTTCCACACTTTACGGGGTAACATTCTGAATTCAGTTGGCTTCTTTGAATGTTGTAGATGGGTGTTATAGATGAAGGTAGGTAAGACCCAGTCATCAGACTTGTTGGGAGTATTTCAAGATGCCCATTAAACTCATAAGTCTAGTACACTGAAGAAAATGCACCTCTATACAAATAGCAATGATCTTATTGCTTCAGCGACCCCCCCCCCCCCCAGATCCCTGATTAAGGGAGGGCTCACCAGGCAAGGAGTTTCAGTTGGCTCGTCTCCAACATGGAAGTAGTGAAAGTGCAGTGAAGCACTGCAGAGGCCTTCATCACCCTATCAGCAAGATACCAGAAAGACAGAATTCAATCTTGGCATATCACAATGCAAAATGCCAATTAGCTTGCAGATTCCACCAAAACAAAATGTATTTGTTGCAAGCAGCCTGCTGTGTGAAGGTCTGAGAGGAGGAAGCTCTGTGGGAGAACGGCTTCACAGATGATGCACAGCAGGTGTGTCTTACCCCCTTCATAAATCCTGCAATATTATGATGTATTTTGGGTCACAAACTTTGTATTTCTGTTCACAATGCCTCTATCACAATGTTGCCCTTTTTTGAGGAGGTAGAAAGGCATTTCTCATCACCTTCACCGGCAATAGAAGGTTGCAAATTGCCTCAGAGGTTTGTTGATCTCTTGCACCACTTAATGACCAACAAAGAAACATATTTAAAATTTTAGTCAGTAAATCAATTTGCAGTGGTTTACTAATCAGCTGGAATTCAACAGGAAAACCAGCTTCAAAAGACATTTATTTATTTATTTAGAAGGCACTTTGTGGTCCAGTGGGTGGGCCAAACGGTAAATGTATATTTTTCCCGCTATTTTGAAGGTCTTAAAGACTGTCATACAACAGATGATTACCATCTAAAAAAACGAATCCATTCTTGTCCAAGCTCTACCTTTATGTCAATTTTGCTGTAAACCACCAGTCCAGTGAAGCTCACTGTCTAAAGGCAAATATTTCCATGAGAATTTAAATTGGGTTTTAACTTTTGAGAATGCTGCAAGTCTTGCCAACCATTGATCAATATGAAAAAATTAAGGAGTTAATCTGAGGCGGTTTTTAAATGTAACACCCTGTGCAGTTTGTCAAATGGAGCAAAAGTCAAAGCAATCAAAAAATGCTTTTTTATGAACTAAACGCCTCAACCATCATTACAGTCACCATCACCAACTCTGTATTATAACATTACAGTAAAAGAAAAATGTTATTGGAACAATAAATATAGAAAATGTTATCAAATATAATCATTTGGCTCTGTCTAATGGCCCCCAATCTTTATGATCAAATGACAAAAAAAACTAAATGAGATAATAATATGTTTATATGCATCTCGTAACGCAAAATAAAAAACACAATTAAAAAAAGCATTTGACAACATAGTTACCATTACAGTTATATGAATAGCCAAAGACCCTTGATATTGGCATACTGGGCCAGTATCTTAAGAACTATGGTGCAAATGTGATTCATATGGATGTCATTGCTCCTTGTCAAATGCTGCCTTCTCTTACAATGGATTTGAGGATTGCCCCCGAGGAGGTACCTAGCCATGTACAACAAATGAGAGGAGTCTTTCTTGGACCCAGTTCACCCTTCCATAGATAAAAGGATATTTGGGTGGATTAATGGAGTGATGTGGCTTACATGGAAATGAACCATAACGTCTTTGAAGAAGATGAGGATCTGCTGATGGGGGTCACTCTAAGTGATTTATTTGTATAGAATGAGATCTAGTGATCTGCTTGAAGTGCTTTTATTTCAGAAATCCTGACTTGATGTACCCTAGTTCATGACATTAAGGGGCCCATTAGGATGTCAGGCGAATTGCCCCCGCCAGGCTGGCGGTGGCTACCGCCAGCCAGACGGGGTAATCTGCCCGACATCTGCATTCGAATTCCCCCTGCCATATTAGTATGGCGGGGGGACCTCGGCGGACGGAAAGACCGTCCGCTGCTTTTCCGCCCTGGATGCCTTGCGGCCGGGGCGGAAAAGGATTAATATGGTGGCGGTGTCTATTAGACACGGTCAGCCATTTTACAATGGGCTTAGGGAGATGCCTTTCCGTGGCGGCGATGCTGCCACAGAAAGGCATGCGGTCTTCACTCTGGGGGCCCCCTGCGTGCCCCCAGAGTGAAGGAGAGGTGGGGGGTGCACACGGGGGGTACCTGTGATATCCCCCTGCATTTGCATAAACAAAGCGGCAGGCACCGCGCGGTGCCTGCCGCTATGTTTATGCAAATGTAAAAGTGCATTTTTAGCATTGTGGCGGGCGGTGCTGAGAGCACCGCCCGCCACAATGCTAAGAATACAGGATGCGCCCGCCACAGTGGCGGACGCATCCTAATACCCCCCGCGGGACCCCCGGTCTTATGGCGGGCGGTCCCGAGTGTGGTTCCTCTTATTTTCCCGTTCAGAGTTATCCAGGCATGGCCCTTTGGGCTGGACTGCTCCTAATAAAGCAGATAATATCTGATTTGCAAATGGTTGATCCCTTTCCCAAGTGGCCCCATATTTAGTAGCTGCCAGTAATTCAGATCTTTGCAAGCACTCAACCCGTCATCTTTGTGTATTCTTCTTGCATACCACCACAAAATTAAACCACACAGGCTATAGTATTTCCTTTTTAATTTCTGTATGGTCACTTCCTTATGATTTCGTTTTCTGCTGACTTCTGTAATGTGAAACTAAAAATCAAGAAAACTTTTTTAAATTGAACCTCCTTTAGTAAAGACTGTGGAGTTCAGTTGAAAGTTTGCCATAAGAATCCTAAAAGGCGCCCGAAAGAGCAATGTAATAGAAAAGTGCAGACAGTAATTACAGCACTGAAATGAACTGGGATAGTTGAGTTAAGAAAGTACACATCATTCATTATGTCTTGTTCTGAATTAATTATGATGTTCTATGCTGTTTTGGGATGTATCAGCAAATTGGTGCTGGTACATCCCAAAAGCATTGCCTTATGTAAATTCTGCTTCTGTTTCATTATTTAGCCATTTTTACTGATTTCAGCTTTCTCTGGGAAACCTCAGGGGCGTTTGCAGCTTCTGAATTAAGGGATCATACTTAATCTTCTGTCTGTAACTTCTGTGCTTGAGCATTGCTTTTGAGGCCAGTCCGCCTCATCCAGATAAAGTTGCTGGAGGAAGGACAAATCAAGGACAATCCCTGCCCCTCCCCCTATAAAATGATAAAGCTGCAAGTGCTCTGTTTTTCTGGGAGCGTAGAATTCCTTAGACCCGTTCCAATGTATGTCTCACTATTTGTATTAGCACAGGCTTACTGAGAGCAATCAAACACAATGCATTGAGGCATCAGGATACAAGAATTGGGTGGAAAGATAATCCAAGGCTATGTACATTGCAGAGTAGAATTAATCCCTTCATAGTGCCGGGGTGAAGTTGATGGACCAATGTATCACTTGATTACCTATTCCTTAAAGAGATGTGTCTTCAGATCCTTCCTGAACTGCAGGGCCAATGGCAGAAGCATGGTTTGTGGGTGGTTGTGCAGGAGGTAGCACCATGCTTTCCCATATCTTTGGCATTTTGTTTTAATTTTTGTAGTTCTTCATCACTCCACAGGCAGAGCAGGTTTTTTTAATGTAAGGTTTTGTATGTTTTATTTCCTCTAGGTAGCATTCATTCAGCACAGTTATGGACTCTAGCCACTCATTCGCAAGTTAATTTTGTAAGCCCAAAGACAGCTCATTTAGCATGTATCCCTCTCCAACTATCCATTTGCATCCTGCATATAGGATCTTTGCTGAGACTACTCACCTTGTCATTTTTCCATGGTTGATAATGCGTTATATTGATTTTAGTAATACTGATGCCTAATTTTTAGGCACAAACAGATAAGTCAGTTTGTAGTTAGTCAGTCATTCAGTAAAACTTTATTCAAAATCCTAAAAGTAAAAGCACAAATATGCACAGTATATAAACATTATCAGCAAACACATGAAAAACAGATGATTGACCCACACAGAGTACAAGAAAATCTTAGCTCAATCTCAAAACACCAGAGAGAAACCAAGATAAGAAAAAAACACACATTAGGCATTGATAAAAATTGTAAAAACAATAGCGCTGGTTTTACTTGCTCAAAATTCATGGGTAACAAAATAGACAGTATAGATTTGTTGCGTAATTTGCAGAACTTCGGGCAAGTCATAACACTTATGCAAAGTGTCAGGAATAGAACATTGTCGGGTAAATCAGGATCTTTACGCGAACCACCGTTAGTAAACATAAGCTGAGGAGTCAAACTTAGATAAAAAAGGTTAACAGCCTTTGATGGTGACTAGACATATCAAGATTATAGGTAGGGTTCCATGCCGCTCATTGATGTGACCATATTAAAATGGCGCAAGGAACGCTTGGTCAAGACAAGAGCCTTGCACTCCGCTGCCAACTTGGAGTTAAAGGCTACCTTGACCCAAGTAATGTCTCCTTTAACAATGTGGCCAGGATCATAGAAAAGTTCTGGTCTCCCTAAATCTCTCGGATTACACAACATATAATGCAGCCAGGGAATGTGTAACATGTCATCCAGGCCCATGAATTCAAGTACAATAAGCTTATTAAGCTCAGCTCATCCTTCAGCAACACTGGAAACCAAAGGAGCAAGGGGCAGAGGCAAATAAAATCAAATATGTATCTCATTGCCCAGTTCTTCATGGGCAATCTTTGAGGGTATGGAATATTTAAAATCCCTCTAAAAAACGTATTTTCTGCAGTTTGATTGGGGACAATGGGTGCATAGCCCCAGATCTCACAACCAAAACTAACTACGGGATACATTTAGATTTAAATATATCTAAAACGGCCTTCATATCTGTGCTTCGCAGCTGTCATGAAAAATCACCAATACTGTGAGAGGCCCTATTGAAAGAAATTATGTTATAATTAATCAGTGGTTGGCAATTAAGGAATATCCAGCAAAATGGCCAAACAACGAAAATTGTCTACCTTACCAATGACCCTTTGCCAAAAACTTCTGAGTTTTAGTACTATTGGGAGCAACCATTATAGTGTGACATTTTGTAAAGTTAGGTGAGAGATCAAGACTATCCATAAAACTGATAGAAAGATCTAAACGATACTACAAACTCTTTTCAGTACATGCAATTAAAACCATGTTGTCTGCATAGAACAGTGTGGGCACCGAGCGACGACCTACCTAGGGACATCCTGGCACTGTTATATTAAAACTGATTCAAAAGGGAAGTGTGTCAGGATGCAACCCTGTTGAACTCCTCTTTTCAAACTAAAGTGTGGTGTGCATTCCCTATTTGCGCCATACCTCACAGGGGCCGAGGGGAGGGACCATCGTGCAAATCACGCAAAAAAGTAACAAGTGCAGGCCTGACCCCAATTGACTCCATCACAGCTCAGAGCATGGCTCAGTTTACTCTATCGAATGCTAGGCTGAGGCCCATGAAGGCCAGGTGGATTGCACCACTCTTCGCTTTAGTATATTTGCAAATAAGTAAATAAAGGTTAAGGCTTTGCTCAATGGTACCCCATCCTGGTCTGAATCCATATTGCAGGTCCGACAGGATGTTCTACTCATTAGCCCATACCGTTAGGCGATCCAACAGCACGCACCTATCATTTTCACCTCACAATTACTGAATGACACCCATGTACTAATTTGCACACACACTACGGTACATTTCCTCTTCTTTTGTGAATATTGTGAAACGTATGCCTACAAAATCCTCATTCCAGTTATGAAGTTTAGGAATCTACGGCTTAATATGCAAGCATATCAATTTTTATTGGCATTACCAGATGACTAAACATGTGGTCATGTCACTCTGTTTCTTAAAACCACAGTCCGCTCCAGGAGGTCAATGATTATAGATTCATTTTAGCATATTGATAAATTAGAACTCAACTTTGTTTTAATCTTGGTTTTGTTCACCCTAGTCTGATTTTATTCAGATTGTTGGACATTAATATCCCAAACCTGATGATTTTACTTATTTTACTTGTGGGTTTTAATAACTCGTATGTATTCTGTTTCTAGTTTTGCATGCCTTGTATGCTTTCATGGCTGTTCACAGCTGAATAAAGAGAATTCTGATACTGAATGACCCGACGAAGGTGGCAGAGGACCACAGGCGGCGGAGTTTAAATGCAATGTCTAAAAGGGGGCCCACAAGCCATCCATTGGCTTGTACAAATCGCCAGGAACCCCATTCAGACTGAAGGGCTTTTCCTGAGGAGAGAGTAGAAATAGCTGTTCTCACCTCATTCCACCAAACTATAATCCTCTGATCCGCCCGAGGATGGGGTAAGACGACTGCCAGCCCTCACGGTCTTAAATGGACTCAAAATGATCGGTCCATGCCTGTGCCATGATAGTTAAGACCTGGTTAGATAACAGCTCATAGTTTGTAGTCAACATATACATGTCTTTTAACTTGCCATGGTTGGGTCTGAACTCCAATTGTGATGAAGTAGTGTAACGAAGAGATTCCAAATCAATTCCAAAACGGGTCCAAGTGTCTCTTTATTGTAAACAAATCATGAATTTACAATAAAGATACAAAAAAAAGTGGTCCAAGTGTCTGTTTAGTATAAATGAATCATTCATGTATAACAGGCAGACAGTCGGATACTTTTGAAATTGATTTGAAGGTCTTCTTTACACTACTTCATCACAATCGGATTGTAGATCTAACCATACTAGATTTCTCAATGTAGTCTTGTGATATGGGCTATACTCAGAGGTTACCAATTCAGCAAGCATACCACATTGACGCTTTTCAAATTACCCATGGTAGAGTGCCTAACCTCTTCATAGTTACTCATAAGCCTTCCTTATTTATGGTTTCTTATATTTTGTTGAGTTTGACAAGATATGAGACCCGCCAACATAATGGAAAAACACTGCTTCTTCTCATTCTTGGATCCAGTGACCCTGTGTGATGCTTGTATATGCGTGGGGTACCTCCTGGCTGAATGCATGGCTGATCTCTTTGAAGTTTCCTACTAGCACCATTTATTACCAAAATCTGTCTGAGTCTGCTGGTACAGTTGATTAATGCGTTCACTGCATGGATCTGTTTTTGACCTCCATGGTCAGCCTTCCATCATCTGGAGGTTGATAAAATGATCACCACTAAGTTGAGTAACAATACACATCAGCATTTCACTGCCAAGAGACTAGTTGTTAACTTGGCAGTACATGTACACGTTATATTATCTACCACAGCACTAACTTATTCTTACCTAAGGCACTTAGCTCTCCTCTACTCTCTCTAAAATGTATGCACTTTTATGACATTTGTGCAGTGGGGATGGTGCTGAAAGGCTGTGGAATGTTGTGCGAGATTAACAGTGGTTTGAATGGTAGCTGGCGTCTGACAGCAGAACTGGACTGTTACTGCATTGTGATATAAAACACTTTAAAAAGGTGTGACTTCAGCTCTTTACTAAATTGGAGCAGGCATGACACCGTTCAAATGGATACAGGGATGTCATTCCAGATCATTAATGCATAGTTTGAAAATGCCTGCGACCTTGTTTTGTCTTTTTTTCACTTCTTTGTTTCCAGTCTGATGGTTTTCCCCCTGTGCTTGTGCCAATAGCCACTAAAGAATGTGAGCTTGTCACCCAAATAGGCATGGTGCTGATCACGATGGTTGTGTAGATGTTGCAGCTGGTTTTCAAAATGGTGCTGCGGATTTGTGTCAGGGTAGGGATGATCATATTTTTTAGGCCCTTATTAAAGTGTGCTGGTGCATGACAGATGTCCTACATGTGGGCAATGTGTAGTCTGAGTGACTGTAAAGAAGGGTATTTACAGCATCTTGATGTGAGAGTATGAGAGCTTTACACCACAGTTCTGAAGTTGTGTTTTGATAGGAAATGTTTCATTTTAATTAGTAGAGAGAGCTTATACCAGAGCATCTTGGTTTTATTGAGGGTTAGGGCAGTGCCCAAGGTAATTGAGCGAGGGAGTTGGCACTCGGTGAAAGGTGTGGTTTGAATTCATCCAGGTTCATGTCATTCAGCCTGGTGTGGACTTCTTGTTCTTTCCAAACATCAAAAAATCTATTTTGGTGGAGTTGAACTTCAAGCAGGAGCTGAACATCCAGGTCTGGATGAGTTGAAGTAACCTGATACTGGTAAAAGAGATGATTTTCATGTACAGTTGTGTGTCACTAGTGCATTGGTGAATTTTCATGCCATTATTGGTTAGAGGGCTAAGATAGTTGGGGCCCGATTCACAGAACTAACTTAAGACAAAATCCTAAACTTACTACCATTTTCGTATTCACAGAAGGCACTTACTCATTTTGGTATTCACAGAAGACACTTACTCATTTGGGTATTCACAGAAGTTAGGAGTCCTAACTTTAGGACTCCTAAATGCCTTCTGTGAATACCGAAAGTCTTAAAATTAGGATTTTTCTCAATTCAGTAGTAGTAAAGTTGAGAAAAATCCTAATTTTAAGACTTTCGGTATTCGCAGAAGGCATTTAGGAGTCCTAAAGTTAGGAGTCCTAACTTTACTACTACTAAATTGAGAAAAATCCTAATTTTAAGACTTTCGGTATTGACAGAAGGCATTTAGGAGTCCTAACTTTACTACTACTAAATTGAGAAAAGTCCTAATTTTAAGACTTTTGGTATTGACAGAACGCATTAAGGAGTCCTAAAGTTAGGAGTCCTAACTTTACTACTACTAAATTGAGAAAAATCCTAATTTTAAGACTTTCGGTATTCACAGAAGGCATTTAGGAGTCCTAAAGTTAGGACTCCTAACTTCTGTGAATACCGAAATGAGAAAGTGCCTTCTGTGAATACCAAAATGAGTAAGTGCCTTCTGTGAATACCAAAATGATAGTAAGTTTAGGATTTTGTCTTAAGTTAGTTCTGTGAATCGGGCCCAGAGTTCTTAAGTCATGTGGAGCTTCTGTTACCTGGATGTGCAAACAGGAATGAACTGATGCTCCTAGATGCCGGCACAGTGAACTGATATGCTGACTGAGATATTATTGGAAACTCTGGTGACAAAAACTATACAACCATGGTGCCTGATATCATCTTATCTGCTAGTGAGATCAGGGTTATACATAGAGTGCAGTGAGCACAATTACACTGTCATTTAATAGGAATTTGTGTGACATGGGAGGCAGATGAGTTCTATATATTTGCTTGTGTTTTTTTCTGGACCTACCTTTTGAGAGTTCAAGTGGAGATATTTGCTGTTATTGGATTAACTACACTTTTTTTGAGTGGGCTGAAACATTTCTTAGTCTTCACTGTGTTTTTTGTGCCATTAAATATTACATTTTGGGAGCCTGGTGCAGGCAAGATGAGGTTGGTGTTTGAAATTAGCCTAGAACTAGTTTGCCCCTTGCAACCCCATGTATTTAAAAAGTATGATTGGATTTTTTCCCCAGTGTTTGTGACCTTTGTTAAATTATGTTTTTGGGTATGAGTCCTTGTAAATACACTGAATGCAAACCTTTGATCACGTGTTCACTGTCATTACTGCTTTTTTAAAATAATTAATAAAACCAAATCTGTCAATCAGATTACCTGTCAATTTTAGACTGTGTTCTTCAGTATGTGGAGCCCTTTTTTCTGTTGCTTAAAATACAAATGTGGCCTCTTATCGCTATCCTTTGATTTCATTAAATACCCATCGTCCATAGGAGCACAAGCTTGTCATCATTTTAATTAATAAACGTAAAAAACGTATGGATCTTTCCTGGCATCTTGATATGATTATATTACTATACTGAAAGTCACCATTTGCATTTATTTCTTTATTTATTGGCATAACATTTTGACCAGGCTAGTTATACATAGGAATCGCGTGCCCGAGAAAAATGAAATACTCAGGTTGACGTTTAACCAAGATTAACCATTTCGATGAGGAGTAAATGCAAAATATGTGCATGGATCAGTGGTGAAGACAAACCTACATTTTAGTTTACATCAGTATCTGAGAGTACACATAGACTTTTATTTAAAGGATTTTAAATTAGTGCCGAGTACTCACAATCAATCAGTAGATTTTAGAGTGCTTCTTGTCACCCATGAGGGTGTCCAGATGCTGGCAAGGTCCAGTTGATTAGTCCAATAGCCATGTCTTCAGGAACTTTTGAATCTCTGGAAGAGATGGGGAGGTCTGTAGATGAAAGGGTCGCTCATTCCACGTCTTCGCTGCTAAGGCGAAGGAGCGACCTCCATATCAGCTACGTCGGATGCAAGAGGTGAGTGTAGAGAAAGGGATGCAGAGCGGAGGTGTCTGATGGATTGATGGCAGTTCAGTTGGGGGTTCAAGTAGGCGGGTCCGCTGTTGTTTAGGGCCTTTTATTTATTTATTTTGTTTATAAAGCCCATACATCATCCCCAAAGGAACATCCCAGCATGAGAAACAATGCAAAGAAATTCTGCAATTAGATGCCCCTAAAGTGGAAACAGCTAGGTTTTCAGGTGCTTATGGAACACAAAGAGGTCCTCCATAAGATGCATTTCCAAGGCAAGGGAATTCCAGTGAAGTACCGACAGATGACAAAACAATCACCCAGCCTGGCTTTCCCAATTCCAGTGCTACGAATCAAAGCTTCATGGGAAGAGTGGGTTTGTAAAAAGCCACTTTGCCACGCAATATACTTGCCCTGACTCATTGAGTGACTTATGCACGTAACAGAGTAGTTTGATCATATACACATTTATGACTTAAGGCACATTGAAGTACTCACATCTTGCATTACTTGTCTCACTCCAGGCGGCTGGAAGTTTAAGAGGAACATATTTTATCTACTATACGGTTAGGTTGTGAATGTAGACTGAAGTACCCTTTTGGCGCAAATGTGTAGGTAGACTGAATAAAATGGAAATGGATGAAGATATGGGCCTGAGTGTGCATCAACTGTGTCTATAAATGCCTATTAACAGTTTACGATGGGTAGAAAGGGATCCTACAAAGAAACTGAGTATATTGTCACTAAAGGGAATCCAAAAAGCACGTATTTAACAATAATTATACAGAGTGCTCCACCCTCGCTCCTCTTGGGTATGTTGGAATAAATGCACCACCAAGTGAAGCCAATTTGACTTAAATTGTCTCAAGATACATAAAAAATGAACATTCCCTCAAGGTTTCACGTGAACAAAGCTACTCTGAAGTATGGATCTAACCCAGATCTGTGACTGGGGGTCAGTGTCTGAAATGTTTCAGAGCTCTGTCCATCATCTCTTTGTATTTTCTTTGTATGCCCTAAGTTGGCAGGGTATGCCCAGATGTGGGTCCCTTGCTCACTTTGCCACTGGATTCAAGCTAGCCTCGCTGATGAGGGCTGTTAGCCCGAAACCGGTCCCGGGATGCATGTTTCCTGCCCAGGGAAGACATGGCTTGGCAGTTTGGGCTCTACTGTTCCCATGAGGCACAGGGTCAAGACTGATTTGCATATAGTTGTGTCTAAACTGGGGTGGCGAAGTGAGCTAAAGAACGATGATGAATTCAGCCCAGATCTGTGACTGGGGGTGAGTGTCTGAAAAGTTTCAGCGCTCCGTCCATCATCTCTTTGTGTTTGCTTTGTTTGCCCTAAGTTGGCAGGGTATGCCCAGACGTGGGCCCCTTACTCACTTTGCCATTGGATTCAAGCTAGCCTGGCTGATTAGGGCTGTTAGCCAGTAACCGGTCCCGGGATGCTTGTTTCCGGTCCAGTGAAGACATGGCTTGGCAGTTCCAGCTGGACTGTTCAAATGAGGCACAGAGTCAAGACTGATTTGCATATAGCTGTGTCCGAACTGGGGTGGCGAAGTGAGCTAAAGAACGATGATGGATTCAACCCAGATCTGTGACTGGGGGTGAGTGTCTGAAAGGTTTCAGCACTCCGTCCACCATCTCTTTGTGTTTGATTTGCCCTGAAGTATGGCAAGACCTGCTAGCATGGCAGTTATCTGGTGGACTTTACACCGGTAATGGCCTTTAGGATCAGATGAAGCATGCCCTGTAAACCAGAGAAGTAATTTACCCACTGGTGTGATGGTATCTGTCTAAGGAGTTACAAAATTGCAAATCTTCTGTATTTGTTGGAAATTCTTGAGAGGTTCACAAAGCTCTAGGCTACTGGACTTTTGAGTGTAAACATGGTCTATTATGCTTAATTCATGCAGACGTACCGACCTGACTGGGAAAACCAACAGCAGTCCTGACAAAAATGCCACCCGCTGCCATCGTCTCGTTGTGCAATATCTCTCTTTACAACCATCCATTCTCTTACTCTCCTTGTCTCCTCGCTTCTCCATGTTTGAACACTTTCTCTCTACCTTCTCTCTCTCTCTCTCTCTCTCAAAACCTCCCAGTGCTTGCTACAATTAACCTCTGGGAGCTAGGGCAAGAGACAGAGGCACTAGGAGAGAACATGGGCATTCAACCAGAATTCAAGGGCTCCAGCCCACTGGGGAAATGCCCTGTGGAATAAAAGGCTTATCCGGCCCTGGAGCCCAGTATCCCCGATAGAGTTAACAAAGAACTCATAATGCAAGCATAATGGGTACATTTTCAAACATTTTGCGCTGGGTCCAAGTCGCAAAAGTGGTACTAACCAACACCAAATGTTTTTACCAATTTCCAGCTCAAAGCATTACTATGCAATAATTAGCACCAAGGTGGTATTACATGGATGGTACATGGGCATTCCCATGCAACCACCCATGCTTTTTGACGTCAATGTCTATCTCCCTATCTACAAACAACTGTAGACAGGTTTAGCTTTTAGCACCAAAAGTTAACGCCATATGAATAAGCATTAAGGGGGAGAAATGTTTTCATTTCCCCTTTCTTTTCCTACCTTGTATGCATGCTGCACTGTGCAGCTCACACACAAAATGGGGAAAGTACTTACACTTGTCTGGGCATAGTATTTTGTACAGGAAGGATATCCTTCCTGTACAAAACCTATGCTAGATTCAGGCATGCACCTTAGCGCTATGTCACTAATGTGTGTGCCTGGGGCACAGCAGCTGAAATCAGCGCTAGTGAGAGGGGAGGAGAGTCATATCTCTGTAGATATGTCGCTCCTTTGCTCCCTCCCTGTCACGCAACACAGCGCAGCATCTTTGGATGCAGCACTACGTTGCGTGACTTCTTTAAAAATCTGCACCTTAGTGTTTACAATCTGTGGTGTAAATTCTAGTTTTATATCTCTACAGATACACAGTAAGATGTCATGGGCCTCATTTACAAGGTATTAACGCAGTGCGGTGCCGCAAGCCATTTGGCTGTGCCGCGCTGCGTTAATTCTAAATAGAGGCTTGAGTCATGTCTACAACGATATGACAGATCCCTTTGCTCTCCCCTGCGCTAGCGCATGATTTGCTGCCATGCGCTGACACAGGCACCCTTGCACCATAGTGCAAGGGTGCCTGCGTTGAGGGGAATGATTGTTTATGTGCATGAAGGTGTCTCTTCCTACACATAAACAATCTGAAGTGGCATTTTTAATGCTTAAAGCAGCATACATAGAAGTTAAAAAACTTCATTTTTTTAATGTTTGTTTATATGCAGGAAGAGACACCTTCTTGCACATACACAATCAATAGAGGTGATTTCCTTGTTCTGTGTGTGCTGCAGAATGCAGCACGCATAGAAAGAGGAAAAAAACGAGGAGAAATGAAAACATTTTTCCTCGTTGCGCCTCCCTACGCCTCCTCTGGGGACGTATAGCATTCTGACACATTTCTAGGTTTACAATGTCTCCTAAATATGGAAATGTGGCAGAAGCAATGGGTGTTGTGTGGGAGCACCCACATCAACACCCATGGAACGCACCTTTCATGCAAAGAGTTGTGTGTAAAGGGGCCATATTTACAAGCACATGAAAAGCCACGCAGGGTGGCATTAAGTGTCGTTGTAAATAAGGGGCAGCAGGTTGCGCCTCCGGTGCGTCACAAAAAGTGTCGAACCGGCGGCACAAGGGGCTTGTAAATAAGCCTCTATGTTTTTTGCCCAAAGAGCCCGGCGCTTCTGTGTGCTGAGGTTGCTGGCTCTTAACTCACCTCTAACTGAGAGAGATACAAACAAAAACTTTTTTCTTCTGTGATAGAATAAAATGGTGCTGGTTGATCCCACCCAACTATTTCCTCACAGAGTATAAAAATCTCTCAAGGGCCCTCAAATGGATCCTTCACATATCTCCAGCCTCAGTGCACAATTTGGAAAAACAATAAGAGCAGGGGCTCAGTTTTTCATAGGAGGTAGTTACCAGTTCTAGGCTTGCCGAAGGCCAAGACAACCTGTTTTTGATTCCACCTCATCCCTCTTTTTCCCAACATCCTACACTACCCTCTCCCTTTCTCAGGGTACTTTTCATCCAAGCTTTCGCTCTGTTTCACCGTGTATTTGTGTCCTACATTATTGTTTTCCGCTCCTACCTTTCTTTGTCTTTCTCTCAATCATAATCTTATACTTAAAAAAATGAGTCCTGGTTCCAAAACAAGAGTGCCAGTGCTTAACACGTGCAGCCACCGGCACAAATTAAGCACAGTGAGCACTAGCACTGAGCACCATTAGCTCTTGCTGTGGTTTAGCTCCAACTGAGCATAATATAATCCTAACGTGACGAAGGGTCAGACCTTTATAGGGCTGCCATGATGATGCACAGTGTGGCGATATTTTCACAGGGCAGGCAAAACAGTTCTGGGAATTCGAAGTTATGCAGCGTTTCATGCCTCGGATTGATAGTAACTGACGATCTCTTTTCCAGTTACCTTAGCAACAAAAAGACTGTACTTCAAAACAGGCGTTTCAGAAGCTTTTTATATCACCGTGCACGCACATAGCTAATGCTTCCAAAACAGTGACGATGAAGAGACCTTGTGCCCAAGATCAGACCTTTCTTTCGTCAACACCGCAGTAGCTGTACCCAACACCGGTTAGTCTCGCTGTTTAAAGCTTTTTGGAGCGCATGTACTCGACTGTGCTTGAAATTGACCTTAAAGTGCATCTCTTCCTTGACTTGACATTTTGCCACACATGAACAGGGCCGGACTTCGGAACCAAAGGGCAGGAGCGGCTGGTGACCTTTCAAAGTAGAGGGCGGGCGAAGTGCCCCACCACATACACAAAACACATTTTCCCTTCCTACAAAAGCAGATTCTAAAAAAAACCTCCTCAGGACCAAATAAAAACAACCCTTCCCTCCAAAATAAAACAAACAGTACATGCATTACACATTATATTAATTAAATAAAACTAAATTGTATTTACAGTTGGCTCCGCGTCCTCTTCGCTGTCTTTCAGAAGACTGCAAAAAAAACAAACCCTAACCAATCCAGATGCTGCTCTCATCCTGCGTGAGAGCAGCGGCTCGATTGGATGGAGCGGATTGGCCTAAAGTTCCTTCAGGCCCTAGAGGTCTGCGCTTGGTCTCCACCCTTCTGTCTAAGGAAGCTGGTTGGAGAGCTTCAAAGTGCGCATGTCACTTTGGCCGGTGCAAGACCACCAGGCCAAAGTAACATGCGGAAGTGGGTGGCCACGAATACTCCGGTCCTCCTGCTGCCAATCGGCAGCAGACAATATGCCGCCCTGGCTCGGAGGCAGGCTGGCGGCGCACCTTGGTTAAAAATAAAATGGCAAGGAAATCATTTTAACACTTTGCGCTGCTCACAGCGGATGGGGGCGGTGACATTTCCTCGCCCTCATAAAGAAACCGCTGCTAAAAGGCAACTCTGGCAAAAAGGATCAAATAAAAGCTGCTCCATTGGCCTACTTGCGCTATTTCTCTCTTTCCACCCATCCATTCTTTCTCTCTCCTTCTCTCCGCTCTCTCTTCTCCATCCCTGATCGCTTTCTTTCTACATTCCCCCTTTCTCTCGCGAAGCATCCTCCTGCCGTCTGCAACGAACCTCTGGATGCTGAGGAAAGTGACAGAGGCATTAGGGGCAGCCCTGGGCTTCATAACCAGCCTCCATTGCTCCAGCCCACTGGGTGGATGCCTGGTGCAATAAAAAGCCTGTCCAGCCCTGCGTGTGAAGTGGGAGGAAACAATAAGTAGATGGGCTGACATGGTGGTATTAAACATGATGAAAGCATCTGGTGTTCTGAGGATCAGAGGGTTGCTTTTTAGGCTAGATGGATAGGCCTAAAATCCATCTGATACTGGCCTGGCAAACAACCCTGAGGGAATGCACTCGATTTTCTTGTAGCTCCTTATATAATTTGCCCCATGTGCTCCATAAAACCCTCCTTGGAGATGGCCCACTCATTACCCCCTGGTAATATGGTAGTGGCATGAACACATTTTCAGGGAAGTTTTCATCTCCCAGTCCACCAATAATCCCTTGATAGACGTGGGCAAGAGGGATCGGTGACCTCTTGTCCACATGGCCTGGGGCAATTATACCCAACCACCAGCTAGAGAAAACACCCCAAGCTTCTCAAATCTTGCCCCAAGACTGTGGAACTTCTGACTAGGACTTCAGACTCCATGACAACCTGTGAGTCAGAAGAACCCTAAAGAGCCAACTTTTGACGTCTCATCTATAGGATTTTATTTCAAGAGAACCTGAAACACACCTTCTTAGACCCTTTTAGAAGTGCTGAAGTCCCCACACACAATACAAACACATGCAAAAACTCTTTCTCTCTCTCACGCACAAACACACAAACAGCTACCTATGCATGTACATACACACACATATGTACACTCATATTTATTGATGTACATACACATGTGAGCACACGTACGGCAACAGACGAATGTAGATGGACACATGCACAGACATGCACACATAAACCTAGGTTAAAGCACATACGTGAAGACATACGCACATGCAGAAACAGGCACAGACACACGTACACACTTACCCGATATGTATATGGCTACATATATGTTGTTGACACACCACACATCCACACACACGAATATAAAGAGTAGCACCTATCTGCTGAATTATAACTGAAATAGCTTCTGACAGTGTTCCTACCCCCCTTTCTTGATAGCCTTTGATTGGACTTAGCCCTGGGAGACTGCCTCAGCAGTGATAGTTTGCGCTTTATAAATAGGTAAAATCCAAATACACACACATCTATCACATGTCACACATACACACGCATATATGTAGACACTTGTCAAATAAAAGCACACACAGCCACGAAAATACTCACATGAGCACAAGCACATACATGCATATTTACCCACACACATATAGACACATACCATCACATGCACACAGATATATAATACATTTACAAACACACATAACCACATACACAGGCATGTGCACCCCCCACACAAACAAAACAACCATCTATTTCATACACACACACATGCACATACAAAAAGAGATGTAGTATCTATCTATATGTGTGATAAAGCCAGATTTGTCACCAACTGCAGATTTTCCCAATCCTTTCCTGCGCCATTACTTTTTCCAGGCTGTCTAGGCAAGGAAGATGTTCAGTCAGCCTGTTGGCTTTGAAGAAACCATGTTATTAATCAAATATTTATGTGCGATTAATGTCCAATTTATTACCGTCATCACGTTGTCTCGCAGCAGTCAGCTCGAATGTCGCGGGGACGGTATCCCCCCCTGACGCCTTCGGTCGCCTTGATGAAAGCACCACTACTGACTGCGGCACTCTGTTCTCTTGAGTCACTGCTCGGTAAACCAGAGGTAATTCACCTGCATCAAACGTTCTAAAAAAAAACATTCCGCCTCAGCCGCACTCTTTTAAGTATTTAAACGTTTTCAGCCGCAGGTGGACCACAAATATTCCTATTGCTTTTACTGGATGTTAAAAGTAAGTGGGTCACAAGTTATCCCGAGCTGTTTTTTATGGGTTTTTTTCTTTTATGGTTGATTGCCCCATCCCTTCCCCCCATCCACTTTCCCACTCGGGCATGCACATTCATATACAATCCTGGAACTGGGATTAAGCATATTTTTAATCCATTCAATAAGGTGAGGGATTATTTTTGCTTTAAATTTTGTGCTTCGGACCTTTACTATGCATTGTAGTGAGCCACCCGGCCACTGCACTACATTGTTGCACCAGCAACTCCCTGGGCCGGGCTCGGACCAGGGGGTATAAATAAACGGCGCGGACTGAGTAACGGAGTGTTTGTGTGCTTTACTGCCGCCGCAGCATAGTTAGGCCTCCCCTATCATTTGCCCCTTCTAGAAGCAAGCCAATCCCTATCAGCGAGTCCAGGTACCCCCAACATCAGCCCCACCACATGCTTGACTTGAATAAATAAATATTCAGGTTGTCAGAAGGCCAAGATGGCGGACACGTTTCTGCAGTGCACCGGGACTCCTATACCATTCATCGGCATTCGGGGCATACTGAGCCTACTCTCCTCCACTACTCCTGCTGCTGCCAGGGAGCCCCGCTGTCAGATGGCCTCCAAACCAGTTCTGCTGCCTGCCTGGGAGCGCAACTGTCGAGCGGCTGCACCGGACAGGAGTGAGGACTGGGAGAGCAGTCACCTCTGACCGGGACGAAACCGTGGTCAGGACCCAACGATTACCGGGATCCCAGGACAGAAGGAATGTACACCTCAGAGGAAGTGGGTGGTGGAGGCCTTTGCTGCAGTCCGCAGTTGATCTGTGGGCCGGCAGGACCAGACACGGCTGCAATCGACTCGAATCAACACAATGTTGGAGCTGAAAGGGGCTGCAGGTCCCCACGGCTGAACCACCGACAGGAGACTGACTGGCTTGTGGTGACCGCAGGCATCCTGGGACCTCGTGCCTACAAACTTATACTTTGGGGAGGAGTTGGAAAACAAGGCAGTATCTGTGAGGCCTGCACAAATAACCTGTCACATTTATCCTTCACTGGGAACCAAACACCCTAAGGCAGCGCCTGACTCTCAGAGGGTAGCGTAGCAGAGCAGTCTAAGGCTTACTCAAGGGAGGTGGTGTGGGCTAGTAATCGCCATTTGCAGGTGTGTAGAAATAACACTCAATAATTGATTGTCCACTCTGTACTTTGCTTTATAAAAGTAGAGTACATTTATTGAACCAACACACTACTCAATACTATGCACCAATTTACAAATATACATAAGATGTTGGAATTACTTTGTGACATTGCATAACATCTCCACCCTTCCCGCAGGGGGGGGTGGGGTCTAGTACCACCGCTCCTATGTACGCACATCATCTTGTCCCCAAAGCAGTTAGTTGAACATAATCTGGAGCGAGGGCCCTGCGCACTGGCACCATCTGAGTGGCGTCACACCCCATTATCTCAACAAGCATTTAAAATAGGTAACCCTGCCTTGGTGACACACAACCCTGACTGAGCATTTCCTAATGACCATGAATTATACACCTCGACATCTTAAGGGCTAGCAGTCTGGGTTCTTCACCTAAGTGCAGCAGCAAGAATACATGTTTAAGCATCACTTTAGAATGACAGTGCTCATCACATGTGTGTATCATTAGAATGCATTGCAATTACAGCCTCTAAAGGCATCACAGATGAAATCACAGGAGTACACATAAACAGCCAGACACCCTAGCAGAAATGACAGGTCTTGCTTCGTGATGCCCTCACACACCCCGAGGGATGTCATGCTTCATCATTGGGCTTTGCTCCTCGTCGAAGGGCTCACCATAAACGGGGCTCTTTTTCGGAGATCTTTCAGTGAAGCAGCCATAAGGTATGTGCGGGTAAGAGGATAGGATGCCCTATGTGGATGTAATGTTCCTAGAGGGCTATCTCTGTGAAAAAGGTTGACATGTTTCGTGCCTCTGTTGCTCCTGACGAGGAAGTAATAGTGTATCGTGCACTACTAAATGTCTGGCTCCTAGTTGGTGGAGTGGTAACCAGACAACAACTCGAGTGCTGCCCTAGTGCCACTCCACCAACCAGAAGCCAGACATTTAGTAGTACATGATACACTATTACATAGGTCCTGATGAAGTGCCAATTGACTTGTTAGGAGCAACAGAGGCACAAAACATGTCGACTCTTTTCACAGAGATAGCCCTCTAGGAACATTACATCCACATAGGGCATCCATGCCCTTTTTTGGAACTACCTTGAACATTAAAATAGTTTTGATTAGGACTGTTCCAGACTTATTTTAACTTCCACCATCCTTGCACTACCCTTGCCCTCTTACCCGCACATACCTTACGACTGCTTCACTAAAAAATCTCCAAAAAAGAGCCCAATTTACGGTGAGCCCATCTGGCATTGCAGCGCCAGCCCGATGAGGAGCAAAGCCCAATTATAAAGCATGACATCCCTCAGGGTGTGTGAGGGCTTCACAAAGGAAGACCTGTCTTCCCTGTCCCCCTTAGGAACTGTATACCCCTTGTAGCACAGCTTACTAGGAGCCCTGCATGCAGGACCTGCTTAAATAACGCTCCCTGTCCCAAACCTCCTCTTTATTTTGATACCCTAGCAGAAATGTCTGCCATCATAACCCCACCTTGCTTATGACATCATCTTACACAGGTACTTCACATTACACATGTGACCTTCAGTCCCTTTAAAATAAATAACGTTAATAAATACATTTTCTGGTGCAATTACACCTCTTCACCTCCAGGGGATGCCCTTCTCCAGACATCTCCAACTCAGACCTTCATCACCTGATACACTTCTTATAACACCCCTATCTGTAGAACCAAAGTTCCAGCCCAAGAGGTGTTGATCTGCCAGATGAACCCTGGAGGGGTTATTTCTTGGAAGTCCCCCGGACACTTAGGGTGGGACTTTTCTTCTTCGTGCTGGGGGAGGCTGCGTTGCTCCTACAGCTCCCCCTGCACCTTCTTCACTAATGAGGGTGACCCCCCTCCTCTGGGGGTCACCAGGCACCAAAAATGCTGGATGTCCCCATGCCTTGCATGGCATTATGGGGTGCTTCAGGCTCCTTTCCGCGAATATTTGATGAGAGGTTCTCCCGCTGTGCTGGGGAGAGCCGCACTGGTGGTGCTGGCGGTCCTCTGCTGCGTTCTTGCCTCGTTGGGGGGCCCGGTCCCACCCAGACCCCCAGGGGAGTGGCTCTTCCCGGCTCAGGGATACCACCCCAGGCTACTCGTATCTTCACGGGGACCCGGTCCCACCCGGGCACCCTGCATCACCACATCATTGGAGGGCAGCCCACCCCCAGCTGCACCCGCCGGCTCCCCCTCTTTTTTGTGATATTTGTGGGGTATTTCTAAAGCGCGACGTTCGCTCCGGAGGGAGCATCTTAGCGCTAGGAAACCTGTGTGAACCAGTCCAGTAGGATTAGATGGAAGCTTTGGAGTAGTCGTCCGGGAGATTGAAGATCCATGTTTTTAGGAGCTTTCGAAAGGATTTTTCCTGGGTTTGTTGTCTGAGGGTTTTGGGCAGTTTGTTCCATGCTTTAGTTGCAAGGAAGCTGAGGGTCTTCTCACCCTTCGTTTTTAGATTGTATTTAGGTAGAAGGATGAGGTTATCATTGGTTGAACGAAGGTGGCGGTTGGTCACGTAGTGGGGAAAGCGCTTGTTGAGGTATTTAGGGCCAGTTTTGTTGTAGGCACGAAAGGCTGTGATCAGGATTTTGAAGAGAATCCTTTTATGGAGTGGGAGCCAATGAAGTGAACGAAGCGCTGCGGAGATAGAGGATCTGCGGGGTAGGCCCAGAACAAGACGGGCGGCTGTATGAAGTACGCTCTGCAGTTTTTGGGTGGTGCTCTTTTTGACTCCTGCGAGCAAGCCGTTGCAGTAATCCAGTCGCGAGATTATGAGTGCAACTGTCACCGTCTTTCTGGCGTCGATGGGGAGAAAGTCGAAGAACTTTCTCAGGGATCTGATTGTTCCGAAGCATTTGCCTGCGACGGTTCTGGCATGCAGATCGAAGGAGAGATCGGAGTCAAAAGTAACGCCGAGATTCCTGGCAGACGAAACTGTCTGGGGGGGGGCAACGGAATTGTCCGGCCACCAAAGTGCTGGACAGAAGGAGATATTTGTGCCAATAGGGAGGATCTCCGTTTTACTCGAATTGCACTTCAAGTGGTTGTTGTCCATCCATCGGAATACTTCAGTCAGGCAGTGTTTGAGGTTAAGTTCAGCTTTAGTAGATGATTCGTCCAATGGCACAATGAGTTGTGTGTCATCGGCATATGAGGTGACAGGTATGCCGAATGATTCTATCAGATTGAGGAGTGGAATGAGGTAGACGTTAAACAGGAGAGGACTGAGGATGGATCCCTGCGGGACACCTGAGGAGACAAGTTTGTCTTTGGAGTGAAATGGGCCTAAAGTGACGGTTTGGGAACGGTGGGAGACAAAGGACGTAATCCAGGATAGGGCGGAATCAGAGATGCCAATGTCCCTGAGTCTACTGATGAGGATGGTGTGGGAGATGGTATCAAACGCCGCCGTTAGGTCGAGGAGGATTAGGATGGAGTTTTTTCTCTGATCTTGTAGGGTTTTTATAGTGTCGGACAATTCAATGAGAGCAGTTTCAGTCGAGTGCTTGGGGCGGAATCCGGATTGTTGGGGATGAAGAAGGTTGTTTTCATCTAGATAGCATTTCAGCTCTTTATGGACTAGCTGTTCCGTGATTTTTCCCAAAGCTGGGAGCAGCGAAATTGGGCGGAGGTTGGTGAGATCCGACGGTGGTTTATTTGCCTTCTTCATAAGAGGTTTGACGATTCCTTTTTTCCAGCAGGTCGGAACTATGCCAGAGCTAAGCGAGGAGTTGATTAAGTTGTTAATGAGTGGGTTGACCTCGTCGATTAATTGGTGGAGTATCTTGGGGGGACAAGGATCGGATGGAGCACCCGATTTGCAGGCCAGAATGGCTTTTTTCGACTCCTCAAGGGTGACAGCGGCGAAGCGACTTAGCGTACAGCTTTGGGGGACCAGTGGGGGGAGTACTGGGGGAGTGACGGGGGGGGAAAGTTGATTTGGATTGAGGCAATTTTTTCCTCGAAATAGTCAGAAATTTGATCACAAAATTTCTGAGAGGGGGGGATTTCAGGCAGGAGTGCCTTAGGTTGCGTGAATGATTTAACTATCGCAAACAGCACCTTTTGTTTCTGGCCTGCGTTTTTTATGGCGTTGACGTAGTAGTGTTTTTTTGCCAGTTTGATTTCTGAAAGGTAGTTTTTTCTTGTTGTGATATAGGAAGTACGATTAGTGGCATCGTATGTCTTCCGCCATTTTCTTTCTGCCTTTTTACATAGCAGATGCGCATTTGCGAGTTCAGATGTAAACCAAGGGGCATTGATTTTTGTTTTGCCCCGGGAGGTACGGGGGCGTGAGGGCGGAATTCTGGATTTGATTTCTTGAGTAATCCAGTTGTGGAAAAGATCGGTATCGGTATCAACATTGCCGGAGAGGATGGGAGCTTGAGTTTGCATTGAAGGATTAAGAGTGAAATTATCCTGAACCTTTTTCCAATTGATGTGATTGCCAGGGAGGAGGACAGGTTTATCGCGATTGGGTAGGTTTTCGTTCAGGATGTGAAATGGGATCAAGGAGTGATCAGACCAGATCTGGGGCAGAGGCGTTAGTGTGATCAAGGAGGGGGAATTAGTGCAGACTCCATCAAGGGTATGACCCAGGGAGTGGGTGGGTAAGGTGACGAGTTGCTTAAAATTGAACATATCAAGTGTTTGTACGAAATTGATGGCACGAGTATCTGTCTTCGATTCTAGGTGAAGGTTAAAATCACCAAGGAGGGAGAAGAATGGATATCTGAGTGAAAGCTGTCCTAAGGAATCGTGCAGTGAGTCGAGGAACTCGGATGCGTTGCCAGGTGGGCGGTAGATGAGTCCGCCTGAGAATGAAGTGTGCTCGTTCAATTTGATAGAGAAGCCTAGTCCTTCTGTCTTTTTTAGAGGCTCTAGACTAAAGGTGTGGCAAGGGAAGGTATCTTTAAGGATGATTGCAACACCTCCGCCTCGGCCCTTGGCTCTGTCTTCCCTGAAGAGTGAATAGCCCAGGGGAAGAGCAATGGCTATGTCAGGGTTGCAATCAGCTGTTAGCCATGTCTCAGTTATCATGAGGCAGTCAAGGTCGAACTCCAAGATAAGGTCGTGTATATCTTGGTTGTGCCTGCACATGGAGCGTGCGTTGATCAGGCCACCTTTGAAGGAGGGCAGAGGGGCCTGAGGTGTATTAGCCGCTGGAGCAGTAGAGTGGAGCCCAGTGGACCAGTGGCAATGTTTGCAACTGACTGGGCCTGAAAGCGCGGCTGGGTCGAGTATACCAGGGCACGGCTTAGTGACCTGTAGTTGTAAGAGGTCGCCAGGTTGGTAGGAAATGTGGGAGGAAGATTTGGCAGAGTTTCCTGCGCCTGTCGCGGTCTTGGCGCGGACGGGCCAGCGTGGGCAGACGTGAGGCAGACTACAGTGCTGCAGATCTCCAGGGGAGTGTGACGGCACTCCCCCTGCCGTCACGCAGCTGAGGGGGAGCGCGACGGCACTCCCCCGTTCTCCTCGTCTCTTCGGGGCCCGGAGATGAGGTCCCAGGTCCCCTTCCTTTGCGCGTTCCTCATCTTTGGCTGTTTCTGCAGGGGCCAGGGTGGGCTCCTGCCACCCCGCGGGGGGACATCTTCACGGGGAGAGCGACAGCCCTCCCCACCTTAACTTCTCCGCCGAGGGCCAGGGTGGGATCCAGGACCCCCGCCTTGCAAATCTTCACTCTTGCTCTTGGTGGCACTCCCCAGCCACTGGGAGCACTCTCCTTTGCCCTCTGGGTCTCCCAGAGGGTGTATTCTGCAGGGGGCTGTCTTCACTGGCTCCCTGTGCCAGCCTCTCACCTAGCTCTCCTAATGGGCCTCCGTTCTCCCTGCGCAGAGGCCCCTGCTTCTGCGCACTGGTCCTGGACTCTTCTCCTGTCCCTGTTCAGCGTCCTGGGGGCAGTCAGGGGGTTCCTCCTTCCAAATGCCCATTGCGCTAGGCTCCAGCACCTTCTACCTCAGCAGACCACACCCCGGAGAGAGCTTCTCTTCCTGTGCAAGCACTTTTTAAAAGTTGAGTAGGGGGCTGGCAGGAAGTCTCTGTTTGTCCTATCAAACAGCGACACATCAGTTCACTGCCCCTGCTCCCTCCTTCCTGCCCAGCCTCTGGGTTTGTTCAAAATGGTTTTGTCCAGGGTCTCTTGCCACATGGTCACGGAAAAAGCCCCTTCCCTCCTTGGTGCAGCCTGGTGCCTGGCACCCAGTGATAGCTGCTGATAGATGAGCCTGTTTCCCATCTCTTCATCGAGAGGAGGCCTTAGCTTGTGGAAGAAAGGTTATCAATCCATCCTGCTGAGGTCAGGCCTCAGCCAAGCCCTGGTTATGACTGACTCAGAGAAATGTGACATTTCTGGATGACCCAAAAGCAGTACAAATATGACTCTGGAATCTGTAGGCCTTATGAAAGTTACTCCTTCCCATGGGCTCCGCACCCCCATAGGGGAATAATGAAGTGAAAAACAGTAAAACACACTGACTTTCCCGGGAATGTTCCTTCCCAGTGTATAAAGCCTATCCATGTCACCACCCCATTCTGCATAAGTCCTGCAACACTAGTCTATCTGCACCTGCTCCTAGGCTGCGCACATTAGGAATCTCCCCTGCGCAGCCCCTACGCGTGTGCACATGCATGTACACATGTGTCTGCATGTAACCAGCCCGGTGTCGCTTACTCCAGCTGCTGCGCAGTGGCCTGGTCAAGCCAGGGGGACACCAGTAAAATCCACATGCAGTCTCTTTCATCCTGAGTTCACTGTGGGTGAGTCCCAACTTATGAGGCTCCCCCACAGTAAAAGCTCAACAATTAGGTGTTCAAAAAGCGAAAAATCCGGGCGGCCCATAGTGTCAGAACCACCTTCTAACAGGAGGCCTCCATTAAAGAATGATAATCACCTAGGCCACAGACCCTCCTGCTCGTTTGTGCTTTCTCTGCATGCATCTCCCTCCACAATGGGGGTGGGACCAAGGCGAGCAAACTGGGAATCAGACACTTGCTTGACTGTGAAGGCCCCAAGTGGGACCCAGAAAACATCCAGACTACGGGCGCGCCATCCATCTACTTAGGGGGATCCCCTCGGAGCCGGTGGGACTGGTGAGCGCATTAACCTCACCTCTTCCTCCATTGCCGGAGCGCGACCTAGGCCCTGCACTGTACCATTAGTACACATCAGCCAGGCTTATTCTCCCGCCATGAGACCCTGCTCTTTAGTCACAGCCAAGATGAGGAAAGAAAACATAGCCCAACGTTCATTCCTAGTTTGTCAGATGGCTCTAATTACACTAGCCATTCTTATCTGTTGACCTGGAGACTATACTGCAATCTATTCAATCTTCCCGAGAGGCAGTCACAACTAAGATGAGGGAAGTACAGATTGATGTCTCCTGCACCAAGACTGTGAGCAATCCGCTACCCCCCCTTTCCCTACTGTTGCACAGACTAGAGTGGGATTAGTAAATTTTACCCATCTGCAATCCAATACTTTCCCTACTGTTGAACAGACTGGAGTAGCACATTTACCCCTCCACTATCCAACACTTACCCTACTGTTGTTCCAACTGAAGTGGGAATAGCAAATGTTACCCCTCCTGAGTTCAACACTTTCTCTACTGTTGCACAAATTGGAGTGGGAATAATAATTTTTACCCCTCCTGATTCCAACCCTTTCCCTACTATTTCTCCGACTGGAGTGGGAATAGTACATTTTACCCCTCCGCAACCAACTATTTCCCTACTGTTACACAGACTGGAGTGGGAATAGCAAATGTTACCCCTCCTAAGTTCAACACTTTCTCTACTGTTTGACAGATTGGAGTGGGAATAGTAAATTTTCCCCCTTCTGAGTCCAAAACTTTCCCTACTGTTGCACTGACTGGAGTGGGAATAGTACATTTTACCCCTCCACAATCCATTACTTTCCCTACGGTTGCAGTGATTTGAGTGATAAAAGTTGTTTGTACCCCTCCAGAGCCTAGCACTTACCCTCTGTTGCACAAACTGGAGTGGGGATAGTAATTTCACCTCTCCTGAATCCAGTGATTTCCCTGCTGTTGCAGAGATTGGAGTGGGAATAGTATATGTTTCTTTCTACAATTTTAAAGTTTTGTTTCTATTGTTTCGATTTATATTAGTATGATGTTTCGTGTGTTTAATATTATATTATTTTCATTTATTAATGTTTGTAATATGTATATATAAATGTAGTTGTTATTATGTTTCCTTTAAAATGTGTCATTAAATTGATGTTTTAAAAATTATTTTCCAGTTTCTTTGTTTCAGTTTATTATTTATTGTGTATATTTGTGTATGCATTTTTCCAGGCATATTTCAGTTCAACACATCTTATTTTCCAAAAACATTTAATTTTGTGCTTTGTTTTTATGAGGCACTAACATGTTAAAAGATGGCTGACATTTGTTTTCCCTTTGACGTTATCACGGTATTGCCGGTATCTATGTCTGTGTATTTTGAACATACAAAATGTCTGCTGTATTGGCTGGAGAACGTTGTGAACAAGGCTAGTTTAGCCGAAATGCATAGATATTTGTTTGTCTACTACTTGAGTTTTCTTTATTTTGAATAAATTCTCCGTACCACAGGAGTGCCGTCTCTGAGAGATTCTTTTTCAGATATTTGTAAACAGGGCCGGACTGGTAACCAAAACCGGCCCGGCAAAGTGCTCGGCCGGCCCCCGGGGGGAGGTCTGAGCTCTTTGCCGGGGCCGGTTTTCAGCCGATTTTGCAGCTATGCTGCATAAACAGCCCTATAACAAAAACAGCCCCCAGGGGCCCAAAACCAGCCCCCACCCTTGCGGCGCACCGGGGGATTGCCTGGCGCCCGCAACGGCCAGTCCGGGCCTGTTTGTAAAATATATAAAGAACTTGAAAAACTGCCAACCATGATGAGATCGTCAAAACAATGACAGACATGAAATTAAGGCTGGCCAAATACGAACAATCCATAAAAGACAGAAAGGCTGTCAAATTCCAACGAGACAGAAACGACTACATGAATGGGAAAATATATTCATTTTCCCAAAAATTCGAAAACATACGCCGCCAATAACGATCAGCAACCTCAGAAACACAAATGAGATCGACGGAGCCCAGTGGGTCAGATTTGAGTTCAGAAGTAGAATCAGACATACAACTGGCCCAGATATCCGCAAAACGCCCACCGCTGTGCAAGAATTTGTTTTTTTACGGCTAGAGCGACTAATGAGCCTACGGCCACGACCGCCCGACCAGAAAGCAACTATACTCCCAGAAAACAAACAGGAGGAGAAGAAAAGACAGACGCTGGGGAAAAAGATACACAAAACTAGAACAAACGGCCATACAGAAGAAACAAACGACAATGAACAGTAACACAGACTTTACAAACACAGTCATCAACCTCACCAATATGGAGCTCACAACTGATGAACAAAGAATCCTCTCGCTAGGCCTCACGTTCTGTGCTAAAAATAACTTTGACTATGCTCAGACAAGAGTGGACCTTTTTCAATTTGTAAGAAAGCTTAAACTACAAACACTTTTTTCTATGTATGTCAGGTACATAGACAACATATTTATCCTGTGGAAAGGGTCCTTAGAAAGTGCAAAAATGTTCTCTAAAGAAATCAAAACAACTCTCTAAATCTCACTTTTACATGTAACACCAGCTTCAAGAGTATACACTTTCTAGACCTCGAAATCTATGTAGATGATGATAAAATGCAGTCAAGAAGAACCTTTAGAAAGCCAACAGCAGGAAACGCAATACTCCACGCTCGCAGTTTCCATCTGACCACATTAAAAGAGAGCATACCATATGCAGAATGCCTGCGCATGAAACAGAACTGAAGGCCTAGAACAATCCACTAGTGATCTCTGCAATATACTAGAAAACAGAGGTTACAGCTCAGACACACTCGTGAAAGTCAAAACCAAAGCAGCAAACATACCAAGGAGGGATCTTTTCTTTAGGAAAGACAATAAAACAGAAAATGAGAATGAGCCTAAAAAAAGCAACACCCCCAGACTAATCACATGATATAATGCATACCATGCTAATGTGCGCAGAAAAATACACAGGCACTGTAACACTGCATGCAATAACCCAGTCACAGTCCCGGTTTGCAGCAAAACACCGCAAGTCACATTCAGGAGAGCCAAATATGCGCTATGTCAGTAATGTTCCGGCTATAGGCAAAGGTTGTACCTTGTTTAACCCCTTCGATGCTCATGACGAGCTCAGCTCATCTTTATTGTCATCAGTTCATGGAGTCAGCGCCTGTCTGTTCGCCGATCTACTTATATATATGTATATACGTATATATATATATATATATATATATATATATGTATATATATATATATATATATATATATATATAATATATATATGTATATATATATATATATATATATATATATATATATATAGTTGTTATTTTAAATTTACAAAAAGTTGTAAATTGTAACATAAATTATAATTATTTTAACAATAGTTTTAAAGTATATATGTTTAAATAAACATACACACATATAAATATGAGTTTTTTTTAATAAGTATACCATTTATATATAATTTTTAATTATTATATATTTAACTTCCATTATATTAGTTTAATGTTAATATATTTAATGTTTACTATATTTAACTATGGGGCATATTATCAAGGGGGTTTATCTCAGCTTTTTTGGCTTTAAAAGCCAAGAAAGCGGAGATAAAATCATCTCCCTATTACCTAGCTGTCGCTAACACCAGTTAGCGACAGCTAGTAGGAGATAGCGACCATCTTGGGCCCCACTTTGCATGTCAGAGAAATTTATCACTAATGACATGCAAAGTGGGCGTGCCAAGATGTTAGCGACTGGAAACAGTCGCTAACATCGCTATCTCCTATTACCAACTTTTGGAGATATTCGCGCTAAGCGCGAATATCTCCAAAAGCTAACACCTGCCCTGAGCAGTTCTTAGTCATGTTATCCAATGGGAGGTGGATAACATGGCTAAGAGCATTAGCTCGGTAATTCATGAATATCGCGGACTTTTCAGCGATATTCATGCATTGCAGCCGATTTTTATCGCATTTGCGATAAACCTTGGTAATACCAAGGTTTATCTGCGATAAAAATCGCCGCAGGTCGGCGATACATTTTTGCCTCTAACCAAGCAATAGCGATAATTATCGCTATTGCTTGGTAATATGCCCCTATGTTTTTAATAAAAAACAATAATTGTGTGTTCGATATTAGTGTATAACGATATTTCTTTTCAAAATTTTTATAATTTACATTATAAGTATAGGATAACCATTTTTTTGTGTTCAATATTTGTGACTTTAATATTTTGGCAGTGACCCCAGCCAGGAAGTATTCCTATTCCCTGAATACTCTGCTTGTTTTGTTCTTACTAATGTGGATTTGGATAGTTTCAACATTTTTGTGGTGTATAATAGGAGAGCTCTCTTGAGACCTTCAGCCAGCAAAAGAGTGTCCTGCGTGCAGGGTAGAGTTGAAAGCTTCGTGGTGGTGTGCTGTTGCCTATATATTGCGGTATAATCTCATACCTAGCTGCCTCTTTCATCCCACCAAACAACTGCATTTAGAAATGACTAATTTGGTATTCAACTGGTGGAAATCAAAGGCTTTTCTTTAATATTGTGTTCATTTTAGAGACTCTTGGAGGCGTTCATCTATGTATCTGAGTGAAGACAAGGAGGCCATTAGGTAGAGAATATTTCTTTCTCAGTGTGAAAGCGTACACTACTGACAGAGATGTAGTAGTGGCTGTTACTTTTTCAATGTGGCTCAATTTTACATATATCAGGAATCCACAAAATGATACCTGCAAACTTAAATTGTTTTAATACTAAATATTAGTTTGCCATGACTGTGTACAATTAAGCAATGGTAGACCCTTCTTTTGGGGGTGGGGAGTGGAAGGATCAGGGTGCAGTTTGTCATTTGAGTTTATGAATGCTCACAAACTTGTGAGTTTGATGGCTTTCACAAATTTCTCTTTGATCCCTTGCCAGCCTGAAAACAGTTAATGATTTACTCCAGTGAAGTTTTGGAGCAATTGCTTTCTCTGATGGCACTGGAAACAGAACACACCAAAAGTTAGGCCTCATTACGATGGCGGTCGAATGGGTATCCGACCGCCATCGTCTCGGGAAGGTGTCCAACTGACTAAATGTCGGAGGTCCCACCTGCCCGATTATAATGCGACCGGCCTGCAGGCAATCGGAAACTGCTCCGTTCCATTGTGGCTTGTGCTGTAGCCCTAGTAAAGGGCCGCAGCACAAGTCACATGTGGTGCCTGGCACATGGTACATGGATGAGGCCACATTCCAGTGGCACCAGGGGCCCTGCTTGGGGCCCTCAAATTCCCATTCTGTCTGCCTTTACATGGCGGTGGAACTTCCTTGTAAAAGCTGAGGAAAAAGGACATCCTAATCCCTTTGGCGGTGCCTCCGCCGGCACTGCCTCCATTGTAGGGATTAGGCTCAGACTGCCACCTGTTGGAGGCAGTGGTCATTCCCCGCCCAAATCGCTCTGACTTCCGGAATTGTAATTTGGTGGTCTGACCAATACACTAGATGTCAGGTGGACCGCAAGCGACGGCCTGTCAGTGGCGGCCTGCCTGGCATTGTAATGAGGCCCTCAGTGAGGTTGTAAATAAAGAGGTTTCTCCAACTGGAAAGATGTTTTCCCATATAGAAATAAAAAGAAAATAATGAATATTTGCACACTGGGATGAATTTCCCCAGTGAGGAATGATGCCGCGCGTAAAACTTTGGATTAGGCAAATAATAGATCTCACATTAGATTCCCAGTTGTATATCTGAAAATCTGCAACTGGCGCAGCATTCCAGACCTACTACTTGAAAAGTTTGTGAATTTCCAAAAGCTGTACACACACACCTGTAGCGGTAGGAAGGAGTACATCTAATGGTGTGAATATATGACTTCACTTTGTGGATATGACCTATAATGTTTTGTAATATACTATAGTATGGGAAGAACTACCATACGAAAGATCTGGTAATACCACTGCCCAAAATGTTTAAAGATGGAGCTAGAAAAGTAATTTAACCTTGTACCAATGGACGTAATTTAGGGGTCACCAGTGGCCGCAGCTGCAACCCATGGTTTGGCTTGCCTCTTGTGACCCTTGGCACCATATACATTATATATATATATATATATATATATATATATATATATATATATATATATATATATGTGCACATTCAAGCAGCTGACAATAGACTAGAATCGACTCTGCATCATAAGATCATAAGAGTACTGCAGGGAATTCGACCTTGCATGCTTCGAGTTTCCATCCGCATCATCATAAAAGGAGTATTCCCTAAGGACAATTTTTAAGATTATGCAGGATCTGTAGCACTGAGCAGGAATTCCACCGATGGGTGGAAGAGGCTAAACTTAGATTCTCAGAAAGAGGCTATGATAGTCATATCATTCAACAAGCTATAGTTAAAGCTACTAAGATCACTCAAGATAGCATACTGTACCAAGAATCCCACAGTAAAGATGTCACAGTTGCCCCAGATAGAGCTAAAGGCAATACTGAGCCAGAGACCCGTCTCATAACCACCTATAGTAGACAACAGAGACAAATAAGGTCTATTATCAACAATCAAAGGCCTATAGTTATGACAGATGCGATCTTGTGTGAATGTTTACCATCTAAACCAACTTTGACCTTCAGACGGGCCCCTTCTATGAACAATGCGTCAGTAAAAAGTAGTCCTTAGATAGTGCCCAGTAATTCAACATCTAACACCAACTATCTGGCCTCAAAAAATGGCTTCTACAAATGCAGTTCCTGCAGAGCATGCAAGTTTGGGAGTAATGCATTTGAGAATTCTTCAGCCTTTGGCCCCAAAAACAGTCTGCTGATGGGAGTCTCCAACTGCAGAATGGAATTTGCAGTATATGTTCTGACTTGCACATGTGGACTCCAATATGTTGGAAGCACAAAGTTACAAGTGCATGTAAGAGTCCTGCAGCACCTGAGGGCCATAGTCAACTCTGACCCACCTTACCCTGTTGCTAGGCACTTCAAATTGGTGCACAACAATGACCTTAGCTGCCTCAAATATTTCGTAATTGGGGCTGTGCCTCCATTGAGAAGAGGCGGCAACAGGGAGAAAATGCTCAGACGGCTGGAGTCTAAGTACATATTGGAACTGGACTCCAGAGCACATAACTTCCTTTAATTCCTCTCTGTATTTTAGATGACCTGTTCTGCCTATCTGTTCCCTGTTTCCTCTGTTCTTCGTTTCCTGGTACCTATTTGCTGCTATCCTTCCATTATTCTACCATTTTGACATCTGTCTTCTGTTTTTCTGCTTTTCGGTTTTGTATGATCAATGGTTTTAAGGTCTGGTACTTACATTCAACCAGCTAGTAGTTAGGAGTTACCACCTGGCTGTGGTGTCAGCAATAACAAGACTGCTCTTCCCTCTCACCCCGGAATTATACAGGGTTTTTATCACTTTTCACCAAGCACTTTAAGTTATAGTGGCAATTTAATGTATTTGCACTTTCTACACTGTTTTTCGTATTATATGTAAGTAGTCGGTTATAGGCAACATTTTAGCATGAACATCACTTTTTTATATCCACTAATAAATATTGTCGGGCATGGATTTTGTTTCAAATTAAGAGATCTTATTCTGTATTTTGGCAGCTATGTCAGCACACAGGTTACTGCATTTAAGCCATTGTGACGGTGCAAAACGTTTTGAACTTAGTTCCTGTGGTACAATACAGCATTGTATGTTTCATGTGAATAGAAAGTATAGTGAATTGCTGCACAGATTTTTGGCATTGAAGCTACTTATATATATATACATAGCAGTATGCCGAAACGCATCAGTCTTGATTTTTGAACTTGGTAGGACTATGAAATGGCATCTGTTTATGCCCCCCAAAAAAATACGAGTTACGAAACTGACCTGAATGGTGGACCGATGTTTGCTTGAACGTGCCGTCGGATTGGGTATTCAGGAGGAAGAACATCAATGGAGACATATATATATATATATATAGATAGATAGATAGATAGATAGATAGATAGATAGATAGATAGATAGATAGATAGATAGATAGATAGAGATATAGATATAAAGATATATATCCAAGTACAGCAAAAAGCCGACCCGACTTCAGAGATCCAAACAAACAATGATGGCAGCAGCTTGCACTGACTGACACGTTTCAAATCTTAAATGAGTCTTAATCATGCAGAGCAATTATTGATGACAGGTGATTACTTTTAAAACAGACTGCTTCAGTAGTTCCATAGTCTGTCAATCATACATATTCCAGAGTGTACTGGAGAAATAAATGAAAGTACATTGAAATTGCGATGTAACATGTGCATTTCATATTTCATTACTCACTCAACATTAGCAATCTATTTTAAAGTTCGTCGTGTTTCCACTGTGCATTTTGGCCTTTAGTTGCCACAGATACTGATGCCTTTAAAAGCGCATGTATTCAAATTCCACACAAAATGGTGCAGTACCTTTCACGCATCCCTTACTCGCTTCCACAATGCATATACTGCATATACTATATATATATATATATATATATATTACCTACTGGCGGTCGCCAGTAGGTATATATAGTTAGGATTTTTTCTCTATGGGATTTTTGAAAATTCTATGTCTAATAACTTTGGCGTTTGTGGATGGAATCGGCTGAAATTTTCAGGAAAATGGAACATTTTGTTTCTGAGCAGCCCCTGAAAATGTGGGGGGTGGTTCGTCAAGGGGGGGCCGAGAAAAAAGGGGGGTCCCAAAACGCGTTTTTCCCATTTTAATTTCCATAGGGCGGTTGGCCTCACTTTTAGCCCGAACGGCTGAATGGATTTGCACGAAACTTGGAAAAATTGTAGGGACTGTTAGCCCGATGCCTTTGCTAGGTCTCAATATATGTGCTCCAGTGGATTTTGAGAAATTAACGTTCAAAAAAAGATATATATCTGTAACAGCGCTCCGGGCAGCGCTCCGGTTCGCGTACTTGACGCGTAACGGAACTTCGCGAAGCGAAGCTGATTGGCTCTCCGGTGTCTGTCAACATTCTAAACAGTCCGGAGCGGCCGCCATCTTGTCTCTCGGTAGGATCGAGAGACAAGAGGAGGCCAAAACAAAGGGGGAAATGACCATAAGGGGGCATAGTAGATCCTCCCTGACCCCCTAGGTTTGATGTGGAGGTTTTAAAAGGGCCCCGCGGGGTAAAAATTTTTTTTTTTTTTTTTTTTTGCGTGGGAAGCTCCCGGTTCGCGAACCGGGAAGCGACCCGGGGAGCGTACTATGAGGAAAAAAGAATGATAGACTTTTCAAATATTGTATGTTAATTGATTGTTTGTTTTGTTGATTTTTTTTTATTTACTATCTAACACAAAAAAGTTGCACAGTATATTTTAAGTCTCATTTTATATTATATCTTTTGGGTACTTTTTCAGCATTTTCAAATAAAAAAGAATAATGATCAATTATATCCTCTTCCATCTTTTCTTCGGTAAATAAATCTATTAAACAGCATCTCTGGTTTAGTCCCTATAGCTGTCTTTCTTTTAACATTACTCTCTGTTTACTTCCCTTGTACTTACTCTTCTTTTTTTAAAAAAAAAAATTTGGGGTTAGCTCCCGGTTCGCGTACCGGCGAGCGAACCGGGAAGCGAACCAAAAGAAATAGAGCTTGCCAGAGTGCTAAACATTCTAGCAATTTTTTTTATAAAGGGGAGGTAGTTCTGAAAAGAACTTTTTTGATGTTTTTGTTGTTTTACATATTTTTTTTAATTTTCTGAACATTTTTTGTTTTTTTTGTATTTTTTGAACAATTTTATGTTTTTTTTGTTTTTTTTGGAGGGGAAAGAACAAAAAACAGGCATTGGAAAGGGCTCAACAGGAGCAAAAAAAAAATTCTTTTTGGGGGCGTTTAGAGCACTTGTGATTTACAAAAGCTCTGTGTACTAAGTTAATGCTCATATTGGCACATGAAAGTAAGGTACCGCAATATATACAGACAATCTTCATGTGGACAAAGTTTTCCTGTATGTTTGGCCCTGTTTCCTGTGCCTCTGGCCCCAACAGAGATATCTGTGTTGATGTCCTGGCCACAGGAGTTGGTGGGTTGTCCTGCAGGTCACGCATCTCTGCCCGGCTGTAATTTAGAGGATGCCACCTCTGCATGTGACGGTGCATAGTATAGTTGCCGTAACTATACTTCTTATTTGTGCCTCTAGATAAGTCCTCTTTGCATATTAGGCACGTCACATACCGAGCATTAACTTTTTTCTGTCCTTCAGGAAAAGAAAAAAACTGCCAAATGAAACTATTTTTATGATGAGATACCCGGGGCTCCTCTTGTAAAAACTGTGGTGCCTGTTCTTCCTCTTCCTCTTCTTGATCCTCTTCCTCCTCTGTGTTGGCAAGGAACTGTGGAGGTGGTCCTCTCTTCCTATGAGGAGGTGGTGGTGGTGGTGGGGGTCCACCAGCTGAAGCTACTAGTGAAGCCATTTTCCACTGAGCAAAATAGGTCTTCCTTTCACAAAGTTGAAAGTCAGAGTGAGAAAAAAGGTGGGGGCTTTCATCATTTGGGGAAAAAATAGTTCTAAACCAATGAAAAGTGTTATTTTTAGGTCACCTGACCTAGCCTTACATCATTAGGAAACCAAAAGTGAAATGAACCAATGAAAAGTTTTATTAACAAGTCACATGACCTGTTACGCTTATGTTACGCGCTGCGCGCCGCGCCCCGGATCGCTTCCGGGAAGCTGCGCTTCGCGCCTCTGTTCGGGGTCCGGAGCACTTCCGGGTGCGCTAACGCGGTGCGTCATAAGACGCATTACGCTGCAACGCGATACGTCGCGCTTTCGCGACGTGCCCCGGATCGCTTCCCGGGAGCTGCGCTTCGCGTCTTAGTTCGCGTACCAGAGCACTTCCGGGAGCGCTAACGCGGCGCGTCATAAGACGCATTACGCGACAACGTGATATGTCGCGCTTCCGCGACGCGTCACGATGTTGATTTCTAACGCGGCAGTTGCGCAAACGGAACGTTTACCGGTTAGCGGACCGGGTCGCGGCATCAAATTGAGCTAACGGAAAGCTTCCCGGTTCGCAAACCGGGAGCGAACAAAAAAAATATTAAAAAAAAATTATTAATAAACATATAAAATATATTTTTGGATTTAAAGAAAAATACATTTTACAGCTACAGATATTAGCTTTTAAAAAACCAATGAAATTCACTGAAAAAACCATAGGTTATAGACCATATATAGTTACAAATTAGCATTTACAAAACCTTGAAAATTCACTGAAAAAACCATAGGTTATAGACCATATATAGTTAGGAATTAGCATTTAAAAAACCTTTTTTTACTCACACAAAACCAATGAAATTCCATATATAGTTAGTTGTACTAACTATATATCGCGCACCCGCAATCCACTGCTGATCATGTCACATATTACATCATTCATGACATGGTCAGTGACATCACTGATGACATCACTGATGACATCTCAAATGACATCACTGATGACATCTCAAACGACATCACTGATGACATCACTGATGACATCACTGATGACATCACTGATGACATCTCAAATGACATCACTGATGACATCACTGATGACATCTCAAATGACATCTCAATGACATCACTGCTGACATCACTGATGACATCTCATTTGACATTACTGATCACATCACTGATGACATCATTCATGTGATAATACAATGAACCTCTTCAGACTCTAATATAACCTTAGATACACTCAGGGTAAACAGACACTCACAGACTGTCACTCATCCATGGAGTTACTCACACACCTAGTCAGTCATGCAAAGAATTAATCACACCTCCATTTCCTCAACTATACAGTTATACACACCTTACTTATTCAAACATATAGTAACACATATTTACTCTCTTATACAATCCCTGATACAAGTTCACAATGATCCATACAGACACTCACACAATCACTGGCTCTTAAGCACAGTTATTTATATATGTCAACTCTCACATGTACTGTGTTTTACATATGTACTTACTTTGACATGTAGCATTGAGATATCCATTCACTCACCAATGCACTCAGTCAACCGCCCATACAGCTGTTTCCACATGCACTTTTGAACCCATACTTCTAGTGAATCAACTGCTCACACATCTATGCTCAGAGTCATACACCTCCCAGCCACACACTCAGTCTCCCATACAAATACTTGGGCAACCAATCAATAACCCATATAGTGACTCATATAGCTACTGATCAACACATGCAGCAGTTTACAGAACAACAGACATAATGATGCACAAATTAAGACAGTTTAGTCACTAACCCATGCACTCAGTGAGACACATTTAATCACTCACTCATACAGTCAGTCATGCACCTACTAAATCCTTCATCCGGACACTTATACATCCACTCATTCTTCAATATGTAAGACATAATTTAACTTTACAGAAACATACAGTCACTGGATGTTGTCATCAGTGATGTCATCAGTGATGTCATTTGAGATGTCATCAGTGATGTCATCAGTGATGTCACTGACCATGTCATGAATGATGTAATATGTGACATGATCAGCAGTGGATTGCGGGTGCGCGATATATAGTTAGTACAACTAACTATATATGGAATTTCATTGGTTTTGTGTGAGTAAAAAAAGGTTTTTTAAATGCTAATTCCTAACTATATATGGTCTATAACCTATGGTTTTTTCAGTGAATATATATATATATATATATATATATATATATATATATATATATATATATATATATATATATATATATATATATATATATATATATATATATATATATATATATAATATATATATCAAAACAAAACCCTTTCAGGCATAGAGTGACGCATAAATTATGCAAAAAAGAAGAAGAGAACTCTGGGTAAATCTCAAGTTTAGGTGGAAAGCAGCTCCTGTTAGAGCACTCTCAACACCAGCGACACTCTAGATCTGCTCATCTCAAATGTCTGTTTTTCTATCAAAGGTTTTTAGCATAGGATTAGCACAGTGCTATCCACACAGGGATAGAAAAGGACAAAGTATTTTGCCATTTATTCAGCAAAGTCTTTAAGCATAGGACTAGTAAAGTGCTGTCCTTGCCAAGCTGTAAAATGACAAAAGCCATTTATCACTCCAGGCACAGTATTACAGCTTTAAATTGGTAAAATACCAAATCAAGCCAACCTAAAATGAGTAAAAGCAACCCCTGACACAGTGTTTCGCTCTAATTAGAGCTCTTCAGAGAGGTATATCTTTGTTCAGACACAAAGGAGCACCCAGTATAAGTCAAAACGTGTACCCAGTGGCAAGACATTTTGAGGAAAAACACGATCAGAATCCCGCGGGCCTAAAATATTTTGCAATCGATACAGTTCCTCCGCTCAGGAGAGGGGGTGACCGTGAGGCACTTCTACGTAAACTGGAAACGAGACACATAATACTGTTCGATTGCAAAGTTCCAAACGGTATGAATTCAAGTGAGGATTTTTACCTGTTTGTAGGCATTCTGTTGTTTATAACATATCTGTAAATTGCTGCTCTTCTAACCAATTTAGTGGTTTTTAACTTTTTTATGTATTTAGGTATTGTACATTTTTGACACTTTTTGTAATTATTTATACACTTGGATTGGTATAGCGTGTTGATATCTATTTATTTGCGGAGTTTGCACATTCAATTGCACTTGATTGTTATTTGCACATTGACTATAGCCCACTTGGGCTATATTATCTCGCTTAATGCAATAATGTGAATAGATGAATAGGACGCGACAAATATGTTGGGGTAAAAAGATCAAAATGGGTTCCTTATTATTTAAAATTGGTCCCTTGTTTTTACTAATGTCCTAGGCGAGCTTGTTGCATGATGAATTTGTTAGCAGTAGCAATTCGATTATGCATTTATATAGGATACCAATATAGTATCTTTTTATTTCTTGAATTTATTCAGAAATTGGTTTTACATGTTTTTACTTAATGCACTGCCATAATGATGCATTTTAGCTTTGCCGCTTACTGTATTTTACAATTATATTTGCAGACATATTTATTGCAAATTACCCATGTATGTTTTTGACCGCAATCAGGTAGACAGTAGTCTTTCCTCTATGTTCATGCATTACTATCAGCACGCTAGCACTTTAAAAAGGTCACCTTACCTTCTCAGCGTTTGTCATGTGATCAAGGCCCTTCGCGGGCTGAAACGCATCATGGTCGATATGGTGTTTGGGCTCCATTAAAAGAATTTTTGCACCAGTTGCGGGTTCGTCTCCTCTTTGCCAGACTTGCTTTTGATGACGTTGTATGCCTCATATAAATATATATATATATATATATATATATATATATTTATATTGAATATAGGATTTATCTTCTGAAGTAATAAATCATCCAGCAATCCGAGGTAGATTACAAATATATATATATATATATGCCACAATCCTCCAGAAGAAGGTAGACCGCACTCATGTTATGTTTTTTAAGGCATTTACGCATGGAAAGAACCTGATGTGGCAAAGTATATTGCCTATGTCCATTGTTGATGTGACGCACTTGCACTTTAAAAGGGGTGGTAATACCTAAGCATTGTCATGTGATCAAGGCCGCTAGTTTGGCTCAAAAGCGTAATGGCAGACTTTGGTAAAATAAAATAATTGAAGCACTTATCTGGGTCCGCGCTCGTTCTTCTGCGGAGTTGGAGCTGTGACGAGGTGTTTGGATATTGGACCAGCTCGGAGTGCCGCCGGCTCGTGGACCCCCTTCCAGGAAGTAGGCTCCGTAGCTGACAGTCTCTTGCTCCCGGCTGTTCTGCCTACGGCACTACGGGCTCGTGGTGCTGCCTTGGTGGGGACCCCCCGGGCACTTCACAGAGTTTGGAACGAAACGGACAGAGCCCCCTGTGTTATGCGATATGCACATCGGTAAAGTAAACTAGGAGCAGTACGAGGCTGTGCTGTGCGAAGCAGCAGCATCAGGCTCGGAGATTTACTCGGCGGAGTGGACACCCGATGGTTGCCGCATTGGGCTGCTCGACACGAAAGGTACGCAACTAAGCAATATCACACAGGTTGGGAAGTGTGCCTTTCTGCAGCCCGAGACAGGATTCATTCTGTCAGGGAGCTGAAGCAGAGAACCTTTATTAACATAAAGCCAAGATGTCAGCCGACACGCTTAGGAACCGCAAGTTAGCCGCAGAGGAAATGTTTTCAGATTCCCCAGCGGATCAGTCAAATACCAGTAATGGGGGAACTGAGGAACAGAGCGTCAGACTCAGTGGATTAAAGGAAAATTTCAGAATGCTTGAAAAGCTCAAACGCCAGAAACAATCAAAATGGTGGGAGGCGCGCTCACTTAAAAGGTATCTGGATATGGGGAAAATCCCCAGGGGCCTCTGCATAATGATTGCTCCTACCTATGAGGCGCCTAACCCGCTCATGATGGTGGAATGGGGAGAATGCAATCTCAAGTCGTCCCGCAGACTGGTGCAGATACTGGTCAAGTATATGGAGATCGACAGAACGGATTTATAGACCAGAATTGAAGCTTTAGAAATCGACATCAAACAGCAGGAAGAAGACTCCCGCCCTGGACAAAAGTTGCAGGAGGAGATGACAATGAGGCTGGTAAAGGAGGAATAAAAAATTAAAGTAAGAAAGGCGTACAAATTCAAAAGAGACCGTGACGACTATGCCAATGGTCACATTTTTACATTTGCTAGGCGCTATGACTCACTTAGAACAGCAACAGCGAACAGACGCATGCATGCGGGCAGTCAAGGGGACAAGAGTCAGCAAAGGACTGAATTGGCATCGACATCTGATTTAAGTTTAGTACCAGAGAGTGAATCAGACAATGAAAGTGCGAGAAGGAATGTAGAGCACATTGGTATCAAATTCACTCTGGGGGAATGAGTTGGACATTTTAAAACGGAGCAGGAAGGAAACATCCAGCCGCAAAACCGAATCAAAAAGAAGAAGGGGGAGACGCCAGGCCTGCAGGAGGTGCTTGAGGCCAAGAAACGGGGTTGCGGCAGAGGCAAGCGTCAATAATTGAGTCCATTGGAGAGGGCAATGTGAGCTCTGAAAGCGGAGCATGTACGCAGTATGCTAATACCTTAATCAATTTAGCTAATATAGATCTATCAGCAGCAGAGGCCCAATTATTATCTTTGGGACTGTCTCATTGCCCCGAATCTAATTTCAATTACACCAGGACAAGAGCAGACATTTACCAGTACATTAGGAAATTGAAGCTCAGGAAATTTCACCAGCAAAGGTCAACATCGGATCAAATGAACACGGCAGCACCAATATTGAACAGTGATTATCCCCTGGCCTAACAGTTTCAGATATAGGCTTATATCAGGATCTGTGTTAATTGGAAAGCAGGTTTGAGACGGGGAATCAGGGCCTGCCCCCATCCCCCTGGGAGCCAATGCAAGACCAATGACTCCCTTAAAGATTATGGCCCGAGATGGCTTGGATGTTTTCAGTGTGCATGTTGTGGCACAAATTAAACAATAGAACTTCGCCATTAATGGATCAAATAGAAAATATACTAACAGGGAAAGGAAATACAATCAACTAATTGCCAAGTTGCAAAAAGAAAATGTGGTAATAAGAAACTCTGACAAGGGCGGCAATATCGTCCTTTGCCCGATGGAGGAATACATGAAAGAGGCATATAGTCAACTAAATGATTAACAGTGTTATAAAAAAAGTTCTCCACTAAAATTCAAAAGTACTCAGGACTCTGTTCAAACTCCTATTGGCATAGAAAAGTCTGGGGCTGTACCCTGTACCCCAAAACCCAAACCTAGCCCTGAACCCTAAAAATAACCCTGTACCCCAAAACCCAAACCTACCCCTGAACCCTAAAAATACCTCTGTACCCCAAAACCCAAACCTAGCCCTGAACCCTAAAAATACCACTGTACCCCAAAAACAAAACCTACCCCTGAACCCTAAAATACCCCTGTACCCCAAAACCCAAACCTACCCCTGAACCCTAAAAAAACCCTGTACCCCAAAACCCAAACCTAGCCCTGAACCCTAAAAATAACCCTGTACCCCAAAACGCAAACCTACCCCTGAACCCTAAAATACCCCTGTACCCCAAAAACATCTCAAATGACATCACTGATTACATCATCCTTGTGAAAGAGTGGCAGACCTCCTCTCAGCGAAATATAACCCTTGATACACACATTCAAAAATAGAAAATACATTTTCAAAAAAAGGGAGATACCAAATCCAGTTAGAACAACCTATTCAGTAATTCCAAAATCTACATACACATCCAGTTCTGTATAGGCACTCATACATGTACTCACTCATCAAATGTACTCATACACCTATACATCGTATTACACACGGACACTCATCTATAGAGTTACTCACACACAAACTCACACATGCAAATAAGCAAACATCCATTTACTTGCATATACAGCTATACACCCACCACTACACTTACTTCTACAGAATCGTACACATACTTACTCTCTTAAACAATCACTTATAGAAACACATACTTATTTATACAGGAACTCTTACAATCGCTCGCTCTCACATATACTCACTTATATACATCAATACTCACATATACTAGTTTAACACATATGTAGTTACTCATAAAGATACTATTGAGACAGTGATTCACTCACTAGCACACCCATACACACACTTATCTACCCATACAGTTCTGCACACATGCTGTCTTCAAAACACATACAAACAGTGAGTCACCCATTCATGCATCTATGCGGTAAGTAATACCCCCCACCAAACCATACAGACACTCATACTGATACTCTAAAAACCAACTAATAACCCATTACGACACTCATGTAGCTAGTCACCAACTCATGCAGCCACTTATACACAGAGTGAGACACTGATACAGATATTTACATATTTAAAAATTACTCGCTAATACATGTATTCACTAAGATACACTTAATAAGTCAGTTATACAATCATTTTTACAAAAAAAAACATCCATTTAGACACTTATTTACACATTTTTTCTTCCATCGACCTTTAGATATACATATATAAAACATATTTATTTTTCAGAAAAGACACACATTCACTGGATGATGTCATCAGTGATGTCATTTGAGATGTCATCAGTGATGTCATGAGTGATGTCACTGACCAAGACATGAGTGATGTAATATGTGACGTCATAAGCAGTGCATTGCGGGCGCGCAAATTATAGTTAGCGGAAGTAACTATAACGGGGGAATTTCAATGGTTTCGTATGAGTGAAATGTCCAGCTAACTATAACATGTGTGAAACCTATGTCTTTTTCAGTGAATATATATATATATATATATATATATATATATATATATATATATATATATATATATATATATATATATATATATATATATATATATATATATATATATTTATATATATATATATATACATATATATATATATATATATATATATATATATATATATATATATATATATATATATGGTTTTTCAGGGGTTAGGGTAGGTATTGGTTTTTGGGTGGTAAAGGCATTTTTAGGTTTTAGGGTGGGGATGGAATTTTTGGGTGTCAAGGGTAATTGTAGGGTTTAGGGTGGGTATGGGCTGTTGGGTAGCAACTGTAATTTTAGGGTTTATGGTGGGTAAGAGTTTTTGGGTGGCAAGGGAAATGTTAGGGTGGGTATGGGGTTTTGGGTGGTGAGAGTATTTTTAGAGTTTAGGGTGGATATGGGCTTTTGTGCTGTAAGGGTATTTTTAGGGTGGGTTTTGAAGGGCAAGGTGATTATATATATATATATATATATATATATATACACAACTCCTGGCTCAACCGCCACTCAGACCCATGGCGCTTCTCTTTTCAGTGCGAAATCCTTGACAGAGCCATACCACAAGTTAAGTCCACAATATCCTTACGGATAGATGAAAACGCACTTGAGGGATGGTTAACTTTCCCAAATTCTTTTAATTTTCAAACATTCCCTGGTTGAAGAAACAACTGACGCGTTTCGTTATCCCTGATAACTTGATCGCGGTTAGGATGTCACTCTTTCTGACACTACTCTCCGAATCAAACGTGTAATAAATGCACATGCACTTTAACAGAATTGTTATGCATTTTTATGAACTATGTTTCCTAGATTAGAACAGTTTAATGTTGAATACTTCATTGAAGACAATGAACTGGCTCAGGGTCAATAATGATTGGTACAGATCTGCTCCAGCATCTCAACCTTTATCTCTGTTTCTACCTTTTTTGTTTAGAACATTCTATCCTTAATAGATGGACTGTTCTAATATCAATGTAGCCCTTCTACCTCAAGCTACAATCATTGTTAAAGGTCTTCACTCTCGTTACAAGGCATTGTCTGTAGCTTGGGCATTTAAATCAGATTTGGGTGCCATTAATAATCATTAGTGGCATTGGGCTGTAATGCTTAATTAATAGCAGCATTCACGTGTCTGAGATTCAGTCATTCATCCAATGCATCAGTCCCTTTGCTTGACCTTTGCAGCTCCTATGGAAGCATGTTAACCAACAGCGCCTTAAAGTTGGGGCATCAGGGTGGTGTTTGAAGACTCTGTAATAACATTATCTGTGTAATGTGCACAAGGTACCACCTTAAGATCCGCATGCAGCCTATCTTCTGTAATAGGGATTTTTAAATTGCTCCTCATTTACATCCTTGGAGCTTCTTGTCCTAGATCCTGCTATTTTTACCATGGACAGGAAGATTAATCTGCATTGTACTTGAGTGTCACAAAATCTGCAGAGAAGTTGTGATGATGGATCTTTACCTGAAACTTATGGTAAAGAGGTATCAAATGGGCCTGAAAAGACCATTCATCCATCCACCTCCAAATTTGGCGTAACATCTAGATGTATGTAAAGGTCTCAAAGTCAGCAAGGTCAAAATCCGTTTACCATACCTACTTCATCACAAAAACCAGAAACTAGACCTTATCATTATAAGGGCTTCCTCTTCTCCATGCTAGAAGGAGTGGGGATACTTCCTTATTCCCACGGATCCATTTCTTTTTATTTTTTGTGGATTTAGTCAGTGATAATCTCTGTGTTTTCTAATCCCATCCCACTTGTTATCTTCAAGCTCTTCACCTTGACTGCTACCTTTGCTTTTTTTCTGTTCAGGAAATACATTGATGCAGGGGCTGTTAGTGAATCAAGCAATGGTAGCCCAGTATACAGTTCTAGTTTTTGTGCATCTTACTTTTTTGCTTTGTGTGCATGTGGGAAAATAAATCAATGTTTGACCTGTATAAAAAGCTCAGTAATGAAAATGGCAGTGGAATTGGGAAACCCACAGCGATAGACCCCTATTCCTTTTAAGAAATGTGGCAGTACCATAAACATAGACAAAGGGCCATCCAACTACTGATCAGGTTAGTGAGATGGTACTGGAATTGTGGTAAATGGAGTTGACCTTCATAGTGACCTTGGATGAGTCCTAATGAACTCATGCTTGGAATTGGCCTATCTTTTAAGTAAGGGTCTCCGGATCTCCCGATGCTTCTGAATGACCTAGAAAATAGTCAGAATAAGCAATTGCCTCACATTTGACTATGTCAAACCATGCCACATGAGTATTTAAATCTGGGAAGAGAACTTGTAGTAATGAATCGGTATCACTGATTATCTTCCAATGCTTTTATTCACCTCGGAACCAGGTACCTGGTACCACTATTCCACTCCAATAAATTACTTCAAGCAAGTAGTGAGAGAGAAATAAAAATGTACCCCTCCTATGACATTACGAACGTGTTTGCATTTTTTGCAATTAAAAGTTCATTGTTTTCTTCTGAAGACTGTATGTTACAGTATAGACACCAAAATTATCTGCATGTACTTATAGCCACTCCAGAGTATTGACAACCAACATATCACCAAGCTGTGTTGTAGCAAAAGATCCTTAGGCCCTCATGCAAAAAATAAGGCCCTCCTAGGCCCTGATTGTGTAGTAAAAGAAAGCTATAACTAGAGATCAGTGGGCCCTTCTCACCACTGGGCCCCGGTGCCACTGCACCTGTTGTACGATTGGAAACTACACACTTACCATCAAGGAAAGTATGCATAGAGAAGTGTGCTTTACTAAATTCAACTCCACATTTACCTACACTAATGGCATGCAGGTAGTGTATATTATGAAAAGTATATGAGTGTGGGTTGATTGTTAAACATTCCTTAGGGGTATACGACATACTTTTGCAGCACAAGGAGGCACCTTTCAGGTATATCCCTTTTAGCCCAAGGTTTACAAGCATCAGTGAAATGTTGGAGACTGAAGGGTCCCTACCCACATTCTGTTCCTCCTTATAAGACATCCAAGGATGAGGATAAAGGTTATAAAAAGATACACCAAATCAAAACCATCATGGCAACCCATCTTATGCCGACATCATACATCATCGATTATAGTCCAACACATATCCAATAACATATAATAACGTACAATGACTCAAACAAAAGGGCGGCACTTGTGCCAAGTACCTACTAGCATATTTGTAATATGATTTGCGCATGTATTGGAATATCGCTTTCTCCCACACCATGTACTTGGTTGTTCATTGTCGAGCACCAGTCTTCTAGGCCTGTAGTTGGTATGGAAACATAATGAGACCTTATCTCTCGTTTTGAATGGATAAAAGTAGAGGTGTCTCCTTTGGTAATTCTCAGTAAGTGGCACACACATTCCATTCCTGTTCTCTCAGCTTTTACTTTGTATTGCAATGGGAAACTGTTTTATCCACACACATAAATCCTAATACTCTACGATGTATAACGTGTTTTTAAATCTGCAGCGGCTCCTCCGTTTGAGTAGAGGAGCGTCGCCCCACTGGTTGAAATGCCCCTCCATGCTCCAGAATTGAAAAATAAAATGGTGATAAAGTTGGTTTATTGCCGTTTTATTTTTCAATATAACCGGATTGAGGCGGGGCTGCTGCTGAATGACCGCAGCAGGGAGGAGGGTGGGCTGCCTCGCCACTTATCAAAGTGCATATGTCGTTTTGACCTGCTGTCTTTGTGTGGCCAGCTGCTACGGCCAGCCTGACATGCGCACTTTGAAACCTCTAACCAAGCTGTCTTTACACAGATGGGTTAGAATAAGTGCAGGGCTCCAGTGTCCTTGGGAGCTGCGAGTGAGGCCACTCCCTTCAATCAGGGCTCTGCACTCACAGCATAAAAGCAGTGCCAGGATTGGTTAAAGCACTTCTCAAGGAATGTATGACATAATATCGACAGACAGAATATCTACATACAAAAATATCGACACAAAAATATCGAAATCAAAAATATCGGAGTCATATCTTCATAAAGGTAAGTACAAAAATATCGAAATTCAAAATATCGTTTTTTTAAATGAATTAATAATAATGTAAAAATAATTTTAAAATACATATAATTTTACAAATATTAAATAAAAACATTAAAACTTAATCAAAAAATTAAAACTAATACATATACATTTAAAATAAATTAAAAATGTAATAATTTAATGTAATTTTTTTTTTTATTTCATTTAATTGATTTAATTTAAATTTATTTTATTTTTACCCTGTAAGCCTGTACCCCAAAAACCCAAAACTGACCCTGAACCCTAAAAATACCCCTTTACCCAAAAACCCAAAACTGACCCTGAACCCTAAAAATACCCCTTTACCCAAAAACCCAAAACTGACCCTGAACCCTAAAAATACCCCTTTACCCAAAAACTGAAAACTGACCCTGAACCCAAAAAAAATACCCCTTTACCCAAGAACTGAAAACTGACCCTGAACCCTAAAAATACCCCTTTACCCAAAAACTGAAAACTGACCCTGAACCCTAAAAATACCCCTTTACCCAAAAACTGAAAACTGACCCTGAACCCTAAAAATACCCCTTTACCCAAGAACTGAAAACTGACCCTGAACCCTAAAAATACCCCTTTACCCAAAAACTGAAAACTGACCCTGAACCCTAAAAATACCCCTTTACCCAAAAACTGAAAACTGACCCTGAACCCTAAAAATACCCCTTTACACAAGAACTGAAAACTGACCCTGAACCCTAAAAATACCCCTTTACCCAAAAACCCAAAACTGACCCAGAACCCTAAAAATACCCCTTTACCCAAAAAACCAAAACTGACCCTGAACCCTAAAAATACTCCTTTACCCAAAATTAATTAATATTATTTAATTACCAATTAATTATTAATTAACAATAACAATAAAGTAAATATATTAGCACATTAGCTGTAATTATTTTAATTTAATAATTAATATTATTTTTTCCCCAATTAATTAATTAATAATAACAAAAAATTATATATATAAAAAAATTACTCTAATTAATGTAATTGCCTAATTAGTATTAATTAATTACCAATTAATTATTACTTAAAAATATGTACAAAATTATATTAATTAATTAACTAATTAATATTAATTAATTACCAATTAATTATTAATTAAAAATATTTACAAACATATATTAATTAATTAATTATTATTAAATTACTTCCCACCCTATTCCCCTATAAACCCACAACCCGCTCTGATACTAAAAAATGTAAACAAATTTACAAATTTTCAAACATACATTACAAAACATGTTTAACAAACATATAAACAACATAATAAAGTACATAACACTAAACAAAATTTCGATATTAGTAAAAATCGATATTAGTAACATACATACCTTAAAAAAACGATATTCTGTCTGTCTATATTGTGGACATCGATATTCTATACTGTCGAAATTAAAACATCGATATTATTGTATATCGATATTTTAATTTCGATATTTTGTCTGCATACCCTTCTCAAGGGCTTGCGCTGCAGGAGAAAGACGTGCAGCGAGGAAGGGGTCGGGGTCGGAGTCAGACGTGTTGCAGGTAACTGTTTTATTTTTTTATTTTTACCCACCACCTATTTGCCCGCCTCACCACTACCCATAGATGCCAGCTGCCACTGTTTTATTTAGAATTAATGTTGTCTGTAGGCTTGTAAAATGGCAGGTGTCTGGCGAGTAACATTTTTTTACTGGATGTATCCACCCTTGAGTTGGTGTAGAGTTACGAATTGTTGGAATTCACAAAGGTTTGCCAGGTGATGCTTTAAAACCACATTAGTTACAACTTGTCAGGCATGCTCCTGAAATATTTGCTCATTCAAAATTCTCCTGAGCAAATGGAAAAGCCCTTAATATTTTGTTTCCTTTTTCACCACAGGGAGAATAGTATTTCCCATTGAGAAACCCCTTCCTCTACACACCCATACATTTTGGAGGTATACTCTTCTCCTTTCCTCACTTGAAGGGATTTATTCCTGTCTAATTTGCGACCTTGATTTAGAAGAGAAGAGGTCGAGGATGAATATTTCAGCACCCAAAAACATGTAGATTTATTGGTATGCCAAGCTCTGGGGAAGGGGCTTCAACCCTGATATGGTCTTTTTCTAATGATGAACGTAGATTTACTTACACTGTACATTGTGTGTATCCTTTTACAGGAGCCAAACCAACTTCTGTGAATTCCATAAAGCGGCTTCGCGCTCCTAAAAAATGATAATCATGCATATCAGCCGAACTTATAAATGCAAAGATTTTTGGGAATCCATGCCTTTCTGGGTACATCACTTTTGACCAGTGGCGTAACGGAACTTGAGGCCCCCCCCTGCAAAGTATATCGAGGGTCCCCTCACATTCCAGACCCACTCAAGATCTCTCAGTTCAGGGGCCCGCCGCCCGTGCACAGTGCAGTGGAGGCCCCTTGAGCTCAGACCCCCCACACCTTGGGGGGCTTGAGGGGTAAGGTTACACCACTGCTATTGATGAACAATAGTAAATCCTATTGTTATTTGGATAAATGAACAGCTTGGGTCTTTTGGAGGGATCTGTTAAGGGCTATAAATGTTCTTGGCGTTTGAGGTGTTTTGACTTTTGAGGGTAATATTTGACTTCCCTTCAAAATGTTCGATCTCCGTCAACAGTACTTGGTGCTATCAAACCACAGGCAATCTTATACATTCTGGGTAATATAGTCTTGTTTTGCTTCAATTGAACTAATTAGACTAACTCACCTGAAATTAATGATTTGTAAGTGTAAGGTTCAGGCTATTAGACAGTGTTCCTAAATGACCTGAAGTGAGGTGGTCACTCTAAATCCCACTGGCTTGCCCCCGGGAGAATCAGGCAGAGTTACTGCGTAAATCGTTTTGTTTTTTTTACAAATTATTAATTTTAAATTGAACTATTGTGGTTTATTACACAATCAGATAAATGTGTTTTAAGCGCTGATCAAACAGTAGACAACTCGTTGCATTTTCCCAGCAACATCTTTTCAGATTTTTTATGTGGTTTAATATCTAGACATTTCAATATTCACTCATTGATGGTGCTTGCGTATAACGAGTGCACACATTTAAAATTACTCTCTGCTTTACCATTTCTTATAAATGCAGTGCTTATTTTACTAGTAATGGATAATCAGTAATTTTCTAAAATGGGGCTAAGCAAAGAAACTGCTCAAACCTTATCTTGTAATAACACTAATAAAAATAGTTGTTCGAGGTTGGAGAAATTTGTGAATATTCGATTTCTGACCAACTCTTTCTTTCATCTTTAATCTGAGTATTTTGTTACTGAAATACATTCATTGGTTTGTTGAGGTTTTAGTTAGAATATCAAAAACAAAAATATTGTGGGACAAAATATTGTGTCAAGTATATCGAGGACATAAATATTGTGACTGTAAGTTTCTATAGGTAAGCACTGTTTTTATATTGTGACAGTAAGTTTCTATAGGTAAGCACAATTTTACTATATATAACCACATATATGTACGTTGACGATATATATATATATATATATATATATATATATATATATATATCATTAAGGTACGTGGATGTGAAGTTAAGAATAGTAAATCTATACTTACATATTCGTACTTACCTTCTTGATATTTTGATCCTTGATTGTTTTTACAAATTTGTCCACATAATATATTTGTTTCCGATATTCTGTCAGTGATCCGTTTGTTGAAAGTTACTTAGCATAACACACTTGATAATGTGGAGCAAATTCCTTGTTCAGGTTTACCCAAGTTAGCCGTTTACGCTAGAAATGGAGCGATTTGCCCACTACTGCTTTTATGGTCCAAAATGACTGAAACTCACCAAAGGTCATCTGAAAACTTATATCAATGCACGAGATCATCTTTTCAGACTACTCGATCTCATTTGGGTGGCGCTAGAGTGATACACACAGGTCGAGAAAGATCCAGGGAGCTCTTCCTAATGACAATTGTGGTAATTTATTGTATGGTTTTCGTGTAATTGATATGGCTGGTTTAAAGTGTCTTAATTGTTACTTTATGTTGCGCTGTACTTAGTTGCCTCATGTTATGCATGCCACTAACGTGGCATTGGGCAAACTTGCTGTAGGATTTTAAACTGCCTGATAATCCCACCTTCTAAATTAGGATTATCATGAAAAAAATCCTATGATTTTAACAAAGGATAGAAATGAATGATTGCTACATTAGTCATCTGAGCAGTTAAATCAAGGGAGTAGAAAAAGAGAAAGTTGCTTAGTTTCGGCAAATAATTAAAAAAATATATTTTCAGATATTGAGCAGGAAGACCCAAGCCTTCCCAAAGTCACCAGCAGTTCCTTGATATATTTTGTAGATAGTATTGGTCGCGCTTCTGCAAAAATATCTGAAAACCTACAGATCCAGAATCTTGCTTTTCTCGGATGTGGGTGTTATTGTTTTGCAGGATCGAAATGTGACTATATTGTTTCAATCATAAAATGATTTCTGATTAAGTTGGATACTAGAAGCAAGATGTACTAAGGTATTGTGCAGCTGCACATCCTATGATTTGTAAAATTAGAGGGTTTGTTTAGGAAAGTGCCTCTTTTGACATGGTTAGGCCCCTACGTTTTGCTTGGTGTATGATGTGATTTCGAACTGGAAGTGCACTGGCTTCCTGCCAACCCTGTTCCCAGTGCTAGATCCCTTTCCTAACTTTGTACCACGACTGGCATAACTTCGGCAACCCCTGTAAGTCTCTAGTAAATGGTATCTCTGGTACCTAGAGCATTGGTACTGAAGAGGGTCCTCTGGGGCTGCAGCATCTATTGTGCAAACTCAGAGACCGCTCACCAAGACCATGCAAACATACATTGCAGGCTGCGTGTCTTGGTACAGAGAATACAGAAGAGTTGACATGGCACACATCCCTGTGTCTGGAGTGGAGACGATAGAATGCATGCCTTTCTTTTATTCATTATTTATTTATAGAAACATTTGTAAAGCGCGAAACGAAGGCCCGTGGGCATCTCGGCGCTAAGTAACTGCAATGTTTGGCCAACAAGGGGACTAGGAGATCATTGATTAAAAAGCCAGGTTTTGAGGTTTTTTCGGAAAGACCAAAGGGACGTGCTGGTCTTGATCGAATGAGGCAGTGTGTTCCATAGTTTTGGAGCAGCCACAAGGAATCTTCTGTCACCCCAGTTGACAGATTTAGTTCGGGGGATCACCAGTTCCAAGGAGCTGGAGGAGCACAGTGCTCTAGATGGACAGTAGGGGGTAAGGTTCTGAGTGAAGAACGCTGGGCCATCGTTGTGTAAAGTCTTGTATACCAGGCACAAGGCTTTGACCTTAATCTTCTTCCTCACCGGAAGCCAATGAAGCTGTTTCAAGGTGGGTGAGACCGGATGGAATTTGGGGATTCGCCCTAGGAGCCTGGCGGCCGCATTCTGTATAGACTGCATTTTCGTTAACACTCTCTCCTGGGCCCCTAGAAACAGAGCGTTGCAATAGTCTAGGGTGGAGAGCACCAGGGAGCTTACCAGCGTTTTCGCAGTGTTTTCAGGTAGAAAGGGCAGAATTTTTTTTGATGAGCCTAAGTTTATGAAAGGCTGAAGAGGATATCTGGTTGGCATGTGGTAAGAAGTTCAGACGGTTGTCGAACATGACTCCCAAGTTCCTCACTTTGTCAACCGGGACTGGGGGCTGGCCCATGGGTGACGGCCACCAAAGGGGGGACCACTCCGGGGAGAGATTGCCAAAAATTACAACCTCCGATTTGTCGGAGTTTAGCTTCAGACAATTGTGTGACATCCAGTTCCCGATTGCCAACATGCCCTGGTTGAACATGTTGGCTTTCTGAAGCCCGTCGTTTTTGACGGCAAGGACCAGTTGAGTGTCATCAGCGTATGAAGTGAGGCTCATCCCGTGTGCCCTGATGACATTGGCAAGGTCCGACACATAAATGTTAAATAGTGTCGGACTAAGGGATGAGCCTTGGGGAACTCCACATGGTAGTGACAAGGGGGAGGATTCAAAATGTCCCACAGTGACGACCTGGGTCCTGTTGGCCAGGAAGGAGGCAAGAAGATTTTTGGCATTGCCTTGAATGCCTATGCTCTCGACACGGTCGACCAAGGTGGTATGGTCGACCGTGTCAAAGGCCGCCGACAGATCTAGTAGTATCAGGACGGCAGTGCCTCCCGCATCCCGGATAGATCTGATGTTGTCTGCCGCTTTGACCAAGGCCGTCTCGGTTCCATGGAAGCGACGGAAGCCAAACTGTGATTCATCAAGGCATTTGTTTTCCTCGATGAAGGACGAGAGTTGGGCATTCATGATTTTTTCCACTATTTTTGCTAATAGTGGGAGACTGGCGATGGGGCGGTAACTTTTGAGTTCTTCTTTATCAAGGGTGGGTTTTTTGAGCAAGGGTTTTATTAGGGTTTTCTTTAGTGTCTCGGGATAGATGCCAGTGCTAAACATGGAGTTGCAGATATTGGTTATTGAGGGTAAAACTGCATCCATAATAGGTCTCAAGACCTTCAAGGGACAAGGGTCAAGGGCCGATCCAGATTTGATGGTGGATATAGTTTTTAGCACCTGCGGACACGTGACCTCGCTGAACTGCGAGAGAATGGGTCCTTCAGGTTGAATTGATGGCCTGTGGGAGAGAGTAACGTTATTGGCGAAAACCCTGTAAATGTCATCAACTTTGCTGAAGAAGAACTTTGATAGAGCGTCGCAAAGGGTTTGGGATGGGGGAGGTGTGAGATCCACAGAGAGACCCGCTAATTGTTTGGTAGTCTCATATAGGCATTTATTGGAGTTTTGTGCGGTTTCAATTTTATTGCAATAATACTTTTTTTTTGCGTCCAAGATAAGATGTTTGTATTTTGCTACCGACTCCTTATATAGGAGTTTGTTTTCGGGTGTGTAGTCCTTCCACCAGTGTCTCTCTCTATTTCGGCACTGTTGCTTTTGGGTACGCAATTCCTCTGAGTACCACGGGGCCGAGGGGGTAGATCTATTGCGTGACCGTTGTTTAACTGGGACCAGGTCTTTTGCTGCTGAGCTTACCCAGTTGTAAAATTGGGACGTGGCGTTATTAGGGTCAGGAGATAACGTGGGGAGGGTATCATTAAGCAAGGTTTCCAGCCTACATACCTCTAAATCATCCCATGCCAAGTAGGGGAGACGGGGATTAGGGTGGGGTTTGTCGACCAGGGGGTCGTCCACTGGAAGTGAAGCCAGGATGAGGTGGTGATCCGACCAAATTAAGGGAAGTATTTCTGTGAGTTTGAGGCCCGAGGCATTAGAAAAAATGCCGTCTAGTGTGTGACCTCCTTCGTGCGTAGGGGAATGAACCAAAGGGGATAGACCAAAGGTGGACATGTCGGCTAAAAGCGTGGCTGTGTCGGGATTGTCGGGCACGTCAAAATTAAAATTAAAATCACCTAGAATGGTGAAGGAGTTGTCCAGCGCGGATGTTTCCAGAAAGGACCTGTGAGCCCCCACTCCTGGGTCCTGGGGGTCGATAAAGGAGGATCCCTTTGAAGGTGTATGAAGGAGTCAGTTTGATTGCGAATTCTAAGGCTTCGCAAGAAGTCTGGGGAATTAGCGTGTGACTTACGATATAGGTGTCACGGGCAATGATAGCAATACCACCGCCTTTTTTCTTGGTTTGCCTGTCCAGTCTGTAAGTGGTAAACCCCGCAGGAACGGCTATGACAAGATCCGGGTCAGATGCTTGGCCCATCCATGTTTCCGTCATGAACAGGATATCTATTTTATGGTCCTGTATCAGTTCATGGATGTCTTGGCTGTGTTTGCCAAGCGAGCGGACATTTGTGAGCGCAATGGTGTAAGAATCCGTAGGATGGTGCTTGCCACTCTGAAGAGATTTGCGGGTGGACGGTAACATGGCATGACAGCCATGTTTTACACAGTTTTACTTTACTTTGAAATAATTTGAGCTTTTGCGTGCAGCCTGGAATCGCGTGCTCTTCCCTTGTAACACACTTTGGAGAATCATCAAAACTGGAGCACTGTATCCTTACTCCGCCAGCCGCACTGCTTGATTCATGACTTTTCACAAAAATACTGCAAGCGTATCAGTGTTTAACAATTTTTATTCTTATTTATTCCATTCACTCCAAAGTTCTTTTTCTCTTTTCATTTCTCTATTCACATGTGAGATGTTTATGTTTTCCAATGTGCCATACTCCTGTGACCCCAGTCTCTGCATGAGGTATAGGTAAGTCAACCGTACTGCAGGCCTTATAGCCCTAAGACAGGGTGCACTATATCCCATGTGTGGACATATCTGCATGAGCAGATATGATCCTACAATATCAAGTCCATTCTTGGATATTGTAAGTGCACAGGGAAGCCATAGAGACTGCATGAGCTGGATACTTGTCATTACGTGTTTCCTAGTTCCGTGATGGCTTTACTTTGCCTTAAGGTGATCGGTAACAAATATCTCACCTTAATAAATCCTCACTGATACCAGTGGTGGATTTATTAATAAATGCATATAGGAGACCCTTTAGAGGGTCCCCAGAAAACCTAACAAGCACTGGTGTGGTCTCTGACTAGTCTTAGCAAGCCTGTTACCACCAGACATATTTCTGACCTCATGGGGTGAGAGCCTGTGCTCTCCGATACCAGGAATGAAGCCTGCTCTGGGCAGAGGTGCTTCACACCTCCTCCAGGCCAGGATGGCCTTCCAGGGCGGGAAGCCTCAAAGGTGATGCCACCTTTGAAATGTGACCCAGGCTGCTCCAGATAGTGGAGCATGCCAACCTCCCCTTTCCTGCTTCATATTGGCGGGAGGACAGATGGGAAAATTAGTTAAATTTGGAAGTGGGTCCCCATTCAGCCAGCACCACCCCTAAGGTGTGGCTGGTGATGTGGACCCCACTTTCCATTTCCCTCCATCTTGGTTTGTGAGGGAATTAGCCAATTAGGGTCAGGGTATTGCCATTTCCCACAGGAAGTGGTCACTTAGATGGTGTAGGCACCCTAAAGGTAGGTAGCACATTGGCTAATACATGTTACCCCCTTTAACACCCCTAAATTTAGTATTTAGGTGGCATCCCTGGACCCTGAATGTAGATTTAACGGACACAGAGAAGAAAAGGACAAGGAAGAGCTACTGACCCGAGGACTGAAGCCCTGCTGTGGAAAATTGGCTCCAAACCCTGCTTCTGCCGTAAGGACTTGACATTTGTGGCGTGCTGTCTCGTCCTGCAACTGTGGGGCCTCCAAGACCCCAGAGCTTCTCCGTCCTTCTAAAAATCACAAAAGAACTCCCTTGGAGTGGAGGTACCACTCCCCTGCAGCCACAGGCACAGAACCACAGAATTAGGTTGAACCAACTTGTTGCTCCCCGGCGACTCCGACACCACACCTCAACCAAAAATGGTATACCAGCTCTGGAGGATCAGATCTGTCTCCCCTCCAAATGTGGAAACACAAGGATCTATTGGAGCCATGCTGCACCAATACCCAGGGTACTGGACCATCTGCAGCATTCGCCAAGACGAAGAATCCAACCTAGACTCCAACTCCCCAGGAAACAATCACCTGTCGATGGACGTTGAGACCCCTGAAAACAACTTTGTGAGTGTCACAGCTGTCCTGGATTCATCTCTCCAGGCTGCCTGCTCCTGACCACAAGGACATCTTGACGCGCACCGCCCAGCTGACCTATCTGCTCTGCACCCAGCCCGACCGGCCTTGGTAATGTCGATACCGTTGTGCTCGCATGTTCCTGAGGCCCTTGCGACCTGTTTCCTTGAGTAGGACCCCCTCAGACTTACACTTAAGTTCCTTTTTTGCGGAGTGTTTTCAAGTGGTCCCCTTCTTCGTAGCGCACCAGCTACCAACAACCTCATCACCCTGCTCCTGGCCGAATCCAGGATGCTCCTGAGAATCTGCTGGTCTAACATTGGGCCTGGACGTGATACTTACCTCAATGCTGAAGTTGAACCTTGAAATCCAGCTGTATGATTTTATATGCATTTTTCTCTTTTCACCTGTTGACTTTAACCCCTTCACTGCAGGGCATATTCCCCTGCTGTGCTGGAGGGGCAGGGCGGGGGGCGCGCACAGCACCCTGGTGCTCATGACGAGTTCAGCTCGTCATGAGCCACGGTTCTCGTGTGCTCATGACGAGCTGAACTCGTCATGGCCACATCCGTTTTCATAGAACGTTCAGCACAGCAGGGGAATTATCCCCGCGTGCGAGCGTTCTAACGGCCGTGACGAGCTGAGCTCATCATGAGCACACGGGAACCGTGGCTCATGACGAGCTGAGCTCGTCATGAGCATGGGAGGGGTTAAAGGTGCGTAATTGCGAGCAAAAGTGATTTATTTTGCGAACTTGGAAAATTCATTACTTAAAAAGTACTTACTGTAGAATTAAGTTCTTGTTCGGAAAAATTACATAAAAATCATTGGTATTTTTATAAATTGGTCTTGGATTTATTCTTGAGTGTGTGTCTCATTTATTGCCTCTGGCAGTACAACAAATGCTTAGCACTACCCTCTGATAAGCCTAACTGCTAACCCACACTATCAAAAATAGAGCATTAGTGTTATCTACTTTTGCTTCTGTATGCCAATCTGGGTCTTTCTGGACTCTCTACACAGTGTACTTCATGTTAGTGCACTATAAAGAGCCACCGTCCTACAGTATGGGACTGCATAATGGCTTTTTAGTATTCACTAAACTCAATTTGCGATTTCATGAAGATTTACATAATCATATAATGGATTTAGATTTGGATAACAAATTGTACATTGGAAGGATATCAGATGTATCACTGGATTGCGACTGCAATTTGGGTTGAGAACCATTGAAACGTTAGACCCTCTCAAGGTGGTAACATATTCACGAAGGGGAAAGAATCAAATGGGAATGTAAAAAAAATGTGCTTGGGAGTAGGCAGTGCTCTAGTGGACAAGTGCTAGCTCTCAAATCAATCAATCAGTCGATATTTGTAGAGCTCGGTTATCACCTGTGAGTTTCTTCCTCAAGTCCGTAAGCGATGGTGATGTTCGGAGTTGGAGGGAGAAGGCGTCCCAGGACTTGGCGTGAGGTGAGAGAAGAAGCATCCTCCGATGGGGCTCCAATGAATGTGTGTTGTCTATGCCAGGCCGAGGGAAGTGGAGCTGAGGTTTCTGGATGGTAGGTGGAAGTTCAGGCAGTCGTCCATGTATGCTGGTCCATGATCGTGGAGGGCTTTGTAGGCGTGTGTCAGTAGTTTGAATTGGCACCTTTCTGGATGGGGAGCAAGTGGTGTTTCCTCAGGTGCTGGGTGCTGTGGGTCCGTTTGGGCAGGTTGGGGATCAATCTGGCCAATGAGTTTTGTATAGTCTGGAGTCTTCTCATGAGTTGGGCGGTAGTTCCTGCATGCAGTGGATTGTTGTAGTGTTGTAGTCCAGACAGCTGGTGATGAGGGCTTGCATGACTGTTTTTTTGTTGCCTGTGGGGAGCCATTTGAAGATTCTGCAGAGCATGCGGAGAGCGTGAAAACAGGCTACGAGACTGTTGATCTGTTGATTCATGGCAAGTTTGTTGTCCATGATGATGCTGAGGTTTCAGGCATGGTCTTCATGTATGGCGATGGGTCTAAATTCAGCAGGCCACCATGTGTCGTTCCACAGGGAAATAGGTTGGCCAAAGATCAGCACTTCGGTCTTGTCCGTGTTGAGTTTTAGGCTTTTTCAAAAAGCAAATGTTTATTTTTAAATGCACCACAGATTTCTTTAACCCGTTGCATGCGTCGGACAGCCCCTGGTCGTCCGACGTCACGGTGGGCGGTTTGCGTCGGCCGGCCATGGGGCCGTCCAATTTGCGCATGCGTGGAATTCACCCGCACAGCAGGGGAATTCCAGCCGCGCCCAAAGGGTTAAGGAAACTGGAGAGCATTTTTCTAAAGGTTACTGTTTGAAAGGCTATCACTGGCATGGTGGTCTGCTGACCCTAGCAGGCCACAATCCCTGTGGAGGGCTTCAATAAAATTGAGTCACTATTTGCGATCTACCACATTAATATTCATGAGGTAGGTCAGTCTGTGACCCATTTCGATTGGAAATTTTGCAAACTGACTAATTTGTGCATAGTTTAACTTGCAGCTTCATTATCAATTCACCAAAAGTTGGTGTGCAGTTTGTAACTGTTTATTGTGAATCGATTCTTTAAAATATGGTGCCAGGGCCCTTATGCATCAACACATTCCACAAAGACACAGAGAACAGACAAACTCCATTGCTACATCAGGCTCTCGGCTTGTTTTTTCATCCTAAATACACAAGATTTGTTTTTGGACAAATAAATGAACTAATATCTTCTCCGGAGTTGCTGTTATTCAGTCACAGATACGTAAGGAACAATGTACACTTACCAACCATTCTCAGGCCTCCACCATAGGTCCAATAGGCTCACTGCATATGTTTTATAGGGGCCCTCAGCCCTTCTGTACAGGTCCCACCATCCCACTGCTGATATATTATTGGTGCAGCCATCCCAGTACAGATAAGTTGGGACCTGATGCCCTCCCTATCCCTACTGCCCCACTGCAGATAACTTATAGAAACATGCAGCCCTCCTAGATACCATTTTGCAGCAGATATCCTTAAGGGACACTCAGGCCTTCTGTTAGGGTCTTACAGCCCCACTACAGATATATTATCGGAGCATGCAACCCTTCTCCAAAGTCCCCACCATCGCACAACAGATACCTTATAGAAACACTCAGCCTTTTCTACCTTCGCACTACAGTATGTTTATAGGAGCACACAGCCATTCTCCACCGTCCCAGTGCAGATATGATATAGAGTCAGCCATTCTGTGTATGCACAAACTCTCCGCCGTTCTCCAGAGGCCGCAGCCAGACGTGAGACGCATTCTTCCAAAGCTGACGTGGCACGTGGCCACTCAGCCCTCGCGCTCGCGCTCGCGCTCACTTGTCTGCGTTGTGCTCAGTTTCAGGCCGCTCCGGGTGGTGTAAATAATGACATGACCGAGGAAAGGAGTGGTTATTTCTGCGTTTCGTCGTGCTCCTCGGCTCAGAAACTTCCGTTGCCATGCTGACGGATTTGAAGCTCGCTATAATTTCTTGGAAGAAAACGTGCTATTAAACAAAGAGCTCCTTTTATCTCCACTCGCGGTTCTCACTTCCTGAGCGCCGCTGCTCCGCGTCCCTCTGCTTCACAAGCTGCGCTTTGCTCTTTTTTTAAGGTAAAGGTACAGTTAGGTAAGATTATTTCTTCGGTTCATGGGGTGAGGAGCGAAAGGAGGGCCATGGAGCAGACGACAGGCGTGGATGTTAATTAGGTTGCCATTTCAGGCCTGTCCTTTCGCAGGGTGGCCAGAAGTAGACAACCAAAACATTCCTTAAATACAGAAGATAGATGTCAGGCCATTCTGGTCCTCTGCCCCGGCTGTAATTAACAACCATTGCCAAAGCCAAAAGGTCTCGCCTATGCGAGATCTGTTGGCGTTGTCTATGGGTTTTTTTAGCCAATAGGCCTCACCGTTTGGGCCTTTTTCGTTCGACAACAGCATGTGTTGAATGGTGAACTTTTGGCTTTGACAGTTGGCTGAGTTCAGTTATTCATTAAATAACACGATTGAGAGCTCTGAGGTTGAAGCAAATGGCAGAACGAATTTCTTACATGCTATGAGTGGGTCATAAAGTTGTTCTAATCATACGTACATTCACTTCTTGGCTTTATTCTGCAGTGTGAGCAGAGCGATGGTCACATATGTGCCAATCGTAATTACTATTTGATATGAAAGTGTCTGAAAGGGGTACTCAGATGTGAAACTTGTAGCAGTGCCAATGGAAAAGGAGGAAGCAACATCTTTATGAAAAATCTATCCAAAGTTCTGGAAATAGGGTGTTTTTTTTATATTTCATCACCTATAATCCTCTTTGCAAGCAAAATCATTTTTAATGGAAAATCGTTGCTTAACCGAAAGCATCAAACTTTAAAAGGAAATCACAAAATCTCTAACATTATATATTTGCGTATCTACATATTTAACGATTTTTTATGTAGTGCGATTTGTGTGTCATGAGTGATATCAATAAGCAAGTTGAGAATTGTAATTACGTTTGGCAAAATTAATACTATGCTGTCAGGAAACTGGCTTGATCTGAAAATATATATTAGCGAGACATTTTTTCCTTGCACCTCTCTTTATGTATGTGTTTATTTAATAAAGATTTTTATATTGCACGAACATGGAAACGTTTGACCTCCTTATGACATGTTTAACCAATTGGGTTAGTTGTAAATCCTGTATGGATTAATGCCAGTTGGAACTGAGGTCAACTGGACTGGTGGCAGTTGGCTCAGTCACCATATGTTACAAATGATGGCTATAGGTCACTATATCGAGGTCGACAATATCTACATATAAAAAAATATTGCATTCACTATCTCAAATGCATTGAAGGCCCAGTATAAATGTACAATTTGTATCTATACTTACACATACTTAACATGCAATGTATTGATTAGATCAGGGCAGGGGTCTCCAACCTTTTCTGTAATAAGAGCTACTTCTGTTCAAAGAAAATCATCAAGAGCTATTAATATTGTTAATGTTGTAATTATGACTGCACCAGACAAGATTACATTGGTGGCCACCCTATTCATGATAACTGGTAGTGGTTACCTCAGCGCAGTGTTGACAGTGTTGACAGGAATTATCACGTCAATGCATCACACCAGGCAAGGTTCATATGTATTTTGGAAAATCAACCAATCAACCCTTTATCTCCAAAGAAGCTTAAAAGTTGAGAAAAATACACAGATTAACACATTTAAATTTTGAGATATATATATCTATATATATATATATTTATATTCACGCACATGCCAGAGGTGCGCTGGAGGCTCCGGTTCTTCAAGTGGCAGAAATCAGCTGGCGCCTGCTTCTTAAGCATCAGTGTTTCCCGTTTCCCGGACCAGTTTCTGCCCGCTTCGAGTTTGTGTTTGCCTCAGCCTTCTGCCAGCTGGCAGCTTGTTACTAAACGAGGAGTCGACTGCATTTACTACTCGGCTCTGCATTTTGGCTTAACTTTTGGCTGCACTATGCTCGAGGCTTGAACTGAGAGGGATGTGAAGGAGTGCGCAAGACTTTCCATTTACGTGTTTTCCTCATTTCATCACTGCAATTTTTCCTTTAACCCTGGCTGCCGTCCCCTGCAATACTCTCCAGCAGCACTGTCTTCTGGGAGTTGAAGTTTCATTTTGCGCCACCATGGTCGAATCAACATGTGACTTGGGGGCGGGGGCTTACTTACCTTCCAATGAGGGTGGTACAGGACATTTTGAAGTTGCAGGTGGGGTCATCACGTGTCAGCAACAGCAACCGAAGAAGGCTTATTGCCGAAATGCATTTTGCTACGCTGTCTCTCATTAAAAACGGCTCCTGCACAGTTCCCTCGTGTGGCCTCTTCTCCTTTCTAATCTGCGAGGAGTGCTGTTCTTCATATATATATATATATATATGCAACCACAGTTCTATATATATATCATTGTTTTTTAAAGGAAACCTTTGTACCACGAGTATAATACAAAGAAACACTCGCACTCCAGGATCGTGGTCACAAGCACAAAGGTTTCCTTAACCCTTTCGCTGCTGATGACGAGCTCAGCTCGTCATCACCCACGGGTGTCGTGTGCTGATGACGAGCTGAGCTCGTCATAAGTGAAGCAAAAGAGCAATTTGCAGCACAGCGCAAAAATCCCCGCAGCAGCCATGTGGTTAAAAATTATAACGGGCTCCGGCGCCCTATCTTGCACTGGCCCGAGTTGTGGAAGCGATCAGCAATGTCGTGACACCTTCCTTATATATATATATATATATATATATCGAACAACACCCCCCTTCAAAAAGAGCAAATGCAGGCACTCCAGGTGAGTAGCATATTTCTTTATTTTTCAGTCTTGGCACAATGCCTGCCCTAACGCGTTTCGGCTGCAGACAGCCTTTGTCAAAGTATATATATATATATTGGCAATAATGAACTACAATTGGGTCCCACTCGTGATTTCGCGTGCATGCGAGGTTGATCTGCGAGGTATTGCAGATATATATATATATATATATATATATATATCTATATATATAGTCAAAGTTGTGAGCTAACAGCTCACCGTGCCTTTCCCAGCCACTTCATGGCGGCGGTCCGTGATGAGGCAGGCAGCCTCAATCAAATACACCACAGCCAAATCCAAATCCAAAAAGACAGCAATCACGGACACAAAATTGGCTGCAACAAACCTCCGTTTATTTCACTCGGGTCTTTGGCAAGTAGCATTCAACGCGTTTCAGGAACACTCCCTTGTTCACGTGAGAAAGTACAAACTGTCAATTAGCTTCCTGCTCCCCAGGGAATGTTTTAGGGTCTCCACTTGGATGACTCACTGCCTTCCCTCTTTTTTATTTCTCCTGCAACAAGCCACACTACTAAATTAAGGGGAGGAGGGATACTGTACAGCCTTGTCATACTCCATAAAGACAGTCGGTCGGACCACCCCTGTTCAGGCAGGCTGAAAATACGACAGATTGACGTGGCTATGTAGTGGGCTTAACAAACGACTGATTGATTGATTGATTGATCCAAAATATGGTTTATTTTCATTGTTTGTAAACACTGAAGAGACCAGAAGGGACTCCAGCGGATCCAAAACGCCTCAGCCAGACTCATCCTCGACATCCCACGATCCAGCCACATCTCCGGACATCTGAGAGACCTTCACTGGCTCCCCATCAACAAGAGAATCACCTTCCGCCTCCTCACCCACGCACACAAAGCCCTACACGACCAAGGCCCGAGCTACCTCAACAGCCGAGTCAACTTCTACGCTCCCAAACGCCACCTCCGATCAGCCAACCACGCCCTCGCCGCCGTCCCCCGCATCCGAAGAGCGACTACAGGAGGAAGGTCCTTCTCCTACCTGGCCGCCAAGACCTGGAACTGCCTCCCGTCCGACCTGCGCCTGACCCAAGACCACCTCTCCTTCAGGAAGAAGCTGAAGACCTGGCTGTTCGAGCAGTAGCGGCACCCCCCCCCCCCCAGCGCCTTGAGACCCTATGGGTATGTAGCGCGCTTTATAAGTGCCACTGATTGATTGATTGATTGACTGTGAATTTCCTCTCCAGAAGAAGGAAGGGAAGTCCAGGATTTGGGTTCTGTTTTCACAGAACAGTCAGGGCATATTTAAAAATTAATAAGTGCAGTGGAACATAGTTTATCTTAAGAGCCCTCTGCTGATGCTGTCGAAAGCTGGGGTGGCAAATGCTGAGAGTCGATGAAGCTGTTCTCTCAAGGGACCACAACAACACCCTTAAGTAATGTACCTCTATTGGGGCTCTCAGTGTACAAGTGGTCAAAAAAAGTGTAGGGACTCAAAGTGTTTCTTATTATTTCATTCCTCAGCGCTGTCTTAGATGATCGACTGCCTCGTTGTTGGTCATCCTCAGGGTGAAGACCGTAAACGGGGGTGGGAGAAGTTTCTTCCACCTGGCCCCTAAACTTTGGAATACTCTACCATTGAACCTAAGATGCCAAACAAAGAGACAACTGTTCAGAAAGGCTTTGAAAACCTGGTTGTTCGCACCCAACTCCTAATCTCATGCTACCCCCTCTGTCTAGGATATGACAGCTCTAGCGCTAAGATGGCTTGGCATACATGCGCTTTATAGAAACTCTGTTCCATTTAATGTCTTAGGAGGCCATTTAATGTCTTGGGAGGCCATCATAGTTTCTGCACAATTGCGGAATACCAAGGGTGCCTGGCCTTAATTCCACCTCAAACCTTTTTCTTACATCACCCTTCACTTTGTGTCCTTTTATCACACTCTTCTAGGTCTTTATCATCTCTCTTTACCTTCTCTGTCACCGTTTTCTAATCTTTCTCTCCCTCTCTTTCTCCTTTTACTGCCTTTATCACTCTTGCTCTGGGTCATTCTCTGACGGTAAAAAATAAGTGCCAAAAAATGTATGCTGGTGTCCATCACCTGCAATCTCCAGCAGAAATTAAGCAATGGGAGCAATCCAACTGCAGATGAAGACATGTGTCATTACTCTAAATGCTTACAACAAGCCCTAGGTGCTGCTTTAGTTGATGACTATAAGTACCTGTGATATTCGAAGCATATTACAGACATATAATGAACTTTTGTCTTATGATGGTGTATATTAGTGATATGTTTGCTATCAGAATATTGTTATTTGTGGTTGGTGCAGTGGAATAGGCCCCTATAGCTGGGTCATCGCTCTACGGCAAAATTGCTGCACTTTTTGCTTAGTCTTCTCATCATCACTTACACCTCACTTAGGAAGTGTCCATGCAGGGTGCGACTAGGACAGAAAATAGGCCGGGGCACCAAAATAAAATTGTCTGCCACTAGTGAAACAGATAGATAAAAAGAGTGCCTCACATTAACAACTCAGGGCTATTTTGAACCTTTAAAGAGTTGCTGTATAGGTGCTTCGGAAGAGATGTGAGACTACTTGAAGTTGTACTTGCTGCATGTAATTTTGTGGTAATATCAGGGAAATCAGTGGTAAAATCTGGCCCACCAAGCATAAAAAAGGTCCACAAACACACCAAAAACAGCCCATACACTGACCTGTCAGGCCTACACTTCGGGTACTGTCTGATTGCACTGTAGGACAGTACAATTCTCATGCCCGGCCCGTGCAGGGCGTTATACTGGGCGGTGACGTCAGGCAGGGGAGGGGCAGGGGGGTTAAAATGCAGGATATGGACCATTACAGGTAAGTAACGAAAAAAAAAAAAAAACGAATTTCGTTGCTTATGCTGCATCACATTTGGCGATGCAGCGCGGGCAACGAAATTCGTTTGTTGTTTTTTCCCGTTAATTACCTGTAATGGTCCATATCCCGCATTTTAAAAACCCCCACCCTGCCCTTCCCCCGCCTGACATCACCGCCCCGGTATAACGCCCTGCACAGGCCGGGCCTGACAATTCTGTGTCAATGGTCTACGCACGGAAATGACAGGGTGTCCTGTACTTTTCACTTGCTCTTCCTGCTGATGCTGCTTTTGTCACTTCGTTTATTGCTTCCGCAGATAGGGAACAAAGAATGTAGACAGTTGATCTCGGAGGCAGTAAGGGTTCTGCAGACCTAAGAATGAGGCCACACCCTTTTTTGATACTGGAACTTGAGATGCAGTATATATTTTGGTTAATTGGAAACTGGAAAGGGGGGGTCTAACTCCAATTGTGGACTGTGATTCATTTAGAAATTCTGGGCGCAGGTTATTAGGGACATCGCGAGATTTGTTGTCTTTCCTCTTAGGGTGGCGCGTCAGAACCAGTTTCAGTTGGAGCTAGATACTGATTCCAGTTCTAACCGTGACAGTTGCACTATAGCCTCTTTTGAAGATGTGTTTGTGGATGGCCTGGGTACAAAAGGATTTAAGGAGGGTTGCATACACTACTGTAATTTCCAGGAGGCTCTAGTCACAACATAGGAACTTAAATTGGAGTGGTGGACGTGTAGTGGGGGCCATGATCTCAGCCATCTATTGGCATAACCAAGCGTGACACAGATTTACATGTGTAGGAGTAAGGTAAATCTGGTGCAGATGGCACTGGATTAACACAGTGGGGACAGGGTTGGTGGGCATCTTAGTCTTAAAGATATAGAAAAAAACAGTATTCTATCTATCATACAGCCACCCACCGGGCAGTCACACTTATGTCACACAGAGTGTTTATCTATTGTCTGTCACTTTTGGTATTTCTCAACCAGACACAGACCAGGGGACATATGTATAAGTCCTTATCGCTACAGGAACATAACTTTTTGCGATGCTCCTGTGGCGATAGAGGCTTCACCTTATTTATAAGGCAGCGTTAAGCCACTTAATGTGGCTTATTGTTGCCTTGTAAATAAGGCCCCCTTTCACACTATGCTTAGCGTGAAAGGGGAGGGCAATGGGTGTTGCTGTGGGCGTACCACCGACCATCAAAGAACCAGATGGTCTCCCTCCAGGTGGAGGAAGGTTGACTGCCTGGAGAACAGGAGACTCAGGCGGAAGAGGACCCAATGATAAAACGAATCACCTAACCTTCTCAAGCGGAGAACCACAATATACCGCTGCCCACGGGTTAGAGTGTATGAGGGCCTTTGTACAGCAATTATAAACCCTGGCTTTTTCAAGATACGTGGTTCATTCTCGTTTGATTAAACCCAAAGAACTAAACAACTGCAAAGGTAATCAGCATTAAAAACCTTGTTTAGAAACAAGAAAGAGCAGTGAACTTATCCAGGATTGTTACATTTGCAAAGGACTAGACAACTGCAAAGGTAAACAGCGTTACCCCCAGGTCCCTTATGTCCTCATCCCATTCATTTACATAGTGGAGATGACCATCTCCACAACAGAAAAAAAGACAGAAGAATGCTGGTATACTAACCCCGCCCCTTCCAATGGGAGTATATAAACTGCACCAACCCAGCATTCTCTCTGTTCTTTTTTTCTGTCTTCCGACAGAAAGGGATGTGAAGTTTTCTCTTACCTGCTGAATGCTTCTGCGATGTCTTGTTGGGCTGCTGGGCTGTCCTCTATGTCACTGAAGTCTTCTTCGCTGTCTCGTCGAGCTGCAAGGCTTCTTGATGTCCTGTCCTGCGGTGTCCTGGCGTGCTGGGAGCTGCGTTGTTGGGCAGCCGGTCCTTCGTGGCTGGGGCGTCGCTCCTCCTGGTCTGTTTTGGGTTGAAGGTTGCGTCTTCCTGTTGCTGGGCCGGTCATGGAGACGCGCTGCTGATGCTGTTTGGGGTACCTCAGGCCGCTCTTGGTGAGACCCCTGGCGTTCCTGGATGCCGGTTGAAGCTGTACGATTCGGCTTTCCTCCCTGGATGCTGCTTGGAACCTGGGGGTGCAGGTTGCTCCTGGATTTACTCTTGTTGACTTGGCGCTTGTTGTTGGATGGCATCTGGGCAGGTGGTCGGGGGGTCAGTCTTTGTGTGGTGGCGTTTGACTGCCCCCGTGGTAAGTACCGCATAGCGGTTTCTTTTTCCATGCTGTGTCTATTGGCAGTTTGCCGCTAGCTCCTGGTAGCTACATGTGTTTGTCTGCTTGCCTACGGTGGCCCAAATGGAGCCTCTGATGTATTCCCATATTTTGGGGTTACTGGTCTTTAATTTCTCCCTCAGCACATAGGAGTCTCTGTGAGTACCATTCTCTGTTGTGCTTGGATTCATGATGTTTGTCGCTTGATGTCCGAATCTTGCCTGATGTTTTTTACAGGTTACAGAGGTTCTTCTACTTTTAGTATCCTTCTCTTACTGCATTGCGGAGTCACTGTGGCCTGGTGGTTGTGGTCATGTACTCTTTTGCATTGGTTCTGTGTTTCACTCTCTTGTGTTTCACTGCCTGTGTTGGCTGTCTGTGGGGGTGGGGTTGTGGATGCGGATTGCCTATTTCCCCTCGTGCCAACTGCTGCTATCATATATGTTTCTATATGTGTCTGTCCATCTGTGCTGCTTGTGGTCTGATGTTGCACTTTGGAAGGACTTGGGACTGGGGGGGCCATTGTTTGGGCTTTGGGGTCGCTGCAGCTTCCTGGGCTTCTGGTGTTCCTGGGTTGGGTGCCTTCTTCTCTAGTACCCTGCTGCACGTTTCTTCAGCCTTTGTCCCCTTTGCTTCTGTGTCTCTTTGTGACAAGCCCCGCAGTGCGGGTCTGTTGGTGAAGGCAGTGTCCTTTTCTGCCTTGTGGTCTCGTTTTTCCAGTATGTATCCTGCGCTGCATTTTGGTGTCATGCGATGGAGCCTGTCCTGGGCTTTGGATGCAGCTACCCTGTTGTTTTGGTGCTGGTTTGCTACCGGCTGGCGGTCCCTGTCAGGGTGTTCCGCTGGGCGTGTCTTGGCTTGGCCGGCCTGGTTCCTTGGGGTTCCCGACTGTTCCTTCTTTGCCTCGCTGTTGCTGCGCTCTGCTGTTGGCTTGTACTTTGCACAGGCCCTGGCGACTGGTCCTGTGACCTGTGCGTTTCCACTCCGCAGCTTCTGTGGCTGCATGCTTCCCCTGCTGCACCCTGTGTGTACTCCTGGTTTGGGTCCTGTGCAGCCTGTAGAGGCCCGGGGTTTGGCCGGGGGGCCTCGTGGGTGCGCGGAGCCTTTCTTTTCCTTCCTAGTGTTGGTTCTGGCTTTGTGTGGCGAGGGGCTGCTGGTATTGGTCCCAGGGCCTCCTGCATGTGTGGCTTGTCCTCTGCCTTTGGGCTGCTTCTTGTGGCCTTGCTGGGTGGTGCTGTGTTCAGCTGCTTGCCGCTTCCATGCTGGGTTCTGCTGTCTTGTTGCTCAGGGCTCTGGCACACTCATTGCACTGTACCTGGCTTCTGTGGTTTCCTTGGCTTGGTCCTTGTGTTCCCTGGCTAGTGCGCTCCGCTGGGTTCTCAGGGGTTGCCCTTGTGCGTCTTCTGGCCTTGGCTTTGCGGGCTATGTTCTGTCTCCTGTGCATGCCTATTGCCTTTGGCTTCCTTCGGTGGGTCATAATCACGCCCTTCGCCTCTTGTCCGGCTTTCCCTGTCTCCTAGTTCTGTCGGTGGTGCTGCTCGTTCTGTGGCTGCTCCTGATGCGGCTCCCTGTCTGCTGGATACTCTGTTGCCTGTATCCCCCTGTTTCGCGGCTGGTACTGGTGTTCGGCCCCTGCTCCCTTCGGGTTGCATTCCCGCTCTGTTCACTTCCTGCGGTGGTTGTGTCTTTGGGGCTTGGTGGGCCATGCTTGGTGCCTGCCTGGTTTCCCAGGTGCTGTTTGCCTCGGCTGGGCTTCTGCATGTTCATGTCCTTGCCTGGTCCTGTTTCTTTTAGCCGGGGTTGTGCCTCGTTTTTTTTCCCCGTGATCCTGTTGTTCCAGGGGCTGTTTTCCGGGCACTCCTGGTCTGCGGGCTTGCGGCTGCCTCTGCTTGGTATCCGGCAGTGCCTCCTTGTGGTCTCCGGTTGCCTTCGGCCTTTCCTCCCTGTTGGCACTTGGGTGCCTGGCTGCATCCTGGTGGGGTGTCTTCCTGGATGTGCTGGTGCTGTCTGCTCGGGGTTGCCCGGTTGCTCGCTTGCACTGGTCCCTCTGCTGTTGGGTTCTGGTCCTTGCTTGTGTGGTGTGTTCCTGCCGTTGTGGCCTCTTGGCTCCAGCTGAGCCTCTTTTGGTCTGTCTCGTACTCCTGTCTTCCCTGCTTGCCTCTGGGAGTCTTGGTCAGGTGGCGTGCCTGGCTGTTGGTCCCCTGGTCCCCTGGGGGTCTGCGGATTGTTTTGAGGGGGTCTGGTGGCTTATTGCGTTGCTTCCTAGCCTGCGCCTTCTCTTCTCTGTTCTCTGTGGTTCGGCTGGGTTGGTCCTGGTTCGTGCCTGGTTATGGGGTCCGCCCGGTGTTGCGGGTGCTGTGGGCTTCCTATGGGTAGCTGTCCTTTCCGGCTTCGCCTGTGGTGCTATCCCAGGGCTGCTTGCTCTCTGCCTTCTGGTTTTGTCCTTGCTGCTGCTGGCCGCCTAAATTTTATTGATGTATCTCATAGTTCAAACTAAAAACAGTGCAAAAAAAGATAGTGTCAACCAATAACTATCTAGAGAATTATAATACTCTAGATAGTTATTTGTTGACACTATCTTTTTTTGCACTGTTTTTAGTTTGAACTATGCAATACATCAATAAAGTTTAGGTCTCTCATATCTCAATTTTAGCTTCACTTTCACCCAAGCATACACGCTGTTCCCATATATGAAAATCACTATTGAACTTAATCAAAACATCCTCGGGCTCCCTATCCTTCTGATAAGGTTGCAGCCCTTAGAACTACCAGTGTGGTCAAAAAAGACCAGATGATGAAGCATGTCACCAGAATTAGTGAGTGATGGGAATCCATAATTTTCTTGAAGATTTTCTCTTAGATTCTGCGACGTCGGTATTAGTGTGGTAGCTCTCAGACTTATACAGGTCACATAATATTTACTTTAGACCTATGGATACTCTATGTGTGTTACATTGGTAGTTTGGGGCGAAGTTTCCATGCTGGTCTTTAAAATTTCCTCTGACCCCCTCTTTAAAATGTTTTGTATCATGTTTTTGCTATCCATAAGCATTTCACTCTGGACAATAATGAGTGACTTCTAGTATGACTAGTTTTAAGCATTGCTTTATTTAGAATTTTATTATCAACCAGTTGATGAAATGTAAATTTCAGTATGCAATACGGATTTGCGAATACGTTCGTAATTCCTTTTATAGTTATGTAATCATTAAAAACTGTAATGTAATTTTGTAATGATTTTTATTACTCAACAAATAAAAAACCTCCTAGAGGCTCACATACCACAGAGGGACAAAAATATATTTCTGTGCACCTCAGTGGTTCCTGTATGTGACCAATAACTCATTCTTCTGAAGGGCAAATACAATGCAAAGCTGTTTAGAGAACCTGTATTAATGTCCTGGAAAATATTCTGCCACTCAGACTCACATGTATCTAACTATGTTGTAAGCAAATTTAATTCAGAAAATGTAGTTCAAAATGTGCAATGTGACTCATAAGATAAAAATATACTTGGATGGAGTCTAGAAAGACCTTCACTGCTATCACTATAACTAAGTGGTGTCTGGTTCTCTTGCATGTTGTATCACTCATATGTGCACACAGCTGAGAAGTGGGTGCATGCAAACATTTGATTACCACTCATGGGGAAAAAAATCTTAGAGGGAGCTTTCACTGTAGTGATATGTGTATAAGGTCAACTTAGCCAGGGTGCAATGAACAATGGAGGGTACCTTGAGAGTTGGACAGAGTTGTGTGTATAGTGGCCATATCACATAAAGCGCCAGGATGCCCGTAGGGTTGCAGAGTGCTCTATAAATACAATAAATAAATAAAATAAAGTGAGCACTAGCGGCAGCCTCAGTTTTGGACTGACTTCTGTCTTATGTAGCGTAAGCGCTGAAGCAGCACTATTTTACCACCTTAAAAAGTGTTAAATGAGTATGGGTATTCAAAATTAGCATATTATTGTTTTGTGTAATTGTGAGAAATGCCACCCAAATTACAAGAAATTATGTTAAATCATGAAAATGAAAATCTGGCATTTAGCTCTATATTTTATCAGAAAAATCCTCCTCATTGCCATTTTGGAATCCATGTATTTCACACTAAATAAATAGGGCAAAAAACACAAATGCAGTGAGCAACAGACAATTCCATTCTGGTTGCTTGCATGCGTGCATTGTTCCAATGCGTCTGCGCTATAATTTTGAGGTAAACATGGCATAATTACATAATGTCAAATAAATTTGTAATTTCTGGAATTCTGCATAACAAGCGTAACATGAAATACTCAAAATTATGTGAATAACGTGATTGTAATTTGAAGTTTAAAGTATGACTAAACTTAATAGCTCCAGTAAAAAATGTTTTGTGATCAGGCCCAGGGTCTCTGATTAATTTCATGGTCTTATTTGTTCCTAACTATTTTTTCTTTCCTATTGAAAATCAGTTTCAACCTATATTTTTGCTTGGCTTTTTTCTTTATTTCTTTTCATTGTTTTCGCTTTACCGTTGTGTTTGTTTAGTTAAAGCAGGAAGCTGAGATACAATATAGTAAGGCTTTGCTAGTAGATTAGTGGCAGTAATAGAGCCTTTTGCAAAAATACTCCATTCCCCCATTGCTAGACCCCCGCTGCTCCCATTCAGCTGACATTTCATGTTAAATGAAATGATCTGCTCAAGTCCATGGCGGGGTGCCTCAATAAATGGAATAAAATGTTCTCAGTCACTTCAAGGTACATTACCGAGCACACCTGGCATGCAAGAGAATATGTTCCATTCTCCCCGCTTTTCATTAGCCCTTTCAGAAAATCAACCAAATATCTGAGTCAATTTGCTTCCTTTTTGTATGACCTTTTGATGGAAATTGATCCCTCTTCTGTAGAGATCTAAATCCTATATGCCCCTGAGAGAGCACTACTGGACATTAGAAACCAGTTTCTGTGATTGTCGCGCTGAAACCAAGAGTTCAGAAATCACATTTGTCCATGTGACCTTACTGTTTACAAGTACATTAGGACTATGAAGGGTACTAACTAAAAGACTTTTGACTGATAAACTCAACACTCGGCAATCAATCTCAACACTATTACCAAAGGCTCTGAATCACAATTGGAGCGATTTTCTCCTCATTACCAATAACATGTGCCCTCAGGTCTTACAATAGCATATGTTTGCGCAAATCTTAGAGGCCAACTTCATGGACAACAGGGATGTCTGAAAAGGTACATGCGCATTACTTCCAAGAAAGATGGTCAACATTCTTGGTTACATTCTGCTTGACAAACAGTAAATGATAATCCCGACACAGTATTGAATTGTTATAGGAAAATAGACTGCAAGAACAGCACTAAAATGGGAGATGGAGGTACTAATACCTTTCTCAACACAACATCTAATAAAATAATTAAGCTACCCATTGATAAATCTCATGTCTACACAAGACCTGAGCGAAACATGTGTCAGCTAATCTTTAAAAGTGTTATATGTTGATATAATAAGTACCACTAAAAAAAGTAGCACGTTATAGAAATGAGTCTGTAACTAACATTAAAAAAATGTGCTGTGTATTGATAGAAATTGTCTTCACCTTACATGTCAGGAATCCACCAAATGCTACATAATATCACATAGGTACCTGAAGGTTCTGCCCACTTGTGACTTTATTCTAAATCAGCCCGAGAGATCACAACTTCAGAGGTGCAAATATGGCTTCTAAATTTTGGTGTGTTGTCTCAACTTCAAAGATCTGTACAAATACAATCAAATGACATTAGAGTATTTTAGAAGCACACCAAGGGTAATCCTAGCCTGTGTTACGCCCGCTCCTGTAAAATCATCTTGGCATGTCAGTAGAGCCAGTATTCAGGTCTTTTCTAGCATTGCCAATTCTCCTGAAATCAATTTTAAACTCAAATAATGTTGAAACCTGAAGTCAAACTGAACACTCAATTACTTATCAGAGCTAGTACTCATCAGAAACCTTTCACCTGTGTAAAACAGCCATCGAACTGCAGGACTCACTGGAAATAATAGGAGACGTTTACTCTGTCATGATGGCTATTTATATTTAACCATCTACGCAGGTGAAGGGAAACTGGGCAGTGAGGGCTCTGGAAATTTCGTCCTCTTTCTTTCTTGTTTTATTTCTATTTTCTCTGTCAAGCCTCCTTTATTTATTTTCTTAGCCTCCTTTTATTTTCTCCCTTTTCTTTATATTTGAGATTCTCTTTATGTTGCTTTCCCTACAGCCTGTCTCCTCCTGCATGGTTAGCTATTCCGCTTGAGTCTTGCTTTCTCTTTTTCATTTAAAACCTTCTTTGAATTGTCTAATAGAGGTGATCATGCGATACAAGGGAGGTGGGGGAGGGTGGTGAAGGGAACAGGAGGAATGAAGCACAGGCATGGGAACTAGTTGTCCCCAACTTGGTGACTTCACTGCCATTAGAAAAGATTGTGATATGTCTCTATGTCATGTTCCTTTGGACTCAAATGAGGATTCCTGATCTTAATGAATACACATTATGTTGTAGGTACCACAATTACCCTGGTTATGTCACCCTTGTTCTGTTCACTGCTATATTATTGAAGTCACATCCGGTGTATCCACTTAGCCCCAAAGGATTTTACCCTTTTCAGTGAAAAGGAGAATAGGTAGGTGTCTCTCATTCCTCCTCTAGTGAGCTATGTTCCATTAGATGGGAGTGTTAGTAGTCAGACAAACCTGTCAAGGAACCTTTTGTTTGAAAGTGAGGATAAATGGATCCCCACCATTGTATCCCAAAGTAGAGTGCACACACAATGGTTGGTATTTTACTATAGGTATGTTTATTTATTATACATTTTTTCGACAAATCATGTGAATCAGAATAATTATTGTTATAATAAACAATTCAGTAAATATTATGCAAATTAAGGCAGATCTTAAATAAGCCCCAATTATATTTCATCACACACCCCTAACTTGTTGTTCTATGCTCTACCTGTAGTGTCTAGGTGTTGTCAGCCGTATAACTTATGGCTGTGTTGATTTATTCAGCCCATATTATGCTAAGCCATGTATAGTTTTGCCACATACCTTATGCTGAAACTGAGTCAGCAGTCAGAATTTGCCCCTTCAGCTCCTCCCCTCAGCAATCGGCCATATGTCTCCTCCTGGCCATGCATCCAGTGCCTTATATACATTTGTCACCAATGATATCTTTTGAGGCAAGAAGGGTTCACTTATGCTTGGCGCTTTCTCTGCTACAAAAATGTACACACATATGTCGTAGCATAGGAAGCTATGGATACTCAAGGGTGTAGCTCCAGGGGGGCTGTTTGGGGTGTTATAACCCCCTCAACATGTATTCTGTTGTAGATTGTAGGGTGTAAGTGCTTTAAGTCAGGTAATGTGAAGTGTCCGTCCGATTTCACCTGGGACTTTTACATACCTACACTGACAAAAACACGCATAGTCTCTCTCATGAATATATTGAAGGCTTTAACTAATGTTGATTAGTTTGAGAAATGACGCACCGCTGCGTGAAAGCAGCGATGTGTCACTTCTCAGTGCGCACTCCTTGCGACATTCCTGATGCGTCATATTTAATGTATGATGCATCATGTCGGAAGGAGTTACAGATACGTCAGTATTTCTGACATATCTGTAAGCGCAAAAGTGACGCATTGCTGGAGGGTATCACAAAAGTGACTCAACTCCAGCAATGCGTCCTTTCACATGAGGCAAGCCCCATGTGAAAGGGCCTGCGTCAGTCTTACGCCTGCTGTGAGGCAGGCACAAGATTTTGATGCAACGGCGTCCTAAATGTGACGCAGTGAAATCTCATAGATTTGACTGCGTCACTTCTACGACCCTTCCTTGCCTCAATACGCCCCCCTTGTATACATTATACCTGGCGCAGGTATAATGTGGCGCAGGGGTTTACAAAGTGACGCACCTACCTAGATGCGTCACTTTGTAAATATGGCGCAACAAGGCGCATTTTTTACGCCACTGGTGTGTCACAAAAAGACGCCCCTGTGGATGCTAATGCTACTTTTCCCTTTGTGCTTCCAAGATGGATCTCTTCAAAGTCATCTTCCCCAGCGGCTGCAGTTATACCATGTGCAGTAGAAAAATGGGAAGTTTCATTTCTTCGTAGACACCTGTGCAAAGGTTATGAATGTTGCCCATTTACCCTCATCTTTAGCTTGACAAAGATTTTTCTGCATTGCAAAGTCGTTTTCATCACATAGCAGATCATTAACAATGTGGTCAAAGTCAGCCACAGTGGGAAATGTTTGTAGTATACTATGCAGTGAATGTACATTTTACAAAGTCTTTCCTTGAAAATTAATAAAACCTTCTATATTTTACACTGTATGTTTACCTTTTGCTGAAGTAGTCCATGCACAAATGGCGAAGCAAAAATATTAGCAAGCTTTGCAAAGTTTTCTATAAATCAAGAATGCTGCTAAAAAACTAATTTCACGACTTTGCACAACACTAATACGGAATGGAATGTACATGTTAATTTAGGGATACCCAGTCCGAAGCTGCTGAAAACCACTCTAGTAAGCCTATTATACCTTGAGCAAAGCTATGTAAAGTTGTTATTAAGCAAATGCAGTCTTGCTGGGTTCCCAATTATTGGCCTACCCCTGTTTACAAAGTTTCCTGCTTTCCCTGCTTTCCCCACACATCAACGAGCTATAAACATATCTTTTGATTTAAACTCTACAACTGTTAAGAGATTTGCATCAATCTGATCATACCATTCATATTCCGTATTTAATCACAATAATATGTTTAGAGAGAACCATGGGCCTCATTTATGAGGCTGTGTGTCACTTTTACGCCGCCGGTGCGTCACTTTTTGTGGCGCACCAGCAGCGTAAAAAATGTGCCTTGTTGCACCATATTTACAAAGTGACGCATCTAGGTAGATGCTTCACTTTGTAAACCCCTGCGCTACATTATACCTGCGCCAGGTATAATGTATGCAGGGGGCGTTCTGACTCAAGAAAGGGTCATAGAAGTGACTCAGTGAAATCTATAAGATTTCACTGCGCCACTTCTAGGACGCAAATGCGTCAATTTCTTTACGCCTGCCTCACAGTAGGCGTAAGATTGACGCTGGTCCTTTCATGTGAAAGGACACATTGCTGGAGTTGCGTCACTTTTGTGACACACTCCAGCAATGCGTCACTTTTGCGCCATACAGATACGTATACAGAAATACTGAAGTATCTGCAACTCCTTGTGCAATGATGCGTCATACTGTAAATATGACGCATCATTGGTGTCACAAGGAGGGCGCAATGAAAAGTGACGCATCGTTGTTTTCACGCAGCGATGCATCACTTTTCTTAAATGAAGCCCCATATGTCCGCTACACATGTGGGTTTTTTCCCTTCATTTTTATATCTGTATGCGTGATTTTTGTAGTCTGATCCTGTAACTTAAAAAATAAATAAGGGTTAAAATGAAAAAATGCTGCTCGACTCCTTATTGCTCAGTGTGCGTGCCTTTCTTTACAAATCTCCGAAGCACAACTGAATAGAAAAAAATATAATTGGATTTTCCCCAGCTTTGTGAGCATTTATTGGTTTCATGAACAGAAATGAATCGAATGGTTAGAAAAAAAATGTATAAGGGAGCCAATTTGTAGAAGAAATGGGAGTCACTGTTGCCTCAGTGTTCTAGGTGGTCAGGATCAACCAATAGTAGAAAACCGATCCCTATATGAATAAATCAAAGTCATTGCAGCCGAGAAGTTGGCGGTAATGCGCAGGAGCCATAAATGGTTGCAAATTCGAGGCTCATCAGTGCGGTGCCGTTTGCAGTGACATTTGCAACTGAATATTATTGGAGAAAAATTTTATGAAGGAAGGTCATGCCAGGAATGGAGCATCATATGTGGCCTCCAGTACATTACCAGCATCAGTATGATTCACCCTGTAAGATGTCACAAAACGTATCTTGAACCTTGACCCTGGGAAAGCTGCCTAGGCGTCACATGACAGGCAGCTGTGATTGTGGAACACCACTGCTTTTCTGTGTTTCTCATGGTATAAAATTGGGGAATAAAGAACGACCACGCATTAGATCGTCGCTAACTAGATTTTTTGATAAGCTGATCCTGTGGTCCACTTCGAAACGCAATATAATATAATATAATATAATATAATATAATATAATATAATTAATATAATATAATATAACAATATCATATAATATAATATAACATAACATACTATAATATAGACAGGCAAGGCCCGTGCAGGGGGTTATACCGGGGCGGTGACGTCAGGAAGGGGAGGGTCAGGGTGGGGGGTTGTAAAGTGCGGGATATGGACCATTACAGGTAAGTACCGAAAGAAAAAAACAAATCAATCAATCAATCAATCACACTTATAGAGCGCGCTACATACCCGTAGGGTCTCAAGGCGCTGGGGGTGGGGGTGCCGCTACTGCTCGAACAGCCAGGTCTTCAGCTTCTTCCTGAAGGAGAGGTGGTCTTGGGTCAGGCGTAGGTCGGCCGGGAGGGAGTTCCAGGTCTTGGCGGCCAGGTAGGAGAAGGACCTTCCTCCTGTAGTCGCTCTTCGGATGCGGGGGACGGCGGCGAGGGCGTGGTTGGCTGATCGGAGGTGGCGTTTGGGAGCGTAGAAGTTGACTCGGTTGTTGAGGTAGATCGGGCCTTGGTCGTGTAGGGCTTTGTGTGCGTGGGTGAGGAGGCGGAAGGTGATTCTCTTGTTGATGGGGAGCCAGTGAAGGTCTCTCAGATGTCCGGAGATGTGGCTGGATCGTGGGATGTCGAGGATGAGTCTGGCTGAGGCGTTTTGGATCCGCTGGAGTCTCTTCTGGAGCTTGGCGGTGGTCCCGGCGTAGAGGGCGTTGCCGTAGTCCAGTCGGCTGGTGACGAGGGCCTGGGTGACGGTCTTCCTGGTCTCTGTGGGGATCCACCAGAAGATCTTCCGTAGCATGCGTAGGATGTTGAAGCACGCCGAGGAGACGCTGTTGACTTGCCTGGTCATGGAGAGGGAGGAGTCCAGGATGAAGCCCAGGTTTCGTGCATGGTCCGTTGGTTTGGGTGCGGTGCCCAGGGCGGGGGGCCACCAGGAGTCGTCCCAGGCGGAGGGTGAGGAGCCCAGGATGAGGACCTCCGTCTTGTCCGAGTTCAGTTTCAGGCGGCTGGTCGTCATCCACTCGGCTACCTCTTTCACCCCTTCGTGCAGGTTGGCTCTGGCGGCGGCGGGGTTGTTGGTCAGGGAGAGGATCAGCTGGGTGTCGTCGGCGTAGGAGATGATGCTGAGGTGGTGTTTGCGTACGATGGCCGCGAGGGGGCTCATGTAGACGTTGAAGAGGGTGGGGCTCAGAGATGATCCTTGAGGGACGCCGCAGATGACTTCGGAGGCCTCTGACTTGTACGGTGGTAGGCGGACTCGCTGTGTTCTTCCGTCGAGGAAGGAGATGATCCATTCCAGCGCCTTGTCCTGGATTCCGATGTTGCTGAGGCGCCGTATTAGGGTGCGGTGGCAGACCGTGTCGAATGCCGCGGAGAGGTCTAGGAGGATGAGGGCCGCTGTTTCTCCATTGTCCATCAGGGCTCGGATGTCATCGGTGGCGGCGATGAGGGCGGTCTCGGTGCTGTGTTTGGCTCGGAAGCCGGACTGTGAGGGGTCGAGGGATCCGTTCGTCTCGAGGAAGGCGGCCATCTGCTTGTTGACGGTCTTCTCGATGACTTTGGCTGGAAACGGGAGAAGCGAGATGGGGCGGTAATTCTTGAGGTCGGTGGGGTCCGCTGTTGGTTTCTTGAGTAGAGCGCTAAGTTCGGCGTGTTTCCAGCTTTCAGGGAAGATGGCGGAGTTGAAGGATGTGTTAATGATGTCTCGCAGGTGGGGTGCGATGACCGCGTCGGCCTTGTTGAAGACGTGGTGAGGGCAGGGGTCGGTTGGTGATCCGGAGTGGATGGAGTTCATCGTGCGGATGGTGTCTTCGGTGCTGATCGGGGTCCAGGCGTGGAGGGTGGTGGTGGGGGGGGGTGGCTGGTCGGTCGTGGTGTGCGTTGGTTGGTTGTTGAAGCTGCTGTGTATGTCCGTGATCTTGTTGTGGAAGTATGAGGCGAGGGAGTTGCAGAGGTCTTGCGATGGGGAGATGTCGTTGTTTCCTGCGCTGGGGTTGGAAAGCTCTTTCACGATGTTGAAGAGTTCCTTGCTGTTGTGTGCGTTGTTGTCCAGCCGGTCCTTGAATGCTGTTCTCTTGGCGGCGCGGATCAGCTGGTGGTGTTTCCGGGTGGCAAGTTTGTAGGAGGTCCTGTTGTCCGGTGTTGGTTCCCTTTTCCAGACTTTCTCGAGGGCTCTGCAGTTCTTCTTGGAGCTCTTGAGTTCGTTGGTGAACCAAGGGGCCTTCTTGCTGCTGGGTCTGCTGGGCGGGGACCTCAGCGGGGCGAGCTCGTCCGCGAACGAATTTCGTTGCCCGTCGCTCGAACGAATTTCGTTGCCCACGCTGCATCACCAAATTGGATACTATGAGTAATCGATTTATATGGGCCCATGGCAAAACAAGAAGGGCTCTTCGTTATATGACTTTACCTTTGGATAGAGGTGGGTGGGCAGTTCCAGATTTCAAGCTCTATCACTGGGCGGCGGCACTACAGTATATGTATTGGTTGATTGGCGGAGGGTTTAAAGAATCTACCGATATCGAAAAGATACCTGATGTACATAGGTTATTGGTGGGGGAAGATGCAGTAAATTGTTTTTTGAAATTTAGCGAGCCCAGCTATTTTAAGAGAACAACATTTAAAACTATGCAAGCAGCGTTTAAAAGCTGGGCTGCCCTAAAGAAGAAGTTGGGCTTAGGAAGAATTAATTTTTATACTCAATTATTTGGCAACCCTACGCTCCCACAAATTATTTTGGATCAAATTATGGAGGTGTAGGCAGAGAAAGGTCTAACGAAAGTGGGGGATTTAATGGGTGCAGTTGGTTTTTTATCAATTCAAGGATATTCAGGATACGTTTAGAATTGATACAAGGAATTTCTTTAAATATCTCCAACTTCCTGAGTAAAAAGGCGGGTGGGTTTAATGGTTTTGGCAAGGTTGAAATTATTGAGGCAATAAGAAGTAGCGAGGGTTGCACCATTAAAATAATTTATAATGAATTAACTGTAACAAAATCGGATGATCTTGTTAAACATTGCAAGAAATGGGAAGACAGGTTAAGCATTGACTCAGATAACTTTACTCAGTCTTTAGAGTTAGCTCGGACAGTCTTAAATTCTGCTGGGCTTCAGGCCCAGCACTATAAAACAGTATTTTCTTTATACTACACACCAGCTAAGATCTTACAATGGGGGGGACAAGAGGGTATTACATGCCCACGGTGTAATTCGCTTAATGCGGATTTAGTCCATATGTTTTCCACCTGCCCATGTCTTGATAGGATTAAATCAGCTATCACTGTATTTTTTTAATCCACGCTGAGCCTCAAAGTTAGGTTAACCCCAGGATTAATGCTTCTTGGGGTGGATAATAGTCAGGGGCAATCATCGTCAGATTATTTTCGCTTTCTTGCTATGGCTGTCTTAATCAATCAATCAATCAATTAATCAATCACTCAATCAGAGTGCTTGTAAAGCGCGCTACTTACCCGGGAGGGTCCCAAGGCGCTGTGGGGAGGGGGGTGCTGCTACTGCTCGAAGAGCCAGGTCTTGAGGAGTCTTCTGAAGGTGAGTAGATCTTGGGTCTGCCGTATGTGGGTAGGGAGGCTGTTCCAGGTCTTGGCGGCGAGGTAGGAGAAGGATCTGCCGCCGGACGTCGTTCGTTGGATGCAGGGGACAGCAGCGAGGAAGAGGCTTGTGGAGCGAAGCTGGCGGGTGGGGGTGTGGAAGCTGAGTCTGCTGTTCGGGTAGGCTGGTCCGGCGTTGTGGAGTGCTTTGTGTGCATGGGTGAGGATCTTGAAGGTGATCCTTTTGTCGATGGGGAGCCAGTGTAGGTCTCTCAGGTGGGGGGTGATGTGGCTGCGGCGTGGGACGTTGACGATCAGTCGGGCGGAGGCGTTTTGGATACGTTGTAGTCGTCATAGGTGTTTGGCTAGGAATCCTGCGTAGAGTGCGTTGCCATAGTATAGTCTGCTACTGACGAGGGCCTATGTCACAGTTCTTCTTGTTTCGGTCGGGATCCACTTGTAGATTCTGCGGAGCATGCGGAGGGTGTTGTAGCAGGAGGAGGAGATGGCGTTGACCTGCTTAGACATGGAGAGGGAGGAGTCGAGGATGAATCCTAGATTGCATGCATGGTCGGTGAGTGTTGGTGCTGTACGAATGACTGTTGCCTCAGTTTGGTTAGATCAAGCTGCACCAACATTTCAGTTATGGTTAGCTCAGCTTTTTTCAATTTTTAATCTGGAAAGGGGTATATACGAAAGGAAGGGTAAAAGAGGAAAAATCCTAGGTAAACGTATATGGGCTCCCATGTATAGCTGGAAGGAATCGTTGGTTTATAATGGACCCTAGTGATTCGTATAATTTTGGCCTCTTTTATTAGATCTTATCATTTGATAAATACCTCCAATGTATTGTGTTTTGTAAAATGTATTCAGATTATCTAGGTTTATGCAATTATAAGCAACTGGTACACGCTGTGCTGTATAATGGAAAAAACTAATACAAATAATTAAAAGAAAAAATAAATCTCTTGCTTTGTGATCAGCACCTTTATTGAAGCACAGATTGCCACGTCCTCTACAAAAGGTAATGATAAGTTTCTTTTGCTGATATTTGAGGTGAATTACTTCATGCATAGGGCAATCACGTGGGATGGCTTTGTAGCATTCGAAAACGTGCAAGTATGTGTTGTATTTACCCCACAGCAATTTGTGGCCCTATGTGATGTGCCCTTGAAATGATTGCCTGACATACTGGAAGAGAAGACTCACTCTTGCTAACGTTCTGTTTAGTCAGAGGCACTCCAGCTTTCAAAGATATGTTCTTTAGAGAACATTTCTTGAAATTGTTAACACACAAGTGGGCAAATCTGAGTGGAGTTGTCCTCAATGGTTGTGTATTCCATACGTTGGTGCAACAACTAAGTAAGGACAAAAATCTCTGACACACTGTGCCAGGTCGGACTGGCCTGTAAGGTAGTCAGGCAGTTCCCCATGGGCTAGTTTGACAGATCAGTGTGTGGGCCTATTTTCTGGCTGATTGTGGGCCTGCTTTGTGGGGTGCTGGGCTGGTTTTTTATTGTTGATTTCCCTGATTTTAAAAGAAATATTGGATTCAGTAAGCTCAAATCAATGAAATCTTCCATACCTCGCAACAACACTTAAACTGCGTACTGCCCTAATTTGAAAATATGGGCCATGTTTTTAGCTATCTGACTCACTAATGGGGGCCATTTTTATTTTGGTGCTCAGGCCGAATATACCTTGTTTTCCACATTCTTTTTTCCCGCAGGGAATTACAACGCGGTTGTAACAACGGGTTGTAAAAACACATACAATTACACCGCAAATCGTAACAACGACTTGCGGAGGCGAGGCGCTGGATGTTGGAATAGTATAATTTACTATTCCAACTCCAGTATGTGCAACAGTAGGGAAGGTGTTACATTTTAAATCAGTCTCTGATCCAGAACCTGTACGACCCTCAGGCCACACGATATCCCTCTGTTTATTTGGGATGGACACAACCTCGCTGTAAACTGGGAGACAACCTTTCGTAACCGGATACAGTAACTCACTTTTCAGAAGTCCAAGATACTCTCCCTTGCCTTTGCAGGTTAATATTTCTTTGTGTTTTCTTGTTGTCAGTGTCTGCAATCATTATGACTCTCGCGATGAGTAAAGGTTGCAAACCTGACAGAAAGTATCTCAGGTTTGGCAGTTTTTCACAAAGACTTCCTATTTGTGAACATTGCTTTAACCACCCCATCGAGGATATGGCATAATGTCAGAGCTGTCAACTTTGGCACTGATAAACCAGGTTTGAGTCATCGCATCGGCTCAGCATCCTGTGATTCCTGCAAATCACTTAATCTCCCCATGCATACCAAAAAATGAATGTATCCTTGTGTAAGGTAATCGGTTCTCTTGTAAAGCGCTCCGGGTCGAGTTCACGCGATATAAAACTGCTAAACGAAAATATGATTCTGGCAAATGCACTGGTATTGTGTCTTCATTTGCAGAAGTGTTTAAGTGTTCCCTAGTCCTTCATTGATCACCCATAGAAGAATAATTAGTTGCAAAATTTCAAATCTGTTGCTATGTAATTGCATTTTAAATCCGAAATCTAATAAATCTTTTTTTTATTTCAAATCTTTTTTATTAAAGTACAAGAACACAAGATTACACGGAAAAGAAGGCAATCATACAAAAAATCAGCTCGCATGGTATATACGATTAATAATGCATGGACAAATACAGTTAATGCAGTCGATAGTAAATAATAAGATGCTTATGACATAGTATATCCGTAGGAAATACACAACCGGTCCACATAGCAGTAGAACATGGAGAGCAGTGTATCAGATATCCATGCATACAATCTCTGTGCCATGGAGCAAAAACAACTAAGAAGACAAAAAAGACAAGAGGGGAAAAGGGGAAGAAGAGCAGACGGAGAGAGGGGGAGAGATAGAGAGAGAGTAGCAGCAACAAGGTTTGAAGAGATTTCCTGAGTCCAGGCATACATCAAATGTCATATATATCAGAAGTGATGCCCGATGTACCGACAGCGAACCCGCAGGGGCACAGTGAAACCCTGGCAGTGTGCCTAGGGTGGGTCATAACAGAGTTCCAATGAGTCAAGCAGACTCCAGAGTTTGGAATGAGGTTTTTGCCAGGGGGATGAGCGTAATACGTCATTATCCGCACCCCTCAGGGAAGACAGCCACTCCTGCCAGTGTGCAAAAGAGACGTAAGAAGCGCTCTTCCACTTGCTCAGGATAATTTTGCAAGCCAGTGTGAGCATAAGGTCCAGGAGGTGTCTGTCCTGCTCTCTAGGGATATTCGGGTCAATCGCCCCTAGCAGGATATATGTGAAGTCCCTGGGTGGTTGGTGGCTGAAGGTTTGATGGATATAGTCAAAGATCTTGTCCCAGAATGTTTGGATCAGCGGACAGTGAAAAAACATATGTGCCATGTTACCCACATGTGTTTTGCAGTTCCAGCAAAGAGGGCTGTCCAGGAGTTTGAGTTTGAAAAGTTTCTCAGGTGTCCAGTTGGCTCTGTTTATCAGCATCAGTTTGGTCTGCGAAAGTATCGGAGATATTTTATTGTAGAAAGGAGTGAGATAAATCTTTTCCCAATCAAAGGTCAGGTTAGATAAGCTTGTCTCGTTTTCCCAGTCCCTCTCACATTTTCTATGTGTTTTCTGTGGTAATGGCAATATGAGCTTATAGATTTTGGATACTGTGTGGCCTAGTGACATAATGTGAGCTAGTTTAGTACATAGAGTGGGTTGTTGCAGGACAATGGCTCTGGCAGAGATAAGTGCCTTAAGGCGAAGAAATTTGTAGAAGTCAAGCGGGCGGAGATCAAATCGCGATTGTATGGTGGCAAACGGGAGCGGGAAGTACCCTCGTAAATGTCCTGTACTAAATTCAAGCCCTTTTTAGCCCAGTCCTCCCAAAAGAGAAGTCCGCTTTCATCCTTTAGGGCCGAGTTAAATCAAAACAAAGCCAGGTTCGATTTGGAGAATTTTATTTTAGCTTTGCAATGCTTCTCAAGGTTGAGTAAAGCCCGTTTAGTGTTGAGAAATATATATTTTGATTGAGTAAAGGCTGAAGGATCCATAGTCATTATAGCGGAAAGTGGCAGGTTGTTAATTATGGCTTTTTCCACATGGACCCACACAGGAGTATATTCTTGTTGCTTAAGGAACCAATTTGCTCCTTGCTTGCACAGGAATGCTGTCTGATAGCATCGAAAGTTAGGCAGACCTACCCCCCCCTTTATCTTTCAGCAATTGAAGTTTTTTCAGGGAAATTCTCGGTTTCTTACCCTGCCAAATAAAATTATTGAAGAGTTTATGTACCCTTGAGAGGAAGTCATCCGAAAGCAGCATGGGTAACATGCTGATTAAATAATTTACAAGCGGCGTAATCATCATTTTGAGGGTCTCCACCCTCCCCCACCACAATAAAAACTTCGGGGACCATCCTTCTAGAAGTGTGGAGATTTTCTTGAGTAACGATTTCTCATTAATTTTAAGAGTACTTATTAAATCCTTTTCAAAATCAATTCCTAGGTATTTAAAGCCCTCCTGTTGCCAGCAGAGGCCTGTGCCACCCAGGACACTCCTATCGCCGACATTACTAAGCAGCTTTACTTCAGTCTTGTCCTTGTTGAGTTTATATCCGGACACTGCCGAGAATTCTGCAATTGTTGATAACAAAGCCGGTATGGCTTCGTCCGCCTTCTCGGACACTACCAGGACATCGTCCGCGTAAGCCGAGATTTTGACTACGGTCTCATTGAAGTTTATACCTTTAATTAGGTTGTTGTTCCGTAGAGAGAAGAGGAAGGGTTCAATTGCCAAAAGAAAGAGTGACGGGGAAAGGGGACAGCCCTGCCTCGTACCCTGTTGCAAGTAAAAGGAGTCTGACAGGCATCCACCGGCTCTAACACGCGCAGAGGGGTTGGAATATAAAGCCATCGCCATGCGTATGAAATTCGCGCCCAGATTACATTTATGTAGAGTGGCTTCCAAGTAGGCCCAGTCAACCTTCTCAAAGGCCTTCTCGGCGTCTAGGGTCACGGCCACGATGGGGGAATCTGATGTTTTAGCTCTCTCTAAGATGTGTGCAAGTGTTCTGGTGTTATCACTCGAGAGTCTATTTTTGAGGAATCCCACTTGTGAAGGATGTATCAGTCGGGGTAAGACTAGTTGGATCCTTTTTGCCAAGACCGCTGAGTAGATCTTACAGTCAAGGTTGATCAAAGATATGGGCCTATAGTTCTTGGGGCCGACGGGTCTTTCCCGTCTTTTGGCAGAACCGCAATAATGGCTTCTGCCGGTGTGCCAAGGACCTGACCACTAGTACTGAAGTGTTCATAAAGGTCCTTTAGTGGTTCCGTTAGAACATTCGAGAAAGTCTTATAAAATGAAGCACTGAACCCATCGGGGCCTGGAGCTTTCCCTGCTTTGAGTGACCTAACAGCCTCTAAAATTTCTGATTCGGATATGAGACGGTTGAGTGCGACTTGATCCTGAGCTGAGAGAGTCGGGAGTTTGCATTTATCAAGGTATGTCTTAACCTTGGAGCTGTCAATATCTTTGTTTTTGCTGTATAGTTCCTTGTAGAATTCTTTAAATAAGTCAGCTATTTTGTTGGGATCAGAGTGCGATGTGCCTAATTTGTCTACTATACATTTGATGTTTGATTGCTGTAGTTTAAATTTTAGATAGGCGGCAATACTTTTACCCGCTTTATTATTTTTGGCACAACCTAAAATTTTTATGATGTTGAAGCCATATACCTGCTCTCTCACTAATGATTTTATTATATTCGTATTTTTTATTCATTAAGGCATTAAGGACTGAAGGTTCTTTGGATAATACATGTTTTTTGTCTAGGGCAGTTATCTCTTCTTCTAGTCGTGACAGGGTGGAGTTCGCATCTTTGTTCATGGCCGAACGAATTTTAATCATTACCCCTCTGATCGTAGTTTTAAGCGCCTCACACCTTGTGAGATCTGAGGTGTCTCCTTTTTTGTTGTGGCTAAGGTAGTCAGTGATTGCTGCTTCTATGGCACACCTGTTTGTTTCTTTTTTTTAAACGGCATCATTGAATCTCCACAAGGTCGTCTTCCTACCCGTTTTGTGCAATGCCAGAGTCATTGTTACGCATGAGTGATCGGAGATTACTCGTGCTTCTATAGATGTGTGTTCAATATCTCCCTTCGAGTGAGCTGAAGTGAGCAGGTAATCTATACGTGAGTATGAGCCATGCGGTGGTGAGAAGAAGGTATAGTCTCAACCTGTTGGGTTCATCAGCCTCCAAGAATCTACTAGGTTAAATCGGGTACAGAGGTTGAGAAGTGCTCTATGTGAGTTGTTTGGTCTGAATTGACACTTCGAGTCTCTGTCTAGGAGGGGGTCCATAGGTAGGTTTAAGTCACCACCCAGGATGTGCGTTGTCTGGAATGGAGTCTATGTGTGAGCTAAGTTCCTTCCAAAAATCTTGATCGTCCTCATTGGGTGCATACACATTTGTCACATAGAGCTCCTTCCCACCCTTAGATAATTTAGTAGAAACCCATCTGCCTTTAGAGTCTGCACTACTCTGTAGAACATCTATGTTGGCTCGCTTCGTAATGAGTGTGAGTACCCCATTCTTTTTGCCCATTGCCTCAGATCCAATCGCTTCGCTATAGAGCTTATTTTTCATGGAGTTAAATTGCGAGGAGTCTATTTTAGTTTCTTGGAGTATTATAATCTCACCTTTCAGTTTGTACAGGAAATCCAAAATTTTCCTCTTTTTGATTGGGTGGTTAAGACCCTTGACATTGAGCGATATTATCTTTATAGACTGTTTATCCGTGGCCATCAATAAAAGAATGTGAATGATCTAGTGGCCCACATACATGTGTAGTTTGAGATCTGACTAACATTATCACTTTTGCAATGGTGTTAACTCGGGTCCCTGGATCATGAGGACGGGTATGCTGTGTACAAGGAGCATTCTCGTCTGTGTTGGTATGTAGTGTGCTGCTGCGAGAAGACAGAAGAAGAAGAGGGGAAATAAACCAGAGGGAAGATGACACAAAAGGGAACACGCACAAGAAAAAAACCAAAAACCCCACCCTACCCCTTCCCATCCCCAACCCACACCTCCCACCCCAATAATGCACTAGGAGCATGACGACTAGGGAGAAGCCGCCAAAGTGGTTGCCCTCCTCCGTGGCGCAAACTAGGAACCTGCGCAAAAATGTAGGCAAACAGTGTTACGGGGTCAAATTGTGTAGCCAACCGAGACCAGACAGTCGTTCGTCTGAGACATAGGGTCTCACGGTGGCATACCGCCCTTATAACATTAACAACATTATCTAACAATTTCTAATATCTAATTGCCCCATTAGTTACTGAAACGAGGTCTATGAACTCCACCTGTAAACAATATACTATAGTATACTAAACAGTGCGTGAGAGGACCAATTCGCAGTCGTATTTGGATCAACATATATAATCATTTGACCTGAACTCTTTTAATTACTTATTCATTATGTTTTTAACTCTGTAAAATGGGCTGGACTGTTCCCATGATGCACAGGGTCAAGGCTGATTTGCATATGGAAAAGAAAAGAGAAAAACAAAAAGGTGAGGGAGGGCCTAAGGGAGTTTAAAGACCGGACAGAGACACATTCCCTAACTGAATGCAAAAAACACGAGAGTCTCAAAGGGTCTAAAAAGTCTATGTGTGGTTCATTAGACTAACAAAGAACAGTGTCAACTCATCTAACAGTTGTAGAAAAGCATTGGTGGATATCAGTGATCACTAACAGGATATCCATCAGTCACCACTCGGAACCGCCCTTCATCATTTGGCATTCCTGTTGACCACAAAAATTGGTACACCACTGGTTCAGATGGAGGGTCAGATGGTATAACCTCCTAAGAACCTTGTAGTGGCCGATGGTGGTAGAGTGTCACAAACTACCCATCAATTGAGAAAGTGGGTGACTGATTTGCAGTGCTGTGAAAAGGGTGTGATTAGTGAGTGAAAAAAATATATAAAATTGGGTGAGGGAGCAGAAATAAGACTAACTTTATTCGGTTCTATGCTCGCTCCACCAACATTAAAAGAGCAGCATAAGTAGATTTAACAAATATCTACCTAGATGGAGAAATGGTCAACATGTTTCAGCAATATACAGGGGACTATAGAGTCCATTGCTTTCATCAGGACCGGATTATATCAAAATGCTACTGCAAAAAGTGAAGTGCAAGGTTTAAAAAGTGACAGAATATTGACATTGCTGCAACATGAAAAAAGATCACCTGATTTTTTAGGTGTATTCTTTGTTCACAGAAGTTGTATTTGTCACTATAAAACAAAGAAAAGACACAGACTAATAGAAGTAAAATGACCACATACATATAGACTAAACAACATGTGGATAATCCACTTTGAGCTATAAACCAGTATTCTTGGTTTCATCACACATTGGTTCTATATTTTATCAGCATGAAGATATGTAAAAGTAATATTCTCATGTAACATATTCTGCTCCATCTTACCATTATAGTTGAAGCAAATAGCCCCACCCGGCCTGGCAACCGCTCAGGACACGAGGGAAGCACCGCTCTAGTAAAAAGAAGCAGAGAACAGGGGTATGTCATCGCTTCCTGGTCAAACGAAAATAAAGCACATTGAAAAGTACCCAGAGAGAAATGACTCATATGGAGTTTGTATTGTTTGGAAAAGCACAGTATCGTCCAGACCATTGATGTTATAAAGGTGAGTCAGAGCAGAGATGTATGCTGACACGTCAGCTGGCATGCCAAGTATCAAAAACTCGTCAAAAATCTGGTGTTAGTCACCATATTATGCGGGAATTATTTAGCAATATATTCTTCTTCCTTGGTAAATTATGACAAAATCTATGACTGTCAGCAAGGTCCGTTATAGTATATTACAAATAATGACTATACACTCTACTAGATTAGATGCAAAGCAAGGTTTTGAAAAAACTCTCAATGTTCGTGTTGTTTGTAAAATGAATGAGGGAGTCGATTTCGCGCTCTAATCACAAGGGCACAGCTTGCTCGGAAAAAGCACTACTAGCGTGTACGACTCGCTAGAGAAAGGACACAGATTGCTCGGAAGAAGCACTGTTAGCGTGTGCGACTAGCTAGAAAAAGGCACACCTAGCGCGTAGCTTACCTCTCCGTCGGTACTCCTTCACCACCATCTGAGCCGGTTGGGGAGGTACCGACACAGAGTAAAGATCTCAAATATAAGCTGTGTATTGATTGGTTGAACCACGGTCATGTGACCGGGTCCACCAATCAAAATTGTTGTTGCAACGCGTCCTTACAAAGACCAGTCCTGTGTACTCATTGGCCTAGTGATGATCATGTGATCGGACCCGGTAGTCGTTTATTGGTCACAGAAAGTGATAGTGTTAGTGGTTGCCTGGAAACTAACACCGAAATCACTAAAAGAAAATACTGTTTCCGATCATTGTATGAAAAGTACAGATCGAGGCTATTTAGCTCGATCACATCATCTAGAAGAGTTTATATTCAGTATAATCTATTATTTTGAACTAGACAAAGGATGTTATAGATCGAGTGCCTATTACTCGATCTCATTGATTCTAATGTCTGATGTACAATCTATCAAGTATTAGGGGGAGAGAGGACAGATCTTACAGTCTAACTCTTTCAATTATATTGCAAGGATATCTTAGTAATATTTTATTTCTACAGAGTAGAAGAGACTGTCAGTGATTGCAACATATTCTAGCAAGCATGGCTATAGGGTGGACCACGGTATGTCGTCGTTTAGTCCACCTTTGTTGGTCCCCAATTTGAACACCCATTTCTGTTCCTTACGATTTGCATATGGCCATGTCTGAACTGGGGTGGTGTGGAGTGCAAATAAACGATGGATTTGGGCCCAGATCTCTGTACTGGGGTGAATGTATGACATTGTTCTGCATTCTGTCCATCAACTGTGGTTTTTGCTTAAAACAATCTACATCACCTTGCTTGAGGTAGACCTTCCTGGTGCATTCAAGTTTACCTGGAGAGACAAGGAGTCTTAGAAGGACAAACTTTTTATTGTAGCCCGAGTAACTAGCTAGTTATGAATACCAGCACACTTGCCTTAAAATAGGTGTGAATCCTAAATATTGAACCCACAGAACATCGAGGATAAAATATCCGGGGGAAATCGACAGGTAAGTAAGTCTAGATGTTCTAAACCTAACTCCAAATATTTGAACCTACACAGTGCATATGTCTTCAAGGTATATGAATGTGGTGTTCGGAAAAGAAAATCTATACTTCGCTATATGCACTTACCTTTCGATATTTTGACCCTTGGTAATCTGGCCTCACCATTCTTGTACCAAGAAGTAGTACAACCCCTTAAATAGGGGTTGGTTGACCTTGTAGCCAGGGAAACATCTAAAAAACCCATTGCAGGCATTTGAACTGAGATTGTTGTTAGAGGTGTGAGCATTTAATGTTGCTACAGAAACTCTGTTGTTATTTCAAAGCGCTTTGTACTTGATAAAAGTATGCTTCACGTGGAAATTACCTATTTAGGAAAACTACAGGTAATAATAGTGGAGGTGTTTATGACAGGTTCCCCCACACCAGTGAAGGGTCTATTAAGCAATGACTAAGCCTAAGCATCTGACTTACTCTTCCATTAAATGCTCGACAACCCCCCTCGAACAACTCAAAAAGGAACTTAGAAAATACAATAAGCACATTGCGCATGAAAAATCCACCTTCTTTTGCAACACACTGAATAATGTAAAAAACCGCCCCAAAGAACTCTTCTACATTATCAGACAGCAAACATCTAAACCACCACCTGCTGCAATTCCGGCCTCCAAAGACCTATGTAACAAATTTGCCAATTTCTTCAACGAAAAAATACTAAAGATTGAGCTCTCACTGATGGACCACTCTCATCCCTCAAAGGTAGGCCCGCTGCTCATCAAAGAAGACATAAACCCACCCAGCCAATCAACCAACAACTGGCTAACCTTTGCACCCACCTTTGAAACGGAAATTATTGAACTAACTACCGGATCCAAACCCTCATCACACCTTGAGGACCCCCTCCCCGCTCAACTGGTAAAAAAACTCAAACACTCCTTAGCCCCTATCTGGACTGAGATTATAAACAGCTCCCTGGAAACAGGAATCATGCCTGACAGCCTCAAAATAGGTCAGGTACCACCATTAATAAAAAAAGCAGGTGCCGACCCTAACGATCTCAACAACTACAGGCCTGTCTCCAATCTTCCTTTCCTAGCAAAATTACTAGAAAAATGTGCTCTCCGTCAACTCACCCACCACATGGACATTAACCTCCTCGACCCTCACCAATCAGGCTTCAGAAAAGGGTGTAGCACAGAGACTGCCATCTTAAATGTCATAGATGACGTGCACAAATCACTGGACAAGAACCGCTGCTGTCTACTCATACTCCTTGACCTTTCGGCGGCCTTTGACGCAGTCGACCACAAACTACTCATCAACATTATCCAAGAAAGGGTAGGAGAAAAAGGGTGGTCTCACAATGGTTCACCTCCTTCCTAAAAAAACCGCTCCCAAAGAATAAAAATAGGAAACTCCACGTCTGACCTACACCCTATAATCAGAGGTGTTCCCCAAGGGTCAGTTCTTTCACCCGCACTGTTCAACATCTACATGGAGCCACTCACCATCAGCCTCAAAAAAGCCAACTTTCCATTCCACCTCTATGCCGACGACACCCATATCCATCTAGAAACCTCCTCCATAGCAGACATGCAAAGACTAAACAACACTCTAAGAGAAGTCCAAAAGTGGCTGTCCCTAAACCATCTGAAACGAAATCAAGACAAAACGGAAATCCTTCTCAGAGCCAACAAAGAACAGACCCCCCAAATCACGGAATGGAAAAAGTCTATTGATGCTCTCGACTGTACCCTCATCCCAGCAGACTCAGTGAAGTCATTGGGTATCACTCTAGACCCCAACCTGGACATGATCAAACACATCAAGAATACCGCAAGAGGTGCCTTCTTCAAGTTAAAGCTACTGAGGAAAATCAAGCCCTTCATCCCACCAACTGACCTTAAGCAAGTCACACAATCCCTCGTTCTATCCAGATTAGACTATGGGATCGCCACCCTCACAGGCACGGCTAAACTCCACCTTGCTCCTCTCAGAACAACCCTAAATGCAACAGCCAGAATGGTGACGGGAGTAAAGAAATATGAACACATCTCCCCCGCTCTAAAAGACCTTAAGTGGCTCCCAATAGAAATGCGGGCCAATTTCAGAACTGCTTGGCTCACACACAAAGCTCTGCACACTGGCAAACACACATATCTAGCTGCCAAACTCAAAAAAGTGGGACAGACAAGAAACCTCAGAAGCACCGACTCTCTGCTACTCATCCCCCCGAAAACCTGCAAACAAAATACCTTATCTGGGTCCTTCACCGGAAATGCACCCATAATTTGGAATGCCATCCTTATACATATCAGGACGAACCCTTCCTTCAAAGCATTTAAGAGCCAGCTGAAAGCGCTCTTCCTCAATCGAGACCTCACTAAGTGACAACGGACCTACTTGAATTTCCTACCTCAAGGCAGAGAAACCAGTGACTACGATAAGATCACTCCTTACAACACCTTCCACCTGTCCCGCACAGTACTCCCCCTATTTTTACCACAAACTTTCAACTCTGCATTGAATGCTACTAAACGTATACTGATTAATGAACCTCCTTGGAATCACTGTTTTTCTGGACACTCTTGGTATACTAGACTGTTATGGACAAATGTTGTAAAGCGCTCCGATACCTCCGGGTCTGGCTAGCGCTATATAAAACTCCAAAATTAAATAAATAAATAAAAAACAAACATAAACTTTCCTGCTCGGTTTTTCCAAACCTAGATATCTTTCGGTTTGGAAATTTATGGAACTAGTTCGCCCTTCTTACTCATAAGAACAGATGTGGTGATCCCTGTGTTCTGTTGCTAGTTGACAATTGTTAATTGTTGATGATGGTTGTCACATGCCAGATATCTAGTAATAAAATCTCACAGGTGATTCCACAAGTCATATCACAAGAAGCAATTACAATCTCAGACTGTCACATTTCATTGTCAGTCTTAGCTGCTCTATCCCTACAAGCTGAGGTGATCATACTGGTGAAGTCATTTGCAGAGAACTGGGCTAGATCAGGGACAGGGAAGCAGAAAGGTTGCTATAATGTGTGGAATTTACTTGCATGCACTAGCAGTTGTTGGTTTAGAAGTTTTGACTATATCCGAATTCCAAAGTGAGTTGCATGTGCCAGCATTAGGGAACATGAAATATAGGACAGATATATTATTATTTAGCACTATGGAGTGCAGCAAGCAAAGTTGCTTTGCTATTTTGCGCTGGCAGAAAGGATTAACGCAGAGTCTTATCTACTAAGATATGGCTCTCTTTGAGCTGTACAAACATTTTTGCACTTAACTGGATTTTTTGATGTCTTCAAAGATGCTCTAGGGTACGATGTAGGGCACTGCAGAGTAAGAATTGTCAGAGATGGAACTTGTAGGTGTCCATGAGTTCAGAAAAAGGGAATAAATAGTCATTGTCCAAAATGTGCTTGACATATTTGCGATATACCAGTAGTAGAGGTTTGGCAATCCTTTAAATAAAGGAAGAGGCCATCAACATACAACAATACTGACTGGACCTCATTAGGAAGAGTGATTCTCCAGGACAAGCCAGACGATCTAAGGGGCAAATTATCCACAGTCTGCGATAAATATCGCAATGCGCGCTTAGCACGATTTGAATTATCGCTGGCTATCGCTGAATTACATCGCCGTGTTAGCGGTGTATTAGCAACCCTTAGCTAACAGGCGATGTGAAATCCTGCGATAGACTGCGATAATCAACATTAGCACGTGAAATCCTGTGATAATTTCACAGCGCTAATGTCAGGCTTGGTAATGGGGGAGTGTGGACTTAACCTTACAATCCACTACCCAAAGTCATTAAAATAAGTCCGGTTTCAATCAGGCGATAGAATATTGCAATGATGGGGGTTTGGCGCGACTTTCGTCATCGCGGGACAGCTTTGCTAATAGAGCGAAGTTGTTTTAGTGACCTTTTCCGTGTGCTTTTAGTAAGAAACGCCTACCTTGCATGTCATTAGCAATAATTATCGCTGGCATGTAAGGCCATAGGAAAACCGTCATATGACGCCAGAAAGCTAGCGCTAACGCATGTTAGCGCTGGCTTGCAAATAGGGCGATAATAATATCGCCGCTTTATCGGCAAAAACGTCAGCTAAAGCGTCGATAAGGCCCTTGCTAATATGCCCCTAAGTGTGGGCGCCAATGGCTCCATCCCCAGGGCATAAAGAAGAGGGGAGAAACGGCAGCCTTGGTATGTTTCCCAGAAGCATCTTTGCATCACAGTGCAAAGATGTGTGCATGATATCTGATATAGGTTTTTGTTTGAGAAGGGGACCCTTCCAGTACACAATACCATGCTTAGACATACTTCAAATCGTTTAACACATTGGATACTTGCCACACAGTACAGCACACACGCAATTTGTGAAAAGTTTGCAGAAAGGAAAACTTTTCTCTTTGTTAAAGCCTTAACGAGGAGTAATGTTTTGGCACAAAGTCCTGTCTAATAATTTTAGTCAATAGCTTTTACATCCAAAACCATGATTTATAGCTGTGATGTGATGCATCACCGTAATGCAAAGTAACGCAAAGCTCTTTTGTGTCACTTTTAGGGCTACTTTCCAGCTCAACCAAAGAAAATACTTTATCAAGACTTTGTGCCTGTTTCTTCACTTTGAGGGGCTGATGTGCACCGGTATGTCACTTTTAATATAGAAAAAGTGACCTACCAGCCAGGCAAGAGGCTTGTATACAAACCCCTGAATGACTTTGAACTGGTGCAATCTTGATATTTCGGCCCCTTAATTTATTTGAATTGGAAATAATAGCTGAGGCATTGCCGGGGGCGGCAGAATTTATTTCTGTAACCTATTATACGCTTTTTAGCAAGGTACCATACGGAGCACATTCATGGTACAAAAAATGAGTAAAACGTAATCCAACTTATCGCAGTGCCGCCACTTGTTACTATTAAGAAGATGGAAAGCTGCCAGGGAAAGGTGCCGAAAGAAGGTGATGTATCAGAGAAAATTGCTTCTGAGAAATACCAAAGGACGAAAAAGTGGGGCAGGAACGTAGTCCAAGCGGGAGTGGATTTCAAAAGAAGGAAAGAATATTCAAACCCGAAAGAGGCCCAAGGGCACAAGAAGGGCAGATGGACAAGAAACGATGGATTTTAGAGGCAGACCAAAGAGCACGAGGAAGGACAAAGAGCTGGATCAGTGAGGACATGCGGGGAGAGGAAACCCGTGAATACATTTAAAGCGGAAGAAATGACAAACCAGCCGAAAATAAAATGAAAGCAACAAAGAGAAATCAGAAGCGGTGACAAGTGCGGAAAAGAGGGGGGATGAAAGAGAAGTCAAACAGAGTAAATGAATGCTAACCGCAGAGGAGCAAGAGAAGAGCAAATGATAAACGAGAAGAAGAAAAATGAGGTCAAGAAAAAAGTGGAATAAAACGTTTTGATTGCTTTGAAAGTAAATGATGAGGTGACGGCCCGATATCAAAAGATGGCGAATTCAAGAATCAAAAAGACTCAATAATTCCTAGCACAAGAAAACTAAGGTAAGCAGCAGGTGAGAGGTTATGAAATAAATAAATAGAAGAGGTAGATATAAGAAAAGATGCGGGGAGATGAAGGAAAGAATATCATCTCATCTTTGGATGGGTAGTGATCAGGTTCATTGGAAATATGCCGCAACATTTTCCACAAAAAAAAAATGTTTCAAGCGCAAACGAATTAAAAGTTACTAAAATGTGGTGACATTTGTTGCTGCACAGAGGAAGGTCCTTTGTAAAGGTTGACGGGTCACCTTTCTGTTATTTATCACTGTGTTTGAGTGCCAAACTTGTACTAAAGAGGTGAAATGACAAATAATTTGGTAATACTATCGCAGAATCTCCCGCATTATGGCGCACAATTTGCCTTTTCTTGTTGCATAATTGAGTCAACTCTCGAACATAGGGGCAGATTTACAAGCCCCATGCGCCGCTTTTGCATCACGTTCAACATGGGAAAAGTAATGCAAAAGTGGCGCAACTGGCTTGTAAAGCTGCCCCATAATTTGTAATCTGTTCCTCTCTTGCCGCATAATTCCAATGTCCCTGGGAAAGATGTAATGAATGAGAAGACATCCAGGCATTAATTTCTCCCACTGTGTTTTAGATCTATTTTAACTGCAATTTTTAACAAATGTTATTCAAAATATTTTTTAAATATTTTTTTTTAAATATTGTATGTATGTATTTTCATGTTCTTTAATGGTATCTTTTTAAGTACCGAATAAAGATAAATTTGAATTTGAATTTGAATTTAATGAATGGGAAGACATCCAGGCATTAATGCAAGAGTGGTTCCTGAAAATTATGTGCCGCAGAACAAAAATAGAAGGGGCATAGGAGAGAGCAGGGGCAGTGGATGTATTGCCTGGAACGGAGTACTTCTCAAGTTATAAATGCACTTTATTATGAAAAGCTCTTGGCTTTACAAAATACCTTAATTTTATTATTTCAATTTTCTTAGATCCTGCAGTGTTTACAAGACAATAACTCCCTCATTGTGGTTGTCGTCAGTTTATTCATTTGATATTTAGTGACCTAGCTATACAAAGGTCTGTGTGGCTCTACAACGGTGGCTCCATTTGACAGAAGCAAAGATTCTGAAGAGAAACACTGGTTCTTATGATAAAGCAAATTTCACCGGTAAATTCACTTTTAGATTTAGCACTTCTTTACGAAATTTGGGGAATTTTTCATTACATACCGGCTCTAAATCTGTCCCTCAGTAATTGCATATGTAATTTTTTTTATCTACCTTGGCCTTTATACAGCCCTATTCAAATAATACGAGCAAAAGATGCGCATGTCGGAAAAGTTGTCCCTTTTTAAAGCTAAACAGCGTTCGTGGACACTTCACCAACCTTCAATGAAAAATGAGAGCACAAACTGAAAACCCTCTCGTTGCACATACTCTTTCAGTGCTGGGGATAACCCTCATTTCGCGCTCACTGCACATACATTAATGAGATAAGCCCAGTATGAACCACTTCGATCACTATCATAAAGTGCTTCCAGTCCTTTTAAGTCCTCCTGTGTCTCCTACAGTGTATAGAGATGGTAATAGGGTCATTTGTCATCTCTGCGGAGAAGAAGAGGTTTGGAAGGGACAATCTATAGTTGTCCATGACAAAGGCTGTGTGTCGTTGAGTGCGCCTTGCACTGGTTGCTACCCCAGAAGAGCCTGGAATAGGACATTTCTATGTTATTTACTGCAGACACATGTCTTTTAATTCCAGAGGTATGCAGCACAAAGCTATTGACTACAGGACCTATGCATCAGTCTCTGGCGTGCAGCATCAAAAACCACCCCCCAGCTGAGCATGGCCCGCTGTTATCATGTGTCTTCCTTTAATATTCTTTGTGGTTTGTACGTGAAGAATACAGAGCCTTACCCATACCCACACCTAGCCACAGAGCCCCTGCAAATGGCACAGATGCGCCAGCTTGGTTGCATTTGAGGAGGATGGTCTCCTCATTCTCTGTCCAAATGACTGCTGGTGTTGTCTCCCACAGCTTTCAACGCACTCCATCACACAAAAAGAAAAGAGGTTTACTCCAGAGAGCTAAAATTGCTAGTTTTCACATTCTATATGATACATTCATGTATTTTATTCTCATGTTAAACGATACAAAACAGTTTTATAATACAAAAATCTGCATAAACTCCACTTTGCATTTGTTTCTTTCAACAGTTCAAAATGTCTTCACGCAGTTCTACTATCCTGAATATAACTGGTTCAAACATCACATCATGTCTATTTCCTTCGAATATCACCACGTTTCATATCCTCTGTTCCAGTCATTGCATTCAAATATAGGCCATTGGTTCTCAGTTTTTTCACAGTCAACCATTCATTCGTATTAGATCATAATTAATATCACAGCCGCTTCATCAGGGCTTTGTAATGGCAAAATAAAAATAAATAATGACTATGCATGTAATGTCTTTGGCATAAATATCTATCTATATTATATGGAATTATAAAATCCTCTGTACTACACGTATTTCCGCTTCTCTCAAGGATCTTCATTGGTTGAGAGTAAAGAACAGGATCAAATCTAAGGCCCTCTGCCTGACGTACAAGGACCTCCATGATTCAGAACCCTCTTTTCTGAATAAAGCCCTAACATGGTACACACCCTCGAGAAACTTCAGAGTAAGTGCCATTAGATTTTAAAAATCTAAATGGGGTGGCAACAGATTTGCGGTTAGAGCTGCGACAGCCTGGAACCTCCTTCCACTCAATCTCAGATCAGCTCCCTTCCTATCTCAATTCAGGAAACTACTAAAAACGTGGCTTTTCAATCAATGAGTCATTCACACCCCTTTCGCTGCTTACTACTTCAGCGCCAAGACACCCAAGGGTAAACGCTGCGCTTTACAAATAATTTAACTTAACATAACATACAGTCATCCTATTAGTATTAGCAGAGTATAAACAGATACTGCAAAGTACTTTTGTTACATCAACATGTTTTTCTACTATTCAGGGAGGCAGTTATTTGTAGTTAAGTTATGTTATGCGTATTTGTAAAGCGTACTATCACCTGCGAAAGTATCCTGGCGCTGAGCTGGTATGTGTGTCTAGTAGCTCTGTCTGTCTATGGTAGGTTGGTTAATAGAAAAGTCTGGCATTCAGCTTCTTGTAGAATGTTTCTGTGTAAGTGTCTGGATGAAGGATTTAGTAGGTGCATGACTGACTGTATGAGAGAATGATTAAATGTGTCTCACTGAGTGCATGGGTTAGTGATTAAAGTGTCTTAATTTGGCAATCATTATTTATGTTCTTCTGTAAACTGCTGCATGTTTAAATCAGTAGCTATATCAGTAACTATATGGGTTATTGAATGGTTGCCCAAGTATTTGTATGGGAGACTGAGTATGTGTGTGGGTGGCTGGGAGGTGTGTGACTCTGTGCATAGATGTGTGAGCAGTTGATTCCCTAGGTGTATGGCTTCAAAAGTGCATGTGCAAACAGCTGTATGGGCGGTTGACTGTGTGCATGAGTGTATTGGTGAGTGAATGGATATCTCAGTGCTACATGTCAAAGTAAGTACATATGTAAAACACAGTACATGTGAGAGTTGACATATATAAATAACTGTGCATAAGAGCCAGTGAATGTGTGAGTGGCTGTATGGATCATTGTGAACTTGTATCAGGGATTGTATAAGAGAGTAAATATGTGTTAGTATATGTTTGAATAAGTAAGGTGTGTATAACTGTATAGTTGAGGAAATGGAGGTGTGATTGATTCTTTGCATGACTGACTAGGTGTGTGAGTAACTCCATGGATGTGTGACAGTCTGTGAGTGCCTGTTTACACTGAGTGTATCTAAGGTTATATTAGAGTCTGAAGATGTATTATCACATAAATGATATCATCAGTGATGTAATCAGTAATGTCAAATGAGATGTCAGTGATGTCATCAGTGATGTCATTTGAGATCTCATCAGTGATGTCATCAGTGATGTCATTTGAGATGTCATCAGTGATGTCATCAGTGATGTCACTGACCATGTCATGAATGATGTAATATGTGACATCATTAGCAGTGGATTGCGGGTCCGCGATATATAGTTAGTGCAACTAACTATATATGGAATTTCAATGGTTTTGTGCAAATAAAATAAGGTTTTTTAAATGCTAATCCCTAACTATATATGGTCTATAACCTATGGTTTTTTCAGTGAATTTTCAAGGTTTTGTAAATGCAAATTCCTAACTATATATGGTCTATAACCTATGGTTTTTTCTGTGAATTTCATTGGTTTTTTAAAAGCTAATATCTAAAGCTGTAAAATATATTCTTTATTAAGTGACGTATCACGTAGCCCGTGAGACGCCTCATGATGCATCGCATAACCGTGACGTATCGTCTCTGCAGCGCAAACCAAACCCAAAACGTAAGCGCGCCAAAACACGCTTAAAGATATATATATATTTTTTTAACCTTAATTAGACAAAATCCACACGTGCACATATCACAAACGTTCAAAAAACACAATATGTCGGACTCCTGTTACGCTGCCGGTTAGCTGCCCGGTTAACGTACCAGGAAGCACCTTTTTCGCGAAAAATCACATTTTTTTTTCACCCCCCAGGGAACTTTAATAGCCCCCTCATCAATCCTAGGGGTTCAGGAGGGGTCTGCCTTACCCCTTTCATTCATTTACACCTTTTTTCCACCTCTTGTCTCTCGATCCCACGGAGAGACAAGATGGCGGCCGCTCCAGACTGTTTACAAAGATAACAGCCAATCAGCTTCTCCTCAGACTCCCGTTACACTGCCGGTTAGCTGCCCGGTTCGCGTACCAAGACGCGTCTCTACGGTGAAAAAATCGGAATTTTTTTTTTTGGGCCCAGCGTGGCTCTATATTATCCCCTCATCAATCCTAGGGGGTCAGAAGGGGTCTACCTTGCCCCTTTCCTTCATTTCCCCCTTTGTTTTGGCCTCCTCTTGTCTCTCGATCCTACCGAGAGACAAGATGGCGGCCGCTCCGAACTGTTTACAATGTTGACAGCCAATCAGCTACTCGTCAGACTCCCGTTACACTGCCGGTTAGCTTCCCGGTTAGCTGCCCGGTTCGCGTACCGAGACGCGTCTCTACGGCGAAAAAAACGGATTTTTTTTTTTTTTTTTTTTGGGCCCAGCGTGGCTCTATAATATCCCCTCATCAATCCTAGGGGGTCAGAAGGGGTCTACCTTGCCCCCTTTCCTTCATTTCCTCCTTTGTTTTGGCCTCCTCTTGTCTCTCGATCCTACCGAGAGACAAGATGGCGGCCGCACCGGACTGTTTAGAATGTTGACAGACACCGGAGAGCCAATCAGCTTCGCTTCGCAAAGTTCCGATAAGCGAAAAGTACGCGAACCGGATCGCTGCCCGGAGCGCTGTTACAGATATATATCTTGATTTAAACGTTAATTTCTCAAAATCCACTGAAGCACATATATTGAGACCTAGCAAAGGCACATCGGGCTAACAGTCCCTACAATTTTGCCAAGTTTCGTGCAAATCCATTCAGCCGTTCGAGCTAAAAGTGAGTCCAACCGCCCTATGGAAAACTCAATGTTAAAAACGCGTTTTGGGACCCCCCTTTTTTCTCAGCCCCCCCTTGACGAAACCCCCCCAAATTTCCAGGAGCTGCTCAGAAACAAAATGTGCCATTTTCCTGAAAATTTCAGCCGATTCCGTCCACAAACGCCAAAGTTATTAGACATAGAATTTTCAGAAATCCCATAGGGAAAAAATCCTAACTATATATACCTACTGGCGACCGCCAGTAGGTAATATATATATATATATATATATATATATATATATATGTATGTATAAATATATATATATATATATATATGTATGTATAATATATATATATATATATATATATATATATATATATATATATATATATATATATATATATATTCACTGAAAAAACCATAAGTTTCACACCAGTTTTAGTTAGGAATTAGCATTTAAAAAACCTATTAAATTTACTGAAAAAAACATTATAGTTAGTTGGACTCACTATAACTTGCGCGCCTGCAATGCACTGCTGATGACGTCACATATTACATCACTCATGACATGGTCAGTGACATCACTCATGACATCACTGATGACACCATCCAGTGAATGTGTGTCTTTCTGAAAAATAAATATATTTTATATATGTATATGTAAAAGTTGATGGAAGAATAAATGTTTAAATAAGTGTCTAAATGGATGGTTTTTAAAAATTGATTGGTTAACTGGCTTAATAAGACATCATCAGCAGTGCATTGCACGCGCAAGTTATAGTGAGTCCATCTAACTATAACGTGGGAATTTCAATGGTTTTATATCAGTAAAATTTCCAGCTAACTATAACTGGTGTGAAACCTATGGTTTTTTCAGTGAATTTAATAGGTTTTTTAAATGCTAATTCCTAACTATAACTGGTGTGAAACCTATGGTTTTTTCAGTGAATTTCATAGGTTTTTTAAATGCTAATTCCTAACTATAACTGGTGTGAAACCTATGGTTTTTTCAGTGAATTTCATAGTTATTTAAATGCTAATTCCTTTGTATATCGAGTTTCTAACCTTTTTTTTTTTTACAATTTGCTGTTTTTTTTTAAGTATTCATTTTTTTTATAATTTTTTTCTTTTGCGCTCTGGGTGCGCGCTCCGGGAAGCTTTCAGCTAAGCTCTCCTGTAAGCTTCTCCGAGAGCTCATCTGAAAGCGCACCCAGAGCGCAACTGTCGTTCGTGAAAAAAAAATATGAATGAAAAGTTAATAATAATGCAAAACATTTCGTACCATACAAATAAAATTTGTTTTTTTTAATATGGAAAATGATTATGCATTTCTATTAAAGATTGATGACGTCACTTCGGCGCGCAACGTACGTGCCCTCGGAAGCGCCTACGTGCGCGGCGCCTAAACGCACGCAAAAGCGCCTACGATCGCGCCACGTTTGCGCCCCGGAAGCGCCTACGATCGCGCTGCGTAAACGCACCCGGAAGTGCACCGGAGCGCGCAGCGTAAACGCGTCGGGTCATGTGACCCTAAAATAACACTTTTCATTGGTTGCTAACAGTTTTTTTTTACAATGAATGAAATCCCCACCCATTTCCTTCACTTCTTCTTTCACTTTTGTGACTGAAAGACCTGCCTTTTTTGCTGCTCCATATTCCTGGATTCATCATGGCTGCCAGACCATCCAGCAGTGAAGATGACTCCAATGATTTCATTGATGAAGAGCCTCCTACCCCAAAGGTGAAGGAACATTTCATCTGGAAATTTTTTAAGTTTCCAGCAGACCAGAAGAAGGTGAATGCACCAAAAGTAGAGTGCAGGATCTGCAAAAAGGTCCTGTCACGGGGTAACCCCCTAAAAAAATACTCTTTTGGCAACTTCACCATGATTCGCCATGTGGAGACCAGGCACCCCCAGAATTTTGCCCGGGAAAGTGTCAGGGCTCTGGCACAGGAGGTTCCCAGAGATGGGGCCTCTACATCAACAGGAGGAGCAACTTCTTCCAGAAGAGAACAATCTCAGGGGCAGGTAGCAAACATTCAACCTGCATTCAACCATGGGGTCGTCAGATGCAGATACTGCAATCAACTCCTCACCTATGGGGAGCAAAGTGTCCTGCTCATGGTTCGGGCATTAGAGAACCATCACTGCCCTTCCCATCCCTAATTTTTTTCTTTTCTTTTTGCTCCTGTTGAGCAGTTTCTATTCCCTGTTTTTGTTCCTCTTCAGTTAAAAGAAGAAAACCAAAAGTTCTTTTCAGAACTACCTCCAATTCTCATCAAAGAGCTATAATCTTAAAAAATGAAGAGTAAGTGAAATATAGTGCATTGATAATTGAAAGGAGAATGAGTAAGAAAGAACAGAAAGGTATGAGAGGTGAAAGGAAGTGAAGTAGGAGGACTGAAAGAAGGTGAGTGTTAGAAAAGAAAGTTATGACACAGTGAATAAACTGGAGGCCTCATTTCTGAAAAGTGACGCATCGCTACGTGAAAATAGCGATGCGTCACTTATCTGGACGCACTCCTTATGACATTCCACATATGTCATATTTAATATATGACTAATCAATTCGCAAGGAGTTACAGATATGTCAGTATTTCTGACATATCTGTAAACACAAAAGTAACGCATTGCAGGAGTGCGTCACAAAAGTGACGCAACTCCAGTAATGTGTCCTTTCACATGGAAAAAGCACCATGTGAAAGGTTTGCTGTGAAGCAGGCGCAAGATTTTGGCGCAACTGCATCCTAAAAGTGACGCACTGCGTCATTATTACCAAGCTTTTTGCAAGGAACACCCCCTCTGCATGCATTATACCTGACACTATTTTTTAAAAAGTGACGCATCTAGGTACATGGGTCACTTTTTAAAACTCTGCGCCATATTGTATCTGCATCAGGTATAATGTATGCAGAGGGGGCAATCCCTCGCAAAAAGCTTGGTAATAACAACGTACTGAAATCTATGAGATTTCCCTGCGTCACTTTTAGGATGCTATTGCGTCAAAATTTTGCGCCGGCCTCGCATCACTTTTATGTTTACACATATGTCAGAAATACTGACGTATCTGTAACTCCTTGCAACATGATTCGTCATACATTAAATATGACACATCTGGAATGTCATAAGGACTGTGTACAGAAAAGTGACGCATCACACCAGCAGTGTAATAAAATGTGCCTCGTTGCACTATATTTAAAGGATGCAACAGCATCCTAAAAGTGACGCAGTGAAATCTCAAACATTTCACTGCGTCGCTATTACAAAGCTTTTTGTGGGGGAACACCCCCTCTGCATGCATTATACCTCACGCAGATATAATGTGGCGCTTGATTTTAAAAAGTGACCCATCTACCTAGATACCTCACTTTTTAAATATAACGCAACGCAACACATTTTTTTACACTACTGGTGCAATGCGTCACTTTTCTGTGCGCACTCCTTATGACATTCCAAGTAACGCATTGCTGGAGTGCGTCACAAAAGTGACGCAACTCCAGTAATGTGTCCTTTCAAATGGGGAAAGCAGCATATGAAAGGTCTTGCCTCAGTCTAACACCTGCTGTAAAGCAGGCACAAGATTTTGACGCAACAGCATCCTAAAACTGACGCAGTGAAATCTCAAAGATTTCACTGCGTCGCTATTACAAAGCTTTTTGCGGGAGAACACCCCCTCTGCATACATTATACCTGACGCTATTTTTAAAAAGTGACGCATCTAGGTACATGGGTCACTTTTTAAAACTCTGCGCCATATTGTATCTGCAACATGATTCGTCATACATTAAATATGACACATCTGGAATGTCATAAGGAGTACGCACAGAAAAGTGACGCATAACACCAGCAGTGTAATAAAATGTACCTCGTTGCACTATATTTAAAAAGTGACGCATCTAGATAGATGCGTCACTTTTTAAATATTGCATAACAATGCGCATTTTTTTACACCGCTGGTGCGTCACAAAAATTGACGCACAGGAAGCGCAAAACTAACAGCGCAAGGCCTTCATAAATATGGTCCTGGATTTTCCCCGTGCTTCCGGTGCGCGTACCATGCGCTTCCCCCGCGCAAAACGAAAAAAAATTTTTAATGCCCTGCAGGACCCTATTTTAGTCCCTACATCAAACCTAGGGGGTCAGAGGGGGTCTACTCTTCCCCCTTATGGTCATTTGCCCCTTTTTTTTTCAAACCCCTTGTGTCTCGATTTTACCGAGACACAAGATGGCGGCCGCTCCGCACTGTTTAGAATGTTTACAGACAACTGAGATCCAATCAGCTTCCTGCGCGCAAGTCGCGTGTCGCGCCTGGAGCGCACTCCGGTGCGCGCACGGGAGAGCGCCTATAGATATATATATTTTTTTGAACCTAAATTACTCAAAATCCACTGGAGCACATATCTTGAGACATAGCAAAGGCACATCGGGCTACCAGTCCCTACAATTTTGCCAAGTTTGGTGGAAATCCATTCAGCCGTTCGGGCTAAAAGTGAAATCGACCGCCCTATGGAAATTAACATGGGGAAAACGCGTTTTGGGACCCCCCTTTTATCTCGGCCCCCGCTTGACGAATCCCCCCCAAACTTTCAGGGAAGGACCGGACCGCCATGAGACCATTTTCCTGAAAATTTCAGGCAGATTCGTCAACCGGCGCCAAAGTTATTCAAAATAGAATGTTGAGATTTAACATTGAAAATTATCCTAACTATAACTACCTACTGGCGACCGCCAGTAGGTAATATATATATATCGTTAAACCAAAGTATATTCCGCGCGTCGCAGTCACAGCTAGCACAGGTACACCAAGCACGGACCAAATTTTACGGCAGTTACATTTTTATTCGCCTGTCGGTTTCATGACGTTTCGGCACCCCTGTGCCTTGCTCACATGATATATACATATATATACATATACACAATGCTCAGCTTCCAAGAATCTGCTCAGAAGATACAAAATCCAAAGCCACAATGCACACACTCTCAGGAACCACAGACCAGGTTATAGGATACAAGTAGATTTATTCCTTCATAAATCCAACGTGACACGTTTCGGCCATCATGCGGCCTTGATCACACAAAGTGTAATTACAAACAGAACCGCATATGTAAGGCATGTAGAGACATAGAAAGGGGACTCTGTAACCAACAGAAAGACATATTGTGAGAATTCTGGTGGCCATCTTAGAGTGAAACCTCTATCATGAAAGGAGGTACATGAACTGCACTAGTAAATTGCAAAAGCATATAAATGTACAATACGTAAGTTTTAAGGACAAAGAGGCAAACCGTGAGAGCCACATCCTTGGTTTCATGTGATACACATGGAAACAATACATAACATAAGAAGTGCTTGTAATTGTGTAGTAAGTCAACATAGTACCAATAAACAACAGTATTGCAGCAAGTAAACACCAATGGTATACAAATTAACATGATGACCTATACATATTGAGATGTGTGTCACAGACAGTCCTATATCAAAATAATTCAAAATGTTGCATGTAAGTCCCCAAGTGGTAGAAGACATATGTGTTAAAAAAAATTGACAAGTGAAATAACAAAAGAAAAATAAGAATGATAAAAACATATCTTATCTGGGGCAGAAGAGGCCACAGGAGACAGATACAGATGAAGAAAAGAGTAGAGATCCCAGAAGTCACTGGTCCTGATCCGTGGGTCCCTTCCTTTCCTCCTGAAAAATATGGAGAAAGACAATGTCACACTCTGTTGTTATATGCAGAAATAATGCAGAGAAAAATATAATAGCTACCATGCTATCTGGGAATCAGTAACCGAGACGTGAGACAGACAGATGTGCCGAAAAGGTCAAACCACTGACAGGGTGGTAAAGGTGTATAGTCAATTCCTCATCAATATTATGACCTCCAGGGTAGATGGTACAGAGATCAATATTATGCATGGATTCACATTTTCTTAGCTTCAATTCCCTATTGCCCCCTCGTTCACCCACACTGACTTGCTCAATAACAAAATATGTAAGCTTGGAACTGTCGAATAGTGGTATGTCTCAAAGTGTCTAGCAATGGGGTAGTGTGGATCTTTGTTAGATATGACCCTCATATGCTCTCTTCTTAGCCATATGCTTCGTACTGCCTACATAGTGAAGTTTGCATGGGCATTCGAGTATATATATATATAATAAAGATAGTGCTGCATGTGAGAAATTGCTTGATGGGTACATTGGTATTCTTATTCGGGTTAGTGTATTCTTTTCTCATAGTGCTGTTCCAGCATTCCTTGCAGTGACTGCATGGAAAGAAACCCTGCAACGTCATGTTGTTAATGCCACCACCAGTCGTGATATCACTATGCATAAGTGTGTCCAGGATTTTTCTCAGTTTAGGAGCAGTAAAGTTAGAACTCCTAACTTTAAGACTCATAAACTGAGAAAAATCCTAACTTTAAGACTTTTGGTATTCACAGAAGGCATTTAGGAGTCCTATTAGGAGTCCTAACTTTACTACTTCTGAACTGAGAAAAATCCTAACTTTAAGACTTTTGGTATTCACAGAAGGCATTTAGGAGTCCTAAAGTTAGGACTCCTAACTTCTGTGAATACCAAAATGAGTAAGTTCCTTCTGTGAATACCAAAATGAGTATGTGCCTTCTGTGAATACCAAAATGTTAGTAAGTTTATGATTTTGTCTTAAGTTAGTTCTGTGAATCGGGCCCAGCGACTCCAGATGCCTGTAACACTTCTGGTGTATTTGTCTTTGTTGGTCTTGGTGTAAAATATAGAGTCATCTAATTGGCGCATGGCCTCAGCTATATATATCTCCCTACTGAGGATAACCACATTCCCGCCTTTATCGGCAGGTCTTATGATAATAGTGTTATTGTTGGCCAAGTTCTTAATGGCTTCTTTTTGTGTCAATGTGAGATAGAATTTGGGTGACCACGATTTGTTGAACCATGTTTTCTGTCTGAATCTCAGAAGTTGACTGGACACAATGTCTTGAAATGTGTCTTTATTGTTGTGCAGCATGACTGGTAGAAAGGTAGACTTAGGTTTAAAATTGGAGGAGGCAGCCCTATCATATACAATATTTAAATCATCAAGAATGGCATGCACATTCGTGTTAACATTACTGTCACCCCCTTACAGTTCATGCATAGTTATGAGGGTGTCAATGTCACTTATGTTCAGGTCCTCACTCATATTGTACCATACGATTTTGTTGCTGTCTATGCTGCTGTTGGGTTTGAGCTTGTGCCATTTCTTTAGTTTCAATTTATGGCAAAATGCAAACAGGTCAATGCACATGTTGACATAGTCTAAGGAAAATGTTGGACAGAAAGAAAGGCTCAGGCAGAGAGTTCTTTCCTCAAGGTCATTGAGGGGTTTGTCAGTTAAGGTCATGATAGTTTGATTTACCTTCTTATACGTTATGTAGCGGTTTTGGAGCGAGTTGATGAACTTCCCATGCGCTCCTTGTTGTAGCCTCTCCCTCCTCCTCCTCTGCCTGCATCTTTTCCTCCTTGATCGCTGGCACCCCGGCCTCTTCCCCTGCCCCTTCCTCGATTGTTGGTGTTCTTTGTCTTAGGTTTCGGGCTTGTCCTTGTGGTCTGTCGGCCTGACGAAAGAGCAGATACTCGTCTAAAAAAAGTTTTTGTTTTGGTCTTACATCAATTTCACTGCCTGATGTGGAGCTTCCTGATGCTATAGATGTTGCAGGTGTATCAGGATCCGCTTCCATAGATGTTTCCCTATTAGTTTCTGGTGATGTTTCAGTCCGCAAGTATTTGCCGGTATCAGGATGGTGTGTGTTGTACATATGGTCATATTTCCAGCTATATGTGAGAATTCTACCTGTCTCGTAGTCAACACAGTTGTGATGGAGTTTTTTCTGTTTTCTTGCTTTTATGTCATCTTCATTGGTGGTCAGTCTTGATTTCATATCACTTAGGAATTTTGAAATGGTGTTGTGTTCATTGCTCTTGTTGATCTCCTTTTTCAGACGTTTGATTTCAGTTATCATTACTTCCCTATCACACCAAGCATATTTGACCAGGATTTCCATCATGGTCTTTGAGCTGTGGGCAGAATTTGCCGTCCACTCCTCCAGCATACCAGGATTAGGCGACTTATATAAAGAGGTGATGTATATCCTTAGTCCCCTTGGGATCATTTCTTTGTCAATATAGTCTTGAAGGGAGGTGGCCTCCCACCATTTGGATTTGGTTTCTATAATTTTTTTTAAAGTAAGTCTGTGGTGGTTGTTCCGCGTATTGCCTGTGCACCGGATATTTGGCCTCTCCCACAAGCTCTTGCAAACAGGGTTTGTGCCACGGCACGTGTATCTGTGACATCATACATTGCTCTTGTCTGTGTACTTGTCTCATATGTGGCCCCACAAAAGTATCATTGACCCTGGTGTTCCCCTTGATACAATCCTGGCTGCTCCGCTGGCTCACGCGCCACCTCCCGAGGGTCCCTGGTTCCTGGAAGGAGTGCTTCTCATGTTTTGGACATTATATATATATATATATATATATCACGTTCACACAGCTGCTGGAACGACCCTCAACCAGGCAACGCTGATGCCGTCGGTAGCAGCAGCCGCTACCTAAATGTTGAAATTGCTGGATCCCGCCAAATAGAAGGAAGCAGAGACGGCACACCAGGAAACCTTGCACAAAATTCCTTTATTGTGCACTCGTTAACCCAAGACGACGCGTTTCGGCGTAAGCCTTTTTCAAGTAGCCGCCATTTTGTTTTTTGCCACATTTATAGTCCCACAACTATTTTTGTAAACAGTAGACACAAAAGAAATACTTCAAGGTAAGCCATTGCAAATGAAAGATAAAATCTAACAAATTATATTGCATTAGGTTAACAATTCAACATTCCTTGTATGTGCGTGGTATTCGTGTATTTTGTGTGGGAAGTGGACAGTTTTTGCTTACCCCACTGCCGTATAACACAGTGGTCTTAATAATAATAGTTGACTGTGTGCCCTGTCAAGAACGTTGACAATTAATGTATTGGGCAGCTGCAACACGCATACACCGTTATCGAGGTAGATATCCCTCGTAATGTTGTACTTACGCCGGCTTGAAAACCGCTCAGTATCATGGGAATTGTAGTCTGATACAGCGGATCGGGACCATAGTCCCGAGAAATACAATCCTGGCTGCTCCGCTGGCTCACGCGCCACCTCCCGAGGGTCCCTGGTTCCTGGAAGGAGTGCTTCTCATGTTTTGGACATTATATATATATATATATATATATATATATATATATATATATATATATATATATACAGTTCCACTTCCTTCGCAAAAGTGCCGGGACACCAAGACAACGGTGCAATCCCGGGGCAAAGGTAACCCTGTGTTAAGATTCAGGCTCACAGCGCGTAGCAGCAGCAGCTACGCAAATGCACTCTCCTTGACAGGAAAAAGATCACTCCCAATCCATTTTGCGCATTCCAATATTCTTTAATTCATCAGATGCAGCATCGTGGTGATAAACAATGAAATAACCCCAAAGCGTTTCGGCGATACCTTCGCCTTGGTCACGGGTGATTACAATGCCAGTGTCAAAACATTAAATGAAGTTTCACGTGATAAGTGCTCCAAATAAACAACGGACTCAAGACCCCATTATCGCGGCCATCTTGGAGTGGAGTAATATCACCTTCTATCTATTCAGCCCACTCCAATACATTCTACACAGTATATATAACAACAATCCTGTCATAAAAAAAGGGGTATGGAAAGTAACATTTAAATGATATTAAATTAAATTCATCACACGTAATTACTCATATAGTACAGTTGGTATTAATTTAAGCGGTGGCATGGGGCATCGATCCGGTAATATTCTGTAAACATGATTGCCACAATATATATTCGCCAAATTCATTGGAAAACTTCAAGATGCCCAAGTGAGCAACATTATACTCTCATTGTATTCATATATTGTCGCAAAAACAGTCTATCATTTGCAAACTCCCAAGTGGGAAATTATAGTTTTCTAGTCCACACGGAATCCAATAGTCAACACCCAAGTGAGATTTCTTTCTGTACATCAATGTACTTCCATTACCTAAAATAAAAATAAAAAAGAAGAATGGGCCAATCAGAACTTCTGTATACCATATACCAAAATATAAGCCATATTTGGGTTATGAGTCTTAAAGATGGAACAGAAACAGAATTCCAAGAATACTTTCAGACAATGAACACCAGCGTGAAAAATTTGAAATTCACATATAATATGAGCAAGGAGAGAATAATATTCTTGGACACAGAAATCTACATAAAAAATCAGCAAATTCACACAACTCTCCATCGAAAAGAAACATCTACAAATGCCACGTTAGAAGCTACCAGTTTCCACCAAAAGTCCCTACTAAACAGTATCCCTTACGGTGAATTTTTAAGAATCCGGAGGATATGTAGTGAAGAAGATGTGTGGAAGAGGAACAGTAAACGTACAATGGAAAGATTCATCCAAAGGAAATACCCACAACAAACAGTGAAAGACAGCCTCGCAAAAAGCAGTACAAAAACACGCGAGGAGTGTTTGAAGAGAAAAAACAAAGGAGTTGATCCCGAGGCAAACAAAATCCGTCTAATAACAGACTACTCACAAGAAAGTGAAAAGATTGGCAAAATTCTCCGAAGAAATTGGAAGTTGTTACAACTAGACAACACTGTCAAAGAAATCGTTGGAACACATCCCATAATAACCTACAGGCGTGCCAAAAACCTTAAGGACCATCTGATACGCAGCCACTTCCAGAAAAAAAGACAGGATGATTGGCTAAAAACTAAAGGGTTCATGAAATGCCATGGGTGCAAAATGTGCCAGATAGCCAAGCCAACTAAAGAAATTACTTTGGCCAACAAAAAGAAATGGAAAATAAGACAATGTATCACGTGCAAAACACCATTCACTGTATATGTTGTGGAGTGCCCTTGCCCCATGCAATATGTTGGAAGCACAACCGTGGAATTGAAGAACCGAATCTTGCAACATATGAGGGCCACAATACATAAGGACCGCTCTAATGCCATAGCCAAACATATGGAATCAGCACACCAGGGTGATTGGCAAAAACTGAAATTTTATGGCATTCAAACAATTTTGAAAGGTAAGCGGGGGGGTGATCGAGCGAAAAGACTGCGACAAGCTGAGTCGAAATTCATCATTAATCTGAGGACCCTGCACCCTAATGGGATGAATCAGTCGGAGGAGTTGTATGTGCACCTTTGAACAGACAAAAATGAATCTAATTTGCAAAGACAAGTCTCTATATCAAGTATGAGTCAGCCTATTGGAAGGCAAACCAAACATTGATAATTGAAGCCTATTGGAAGGCACAGGACGAAAATGCAGTTAATTTTGTTAAGTTTAAAATAATTTATAATTTGGATGAACTTTTACATAGATTGGTTTTGTCAAAAATTCGTAAAAACTACAAGGACCACAATCCTTAGCACACCATGTGACAGGAAACACTGGTTTTTTGAAAAAATTGTTGTGGTTAAATGTTTGTGGGTTGGGCATACCCAGTGATCGTGAGCAAGGTGAAGTGACACCGAAACGCGTAGATCTCTGTGCCTGTTGCCCTTTGAAATGAGCAAAATAAAAAGGATTGCTGTTTAAAATCCGAAGTTGGCTGTGCGACCCGTTTTTCCCAGCAGGGAGAAAGTTTTGAGGATAATAGCGGCTTGGTTCTGCCGCAGGATACCGCACATGCGTGAGCGCTGCAGAATCTCCCGCAAAGGAACTGCTTTGGAGATATATATATATATATATATATATATATATATATATATATATATAAAATTAGGCTGACAGAACCACTCTTTCACGCTGGGAACCAACTGAATGCTGGTAAATGCAGTCATTGAACACTAACTGTTGGAGTGCTTCTGGAGGAATGCGACACAGGTGTCTCCCTGGCTACTTTAGGGGATGGGCCATTACTATTTTGAATGGAATCCAACAGCACCAGAAGCATCTGAGGGATGCTTCGCAAAAACGCGTTATGCCAGGCTCTGAATAAACGGTCTCTCAAAACCCCGCCGTGCCCCCTTGTTTCTTTCACGGAAGAAGACAGCCTTGGAATACATAACGTGCAGTCAGTGGCACGTAATGGGGACCCTTCCTGAAGCAATCCAGGGTCATTGACACTTACCCGGATCGCCGCCCCTCCCTGAAGGCAGTGAATCTGTTGTCGCCTGATAAGCCCATACTGCATGGATAGACGTTGTTACTTCAATTGGCTTCTCCAGACACGCTGCTGACGGGGATACGGGGGTGGGAAGAGAGGGCTTCAAGAGAATGTTTTGTCCAGCACAAGTGTCTGTTTCCAACCTGTGCTGCGGCCGATGTCAGCCTTTCAATGTGGAGTACAATAAAATCAGGCTGACAGAACCACTCTTTCACGCTGAGAACCAACTGCATGCTGGTAAATGCAGTCATTGAACACTAACTGTTGGAGTGCTTCTGGAGGAATGTGACACAGGTGTATCCCACGCTACTTTATGGGATGGGCCATTACTATTTTGAATTGAATCCAACAGCACCAGAGGCATCTGAGGAAGGCTTTGCCGAAATGCGTCATGCCAGGTTCTGAATAAACGGTTCTCCAAACCCCGCTGTGTCCCCTTGTTTCTTTCACGGAAGAAGACAGCCTTGGAATATATAATGTGCAGTCAGTGGCACATAATGGGGACCCTTCCTGAAGCAATCCAGGGTCATTGACACTTACCCGGATCGCCGCCCCTCCCTGAAGGCAGGGAATCTGTTGTCTCCTGACAAGCCCATACTGCATGGACAGACGTTGTTACTGCAATTGTCTTCTCCAGACACGCTGCTGACGGGGATACGGGGGGTGGGAAGAGAGGGCTTCAAGAGACTGTTTTGTCCAGCACAAGTGTCAGTTTCCAACCTGTGCTGCGGCCGATGTCAGCCTTTCAATGTGGAGTACAATAAAATCAGGCTGACAGAACCACTCTATCACGCTGAGAACCAACTGCATGCTGGTAAATGCAGTCTTGAACACTAACTGTTGGAGTTCTTCTGGAGGAATGCGACACAGGTGTGTCCCACGCTACTTTAGGGAATGGGCCATTACTATTTTGAATGGATTCCAACAGCACCAGAGGCATCTGAGGAAGGCTTTGCCGAAACACGTCATGCCAGGTTCTAAATAAACGGTTCTCCAAACCCCGCTGTGTCCCCTTGTTTCTTTCACGGAAGAAGACAGCCTTGGAATACATAATGTGCAGTCAGTGGCACGTAATGGGGACCCTTCCTGAAGCAATCCAGGGTAATTGACACTTACCCTGATCGCCGCCCCTCCCTGAAGGCAGTGAATCTGTTGTCGCCTGAAAAGCCCATACTGCCTGGAGATTCGTCTTTACTTCATTTGGCGTCTCCAGACATGCTGCTTACGGGGATACGGGTGGTGGGAAGAGAGGGCTTCAAGAGACTGTTTTGTCCAGCACAAGAGCCGGTTTCCAACCAGTGCCGTGGCCAATGTCAGCCCTTTAATGTGTAGTACAATAAAATCAGGCTGACAGAGCCACTCTATCACGCTGAGAACCAACTGCATGCTGGTAAATGCAGTCATTGAACACTAACTGTTGGAGTGCTTCTGGAGGAATGCGACACAGGTGTGTCCCACGCTACATTAGGGGATGGGCCATTACTATTTTTAATGGAATGCAACAGCACCAGAGGCATCTGAGGAAGGCTTCACCGAAACACGTCATGCCAGCCTCTGAATAAACGGTTCTCCAAACCCCGCTGTGTCCCCTTGTTTCTTTCACGGAAGAAGACAGCCTTGGAATGCATAATGTGTAGTCAGTGGCACGTAATGGGGACACCTTCTGAAGCAATCCAGGGTCATCGACACTTAGCCGGATCGCCAACCCTCCCTGAAGGCAGTGAATCTGTTGTCGCCTGACAAGCCCATACTGTATGGAGAGACGTCGTTACTTCATTTGTCGTCTCTAGACACGCTGCTGACGGGGATACGGGTGGTAGGAAGAGAGGGCTTCAAGAGACTGTTTTGTCCAGCACAAGTGCCGGTTTCCAACCTGTGCCCCGGCCGATGTCAGCCCTTCGATGTGGAGTACAATAAAATCAGGCTGACAGAACCACTCTTTCACGCTGATAACCAACTGCATGCTGGTAAATGCAGTCATTGAACACTAACTGTTGGAGTGCTTCTGGAGGAATGCGACACAGGTGCGTCCCACGCTACTTTAGGGGATGGGCCATTACTATTTTTAATGGAATCCAACAGCACCAGAGGCATCTGAGGAAGGCTTCGCCGAAACACATCATGACAGGCTCTGATTAAACGGTCTCTCCAAACCCCGCAGTGCCCCCTTGTTTCTTTCACGGAAGAAGACTGCCTTGGAATACATAACGTGCAGTCAGTGGCACATAATGGGGACCCTTCCTGAAGCAATCCAGGGTCATTGACACTCACCCGGATCGCCGCCCCTCCCTGAAGACAGTGAATCTGTTGTCGCCTGACAAGCCCATACTGCATGGAGAGACGTCGTTACTTCAATTGGCGTCTCCAGACACGCTGCTGACGGGAATACGGGCGGTGGGAAGAGAGGGCTTCAAGAGACTATTTTGTCCAGCACAAGTGCCGGTTTCCAACCTGTGCCACAGCCGATGCAAGCCCTTCAAAGTGGAGTACAATAAAATCAGGCTGACAGAACCACTCTTTCACTCTGAGAACCAACTGCATGATGGTAAATGCAGTCATTGAACACTAACTGTTGGAGTGCTTCTGGAGGAATACGACACAGGTGTGTCCCATGCTACTTTGGGGGATGGGCCATTACTATTTCGAATGGAATCCAACAGCGCCAGAGGCATTTGAGGAAGGCTTTGCCAAAACACGTCACGCCAGCCTCTGATTAAACAGTCTCTTCAAACCCGCAGTGTCCCCTTGTTTCTTTCACGGAAGAAGACAGTCTTGGAATACATAAAGTGCAGTCAGTGGCACATAATGGGGACCCTTCCTGAAGCAATCCAGGGTCATTGACACTTACCCGGATTGCCGCCCCTCCCTGAAGGCAGTGAATCTGTTGTCTCCTGACAAGCCCATACTGCATGGAGAGACGTCGTTACTTCAACTGGCGCCTCCAGACATGCTGCTGACGGGTATACGGGCGGTGGGAAGAGAGGGCTTCAAAAGACTGTTTTGTCTAGCACAAGTGCCGGTTTCCAACCTGTGCCGCGTCCGATGTCAACCTTTCGATGTGGAGTACAATAAAATCAGGCTGACAGAACCACTCTTTCCCGCTGATAACCAACTGCATGCTGGTAAATGCAGTCATTGAACACTAACTGTTGGAGTGCTTCTGGAGGAATGCGACACAGGTGTGTCCCACGCTACTTTAGGGGATGGGCCATTACTATTTTAAATGGAATCCAACAGAGCCAGAGGTATCTGAGGAAGGCTTTGCCGGAACGCGTCATGCCAGGCTCTGAATAAACGTTCTCTCCAAACCCCGCTGTGTCCCCTTGTTTCTTTCACGGAAGAAAAAACCTTGGAATACATAACGTGCAGTCAGTGGCCCGTAATGGGGACCCTTCCTGAAGCCATCCAGGGTCATTGACACTTACCCGGATCGCCGTCCCTCCGTGAAGGCAGTTAATCTGTTGTTGCCTGACAAGCCCATACTGCATGGAGAGATGCCGTTACTTCAATTGGCATCTCCAGACACGCTGCTTACGGGGATACAGGCGGTGGGAAGAGAGGGCTTCAAGAAACTGTTTTGTCCAGTACAAGTGCCGGTTTCCAACCTGTGCCCCGGCCGATGTCAGCCCTTCGATGTGGAGTACAATAAAATCAGGCTGACAGAACCACTCTTTCACGCTGATAACCAACTGCATGCTGGTAAATTGATCATTGAACACTAACTGTTGGAGTGCTTCTGGAGGAATGCGACACAGGTGTGTCCCATGCTACTTTAGGGGATGGGCCATTACTATAGAAGACAGCCTTGGAATATGAATATATATATATATATATATATACATATATATATATATATATATATATATATATATATATATATATATATATATATATATATATATATATATATATATATGCAAAAGAACTCCTGGCCACCAAATGCAAGGCAGGCAAACAACAGGTGCGGACCTCTTCGGAGCTCCTTTCAATCACAGACCACCACACAAGATGAAAGTGCAAGCAGTGTAACTCAATTATTATGCATAATGAGACAAGTCTCTTCCTTGACGCGTTTCACTCCACGAAGGAGCTTGGTCACATATATATATATATATATATATATATATATATATATATATATATATATATATATATATATATATATATGTATATATATATATATGTATATATATATATATATATGTACGTTTCGGCCTCTGTGTAGGCCGAAACGTTATGCCGAGGTGTGCCTTCCACGAAATTGAATAAATCACTGCTCACCTGCACTTGGGTCTCCCTCTCTTCTTCTGCGCCGTTGGTATCCAGATATTGGGCTCCTGGTGAGAGAAAGCTGAGATTGTCCTTATATATATATATATATATATATATATATATATATATATATATATATATATATATATATATATATATATATATATATATATATATATATATATATATATATATATATATATATATAGTAATTTACAAATTGTAATTCACCAAATTACAGAATTGATTAAATCATAGATTCTCTAATATGGTTTATATAAAACGTCTAATATAGCCTACAATTTGCTAACTCTTGAAAATTCCCCGTTCGCATTTAATCAAAATTCTCAAATATATCTTTATTCGACTACTTCCGACAGTTAAAGAGTGAACTAAAAAAACACATTATATGTGTTAATCATATATTGATCTATTTATATTCATGTATTATGAAAAGGATCTATTTTTTTAAGATTTGTCTGTGTTAGGTTTAACTGAGAGTACTATTAATTGTCAGGATCGAACTCTCAGCTCCTTACTTTACAGAGTTGTAACATTGGTACTGTCAATATTACAGACTCTACACTATTGCTGATATGCTAGAGATCCCCCAAGAAAAGATACTACTATTCACTAAACCTCTTCCACAGAGATTCATTTGAGAACAACCCAACTGCCAACTCTCATAAACTTTAATTCTCATCTTTATCTGATCCTTTTAGTTGATGAATCGCCCAATTTCTCAGATATTTCTAGATATTTTTTCTAAATTTACTGCATCCATTGCAAAAGGATATTAGTGAACACAGTGATGCTACAGTAAATTAGTTTTAAAAGATTAGCAAAATAATAATCCTTTAAAAAAATATATATATATTGGGGGGGGGGGGGCGTGGCCAAGATGGCTGCGGTGTAGGACGTGTCCTTCTGTCCCTCCTGCGCTGCCTGGCTTAAAGCTTTGATTTTGCAGTCCCTGGTGCCCATCCACGCACAAAAGGGGGCAGCTGCCGATCGCCACACAGAGCTGGTACTGGGGGTACCCTTCTCTCGGGTCCCGTCACCGGGAATCCGCGTCAGACGCGGCCTGGGCGCCCTCTGGGTTGGGGCCGCCACGTGGAGTCCTGCACTACGTTCGGACGGCGGTCGCTGGGAGTGGAGCGGAGCGGTGGAGGCGACCGACGATTGCTGCTGATCTGCGTGCCCCCCTGCCCGAGAGATGCTTGTGGGACGTGGACACAGTGGTGCCCAGCACTGGTCGGGGGCAAGCCTGGAGTGGTGTGCGTGGCTCGTGGGGCCCGCCGGGTGGAGAGCAGCAGTCTAACGACGGAGCTGGGCAACAGGCGGCGATCGGCGGACAGCGGAGCTCTGGCCTGTGAAGAGTGCAGAGAGTGGCGCGCCCCCCCCCTGCTGAGTGACTGGCGACTCTCCCGGGCCTGTAGAACGTGGAATTTCTTGTGAAGGCCTTGGATGCTTGAAAGAGCGTGAGAGTTCTGTCGGGAACCTGAGACTGTCTCTCCAACTGGTGGTCAATTATCTGGTTGAAATCCCCAGAAGAATCATTGGGCTGACTATAAGCAGGCCAATTTCAAATTTGACTGTCACCCAGAATTTAGGAAAATGTGAAAAAAAATTGAAGGTTTTAAGTAATATTACCTATATTACAGCCATAGAAAAAGAAATCTATTTTGTCCCTTAAATGGCTCATAGCAGTAACACATTTATGGTTGGAAATCAATGTGATGAGTCTGTTTATTTTCTTATCTTGAGATGATGCAAAAATCTGTACTGCACATCTTATTCTATTAGCATTTGCCCCTTTTCTTAATCTTGGTTTCCTGGTTGAGAGCAATTTTAGAACATTGTCCTTTAAGAAGAGTCCAACCCTTTATTACTCTGTGGTGCTGAACTTTGATGAGTGATATTTCACTATTCATTTGAATTGTCTGGTTAGTTGGTGCAGGGCTTGTTTGAGGATGAGTTTCCTTTTCTTGCTAAAGTGACCATGTTGTCGAGATCACAACTCACGTGATGTAATGTCCTTATGTGAGTAATTAGATAGGTAGAGATTCGGGACACAAGAGAGGTTCAAATAAATTGTCGTCCAAGTGACATCTGCCAAGCCTCCACTCCTATTTAAACTCCAAAACAAGTATTCCTTCCTGTATTCCTTCCTTCCTGTATTCCCTTTACTAAAATCCAAAGGGGAAGTAGAACTGTAGCTCTTCATGACTAAGCACAGTTAGTATCTAATTATGTATTTGAAAATTGGACCACAGAGCGGAGGTCTTGTAATATTTTAATGTCATGGCAGAAGCACCATGCAGTTGTGTGGTTTCAGCATAAATGTATGCAGAGAGCGCCTAATCTTGGCCTTCAAAAAATCTCAGGTACTGATTAAGTACGATTTTCATTTTTGTTAGTTTAAATAGGCCAAATATATAAAGTAGAGAATTAAGTTGTAGCCTTAAAGTTTAAAATGTGTACATTGTGCCTGAAGTTTCTTTCATGAAATACTGGTGTATGTTAATGGGGAACATTTAATTGTTGTTTTGGTTGGATTTAGTAGCTCTCCTTAACTGGATCACATGTTGATGACATAGAATGTTGCAGATCTTTTGTCTTGGTCTTTGTTGTTCCAGATTTCTTTGTCGATAGTAGACCTTTAAATTCCTTGCATGCAATGCTCTCTTCTCCCTTCAGAATCTTGACAATGGTTTGGGTATGTTGCCTGTTTAGTTTCTCTCAAGCTTTTAAGGCTGTGCTGTCTATTTAGTTTCTGTTAAGCTGCCATGGTCTTTTTCAGATGCTGATTGGATTTCAATAGATTGACATGTCACAAGCGCCATCTTCCATAGATGTGATTCTAGTCTCAATATTTGTCTGCAGTGGCTAGGTTTGTGATTTTTTTTAATGTATTGTCATTTATGATGCCTCTGATTTCCAGAAGTACCGAACGTAAAATTGGGTCATCACTGCTGGTCTTGTGAGTTTTGGGAGGTAACTGAGAAGAGGTCTCTATTTTTGCAGTCTGATCTGTACCTTTGTTTCCTTTATATTAGACATCTGCTAAGTTTAATTTATCTTACCCTTTTCCTATCAATTTACATTTCTAGTTTCTAGTTCAAAAGTTGTCTTGAGAGTGGTGTTTCATTTTTATGGACTTATTTTTTCAAGGGCTTATTTTGGAAGTGGGACAAGAATTGCTCTTTTCCGAACATGTTATACTGTTTGTTGCTGCAGATAGTCTTCTTGTATCAAGTTTGTAAAAAGACTGCTTTCTTTTGCTGGTTGTCATTCTGTCACACTAGTTACATCAACCTAAAATGGGTGACATCCACAAATGACTATGTCATCAAGATAAGTATATATTTACTTGTCTTTTACTAGTCTTAACTTCAAAGCCACTTACCTTGACGATATAGTGGTCGTATGTGTAATTGATGCAACATTTTTGTAGGTCACTATTTCAACCTCAATATAGTTGCAGAATACCATTTTTGTTTTCTGTCTGCCTTTTTAAATCTACTACAATCTTCATGAATTCTTTTTCTGTAAGCCCTCACCTGGTTTGACGTGGACACAGGGAACTCTCTTTTTAATGCAATCTCTATGATAATGCCTTAGGATTTCTTTTTATTGTCAAACCAATGCTATTCGGGCTAGAACATGCAAACCTGTTTGATTCGTAGTGCTAAACTGCAGCTAGTATCGGCAGTTCTATCTTATTATTAAAAAATATTGGACCTAGGTAAATCTTCAAGAATGTTCTAAAATGCAGTAGCTTTTTCTTTGAACAAAGTTGGAGGTCTAGAGAATTCCACAGGGATGGAGTCACAAAATACAAAGATCATCCCCTCTGTTGAATTTTTATGAAAGCAAGGTATCTGGAGTGAAAACTGGATGCTTATAAAAATATTTTGCTATGTTAGCGTAGTATCAAGTTAGTTCCATTTACGGCATGCTTGGAGACGGTGGAATTTCCTGCTTTTCCTACGCAAGCACACTTTTGTTGTCTTTTCACTAGTTGTGTCTGTAACTCATAAGCACGTTGTATGTGAGAGAATAACTTGCTTATCTTTTCTTACCACACCAATAACTCACAATCATTTTAAATGAGTTAATACATTATATTGATATACTTGCCCGCCTTATTCCGACTTTTGAAATTTTTGCATTTTCACCTCTATTATTAGATCCGCACCATAAGGGTGATTTGCTTAAGAGTTTAAATGGCAAAATGGTAAACTCAAATAGAAGAAAATCATTGAATTGAGGCAAAAAAAGAAAGCAAAGAATTCAAATCTCATCGCCGAACTTGTGAAAAATGCAAGATATTACTGCTGGTGCAGCGTAAGCGTGGTTAAATTGTTATTATCCACTTACTCTCCTTTAACTACTCTTACCGAACTGGGTTCTTTACGATTAGACAATCTGCAGTACATCCATTTACCATAGAGGCAATGATATTCTAATGAATCTTCCTCCGCCGATTGGAGGGGCTGGAATTAGGGTGACCAAACATCGCATTAGCTGTCCAATGAGGACCATTAATTGAAATCCAACTCACAAATTTGAGTTCAGATTTAGGTACACCACTCTTAAAGCCATGCTGTAGAAATAAAGGATAGAAACAGGAAGCCCCAACTTCCTGAAAAAGTTAAGTCGAGTTAGGATTATGCAGACCAAAAGCTCTGCAACAGTAAAGCAAAACAAAAGAAGTAACACCTGATGTTCTGTCAGAGCTTGCTGATTCTCCCTACAATACATTTAAATCATTAGTAAAAAGCACAGTCTAAATGGAAGAACCAACAATACTCTATAATAGATTCAGACAGATATTTGATTAGTTTGGTTATTATATTAAACATTCAACGTTCATTGCCACAAGCAATTTCTTGGGAAGTTCAGTTAAAAATATCACAGCTTGTGTAACAGCTCCATTTAAGCAGGCTTTCTTGGATGGTTATAATCAGAATCAACTACAGAGTTAAAAAGCACAACCACCATCACGGTTAAAGGAATAGTTTGTTGTCTAATAGTCCTACGAAGATTGGAAAAAGGGTTTAAATTTGAATTCCATTAACGGCAATTCCAGTTAACATAAACATCACTGGGACATTGTTAGAACTTTATAAAAGAAGAAACCCCAAAGGAAGGGCAACACCATTGATTTTTGCTTCTTGACGAACGCCATTCTGATTTTCTCTACTCTTAGACTCGGATGCTATGCTGATCAATGAACTTTTCTCTTACTTTTGGACTGCTTTGCTGATGTCGGTAGCTGATGGACTGAACCTTCTTTGCCGAACCATTTCCATTTTTCATTTTAGAATGGGATTACGGCGGGGCCTCAGACTGGCTTCTTGAGCCCTCGGAATCCAGTCTGAATGACTGGCCAGTTTCACTTTCGACAGCCTGCATTGTAATGCAGTAATAAGAAGTGAAACCTATGATGTGACTCGGTCGGAGGCTTTCTGAGGCACATTGTAATGAGGCTCAAAATGGTGCATTCTCAACAGAAAGCATTAAGTTCAAGTTCAAGTTCGGGCATTTATATAGCGCACTACTCACCCAGAGGGTCTCAAGGCGCTTGGGGAAGGGGTTCATTATTTGTCGAAAAGCCAGGTTTTAAGTTCTTTTCTGAAGGAGATGTAGTTTTGAGTAAGGCGGAGGTGAGTGGGGAGTGAGTTCCAGGTCTTGGCAAACAGGAAGGAGAAGGATCTGCCACCCATGGTGGATTTTCGGATGCGCGGGACTGCGGCGAGGGCTTGATTGGACGATCTTAGTTGGCAGTGGGTTTGTAGAAGGACAGTCGAGTGTTGAGGCATTCGGGTCCTAGATTGTAGAGGGCCTTGTGTGTGTGGGTGAGAAGACGGAACGTAATTCTTTTGTTGATGGGAAGCCAGTGGAGGTCTTTTAGGTGTCCGGTGATGTGATCTTGGCGAGGGATGTCCAATATGAGTCTCGCTGATGCGTTTTGGATGCGTTGGAGTTTTTTCTGTAATTTTGCTGTGATTCCGGCGTATAGTGTGTTACCATAATCCAGTCGACTCGTGACCAGTGCGTGGGTGACAGTCTTTCTTGTCTCGAGGGGTATCCAGCGGAAGATCTTTTTGAGGATGCGAAGTACGTTGAAGCAGGAGGATGAGACTGCGTTGACTTGTCTGGACATCGAGAGAGAGGAGTCTAGGATGAAGCCAAGGTTAGGTGCGTGGTCTGTGGGTGTGGGTGCTGAGCCCAGAGAGGAAGGCCACCAAGAGTCGTCCCAGGCAGAGGGGGAAGATCCTAGGATGAGCACCTCCATTTTGTCTGAGTTCAGTTTTAGGCGGCTATGTTTCATCCATTCGGCTACTTTTTTCATGCCTTCGTGAAGATTGGTTTTGGCGGTGTTAGGGTCTTTGGTGAGGGAAAGGATTAATTGGGTGTCGTCGGCATAAGAGATGATGTTGAGGTTGTGTTGGCGCGCGATGGATGCAAGTGGGCTCATGTAAACGTTGAAGAGGGTGGGACTGAGTGATGATCCTTGTGGTAATCCACAGATGACTTCAGTGGCCTCTGAGTTGAATGGTGGAAGTCGGACTCTTTGAGTTCTCCTGGCGAGGAACGAGATGATCCAGCCCAAGGCTTTTCCTTGTATGCCGATGTTGCTGAGGCGTTGTATAAGGGTGCTGTGGCAGACTGTGTCGAAAGCGGCGGAGAGGTCGAGTAGAATGAGGGCCGCTGTTTCTCCGTTGTCCAGTAGTGTTCGGATGTCGTCTGTCGCTGCAATGAGGGCGGTTTCGGTGCTGTGTTTGGCTCGAAATCCGGATTGAGATGGATCGAGGGAGTTGTTGGATTTAAGGAAGGCGGCGAGCTGGCTGTTGACAGCTTTCTCAATGACTTTGGCGGGGAAAGGGAGGAGGGATATGGGTCGGTAGTTTTTAAGTTCAGAGGGGTCTGCTGTGGGTTTCTTCAAGAAGGCGCTGAGTTCGGCGTGTTTCCAGCTTTCTGGGAAGGTGGCAGAGTTGAACGAGCAGTTGATGACATCACGGAGATGGGGTGCGATGATGGAGTCAGCTTTGTTGAAGATGTGGTGGGGGCAGGGGTCGGTTGGCGAGCCAGAGTGGATTGAGTTCATTAGGCGGATGGTGTCTTCAGTGGTGATTGGGTTCCAGGCGCTAAGGTTGTTAGTTGGCGGAGTAGGATCTGAGGGGGGTGGGGAGGGTTGATCGCTGGGAGTGTTCTCGAAGCTGTTGTGGATGTCGGCAATTTTGTTGTAGAAGAAGGAGGATAACGTGTCGCAGAGGTCTTGGGAGGGAGTGATGTCATTAGATGCTGCGGTGGGGTTGGTGAATTCTTTGACGATGTTGAAAAGTTCCTTGCTGTTGTGGGTGTTGTTGTCGAGACGATCCTTGAATGCTGATTTCTTGGCGGATCGAATCAGTTGGTGGTGTTTGCGGGTGGCTGCCTTGAGGGTGACCATGTTGTCGGTGGTTGGGTTTTTTCTCCATGTTTTCTCCAGGGTGCGGCATAGCTTCTTGGATTTTTTGAGGTCATCATTGAACCAGGGAGCCTTTTTGCTGACTGATTTGATCTGGTGCTTTTTCAGGGGTGCTAATTCGTCAGCACTGTGGGTGATCCATTGCTTGAGATTGGTGGCCGCTTGGTTTGGGTCCGATGAGAGGGCGTGTTGGTTTTGGTTGAGTGATGTGAGGAGTTGGTCGGAGGTGATTTTGTTCCAGTTTCTCTGAGGAATAGGTTGTGGGCGGTTGTGGGTCAGGGTGGTTTTGTTGCTGAAGTGAACACAGCTGTGGTCCGTCCAATGGAGAGCTGTGGTGCGATCGAAGGAAATGTGCTTGCTGGAGGTGAAGATAGGGTCGAGCGTGTTTCCGGCTACATGGGTGGGGGTGTCAACAAGTTGTTTGAGTCCGAGATTGGCCAGGTTGTCTAGAAGGGTGGAGGTGTTGCTGTCGTGTTTGTTTTCAAGGTGGTAGTTGAGGTCTCCTAAAAGAATGTAGTTCTCGGAGGCGAGGGCATGTGGGCTGACGAAGTCAGTGATGTCATTGCTGAATTGAGTGCGGGTTCCTGGAGGCCTGTAGATGAGGGTGCCTCTATGTGTGGTCCTAGAGTCGGTGTGGATCTGAAAGTGGAGATGTTCGGTGGTTGCAAGATTATCGTCAGAGCTGGTCGTGATTTTGATGGTGTTCCTATGGATGATGGCGATGCCTCCTCCTGTTTGATTGGTGCGGTCTTTTCGGATAATCTTGTAAGCGTCCGGTATGGCTATGGCGATGTCGGGTGCTGATGATGTGTTCATCCATGTTTCTGTAAGGAAGGCGATGTCCGGTGACGCAGTGTCGAGTAGGTCCCAGTGTTCAGTTGCGTGTCTGTGGACCGAGCGGGTGTTAAGCAGAATGCACTTCAGGTGGTTGGAGTCGGAACTGTGTATGGAGGAAGTGGATTTGGTGAGGGTCCTGAAGCAGTTGTACTTGCAGGAGAGGCAGGCGAATGGGCCGTGGGTACGTCCTGGGGTGGCTTCGCAGCATTGTGGTGTGCGTCCGGGGTTGAGGGCGAGGAGAGTTGCGGCATCATATGTGAATATATTGGGTTGGGTGTGGCGGGGACCAGGGGGTCTGGCGCTGGGCGCGGTCCAGGCGCGGACGGGCGTAGACGGGCTTACATTTGGCGCGCCTTCGGCGCGCATGGGGCACGTCCGCTGCGCGTCAAACGCTGCGCGCAAGTCCATCTGTCATAAAGGAGAGTGGAGGGGGGCGGGGCGAGGGGTGGAGAGGCTGGAAGCGGGAGCGGGGTGGAGAGGCGGTGCTGGGAGGCAACAACAATCAACAAAATGGCAGCGACCCTAAAGCCAAACAGGACGAGGCTGGGATCACAATATTTGGTCAGAGAGGGAAGCGTCACCGGTTCAAATCGCAATAAGGAGCAAAATAAGTAAAACAGTAAAAGGCAGCAATGCACAGACGAAAATCAATGACAATTAATGAGTGCGCAGCTCAGCGTGTAATATAGCGCTACGATGCAGTTACAACCCGGTACAAATGAGGCACAAATGAATGCAGGGTCAATGCGAGCAATGGGCAGTTGTTTTAAAAATGCAAATGTCAGTCTGGCAGTATAGCGCTACGATACCAGCTTGGGAGCAGCGTGAGGAGCGCCCGCTTCTGATGAGGTTCAGGACGGTCACAGAGCTTGTTTAGGATGTAAGAGGCTATCCTTTCTGTGGGAGGGGGGGTCAGCTGGGAGGCGGGCGCGGGGTGGAGAGGCGGTGCTGGGAGGCAACAACAATCAACAAAATGGCAGCGACCCTAAAGCCAAACAGGACAAAGCTGGGATCACAATATTTGGTCAGAGAGGGAAGCGTCACCGGTTCAAATCGCAATAAGGAGCAAAATAAGTAAAACAGTAAAAGGCAGCAATGCACAGACGAAAATCAATGACAATTAATGAGTGCGCAGCTCAGCGTGTAATATAGCGCTACGATGCAGTTACAACCCGGTTAATAAACATCATTTTCATAATAAACTCTTATTAGTGCAACTCGTTTATATGTATTAGAATTGCTTTGTGTGCATGTTTTCTTCATCTTAGTTTAAAGCAAGCTTTTATGGTGCTTCTACTACACTTGTCTCATTTTCATGAGTCACTGTGTCTTATGTGTGCAAAGTGTACTTTCAGCTCTTCATGTCTTCAGTTAGTAAATGTGCTGTGTTTTTTGATTTTTATAAATCGTGCTACATCACTGACATCCTTTCAATTCCATGAAGATCACCATCTACAAAGCGAAATGTATTTCCACGGCCACATATGGATCGGGTATATGGGGTACCCGAGAAAATGTAACATTGATTCAATTAATTGAAAATCAATACCTCAGATATCTTTTAGGGGTACCCAAATCAACAGCAAATTACCTCACACATATTGAATTAGGCCTACCATACATTGTAGATGCAATTAAAATTGCACCCATATTACTCTGGCACAAGGTCTGGGTCACCCCCGAGACAGCTCTTAACCGCAACCTGATTTCTGACTGTGTCACCCTAGATGGTGTCTCCAATATTAAATGGCTGGCCTATGTTGAAAACATGCTGACTGACATGGGCCACCTAGAGTATTTCTCGAGACCTTCTACTCTGGAGGCAGTTGATAGAAAATCACTAAAACAATCGGCCCTAGACCATCTAGAAAATAAAAGATGGGCTCTAGAAAAACGTAAACCTTCTGTTCTGGCCTTCCAGAAAATTACCATCAATCGAGGGCTACAATTGTATTTAACAAGTGATTTGAATTGTTACTCCAGTATGTTATTAAGTCGCTTCAGGCTCGGAACTTTTTTTCGTTTAATAACTTTCCCTGCCTGTAAAATTTGGTCGAGGGAGATTCTCATTTGTCCGTGTGATGACACCACTGCCCAATCGAACATTCACTGTCTTTTTTTCTGTATATACTACACTGTCCCCAGGGGGATTTTTATTAAACCAATTTTGAAGGCATGGGGACATCGCTCTTGCCATATAGCCTTTACTAGACTACAGAATTTAGAAAATAACACTTTGGCTTATGCTGTATCCCGTTTTTTAAAATCTTTGATCAGGTACAGGACAACTATGTTAAATCTATAAAACTAAATTTTAAATTTTAAATATTTTATTCAACTGGTATTATTATCTTTGAGACCTGCTGATTGTAACTACTCCGATTTTTAAATGTATTGAACATGTTTTTGCACAATTGTATGTATGCTTTTATGATTTTATCCATGAAATCAAATAAAGCTTATTTGATTTGATTTGAATTCCATGAGGTCTTATCAGACATGGCACACGTAGCCTTCCTGTCACTGGTGAGCATCATCAGTGGCTGCACCCAGAGCAGACTGTGACTGTGATCCTAATTAGAGAATACAATGAAAGTTTTTTTTAAATGCTTATGCTATCAAAGTTACTTCATTCTCTGGAGTGGGTGCAGCAGGGAAACAAAGAGGAGCAGTTTACCTGCTTCTTTTGATTCTTTCCAGGTGACCCTACAGACATCCCTGAGGATGAATGCAGAAAATGGCACAGAAAATGCAGAGTCTGCAATGCTTTTGCAGAGATGGCCTTAATCTAGCTCCTAGTAACTGGCATCCTGGGAAAAACCATGCAATTGGCACTGCTACCTTGTTGTACCTAAATGTTGTACCCTACTTAAATTGCCACCTTAGGCATCCTCAAATGGAATAGGAAGTCCCTCCTCCTGCCACACTATCAGTGTCTCTACAGGCACACTTCTAGACTGCCTTTCATGGATCTCTCCTCATCGGGGGTACAGTTCCTAACTGGGACACTACATTCGATATCCTGAAGGGCAATCCATGCCACATGCCCTACTGGGCTCCTGCCGTACTTCCACGGCATGGACCCTGGCACCTAAGCCCATCCCTTTATTCTCACATGCAATGGTTAATTTGTGAAATAAAGAGTGACGGTGCCCAACAGCTCTGCTCAGAAGCCAGCAGCACCCCAGGCCTGTTTAATCCACTTCCTGTTAATATATCCTGCTCTTTCTACTTTTCTGGCTGTGTTAACGTCTTCCCCTACCACCTTCTTTGCCCTTGTGTGTTCCCTCTATTGCTCTCGGGAAATGTCTGAAGAGGAAACATTTGTGCTGGTGCTCGTGGCCTCCACTGGCAACCTCCAGCTCAAATTAAGCATTACTCACAGGCACCCCAAAACTGCTTCCTTGATTTTGGTCTCTTCTGAAGCGATAGCTTAGGAACCTCTGCCCTTCCTCACAGAAGCCTAATGTTGCACCTATACTTTGTGGCTTCCCATGCTGAATTCCACTTTCCCAAACTTCATTGAAGCACAGGTTAAGGATAAAGTGGAAGAGGTGAAATAATCTGGAACCTTGAACATGATGTTTCCATTGAACGGAAGCTCTTTATTTCATGGCAGATCACGTTGCATAGAGGAAACACTGTGGTTTCGGCAGGAGTTTGCGAAACTCTTGCAATTTGCTTTTTTGCCTAAATATGCAGATTTTAGGGTCAATTATGCATAATCCTACCAACCCAGTAGAACACTCAGATCATCAGATGCTGCGCTGGCAACAGTCCCCATCATAAAAAGATTCTGTCTAGGTGGTTCTTCCTTTGGCTTTTGGGGATCAAAACTGTGGAACACTCTACCTCTCCACCTAAGGCAAGAACCCATTGAGAAACCCTTTAGGAGGAAACGTAAAACATGTCTGTTTAGGCTTGCCTAATCTTCTTACCTTACCTGTTTTATTTTGTATTAACCTTACCTTTCTTGTCAGGGTCTAGCTCTCTTATTACTCTTATATCTGGTTAGGGCAATCATAGCGTGGGGCACTTTGTTGGGAGCACCCAATGCACTTTAAAAATTATTAACATAACATAATCAGGCGAAATACATATCCATCTTTTAGTGTTACATTTGATTTGAAATGTATCCTTTCGTCAATTTTTTACAAGAACGCATTTTGCTGTAAAAACAATGCAAAAAATACAAGTGGTGCGAGCAACAGCCGCTCAGGTTCAGGCTGTTTGCCTTTTTTTATATTCCCTATAGAATTTTAATGTCAACAGCACGCAATTGCATAATGGCATCATTTTGGGGATTTTGCGTACAAGTGTAATGTTAAAGTCATGAAACAACATGAATTACGCTGGAGTATTTTAAATGTCACATGGGCCTAGGTTTAAGCAGCTTTTTCTGGCGAATAGGCCAAATTATATCTAAGAAACATGTGAATTAACAGCAATATTGCAGTGTACCAGAATAAGGGTACAGGAAGTTGGAGTAGGATGAAAAGTGAGTATCTCAATCTGGCTTTAGGGCGAAGTACTCCACAGAAACTGCTCTCCTCTTTTCCACCGAATTGCTCCGCCGTAAAGCTGATGATGGTCACACTGCAGCGTTAATTTTATTGGACCTGAGTGCGGCTTTTGACACCGTGTCGCACTCGGGTCTTCTTGCTCGCCTCAGTGAGATCGGAGTACTGGGCCAAGCCCTTGACTGGATGAGCTCCTTCCTGGCGGATAGGAAATTTCAAGTGCATTGCCCCCCATTTAAATCCAGACTTAGATCGCTTAGACAGGGGGTTCCGCAGGGCTCCATACTAAGCCCTATGTTGTTTAATTTATATATGGAGCCCCTGGCAAGACTAGTGGAGTCCTATGGGGTGGATATTGTTTCGTATGCAGATGATACCCAACTGGTGATCACGTTATCTCACAATCCAGTTGGGGCTGCAGAGAACTTTTCCTCCTGTCTTGTAGCACTCAATAGTTGGATGAAGGGTAACTGTCTGCGCCTTAATGGCAATAAGACGGAGCTCCTTATCATCGGCCCGTCCCCTTCCGTCTGGACTTCGGCCTGGTGGCCGGCGGACTTGGGTGCTGTGCCTCTTCCATCTGCCACTGTGAAAAACTTGGGGATTATTCTTGACTCTAACCTCTCTTATTCCCAACATGTGAGGAATGTAGTCGGGAAATGCTATGGCACACTCAAGGTAATTCGTAAGATCTTGGATCTTCTTCCGTTTAAAGCTAGGAAATCCCTAGTCCACGCCGTTGTCACTCCACATCTCGATTATGGGAACTCCCTGCTCGGTGGTCTCAGCAGAAAGGACCTTAGCCAATTGCAATGCGTCCAGAATGCGGCGGCCAGGCTAGTCCTAAAAATGCCAAGGAGGTCATCGGGTAAGCGGACACTTCATACCTTGCACTGGCTACCCATGGGTGAGCGCATTCGGTTTAAAATCTTGTGTCTCACCCATCGCATTGCTTATGGCCGTGGCCCCATCTACTTACAAAAGATGATGTCCATTTACCGTCCTAAGCGCTTGCTGAGATCCATGGGGAGCATGCAGATTATGGTTCCCCGCATCCGTCGTGTTCGGATGGGTGGGAGATCCTTTAGGTTCCTTGCCAGCAAATATTGGAATGAACTTCTGCTGGAATTCAGGATGGAACCCTCAGAATCGCGCTTTAGGCTGAAACTGAAAACGTATCTATTTCCCAAAGCCTAGTCCTCTTTTTCCTTGTATCCCTTTCCCCGGGCTGCGGGTCTTTCTGTTCTGGAGCTTTTCGGTCTTGGTATGCATCCACAGCGCGGGGACGCACTGTTTCTTCTGTGTAACCATGCGCTTAATAAATGTTTTTATTATTATTATTATTAAAGGGAGAGAGGCGAGAGCTTGCCTCCCAGTACTGAGGAGTCATTGGCATAAACGCAGAATGGAGCCTCCCTGCAGAATGTAAAGAGGCGCCCTTGGCATTCATAGACCTTGGGCTGAATAGGAGCCATGTGAAGGGCTTGGATGCCCATGGGCTTGCGTTACGCCCCAGTGAAGGGTAGAGGTCTTTGTAGAAATCAGTGTGCACCATCAAGGCCGAAGTTTCAACACCTCATACCACCTTCAGTAATCGATCGACCCCAGAAACATTAATTGAATGTTATTATTAAAATGTGAAAGTTGCACAGAGCAAATTGGGCTCTCAATCTGGAAAAAAGGTTTTTAGGGGCTGGACGAAAGTAAAGCCTGGTTAGGGGGAAAATATAATTTGCAGGAAAAAGTTGAAGAGTCACCGTGGAGTCTGGAAGAAAATAAAGCTTTTGTGGGGAGGAAGAAGACACAAGGTCCCTGTAGAGTGGAGAAACAGAATTTGCGGGGTATGGTGCAGATGAAATAGTGGTGGAAGAGAAAAATCTGGTGAGTCTGGAACAAATGAATGTTCTTGTGAGATTAGTGAGATGGCAGAAAATATGGGCTGGAGAAATGAAGGTGCTTGAGATGGACAGGCTATATAATATATATATATATATATATATATATATATATATATATATATATATATATATATATATATATATATATATATATATATATATATATATATATATATATATATATATATATATATATATATATATATATATATATATATATTACCTACTGGCGGTCGCCAGTAGGTAGTTATAGTTAGGATTTTTTTCAATGTTAAATCTGAAAATTCTATTTGGAATAACTTTGGCGCCGGTTGACGAATCTGCCTGAAAATTTCCTCAAAATGGCCTCGCGGCGTTCCGGTCCTTCCCTGAAAGTTTGGGGGGGATTCGTCAAGCGGGAGCCGAGATAAAAGGGGGGTCCCAAAACGCGTTTTCCCCATGTTAATTTCCATAGGGCGGTCGATTTCACTTTTAGCCCGAACGGCTGAATGGATTTCCACCAAACTTGGCAAAATTGTAGGGACTGGTAGCCCGATGTGCCTTTGCTATGTCTCAAGATATGTGCTCCAGTGGATTTTGAGTAATTAAGGTTCAAAAAAATATATATATCTATAGCCGCGCTCCGGTACGCGCACCGGTACGCGCACCGGGCGCTTACCGCGACTTGCGCGCTGAAAGCTGATTGGCTCTGGGATGTCTGTAAACATTCTAAACAGTCCGGAGCGGCCGCCATCTTGTGTCTCGGTAGGATCGAGACACGAGAGGTGGCCAAAACAAAGAAGGAAATGACCATAAGGGGGCAGAGTAGACCCCCCTTGACCCCCTAGGTTTGATGTGGGGGCCATAAAAGGGCCCCGCGGAGCAAAAAAAAAAATAAATTTTTTTTTTGATTTTCGCGGGGTGAGCGCCCGGTACGCGCACCGGTACGCGCACCGGTAAGCGTACCGGGGAGTGTACCATGGGGAAAAAGAATGACAGTTTTAAAAGTAGCTGTTTAAAAAAAAAATGTTTTGTTGTTTTTTTTTATACATACACATACATATATATATAAATGCATATGCATATATATATATGCATATATGTGTATATGTGTGCGTGTAGAGAGAGGTAGAGAGGTAGAGGTGTAGAGGTAGAGAGGTAGAGAGGTAGCGGTAGAGAGGTAGAGATTAGTAGAGAGAGAAGAAGAGAGAGGTAGAGAGGTAGAGAGTAGAGAGTGAGTAATAGAGAGTAGAGAGTGAGTAGTAGAGAGTAGTAGAGAGCAGTAGAGAGAGTAGCAGAGAGTGAGTAGTAGAGAGTAGTAGAGTGAATAGTAGAGTGAGTAGTAGAGAGTAGTAGAGAGTGAGTAGTAGAGAGTGAGTAGTAGACAGTAGTAGAGAGTAAGTAGTAGAGTGAGTAGTAGAGAGCAGTAGAAAGTGAGTAGTAGAGAGTAGTAAAGAGTGAGTAGTAGAGAGTGAGTAGTAGAGAGTGAGTAGTAGAGAGTAGTAGAGAATGAGTAGCAGAGAGAATAGTAGTGAGTAGTAGAGAGTGAGTAGTAGAGTGAGTAGTAGAGACTAGTAGAGAGAGAGTAGTAGAGAGTGAGTAGTAGACAGTAGTGAGTAGTAGAGTGAGTAGTAGAGACTAGTAGAGAGAGAGTAGTAGAGAGTGAGTAGTAGACAGTAGTAGAGAGTGAGAAGTAGAGAGTGAGTAGTAGAGAGTAGTAGTGAGTAGTAAAGAGTGAGTAGTAGAGAGAGTAGTAGAGAGTGAGTAGTAGAGAGTAGTAGATAGTGAGTAGTAGGGAGTAGTGAGTAGCGAGTAGTAGGGAGTGAGTAGTAGAGAGAGAGTAGTAGAGTAGTAGAGAATGAGTAGTAGACAGTGAGTATTTGAGAGTAGTGGAGTAGGAGAGAGTAAGTAGTAGAGAGTAGTGGAGAATATTCCAAAGTTTGGCACAGCACCACTTTCACAATGAGTCCAATCAAATCATATCACTTAGAGTCCTTATTGAAGTGCTGAATCTTGGTGTATATTCAAATGCTTTTATTTTCCTTAAGTTTATGTACCACAGCCAGCCGAAAGGTTTCGTTCTGTACAACAGAACTTCTTCAGGGCGTTCTTATTTCCTTCAAGTTATGTCGGTATCCAGTTGTCATATAACTAGATATTTCTTCCAAATGTTAGACGAGACATAAGTATATTCTTATTCAAAGTGACTAGGTATCAATTTTACCCACACAATTCGGGCAGACTTGAGTAATTTATAGCATCCTCAAAGTCAGTCTTTCAAAAATTCCAAAGTATAGGACATGATAATCCAAATCCAAATGTTTCTCAAGAAAAGTAATTTACAATCGTTCGGAATATCGGTGTTTGGGCAGATATGATCCAGGGACCCCCAGTATGCAAGGGGAATTAGTCCCCCCTCTACAAACGCGCCAGTGGCCTGCATTGCAGAGAGGTGTAACAAGGGTGTGGCCTCATTACACTTCTCTGCAATGCAGCTCCCTCGCGCATACTGGAGGCTCCTGGTGGACCAGTTGACCCCAGGGACCCCCAGTATGCAAGGGGAATTAGTTCCCCCTCTGCAAACGCGGCAGTGGGCTGCGTTGCAGAGAGGTGTAACAAGGGGCATAGTCTCATTACACCTCTGCAATGCAACCCCTGGCGCATACTGGAGGTTCCAGGTGGGCTAATTGGCCCCCAGGGGCCCCCAGTATGCAAGGGGAATTAGTTCCCCCTCTTCAAACATGCACGGGGGCTGCAGTGCAGAGAGGTGTAAAAAGGGTTGTGGCTTCATTACACCTCTCTGCAATGCAGTCCCCTGGCGCATACTGGAGATTCCTGGTGGGCTTTCAGGTCTTATATAGTTAGGAATTAGCATTAAAAAAACCTTTGAAATTCACTGAAAAAACCATAGGTTTCACACCAGTTATAGTTAGGAATTAGCATTTAAAAAACCTTTGAAATTCACTGAAAAAACCATAGGTTTCACACCAGTTATAGTTAGGATTTAGCATTTAAAAAACCTATTAAATTCACTGACAAAACCATAGATTTCACACCATTTATAGTTAGCTGGAAATTTTACTGACATAAAACCATTGAAATTCCCACGTTATAGTTAGTTGGACTCACTATAACTTGCGCGCCTGTAATGCACTGCTGATGACGTCACATATTACATCACTCATGACATGGTCAGTGACATCACTCATGACATCACTGATGACACCATCCTTGTGACAGAGTGACAGACCTAATTTCAGTGTAATGTAACGCTTGAAACACATATTCAAAAATAGAAACAAACATTTTCAAAAAAATGGAGATACCCAAACCAGTAACAACAACCAATTCAGTAATTCCGCCATCTATATACACATCCACTCATTCACCAACAGTTCTATATAGTCACTCATATATATACTCACTCATCATATGTAGTGATACACCTATACATCCTGTTACACATCAGCAGTCATCCAAAAGTTACTCACACACATACTCACACATGCAAATAAACTATTGAACATCCATTTATTTGCATATACATTTATACACACACTACCACCTTACTTCTAAGGAAACTTACCCATACTTACTCTCTTAAACAATCACTTATAGAAACACATACTTATTTAAACAGGAACTCCTACAATCTCTCACTATATATACTATACTCACTTATATACATCAATACTCACATATACTAGATTAAAACATATGTCGTTACTAATGAAGACACTAGTGAGACAGTCATTCACTCACTAACACACACATATACACACTCATCCACCCATACAGTCCTGCACATATGCTGTCTTCAAAACACATACAAACAGTGAGTCAGTCACCAACCCCTGCAGCCACTTATACACAAAGAGAAACACTGATACAAACATTTAAATATTTAAACAATACTCGCTAATATATGTATTCACTAAGATACACGTAATAGGCCAGTTACCCAACCAATTTTTTTTAAAAAAAACATCCATTTACACACTTATTTAAACATTTATTCTTCCATCGACCTTTACAAATACATATATAAAACAAATTTATTTTTCAGAAAGACACACATTCACTGGATGGTGTCATCAGTGATGTCATGAGTGATGTCACTGACCATGTCATGAGTGATGTAATATGTGACGTCATCAGCAGTGCATTACAGGCGCGCAAGTTATAGTGAGTCCAACTAACTATAACGTGGGAATTTCAATGGTTTTATGTCAGTAAAATTTCCAGCTAACTATAAATGGTGTGAAATCTATGGTTTTGTCAGTGAATTTAATAGGTTTTTTAAATGCTAAATCCTAACTATAACTGGTGTGAAACCTATGGTTTTTTCAGTGAATATATATATATATATATATATATATATATATAGATATATATAGATATATATAGATATATATATATAAAGAAAAACAGAAGTGGAGGGCTCTGGGTAGTTCCTAAATCTAGGTGGAGAACAGCTCCTGTACAGAGCACCCTCCAACACCAGCGACATTATGCTTCTGTTTTTTGCACCTTGGGAAACTTTTGTGGGGGGAAATGATATGTGTTTATGTGAGATGTTAGGAAAAAATAAATCATGTGGTGTGGAAGTAATGGACCTACTTTGCGTGGGAATGTGGAAGAATAGCATTTAGAGAGTTTGGAGAATGAACAAAATTGTTGACGGACAGGAGAGTGAATGAAATGAAGGAGACAGGGTTATGGTGTGTGAGAAAAAATAAGAGCCCACAGGGAATGAAACTATGTGTGCACAGGGAAGAGAGAAGCCATATCAAGAGGGAAAGGTGCATGCCCATTGCTGTATATAAAAAGGGGGCCTGATAACTCCCCCGTGGGAGGCAGGCAGGGCTCACTAATGATGGTGCTGCGGCTGTATGTGACAAGGCCTGGCGTCCTAATGACGGCCTCTGGGAACGCGTCTGACAGCAGTGCCACCGCAGGTACCGCGCCATGCTGGGAGCAAGCACAGCGGAGGTGATAGCGAGGCATGAATGTCACTTTCAGAGGTGTTGTCATGTCTCCAAATCCCGCCTTGCCTTTCCACCCCCATATTAAACAACACACCCCATAAAAAAAACAAGCATTGGAAAAGCCATTTGTTCTGACTTTTTTAAATAGTGGAAATGTTATTTGAAAGTTCACTAACACACAGACGTATAAGTACAGAATAGTTCGCAGCATCAGCTTCCTAGACAGAAGGACAACTGCAGCATGGCAGCAGCAGTAATTCAAGGGTTCCCTCAGATACTTTAAACAAATCCTGCATAGACAAGAGCTAGGGAAGCACAGACAGCAGGGGTGGGAGGGCAATCAGTTAAGCCACAGAGAAGAAACCAATGGCCACAAATACGCCAACATCTTCTTGGTCTTCTCCTTTGCAAATTACAACTGTGACGGGAGGCACACACATTCATGTGCTTGCACCCTCACACATGCACACACCCAAACACTCAAACCAAGAACCGTAAGAAAGGCAGCAGTGCAAGCTTCCCTCATACACTCAGAAAAGAGATGAGGTGTCTACAGCAATGCAATCTTCACTGCACTAGATCAGAAAGCCTCAGTTGGCAGCAACAGTTCAAGATTTCCCCAGACACAGAGAATCGATAGAGCACTGGCAGAGGCAACAGTCCTGTCCTAGATTTCATTAACACTCTAGACAGCATGACAATTTAGGCAGGGCAGAATAAGCTTTGGCAGAAGGGAACCATCAGAGCTACAGGCTACTATACAGTTCTTCTAGAAGCAAAGGGGTGAATTTGTTAGCTTAATGTGGGCAAGGTGGATTTCAGGTATAGTCTTGCTGTGGCAGGCTTGCCAACTCTCAGATACATTTCTCAGCATGCTAGGAGGTTGGGGCACAGTCTGTGGATGGGGCGATCATAACCTCAATGTTTTTTATGAGGCATGAGGAGGCTGATTTCTAGAGAGGAGGGAGGCTTTGTGCCAAAAAACTGTCACTGGCTCTCTCCCATCTGACCCTCCCACCCAGAAACAAAAGCTTCCCTAACTATTACTAATGCCCTGGAGGGTTTACAAACACCGCCATGAACATCAGCAGTGCCTAGCCTCCAAACATGAGCTGGAGGCCCTCACTGTATAGGGTTCTCAGCGAAGGTGTGATACCCGCTCCTCCCTTGTACTCCGCATATCATGTGGCCCACAGTGGGACCACTGGTGCTGGCAGGTCTGCTATAGCCCTGACTGCTCTGTGACATGGTCCATTGAATCCTGAAAATCAGGTGTCAGGCAGAGCAGAAATGAAGCGTGATACATCCTCCCTTTTAGGATCATTGTGGCCGTTGGCAACGCAAGCCCCAGAATCCACCCAAGATGCGATGAGGTGGAACACAAATAGGTCACTTTGTACAGAGGGGCAGTATCATTTGGGCAGAAACTATATGAGCTTATTTTCTCTAGAAAGTGCAGGCCTAGTCATTTTTAAAGATCCCTGTGGCATCTGTTGTCTTTTGTATCTGTTTAATATGTATTTTCCAAGAGCTCAGCTCCTATCAAGACACACATAAGTCATAGATGACTGAAGGTTCCACTGTGTGTAGTCTGTAACAGTATGTAGATAAGCAAGAGAAACTGCCTCTTATTGCCTTCGTCCCACCAATAACCTCTGACATTAGGAGCCACTTCTCTGAAAATTCTGTATCTCCTTGAGCTCATCTGATCATCTGATCCAGTAAGTGAGCCTATCGTACACAGTAGATATGCTGACTCCGGTCTCTACATAAGCTGTATAAGGGTAGGAACTAAACAGCTGCAAGCAGAAAACTGGGAAAGTCCTGCCTTTTCTAAAATCTTAAACCAGTTTTAATAATACCTTGGCAACCAGGAACTGAATGACAGGTCCAACCACCCTAGTGTTGCCAAAGGGCTGAGGTCTCTACGGGCGGATATTGTTTGCCTACAGGAAACTCATATCCTGTTTATTGGGAAATGTTTGTTAGGATTGTTGGGGTATCAGGTGGTGTCAAATACTCTGCAAGGTACAACAGTCAGAGGCACCCCTATACATGCCAGGGCTACTTTTGCACTGCAAATAGGGTCATTCCAGGTCGAACTGGCCATTGGGCATCAGTCGAACTTCGAATTTCAGGGATTACGTTCACAATTTGCTCAGCACATGACTCTAATGTAGATGATGCATTTGTAATTGAATGTTTGATAACAGAATTAGCGTCTTGGCCTACCCCGATTATTTTGTGTGGCGATCTTAATTGTCACATGGTGTTAACTTCGGCTTCCATGGAGAAATATAGGGGTCGAAAACCAAAGGTGTACTGGGTTGTTAAGCATCTGCTGGAGATGCATGGGCTAATTGATGCATGGGCAGTGATAAATAGCTCTGATCCGGGCTTCACCTACTTATCCACATCAAAAGTATATTAGTCCTTACTACTTTTTGATATCTGCCTGTGTACTGGATAAAGCCAGACTTAGTAATCTCCCCTGGGTTTTCTCAGACCATATTCCTCTTTTCCTTGAAATATGTTACTCCGATATCACCCGTCCACAACGTAAGTGGACCTTCAACAGGGCACTGCTCCTGAATATATCAGTCATATGTATAGAGACCTGATAGCACAATTACAGATAATGGGTGTTCAATTAGATAATGTAAGTATAAGTTAGGGGACTGGGCAGGGGCGCCCCTGCTCTCCTTCTTTATTTGCGCTTTATAGTGATTCCTTTTTGCGTAAACTCCTGAATAATAGTGCTACAACGTGTGTGACAACTAATGGCTTTGCTACTAAGCTGTTAGCATATGCAGGCAATATCCCTTTAGTTACTGGTGGTGGAGGAGAGTGCCCATTTTGAGCCACTATCGGGCTGTCTTTTAAATCGGGGCAAAACCCACATTTTATATAATCACAATACTAGTAGTTGCGCCATCAGGATGCCAGATAGTGTGGGTTATTGAGGAGTCAAGATAATCCTTACAATGGAGAGCATTGTTCTTTCTAATTATGCACCTGCTATCCAGAAAATGATGTCTCAGTTGGTATGCATTACCAATCTACATTTGACACTTATGGGGCATGCAATGTTGTCAAAATGTTGATGTTTCCCCAAAATTTCTTTATTTGTTTGGGGCTATTCCTTTGGAAATCAGAAAGGAGTGATTGAAGACTTTGGAAGGGATCTACAAAAATGTTATTTGGGAATAAAAGAGGGTGAGGAGGGCTCTGAAATATATGGTAATGCTCATGAACAGAGGCGGATGGGTGGTACCCAATTTTAAGTACTATTATTGAGCAGCAATGCAACAACATATGGGGCTTTTATTAACCAATACGGGCAATACAGACTTTGCAGCAGCAAGGCTCCCCAGTATACAAGAGTTATAACTGGGGAAAAAAGCAGGAGGTTCTTTTGTGAAAATATTAGAAACCATCCACTATAAAAGGTTATGTTTAAGTCTGTTGAGATGGTCTCTCACGCGGGGCACAACAGGTCTGACCTGGAATAATCTTTATACACCCCTCTGGCGCTCTTTGTTCCCTCCGATTTTTTATTATCACCACTGTTGGGTTTGAGAGAGAGCAGGGATATGTAAAACGTTGATCTCTACAATGAAGGTCAATTTTGCTTTTGAATGAAAGGCTTTAGTCACAATTTTAGGTAATGGCAAAAAAAGCTATTACCTAAAATAGCGACTGCAAATAGGGGATCGCAATTTGCGATTCCCTTAGCACACGTGCCAAGCATTTCCTAAATGCAAACTGTGCATCTAGGAAAAAGCTACTACCATCGACTTCAAGTCGATGAAAACCATGTGCACATTTTTTTAAATGCACAAAAAGGCACTTTTCAAAGTGCCATGTAACACTCGCATTCCCCTAGGGCATATGTGCGCTTTACATGTGCACATTGTTATTTTTTAGATTCTTTCAGGGCGGCCTTATGCCCCTAGGCACTCTTGGCTTTTCATGACCTAATTTGCAATTACCAACTAGGTAATCGCAAAGTAGCTAATGCAAGACCATTTGCACCTATAGGTCTTTAAGCCCACTGGAACTACTGGAGTAGTATTACCTAATGGCGATTATCTGTTTATTGAATCGCTATTTCGTAATATTAAAGAATTGCTATTTGGTAATCACAAAATGTTTTTTTGATACATGTGGCCCCTAGCCCCCAGAACTGTGCAAATTCTGCAAGAAAGGGCCTGGTAATTCAAGGTCCCACATGTTGTTCCGTATTTTTGAGACTTAAATTAGGGAAAGCCGATTGTGGGTGGGAAAATACCAGCCTGAATCAATAATCCCAACTTTAGTAGCTCTCACCCTAAATTGGTCTAGTCCATAGTGAGGGTCTTAGAGGTGTGATTTGAATACACCTCTTTTTGGCAGTGGGAACGGAAAAACCTTTTCTTGTGTGGTAAAAAGTGGTATTACTTTATTTGTAAGGCATTAATAATACTTTGAAAAGCAACTCATTTTAAAAGAGCTGATATCCTCTTCAAGCACATTTAACATGAAATTTAACACTTCTGGCCTCCAAATGATGGCCTTGAAGAGGAATACAGCTTTATTTTCACGAGCACCCTTCGGGTTCATTACCTCCTGTCTCCTTGCTTCAATCCACTCTGTCTCCTATCAGTTCCTCCTTCGGTTTAGGTCACACTGTTCATTCACACAAAACAACTTCCCTCTTTCGCTCCTTCTGTAGAAAGTCCCATCAGTATCATCACACCGCCCACCTTACACTTCTAGGGACCTGGATTTCACACTGAATGCTGTAAAAAACAGAAGAGACATGCAGTACATCTGCCTGCTCCACCCTTCGTTCTTAATCTGTCTCCTCTGCTTCTGTTGCTATTCTGCCACAGACAAAGCTTAACTAAATAAAATTGCCTCAGAGGTCTAGTCTCCATTTTTCGCACCAAATAAAATCCGAATCCCACAGTTTGGAATTTATCAGGCACAATAAATAGCACCTAATACGAGTTTTCCCTTCCATGGGAAATAACATGCAGATATTGGTGCTTACTGTTTCAAAGTCCATGTTTCCCAGTAATTACTGGGCCACTTTTCACAATTTACATTTGGCAAGTTCACCATACTCCCTCACTGCCTGGCCTGGAATGTACTGGGAACGATAACCAATGCTACTATCAGGTTTTTTGCCTTTTGATGGGGAATAACATGCAGATATTGGCGCTTACTGCACCAACATCCACATGTCTCGTTGATTCCCTGGCTATTTTTCCCAAATACATTTTGACAGGCTTGCCCTGCCATAATTTAGCAAGGGGTGCAGACTTTATTACACACAGTAAAGGCCAGATGTGATAAAGTCAGCCCAACTTGTCCTTCTGACACCTGCATCTACAGGGGTTTCAGCAGAACTCGGAATTTTCTGCCCCCATCATAGTTAGGCCCTCAGTCTCAAATGCCTTTAGTTTCTGAATTTTGGCTAGGAAATGTTTACATCTTAAATTGTTTATCAGAACAAACTCCAAATTTCTCACAAACTTGCATTCTGTGACCCCGTACGGATTTCCTTCTTCACCACCATTCCCCTTCAGTCTTCCTCATACTGGAACACATCTGTTTTCCACTGGGGCTCCTGTGTGTATCAGCCATGTGCTGGTTTTCAATGGATATGAGTAGGAATCCACACTCTAGACACCAGGGAGTGTTTTTGATGTGGAAGGTTTCATGGGAGAGACCTTTGGGGTTCTGGCTTGAGGCACCCAGGAAAGCATACCAATCCTGGACATTTCTAAAAACTAGAAAACAAAGGAAATACAGGGTGATATAGCTTGCATGAATCACAGGACATTTTATAGCTCCGATTTCCCCCTCTAATGTAAAAATTTGGGTAAAATAACACTTTCTTCGTTTTATGTAAAAGAAAACTCCATAATATCTGAAAAATTAAAAAAAATCTGCAATTTCAAAATCCCACACTTCTTCCAAGAAAAACAGCACACATGTGTAGGGTAGCCTACTATGCATGAAAGGAATAGATCAGAACTTTCAGATGTAAAAACCACATTGACACTACATTGATTTCACACAGTTTTGGTCTGTTTCCATTACGCTATGCTCACACATAAACATGAGGTACTGTTTTTGTTCGGGTGGAGGAACCTTTGCTGTTTCCACAAATTCCAGAACTTTATGTCATAGAAATATGAGGTAAATCTGTTTCGGAGGCAATTTTTGATGTGTGCCGAGCATTCTGGGTAAGAAAAAGTGGGGGCATCCATAGAAGTCCACCACCATGCACTACCTTCATGCCTAGGTGTCTAGGTTTCAGAAATGTCTGGGATTGGTAGGTTATCCTAGATGTCCTCAGAATAGCCTGTCCTCAGGATAAATAAGATTTCAAGTGGTACAAATGTCACCCATCCCAGAGCTCAGATATTTGAGGAACATTTCAAAAGTACTTAGATTTCATTTCCCCCAATTCATATTCCATACATTTAATTATCTAGGTTCATCCATGGTTACATGGGCTAGACACAGTACAAACATTGTAAATCATGGCTTGATTACTGAGGGTTGGCATTGTGTTCCTTTGAACAAGCTGCAAACACTACACAACTCTGCAACAAGGAAAGTCTGATTGCATAGAGGTTTACTATTTTTGTGGGCCTACCTTTTGAGCAAAACATAATGTTCACTATTTTTTCAAAATCCTTTTTTGGGAAAATTCAAGAGAAATCTGCACAATCCCTTCCATAGTCTTTCATCCATTGGTGACTGCATTTGTAACTAAATTGCGCAATAGTTCCAATTATTTGGGATTTTTCCATGAGTAACCTTTAATAGCTCTCGAACTAACTCTGTCTGAAGAAGCAAAAGACAGATAAATCCTCTCAATTTTGTCATAGACATGAAAAAGTCAAAGCATTTTCACTTTGATCATGGAAGAAATGCACATCTTAATTATCTGAATATGTTGCTAGAGTTTCTTATTTTTTTTTAACCCTAGGTTGAGAAACTAACACAGAAAAAATATATATCTGGTTTTTGTTCAAGCTGAACCAACTGTCTCTCTTCTAGATTAGGAGTTCCTTTAAGATGCGCTCTTTTCTCTTGTGGTCTTGATCCTGTTTGTTAGGAAGACTGAATATCACCTGAGCTGTAACATCATAGTTATGGAATTTAACACTGAGGGTTTGCAAAAGAAGTTCAATTGTTGTGTTATGATGTTGAACAGCACATGTGAGAGACAAAAGCTCCAGAAGACTCTGTTTATGCAGGGGGGAAGGTATTCGGATGTTGCACATTTAAAATGTGTAAATCTCAGAATACAAAGCTTTGCAGGTACGCCTTTGACCACCCACTTCCTTTGCCTTACAATGGATGCACAGAGCCCTCATAATACAAAAGTATCTTTGAAACTTCCCACTTCATTAGCATTAACACCATGCGCGCTAGCGGAATTCCGCTCGCACGCTGGCATTTTTAAAAACGCACTTTGCGTGACGAGATGGGCTCGTCATCAGCGTGCGAGGAGGCTACGCCATGACGAGCCCAGCTTGTCATCAGCGTCGAAGGGGTTAATGAGGCAGAAGCCAGCTTGCCACTCCTCACAACATGTTGTGAATGCAGGAATGGTTGGCAGCATTCACAATAGGCCTTCATTTCCGAAGACTCACCCCCTACACAGGATGCTTATTTGTTTATTGCAGCTCTTGCCTCTTCAGTAGCCAGGGGTTGCAATGAAGAGATAAAATATGTGAAAGCATTGAAGAGGCACTCAGAGGTACCCTGGACCACTGTGCACCACTGGCGTAACACAGGACCCGCAGCCCCGTGATGTGGGGGGGCGAGCTGCAGCGGGCCCCCTCAGTTTCAGTACTCTGGCCTAAGAGATACTGATTACATCGGAGCAGGGGGCCTCCATGTACCTTGCATGGGCTGCCCCCTCAAGTTCCGCATACACCACCAGCCCTACAGTTTCGAAGTCCACATTAACAAAGCGGAAACTCTGCATCAAACCCAGTTTAATATTTATGAATCCTGTTCCACCTCTGTTAAGGACTTTGAGGAGGTAGCCTGGAATCGATGGATTGAAACTGCAATGCATTGATACATGGCCTTCCCAGTCTTAATGTGTTGTAAAGTGCTCATTGCAAGTTGAAAGATATTTCCAACCTGCAATGTGCCTTTGGTAGAGTGCAAATTGTGAATTTGTGGTAGCAAAACTGTGATTGTGCACAAGGTTTGTTTCACTCTTACTTACTGCTAGGTTTTTCACAGCGGTAAGGGAGTTTGAAAACTGGCCATTCGTCTGACCAATCTACATTGGGTGGGGCATTTAAATGCTAGAACTACGGCAGCCATACTTTTTTGGGCCATTAGAGAAGTAGGTCAGCAATGGGGCAGAGTAGGCTTCATCGCTGACACACTTAAGGTCCACCCATCTGTAAATTAGACGGGCACTTCACAAGTTTAGAGGAGAATGTACTCCGTCTCAGTTCCAATGGAATGCCATCACTGCCAAATTCAAAATCAGGTACATAATTCAGGTTGGATTTTTACACAGTTTACGCTGTGGTTAGTGAGTTTAGGGCTTGAAATGCCAAGGATAATGGTCAAGGTTACAGTGATCAGGTGAAATAGGAAATTGCAAAGAGAAGTGTACATTACACCTGCCGGCATTATTAGCCATGTGCATTATAAACTATACAATAAAACAGGTGAAGTATCTTTGAAAAGAAACATCAGTGAATAAAGTGGGAAGGTAGAGAATGCTTGAATCGTTAGGATGTACACCTGTGGTTTATGAGGTTCATTCGAGTCTGAATCATTCATTAGGAATGGAATATTTCTCTGTGCAGTGTGTTCCATAGGCCTAGGCCTTCAGCTGAGAATCCCTGGTAAAAATGTTTTTGCACCAACACAGAAAAAGTCTTCATATGCTATACCTAATATGGTGGTCGATCCTTCCCATGCATCACTCCTAAAGTGTGGAATGACTTCCGACTCCACATCAGAACCTCCTGCTCACTTCTTGAGGCTGAAGACTTGATTCTTTGAGCAAGTCCCCAACCCGGACTAGCCTCACACACCTGCGAAATGCCATGATATCCTCGTGTGTGATAGTGCACTATACAAATACATGTAAAAAAACATAACCTAGCTAGAGGTATGACAAGGAGAAGCTCTTCGCTGATTGATTGCTGCCTTAAAGAATTTTTCAGTCTAACTTTTTCTTGCAAAAAATTAAGGGCTGGTTAAGCAGGAGCAGCCCGTGCAGGTAAGAGAGGTGGGCCGAGGTGGGGGGAGTTGACAGACGACAATGAGGGAAAATACAATTAAAAAAAAGAAAACCACACACCTTGTGCTTGCCGCATTTTTGACTCGGTAATACAGCGAGCACAAGGTAAGTGTTTTTCTATTTTTTTTATTTTATTTTTCCTTCGTGGTCGTCTGACGACTCCCCCCTACCCGCACCACCACTCTTACCTGCAGGGGCCGCTCCTGTACTTACGGCTTGATTTATCATCATTTGACACAGCGCCACACAGCAACACAACTTGCTAAATTGTGAGAAATAGAGAGGGGAGAAATGCACCATATTTACTAACATATGGCACATTCCTGCTCTCTCTCACTGCACTGGTGCACTATGTGGTGCCTAGTGCCAAAGCAGGCACCCTTGTGTCATGGTGCAAGGGTGCTGGCATCACAGACAGAGAGGAAACAACGAGGGGAAATAAAGACACCTCTGCTTTACTCCGCCCAACTCGCCCTGGCCACTGTCCCACGGATCCACAAGACCAAAACCAGAGGAAAGTCCTTCTCCTTCCTTGCTGCCAAGACCCGGAACACCCTACCCCTCCACCTCAGACTAACTCCCACTCTACCCCAGTTCAGGAAGGACATCAAGGCCTGGCTCTTTGCATGACCCCAGCACTTAGTTCAATCTGCTCCCCACCTTCCACAACACCTTGAGACCCTCCTGAGTGAGTAGTTGCGCTTTACCAACCTTTGATTGATTGGTTGCGACTCTATCGGGAAGGTGTACAATTTTAACTCATTCTCAGGTGTACCTTCTTGCTAAATCTGGGAGTGCCTCAAAATACATGGGTTTATGCTTGGGAACACCCACACTGCACCCATGTAACTCTGTCCCAGTGCGGAGCATCACAAGCCAGTGACTTGTGCTGCCTTTCATTACTCCAGGGTTACCAAGCCACACAGGGCCATGCGAGGTGGCCTGCAATGGTTTAGAAAATCTGACTTAAGGATTGCGTTGCACTTGCGTCACCTTGTGGAGAAGTCAGTGTAGTGTTTTGTGAGCTTGGCTACTAGTATTGAAACACAAACTGAATATTTCTGTTGTTTGTGACATTAGTAGGTAGTGGCCAACTAAGCTTCCTGAACTGTCCTTTTATGTCTCCTAATAATATGTCCTAAAGCTGTAGTTGGTTTTTTTTATTTTGCAAATGTTTTTCTTTAGAAAATTCTCAAGCTAGTTCTTTAGCTAGAACGTGTCTCAAAAATTCAAGACACTTTTTCTCCAAGGCAGTGTGCCGTGCTCCTACAATTATTTGCATTGCCTTGTTTATACTGTGCGAAAGACTTGCCAAGAATAGAAATGTCTTGCTCAGGGAGCAATTTGAACACGTACAAATGCATGGTGTTGCAACCTTCCCTTCGAGAATGTCATCTATTATATGCTGCATTTAAATCATGATTTAGAATGCGGCAAGGGCTTTTGATACCTTAGCTACACACATTCATGTTTCTTTTATTTGGTATCCTTGAATATATGTTCGTTTCATTAAAAAGCTGCAGTCAGTGAGATCAGCTAATGCAAGATTGTGTTCTCGCCTCGAACAATATTCCTTCAAGGTTACACTCTCCTGACTTCAATGGTCCAAAATTGGCATTTTTCAATGTGTTTCAGTAGCTACACTATATCCAGTCAGATGAAAAAAATAGCACGTATATAAAAATACCTCATTAAACAATAAAATGAATCATGAAATACGTACATGGATTCATGATTCATTATTCATGGTTCTACAGCCCTATAATTAATTTATTTTAAATAAATTAGTACCCAGAAATATCCCACAAGCATTGGCCATGATTTTTCCCACCTCCTCAGACAATCCCATTCTTTGATTAATAATCAAAACAAAAAAATACGATTTTAGACTCAAGAAATCATGTTCATTTGGCTCATCCTTTGGAGTTCATAAGTTGAGAAGCCAGACCCCTATCAAGACTATGGGGCATATTATCAAGAAAGGTTGTTACATTATCGCCGCTTTTATCGGCAGGAAACTGCCGATAAAGCGGCGATAATGGGCTTGATAATATGCTCTATGAATTCCAATCGAAGCTCATGTTAGATGTGAAGACATCTAACATGGGCATCGATTGGAATTGTATAGAGCATATTATCAAGCCCATTATCGCCGCTTTATCGGCAGTTTCCTGCCGATAAAAGCAGCGATAATGTAACAACCTTTTTTGATAATATGCCCCTATATATTCAGTTCCAGTCCCTCACTGCTAAATTCGATCTTAGACACTGGTTGCAGCCCTAAGGCTCAACCTCCCCTGAGTAACATACTCTTGACAGGTATTCTGTTTCTATCCAAAATGAGTCCAGTTCCTTACACCCTATGTCATGTGCTCCTAAGAGAACTTAGGTGCTTGCTACAGTGCATATTCACAACTGAAAAATAGCTGTGTAATTTACCAGCAGTATGGTATGTACAAAGAGAGAACGGCCTAAGAAGCATGCAACATTTGACCATCTAAGGAACGTATGTACTTTCTCACAGCTGGGAAAAGCAACTGGATTTTGGGGTGTTCCACAAAAATATCAAACTTTGAAAAAGCAACATGCACCTCCTTCCCTACACGCACTTAAAATTGACAATATGTTGTCAGTCAGTGATGGATAGTTGATTTATGTGCAAGTCAATATTCTTCACCTCAATATTTTAACAGTCACAGTCAATTTTGGGTGTCATTCCCACCCACCTTTATTTCAACACTCTTCGGTCTGATGCTTTATTGAATAAGGTAGCTAGTTTATCCATAGACAATAATGTCAAAAAGCTCTTTTTGCCAAGCATGACTCCGACATTAGTTCGATTTCATCAAATCCAATTCCGCAGGTACAAATAATTAAGAAATAAACAAGGAAAATGGAATGTAAGTTTATCTTGCAGCACTAAAATATTTGGATTCCACCCTCTCTTCCTCCACCTGAAGGAGAAATTGTCCAAGTGCCAAAATTCCATTTTCTACATTTGGTATATTTGAGCATAACAGGTGCAGCTCACGTATGGCTTGTTACAGTCTGGGCCACTAAAATGCATACTAGTGCCAAATATTCAATTACACTAAATTCAACTTTCTTTGAAATGTCCAGACATTAATTAAAACCCCTATCAGGCGTTGGCCCCCATATACTATGAATAATTAAGCAATCCATTCCATCTTGATATGAAGGGTCAGAAACCTCTTTAAAACCTAGCTATCAGTGAATTGTAACACAACTTAAAATCAAGTAGATCCACGGATCATAAGGTAATATAAAGCTTGGGGTTGTTGCCTGAGTGTCGCTCCTAGCTGCTGCTTTTCCAGCACCATGGGCCTGTCTGATTATTGTGGAGACAATATCCATCTCTGTCAGTGAAACAGACAACAGATGAAAAGATCTCGTGGTAGGGAGGCATAGCCATGTAATGGCTGCACGTAGATGCTCTGCATGGATTGGAAAACGTGATGCTAGGTGAGTGTAGTGGCCCCCACCCCAAAGAATTTGAAAATATAGGAGAGAGAGTGAGGTGGGATAAAAGTGTTCACTATTGCCAAGGAGTTTTTGCACTAGATACGTTAAATACTTTTGAGATGATGAATTCACTAGATCAAGTACTGTGTTTTATCCTAAATTTTATTTTGAAACATCTGTAAAAGGTTCAAATTGAGTGTCATTCACTCTCCTACATCATCCACACCCCTAAAATGTATTGACAGGCCTCCTCTTCCTCAGTAATAACACTAATAACACTAATAGCATATTCTTAGTGTCTTTGATACAGTGATCAAATCAGATGGAACAAACCCCAAAACTCTGATGTCCCATTGACTACTACTGAGTTAAAATTTGCAGATTATAGGGGGACAGATAGAAGGAGACCGCGATAATGAGGTCAGAAGGAATAATGTGAATGCACGGAGGCAATCGTCCCCAAAGAAGACCCAGGGGAAAGCCCAGAACTGAAGGTTTCAAGCAGAATACTAAAGACCACAGATGTATTATTCTCCTCAGGATTGCTGCTTAGAGAAGAGAAATATTATATAGGAAGCAAGTGTAACTCCACATTAGAAAATGTGTCAAAAGCAAAAAACACGCATGCCAAGAATATTAATAATATATCTAATACCCGTAAGCCCTTGCCCGTTTTTTTTACATATAGTAGTCGATGGGAGAGAAAAAAGAAGTTAATAAAAAAGTTTGCAAATGTGACAAAAAAAGCTAGGGTAGTAAAATAAAGGCAACCTACTACATTGAATACTCTGTAGGGAGTACCTCATTCATACAATGTAATAACTCCTGCGTTAAAGCCCCATATGAGGGTATAAGGTCTCTTTTTAAGCCTAAGGATCATACATTTCGAACATACCTCTCCTTAGGGGGAGAATGTAGTTACAACAGGATCTACTGTGTTCACCCAGATGTCTAGGTATCCAGTGGGTAACCCATGTTTTTTAGCGGTTTAAGACTTTTTCTTTGAATTTTAATCTGCTTCGCCGATACAAAGATCTTGTATACTATACTGTTCTATTTTTGAGGATTTAAAATTCCTTTCATGGATTTTATCAGACTAACAGATCGAGGAAAAAGCTGCTTCTTTTGTCTCAAATGTTAGTAGCTTGAGCCTACAAAATTGAGCCCAAGTACAATGCATAGGGAGTGTGTTTTACCTCGCAAGTTCCACAGTAAGATTTATAATTGCACCGAGTAAAATTAAAATGAGATATTAAACACTATCTCAAGAAGACGGATGAGGTGTAATTAATTTTCTGATAGCTTCTAGGGTAGGAAAAACTGTTGTTTCATGGTTATGACAATTTTAAATCCTAACACCCTAGGTATTCAACTAATAATTTGGATGCCTGAGACTACACTGACGGACATCTTTCTGATCATATTCGTGAATTTACAATCAAATCCTTTTCAAGAATGTTTGAATTAATAGCATAAGTCCGGTAAAGTGAGGGGGTACAACACGTAATAAACCTAAGGGAATTCAACATAAGGATAAGTGAGTCAACAGCCTGATTAATGAAAGAGATGGAGCAGGAAAAAAAGTTATCTGTTAATATAAAATCTGTAAATAAAAGGAAAATCAAATGAAGAATATGTCTTAAAATTAATAGGGCAATAGCCAGGACCCTGAGTTCACACAATTATCAAGAAGTGGTCACTTAGAGTAAATTTTCATTCAACATCAATCTAAATCTGGCCTTGGAAAAGAGGGGGATATAAAGGTCGCTCCATTACTTTCCTGCATTGTGTAATTGACATCGTGTGCTATCGGCGCCCTGCTCTGCCCTCCCCTCCATTTTGGCTCTGTTACTGTTGTTGTTGTTCCCTTGAGCCCGCCACGCCTCCCAGCTGAGCCGCCCTCCCACTAACAATATAGAGCGCCCTCTGACCTTTGTGCTCCGTGATCCACTCCCTGCTCCTGCCTCGAGTGGTCGCTCCCCTGCCTGCTTGCTGCTGAAAGGCGGTATTGTGCTACAAAGCTGAGTGATTCATTTATTTTAATAGCGCCATATCGTTTCAGCGTTTCAGAGTTGCTGTACTTTATATTTGCATAGCGCAAAGATTTTAGAGCGTGTGAGCATTTAATTATTTATTTAAACAGCGCCAGGAATCATTATCATTTCCCACCGCCTGGTCACTGCTTCACCGGATGCTTGCTTGGTCGCTCCATTACTTTCCTGCATTGTGTAATTGACATCGTGTGCTATCGGCGCCCTGCTCTGCCCTCCCCTCCATTTTGGCTCTGTTACTGTTGTTGTTGTTCCCTTGAGCCCGCCACGCCTCCCAGCTGAGCCGCCCTCGCCCCTCCCCCCTCCACTACCCATATATGACAGTAGTTCCCGCGCGCAGCGTTCACGCGCAGCGTCCGCGCCCAATCCGCGCCGAAGGTGCGCCAAAGGTAAGCCCGTCTACGCCCGTCCGCGCCTGGACCGCGCCCAGTGCCATACCCCCTGGCCCCCGTCCCTCCCAGCCCCCCTGCATTACCTACGATGCCGCCACCCTCCTAGCCCTTAACCCCGGTCGCGCCCCCAACTGCGTCCAAGCCGCCCCTGGACAAACTCACGGACCTTTCTCCTGCTTCTCCTGCAAATTCAGCGGCACCAACAACATCTCCACTACGACCACACCACAGATACCCGACCCCAACCACCTACAATGCATCTTGCTCAACACCCGATCGGTCCACAGGCACGCCATCGACCTATGGAATCTACTAGACACCACTTCTCCGGACATCGCCTTCCTTACGGAAACATGGATGAACGCTTCCTCCGCACCAGACATCACCATTGCCATCCCTGAAGACTATAAGATCACTCGCAAAGACCGTACCAGCCACACAGGAGGAGGAATCGCCATCGTCCATAAGAAATCCATCCGCATCTCAACCAGCTCCGACGCCAACCTCGCCAACTCCGAACACCTTCACTTCCAGATCCACACCGACCCCAAGACCACACTCAGAGGCACACTCCTCTACAGGCCACCAGGACCCCGCGCAAAATTCAGTGAAGACATCACGGACTTCATCACCCCACACGCGCTCCCCTCCAAAGAATACATCCTTCTGGGAGACCTAAACTTTCACCTCGAAAAGATCAACGACCACAACACCGCCACCCTCGTGGACAACCTCGCCAACCTCGGACTTAAACAACTGGTCACTTCCCCCACCCACATCGCAGGTCACACACTCGACCCCATCTTCACCTCCAGCAATCATGTCTCCTTCAGCCACACTACGGATCTCCTCTGGACTGACCACAGCTGCGTCCACTTCACCTACAACAAGCCCAAACCCACCAACCACCTCCAACCAACTCTGCAAAGAAACTGGAACAAAATCACCACGGACCAAATCTCCGCATCACTCCTTCAAAACACCCCAGCCCTCTCTTCTAACGTTAACGAAGCCGCCGCCAACCTCACCTTATGGCTATCCAACACCGCTGATACCTTAGCTCCACTGAAAAAACGTCAAAACAAACCCGGCAACAAGAAGGCCTCATGGTTCAACGATGATCTTAAGAAATCCAAGAAACTCTGCCGCTCCCTCGAAAAGGCCTGGAAAAAAGACCCTACCACCAGCACCAAGGACGCCTTCAAAAACGCCACCCGTACTCACCACCAACTAATCCGAAAAGCCAAGAAAACAGCATTCAAGGATCGACTTGACAACAACGCCCACAACAGCAAGGAACTTTTCAACATCGTCAAGGAATTCTCCAATCCCTCGGCCAACTCCAACGACATCACCCCCTCTCAAACCCTCTGCGACTCCCTAGCCTCATTTTTCCACAACAAGATTGCAGACATCCACAACAGCTTTGACAACCAACCCGGAAACAAACCCACCCTACCATCTGCTGTACACCTTCCCCCCGTGAACACCCTTAACGCCTGGAACCCCATCTCCACTGAGGACACCATCCGCCTGATGAATTCCATCCACTCAGGATCCCCCACAGACCCATGTCCTCACCACATCTTCAACAAAGCAGACTCCGTCATAGCACCGCACCTCCGAGACGTCATCAACTGCTCCTTCAACTCCGCTACCTTCCCAGAAGACTGGAAACACGCTGAACTCACCGCCCTTCTGAAAAAACCCACAGCAGACCCCACCGAACTCAAAAATTACCGCCCCATCTCGCTTCTTCCATTTCCGGCCAAAGTCATCGAGAAAGCTGTCAACAACCAGCTCGCCGCCTTCCTCGAAGCCAACAAATCCATCGACCCCTCACAATCTGGCTTCCGAGCAAAACACAGCACTGAGACCGCCCTCATCGCAGCAACAGACGACATTCGAACTCTACTGGACAATGGAGACACAGTCGCCCTCATCCTCCTTGACCTCTCTGCAGCATTCGACACAGTCTGCCACAGCACCCTTTTACAGCGCCTCAGAAACATCGGGATCCAAGGAAAAGCACTTGATTGGATCACCTCGTTCCTCACCGGAAGAACCCAGAGAGTCCGCCTTCCACCATTCAAGTCCGAGGCCTCTGAAGTCATCTGCGGCGTACCACAAGGATCCTCACTCAGTCCCACCCTCTTCAACGTATACATGAGCCCCCTCGCGGCCATCGCACGCCATCACAACCTCAACATCATCTCTTACGCGGATGACACCCAACTTATCCTTTCTCTCACCAATGACCCCAGCACCGCCAATACTAACCTACACGAAGGAATGAAAGAAGTTGCCGAATGGATGAAACACAGCCGTCTGAAACTGAACTCAGACAAAACTGAAGTACTCATCCTAGGTACGTCCCCCTCTACATGGGACGACTCCTGGTGGCCGGAAGCCCTCGGAAAAGCACCCATCCCGACGGACCACGCACGGAACCTAGGCGTCATCCTGGATTCCTCACTCTCAATGAACAGACAAGTCAGCGCCGTATCCTCTTCCTGCTTCAACATTCTTCGCATGCTCAGAAAAACATTTCACTGGATCCCCACCGAAACAAGGAAAACTGTCACCCACGCTCTGGTCACGAGCCGACTGGACTACGGAAACACCCTCTACGCAGGTACTACCGCAAAACTCCAGAAGAAACTCCAACGAATCCAAAACGCCTCAGCCAGACTCATATTAGACATCCCACGCAACGAACACATCTCTGGTCACCTTAAAGACCTCCACTGGCTACCCGTCAATAAGAGGATCACTTTCCGACTGCTTACCCACGCACACAAATCACTCTACGACATCGGACCAGAATGCCTCAACTCACGTCTGTCCTTTTACACCCCCTCCCGCCAACTACGCTCTTCCAGCCAAGCCCTCGCCACTGTCCCTCGCATCAACAAGACCACCATGGGAGGCAGATCCTTTTCTTACCTGGCTGCTAAAACATGGAACTCTCTCCCCGCATACCTTCGCCTCACCCAGAACCACCTAGCATTCAGAAAGCAACTTAAAACCTGGATATTTGAAAAGTAATCCTCCTCCCCTTCCTAAGCGCCTTGAAACCCTATGGGTATGTAGTGCGCTATATAAGTTCTGTGACTTGACTTGACTGACTTGTAGAGTGTAATATATTTCATCAATGTATACAAAATAAAAACAATATTGATGTTTCCAAAGGTAGATCAGAGTTTTTGAGCCACATTTTCAATCCCCTTCTTTCCTCAAATTTGTTCATCTGCCTCTCCAAAGAGTATACCATAAAAACATTTACAGTTGAATGGCCATAATGTGCGTATGTTTTTCTTTAATAAGCATGGAAGTCAACCAGGAAAAAAATTACCCTAATAAAGTTGGGCAAAAATGTGTACCTATTCAAGGTTTTGGAATGAATATTTTATTTTATTTTTTAAATTATTTCCCAGATATATTTAATATTATGTACAAATATTGAATTATTGTGGTAATTTGTATGATGTTTTTCACAAATTCTGCTAATTGGTATCCCTTGATGAACATTCAGGAGCTTATTACGACTTTGGCGGTCCTCCTGCAGCACCGCTACTCCTTCATCTGCAGGAGGACTGCAAAGTCTGTGGTGCACTACCCCTCTGGATTCCAAGTTGAATCCAGGTCGGTCGGGCAGTGCTGAGGCGGCCTCACGGGGAGGCAGTTTAAGGCTCATAGGAGAGCCTTAATAGCAAAGCGCTGCTCCATGTCGTGCATGCCATACTGTGCAGGAACACCATGTGCCCTCCTGCATGCACCTTGAGGCCCAGAGGCAGCGGGGGCCCTAACAAGGCCCCCTCAGTTGCCTCTCTGCCACCCTTTTCATGGCAGGCTCACTACCATGAAATGGGTGGGGCAACTCTTAATATGCTCAGCGGCACCGCTAGCATATTATTGTTCCTGACCACTGCTCCAACGCAGGGGGATCCTGGATCCCAGCAGATGCAGCGGCCCTGTTGTGGTCCGACCGCCACACTCAGAATACAGTGGATTGGCCCTCAATGTGGCATTGGTAGGGCCACCACAGCGAGTAATTTGGCGCTTAGTATTGCTGAGGCATCGTTGGTATACTACCAGAACATACCATTGTGATAAACAAAGCAATAAAACACAATATATGTCATATGTTTATATATTCAAGAGACTTCATATTGCCATTTATTACTCATTACTTCCGTAGCATAGAATCATATGGACAATGAAAAACTAAACCAGGCTGGAACTTGAATGACACCTGCGAAATTCACTTTCATTTTACAAAATGAAGTGCACGTATGTGTGGGAAAAAATGTGAAATACCAAAAAAACACATTTTGCTTTAAAAGCAAAAATGATGTCAAAATCAGAGCAGAATTTAGGGAAGGAACACAATGTGGGGGTTACTATTTAGACACTTGTGGCAATGAGATTTACAGCAAAAGATACAATATATAGGAGCAATGCATTTGTGAGGCTGCGCAGAAATTTAGATAAGGGAAACTGTCAGAGCAGATTTGGGGGAATACGATCATAAGATATGCATAATATTCACTTCACAATGGGCCATTGAAAGGAATAAGACGATTGTACAAAATTAATCAATCCTTAAATGTAAATAATCAAAATGCATAGTAGATGTAATGCATGTAAATTGGAGTATATTGAGTAATAATGACATACCGTTGATTGCATAAATATAACAAATGTAGTTTAAAGACAAGCTGATAAATGTCAAAAGAAATTAGCATGGAACCTATATAGAGAACATTGTCCATGACATAAACAGTATTTAGAATGTCATATTCTCAAAAATGTGATCCAGGGTTCTGAAATTACATGCTCAATGAGTTGATAAACAATTATAGTATATTATGAAAAATGTGGTGGGTTCCACATGTATGTTGGACCAACGTATTGAAAATTAAAACACTGATTGCAGAACATAAATCAAATATTAGAATAGCAGGTTAAACAAAATGTTGTGGCCAATTCTAGAAAGCACAATGGAATATCAGATATGCAAAATTTGTATCTATTCACAGGGAGGATATAGTAGTGAACATTCACTTAGACATGAACTTTCGTGGAATACATTTTAAAATTCAGAGGCTCCAATTAGAATAACTAGTAAAGTGCATCACCGCTGTTTTCTTTGTTTAGATTGATGATAAAGCAATATTAAAAGGGGAACTTCAAAGATGGCAGGAGGGAATTAGCGTAATAACTTGATAACGTGACTTTACTGTATTTGGTTTTTAGCAGCCTTGGGCATGACGTATTTTACTGTGTTGAATCCAATAAAATGTTCAATCAGTAACTATTAATGGTAAAGAGCAAGCAAAAACAAATTTGCTGCATTGAAATAATCTGGCCTAAAAAGATGATGGTTGAAATTAAATTCCGATTACCTATTAGCTTTATATCATTTTGAAAATATGAATTATATTTTGTCTGAGCTCACTAGATTGCAAGGCAAGAGTGAAATTAGGATCACACCTCGTTCACATTTTCTGCAAGGCTTGGCCTGACAATGGATACTTCAAATAACTTGCCACACAATAGCCAGATATATCTGGGGGATACACAACTGGACATTTAGGTTTGAAGCTGCTTCTGCATTACCCTTCTTATTCAGAACAGAAAGTCTCCCAACCTCAAAGAAGCAAGGAACTACTTGATTCCTGCTGTCTCAATAGATTAGGTTTCCTGTGATGTCCAGTGTGGGTGAATGAATGAATGAATGAATGAATGAAGCCAGATTTATATAGCGCTACTTAGCCCAATGGGCCTTAAGGCGCCTAACCAAATAAAGTGTAAGGTCAGAGAGCATGCTTACTGGTAGGCCTTAGTGAAACACCACGTCTTTAGGGCTTTCTTAAAAAGGGCCAGAGAGGGTTGGGTTTTAATATCAGAGTACTTGGGTAAGCTAAGGGTCGGGCTGTGAGGCACAAAAGAGTGATGCACAGCTGAAATAGTGGTGAACCATCTTGAATGTTAGGTCCATGAAACTCTGGGATCATTTGGTAGTCACAAAGCCTGTTCATGAATTTACGCCAAACATAGGAGTAAAAATGTATTGTACGGTTAATAAAACTGTTACAAATAAAATAGATATTTGGAAATTAAAGACAATTTGAATTATAAAATCAATACACATTTTACAAACACAGTTAAGGACTAATGGGCTGATTAGGAAGGCGGTGAACCCGCCACGGATAGGCTGCCTAGCAGGCACCGCTGGTCAGATTACGATGCTGGCTCCCTACCAGCCTTTCCATGGTGGTTCGCCCGCCATGAAAAGGCTGATGGGATGGTCTTTGAGGGCCCGTTGCGGGCCCCCCTTGTGCTGGGGCAGTTGGTATTAGCACTTGGGGGGGCACATATGGTGCCCCCTACATTTCCCTGCAACATGTTGCAGGTACCGCATGGTGCCTGCCACGTAGTGCAGGGAATTGTAATACGTGACGTTTTTACATTGCCTCGTCCACCATCGTAATCACCCCCCTAGTTCTAAGCAAAGTTATGCAAATTATTAGGATGTGCAATTTTATCAAAAAGGCAACTAACTATAAAGTTCTAATTCATGAATAGGAGTAAACATTTGGGATTTATGAATTTTTTTTGTGCAGTGGACCCTCTGTCTTTTGTTGGAGTCAAGAGTCTTGGAGAACACCGCGCTGTCTTGGCTGGATGAATGAAGGATATGAATCCAAGAGCTTTCATCCCTATCTTCCGTATAACCAAAGTCAATTTGGACATCATGTAAATTAAGGGATTAGGCCAATAGATGGACACAAATACATGGGAAACATTAAAAACCAAAAAATTAAGGTAGGTTTATTAATCGGAGAATGGATATTTGAGGGCCAGGGAGCTCACTTGTAAGTACCTTGGCTCCCTGCTGGAAAAGTGGCTCAAACCTTCACCCACGGTGGTGTGATCCTACAGCAGTCAAAGTCCTGCTTCAGCGACCCAAGGTTATCTAATTGCAGGCTTTTATGTTTCCTGTTGACGCAAAGAAAAAAATCAAGCCTGGACCATCATTAAACAGAGCACAAGAACTTAAAACTTGATATTCTCCTTAACGTTTTGTGCAAGGGAGGAGAAATCCCTTGCTGACCAATCACAACCATGTATTCTTCCTGGCAAACCCAATAGAAAGCATGCATTATCACTGTTCAGCCCAATGACGATTCTATAGTTCTCTTTTCACTTCCAGGTCATAGAGGCCTTGTACTCTTGTTACATCACTATGCAGCCTAGTAGGCACTAACTTAAGCCATGATGGCAAACAGCATAAAACAAATTTCCATCATGGCTACCTCGGTCAATATTATATATAACAAAACATCCTGACATACATCTGAAATTAAATATTCAGGCAACCCTGGTATGAGAAGAGAAAGTGCCCACCTGGAGGAAGATGCCCATGAAAGACAGCAGTAGGTTGTTTTTTTATTTTGTAGATGTCATAACAAGTACACTATAGACTACCTCCCTGTTATCCATTTTATCAAATGAGACATATCCTGATGGCAGAAATCATAGCCTTTATTGCAGGTGTTAGAACATTTCAAGCGTGAAAAGAAGCTTTGAAGCATGTGTGACAAAAGAGACAGCTCAGTCAGTTACCACCAGTGGGATAGTTTATTCTAACCGCCTTTCCTTGATAAGCAGTTACCAGTGCGCTGCAGAAATTCTTGCCAAGGTCTGTGACACCTGATAAAAGAGGAAATGTTTCACAGCGTGTGCGCCCTCCTTCTAAGCTGAGATACTAATGAGACATTTCTTTGCTATGTGAACCTGGAAAAAGACATAATATGTGCAGGACACACACATACTTATCATGAAAGTGTCAAATACTTCCCTTTACGGAGTCTTTGACACAACTGTCTTAAGATTTGGAGGAAGAAGAGAAAACTGGAATTAATTCCACAAGGAAGTGCATTGTCAAAATGGAGAAATGAGATGGAGAGGAGCTTGAACATATAGAAATGGCGCCCGATGGAAATTCCTGTTGAGAAGCTACAAATAGTTTTTACTTGACTCGGTTGTTAGTAGATTCCTATTTTCTACTTCATTTTAAAGTTTGCTTATAAAAATTCTATTTCAACCATGGGAATGTTAAATGGTATTTAGTAGCACCTGTTGCGATTTTTGTTTATAAAGTAAGATGTCCTATGTTATATTTACACTGGACACTGCAGTCCAATAACCCAAAAAAGACACATGCCGCAAATACATCGAGCTGAAGCCATTTGTATCTGTACACTTTTATACCCTGACACTTGGCTGAAATCCACATTGTAGGTGTGTTTCTGAGAAACAACAACATTGAGAAGTGGATAGTATTGACTTTACAACTCGCCTGTCAATGATTTATCATAATAAAAGTGCTCACACTGTGTCACAGGGAGCATTTTTAATGAAGATTCTCAAGCAGTAAGATGGGTAACTAGTCAAAAACATCAGATTGTCTGCTGTGGGACAAGGGGCGACTCCTCCGTAATGTCAACCCTCTGCCCAAAGCCCTCAGATGATAAATAAAAAGATAATAAGCAATGTCATTATCATTTTATTGATCGTGGTCTGAGTCCAAGCAATGAGTATAGGGTGGGGTCTGGCCGGGCATGGCAGGGAGGAGTGTGCACTTATAAGTGTGCATGTTAGTTTGGCCAGCCGTCTTAGGCCGGCCAAACAGACATGCGCACTTATGTTGCACTTACCCAGCTGACTTGCCCAGCCGGGTTGGAGAAAAGCCACAGGCTCCCAGGTACTGTCTAAGTGGCAAACAAGGCCACTCAGGCAAATCCTGGCTCTGCTCTCATGGTAGGAATAGCATGAGAGCAGTGCCTGGCTTGAGTGGGGGGTGGCACTTCCGGGCCGGAGGAGATAAGCAACGAGGCGTCCGGCAGTGTCAGCAGAGCTGAGCAGCAGGTAAGTCTTTATATTTCAATTGTAGTCCCCTCACAGGCCGCCCTACCACTTTAGATTGGCAACAGCCGCCACTGTGTGGGACAACCAGAGATGGGGCTCCCACTGTCCCAACAGACTAACAGGCTGCCTGTCAAAGTCTAAAGAGGCCCCATAATAATTAATAAGACAAAAGAGTTAAGTAGACCTCACCAAAGTTTATAATCCGGATAAAAGTTCTGGAATAGATATATGATTGATGTTCCTTATAAACATTGATAGAATTGGGTTCCGCTCCATTTATTCCTGCTGAAATTTTTGCTTTTTTGACAACCTGGTTTATGAATTTAAGTCTCAATCAGTAAAAGCGCTATTGAAATGAATTTGAAGTGCTAACCCCAGAGCCAGACTCTACCTTTTACGGTACAGTCTTTATCTGCGCAGCTAGGGTGAGACGCTGTAGGCTGGTTGCACATGAAAACCCACATGTGCACACATGTGCAGGCTGAGCGTATGAGACTGCCATCTAACTCAGCCCAGTAGCTGCTTACATGTAGTCTGTTGCATAACGGACCATCATGTATTGGTGCTGATCTGTGTAGGCCTTAAAATAGGATCGGGCATTAATAGTGTAAGTTTGTACATCTGTAGCGCTTTACTGAAGTATATAGAGTGCTTACTATATTATACATGAATCACTAACAGAATATCGACATACAAAATATCCACCTACAGAAATATCGATGCAGGAATATCGAAGGCAAGAATATCGACATCCTATCTACAACATGGTAAGTATAAAAATATCGAGAAAAAAATGTCGAATTTAAAAGTATCGTAATTAAAAATATCATTTTATTCTGTTAAAAAAAGTGTAAAATAAAGTACATATACTTATAAATAAAATAAACATAGTTACAAATATTTAATAATGTTTAAAATTAATAAATGATACATATATAATAATAAAACAATTAAACATATACATAAAATATATAATATATACTTACTTAATAATAAGTTTTAATAACTTATAAATATTAACCATTATTATAAATTACAAATACATCTACACACATAAAACAATAACATAAATAACAAGTAAATAATTATGTTTAATAAATGTAAAAAAAAATTCAATATTGTTTAAATTAATTATATACTACGTTATCTAAAATAATACAAAAAATATTAAAGAGCTAAAGAAATAAAACTACTATTCAAAGTCCAAAAAACTACAGTAATGAAAATGTTGGATAGCGTAGGGCTTAAAATTACTATTCCAACTCCAGAGAGTGAAACAGTAGGGAAAGCGTTAGATAGCATAGGGGTAAAAATTACTATTCCAACTCCAAAGAGTGCAACAGTTGGGAAAGCGTTGGATAGCGTAGGGGTAAAAATTATTATTCCAACTCCAGAGAGTGAAACAGTAGGGAAAGCGTTGGATAGCAAAGGGGTGAAAATTACTATTTCCACTCCACAAAGTGCAACAGTAGTGAAAGCGTTGGATAGCTTAGGGGTAACAATTACTATTCCCACTCCAGAGAGTGCAACAGTAGGAAAAGCGTTGGATAGCGTAGGGGTAAAAATTACTATTCCAACTCCAGAGAGTGCAACAGTAGAGAAAACGTGGGATAGGGTAGGGGTAAAAATTACTATTCCCACTCCAGAGAGTGCAACAGTAGGGAAAGCGTTGGATAGCGTAGGGATAACAATTACTAATCCAACTCCAGAGAGTGCAACAGTAGGGAAAGCGTTGGATAGCGTAGGGGTAAAAAATACTATTCCCACTCCAGAGAGTGCAACAGTAGGGAAAGCGTTGAATAGTGTAGGGGTACAAATTACTATTCCCACTCCAGAGAGTGCAACAGTAGGGAAAGCGTTGGATAGCGTAGGGGTAGAAATTACTATTCCAACTCCAGAGAGTGAAACAGTAGGGAAAGCGTTGGATAGCGTAGGGGTAAACATTACTATTCCAACTCCAAAGAGTGCAACAGTAGGGAAAGCGTTGGATAGCATAGGGGTAAAAATTACCATTCCAACTCCAGAGAGTGAAACAGTAGGGAAAGCGTTGGATAGCGTAGGGGTAAAAATTACTATTTCCACTCCAGAAAGTGCAACAGTAGGGAAAGCGTTGGACAGTGTAGGGGTAAAAATTACTATTCCAACTCCAGAGAGTGCAAAAGTAGGGAAAACGTTTGATAGCCTAGGGGTAAAAATTACTATTCCCACTCCAGAGAGTGCAACAGTAGGGAAAGCGTTGGGTAGCGTAGGGGTAAAAATTATTAATCCAACTCCAGAGAGTGCAACAGTAGGGAAAGCATTGGATAGCGTAGGGGGAAAAAATACTATTCCAACTCAAGAGAGTGCAACAGTAGGGAAAACGTTGGATAGCGTAGAGGTAAAAATTACTATTCCCACTCCAGAGAGTGCAACAGTAGGCAAAGCGTTGGATAGTGTAGGGGTAAAAATTATTATTCCCACTCCAGAGAGTGCAACAGTAGGGAAAGCATTGGATAGCGTAGGGGTAAAAATTACTTTTCCCACTCCAGAGAGTGCAACAGTAGGGAAAGCGTTGGATAGCGTAGGAGTAAAAATTACTATTCCAACTCCAGAGAGTACAACAGTAGAGAACGTGTTGGATAGCGTAGAAGTTAAATATAACATACTTATAAATAATTTCTGTATTTAAAACAATAATTTAATTTTTAATTAACTCTACACTATTAATAATTATTAAAAACATAATTACAATTGAATAATTATTTAACAATAAATTAACAATAAATACCAATAAACATTAATTAATAAATATTAATCACTAAATAATAAATATTGAACAATACAATATTTTTCATAACAAAAACATATTAATTATTAAAAATTGCTTACCAATTAAAAAATATTAAACAATACAATTATTTTGTATACCCAAAAATACTTTTTATGAAACATTAATGACCAAATAATAAAAAATAATTTCCAATAAAAAATATGAATTGCAATGAAAAAAATGAATTACCAATTAAAAAAAATAAGGACCAATTATTAAAAATAAGGACCAATTATTAAAAATAAAATAATTATCAATACCAATAAATAAGAATAAATCATTACTTAATTAAATTACTTCCCACCCAATTCCCCTATAAACCCACAACCCGCTACAGAACTTAAACGCAAAAATTAATTAATATTAATTTATAATTCTTAAAAATTAATAATTAATTTAGTATAATTAAATTACTTCCCACCCTATTCCCCTATAACCCACAACCCGCTCCGGTACTAAAACACAAAACATTATTAACATATAAAAATAGTATACATATAATTTAAAACCAGTAGAATACTTAACAAAAAACATATAACACATACAAATTAAATACATAATAAAATACATGACAAAAATACAAATATCGATATTAGTAATATTGAGATTAGTATCATCGATATATTTGTTATCGATATTACTAACTTCGATATTACTTACATCGATATAAAAAAATTCAATATTACTCCCTATTGGGTCGATATTCTGTCCAACGATATTCTTGACCTCAATATTCTGTACCTTCGATATTTCCAACTCGATATTTCTGTGGGTCAATATTTCGGAATCGATATTTAGACTGTGCACCATTATACACTATGGGTGAAATCTGTACCAAACGACATTTTTGCAATAGATATTCAGTTGACACACCAATATTATGTGTAGTGGTGTCAGTGCCACTGGGCCTGAAGAAACAAATCCTAGACCCTAGGTGTCAATGAAAGTCTGAAATCCTTGACCCATTCTTGCAGCAGGGGTAAGGTGTTTTATTTCTTCCAGTGGTGCCAAATGCGGTAACTCCATTAGCAGGTAGGCCCAAAGATGGAACATTGTACCCAAACTGTGTGGAAGAATAATTCAGCACCTGAAGTATGTTCCACTTTATTCTGTTTACTTGCCCACGCTAGTCTAATCATAAGAGATTTTAGCAAGTCAATAAACACTTTTTTGGGGTGATAGATGTGTACAAAAACTAGAGGAGCATAGGAAGGGCTTGCGTCTTCATTAGGGCTCTATGGCTTGCTAGCCATAGAGGACTTTAATCTAACGGCCTACTTGATCTGACTGCCGGCTCAGCACCAAGTTTCAATTGTCCCAGAGCACCATCAAAGCGAGCCTGTGTGCTCTAATACCCAAATAGCACACTGACACCTCTGTCCATTGCAGGGAAACTCCAGAGGGCGTGGTGCCATTCCCTCTGTCAATAGAAATATGAAGGATTTTTTCCAGTTTGTTATAAGGCCTAAATGCTGCAGTGAAGCAGGATCTCGTTTAGGGCCTGGGAGAGGTGTATCTTGGGATCTCCTCCTTACAGATGTACATCATCTAGAAATCCCATCCTCTTATTTGAAGGATGTTGAGGCAGTGAACCTGTGAGTCATTCAATGGTCAGAGCATACAATATCGTGACAATGGGCAGCCTTGATGCATCTCTTGCTAATTATTGAATGTGTTGGAAAGGGCCCCATTTATTTTGAGTTAGGCAGGGACACAAGACAATAATGGTGTAGCCATCACTATTCTTTTGATCACATCCACTAAGAAGCCCCCACTCAAGTGAGTCAACTGCTTTTTCTGCATCTAGAAAAAGTGTATATCTCAGTGTATCTCAATCAATCAATCAACCAATCAAACATTTATAAAGTGCTCCTTCTCACCCAAGAGAGTATCCTGGCGCTATGCTGTACAGGCAGTCAAAAAGCCAGGTTTTGAAACACTACCTGAAGTGGTAGCGAAGGTGACTTGTGGAGGTGGATTTGAAGGGCATTTAAGGTCTTGGAGGTGAGGTGGGAGAAGCACCCTACTTCGATGCAGCAGGGTCAGATGCATGGTATATGTGAGAGGGTGAGATGAGCGGATCGGAGGTTCCTGGGAGAATGGTGAAAGTTCAGGCTGTGGTTCATGCCCTTGGCCGTGGAGGGCTTTGTAGGCGTGGGTCAGGAGCTTACATTTATGGGGAGCCAGTGAAGGTCCTTCATGTGCTGGGTGATGTGAGTACACTTTGGCAGCATCAGGATGAGTCTGACTTCTGCGTTCTGGATCGTCTGGAGTCTCCTTAAAAGTTTAGTGGTGGTGCCTGCATAGAGTGTGTTGCCGTAGTCCCGTCTGCTGGTGATGAGTCCCTGCATTACAGTTTTCCTGGTGTTGATTGGGAGCCACGCTAAGACTTTGCAGAGCATGCAGAGAGTTTGGAAGCAGGCGGAGGAAACAGAGCTGACCTGGTGTTTCATGGAAAGCTCGCTGTCCAGGATGATTCAGAGGTTGCTGGCGTAGTCTTTCGGAGTGGGGGAGGATTCAAGCTCTGATGGCCCCAGGAGTCGTTCCATTGGGAGGTCTGTCTGCCGAAAGATCAGTACTTCACTCTTGTCCGAGTTGAGCTTAAGGTGAGGGCAGGGGTCGGCGAGTGCTCCAGAGTGGATGGAGCTCATAAGGGTATTTGTGTTTGGTGTACTGAGCTGCTCCCATGTGGTGATCGGGTGCTCAGCAGTGATGGCCAATGGGATGGTTAGCAGGTAGGTGGTTGGGAGTCTAATCAGACCCGCTCGCAGATTGTACATTGTTGACTTGCCAGTGATGAAATGAATCTGGTTGCGTAGCACAACTGGGGGAGCCTGACTGCTATCATTTTAGCCAGCACGCTGGTGTCCATGGTGAGCAGCAACAGAGACCTATAAATGCTCAAAACGTTTCAGGTTTATCAGGCTTTAGTAGAGTAATAATGAATGCTTGCCTAAGTGAGAGAGGGAGGTAGCCACAACTATACGTCTTACCTTGCTTGCTCAGAATATGTTGGCCATATGTGGTGTGTGGAACTCCATATATTATCTGTAGAATTTGCCTTGAGACCATCTACTTCTGGAGAATGGCCATTAAGCATATTTTTACTGACCTTTTTAATGTTCTCCAGTGAATTTGGTTGCATCAAGAATTCCATCTCTGTTTCTTCTAGTCACACTAACATAAGCCTTAATTGCTTATAGTATTCCCTAAATTGGGCGAGTGTGCTGGGAGTATCATGGCCATCAGAGGATTAAGTGGGGGCTATTGCCCTGGTCCACCATTTCTCTAAATTCACCCATGTAGCATGAATACAATTGAGTCTCTCACCCTCATCACTTGATGTCCGGAAAAGGTACAGTTTTCATATACCTTCTTCCAGTAGGTCTAGATCCCTATAATTTTTTTAAGTACCCCTGATTGCTTGGGTATAGGAACACCAGGTGCATACACTTTAAAGGAATTCCATAGGATGACATAGTCTGACACTGAGCCTACGTTATAGTGGAAATATTCTGAGACCTCCCCTGTCAACCTCTCTAAACATGGCATCAAGCAGGATCTCTGCAGAGAATACACCATTGGTGGACACGATGGATAGACACATTGAGTCCTAAACCCAATACCACTGGGGCATGGGTAGAGAGGGTAGGTGAAAGGTGAAGGCACTTGTGCTCTGAGGGCAGGCATATAATGAGGCTAGCCAAAAATGTATACATGAATCTACATTGTGGACTCAGGATAAAATGTAAATTCTGAAAGCATGGGATGTCTATGCCACTATATGTCTATCTGGTTATCTTTGTTTATTATATAAAGGATCTTCCCAATCATGGTAGACAGACCGTTGAGCACTTGACCTGAACTGTCAGTATTTAGGAAGGTATTGAAGTAACAGCCCCATATTATCACCTGGGGTTCCTGTCCATTTAATTCTGTTTGAAGGTTCAAGTGGAATGGCAGATTATCAATATTAGGACTGTATACTTTTTACATTAATGAATGTATTATTAACACCCAGACTGACACACTTGGCCTATGCAGTTCACTGTAATAATTGGTCGATATGGATCATGGCTAAAGTGTTGGGTGCGGTACCAATATATTCTGATATTACCCTTCTGGAAAATCGAATGCTTACTACTGTAAACGAAGAGGTGAAAATTAGGCTTACAAAAGTGGGACTGTGGACACTTTGGCATTTGCTTGTGGCCAACAAGTTCTTGACGTACAAACAGTTTGGAGAGGGGTGGACACTGACTGCCATGGATAAATCTGACTACTTCAGAATGCTGTTGTTCAAAATGGCAGTCGTTTCCTGATGAAAAGCCTGAGTTCACCCCGCTCACACAGATAATCAGAGATCTTTGGGGTGAAGGGTGGTATTACAGGTTTTATCAGTCATGTTTCTAGGCAATACATAGAGCCTGATTTAGATCTCAGTGGATGGGTTACTTCAGCACAACGGTGACGGACATCCTGTCCACCAAAATATAAATCTCACAGTATATAATAGGATTTTTATTACATCAGACAGGATATCCCCCTAGTCCCTAATTAAGTATTGGAGAAGTGGGAAAAAGCGATGGAGGAAAGGGTTGGGCGGGAGGTCTTGAAATACTGTTGCATGCAAACTAAAGAGGTGTCGCTCAAATACCATCATAAGCTCCTCCATTTTAAGTTCTTAAACAGATTGTACTGCTCTCCTGAGCTGCTTCACATAATACATTCAGTTAGACTATCCTATTGTACACAATGCTGAGGTGATCTTGCAGACTTCTACCAACCTGCGTGGGAATGCCCACCAGTAGTGTGGGCTAAGATAGTGTACATATTTGGTGGTTTTGTGGGCTTTACGGTCAGCTGCACCCCCAAAGCACTGTTGCTGGGCTACGTTAAATATTTCCCTAGGTCAAATCATAAACTTGTGGCCCTACTCCTTTTGTTTGTGAGGCACTGACATCTGAAAACGTGGATTGAAGAGCTGACCCTCAAGATTACAGACTGGCTCAAAGATGCTGCTTATGTTGGTGAAATGGCCACAGACTTGCAGCTATGCAGATTCCACATGATAGGAACAAGGATACAAGGTCCCTACTCAGACAATACCTCATAGTGCTCGACCGGCAGACTAATAAGGCGTATCCACGCTTGCTGCGATATTACATCTGAGTTAATAGGCAGAAAGGCAGATTACACTCATCGATGCCCAAGCTAGCCAGTGTAACCCCAAAGGATGTACCACTGCATTGTTGTTGTATTGATTGCCTGAGATGAATCACCTTAGCACATGCTATATCTGATGACATTACCTGTCTATGACTGTTTCATTGTACTCTTGAATGGGGAAGGGCGTGAGCTGTTTGTGGATGTTGATTTGTACTGGTTCCAGTCTTTTGAAAACAACTGAATTAAAAAATGAATGTAATATTGAACATTTCCATAACTCTATGGGTTATCAAAAAGCTCCTTTCTAGATTCCAGATGTTGAACCATCTCGGCTACCCTTAATGGATGCTCTCTCCTCATCAACAACACTCTCCTAACATTATTATGGTAGGACGCATACATGCGTCGGTCCCTCGACCTGGCTATCCTAGTATGCTTGTTGAATGAGGTTGTGTGTTTCCCCTGGAGAAGGGCCACATCCTCCTGGTGGCTGTTCAGATATACTGCGAGTGACCCTTCTAACCGTACAGACATCATTTACCGTCAATACATTTCAGGATAACAGGCAAAAAGTTAATTGATGTTACACCCTAGCCATGCTGTGAAGTGTACAATCCTGGCAGAGGGTGCGAACACACATGATGTGGAGCCCTTCGTATGACAGTGGCCTTTGTGCAGCATACATTTGTGTTGCTAAGTTGTGTTGTAGCACCACCATTGCCAACCATGCACCCACACTGTCTACCCAAACTGCAGTGCATCTAGTCCACCCCCACAACCTAACAATTCCATCCACAATCACAAACAGGCAGAACACACTAGGGAAGAGTGTCAGACACCACACACACAACACTGGCACGCAGTGGCGGCTGCTCGATTTTCAGAATGATTGGGCTACAAAATGACATCCCTGTTCAATGATGAGTCGAATAAATGCTGGGACCGCACCTCACACAGTGTATTTATGAATAATCATTAAGGATAGTCTCACTTGGTGATTAAATGAAAATACTGTGTAACAAGGGGTGGGGGGGGCAGAAATATGACAGGGTAGTGGACAGCAATGAAAAGAGGTACCACTTTCGCTAGAGCTACAGTAACAGGAGACAGTATCATGTGAGGCCTATCAAAGCCCACAGGCTGGGTCACTGTTGGGTCCCACAGTACATTTGACGGTCTCAGTCATTAGTGGCCCTTCCCTCCATCGCCCCTACCTGTGTCTCATGTGATGGAGATCCCGGAGCCTACTTTGTAAGTTGTTGAACAGGCACCCACACTGGGAATCTCTGAAAGCCATGTATTTGCACTGAAGGTGAGCCGATGGCATCCAGGAAACATGGCATAAGTTATATTCAGTGACAAAAGTTTCTTTTTGACAGTGCTGAATGCTTGCCGATCTTCGGCATAGATGCTTTGAAGTCTGGGACGAGGGATTGAAGGTTCCAGTGCCGCTTAAGTCTTGCTTCTCACCAGCCATCCTCAATGCTGCATCATGATCTTTGCAGGTTAGGAGTTAGAAGGCGTGTGATGATTGGCTGCGAGAGTGGCACCAGCCTCGGTGCCAGATACCTGTGCACCCGCTCTATGAAGAGGAATAACAAGAAGTTATCTCTGTTGAACTGGAAACAGCGTTTACAACACTGGTAATACCACGCGGGTAGGTTACAACTCAGACGTTACATCGTCCGCGTTGTTACCGCGCATGGCATTACATTGCAAGTCGTTTCTATGACTTGCACTAGGAGGCGTACAACACCAAGGAATGTGTTGGATTTTAAATCCAACACATTCCCTGCTGTCGCACTAACTGGAGTAGGAATAGTAATTTATACTATTCCTTGGTCCAGCTCGCCATTTAGTGCAAGTCGTATGACTTGCGATGTAAAGCAATGCGTGGTAACAACTCAGACGATGTAACATCCGCGTTTTAACTTATTGCGGGGTAATGGATGGCTTAGTAACATCATACATTCCTGTTGAACATGTTTTAGAGAAGAGTCTTCACGAAGGTCACCATGGTGCCAGTATTTGTGGATTAAGTATACCTTAATTCAAGGTTTTCATACTTAATTCTGACTTTAAGGACCTATCTTATTCCGAGACATGATCTTCATAGTTCATTAGGACCTTGAGGACCTATTTTGTCCTGTGACTCCTTGCATTGAGCACTGGCGTCATCTTTGACATCAGATACTCTTTGTTCGGCCTGGTCTATTCTGTAGGCTTGCTTGTTGGGGAGTTCAGACATACAGGACTAGTAAATTATCAGGATATCCATCTTGCTATCTATTGTGCGCAGCCTCTGTCTTATGTCTTGCCAGATAGCTGGAATACCATGGCCTTCTGAGGACTCTGAGTTGTAGGAATTCCCACTCTCCAGCTTGTACTCACTGTTCTTTTTCTTTATTGTAGCCTGACTGCCTGAGGGCGAATGAAAGCTTTCTTGGCTTATGGTTTGTCTTCCCCATTGAACCAAAGTGGGGTTGCTGTGGCAATGAGGCATGTGAGAGGCCCCAGGTGGGTTTTCAAGACCAGGTAGAGCAGTTCACTGTCACAAGGGACAACAAATCCGGGCAGAAGCATCTTGCTTCCAGTTTCACTAAAAGGTCAAGTGGGAAGAGGGGCCACATATGCAGGGCAAAGTGGGTGTATTGTACTCTAGTTCATTTTAGAGGCGTCTTCAGCTCTCGTCAAGATCTTAGGTCTTCCATAAGAGCTCTCTATCAAGGACACCATTGATTGCACCCTTTTCGGTTTTATACCTCCTAAGGCTTGGTGTAATGGTAAATGAGCTCTTCTGTGAGCTTCCTTAAAAGCTAGTCCCAGCTCATTTCCATCGCTTGTCTGCAGGACACAAGATAAAGGCTACTATATGGCCGAAGAGTGAATACAACTCAGGAATCAGCCGATTCTCTTCTTTCGGTTGGCCCCACATCGAGGCCGGCTACTGCTCCTCCCACTGGATATCACCACCTCGCACCTCCTCCTCCGACATGAGCAGCACTCCCCAAGAAGTACAGCCCTTCTTGCTGCAGGTGTTAGGCCTACTTGGGAACCACACTTCACCTGGGGTCCAGGTTTGGGATAGACTTTACCCACAGTCTCCTCTGCTGGGGCATGGTCTACTCCTCTGCGGCTGTAAGTGGATCATTCAGTTCCACTTTTACCCATTCCTTTCTGGAAAGGGCACCAACAGCTGGCATGTCGCACCGGGCCTCTAGTTGCAGGCATTACCTCCATCTTCCCACGTCGCATATTCACACACGAGGGGCATTGTTTGGTGAGGGGGTCTCTACAGCAGTTGAGGGCCAACAGCGCATGGTCCTGCTGGACTCCACCTATGGCTTCAAGGGTAACCGATGACCCATCTACTTGCAAATTATTGTTGGATATATGAGTGGCCAAAGGAGGAACTCTAGAAAACAGCTTTTGTAGTGTTCCGCTAACTCCGCTTTCATCCATTGTCCTTTCATGGATATCGATTGAAAATAATTCATTTTTTGAAGTAGAAATAGGAGGGCAGTGTGCTGCCTAGTTTTGATGTGGATACAAAGTTGTAAGTACTAGAGAGTAATTAAGATTATTGGTATGGTATTGGGGCTTTGATACACAGTGCCATGTTGTCCCCACAATAAGGCCTCCCTGTCCTTCTTAAATGAGGACAGTGGATAAACATGTAAGTATGAGCAAACCACTAATGCAGAAGAGAGAATGCCATTCAGAAAAAAATAAGTATTGCATAAGAGGTAAAAACAAGGAACACACAAGAAATAAGTGATGCTTAGCTGGAGAGAGAGAGAGAGAGACACTTTATCAGAATAAGCATGAGATGTCATCTTGTTGAGATTGGAGGTCAATGTAAAGTTACATTTTATATATCTCAAGCCCTTTAATGGATGGGCACCATGACACCAACCACTCAAAGCTGTAGAGCAATGGGGCTCATGACAGCAGCAGTTGTGTGAAATAACATCCCTTCACTACCGTAGTGATGCTATGTGTGCGGTGCACCCGATATGTGTATGGAGTATCTAATAGCTCTAGCACACACGTCTCTCTGGGCTGCAGTAACATCATTATCTAGAAACAGTTACAAGATCCTTGCAGATCTCAAGTTGGCTAACTTTGTGTTTTAGTAATAGGCACCAGTGGCTTAAAATAGAAAGCGACTTTTGAGAAGAAGGCTATGTGATCACACTTCTTATTTCTTAAGTGCATGCCTCTAGTAAGACATGGCAGCCCTGGTGTCCTGCCTATTCATTTCTCACTTTACATTAGGTGTCTCACAGTTTGTGCTCATTGCTGAAGTTCTTGACAAAGGTTTCACTTTACATTGAACCTATGAGAGAAATACAGCAAATTTACAAACACTGGCTTGTTCACAATTGATTCATTATAAATGGTCTGCATGGTATATCCCCCTCTCATGAAATCTTTCAACCCCATAAGCCTACCATTCACAATTTGAAGGAAGAATTTGTGGCTGCACTCATGCAAACCAGCTTTCTCCTCTTTTCTCGAGGTTTGAATTGAGATAGGTGTGAACTTTTTCAATTAATTTCTCATTTGATCTAACTCAGCCTGGGCGAAATTTAAGTTATGCCTGTGTAATTGGAGTCATTTGGGGAATTTCCTGTTCCTCTTGTTATGTCGCTGTAACATCTTTACAGTGAGCGCTTAAGAACAAAATTAATGACCAGAATGACAGCAGCTGTTCCTCGCGGCACTCGGGTTATCACTCAATTTTTAGTGTGAAATGCGTCCTTGTGTCAAAAATGTATGCATGCACACATTTCGTGCTAAAATATAGAACTAAATGACAGACTTGATTTATATATAATTTTTCCAAAATTTTACATAAATACTCAAAAAGTGAACAATGCAAATGTCACACACTCTTAATTATAATACTTGCAATATCACAGTTTATACTTATTTATGACATTTCTGTTATTACATTTCAGAGTTTCCTTTATGAACATTAAGTACTTGCAAATTTGCAAATGTAAATTTGTTTTTCTCTGATGGTGTTAAAGAAAGTGAAGCACGTTAGTCATTGTTAAAAACAAAATGGGTGAATGAAAATTTCCATAATGTCAAATTAGAACAGAGTCCACATCTGCAGAGGCTTAGTGGAAGTACAGCTTTAAGATTTGCGAAAAAAGCTTGTTTGATTGAGTGCCGCCACCCACCCGTTTTTGTAAGTGTGGGAGTACCACTGGAATCTGAAACAATACAATTATTTACTTGAGTCACTGAACAAGGGCTTGGTAGAGAGAATACACTTTTCATGCTGCAATAATATGTTGCTCAGAATCCAAAGGGAGTGATGCACACTTCCATCTCACACCACCACCTGCCTACAGAGAGAGAAATAAGAGGGCCAGTTGTAGAACAGGGACAGGAGAAAAGAGAGAAAACAGGCTCTGGTCTTCAACTCTCTGTACACTCATGTTGATGAAGGATATTTGCAGGATGCAGTGGATATCTAGAGGGCAAAGAGACTTCTGCCAAACAAGGTGCTCTGCTTTACAGTAGTAGTCAATAGGTATATCTTTGCATATAGCCAACACTATGTACTTTGATGTGGAACTTGCAATTCCTGAAAACAGATAAAGAATGAGTATCTCATTTATATGGGAGGGGTGAGTTATAGCAAGCTTCCACTTGACTCTTTAGAACTGCAAGATACCCAACAATGTTCACATTCTGCTGTACCCTAGTATTAGCAAATGTAAATTCAGTATTTGTAAAGCGCACAGCTACCCGGAGTCCTCTCGGCGCTGGGGGCCGTCGGGAAGATTAAGTGAGCTATTGCCTAGAGTCACATGGTGCTGGGCTGTCCTGCCGCCAGTGCCGGGGATCGAACCATGAGCCCCAGCATCTGGTGTCAGTCGCCTTGGCCGCAGCGCCACACCTCTTCCCTGTCGCCCTGGCCGCAGCGCCACACCTCTTCTCTACATACTAGACTTCAATACCGCAAACAGTGACATTCATATATAACATGAGCACCATTTTGAAGGCTAAGAATCCTTCTTGTTCCATCCCAGCATAACCATTTGTAAATGTAACAATCCCAAGTCGTAGAAGAGTTCATGTCAATTTTCAAAAATAGGTCAAAGTTTGCTTCTACCAACAACATGATGGTCTGAAATACTTATTCATTCTCAATGTCCTTCAATACCCATCCATAGGAAAACAATAGGTCATTCAAAGGAAATCTGAGATACCATAGCAAGGTCCTGGCTGCTCAACACTGTATCACAATTGCATATCAAAGATGCAGTGGGCCATGAGGGAAGCTATACACAGATATCCAAAATGACCACCATCCTTCTAGAATATAAATGAGGTCATGGCCTGCTTGGAATTGTAGTTCACTATCAGAACACTTCTGCCTGGCATGTCCTCTGCACCAGTGCTAAACTTGTAAAATAATAGGTTTAAGGGCCCTGACCCGGAGGCCACTGCAGCTTGTACCACCCATTACCCTGTCATCGCTGCCAATGACAGTAAGAAAACAACTACTAACCATCTCTCTCACCTGCAAGCCTGACTGTTCAGATTATTCCAGGTCCCCAAAGCTAAAGAAATGGCTGGGAAAGCAGGTTTTAGCATTTTGTAATGTATATTGCATTCATAAACAACCATTGTTCTGCTCATCTTTAAATTAGATCAGCAGTACCACCATGTGGCACAGTGTCATAAGTGTGGTGCTGACAATTAAGTGCAGGTGCCGAGCAAAAGAAACCAATTAAGTGCTGATGCCGAGCACTGGAAACCACCGGCTCAAATTAAGCACTGCTCTGTACACATGAAGCTTCAGTGCAGACAGCACTGATACTCTGCAATGACAACCAGTCTTTCCATCCTGAAAGCAACTCAGCATCAGTGAGTTTGGAGTATCACTCCCCTACAATTGTCCAATACCAAGCGGTAAGCAAAGCTTCCAACTCCTCTTCCTGAAAGTAATTTTACATAGAACCTATTGTAAGGACCAGAGCAGTTCAGCGCCATTACAGCATGTTTTCACTCAATAGCTGCACAGGACTGTAGGTAGGTTAGGGGAAGGGAGTGGAAATCATTTGGAGGGTGGGTTTCAGGAAGGTACAGATATCCTCAACAATCTTTCCCACACACTTTGTATTTGCAACCATCTTGGCTGCTGCACCGAATAACTAAAATTGCCTCATGACCATATTATCTCGAAGCTTTCTTTTTTATTTGCTCAAATACATTTTCAATCCCATTGATGACATCCTTCCATTCCTTGGTACCTAGAATCCTCATGTACACACGTAGAGAACTCCTATCTCAGTTGCCCTTAATCACTTGCTCACACATGCATATTACAACTTCTTTTGCAGTCAGAGCTTGCTTGACTTCATGGGTGAGATTTAAAGTTTACTCACTCATATGTCTACATGAAACTCTAGCATTGGCATGAAAAACAAAGGCAGTTACCAACATTTTGAATCAAATTGAAATTCTACTTTCAGCCTTGCTTTAGGTTGCCTACTGCAACAACCTCCAAATCACTTTTAATTATGCTGGTCTTTCAACAGAAAATTGATGTTGTAAATGTTTTTGTCATATCTGGCATGCCTGCCTTTACATATCTAGACTATTTCTATCTTAAGCAACCAATATGTTGGTTACTGAAAGCTGGCATATAATAAATGCGACTCCACCAGCACTCACCTCAAATATAACGAGACAGCAATCTAGGGAGAAGTTGGATGGATCTAGCCATTGTCCCTGTCACTCTTATGGTTAACAGCTTTAAAAGAAACCTAGGCCCTTGAGAATGGTACTGTTAGAAATGTATTTGAATTTTATACTCTAAGTTGTTAATCATCACCTTCCATGAATCTTTCTACCATTAAATTAAACAAAATGACAAAAAAATATCAATCAAGGATCATTGTTGAAAACTCTCCAGGTTTATGTTTCTATGCCAATAAATTGAAGCAATGCACAAACACGCGCAGCAGGTGCCATGAAGAGGAGTCAAAGGCAAGCCACTCAGTGCCCTTCTATGCTAAATCCAGCAGTGTTTAAATCTTCATTATCCATGAGGAACTCAGTCTATCTAGGCTATGTCTCAGATAACCTTGCCCTTCATCCTATCTTGAGGTGGATTAACATCTTGCTAAAGAAGGAGACTGAACTGAAACGTATAATTATAAGAGACTGTTTAAGCCTGGATGGAGGTTTATGGATACCCTGGTTGAAATATATAAAATCCACATTTGCTCACATGGGCCATTCAGAATAATTTGAATCATCTGACTTTTGTCAAAGAAGACTTACTTCGGATCAAAATAGATTTTATGCTTTATGCAAAGGGCAATAGAGAAATGAGTGAACTCCATAAACCGTCTGCGCACGCTCACACCCTACGGAGAACTTCCTTGCATATTGAAACATACTTGTCTTTTGTAAAAAATGTAAACCATTGTTATTTGCTAACCAAATTTAGGATAAACTTGTTGCATTGTCTCCTAGTCAGTCCTAGTGACTGGCACCCGGTGTAACAACTAGGGATATGAAGCTGTGATTCATTTGTGGAACAAATTACAATGTACTTTACAATGTCCTGTGACCTCAATGATATTTTTTCTTGTTTTGGAATATATTTTATTTGAGTTTTAAATTGACATAGGATTGACACATAAACATTTCAAACAAAACATTTACAAAACAAAACAAAAGGATTTCGACGATGTTCGGTCACATTTACCTCTCTCCTCCTTCTCCCAACCCACCTAAAAGATACATAAGATACTTGCATTGTAGTGGTCTTTCCCATATCATGCCAGTTCCTAAGGCCTTTTATATGTACCTTGGCATTTCAGATAGATGGGGTGTATCCCTTCATGTTTTACCAATACGTCGGTTCCTGATTCCTACAGCTCTGGTCCCCTGTGGCTATCCCCAAACACTCTTCCATATTTTCTGTAAAGCCCATACCCTCATATACCATGTTTTCTTTTGTTTTACATACATCCATGCCCATTGTCCAGTCTTGGATTCTTGGGCATGTCTGGCTACCCTATTTCCTGGTGATTTCCATTTTCACCAGTAGAAATCCTTTGTTAATCAATAATCTCATGTAGGACATTGCCTTGGAGTCCTTCCATATTCCCAGTAGTATAAGTGGGGGCTGTGCTTCGATAGTTACTCCTGTGACCTCTCCCAGTTTATGTATCATCCCTTCCCAGAATGCTCAAAGTGTGGGGCAGTCCCACAGTGTAGGTAGGAAAGTCCCCATTTGTCCACAGTGTCTCAGACATTTATCATCCGGGGCTCTACCTATTTTAAACAGTAGTGCTCTGGTTGATGCATTCTATGTAATATTTTGAGCTGAATGAGGCGCGAAGTTGCCTTTATGGCCACTCCTCTAGGAAATTGTTGCACCTCCCTCTAGTCGTCATCGACCAGTTCACCTATATGTGGCATATGTAAGGGAGATAGACTTTGCAGTCATTCATGTTTCCATCCTGTAATGTCCTCTCCAGGTCTGAGACCTCTTTGGTCTCCTGTTAAGGAGGAATCGGTGCCTGTAGGGCATCATAGTTGGAGCTATTTAAAGAATTGCATCTTTCCCATCTTATATTCCATTTGTAGGGAGTCAAAGGACACTATGCTATTTTCATCCCACACATCCCCTATTGTCAAGAAGCTGATTGTATCCCATTTTCGAAAGCCTGGTAATGCGGCCACCGGCCAAGTCTCGTTCACAACCATAATGAGGTTTTAAGGGTAAGTCTCTTATCCGCTCCCACTTCTCTCATTAAATTATGCCAAATGGATATCCCTGTTACAGTGGCGGTCATCTGCTCTCCTCTTCTCTCCATATAGTATATGTAGGTATCCTTTCTGTTCCAGGTTAGCCCGGTCCATCTTAAATGCCAGGCCATTTGGTGGAGCATACACCCATTTGTGTATTATGCTAACCTGAGCTGCCCCCTAATATCTAAAGACATTTGGTAATGCTCTGCTCCCATTGTAAACAGATCTCTGGAGGTTAGCAGTCGCTATTCAGAGTGGGCCATTCCTCCATAGCAAGATCCAGAGCAATCTATTTACTGTGCAGAAGAACACCTCTGGGATTGTGTATGAATTATTTTGCAGTACATATCTAGAACGGGGCAAAGCGATCAATTTAAAGAGCGCCGCTCTGCCAAGGATAGAGTGGTAGTGCTTTCCAGTGTTTAATATCCCATTTCCAACGTGTGAATTACTGGGGCTAGGTTATCTTCATAGTGCACTTGGTCGCTTATTGAGATCCACAGCCCCAGGTATTTGAAATGTTGGGTGGAAATTCTCAGTGGCAGAGATAAGTCACCCGCTGTTGTCCAGTTGCCCATGGGCACTATTAGGGATTTCTCCCAGTTTATTCTCAGGCCTGTAAATGCCCTGTACATCTTGAAAATCTCTTTAGTCTCCTCAAGGGACGCCAGGTACAACAGTATGTTATCCGCATGCAGGGATATGCGCTCTTCCCAGGACATTCCCCTCATCTCCATCCCCACACCTGATTATCTACCCTTATCCACTCTGGTAGAGCTTTTATAGGAAGAGCGAAGAGCATTGGCGATAGGGGACATCCTAACCTTGTGCCCCTCTGGATGGGGATGTATCTAGATAGGGTCCCATGGATTTTTAGTTGGGCTCCGGGGTTAGTGTGTAGGAGTTTTGTTCACTTTATAACTTTGGGTCCAAACCTCATCTTTCCCATGATAGTGAACAAAAAGGGCAATTCAATAGAGTCAAACGCCTTGTGAGCATCCAAAGATGTCACAGCTAGTGATACTGCTAGTCCCTCTGCCGCATTGATGTTATTATAGAGGGTAAGAACGCAATAGATGCAGTGTGTGAGTCTTTAGAGAGTTCTCCCTTACTGTATCCCTCGGCATTACATTCTGTGCAACTGTTCCATCATTTTACTTGCCATTGATTTTTAAAAAATCTGTCCGGGAGCCGTTCAGGCCTGGAGTCTTCCCAGATTGAAGCTGTGTGAGTGGAGCTTGCACTTCTTGTGTGAGATACCCTTTCACTGCTAGGGCCCTGTCTTTTCCTAACATCCTGCAGGGGCAGTCAAGTATAAAAGCCTATAGGTACTGTCCAGGTAGTGTTATGTGTGTCAAATACAATTCCTGAATGTAGTCTGCTTTTATTGCTGCTATTTCATTACTCCCTGTGATTTTTGTGCTGTTCTGAGTCACAATCACCCTGACATGGTTACTTTACTTATCTCTACCTCTAAGCCATGCCAGGAGTTGCCCAGCTTTTCCCCTACTTCATAGAAATGTTTCTGTTACATCATGTAAATCCTTTTGACTTCCTCTGTGGCTATCATACGGAACTCCTCCTTTTTAAGAGCTATGCGTGTCTGAAAGGGTTAGTATGTAGTTTTTTTCTAGGTCAACTATCTCCCTTTCAAGGCCTAGGCTCTGCTGTATCCTTTCCCTTTATCTCCAACCTCTTCTGAAATTATTGTTCCCCATATCGTGGCCTTGTAGGCTTCCCACCGTATTATTATAGCTAGGCCTGGGTGGTATAATTAATTCCACCAGTGGATTTGGAGGAATTTGGTTATTCTGCTTCACTTTTGCAGCACGGAATGACTTATAAATTCCGCTGCTCCACTGGGGGAACTAATCTGCAGTAATGCATTTTTTTCTAAGATGACTGGAAGAGGGAGCATTCCCTATAAGTTTAAAAATCACTGTAGATTAAAGTGTAATTTGTTATTTTACACCCATATATTCGCGTGGGCATTGTATAGAGGGACTGCAAGAAAAGTGTTGTTAAACATTTATTAAGAAAGCCTTATGTTGATCCTTTTCAGAAGTCAGTTACAGAACTATGTCTCTCCAATCTTTAAAGAAGCCATTCTTTTAGAGATTCTTGATTTTCTCCTTACGTCTCGAAAAAATGAAAGATCAACAGACAACTGTGATGCCATTGTCAGCCGTATTCAACAGATATTGGGGGGTTCTTTGCCGCCTCCTTCTGATTGCCCAGATCATTTGGTTGTCTTTCAATATTTTGTGTCATCTCCATCTTCGGTTATCTCATTCTGACCCTCCCCAGAATATGATGAAGAGGAAAACAGGTTTCGGGGGAATTCTTCCATGCCCAGAGCAAAAAAGAAACACAATGAGTAACTACATGGAGTCATTTCTTATCTCTTCTCAAATCTCCAAATGAGGGCCAGCCGTTAACAGTGGAGAATAGTTTTTTTTCAGAGTGCACGAAAACTTTCAGTAAATTCATCCACATATGATCTTTTGAAAAGAGAATCAAAACCAGAAAGGTTGTCAGTTTCTCATCTTGTGGTTAGACTATATCATTAGGTGAAAGGACATTTGGAGTTAACTCAGTCATTGGTTTTGGAACATAAGTTAACAAATCTAGAGAGAGAGAGTGGGGACTAGATCGGATTCTTGTATCAACCCACACCGGTTGGGTAGGAAATCTCGGATTAGGCCACCATATAATTTGTCTGGACAGAAATGTGAGTTTATTAAATTAGGGAGGTTCAGGCAAATATGCCTCCTTATTCCGCATGCCTTCACCCCGCATGCAATTACAATGCAGTCGTTACAATGACTACTCACTAAAACTACTCACACACCCACTCACATACCCACTCACAGATCCATTCAGCCAATCACACACCCACTCACAAAGGTTACAGATTACTGTTAGGAAATAAAAATATAAAAACCTTCAAAATTCACAGAAAAAAAAACAAAGGTTACAGGGATGTTATAGTTAGGAAATAGAATTGAAGAAACTTTGAAATTCACTGAAAAAAACAAAGGTTACAGGGACATTATAGTTAGGAAATAGAATTTTAAAAAACTCAGAAATTCACTTAAAAAACCAAAGGTTACAGGGATGGTATAGTTAGGCTCAGGTTTCACTCATACAAACCATAGAAATTCAGCAGTTATAGTTACCTCAGCTAACTATAACTTATGCCCTCACAATCCATTGCTTCTGACCTCAAATATTACATCACTCATGACATGAGAGGAGACAATAGGTTCCCCTGCTCTGGAAAATAGTGATAGCTCAGGAATGGATTCTTCCTTTACTTCCATGTTCTCTACTTCATCCTCCTTTAGCCTGTGCCTCTTACCAGCATCTGAGGGTGTGAGTTTAGAGGTCGAGAGGGAAGGTCTTAGGGATCTGGGATTATCATTGCCAGTTTCCTTTTTCATTCATGCATAACAACTTTTACTCTGAAATCATATGTCGGTCCCTAGTCTTCTTTTTGTAACTGGTGTTATCTTAATAATATTTCCCTGATTGAATGTCACCCGGAATCCAGATTTTTCCAAAGAGCAAAACTTGAGCCTTTAGTACCTCCGTTTATCTGTGTTTGCTCTCTTATGAAACCAAAAGTGAGCAATTTGGTTCTTCCTTTGGCTTTGTGATTTTCAGCTTGAACCACCAGACGACGTTTTTGACGCTCAATCTTTTCCATCTAGAAGCCATAACTACAACAAGACTTTTGGGTGAACTCGGATCACTTTTGTGTGGTCCTCCATATTTGAATATTTTTGACAGCAGAACGGTGTTACATATAGATCAAGGCTTTCATTCTAAAAGTATATTAATTTTTCCATATTGACCAAGAAATAATGTATCCAGCCCTCTGTTTTAATCTCTCTAACGAGGAAGAGTCATAATTAAACTTGATAAATGTTTTGTGACCAGGTAAACTTTATTCTCCACAGAACACTGGGATAAAGTTAGGGTGGGTATATGTAAAACAACCTAGGTATGGCTAGCCAAGGTTAGTTCTGATTTAAGATTATTTATTGGATGTGATAAATAACAATATGTTTGCGAAGATCTTGTAATTTAGGCTTTAGTTTTAAGTGTGGCATTGCAACCTGTGTGCAGCTATTTTGGTAAGTTTTGTTCTGTTGAACTGAATTCTTTTTGTTTGCATCACATGGTGCCTTAAGCAGCGCAGGTATCTAAATCATATATACGTGGAAAAAGCAACATCCTCACAGTCACATTTTTCTAGTATCCCACTTATACTTTATTGGGTCAATGTGACTTGAGTATTGGACCTAAATAAATTTAGCATGTAACAAGCACTAATACACAGCGGGCCCCGGGGGGGATCAAACCATATACTAAGAAAGTAGTATAAGAACCACGACTCGAGTCAGGACAATGTTGAGAGGACGTAGAATTGTTGGGACCCCAAGGAACCACCCATTGTGATTAGACAGTGACCCAACGCAGTACATGTGCACTGTGTGAACACGACCGCGTGCTCCGTACAAGTCTATGCGAAAGTCGCGGTTGGAATTTTAAAGATTAAGGACCCTTCCCAGTGGACTTTGAAGAAACCCCGTGGAAGAAAAAAGGTTGGAGAGCCATGCCACTCGTGGATACTGTGGTACCCAAGTTACCTATCCCAGGAAAGCCGGGTGCATAGGTGTGAAGTGGTGTCGGAAACAACTGTAAAACCCAAAGGAAGACTTCATGAAAGTGCCACTGCTGGAAGAGGAGAAAGTGTCCAGAGGAATCCAAATGTAGATTCTTGATGAAGAGTACCTGAAAGCAGAGGGGACAGAGTCTGGGTCACTTGGGAGTGACCAGGGGTTCAGTAGATTAATGCCCACCGATGTTGGGTGCTTCAGGATGGATGTTGATGACTTTGACTCTGCAGCTGTAGGGACCAGGCAATGCTGAGGATGACCAGGAACTGGATACAAGCTTTCCCACGAAGGATGTCGAGATCTGAGGGGTTGGTGTCCGGCGGGAGCACCAACAAGCCTTGGCAAAACAACCCATGCAGGAATTCAAGAAAGTGTACGGTTTGGACCAGCAAGGTCCAGAAGACTCACCACAAGCAGGGGAGTCAGGGCAGTTCGCAAGCAATCAGTGGAGCCCAAGGAAATCAAAGGTGACCCTCAAATGGACCCACAGGCCAATGGCACAAGAGGAATTCGAGCAGCTCACCAAAAGAGGCAGGCCACGATGCACATGATGCGGTATGGCTGAAGATTTTGACCACAGGAGGCTCTCAGGGTTGGGGCTACTTGGAGCCCGAAGATCTTCTTGCAAAGATGTCAATAAGCCTTTGCAACTGCAAAGGTGATGCGGTACCCAGGGGTTCAGTTATTGCAACCCCCACTGGAGCTGCTGGCCTCAAACTTGGTCAGAGGGGAGAGCAGGCCTTGGGGGCTGAGGAAAACCACCACATGAGCTACAGAGCCCACAGAATCCGGAGCAGCTTGGAATCTGCAGACCGGTCATCTTCATTGCGGTGCCTGCGAATGCAGGGGAGTGATTCCTTCACTCCAAGGGAGATTACTTTGGTTGTCCTTGATGCTTCAAAGGGCTTGGACGGCTCCTGGAGGACCCACAGTCACAGACAATGCAGCAAACTAGAAGGGAGATGAAGTCAGGCCCAAACGAAGTCCAGTGGAGTTCAGATTGCCCAGGAGGTCGAAGTGCAGTGGTACTATTCTAAATCTTGTCCACAACGAATCTAGGGTCCTACAACCAGGTAAGCCCTTAAGTACCCACGGGAGAGGGTCAGAACGATTCAGGGGGCCCTCCCACGGGAAGGTCTGGACAGGGGTTACTCCCATGTCCTTTGCCCAGTTTTGCGCCAGAGCGGGAGCCAACGGCTCCCAGGACTGGTTTGAACTGGACTATGCACAGGGACACCAAATTTGCCCCTCATGCAGACTTTCAGCATTGGCCAGTGCACCACCCAGTACTAAAACACTAAATCCTGTCTGGGAGGTGGTCACCTCCCTGTGACCGGATACCTATTGTTCTGCCTTCCCCTGCTCAAGTTTGGCTCAGCAGCAGGAGGGCAGAAATGTTTCTCTGGTTGCAGCAACCATTTTGTGCTGTCCGGAGCTAGAAGGCTGGTACCAGGAACACCGAGACCCCCACAAAGGGCCTTCCTGGTGGGTGGAATCATACCTCTCACACCGGTTACCAGTGTGGGGGTATGATTCCAACATGTTTGACACTGACAACCATGGGGAATGGACTCAGTAGGCTGCAGGGGTGTCCTGCTCATGGTGGGGCACCCTCTCACTTAGAACCAAGCACCCTGCCTTCAGGATTGTAAAGGCCTGCTATAGGAGTGACTTGTAGGTTTTAAGTGCAGTGAACCTAAGATATAGTGAACCTATATCTCAAGGAAGTGGTGCATGCACCAATTTACACAGGCTGCAATGGCAGGCCTGTAGTTTCATTTTGAATGGTCTCCCATGGGAGACATAATCCATGCTGCAGCCCATGGGAGACCTCTGGGGTATCTGTGCCCTGGGTAAATGGGTGCCATATACTAGGGACTGACAAAAGTACCCCAGTATCCAATCTGGGGTGTACCTAAGTACATAACCTAACAGTTTAGGAAGAAAGCAGATAGTCTCTGGTTCTGATTAGCAGGATCCCAGTCAGACTAGTAAAAAACAGCACTACATCAAGCAAAAAGTGGGGTAACCTTAAGAAACCATATACAACTTTCCTACACCACCCGTGCATAGAAGCAACAAGGCAGAAGACAGGTCGGTTTCAGGTTGAGGAAGGGGCTCATTACAATACATATGTACCCAAAAGACAGCATAAGGGGTGCTGGTGTGTGGTCCATGCCAAATCACCTTCAACATTATTCTTACCTTCCCAACATTTTTTTTGTAGGATACTCAAATACTCAGAAACTAGAAACTAATGATCTTTCTTACTCACAGTATTAGAAATTGAATGCCAAGATGTTTCATTGCCACAAAGCATGCATTACTAGCTAAAAAGTACAGTGCAGGCCTCTGTCAAAACCTGTTCAGATATTAGGGATGAATCATGGGATCGCTGAGCAAGATCACCAACATACCATAAATTCATGGGATTATATGTCCAAATATGATTGATAAAAATATAGACTCACATTAATATTGCATCCTAAATATCATTTGAAAAAATACGATCCATGTGGGTTCATACAGCCTCATGTTTAGCAGGATGTATTAGTATTTTTTATAGAGCAAAGAATTAGAATGATGCTTGATGACCAATTTTCTATGCTGCATGGAATCTGCAACCGACCTATGTTTAATAATACCTTGAATGATCTTGGATGACGGTGACAGCTTTCCTGGCAAATGCAATTTTTATTTGTGGGATTATATTTATGTGGCTACCTTGACATCACTGCTTTGTGGAAGAAAAATCATGATGAACATCTCACTGAAGGTGCAGGCACAACTTTTAATGTTCAAAGGACCTTTTATCATTCCACCGAGCACATTCAGAACGTGCTGTTGCTACCGACTAATGTCAATGAAAAAACATTGCCAAAACCAATAACTTATCTTTTAGCGTTGAGGGCTTTTAGCTTTTTCACTGCCTATTGAATTAGTGTATTAAAGTATCAAAATAGCTAGCAATCTTGTCACACAATTTATTGCAGAATGTGTCCTTAAATACATAATTCAGTCGTCTGTGCCACATATTTTGGTCCTTTACTACTGCATAATTCTTGTAGCCACAATTATCAGATAGTTGATAAATTACTGCTCCAGTTTATTAAATACATTGCTTAGACTACATTTAAATTCTGTGCAGCTACTACATTTTATAGTCTCACATCACATGCAAAAAGTGAGCAGTTTTCAACAAATGACCGCTCAGATGGTATGTAGGTCAACATGTTTCGGCAATAGAGGGAACCTAATAGTCCTTGCCTTCTTCAGGACCAATATGTTTGTACTACTGCAATGTGCAAAAATGGTGAGTATACAGTGAAAAGAAAAAAGAACGTGGTCACCTGAAATCCTAGGTGTCCGTTTCTTTCTTGCACATGGACAAATTTTATCGCTATTGTGCAGGAGAAATGAGCCTCACCTCACCTGGCTGCGGCTCAGGAAAAGGAAGAACCGCTCTATCCGTCGGTACTTCATGCCGGCATCCGAGCCCCAGTCGGCTTGGATGCCGGCGTGAAGTATCGGGTTAGCTGTCTGTTGACGTGTTCTCGATGACCTTGGCTGGGAAGGGGAGCAGAGAGATGGGCCGGAAGTTCTTGAGGTCTCTTGGGTCTGCCCTAGGTTTTTTAAGTAGGGCGTTGATCTCGGCGTGTTTCCAGATCTCTGGGAAGGTCACGGTCTCGAGGGAGAGATTGATGATGTTGTGCCGGTGGGGTGCGATGGCGTCCTTGTGTGCTGCGGGGCTGTCTGGAGTTTGTTCACTGTGCCATTTCTTCTCTAGTTTCTGGCAGGCTTGCTTGGAGTCTAGAAGTTCTGGGGTGAACCAGCTGGCCCTCTTGCTGCTGTCTCTGTGGGGGGGGGGGGGGTTTCAACAGGGCGAGGGTGTTTGCGCAGTCCTCGATCCAGCGTCTGAGGCTGTGGGCAGCGTCGTCGGTGTTGGAGGGTTCGGTGGGTGGGCTGAGAGCGAGGTTTGAGTGTAGTTGGTCTTCGGTGATATTGCTCCAGCAACGGCTTGGGATCTGTTGGGTGTGGTGGGCTTCTGGAAGGTAAAGTGAGTGGTCGGTCCAGAGGAGTTGGGTGGTGTGGTTGATGGAGACGTGCAGGCTTGAGGAGAAGACGGGGTCGAGCGTGTGGCCGGCGGAGTATTTGGGCGTTGTCACGAGTTGCTTCAGTCCGAGTTTGGCGAGGTTAACTATCAGGGCTGTGGAGTTGTTGTCATTGTTGTTCTCAAGGTGAAAGTTCAGGTCTCTGAGGAGGATGTAGTTGGTCCCCATCCACCAAATTACTTTCCTCACTTGCGCCATTTCTTCCCACACCCTACATGTTCTTTCCATCCTCTTGTGCCACCCATGTTGCTCTCCCACCCATTTTTGAAGAGGAAATGCGCTTGTGTTACTTTTTACATTTTTTTCCTGATTCTTCTCTGATCAGTAAATAAAAAAAGAAAAATAAAGGTAGGTGTGCCAGTGTGTGTGTGAGAATGCACAAACTCTCATACAAATGATATGGCTGAGTCATAGTGCTATTTTTCTCTTAAGCCATGCTGCACAGCATCAGGGATGCTGTACAGGATTGCTAAAAGGCAATGGCATAGCCAATAGGTCCTAAATGTGAAACCTATTGCTTTGTCAATGCTTGTTTCATTTAAATGATTTAGAAAAGGGGGTGGTGATGAACAGAGTGTCTGAGTTAAACAGACCACTCTTACCCAGTCCAAAGATCAGGGCTTGATCCATCACCGTTATTTATCTCACTGCCCCATCCCAGCTCAGAACCTGGCTATATGCAAATCAGTCTGTCCCTGGCCCAGTGCATCATGGGAACAGGGCAGACTAAACTACCAAGCCAATTCTTCACCAGAAAGGAGACAAGCTACCGGGGACCGGTTTCTGGCATTTCAGCCTTCTTCGGCCCGGCTTGCTTGAATCCTGATGGAGCAGTGAGAAAGGGACTCATGTCTGAGTATACCCTGCCACACCTATAGTGGCCAAAAACGATTTAGAAAAGGGGGTGGTGATGAACAGAGTGTCTGAGTTAAACAGACCACTCTTACCCAGTCCAAAGATCAGGGCTTGATCCATCACCGTTATTTATCTCACTGCCCCATCCCAGCTCAGAACCTGGCTATATGCAAATCAGTCTGTCCCTGGCCCAGTGCATCATGGGAACAGGGCAGACTAAACTACCAAGCCAATTCTTCACCAGAAAGGAGACAAGCTACCGGGGACCGGTTTCTGGCATTTCAGCCTTCTTCGGCCCGGCTTGCTTGAATCCTGATGGAGCAGTGAGAAAGGGACTCATGTCTGAGTATACCCTGCCACACCTATAGTGGCCAAAAACGATTTAGAAAAGGGGGTGGTGATGAACAGAGTGTCTGAGTTAAACAGACCACTCTTACCCAGTCCAAAGATCAGGGCTTGATCCATCACCGTTGAGAAAGGGACTCATGTCTGAGTATACCCTGCCCGGGAGCTTGTTTCCTTCCCAGTGTAAGAATTGGCTTTTGTAGTTTGGTTTGCCCTGTTCCCATCATGCACTGGGACAGGAACAGACTAATTTGCATACAGCCAGGTTCTGAAACTGGGATGGTGCAGTGAGCTAAAAAACGGTGTTGGATCTAGCCCTGATCTCTTGACTGGGTGAGAGCTTTCTGCTTAATTCAGAGACTCTGTCCCTCACCACCCCTTGTTGTAAATATTTTTGTCCACCCTAAGCGTGGAAGGGTATTCTCAGATGTGAGACCCTTGCTCATTGCACCATCAGGATTCAAGCAAACCGGGCCGAAGACGGCTGTAATGCCAGAAACCGGTCCCCGGGAGCTTGTTTCCTTCCCAGTGTAAGAATTGGCTTTTGTAGTTTGGTTTGCCCTGTTCCCATCATGCACTGGGACAGGAACAGACTAATTTGCATACAGCCAGGTTCTGAAACTGGGATGGTGCAGTGAGCTAAAAAACGGTGTTGGATCTAGCCCTGATCTCTTGACTGGGTGAGAGCTTTCTGCTTAATTCAGAGACTCTGTCCCTCACCACCCCTTGTTGTAAATATTTTTGTCCACCCTAAGCGTGGAAGGGTATTCTCAGATGTGAGACCCTTGCTCATTGCACCATCAGGATTCAAGCAAACCGGGCCGAAGACGGCTGTAATGCCAGAAACCGGTCCCCGGGAGCTTGTTTCCTTCCCAGTGTAAGAATTGGCTTTTGTAGTTTGGTTTGCCCTGTTCCCATCATGCACTGGGACAGGAACAGACTAATTTGCATACAGCCAGGTTCTGAAACTGGGATGGTGCAGTGAGCTAAAAAACGGTGTTGGATCTAGCCCTGATCTCTTGACTGGGTGAGAGCTTTCTGCTTAATTCAGAGACTCTGTCCCTCACCACCCCTTGTTGTAAATATTTTTGTCCACCCTAAGCGTGGAAGGGTATTCTCAGATGTGAGACCCTTGCTCATTGCACCATCAGGATTCAATCAAACCGGGCCGAAGACGGCTGTAATGCCAGAAACCGGTCCCCGGGAGCTTGTTTCCTTCCCAGTGTAAGAATTGGCTTTTGTAGTTTGGTTTGCCCTGTTCCCATCATGCACTGGGACAGGAACAGACTAATTTGCATACAGCCAGGTTCTGAAACTGGGATGGTGCAGTGAGCTAAAAAACGGTGTTGGATCTAGCCCTGATCTCTTGACTGGGTGAGAGCTTTCTGCTTAATTCAGAGACTCTGTCCCTCACCACCCCTTGTTGTAAATATTTTTGTCCACCCTAAGCGTGGAAGGGTATTCTCAGATGTGAGACCCTTGCTCATTGCACCATCAGGATTCAAGCAAACCGGCCTGAAGACGGCTGTAATGCCAGAAACCGGTCCCCGGGAGCTTGTTTCCTTCCCAGTGTAAGAATTGGCTTTTGTAGTTTGGTTTGCCCTGTTCCCATCATCCACTGGGACAGGAACAGACTAATTTGCATACAGCCAGGTTCTGAAACTGGGATGGTGCAGTGAGCTAAAAAACGGTGTTGGATCTAGCCCTGATCTCTTGACTGGGTGAGAGCTTTCTGCTTAATTCAGAGACTCTGTCCCTCACCACCCCTTGTTGTAAATATTTTTGTCCACCCTAAGCGTGGAAGGGTATTCTCAGATGTGAGACCCTTGCTCATTGCACCATCAGGATTCAAGCAAACCGGGCCGAAGACGGCTGTAATGCCAGAAACCGGTCCCCGGGAGCTTGTTTCCTTCCCAGTGTAAGAATTGGCTTTTGTAGTTTGGTTTGCCCTGTTCCCATCATGCACTGGGACAGGAACAGACTAATTTGCATACAGCCAGGTTCTGAAACTGGGATGGTGCAGTGAGCTAAAAAACGGTGTTGGATCTAGCCCTGATCTCTTGACTGGGTGAGAGCTTTCTGCTTAATTCAGAGACTCTGTCCCTCACCACCCCTTGTTGTAAATATTTTTGTCCACCCTAAGCGTGGAAGGGTATTCTCAGATGTGAGACCCTTGCTCATTGCACCATCAGGATTCAAGCAAACCGGGCCGAAGACGGCTGTAATGCCAGAAACCGGTCCCCGGGAGCTTGTTTCCTTCCCAGTGTAAGAATTGGCTTTTGTAGTTTGGTTTGCCCTGTTCCCATCATGCACTGGGACAGGAACAGACTAATTTGCATACAGCCAGGTTCTGAAACTGGGATGGTGCAGTGAGCTAAAAAACGGTGTTGGATCTAGCCCTGATCTCTTGACTGGGTGAGAGCTTTCTGCTTAATTCAGAGACTCTGTCCCTCACCACCCCTTGTTGTAAATATTTTTGTCCACCCTAAGCGTGGAAGGGTATTCTCAGATGTGAGACCCTTGCTCATTGCACCATCAGGATTCAAGCAAACCGGGCCGAAGACGGCTGTAATGCCAGAAACCGGTCCCCGGGAGCTTGTTTCCTTCCCAGTGTAAGAATTGGCTTTTGTAGTTTGGTTTGCCCTGTTCCCATCATGCACTGGGACAGGAACAGACTAATTTGCATACAGCCAGGTTCTGAAACTGGGATGGTGCAGTGAGCTAAAAAACGGTGTTGGATCTAGCCCTGATCTCTTGACTGGGTGAGAGCTTTCTGCTTAATTCAGAGACTCTGTCCCTCACCACCCCTTGTTGTAAATGTTTCATTTAAATGAGCATACTGTTGTAATTTGTGTCACCCAGTTGGTTGGTGCAGAGGAGCCAGGATGCAGAAGGTCTTCTTGGGTGGAGAGGTTCTGTCATCTCTTAAAGCCCGACCTTGATACTGAACCACATAAAACGTTACGATGGACTACGCTTCTATGATTGTATGTGAAGAGGACTTATAAATAAGTATATTAATGACAATATTTTACTAAGTTTCTACAATTGTGTAAGTAGGACAAGGTTATATTTACTAAAGGTACATATTACTGATACACTGGACTTAGCTTACGTTTTTGTAGTTTGTAATTGTAAACTGAATAAAACTTTTTACAAATATAAAGTAAGCTTTACCTCAAAAAAAGAAATTAAACTTAGGCCCTGAGTGGGCAAATGTTGAAAGTAAAATGCAGACATGGCACTTGACTAGCCTCAGGGCCAAGTGCCAGCCTAGAACATAAGAATGCTGTCGTGAAAACAATTCTTGTACAGAAAGAGCTCTCCCGCTGTGTGGCAGTTGTTCTCGCCATGAGAACATTGCTGCCTGGGCCCCCTAGGGGGAGGAGCTTGTAAAAGGAATAGCCTGCCTCGTGCTCTGTTCTCTGCACACTCTGTAACATTTTCCTAAATAAAAGGGCAGAGGTATTATGCGTGCCCTGGGAGAGCTCGCGCTGATTTGCAGTTCATTCGCGTGCTGCAAAGAGCTCCCTCGAGTATTCCCCTTGCGTAGAAGAACAGGAACCGTCAGCAGCAAAACATTCAGTACAGCACAGGCGCCGGCCCGGCACAACAGGGAGCTCTGAGTTCATGTTTTCCGAAGCGTGCAAAGATGAGAGGGGCCTAGAAAAGAGAACGAAAAAATGTACTTTTCAGTGACCTAATGAACCTAGGTTTGCTGCTTTCTTGTTAATGTTAAACATATAATAGGCCCTTATTACACGTTTATCAGAATAGGGTGGAGAGCCGAACAGTCATGTGCACTTACAGTGTGCCCACCACTCCTCCTTCTGCCCCTCTGTGAACAGAGCTGCACCTCGCCGCCCTGCAAAGCTGTTGCAGCAGGAAAAAATAAAATGATAATAACAAGTTATTATAATGTTATTTTTCCTTAATTTACACTGCTGAAAGCAGTGCGGTGACGCTCCTCCGCCTTAGCAGAGGAGCCACCTCTGTACTATTTTTTGGCGCAAAAACGCCTGTTAATGCAGAGTGCTGCAAAGTAACACTTTTATATTACATTTAGAAAAGATTTCAGTGCAAAGACATGTACTGGAAAGTCAATCATTTATCATGACTTTGCACCAGTTATTATTACTATTTATGACTTACCACAAGTGTAAAGCCATGGTAAATATGCGCTCAGTATTCAAAGTAGTTGAGTGATGTACAGAGAAAGTGTGGCTATGTCAATAGGAGCTAGGAAAAACAGAGATCTATGTGCATGTAGGAAAGAAATAGAAAGATGAGGTAAATTGAAAAGGATGGCATTTTTAGTAATACAAAGGAATATAAATAGGCTGTGGAAGAAAGTATGAAGCAGCAAAGATCATACAAAGACATGTAGATATGAGAAAAGCAAGGAAAGTCTGTAGTTAAAGCAAGCAGAGGCAGTCTTCGAAGGATATGAAAATGTGTTGAAGCGTAAGAAGTAAGCTCAAGAAGTCATAAAGCATGATACCCTAGATGACAAACAAGCAAAACCACAGCAAGAAAATACTGGATGTGTTAGATTAAAAAGTGAACACATTCTGGCATCTGAAAATCTTTGAATATCACAAGAGACATGTAGCTGGATAGAGGTAAAGTAAGAAATAGAAATAATGAAATAGTTGAACAAAAAACTTTAGATAGCGAAATAGCAAAAATAATAAACTAGGCTGAAGAAGAAACAGGAAACAGAGATAAAATGTTCTGAAGTTTTTTAGACATTAAAGGATAGACTGTTATTTACATGCAATATGGGAAAGAAAGAAAATTATAAATGAAAGCACCTTTGGTGAAAAAACCCTGCACATCATAATTACAAAGGGATAGTCCAAAAATGTAAGAAATTTACAAGATCCTCTGTAGAGTCTCACAAGAACAGGTCCTGTCGTAGTGCCTGTTCATCAGTGCCATACTGGCCGTACAGGGCATCGAGCATTTCCTCTTGAGACTGGAAGGGTGGGAGACGGTTTTGCATTGGTGGCCTGCTTTCGTTACAGGGGAGAGGTTTTGCCGTGGTGCTGCAGTATTAGCCCCTGGTAATAAAAGCAGCAAGAAAGTGTTTCCAGCCTCCCGGGGCCATGCAGCGCTTCCCCGAGGGCTGGTCCAAGAAAATTGTCAGGGCTGCTGTGGGTTGATAGTCCGTCCCTGCTGTTCATTCACATTGAGAAAAATGAGAATCACCAAGAGAGTAGAACAAATGCTAGAATGATAAAATGTGGAATAAAAAATGAATTAGAATTCAAGATGAATAAATAAACCAAAATAATACAGTGATCAACACTGTCCGAAGCAAAGGAAATAGAATATGTTTCTTGTAACATCCGGTAGAAGAACATTGTAGATGTGGTAGAGCATTGTCTCTGTAGAGTGGAATAGAAACCAGGTTTGCCAGGAATGGGAAGAACATTATTGAAGAGGAAACATAAAAGGAGAAAATGCATTAGACATTAAAATGGGTGCTCATTTTTATTGGATTGGCCTGAAAAGTCAAGCTAGTTCCATATTTGTCTACGTCTAAATGTGTGTCAAGTGGAGTATGTTTAACACTATTGTCACTCTTATTAAAATTATTCATTTTATTTTTAGTTGTATGGTGCTCTGTTACTTTGTATGTTATTAAATTGCAAAGATTTTTGTGTCATTGAATCATGTACTGTTGATGTGACTGGTGTCTTTAATCTTTAAAGCTATTTTGTATGGAATTGTGCTTTTTCAATGAATGTTAAGTGATTAATTTGCTGATTCCTAGGTACATTCTTCTGTGATCAACTTGCATCATTGTTTTTAGTTTTATTTTGTAGCATTTATTCAGGACGTCACTTCCTGTACACTTCCTGTAGCACAATATCCTATATGACCATATGCTCAACTGACAACATTCTGTGGCACAATATACAATATACTTGTGAATACATTCTCCTTTGAGCAATATTGTGTAGATTAGAATTCTACAGAGCACACCTGGTGTAAGAGCACCTTGGGCAGCATCATGTTGTTATTACTGTAGTATTGATATTATGTGCTCTAGGACCCACGTGGTTCTGGGCGTACTCTAGAGAGGAAACATGTGATAAGCGGGGAAGCTTTAAGATTTTGTTAATGTGGAGTATGAGATAATGCACAGTGTGTGAGTGTATGCTGAGGAAAAGAGAAGTATTTGACTACAGCTCCCTTAGCTCCGATGTGGCGTATTTCATTTGCATGAACCTGGGTTGGGGAAGATGGTAAATCTGGCAACGAGTAGAGGATACGTGCCCCAAAGAAAACAAAACTGCTCCTCCTGATAGTATTTAATGGTACAACAAACTGCTTGTGCATGCTACGTGTGCCTGAAATCCATGCGAAGCAGCCTGCAATTGGTACATGCGGAGTCAAAGCCCTGCTCCAATCCCTATGGGGCCAAAGAAGAAAGTAAAGGCCCTACTAAGGAGCACATTTAAAATGCCTGCCAAAACTGCAGGTGAAGTGGTAGACGAAAACACTGCCAACTGCCCCAAATAGGGCGCAAATACTTAAATGAAGCAGAAAGATAACAGCAGTGAAAACCAGATATAAGAAACAGAGAACTTACTCACCGTCAAAGACAAGTGAAGCATTTTACGACTTCAGATCAGGCGTGGTGACCCAAGCTAAAGCACAGGGTTGTGTTTGCAGAAGTTGCAGAGGTAATCGGGTAAAGCGAAGATGTACGAGAGCACAGGCTCTCAATGGCAGAAAAAGAGAGCAAGAAATATTATGCAGCCATGTCCTTGAGGCCACCACCGCCCTCCGACATTCTAAGAAGCTGAGGTGGGCTACATGGATTGAATTTGATGACTTCATAGAAACACTAGAAGAAGAAGAAGATGACAAAATAATCATCAAATACTTTAAACGCCTGGCAGGCCTGGCTGACGAATGCAAAATCATACCAGAAGGTAAAAAAAGCATTGGAGGCCAAGTTCAACCAAATGCTGAATGCTGTCTATGAAAGGTAAATCTTCAACTAAGCACGACAACAGGTTGGTGAAACAATGTATGAATTTGTTGAAAGACTTGATACACTCCTTAAACATTGCAAATTCTGTAATTTCACTGACAAAGAAGCCATGCACCTCAGAGTCATTAATGGCTCCCGTTCAGATTCATTTAAAAGGCGCATGCTGAGAGAAACCCACAGTTTGGAGAAAATGCTGATGGCTGCAAGAGGAGAAGAATGACCAGACTGACAAGCTGCTGAAAGGGAAGCAGGAACAGCACACAAGCAAGATGCATGTAATTGATGTCTTCGAATAAATCAAAGCTATGCTTCTGTTGTGGATTTTCATTTCATCATGAAGGTAAATGTCCAGCCATTGGGAAGAGTGCAAAGGATGTGGAAGAAAGAATCATTTCATAACTATGTGCCGAACTAAAGAAAAATCAAATGCAACTTGATGGAAAGAAAAGATGGACACCAGAACATTCCAAAAGCACAATCGCCACAGCCACAAAACCAAAACCAACATCAGCTACGACAAGTAGAAACCAGGCAAGATAAATTGTCTTCAAGCTCATTGTACAAAAGTCTTTCGGCATCACTGTTGTGTATCAGTGAAGAAGATGGGTGTGAGCTAATGATATGTACCAAAGAACGGCGTGCACATGTGGGATTAGCCACCTGTAAAGTAAATCACAGCTCAAAGACGGCTTATCAAATAATGCGACAAATGTAATTTGAACCCTGTTGCAAAATCACATTGAAAGTGAACGATGCCCCCATAACTTTTCTCATAGACAATAGTGCAGTGATACACATCATGCCAGTAGAGAAATTTAACAACCTATCCCCTGTGCCTAGCCTCACTCAATCAGGCAGAAAGGTATATACTTGTACCACGTCTGAGCCACTACAAAGCCAAGGATTGTTCACAGTGACAATGAGAAACAAAAAGACATAGGTGCAAGCCATCATTGATGTTCTACATCAATGAAGAAATTTGCCCTGTAACTCAACGACACCGCAGAGTTTCTTTCCATTTACAAGAAGCTGTAGAGAAAGAGTTGGAAGCGCTTTTAAAGCATGGCTTTGTTGAACATTCCACAGGTCTCATGCCAATGATTTCACCCATAGAAGTAGTACCAAAAAAGCATAGTAGTGAAGCAGTGTGCATTGGTTTTGATATGCGCCAGGCAAACAAAGCCATTAAGAGGGAGAGACACCCTGGTCCACACATCAAGGACATAATGATGCAAGTGAACGGAGCCAAATGATTTCCCCATCTTGATCTGAACAAAGAATACCATCAACTCCAGCTCGTGGAGAACTGGAGAGACATTACTACCTTTTTGACTCATGTTGGTTTGTTCAGATATAAAGATAGAGTTTGGCAGTATCTTTAGCTGTGGAGATTTTTCAGAATGTTATTCGCCAAGTAATTCAACCTATTACTTGTGCTTTCAATTACAGTGATGACATACTGTTTTTTGGGAGAACACAAGCAAAACACGACATAGTGCTCCACCAAGGGTGCCAGTTACTTGCTGATGCAGTTTTCACTCTAAACGCTGTGAAGTGTGTGTTTCACAAAACCAAATTCAAGATTTTTGGACACATATTCTTTGGCGGGGGAATGACTCCAGACCCAGACAAGGTGCAAGCAATATAATCCACTTGCCCCCTTCACGATGTTACCATGCTGCGATCCTTTCTAGGCATGGCCAGCTTTTACTCAAGATACATTCGCAACTTTGCTACAGTGAGTGCCCAGTTGAGAAACTTGTCAAAGTGAAATGTACTGTTTTACTGGTTTACAGACTCTGACCAATGTTTCAAAGATCGTAAACATGCGATCAAGAGTGCAACTGAAATGGCCTACTTTGACTCCAAGTTACATACCGCCATAACGGTTGATGCAAGCTCAATAGGGCTAGGAGCAATCCTTACTCAACACAATGGTCATACGAATGCTTAGAGACACATTGTGGGCTAAGCCAGTCAAAGCCTGACTGAAACACAATGTGCCTCCTCTCAGCCGGAGAAGGTGAGTCTGGCTTTGGTGTAGGCCTGCAAACATATTCATGAATTCCTCATTGGGAAGTGATTCTCTGTCATCACAGATGACCAGGCATTGCTTAAAATATTTGGAGACCCAAAGGCTAAGATGCCCTCTGGCATAGAGAGGTGGGGGTTGAGACTGAAAGGGTATGACTATGAAATCGTGCATAAACCAGGGAAATTCCAAACCCCAGCAAAGTACTTTTCACGAATGCCGCTACATTGTCAAAGTTCACCATTCAAGATAGCTGAAGCCTATCTCAACTTTATTGTGAGATTCAGCACACCAGAGGCTCTGTCTGTGCAACAAAAAATTGTTGCCACCAACGCAGATAAAGACATGACCATATTCAAAGAACTCATCACCACGCACTCCCTGCTGATGATGTTGAATTCTAAAAGTTCAAAAATGTACGGAATGCTTTAGCAGTTACCCAAGAAGGTGCAATATTGTGAGGCTAAAGAATTGTCATATCAGGAAGCCTAAGACAGAAGGTCATTGATCTGGCCCATGAAGAACACTGTGGTATCATAGCCACCAAAAGAACCTTAAGAGATCAAGTGTGGTTGCCTCAGCTAGATGAGCAAGTCGAGAAGTAACTGAAAACCTGCCACATTTGCAATTGTTTGTCCCCCAAGGTGACACAGCACCCGGGTACAGTGTCTGATCTACTCTACTTGCCCATGCTTGCAACAGGATTGCAGTTGACTTATTTAGGCCTTTAGGGAATGGACACCAAGTCATACATGAACATTCACGTTTTCTTTTCCTGGAAGACCTATCTTCGACAACCCATGACAAAGTCATAGAATGGTTTGATGACATCTTTGCTCTGTGGCGCGTCCTCGAAATCCTCATATCTGATAACAGCCCCTCCTGTCTTCTCTGACTCAACGTCAAACACCAAAAAGAGTACACCCCTCTGGCCCAAGGCCAATGGTGTAGTTCAACGATTCATGGCCATACTCAAGAGGGTCATCCAACGAGCGTCCATGGAGGGACTTGACCTAAGCCAAGCTCAGTGCTAGGTCCTCTGTGCCTATAGATCAACCCCTCCCTCCACAACTGGTGTGAGCCCAGCCACCTTGCTATTTGGGAGAGCCATCAGAACAAAATTACCCCAATGGACCCCTGATCAAGCTGTTAACAATGACAATGTTCGAGACACTGACATTACTCGGAAAAGAAAAATGAAAATGTATGCAGATCTGCGTTGCCATGCCCAGGAGACAACCTTTGGCAAAGGAGACTGGGTTTTGGTTAAGCAGAGACGAAAATGGAAAAGAGATACTCCTTTTGCCACTGATCTTCGACAGGCAGTGGTGTGCAAGGGACATATGGTGACAGCACATTATCCTAGGCAATCCATCACTCAAGACACATCACATTTTAAACACCTACCACGCTACTTGCTGAGGCCTGAAACCATGCTTGAGGGGACCCATGCATCAGGTCCGGATCAAACACCTGAGCCTATGATGCTCTTGCCTGGTCAGGGTGGACCTCGATCATCTCTTATCAGCTGAGCCTGCAGACAAGTGCAAGCGCCTCATCAATTAATTGAGGTAATGTGATTTTTAGTGATGTCTGCCACTTTTATTTAACAAAGGGGAGATGTAGCATATTGATGTTATGCAATCACGGACCCTCATGGTTCTGGTCGGACTATGGAGCAGAAACATGATATGCAGGGAGGTGTTAGGGTGTGGTTAATGTTGAGTATGAGGTAATGTGCAGTCTGAGTGTATGCTGAAGAATGAAGAAGTATTTGACTGCAGCTCAAGGGTGGCATGTTTCATTCCCATGCTCAAGGGCTGGGGGAAATGCTACAATTACTAACCCTTTTCGGCTGCTTGTATTTTTAAAAAAGGCACAAAAGCTGGTATTTCTAATAGTAAGGACAGTAATATTTAGAGCAGTGTTCTGATGAGACAGAAAGTGGCACAGTATTTTGATTGGCATATTCACTAGCGTGGACGTCTGATAGACATATCCTGTGTCACTGATGATGTGTTTCTATATTTGAATAGACACATTTTGTTAGCACTATGTTCTGATTGATTAGGATATTTGTTGCACACAATATTTTGATAGCCAAAGTTTTTGCCACTTAATGCAAACGATCTACAGCAGGGGTCTCCAAACCGGTCCTGGAGGGCCGGATCCATGCCAGATTTTTAAAATTACTACATGTATCTCAATGGGGATATCCCAAAAATCTGGCATGGACCGGTTTGGAGACCCCTGATCTACAGGAACAGTGGTCCCGTACAAGAATGCATATAAAGTAATACTGCACAAAAATACAATGATCTCTATGTTGCGAATTCACAGTGGAATGTATTAATTTATTGAATCGAAAAAAATTAAAGAAACATAGAAGTGGGACAATATTAAACAAAAGAAGAAGTCATTTAGACTGTCAGAACTCAGGCATTGAACAGCATGCGGCTAAAGTACAAACAATGAGTAAGCCACAGTAACATAGTTCCATTGCTTATATTAAAACTAATGAGTGAACAAGTCAAGGAACTCAAGTCAATGACGTTTTGACCCCTAACAGAGTTGGAGAATTTAACTAAACGAGAGCCCACACCCTTCTTCTGCACAAAGAAGATGGTACTGCAAAATCTCTGAGGGTGTAGAAAGCTTCTTTTCCCAATGGACTTTGATTTTCTGAATCTATAACATTATGTTCTGCTTAAGAAGAACTGAAAGGGTGTGGTTTGAGCCTTTAGAATGGAGTAGCTTAAAATTCCAGGGCCTCATTTATGAGACCGTGTGTCACTTTTATGCCGCCAAAGTGCGCCACTTTTTGTGCACACCAGCAGCGTAAAAAATGTGCCTTGTTGCACCATATTTACAAAGTGACGTATCTAGGTAGATGCGTCACTTTGTAAACCCCTGCGCTACATTATACCTGCGTCAGGTATAATGTATGCAGGGGGGCGTTATGACGCAAGAAAAGATCATAGAAGTGATGCAGTGAAATCTATCAGATTTCACTGAGCCACTTCTAGGACGCAAAGTGCGTAAGACTGACGCAGGCCCTTTCACATGGGCCTTGCCCATGTGAAAGGACACATTGCTGGAGTTGCGTCACTTTTGTGACACACTCCAGCAATGCGTCACTTTTGCGCCATACAGATACGTCAGAAATACTGACGTATCTGTAACTCCTTGCGCAATGATGCGTCATACTGTAAATATGACGCATCATTGTTGTCGCAAGGAGGGCGCAATGAAAAGTTACGCATCGCTGTTTTCACACACCGATGCATCACTTTTCATAAATGAGGCCCCCAGTTTGTAACCTTGCACGGTATCTATGAACCATTCATCTTGAGACAACAGCATCCAGTTGAAAAGAAACAGTTTCACTCTGCCGCCAAGATCACTTGCAAAATAGGAATAATGTTTCCCTGTAAAGCTAGCACTGGCTTCATCGGTGTGATCTCTGTGGCCACCTCCGTAGCTCTATCTGCCTCTGCCTCCACAGTAGTGAATAGGGAAGAAAGTGCCTCCTCAGGCATCATCTGTCCACATCGTCACTGGTGAAATCCTCTCTGGGAACCTGGATAGGAGGATTGGCCTGGAGAACATCACCTCTGCTGCCAGGCCCGACCAAACAGGCCAGGGTGAAAACCTTTTTTCGTAGATATTTAGAATTTAGCTAAAGCAGCAAAGGTTTCCATGAACGGGCCCATGTCTTTGACTAAAGGGTTGCCAAACACGAGGGCCGCAGCCACCGTGCCTGTTTCAAAGGACGCTAATGCCATTAACTTCGGATCAGTCCTCATCAAAATGGACTTTCAATGCTCAGTAAGAAATGGCACAGTAGGCCCTGCCCAACTGACATATAACTCGTTGCACCCAACCTACAAGCATGACTGGATCGACGGGTTCTCCAGATTCCTTGGCTTGATAAGCCATTTCCAAAATATTGGTTAAGGGGCCAGATATTTCTAGGAGCTTATCCTGACATGCTATCCCGGATAGTTAGAGACCCTTTTTAGGGTCTCTTGCAAATTAACTCATAAAAGTGGGCATATTAGGATCCACTTCTGGTGTGTTCGCCACTTTACCAAGCAGAGCCAGGCAAGGAGATTCGACTCCAAGAGAAATAGGTTGGAGAGCCTCAGCTAGTGCCTTATCTACTGATTGTTGGTCAGAATAATCCAGTAAGTCAACCAGGGAATCAGTAAAGAAGTTAGCTGGATCAACCTTGTAATAGTCCTGATACACATCCATATCAAAAGGAGTGTGATCCATACTAGCAATAGGTACCAATCCTTTATGATCAGTTGGGAGAGCAAATCCCTAAAAAGGGCCAATCAGGATTATTATTGTAACATAAGGCGTGGTAGGAGGAGCCTGCCCTGGGAGATTCCAAGCTGGCACGATGGGACTTGCCAGCCAAAACTGGCAACAGAAAGAAAACTGCACTCCTTCTAGTGAGTGAGTGCAGCCTGGCACAGACCCCCGCTCCACTAAGGTGCACCATGATGGAGGTAGCGCAAGCCTACAGGAAGGAAGAACAATCATCTTCAGGGAAAAAGGCCTTTCAATGCTTAAATAAATATGTTGTCATGCTACGCTACAGGCGTCGCCACGGTACAAGAGCATGATCCGGTGGAGCAGCTCTCACCAATCCTTCTTTAACAGCAATAATCAACAATAGTACATAAACCGCAACACAAATATGATAGCACTTATCTTGACTGCTGCAGCAGCAAAGAAAGAGGCAGTCAAGTTGGTGCTGATCGTGTTTCAGGAGCACAAATGGCGGTGATTGGTGGAAATCTGTGGTTCAAAACATGGGAAATGTAGTTTTTGATGTTAATGTGTTTTGATTAGCTGCTGTGAGCTTTTAATAAAAGAAAGAAAAAGCATAATCCGTGCCTCCGGTCCTGACATAGAATTTCATGCAGTTGCAGAGGGCATGGAACATCGTCAGATAGGGCCTGGCAGCATGGCCAAAGTGTGGGGTGCGTCTCTGTGTAGTGGATGCTAAACTCTGCCATGTATCCCTGGTGCTCCGTTGCATGGAACACAAAATTGCCAACCCTATTTTGCGAGTCGGTAACCTATTACTTACTTGTAAAATAGGGTTTGCGAGTGCCTATTATGAAGGGGCGTGCCAAGGGCGTCCCTTCCTAATAGTGAGTCGCACTGGTATGAACGATTGTTTTGTGACCACAAATGCGATTGCAAAACACTTGCAGTTACCACCTACTTCAAGCCAGTTGCAAACAGGAAGAGGTCCCTATGGGACCCCTTCCCCTTTGTCTTGGGGAGTGAAAATATTTTGTACGAGCAGGCAGTGGTTCCACGGACCACTGCCTACTCTTAAAAAATGAAACAGAAACGTTTCAATTTTCTTTTTTTAAATGAAGCCCATTTTCCTTTAAGGAAAACGGCTGCATTTTTTTTTTTAAAAAACAGTATTTTTTAAAAAGCAGTCACAGACATGGTGGATCGCTGACCCCAGCAGGTCACCATCCATGTGAGTGCTGGCCATTCATAATGTGTCTGAAATTACGACCTGTCTCGTGAATATGAATGATGCAGGTCATTTGCGACTCATTTGGAAATCTAAAACATTGTCTCAGACACTGTTGTACATTCCATTTTGCAAGTCGCAAATTGAGAGTCCCAAAATATCGCAATTCGCGACTCGCAAAATGGAATGGGCATACGTCTGGCCCTAAAATCGAAGTAACTGTGGTGCGTGACTGCATCCTGGGTACAGGGTCGCACAGGGAGGCAAAAAAAAAACACTTAAAACCAGCCTCTGCTTCCTTCCTTCCCTTCATCTCTCCCTTTTTCATCTATTCAATCTCTGTCTTTCTTGTTCACTCCTCTCGCTTTTACTTCTCCCTCTCTGATCTTCTCTCTCTCTATCTCTGCCTCTTTCTGTCTCTTACTCTCTCATGAAATTCCCACCTATCTGCTGTAATTAACCCCTAGAAGCTGGAGAACGAGACAGGGGTGCCAACAGAGACTTTGGTCCATGGGCCTTCATAAACCGGCATTCAAGTACTCCAGACCCCTGAGGGAATGCTTCATTGGATAAATGACCAGTCCGGCTATATTTGGATGTTGCCTACCAATACTATAATACTGGCTGTAATTAGGAAACTTTGCAAAATCATTTTATACGGCGATTCACATGCGATAATAAAACTACGTATGTGAAATATATTTGCGATGCATGTACAACCACAATGCAAACCTAGCATACATATACTTTAAATATAATACACAATAGACATAATGGCTTGCTTTGTGCACACATGAGTATGCCTTTCCTGTACTAAGGCTCCGATTGTGTCCCTTGTAGTCTGTTGTCTCTGTCATGTCTCCCCTGCTCAGGTAAGGATATGAAGTGATGTAATGTTAATGTGTCTTATATAGCTTCTTGAAGGTGGCCTTTGACCACTGTGTACAAAGACAGCATCTTCATTGTAATACATTTCCATTTGTAAACAAACTAGCCCTTTAGCTCAGGTTGTTGCCATATTTGAGCTTTTTTCCTTTTGGTATCACAAAAATCTCTTAATCTGACCCTTAACAAAGCTGGTGAGCTCCTATGATGCCTTAACAGTTAACTGGTACAAAGTTAATCTGTGAGATGCATCCAGACCCAATTCTATCAAACGCTAACTTTCACAAGTACCATCATCCTAATATACCAGAGATGACCGCATTTGTTGATGAAGACATACCTGAATTCACCATGAAATAGGTTAGCTCATAAATTCTGACATCCATAATGTATTCCTTTCTGGTTAGTTTGTCAAAGGTTATTACTACAATTCATTGCATCACATTTGCTAAATTGATTATTGGTTACGCCCAGTCTTCATGGCCCCCAAACCACTGTGCATGGGTTTCAGCCTTCCGCAATGGTCAATACGCTCTATGGGCAGGTCGTGGCCTTTGGCCATGAACTACCCTCAGTGCTTATGTCTCAAAGTCATTGCATCATTCTTCAGATGTTTACAGTGGCCACTGAGTTCAGGCTGTGACGTTATGCCATGTCATGTACCATTCTACACACAGCCTCCATACTTACAAAGGTTTGCTCCAGAGAAAATCACAGAATGCTGACGGCGCCATTGAGATGCGCATGTGCACATGACATTCACAATGATGTGTTCAGGTGTGTTTTAGAAAGGAACTAGTCACCTGCAGAGTGAATACTATGCGGGTAGGTCACAACATTGTGGTTGAAATATCGGCCTGCAACAGTATCAACAACTACATGGCCATGTACTGTAGACATGAAAAGGTGAATAGTAAGTCTATACTTCCCTGTACACACCTACATTGACAATATAGTGGTAATCAATACTGTGGAGTTGATTTTTGTGCAAGTCAATATTATTACCCTCCATATTGTGACATACAATCTATACTATGCAAATCTTGGAATATTTAGGGCCATATTTATGTAGGGTTGAATTGCTTTTGCACCCCACAACGGGGTGCATGCGTGACACAACCCTTAAATGTGATTTATCAAGCTACGTAAGGCCACCTTGCGTGGTCCTGAGTGGCATGGTCATTTTAGATTAACTCAACGCAATGCAAATATCTGCACTGCGTGTCTCTGCCCCAGGGAGGCCTTCTATTGGTGGAGCATGGGTGTTCCCACGCAAAACCCATGGATTTTGATGCATTCCCACATTTACCATAGGTGGTAGACCTGCGAATGCGTCAAAACTGCTACACCTTCCCAGGTGAGGCGCAAAAAGGAGAAATATGTTTCTTTCTCCTTGTTGTTTCCTCTTTTTATGTGTGCTGCATTCCGAGCACACATAGAAAGAGAAAAATGTCTCAGGATTGGTATCCCTTCCTGCACTAGAAAGATCCTCCTTAAAACGCACCACGGTGCAAGAGTGGCTGCGTTGTGGCAGCGTGGGGAAAAGGCAGGAATGCGCTGAATTATCTTAAATACGGAGCATTTCTGCCCTTTGACTTGTCACGCAACATAGCAAGGTGGCTTGCTGCGCTGTGTGACATATTGATATATGTGCCCCGTAATCCATAGGACGGTTGGGGTAAATCTGAAATGCTTCAGTGAGCCACTCATTTACTTTACTTACAATAAATCTTTTTTTGAATGAGACACAGTATTTTCCAACATGTTTATATTTCTTACTTCTCCTTTCCATCCTCATGCACATCAGGGTGATAGCTGCCATTGGTGCACCAGGTGCAGTGGCACAGTGCCCCAGACGTGGAGTAACTTGTTCAGTAAAATTGGGGCCCTGTGAGCTTCAGATTTTCCGACAATCATGCTGGCATATCATGCTAATCATCATATAAGAAACAGAGTATGAGGGGGCTTAAGGGGTAGTGGAAAAGGACAGAAGTGCTGACTGTGAGGGGGTACTAAAAAACACTGGGGCAGATTTACAAGAAAGTGACGCATCTGTAAAGAATTATCACTTTCCCTGCGTCACCTTTAGAAACCCTTGCTCCACTATGGATGCCCCGTATTTACAATACAGCGCACCATGGCGCAAGGATTGACAAATGTGTCAGAAATTCTGATGCATCTGTTGACGCAAAAGTCATGCATTGCTGGAGTCATGTCACAAGCACAACGCAACTCCAGCAATACAGGGAGAGGCCTATCCTCATTGTGCTGCGTCACTCCTTACACCTGCTTCAAGCAGGCGTAAGAATTTGACGCAGTAGCATCCTAAAAATAGTGCAGTGAAATCTTGTAGATTTCACTGCGTCACTTCTACAAGGCCTTTTTGTGTTGGAACACCCACCCTGCATACATTATACCTGACGCAGGTATAATGTGACACAGGGCTTTACAAAGTGATGCGTCACGTTGTAAATGGGCCGCATTTTCACGCTGCTGCTGCGTCACAAAAAGTGACGCAACAGTGGAGCAAAAATGATGCAAGGAGCTTGTAAATCTGCCCCACTGTATTTTGTAAACTAACTGTGTTTAAAGACCTTCAAACCAGAGAAACATCCTTTACAACGCAACTTTTACCACGCAGTGCCTTTACGACGCAACCTTTACAACGCAAACCATTACAACGCATTGCGCTGGGGGGCGCTCTAGGATAGGGAATAAGTTTAATTTACTATCCAACACCTTCCCTAGTGTCCACGGGGACTGGAGTTGGAATAGTAAATTAAACTATTCACTATCCAGCACCCAAAAGCGCTATGCGTTGTGAAGGTTTTCGTTGTAAAAACCGCGTTGTAAAGGCATGCGTGGTAAAAGCATGCATTGTAATGTCATACATCCTTCAAACCAGAGACGAGTGAGGGTGTGCTTTTGTCTGAGTGAGCATTTAAAAATCCCAGGTGAAATCCAAGTGACACCTTACCATACCCAACTGAAAGCTCTTGTACCCAACTTTTTATTAAAAAAAACATTTATTAGGTTGGTGTAACACCCCAAACATCCCCCTGAAGCTATGTCCCTGGGCCCAGATGGACCCATTGAACCCTGATAATTGCTGTATAATATTACTTCGGCAACAGACAAAGGAGCCGCTTTCCTTGCTTATACCACCGCCCCTGGCGTTCTTGCTCCTACTGATGAACTTGGTCATTTTTAACTCTTTGCTTGATTTTGAAATTAAAATTATTTAAATATTTAGATACTTTCCTCGCTTGACCCGCGCCGCTGGCATTCTTGCTCCCTACTGATGAACTTGGTGATTTTTCTACGTTTTGGTTAACTTAGAAGTTAACATTATTTAGATATTTGGAATGTGCCCTGGATAATGACATGGACATTGGGATAAAATTAATAAGTGTAAAGTGCAACTGAAATTTCCTTTTATGTTTTTGCTGATTGAGAAATGTTTTGGTAAGTATTCAATTGATGTGAAAGCAACATGCCATTTCTAAAACTGTAAGCTCATGGTGGGTGCAATAGATCACACTGTGTTATAAAAACCCATTTGTTCGAATTGACAATGTCATCTCTGAAGCCCCTGGACCACTGCGACATGGCTTGTATGTCAGTAGTCAGAAACCATGAAACAACAGAGTGCAGATTTCAGCTCTAACCTGGAATCCCCTTTCTCTGCAGACTGGACGTCCGCCATGCCGTTCGGCTGTGTGACCCTCGGCGACAAGAAGGACTATAATCAAATCTCGGAGGTGACTGACCGCTATGACTTGGGACAGATCATCAAATCGTAAGTGAAGGATGCTGATCTCTGTAAAGGGCAAAATGGGCACAGCGTGTTCATGGTGGGGCCCACTTTTGACAGTTCATGTGAAATACTTAAGGTGGTATTGAGTGAGTAGTAGGTTTAAGTGAAAGGGTCATACAGACAATAAGTGCATTCGAGGCTTCTGGGACACAGAATTGGGAGAGGGTAAACGGTTGGCTGAATTTGGGGTGCTATGGAATGCTACGATGTAACAGCTTGAGTGTGAATTTGAATTTATTTTACAAGTCTTCGCTTTAGGTCTGGCCTTGGGACAGTTTGAGCAGTCTCATCAGCCTCATGTTTTTCAAAAATTGTATTGATGAAGATACACACTCATTCAGCCCTCTTCATCCATTGGCTTGTTGAAGTGTCCTTAACATTTTCCTTCCTAAGCATTCGGCAAAGGGTTAACCCACTTCACCCATTGATTGTTTGGCACAGAGTCACGACTTTTTTATAGCAATGCCTGTAATCTTCAATGAAAAACGGCTCCAGAAACTGTAGACGGTAAATCTTTATTTAGCAGGAACATGTTAGCGGCGGTAAGTCCAGTTACAGAATAACAACTGTCATCTTCCACCAAATACATAACCCTTGCTACTATCCAAAAGATGCACCCACATGCCACCACAATGCCAACCCCCACCGCATTATCTGAAAGTGGGCATGAGCGTGAACTACGGTTCACCCTCGTGTCTACCTCAAACAATAACACGTGGTGCACGGCTGAGCATGAGCGCGGCATAAGGATGCCGTGCTCGTGTATACAACACATCTTTTCTCTTTACATATTTTTTATGTAAGTACACTATTTTTTTATTTTAAAGGAGGTTGTCTTGATCTTAAATCCCTGGAACTTCTACTGGACACTTTACATTATACTGAAAATATCCATCACAGCGTGAATTCCCAAAACAATAATTTCCTGCTATATCAAAAAACACATTTGTAGCACAGTCATCAGATGACATAATTTCATTCCTAAATAACAGCTCTGCTAAGATTCCATACAGTACCACCCTCAACATGTACAGCGTACCTAAATCACACGTACAGGATCCAACCATTTTGCAAATCCTTTACCCACTATTACACCTTACCTTAACGGCACCATGTCACCCACTTGCACAAGATGTTTCCCAGGCACAGCCTTTCTTTCCCTGAGATCCTCTTTTTTTTCTTTTCATACACTTCCATTTTCTCACGAATTTCTTTGAAATCTACTTCAGCAAGATCGCAATGATTTCTTGTCTCTTAATGACCATGTGACAAAATTAGTGCTAGGTTTACATCCCCTTAAAAATTCAAAATGACTCTCCAAGGTAACAGAATTAGGCAAGGTTCTGTAAGTCAACAACATAGAGTACAAAGCATTCTTCCAGCTCAAACCGCCTTTTACAGCCAATTGGATGGCTACTTTAACCACACGCTTGAACCTTGCCACTTGGCCATTGGCCTCTGGGTTGAAGACAGCAATTCTTGTGTAAATCACACTACAGTTTTGCAAATACTCCTCCAGCTGTTAAGTAACAAACTAAGGCCCATTGTCAGTCACAAGTTCCTGGGGAATGCCCTCTCTACAGAATATCTCAGCCAAAAACCCTATGACCACTTCAGAAGTCACGTCCCTCACCATCTTGATCTGTGGCCATTTAAAAAAGTAATCTATCAGAACAATACCAAAAGCCTCTTGTCCAGGTAAGACAGCAACTTGCGCCTTGGTGCTGTGGGCAACTCTACACGTTGAGGATCAGAATATAAGGCTTTGGCTGATTTGTCACTATTAGCACATTTACCACATAATCTTACTTGATGCTCCACAAAAGAGTCAATGCCAGGCCACCAAAAGTTAACTTTAATACGTCTTCTTGAAGCTGAAATACCGAAATGCCCCTCATGAACAATATCAACAACAGCTCTCCATAATCTAAAAGGAGGATAAAACTTTTCATCCCGGACAATAATATTATTTTCCATTGCCAGTTCCTCACGTACCTTAACAAAAAATGTTATTAATTCACTGGCAATTTTCCTCTCCTCAGGCTAACAATCCAAAATAAATTTTTCACCTTGAAAAGTTCACTGTCTTTCCCCCTTTCTTCATGCCAACTGTTCTCCTCCACTACTGGAAATTCCATACCAAGTAAATTAATATCCTCCAAAGTGAACGCCACTTCACAATCATCGGCCTCATACTTAATCATGGCCTTCAATAGGTAAAGGTAATCTGGACATGCAATTCGTGCATCCATTGTTTTTCCCAGGGACGTATTCTATCTTTTACTGAAAATTTAGTAACTTTGAAGCTAATCTGGCTAATCTAGCAGACATTGTATGACCGCCACCAGGTGCTAATATGCGCACAAGATGTTTGTGATCAGTTTTAATAGTGAACCTTGTACCCCACAAAAAAGACCTAAAATGTTCAGTGCCCCACACACAAGCTAGTAGCTCACTTTCAATTACAGAGTAATTTTTCTCTGCTTCATGCAAAGGTCTAGACGCATATGCCACAATCCATTCATGTCCATGTTCCCTATGCATCAGCACTCCACCTAAGCCACAATTGCTAGCATCAACCATTATACTGCAATGCTTTTCAATTGCAAAAGGTTTTAAGCACTGTGCATTCACAATTAGGTTTTTAAAGTTTCAAAAACGGTAGACATAATCTTGGTCCTTTCAAATGTAATATTTCTTTAGTAAACACCTAGGAGGATCCACAACAGCAGCATCATTTGGGATACATTTTGTATAGAGTTAATCCCAGAAGGGCCACCAACTGTTTCTTATATGTAGGTTCTGCAGCCTTAATGTTTTCTACATTAATATTTTTTGGTTTAATACCAGTTCCACTGTTACAATGTCCTAAATATTCTCCACTTTTTCCCTAAATCTACATTTAGCTGAGCATAAAGTCAACCCCTTGGATGTTAAAGCAGACAAAACATGTTCTAAATTACGGGCTGGTCTTCTGCATTTTCCCAAATACCAATATATCATCCTGGAAGGCCATTGCCCCAGTAAGATCATACAGGGGTTCTTTCATTAACCTTTGGAATACCAAGGCAGCGCTTGCTAAATCAAAAGGCATTCTGCCGAACCAAAACAAACCCTCAGGAGTTATGAACGCAGTCAAGTTTGAAAATTTTCCATGCAACAACTCCTGATGATATACACTGTCTATATTAAGACATGAAAACACGAGTCCCAGCCAACGTAGATACCATCTCATGTAGATTAGGAAGAGGATGAGTATCAACGTAAATAACATTATTGAGACTGCATACATCCATGCAGAGGCAGAGTTCCCCATTGGATTTAACCGAAATAACAACCAGAGAAGCCCACAGAGAAGAATCAGCAGGCTCAATCATTTTCTTCTTACATATATCCTGTAACATTTCCTTCAGTTTACATCTGTACCACGAAGGAACATTCCTTACTCTATGGCGAGCCGGAATGACTCCGTCCTGTAGTTTAATACGATGTGTGAACTCCTTATACATTCCCAATTCATTGGCAAAAAGCTCTGGAAGCTTGTTTTTCAATTTCGATATGAATTCTACTTCATCACTAGATTTCCCATTACCTGTAACTTCCTAAGAGATCCCTAAAGCATAGACAGGAGGGTCTGCCCTTGGATCCAGCTTGATCCTAAGTTTTTTCTGATGTCGCCAGCCCAATAAAGACTGACCATCCCTTACAACATAAACCTTCCCAAACGTTTTGCAACCAGCAAACTCCATATTTGCACAAAAACAACCCACTAATTGAATCTTGTCACGTGGATAACCACCTGAAGAAACATCAGGAGGAAACAGCATTCTCTTGGGCCATTTCGCCTTGACAGTGTTATGTGCAATTACAGTATACTAGGAGCAGGAATCCACCAACACAGTTGTACTTATACCATCAATGCTAACAATGCAAGAGGGAAATTTTGTTCGACCCAATTCATCATTAAGGTTTGAAATTGTGTTTACCTCTTTATCACTGTATTCCAAACCCAACTCTCAATCATCCTGGCTTTGTATAACATTCACTCTCCAGTGAGCTGATTTGCACAACTTTGCAAAATTACCCTTTTTGTTGCATTTGGAACAATTTTTCTCTAAAGTAAGACACATTTTCGAATTTCCCCAAATGGAAACCACCTCTAAAACATGAAGGAAAAATGTTATTCCCTTCAGGTTTTTGTCACTTAGTCTGTCATGTAGGCTTTTGTGTTACCTCATTTTTCTGATTAACGGTTTTCTTGACTTTATCTCCCTCTTTTGCAACAATGTGTACTTCACTCTTTTCACACTCCCTTATCTCATGTACAAACTTTTCAGAATGTTCAATAGCTTTAGTTATTTCAATGGCAGGGTTTAACGACATATCTGCAGTAGCTCACAATCTCTCCTGGATTTTCTTGTTATTGGTTTGCATAAGTATTTTTGGACCCTCCTAAGACTTGATCATATGCAACAAGCTTGAAATCACAAGTTACAGCCAAAGACCTGAGCGAGGACATATAACTATCAATTGACTCCTCAGGCTGGTGTTTTCTAGAGTAATATATGAATCTTTCCATAACTACATTTCTTTTCTTACTGTAGCTTAGCGATAACTGTTTGGATGCATAATGATACACATCAATATTCCCAGGATTTACCAATGTAGGCAGATTACTCAATTCTTTTAACCCAATGCCACCCAAACAATGTTTTAATAGGGAAACTTTCCTCTCTGGTTCACAGGCTTCCCCTTCCAAAACCTCCACATAAGCTAAAAACACCCCTTCTCATGTTTACCAATCCGTCGTTGGCTCTCGAGGTGCTGACAAAAAGGAAGGAGGTGGCAAAACACCTGCCATCATATTACTAGATCCTACCAATAGATAATTATCCCTCCACACAAAAAAAATACGAAACCCAGAAACAATCCCAGAAAACAAATAATGTGGTCACTGCTGTCTCCTGCGCCAATTGCCACAACCATTGTTATTCCTGAAGAGAAGTAAAAGCAAGAGCAACAAAAAAATAACAAAAGTGGTCACCATACTTTGTGCATGAATCAAAGTGCACAAAAGATAAAGGCCACGATGCAGTGTGAATCCCTGCTAGTACTCTGGGGTAATTACACCAATGTATGTTCCTGAGGTTACAACTGTTATTGCTCGATGCTGGACCCCGTCTCATCACAAACAGCGAAACGGAGGGGTGAAGATGCCAAATTAGCACTAGCGTGGCGCTCCAGACGAAATCCAACACAGTGAGTATAATTGTATTTCCCTGGCCACATGCAACAATACAAAGATACCCCACATTGTAATAGTCAATGAGACACAAACCTCAATAGAAAGGGGTGTATCTGTATGACCAGGAAGCTGATGAACAAATCCCAGGTAATGCCAAAGGAAATTCACAAAGCTGAAAATAAACCAATCACGTTGTTGGAAAGAAGGTTCCTCACACGTAGCCTCGTACCCACTCATCACTAGTGTAGCAATGATGGTAATCGTCAATGAAGACTGGCTCCAGAAATTGTAGAAGGTAAATCTTTATTTGGGAGGAACATGTTAGCGGAGGTAAGTTCAATTACAGAATAGCAACCATCATCTTCACCAAATATATAACCCCTGCTACTATCCAGAAGAGGCACCCATGCGCCACCACAATACCAACCCCCACTGCAAATCTGAAAAAAGGACATGAGCGTGAATTGCAGTTCACGCTCGTGTCTACATCAAACAAAAACACGCGTGCGCTACTGTGCACAAGCGCGCCATAAGGATGCAGCGCTCGTATATACAACAATTTTGCATGATCACCTGGTTATAGCTGCCTAAAAAATATACATTTTAATGCCAAGGCTGCTAGTCCACTATTTATTTTATGATTTATATTGGTGCCAAATTTCTTTTAATATTGTATATGTTTGCAAAAAATGAAAACAATAAAAAAAAATTCATGCTTGCCAAGGCCTAGACTGCCGCTTTACTGTGAGCAATGACAGTGATCCCACTCTCACTGCACTACTGGGGCCTCATTTACGAAAAGTGACGCATCGCTGCGTGAAAACAGCGATGCGTCACTTTTCACTGCACTCTCCCTGCGACACTAACGATGCGTCATATTTACAGTATGACGCATCATGTCGCAAGGAGTTACAGATACGTCGGTATTTCTGACGTATCTGTAGGTGCAAAAGTGACGCATTGCTGGAGTGTGTCACAAAGTGACGCAACTCCAGCAATGTGTACTTTCACATGGGCAAGTCCCATGTTGTTAGTGCCTGCGTCAGTCTTACGCCTGCCATGAGGCAAGCGTAAGATTTTGACGCATTAGCGTCCAAGAAATGGCACAGTGAAATCTTATAGATTTCACTGCGTCAATTCTGTGACTCTTTCTTGAGTCAAAATGCCCCCCTTGCATACATTATACCTGGAGCAGTTATAATGTGGCGCAGGAGTTTACAAAGTGTTGCATCTACCTAGATGCGTCACTTTGCAAATATGGTGCAACAAGGCACATTTTTTACTCCACTGGTGCGTCACAAAAAGTGACGCACCAGCGGCGTAAAAGTGACGAAAGGGCTCATAAATGAGCCCCCTGGAGTGCACTATCTTGCTAGAATTCAGTCCTGTGACCTTCGTACTGCATGTTAATTGCCTGCAGTTCGTGTCTTCAATTTATGAACAATCTCTCTGGCGGCAGAACTTTCACACTGCATGTAAAAGACCGGTCTCTGCATAGTGGCAATAACTCTTTAACAATTCTGGGAAGAATTTGAATCTGTAACCTGCATGATATAGGCACATTTCTGCAAAGGGTATTTTTAGCCACTTCTCTTTCTCACTGCAACTGGAATCAGTGAGAGGTTGATTAAATATAGATATCAGAAGCAGGTACATTAACCTACTAAGGTATTTCATCACATTTTAGCCTGTTGCATCAGACCTTGCATATTTGAAAAAGGTTTTCAGAAGTGCACTCTCTGCACATATTGGCAATAACGTCTATATAAGTGTGTTCAAACACACAACAACTTTGCCTATAAACCAAAGCCACAACAATTGGTTCTGTCCATGATTAGCTATCTTAAACTGGGCAATTTGTGCTCTCTTCATTGCAGTGCCAATGAAAATTTCAAAATCCTACCTAAACCAGCAGAAAATTAGAAAAAAGGCTTTTTAAATCAAGGACCAATGTAAAGTGGATGGCAGAAGAGGTGCACTGAATAAATTCTGCTCTTTACTGGTGTTCAGAGCCTCATTCCCTGGACTAGGATTCCTGGCTCTGAGTTCTATGCAGACATCTTCATCTCTGGTAGACAGTTGTCAGTCCAGTGCGTTCTCCAGTGTTTAATGTGCACCGGCAGCCATTTTAGGTGCCAGGGACCAATTTTTCATCATCGAAATTTGATCCAAACCAAAAGTGAGAGAAAGGCTAAATGGAAGAAAGAGAGAATATGAAAAGTGTAGCAATGGGAGAAGATAGGGAGAAAAAAGAGCCTGCAAGAGTGAGATAAAGAGACAGGGAGGGTAGGGTGAGGGAAGAAAGATGCAAGAGGTGAAACCAAGACTATGGAGCTTTGGTATTCTTCAACCTCAGCATTTGACGGGCTGCTAAAAAAAAATCTAGGCTATTTTTATTATTTTTTACAAAGTGAGGACTTGCTTTCTCCCTAACTGACCCCAATGGTGGATAGCTAGGGACTTTTTCCATCTTTGTTTGATACTATAGGTAATTTATTTTGTTTATTTATTTATTTTTATTTTGAGAGTTTTATATAGCGCTGGCTAGACCCGGAGGTATCAGAGCGCTTTACATAAGATTCCACAGGAATTACAAAATTACATCATTTACACGTTACATCAGTTACTAGAAAAACATTTCAAGAGCAAAGAAGACGAAATAAATGGAGCTTAGCAGGGTAAGGGGGTGGGGTAAAGGGGTAGGAGGTGGGTAGGAGGTAGATAGGATGGAGAGACGAAGGAGAGTCTGCCCAAAGTCTGGCTTGGTAGGTGACGGCCGAGGAGGAAGTCCACAGCCCATCTCCTCTTTAACTATCGGATAGCTTCACCGGGCATCAGCCAAACAGCTAGGTTTCGATGGGAAAACAATTAAAGAGCAAAGAGGAGGGAAAAAAATAGATCAGGGAGAGTTAGAAGCCCAGAGGAAGGAGACCGCTGCGGAGGAGAAGACGAGACAAATGTCAGAAGACTGGCTGGGTAGGTGATGGCCAAAGCGGTGTGCCAGAGCCAGTCTCCCCTATAGCTGTCGGAGCACCTCCCTCGGGGATCGGCCATGTGGTTCGGACTCCGCCGGCAGAGGGTGAGGAACAGGGGTAAGTCATGGTTGTTGATCACTGTGGCTCTGAGGCTGGGGGTTTTTAGCCACGAGGCTTGTCCATGTGAGATCAGTGGCAGCCATTTTAGGGTCAGGTGCTGTGTGTTGTTCAAGTCCCTTGTTGTTAAAAGACAGGCCAGATCCCTGGATAAAGATTATGGTCAAACTGGGCGACTACAAGATGATCCAGGGAAGAAGTCACCAGTTGGAGAAAGCCAAAACGTCCTGCCCTAAGCAGAAGCAGCCTGGGCGCCATGTTGGGGTCAGGCACGGGGAAGCACCGGACCGGGCCTGCAATTTAACCTCACGAATGAGATGCCTCCCAGCCTCTAAGTGTTCCACTCGTGGCCCCGTGGGTCTGTGTTATACTGCGGGGGCCTGTGTTGTAGTATCTGCTGCGGTAGCAGCCCCGGTGCACAGCCCAGGCCCAGATGTAGAAGGAATCCGGGGAACACAGTGTCAGGGCAGCTACTGCTGGGTCCCACTCACCTCGTGGATCCTGGCCATTTCGATGGTCTCCGCCTCAGTTACTGCTCCCATGCAGCCGCCGTCAGGGTCAAATCACGGCACTGCTGTCTCTGCGAGACCCACGGCGTTCAGGAAGAGGCGTGCTGCTCCGGACGCGACCGGGCTCCGCCTCACTCGCCACAGCTGATTGCTCACCAACTTTAGACCCTAGCTCCGGCATGGTGCGCAGGCCACACCTTGCCTCTCAGCGTCAAGGAGTCAGAGGGCGCCGCACAGGACTTTCACTGGCCGCATCAGATGCCCCACTAGCTCCGATCCAAGTGCCCCTGCATGGAGTACGTTTTTACCTCCGGATTAGTGTGCGGATCGTTAGGGAAGATGGTCAGACAACGGAGCCTCTCAGTCTCTGGGCAGACCAGATGTTCAGATCTGAGGTCTGTGTGCAAGCCATACCAGATCAGTTTTTGTAGTCAGGAAAAACAGCATCAGGCCATATATGTGATGGAGAGCAAAGGAAGGTGTATGCACCACACAAAGTATACTGCAACGGCTCAGACTTCTGCTATGCTCAAAGAATGCATCTTTGTCTCGAACTGAGGAATAACATCAACAATTCAAGAACATCTCAATAACAGTGAAAATAAAGTTACATATTTAAATCAAAGTTAGTCGATAATCACCTGATTACAGCATAAAGGAATACAAACCAAACCAGTCAAACAGCAAATACGAAGCCAAGATATTTTTTTGATAAACAGACTTTATTAAATTTAAACCACCAAAAGTGGCAACGATGAACACTTGGCACACATATAGCATAGCATATAATCAAGCATCTCGATTACACAAGACGAGATCACTCAAGTAGCATAACACATACAGCATAGGTACTGTCCAATAGGGCATAGTAATAACAGTCTTACATCAATAGACCCAACCACTTCCCCCATACCAGCTCATGCTTTTGGGGGCAGCCCCTAGCCTCGAAGACCACACGCTCCTACTGCGCACACCAATCCACGCCCGCCTCCAACACGACAGAGTGAGGGCCGTAGGGGACATCCATCGTTCAGTGATGTCTTGCTTTCCTACCAAAAGGGCCGTGCCTTCGTGCCATCAGAGCCCTCAAACCCACCAAGGAGAATCAGTGGGGGAGAAAGAGGGACCCCACCCAAGGACATCCGGCAACTCCCGGGTCACCTCGGTCCACTACTGACATATCATTTGGTAGGTCCACGAAGCCACGATATTTAAAGACAGGGTAGACAAATCAAAAAGGATTTAGGATTCGGTTCCCCTGAAGGAAAACTCCCGAATGCTAAAATATGTTTCAGGTGAAGTCGGGGAAAGTTCATAAGCAGCAGGTGTCAGCAAATATAGCATTGCGGAAAAAAGAAATGTGCTTCCTCAAGAGATTAACTACAAGCAGAAATAAAAGAATCATCAGGTCTCAAGAGTGGGAAAGGGACCTTCACCTCCAAGGGTGGACAGAAGCAAGTCTCCCTATCTAGTGATACACAATTTACAAAAGACATACTCTGCAATTTTCTCATAGAGAAGAAACCAATCAAAACTAAACATTTACAAAGTGCTTGGTGTCGGCCCCCTTTTCATGACCCATACAGTGAACAATTTCAGGTCCATTACTGTCCAGTTTATTAAAATGACACATTAGATGGCCTCACACAGAACTTAACAATAATACAATCTAACGAATACGCAGGTGATACTTGGCTCCAGAAACGTGAAAAAGATTATACCCAACAAGCAGATACACAGCACTTATTTTAATATGGATCTTTTCAATCCAGGCCTACTGTGACTATGGCTAACTTAACGTGAACACACTCTAAGTATGGTTAACGTAAAAATAACACATTCTGGTCAATCCAAATATGAACTTGAATGTCAATATATGTAAACAATGATTATGCGTGTTATGCCATTAGCATGTCATTAAACGCAAATAAAAAACAGTGACACAGCGTCACCATAAGCATAGTAAAAATTGAAAGACAGATCAAACGTAAACTCAATTTGGAAGCCACCATAATTTACCTGCATATACACTAAGGGGTTGAACGTCCTGGAGGAACAGAGAGTTACACTTAGACATTTCAGAGATGACAACAACAGAGGTTGGTCTATGTCTACTTTGTAGGTCATATTTAAGGATCTCTTGTTGTTCCTTCATTGTGCCCACTCTGGCTTTACATGTATTTCCAGGCTGTTTTTTCTCGAATTAGGTTGAATTCCCGAGACTGGCCCAATACAGGTTAAATTAATGTTGATATTATAGTCACAGTTTACTGATCTCTCCTTATGCGTTTGTCATGACCATTGGGGTCATGTATATAAAAGAAGAAAAATGTGGGAGGGACTAACTGTTTAGACATGCTGCATACCACCTATAGATCGCCCTTAAACATAGCCCGTTCACGAGGAGAGGGCGAGAGACAAATCAGACATAGCCGAAACATCTCAAGAAGTTAGATCGTATATGATATTTGCATCAGGGAAAATGGGATAATTTTGACAAAATTGGTGCTATTGGATATTAATGAATTTATATTATATTGTTTTATGAATTGTCAAGAAACGTATTCGATTAATCGAAGTGAATGAATGGAATGACCAGTTAAACCTGTATAAGTGTACTACGGACTCTGCTTTTAACTCCATTTATGTCCATCCATTAATCTGTTGCATGTCATTCACATTTTTATTAAACCCACTAAAGTGTGAGTGACAGCATTCTGCTCTTTCACAAAGAACACAGAACACATCCATACAAAGTAGTTCCTTTCACTAACAGGGATTGATATGGCAAAGTGCACTTTGGGTCTTTCGTTTTGTTTTTGTGCCAATGTTTTTTTTTCACATTGGAGACGACCCAGCAGCTCTTCAAAAATAAAGTTGTGCAAATCATAAAAACAAAACAAGCATTGTTAAAGCCAAAATGCTGGCGGCCAATGCCAGACGAATTTGCTGTGCCAATGCGTGTTGTTATTAGGTCTGAAACGTGTTGATGTTTGGTGATGGCATCATTTAACATGACATTCCCTCCCATATAAAATGTTGTAATGGCTACCTTAATGCCATTTAGGCTACCATCCTTGAGATTTACAGAGTCCTTGGTAACCCTGAGCGCTCCTCGGAATGGGGGTGCCCTCACTGCTTTGGAAGGTCTGCAGTGGCTTATGTTTCCCCCACGATGATAGCGTAAAGGATGCCCCCAGTCACATATCACCCAGCCAGCCTGTCTACTCCCTCTACACACTTAAATAAGCAGTTGACTGAATAATTCACTCAGAAAAATAAAAAGTGGGTGGTTGGAGTGCTTGAATTAATCTCAACCACTGGCAATTACTCAGGGCTGCATTCCAGTCCATCTTTTTTGTCATTGAATGATTGACTGTGTCGCTTGGAGGCTGTACTGCCAGTACCTAAAGTAGTTCAGCACAAAGAAGGTGGAAATCCATCTTTCAGTCAGACCCTAATAGGGTACTATGTCTCAAGCTACTGAGTTAAGCCCACGGGAAATTAAAAAGCTGAGAGAGAGAGGCATAAGTTGAAGGGTTGAGCATTCGTGACTGAGCCGGGCATGAGTCCCGGCCTAAATATGCCACATTTTAAATTATAGTACTTTCTCTGGCTCGATGTAAGTTTTCTCATGCTCACACATACATGAGGCTCTGCATTGCCCTTGAAGCTCTTGTGCTGCTACTCCTTCAAGCCTGGTTGGAGTAAACTAACGTCAAAATGAATGAGTGGAAGTAATCTACACAGACAGCTATACTTCAGTGGTACAGAGGGAAATATGTCCTGCAGCTGCCTCGGTTAAGGCAAGTGTTGCCATCATTAGGGCAGGATGCAGGTTTCTCTACGTGGAACCAATTGTAATGTAACAGATGGACACATTTATTTAGAATTCACGCAAGGCAGCTCTACAAGCAAAGTTACTGCACTGTGTTTAATGAAAGGGAGAGAACAGGTATGGCCCTGTTGCCTTCTCACACATCACTTTCGCATATTAGGGTGCCCTGCACTGCACACACATTTCTGAACCATAGTACAACGGTGTCTGCATGATGTCTACCATATGTTTTGTACTGGAGAATACACTTCCAGTACTAACAAACTATGCTTGGACATACTATAAAAAGTTTTAGTTGAATGTGTACAGTACAGTAGAGAACAGTAAAGTGCAGTACTCACACACCCACTTACATTCCCATTCACACAGCCATACAAGCATTCACACATCCGCTCACTCGCCCGTACAGCCATTCACACAGACACTCTCCAATACAGCCACTCACACATTAACTCACTTAGCGAAACACCCACTCAAACAGCCACTCACTCATCCATATAGTCACACCCAGTCGCTCACTGATACAGCCATTCAGATTCCATCTCACTCACCCTTACAGCCACTACACAACCTACACAGCCCTTACCCACCCATACAGCCACTCACACTGCCACTCATTCATCATACAGCTACTGACACACCTACTCACTCACCAATACCACCACTCAAACAGCATCTCACTCACCTCCACAGCTACTCACACACCCACTTATACACCCATACAGCCACTTACACACTCGCACATACAAGGATCTATACAGTCACACAAATAATATAGAAGTAGTATCACTAAGTAGTAGTGCACCTAGTATATTAATTTTACTTTTGTACTTGCTTAGTATATATGTGTTAGAATCCCCGGTTCCCTGGTTGGCTGAGGTAGGTGCCTTAGGCCAAACAGGAACCCACAAGCCACCAACGTTAGGGAAAGACAGGTTGCCTCTAGAGATAGCACCCGCTCCACCTCCATGGTAGCTTGGCACGAGCAGCCAGGCTTATCTTCAAGTCCAATGTGTAATGTATTTGCAATTACGCTCACAGCAACGCAATGATGACACCACAAATAGACTCCACACAAGTTTCATAAAAAAACAAGTATATGTTTATAAAAAGATATACGATGCGACCACACAATACTAAACAACATATGCATCGGGGTAAAGCTCCCCCTGGCCTATTACTATTGTGCTAAACTAAACAATCCTATGTAATCCTAATGTTGTAATATGTAGTTTGTTAAGAACGAATCAGGTACTTCACAACATAAGAATAATGCAGATTGTAATACAGCTATCTGTTGATTTGTACTGTAATGCAGTGCATAATGCAACAACGTGGTAAACTGTTATGCCCCTGTAATGCAATCCGTACAGTTCCTTTGGAAACTCTGTTAGGAAAAAGCAATGCAACGTGTAATACAGTTATCAGGCAGTTTGTTATGCGAAACTAATGCAATGCAGAACACATATGCCAGGCAGTTCGGCATGCAACACTAATGCAATGTGTAATATGACAATCCAGCAGTTCGTGATGCAGGAATAAGACAAGGCGTAACACATCTATCAGGCAGTTCGTTATGCAAACCTAGTTCCATGCGTAACACAACTATCAGGCAGTTTGTTATGCAAAACTAATGCAATGGGCAATACGACCAACAGACAGTTCATTGTTTAAAAATAAGGCAATGCGTCATACAATTATCAGATACTCCGTTATGCAGGACTAATGCATATGTAAGTTACTCCAGCACCGTTCACGGTGCCTCAGGCGGTCTCTCCGCCACTCGTGATGCTTACAGTTAGTCTCCAGAAACAGTTGCCCCCCCACACGGGTAAGATATAACACAGTGAATGCAGCTTCGCATTCCAGCCCCGGTGCTGCCAGTCCCGAGGCACACAGGCCGCGATCCGAGCCAAAGCAGAGGCTCGTGCTGCAGGACAGAGAAAGAGGCAGAGAGACACACTTGCCTTTCTCGGGCTAATCCATGTGAAAGTCTCAGGCTGCACCAAGCACACGCACACCGCGTGGCTGAGACTTATTTGGTTTCCCGGTGCACACGTTCACAGGACGATCCTCTCGAAGGACTCAGGCTGCACCAAGCACATGCACACCTCATCGCTGAGTCTTGTTTGTAACTCCACGTGCCCAAGATCACAGGGCACAATTTACGAAGGTCTCAGGCTTGACAGAGCACACGCACACAGCGTCTCTGATAGTCTTCTCTGGAAACTTTTGTGTTCCTGTGTTTTTGAACAGGTAACCAGCTCACCTCAGGCCCTTGGGGACAGTTACGTCAGGACACAGCACACCGCAAAGTCCTTCAAGCAGTGGGACACAGCACAAAGCAAAATCCCTTTAGCCTTTCCTTGGTTGAAACAGCAAACTGCAGGCCAGCCCCAGATCACACAGCAAGAGCAGTCCTATCCATCAGTCTCTTCAGTTGTTTCTTCCTTGGCAAAGGTCCTCTTGGCTACGAAGTAGCTCCAGTCTTGTTCACATTTTATCAAATCATTCTCCAAAGTTCAGGGGCTTCATTTCGCATAGTTATACCCCTCAAAGGCTTTGAAGTCTTTGTGTTACAGGGGGCACTGGCCCCTGCTCAAACCAGTCCTGGGTGCCTCCCTACCAGTGACACCTTCTTCCTTTGATTAGTGGAGTCTGGATTTTCAATCACTCATCTGGAGATGGGGCAATTGTTTTATAGCACCAGCCCAGGCCTCTTCACCTCTAGGGGCTTCTCTTCCCCCTACACTTCAAATGCAGGTCAGCCTGTGCTGTCTCACCACCTCCCCTGGGTCAAGATGTTCCCCAGATCCTTTCGCTTTCAAATCCAGTCAGTCAACCAACAACCAGGCAGAGACACACAGAAATGTTTAAAGCACAAAAAGCCAGCCACTTCTGAAAGAGTGGCTTACAAACACATATTGCAAAAACCATCTTCATAAAACACACACAGAGCAGACACATGAGAGCAAGGAAAGTGAATTACACTGTCTCTCACAAGATACTGAATAATGTCCTATTACTTACGGTAATCTTCATTACTCCGGGTCCCGTAGTCCTCGACACCTTCCTTACAATATGAGATTATCCTATCTCTGACAGAAAAAAGAAAAGAAGGAATGCTGGACCTACCCTCCCCCTCCCGCCGGGAGTACAAAAGGGTACATGTCCCAGCATTCCCTCTGAAATACCAAGCCAAAGGATGAAGGCCGGCAAACAGGGCGGGAGGGAGGGAAGCCAGGAAGGTGTCGAGGACTACGGGACCCGGAGTAATGAAGATTACCGTAAGTAATAGGACATTACCCCCAGGTCCCTACGTCCTCGACACCTTCCTTACAATATGAGACATACCAAAGCAAAACCCCGGCATTCATCCCACAAACCACAACAAACAACCAGTACAGCAAAAACCAGGCATTTATTGAGCACAGAACATAAATCATGGGCGAACACAACCCAACACCCCCAAAGCAAAACCGCCCTCATCACCCAGCAAATTGAGGAGACGGTAATGCCTGATGAACGTATTAGAAGACGCCCAAGTGGCCGCCCTACAAATCTCCGAAAGAGGGACACCCCGGACCTCAGCCCAGGAGGCCGCCACCCCCCTTGTAGATCGACCCTGAACACCCACAGGAGGAGGGGACCCAGAAAGAGAATAAGCCAAGGAAATGACCTGCTTCAGCCATCGACCAATGGACACAGTCGAAGCCTTACGTCCACGGCGAGCAGCCCCAAAAGATACAAACAGGGAGTCAGTCAACCTGACAGCCGCCGTGCGCTCAAGATAAATACGCAAAGCCCGGCACACATCCAACAAGGACCAACAAGGACCCCCCGGGGAATCCAGAACAGAACTCAACTCAGGCAAGACCAACTCCTGGGACCGGTAAAATTGAGAAGCGACCTTGGGCACGAAGGAGGAATCAAGGCGGAGCACCACCCCGCCCTCCGAAAAGGACAGGAAAGGCTCCCGTGACATCAAGGCCCCCAACTCGCCCAGGCGTCGGGCAGACGTGATGGCCACCAAGAACACAACCTTCAAGGTCACAAATTTCAAATCCACCTCCGACAAAGGTTCAAACGGAGGACTAATCAAGGCCCGAAGGACCAAGGGCAAATCCCACAGGGGAAAGGAAGGCCGGGAAACCGGACGAGACAGAGAAAAACCACGGAGCAGTCTGGAGACCAAATCCTCATCATCAGACAGATTACCCCACGGGGAACGAAAAGCCCGGACAGCCGCCCACTGGGCACGCAAGGTGGACACAGCCAAACCCTTCTCAAAACCTTCCCACAAAAACTGAAGCACCGCCTGCAAAGAACAGTGCAAAGGGGAAAGGTCCAAGGCCGCACACCACCGACTGAAGTTACCCCAGTGGCGATCATAGGACAGGAGAGTGGAAGGCCTACGGGAACTCTGGATGGCAGCAGCTAAATGTTCCGGGAATCCGCGCCGCCGCCACCCCTGCCTCTCAACCTCCACACCGACAGCCGCAAGCGGAGAAGAGACAGTGGCGGTGAGGACCGCAGGGGAGACGGGGACAGAGGGAGGAACCACGGGCCCCGAACCGCCAGAAGACGCACTGTCGGAAACCAAGACCTCCGAGGCCAAAAGGGCAGAACCACCACCACCTCCCGATCCTCCAGACACAGTCGGGACAGAAACCTGGGGATCAGCGCCAGGGGGGGGAAGGCATAGAGCAGGCGGGACGGCCAGGGAACCGACAGGGCATCCACTCCCCAACAACCCTCCTGCCGAAACCTGGAGCAAAAGCGAGGAAGCTGCGCATTCAGCCGGGAGGCAAAGAGGTCCAGAAAGGGACGCCCAAACCTCTCGCACACAAGCCGAAACGCAACCCGGGTGAGAGACAACTCCAGAGGAGCCGGAAAGCAGCGACTCAGGACATCCGCCGCACAATTGTCCACCCCCTTGATATGAATCGCAGTCAGAGACAGCAGGTGACCCTCCGCCCAACAAAACAACGGAATCACCACTGCGTTCAAGGAAGCCGAACGAATCCCCCCTTGATGGTTGAGATAGGCCACCGACACCATATTGTCTGACCGCACCAGGACGTTCCTGCCCATCAAACACACCCGAAAACCCATCACGGCACGGGACACAGCAGTCAACTCCCGCCAGTTGGAAGACCTGCGACTCTCCAGCAGGGACCAGCGACCCTGAAGGGACTGAGAACCCAAGGTCGCCCCCCACCCCAAAGCGCTGGCATCCGTTGTCAACACCAGCGACGGAGAGGGCTGCAAGGGGAGCCCCTGAGACAGATGGCCCGGATCCGACCACCAAATCAGTGCAGGCAGAACCACAGGAGACACCGGCACCAGACACTCCCAATCGCGGGACAACGGATCCCAGAGAGACAGAAGGTAACACCACAGGGGGCGGAGGTGAAACCGAGCCCAAGCCACCGTAAAGACAGTCGCCGCCATCAGACCCATAAGACGCAACCAGAGGCGCACCCGAAAGGAACCTCCCGCCTGGAACCTGCGAGCAAGGGACAACAGGGTCACCACCCGAGGCTCCGGTAGGAACACCCGGTTGAGGTCCGTGCGAAACCGAGCCCCAATGAACACCAGATCCTGCGAAGGGGTCAGGTGGCACTTCGGCAGATTGATCAGAAACCCGTGCCGCCTCAACTCCGAGCAAACCAACTCTCTCGCCTCCAACAGCAGGGCCCGAGAGGGAGCATGGATTAACCAATCGTCCAAATATGGATACACCATCACCCCCCGGAGATGAAGCCAGGCAACCAAGGGGGCGACAACCTTCGTAAAAACCCTCGGGGCAGAGCGAAGGCCGAAGGGCAGAACCTGGAACTGAAAGTGGCACCCCTGAACACAAAATCTCAGGAACCGACGGGACCTTGGATGCACCGGAACATGATAATAGGCGTCCTGCAGATCCAGGGTACACATGAAGTGACCCGGCAGAACCAACGGAATGATCCGCTGCAAGGTCTCCATGCGGAAGGGAATACGCAACACCCCTCGGTTCATGAGCCGCAAATCCAGGACCAGGCGAAAACCCCCGGTATTCTTGGGCACCAGAAAAATCAGGGAATAAAAGCCCGACCCCACCTCCGAAGGAGGAACCGCCTGAATGGCCCCTTTCCGAAGAAGATCCTCCACCCCCTGAACCAGGTGGTCCCTCCTGGACCGGCAAGCAGGCCAGGGTGTCGGGCGGAGGCCGGAATCGGGAGGGGGAACAGAAAACTCCACCTCGTAACCCTCCCGCAGAACATCCAACACCCAAGCGTCTGAACATGACTGAACCCAGGCATCTAGGAAGAAGCGCAGCCGCCCTCCTACCAACAACCCGGGAACCACAGCCAAAGAGTCAGGAGCGAGGCTTCGGGGGAGGGGGAGACCTAGCCTTACGGTCCCGACCCCCGCCAGAAGAGAACCTTCCACGGCCCTTCCCAAACTTTCCACGAAAGGAAGGCCGAAAGAAAGATCTAGACTTAGAGGGGGCAGAAGAAGCAGGAGCAGAAGCAGACCCTTTAAAAGAAGACGAATGTTTCTTTTCCTTAAACAGTTTGTACAGTTTGGTCTCCAACTCCCCCCCAAACAGCATAGAACCCTGAAAAGGCAAACGCAAGGCACAAGCCTTCTGCGCAGAGTCAGTCTTCCAGTCTTTAAGAACAAGACTGCGCCGAGCCACCACACAGGCCCCACCAGAAAGCGCAGCAGCTCGAACCACATCAAAAGACACATCGGACAGAAGTTCAACCTGCCGCTCAATGTGTTCAAGAAGCTCAGAACAGTCCGTGGCATCGTCCATTGACTGGTACAGAGACTTAATGTCAGACAGCAGCGACTGCGACAAATAAGTACCATAAACACCGGCCCTCAAGGCCAGATGAGATCCAGAATAAACCTTCCTCAGTGCTCCGTCAGCCTTCTTATCCACAGGGTCCTTCAGCACAGCGTCCTCAGATAAGGAAGTGCGACCCACCAAACTCGCAACAAACGAGTCAATGGGGATGGAATCAGGAAGATCCGTAGCCATATCCCGGAGTGGGTAAAGACGGGCCATGAAACGCGGAACCATAATGCGATCCGGATCCGCCCACTCCCTTTTCAGGACATCCCTAATAAAGGGATGAACAGGAACATCCACCGCTGCAGAACTCTGGAATTGGCGGAGCAAAGAACCCCCAGAAGTACTGGGAACAGCGTCATCAGCAAAGCCCATATTCCGCTTCACGTGCATCAGGATACCTGGAAGTGCGTCCTTTTCAATATACTTCCCCTTCAGCTCAGAGTCACCAGCCCCAGCCGACTCGTCAGCTGAAGAAGCAGAAGCACCGGAAGCCGCAGCAGGCACCTTGCGACCGGCACCACCAGAACCCATCTCAGTAAGGGTCTCCCTGATCAAGCGCTTCAAGCGCGCATCCCCACCCCCACCACGGCGTCTGGACCGGGCAGGAGAAGGAGAACGTGACCCACTGGCAGAAGAAGAAGAAGAGGAGGACCTCTCCCTATGACGCCTCTTCCTCGAACTCTTCCCCATCCTGAAGCAAGGAACAACCCAGGAGGCAGTAGCAATCAGCAAAAAATGCACAGGAAAGAAACACCGCTACGCGGTACTCACCAGCTGCCCCCGTTTAAATAGTCAGGAAAAACGACCGGGCAGAAGCGCCTGACCCTGTCCCAAACCGGAAGTCAGGCACCGACGTCACAGGAAGGCATCATCCAACCAGCCAATACCAGACGCGAAGTCGGCCGCGCCCCCTAACAAGCCCGGCAGGAAGGAGGGGCGGCCATCGGGCAGACGCGAGGTCCACGCGTTCCCACAGCACAGCGCGACCCCCAGGAGCGCCAAAAGGAAGCCCGCGCCACTCCCCCCAAGCCCGGCAGGGAGGGAGAGGCCATCCACGCCGCCGAGGACACCGAAGCCCCAGCGGAAGGTAAGTTCGGCGCAGGAGCCGATTCCATGCTCCACGCGCCACAGCAATCCCTGTCAGAATGACAGAAAAAAGAAACAGAGGGAATGCTGGGACATGTACCCTTTTGTACTCCCGGCGGGAGGGGGAGGGTAGGTCCAGCATTCCTTCTTTTCTTTTTTCTGTCAGAGATAGGATAATCTCATATTGTAAGGAAGGTGTCGAGGACGTAGGGACCTGGGGGTAATCATTTTTCACACTTGTACTGGCCAATCAAACGTGACTAACATGGAGCAATATGAACTAGGGACTCTGCTGATGATGCCTGGGGAGAAAACGCTATTTAGAACCTTAGACCTAAAGCAATGAATTGGAAATTTCAGGATGAAAATTGATCCTTTCATGGATATGCATTGTAAAAAGATGCACAATTCAATTGAAATATGTTTAGTTGAGTACAAAATACTATAATTATTTACAAAACACAGTTGTAGCACACAAGTATGCGCCACCCCTACTGGTGCCAAAGTTACTCAAATTCCAATACGCAGGGTTAAACTGTAAACAACCCTATTTCTTGAAATGCTAGGTACTATCAAACATTCTGAAATAATTGGGAAAAGCACTCTAATTTATAAAGTGTTCCTTCCAGTTCCAATAATTATTCAATTCATAAATTGTGTAGGAGTGGTCCAAAGGTCTTTGTGGTAATTACTCGATTTAGCTGTATTCCTCCCAGAAGGATTTCCTGAGGTTTATGGATTCAATCATTCCATGAACATCTAAACATTTGCCAAACTGTACCGATCCATTTGACTATTAGTGCATCCCAAGTGTCAGCGTACAAGGTAGCCACTACAAACAAAACTGTTTTCCTGAGAGAAGACTTTGAGTAATGTAAATGGTGCCTTCAAACAGTTCTCTAGAACGAAACACATTGTCTGCATTAAAAATAATAACTTTTTAGAAATTTGGAATACCATGTGTGGTAATCGTTTTAATCTTTGGACCACAACGAAAATACCATAAGATGGTTAAACCAGTCATATATACAATATAATGTACACAGTCCTCTCAAATTATTTACAAATACCTAAATATCTCAACAGTCATTAAAAAGCACTTTAGTTAGTGACATTTAAGTAATTTATAAATTTACAAGAACATTTTAGTCTTAACATTCCATGCTCTCCAGTAGCCTTACACCTTAGAGATCCTACAGGATAGGAGGATTTGACAAATAAGCACACGGTTATCCCATTTATTTCTCAACAAATAGGTATAATGAATCAACATATCTCATTCTACTTAAGGTTGATGTTCAGTCATTGACTAATGTATGCAGTGGTTGCAGTTTGTGTGCAACAGCACTTATGCTGGGAGACCTGAGCTTTTTTCATCATCAGGCTTTGACACGAACAAGACCAAGGCAAGAAATGAAGAAAAAAAGATTAGAAAACCTGCAAGAGTGGGATAAAAAAGAAGCAAAGTGGAAGCAATTCTAGGCAGCCTCAGCATTCCGCAACAAAGATTAACTAACAAGGGAAACCCCATACCAATAATGGACACAAGCTCCCCAGGAGAAGGCAGGGTGCACATATAAACTCTATGACAGAGGTTTCTAGTATCACTCACATGAATAAGGGCCTGGTTCATATGCTGGTGGCAATGGTACTCTGTTCCAATGGCAAAAGAGTGCTTGTTTCACCAACATAACGGTCCACCCACCTTATTTTTGGTCATTTGGTGTAACAAAGGCAGAGACTACTCTGTCTCTGCCGTGGTTACACCCCTCTGACAGAGGTTAATCTGTATGTCTGCCCACCTAATTTAGATGGGTGGACATACAGACCAGTTTTCATTGCCCTTCATTGCTAAGTGAACCCTGGCACTAAGCGTCAATGAAAACTGCAAAGGGTTCTCCTCACCATGGAAGGCAACTGCCCCTGCAAAAGGCGCATTGTTTTTTTATTGTCAAAAATAAAATCCTGCTTTAGGATTTGCTTCTTGAAAATGAAAAAAATGGTAAGTTTGCTGTAGTGCTCCGTCATGTTTGATGAAGACATACAGTAGTTACAATAAATTGGCATGAGCCGCCTTGATGGCGGTTCTTGTCAATGCTTGAAATATCCGCTAGACTGACTGACCTTTCAAATTTGACAGTAGGGACCGCCACCAGGGCTATGAAGTAATTTACTCAATCACTCTAGCAGATGACCGTCTGACCGCCAAATATGAAACTGGGCCCTCAATTCTCAGCAAAAATACAACCTGGTGTATTAATGAGCCCATGAAACCTCTCCTATATGGCATTCATAAGTAACAACAATGCACACCGTTTCGGCTGAGCAAGCTATATTTCAGAAATGCATTGCTTGGGTTTGAAATAACATTTACTTTTGTCTCACGACCAACTGATCCTGTGGTCCGACTTACCATGATCGACTAATTGAGGCTGTTCCGAAGTTTGGGTTTTAATTTTGCAAACTATATCACTGTTGGAGGCTGTAAAAGAGATGCATTGGGTGAAGGTATAATACTCGTAGCACCTACAATATAGGAGGTTGTGACTTGATCAGATTCTTCCATGTAGTCCTGTAGAATTGAAAAAGGATTTGAGATATGTAGAGTATTAGATTTAGGACGTGGAGACGAAATAGACATGGATGCCACACCTCTGTCTGATTTAATCTTCCCCATAGACATGTGTGAAACAAGGTCGGAGAAGAGTTGCGTGTAATTTGTAATTTGAAAAACAAATGGATATAGAATAGTCTTGTATAAACAGCAACACAGAAAAAAATGAGCTTGGTAGTGTAGTAATAAGTCTTGATGAAAAGCAGCGTGACTCCCAAGACTTTCGATGCCGCTTGGTGCAAACCACCTCTAATTCACCTTAAGATTTAGTGATCAAAATAACGAGGCAGGCATGGCAACTGGAAGGCGAGGAACAGGTTTATTTCTCTAGAGGAGAGTACATCACATCAGACACCGGGGCTATCGTCAGGAGGTGCTCTAACTGCATCTCTGTGGCATGGCCTTTTATATGCTTTTTCGTCAGTTTATTACATGGTCAAACATTCCTGGCATCAGTTTATTGCATAGTCAAACATCCTTGAAATCCCCGCCTCAAGCTAGTTCCCACACAAACCCAGCAGCAATTGTCCCTCCACCCAGATCTAACAGATGATCGCTATCTTGCAGCTGGACATTCCGACAGGATCTAAAAGTATGTGGGATTGGTCAGATCTAAGGGTTTGTGTCTTTGATTAGATCAGGCCCTTTGTTGGTGAAACAAGCCCTGCCGTGTGCGGGCAATAAACTATGTCCACAGGGGTTGGTTAGTGCATGGGACCGGATTGAGTGGCCAGGTGCAGGGAAGTGACTCCGGGGCATTGTCATGCTGACAAGTTTTACGACCCTGGTACATGTGTTCAGGCTTGGTCAGAGCGCGGGGGGATGATAGCGAGGTCAGGGTGATTCACAGGTGACCAGCAGAGTATGAAATGGCTGCGATGTCTAAAATGGTTGCTGCTTATGCGCACGTAAAGGCCCTCACTAAGCAAGATGGCGCCGGCAATGTTCATATTTGTCGTTTTATTTTCTACAGTCTCAGAGAGTTGTTCCTGTAACAATGCACGCAAGTAGTCTTTTGCCCAAAGGAGAAACTTGAAATTTTAAAGAAAAGATGCTATCACAGTTGCAAGACGTAACAAAAATGTCATGGGATAGCAAGAGGCAACAGTTGCAAAAGATAAAGAAAGCCTCAATTAGAGAAGAGGAGAGAGCAGTGCTGGTAGTGTTTCGAATTTTTTTTGAGAAAATACAAAAGTGTGTGCGAATCCAGGCATGGAAACGGGATGTACATGTATGGAAAAGGAAGCATCATACAAGCAAACTGTGGATATGGAAGCTATTAAAATGCTCAAGAGGAAATGAAAAACACATTGATTCCAGGAGTAATAATGAAAAGGGTCATTCCAAAGTAAAAATGGTCTGACATCTCATTCCTTTAGGAATGCACTGAAAGCTGAGGAGGAGAGACAAAATGGCAGACGTGAATCCTGTCAAGGAGACACGGCGCACATGGTAAATGTAGAGAAATGTTGCACAATGTTTACTGTGCTCTAAGAGGATACCGCTGTGCTTTTGCCATAATGGGAGAGATGACTGCAAGTTTCTAACTTTAAGCAGGAGCAGGACGGGAAAGTCGACCGTCAGCAGAAGAAATAAACAAAATGGCGGTTGCAAATCCTATAGTTGAGAAGCGCCGCACATCTTGTCTAAATTAAGACATTGCAAAGGGTTTACCATGTTCAGAGAAGATATTGTTGTGCTCTTGTAAAGCTAATGAGCAGAGTCCTGGTAATTCCAAGCAGGATAGATCGAGGATATCGCCCGTCGTCGTGAAATTCCTTCGAGTCCTCAGACGAAGCGATGCTAGCAAGCCACCATCCTTCCCGGCGCCAAGCCATGCCCCCATTTCATAACCTTCTAATTTGAGGTTTATACCTAGATATATTTCTCTACCATCCACTGTAGCAAGGACAGTATATCTCAGCACTCTTCAGGGGAGTAGCTATCAGTGGCACAACCAGTGCAAGAGCACTGAGGTGAGTGGGGGCCCAGCTTGCTATGTATCTGTTGCAATAAGATAGCAGGGCTCCCACTCTGAAAGATTTGAACACAAAGCCTGCCTAGGGGAAGGAGGGAAGAGAAAGAATAGGATAAAGTCTAAGGGAAAAAATGGAGACGACAGAGGAAGTAATGAAAGAAAGCAATAGGGGGAACATAGAAAGGAGAGGAAAAAGTGACAAAACAGGAGAAGGAGATAAGATGCACAAATGGGGTAGGTAAAAAGAAGAGATACATACCAGAAATAAGGACGTCAGTGAAAGAACATTAGGAAGGAGAACAGGATAGACAGTGGCGCCCGGCATGACCTGCAGGTGGCATCTGTGGGGCGAGGTAGCACAATGAACAAAAAAAATACACAATTAGCTTGCCGCCGGTCCCGCCCCCACACCTCAGCTCCTTGCTCCTGCTTTCCTTGTGGGACAGTAGGCCAGGCTCCCCTGGCCAATCACAACACTGCAATGCAGCATTGTGATTGGTTTTGAGCATCCTCGTTCGACGCTCAACCTGGGAATGGGGGCCTGGGCTTATTCTCCATGCTGGCTGTAATGCAGCATGCATGGAGAACAGGGAAAGTGCCCATGACTGGTTGGGTGGCCCAAGAGGACCGACCAAACAATCATTGAGCACTTAGGAGTGGGCAAACCACTCCTCTCTTGCCCTGCTCCGTGAGCATAGCAGCCCCTCCAACACACCCACCCGCAAAGGAAGGAAACATAAAATGATAATTAACTAAATGTTACTATCATTTTATATTTCCTTTCTTGTACACTGCTCAAAGCAGTGGGGTGGCAATCCTCCGCCATGGCAGGAGGAGCCGCCACAAAAAAGAGAGCAGAGCAGACAAAAAATAAGCATCAGAGAAAGGGAAAAGGGAGACAGAGAGATCAAGAAGATTAAGAAGAGGTTGCGGAAAGATGGATAGTGTGCATGGAGAAGAGAAAGGATACATGAGACTTGAAGGAGATAGAAACGAGGACAAGAAAAAGAGAGTTTAAAGAGAATAAGGAGAGAAAACAGTGAGAGAAACAGAGCAAGGAGATAAGGATGAGAGAGAATCATGAGGGGAAGAGAGACTGAGGAAGAAATAGAAGAGTGAATGAAATGAATATGGAGATGGTGAAGAGATGGAGCTAGGAAGAGGAAAGTGAAAGGCATTTAAAATGAGGAAATTGGAGATCTTGAGCTAAGTTTAGTGAGAAGTTTGCTGAAACAACAGGGTCCAGGATATTGATGGGCCCATTGACCCTCTTCATCCATTGGTCTGTTATTGTGTAATTCGCACTTTTTCCCTGCTCATTACAACATATAGCACGGGGCAATAGGGCAGCCGAGTTTATCCATTGGGTAGCTTCACTATGAGTGATGGTATTCTTCCATTTTACACGGGGCACTTCTGCACAGAAAGTAGTTCCCTTAAGTTCCAGGTATTACTATGGCAATTTCTGCTTTTTGTAACCCAAAAATATGTTGGGTTTTTGACATAGTTCTTTTTTTAGATTAATTACGGTCAGGCAGCTTTCCTAACAACATTTTCCAACAACCCTCACATTACAAAACAAGCACTGACAAAGCAAAAATTCTGGTGGTGCACGTCAGACCTAATGGTTTCCTAATACTTGCTAAGAAAAGCAATAGCAATTTCTGATGTTCACTGTGTGCCAGACACTCATTGACTTTACATTACTGAAGACAAAAATCACTTTATAAGACCTGCAGAACTGTTTTTCCTGAGATCAGAAGGATTGAAATTGGGCCCAGGTGTTTTTCCCATTTTAAGTCGAGCCTAGAGTCAGAGCGCAAGCGCTGCTGTGGTGAAGATCTGCTGTAGTTCACTATGTGAGGGAAGCCCCGCCCACTGCCCCGCCAATTTTTTCATTGGCTTGTTTCTTTGTCCTTCATAAATGCTGTCTTTTTATTGATTATGAGGCTTGTTAGTCTCTCCTTATTATGGCCATGTTGTCATTTGTATCCTCCCATGGCTTCTGGCCCCTTTATATCGAGTGTTACACAGAACGTGTTATTTAGACTGTGAGCACTATTTTTTTTAATGAGGTTCTCCTAGTGCCCCCTCCCTCCCATTGTCTGTGCATTCTCACCCCCTCCCGTACTCTCGTTGTATGTGCCTTCTTGCCCCCTTCTCCCCTTCCCCCACCCGCACTTCTGCTGTCTGTGCCTTCTTGCCCCTTCTCCTGTTGCCCCCGCCCTCACTCCTGTTGTCCGTGCCTTCTTGCCCCCTTCTCCCCCTACCCTCCTCCCTCCTGTTGTCCGCGCCTCCCCACTTCCCTCCTGTTTCCAACACAATAGGTCTTGCGTAAATGTGAGTCCTATTGCATTGCAAATGCATGTTTAAGTGGGAGGGCAGCTTTTTTGCCCCAATCCGCACAAACGGTTAGAACTACAAACCAATGAGAAGGCTATCTGGAAAAGAAGGTATGTTTTGGTGAGCTGAGAACGAGACTTGACACGCACAGAGGTGGAGGCGAGGGAGAAGCTTTTCTCGTGGTCAAAGATGGCTCCTTGGCGTAAAATTAACAAATCTCTGACAGGTCCTAAAAAGGGGATTATTTTTCCTTAGAGGTTGTACTTTCCTTCCATTCAAAGTATCTGTTTTTCACCAACCCATTTCATTTACATACTCAGCAATTCTCTCGCACAGTGAGGGGTCCTGTGACACGCTACCCCATCTAAATCTCTATGTATCCTTTCTAACTCACCAGGCGATCCCCTGATTTCTTCGTTAGTGTTCTCCTGCTCCGATGGGAATTCTCTTTTGTAGATCGAGCCCATTTTAGGACCCCTTGAATTATCTCCTCTATTATAATCTCACTTCTTCATTTTGTTGATCCTGAACCCAAGTAAGCTTCAGTCCTTTTACAATTCAAACCTAATTATGCCAAGTCGGTTGTTTTGGTCTTTTATGCCAGCAGGCAGCCCCAAAGTACCGAGCAGGAGAGAAGGGAACAGCGGGGGAATGATGAAGGAATCATGTGAATTTATGAAACATCTCGCAAACCCTTTATTTAACCAGAAGTTTGTAATACATATTAACATTTGGGGACACAAATGGGCATACTTTAATAACAAATTGAAGAAACTCTGTGTCTGCAGTGCACTTATTGCATTGAAGGGGATTAGGCTAGAATAACCTGATTTATAGCTTAAAAACCAACAGCCACCTACTTAAACTGGGAGCGCTGCCGTGTATGTGCTGTAGGGAGCCGAATTTTGCTGTCTGTCCTAGTAGGGGACGAAGGAAAGAAAATACTGTGACGTTAGACGTTATGTGGTCGGGCTATGAAGAAATCAGGATCGGTGGTAGGAGAGATACTGTGGCAAGCCCGAAAGAAGCCCTGGAATCTAGTGTGCGGTCGCCCTAAATCACACAGTGTCACCAGTAAATGACAATGCGTTTTATTTATGTTTCAAAAAGAAAAAAAGATTTTAAAAAAACATTGTCATTTACAATGACATAAGCTGAAACTCGCGTAAATGCTTGACCTGTTGCATTGCAAATGCTTGTTTGTCTGGGTATTGCTTTTTCAATCTATTTCTCGAGTTCAAGCCACAAAATTATCTTTTCTACTCCTAACTCTTCTGTTAGAATAAAGGTTGAAAGTTACCAAACGAAGCTGTAGCTCTCATAGGACATCAAACCATGCATCATTTTCCAAACACCCTTTAGCTGCAAAGTCTAGAAAAATCTCTGGGTTTGTTGGCATGAGTAATAGTCCTAAAATGTTCCAAATTCCATAATCTGAAGATCCTTTCTTGTATTTGATGCATATTAAACGCATGTGCTCATTTAGAAACTACTAGACTTTGTGTTCACTGTTTAGTTACCCATGGATTAAAGAGAGTTAATTCCACAACGTTAAACCTATTGTGCTATTTGGCTCAGTACAACCATCTCCCTAGTACCTACGCTTACATTAGGCACACATCTTCGTCCACTTTTAGAATGTTTTTAAATATACGCCTGCGTCACGCCCCAAGCCATCTCAACCTTACTGTAGCACTTGTTCAAATTGTTTAGGAGGGACCAGAACTAAAATAGCAGGGGGGGGGCAGGTTAGGATTGAGGGCTGTGTTTGGTTGTTCGTGATGAGTAACGGAAGTTCTTACTGGCAGGACCAACCACCACCACAGAAGATTACAAGTGTGCATGCACGTGCCTGTGAGCGTGTGAAGGTGTCCGTTGTGTGTGACCAGACCTAAAATAGCAGGGACAAGACAGGTCTTGAAATTATGTATGGTTCTTATTAACTGATTAGTAGAAGTGCTTGTGGCCGGACAAAGCGCACCCACAGAACATTGCCAGACTTCGAGCATGTGTGCGTGTTTGCGCGCGTGTATGTGCGCATAGGAGGGACCGGAACCAAAATAGCAGCAGGCAGGATAGGACTGGGAGCTATTTTGTTTTTTATTGATGGATCAGTCAAAGTTCTAACTGGCAGGAATGTGCATTTTGGAAGATTATAAGTGTGCATGCACGTACCTGTGAGTGTGAGTGTGTGAAGGTGCCCGATGTATGTGGCCAGACCTAAAATAGCAGGGACAAGTCAAGATAGGACTTGTAACTATTTCCTAATAACGGAGCAGTAGAGGTGCTCGTGGCAGGACAAAGCACATTACGAGACTTCGAGCGTGTGTGCGTGTGCTAGCGCGCGCGTGTGAGTTTGCGCGCGTATGTGCGAATAGAAGGGACCGGAACCAAAATGGCAGGATAGGACTTGTAACTATTTCCTAATAACGGATCAGTAGAGGTGCTCGTGGCAGGACAAAGCACATTGCGAGACTTCGAGTTTGTGTGCGTGTGCTAGCGCGCGCGTGTATGTGCGCATAGGAGGGACCGAACCAAAATGGCAGGATAGGACTTGGAGCTATGTTTGTTTTTTTTTTTAATAATGGATCAGCCGAGGTTCCTGTTGGCGGGACAAGGCGCTTCTGCAGAGCGCTGCACGAGAGTGACCCAGGGCTGTAATAACGGTTCTGCGCACCAGGTCGGGATTAGAGCTTCTCGCGCTGTCTGCTGGCCTAGTTCTGCTACCGCGAGGGAGCGTTGCCAGGCAATGCAGATGCTTTGGCAGGATGTCTGCGCGCGCCGTACATGCTGCATTGTGTCGGGATTTCGGCGTCATGAGCTCCGTTTACAAAACCCAAAATAAATAAGACAGCTTTGAGAGGGACGCAGGAGAAATGTTTCTGCACAGATTGCCTGAAAATAGTTGGTAGCCCAGCTGGAGACACTAATTGCACAACCAGAGGCAAATTGCTAGGCAGTCGAAATGAATTTCTTTTTTAGCAAGAGCGATGTAGAGTATTTGGAGTGTGGGTGAGTCACCGCCTGGTTATTTGTGATTTCCAGTCTGTCAGACAACAAGGACTTTTCTAGGACTGGTTTAGAGCCCTCACTTATTCTTTACAGATTTTTAAAGACCTTCTATAGCCACAGGTGTGCTCTGCTATGTTCACTGATTAAACAAGCATTAGAAATGCAATAGGTCTCGCAGCATTAGAGTTAGTGCTTTTAGAATTGTTTATGGGTTTTTTTTTTAAATCTTTAGCATGAGGTTGAGGGTGAGTGAGGGTGAGGGGTTGAGGGTGAGTGAGGGTGAGGCTGAGGGGTTGAGGGTGAGGGTGAGTGAGGGTGAGTGAGGGGTTGAGGGTGAGTGAGGGTGAGTGAGGGGTTGAGGGTGAGGGGTTGAGGGTGAGTGAGGGTGAGGGGTTGAGGGTGGGTGAGGGGTTGAGGGTGAGTGAGGGTGAGGGGTTGAGGGTGAGTGAGGGTGAGGGGTTGAGGGTGAGTGAGGGTGAGTGAGGGTGAGTGAGGGTGAGGGGTTGAGGGTGAGGGTGAGTGAGGGTGAGTGAGGGTGAGGGTGAGTGAGGGTGAGTGAGGGTGAGGGTGAGTGAGGGTGGGTGAGTGTGAGTGAGGGTGAGTGTGGGTGAGTGTGGGTGAGTGTGGGTGAGGGATTGAGGGTGAGGGGTTGAGGGTGAGTGAGGGTGAGGGGTTGAGGGTGAGTGAAGAATTACAATACAATACAATATACCAAGCCAGCTTCTCACACTAACTTTGAGGAATGTTTACAGTCTATAAAATACACAGAGTGAAGATAATGTATTCCAAATACTCTAAATCTGCTGTTCTCTAAACTATTAATGTATGATTTTGCCCTTTGACATCCATATTGGATTATTTGTTACTTCTTTTCTTCTTTGCTTCTAGAGAAAAATCGGTAAAGAAGGAATTTTATAATGTTTTCCTTTGTATCTTTAACTAAATATAAACCTCTTGCCACGTTAAAAAAAAATATTTTTATTGGAGCAATAATGTAAGGTAGTGGCCTACGTAAAATAGAACAGCACAGCTTAGCTATACATCATGCTCAGCACATTAACTCAGAAAGGGTTACTCGGGTGCAGCACACAAATATGGCCTAAAGCACGAGTTTTGCAAATGGATAAAACAATGCCCCTCAACTCCCACTAACCAACCCCCATCCAGCAGCCAAATAGCATCATATTAGTACCCAAGCTACCTCCTGCCACGTTAATGAGGGTCCTTCGTATTGTTAATTATGCGGTGGCAATGCTGTCATGGAGTAGCACGAATGGCCATGTAAACATGTGTATTAAATAAAAAACCGTGGCTTTATGATCATGACAACACCTGGCACTGGAAATAGATAGCCATTAGGCCTATATTCCTAAGAACGAATATTTGAATGACTCATGCACTCTGACGAACGGCTATTACAAAACAGGTCATGCAATGGAAATCGTTGCATAAGAATGCACTTCACCTCTCTGTACCCATCGACACCAGGTTCACTTTCAGAGCAACTTATCTAGCAGGGCTTGTCGTGCTTGGAAGTAAAGGTGGGCAAGAAAAGCAGGTCTCGCGGCTGGCTCGGGCCCGATGTCTAGCTCTGGCTCAGCCATTTTCTCATGGGAACTGACGAGCCAAAATAGCGCCAATCCAAGCATTCCAGGCGCCGAACGTTCCATCCCTATTGCCTTTAAGGAAACAAAATACTTTAGACGCAGGACAGATAAGCACAAGACAAAAACGTTCTTGTTTTGCTGTGTATGGTTTCATTGGTATTGCGTTTACTACCCCCGACGACTCGGCTAGAACCGAATTAAGCGACACGTTGCGTTAAAGCTGATAATCTAATGTTACCGAAAACAAATATGAAAACTGTTACTGTTATCGTCTAGATCAATAAAGAGTCATAGGAGCTTGCCGTCGTAATGGAGGAGTGGGAGGATGTATCACCACGCCAGGTTTGCGTTTCTAAAAATAAAGGTGAATAAAACAAACCCAAATAGGTTGTAGATTGTTATTCGGTATATAATTAATTAAAACAGAATGGGGTTTACTAACGGGCGAGAAACGCTTCCTTACGCCTTTAAGGAAACAAAATACTTTAGACGCAGGACAGATAAGCACAAGACAAAAACGTTCTTGTTTTGCTGTGTATGGTTTCATTGGTATTGCGTTTACTACCCCCGACGACTCGGCTAGAACCGAATTAAGCGACACGTGCGTTAAAGCTGATAATCTAATGTTACCGAAAACAAATATGAAAACTGTTACTGTTATCGTCTAGATCAATAAAGAGTCATAGGAGCTTGCCGTCGTAATGGAGGAGTGGGAGGATGTATCACCACGCCAGGTTTGCGTTTCTAAAAATAAAGGTGAATAAAACAAACCCAAATAGGTTGTAGATTGTTATTCGGTATATAATTAATTAAAACAGAATGGGGTTTACTAACGGGCGAGAAACGCTTCCTTACCGGAGAAAAAGATATTCCGTTCTATGTATGACAACCTCCGGGAGCCGCATAAAGGATGAGTGATGGCGTCCCGCAGCCGTTGGCAATACGAAATGACCCAATGTGCCGCCATCTGTCTCTTTCTATAAGGGCCAATCGTTATGGTTAAAGCAATGCTGAGGTAGCTAGAACGCCGCCCCTAGGGGGGATATCCCTTTAACAGGCGATAGTGAGGACCAAATAGTAAATGAAAACGCCTAGTAAACACGCCTGTTAGATGACGTATTGATGATATGGAAACGCCTCTAGAAACAAAGTAATTCATGTAAACCTAAAAAACCGGGAGGCGGTAACGAAATAAACTGATGCACTGGCGTGCACCGCAAGTCGTGCCACAACTGCGCCCCAGTGTGATGCCCACTAAGCCGCATGGTTGAAAAATGATAACAAGAGGCAGGAGAGAAAGAAAACAAGACGGACGGACGGACGAGAGGGGAGGGGGGAGGAGAAATGCGACACGGAGGGAAGGGGAGGGGGCGGAGCGGGTTAAATTATACAAACAAAAAACAAGCCTTTCACCGTAACACGGCGGGCAGGGGAGGGGGCGGAGAGGGGAGAGGTGCGACACGGCAGGCAGGCAGGGGAGGAGAGTAGGAGGAGGAGGGGGGAGGAGAGTAGGGGAGGCACGGCCTAGCGGCCGTGCAATCAAGTAGTGAGGGGGCGGAGCTGGGGGAGGCTGTGAGAGAGAGTAGGCAAGGCAGGCGGCTGGGGGCATGTGCACGCGCATTTAAGCTCAATGCGCATGCGCATTGAGCTTAAATTTCTCGTGCACTGCAAGGAATCGCCACGATTCCTTGCAGTGTGGATAAAGAGCGGATAAGTGCCAATACTCTCGCCTTGCTCGATGCGCATGCGCATCGACAGGCGAGACCTAAAAAACCAAGGAAGAAGAGTGACCCTCTTCTACACGGTGCTATTTCAGGTAGGCATTCTACGCATGCATTTCAAATAGCACTCTGTGGGGGAATTTACAAGGAAATGGCGCAGAGCCGCGCTGAACGCAATTTAGCATATCGTGCCATTTAAAAAATGCAGGGATGCACCATATTTACAAGAATACGGCACACCCATGTGTTTCCCCTTGTGCTCGTGCTAAAAAAGCTGCCTAGCGCCTACACAGACACCCTTGCACCACGGTGCAATGGTGCCTACGTTGCAGGAATGATTGCGTATGTTGCAGGGAGGATTGCTTATGTGCAGATAAACAATATGTAAAGGCGATTTGCTTTTACTGTGGGTTCTGCATGCAGCACACATTGAAAGAGCAAAAACGAGGAGAAATAAAAGTATTTCTCCTCGTTGTGCCAATCTAATGCCTGCTTTTCAACGGCGTTCGTTTTTGGTGCTGCCTCAGATTTACAGATCCTTGTAAATCTGAGGCAGCACCAAAAAGAAATAGGTGTCGCAGTTAAACACCCACAGACACACCCATTGCACGCCCCTTTCACGCAGATACCTGTGTATGCCCTTGTGTATTTTACTATTTACTAAATGCATCTCAGGGTACAATACAGGAATCTTAGTTCAAATATATGTTTGTTCATGCACAGTTTAAACAATTTATGCAGCACAGTAAACAGCTCTAGCACCAAGCATCTCTATATGTACTATATGAATGTCATTTTACAGCACATAGATTGATGAGCCTTCAAATATTTACTATCTGCTTCAGCAATCCATAGTCATCTGGTTTCCCATTCCGAGAACTCATTATTTGGATGCGATAAAACTTCTTGGGAAAATACCAGGGCCCGAATCTATTAACATTTAGTGTAACGCAGCAAGAAAGACTCTGAATGTGCCATATTTACTGTGATAGGGCACATTTCTTCTCTCTCTGTGCTGGCTTATTGAGTGCTGCCTAGCGTCAATGCAGGCACTGCTGCACCATGGTACAAGGGTGGGTGCCTGCGTTACAGGCAGGATTGTTTGTATGCAGGAAGGTACACCTTCTTATACAAAAAACAATCCTCAGAGGCATTTTCCTCTGACTATGTGTCGTACAGAATGCAATACATGTAGGAAGAGGAAATAATGAGGAGAAATAAACATATTTCTCCTCGTTACGCCTCTGTTGGGCTGGTGTACCATTCTGGCACATTTCCAGGTTTACTCTTCTCAGTATATCTGAAAATGTGCCATAATCCATGGGTGGATGAATGGGAACGCCCACCCTCCACCCATGAAATGCCTTCCCAGGGCAGAATAATGCAAGGCAGCGACTTAAACTGTCTTGCCTTCCTCTAGATTTACTTGGACAAGCAAAGCCATGCAAGGTGGCTTTGCATGGCATAGCAAATCTGACTTAAGGGCTTGCATTCCCCTGTGTCACTTTGCATGACGCAAGGACAATGCAAATTCTTAGTAAATTTGGTCCCAGGTTTCCATGGGGCATGGAGGTCAACAGTGGACATCCATGCCAACAATGGGGTATGGTTTGTTATTGAAAGCCATAACATTTTCGTATTAGATTTATCTTGAGAGAGTACAAATAGTTTATCTTTGTTTTGTATCCTTTCAAAGGTTAATGAGCGATGGTTTCATGAAGGTCCTGAGCCAAAAATCCAGTGTCTCTCCTTAAACAGGGCCTTCAGGGTCTCTCCCTTTCCCTATTTTGCCCGTTTCCTAATGTGATATTTTTCTCATACGGTATTTCAGTTAGAACAGGTAGATGAGTGGGATTCTTAGTGGGCCCTAACTTGGCAGCCCCATTATCTTCCTCATATCCTGACAGTTGGTATATTCCATATTCCCTCCTCTTTTACTTCCCTACATCCTCTGATGAACCCACCCTAGAAAGCTGCCAACGTTTCCTCTCCAAGACTACATTCCTGTCAGTTGGCTTTCATAACTTGTGCCCACGAGGTTGTTAGTGGTGCCTAATTCTCCTCTAAATAAACTATGGGTCTCATTTACAAACTTTTGATGCACGGCTGCGCAGCAGGCCTTCCTGCTGCGCTGCCATGCGTAAAAAAAAAAGGGCAGAAATGTGCCGTATCTACAAGCTAGAGTGCATTCCTGTCCTTCTCCCTTGCGCCGGGGTACAAACAGCAGCTGTGGCGTCAATGCAGACACCCTTGTGTCATGACGCAAAGGTGCCTGCGTTGCGGGGACAATTGTTTTTGTGCAGGGAGATGTCCTTTACAATAATTGATGGCATTTTCCTCTTTCTATGGGTGCTGAAGAACACAGCACTCATAAGAACCGGAAAAAACGAGGAGAAATACAAGTTTTTCTCCTTGTTGTGCCACTCCTAGTCAAATCTGACACATTCCCAGGTTTACAATTCCTCGTAAATCTGGGAATGCTTCAAATTCCATGGGTGTTGCATGGGAACACCCACAGAAACACCCATGGAATGCCCTTTACACGCAGTGTTCTGCGTGAAAGGGGCACATATTTACAAGGCCGCGCAAAGCTATGTAAAGTGGCTTTGCGTGGCCTTGTAAATATGCTGCGGCACATTACACCACTGAAGCGTCAAAAAAGTGATGCTCCAGCGATAGAAAAGTGCCGCTGGGGCTTTGTAAATGAGGCCCAAATTGTTTCCACATTTCCTGATTTGATCAGTAACTTTACACACTAAACTGATGAAGACTTTCAAATACTGGCCTGAGGGCCAGCCAATACACTATCACCTCCTTGAGGTAATCATCTCTTGAATTTCACAAGCAGAATCAATGCTCCTTTCTTAGTGACAGTACTCAGCGATTAACCTTCCTGTCTTCTTCTGTATGTGCTCCCTCTGCCCTACGCTTTACATATTGGGACTAGCAAAGGGCTTCTGAGGAACGGTTTGACTATGTGTCTCTACTCAACCGTGTTTGCTGTCTCTCGTGCCTTGCATTTCACATATTCTCATTCATCCAGTATTCTCACCCTGCTTTCTTGGGGTTCTCTTTGGTGCGTAAGGCCAGCCATCCTCCATTTACTACATGCTATGTGACTTCCTTTGCCTGCACATGCTGATTTTTGTGTACTTGGTAGTGTTGGCTGTTGCTGAATGTGGTTGCGGTCAATGACTGCTTTACTTCCACCTATTGACTCTTGGCGACACTGCAGTGAGTGCATTTTCTACCCCTACACCCCATGTAGATGGGAGACACTATATATTTGCAAGTTGATTCTTACTCTCACAGCTTTCTACCACACCTTTGTCTGCACACCGCTGTTGTTCTGTAGCCTGGAGGTCTTCTTTTGTGTTGTGCCGAATGTTGACACCCCACAAGGTAGAACATTCACATTGAGATGTTGTTCCCTCTACATGCACCATGCAAGAACTGACTTCCTCCTGGTTGCCTTGTGAATTTGCTGGAGTTGCCTTTTTTTGGTAAAGTTGCAGATAAAATTCGACCAAAGTCCAAAGACCAATTTTAATGGTGTTGTTTCAAGCAGAAATGTTACTTCTGGAAGTCACGCTGAATGTGACTCTTGTTTTTGACCATACATTTGGATTCATTAGCCTTGTGTACATTCCATCGCCATTTCTGCTACTCCTGCTGAATTACTTCTGTTGTATATGTCCTAGCTCCGCATTTCATTTGCAAGGTGCATTCTTGGAGTTTATCATCACTTTTACAATGTGTTACCCAAAGTATTTCATATTACCTTTCTTTGCCTCTTGGTTATATAACTAGGAGTGGGCGGAACTTGCAGAATTTGTCTCTGCATAATTCCACAGAGTTACAAAAAAAGTCAGCTAGAGTCTGTGGATGGAAATAGGCACTTTGCTCTGCTCGCGCTGTGATTTAGTGCTGGGAGTGCGTTGAACGCTGAAAATTCAACATGAACAGCAACATGCAGTGTGCCAGAGCACCCAGCTACTCGAGTTGATTTTGCTGCCTCTCAAGCAGAATTTCTACTTGAGCAGCAGCCTTCTGCCCACGAATAGTTGTGACCACCCGCTTTGGAAAATTCCTGCAGGATGTATTCCTACTGACTGAAAATTGCTGTAGGGGAGGCCAAATCTCGCTTGCGCTTGCCAACTTACTGTTTAGGTGCACACAAAAGAAAAATTTCCGCCACGCGGTGATTGGTGGAATTTGGCTGGACCTATACATTTTTTTATGCCAAAGTTCCGCCAATTTCACCAGAGAAACAGAATACTTCACCCACCCTGAGAAATAACACATCCTACTTCATAACTTAGGTATTTAGGGCAAGAAGGAAAATGAAAATCGACCAGATCTCCCAAATGTGGATGGAGATGGGGAACATAAATACATTTTTCAAATCACTTTAAAAAAAACTGGAAGAACACTGTGAGGATGATTTAAATGTTGGCTGGGAAGGAGATGCATTTTTGGGTAGGTGCAAGGGAAAAAGTTAAAAGTCAAAAGTTGACCTGACCTTTTTTAGGTGTTAAGATATACTAGTAATTAAAAAATTCAAGACAAATGACTTGATAGTAACCATAATCTTAAAGATCAACCAGGTCTTGAATTCCTTTCTGAATTCTGGGAGAGAGGATGATGTTCGGAGGTGGAGGGGAAGGTCATTCCAAGACTTGGTGGCAAGGTAGGAGAAGGAGCGCCCTCCACAGTTCCTTCGGCGGATGAGGGGGGATGTGGAGGGCTAGGGAAGCGAAGCACAGGTGTCTGGAGGGTTTGAGGAAGTTCAGGCTGTGGATGATGTAGGCTGGACTTGTTCATTAAGGGCCTTGTAAGTGAGTGTCAGCATCTTGAATAGACATCTTTCCTGGATGGGAGCCAGTGGAGGTCACTGATGATGAGTGATGTGGGTCTATTTGGGGAGGGCATGGAGGAATCTGGCAACTGAGTTCCCTATCATCTGGAGCCTCTTCAGGAGTTGGAAGGTGATTCCTGCGTAGAGCACATTGCCGTAGTCTAGCCGGTTGCTGACTAGGGCTTCTGTGATAGTTTTCCTTGTGCTGACGGGGAACCCAATCTTTTGAAGCAGGCGGAGGATGTGGAAGCAGGCGAGGAGACTGCATTGGTCTGGCATTTCATGGAGAGTTTGCTGTCCAGGTTGATGTCGAGGTTGCGGGTGGGGTCTGTGGGTGAGGATATGGGGTTCGAGCTTGTGGGGTCCGCCGGGTATGGTCATGTAAGTGTTGAGCACAGTGAGGCTGAGGAATGAGCCTTGAGGGACGCCGTAGATGATGCTCTTGGGTTCTGAGGTGAAGAAAGGTAGGTGGATTCTCTATGTTCGTCTTGTGAGGAAAGATGCTATCCATTTGAGGGCGTCTCTTGATGAGGGTATGGAAGAATACGGTGGTGAACGCTGCTGAGAGGCCGAGGAGGATCAGGATCGCTGTTTCACCACTGTCGAGGAGGGTTCTGATGTTATATATATATATTAGCTAGCAGTATCCATATGCGGACACGCACACACAGGACCACGGACACATGGTGTGCTGTTGCCGATATCGAATGCTTTATTCAACCAAAAGGTGCAAGTTCCGGACACGGACTGTGTCCTTGGTCACTCAGAGATATGTTGAACAACTGGGAAATTTAAACATTCAAGCACTTCTGGGTCACGTGGTCGGCAGGAGAGTGGACATGGAAAAGTTACTCCACAAGTTGATATTAACTAAGAGGAAACCTCTGTAAATACATCGCATGGCTATAAAAATGAATCCTACCAGTATAAATGCACATTGCTGAATTGAATGTTCCAATACATTGCATTGCACTCTTAAAAGAATCTTGTGACTACAAACCCGGACCAGATAAATATTTGTTGTTAACAGACATACAGTTATAGCTATAAAAACATATGTAAAACGTTTATGTACCCATACAAATGGCATTATACTGAAATGTGCTAATATGCTGTTATAAATATTACGAAATGTAAACAATGGTCTACGCCTGTGCAATATATAGCAATGTCATTCAAATGTGCAAATACTCTGATGTAAACAATGGGTTGGTAATGATACTATCCAATCATGTGCAAAAGCAAGGCTACACAGTACAATGATATATAAATAGTATAAATACAGTATAAATAAACACCACCTAACTTATCACTGGGGTCCTAAAAACACATATGTAGTTAAACTTTTAGCAGCAAAAGACCACATTGCCTCATGTAAATAGGTTCAGATAGTATATGTCAAAATTATTCTATTGGATGTGCAAATACGGCAAGTATAAATTCAATGGCCCTGAAGAAACTTAGGGCCATATTATCAAGAAAGGGCTATACATTATCGCTGCTTTTATCGCCAGGAAACTGCCGCCAAAGCGGCGATAATGGACTTGATAATATGCCCTTGTGAATTCCCATAGAAGCCCAGGTTAACACCAGAACCTGGGCTTCTATGGGAATTCACAAGGGTATATTATCAAGCCCATTATCGCCGCTTTAGCAGCAGTTTCCTGCCCATAAAAGTGGCGATAATGTATCGCCCTTTCTTGATAATATGGCCCTAAATTATCCTGCCTCCACGATAGCGAAAAAGTGCTTTTTAGTGCATGAGGGTGAAAATAATAATATATGTGCAAAACAGTGCTTAAGAATAAAAAAAACCAATCCCAAATGTAAAGAAGGGAAGCAGATGTCATTGAGAACTGGAATCTACTGGCATAAATGCAACTTCAAAATATCATAGTACAAATACTAAAATTAGATATGCATATAAACATGTAGCTCTAGTCGATATCATCCACAATCTAAAGAGCAAAAAGTGTATACAAAAACTACAAAAAAATGTATCTACAGATCATATTATGACACAGTTAGCAATAAAACATGGCACATCGATTCAGTAGTGACCATCCAAAAGAAACACTGAACTCTGAAAATATTGTCATGCAGGCATTAGAGGGAAGACTAAAATACAGTATAACAGGAAAGTCGCAGCCCCTTTAATTAATGGAAATTATGTAAATCTTCCCCTGTATTTAATCCAGTTGGGAACTTAGTGTCTAACTCTAAGATGTATAAAGATTCTAGTTGACGCAGCAACTTTTCGCGAGTCCCTCCTCTTTTATTGGGAGGTACTGCGTCAATTACAAAGTATTGTAGACATTTAAGATTGTTTTCGTGCTCGGCTTTAAAATGTCTAGCGGCTGGATATGCTGGATCCGAGTTGACAATTGCACGGAGGTGCTGCACTATGCGCATGTGCACTGGTAACTTAGTACTGCCAACATAGCACAAATCACAGCTACACCTGAGTACATAAACAGCATGGTCGGTCCTACATGTATAATGCTCTCTTAGTGTATGTTCAGAGTCAGAGAACGGTGTCCGATATGTAGAGGTATTGATACCGAATTTACATGCTCTACATGAGCTACACCTAGTGAAACCTTTTCTAGGAGTAAGCCAATTCGTAGACGTAGTATTTTCTGCACTGTTTTTAACTAGATCATTTCGCATGGAGTAAGCTTTTTGGAAGGTGACTGTAGGATGGGGTGGAAGCACTTTCTTGAGAGTCGGGTCTGTCATGACTATTGGCCATTCTTTTTGATTATTGCAGTAATGGCTTTGGCTTGTTTGCTATATGTCATCACCAATCTAAGCTCATCCCCCTAAGCATTGGGTTTACCTATTCTTGTCTATAGTGCTAATGGGTTTCTCTTGGGATCTAGTAAGGCCGTCCTGTCATTCATATTGGCTTTTCTCCTAGCTATGTCCAACTTTTTGGAGGCATATCCTCTTGCCTCCAACCTTTTCTTTACCTCTTCCTGATGGTAATCACGGGTTACTTCAGTTTTGCATGCTCTATGAGTTCACAAAAATTCCCCATATGGAATACTAGCTATTGTATGGTGGGGATATAAACTCTTGGCATGTAGTACCAAGTTTCCTGATGCAGGCTATATATATATATATATATATATATATATATATATATATATATATATATATATATATATATATATATATATATATATATATATATATATATATATATATATATATATATATATATATATATATATATATATATATATATATATATATATATATATATATATATATATATATATATATATATATATATATATATATATATATATATATATATATATATATATATATATATATATATATATATATATATATATATATATATATATATATATATATATATATATATATATATTCACTGAAAAAACCATAGGTTATAGACCATATATAGTTAGGAATTTGCATTTACAAAACCTTGAAAATTCACTGAAAAACCATAGGTTAGAGACCATATATAGTTAGCTGGACATTTTATTGACATAAAACCAATGAAATTCCATATATAGTTAGTTGCACTAACTATATATCGCGCACCCGCAATCCACTGCTGATGATGTCACATATTACATCATTCATGACATGGTCAGTGACATCACTGATGACATCACTGATGACATCTCAAATGACATCACTGATGACATCACTGATGACATCACTGATGACATCTCAAATGACATCATCTAGTGTCTGTGTGTTTTTGTAAAGTTTAAATATGTTTTACATATTGAAGAATGAGTGGATGTATGGAAGACTGAGTGTGTGTGTGGCTGGCTGGGAGGTGTGTGACTCTGTGCATATCAATGTGTACTTGTATCAGTGATTGTATAAGAGAGTAAGTATGTGTTAGTATATGTGTGAAAAGTATGGTGTTCTGTGTTTAACTGTATAGATGAGGAAATCGAAGTGTGATTGATTCTTCACAGGACTGACTAGGTGTATGAGTGCATATGATAGTGTTGTAATAATGAGTGACTGTATGTATGAGTGATTGTATGGGTGAATGAGTGAATGTGTGTGTAGACGTAGGAATCAGTGAGTGCGTATGTAGTAACTGGTATTGGTGTGTCATGATGTCATCAGTGATGTCATTTGAGATGTCATCAGTGATGTCATTTGAGATGTCATCAGTGATGTCATCAGTGATGTCATCAGTGATGTCACTGAAGTATGGTGTTCTGTGTTTAACTGTATAGATGAGGAAATGGAAGTGTGATTGATTCTTTACAGGACTGACTAGGTGTGTGAGTAACTCCATGGATGAGTGGCAGTGTGTGAGTGTCTGCATAGGTGTATGAGTGCATATGATAGTGTTGTAATAATGAGTGACTGTATGTATGAGTGATTGTATGGGTGAATGAGTAAATGTGTGTGTAGACGTAGGAATCAGTGAGTGCGTATGTAGTAACTGGTATTGGTGTGTCATGATGTCATCAGTGATGTCATTTGAGATGTCATCAGTGATGTCATCAGTGATGTCATCAGTGATGTCATTTGAGATGTCATCAGTGATGTCATCAGTGATGTCACTGACCATGTCATGAATGATGTAATATGTGACATCATCAGCAGTGGATTGCGGGTGCGCGATATATAGTTAGTGCAACTAACTATATATGGAATTTCATTGGTTTTATGTCAATAAAATGTCCAGCTAACTATATATGGTCTCTAACCTATGGTTTTTCAGTGAATTTTCAAGGTTTTGTAAATGCAAATTCCTAACTATATATGGTCTATAACCTATGGTTTTTTCAGTGAATTTCATTGGTTTTTTAAAAGCTAATATCTATAGCTGTAAAATATATTCTTTATTACGTGACGTATCACGTAGCCACGTGAGACGCCTCATGGCGCGTCGCATAACCATGACGTATCGGCTCTGCAGCGCAAATAAAACCCGTAATGTAAGCGTGCCGGAGCACGCTTACAGATATATATATATTTTTTAACCTTAATTAGACAAAATCCACACGTGCACATATCTTGAGGCCTTGCAAAGGCACATCAAACAAACAGTCCCTACAATTTTGCCAAGTTTGCTGGAAATCTATTCCCTTAATTTTTTTTTTTGCCCCGCGGGGCACTTTAATATCCCCCTCATCAATCCTAGGGGGTCAGGAGTGGTCTACCTTGCCCCCTTTCCTTCATTTCCCCCTTCGTTTTTCACCACATCTTGTCTCTCGATCGTACCGAGAGACAAGATGGCGGCCGCTCCGGACTGTTTAGAATGTTGACAGACACCGGAGAGCCAATCAGCTTCGCTTCGCGAAGTTCCGTTACGCGTCAGGTACGCGAACCGGGGCGCTAACCGGACCGCTGTCACAGATATATATATTTTTTTAAACGTTCATTTCTCAAAATCCACTGGAGCACATATATTGAGACATAGCAAAGGCACGTCGGGCAAACCATATCTACAATTTTGCCAAGTTTCATGTAAATCTATTCAGCCGTTCGAGCTAAAAGTGAGTCCAACCGCCCTATGGAAAAATGAATGGGAAAAACGCGTTTTGGGACCCCCCTTTTTTCTTGGCCCCCCTTGACGAACCCCCCCCCCAAATTTTCAGGGGCTGCTCAGAATCAAAATGTGCCATTTTCCTGAAAATTTCAGCCAATTCCGTCCACAAACGCCAAAGTTATTAGACATAGAATTTTCAGAAATCCCATAGAGAAAAAATCCTAACTATATATACCCACTGGCTATCGCCAGTAGGTAATATACATATATAAACATATATAATCTGCATATCTATATAAATATAAATGCATGCATACATATACATATATGCATACATATGCATGTTATTTACATGAAAGTTTTAAAAACACTAATAAAAGCAAAGCTAAAAAGCCACCTCATTACAAACAGAATGGCTTTAACTTAAACGAGGGCGAGATCTATTGCATTTTCAATGCTTGTTTACTTTGGTTCTACCAAGAAGGCATTCAGATGTGTCACACATTTGCCATAAATTCTGAATGTTAGCACTCTAGTTGCTCATTAGATCACTGTAGTAAAGCTAGTGCTCACCAGGGAAGTCTGCTGCTAATCATGGTTTGCAGCCATTTTCCCGCATTTTTTATCCCGCAGACTTTCAGTCCGCATACCATTATCCCGCAAGGTCATTGACCTCGCATACCATTATCCCGCATTGTTTCAAAACGCATGTGCATTTATCGCGCATGCCTTTACAAAGAATTACGTTTTAAAGGCATGTATGGTAAATGCATTTGCGTTGTGAAAACCACGATGACGAGAGAGGTAAGTGGGTTTGTGTTAATTTTTTCGTGGGTTAGTGATTGTGTAGTGTAGTGTAGTGTTGTGTAGTGTAGTGTTGTGTTAGTGTAGTGTAGAGTTGTGGTGGTTGTTTAGTGTAGGGTCATGCTGGGGGTAGTGTTTTAGGGTTTAGGGTTGTGTTGTAGTGTTTGCGTAGTGTAGGGTCATGCTGGGGGTAGTGTTTTAGGGTTTAGGGTAGTGTTGTAGTGTTTGCATAGTGTAGGGTCATGCTGGGGGTAGTGTTTTAGGGTTTAGGGTAGTGTTGTAGTGTTTGCGTAGTGTAGGGTCATGCTGGGCGTAGTGTTTTAGGGTTTAGGATAGTGTTGTAGTGTTTGCGTAGTGTAGGGTCATGCTGGGGGTAGTGTTTTAGGGTTTTGGGTAGTGTTGTAGTGTTTGCGTAGTGTAGGGTCATGCTGGGGTGTAGTATTTTAGGGTTTAGGGTAGTGTTGTAGTGTTTGCGTAGTGTAGGGTCATGCTGGGGGTAGTGTTTTAGGGTTTTGGGTAGTGTTGTAGTGTTTGCGTAGTGTAGGGTCATGCTGGGGGTAGTGTTTTAGGGTTTTGGGTAGTGTTGTAGTGTTTGCGTAGTGTAGGGTCATGCTGGGGTGTAGTGTTTTGGGGTTTTGGGTAGTGTTGTAGTGTTTGCGTAGTGTAGGGTCATGCTGGGGGTAGTGTTTTAGGGTTTTGGGTAGTGTTGTAGTGTTTGCGTAGTGTAGTATCATGCTGGGGCTAGTGTTTTAGGGTGTTGGGTAGTGTTGTAGTGTTTGCGTAGTGTAGGGTCATGCTGGGGGGTAGTGTTTTAGGGTTTTGGGTAGTGTTGTAGTTTTTGCGTAGTGTAGGGTCATGCTGGGGGTAGTGTTTTAGGGTTTTGGGTAGTGTTGTAGTGTTTGCGTAGTGTAGGGTCATGCTGGGGGTAGTGTTTTAGGGTTTACGGTAGTGTTGTAGTGTTTGCGTAGTGTAGGGTCATGCTGGGGGTAGTGTTTTAGGGTTTAGGGTAGTGTTGTAGTGTTTGCGTAGTGTAGGGTCATGCTGGGGTGTAGTGTTTTAGGGTTTTGGGTAGTGTTGTAGTGTTTGCGTAGCGTAGGGTCATGCTGGGGGTAGTGTTTTAGGGTTTACGGTAGTGTTGTAGTGTTTGCGTAGTGTAGGGTCATGCTGGGGGTAATGTTTTAGGGTTTAGGGTTGTGTTGTAGTGTTTGCGTAGTGTAGGGTCATGCTGGGGGTAGTGTTTTAGGGTTTAGGGTTGTGTTGTAGTGTTTGTGTAGTGTAGGGTCATGCTGGGGGTAGGGTTTTAGGGTTTAGGGTAGTGTTGTAGTGTTTGCGTAGTGTAGGGTCATGCTGGGGTGTAGTGTTTTAGGGTTTTGGGTAGTGTTGTAGTGTTTGCGTAGTGTAGGGTCATGCTGGGGGTAGTGTTTTAGGGTTTAGGGTAGTGTTGTAGTGTTTGTGTAGTGTAGGGTCATGCTGGGGGTAGTGTTTTAGGGTTTAGGGTAGTGTTGTACTGTTTGTGTAGTGTAGGGTCATGCTGGGGGTAGTGTTTTAGGGTTTAGGGTAGTGTTGTAGTGTTTGCGTAGTGTAGGGTCATGCTGGGGTGTAGTGTTTTAGGGTTTTGGGTAGTGTTGTAGTGTTTGCGTAGCGTAGGGTCATGCTGGGGGTAGTGTTTTAGGGTTTACGGTAGTGTTGTAGTGTTTGCGTAGTGTAGGGTCATGCTGGGGGTAGTGTTTTAGGGTTTAGGGTAGTGTTGTAGTGTTTGCGTAGTGTAGGGTCATGCTGGGGTGTAGTGTTTTAGGGTTTTGGGTAGTGTTGTAGTGTTTGCGTAGCGTAGGGTCATGCTGGGGGTAGTGTTTTAGAGTTTACGGTAGTGTTGTAGTGTTTGCGTAGTGTAGGGTCATGCTGGGGGTAGTGTTTTAGGGTTTAGGGTTGTGTTGTAGTGTTTGCGTAGTGTAGGGTCATGCTGGGGGTAGTGTTTTAGGGTTTAGGGTTGTGTTGTAGTGTTTGTGTAGTGTAGGGTCATGCTGGGGGTAGGGTTTTAGGGTTTAGGGTAGTGTTGTAGCGTTTGCGTAGTGTAGGGTCATGCTGGGGTGTAGTGTTTTAGGGTTTTGGGTAGTGTTGTAGTGTTTGCGTAGTGTAGGGTCATGCTGGGGGTAGTGTTTTAGGGTTTAGGGTAGTGTTGTAGTGTTTGTGTAGTGTAGGGTCATTCTGGGGGTAGTGTTTTAGGGTTTAGGGTAGTGTTGTACTGTTTGTGTAGTGTAGGGTCATGCTGGGGGTAGTGTTTTAGGGTTTAGGGTAGTTTAGTTGTTTAGTGTATGCTAAAGGCATATTCGTTCTAAAAGTTTTCGTTATTTTAATTTGCGGCCTAATAGTACATGCAGGATTTCGTCATATATTCGCTAATCATACTTTCTATGGCAAAATGAACCCCCTCATTTTGTTCCTTTTTAAATTAAATGTTTTAAGAGTTACCACTTTATTCCAATCAAGATGGCTTCAGGTGTGCCATACCTTTGTAATAAGTAGGACTGTTAGCACTCTAGTTGTTCTTTAGAACACTCTGGGACATTCTGTCATTGGGCTATAGTTGGGCTACATCTGGCTGATATTTGGGCTACATTTGTTTTTTTTGTCTCTGGTGGCCATCTTTGGGCTACATTGGGCTACATTGGGCTACATTGGGCTACATTTGGGCTCCAACATATATATAGCCCAATGTAGCCCAATATATATTTTTCAAAGTTAATTTTTGTGAAAACCACTGGAGCCTATATCTTGAGACATAGCAAAGGCACATCGGGCTACCAGTCCCTACAATTTTGCCAAGTTTGGTGTAAATCCATTCAGCCGTTCAGGCTAAAAGTGAGGCCAACCGCCCCTATGGAAAATTGCATGGGAAAAACACGTTTTGGGACCCCCCTTTTTTCTCAGCCCCCCCTTGACGAAACCCCCCCAAATTTTCAGGGGCTGCTCAGAAACAAAATGTTCCATTTTCCTGAAAATTTCAGCCAATTCTGTCCTTAAACGCCAAAGGTATTCGACATAGAATTTTCAAAAATCCCATAGGAAAAAAATCCTAACTATATATACCTACTGGCTATCGCCAGTAGGTAATATATATATATATATATATATATATATATATATATATATATATATATATATATATATATATATATATATATATATATATATATATAGATTTATATATAGATATATATATATATATATATATATATATATATATATATATATATATATATATATATATAGATTTATATATAGATATATATATATATATATATATAGATATAGATATAGATATAGATATATATATATAGATATATATACCAACAAAGAGATGCCTGTTGTAGAAGACAACTGAGCCACAGGAAAATATCAGCCAGCATAGGTTTATTCAATGAACAGCAGCGTCATGACAGCACTTCAGTCCGCTAAATTAATAAAAGTCCCATCCCGACGCGTTTCGTAGAATACTTCATAATGGGATTCGGGCTAAAGAAAGAACAGCAGGGCAGGATTTGGCGGCTCTTTTTCAATTCCAAAGACCCGCCCCAGTGGGCGTGGCCTACACTGTGGCCTCATGGTTCTTGTAGTTCCTACCAGTTGTTTTCCAGTGATTTGCCCGCTGTTCAATCCAAATATTCACCATCAGTATTACCCCAGTGGGTCGTGGCTTGATGTGTTGTACCAAGGCACCGCTGTATAATCACTTGAAAAACCGGCTCCTGTGCCATATGTAAATCCGCCGGTTGACGGACTCACTAGAACGCTATAACAGCATTGGGTTGTCCTCCGCGACCCAGGCTGGCCGCCACATACACCAACAAAGAGATGCCTGTTGTAGAAGACAACTGCGCCACAGGATATCAGCCAGCATAGGTTTATTCAATGAACAGCAGCGTCATGACAGCACTTCAGTCCGCTAAATTTATAAAAGTCCCATCCCGACGCGTTTCGTAGATTACTTCATCAGGGGATTCGGGCTGAAGAAAGAACAGCAGGGCAGGATTTGGCGGCTCTTTTTCAATTCCAAAGACCAGCCCCAGTGGCGTGGCCTACACTGTGGCCTCATGGTTCTTGTAGTTCCTACCAGTTGTTTTCCAGTGATTTGCCCGCTGTTCAATCCAAATATTCACCATCAGTATTACCCCAGTGGGTCGTGGCTTGATGTGCTGTACCAAGGCACCGCTGTATAATCACTTGAAAAACCGGCTCCCGTGCCATATGTAAATCCGACGGTTGACAAACTCACTGGAACACCATAACAGCGTCGGGTTGTCCTCCGCGACCCAGGTTGGCCGCCACATACACCAACAAAGAGATGCCTGTTGTAGAAGACAACTGCGCCACAGGATAATATCAGCCAGCATAGGTTTATTCAATGAGCAGCAGCGTCATGACAGCACTTCAGTCCGCTAAATTAATAAAAGTACACGCACTGGCGCCGATGTTTTATTCTGTCCATGGTTTTTGATGATAAAATATTTCTTCAATTTTAATTTTCGGATAAATTTATATACATCAACACGAGTTTGTACGAAATTGAAATTGCTTTCGGGGCAATAACTCAGACCAAGTGCCATCAACTGTTTTCCAGCCTTGTTTAGTTCAATATTGGTTAAATTAACGATGGTTTGACTGCATGGTGTAATTACTTGCGCCAGTTCTTTTTCCTTGTTGGGTTGCCCTCCGCCTCGTGCGCTTTGAGCATTTTCTTCTCTCTCTCCTCCTGCGATTCCTTTCTTTGTTTGTAACCCTTGTGAATTTCTCGGTCGCAAGGACTGTTTTCTCTGCTCCCGGATAAAATCCATCTCTTCAGCATAGGAGAGTGGGCCCAGTGTTGTCGTGAAAATACCCTCTGTACAACTACTTCGGTCTGAGTTAGTGTCACTGAGCACAACGCTGGAATAAGGACCTTAAAGCTACAGCACTCAAGGCAGACGCTTGACCATTAGAATGTGAAACCCTGGCTGTACACCGGATTTGTTGAGCACTGTTTTTTGACCAAATCATATTTAAGAGCAAAGGTGAAGACCTGCCCTTGATCGTAATCATTTTTGTCCCTTGCAAATTTCCATACTTTTTTTTTTAATAGTCTCCTCGTGTTTGCTCTTCCTCTCATACTTAAAAAAAAAAAAATTCAACCAAATCTTTATTGTTCACGTTGGTGTGCGCATCTATTTCGCGCTGGATTTCTTTAAGGTCATTCTCTCAATCAATTCTAGCATATTTGATAAGGAGGCACACCAGTCTCATGGATGCTTCGAGGTTACTTTCCGCCCACTCCTTTAAGAGCAGCGGATTAGGATTTTCAAAGCTGGGTGCCAGCATAATTCTTAATCCCCCCAGCACCCGTCCTGCCTCGTGATATTTTTCGAGAGATTTGACCTCCCACCATTTCGTGAGTTCACTTTTATGATGTTTTTCCAGCAATTTTATTAAACTTCTAAGATCTGGGTTCTGTTCAGTTTTATCCACATTTTGGCCAGCCCTCTTGTCTACTACGGGTAGATTATCAAAAAGCTCCTCCGCTGCCTTCTCCCTGTTTCTGAACATTTCATCCATCCTAATGCAACTGCATAACATATATATATACATATATATGTATAACGTGCACTGCATCGCATTTTGGGATGCAGTGCGCGCAACAACATTTGTTTTATTTATTTATATGTTTACTTACCTGTAATCCTCTGTAATCCATAGATTACTACCCCCATCCTGCCCCTCCCCCTCCCCACATCAACGCCCGGCAGCTACTAGCTGGACATTTCACTCGTACAAAACCATTGAAATTCCCCTGTTATAGTTAGTTCAGCTAACTATAACTTGCGCACCCACAATGCACTGCTGATGACGTCACATATTACATCACTCATGACATAGTCAGTGACATCACTCATGACATCACTGATGACATCTCAAATGACATCACGGATTACATCATCCTTGTTATAGAGTGGCAGACCTCCTCTCATCCTACAACCTTTGATACACACATTCAAAAATAGAAACTAAAATTTTCATAAAAATAGATATACCAATACCAGTTACAACAACCTATTCAGTAATTTCATGATCTACATACACATCCACTTAATCACCAACAGTCCTATATAGTCACTCATACATGTACTCACTCATCATATGTACTCATACACCTATACATCCTGTTAAACACCGCCACTCATTTATAGACTTACTCACACACATAGTCACTCATGCTAATAAAGAATCAAACATCCATTTACTTGAATATACAGTTATACACACACCACTACACTTACTACTACAGAAACGTACACATACTTCCTCTCTTAAACAATCACTTATAGAAACACATACTTATTTATACAGGAACTCTTCCAATCTCTCATCTCACATATACTCACTTACATACACCAATACTCACATATACTAGTTTAAAACATATGTATTGAGACAGTCATTCACTCACTAACACACCCATACACACACTCATCCACCCATACAGACCTGCACACATGCTGTCTTAAAAACACACACAAACAGGGAGTCACTCATTCATGCATCTATGCGCTAAGTAATACCCCCACCGAACAATACAGACACTCAGACACTCATACCGATACTCAGAAAACCAACTAATGACCCAATATAGACACTCATGTAGCTACTCATCAACCCATGCTGCCAATTATACACAAAGTGAGAGACTGATACAGATATTTACATATTTAACCCCTTCCATGCTCATGACCAGCTCAGCTCGTCATGAGGCACACTGGAGCTGTGCTCATGACAAGGTGAGCTCGTCACGAATAAGGGGATCCGGCATTTCTCAGCACACAGCATGAATTGCCTTAGCATTCAAGGTGTTAAACATTACTTGCCCCATGTATTCACTAAGATACACTTAATCAGTCAGTTATACAATCAATTTTATTTAAAAAACTATCCATTTAGACATTTATTTACCCATGTATTCTTCCATCGACCATGGGATATACGTATATAAAAAATATTTAATTTTCAGAAAGACACACATTCAATGGATGATGTCATCAGTGATGTTGTTTGAGATGTCATGAGTGATGTCACTGACCATGTCGTGAGTGATGTAATATGTGACTTCATCAGCAGTGCATTGCGGGCGCACGAGTTATAGTTAGCTGAGCTAACTATAACGGGGGAATATCAATGGGTTTGTACGAGTGAAATGTCCAGCTAACTATAACGCCCCTGAAATCTATGGTTTTTCAGTGAATTTTATATATATATATACATATATATATATATTATATATATATATATATATATATATATATATATATATATATATATATATATATATATATATATATATATATATATATATATATATATATATATATATATATATATATATATATATATATATATATATCCTACCACAGTTCCTCTGAACATAAGGACGCCACTCCACTGGTGCAGTTTAACAAAACTATTTATTTCGAGGTTGCACAATGTGTCCGGTTTCTTTTCGTTTTCCCCAATGCGTTTCAAAGCTCCTGCCTCTTCTTCATGGGTTCATTTTGGCAGCACGTGACGGAAGTCAACCACAGCTGTTCCAAATATTGCATACTCTCCCAAGATAGGTATGCTGGAAGCTGTAGTTCAATGCTAATCCTTCAGTGAGGTTCGTATCGTGCCAAATTTCGAATGCCTTTCATTTTATTTACAGCCCTCCAGTGGGCTCCAGACACATTATGCACCCCAATTGTGACTTCAGAATGTTCCAATTCCTGCACATAATCGCTCTCACCTTACTCGCTGCCACCGAGTAATTAGTAATGAGCCTTACAGTACCTGTTCCCTCTTTAAGATTACGGCCCTGTCTGTCTCTCAGTAATGTTGTTCTGATGGTTGTGTCTACCTTGCTTTTGGCATGTTGAAGTACCCTCTGTGGATAACCACGGGATTTAAAGCGTTTAATGCTTTTATCTGCTGCATCTTCATAGTCCTTCTCCATAGAACTATTTCTTTTTATTCTTAATAGTTCCCCATAAGGGATACTATTAACAAGGGTCTGGGGATGGCTACTGCGTCCATGGAGGACCGAATTCCCAGCTGTACTTTTCCTATATAGGGCCGTTTGAATTGTCCCTGATTCGACAAACACCCTCAGGTCAAGGAAACTAACCTCTTTCCTGCTTATTTCATAAGTGAAGGTTAAGTTTAGGTCATTCTGGTTCAGGGCTGTGATATATCCTTCTGCTGAGGATTTTGATTCCTTCCAAATAATAAAGAGATCGTCAATGTATCTACTCCAGCAGATCACCTTGTCCACCCATTCCCCCTTGTTGTCGGCCCAGGCCACCTGCTTCTCTCTCTCTCTCTCTCTCGCTCTCTCTCTCTCTCTCTCTCTCTCTCTCTCTCTCTCTCTCTCTCTCTCTATATATATATATATATATATATATATATATATATATATATATATATACTAGCAGCCCGTCCCAACGTTGTCCGGGTATGAATTGCTGCCGGACAGTAGTATATTGTTTCGTAGAATTTCGTTTTGATAGCATTTCTTATCTGTGACAGGCCTGTGAAATGCGATTCACAGTGCACTGCTGATGCGCGGTCAGTATTGTGTGATCTTGAGTTTCCCTACTTTATTTTCCTTGCAATATTATATAGTGCGAACTCGACAACATGGCATGAGCACAATTTACATTACAGAAGAACACATTCATTTGTGGTAGGCACGGGGAGACAAAGCGATTTGCCTGGAATCACAGGATGTTGAGCTGATGCCGAGATTTGAACGTAGCTCCCCAGCTCTAAAGTTGGCTATTCTAGAACTTCTGGCAGGAGGTGTGTCTAAAAGTGTATGTCAGTGCTGGCCATCAATGAGAGAGACATGTGCATTTTTAAAATGGGTGGTGAAAAAAATATGAGTATGTTGCTGGAGATGTTGGCCGCCTTTCTTGCTATTTCCGAGGAGGCGGGCCTTGTGTCCGGATGTGAGTGGCGCAAGACCTGTGCGCAACAGAAGTGGAAAATCTTCAGTGTGCGCTTCAGGCGTCACCGGAAGTTAAGACGAGATAAGATTTCCTGCACAATGGCCCCTGTTTGCGCTCCTTCCGGCCCTTGGGAATAGCGCCATGCCTGACCTCCATTCAGTAAAGCAGGTGCACGTCACTGGGAGCGCGGGGCAAGCACACCCGGAGCTGCAATGTACAGAACCTGGCCAGAAAAAACAATGACATTTTGGGCACAACACTCGTTTTTTTTTTGTCGTAATCCCGCGCCCCGCACACTCCCACGGCCCCAGCGCACGCCCACAGCACACGATATGAGACATGGCATGAAGGGCGGAACGTACCACACACCCCCGGCGTTTGTCACGCCCCCAGCACACGTCCACAGCACAACGCAGACACGCCCACAAGGGACTATTTTGCTGGCACGGTTCTTTTACCTTTTAAATGTATATGGTGGGCGTCTGCATAGCCTATGTCCTGCTGCAACTGCCCTTTCCAACGCTGTATTGGGTGTTGTGATTGGTGCTGTGGTTCCTGAGATTACCCGCCTCAAAGGTTTGGGCTCTCTCTTTATTATATTAGTATAGATATATATATGTATTTTTGTATGTGTGTGTGTATATATATATAATCCATCTGAAAACGCTCCCGCAAAGCGGTGTGACCCGTTTGGTTGGTCGCGAGTCATGCAGCGGGCAGCTGCGGTGGAGATTAGCGACCCAACGGGATTATATTGAAGGATGTATTCATGCAGCGGTGCCATTATGGAAGGAAAATAGCAAACTACATGACCCAGAGTGCACTGAAGCACACGCCCAATGTGGGCAGGACTACTTAGGCTATCCCAGGTGTAAGAACTCATACCGGCTGCATTCACACCACTAAGCCTAGCCAGTGAACAAGAAGGAATTCAAAAACGCGTATGGCGGATGGTACTATTTACGCAGGAGAAACTGTTTCTGCCAAGCTGCAGCCTACCAAGCATTGAAGGGTGTAAGCATACATCGCAAGTGGTGTCTTAATTTGCGGGAGCGTTTTCAGATGGAACATATAGTGGCCTGCTCTGGCCACGAAGACACCCCACTGCCTGCAAGGCGGGTCCTGGCACTGTGAAGAGCGCAGCGCACTGAAGGAGTGGTGTGACCCATTTGGATCGGTGCGAGTTATGCAGCGGGCTGCTGCGGTGGAGATCAGCGACCCCACGGGATTATACTGAAGGATGTATTCATGCAACGGTGCCATTATGGAAGGAAAATAGCAAACCACATGACCCAGAATGCACTGAAGCACATGCCTAATGTGGGCAGGACTACTTAAACTATCCTAGGTGTAAGCACTCATACCGGCTGCATTCACACCACTAAGCCTAGCCAGTGAACAAGAAGGAATTCGAAACGCGTATGGCGGATGGTACTATTTACGCTGAAGAAACTGCTTTTGCCAAGCTGCAGCCTACCAAGCTTTAAAGTGTGTAAGCATACATCGCGCGTGGTGTCTTTATTTGCGGGAGCATTTTCAGATGGAACATATAGTGGCCTGCTCTGGCCATAGGACACCCCACTGCCTGCAAGGCGGGTCCTGGTGCTGTGAAGATCGCGGAGGACTGAAGGAGCTGTGTGACCCGTTTGGTTTGGCACGAGTCATGCAGCGGGTGGCTGCGATGGAGTTCAGCAACCCAACAGGATTATATTGAAGGATGTATTCATGCAGCGGTGCCATTATGGAAGGAAAATAGCCAAGTACATGACCCAGAGTGCACTGAAGCACACGCCTAATGTGGGCAGGACTACTTAAACTATACCAGGTGTAAGAACTCATACCGGCTGCATTCACACCACTAAGCCTAGCCAGTGAACAAGAAGGAATTCGAAACGTGTATGGTATGTCGAATGGTGCAATTTACGCTTAAGAAACTGTTTCTACCAAGCTGCAGCCTACCAAGCATTACAGGAGGTAAGCATACATCGCGAGTGGTGTCTTCATTTTGCGGGAGCGTTTTAAGATGGAATATATATATATTATATCTGTGAGCAAGGGCGGATGCCCGAAACGCGTCAGATTTGGTAAATAATTGACTTTAAATAAATACCTGTGCCTAAAGAAGAAACGCTGGATTTGCGTGGTTTTTCTACTATCGCGTCGGCGGTTTGGTGGGAGACTGCAGCTGGTATATATATATATATATATATATATATATATATATATATATATATATATACATATTCCAACTGCCTCTCCCCTCGGGAAGAAAACGAGCCGCACACGCAACGGTTCCACCTCTAGACAGCGCATTTCTTAAACTGTCTGAACATGAGATTTTTAATATTGGTAGAGTGAGTATCACCCGAATAAAGATTGTTCTATACTTTCTCATCCAATTTTATACACTTGTTTCTATATAATTTTTGCACGTAACTTTTTTCTGCACTGCACTCCTTCAGTCACATCACACTCCACCACTTATAAATCTTGAGAAGTGGTACACCATACTACTGCTCTTTCAGTAGAAGAGATCTATTCTACATCTTGGTCTCGTTCTGCTTGAAAAGAACACATCTATGTGGATGGTTTTTGAAGACTCCCAAATGATGAAGGGCTGTTCCGAGTGGTGACTGATGGGTATCTCTGACCATCCACTTGGATGTCATTGAATACCTCTTTTAGAGGTTAGTATTTATTTTTATTTTTATTTTATTTCCATTTATATAGCGCATTATCACCCCAGGGTCTCTAAGCGCTTGTACAAAAAGAAACCGGCATTACCGAGAGCAGATAGAAAACTTACAACACACCCCACGCTTCCCGAAAGAGTATGGTTTTTAGCATTCGGCGGAAGGGCAGCAGATATGATTCCTTACGGAGATTGGTTGGTCGTTTATTCCATGCTGCAGGAAGCAGAGTGGAGAATGCTCGCCCGCCCAAAGTGGACAGGCGGAAGCGTGGATTAACCAAAAACGTGGCTTCAGAGGACCGTAGCACCCTAGCAGGGATATAGCCGGATAGTCTGGTTTTAATGTACCTGGGCGCGTTTCCATAGAGTGCCTCATGTGTAATACACAATCCTTTGAACATTGCTCTCTGTCTAACAGGGAGCCAGTGTAACTGACGCAGGAGAGGTGAAACATGTGTTTTCCTAGGCTTCTTAAAAATCAACCTCACTGCATCATTCATTACTATCTGGAGCCTCGCGAGTTGTCGCTGAGGCAACCCTATATACAGCGCATTGCCGTAGTCCAGGCGGCCCAAGATCATAGCTGACACAGCACTTCTGAGTGTAGAAAATGACAGCAGATGAGAGATCTTGCGAAGCTGTCTCAGAAGACCAACACATGTGCCTACCACCACCGACACCTGTTTCTTCATAGACAGATTGCTGTAGATATGGATTCCCAGGCTTTTCACCACGGTTTCTGGTTCCGGCGTCCTGCCCAACTCCTTGGGCCAAAACCCGTCATTCCAAGGGCTGCCCTGGATGGTTATGGGCAGCACCTCGGTTTTATCTGGATTAATCTTCAAGGAGTTGGCGGACATCCAATTTACCGTGAACCTTAAGATGTTATGCAACCTGGTTTGTGCTCCTGGAGAATCCTCTATTTGGATAACGATCTGTGTATCGTCAGCATAGTTGAAGATCTGACAATCCATCTGGTTGAGGGCTGAAATCAAAGGCTGCAGGTAGATGTTGAAAAGGAGCGGTGAGAGAGCCGAACCTTGCGGCACTCCACAGGTGATGGCCGCTGATGTTGATACTAGGTCGGACAGCTGCACCTTCTGCAATCTATCTTGCAGGAAAGAGGTGAGCCAACCTAGAGCAGGCCCCACGATGCCCATGTCTCTCACACGCGACAGCAATTGACGATGACATACCGTGTCAAAAGCCACGGAGAGATCGAGGAGCACCAGGGCCCCAGGGATCTTCTTATCAGCTCTACACCTCATTTCGTCCAGGATGGACACCATCACCAGCTCCGTACTGTGATGAGCCTGAAAACCAGCCTGATTTTGCTTTAGCAGGTCATTGGTCTCCAAGTGCTTTGAAAGGTATGTCAGCACATGCTGTTCCAGAACCTTTGCTAAAAAGGGTAATTGGGAAATGGGTCTAAAATTCTTTAGAATTTTAGTGTCCGCCCCAGGCTTCTTAAGCAGTGGAATCAGCCTGGCCTCCTTGAGCATAGCCGGGACTTGTCCAGCTTCCAGGGATTTGTTTAGAAGATTGAGAACATCCTTTTCCATCCCTGGCATAGCTAGCTTGAAAATCCTCGGGGGGCATGGATCCACATGGCAGCCTGATTTTACCCTCGCTACTAGGCTAGCTAGCATCTCCTTTGTAATGAAGGGGAAGGTATTCAGGGGGTATCAATTTTAAGACTAAGAGGCGTAACTTGCAGCGGGCATTCTAAAACAGAGGAGCAAGAGATTTCTAGCAGGAGATCTTCAATTTTATTAATGAAAAAATCCTGGAATCTTTGACAATCCTCCTGTGTGAAATCAGGCCTCTGCTCCTTATTTTTTCTCAGTTCTGAGAGCACCCTGAAGACTTCTTTCTGCGGGTATCGGGCTGTTGCTATCCTAGTCTAAAAAAAACTCAGATTTTCGTGCTAGTATAGCCATTTTATACGAGGCCAGCTCTTGCTGATATAGGCTCTGTGCCTTCGTATTGTAGTCCCTCCTCCAGGCTCTCTCAGCCTTCCGAAGGGCCTGTTTCCTCAGCCTCAGCGAGTCATTAAACCAGAGCGCTCCTGCTCCTTTATCCACCATTTTCACCTTTCTAACCGGAGCCACAGCTTCAATAGTGGATTTTAGTTTGTCCACTACCTTCTTACAAGTGACCTCTATATTGTCGTCACCTGTGGTTGTATAGGGTCCTTCTGTTGCCTGTTTGAGTTTTGCACATTACAAACCTTCTTTTATTTTCCAGACCCTCTGGTACTCTTTTGTTGTTCTATATATATATGCACACACACACACACATATACATAAAGGTATAATACCTGCTAATTACTTAAACTTTTATTGAAAAGGCATGCATTGTAAAGGCATAAGCACGGTAAAGGCATGCATTGTAAAGGCATAAGCACGGTAAAGACGTGCGTTGTAAAGGCATACGTGGTAAAGACACAGTCGTTGTAAAGTCTGAGTTGTTAAGGCATGCATCATAAGTGCATGTGTGGGTCCTTCATACTACCAACAATTAGTGCAGAGCCAACTGGCATTGAGTGAACTCACCAGCTGCTTTTACAGCACTGTGTGGGTCAGTCTGGCCTGCTGCACGTGGTGCAGATGAGGCTGCACCATGGAGAAGGTATAATGTTAGGTGGGGTACATACCTACCAATTGCACCCGATCTCCTGCTGTGGGAAATCCCTGCCTTCCAGAAACATCGATCGGGGACTTAATATGTCTCGATGGAAAGAGAGAGAATGCCTGCGAGTGGACAATGGGAAAATACTTAGGTGAGATTTCAGCTAGACACGAGTCAGCTCCTACATTACTTTTCATTACGAAACATAGTAAGAGACATGTGGGAAGGGGAACAAGTGCATCCACCCAATTCAAATACACTAGACATAATCCTGCGCACGACAGTTGGAGAGGGTTGATCACACGCCTTTTCCTAGCAATCCGTACAGATAAATTGGGACCCATGATTAAGGCACACCAAAAGCGGGAAATTGATTGTGACTCCAATTTTAAGGAAAGGACAAGATCGGGGCACTGGAGTGGATATAAACAGCCACAAGCGAAGCTTTCTGTCACCTTATCTAGTTTAATTTCATACATCGAACATATGTTACTCCAGCCGTGCTTCATAGGTTGGACACACTGAAGTCAGTAGACTGCTCCAAGTGTGGCAGCGCTGGGGCCACATACCGCCACCTGACATGGGAAGTCTGCGGCTTGCTCAGTGCTAGACACCGGTGATACACCAATTCCAATGAAGGCTGAGATGCCCACTCAGCCAAACACCACAGGCCTGTTTGTAGGAAATGGGTACACCTCGCACAAAACACTTAAGGCTTTTGTGCCTATGAAAATGACACAGCATGGCGCTGCAAGCCATTTAGCTGCGCTGTCCTGCATGACTTTCAAAGCACAGGGATGTGTTGTATCAACAACAATACAACACATTCCTGTGCTTTCCCCTGCGATGGCGCACAATTAGGTCCCATGCTCTAGCGCAGGCAGCCCTGCATCATTTTGCAAGTGTGCCTGTGTTGCGGGGATGATTGTTTTTTGCAGGAAGGGATACCTTCCTGCACAAAAACAATCCTTAACCCCTTGCCTGCGGTCGGAATTCCACTCCTGTGTGGCACATTCTGATCGCGGGCGTGGTCGTGACGGCTCCCGGCTGTCATCAGCACACGAGCACTGTGTGCCATGACGGACGGGAGCCGTCCCCAGCATGCAAGGGGTTAATGGCATTTTACTCTTTCTATGCAGCATGCAGGGAAAGTGGAAACAAGCATTTACAATGCAATAGGTGTCGCATTTACGCAAGTTTAAGCTGTTGGCATTGTAAATGACAATTGTTGGACTTGGACCTCTTGGCAGGGTCATCCTTGAACTTTTTGCCTTCCTCCAATATTCTCTCTGACCTGTTTTTGTTGGTTTAATGACTCTGGGCACTTTACCACTGCTGTCCAGTGCTAAAGTGCATATGCTTTCCCTATGTAAAATGTAACTGTGATTAATTTCCATGATTAGTTCATTGGATTTACTATCAGTCCCCAGTAAAGTGCACCAGGAGTGCCAGGGCTTGTAAATGCCAATGCTGCTAGTGGGCCTGCAGCGCTGGTTGCGCCACCCACAGAAGCAGTCTGTGAAAATGTGTCTAGGGTCTGCCATTGCAGAACCTGCGTGCAGTTTGGTACTGTCATGCTGGCTGGGCAAGTGCACACACTTGCCAGCCTCTAAACCTTCCCTTAACTTCATATTAGTCACCCCTATGGTAGGCCCTAGGGCAGGGTGCATTCTAAGTGTAAGGTAGGACAAGCCCTGATGTGTGTGGCATGTCCTAAAAGTGAATTACAGCCAAATTCGTTTTTCACTATTGCAAGGCTACCTGTCCCCTTTAGGCCAGATGGGCTGCTGGAATTATTACACTCTATAATCCCAGCAGGCTCAGGGAACATGGTAGAAATTAATGTTTAGTATGCCTGAACTCAGAATAATAAAATATTTCTTTTAGTAAAGTTTATTTTAATATCCTGTGTTTGCAAATTCTACTTTTAGAAAGTTAGCATTTGCTTGCCTAACCATTTCAGCCCGCCTCTGCTTGGATGTGTATCTGACTGTCTGGGTTGTGTGAGTGACAGGGCTGGGGGATGACAGGTGGTGAATGCAAGGATTACATCTTAGTGGGAGGTAGGAGTGCCCCTGGACTCTTAATAGGGCTGAGCTCTGCCACCACATTGCTGGCTCCGCCCCCTGGGGAGCGACTGATGACTCAGCCTGCACCTGGCCCAGGAAGGGTGAAGCACTGTCATCAAGGTACTCCTGGCTGCCCCTGTCCAACACAATGCTGGCTCCACCTCCTGTGGAGCGTCTGATGTGAATGCCCCTCACACTGAAAGCAGAAGCCAGAAGTACACCCAACAAGTGCTCAGAGACTGAATGAAGCTATGCAAAGGCCCCCCTGGCCTGAAAAGACAAAATAAATGCTATATAAAAGTAGGAGCCCTGCTCCTTGTAAATCAGAATCCTGTTTCCCACAAAGAACCTCTGCCCGACTAGAAGGAGAAGAAGACGCTGGAAGGACTGGCCTGCTGCTTGCCTTGCTGAGGAAGGAGAGGAAAAGACTTGATGAAAAGACTTTGCTGATTTGTGCTTGAAACTTTCTCCAAGGGCTTGACTGAGCTTGCCCCCTGACCTGAGCCACAGGACCATCTGGCTCAACTTGCTCTCTGCTCGTCTGCCGGTAAATTGTGAAGCTTCCTGCCCCCGCCGGAGCTGTGACCTGGGTGCCCCAGCCCTTCTTGAGGCAGTGACCCAACTGTGTCTCCCCGTCCCTGCCAAGGGAGAGCCCCGCTCCGCCGAGCCGCTCTCCCCCCGCTGTGGGAGATCGCCTGGTCACCTCGTCCCCTGTCTGGAGACTCGCTGCAGTATCCTTGGTGCCCCCTAGCCCCTCCTTGAGGCCGTGATCGACTGAGTTTCCCTGTTCCCGCCGAGGGAGAGCCCCGCTCCGCCGAGCCGCTCTCCCCTGCTAAGGAAATCACTGAATCACCTCGCCGTGGGAGCCCCGCTGGTGTGCCCCCCCTTTTGTGCACCCTCCCGCCTGGAAACTTCGCCGGACCCCCAACAGATCCAGAGGACAGAATCGCCGAAGTTCAGACAGCTCGGGCGCCAGCCTCGCTCTAACTAAGAGCCGCTGGGCGCCTCGCGTCTGCCTTCGCGACAAAGCAACACCGTCATCTCTTCAACGGGCTCGGAGCCCGCTACGTGCTTATTTCCCCGCATCCGCCTTCCTACAGACTTCCGGAGGTATTTTGGCCCCACCGCGGTACGGGCCATCCCCCTAGCGAGGCTCGCACCGCCCCGTGTCCTCAGGGCCCCCGGCAAGCGCTGTCAGCTGTGCTCCCTCCGGTGCGACTCGTACCTCATTTCCCGACCCGACCATGCCGTACGCGCCCCACATGGGAGGCGTGAGCTTTGGCAGGTCGGGCCTGTAACTCGAGCTAGAGGCGTTCAGGAGCGCAGAGAAGCCACTAGACCAAGGGGGATTGCGTGAAGGGGCGCTAGAAGGCGCAGCTAAAGGACTTTGGCATTCTGAAGAGAACGAAAACATTCTTGTGAACCATAAGTACAAAGAAGTGATTTTACAAGGAAATCCACCTGTGAACTTGATACTAAGAAAAGCTTGCCTATCTACAACCTGTTGGCATACAAAAACGTTATTAGTCTTGTAATAAGTCTGAACTGCTCATACACCTATATATTTTTACATAAAGGAACGTATTTTGATATAATACCTGTCTGGTGTCCATTTGTGAGGGGATTGGTACATTTTACTGTGTGTGCTGCTACAAATGCTTAACTGACAACGCCTGAGGAATAGCCTTGGCTGCTCACGCCACGCACCTAGAGGGTGAGCAAGGGTAATTCTAAGGGGTCATCCTTCGCCCTGACTTAGAGGAGAGGGTCCCTGCTTGTCACAAGTGAAAACTTGCGCCAACCAGAGACCCCCAATTCTAACAACAATGCCTTTAATTTATGTTTTAAAAAGGAAAACAAAAATAAAAGGCATTGTTATTTGCAATGTTAATAGCTCAAACGCATGTAAATACAAGACCTACTGCATTGCAATTGCTTGTTGAAATATACAGAAACAATAACATTCAGTGGTGTCTGCTGGCCGGCAGCAAAGCGCGCCCCCTACCGCGGCATTGGCCATTGAGAAATGACTTTTAAGCACTCAATGTTAACTTTCATCTCAGGATGGATCAAGGTGTATGAATACCCGGGGAGCAATGTTAACTTTCATCTCAAGGATGGATGAAGGTGAATGATTACCCTTGGAGTACATCTACTTATGAAAAATAGGCATTTACAATGCAATACGTCTCGCACATTATTTTGAACTATTGACATTGTAAATGACATTGTTTGTGTTTTTCTTTTGTAAATATGAATAAAAGGCATTTGCTATTGACTATTGACATTGCAAATGACAATGGCTTTTAACTGTGTTTTCTTTTTTAAAACATAGATAAAAGGCATTGGCATTAAAAAGCCAATAGCTTAAACTAAACTTTTAGCTATTGGCATTTTAAATTACAATGCCTTTTATTTATGTTTTACAAAAGAAAAAAAAAGAAAAAATAATCAATGTTATTTACAATGTCAATAGCTTAAACTCGTGTAAATGTGAGACCTATTGCATTGCAAATGCTTGTTTTCTGTTCCTCCTCACCGCACTAAGGTATTATTTGACAGCTTTAGAGTTAACACAGTGTCCTCTGCTCACTGTACTTTTGAGCCGGCCTCGGTAACCTTTTCAGCAATGGTTCACCAGATCCTGTACTTTTTGAGTGTGAGTGAGCCATGTTCTGTTTCGACATCAGAAATATGCAATTGGGAGGAAGAAAGATTGGGTCAGTTGCGGCCACATAAAGAGAACAAGCATTTGCAATGCAATAGGTCTCGCATAAGCAAAGTTTGAGCTATTGGTATTGTAAATGACAATATTTTTTCTTTATGTGTTGGTTTTGAAAATAGCAAAATTAATAGCTTTGTCATTTACAATGCCAATAGTTATAACTTTCGCAATGTGACACCTATAGCATTTGTAATGCTATATGTGTTGTATTTACGTGACTTAGATGTATTGATATTACAAATAACAATGGCTTTTATTTTTTTTAAATAATTAATACTTAAATAAAAGTAATTGTAATTTATAATGGCAATAGCTTAAACTTTTGTAAATAACTTTTGTGAAGATTATGTTCAGTGTATTTTACTGTGACAAAAATCCAGGAACAGAAGTGAAATATTAACATCTTTTTGTGACATTTGTAATAAAGCTTGAAACATTGAAAGAACATATTTGAACAAGTTGTTGTTGAATGGTTGCACAGATTGATGCTGTGGTGGCGCTGAGTGATGTTGTGGTGGCGAGGAGTGATGCTGTGGTGTTCACTGATGCTGTGGTAGCGCATAGTGATAATGTGGTGCCACTGAGTGATGCTGTGGTGATGCGATAGATAGATAGAGTGAGTGTGATAAATAGATAGAATGAGTGCGATAGATAGAGTGAGGGCGATAGATAGAGGTAGGGTGATAGATATAGAGTGAGGGTGATAGATAGATAGAAAGAAAGATAGACTGAGGGCGATAGATTGATAGATAGATATATAGTGTAATTATGTGGCGTGTAATTGTGTGGCACTGAGTGGTATTTGGAGTGTATGTTGCGTTGAGCGCAGTGTAATTATGTAGCATATAATTATGTGGCACTGAGTGGTATTATGAGGAGTGTATGTTGTATTCAGTAGAGTGTCAGATAGAGCGAGGGCGATAGAGAGATAGACAGATAGATAGAGTGAGGGCGATAGAGAGATAGACAGATAGATAGAGTGAGGGCGATAGAGAGATAGACAGATAGATAGAGTGAGGGCGATAGAGAGATAGACAGATAGATAGAGTGAGGGCGATAGACAGATAGACAGATAGATAGATAGATAGAGTGAGGGCGATAGACAGATAGAGTGAGGGAGATAGATAGATAGATAGATAGATAGATGGATGGATGGATGGATGGATGGATGGATGGATGGATGGATGGATGGATGGATGGATGGATGGATGGATGGATGGATGGATGGATGGATGGATAGATAGATAGATAGATAGATAGATAGATAGATAGATAGATAGATAGATAGATAGATAGATAGATAGATAGATAGATAGATAGATAGCGATAGATAGAGTGAGGGCGATAGATAAGAGTGAGGGTGATAGATAGATAGAGTGAGGGAGATAGATAGATAGATTGATAGAGTGAGGGGCGATAGATAGGGTGAGGGCAATAGATAGAGTGAGGGCGATAGAGTGAGGGCGATAGATAAGAGTGAGGGCGATAGATAGATAGAGTGAGGGCAATAGATAAGAGTGAGGGCGATAGATAGATAGATTGATAGAGTGAGGGGCGATAGATAGGGTGAGGGCAATAGATAGAGTGAGGGCGATAGATAGAGTGAGGGCGATAGATAAAGTGAGGGCAATAGATAGATAGATAGATAGATAGATAGATAGATAGATAGATAGATAGATAGATAGAGTGAGGGCGATAGATTGATAGATAGATATATAGTGTAATTATGTGGCGTGTAATTGTGTGGCACTGAGTGGTATTTGGAGTGTATGTTGCGTTGAGCGCAGTGTAATTATGTAGCATATAATTATGTGGCACTGAGTGGTATTGTGTGGAGTGTATGTTGCATTGAGTGCAGTGTAATTATGTAGCATATAATTATGTGGTACTGAGTGGAATTGTGTGGAGTGTGTGTTGCATTCAGTAGAGTGTAATTATGTGGCATGTAATTATGTGGCTTTGAGTGGTATTTGGAGTGTATGTTGCATTGAGTGCAGTGTAATTATGTGGCGTGTAATTATGTGGCACTGAGTGGTATTTGGAGTGGTGGTGGAGGTGGTGATTGTGGACGTGGTGGTGGAGGTGGTGGTGGGTGTGGTGGTGGATGTGGATGTGGTGGTGGTGGACTTGGTGGTGGTGGATATGGTGGTGTATGTGATGTTGTTGATGGTGGTGGATGTGGTGGACGTGGTGGTGGACATGGTGGTGGTGGACGTGGTGGTGGACATGGTGGTGATGGATGTGGTGGTGGTGGACGTGGAGGTGGTGGACGTGGTGGTGGTGGGCATGGTGTTGGACGTGGTGGTGGTGGACGTGAAGGTGGACATGGTGGTTGTGGACGTGGTGATGGTGGACATGGTTGGCGTGGTGGTGGACGTGGTGGATGTGGTGGTGGACTTGGTGGTGGATGTGGTGGTGGTAGTGGATGTGGTGGTGGTGGAGCTAGACGTGGTAGTGGCCTCATGGTGGACATGGTGATGGCCGTGGTGGTGGTGGTAGACATGGTGGTAGTGGACGTGGTGGTGGATGTGGTAGACATGGTGGTAGTGGACGTGGTGGTGGATGTGGTGGACATGGTGGTGGTGGACGTGGTGGTGGACATGGTGCTGGTGGACATAGTGGTGGTGGACGTACTGGTGGTGGATGTGGTGGTTGTGGATGTGGTGGTGGTTGGCGAGGTGGAAGTGGTGGTGTTGGACATGGTGGTGGACGTAGTGGTGGTGGACGTGGGGGTGCTGGAGGGGGGTGTGGTGGTGACGTGGTGGTGGTGGATGTGGTGGACATGGTGGTGGTGGACTTGGTGTTGGTGGTGGAGGTGGTGGATGTGGTGGTGGTGGATGTGGTGGTGGTGGTGGATGTGGTGGTGGACATGGTGGTGGTGGTTATGGTGGTGGTGGATGTGGTGGTGGTGGACGTGGTGGTTGTGGTGGTGGTGGTGGACGTGGTGGTCATGGTGGTGGATGTGGTAGCGGTGGGTGTGGTGGTGGACTTGGTGGTGGTAGTGGATGTGGTGGATGTGGTAGTGGTGGTGGACATGGTGGTGGTGGAGGATGTAGTGGACATGGTGGTGGTGGCCGTGGTGGTGGCCGTGGTGGTGGACATGGTGGTGGATGTGGTGGACATGGTGGCTGTGGACATGGTGGTTATGGACGTGGTGGTGGTGAAGGTGGCTCTGGTGGTGAACGTGGTGGTGGAGGACATGGTGGTAGTGAAGTAGTGGTGGTGGATGTGGTGGTGGTGGTTGTGGATGTGGTGGTTGTGGGCGTGGTGGTTGTGGATGTGGTGGATGCCGACGTGGTGGTGGTGGACATGGTGGGGGTGTACGTGATGGTGGTGGATGTGGTGGTGGTGGTGAATGTGGTGGTGGTGGACGTGGCGGTGGTAGTTGTGGATGTGGTGATTGTGGATGTGGTGGTGGTGGACATGGTGGTGGACGTGGTAGTGGTGGATGTGGTGGTGTTGGTGGTGGGCATGGTGGTGGTGGTCATGGTGGTGGTGAATGTGGTGGTGGTGGATGTGGTGGTGGTGGTTGTGGTGGTGGTGGATGTGGTGGTGTTGGTGGTGGACATGGTGGTGGTGGTCATGGTGTTGGTGGATGTGGTGGTGGTGGATGGGGTGGTGGTGGACGTGGTGGTGGTGGACATGGTGGTGGACGTGGTAGTGGTGGATGTGGTGGTGTTGGTGGTGGACATGGTGGTGGTGGTCATGGTGTTGGTGGATGTGGTGGTGGTGGTTGTGGTGGTGGACCTGGTGGTGGATGTGGTGGTGTTGGTGGTGGACATGGTGGTGGTGGTCATGGTGTTGGTGGATGTGGTGGTGGTGGATGGGGTGGTGGTGGACGTGGCGGTGGTAGTTGTGGATGTGGTGATTGTGGATGTGGTGGTAGTGGACATGGTGGTGGACGTGGTAGTGGTGGATGTGGTGGTGTTGGTGGTGGACATGGTGGTGGTGGTCATGGTGGTGGTGAATGTGGTGGTGGTGGATGTGGTGGTTGTGGTGGTGGACGTGGTGGTGTTGGTGGTGGACATGGTGGTGGTGGTCATGGTGTTGGTGGATGTGGTGGTGGTGGATGGGGTGGTGGTGGACGTGGTGGTGGTGGACATGGTGGTGGGCGTGGTAGTGGTGGATGTGGTAGTGGTGGACGTGGTTGAGGTGGTGGACGTGGTGGTGGTGGACATGGTGGTGGATGTGGTGGTGGACGTGGTGTTTGTGTACATGGCGGTGGTGGAGGACGTGGTGGTGGTGGACATGGTAGACATGGTGGTGGTGGATGTGGTGGTGATGGAGGTGGGTGTGGTGGTGGTGGATGTGGTGGTGGGTGTGGTGGATGTGATGGTGATGGACATTGTTAGTGGTGGACATGGTGGTAGTGGACATGATGGTGGTGGATGTGGTTGACATAGTGGTGGTGGACTTGGTGGTGGTGGATGTAGTGGTGGTGGTAGTGGACGTGGTGGTGGGTGTGGTGGTGGTGGACGTGGTAGTCATGGACGTAGTGGTGGTGGATGTGGCGGTGGTGGCCGTGGTGGGGGTGGATGTGGTTGTGAATGTGGTGGTGGAGGTGGGTGGTGGATGTGGTGGTGGTGGGTGTGGTGGTGGACGTGGTGGTGGTGGACCCGGTGGTGGTGGATGCAGTGGTGGTGGATGTAGTGGTGGTGGATGCAGTGGTGGTGGAGGTAGTGATTGTGGACGTAGTGGTGGTGTATGTGGTGGTGGTGGACATGGTGGATGTGGTGGTGGATGTTGTGGTTTTGGTGGTGGGTGTGGTGGTGGTGAACGTGGTGGTGGTGAATGTGGTGGAGGTGGATGTGGTGGTAGACCTGGTGGTGGTAGGTGTGGTGGTGGTGGACGTGGTGGTGGTGGACGAGGTGGTTGTGGACATGGTGGTGATAGACGTGGTGGTGATGGACATTGTTGGTGGTGGACATGGTGGTGGTGGACATGGTGGTGGTGGACATGGTGGTGGTGGTCATGGTGGTGGTGGATGTGGTGCTGGTGGATGTGGTGGTGGTGGACATGGTGGTGGTGGTGTTGCTGGTGGACATGGTGTTGGTGGATGTGGTGGTGGTGGACATGGTGGTGGCCGTGGTAGTGGTAGATGTGGTAGTGGCGGACGTGGTGGTGGACGTGGTTGTGTACATGGTGGTGGTGGAGGACGTGGTGGTGGTGGACATGGTAGACATGGTGGTGGTGAATGTGGTGATAGTGGTGGTGGATGTGGTGGTGGTGGAGGTGGGTGGGGTGGTGGTGGATGTGGTCGACATGATGGTGGTGGAGGTGGGTGTGGTGGACGTTGTGGATGTGATGGTTGTGAACATGGTGATGATGGACATTGTTGGTGGACATGGTGGTGGTGGACATGATGGTGGTGGATGTGGTGGACATAGTGGTGGTGGACGTGGTGGTGGTGGATGTGGTGGTGGTAGTGGATGTGGTGGTGCTGGTGGGTGTGGTGGTGGACGTGGTAGTCATGGACGTAGTGGTGGTGGTGGCGTGGTTGTGGATGTGGTGGTGGGTGGTGGATGTGGTGGTGGTGGGTGTGGTGGTGGACGTGGTGGTGGTGGACCCGGTGGTGGTGGATGCAGTGGCGGTGGATGTAGTGGTGGTGGATGTGGTGGTGGAGGTGGTGATTGTGGACGTGGTGGTGGTGGACGTGGTGGATGTTGTGGTTTTGGCGGTGGTGAATGTGGTGGTGGTGGACGTAGTGGTGGTGAATGCGGTGGTGGTGGATGTGGTGGTGCTAGGTGTGGTGGTGGTGGACGTGGTGGTTGTGGACATGGTGGTGATGGACGTGGTGGTGATGGACATTGTTGGTGGTGGACATGGTGGCAGTGGACATGCTGGTGGTGGATGTAGTGGTGATGGATGTGGTGGTGGTGGTAGTGGTGGTGGACGTGGTGGTGGATGTGGTAGTGATGGACATGGTGGTGGTGGAGGTGGGTGGGATGGTGGTGGACGTGGTGCTGCTGAACATGGTGGTAGTGGACATAGTGGGGGTGGACATGGTGGCGGTGGACATAGTGGTGGTGGATGTGGTGGTGGTGGACCTGGTGGTCGTGGATGTGGTGGTGGATGTGGTAGTGGTGTTGGATGGTGGACATGGTGGGTGGTGGAGGTGAGTGTGGTGGTGGTGGATGTTGTGGTTGTGGTGGTGCTGGTGGTGGGTGTGGTAGACATCGTGGTGGTGGACGTAGTGGTGGTGGATGTGGTGGTGGACATGGTGGTGGTGGTGGATATGGTGGTTGTGGACATGGTGGTGGTGGATGTGGTGATGGTGGTTGTGTTGGTGGTGGTGGATGTGGTGGGAGTGGGTGTGGTGGTGGAAGTGATGGTGGTGGACATGGTGGTGGTGGACGTGGTAGTGGTGGACATAGTGGTGGTGGATGTAGTGGTGGAGGATGTGGTGGTGGACATGGTGGTGGTGGATGTGGTGCTGGTGGACGTGGTGGTGGATGTGGTGGTGGTGGACATGGTGGTGGTGGACGTAGTGGTGGTGGATGTGGTGGTGGTGGTGGACGTGGTGGTGGTGGACGTGATGGCTGTGGACATGGTGGTGATGGACGTGTTGATGGTGGACGTGATTGTGGACGTGGTTGTGGACGTGGTGGATATGGTGGTGGTGGTAATGGTGGTGGATGTGGTGGTGATGGGTGTGGTGGGGGTGGACGTGGAGGTGTTGGACATGGTTGTGGTGGTGGACATGGTGGTGGACGTGGTGGTGGTGGACATTGTGGTGGTGGACGTGGTGGTTGTGGACATGGTGGTGATGGACATGGTGGTGGTGGATCTGGTGGACCTGGTTGTGTTGGACGTGGTGGAGGTGGATGTGGTGGTAGTGGTGGTGGATGTGGTGGTGGTGGGTGTGGTGATGGTTGACGTGGTGGTGGTGGATGTGGTGGTGGACATGGTGGTGGTGGTGGACGTGGTGGTGGACATGGTGGTGGACATTGTGGTGGTGGACATGGTGGTGGTGGACGTGGTGGTTGTGGACATAGTGGTGATGGACATGGTGGTGGTGGACGTGGTGGTGAATCTGGTGGACCTGGTGGTGTTGGATGTGGTGGTGGTGGATGTGTTGGTGGTAGTAGTGGTGGATGTGGTGGTGGTGGAGGTGGGTGTGGTGGTGGTAGTGATGGTGGTGGACATGGAGTGGTGGACGTGGTGGTGGTGGACGTAGTGGTGGAGGATGTGGAGATGGTGGTGGAGGTGTTGATTGTGGACGTGGTGGTGGTGGATGTGGTGGTGGTGGATGTGGTTGTGAATGTGGTGGTGGAGGTGGGTGGTGGATATGGTGGTGGTGGGTGTGGTGGTGGACGTGGTGGTGGTGGACCCGGTGGTGGTGGATGTAGTGGTGGTGGACGTGGTGGTGGTGGACGTGGTGGATGTTGTGGTTTTGGTGGTGGGTGTGGTAGTGGTGAACGTGGTGGTGGTGGACGTAGTGGTGGTGAATGTGGTGGTGGTGGATGTGGTGGTAGACATGGTGGTGGTAGGTGTGGTGGTGGTGGATGTGGTGGTGGTGGACGTGGTGGTTGTGGACATGGTGGTAATGGACGTGGTGGTGATGGACATTGTTGGTGGTGGACATGGTGGTGGTGGACATGGTGGTGGTGGACATGGTGGTGGTGGATGTGGTGGTGTTGGTGGTGGACATGGTGGTGGTGATGTGGTGGTGGTGGATGTGGTGGTGGTGGACATGGTGGTGGTGGTGGACATGGTGGTGGTGGTCATGGTGTTGGTGGATGTGGTGGTGGTGGATGTGGTGGACGTGGTGGTGGTGGACATGGTGGTGGACATGGTAGTGGTGGATGTGCTAGTGACGGACATGGTGGTGTTGGTGGACGTGGTGGTGGTGGACATGGTAGACATGGTGGTGGTGGTGATAGTGGTGGTGGATGTGGTGGCGGTGGATGTGGTGGACATGGTGGTGGTGGATGTGGTGGTGGTTGGTGTGTTGGACGTGGTTGATGTGATGGTTGTGAACGTGGTGATGATGGACATTGTTGGTGGTGGACATGGTGGTGGTGGACATGATGGTGGTGGATGTGGTGGTGGATGTGGTGGTTGTGTACATGGTGGTGATGGACATGGTGGTGGTGGAGGACGTGGTGGTGGTGGACATGGTAGACATGGTGGTGGTGGTGATAGTGGTGGTGGATGTGGTGGACATGGTGGTGGTGGATGTGGTGGTGGTGGGTGTGTTGGACGTGGTTGATGTGATGGTTGTGAACGTGGTGATGATGGACATTGTTGGTGGTGGACATGGTGGTGGTGGACATGATGGTGGTGGATGTGGTGGACATAGTGGTGGTGGACATGGTGGTGGTGGATGTAGTGGTGGTGGATGTGGTGGTGGTGGTGGACGTGGTGGTGGTGGTGGGTGTGGTGGTGGTGGAAGTGGTAGTCATGGACATATTGGTGGTGGAGGTGGCGGTGGTGGATGTGGTGGTGGTGGATGTGGTAGAGAAGGTGGGTGGTGGAAGTGGTGGTGGTGGGTGTGGTGGTGGAGGTGGTGGTGGTGGATAAAGTGGTGGTGGATGTGGTGGTGGAGGTGGTGATTGTGGACGTGGTGGTGGTGGATGTTGTGGTTTTGGTGGTGGGTGTGGTGGTGGTGAACGTGGTGGTGGTGGATGTAGTGGTGGTGAATGTGGTGGTGGTGGACGTGGTGGTGGTAGGTGTGGTGGTGGTGGACCTGGTGGTTGTGGACGTGGTGGGGATGGACATTGTTGGTGGTGGACATGGTGGTGGTGGACGTGGTGGTGGTGGACGTGGTGGTGGTGGATGTAGTGGTGGTGGATGTGGTGGTGGTGGACGTGGTGGTGGTGGACGTGGTGGTGGTGGATTGGGTGTAGTGGTGGGTTGGTGGTGGTGGACGTGGTAGTCATGGACGTAGTGGTGGTGGATGTGCTGGTGGTGGCCGTGGTGGATGTGGTGGTGGTGGATGTGGATGTGGTGGTGGATGTTGTAGTTTTGGTGGTGGGTGTGGTGGTGGTGAACGTGGTGGTGGTGGACGTAGTGGTGGTGAATGTGGTGGTGGTGGACGTGGTGGTGGTGGACATTGTGGTGGTGGACGTGGTGGTTGTGGACATGGTGGTGGTATACGTAGTGGTGGTGGATGTGGTGGTGGTGGACCTGGTGGTTGTGGACATGGTGGTGGTGGATGTGGTGATGGTGGATGTGTTGGTGGTGGTAGTGGTGGTGGATGTGGTGGTGGTGGAGGTGGGTGTGGTGGTGGAAGTGATGGTGGTGGACATGGTGGTAGTAGACATGGTGGTGGTGGACATAGTGGTGGTGGATGTAGTGGTGGAGGATGTGGTGGTGGTGGTGGACGTGGTGGTGGTGGATGTGGTGATGGTGGACGTGGTGGTGGATGTTGTGGTGGTGGTGGACGTGGTGGTGGTGGACATGGTGGTGGTGGACATAGTGATGGTGGATGTGGGGGTGGTGGATGTGGTGGTGGACGTGATGACTGTGGACATGGTGGTGATGGACGTGGTGATGGTGGACGTAGTTGTGGATGTGGACGTGGTGGTAGCGGATGTGGTTGTGGTGGTGGATGTGGTGGTGGTGGTGGTGGGTGTGGTGGATGTGGTGGTGGTGGACGTGGTGGTGGTGGTGGACATGGTGGTGGACGTGGTGGTGATGGACATGGTGGACGTGGTGGTGGATCTGGTGGACCTGGAGGTGTGGGACGTGGTTGTGTTGGACGTGGTGGTGGTGGATGTGGTGGTGGTGGTGGATGTGGTGGTGGTGGTGGACATGGTGGTGGTGGACATGGTGGTGGTGGCTGTGGTGGTGGACATGGTGGTGGTGGACATTGTGGTGGTGGACATGGTGGTAGTGGACGTGGTGGTTGTGGACATAGTGGTGATGGACATGGTGGTGGTGGACGTGTTGGTGGATCTGGTGGACCTGGTGGTGGTGTATGTGTTGGTGGTACTAGTGGTGGTGGTGGAGGTGGGTGTGGTGGTCATGGTGGTGGTGGACGTGGTGGTGGTGGACGTAGTGGTGGTGGATGTACTGGTGGAGGATGTGGAGGTGGTGGTGGAGGTGGTGATTGTGGACGTGGTGGTGGACGTGGTGGTGGTGGATGTGGTGGTGGTGGACGTGGTGGTGGTGGACATGGTGGTGGTGGACGTAGTGGTGGTGGATGTGGTGGTGGTGAATGTGGAGGTGGTGGATGTGATGGTGGACATGGTGGTTGTGGACGTGGTGGTGATGGACATGGTGGTGGTGAAAAATGTTTTTCCCTTGGCAGACCGTTCTTACATGGGACAAACCTAAATGTTTGTCTCAAACTACCCAATAGGCCCTCTAGATCCCTTGGGGGACCCTTCCTGTCTCATACACTTATGCAACAAAAATATAGTTCATTTGTTTTATTATAAAAAAAGTTCATACAAATGCAATCTAATGTTAAAAACAAATCATTATACACATATGTTAAAATTTCATGAACACATTCATGAAATACAGTTATCCTGCACAAAAACATTAAAAACCAAATTATTTAAAAAAACAACAGTTCATACACATTATATCAAGCTGAAAAATACAAGAAAGGAGAGACATACAAAGACATAAAATTGTCAATAACTATTGCACGTTTTTTGAGATTTTTGGCATAAACACAATCCTGGACATATATAATTCTTTGTCTACAGGCTAGGTTTTTTGATCTCTTGATTGTGCAGAGGGGCGTCGACGCGTTTCGATTGTTTTTATCGATGCATTACCATCTTTTTCAAGACTATATTAATGAGTCTCTCCTACATATGGCACTGGTTGGTTGCCGTCAGTATAATTCTCCTGTTCACATAATGCACGATTTCCTAGTTAATCTCATGTGCTTCATCACACTTTGATCCAGGACTGTTTGTACATATTATCTTCGTTTTGGTTCTCTTAAATTGATGATAAGAAAATGTTCCTTTGGCTACCTTTTTGTATTTTTCTTACTCCCTTTTATTTTTAGAAAAGATGATCCACTATTTTTACTTCTTTCTTCAGTCAAAATTCGGCTTCAATATTTTGTATTTCCTGGTATCTTTTGTGCAACAAATCCCTTTCGATGTGCTTTGGTGGGTTTTAAATTCACGGAGGCAGGTCTTGTTTGTGTTTATACTTGTTCCGTTAGATAAACAGGCAAAGGGTCTCCTGTGTCCCAAGTAATCCTCAGCTTCCCCTGCAACGTCGGTCGTCTTGCACAAGAAACGAAGAGCGGTGGTGGACATACTGGACGTGGTGTATGTGGACATGGTGGTGATGGATGTGGTGGTGATGGACGTGGTGGTGGTGGACATGGTGGTGGTGGATGTGGTGGACATGGTGGTGGTGTACCTGGTGGTGGATGTGGTTGTGGATGTGGTGGTAGTGGACGTGGTGGTGGCTGATGTGGTGGTGGTGGTAGTGGTGGTGGACGTGTTGGTGGTGGTGGTGCTGGCCGTGGTGGTTGACATGGTGGTGGTGGACATAGTGCTGGTGGACGTTGTGCTTGTGGATGTGGTGGTAGTGGACGTGGTGGTGGTGGATGTGGTGGTGGTGGACGTGGTGGTGGTGGATGTGGTGGTGGTGGATGTGGTGGTGGTGGGTGTGGTGGTGGACGTGGTGGTTGTGGACATGGTGGCTGTTAGAAATGGGTATTTCTGGTTGGCTGAGGCTTGCGCCAAAGCCAGGCAGAAACCACCATTCTCAGTCAGGGCAAGGTATTCACCCGCCAAGATAACCCCTACTCACCCTTTTGGCAACGTGACACGAGCAGTAAGGCTGATCCCGGAGGCAATGTAAGTTAAGTATTTGCGCCTGCACCAACCAGCAACAACATCCCAGGCCCCCCACAAAAGGAACTCCACACAAGGTTATATAAAAATAGCCTTTGTATTATCAGAAGACATCATAATCATAATCACGGGATGTACATTGTGCCAACTGGCACGGGCAAAATTATACATATATATATATATATATATATATATATACGTGACGTGGTGGTGATGGACGTGGTGGTGGTGGATGTGGTAGTGGCAGACCTGGTGGTGGTGGTGGATGTGGTGATGGTGGACATGGTGGTGGATGTGGTGGTGGACGTGGTGGTTGTGTACATGGTGGTGATGGACATGGTGGTGGTCGAGGACGTGGTGGTGGTGGACATGGTGGTGGTTGATGTGGTGGTGGTGGATGTGGTGGTGGTGGAGGTGGGTGTGGTGGAGGTGATTGTGGTGGTAGTGGATGTGGTGGACATGGTGGTGGTGGATGTGGTGGTGGTGGTGGGTGTGGTGGACGTGATGGTTGTGAACGTGGCGGTGATGGACATTGTTGGTGGTGGACATGGTGGTGGTGGACATGATGGTGGTGGATGTGGTGGACATAGTGGTGGTGGACGTGGTAGTGGTGGTGGTGGATGTGGTAGTCATGGACGTAGTGGTGGTGGACGTAGTGGTGGTGGATGTGGTGGTGGTGGCCGTGGTGGTGGTGGATGTGGTTGTGAATGTGGTGGTAGAGGTGGGTGGTGGATGTGGTGGTGGTGGGTGTGGTGGTGGACGTGGTGGTGGTGGACGTGGTGGTGGTGGACCTGGTGGTGGTGGATGCAGTGGTGGTGGATGTAGTGGTGGTGGATGTGGTGGTGGAGGTAGTGATTGTGGACGTGGTGGTGGTGGACGTAGTGGTGGTGGACGTGGTGGATGTTGTGGTTTTGGTGGTGGGTGTGGTGGTGGTGAACGTGGTGGTGGTGGATGTAGTAGTAGTGAATGTGGTGGTGGATGTGGAGGTGGACGTGGTGGTGGTAGGTGTGGTGGTGGTGGACCTGGTGGTTGTGGACGTGGTGGGGATGGACATTGTTGGTGGTGGACATGGTGGTGGTGGACATGGTGGTGGTGGATGTGGTGGACATGGTGGTGGTGGACGTGGTGGTGGTGGATGTAGTGGTGGTGGACGTGGTGGTGGTGGACGTGGTGGTGGTGGATTGGGTGTAGTGGTGGGTGTGGTGGTGGTGGACGTGGTAGTCATGGACATAGTGGTGGTGAATGTGGTGGTGGTGGCCGTGGTGGTGGTGGATGTGGTGGTGGTGGATGTGGTTGTGGATGTGGTTGTGGATGTGGTGGTGGATGTTGTGGTTTTGGTGGTGGTGAACGTGGTGGTGGTGGACAAAGTGGTGGTGAATGTGGTGGTGGTGGACGTGGTGGTGGTGGACGTGGTGGTGGTGGACATGGTGGTGGTATACGTAGTGGTGGTGGATGTGGTGGTGGTGGACCTGGTGGTTGTGGACATGGTGGTGGTGGATGTGGTGATGGTGGATGTGTTGGTGGTGGTAGTGGTGGTGGATGTGGTGGTGGTGGAGGTGGGTGTGGTGGTGGAAGTGATGGTGCTGGACATGGTGGTAGTAGACGAGGTGGTGGTGGACATAGTGGTGGTGGATGTAGTGGTGGAGGATGTGGTGGTGGTGGTGGACGTGGTGGTGGTGGATGTGGTGATGGTGGACGTGGTGGTGATGGACGTGGTGGTGATGGACATTGTTGGTGGTGGACATGGCGGTGGTGGACATGGTGGTGGTGGATGTGGTGGTGTTGGTGGTGGACATGGTGGTGGTGGATGTGGTGGTGGTGGATGTGGTGGTGGTGTTGGTGGTGGACATGGTGGTGGTGGTCATGGTGGTGGTGGATGTTGTGGTGGTGGATGTGGTGGTGGTGGAGGTGGATGTGGTGGACATGGTGGTGGTGGTGGTGGGTGTGGTGGATGTGGTGGATGTGATGGTTGTGAATGTGGGGGTAATGGACCTTGTTGGTGGTGGACATGGTGGTGGTGGATCTGTTGGACCTGGTGGTGTTGGACGTGGTGGTGGTGGATGTGTTGGTGGTAGTAGTGGTGGTGGATGTGGAGGTGGTGGAGGTGGGTGTGGTGATGGTGGTGGTAGTGATGGTGGTGGTGGACATGGTGGATGTAGTGGTGGTGGGTGTAGTGGTGGAGGATGTGGAGGTGGTGGTGGAGGTGGTGATTGTGGATGTGGTGGTGGTGGACGTGGTGGTGGTGGATGTGGTGGTGGTGGACGTGGTGGTGGTGGACGTAGTGGCGGTGGATGTGGTGGTGGTGGATGTGGAGGTGGTGGACGTGGTGGTTGTGGGCGTGGTGGTGATGGACATGGTAGTGATGGACATGGTGGTGGTGGACATGCCGGACGGAGTGTATGTGGACATGGTGGTAATGGATGTGGTGGTGATGGACGTGGTGGTGGTGGACATGGTGGTGGTGGATGTGGTGGACATGGTGGTGGTGGACGTGGTGGTGGATGTGGTGGTGGTGCTGGGTGTGGTGGTGGTGTGCGTGGTGGTGGATGTGGTTGTGGATGTGGTGGTGGATGTGGTGGTGGTGGTGCTGGGTGTGGTGGTGGTGTACCTGGTGGTGGATGTGGTTGTGGATGTGGTGGTGGTGGACGTGGTGGTGGTGGATGTGGTGGTGGTGGTAGTGGTGGTGGACGTGGTGGTGGTGGAGCTGGCCGTGGTGGTGGACATGCTGGTGGTGGACATAGTGCTGATGGACGTAGTGCTCGTGGATGTGGTGGTAGTGGACGTGGTGGTGGTGCTCGTGGACGTGGTGGTGGTGGATGTGGTGGTGGTGGTGGATGTGGTGGTGGTGGGTGTGGTGGTGTTGGACGTGGTGGTGGTGGACGTGGTGGTTGTGGACATGGTGGTTTTTAGAAATGGGTATTTCTGGTTGGCTGAGGCTTGCGCCAAAGCCAGGCAGAAACCACCATTCTCAGTCAGGGCAAGGAAGTCACCCGCCAAGATAACCCCTGCTCACCCTCTTGGCAACGTGACACAAGCAGTAAGGCTGATTCCGAAGGCAATGTAAGTTCAGTATTTGCGCCCGCACCCACCAGCAACATCCCAGGCCCCCCACAAAAGGAACTCCACACAAGGTTATATAAAAATAGCCTTTGTATTATCAGAAGGCATCAGAATCATAATCACAGGATGTACATTGTGCCAACTGGCACGGGCAAGATTATACATATATATATATATATATATATATATATATATATATATATATACGTGACGTGGTGGTGATGGACGTGGTGGTGGTGGTAGTGGTGGTGGACGTGGTGGTGGTGGACGTGGTGGTGGTGGATGTGGTGGTGGTGGACATGGTGGTGGTGGACATAGTGGTAGTGGATGTAGTGGTGAAGGATGTGATGGTGGTGGAGGTGGAGGTGGTGATTGTGGACGTCGTGGTGGTGGACGTGGTGGTGGTGGTGGACATGTTGGTGGTGGACGTGGTGGTGGTGGACGTAGTGGTAGTGGATGTAGTGGTGGAGGATGTGGTGGTGGTGGAGGTGGTGGTGGATGTTGGGCATGGTAGTGGTGGACGTAGTGGTGGTGGATGTGGTGGTGGTGGATGTGGTGGACATGGTGGTGGGGGACGTGATGGTGGACGTGGTGGTTGTGGACATGGTGGTGATGGACATGGTGGTGATGGACGTGGTGGACGTGGACATGGTGGTGATGGACGTGATGGTGATGGGCGTGGTGGTGATGGACGTGGTGGTGGTGGACATTTGGTGGTGGACGTTGTGGTGGATGTGGTGGACATGGTGGTGGTGGACGTGGTGGTGCTGGGTGTGGTGGTGGTGGATGTGGTTGTGGACGTGGTGCTGGTAGTGGTGGTGGACATGGTGGTGGTGGAGGTGGTGATTGTGGACATCATGGTGGATGTAGTGGAGGTGGACATGGTGGTGGTGGAGGTGGATGTGTGGTGGAGGTGGGTGTGGTGGAGGTGGATGAGTGGTGGAGGTGGGTGTGGTGGTGGTGGGTGTGGTGGACATGGTGGTGGTGAACGTGGTGGTGGTGGACATAGTGGTGGTGGATGTAGTGGTGGTGGATGTGGTGGTGGTGGAGGTGGTGATTGTGGACGTGTTGGTGGTGGACGTGGTGGCGTGGTTGTGTACATGCTGGTGGTGGATGTGGTGGTGGTGGACATGGTGGTGGTGGACGTGGTCGTGGTGGAGGTGGGTGTGGTGTTAATCCTGCAGGAGTCCGCCAGCAAGCTGTGCAAAATTCAGCAGCGCCTCTAGGCGTTTGTAGCAATGCAGGGACTTCACACAGAATTTGGCCTCACGGTATAGTACACAATAAAACATTTCTTAGCACATAATTAAATAAGAAGCTCAAAAGAGCTCTTTCAGCATCTCTGGCAATTGTGAATGAACAGCACCATAAACTTCTAAGAAACGAGACCAGAACAGGTAGGAATGCGTACAGTGTAGTTTCTATAAGACTTTCCGACCTAATCAGGACTTAACTAAACCTTTCATGTCTATTTTACAATATCTAAATAGCAAAAGACTGGGATCCAATGATGAAAGCGGAGGTGACACCAAAGTAGCAGGAAGCAACAATATAATTTATGGGCGCATTACCTCGGCTGTTTAATTGGGTGTGACCTTCAGCGAGCAAAGCCAGAAACGGCGGGGAGTGGATTCCTTTGAAGTCTGATGCCGGCTGCAAGCAAACCAGCATAAGTGAGGAGAGAGGCAAATGGTGTGTGATGTGCACGCGCCCGTACACATGCGCTGTAGGCAAACCGCCTTTGGGTGCATTTTTGAGACCCCTTACTTAAGTCTCGCTGAGAAGGCATACGCGTTCACTCAGCGAGACCTAAAAAAGGAGAAATAAAAGTATTTCTCCTCGTTACCTCAGGCAAGGCGTAGGATTCTGACGCATTCCCAGTTTTACAAAATGTTGTAAATCTGGGACTGCATCAAGTTCCATGGATGTTGTGTGGGAACACCCACAGCAACGCCCATGGTACGCCTCTTTCACACACAGTAATGCGCGAAATGGGCTCATATTTACATTGCCATGAAAAGTCTTGTATGCTCATGCCCATTGTGCCACCGGTGCATCAAATATAGTGACTCACAAGCGGCGCAATGGGCTTGTAAATAAGTCCCGAAGTGAAAAAGAAGTTCATAGATTTTGCCTTGTGGCTGGCAAGGCGCTGGATTGCTATAATGTTGCTGGGCCCCCAGACCCCCGAACTGAAGATCTGGCTGAGAGATCTGACGGAATGGAGAGTGGCCAAGGAAACAAGGGTAACAATGCTATGGAACGATGACAAGCTAGAAGAGGATGCTGAGGTATGATCCCAATTATATAAGCAATGGTGTCAGCTGTCTGATGAACACCCACTCTGAACATATTGACAGTCGACTAGGAATTGGTGGGGTTGCTGTCTCGACCAGACAATTGTACAGCTGTAGACATTCGCTGTCATGGAATATATATGGATAAATCATCGCTAGTATGCCATGTATTCCTCAAGCTCACAGCTGATGTACCAGTTATTTTTAATACACCATTCATTAAAGCTAATAAAAATATTTTTAAAAAATATTGTTCACTTGGCATTTTAGTGAGCTTGCAGTAGCATCTGGTTTTACGTCTACTGAGGCAACTTCCTGTTGCAAAGATGTTGTCTCTGACTGTGCTAGTCCTTGAATAATTGGTCTGACACTTCGTTTCTATTTCTTCTTTCTCTTTTTCTATCTCTTTCTGCCACTCTCATCGTATATAACAGGTCTTTCTTAATCCAGTTCACGATTATATTAACAATTCTTTGTAGACTACAGGGTATGTACACTTAGAGACAAGTTGTTTTGAGGTCTAAGGGTTTCAGGAAAATACATTTATCAAACAACTGTTCGATTTAATAATGCCTAATTTTTTTAATAATAGTCCTTTTCCATGAAGTCTTTTGAAATAAAATTGGCAAAACAGAGGGGCATATTTATCGCAGGTTTGCGTCATGCTTGCACCACACAACATGGTACGCGCATGACGCAAACCTTTAAGCCAGGTTTTTGAAGACACTCAAAGCCACTTTGCATGGCTTCAAAAATCTGAATTAATGCAAAGCAGTGCAAATTGCTGCTTTACATTACTCTGCGCAAGAGAAGCATTCCATGGGCGTTGCATGGTTGTTCCCACGCAACTCTCATGGTTTTTGATGCATATCCAGATTTACCAAACCTGATAAATCTAGGAATGACCCAAAAAAATACGCCTCTCCAGGAGAGGTGTAACGAGGAGTAATATCTTTATTTCTCCTCTTTACTTCCACTTTCTATGTGTGATGTGTGCTGCATTCTGCAGCACACATAGAGTTATATGACTCCAAGGACTGTTTTTGTGCAGGAAGGTGCACCTTCCTTCATGAAGAAAATCTTGCATGCAATGCATGCACACTTGCACCATGGTGCAAGGGTGCCTGCGTTGGCGCTAGGTATCCCATTGTGCGACAGCACAGGGTGAAAGGACAGGAATGCGCCATTTGCCTTAAATACAGTGCATCCCTACCCTTTCCCAGTGACGCAGCGCAACAAGGTGACTTGCTGCACTGCACTGCAACACTTTGTCATGAATATGGCTCAGTGTATCTGTGCTACTATGTCCTACTTCAATATCAGTAGCTTCTTGTGTCACATACTCTAAATTAGTTTGCATGGTGCAAAGGTTTCTGTGCCATTAGAACATTTTACATACTTGAACATTCATTCTTTTTTGCAGGGAAGAATTCTGCGAAATTTTTCGAGCAAAAGAAAAAACAACAGGAAAAGTCTTCACCTGCAAGAAGTTTTTGAAACGAGATGGCCGAAAAGTGCGGAAGGCAGCCAAAAATGAGATCATCATTTTAAAGATGTAAGTGGTTTCAAAGATGATGTTGTTTAATGGTAGTGTGTTATATCAGTTGCAATACTACCAGTGCTTAATTTGTAAAATAAAAATAAAAAGTAGTGCCAGGGCTCTTGTCAGGAGGCCGCTGTAGCTTGCACTAAACATTGCCCCTGCCATGCTGCCAACGACTATTCCAGGCCCCCACGCTATAAGAATGGCTTGGGTCGTAGGTAATAGTAATTTTTAATCTATATTAAAATAATAATTAACTGTTGTTGTGGTCTTCTTTAAATTAACCAGACTGTTACAAGCAGGGTGTTGGCAATTAAGTTCTGGCGCAGAGCACCGAAAACCACCGGCTCAAATTAAGCATTGGATACTACAAATACCTTCATCAATAACTTAGCTAAATTAATGTGCATTTTCACTGACTACCCTAAGTAGCATCGATACAGCATGCTACTTGATATATGAAGTTATAGTGTCTATCCTAAACACTAAATTACAGAGGTTATAAATGAAAGGACCTACAGGGAACGTGTGTCTTGTTCAGCACGCAAACGTAATGGCTTGTGGTGCTTTTCTGAACTCAGGTACACTAGATGAGCACAGTCTTGGGCACCCTTGGTAGGGATATAACAAAGTTTGTGGAAGTCTTACACGTATTATAAATGCAGTGGTCAACATCAGTGTAAGTTTGAAAAGTTTTTTATCATGAAGCAATGACTGTATTGAACCAAACAACCAGCCGACACATGTTTCGTCACTAGGAGTGGTCCTGTGACTCTTCAGGGCCTGGAAGCAAATACACTGGAGCCGTCTGGATAACCCGGGTTATCCAGACGGCTCCACTGTCTTCCGGCCTCGCTTCTACCACACTACAGGCGCACCCGCCTCACAGCAAACATACGCCTCGTGGATCGCCACAGTTTATCTGCCACCACGTGTGCTCAGGACTGTGCTCATTTTCCAGTGTGGATCCTTCGATTCACACAATTCCGGGGGTTATTGGGTAATTACCCCGACCTGGCGGCACCGTACCTACTCAGGTAAATAGAAGACACCACACGCATTAGTCTGAGCGCCATTCTTCCTGACCACTAAAAACCCTACCCCTAGCTTTCAAGTACAATAAAGCTCAGATCTAGGAAGTTTTCTTATGTAAGTTGGAGTGGAGGTGTCTCTAACAAGTAGCTTGTGAGCTGCAAGTAGCTCTCCAGGTACCTGTGAGGTGAATAGCTCTCCTGCATGCAGCCCAGCCTAAGACTGCTTGGTTAAATTATTATATGCATACCAAAATTAAAAAACATGTATTCAAGACAAAAATGTGTGTATTTTCACAACTCATAAGCTAATGTCTGTAGAAAAACAGTTGAATTTAAAAAATGTGCTTCAAGCTATTATTTGAGTTGGAGAGATTTTTTACTCCTATGTATACCTTGGTGCCAGGGATTTGCAGCTATGGTTTATATGTACTACCTATGTAATATTTCAGTTCAATTAGTCAAAGCCTTTTTTACATTACTGCTTGAGATGCGATCACTGCAGGCACTCTTGGATGAGGTGCTCACTTGCACATCAATAGTATTAGTAGCTCAGGATGATTTTCACTGAACATAAGTAGGTCTTGTCACAGAAAAGGTTGGAGACCCCTATGCTAGGGGTATCCAACTTTTGTTGACAAGCTTTGAACCATGGCATATTTTTATGCTAACATATGGGTGGCCAGAAATTGGAAAAATCTGGACATCAATAAACTTAATTCTTGCCTTGATAACTCCAGGCCCTTTACAACTATAGATAACATCGAGGAGGAAGCTGGCATTCATAGCTGGCTTACCTCAGCTGTTAATGCATGCCTTCCACAATGTAAGAAAAAGTACAATTTGCACCACCCTCCCGCTCCATGGTTCAATGAATCATTAAAAAGGGAAAAAAACACTTGTAAAAACTTATAGTGGAAGTGGCGCATTCATTATGATCTTCATACTAAACAATTGTACAAAGCCGCCTTAGCTAAATATCATGCACTTTGCAAGATAGCCAGGGCAGAACACGTTAACCTTACTATTTTGAATGCACATAATTGCCCCAAAACACTTTTTAAAGCTGTACAAGAACTCTCGGGCAATACATGCCAGCCAAAAGCCCCATGTTTGGATTACATGCAATGTAATACTCTGGCGGAATTCTTTATCACTAAAATCGATAATATCTATGCTGATTTTCGTGACTTAACTCCTACCTCCACACCATCGGAGCAGCCTGAACTGGTTACCCACAGCAAAATTGATATTTTGGACCAAACATCCAGCAACTCCAATCAGCAGCTAACAAAATGGGACCTTCTTGACACTACCACACTTAATGATATTATCATTAAAATTAAATCAGGTTCCCCTATGGATCCTATCCCCCCACAAGTTCTACAAGCTCTGGATACTTCCAATCTTAATCTTATTTTGGAACTTCTTAATTCATCTCTAAGGGAAGCCAAGGTCCCCAAGGCATGGAAACATGCGATGATAGTACCTTTGCTTAAAAAGGCAAACACCGATCCAGAAAATCCATCTAACTTCGGCCCTATATCATTGCTACCATTTGTTTCTAAAATTTTAGAAAAACACATCAATTCTCAACTTACCAAATATATTGAGTCCAGGAACCTCCTCCATCATTCTCAGTCCTGCTTTAGGTCAGGATTCTCGACAGAATCAACACTGTTAGGTGTCTCTGAGACGATTCGTGGCCAAGTTGACAAAGGGGAAACCGTGGCACTTATTTTACTCGATCTTAGTGCCGCTTTTGACACGGTTTCCCACACGATCCTTCTCAACTCTCTCCAATCCTGTGGTATTACTGGCTTGGCCCTAAAGTGGCTTGTTAGCTTTCTTTCTGACAGAACTTTTCAAGTTTTCTCTACCACATCTGCTTCCAAAATACACTATTCTAAATACGGAGTCCCCCAGGGCTCCATTTTGAGTCCCTTACTTTTTACTTTATACATCAGTCCGTTAGCCTCTATTGCAGAACAAGCTGGGCTCACCATCTACTCATACGCTGATGATACCCAGCTTATATATTCACTCTCCTCACACTCACATTCTAATCCATCTTCCCTATGTTCTGGACTCAATAATATTGCCAAATGGATGTTTGAAAATAAACTAAAACTAAATGGGGGAAAGACTGAACTTCTGTTGTTTGGCAATAATACAGCTCTATGGGGCTCACATCACTGGCCTCCTCAGATGAGCTCTCTTCCTTCTCCTTCCAAAACGGCTTGTAACCTTGGCGTCATTTTTGATGGCCGAATGTCTATGAAGCAACATGCGATCAGAGTCTCGGCTACCTGTGTCACTATCCTCAAGTGGCTAAGGAAGATCATATGGATGCTCCCTCATGATACACAAAAAACCGTAGTCCAGGCACTAATAACATCTAGACTGGACTACGGTAACGTTCTCTATCTGGGTGCCTGCAAGGAAGTAATACAGAAACTTCAGATGGTGCAAAACATAGCGGTTAGGCTATTGTGCAAACTTCCTAATAAATCTTCTACATCGACTTCCTTGCGTAGCCTGCATTGGCTCTGCATCGAAAGACGTATAAAGTTCAAGGCTTTATGCTTTATGCACAGAATCCATTCAGGTAGGGCTCCACCTTATCTTAGAACATTAGTTCACCATTACTTTCCTTCTCATGTCCTCCGTTCCTCTAACCAGCATAAGTTCCAGGTACCCAGGATTAAGTGAGCCAGAATGGGCAGACGCTCGTTCTCTTACCTAGCTCCATCTCTCTGGAATTCTCTTCCACTTCATCTGCGTACAGAACCTAGTTATCTTAAATTTCGTAAGGACTTGAAGACCTGGTTGTTTAACCAATAGATTGTCCAATCTTTTGTTGCTGAATCTCTTGTGCCGCTTCTCTGCTTCTCATCTTGTCCCTAGCGCCGGGAAACCTCTGGGTAGCTGAGCGCTTTATAAATTTCAATATATAATAATAATAATAATAATAAAGTTACACTCAATTAATCCAAATGTATATCCTTCACATAGTCATTGGGTATCCTAAAGATTAGTCAAGGCACTTGCTCATGTGGAGCAATGTTGGACAGCCCTGTCCAAGGCTGTGTTAGATTTACGAAGCATCTAGAACAAGGGCTATTTCATATTTACCCTGGCCTTTGGGCACTCCACATACCAGGAGTCATACTTCAGAAAGCAATTGCCTGATGCTGAATGACATAAGATGGACAGGGAGAGTTTCACAATGTTTGTGGAATGATAGCTCTCAGAGTGTGGAATTAGGAGCCTCCAGGTCAAAAACTCCCTATCCCACGTTGAGTTCCTCAGGGTTAATTCCTAAATTACTAATTCCAAAGTTTTTACTATATTTGTGGAACCGCATCCTCATTGGGATACTTGGAAATGGATGGAGGTACCCAAGTCAAACATTAGTTCGAAAACTGTCAATATTATCTAAACATGACCTCTGTTTGCTATTTAAGGTCTTAAGTGCCTTCACTTTCATTACCAACCTGTTTTTTGTCACTATAAATGTTAGCAAAGGTGGACAGACCTTTGGGCTTCATACTATGTAATCTTTATATTTAAAGGTTCATGTTGCAAAACTCACACAATCAGATCACTATCAATTTTACTATTATAATACATCTTAATTCTTGTTTCCATTTAGTTCATGATGTCAAAGATTTTGCTATTGCTAAGCACTCTAAATAACACAAGTTACTGTTACCATTGTCGATGGTTCTCAATTTGTTTACCAATCGAGCATGAAAGGAAGAGTTGGCCTTTCTGGGATTTGAAATTGTGATAGCAGATCAAGCTAAGATGTCGGCAGCAATTGCTTAACACACTGACCCATCTTACTGCAGCAGATCAAACTCTAGATTGTTTACCGACAATTCCATTCCATGGTCAACCTATGATTATCTCCCTATCGATTGACATTAACGCTTGTCTTCTCAGACGCATACGGTTTCCAATTTGTCTACTTTCAATTAGCCTTTCATGTTGTAAATTTGGTGATGGATTCTAAATAAAATGATTACATCAATCTATTAGCTATGCTGTGACTTTCCCTGAATTACAGTTTTTGGTTTGGGCTGGTTTGTAGCAGGTTTTAGGCTCCTAACTTAGAAAAGCATGTATCCTCGGTGATACGGTACTAGAATATCATGACCTAAACATCATCTCCCAAGAATCTCCTAAATATACTGTGCTAAAATATTGCTTCACTAGAGTTTTTATCTGAAAGTCCACACTCAATAGAGCACTTTCTGTAAGTGATATTAAAGCCACAATATTTATGTCAGATTATATTTTAGTTATTTACATTCTGAGATACAACCTGTTCATGATCAACATTGACTAGGTGTGAACTATAGGTAATGCTTTATTCTAGATATTTCTTATTTCTTTCATTCTAGGTTTTAGGGAAATCTTTTCTTTCATTCTATACAACAGTTGAGTATTTCCCTGCCACATGAATCTGCTGTGCCTTTGACCCAGTATATTTGCAAATAGTTACAATTACAGCTTTTTAGCTTACTCATTCTCTGTCCAGGCTTTCACTCATCCACCTAATTGGTCCAGAAATGCCATTTGTGTTGAATCTTATTTTGTCGAAGTTATCCGATTGGGCTCCTTATTTTTTTTACTGTTATGTTTTTGTATTTCTAACCAATGTGCTAATGTTTTTATTTATATTTATGATTTAAATGTATTTAGAACCTATATGGCACAGCATTCTGTCACCCCTCTGTGTTAGCTCGTTCATTATTAATTGTATAAGTAACACCCAAAGCAAACCTTCATCAGCAGTAGAGAGTGGCTAGTAGCTCTACAAGCAGGGCTGGACAGGCCGTAGCAAACATCACGTTTTTTCCCGGGAGGATGGAATGGTAGCGGCCGGTTTTGCAACAAAGAAGGACGTTTTTTGTTACTGGGGCCGGTTTTGCCCCAGTGCTGCAATATTGGCCCCTAGTACCAAAAGCAGTATCGCTTCTCACTTGCACCTCCCCTCAGAGCTGGTCCTATAACACTGTCAGGACTGCTTTGGGTTCCCAGTCCAGCCCTGCCTACAAGGCTATCAAGAGATGCCAGTTCACAGTAGATGACATTCTAGTACATGGCATAGACCTTTAACCAATACTGGAAAACTGTAGAAACTTTCTTCAACCCACCCCAATAAAATCCTTATTGGAAACCAAAACTGGGATAACGAGTGGTGCTGAAGGAAAGAAGATGAACAGAAGGGAGGAGGAACACCAACAGGAGCCAAAAGACCAGAAGAATATGAGATGGTGGGAATGAAAATAGCACGGTGTGAGAGAAGGATTGAAAAAATGGATGCCAGGCGGGACAGAGTGAAGTGGAGAAATACAAACGGAGGTGTCTCGAAAGGTATGGTATAGGTGGGCGAATGGAGAGTTATAAGAGTGAGAGAAGAGGAGGGCAGGAGGGCGACTGTGAAGGATTGTTGGTTAAGGTGGTTAGACCTCATGTATGTTACAATTCTAAATTCCAACTGATCTGAAACAGCCATTCATTTCGCCGAGGTTGATAAAAAGAGTGCTAGACAGGATTGAGAGGGGAGAGACAAGTGTGGTGGCGCGGTCTAGTGGTTGCACGTCACGCACCGACGTGACGTGCTAGCGGCCATGTTTGGGGCTGCGCGCGCATCGCGCATTCAGTGGCACGAAAGCCGAGAACCGATAGCTAGCGGCTCGGCACTCTTTAGGCAATAATTCTTATTAAATACTGGTTAATCACTCATCTGCTGTAGCGTCCTCATTTGGGGTAATACCATCATTACAATGGCGACGAGTGTGGGATGATAGACCCCTACCCACCACAGAGAACCAACCCCCACAGCAAGAAGCCACAGAGGGAACCATCAACCACACCGGTGGACAGAAGACACTCAGAAGCGAGCAGGACCACAGAGACAAGTGGCCAGAGGAACAAGTGGTCAAGAAAGAGACCAACAGCTACCACACAGGTACCTCACCCTAAAGAGCGTGACAGAGCCCCAGAATCACCCAGGAGGGCAGAACAACTAAGCTAAGGGGGGTGGACAGACCCCAGAGGCACAAAGCTAAGCACGCCAGATCACGCAACAATCCACAAGACAGGGAGAACCGCTCTGGATACCTCCAAAAGAGTGAGGGGGCTGACGCAGGTAGTCCCCAGGCCCATGCAAGTAAAGAAGAGCAGGACAACACACCGGGGAGTCCCAGAAGCCAAGGGAACACACAACCCGCGATCAAGAGTGAGAAGATGAGTGCGTAAGCAGGATACGCAATGGCGCCAGTTCAATTTCTGCCCAGACCAGGGGAACCACTAATGAAGTGGGAGGACTGAAGAGAGTATATTGATAATTTTATAGGAGTCTTGGAAGACGAGAATGAGGAACAGTTCAACCCCAAGAGAAAAAAACGCCTCCTGTTGCTCAACCTAGGCCCAGAAGGTCTGAGAATCTACAAGAGCCTGGTGCCAAAACAAAGAGGAAGCACTGATGATGATGTGTATGCCCATGCCATCAACGACCTGAATGAAAACTACAGACCGGCGGTGTGTGTATCGGTGGACAGGTTCAATTTCCAGCAAAGAAAACAACGCCCAGGGGAGACGGTAGAGGAATATGTGGCGGCCCTGAAGAGACTGGCGTCCACGTGCAGATATGACAATTGGGAAGAGGAGTTCATTAAAGATCAGGTGGTGATGCACACCACGAGCACAGCAGTGCAGGACAAGCTATGGGCCAGCGGGGACACCACACTAAAGGAGGTGATGGTAATCGTCAAAAGAGCAGAGTTGGCGCGCAGGTGTGCGGAGGCAATGAAGAAGGAAACAGCGCCTAGCGCCATGGTAAACATAGTAGATGATGAGGAGCCCCGCAAAGACTACAAGTACAAGGGGTCGTCGGTGAGGGGACCCAACAAATGGCAAGGCAATCCAGGCCCCCCAGGAAAACAGGCGGGAAGCAACAAGAAGTCATGCTACAGGTGTGGGAGCTGGTCCCACGAGGCGCACGACAGGAAGTGCCCAGCATTCCGCGCCAAATGTATGTACTGCGGCATAGTGGGCCACTATGAGAAGGTATGTCGGAGGAAGGCTTCAAAGGCATTGGTGAAATATATTGGTCAAGAAAGCGAAGAACAAGAAGAAGGCACAGAGGAAGATGTCGTCACGGTACTTTGCATCTACGATCAGGTGCTGAGCGTGGATGGCCAAGTGCTGAGCGTGGATCGTAGAAGAACGACGAAGCCTGTCCTGGAAATGTCGATAGGGGGAATTCTGATAAGCGTGGTGGCCGACACGGGTTCGCCCTACACCTCGTCCAGAGAGTGGTGTGGGAGGAGAGCTTTGCACCAAATCTAGGCCCAGAACTGGAAAAGCTGGATATCCGCCCAGTCACGTACAATGGGGACCGCATACCCATGGCAGGATTCAGACCATTAAAATTCGAGTTTAGAGGCCGGTCCGCTTTCTGCAAACTCTACATATCGGAGAGAGGACCCTCGGTCCTAGGATGGCTGGACCAAGGCGACCTGGGCATCAAGTTGGATCCTGGAGGAAAAGAACAAATACTATTTACAGAGCCGGAAACATGGCCAGACCTCGACAAATGGAGAAGTGAGTACCCCAAAGTATTTGGAGGCACAGTAGGAAGGATGGAGAAATTCTCACACAAGATTATCTTTAAGGAAGATGCCGTACCGGTCGCCCACAAAGTGAGAAATGTGCCTTTGGCGGTGAGAGAAGCAGTACAAGTAGAACTACAGGAATTAGGAGATGAAAGGGATCATTGAACCGATTACGTGTGCGGAGTGGCTGGCGCCCCTGGTGGTAGTAATGAAACCAAGTGGGAAGGTCAGGCTATGTGTCGACCTGCGCGAACTGAACAAGAACATTGTGGTGGAGAAGTTCCCCTTGCCTAGAATTGAGGAGATGCTGGCCAGCACCAGGGGAATCAAGTGGTACTCCACTATAGACTTGACCTCAGCCTACCACCAGATTGCACTACACCCGGAGAGCCGCAAACTAACATCGTTCATCACCCCATTTGGGTGCTATCAGTTCGGCCGCATGCCGTTCGAGCTGGCCTCGGTGGCTGCAGTGTTCCAGAAGCTAATGCACCAACTGTTTAGAGACACGGACGGCGTCCAATACTTCCAGGACGACATCCTGGTAATGGGGCGAGACAGACCAGATCATGATGTGAATCTCGGCAAGTTACTGAAGATCCTAGAGGGTAAGGGCCTCACAGCCGAATGGACGAAGTGCCGGATTGGAATGGAATCGGTGACCTACTTGGGACACGAAATAGGGGTGCGAGGGGTGACCCCGAAAGCAGAGAACATGAAAGCGATTTGTGAAGCGCCACCGCCCACCAACAAAGAAGAAGTCAGATCATTTATTGGTATGGCGGAATATTATAGCAAGTTTGTGCAGCACTTCGCCTCCAAGACCCATCACATGAGGCAGCTGACGAGAGACAGCACGGAATTCCGCTGGACGGAGGAAGCACAAGGTGAATTTGAAGTCATCAAGAAAGAAGTAGCAGGGGCAGTACCACTCCAAGGATATGACCCCCAAGGGAAGACAGTGCTTACCACTGATGCCAGCGACAAGGGGCTGGGCGGCGTCCTGATGCAAGACCGAGGTCAAGGAAGGATGGAGACGCTCAGCTTTGCATCCCGCACGCTGAGTGAAACAGAAAAGAAGTACAGTGTAATAGAAAAAGAAATGCTGGCAGTCGTGTGGGCTATGACCAGGTTCAGGCAGTTCCTATGGGGCACACGGTTCCAATTGAGAACGGATCATAAGCCCCTACTGAAAGTGCTAACATCCAGCGGACACGCCAATGCAACGCCCAGGATCTCCAAAATGACTCTGAAACTGCTAGAATTTAGATATGATGTAGAATACATCCCAGGCAGTAGGAACAAAGTGGCGGACTACCTGAGTAGAGCATCGGCCATGGAGCCGAGCGGGGAAGACCAAGCGGGAATAGAAGAACTGGTAGCACTCACGGAAGACCTAGAAAAAGCAATGGGTAATCAAGAATGGAAGGAGGCGTACGATGAAGACCAGACCCTAAAGGAAGTGAAATCATATATCACAAAGGGATGGCCAGACAAAAGACAGACCCGTGGGGACCTCAAACCATTCTATGAAGTCAGGGAAGAGTTGTCGATGGACGACAAAGGAGTATTTGTGTACGGGGGGAGAAGGTCATCCCCCCGGCAGGCATTATCCCCAAACTATTAGACATGCTCCACGAAGGACACTTGGGAATTGGAAAATTGAAGCTGAGGGCCAAGCAAAACTACTGGTGGCCAGGGATGGACGTGAGGGCCGAGAGGCACGTCAGGGACTGCTCACAGTGCCAAGGAGCAGATAAAACACTCAAACCACTGCGCCCAGCTCTTGGCAAATTTGACCCCCCGAGGAATCCGTGGGAGGAGTTGTCAGTGGATATTCAGGGCCCGATCCTAGACGTACACGGAGTCCAAAAGTACGTGTGTGTCCTCATGGATAGGTACTCGAAATGGCCAGAGTTGAAGATAGATGAGGCGATGGTCGCAGAGACCATTATAAAGTTCCTGGCTGACACTTTTGTGAGGGAAGGTATCCCAAAGTCCATCCTAAGCGACAATGGCCCCCAATTCAGATCAGAGAAATGGAGCAACTTCATGCAGAGGAATGGTATACTAGCCAAGCACACATCCATATACCACCCTGCTGGAAACGGACTAGTAGACCGATTTAACAGAGTGGTGAACGGATCGGTCCAGGCTGCTATCTCCAACAACAAGGACTGGGAAAGGGAGATATGGCACATGGTGTGGGCGTACAGGATCACCCCCACAGGGACAGGTTACAGCCCCTTCCAAATATTGAGGGGCCGCGAACCATTCACCTGAGACAATAGAGTATGGAAGGAGAAAACCATAACGAGCGAGTGGTCCCCTGCAGTGGTGCGAGCCAACTTGGAAAAGGCACAAGCCATTTACTCGAGACACTACAACAACAGAAAAAAACGTGAAAGAGACAGAATTGGAAAAAGGTGAATGGGTGCGAGTAAAGTTGGCCACGCTACAAAGGAAAGGAGACAGCAAGTACAGTAAGCCCATGCAGGTCAAGGACGTGCTGGGCAGAGGGGCCCTGCTGAGTGATGGAAACGTGTGGTCACAGGACCGCATGGCAAGATGCAACAGAGTCCTACCATGGGACCAAGGCGGAGCAGACCTAGGAGACGAGGAGGAAGGAACCGCCGAGCAAGAACCATCGGAGGTGGAACTGGACGTGAGAAGAGGAGAACAGCAAGGAGAGAGGACTGATAACGGCAATCAGGAGTTGGTGAGTGAAGGGGACATGAGCAGACGAGATGGAAGCGTGGCTGCGCTTGGAAGTGGAGGAAGAAACAAAGGGACTCAGGAAGGGGAGACCCCAACTACCCCGGTGAGACTGACCCGGAGGGGTAGAGCGGTGGTCAAACCAGCAAGGTTCCGAGACTTTGACATGAACGGCGGACTGTGAGTTAACAGTTGCTTTGTTGGGAAAAAAGGGGAGATATGTGGTGGCGCGGTCTAGTGGTTGCACGTCACGCGCGTCACGCACGTCACGTGCTTGCGGCTAGCGGCCATGTTTGGGGCTGCGCGCGCATCGCGCATTCAGTGGCGCGAAAGCCGAGAACCGATAGCTAGCGGCTCGGCGCTCTTTAGGCAATAATTCTTATTAAATACTGGTTAATCACTCATCTGCTGTAGCGTCCTCATTTGGGGTAATACCATCATTACAACAAGAGCTGCTGTGGGTGGGAGCAGAGCCCTGTGATGGATGAGGAGGGCATCTGGTCTCAGTCTCAGAGTCAAGTCAAGTCAATTCAATCATCTTTATTCGGTCAAATATATATGACCATAAAACCGCGAAAAATATAAAATGCACATATATAAAAACATAGTACAATACGTTATCAAATCTTGTTTCATTATCACACAGGTCAATATGAATTATTAAAAATATCAAGTCATAATACATACTTAATAATAATGTCCTTAAAAATCTTTACAGTGTGTACCGATCTAAAATTCATCTATACCTTAAATTGGTTTGTAAATAAGCATGATTAAAAATATGAAGCATTTATCAGGTCTTAACACATTCTTAATATTAATCCCCTTAAAAAATCTTTACAGTGTGTACCGATCTAGAATTCATCTATACCTTATTTTGGTTTACTCTCATTAAAATACATACAAATAATCCATAATAGTGAAGGAATACAGTAGGATAAGAACCTCACTAGTGGGTCCACCATAATTCCTATTTTCACACACTTATAATTGGTCATGTTACTAATAAAATACTGAATGGGTGTTTCAAAATGTCAGAATAATTCTGTTTACCTACATGGATCTTGGGTCAGTCTTTCCTTATCGGTCTGGAGTGTTCATACCCCCAGCAAGATATTTTTTCTGGCATAAAAGACGCTCCATAAAAAGCGTGACATTCTTACCCATATGTCAATGGTCGGTAGTGACTGTAGGAAAAAAATACGCTGGTCGACACTGAGAAAATGATTGCTGTTTTAAAAGGTTTATTAAATAATATGCCCTCCACTTCTTATAGAACCCACAAAACAACACGCATTGTGCTCTGTGTTGAAGAGCCGTCACAGGGGCATTTAGATAGATTTAAGGACCAGTCAGTTAGTTCTGGGAAAGAGGCCACATGTCTCAGAGTCACCTGGGGCCTTGGATTTAGACCCATGCTATTTTTTTTGTGTGATTTCACAAAGCAGTAATTATGGCTAGTGGCTTAAAAGCTGGAAATCTTCTAGTCCACCCTGCAGCTCTGAGAGGGTCTTGAAGGTAGACAGAAAGGTACAAAAGATTGATAAAACATGGATATGAGGACGGGTTGCAGGAGCAAAGAGCAAAGTAATGCACAAGAGTAAGCAGGAGTAGAAACAGTAGCATAGCAAAACTTGAAGGGGCCCCCTGCAAAGCACATGGAGGGACCCCCGATGCTCTGGATCCAGTTTGAAGCAAGGGACCTGGAAGTGGGCCCCTTCCGGAGCTCAGCTCCCCCCCCGTGGCCCTGTGGGGCTTTTGTTACGCCACTGGGTAGAAAGGAAAGAGAGCATAGCAGCTGTAGACCAACTGGGGTACCAAACAGATAGAATGTAGAGGAGAATAGACAGCAAAAGCAAATAACCATGGTCATCACCAGCGGTGACAGTGGTAGCAGAAGAGATGGAAGGCGGTCAAGCTAAGGTGCAAGTCCGCAAGGACTATCTTAGATTTTTTTGGGCACAAGCATTTATTTATTTTTTATTTTTTTAATTTACACTGACTACAACACATCTAGGCCATCAACATGATGAAGAGTTACAAGGGTATTAAAAGCAGACTGTGTCCCACTACACCTTCAGGACTTCTACCCTTGACAGGAATAAGGAAGGAAAATACCTTGTTCCTTCAAAGGCGCAAAGGTTTATGTACCTACTGGGTCCAGGCCTTAGAGATTATTTATTATAAGGGACTCAATGTCGGGACCACGGTCAACAAAGTTGCAGTGGCCTTTCACTGTGCTAACACTGGCCTTTCACTAATGTTCATAATGACAGACATAACCTACAAATTGCACCTTTCATTAAACAGCAATCGTCTCGGTTCAAATGAGTGTTATTCGACAGCGACACACAAATGAATTCAATCCATTTGGTCTCACCTCTTGCTGCACATCCTCATACACCTGCTGTCACTCCGCGGGGCATTAGCAAGTGGTAGTTAAGATAACTAGTTGTCCACCACTACCTGGTGCACTAGACAAGGTGAAAGATTTAAAAAAGCTAAAACATCCAGGGGAGATTGGCATAACAGGTGAGACAATGGAAGGGAAAGAGGAGACCAATAAGAACTGGTGGAAGGAAACAGGAGTGAAATGGGTGGAGCAAGATTCAAAGACAAGCATTGTCAAAGCCAATAGGTTTCGCATATGCAAGATTTATTGACTATGTCAATGTTTTTTAGGTATGTTAGATAGCCGTGCTGGCTGCTGTGCAACAAGTCTTACAGTAAATGAAAAAAGTGCTATGATGCAGTCAGTGTTAAGTCATGTTGCACAGTAGCCCATGCTGCTGTACGTCTAAAAAAGTGAGGGACTGGCATGCAGCAAGAGCAGTGGCGGCTCCTCAGCTAAGGTGGACTGCTCTTAAAACCAGTGGTCGAAGTGGACAGGATCTGCAGGGCACGGAGTGCCCCAACTTCTTTAATGTAGTAGATTACGTTCCCTGTTAGACCTGGCACCATTTGGCGTGGGTCTCCCTTCCATTTTTTGCTGTTGCCTCGTGTTTTTCTGGTGTTAGATGCTTTGGGCACTGTGCCACTGCTGTCCAGTGCCGCAGTGCGAGTGCGCCCTACTGTAAATTGATGTATTGATTAGTGGTTTCATTATTGGATATTTGGTTTACTTGTCAGACCCTAGTACAGTGCACTGAGGGTGCCCTGGGCGTGTAAATCCAAATGCTGCTAGTGTGCTTGCAGCACTGGTTGTGCCACCTACAGAAGCAGCCTTGTAAAACGTGTCTAAGGTCTGCCATTGCAGAGTCTGCGTGCAGTCTGGTACTGTCATGCTGACTGGGCAAGTGCACCCACTTGCCAGTCCCTAAAACTTCCCTTGTCTTCATATTAGTCACCCCTATGGTAGGTCCAAGGGCAGGGTGCATTGTAAGTATAAGGTAGGGCATGCCCTGATGTGTGTGGCATGTCCTAATAGTGAATTACAGACATTTTCGTTTTTCACTATTGCAAGGCTACCTGTTCTACATAGGCTAGAATAGGCTGCTGGATTGTTACATGTTTATAATCCTAGCAGACTCAGAGAACATGGTAGAAATTCGAATTTAGTATGCCTGGACTCAGAATAATAAAATACATCTTTTAGTAAAGTGTATTTTAATATTCTGTGTTTGAAAATACCACTTCTAGAAAGTAGGTATTTGCTTGCCTAACCATTTGAGCCCGCCTCTGCTAGGTTGTGTATTCCTTGTCTGGGTTTGTGTCTGACAGGGAGGGATTCGGGAGACAGGCTGGGGCAGCCCGGTGGTGAATAGGGAGATTTGCAACCAGATGGGAGGGAGGAGTTGCACCTGAATAGGACTGTGCCCGCCCCCACAGTGCTGGCTCCACCCCCTGTGGTGCGTCTGATGTCTCTGCCCTGCACACTGAAAGAAGAGAAGGAAGACTGTCAACAAAGTGCTCCTGGACTGTACTTGCCTTCCAAATGCTGGCTCCACCTCCTGTGGAGCGTCTGATGTGCCTGCCCTGTGCTGTGAAAGGGAAGGAGAAGTCTGATAAACAGAGTGCTTCAGAACTGGCTTGAACTGGGCCCAGGCCCCTCTCCCCTTAGAGAACCCAGGATTTTGGGGTATTAGTATTGGGACCCTGATCCCATGAAATTAGATCACTCCTGGAACTGACAAGAAGAATCCTCTGCTGAGGAGAAGGAACCTGAAGAAACTGAGGAGAGACTATTCCCAAGCTGAAGTGCTGCTTGGGGGGTTGGCCTGCAGTGGTTGCCTGGCTGCCTAGAGAGGAGAAAGGACTTTGTGGATTTTACCTTTGCTTTTCAACTTGTGCTAAAAAGATCCCGAAGGGCTTGGAAGAGAGCTTGCCCCCTGACCGAAGTCCCAGGACCAGTGGACTTCACCAGCCTTTGTGAATTGCTACTGTTCCAGTGGCTACAGAGGCAGGGAGCTGTGACAGACTCTCACGACCGGCCCGGGGTCCTGTTGGCACTGCACTGAGCAACGTCCGCCTCGAACAATGCAAGCTCTGCACTCACCAACTCCGTCTCGATGCCGTCAATGAGCCGTAGCCTGCGCCATGAGTGGAAGGACACCGCAACGTGCAACGCCTCGCTACACCGATCGAACTGGTCTGACCAACGCAGTCATTGCTGCTGACTTCGTGTCCTGTGACCGCACCGGAGTTAGGCACTGCCTCGCACACTTCGAGACACACCGCCCGACTCGCACCGCTGTCCGGACTGACCGACGCCAGCTCCCCAACTCCAGCTCGAACGCCGCACCATAAAGCTGGAAGCACCGCAACGAGCAACGTCCGCCCCAAACAACACCAGCTCTGAGCTCACCGACGCCGTCAATGAGCCGTAGCCTGCACCGCGACAGAAGGGACACCGTGACCTGCAACGCTTTCTTTTTGTACACTGCGACGATCCCCGGAACCGGCTCGCACATCTGTGCCGGCCGCCTCAAGGCAAAGGTACTGTGTTTGAGTCTGTCGACATTTGAGTGGGCCCAGACTGTCACGGTCCGCTGGATTTGTTAGACTCTGTGTTCTTTCAGCACGTTGTAGCCAGACAAGGCTACCAACTCGCACAGAACTTTAATTTACACCTTTTTAACCAGAACTCTTGAAATTTAATAGTACTGTGGATTCTTTTTGTCGTTTATTGGTCTTGTGATAATTCTATATGTTATACTTAATTTTTTATATAAAACCTTGTGTGGTGTCGATTTGTAGTGTTGTCACTGGGTTACTGTATGTGGTCACAAATGCTTAACTTACATCGCCTCTGGACTAGCCTTGACTGCTCGCGTCACGCCGCCTAGAGGGTGAGCAGGGGTTATTTTAACAGGCTAATTACCTTGCCCTGACTAGAGGAGAGGGTCCCTGCCTGTCACAAGTACCTACCTGTGCCAACCAGTGACCCCCAATTCTAACATTCCCCTATATTTTAATTTTAAACACAAGTCCCAGGACGGCAGAAATAGCCAATGCTTATAGATAAGGCTCTGTGTTAGTGGCTATTCAGGGCCGGTCGGGGTGCGCAGGGATAGAAAAGGTCTCTGTCTTTTCATTCTTGACCAGGGAGGACAAGAACAGTGTCCACTTCCATTTCTGCACCCCCAATTTTCTTACTCTTCCTCCCTCTCCTTCTGTCTTGCTTCTCCTCACTTACTGAAAACCGTGACTTCAGGAGACGGTTATTACTCCCTATTTCCTCTCCTTTAGTTTTATTAGTTCATCAGTGAAAAGGCTCCAAAAAAGAATAACATTTTTGCTAGAAATGTCACTTTTTTCGGACATTTTTCTATTCCAACGGGCAGCCTTGTGACAGCGAGAAATAAAAGGTTCAAAATGTGAAAAACAACTAAATAAAGCAAGATAGAGTGGTCACAAAGTGGCCAGAATGTTTTTATTACACTCAAACACATTAGCGCCAGTGGAGCACTACTTTTGTTTTCTTGTCTTTCTTTGAACATTATTGCTTTCCCTAGGTGGGGAAGGGCACCATTCCTGGAGTAACTTTGCAATACATGCTTGATGGGTGGCTTGGAAAACAAATTGAGTACATCAGCTCTGTGTTCAGGGATGTGGTCTTTTTAAACCATGCTGCTTACATTTTGTAAGAATATAAGCAATGGACATTGAAACGTGTCCCTTCTGCACCCTGTAATCATGTCCTCGACTTCTTCAGGAAAAAACACTCATTGATTTCTAAATGATGAGTGCAATAGTGTTACGGTAACCTTATATCTTTCAGGCAAAAACAGTCATTGATTTCTGAGTAATGGGTGTAAAAGCTTTAAGGCTTCTTACATTTCACATACTTTACTTAATCTTGCATTCCCTTTAGTGTTAGCCTTTTCCAGGATGTTTTTACTTTTTTTTTATAGGAAGCATATCACTCTTGTCTAGAGTGTAATTTAAATTTAGTCACATGCAGGTGTTTATAGGGGGAACAATAGGGTTGTAGTTGAAGGCAGTGCAAGTTTCTCCCAGTGGGGAAGGATGGTACTCAATGGGGGAGAGGATGTGGCACTATGATAAGAGCTGCCAAATTTGGAACTGGTGAACCAGGTTTAGCCTTCATGACAAGTCCACCAGGCCACTCTCCTGAGGAAGCACATTCCTGTGCTACACCTTAGAAGGCCCTGCAAAACATTAGAAGCCCTGGTGTCTTAGCACCAGCAGGTGGACCCTAGTGGTGGCAATTGTGGTTAACCTTAAAGGCCTGTCCACCAAAATCCATGCTGAAGGTCACCTCCAGTCTTGCGGGCAGGCCTATGAAGCATCACACCCTAGAGCGACTGGGACTCTGCCACTGAGGTCACAGGACGCTTGGCCAGGGCGGCTATAGTGCAGTGTGACTGGTGCGATCCCACCAGGCACTGACTTCAGGGGGGGGCGTTATGCTTGCTAGTATATTATGTTTCTAAAAGCACTTTCTATCGCCTTCCTGGCCTCCAGCCATTTTCGGCAACAACAAAAATGTCATGATAACTCCGGTGATTAATGTTCTTCCTAGAGAGAGATGGAGTTTTGTCAAGTGGAAGTTTTGAATTGTGGAAAGGTAGTGCAGAGGGTTAATATGCCTGTTGCAAAGAACATGTACCATGCAGATCACAAAGTGCACATAATGTAAATAGGTCAGTGGGTTACTGCTTTTGTCAGTGAGATCCTTTTGTTACTTGCAGTTTATAAGTCAAAATCCTAACATAGAACAGTGAGCTATTAACTGTCATCGAAGAGCTGCATGCAAACTGCTAGGTATAAATTAGAGCGTTATGGTTTTTCCCCTGTCTTTGATTATCCTAATGTTGCAAAAAGGGTTCCTTTCAATAGAAATCAATTCTGGTTATTGAAGAGAACCCCCAACCATGGTATTACATTCTAAATTCAGAGTTTGTGTTTCTCCAGACTAATCACTATTAAACTATACTGCCTACTAGTATGGTTGTCATGTGACTCCTACACCTTGTAGTCCTTTGTCATATGTAATATTTCCTATACAGTGGTTTACACATGTGTGATTGATTGTCTCTGTGTAATGTGTTTTATGTAATGTGCTCTGGCGCCCTACTATAATTTCAGTGGCGCTGCAAATCTAAGTATAGGCGGAAAATCCGTTCCGCTCGCGGATTTTGCGGATTTTCGGTAAATTCGCGATCCGTGAGATTCGCGAATTTCCCGCAAAATCCGCAAATCCGCGAGCAGCGGATTTTATGGCTTGCTCGCACTGTTCGCGTGAGTTCGCGGCTTCCCAGTTCAACTTCGCGCCCCGCGAATAAGCGCTACATTGCAGAAATACGATCTTAGCAAAACTGAAACTACTTACCAGGTTCAAAAGTTCAAGCTCATCATTAGTAGCCATTTCCTGTAGTGCTTCCTGAGGGGCCCCTCCAGAGTTCAGTTGCCTACTTGCAACTATTATGTGACCCTGCTCTGACCCTCAGAATAGTTACACATATGCCACAAAGGTCCTGAATTACAGCTAAGAGAGACAAGCAGGAGCCAGGCTGGAAGTTCAAATCCAGTGACACATTAATCAGCCCCTAATTCATTATTGTCAGTTGGGGCAGGGCAGGTGTTGTAACTAATTTTGCAACAATGAAAGCACTTAGCAAGTGCAAAAGATCACTAATCAGGAAGCACTAAGGAAGCAGGTGCCAGCTAAAAAAATATTCTGTGACACATTAATCAGCCCCAAATTAATTCAGGTCACTTGAGGCAGGGAAGGTGTGCTTTGCTTTGCCACAATAATGTACACTGGACAACTAGAGGGTGCTGTGATGAAACAGAGGGTGGCATGGGTGAGCAAGAGGGTGGCATGTGGTGACAGAGGGTGGCAGTGATGAAGAAGAGTGTCCCAAACAGGCTGGACACGTAGAAACAACAAGTTCGCAAAACTTGCGACCTGACAGGTAAGTTCGCGTTTGCGAAATTGTACAAAAACCCTCGCGACCTGGCAGAAACCCGAGCGAACACAAAAAAAAAATCCGCAAATTCGCGAGAATTCGCGGATTTTGCGGATTGCGAATTCGCAAATCCGCAAAATTCGCGAACGCGAGATTCGCAAAATTCGCCCATGCTTATGCAAATCAAAGTAAATGCATCTGAACAAGAGTTTTGTATGGAGACTTGAGGGGCACTGTTAAAGGGTAGTAGTGAGGGAACCTGTGGCGGAGGGAGTCCTTGAAGGGCACCAGCAAACATTGTTGCACACGGCTCCACCAGCGCTAAAGCCATCCCTGCCCTAGAGGCCCGTCCGCCTCACCCATTCGTACCTCTATTGGCCTTGTTTCAGCAGTAGTAACTGCAAATCACTAGAGTACGGCAAAGCAGGATTTGCACGCACATCAAACTAAGTTCACAAACTTCACAGTCTCTCTGCTTCATGTACAAGCACTATTAATATGTGCTGCCTGCTTTGGGGCCACCTGAATTATGCAGCAGTGGAGGACAAAATTATGCCGCAGTGTTGACTAAAATATGCAGAAAAAAAAGCTGCAGAGTAATGCAGTATATTTTTTGATACTTTATTATTTTGACATGTTTACACATGCTAACAGCCTGTGCGAAGAGTTTTCCTTATTAGTATCAGTGTAACATACAAATGCAGCAGTGAGAAAGGTGATAAGTCAACCTTTGCAAAGGGATTTCCACTTTGCAGAAACATGTCACATTTTTTGTAACTTTTGATCTGTTTGAGCTACAAACAATTTATTAGTTAAAATCGTCAAATTATGCAGTAGATAATAATAATAATAATAATAATAATAATAATACATCATTTGTAGAGCGCCTGGCTAAACAAAAACTGTGTGTCCCCGCGCTAACTGCTGATAGATTACAGAAATCAAAAGGCAGCTGTGAAGAAGCTCAGGAGGTGTTACATGTTGGGAAACAAAAGTGTTTTAAGTTTTCCCCGAAATCTTAATTCAGATGGTTCCATCCGCAAGTGGAGCGGGAGCGCATTCCAATGTTTGGAGGCTAGGTACCTGAAGGAGCTACCACCCATTCTGGCCCGGAGAATGCGAGGAAGTTTAAATAACATCGTGCCGGATGATCTTAAGTTCCGAGTAGGGCGATGTATTGCGAGAAGGTTTTTTAAGTATTCAGGGCCTTTGCCCTGAGCGATGCGATGTGCATAGCAGAGGGTTTTAAATTTGATTCTCTATCTAACCAGGAGCCAGTGAAGCTTGGCCAGGGCGGTTTTTGCAGAAGCTCTCCGTGAGAGTCCGAGCACGGGGCGTGCGGCGGCATTCTGCGCACACTGGAGTTGATGTAATCCCTTTTGACTGAGCCCTATCAGCAGGGCATTCCCATAATCAAGATGGGGGGTCACCAGCGTGTGGACAATAGTTTTTCTGGCTCCGGTAGGAAGGAGATCCAATATCTTTCAGAGGACCCTCAGTATGCCAAAGCGCCTTCCCGTTACCCTGCTGACGTGGGTCTTGCCAGAGAGATCAGAGTCCAGCATAACACCTAGGTTTCTTACCGACTCCACATGATGATACATTATGTGGCAAATATTCCTGAGCCAAAATTATATAGAAAACATTTGCAAACTAGGATATTCTGCCATTTATGTTTAAACTGCTTTTGTGGAAAAAGGGAGGCGAAGTGCTGATGACAGAAACTCCATGGCTCAGAGACAAATGCCTTTGTGCTTCCACTTTAAAGCGTATTTGTGACATTCTTTGATTGCAAACGAATCCCATTTTGTGAATGTATTTTAATGCCAATAACTCATAATAAACCTTAAATAAACGTGCATCCATTGGTTGAATTAAACACCGTAATAAGCTGTAACTGGGTAGTGAAATGTCAAACAAATACTACAAATTATAATAATTTGCTCTTCCTGGCCACGCCAGACTGACTGGACATCCGCCCACTGACCCAATTCTAGGGTTATTCTTTCCCTCTGATCCTCCACCCACACCTCCCCTGCATTTTTCCCCCCACTTCGACAACCGCTTAGAACAGTGAAAAGGGAAAAAATAAAATGATAACAAGTTTATCATTTAATTTTCTGTTGCTGCAGGGCTGGTGGCTCAGGGAGGTGGAGTGGACTATGCACACTAATTGCGCATGACTGCTTGGCCAGCCATCTTGGCCCAGCCAGTCATGCGCAATTTGTATATTCCCCACCAGGCTGTAACAAACAGCTTAGTAGGGAATATGCATAGACTACCTGTCCCTATCTGAGAGCCGTTCCACAGCGTTCAGACCAAACCCAACGCTGCATTGCAGGATGGTGTGATTGGCTTAAGGGAGCCAATCACAATGCAGCATTGCAGTGTTGCAATTGGCTATGGGGAACCTGGGTGCTTCCTGGTTCTGGGACTGTGGAGGAGAGACACGTGGGCCACCGGAGATAAGTGTTTTTTTAAATATATTTTTCAACCCCCCCCCGGTACTCCCTGCCCCGCCACCCCTGTTCCCTACCTGCACCACCGAGCAAGAGGGAGACACAGGGGAGGCGGGAGGGAACAGAAGCAACAGACAGTGGGCGGGATGGTGGAAGTAACACCATGGAGATGCATGGATGGAGGAATGGAGTAGCAATGGGCAGCGGGAGGATGGTGTGAGGGAGGAGGGAGAGCAACATGAGGGAGCTGAGGGGGAGGAAGGCGTATCAAAGAGCAGCAGGAGGAGGGCGGTGAAGGCAGATCGTTCTGCGCGATGCACTCTCATAAAGTGCTTGGAAAAAAGTTTTTTTTAAAAATACATGTAGGATCACGCGGCTAGTACACTGGTCATAAACAGGAAGCTGTACTAAGTCCATGCTCCATGGAAGGGACAAAAGAAAGCAGGAGGCAAGCAGCTGGAAGGAAGCAGGAGGCATGGCCGATAAGAAGCAAGGTAACACGAGTGACTTGGAAGCTAACCTATGGTAAGCATTGGTAAATAATGGGCAGGCTATAATCCAGCTTTAAGCTATTTTTTAACGAAAGTTTTTGCCAACAGCGTATGAGTGAGTCTCAGGCAAAACCTAAAAAAGAGTGTTGAAATGCTTGGTCGATGAGGCTATTAAGATGTATGAAGATGAGGAAGAGCAAGAGAAGACAACAGGAGAGAAAAGTGTGTGAAAGGTTACAGATAAACGATAAAGGCAAAAAAAGGAAGGTAGATATACAAGATAGAACAAGCTAGGGATTGCGGTAAAAAAAAGAGAATAGAAAATGTGGAGAATCCGAGTGAAGAAGTAAAAACATTGGAGATTTAGAGAAATAGAACGAGTTAAAGAGGCACTCATTGAGTGAGATGCAGAAACAAACACATAGCAACAGAAATTAGAGATATATCAACTGAGGCAGCAGTCCGGGTTGGCTAAGAAGGCAGACAGATGTGAAAGTAGGCGGATGGCCAGTGTAATTTCCCAATATTTCCTTTGGAGGTCTTCGGATAGGAAGAGAGTGTGCTGTGCTCATAACTGCACATGAAATACTTTTGCTCGGCGTTACAATGGAAGAAACATTTGTCACAATGATATCCCTTCTAATTCAGATACAATCGAATGATTGATTAATTAGAGGGAATTGAAAGTATGGCCTTCTTCTCGAAGTCACTTGATTAATTTGAGAGAATATAAGTATGGCCTTATTCTCTATGTTATTCTTCCACAATCCCTCTTCCTCCATCAGCCAGCATAAAGTGCTGCTTGCAGCAGCAGGGGGACCCGTGAAGCATCCCTTAACAAGCTGTTCGCGCCTCTAATCAGGGCGAGGGAGCTGCGCGCTTGGAGAGAGAGCGCGCGGCGGCCTCTGCCTCTTACCAAGTCACCGCGCGCCAGTGTCAGATGAGTGACACTGAGCAGCCGCGAGAAGATTAGAGGCACAGTCCCGTCGTCGCTCAACACACGGTCCTTAGCAAAGCAGATCACTCCCACCGGAATCAAAGGCAGGCACTTTTCACTTAAATGCTAGATTCTGCGGCACAGTCTTTTACAGTCTGCGAGGCCTGCGCGCGCCTTCTACTCGCCCACAGAACGTGCACAGAGACCAGCTGAACTGCACAACCTCCCACATGGGCACTAGGAAATCATGGTCGGCAATTTATCTATAGGGCATTGGCAACGGAAGTGACGTCACACACTTTTTCAAGGACAACAACATTGAAAGACTCTCTTGTCTTGTGCTTTGCCCTTCAGTAGTTTCTTGTTTGTTGCTGTGTGGCTAGACGTGGGCGTGCCACTAAAGGTCCAACTTTTGCTCAGGCCATGGCCTCTGAGACGCCCAATCGAGCAGCTATATAGATTCTGCCTGCGCTGACTCCCTGGGAGCAGGCTGGTGATCCAGAGAGAGAAAGAGATGTAAAACTCAGAGGCTAAGAGAGAGGTAATGGAGGATAGGGGCTTGAGCGAAAGAAACTAAGAGCTTGGAAGAAAAGAGAAAAGATGGCGATGGGGGAGGGAATAAGAGAGGGAGGGAGCAAGTTGGAGGAAGAGCCAGGCAGGGCAGGCTCTAGGCATGGGCAGGGTGGGCAGCTGCCCAGGGCCCAGCAATCAGCCCACCAACATGGGACCCCGTACCAACCAGTACGCCACAGTCTGGTCACAGCCAACTGATCTCCGTGTTCTCCTTCTCATTTCATTTGAGAGAGCAAGGTGTCATGTTGTAATTGTGCCCTCCCCCTTCCCTCCCTGTATGGTCCCAAGGAAACCAATGCTCCTTCAATCAGGCCTCATACCCTGACAAAGGCCCCCTGCGACACATATTGTCAAACCACTAGTATCAGCAGGGGCGGCTGGTGATATTTTAAAGTAGTGCAGCGCAAACTGATTTGCGAGTGCGGGCCCCAGGCCACTCAGGCAGGCGCGACCCCCCCCCCCCACCCACGTACACAACACTCAAAGAAATGTATTCACACATGCACACACACAAACACTTCCATTCGCAACACTCTCCACCAAACATTCATGCATACACGCACGCTCGCACCAGACACTTTAAAATAAAAGAAAAACACACACTCTTACCCTGCTGCCGGTCCCGGTCCGCGCCACCTCTGGGCTCTGCTCCCCACACGTCACAGGCTCACAGCGCCCCTGGCCAATCCTGGCGCCAGGGGCACAGGTACCTTCTCGCCCGCAGCACGCCCATTAGGGCTCCTAATGGGCATGCGCAACGTCGCAAAAACACAAGTGCGCCTGCGTGGGCACGGGTAAAAACTTCACCCTCCGTCCCCACTCATGCGCACTTGTGTTGCCGCCTGTACAATCATGTCAATCAATCAACATGACGCCAGACCGCCAGGCAGGGCGGTCTGATGTCATGTTGATTCATTGACATGATTGTCACAAACGCCGAGGGAGCTGCGGGCGGCTTCGGGCAGGGGGCGCTACGCCCCCACGCACCAATGGACGAACCGCGCCTGAGTATCAGTAGTAGTCTTATGTACTTACTACCATTCTTATGTGAATTAGTGTTTATCTGTTCGTATCATCTTTTCCTTGAGTTAATTTGCAACTTGTGTGTTGCCCGAAAGCAGCAGGGACGCACAAGTTGCCTGATTTAAATAAAAGCCGTATGGTTTTCCATCTGCATTGTGTGCGTCCCTGCTGCTTTCGGGCATTTGGTGAGACAATTTAAACGCACAGCAGCCCTGTCGTGGGGGACTGCACAATCCTCACAATGGAAGGAGGCTGCTTGGTCGGAACGGAGTCCAGACCCACGTAGCAGCATTGCAGACATGGCCAAATTTAAACTTGCGGACGAAACTGGGGCCCACTTAGGGTATTTAAAAAAGCTTCAAATAACATGACTGATTGCGCAGCACTTACGAAGGTGATGGAGTTATCTTGCATAAAACTACTAATCCCAGCATGCAGGAAATCACACACGCACTGAGCGGAGCTGTGAGAAGTTGGCCTGGTATATAATGCTCACTAGTTCTAGTGATCACTTTGTACCATGCCAAGCAACCCTTATGATGATGGTTGTAATTCAACCTTGTAGACCAGTTATCCTAGTGGTAACGTGGACAAAGCAGTCTTAGGCTAAACTCTGAAAGGCATGTGAAGCCAGCTGTTATACCATACACAACCCCCTTGAATACCAAATGAAAGGGACACCACACAGATATATATTGAAAATATATATTGATTTATTAACTATTAAAATCCCCTGGACTCTTTATGAGCACAGAAGCACAAGCGTTAAATCACAAGACAGTTTAAAATACACAAAAGTTGCGCAATATGGATGAGCCCTAGGGGCCACCTAAACCATATACTAAGAAAGTGGTATAAGAGATACCAAGGGGAAAGTGAAGAGGCCTAGGGCCTTGGGAATCGCTGGAGCTATTCGAGACTGGAGTTAACTAAGTCGGGAGAGGCCCACGGGACTCGGGTGCAGTGTTCAAAGTGCACGCACTTTCCAATACAAAGTCTATGGTGCGTAAAAAGTACAAAGTTAGAAAGTTAGGAACCTTCCGAGTGACCTACGGAGCTGAAACTTAAAACACAGGCCCTTGGGATGTGTACCAGTGCAGGAGCACCGGCGGAGCTGAGTTACCTCACCCACAGGAAGCGGGTGCACAGGGTCGAAGTTGTGTCGGGTTTCGTCACGCTGGTCGATGGTGCTTGGAGCTGAAGATGCTGCAGGCGGCTCGATGAGAAGAGTTCCGGTGGATCCAAGGGTGGATCTGAAGATGTGAAGACCTGAAAGCAGAGGGGACAGTGTTCAAAGTCACTAGCCAGTGACTACCGTGGAACCAGATTGGAACCAGGCGATGTCGGGTGCAAACAGGCGTTGTCGGGTAGCTTCTTTCTGCAGCCACGTGGATACCCGGGGTCGAGGACGTCCAGGAGTCGGTCACGAGCTGTCCCACGTAGGCTTCTCGCTGTTGGCGGTGTCGGCGACCTGATCGGAGCAAACAGGCCTTGGCAAATGCAGGCCACGCAGAAGTTGAAAGATGCTGTTCACTCGGACCAGCAAGGTCAGAGCGGGTGCTCCTTTTCACAGGAGCTTGGGTAGGTCTGGAGCAACCAGACCTGCTGTTTAAATCTTCGGGTTCGTCGCCAAGATGGCCGCTGACCACGTGGCTAGTGGCCGGGATGGCGCGTCGAGTGGCACAATGCAAAAGGGCCCCACGCAGATCGTGGAGATGCTGGAGGGCTGATCTTCGGTGCAAGGGCTGCTCGGTGGTGGGGGTTCTCAATCCCCAAAGCACAACGTCGAGGATGCCTCAGAAGCTGCGCAGTCAGCTTTTCGGGTGTCTTTCAAGAGGTCCGGTCCCACGTCACTCGGTGCCTCCACGGGTCCCTTCTTTGCAGGGACTGTGGATCGGGCTCTGAGAGGTCTGGGAGTCTGGTTCTTGTCGGGCTCTGGGCTCGGTCTCCGGCGGGAGGCGGCGGCAAAGCAGACGTCGAGTTGCTGGTTGGTACCTGTGTTCACAGGGTGGTCACTCCTTGGCCACAAGGGAGATTCTTCTTCAGTCTTCTGTGCAGCAGAATGTCGAAGTCCAGTCTTCTTCTTAGTTTTAAGTTGATTTCGGGATGATCTGCTGTGCAATGGCACTGCTCCCCCTCTTATTCCCAATCTAGGGGGTGGATCACCTACTAGGTCCCTCCTCTGGGAGGAACCAGGAAGGGGGGCGGTTACACCCCCTTTCCTTTGTCCAGCTCCGCGCCAGGACTGGGGCTGGAAGGCCCCAGAACCGGTTTGGGCTGGCCTATGCACGGGGACACCTTGTGTGCCCCGGGCATGTCTGATTCTATTCAGCCCTGTCCTACCCAATACACAAAATCCTGTCTGGGGTGGTGCTCGCACCTCCCAAGGCAGGAAACCCTTTGTCCAGGCCACCATCTGCCGAGTTTCGGTCAGCAGCAGGAGGCCAGACTTGTGTCTGTGGTGGCAGCGTCCATTTTGTGAAGCTGAGGCTCTGTTTAACTTTAACCGGGGTTAAGGCTACACACATGTCGTGTCCCTCTAGAAGGGTGGAATGCTATCCCCGTCGCCAGAATTGGCGAGGGGATAGTATTCCAATTTGTATGACACCTTACTCGACATGTTTTGATAAAGCCAAACCAAAGATAGCATTTAACCGCGAGGATTATAATGCACTTAAGAGTATATGGTATGGCAATATCCCGGAACAGCTTAGGGAGTGGTTCCCGACAGCTGCAGACAGGCTCAGCTCATGCCAGAGCACCATCTCACATATTTCCAAGCACTCTGCCTCCAGGATTGATGAGGCCTTCCATAGGAGTTGCTGATAGGAACATATGTGTCCAGTTTAGGGTTAGGCACAGACATACTGTACCTAAGTAAGAGGTGGTTACACCGACTTACCCCAGCTGAGTGATCAGCCAGTTGTGTCAAATATGGAGGCCAGGCCAGGGGTGGCATAATACATGCTGCAGCCCCTGGTAGGCCTTGGATACACCTATGCCCTGGGCACCTAGGGTGCACTTATACAGTGGCTCATAAGGTGAACTAGTTCCAATTCGTAATGCACCTAGAGTGCATTGGCAGTAATTTAGAGAGAGAACAGCAGGCTGTGGGTCTGATTAGCAGGCCCACAGCCACATTAAGTCAGAAACCAGTGAAGCAAAAAGCAAAAATTTGGGGTGACCATAGGATAGCAGACCCTACTCTCCTACATAACCCCCCCCCCAAACGCAGGGACATTAGACTAACCTTGACCAGTTGTGTCTTCATGTTCTAAGTGGAAGTACCTGGAGAGACCATCTGCGTTGCCATGGTCAGTCCCTGGGCGGTGCTCCACTGTAAAGTCCATCCCCTGTAGGGAAATGGACCACCTGAGTAGTTTGGGGTTTTCACCCTTCATCTGATTAAGCCATAGGAGGGGCTTATGGTCGGTCTGAATCTTGAAGTGAGTACCAAATAAGTATGGCCTCAACTTCTTCAGGGCCCACACCACAGCAAAGGCCTCCCTCTCTATAGCTGACCAACGTTTCTCTCTGGGGGTCAGCCTTCTGCTAATGAAAGCAATGGGCTGGTCCTGGCCATCTACATTAAGCTGTGAAAGCACTGCTCCCACTCCCAACTCAGAAGCATCTGTTTGGACAATGAACTCTCTTGAGTAGTCAGGACTCTTCAGGATAGGTGCAGAGCACATGGCCTTCTTCAGGTCATCAAATGCCTTTTGACAGATTTCTGTCCACTGAACCTTTTTGGGCATCTTCTTGGATGTCAGATCATTAAGAGGGGTCACAATGGACCCATAGTTCTTAACAAACTTCCTGTAGTACCCAGTCAGGCCCAAGAAAGCTCTGACCTGAGTCTGGGTAGTTGGAGGGGACCAGTCCTTGATGGTCTGGATCTTACTCTCCAGTGGTTGAACTTGGCCTCCACCTAAAAAGGTGGCCCAGGTATACAACCTTGCTCTGCCCTATCTGGCACTTTGTTGCCTTGATAGTGAGGCCTGCCTTCTGCAGAGCCTCAAGCACTTCCTTCAGGTGGATCAGGTGATCCTCCCAGGTGGAGCTAAAGACAGCAATATCGTCCAGATAAGCTGCACAAAAGTCATCCAACCCAGTGAGGACTTGGTTCACCAACCTTTGGAAGGTGGCAGGTGCATTTTTCAAACCAAAGGGCATCACCACAAACTGATAATGCCCACTAGGGGTAGAAAATGCTGTTTTGGCTTTAGACTCCTCAGCTAACCTGATTTGCCAGTAGCCAGCTGTCAAGTCAAATGTGCTCAAATATTTGGCAGAAGCCAACTTGTCAATGAGCTCATCTGCCCTTGGAATAGGGTGTGCATCTGTCCTGGTGACAGCATTGAGTCCTCTGTAATCCACACAGAACCTCATCTCTCTCTTGCCATCTTTGGTGTGAGGTTTGGGGATCAGAACCACTGGGCTAGCCCAGGAGCTCTCTGAAGGCTCAATGACACCTAATTCCAGCATCTTTTGCACCTCAGTCTTTATACAGTCCCTGACGTGGTCAGGTTGCCTGTAAATTTTGCTTTTTACAGGAAGACTGTCACCAGTGTCCACCACATGTGTACACCAGTTAGTCTGACTGGGTGTCAATGAGAACATATGCCTGTATGCCTGTAGAACTTGTCTGCAGTCATGTTGCTGATGTTCAGTGAGGCTGCCACCTAAGGCCACACCATCAACTGAGCCATCCTCAGGGTTCTGAGTGAGCAGGTCTGGGAGAGGGTCACTCTCTTCCTCCTGTCCCTCATCTGTAGCCATGAGCAAGCCCATGTCTGCCCTGCTGACATATGCCTTCAATCTGTTCACATGGAGCACCCTGTGGGGGCTCCTGGGAGTTCCTAGGTCCACCAAGTAGGTAACCTCTCCCTTCTTTTCCAGAATTGTATGGGGTCCAGACCACTTGTCTTGGAGTGCTGCTGGGGCCACTGGCTCCAACACCCATACCTTCTGTCCAGGCTGAAATTCAACAAGGACAGCCTTTTGGTCATGCCAAGCTTTTTGTAATTCTTGGCTAGCCTCAAGGTTTTTAGATGCCTTTTCCATGTACTCTGCCATCCTGGAGCGGAGACCAAGTACATAGTCCACTATGTCCTGTTTAGGCTTTTTGAGAGGTAACTCCCATCCTTCCTTCACAAGACACAGGGGTCCTCTTACAGGGTGCCCAAACAACAATTCAAAGGGGCTGAAGCCAACCCCCTTTTGAGGGACCTCTCTGTAAGCGAACAAAAGGCAGGGCAGAAGGATGTCCCATCTCCGCCTGAGCTTTTCAGGTAATCCTTTAATCATGCCCTTTAGGGTCTTGTTAAATCTTTCAACAAGCCCATTGCATTGTGGGTGATAAGGAGTGGTGAACTTGTAGTTGACACCACATTCCTTTCACATAGCTGTCAAATATCCAGACATGAAGTTGGTACCTCTATCTGATATTACCTCCTTAGGAAACCCCACTCTGGAGAAAACTCCAAGTAAGGCCCTGGCCACAACAGGAGCTGTTGTGGTCCTAAGGGGAATTGACTCTGGGTACCTGGTGGCATGATCCACTACCACCAGTATGAATCTGTGCCCAGATGCTGTAGGGGGATCCATTGGACCAACAATATCAATCCCCACTCTCTCAAAGGGAACCCCCACCACAGGTAATGGTATCAGGGGGGCCTTTGTTGTTCCACCTGCTTTACCACTGGCTTGGCAGGTTTCACAGGAGCGACAAAACTCCTTGGTGTCTTCAGACATGTGAGGCCAGTGAAAGTGGGGGACAAGCCTGTCCCAAGTCTTGTTCTGGCCTAGGTGTCCTGCTAAAGGAATATCATGGGCCAAGGTGAGTAGGAAGCCCCTAAATTGCAGAGGTATAACCAACCTCCTGGTAGCACCAGGCTTGGGGTCTCTAGCCTCTGAATAAAGGAGTCCATCGTCCCAATATACTTTATGGGCACCTTGAGCATTCCCAGCAGCCTCAGCAGCAGCCTGCTGTCTGAGGGGTTCAAGAGAAGGACAGGTTAACTGAGCCTGCCCCAAGTCTGCCCTAGAAGGTCCCCCTGTCCCCAGAAACTCAACCTGATCAGGTTCAAGTTCTTCAGGGACAGTTCCCTCAGGGGTCTCAAGATCAGTTTCCTGTGAAGCCTGATCCTCACTTGTAGGCAGTTGGGAAGGTGCAGCCTTAACCCTCCTGTTCTTCTTCTTGGGAGGTACTTGGTCCATTGTTCCAGGATCCAAGACCTGAGGTTCAGAGAGGCACTTTTTGGCCTGTGACCTGGTCACAGCAAGGACATGTGATGATATCCCTAACATCTCTGCATGAGTCCTGTACTCAACTTCTGACCATAGAGAGTTCTCCAGGTCATTGCCCAACAAACATTCTACTGGGAGATCAGCACTAACCACAACTTTCTTTAGGCCAGTTACCCCTCCCCAGGAAAAGTTAACAAGTGCCACACTATGTGTAGTAGTGACATTGCTGGCATTGGTCACCAGGTAATCATCGCCTGGCATGTATTGTCCAGGGTCCACAAAGTTAGGTGTCACCATAGTGACACTGGCACATGTGTCCCTGTAAGCTTGAGCCACTTTGTTGTTAATCAAAGGCGTCTGTCTGTATTTGCCCAGATTACTGGGACTTATGTCAGGGACCAAATCCAGGTCCCCTTCACAAACCAGAACAGCCTGTGTAAGAGTTCTGACTAGGTCAGAATCTCCTCCAGTTCCCAAAGTGATCCCCACTAAACCCTTGGCTTGAGGACCAGCACTGCTAACTGTACTAGTGGGTGCAGGTGCCTTAGGGGCTGCAGTGCTGGGGGCTCCACCCTTTTTACACTCACTTGTCCAGTGAGAGGTGTTCTTACAAGTTTTACACCAGGGTTTCTTCTGACCTTCTTTCTTCTTCTTCTTGGAAGTTTGGGACCCACCCTCTGTCTCAGTTTGGGGCCCTGTTGAAGACTTCTGGTCTTTAGCTTTCTGCTCCCCACCCTTCTGGTCTGTTTTCTTCTGGTCACCACCCTGGTTCTGGTTCTGGTTCTTTTGCTTAACTCTGGTTCTTACCCATTTATCTGCCCTCTTTCCCAATTCTTGGGGAGAGGTCAAATCTGAGTCAACCAAATGTTGATGCAACTGCTGGTTCTGACAATTATTTAAAATTTGTTCTCTCATCAGCAAATTATACAATCCTTCATAGTCTGTAACCTTGCTTCCCAGCAACCATCCCTCCAGAGCCTTAGTGGCACACTCAACAAATTCAGACCAGTCCTGAGTCTGTGTCTTCTGGGTATCTCTGAACATTAACCTGTACTGTTCAGTGGTTAAGCCTAACCCATCAATCAGAGCACTCTTCAGGACCAGGTAGTTTCTAGAATCCCCATCACTAACTGTGAGGAGTCTGTCTCGGCCACTACCTTCAAAGGAGAGCCACAAGATTGCTGCCCACTGCTCCTGAGGGATCTGCTGTACTCTGCAGGCTCTCTCCATTGCAGTAATCCATTTATGGATATCATCCCCAGCTTTGTAGGGGGGCACAATCTTACTCAGGTTTCTATTATCAAAAGACCTGTCTTTATCCTTGTGGATATTGCTGCCACCAGTGGGTTCTATTATCCCACTCTCTCTAGGCTGCCTTGCTCTAGCAAGTTTCTCTTGGGCCAGGGCAATCTCTAACTCTTGTCTCTGGACTCTCAATTCAGCCTCTCTAATTTGAGATTCTCTCAATTTGGTCTCATGTTCCCTTCTCTGAGGGCTAGTCATCCTCCTTCTGGAGTGACCATGAGAACCTCTAGAAGCATAGGAGTTGTCAGAGTCACCGGAGTGAATCCTTCTCCTCCTAGGCTCCTGGTTAAGTCCACCTGGGGGTCTGAATGGGTTGTTACCTGATTCATTCCCAAGTTGACTTAAGTTAGCCTGGTTCAGTCTACTGACCAGCACCTGACTATTTCTGTCATCATCTGACTCACTGCTTTCCACCTCCTCCTCCTCTTCTTCTTCCTCTTCCTCTACATCTACTTGAGGAGCTCCAGTGGTGGAGGCATCCTCATCTACCAGGATGATAGGGGCAGGGGTGTCTACAGTATCATCCTCTGAAGGATGGCCTCCTTCAGCATTCCCTGTGGGGTTTGCTTTAGAGGTCTTTAGAGCCTCAGACTGATCCAAGAGCTCTCTTAGGTGGTCTGTAGTAGGGGAAGGCCCTGTCTTCAGACCCCTTAAGACACAAAGCTGTCTTAATTCCTTAAAGGGAAAAATAGCAAACTGGGATGGTGCCCTTGGAGGGTCACTCTCAACAGGAGTAAGTCCACTGGACCCCTCTGTTCCAGACATTGCTCTAGTGTGGGTGGATGTGTTGCAATCTACCTACACTGGTGTTTACCTACTAAACCTATCTAGTAGTTGTAGCTAGGGTGTGCTACTCCCTTTGCTCTACAACAACTAAGTTCAGTAGAACTTAAGTATACTAGTCTTGTTTTATATGTACCTAGCAGGTACCTGTGTGATCTTTCAGATGATAATCTCAAAGATTGTAATGGTAAAACAACAGCAAGCTCAGATCCCAATCCGCTGCTCACCAATGTGAGAAGTTGGCCTGGTATATAATGCTCACTAGTTCTAGTGATCACTTTGTACCATGCCAAGCAACCCTTATGATGATGGTTGTAATTCAACCTTGTAGACCAGTTATCCTAGTGGTAACGTGGACAAAGCAGTCTTAGGCTAAACTCTGAAAGGCATGTGAAGCCAGCTGTTATACCATACACAACCCCCTTGAATACCAAATGAAAGGGACACCACACAGATATATATTGAAAATATATATTGATTTATTAACTATTAAAATCCCCTGGACTCTTTATGAGCACAGAAGCACAAGCGTTAAATCACAAGACAGTTTAAAATACACAAAAGTTGCGCAATATGGATGAGCCCTAGGGGCCACCTAAACCATATACTAAGAAAGTGGTATAAGAGATACCAAGGGGAAAGTGAAGAGGCCTAGGGCCTTGGGAATCGCTGGAGCTATTCGAGACTGGAGTTAACTAAGTCGGGAGAGGCCCACGGGACTCGGGTGCAGTGTTCAAAGTGCACGCACTTTCCAATACAAAGTCTATGGTGCGTAAAAAGTACAAAGTTAGAAAGTTAGGAACCTTCCGAGTGACCTACGGAGCTGAAACTTAAAACACAGGCCCTTGGGATGTGTACCAGTGCAGGAGCACCGGCGGAGCTGAGTTACCTCACCCACAGGAAGCGGGTGCACAGGGTCGAAGTTGTGTCGGGTTTCGTCACGCTGGTCGATGGTGCTTGGAGCTGAAGATGCTGCAGGCGGCTCGATGAGAAGAGTTCCGGTGGATCCAAGGGTGGATCTGAAGATGTGAAGACCTGAAAGCAGAGGGGACAGTGTTCAAAGTCACTAGCCAGTGACTACCGTGGAACCAGATTGGAACCAGGCGATGTCGGGTGCAAACAGGCGTTGTCGGGTAGCTTCTTTCTGCAGCCACGTGGATACCCGGGGTCGAGGACGTCCAGGAGTCGGTCACGAGCTGTCCCACGTAGGCTTCTCGCTGTTGGCGGTGTTGGCGACCTGATCGGAGCAAACAGGCCTTGGCAAATGCAGGCCACGCAGAAGTTGAAAGATGCTGTTCACTCGGACCAGCAAGGTCAGAGCGGGTGCTCCTTTTCACAGGAGCTTGGGTAGGTCTGGAGCAACCAGACCTGCTGTTTAAATCTTCGGGTTCGTCGCCAAGATGGCCGCTGACCACGTGGCTAGTGGCCGGGATGGCGCGTCGAGTGGCACAATGCAAAAGGGCCCCACGCAGATCGTGGAGATGCTGGAGGGCTGATCTTCGGTGCAAGGGCTGCTCGGTGGTGGGGGTTCTCAATCCCCAAAGCACAACGTCGAGGATGCCTCAGAAGCTGCGCAGTCAGCTTTTCGGGTGTCTTTCAAGAGGTCCGGTCCCACGTCACTCGGTGCCTCCACGGGTCCCTTCTTTGCAGGGACTGTGGATCGGGCTCTGAGAGGTCTGGGAGTCTGGTTCTTGTCGGGCTCTGGGCTCGGTCTCCGGCGGGAGGCGGCGGCAAAGCAGACGTCGAGTTGCTGGTTGGTACCTGTGTTCACAGGGTAGTCACTCCTTGGCCACAAGGGAGATTCTTCTTCAGTCTTCTGTGCAGCAGAATGTCGAAGTCCAGTCTTCTTCTTAGTTTTAAGTTGATTTCGGGATGATCTGCTGTGCAATGGCACTGCTCCCCCTCTTATTCCCAATCTAGGGGGTGGATCACCTACTAGGTCCCTCCTCTGGGAGGAACCAGGAAGGGGGGCGGTTACACCCCCTTTCCTTTGTCCAGCTCCGCGCCAGGACTGGGGCTGGAAGGCCCCAGAACCGGTTTGGGCTGGCCTATGCACGGGGACACCTTGTGTGCCCCGGGCATGTCTGATTCTATTCAGCCCTGTCCTACCCAATACACAAAATCCTGTCTGGGGTGGTGCTCGCACCTCCCAAGGCAGGAAACCCTTTGTCCAGGCCACCATCTGCCGAGTTTCGGTCAGCAGCAGGAGGCCAGACTTGTGTCTGTGGTGGCAGCGTCCATTTTGTGAAGCTGAGGCTCTGTTTAACTTTAACCGGGGTTAAGGCTACACACATGTCGTGTCCCTCTAGAAGGGTGGAATGCTATCCCCGTCGCCAGAATTGGCGAGGGGATAGTATTCCAATTTGTATGACACCTTACTCGACATGTTTTGATAAAGCCAAACCAAAGATAGCATTTAACCGCGAGGATTATAATGCACTTAAGAGTATATGGTATGGCAATATCCCGGAACAGCTTAGGGAGTGGTTCCCGACAGCTGCAGACAGGCTCAGCTCATGCCAGAGCACCATCTCACATATTTCCAAGCACTCTGCCTCCAGGATTGATGAGGCCTTCCATAGGAGTGGCTGATAGGAACATATGTGTCCAGTTTAGGGTTAGGCACAGACATACTGTACCTAAGTAAGAGGTGGTTACACCGACTTACCCCAGCTGAGTGATCAGCCAGTTGTGTCAAATATGGAGGCCAGGCCAGGGGTGGCATAATACATGCTGCAGCCCCTGGTAGGCCTTGGATACACCTATGCCCTGGGCACCTAGGGTGCACTTATACAGGGGCTCATAAGGTGAACTAGTTCCAATTCGTAATGCACCTAGAGTGCATTGGCAGTAATTTAGAGAGAGAACAGCAGGCTGTGGGTCTGATTAGCAGGCCCACAGCCACATTAAGTCAGAAACCAGTGAAGCAAAAAGCAAAAATTTGGGGTGACCATAGGATAGCAGACCCTACTCTCCTACAGGAGCCCACTGGGGGCAGTATAAAAACAATTAAGCACAAAGAGTTGCACAACAGCACGACTCCCTGCACCACATTCATGTGAAGAGAGACCTTTGAGAAAGAGGACAGCACCTCGAAACGCGTCAGGTCTTTGAAATAATTACCGAAAGGATTGCAATGCAAGTTTCCTAATTTAAATAAAAGCTGTATGGTTTTCCATCTGCATTACGTGCGTCCCTGCTGCTTTCGGGCATTTGGGGAGACTATATATATATATATTACCTACTGGCGATAGCCAGTAGGTATATATAGTTAGGATTTTTTCCCTATGGGACTTTTGAAAATTCTATGTCTAATAACTTTGGCGTTTGTGGACGGAATCGGCTGAAATTTTCAGGAAAATGGCACATTTTGTTTCTGAGCAGCTCCTGGAAATTTGGGGGGGTTTCGTCAAGGGGGGGCTGAGAAAAAAGGGGGGTCCCAAAACGCGTTTTTAACATTGAGTTTTCCATAGGGCGGTTGGACTCACTTTTAGCTCGAACGGCTGAATGGATTTGCACGAAACTTGGCAAAATTGTAGGGACTGTTAGCCCGATGTGCCTTTGCTAGGTCTCAATATATGTGCTTCAGTGGATTTTGAGAAATTAACGTTTAAATCAAGATATATATCTGTAACAGCGCTCCGGGCAGCGCTCCGGTTCGCGAACTTTTCGCGTATCGGAACTTTGCGAAGCGAAGCTGATTGGCTCTCCGGTGTCTGTCAACATTCTAAACAGTCCGGTGCGGCCGCCATCTTGTCTCTCGGTAGGATCGAGAGACAAGAGGAGGCCAAAACAAAGGGGGAAATGAAGGAAAGGGGGCAAGGTAGACCCCTTCTGACCCCCTAGGATTGATGAGGGGGATATTATAGAGCCACGCCGGGCCCAAAAAAAAAAAAAAAAAAATCCGATTTTTTCGCCGTAGAGACGCGTCTTGGTTCGCGAACCGGGCAGCTAACCGGGCAGCTAACCGGGAAGCTAACCGTCAGTGTAACCCCCAAAAAAAAAAAAAACGATTTTTTCGCCGTAGAGACGCGTCTTGGTTCGCGAACCGGGCAGCTAACCGGGCAGCTAACCGGGAAGCTAACCGTCAGTGTAACCCAAAAAAAAAAAAAAAGACTCACTTTTAGCTCGAACGGCTGAATGGATTTGCACGAAACTTGGCAAAATTGTAGGGACTGTTAGCCCGATGTGCCTTTGCTAGGTCTCAATATATGTGCTTCAGTGGATTTTGAGAAATTAACGTTTAAATCAAGGTATATATCTGTAACAGCGCTCCGGGCAGCGCTCCGGTTCGCGAACTTTTCGCGTATCGGAACTTTGCGAAGCGAAGCTGATTGGCTCTCCGGTGTCTGTCAACATTCTAAACAGTCCGGTGCGGCCGCCATCTTGTCTCTCGGTAGGATCGAGAGACAAGAGGAGGCCAAAACAAAGGGGGAAATGAAGGAAAGGGGGCAAGGTAGACCCCTTCTGACCCCCTAGGATTGATGAGGGGGATATTATAGAGCCACGCCGGGCCCAAAAAAAAAAAAAAAAAAATCCGATTTTTTCGCCGTAGAGACGCGTCTTGGTTCGCGAACCGGGCAGCTAACCGGGCAGCTAACCGGGAAGCTAACCGTCAGTGTAACCCCAAAAAAATAAAAAACCGATTTTTTCGCCGTAGAGACGCGTCTTGGTTCGCGAACCGGGCAGCTAACCGGGCAGCTAACCGGGAAGCTAACCGTCAGTGTAACCCAAAAAAAAAAAAAAAAAAATCCGATTTTTTCGCCGTAGAGACGCGTCTTGGTTCGCGAACCGGGCAGCTAACCGGGCAGCTAACCGGGAAGCTAACCGGCAGTGTAACCCAAAAAAAAAAAAAAATCAGATTTTTTCGCCGTAGAGACGCGTCTTGGTACGCGAACCGGGCAGCTAACCGGGCAGCTAACCGGGAAGCTAACCGGCAGTGTAACGGGAGTCTGAGGAGTAGCTGATTGGCTGTCAATATTGTAAACAGTCCGGAGCGGCCACCATATTGTCTCTCGGTAGGATCGAGAGACAAGAGGAGGCCAAAACAAAGGGGGAAATGAAGGAAAGAGGGCAAGGTAGACCCCTTCTGACCCCCTAGGATTGATGAGGGGGATATTATAAAGCCACGTGGGGCCAAAAAAAAACAAACAAAAAAATCCGATTTTTTCGCCGTAGAGACGCGTCTTGGTACGCGAACTGGGCAGCTAACCGGGCAGCTACCGGGAAGCTAATCGGCAGTGTAACGGGAGTCTGAGGAGAAGCTGATTGGCTGTTATCATTGTAAACAGTCTGGAGCGGCCGCCATCTTGTCTCTCTGTGGGATCGAGAGACAAGAGGTGGAAAAAAAAAAGGTGTAAATGAATGAAAGGGGTAAGGCAGACCCCTCCTGAACCCCTAGGATTGATGAGGGGGCTATTAAAGTTCCCTGGGGGGTGAAAAAAAAAAATTTGCGATTTTTCGCGGTAAAGGTGCTTCCTGGTACGTTAACCGGGCAGCTAACCGGCAGCGTAACGGGAGTCCGACATATTGTGTTTTTGGAACGTTTGTGATATGTGCACGTGTGGATTTTGTCTAATTAAGGTTAAAAAAATATATATATATCTTTAAGCGTGTTCTGGCGCGCTTACGTTTTGGGTTTGGTTTGCGCTGCAGAGACGATACGTCACGGTTATGCGATGCATCATGAGGCGTCTCACGGGCTACGTGATATGTCACTTAATAAAGAATATATTTTACAGCTATAGATATTAGCTTTTAAAAAACCAATGAAATTCACAGAAAAAACCATAGGTTATAGACCATATATAGTTAGGAATTTGCATTTACAAAACCTTGAAAATTCACTGAAAAAACCATAGGTTATAGACTATATATAGTTAGGGATTAGCATTTAAAAAACCTTATTTTATTTGCACAAAACCATTGAAATTCCATATATAGTTAGTTGCACTAACTATATATCGCGGACCCGCAATCCACTGCTAATGATGTCACATATTACATCATTCATGACATGGTCAGTGACATCACTGATGACATCACTGATGACATCTCAAATGACATCACTGATGACATCACTGATGACAACACCCAGTGACTGTATGTTTCTGTAAAGTTAAAATATGTCTTACATATTGAAGAATGAGTGGATGTATAAGTGTCTGGATGAAGGATTTAGTAGGTGCATGACTGACTGTATGAGAGAATGATTAAATGTGTCTCACTGAGTGCATGGGTTAGTGATTAAAGTGTCTTAATTTGGCAATCAATATTTATGTTCTTATGTAAACTGCTGCATGTTTAAATCAGTAGCTATATCAGTAACTATATGGGTTATTGAATGGTTGCCCAAGTATTTGTATGGGAGACTGAGTGTGTGTGTGGGTGGCTGGGAGGTGTATAACTCTGTGCATAGATGTGTGAGCGGTTGATTCCCTAGGTGTATGGGTTCAAAAGTGCATGTAGAAACAGCTGTATGGACAGTTGACTGTGTGCATGAGTATATTGGTGAGTGAATGGATATCTCAGTTCTACATGTCAAAGTAAGTACATATGTAAAACACACTCCATGTGAGAGTTGACATATATAAATAACTGAACATAAGAGTCAGTGAATGTGAGAGTGGCTGTATGAATCATTGTGAACTTGTATCAAGGATTGTATAAGAGAGTAAATATGTGTTAGTATATGTTTGAATAAGTAAGGTGTGTATAACTGTATAGTTAAGGAAATGGAGATGTGATTGATTCTTTGCATGACTGAATAGGTGTGTGAGTAACTCCATGGATGTGTGACAGTCTGTGAGTGCCTGTTTACACTGAGTGTATCAAAGGTTATATTAGAGTCTGAAGATGTATTATCACATAAATGATATCATCAGTGATGTAATCAGTAATGTCAAATGAAATGTCAGTGATGTCATCAGTGATGTCATTTGAGATGTCATCAGTGATGTCATCAGTGATGTCATTTGAGATGTCATCAGTGATGTCATCAGTGATGTCACTGACCATGTCATGAATGATGTAATATGTGACATCATTAGCAGTGGATTGCGGGTCCGCGATATATAGTTAGTGCAACTAACTATATATGGAATTTCAATGGTTTTGTGCAAATAAAATAAGGTTTTTTAAATGCTAATCCCTAACTATATATAGTCTATAACCTATGGTTTTTTCAGTGAATATATATATATATATAATTTCGTATTTCCACACACTCCTCCAGGTATGAAAAACACGAGCCCAAGTGCATCCAAAGGTTTATTTTTGCAAAAACGGCAACAGATTAACTCAACGCGTTTCGGGATAGTCTCCCTTGCTCACGAGTCAAGTTGTGTGAATTTCATTGGAGTAATTTAAAGAACATGTGACAAATAAACATAAACAAAAGACTACCGCGATTTATGTAAACAAAGCGGTAGCTAGGGAATGTTTCCTCAAAATACAATTCATTATTCATAAGCATGGTTAAATTTAAATTAATGTCAATGGCATTTCGCTATGAATTCATGTGTGTAACGCTATATTTACAAAAGGCACAACTTGTTGGTAATCAGCTGGTGTGTACTGCGCAAAAATGATAGGCGGAAGAACTTATATTTAAATCAATTAACACTCATAACATCTCGTGAATGTTTAACAGGCAGCGCCCCTGTGGGCAGTCCTATTCTTCATTTATGCTCTGTTCTTCTGATTATATATCATACACATCGCGCAAACCATTTTCAAATAAGAATATAGCCTATGTGGGCAAACGCAAATTACTTTTTACTTTGCCTTCCAAAATTCATTACTACTATTCAGTGTCGCCCCTACGGGCAAACATTTCATTATTACATTGCGCACACGTTGTGAAATTTCAGCGGCTACCATGCAACTAGAATTGAGCCCCAGTGGGCATATATATATAATTTTTTTCTTCAGATTTATATAGCACGAACGCGAACCAAAGGTATTGGAGCGTTTTACATGAGCACCAGCTATGTTACACAAGGACACAATAATTTTTGGGTGGGCACGGGGAGATTAAGTGATTTGCCCAGAATCACAGGAAGCTGAGCCAACGCAGAGGATCAAACCTGGTTCCCCAGCTCCAAAGTTGGCAGCTCTGGCCATAAAGCCACAACCTACATGTAACTCTAACTACTAGTATCTGTAGTAGTCTTAGGTACTTACTACCAACAGCTGCCTCGCCGCGGCTGGAGCAAAGTCACCGAAGACCAGCTGCTCACCACCCTCTCCCAGAACCCACCCACTGACCCCACTAACCCAGACGCCGCAGCCCGCAACCTCAGACAGTGGATCGACACCTGTGCCAACACCCTCGCTCCACTGAAGAAACCCTCCAACAGCCACGCCGGCAAGAGAGCCACCAGTTTCACTGACGAGCTCCTGGCCTCCAAGCGCGCATGCCGGAAACTGGAGAAGAAATGGCTCCACGAACGTACACCGGACAACCACGCAGCCCACAAGGACGCCACCCGCAGACACTACCACCTCATCAGATCAGCCAAGAGGTCCTCTTTCAAAGACCGCCTGGATAACAACGCACACGACAGCAAAGAGCTCTTCCGCATCGTTAAAGAACTATCCAACCCCAGCACCAACGACATCCCGCCCTCACAGGAACTGTGCGTCTCACTGGCCATCTTCTTCCACCGCAAAATCGCTGAAATCCACAACAGTTTCAACACCACGACCGACCCGACCACGCCAGACTCCACCCCTCCTCTGAACACCAACAACGCCAATCGCCTTACCTCCTGGCCCAACGTCAGCGACGACGAGATACGCAAGGTCATGAACTCCATCCACTCAGGATCTCCGACAGACCCGTACCCACACCACATATTCAACAAGGCAGACGCTGACATCGCCCCCCAACTACGGAAGGTCATCAACATCTCCTTCGAAACAGCGACATTCCCGGAAAGCTGGAAGCACGCAGAAATCAACGCCCTCCTCAAGAAGCCCAAGGCGGATCCCAAGGACCTCAAGAACTTCCGGACCATCTCCCGGCTCCCGCTCCCGGTGAAGGTCATCGAGAAAATCATCAACATGCAACTGACCCGCCGCCTCGAAAACATCCTGGACCAGCCCCAATCCGGATTCAGACGAAGCCACAGCACAGAGACTGCCCTCATTGCCGCCACAGACGACATCAGGCGCCAATAAGACAATGGCGAAACATCAGCCTCCTTCGACACAGTCTGCCATCGCACACTAAAAACACGCCTCCAAGAAGCTGGTATCCAAGAGAAGGCCCTCGACTGGACCACATCCTTCCTCTCCGGCAGATCGCAGAGCGTCCGCCTCCCACCCTTCCGATCCGAGGCCACCAACATCATCTGCGGCGTCCCCCAGGGCTCCTCCCTCAGCCCAATGCTGTTCAACATCTACATGGCCCCCCTCGCAAAAGTGGCCCCCACCACAACCTCAACATCATCTCCTACGCCGACGACACTTAGCTCATCCTCTCCCTCACTAAGGACCCACGCACCGCCAAAACCAACATCCACGACGGAATGAACAGCAGACTCAGCTTCCACACCCCCACCCGCCAGCTCCGCTCCCGGACCCTCGCCGCCGTCCCCCGCATCCAACGAACAACCTCCGGCGGCAGATCCTTCTCCTACCTCGCCGTCAAGACCTGGAACACCCTACCTACCCATCTACGGCAGATTAAAGACCTACTCGCCTTCAGAAGACTCCTCAAGACCTGGCTCTTCGAGCAGTAGCGAAACCCCCCACCCTCCCCTCTCAGCACCTTGAGACCCTCACAGGTGAGTAGGGCGCTTTACAAATACCATGATTGGTTGATTGATTATGTGAATTTAGAGTTTATCTATTTGTATCATTTCAATTCAATTCAATTAATCTTTATTCGATTATGCATCATAAGCATAAAAGATAAAGGGGGCGTGGCCTAACAAGATGGCAGGCTAGACGCGTTTTTGCTCAGCTCCTGTCCCAATGGTTAAAAAATCATTTATTATCCTGGCGTAGTGGTGTCGCTGCGCTCGATCCTGTGGTGGGGCCCCCCCCCTGACCTCCGCGGTCCCGGAGCTGCGACAGCAGCACTGCCCACAACCGTAGAACAGCACGCGGCCCACGGCGGACTCGCCGGACCCCGGAATAAGAAGATGGCGGCCTTCGCACTGAGGGGTCGGTGAGGCGCGCCGCCGTGCCGAAGGGGCATTGGAGTTTGGAGCTGCTCCCGCGACAGGCGGGGCGTGGTGTGGACCCCGGCGGGGAGTGCCAGCCATTGATGATGGCGGAGGGCGGCCTGCTGGTTGCCCGCCGCAGAACCTGGCGACTGGATCCACTGGAGGCTGGTGCGGTGTGGCCTGCGTAGGGACCCGGCTGCCTGGTCGTCCTTGCCCCCCTTCGGAGGAATATTGTGCCGTGAAGCTCTCCAAGGTGGTGGAGGTGAGGAGTGGTGGTGAGCCTGGGTGGGCCTTCCCACCGAGCTGAAGTTATAGGCGGGCCCACGGATGGGAGTGTGGGCGACGGATATCAACACAGGGTGGCCGGCTGGCAGATGAGATCCTGGTGACTGGGGGCGGAGCCTATGCAAAGCTGGTGCGGTGCAGCCCGCTTGCGCCCCAGCTGTAGCTGCCTGGAGACGGCGCGGAGGCCTGCAGCCTGGATTGTGCATATAGCGGCCTGCCCGGCTGCTCAGAGGCCTCCCTCTTTGGTGAACTAGTGTGCCTGGGCGGTCCCCGATTCCCTAACGGGGTGGAGTGGAGGTGAACCGACGTATGGTGGTCAAGTAGATGAGATTCTGAGGCCCGGAGGCAGGGTCCCCGCAGGGCCGGTGTGTTGCAGCTTACATCTACTCCGGCTGTATTAGCCTGACGGCGACTTGGGGACCCACGCAGTTTCCCGTGCCCAAGGCAGCCTGGCTGATGTGCCGCAGGTGCGTGGTGGTGCGGCTTTGACTGAAGGGACTCAGAGGTGACACAAGAGTCAGCCCAGACTACATTATCTGTGACCAGTGCCCAGCACCAGTAGGATTGAGTAACCAACACAGAGGCTGGATCGCGACTCACGGGGTGGTCCCGGCCGTGATTACACCGGATAACTGTTGACCGGGTCTTGAAGCACTTGGGGTGGACGATACACCCGAACCCCCCACCTTCCGACAGCGCGTTCCCCTGAGAAGCACCCTGGGTCAGCAGCGCTGGATATGGGGAGGGACCGGCTCACGAGAGGAGCCCAGTCAAATAAAATCATGCAATACATCATCCCAGGCCCAACATCAGTGGAGTGGCTCAGAACTGACCAGGAGCTGGGGACCCACCAGGATGCAGCAGCCTGGAACAAAGCCAATATCTTAGAGGCGATCCAGGAGTCTAGAGTGGCATTGGAAGCCAAAATGGACGGGATGGTGATGGACATTAATCATTTGCGCCTGGACCTCAGGAAGGTGGCGGACAGGGTTACCACCACGGAGGGTGACCTGGGCACACTGCAAACCGAGGTCCGCCAGTTGAGGGAGACGGTCAAGGCTCTCCAGGATCACACGGCCCGGCTGGACTGTTCCCATGAGGCACAGGGTCAAGGCTAATTTGCATATGGCCATGTCTGAACTGGGGTGGTGTGGAGTGCAAAAAAACGATGGATGTAGGCCCAGATCTCTGTACTGGGGTGAATGTAGGACATTGTTCTGCATTCTGCCATCAATTGTTGTTTTTGCGGCTGGAGGATGGGGCAGAAGATGCTGAAGGGCGGTCCAGGAGGAATAATCTTAGCTTCCTGGGATTTCCATAATGGGCAGAAGGGCTAGCGGTGGACCTATTCCTCGAGGACTGGATTGGCAAGGTCTTCCCTAACCTGCGCCTCTCCAAAATGTTTGCAGTGGAGAGGGCTCACAGGACTCTAGGGCCGCCAACGGAACCAGGATCCCCACCTAGGGCCATAATAGCCCGGCTATTCAATTTCAGGGATAGGGACACGATCCTACAACACATCCGCAACACGGGCCTGCCCAAATTTGACAATCACGACATTCATATCTTATCAGACTATATAACGGAGGTGCAAGATCTCCGGAACGACTTCCTTAGGGTTAAGCGAAGGATGCGAAGCCAGAATATTAAATACAGCTTGCTATTCCCGGCCAGGCTCCGAGTACAATACAGTGACAAGACACACTTTTTTTTTTGATTGGATGGACTCGCTGGGTCTGGCAGGCCACGACCAAACACAGGGCTGGCAGGAGCAGAGACGTCGGAGTGGGCGGCGGTGGAACCAACGACCTGGAGAGGAAGATCATCACCCGAGAGGACGTGATCTAGCAGAGGGAGGGCGTATCACGGTGGGACCGGATGGCAGCGCTGGAAAAAGACTTTCCCACAGAAAAGGAGAGGCTGCCTGAATGGACCGCCACGCGCCTGCAGCTAGGGGAAACACTGGGCCTCGGTCGGCAAATTTAATAGAACTGCCAGCAGGCGGAGATGGTACACAGAGGGCGACAAGGTTGGGCGGTTACTATTACGTCTGATTCGGGCGGAAACTCAACACCACCCGATTCTGGCACTGAAGAACGATTTGGGCCAGATGGCATATACCCAACAGGAGATGAATAACGTCTTTCGGACCCATTTATGTAAAATATACTGTGAGTCTCAGCCCTCCACGGGCTCGAGGGTGTGGAGGTATATCTTGAGGGGTTGCAACTGCCTTGTATAGACGCGGACAGTCAGGAGGAATTGGGAGGTCCCCTTCGGGAGGAGGAAATACGAGCAGCGATAGCCCACCTGAAGATAGCAAAGTCCCCTGGGATGGAGCGATTAGCCGCCAAACTCTATAAGGAGTACAAGGGGGTCCTGATCCCGAAGCTCATCGAAATTATGGCGGAGGCCCACGACCGAGGCTCGCTCCCGGATTCCATGAGGGCAGCAATGATAGTTATGATCCCCAAGCCGGGTAAGGATCCCCTTCTTCCCAGCTCGTATAGGCCTATATCCATGCTGAATGTGGATCTGAAAATTATCAGTCAGGTGCTGGCAAGTAGACTTCTCCCCTATCTCAGATGGCTGGTACATGATGACTAGTCAGGATTCATTCCGGGCAGGAATACGCTGAGAAATATTCGTCGACTAGCACACGTAATGCAAGCTTTAGGGGGATGAGACCAGCAGAACACCCTAGTATTTCTCTATATCGAACAAGTGTTTGACTCGGTCCGTTGGGCCTATGTTTGGAAGGTACTTTTGATAATGGGATTAAGGGAAGGGTTTGTAAATTGGAACAAACTGCTTTACGCTCAGCCAGTGGCCAGGGTCCGCACCGGACGTTACGTATCAGACATAATACCCATAATGAGGGGGACGTGTCAAGGGTGCCCGCTATCCCCCTTACTCTGTGCCCTGGCAATAGAACCGCTGGTGTGTCATCTCCGCACGGTACTTGAGGGACAGGGCATACGGGAGGGGGACATGGAACACATGGTGTCACTGTACGCTGATGATGCGTTGATCTACTTGAATCGGCCAACGCAGTCATTGCCGACTCTGATGGCTGCACTGTCGCAGTTTACGGCTGCTTCTGGGCTTGCAGTTAATAAAACAAAATCACAGCTTTAAGCTATTGGAGAGCAGACCAACTGGGAGGGGGTCCAATGCCCGGAGATGGGACTTTCATGGGTAGAAGACACGCTTCGCTATTTGGGGATATGGATTGGACGGAATGCGGCAATCTTCTTCCAGCATAACATGGGGAGGATAATCCGGGGTCTGCAGGGGAGTATCACCTTCTGAAACACCCTTAAGCTCTTACTGATGGGGAAGATTGCCGTAATAAAAATGGTGGTCCTCCTGCGCTGTCGGTACACAATGCAAGGTTCTTTTTATGAACTTCTACACCAGGTCTTCAGGGAATTGGATTCTCTGCTGGTCCTCTTACTGTGGAATGGGAAGCGGTGTAGGATGAATTTAGAGGTTCTGAAATGTAGGTGGGGCACAGGGGTTTAGAAGTCCCGGTTCTGGAACTTTATTATTTTGCGTCACAACTGAAACCTAGCTAGATACGGACCCCTCTTGGGAGAGGTCCTTACTGGCAGGTACATACGGGAACGTGCAGTTGGGAGCGCTGCTGTGGTAGGTAGGGGGGCGACAAGACCAAGGCCCTCCACTGGTGCGGCTGGTGGCCACAATATGGAATTGCGGCTGGTGGCCACAATATGGAATTGAGTGGTACTGCGCCTAATTCGAGACAGCCGTTCGCCCCTGAGATGGATTTCTGGCTGATGCCACCCTTTGCCCGGATGGAACAGGTCATGTCAACAGAAAAGTGCTGCCTGATGCTGTCCGACCTTTATCCGGACGATAAATTTCTCACTTATCAGGAGGCGGTGACCTCCTTCGAGCTGGGACCGGGGCAATTTCTGCAATATGCCAAAATAGCGGCGACAACGCAGCAACTATGGCCCTCGTTTCCGGACGGTCCGGTGCACACCCGTAACCTGGTTACCATGATAGCGATGGTAGGGGGACATACGTTTGTGACTCACCTCTACAGGGCATTGAGGGAGGATAAAAAGTTAGGTCCTCTTACGATAGAACACAAATGGCAGCAGGTGTGTCCGCAGGAGATTACCCCACGAGAGTGGGGAAAAATACACAAGAGTGTGCAGAAGGTGTCGCTGAGTAACCGCTTCAAGCAAATTTAATATAATATTATACACATGAATTATCTCTCACCCAAAAGACTCCAGGCCATTGATAACACCAGAGACTCACACTGCCTGAGATGTCGGATTTTATACATATGGTGTGGGCGTGCCCTGCAATCCAGTCGTACTGGGTGTCGGTCCTGGAGGATCTGATAAAGGTGACGGGGTGGATAGTAGACCTGGACCCGCGTGCTTGTCTCATGGGCTTGATCCCTCGGGATCCCAAGCGGAAAGAACGCAGGCAAATTCTGATGTTGGGCCTAGTTGTAGCCTGGCGTCGCATTGCGATCCCTTGGTTGTCCCAACAGGGCACATCACTGACTAAATGGAGGGCGGATCTGCGGGAGTGGGCACTAGTGGAGGAGGGGCACCTGTGGAACACCTGGAGGGATGGCAAACTACCTGAGGTCCTACTGGCTTGGGGGCAATGCTTCAGGAGATGGCAGGACAGGACTCCCAGTCGACACAGGACAGTTCCGGGTCATCGCCCTCTGGGCAGGGGGAGGCTCCGGAGCACGAAGGAGAGACACACAGTGACCCAACGTAGGGATTAGGTGACTTAGACCTCAATTCTATGGACCCGGCAGCAGGGGAGGGGGTGGGGGGACTATGAGGGGTGGCGGGGCTGGGGGGTGAGTTTTCTTACAGTTGTGTTATGTTGAAGCAAAAATGAAGCTGCAGATATGGTCGGCACAGGAATCTCCACAATCATAATCATTGCTATACAACTTGCCTTGCATTGTTGCTGATTTATGAACCACCTCAGCAGAGGCGGTTAAGCTTTATGTTTGCACCTTGCTTGTTTTAATGATCTGGAGATATAAACCTAATAAAGAAATATATATTTCTTTAAAAGCATAAAAGATAAAAACATAAAACCACATAAAATCCTTAAAAATTATAATATATACAGTCCACCTTATTTCATTCAGATTGCACAGTCTACGAGCCTTGGTTATGGTTCAAAAACAGCAAGCTAACCTATCATACACATCTCTATACACTAGGCACACATTATTTTATTCCAATATAAGGCTCCTTTTAGATAGATGGTGACTGCCTACATCACCACATAATAAGGTAATAACTGTAAATATAAAAGGCAGCTCGGAATTAGAAGAAAACCCTAGCTTTTAAAAGTGGTAATAAGTACGTCTTATGCCAAAAATCATAACATTTACAGAATGAAAACAAGTGTGTTAAGGCTTGAGGCGAGTGCTCATCATAAGGACAGGTTAAAAGAGCATGGGGCCCACTGGTCTCAAAGGGCTTCAGCCCCGGTCGTATGTGTCAGCCTGACTGAGACAGCTTCCCGGGTACACACACATCCGCCGCTGAGTACTTCACAGGTCTTTAAAAGACCACTTTCTTGCTAACAAGGCTTTGTTGTGTTTTCACCCCTTCTTAGAGCCCCTGCATCTCCACTCTGCATATTGCTGGAAGAATCAGCCCCCACAGAAATATTTCTGCCCCCAAAGTCAGATTTCGACTACTGATTCGAGTCGGACAGTACATTTTGGAAACGCTGTCCGAATCCAGTATCGTAATCGGTCGTTCAGAAACGCGGCCCTTAGAGTTGCAGGATTCTGCTCCATACGGCTCTTTCATTCCGAATGCCGTCGGGTTCGGGTTGGGATATTCCTAACGCCTACCTAGCATCGTAATCAGTTGGTCGGAAACCTTTCTGATTCGGTCGGAAAGGCTATGTTCCCTATCCAATTTGGAAGGAGCAAATGCCACTAGGAGGCCTTCCAAACCGCATCGGAATCTGCCCCTAAATTATTAGGGGAATATTATGAGGAGGCATCTTGTGGGACTTTTGAGTGCTAAGGCATGATTCACACACAATTGGGCCCAGGCAAAATTTGATTTACAGCAGTGTAATCTTGATAATTTCCAGCATTTTGTATAACTAATATTATGCAAAATGCCTGACAGTACGCCATTACGCCTTGCTGAGTAGTTGAGACATTGGGTAAAAATCCTATTATAGGAGCAAGGGAAGAACACTAATAAACCAAATGTGAGAGGCCGTGCCAAATACGAGATGCTGTTTTTTGCGGCACACTTGATGTTGAGACAGAAAAGTCCTCTACATGGTAATGGACATGAACCCCTGCCCTGAGTGCCCAACTGTACTGATGTCTGGATCCCTAATGCTGATCTTAGCGCCAAGACACCCACGGGTATACGCTGCGCTTTATAAATTTTTAATAAATAAATAAATAAATAAATAAATCTTTGTTGTCATAGGCAAAGACGAATCATGCGTGTGGGCCTGAAATAGCACTGTCTCATAGACTGCGGTCTTGTCGGACTGGGAGGGCCACCTAAAGCGCTACCCTCATAATGGTGGACTGTTACTGCCTTCACCAGGTGTTAAGCAGCACGAGAACCGCGGTGGCATCATACCATGTAGTGATCAGTGGGAGCGAACAGATCATTTTCAAGCTGTGTTACAGGAGTGAGACTCACTAATTTTTAAAGTTCTGCCACTGTGTGCATAACTCACTGCTGGCCTACATCAGAGTAGTGTGAAGTGCTGCGCACTCAGAAGTGGTGTATCTGAGCCTGGGAAGGGTGAAATACAAGGATAGTGAATGGATGGTGTATGCATGTGCTGGAGGTGCATGTGCCTAGGAGTGGTCCTGTACCTGAAGGATGTAGTGCTGTGCAGTGTGTGCAGGATACATTCATGTGCTGCTTGCAAGTGTGCCTCTGAGTGGTACAATGAATAAAGGATACCATGCTGGGCAGTGCATGCATGCTAAATGTAGGTGCTGGATGTATGTGTGCCTATTGTACAGTACAATACGGATACACTATGGTTCAGTGTGTGTATGCATTCCACATGCACTGGGTGTATGTGTACCTGGGGATGGTACAATACGTGGAGGGCCCTGGGTTCCATTTTGGGAGACCTGCATAGTAAAACACGGAGAGGAGGTAGAGAGATTCACCCCAGACAGATTTGTGGATTGGTGCATTTTTGTAAGCTGGGAGGGACACACCTGCGGAGTAGAGAACCAGCCTCCACTGAATACTTCAAAGGGTGGTTTTTCATTCAAAGAGAGGTCACCCGGAAGGGGCCCAGGCACATCTCAAGAAAGAGATGGGGCTGATAAGAAAATCACAAACCATAGGGCTCGGGCCCAGGCTAACCATGCGATGCACATATCACTGTGGCTGACATCGAGCAGTGAACTCTGGTCATGCCCATGGCCTGGGTTGTGGGACTATCAGCTTTGGAGACACTCTAGCTGTGAGAGACTGTTTTTCTCAGAGTTAGAGGTAGCAGAGAATTATATACTTCAAAGAAAGGAGCTTCCCACCATAAAAGCTTCAAGAAACAGACCCCAAATAACATTTGTTTCCTGGAAATGGACTATATGAAAGGGAGGTTTAATCTCCGTCCATCATCCCCTTTTGTATCGCTTATGTTCGCCCTAAGTTGGCAGGGAATGCTCAGACGTGAGTCCCTTGCTCACTTGGCCACGGGATTCAAGATTGCCTGGCTGATGAGGATTATGAATCCGAAACCGGTCCAGGATGCTTGTTTCTGGTCCAGGGAAGACATGGCTTGGCAGTTTGGGCTGGACTGTTCCCATGAGGCACAGGGTCAGACTGATTTGCATATGGCCATGTCTGGACTGGAGTGGCTGAGTGAGCTAAAGAATGGTGATGGATTACACCCAGATCAGTTGACTGGGGGTGAGTGTTTGATTTGCTCAAACGCTCTATCCATCATCCCCTTTTGTATCGCTTTGTTCGCCCTAAGTTGGCAGGATATGCTCAGACGTGAGTCCCTTGCTCACTTTGCCACTGGATTCAAGATAGCCTGGCTGATGAGGATTATGAATCCGAAACCGGTCCCAGGATGCTTGTTTCCGGTCCAGGGAAGACATGGCTTGGCAGTTCGGGCTGGACTGTTCCCATGAGGCACAGGGTCAGACTGATTTGCATATGGCCATGTCTGAACTGGGGTGGCTGAGTGAGCTAAAGAATGGTGATGGATTACACCCAGATCAGTTGACTGGGGGTGAGTGTTTGATTTGCTCAAATGCTCAGTCCATCATCCCCTTTTGTATCGCTTAGTCTCTAAAACTGTCATCTGCCAAGCAGCCAGATGGGCTACATGAGGAGGGTAAGCTTCACAGACTGCTGCTTGTGACCACAACAGGGGGCCAAGGCCTGCTAGTCTCCCTGTTGGGTGAGGGGATATCACCCAGGGAATCCAAGACCACTTGCCCTGAAGCCTGTAGCACCAGCGCCTGCCTGCTTGCCAAGACCATTGTGCCCTGTGAGGAAGAGGAGAGGCGTGGAAGGAGTGAGGTCTGGTGAGGAGCCCTGTTGAGTTATCTCCCTGTGCGAGGTGTGAGGAAATGGCTGTTGCACCGATAAGATTGTTGACTGTGTGCAAGACAGAGTTGGTGACTCCCATATGCCAAGAGATAGCTGTCATGAACTTAGGTGTGTGTCATGCTACCATGCGGCAAGGGACCGTAGCCCTATATAGTAGTGGAGAGGTGACCCCATGTGCCAGGAGAGACCACCGCAGAAAGATTGCCATGCAGAAATGAGCTGTAGCCCTATGCAGTAGCAGAACGGGGACCCAGTATGGCAGAATGGGCCATCGTGGAAAGTATCACCATTCTGATTGGGCCGACACCCATGACCTGTGAGTTGCAGAGACCCCTGTATGCCAGAGGCGGTCTCCAGGAGCATCAAGGACTGTGTCTTGTTCTGCCCCAGCTAGAGAAGTGTAGGCCCCATGGAAGCACCGTCACCCAGACCAGGGACCCAGGACAATATCGTCATAGCCATGCCCCTTCGGAAGCTAAACTAACACTTACCCCAAAGGAGGAGACCCAACACCCCTCCAGCCTCTTCAGGAGCTCGACTGCGTGTGAGTGGTTCTGCAACCACTGAGTGAATAAGCCTGGACCGCGTGTGGCTGAATTACTTAAATTTGGCTGCAGCCACTGCGAGTGACTGCAGATTGGGCACACTTAAGAACTCTGAATGCTATTTATGAAATATAACAACCTAGGCAATTCAATACTTAAAACTCATGGGAAAGTGACAAAGGAGAAAAAATTACTACTGATTAATTTGTGAAATTGGTTAAAAATATGTGAGAATCAACTTTTTTTAATGATTTTTATCATTTTTTGTTAATAAAATTCATGTCACTGATGATCTTTTGGATGTAGTTAGTATTTTTTTCTCCTTTGTCATTTTCCCATGAGTTTTAAGTATTGAATTGCCTATGTTGTTATATTTCATAAATTGTGTTTCCCTGACCTAGAAATTACTATATTCATATATTCAGGGGGTCCTTGTTACCTATAAAAAGAACTCTGAATGCTTCCCTCCTGTCAGAGTGGGCAAGGATAGTTTTGTACCTGTCTGCCCAGTGGGAACTTGCTGCTAGAAGTGCTGTGGCTCCAGAACACTGTTGACTTGAATTGAGAGTCAAAGTGGACTCTTGATACTAGGGCTGCTAGTAGGGCATACCCTGGATGCTATCAATAGTGAATGTGGAATAACCTCTAGCGCTAACACGTGGAGAGAGTGGGACAGGGAATTACCAAAGAAACACTACAACCCAAACATCAAGGGGAACTGTGTGATTGTTGTATTTGTCCTTTGTGTTAGTATAGGGTAGAAATGAAATACTTCTCATTTTCATCAAAGGGAGTATTTGGTTGGACCATTATTTATTGCTGCTGCTTAGGAGTTTTGGGCCTGTTTTTACTATCCTGAATCCACACTTCTCCACGGAAGGAGAGCTGGACTGCTTGGACCACGCTATACTGAGAGTCAAGAGCAGATGGGGTACTTGGCCCAGTTACTCAGACTCCATTGTAGGTCGGGCCCTGGGACATCAGGAGTAAAAGGCCTCAACCCACACCCTCTGAAAGGGGTTCCAACACTTGATTTTGCAACGGATTTCAAGTGTGGACTGCATCCTAATGCCAAAAATTGACGCAAGAATGAATTTAGTGTTAAAAAAGGTGCATATATTATTATTGGGCAATTTCACCAAGGCCTACAGTCAGTTTTCTTGCAGACCACTACTAAGAGTAATTTGCATATTTTGGTAAACAATATGCGTATTATATCTAATACTTTCATGGGCTCTATTGAACAACAAGTACAAGTTCACTAATGCCATATGTGCCCAACCCATCCTGCTTTGAGTCAAATCCATACAAATTGGTTTGATTGGGTTTGCCGTCCTTTCTCCTCGGAATCTCCTATAGACCACTGCTTGCCATTCATTTACTGACCATTTGACCACTGGCAGCCAGCCGTGAACTCCAAAAGTTGCCTCTGGGTTGCATTTGTACTAAATCCTAATGTCAGTGGGATCAGAGAGTCCACCATGCCATATTGCACCATTATAATAGATTTCAAAGCAGCTTATTTGCTTTCTTTCTCATATTCTACATTGAACGCCACATTAACTTATCCTGTATTATAGCCCCAGGATATCTGCATTCATTGTGTATTGCTATTTCTTTCTTGCTGATGGACTTCTTTCCTATCACGTTTGTCTTACCAAAAACCAAGATCTGGTGTTAATTCATTTTAAGATTTTGTTTGCTACTACATACTTTGCCAACATTTCACAAAGTTCTCTGTAGGCTGATCTTGATGTTAACTAGTGCTTAGTTTGTGCCAGTGGTTTCGGTGCTGGCACCAGATTTTATTGGCACTTATTTATGAGAGAACACCAGATGGTGCCACTCTCAGCCTAGTTCCTTTAGTACTACACAAGTGTTCAGCAATTCAATATAATACAAAATAATAAAACTCGATCTTTCAGGCCATCACTATAGGTTGGGGTGACCTGCAATAGTAAAAATATCACACTTGTTTAAGTTTGGGAGTGTGAAGGATCAGGAAAAAATCGCGTTTAGCCTCGTAAAATCTGGTCAGCGGTGTGTTATTTAATGGTTAAAGCAATTCTTAGCCTGATCAACATGTTGAGTCTGTGTCCATCTGCTAAACATGGGATGTGGTTGCCCTCCACACAGCACGTTGTTCTAGTCTCCGTACGTGTTAACTTCCTATTGATGATATGGATGCTCTTTGCATGTGTTATGTCTTCAGTCTAAACTTTTTAATGATTCTTTTTTAGATAATGTTTTGTATAAGGTGTGATGATGGCTTTACTCTCTTTTTTTAACCTTGCGAGGAATTTTCCCATTTAGGATGTGTTTCCTGATCATATATGTATGATACATGTTTGGACATTTTTTACCACATGTAGGAAACAGTATTTATGTAATGTTTTTGTTTTATGTGCTCTAATGGCCATAAGCCAAAATAATGTTTTGGACTTAGGGGCAGATTTACAAGCCCCTTGCTCCCCTTTTACACCGCTGTTGCGTCACTTTTGTGATGCAGCGGCGGCGCAAATGATGTGCCATGGTGTGGGGTATTTACAACGTGACGCATCTCCCAGATGCGTCATGTTGTAACGCCCTGCGCCAGAAGGAGGCGTTCCTGCGTGGGGGTCGTTCTGGGCAGGAACGCCTCCTGAAAGTGGCTGAGTGAAATCTACAAGATTTCACTCAGTCACTTTGGGACCATTGCTGTGTCAAAATCCTGCGCCTGCTTGAAGCAGGCGTAAGGAGTGACGCAGCATTGCACACATAGGGACCCCCAGAGCATTGCTGGAGCTGCGTCGGGATTCACAGGATCCCAGATGTCAATCCCAGCGCTTCTCTCATGCTCAAAATAGTATAGGGATTGGTCTGACCATCCTGGTTTGATGCTCAGACAATGGCTGGGAGCCTGTGTCTTTTCTCCACCCGGCTGTACAACACAGCCGGGTGGAGAAATGCTATGTGTGCATAACGGGTTAGCTGGCCTAAGACAGCTAGTCAAACCAACATGCGCACTGAGTAGTGCCCATAACCCCACCTCCCCACTGTGTCTTGCATTGCATTGCCCCGCCCTATGGCCTCTGTGGCAGCCGGCAGGTAAGAAGAAAAATAAAATGATAATAACGTTGGTTACTTATCATTTTATTTTTCATGCATTTTAATCTGCTGCCACCTAGTGAGGCGACGCTCCTCCGCCATAACGGAGAAGCCACCCCTGATTGATGGTGCTGTAATGCATGTTAGACCGTGCTTTATTTGTAAAAATGTAAGCGGTCCACAGCTGGCACTCAAGCACTGGCCAATCTGGTGGCCGACAGCCCGCTATGCAAATACAATCCTTGCCTTAGCACTTACATTTTTACAAATAAAGCACGGTCTAACATGCATTACAGCACCATCATCCTCGTATAATTAGAATACTAAGCTCAACGTTCCACCTTATTTTTGGATAAAACAGCTGAGCCACCACAAGTTTTCATCAAGATCACCCAAATACAGATATGCGGGTTGCAAAGACACACACCTGTTTAACATGCATCTTATGATTCACATTTGGTAAGGATAAGAAAACACTATGGGGCAGATGTATCAAGATATCCATTTCCGATTCTCAAATAGCGATTTTTTGAGATTCGCAATTTGAGAATTGCTATTTTTTAGCGACTTCTTAAAATTCCTTAATTGCGATTAGCAAATTGCTAATCGCAATTAAGGAATAATTTTCCATTCATTTCCATGGGCCAGGAGGCCCATAGGAAGGAATGGGAAGTTATTCTAATCGCAAATTGAGAATAATTTCAAGGGTGCAAGGGTGTCTAAAGGACACCCTGCTGCACCCTGAAATATACATGTGTGCGCATATGGCGCACATACATGCCCTAAGGGCGTGTATGAGCGCCACATGGCACCTTTACAAATGCCAAAAAGTGCATTTGTAAAAGAATTCGCAAATTACCACCAACTACAAGTTGGTGGTAATTTGCGATTTCTTAGTGTAAATTCGCAATACTGAATTGCTTCATACATAGCATTTAAGAAATCGCAATTTGCGATTCCTTAAATGCTTACGCAATATTAAGGAATCGCAAAATTTGCGACTCCTTAATGTTGCAATGGTTTTTACATGATACATTCCATTTTGAGATTTTTTTTGTCGCAAACGCTGACTTTTAGCAATTCGCAGCATTTGCGACAAAAAAATGCTTTGATACATCTGCCCCTATATTCCTGGGAGACCACTGTCGATTCAGTTTCTCCTACAAGTACCCTTGCCAATGTTATCAAATGTAATAGTGGAATTAACCAACAGTGAGGCACAGCTCACTACTTCAGGGATCAATTTGCCTTCACCTTCCATTGAGTTGCGTGCTGTAGACACCCCTTTCCTGAGCCCAGTTCGAATAATAGAAATCCATTTGATGGATTCCGACCAAACAAGTAGTTAATTATACAAATGTTGTGCAAACCTTTTTCACAGGCACACTTGTCAGCATAACATTACCAACAACTGGCACTTTGGAGTTTCTGTTTAGTTCCCCTTTTGGGGGAATTGGCAAATTTAGTGATTCTGGCCATCCATCTGGCAACTCTCCACTTTTTGTGATTGCCCAAAATACCATTCACAAAAAGCTGCTCACCAAATACGTGATTTAAAGGGACCCGGGAATTATCTGTAGCATGGTGGGATACAAGTTGATGATCGGTCCCCCAGAATGTTTTTATCAGAATTATTTTCTGGATAAACACCCCCTCGGTGAGGCAAACCTGAACGACCACCCGTTAAAAGCTAGCGGAAATTAGATATGGTTATCAGAAATAAAGCCTCAAGTTCATGCCATATATCTCAAAGATGGAAAAACAAAGCCAAATTAGATCCTTGGAGATCATGTTGTTTCACAGAAATTATGCATTTTGTCTCCTGCCTCATGTGGAAAGTTTCCATATTGTGGTTGATGCATAAAAATCCTCATTTCCCCCTACATGGAGATGTGTGGCTCAATGGTTAGAAGAGGCAGACCATGAAGCAGAGGTCAGACCCGGGACCAGGGTTCAATTCCAGACGCGGCAGGGTCTTGAGCCCAAAAGGTCCACAGACTCGATAATTCTCGCTTCGGTGCCTGCTCGAATCACGGGTTCACACTGCAACTCCGGGCAATAGCTTGCTTAATCTCCACTATGGCCCCCCGCGGCGGGATGCCTGGCTTTCACCTTGGGGGTGCCCAGTACGGGTTATCTCACAGGGAAAAACCAGGACGGGTTCCCAAAGCAAGCGCTTAGAGACCGTTGGTGATAATGCGCTATATAAATATAAATTACAATTACATCACAATGGCAAATTCTTTCATGGACGGCAGCAGTTTTCTTTCCTACTTTTGTTGTAGAGGCACAACTGCAGGATAATATGCTCCAGGCATTCTAGGATTCTCTAAGCTTCTGATAGCAAGATTTTTTTCATTCATTCATGGAAATGCCCCATTTTTTTTCCTTCTCCTCCATCTGTAATTGTTGCTTGTACACGTAAATAGGCATATTTCTGAGTTTGCATTTATTTAGGGATTGGTATATACAGTAGAATAGTACTTCTTTCCAGCTGATTGCTTTGAATTTTTCCTGCATCGTAAGCATACATTGTGTACGGACAGAAGCAACCCTATCTTTTGTGGTTATGTAAATAATTGTTTTCTGATCTTATGATCTGGGTCACCCTCTTGGATATCGTTGTTTTACCCTCTGATTGCTATATGTTCAACCTTTTTGGAAAGATGATGTTGATTACTGTAATTAAACATTTTTGCAGTACGCTTAGGCTCTTCTTACATACTTTGGCACCACTTTAATACATTGTTATATGGATACCCGATAAATAATAGAGAAGTTATAGTTAAATAATTCCCCTTCTGTGCTACTTTTTGTGTGCCTAAATTCTTGTGGGATTATCACTTCACCAAATAATTGTTAGAAATCGGGGTCTCTAGTTGGCAGTGGTATACACCCTGTCCAGGTAGGGACCCTTCCTTCTAGTCCGGATAAGGGAGTTACACACTCCTGCTCACCTCCTTGGTAGCTTGCCATAAGCAGTCAGGCTTATCTCAGACAGAATGTGTAAAGTATTTTGCATAACACGCACAGCAACACAGTGGTAACACTACAAATGGACACCACATCAGTTTATAATCATAAAGTATCTCTATGTAAACCAAACAAGTTCAAAAGGACAATACAATAATCCAACATACACAACCCAAAATATCACTTTTACAAGGTTTTATTAATTCTGTCCATAGGAAACTATGGATGCGCTAATTTTACACAAAGTACCTTCAAATGCGTAAAAATTCAAAAGGCAAAACAGGCGCAGAGGAAGGAAACATCAAAAAACGCAGTGGTGCGTCAGTTCCTGAGACTGTGAGGAGGCAAGGTGTCAGTTCTGCTGCATGCAACAGAAGGGTTGTGTCGACTCTAGACTGAAGGGGGAAGTGAGGCATTGATTCCAAGACGGTTCTGGTCTTTGGGTGCTGCATCTAAAAAACCTGGCACATAAGTGCGAAGCGTGAAATCCAGACTCGCTGGAGGTTGATGAAGCCTCAGCAAATAGGTGCTCCATCGATTTCTTCAGCAACGGTCCAACAAAGCATCAATTCTTTGAGCCTCACAGCAAGGCCTGCGTCGGAGTTAGTGCTGTGGTCTCGTACTTTGGAGACCGGTGTGCTAAACTCAGGCTGTGACGAGTGTTTCGACTGCTGGCAGGTGTTGCACCGACTTCTTCAGCTGCATGGCGGTGGTGAGTCGAAAATTCTCCCACACGGCGGAGCCGCGCCGGAAAAAGAGGCACTGGAAGGGCGATGCATCGATTTCGATGAATTCCTGATGCTTTTTCAGCAGAAAAAAAACTCCAAGCGCCCAGAACTGGAATTGGCCCCACAAGGCAGGTCAGAACTTCTAGCAGTGGAGTTCAAGGATGCTGCAGGCGAAGCCTTAGTGTCCCTGAGACTTCTTAACAGGAAGCAAGCTCTACTTCAAGCCCTTGCAGAATTTTCTCAAGCAGGATAGAGCAAATAAAGTAAATGTCCAGTCCTTTCCACTGCCCACAGATGGAAGCAGCAACTAGTGGCCAACCCAGCAAAGCAACACACAACAAAGGGGCAGTACTCCTCCTGACAGCTCTTCAGTTCTTCTTCTTGGTAGGGTCCTCTTAACCCAGAAGTGTTCTAAAGGTCTGAGGTTTTAGGTCCAATACTTATACCCCTTTTGGCCTTTGAAGTTGGCAAACCTCAAAGAAAGTCTTTGTTTTTCACAAGTTCTTGCTATGCCCACCCATGGCTTCAGACACACTCCAGGGGGGTAGAGACTGCATTGTGAGAAGACAGACACAGCCCTCTTCAGATGTCAGTGACAACTCCTTCCACCAATCTAGCTCAGGAAGTTCCAATCCCTGGTGAAGGCTCATCAGGATATGCAGGACACACCTCAGCTTCCTTTGTGTGACTGTCTAGAGTGGAGAAACAAACAGCCCCTGTCAGTCTAAACCAGATGTTGATTTCACAGACAAGCAGAGACATAAAATGGTAAAGCACAAACATGCCCACTTTCTAAAAGTGTCATTTTTAAACAAACAACTTAAAAACCACCTTCACTATAAGATGCACTTTTAAATTCTGAGCTCAGTGAACCCAAACTCCAAATCTAAATCTCTTTCCAATTAAAGGGTACACTTGTAAGATGTTACAAGGCAGTTCCAATGATAACCTATAGGAGAGACAGGCCTTACAATAGTGAAAAACGAAATTAGCAGTATTTCACCACCAGGACATGTAAAACACACCAGCACATGTCTTATCTTTCACATACACTGCACCCTTCCCATGGGGGTACCATAGGCCTACCTGAGGGGTGTCTTACATGGATAAAAAGGGAAGGTTCGGGCCTGGCAAGTGGGTGCACTTGCCAGGTCGACATGGCAGTTTAGAAACTGCACTCACAGACACTTCAATGGCAGGCCTGTGACAAGTTTACAGGGCTACTCACGTGGGTGGCACAACCAGTGCTGCCGGCCCATCAGTAGCATTTGATTAACAGGACCTGGGCATATATATTGCACTTTACTAGGGACTTACCAGTAAATCAAATATGCCAATCATGGATAACCAATCAGAATGTCAGTCACTGCAGGTTAACTGTTACTTGAAGACAAACTGCCTATGAGGTCGCTAGAAGTACAGGTGAAAAAAACTCCACAAACGGTTGTTGGTTAGATGTACAGTGGTAAGAAGGGGGAATTCCTCCTTGTTAGTGATGTGCCCTCACACAACCAAGCGGGTGTCATGCTTCATCATTGGGCCTCGCTCCTCATGGGGTTGACACTGCTGTGCCCCATAGGCTACGCGAGAAGGGCCAGTGGGGGACAGCAGCGCCACCCCCAGGAGAAGCAAAGCCCAATGATGAAGCATGACACCCGCTTGGGTGTGTGAGGGCACATCAATAACAAGAAGGAATTCCCCCTTCTTATAAGTGTACACACAACCAACAACCTTTTGAAGCATTTTTTTTCACCTGTACTTCTAGCAACCTAATAGGCCAGCTTGTGTTCTAGGAACAGTTACCCTCGAGTGATTTACACATTGACCTTGGGAGCACTGATACTGGACCTTTTTCATCTTTTGCTCCTAGTCCCCCCTCATATGTGTGTTTGATAACCAATCAGAATCGCAATTTACACCAAGACCATATGCACTTTAGCACTGATTAGCAGTGGAAAGGTGCCCAGAGTCCTAAAGTCTACAAAAACAGGGTAAGAAAAATAGGAGGCAAAAGGCAAAAAGTTTAGGGATAAACCTGCAAAAAGGTCCAGGTCCAGCAATAATTTGTACTGGATTTGATGGAGCACAGCAAATGGTCTTATTTACAATACCACCTTCTACAAGTGCTGTAGGCTATGATGTACCTCTAATATGGGGGGTGGAACACCCGTCACATTTGTGGCTAAATATTCCCTTTGCCAACCCCAAAATAAGGCCAAAAGTCTTTTCAGTAGGTGTCAGTGCTGCATCCTCAGGAGAGTTTGCCACACCTCCTTTCTGACTCTTCTAGTCAGGTCGGTGGTTTAGGGCATACATTCAATACATGAAAAAAATGAAATAAAAGTCACTTACCTTGCTGCAGGCCCTTGCTTCTGTCCTCCAGCATGGGTCCAGCCAACTCCCCTAACTGATCCTGGTGCTGCTCTCATGTTGTTAATCAGCATGAGAGTAGCACCAGGATTGGACGGAGCAGGCTCTTGCAGGACTCCAAAGGGCACTGCAGGCCTGTGCTTGTTCTCAACCCAGCGGTCCAAGACAACTGGGTTGAGAGGTTTAAAGTGTGCATGTCTGACTGGTCGTTGTGAGACAGCTGGCCAAAGAGACAAGTGCACTTTAAACTTAAAGTGCCCTGCCCATCACTCCTCTCTGCTGCTGCCATTCAGCAGCGACCCTGCCACGTCCTGACACTCAGCTTGCGACGTAGGTTTGCTGAGTTAATGAAAAATAAAATGGTAATAATGTTAATTACCATTTTATTTTTAATCTGGCGCCTTTTAGTTAGTGGGGCGATGCGTTCCTGGCTTAAAAGAGGAGCCGCCCCTGAAAAAGGCTGTACAAAGGACCATAGAAGTAGTAGGATTACTTCTAAGTTTGGAGCAGGCTTCTGATTTTTAAGTATTTTCCCAAATGATCCCAGGAAGGCTGGTGCAGATTTCTAACAGTACTCCAATAAACAACAAGTATACATGCATAATTTTGAAGAAACAAATTCCATACATCTTCATTAAATAAGTGGTTTTCTCTCCCCATTGTCATTGTGGATACATATTTAATCTTGCCTGTGAAGAACCAAATTAGGGTGAGAAACCACCTGGAAGAAGCATTTGAGACTAATATCTAAAAACGAATGGACTTGTGATTGTTTAGGTACATTTCCAGAGACCAACCAGGAAACACTCACACTCCACCCCTTAACTTACCCTGAAATGCAAATGTGGAATTTCTGCCTTACTGGAATAATTTTCACATTCATATGTGCATCCTACAGCAATAAATTCCCAACTAACCTAGTTCATTGTATCAGGATTTGGATCCTACCTTTGTAAAGTGCTTTTTCTCGCACTTACAGTCAAAAGAAGTGCACAACAAATTGTGAATAGGGCCCCAATTGTAAAAAGGGAAGTACAGAACATGGGTCATGCTTCATTGGAGGTCTTGGTGTCGCTCTTGACTCAGTGGAGGCCATCTTGTGAAAATTGAGCAATTCACTCTACATTCAGATAGCTTCAACATTACATAGCTAACCTTCTGGTCTTCTAGGCAAGGCATGGGTTTATAGACTTATTAAACATGGAATTCCACAATCTCTGTATTCAAACCCTATCTCTTATTTCTTTATAATCTGCAACTTCTACACACCCAGTCGCTGATTATAAAAAAATGACATACAAAATTGGCTTTATTAGAGTTGAGTTCTGATGTCACAATGCCTGCTGTCAGGCTGTAGCAGCTACGCTCCAGAGATTTCAGTGGTTTGTGGGAAAGATAATGGTGTGGCTAGGATATTGAAAATCACGTCGGAGTTCAATAACCTCATAAAGGAGTTCGGTTTTCAGCCTCATTCTTCTATATAGTTATGGAACTCTAACGTGACTTACAATATCTTTATAATGTGCAAAAGGGGGTATTTTATCTCATATAACATTACGGATACCCCTAATGATGGAGAGTGAGGATGCATAGGTAGCACAAAAGAGGGGTATTCTGGACTCATAATGTACTGTGAATTCAATTCTTCAGGCTTGTGCTATGGTGAAATTTCACTACAGATTATTGAAGGGACTTGTATATATTACCCCTATTAAAAGATCAATGAACTCCCAACTGGGACTCCGGCCAAGTCATTGGTTATGCATTTGTTTTTAAAACACAAATGAGCAACGATTAAGAGTTTCCAGGGCCACTAGAATTAAGCGATTTTGTGCTGCAGCCTTATCTGCATAACTATAGAATTGCAGCATTTGCCACATAATTCATCAACTGCTGCATGATTTGTGCACTTTAAGCCCAATATTTTTTTTAGCTCAAATGATGTACAATGAATTAAAAACACAGAGACCCAGGTTGTCATTACGTCAAAGACCCTTTGCAAATGTTTACTGGTCCCCTTTTTATTGCTAATTGCTGTATTATGGTTTTAAAGTGGCATTAATGAGGTGAACCCTTTGCCCAGATAGTGTAGCGTGTATAAAAATGTCAAAATAATAAGGTCATACTACGTAGCGCTGAATTTACCTTTTCTTGTTGCGTAATTTAGTCAACCCTGCCACTTAATTTGGTCTTCCCCTGCCGCATAATTCGAGTAGCACTGAGAATTTCTGACAAAAAAGAAATATTAGGGTCCAATGAAAAATGTATGTAACATTTGCTATTTATTCTTTGCAACTGCAGTATTTTATGATTTGGTATTGAATATATTTGGAGCAAACATATATTAAAATGAAGGCAAACGACAGACATAAACTACAAATTACACTTTTATAGCTTTCTTGTTCCTCTTTGGAAACAAACTGATCAGCAACAGGGCAGGATGCTCTGCCAAAGACCTACCAAAAGCACTGTTTATCTTTGATCTTAATTTAAAAAGAAAAGAGTACAGAAGAACTGTTTATGAGCAATGCTAGTTTCATCTATTCAAATTACTTACCACAAGCTGTGCCAGCAGCATGCTAGACTGTGATGCATTTATGTTTTGACGTGAGTAAAGTTGATTTACAAGCCTATTAAAAGCTGTAATTTGTGGATCGATGTTAAGCAGCTGGTAAAATATGGAAATTTGGTATGCGCTGGGATCACAATGCAACTGTTAAAAAAGTGCACCTCTGTAATTGGTGTTTGAAGGTGTTGAAGCTTCTTCTAGAGTTAAGGCTTCTCTGTGCTATAAGTGTCAGCGGATGGCCAGATCCAACAATTTCATTGGCTGCTGGGAGCTACAAGGGTGTAAGTGCATATGTGGGCACAGATAGACCATGAGCCTAACATGCACCTAGCAGAAATGAAATGCCCATTACAGCAATATTTACTTGAAGGGTTTCCTGAAACTTGTCTCAGTTCAGCAAGAACAACACAAGTATTGGATGACTTGTCTCCTTCTGCATTAATATAATTCACCCCCCCCCTGCAAAATACACACACTTCTAACAATGGGCCGTATCTAGATCTGTGCGAATGAAAGACTCCGTCATAAACATGATGGATATCCTGTCCACCGTATTACGATCTCCATGGGATATAATGAGATCGTAACCGACGGAAGGGTCTCTGTCACGTTTGTGATGGAGTATTCCCCTCGGCCAAGATCTAAATTAGGCCCAATATCTTTTGTGACAACTCTGCCCTTATTCCGGAAAAATATTTTAAAAGCTATTGAGGACTGACCACCCAAACACCACCGTAGCAATTGCTTGGAGGTCAGTTGGATGCCCAAGCTAAATCGGATTCCCCTCTGAGCAATTATCCAGAAAAATTAAAGTCCATTCTGGGCAATTATTCAGCAGCATAACCATGACTAATCTACTAATCACTTGATTAGATCAGCAAGCTGTGTTCTAAATCTGATTACCTGATTATCTGATTAAGAATATGTTGCAAACAGAGAGCCAGCCATGGAGATTTAAGATGCACGCAGATCTCAAATCAATCTCTGTGGATACCCCCCCTCTTGTGTGACTTGTTTATAACTCTCTTATATCTGTGTTTCCATCCTTCAGGGTCCGGCATCCCAATGTTCTCCAGCTGATAGATGTCTACGAGACCCGCAAAGAGTACTTCATCTTCATGGAGCTGTGAGTTACTGAGAATACAGTTATTTATTGTACTATGATGAATGAATAATACCATAAATGTAAGATTGAGCCAATGGAAAGGCAAAATAATAAGCTTCATAGTGCAGAAGCCACCAAGCCAGCAATGAGTGAATGAGATGTGGCCAGTGAGCTACTGGCCAAGGTGGATGGCTATGTGAACAGGTGGATGAAGGCATGATGATCCACATAGCGTTGAGTTAGACAGCAGGTGATTGAATTTTGAAATTAAGTGAATGATGTACGGTGACTGCTGGCAAGACTAAAAGATCACGCGACAGTGAGTTTTTGAGATCGTGAATGAGACAATGAAAGAGGGAGTCAATTAGAGAAAGTGTAAAATCGTGATTTTAAAAGTGAGCGACTTTGAGCAATGGTGAGCAAGTGAAAATAAACCAACAAGGAAGAGTACATTATTTTTGAAGGATAGAGTGAGAATGCTAGTGGCAAATGAGGGGGAAAACAATAAATAGAGAGAAAATTAATAGTACGTGAGAGAAAGTGTTCAAAAGAGGGCGCAGTAGTGATAGAAAGCGAAGGCGTAGGTGAAGTGAATAAAAGACAAGAAGGGAATTAAAAAGTATGTTAATGGAAGTATGTGAAAGAACATGAGTGTGTGAAAAAATAGACAAGTGAGTTCAGAAGCGAAGCACGTGGGCAACAAAGTGAAAGAGTGAAAATATGAATGAGGTAAAATGAGAGAAAGCGAGTATAGGAATGCAGTTTCAGTCATAAGGTGACAAGAGCATTTGTGAACATGGATTTAAAAGATGTAATATGACATTTTCACATCCTAACTCTCCAAAGCATTAACAAAAATATTGTCCTCTAACATAGACTGGGCAATAAAGTACAACACATTTTTGTGACATCCAAGTGAGCATGATGGATAAGCTCTCAAAAAGCAAACTCTAGGGCCACTATTGGTAATGGCAGGTCGCATTTCTATTACCTTCTCTTTCTTTCTTGAGGTTGGATAATAAAGACGACCTCCCCAAGATGCTACACCACTGCCCTCCAGATCAACTGAGAGGATATTGGGAAAATGCTAGTCAGGGGCTACAAAACTAAATTTTGCATGAAGAGATGAAAAGTAAAAAAAGGTGCAGTACCCTGGAAGAGGAAAAAGTAGTTTACATTTACAAAAATACATCATCATTTAAACAAGAAAGCAGTGTATAAACAGGAAGTAACATTCTTACAATTACAAGACCGAATAGCAGACTGAAAAAACTTCACCACAAGTCCCACAACAGCTTAAACAAAGGAAATGTGAAGAAAATGGATTTTGGAACCTTGAGAGGCAATGGTAGTGTGGCTCACTGGTTAGAGGCGGCAGACCCGAGAGCAGAGGACGGCCCGGGACCAGGGTTCGATTCCCGGCGCGGCAGGTTTCTGGACCAGGGTCAGCGGACTCGATAATTCTCTCGCCTCGGTGCCCACTCTGATCAGCGATCACACTCGGCAACTCTGGGCATTAGCTTGCCTCATCTTCACTAACGGCCCCACCAGACTGCCGGGGATGCCTGGTCTCACCCTGGAGATACCCATTAAGGGACCATCTCTCATGGAAGCCAGGAAGGGTTTCGCAGCGGTCGAAGCGCCTTGGGACCCTCCGGGTAAGTAGTGCGCTATATAAATGCCTATACATTTACATTTACATGAGGATCTAAAACAGGCCTGTTACATAGTGATAGAAATCATTGTTATCCATATGCCATGGAAGTGTTTTTCATCCGCCTTGTTTTCGAAAATCATTTATTTTGACTGCACTTCCTGTAGTGTAATTCCATCCTCCGGTCACTGGAGGTCTAAATCTAATTATTAGATATTCTTCTTACACCTGCCCCCTTTGTCCTCTTTTCAAAAGAAATAAATGCAAAAAGTGAGGATGAGTTCTGATAGTAATTAGAAGGTTTCTGCCATGCAGGGTTGAGCAGGGACAAACAAGGCGCCCGATAAAACAGAGTAACATATTATAGTGATAACTGCATTGGAGGTGCGTATCTCAGTCCAGCAGAAGCCATGGTCAGGCTGAGAGGCTGCTACTGACATGGCTGATGTAAACAGAGTACTTATGAGCCATATGGTGGCTAATGTAGGTGGGGTTTCTGGGAGCCACTTGGCTCCTGCAATAAGCCACAATCATGGAAGATGCACAGCCTGAAGTGCAACAACTATAACCTTGAATATGAAAGAACAGAGCGTTAATATGAAGGAAGTGCTCAACTCCAAATATCATAAAAGCAATGAACTCTACCAACTGCCCTAGGGAAACATGCTGCTACAGCTGATAATATTGGCTCTTTCTTTTACATCAAAAAGGAGTTGTCAACACACACACACTCGCACGCTTTCTCTTTTGGTATTGACAGCAGCAGTGCTATCTTCCTTTAAAAAAATAGACTGGCGTGCAAGGCAAAAGCAGCGTAAGCTTCCCATACAATGCTGGTAGCAGAGCGGAAAAATGTGAGACATAGTCTATGAATTTAGATTCAAAGGAATAATGACTATAGCCTAGTCAAAGTAAAATTATTCTCAAAAATAGGAGCACATTTCAGTCAAATTAATTGTGCTCCAAAGACTGAGAATGGAGAATTCAGTCAAAGTAATGAAATTATATTTTAATAAAACTGAACGTTACATTATTTTTTTAATTCAAAAAAGGTTATTGAATATTTTATAATGAAATAGTAGTGTTTTATTTTGAGGATTTTAAACATGAAATATATTTTATGTATTTACATTTTTAACTGTTTTAAATAATTCAATTTAATTTAACATTTTCGTTGAGGTTTTGTTTTAAGTCCCCACCTCCATTATTTTCAGTAGGAGAGGGTTTTAGTACCTGTGCCTGGCCATGTGTTTTACTGGACATGCTCCAGCTCTGAGTAATCTAACACTGTTTTGGGACCCTTTTGGCTGAACCAGTCCCTAACCCTACCCAAACCACTCCTTACCCCTCGCTAAACCCCTCCCATTTAGTAACAAGTATACCTCTTTTTTCAACCACTGCCCTGTTCCCTCCCACATTTTCTTCTAACTAGTAAACTTACATGTGTGAGGATCTCCTTGTAGAAAAGATTAAAAAGGTAGAGATTTACACTTATAGGTTTGTAATAACATTTTGTAGTACTTGAGTAGAACTGTTGTAGTATTAATAAGTGTACTACAAAATGCATTTTAAGAATAGGCCACAGGTCTGGGTAAAACGTTTGATGTATATCTCTGTGAGAAGACATCATGGTCATGTTTATGTTCATGTTAAAGTCAACAGACTGTGTTTTACATGCAGAGATAAAAGCAGTAGACCACAATGCCTGTAAACCTTTTGAGTGAGAAAGGCTTCTAGTAATGAGAGTAGTCTACATTTAAAGGGTTAGTTACCACCTGCAGTATTTCTTCACTGTATGTGATTTTTATCAATGTTAAACTCTTCGCCGCGGCGGAATGTGCTGAAAAAAACGACGCGTGCGTGGTTCGGATGGCCCACAGCCGTCCTCCGCATTCAAGAGGCTAATTTGTAAGACCATCCATGAGGCGCTTCAATTCATAAGTCCATTGTAAAGTATGTAACTATTTATGATTTTAAATAATAGTATTTAGTTGTGGGTGCATTAAGGAACTTTTCTGTTTTAAAGAAAAGCCCTGCAGGACATTGATTTAGTGAGTGTTGAGGTTGTGCGCTAATGTGTTCTGTGTTCTAGCGCACTGCACCTCCCAGACTAAGAATGCTCCTCCTAGTTTCCCTTCGAGACAAGTGTTAAAAGAGATGCTTGGTCCCTATTTTGAGTGCATGGGTTTACGGTGGCTTAGAACATCAGAAGCAATGCAGCTATTAATTTCCAACTGCCCAGGACCAACTTGAATTTGATCTCTCAGCTTCAATAGGAAGGGGTTTTACATTGTGAACACTATGACAAATGCAATAGGAAAGTGTTTTAAATTGTGAACTCCTTGCCAAACACCATAGGAAAGCACCTTACTTTGTGAACCCTCTGACAAATCCAAAAGGAAGGGGTTTTATATTGTGAGCTCTGACAAAAGCAGTGGCAAGGGGGAGTACATTGTGGTCCCTCTGTCAAATACAACAGGAAGAAGTGTTACATTGTGAACACAATGATAAACACCATAGGCAAGGGTTTTCCATTTTGCACAATGTGACAGATCAACTTGGAAATAATTTTATTTTACATTGTGAATTCTCTGGCAACCTCAATAGAAAGGGAATTTTTTACATTGGTCTCCCTCTACCCCTGGCCACACTAAGGACTATATTTATCATGGGGTTGTGTCACCCTTGCCCTACACAAGGGGCGCAAGGGCAATGTAAAACCTCAAATGTTATTTACCAAGCCACGCAAGGCCACCTTGCATGGCCCTGAGTGGCTTGGTAAATGTGGAGTAACACAAGGCAGCACAGGCCGCTGCCTTGCATTACTCTGCCCCAGGGAGGCGTTACATGGGTGGAGGCTGTGTATTCCCACAATTTCAATCATGTATTTTGGCAGATTCCCAGATTTGCCATTAGTTGTAAACCTAGGAATACGTCAACACGCTATGCCTCTCCAGGGGAGGCATACCGAGGAGATATATGCGTATTTCCCCTCTTTATTTATTCTTTCTATCTGTGCTGTATTCTGCAGCACACTTTGAAAGAGGAAATGCCTCTGACAATTGTTTTTGTGCAGGAAGGTGTCCCTTTCAACACAAAAACAATCCTTCCTACAATGCAGGCACCCTTGCATCATACACAAGGGTGTCTGCATTGTTTCTAGGCAGCAGTTTAGGGACCAGCACAGGCGGAGAGCAGAAATGTGTCATATAATGTTAACCCGTTCGATGCTGGTGACTGAACCATTCCGTCATCAGACACGGTTGAGCTGTGCTGATGACGGAATGGTTCCGTCACGACCACACCCATTATCATCGGGGCCCAGCACAGGGGGAAAATATCAACAGCAGCGATGAGGTTAAATACAGCGCATTTCTGCTCCCTCTCTTTCACACAGCAGAGCAAGGTGGCTTGCTGCGTTGCGTGTACATTTGATAAGCATGCCCCTAAATGTTTGGTGTCTACAGAGGGACACTTTATGTTCTTGTCAATGTATACTTTGGGTCTCCCTAAAATGTTTACTGAGTCTCGCTAGGCAGAGATCATATGGTCATGCTTATATTATGTTAAAGGTTATATGATTGTTTATTGATTTTAAAGTGGGGTGGTAAAGGCAATAGGCCACGCTCAATGGTTAGAGGCGGCAGACCCGGAAGCTGTGATCGGCCCGGGACCAGGGTTCGATTCCCATCGCGGCAGGGTCTTGGGTCAAAATGTCCGCGGGCCTGATAATTCTCGCCTCGGCGCCTACTCTAACCTTGGGTCCCACTCTGCAACTCTGGGCAATAGCTTGCTTAATCTTCCCAACGGCCCCTTCAACGCCGGGGATGCCTGGTCTCACCTTGGGGGTGCCCAGAAGGGACCATCTCACAGGGAAAGCCAGGACGGGTTCCCCAGGGGTATACAGCGCCGGGACGCCCGCGGTGTGGGCAGCTGTGCGCTTTACAAGTATACAACATTTACATTTACATTTTTTTACACAATGAATGATTTGACAAAGCATGTAGTCCAACCTTTGCTGACAAAGAAAAGGATTATATGTTGCAATTAGCCCATATAGAGGCATTGCTGGTTTTAGGATTAGAGCCTGTTGGTGTGCAAAGTGTCATCTGGTATCACACATATAACAGGAACAGACCATATGTACTGAGTTAGTTGCCCCTGTGATATTTCATAGGGGTATGCAATTTGCCCCTTGCACTTCTGCAAGGCCCATTTAAGGAGGTCTTAATTTACAATTCCACTTGAAAGCTTGTATATTTTTTAAACTTTTGTTTGTACTATTTAGTTGTGTGTTCATTACAGTACTTTTTCTTTTTAAAGAAGCATTGGCTAGGCATTAATATATTGCAATTTAGGTACATTGCCATGAATTTAAAGTGCTAAAAGCGGTACTTGGTGCATAGTTTGAGAGACCAAGGTGCATAGGCTTTAAGACACCAAAGTAGAACCCCCCTGAAATATTTGGGTCCATGTAACTGCTGACCTCGCTGGAACATCCCGAACCCAAGGGTTTCGCACTGTGAACTCTCTGATAAACACAAAAGGAACGAATTTTACATTATGAGCTTATTCCCAATCACCTTAGGCCAGACTTGTATATTGTAAGCACTCTGACAAATGCAAAAGGAAGTGGATATACATTTTGAACTCACTGACAAATTAAATAAAAAGGATGTTGTGACCACTGAAATGCAATAAGAAGTGGTTTTGCATTGGGAAGTCTGGCAAATTCAAGAGGAAGGAATTTTTACATTGTAAACTTTCTGACAAAAAACAAAGGAGGAGCCTTATAAATGCAATAGAAAAACTTTTTGCATTTTGAACTCTGAAAAACCCAAGAGAACGTAGTTTTACATAGTAAACTCTCTGGCTAACACAACTTGAAGGGGTATTTACTTTGTAAACTTTTGGACGAACATCATAGGAATGTTCTTTACATTTTACATTTTAATTACCTGAGAAATACAATAGGGAGGAGATTTACACTGTGAAATCTCTAATAAATGCTGTAATAAGGCATTTAATACATATGTCCCTTTTCTTGGTCTGGCACCAGAAAAATGCTTGATATCTCCAGAGGAATATTTAAGGTTCATGTCAATGTATGGTAAAATGGTTGATAGGTCACCCTAGTTAAAGATCAGTTTTTCATTTATAAGCCAACATGCCTTATTGAGTATTAAATAATGTGACAAAGGCAGTAGCCCTCTCACTTTTCAATGTGAATGACTTGCCAAAGCCAGTAGGCTATCACTTTTGATTGTGAAAAGACTATTTTGTACCAGTAATCCAGAATTGGAGAATTTCTAATAGTAGGTTTAAAGCCTATTTGGGTGATTTCCACCCAGGCCAATTTGTGAGGACCCCGCAGGGGCAGTATCAATTTGCAATTCAACCTGAAACCTTGTAAATATTTGTCATTTTGAGAATAGTATTTAGTTGTGTGTGCACTGACGTGTTTTTCCTTCTAAGAGCAAAAAAAACATTGGTTGGATATTGATTTATTGTGTGTTGCTCTGAGTGTCTAGTCCACAACGGCTATAAATAATATGGTTCTTACTTAAGAAGCTTTGCACAGTGCACAAGGCACTTATTGGCTCCTATCCTGTGTAACTGCTCTCACATGCTCCATTCCTCATCTCATGCACTCATGCTTGTGCCCATGTTCCATTGTGCAGATCAAGCAGATGCTCTTTCTTGCTTCTCACTCTTATTTTCAGTATAGTGAAGGTACATGACTGTCAATGTGAGTGATGGGTGAGTGGTGTGCTAGTAATGTTCAAGGGCACCACATTAAAGTCAGATCTTTTGGCATTGCCAATGCATGTTTAAAATGTAAATTGCTTGGAGAGGGTACTAGTGAATGTAGTGGAATGATGTGTGGTGTTAATGAGATGGAGTGCTCTTATATAGCCTTATAGTCCGCTGTAGCAGGCAATACTGGCCATTTAAGCGCCTATACAGAGGTAAAGACCTGAGCCTAAGGCGAGACCTCTAACAAGAGCATGGACCTTTAACGGCCAGTATAGCCTGCTAGGCTATAAGGCTATCAGAACATTATGCCCATGAGGGGGGAATGTCCTAAGTAGAAAACACAGAGGCCTCTCAGAGCCCGAAGGGGTCTGAAACACCCAAAGGTCCGAAGCCTTTGTTTCACAGCTGTTGCTGTAGCTGTGACTGTTCAACAGATAACAGCTGCGCTCAGGGCCACAGCTACTAGCTGTTGAGCATTCACAACAATAGCTGTGAAAGGCGGCTGAAGTCCGACCCTGGTTCTCCCGCGCCTCGTGTAAACTCCTTTTCATTGTACAACCAAGCCAGAGAAACCCAGGAGCTGAGCAGCATTCCCCCCTCTCTACTTCCAGTGGGTCCAGTGACACTGTGAACTATGGGATAAGGGAGGGGAGAAGGTTCCTATGTACCCTGATGCACAGACTCTGCCTGTCTCTTTCCCCTGCCCAATCCATATATTTTGGAGAAGCTGGGGAAAGAGAGAGGCCGAGGTTTTGTATTGCAACATTATAATGTTGAGAACAGCATGCCTATAACACTTTATATAGGCCACTGCTGCTCCATTGTCTTCAGTAGAGCACTCAACATACAAATGTTCTAATATCATATATGAAGTGATGCATTAATTTGTGAAGTTTGCTTTTGTCAGCTTATGGAATATTATTTTCAACTGTTGTTTCGAAACTTCACAAAGAAATGTGACACTTTTATTTGTTAAGTGAGAGGAAAACTCCATAAAGCATAGATAATGCAAGAGAAAAATCAATAATAGCTTCTTTTGTGGGAAATTAATCTACAAAAACAAAACCTTTTTTAGCAGGACAGGGCACCCTAAGGTGCAGTTCGGTCAAAGTGACAAACGTTGCAACTTTGTAGAGATGTAAACATCATACCTCTGCTAGTGGGATTGTAATTTCCCACAAAACTGTTTACAACACAACACTGGATATTTACAGCCTCAGTCATACTCAATAATTCCACAACCTACTGTTCTATATCTCCACTGTAATGAAGGTGAACCTGCCTATCAGGGGTTTACGTCACTACAAGGTTTACACCTCCTTTTATTCCTCGGAGATTCGCGAGCTGCAAAAAACATGCCACTATTTTCTATGTCACCTACTTATTTAAAACTTGACCATGTTCACCTTTGCATAGCATAATAAAGTTGGGCTAATGAATTTAAATTGTGAAGAAGTTACTACTTTATAGTCTCTTTACCTTTTTAAAATTCAGTCATCACTTTAATGTCCCAGTTGTGCTGCAAAGTCGTCCTGCCTTTGGAGCAATCTTTTGCTTTCAGAGCATTTTATAACTTTAACTATCTGTGGGCTGCAGCTACTGTAATTTAATCCCAGGATTCTTGAAATGAGCAGATGAATAGGCCCATCAATTTTCCTGCAATACGCCAAGTACAGAAATACTTTTAAAAAACAAAGCATCTAGAAAATATGCAGTATTTTTCCGCTGAAGAAGAAATTACGCACCTCATAAATTTGGCTGTAGTTGCACCACCAAACCAGATAGACATTACACTTGCATAGCACATCCAGTTAATGTTTTTGCTCGATTTGACAACATGCCTTCCTTAACCACCAGTAAGATCCATGCCTACATTGAGCATTTCCAGGCATAGATCTGGGAAAAGACTATTTCCACCCAGGTTAAACCTTCACCATGCTTGGCCCGCATTTTATTCAACATAGAGTTCATTGTGAATATAATGGAGGGATGAAATTGAAATTGTGCATCCTATCCTTTCACAGGATTGGTGGCTTGGTCTGCTTGGAAGATTGTCCTCTGGCTGCCATTCTAAACAAGCACCTCCTAAGAGTTTCTTATCGTGATAAATCCACAATTCTCCGCTTTGAACCACTTGAATGCCCTCCCCGTCAAGGTGCAAATACAAAAGAACAGGAAGTTTGTAACTTCACCCTACTATCTCACTCAAGGTTCTACACAATATTGTGCCTTTACAGAGACATGTAGGAGGAAGAATGCTGCTTCACCCCAGCATCAATCAGTGGTTTAGAGAGCGCGCTACTCACCCGCGAGGGTCTCAAGGCGCTGGGGGGTGGGAAGGAGCCGCTCTGGATCAGTCGAAAAGCCAGGTCTTGAGGTCCTTCCTGAACGTGTGCAATGTTGGGGAGTGTCTGATGTTGAGCCAAGCCAGGTCTTGAGGTCCTTCCTGGTCTTGGCTGCGATGTAGGAGAACGCCCTCCCGCCCGTCCTGCTTCTGTGGATGCGGGAGACCTCAGCCAGGGCGAGGTCGGCAGAACGGAGGTTCCTCTTGGGTGCGTAGAAACATACTCGGTCGTTGAGGTATTTGGGTCCGATGCTGTTGAGGGATTTGTAGGCGTGGGTGAGGAGTTTGTAGGTGACCCTCTTCTCGATGGGGAGCCAGTGGAGGTCTCGCAGGTGTTGGGTCATATCTTCGTGGCGCTGTGTCCCTAGGACGAGTCTGGCTGCAGCGTTCTGGATGGTCTGGAGCTTACGTAGAAGAGTTTTGTTGATTCCGGCATAGAGGGCGTTGCCGTAGTCGAGTCTGCTGGTGATGAGTGCGTGGGCGACAGTCTTTCTGTAGTCGGGGGGGATCCATTTGAAAGTCTTCCGGAGGATGCAGAGGTAGTTGAAGCTGGCAGAGGAGACAGCATTGATTTGGTGGTTCATGAAGAGGGAGGAGTCAAGGATTATGCAGAGGTTCAGAGCGTGGCCTTTAGGGGTGGGTGGGCTCCTGAGGGCGGAGGGCCACCAAGTGTTGTCCCAGGCGGAGGTGCAGGGTCCTAGAATGAGGACCTCGGTCTTCTCGGAGTTGAGCTTTAGGCAGCTGTCCTTCATCCAGGCTGCCACGTTTCTCATACCTTCCTGGAACTGAGTCTGGTCACTTCTGGGTTCTTGGCAAGGGAGAGGATGAGTTGGGTGTTGTCAGCGTAGGTTACGATGCTAAGCCCATGCTGTCTGACGATTGCGGCAATGGGGGCCATGTAGATGTTGAAGAGTGTCGGGTTAGTGAAGATCCTTGGGGTACTCCGCAGACGATGTCAGTGGGGTCGGAGAGGAAGGGGGGGGAGTCTGACCCTCTGTGTTCTGCCGGAGAGGAAGGATCGTATCCAGTCGAGGGCGGACCCCTGTATTCCTGCGTAGTGGAGCCTGGCGGCTAGTGTGCGATGTGAGATGGTGTCGAAGGCGGCGGAGAGGTTTAAGAGGATCACCTCGGAATTTTGATGGGAAACACAAGAATGGAGTTATTTTGAAGTGCTACAGTTGTACCTAACACATGTATACCCTCTGCTTTAGTAGAAAGATTGGTAACTGTACCAAATGCAGAGAGATTAGTGCATGAAAGCATTGGAATAATAACACTGACTAAGGGTTAAAGAATCTAGTCAGCACTACTGTGCAGACCTCATCATACCACGTAAGCAGTAACCAAAAAAACTGGAGGACAACCAGATCCCCAAACGCCCTATACAGACCCCTTTTACGTCTTCTTCAATGCCCTTTACTTCCTAGTCATACTCACACAGGTGCAGAAGCAGGAGTACGTGAAAGGCTAGACACTTCACCAGGGTCTCAGGTATCAATGGCTGGGTGCCCAGGTCCACAATGTCAAGTCCACCCACACACATGCATACCCACATGGAACGCTTAGATTCACGTGACACCATTGACACCATTTACCACCACTCAGAAAAGATACCACACTTGATAGAAGAAGCAATACTAATTAAATTAGACAATGTTATGAATCATAAAGGCATTGTTTGGTTAGGTTTGGGCTAGTATCAGAATGTGGTTTGCCGCAACTTTACATCTGAAAGAAAAGTAATTTCTCTCTATGGAATTTTTTAATAGACCAGGTGGCTGCCTCTTTACAATTTCTTGACAAAAAATTTGAAATCATCAATGAATGCTTCTTTTGGGAAGCGATTATAATGAACAATTTACTAAGAATGCTTTTCATTGTTTTTCTAGCCTCCACCTTAAATCCTGACTCAAAGAATTAGCCCCAAGTCCCATCACAAAGGTGCAAGGACTTTTTGCAGAATGAGTTTCGCAATAACATTTTAAAAGTGTCATTATGTATTCAGTACCTAATAAATGATAATTGATGAGGAACAATACACGGTGTATCGTTGCCAGCTTGTCAAATTTCACCAGAAGCTGAAGCCCTGCCTATTCAAATAATGCGACAGATGCTACACACCTACACCGTTGCTCAAGCGCCTGAATACCCTTGCAGATGATTAGTGCGCTATTAAAAAAAAACATAACATAACATATACATTACAGCAAAATATTTGTCTCATATCTCACCTGACTGATGGAAAGATGCTCGCAAAATAGTAAGCATGCAGCCATCATGTCATCAATACATTTGTTCTTAGAAACTACTTTTCTTCCACTTTAGGTTCTATCTCTCAGTGGTTAAATGGGAAGCCGCATGCTTTGCCCTCTTTACATCAGAGGCACTATAACTGTCTGTTAGTGTCTGGTCTTCTCCCAGTGTTGTCAGGTCAGGATGTCATTCAGGCCTACAGGTAGATGGGGACAGAGCTCCACTGTCTTCTACCAGAGGCTGCAGCACTGCTAATCTTAACAAACCTCCCAAGGTTCATGTCCAGTCTCTAATGGAAATAGTGGAGCAGTAGATGCAGTGACAGCAGGTATACAAGATAACTTTGGTGGTGGGAGGGGGGGGTAAATTACATGACTGGTCCCCACTGAAATCTGTTACTGAGGTGTGTGGATGTTGGTAGCCTCCACAACTCCATCCTCTCATGTTGCAGTGGGTCTTTAGGTGTGTCCTACAGGGGTGGAGGCATTCCAATGTGGTGCCAACGCTCTTGAATAATAGTAGAGGAAGGTAGGAGTGAAACAAAGACACACACCAAAGAGATGCTGCTGCACAATTGAGTATCACTCCAACTTGATAAATAAAATATTACACTAATTTAAAAACCAGCAGTAACATCCTGTGTCTCCACCCCAAGGAGCTATAGGAAATCTGTGTCTTGGCTGCCCCATAATTAAATCGGACCTGTTTGTTTCAAAGACCAGTTTTGCCAACACACTTGTTCAAGTCACTTCCTCTGTGATACCCTTCAGCCTTCTCCGAATGGACCACTTCTGCTGAGGCATGCAGTTGCAGATTGCGAGGTACTCCCCCCCACCATCGCCTGCCAACATAAAAGTAAACTGCTGATCTCTCTTTTTTCATTTACATTGTATTGGATTTTCCACATCACAATCACAAGTTATAGGTCAGGAAATCAATGGCGAAGAAGGCACCGTCCAGATTGATAAACACACTTAAACTGTCCCATGTTTTAATCTGCGTGTAGTAAATATAGAGCTGCAGAGTGGGCGGGGGTAGACAGAGGGAGCCTGGTGGGAGCCGAGACTCGGAGAGAACTGCATTTGTGCCGTTCATGCAGCAGGGGCCCCCTTATGAAGCCCCCACTATAAAAAGCATGAACGAAACGGGAAATACAATGTAATTTAGAACGGAGTGAATTGTAACTTAATATAATAACTTCAAAGATTACATGCATTTCTCTAGCTCTTTGTCAAAATGTGTTAATTTCCAGGATTTCATTGCCTTCCTTGTTTATCTATATTGTATTGTATTGCAGGATATATATATATATATATATATATATATATATATATATATATATATATATATATATATATATATATATATAATATATATATATATGAACCAAATCCTGTGTTCAAAATCCTTCAGAAAGCAGGCACCAACTCCGTGGGATTCATAATCAAAGGTCTTTATTAACAAGAAAGACGACCAGACGCGTTTCGGCGGACAAGTCCGCCTTGCTCACTACATCTGATGTTATATATATATATATATTTTTTTTTTTGGGGGGGGGGGTTTGTAATAAAGTATTTCTACATATCAGATTACCTGCGTGCCTGCCGTTTTTCTGATGACACAAAGTTGGAGCGTGTTGCATACACTGATTGATTTAGAAATTTCTTCTGCAATAAAGCACTGCACTTTAAACCATCACGCTGTAGTCCATACCTGATTTTCGCCGTGGCTACGGTGATCCAGGATTGTGGTTTCCATATCTATCTATCTATCTGTCTATCTATCTATCTATCTATCTATCTATCTATCTATCTATCTATCTATCTATCTATCTATCTATCTATCTATCTATCTATCTATCTATCTATCTATCTATCTATCTATCTATCTATCTATCTATCTATCTATCTATTATACTGACAGATAGAGAACTGCTGCCACGCAGTGAGATTCATCGTCATCGCGCATGTCATATTTTTCATGCTTGCGCCTTTCAATGATATGAAATGATCGTTCATACTTCCTGCCTAGAGGAAGAGGCTTGTGGGACTAGCAAGGGTGCACACATTTTCAAAGTGTTTTCTCATGAATTTCATATATTTCTTGTAAGATTATGGAAAAAGATGCAGAGGCTGTAAAACTGTACGCAAGCTAAGATTTTGCATGAAAATCTGGAATTTCGCGAGCATTTGTTTGAGATGGTAATTTGGGTTTAGCCATTCGGAATGAGAAGCGTGGAAAATGCTTGCCAGTTACTCTCGAAATGCAGAGTATTTGCAAGAAAAAGTAGAGCAAGGTGAACACTATTGCACAAAATGCTGAGTTACTGGCACCAACTAACACTCAAAAGAGAAAACTTAATGAAAGCGTAGGCATTAAAAAGGCAGGAAACTCTATGAATCACAGCTGGGCCCGTTACGAGAACTTCATGAGTCTATGCTTGCTTGGTAAAAACTTTGCACAAACTTCAGTGACGAAGAGTTAGGCACTTTTATAGACTGGATCGTGCAGTTTTCTCCAAAGTTTTGTAATGAATTATTGATAGTAGAGATTTAGTTGCTTTATGATGTAGAAAATATTGTTTTACATTATTGGACAGAGATGAAACAGTCCTTTTTTTTCCTTCAGAAAGGTTTTTAATGGGTTTTTGCATACAGGAAATGCAGGAAAACAAGATACATATAGAGCAATCTATCCTGGTGGGTGATACTAATAATCTGAGTGAGAAACAACAATTTATTACATAACCAATAAGTGTTTCGTCTTTGAGGGTAGGTGGTGTGAGTGTATGGTTTGACATTCGGTTAATTGGTGTTGGCGTGGAGAATGGGTTGGTTTGGTCGATAAGAGAATGAGAGGACTGTACAGTGGCTTGTTTGTATGGCAAGGATTGTGGATTGGGAAAGGATAGAGAGGCAGAAGCGAGAAGAAAGAGGAAGTGAGAGGAGAGAAGCAGGAAGTCTTAGGAGATGTTGGGATGATGGGTGAGGCACTGGGGGGTAAGAAGGGAGGTATATAGGAGAAATTGGTGGGGGGAGAGGGTAGAGGGTGGGAAGTGGGTGCATGTGCCCCCAAGCTTGGATGTTGGGAATAATTAGTTAATAGTTGTCTAGTTTGATCCAGGGTTTCCTCTTAATCTGTGTTGAGGATTTAATATATGTATTCATTTAATTGAATGGGCTTCTGGTGAATTGAACCCGTTCCCACCAGGTTTGGGTGGACAGTTTGGATGAGTCCTTCCACTCAGAGAGGATAACTTTGAGACTGGTTAGTATATCCCATAAACTTTGTTCTTCTTTGTCCAATGCTTGTTGAAGTATACCTAGTGTAATGGCTACTAACTCTGGAGTCCACTTTATAAGAAGAATTTAAGATATAGTATCGCTGATATCCTTCCAGAACCTTTAAGTGAAGGAACATTTCCAAAGCATGTGTTTGCAAGTCCCCTCTTTCCTTCTCACAACTCAAGCCGGTGTTGAAGGACTGGAGGCCTAGTTTATAAAGTTTGGCTGCGGTCCAATGGATGTATGACGGTACAGCGCGTGCTTTTACAACGCGTACCGTTACGGCGCAGGTTTTACAACGCAAGTCGTTACAATGACTTGCATTGGGGGGCGCTGGATAGTGAATAGTTTAATTTACTATTCCAACTCCAGTCCCCGTGGATAGTAGGGAAGGTGTTGGATAGTAAATTAAACTATTCCCTATCCTAGAGCGCCCTCCAGCGAAAGTCGTTGTAACGACTTTCGTTGTAAAACCTTTCGTTGTAATGGTACTGCGTTGTAAAAGTTTCGTGGTAAAGGATGTTTCCCTCCCAAAAAGACGACAGTCAGGTGTTGACCCTTGGGAGTTGCCAGGATCACCCAAGTGAGTTTCCTATTTAGCCTGGTGGGGTTGGTTAGATCAGAGTTTGTTTGGATAAGGAGAGCGTATAGTTGAATGCCAAATGACCCCCTTTGCTGTAAGTGTTTAGGGGTTTAGGAGGTCTGGATGGGTTGGTGGTTTATGTCTGGCTATGAGTGATTAGATTTTTTTTTTAAATGAGAGAAGTGCATTTCATTGAGGCCGAGCTTTGTTTTGTGCTGGGATAAGGGTATGGGTTCTGAGGAGGTACCAATGCCGCCTACAATAGTATGCTCTGTTGTGCCCATTTCTCAATGAAAGGAGTTCTTCCCTCTCTTCTAAAGTTTTCATTGTGCCATAGGGTGGCTAAGTACGAGTGAAGCATTCTGTTGGGTAGTATATTATCGACTTAGCATAGTGCCTGTACTGTTCATGAGATTATGTTAGCGGAGTGTTCTTTTTTGATGATTTCTTTAGTAGTTATTATGGATGTGAGAGATAGAGGTTTAGCCAGATCATCTTCGATGTTAAGCCAGGAGGGAGAGGTGTTGGTTAGTGGGTAGAAACCACTGGCTTTCCTGTTTGGCAAGGAAGGCGTGTTGGTATCTACTGTAATCTGGTACGTTTAGGCCTCCTAGTTTTTTTGAAAGCCTTAGTTTCTTTAGAGCAATTATGGGTTTCTTCGCTATCCATAGGAACATGGTAAGAATAGTGTCTATTTTCATAAAAAAAGGTGTCAGAGTGGCAAATACGGGACATGCTGATTAGAAAGATGATGAGGGGTATAATTATCATTTTGATGGATAATATTCTTCCCCAACAGGTGATAAATTTGTTCAACTGTTTGTCTATGTTGTCCTTAATTTTGCCTAGCGTCTTTTGTTCATTCAGGTTCTTGGAGTTCTTGAGATTTTGGGAGAACCATACTCCTAAGTATTTCAATGAGTTAGGGACCCATTTAAGACCAAATCAGCTATTCATGGAATCTTTGTAATGGACATTGTGAGATGGTGTTCAATTTTTTTCTGTGTTAAGGCAGTAAACTGAAACTTCAGAGTAGCTCTTGATGGTGGACATGATTTGGGTGACAGGTGGTCGTGTATTTGTGGAGAAGAAGAGAATATTGTCGGGCTACGCGGCAGCTTTTGGAGGCCTGCAGAGAAAGGAATGCCTGGGATGAGTGGGTTCTCTCTAATTAATGTAAGTAGGGGTTCCAGGGTTAGTAGGAATAGCATTGGAAAGAGATGGCATCCTTGACTGGTATCTTTTTGAAGGCTAAAAGTGTTGGTTAGATGTCTATTATTATTTAGCCTAGCTTTAAGTTCTTTATACAAGGCGAGGATCATTTTGGATAAGTAGAAGCCTAAATTGAGAGAGGTGAGCGTTGCATGGAGGAAGGCCCACAAGACCTTGTTGAAGGCATTCTCTGATGCCAAGGCAGACTGGGTAAGACGTGGGGCTTTTTTAATGACATGGCTAAACAGTGTGGGCCCAATTCACAAAAATTATCTTAGACAAAATCCTAACTTTATGACTTTCGGTATACACAAAAGGAATTTAGTAGTAGTAGTAAAGTTAGGATTCCTAACTTTACAACTACTAAACTGAGAAAAATCCTAACTTTACGACTTTTGGTATTCACAGAATGCATTTAGTAGTAGTAAAGTTAGGATTCCTAACTTTACTGCTACTAAAGTGAGAAAAATCCTAACTTTATGACTTTTGGTATGCACAGAAGGCACTTAGTAGTAGTAATTTAAGAAATCCTGTTAGAGACAGAGGCTTAAGCAGTCAGCAGGGATGGGACACTAGCCTGGGCCATCTTAAGGATTTTTGGAGTCCTGGGCAAGACGTATTATGAGGTTTCGCTGTTTGGATCAACTTTATATTTAATACATTTTTTGACAATTCAAGCCCTCGTGGTGCTAAACAATAATGAAATAAATGGTAAACTTTCAGAAACTGACACAAAACTCTGTCAGCGTTGACCAGAGGAATAGTGCCAAATGAAAGCTTGAACAAGATTTGTCCAAGGCCATTTTTTAAATTCTGATTTTATTTCTCTGGTCTTGCAAAAACTGTATTTTTAATTCAGTGTCTAACCAGCCTGTTCCTCTAGTTGTAGGAAAGACTTGATAAGACTGTCTCTGTGCACGTTTAGAGGACTAGTGCATATTAATAAAATAGGTTGTATGTGGATAGCACTTGGACTTGTAACTTAAATTCATAATTACAGAAAGTGTCCCTTCTCAAATAGTATTCTCGCTGCATTGGGACAATCAAAGCACTGTTCCGTGAATTTCCGTTATTCCATCAAATTTTCCCTTAATTTTCTTTCCCTGCTTGTTCCTCCTCTCTGCTTTCTCTGTATAGATGTCAGTGATGGGACACTGACCTCTAGCTCTGCATAACAGAAAGGAGGAGGGCAGGAGATAGGTAGACAGAGGGATTAGGGAGATGTGAGGTATAGAGAGATGGAGAGAGATGTAGAGGGGTGAGGTAAGGAGAGACTGGAGTGAGAGAGGTGAAGTGAAGTAATTGGATTAGAGATGCATGTAGGTGAGATGGAAAAGAGAAGAGAGTGGGGTAAGATAGTACGAGAGAGAAAGACATGATATAGAGAGGGAGACAGAGAGGTAGACATGGCCGCAAAAAGTGGTGGAAAGAGGGTCAGAGTCAGGTGTGGCTAGACAGAGGGATATTGAAAGAGAGGTGAGGTGGATAGAGGTTAGATAGAGACAGTAGAGATATAAGAATGGCTGTAGGTGCAGAGAGAGGAGGGTGAGGTACAAGAGGTGAGATGAAGTATGGAGAGAGCAAGCTCAGACACAAAAATATATAAAGCAGAAAAGAGGGGTAGAGAGATTTAAGATATTGTCTGACAAAGAGAGTGGCAAATACAAAATTTGGAACGAGAGAAGGGAGGGGATTTAGTGACTGGTTAAGTAGCGTATGATGCAATACATTAAGATAGAGGAAGAGATGAAATGCAGAAAGGTGAGTTAGTGGGCAAAAGAAGAGAGAGAGGCAAGGTAAACAGAGGGGGTAAGAGAAAGTAGAGGGAGGTAGACAAGTATGGAAAGAGTGGTATACAGAAAGGTAGAGAGTGCTTCAGTAGAGCCCAGTAGTTGTTGACAGGGACCAGGGATGGAGGGGCGGGCACGGGAGGGGGACAAAATACAAAACATAATACTACTTACCTTTTCGGCCAGCCGCATCTCTCCTCCGCTTCTCCAGCGAGTCAAGGAAGCACACAGGTTCCCCTAAGCCAATCACAACACTGCAATGCAGCATTGTGATTTGTCTGAGTGCCGTGGTCTGTCACTCAGATGGGGACAGGAAGCCTGTGCATGATCCCCTGTGCATTACAGTCTGCTGGGGAACATACTAAGTGTGCAGGAATTGTTTGGCCGGCCCACGATGGCCAACCAAACCGCCATGCACACTTGGAGTGTGCAAACCACTCCTCCCCTGTGCCACCTAACCGATCCCCAAATCTTCAAAAAATAAATAACATTGTTATTGTCATTTTATTTTAGCTGCTCTGAGAGCAGTGGGGCGACGCTCCTCCACCAGAGCGGAGGAGCCGCCCCTGATAGAGACAAGTAAGAGACAGATACATTCAAAGGTAGAGGTAGGCAAAGAAAGGGGATAGCGAAAGAGAATGATGAGGAAGCAAGAGTCATTGTACTGTCCAAATCAATTTAACAGGGAGAACCCTGGAAGGTGGTGCCCTAGGCAATTGCCCATTTTGTGCATGCCTTAAATATTCCCGCTAGCAAGGGAGGAAACTAGCAACAATGACCTTGCAGAGAGAAACCACAAGCACATGGTTTCACTCGGCAAGTTCACTGTTGCAAGCCTGTGCACTTTCTTTTCAATATACCTTAAACTGCCATAAAAAGCCAAGACACCTTCTTGATACTCTGTGCTGGTATAGGATCCTTGGTAGGAAGATCAAGCCACTGGGGCAGAAAAGCAGGTCTTTGCATGGAAGTCATCTTTCGCAGAGGTGAGCTGGACACCTGTCAGTAGAAGGTAAAGATAAGACACTGACTACTAACTGACAGGAACCCCCTGCCTGCCATGTCTCCCAGATTCAGAGTTAGTCAAAAATCTCATACCTTGAAGGAGGTATTGGGCTCACACAAATGAATCCTGAAGAGTGTAATGTGCAAACATTCCACTGTGTGCTCTTCCTAGTGGAAGAAAATCTGGAAACTTGGTACCTCCTGGATTGTGAGCAGGGACAGTTGGTCGACACTGCTCAGGGCACTTTTCCAATCGCATGCCCGAAAAATATTACATTTCTGACACCAGCCAGGTGGCAACCATACAGCCAAGTACATAAGTCTTACTCAGGGGCACATGTGGCAAGCTGAAACCTAGTTGTCTTGTGGCTTCCATTCAGAACTGTTGTCATCATTGGTCTCCTTGCCAATGGAGCATGCATGATAAAAGTATGGAGCCATATAAATGAGGTTGGAAGCAAGTAAAAAAGATGGGGGACACTGAGCCTCCAATGGTTCTGAATGTTCTGCATAAAAACGAGTGTTTGACCGATGCTATCCCCTCTAAAACCCTCTCTTCCCAATGTAAGCAGTGCATCTGGTGATATCAGGAGGCCATCTTGGTTTAACTCAATATGAAGGAGGATCTTTTGACTTCTCACATACTTGTAACTCTCCTGATAATCCTAAATAAACTTAAACCTTCATTTTCTAGGAGTACTCTTCACTGAGCTCAACCTTTGCAACTAGTAATAGCAGGGATCTTGAGGTCAAGGTCAAGAGTTCAAATCTTAGGTTTCCCCTTCCTTCCTGTCGAGGTTGGTAAATTGAGTCATATGAATTGAGGAATTGGATCATTTAGAAACTTCAGAATTTCAATATGCAGTGCTACATGAAAAAGCAATTCTTATAATACAATTATTTAGCAAATATAGCAAAAGATTTGTGATGGATGGATGTCAAAATGATTAGTTTTTACATTTTATTCTCTGTACGTTCAGCCAGCCTGTCACTTTCAGTTTCCTGTTGAGCCTGAGCTTTCCTCATCTTTATTCTTCCCAACCAGTAGACGCTTGATTACACCTTCTGCTGCAGACCAGCTCAAATACTGAATGACCAGGATTATATGAAAAAAAGTAAATTTGTTGATGAATAATTCATTTCATTGACAACTGTATTCAGTCTTCAATAAAGAAAGCTGCTTCTGAACGTAAATGTATATATTAGAGAGGACTTATCCCCTGATAACTAAATACATGTAGAGCAAACGCAGTGTAGCAGGAAAGGATCACGAGCATTGTCTGTTATGGTACATAAAGCAATTTACTGTATGCAAATACTGTGCAGTTGAATGCACAAATTGAGCTATCCACTGTTAGGAAGCTAGGTGTTTTGCAAATCAGCGTTTTTCACTAGAAAGTTGCAAAGAGTGCTCTGCCGTGGCACAGGCCATGATTATTTACATTGCAGGCACGGCTTACTACGTTCCGGCACACCCATATATCTCCTCTTTCTTAGTGCGGTAATCCCCAGAGTAGGATTCATGCCTGTGCAAAGAGAAACCATGCGGCTCACGAGCCAGCGTTTATTGTGTTTACTTCTTGTAACTCAGGGACTTGCAGCGCTGAGTGACAGCGGTGCAAACGATTCCCTCCGGCCAGATGTCCTAAGAAAATCGAAGCTTCGTACGAAAATGAACAGGTGGTGAGGAAGCTCACCTCTGCAGAAATAGAACAACTTCACCATCTAAACTGATGCCTTGTTCGATGCTATCAACTTTAGTTTTTAGATCTTTTCTGATATCATTCACCAGATAGGCAATTTAAAGCCTATCTTTATACAAAACAGTGTCTTAATCAAATACAGTGCAGACCACAGAGGCTAAAAACCTGCTTCTCTTCGTGTACACCACAACGGCACAGAACTCTGTAACTCTGGCTGTCAGTCCTTCATACTCAATCATCAAACGTGAAAATAATCTATTTTCCAACCTTCTCAAACCATATTAGTCTGGCTCACTAACTATATCTCACTGGATGTTTTCACTCCTTTCTGTTTTGCCATGAATCTTAAAATGCTATTTGACACACAAACTCCCTCTCCACCAAATCCATTGCTGCTAGATTTTAGTGGGCCATTATCAGAATCATAGACCCATACCCCACAGAGAATACAGTGAATTCACAAATATACAACTGACATGAGACAATTAGACACAGGTCTTCTAGTGGGTCTACTGAAGTATACCTTCTCTCCTCTTGGTAAATAATTTGACAATCAACTTTGCAACCATTCTTCACCTTACTTCCCCTCATCTTCAGCTCATCATCATCCACCAATGGCATGCCAGTTGTCTTTCCCCTACTAGTAAATCTCCGATGAAGCTCCTTCTCTTTGTTTTCAAGTGTGTAGTCTGTTCATGGTGTCATCCTCCCCACCCTTGACAGATAATGTCTAGTGTTACTCACCTTTTGACTTCTACACTCATCTACTCATTTTTCCTAAACCACAGCATCCTCCATTACACCTTTCCCACCCATTTCACTGTAGCTAATTTGTGCTTAAATTCATGGCCATACCATCTCTGCCTTCAAAATTAAACTCTAAATCCACCTCCTCAATCCTGAGCCCTGCCTTATTTGAAATACGTAACACAAAATTGTTTAATGACCATACCTTCCTCAGACCGTCCTCATTCTGACTGCTTAATGCATAATATGAAATAAATGCATCTAATTCATGTATGTACTGTCTTGTTCTTTTGCGCAATCCTTCCTCTTCATGTCCTTCAAACGCATGGTTTTCTATAACCACCAAAGTTGAACATGTCCTCATTATATTTCTTGTGGAAATACTTTCACCTCAATAAAAAAACAATAAATAATATAAAATGTGATCTGACAGTCCTAGAGAACTATACACTCTGATGGAGCTGGAAACCAACCTGCCACTAAACCTTCCTGACCTCCTTCTCCACACATAAATCCAGTGATACGCTTTCACTCCACATCATGTGGATGCTGCACTGACAAGTTAGTACCTCTCCCTCACTGGATTCAATTCAAAAGGAGCACATATTAAGAAACGCCTTGTACCACCCTGGAATAGTTCAGATCCAAACATCAACTTGCAAGAATCTTCTACGACAAATAATGATTTCCGGCCAGATGTACCTAGACTTCCATTTGCAAATTCTCAATAGCAAATTTTTGCAATTCGCTATTAGGAAATCGCAACCCGCTATGTACAATAGTGTGTCTTACACTGTTTACGATTCGCAATGGGTTGCAAGGGACCCGCTTCATTAATATCCATGAGGCAGGTCGCAATTTACGACTAATTGGGAATGGCTGGCATTCAGAGGGATGGTGCTCTGTTGGGGTCAGCGAACCACCATGTCTGTGACTGCTTTTTAAATAAACAGTTTTTCATTTTGAAATGCGGCGGATACATTAAAAAAAATATATAAAGTTTCCCTTTCATTTTTTAAGTATGGGCAGTATTCCGGTCACAAAACATTCACACATGCACCAGGTAGGAAGGGACGGCCTTGGGGCACCCCTTTCTAATAGCGATTGCACACCCAATTTGCTTACTGAATTGCAAATAGGGCTTTGTACATTCAAAAATGCGTTTTCTTAGATCGCAAACGGCCCAATTCTGTTAATAGGGCCGCTTGTGAGCTGAAAAAAGCTTTGTACATCTTGATCCTTACTATGTTAACCACTTGCTGAGCTTATCACTCGAAACCCGTATTGTCAACTAATCTAGAGCAACAAACAAAGAACACCCACAGATCCACATCTTTGCCTTTACATTTTAGCTCAGGCTTCTCCAGCAAGTAGGTCTACTGTGTCAAAACAATTCTACTAAATTAGAAACTTTTGATTGGTTGGATTAATATATGTATATCAAGATTGAAAAGCGTTTATGAAAATGTGTGTATTTTCAGAAATCATAAGCTGATGTTTGGAGAAAAATGGCTGAATTTTCAAAATATATTTACAGCTGATTATTATTTTGATAAGTCTTAAGGCACTGTGGAGAACTATTACTAATATAACTTTGCCTGATGCTCTGATGTGATCACTGCTTGCAATCTTGCATAGGGTGGTCACTAATATAATCTCGTTTGATGTGGTCACCATTACAACTCTGATAATAGTAGCATGGGAACATAAGCAGCTCTTATTACAGAAAATGTTGGCGACCCCTGTTTTAGCTACATAGAAGCACACACAAAATCTAGAATTACAGCGGTTAGCCCAACAGCTCCCAGACCCACACCAAACCACTGCTACTCAGCATGAGAAAATAAATCACCTGTATACAACAGTAAAGAACCTTTGTGCACCACTATTATTAGCATGTGCACCTCTACTATTAGCATGGTTCCCATCACCATGATGAAAACAATGTCATGGTCTATCTTTCAAAAAATATAATGCATTTCAAATTCTGCCACTGTATCATTCTATGACCAGCATCTGTGGGATGAGTTGGATTGGTGTTTCTCTACAAATATTTCCAAAGTCAGGGAGAATATTCATTCTATTAAGGAACTCAAACAATTCCAGATGCCAGGCCAGCTGGCCCTGTGGCTAGATGTGTGTTGTCCAGACTCTGATAAGGCGAACCTAGTGAGCTTCTTCACTTCGCCTGTTGTTGAGACCGCATATTGGAGGAGGCCGATAACACTCAGATCTTCTAAAGAACTGATTAAAAAAAATCACCTTGTGCATTCTGATATAACCTATCAGGCTGCTTTAAACAGCTGTTACTCTGCAGATCCAAATGTTGAGTCCAACCACTTTTAGATCATTTTCATTATGGCTTTAGACCAGGAAAGGAGACAAAGTCTGTGCTGATGACCTTGACAGCAAACTTTATCAGGTTACTGACCACAGTACTGTGTGTGTTCTAAATCTCTGTTGGTATCATATGACACTATTGAGCTTGGCATTCTAGTAAGCTGCCTGACAGTAATTGACACTAGAGCAGCTGTCCTTGGTTAGATAACATTTATAATGCTCATCTATTCAACACTTTGCCCCATACCAGTGTAAGCTTTTTTTAATGATATGTGCATTGTTTGCGAAAACAATTACAGGAATTTCTGTATTTTGTGAAACATTTATGGCTGTATATCTTGTATGAAAAGTATGTGAGGGCATGCTTCATGTAAAAAAAGTGAAGTAATATATAGCAGGAGTCTGTTTTAAGAACATAATGCTCCCTGCAAAATATTTTATATTCAAACCAGGTTCCTTTGGGTGCCAGTTCTTCAAAAGTGCAAAACCACGAAATGGCAGCATTTTTGCATAATGTATGTAGTGTCTAGTTCCTGAATTATTCACATTTTGGACACGTAATAAACATTTTGCCTGGGCCTATGTCAAAGACACATCTTTTGTTTAAGAAAGATGCTGTACAGTTCCTTGTTGAGCCCACCTATGATCAACGTGCACTGTCCCACCGTATACTGACTATGCGTCTTCTTTTTGGTTATAATATTTCTTCTAAACCGATGACACTTACATCTATCTTCGAAAGAGCCGATAGAAAAAAACATTGTGCATCTCTCCAAATGTACTTTACATGCATTCATTACTAGATGCAGACCTACTTCTTACCGCCAAATGGTCAGCAAAGCCAATTTAGTGATGCTGAGAAACAACATTTGTCTCCTTACTTCAGGACTTAGGTTTTGTGGCCTTACGCCAGACAATTTTTACAAAATATAAAAAAACAGGTAGCTGGGGACATTTCCCTCCATACTAAGGGTGTGCCTGTAGTTCTACGTTTGTTTGAAAGAAATCAGTGGTGGGCAGACCTTTGGAGTTTCACTCTGCAGAGTTCCTCAGAGTTACATGAAAACTCACACTGATTTTTAACACCGGGAGCTTGTTCTATTCTGCAAAATCAGCACAAACGGTACTACGCAGCGTGCCAGAGGGCGCTGCTTCTCGAGTAGATTTTCTACTCGAGCAGCAGCTTTTGTCACTGCGAATGGTCGTAACCGCCCGCGACCACCCACGTTTGAAAAATCTTATCTGGTGCCCTCCTACCGCCCAAAAATGGTGCCAGGGGACGTCCATTCTCGCTCTCCAACTTACAGTTGGCGAGCATTGCACAAGAATTTGTCTGGAACATTGTGCTACATGTGTAATGTGGTTGGCCAAAACTCCGCCAGCGGAGCAGAATTTATTGCCCACTCCGAAAAAAAATCCTGGGGACCAAGGATTTTCTACATAGCACTCTGAATGCCGAGTTTTGTTGAATACCAAGGCTGGCTATTCTTCACCACTCTGCCCCAACTCATGTGCACCTTTCGTCCCCGGCCCTGCACTTTCTCCCTTTAGAGCATTCATGCAGGTTTTTAATCATTCCTGCTTTCTCCCTTTGTCAATGTCTCCCAAGTTTTCTCTTCCTCTTCCTCCTTTCGCTCTTTTCTGCCTTTCTCTCTCTTGCTCTGGGTCAAAGTCTGATGATAAAAATAAGTCCCCGTCCCGAAAAGAAATGTTGAGCCCACAACCTGCAACTACTATAAATTGGGGCCAGATCTACGACCCGCCAATTAGTGAGTCGCAAATTGCGTCACAGTTGCGACTCGCTAATTGGGATGCACAACAGTGTCTGAGACACTGTTTGCAATTCCAAATGGGGTCGCAAATTGCAAGCCTCATGCACAATAATGAGGCTGTCGCAATTTGATACCCCATTGGGAATGGCTGGCACTCCCAGGGATGTTACCCTGCTGGGATCAGCAGGCCCCCATGTCTGGGACTACTTTTAAATAAAGCAGTTTTTTTTGCAGCCTGTTTTCCTTAAAGGAAAACAGGATGCATTTAAAAAAGTAGAAAATTAAACTTTTCAGTTTAATTTTTTTAGGGCAGGCACTGGTGCCTGGGACCACTGCCTGCCCTTAAAAAATATTTGCCCATGCTTTAACAAATGGCAAGGGGTTCCCTGGGGACCCCTTCCATTTTGCGAGTGCTTTATCACCCTTCTGAGAAGGGTGGTAAACTGTGAGTGTGTTGTGACTGTAATTGCGGTCGCAAAACATTCTTACATAGCTTAACCTCTTCCGTGCGCATGACGGCCCCTGGCCGTCATGAGTCACGGTGGACGTGTGCGTACGACAGCAGGGGACATCCGAGCCACGCCCGAGATTGGAATGTCTCAGCACTGCGGCGGAATTCGCGCCGCATCGAAGGTGTTAAGGAGTCACTATTAGGAAGGGAAACCCTTGGAACGCCCCTTGGTAATAGCGAGTCGTTAATCCTATTTTGCGAGTCGCAAATTGATTTACGACTCGCAAATTAGGATTAGTACATGGGCCACTGTTTTTTTGCGGGCGCAAACGGGTCTAAAACCCATTTACGCCCGCAAAATACCTTTGTACATCTGGCCCTAAGTGCACTGGTTGTGTAGCAAAATCATTTTGTGGGAAGTTTTGCAAAGGTGACGCCAAACTGGTAACCTGGAAAGAAAAAAACATAGAGAGAACAGACTGTGTCCCAGGACTCAGATAGCTTCTTTGCATCAAGGTCATAAGCTTGCTCTCAGCTGCCTATGTTCCTTGTATCACTTGAAGTGACTACGATTATTCTCTCACCCAACACTGACATCTATTGATGGGATGCTGCTGTATGTTGCTGTGTTGAGTGGAGAATCCATGCTTTCACCCCGAGAGTGTCTCTAGATTTAGACTGACATCGATTCAGGACTATTCTGGGCAGGGGTATGACCCACGAGGGAAACTCTAGAAGGCCTTCGAATGTTGTCCCTGACCGTATTTTAGAAATCTCCTTGGATTGTTTTCTCAGGGACGGGGTCTGGTCGCCAGTTGGAAGTTACAATGCAGAAGTGTTACTTTTGAACTGACATAATGCGGGACGTGAAAAGTCCCGTGGGCTTCGTTCTTGTTAAAAATCTAACCCTGGGCCTCGTTCTTGTTAAAAATCTAACCCTGGGCCTGCAGGCTTCTAGCACATCTAGGTGACAAGGGACGCTCGAATCACGTTCAGTAACACTCGAAAGCGACACCGTAAACCTTTCTTATAAGCACATGGCACCCTCTAGTGGCTGAGATGAAACCGATTCTCAAAACTGTACCTTTCTGCTTCATTGAAGCGCTGGGATTTTAAACTGTTTCAGCAGGCACTATTATATTGCAATTGCATATTTAATTTATATAATGCTAACTACCCCTGACCAGGAATTGAAGCTCTTTCCGCGAGCAGCGCTACTCTAGTACTGAAGATTAGATGCAATGAGTGATTAGTAACTTTTTTTTCTTTTAATTGTGTATTAGGAAAAAAATGCCAATGATGCAGTTTCTAGAGAGGATACAACAAACACCCAATTTTCAATCATATTCTAAATTTAATTACACTTCTGTTGCAAATAAGGATAGCGCCTGGTAGGAAGGTCAGGTAGGTGTATATGATGAAGATTTATTGAATAACATACCACTTGGTTACAGATGAATGTATATGCCTATGCATGCGCCCCGCCAGGAGCAGCATCCCACTGCTCAGCCCACTCTCGCGAACTGACACTCTCCCAAACCAGGCACTCACCAAAAATGTCATTACATTGCTCATATGCCTGAGCAGCAGGAAAACTAGGGATTGAATCCATTACACGTAAATCAGAATATAACACATTCCACCCCTTAGAAAATAATAAGAAAAATATACGTCTGAAAACGTAAGATAGAAATAATAAAATAATTCAGGAAACAGAAGAGAGAAAATCTTTTCACATCCGAGTCTCTCAACCCTCACTCATCGCCGAAACACAGGACATCCTGTGACCATAGAAAAGGGTCTCTTTCACCCCACACTCCCCTCCCAAACACAGGGAATCTTGTGACTATATAAATTTATCTTGAATCATTTCCAACAATACTCATCCCAATACAGGACATCTTGCGCATAACAAAACGGGTATCTTCCAGCCCTCTCTCAAACAGTATGCAAAGAGTATATTTCTACCCTCGCTCCTCCTGAACAAGACACTACATACATTTGGAAATGGGTCTCTTTCAACCCACACTCACTAATAACAAAATGGCCATCTTTCAAGCCTCACTCAAACAGTAGGAAAAGAGTATCTTTCAACCCTCACTCATCCCTGCACCAGGACACTACCTAAACTTAGGAAAAACCCCAATCACACACAACAAAACGGGTATCTTTCAACCCTTACTAAAGCAGTAGGCAAAGAGTATCTCAACTCTCACTCGTACTGATCCAGGCACTACATACATTTGGAAATAGGTCTCCTTCAACCACACTCATGCGTAACAACAGTAGGCAAAGGGCAGCTTCAATCCTTCGCTCGTCCCTGCACCACAGAATACTACATAAAATTGAATGCAACATATCTCTCACCCTTGCTTATCCTTTCTCTACACTGAATACCATGCAGGCACACTGCATGCACACACACACACTCTCTTGCATACACAATTTTATCATGGCATTTATCAAATTCAACACAGTATGGCAGTACCAACATTAACAATTATTTTCCACACAAAATGAGTGCCTACTCACCCGTCTACTATACACACTCAACAGCAGACACATGTATGCTTAAGCAAAACAATACTGGCAACCCACATTTCATAACCCTGCGCAAACATTGTATAACATGACATAGTACTTAAATACTCAATATCACAATAACATATACACTTGATGATTTAACAACATTTCCTGCAAAATTAGACACGTCCTCTACCCTGGTGAGAGATTCCTCATCTGGATGCATCGCAAACCCTCTCCACTCCGGTGAGCAACGCCTCACCCGAACAGGTGTTAAAATAGTAACCAACTATAGGCTCAGGCTTACCCAGTACTAGTATTAGTCACATGAAAACTCTTCACCTTTTTTCTTCTGCAAGTTCGTTTTACTTAGTGCAGCAAAGACCCAATTATGAGTGAGACTCCATTATGATGTGAGATACATTTGTCCAGAAGACTTCAAAATCAGATCTGTTTCCTTTCCATGACATATAAAAGTACCATGTTCCGACGCATGTTGACACTGCCAAACACATCCAAGCCGTGACAGGCATGAAGATTCTGGTGTTTCTGACGCCGTGACAAGTGACCCCAGCAGCTCTGTAGCAAGGCACACAGTCAAAGCCCTTCCCGACTTGTCTTCGTGCTTTCATAAAATAATTAAGTCCTATGGCTAGTGCCCTGTTTAAACATGGCGCCCTCACATTGGCACAATGATATCACTGTACTGACGCAGCCACCTGGCCGATCCAGACACGCACGCAAGCACTCTGGGGGCAGGACCGCCCTCAGAGATAAATAAACGGGCGCGATACCGCTCGGGGTCCAGTCTGCGTGTCGTTTGTTGTTTCAGTCAGGCCCCACTCTGCGGCTTAGTTTGTCAATCCCCCCTACCCCCCCCACCTCAAGCTACCGGCACTACATGTTGGCGACGTAGGGCGGGATCTTCCGCGCCTCGTAAAAGAAAGCAGACGAGTAGAGGTGCCGGTTTTACACTCGCACCCCCGGCTTGAGGAGAGTCGCTGTGAGGGTTAAAGTGATTACACCCACTGCACCGATCGCTGTCTCCGTGCCTACCTGGCATCAAGGTGAGCCCCTCACAGGGAAATACATTTTTTCCTCGGCAAGGAGAATATATAAAAATAAAATCACCTCAGAAATTACCCACAAGAGAAAAGGAAGATAACACAGTGTCACTTGGGGAGACAGGTCGGCCATCAAGGGAAAAAAAAGCAAAGAAACAGTTCAGGCCAAGAGCATAAGCCTATTCACATAGTGACACATTCGCTTATCAGCTTAAGTACAAGACTGCAACAATAACGTACATGGGAAAAAATAGGAAAATGCAATAAAATATTTTAAAGCCAGTTTTCTATAACGTGCTTAACAGCGAACTACTTCCTACTTTAAAGGAAAAGAAAAGAACGAAGACCAAGAGGGCTCAAACTGCCAATACACAATATTTCTCACACAAAGTGACAGACTGACGCACTCAGAGTTTATCTGTATAACTGTATGCAAGAGAGATAAGCAGAATGAATCAAACACCAGCCACAAATGGAGACGGAGCTGCAGCAGCACCCACTATACAGCCGGCTGGACCACTAAACGTTGCAGCACCACAACACAACATACCCGCACCGAATCCGGACGCAAACAACGCGCCTGCCCCACCTGGTCATGGCATGGCTGCCCCACTTCCACCTTTTAGTGAATTGTCAGACCCATTTACAGTGGCAGCAAGATGGCGCCTGTGGATCGGTCGACTCAACCACTATTTTGTAGGCGTCAGAGAAACAGATGGAAAAGTAAAACGTTCACTTTTGTTGTGCTATGGAGGAGATAAGCTCTACGAGCTGTTTGAGACACTGCCGGATAGAAGAGATGCAAATGACTATGACGCCGCAGTTGCAGCTTTAAATCACCATTTTGACCCCCGCGTCAACCCTGATTATGAATGGTTTAAACTGCGCCAAGCCCGCCAGGGAGAGACAGAGTCCATCGACACTTTCTACGCGAAACTCAGGAAGCTTGCGACGGCCTGCGAACTGCCGGATCAACGACAGGAATTACGTGCACAACTTATTCAAGGATGCAGATCAGTACAGCTCAGACGTCTCATTCTAAGACAACCACGCATCACGCTTGATGAAATCCTTGTGTTAGCCCGGTCGCACGAACTCTCCAATGCACGGGCCGACGAAATGCAGGCTGCCCTGAACCATCCTGAAGTAACTACCCGGAGCCCAGTCATTAAGGAAGAACAGGTAGATGTTATCCGTAGGCGGCCGCAAGCGCCGAGAAGGAACACCCCGACAATGCAGACCCCCGTCTGTGGTAATTGTGGAATCGAACATTCAGTTAGTGGAAGGTGTTTCGCAAAGGGAAGAACATGTTCAAATTGTGGAAAGCTCAACCACTTTGCGAAAGTGTGCCGTAGTAGTGGTCAACGCAGACCAGGAACAAATGTGAGAGGTACAACCCAAGCTGTACGTCAATTGTCACTCGAAGACCCAGGACCTTGCAGTGACGCATCACGGTCCATTTTCCACCTGGAGGATGACGACGATGAAGTTTACTTCGTCTCATTCGTAGGAAGGGAAGGTTCAAGAAGACGGCCACCGCCGATGTGCGAAGTCAGCATTGCTGGTTCTCCGATTCAAGCATTGATTGACACAGGGGCATCCGTGAATGTGATGGACAGCATTCAGTATGATAGGCTGACACCACGTCCACTCCTTGCACCATCAAAGGCAAAAATATACACATATGACAGTGACGAACCACTTCTTCTGCGTGGAGTCATGGAAGTGGCGGTAACCTGCAACGGACAAGAAGTGATGACAAAGTTCCATGTAACTGGTGGGAAATGCGGAACCTTACTCAGCTGCCACACGGCAGAAGACCTCCAATTGGTGTTTTTTGCAAATCAAGTGCACGAACTTCACGCCGACATACTATTGAAGGTTTTTCCAAAGTTATTTAAGGGGCTTGGATGCCTAAAAGGAAAGACTTTCAAACTACATATAGACCACACAGTGCGACCAGCAACGCTGAGACACAGGAGGGTGCCTTTTCACCTGAGGCCGCAGGTGGAAAAAGAGTTGCAAAAAGTTGAAGAACTTGGCGTTATTGAAAAAGTATCAGGCCCAACGCCACGCGTGTCCCCTCTTGTTGTCGCGACTAAGCCAAAGCAACCTGGTACTATAAGATTATGTGTTGACATGCACCTCCCAAACAAGGCAGTAAAGAGAGAAAGGCATTTGACGCCCACCATGGATGATATTGTAGCGGACTTAAATGGGGCTTGGTGGTTTTCAAAGTTGGACCTTAATGCAGGTTACCACCAGCTCGAACTGCATCCGGACAGCCGTAATATCACCACATTTTCAACACATGTAGGGCTCCGACGCTACAAACGTTTGAGTTTTGGCGTATCCTCCGCCTCAGAAATTTTTCAGAACGCCATAAAAGAAACACTCTCTGGGCTGCCCGGCGTAATAAACCTAAGTGAGGATATCTTAATTTTCTCAAAAACACTTGAGGAGCACCACGTCCACCTCCGGGCCACTTTGCAGCGATTAGTCGATCAAGGTCTTACACTCCATCGAGAAAAATGCTCGTTTTACCAAGAATCGGTAGAGTTCTTTGGATATATCTTTTCAAGAGACGGGCTACAAGTCGATCCAAAGAAAGCAGAGGCAATAAGATCTGCACCGAAACCAACTTCAGCAACTGAAGTCAGAAGTTTTCTGGGAATGGCCACTTATTGTGGTCGCTTTATACCGAATCTAGCGTCTCTTTCCCAACCCCTGCGTGTACTGACAAAGACAGGACATCCATGGATGTGGACGGCGAAAGAAGACGAGGCGTTCATAGCCATCAAAGATGCGTTGATTAACAACAGGATCATGGCCTACTTTAGACCTCATCGACATACAGAAGTTATCGTGGATGCAAGCCCAGTAGGACTTGGGGCCGTCCTCATGCAAAAGACGGAATCACATGAGTGGGTGCTCACCGCTTACGCCAGTCGAGCCCTAACCCCAACAGAAATGAGATATGCCCAAATTGAAAGGGAAGCTCTAGCTATAAAGTGGGCATGCCACCATTTTCATTTATACCTATACGGTCATGAATTTAAAGTTGTGACAGATCACAAACCACTGGTGCCACTATTTGCCGGGACAATGAGACTTGCCCCTCCGCGAATAGAGAAGTGGGCTGTTCAGTTACAAACATATCAATTTGAGGTAATTTACCGCCTAGGAGCCGACAATCCGGCAGACTTCCTGTCACGTCACCCGAGTGCCATGTCCCAAACTCAGGACTGGGAAGGAATGGAGGAGGTCGAAGAATTCATTAAAATGATAACGCAGGAAGCGTGCCCAGCCGCCCTCACGTTGGAAGACATTGGAAAAGCCACGGAGGAAGACGAATGTCTCAGTCGGATGAAGACTACATTGATGAACCGCAGCTGGAAACACTTCCTTGATGGAGTTAGTGCCCTCACAACTGCAGAACAGACATTTCCGGCAACAAATCTGGAAGGCACAAAGCGAATTAAGTATAGGACTCCATGGTGTGATTCTCCGTGGCTCAGCCATTGTGATACCATCAAGCCTCCAAAAAGAAGTTGTGCGGCTAGCCCACCAAGGCCGCCAAGCTTCTAAAACAAAAGCGCGTTTGCATACCAAGGTGTGGTTTCCCAGCCTAGACTCTGCTGTGGAAGAAGAAGTTCGCAACTGCCACTCATGCACCATTATGAGTCAAGATCCAGTACCACATCCTGTTATCACTGAAGATCCATGCCACATTCCGTGATCAAAATTGAGCATTGATTTCGGTTCTTTCCCGGATGGACGACACACCCTAGTGGTAATTAATTCCCATTCACGTTTCCCAGTGGTGGAGGTGGTACCTTCTACCGCTTTCACACATATCAAGGTGGCGTTTGAGAAAATATTTGCGATGATGGGCCTTCCAGATGAAATACGGTCAGACAATGGTCCACCTTTTCAGAGCAAAGACTTTCAAACTTTCCTGACAGCTAGAGGCATCCGACACAGGAAAATTACACCACAGTGGCCTCAGGCAAACGGTGAGGTCGAAAGATTTATGCGAACAATGAATAAAGCCCTGCGGATTGGAGTAGAAAAAGAGGAAGGACCAGAGGAGTGCCTATCTAAATTCCTGGGCGCATACAGACATACACCTCATTGCACCACGAAGTGTGCCCCAGCGCATCTGCTGTTTCGGAGAGTACAAAGAGACTGCGTACCAACAGACCCATCATGGCGCCCACTAGTGCTAGACAAACACGCTACTCAAGAGAGGAGACGACAAATCAATGAAAGAGGAAGTCAGACCAGAAGGGCACAACCAAGGTCATTGGTAGTTGGCGACAAAGTTATTCTCAAAAACAGATATCCAAACTGGAAATATAATACGGCATATGAACCAGAGATATGGGAAATCGTGAATGGACAAGGAACTATGATATCTGCGACCCGCTGCATGAGAGCAGTAACAAGAAATGTGTTGTGGTTCAAACGTATACCCAAAGAAAGGGATACTTCCCAGCAGATGTTGGAAGAAACAGAGTGTGAAGACTGGGATGTAAGAAATAACGAGATACCGACAACTCAATGCACAAGGGAGGAACCCTTACCGAGGCCTGAAATGGAGCGGAACATTCAAAGAGATAAACTCCCTGAAGAGACCGGAAATCCACCATGCCAGTCTGGAGAAGGGGAAATTGCCTAGAGGCCTCGGTGCCAGAAGTACAACCTCCGACCCAACCCAACTCCAAATCAGAGACTTAAAGACTATGATTGGAACCCCGGCACAACTGCTGAATCCCCATAGGTTGGACTGTTTTATCCGTGAGTTTGGAGGGATGTACTGACGGAGCCACCCGGCCCGTCCAGACAAGCACGCATGCACGCAAGCACTTTGGGGGCAGGACCACCCTCAGAGATAAATAAATGGGCGCGAGACCGCTCGGGTCTTCAGCCCATAACAGTTAGCCAGTCTGCGTGTCGTTTGTTGTTTCAGTCAGGCCCCACTCTGTGGCTTAGGTTGTCACCCCCCCCACCCCCCACGCTACCGGCACTACAATCACAAGATCACACACATCTTACAGAAAGTGTAACTGATGTAGGTGCTCCTTCTCTCAGCTGGGAGTTAATGTGAGTACCGGCACTACAATCACAAGATCACACACGTCTTACAGAAAGTGTAACTGATGTAGGTGCTCCTTCTCTCAGCTGGGAGTTAATGTGAGTGTTCAACTCGCGCTCCTGGTCACAACCGCCCCTGGGGAAGTCTTCACGCTAGAGCTGATGCCAGGGTTCCCTCCCCTGCTCACGCTGATTGCAGCAAGTTACCTCACAACGGCCTGCAGCTGCAGTTTAGTCACATGCGCTGATTAAGTGTATATGTTGAATAACAACAAAGGACACATGCTCCCTTGCACCTCAGTGCGCGTTACACACACTGATAGAGGGCGGCTTTAAATAAAAACACACAACATGCGCCCCCTAGCACCTCAGTATGCGCTCTCACCATCACTTAATGGGGCTCAATCCTTCCCGAGAATAACACCCCCACAGCGATGCTTAGCTTAACTCGGCTGCTATAGTAGGTACACTTTGTTGACCACTCTTTCAATGCTGGAGAAATACAGACTCGAGTTGCTCCCTCAACTCAATTTTTCACATCAGGGTTGCAGATACGTTGTCCAAATCTGTACACATAGAATTCAGCAAACCATATCTTCAGCATTTATAGTCCATTTAATCAGGCACATTAGGTCTTTTTCAGTGTACATACAAGAAGACCAACCCCTTAGTCTGCAGGCTGTCTGATGGGTTGAGACACTGGGAGGGCTCAGAATCTGTCCCACTTTCCTCTTTATGCATCTATTTTGTTTTCCTGTCTTCAAACTCTCTTTCTTTGTTTCGTGCAGACTTTCTCTTCTTCCTCAAATCTCCTTTCACATGTAGGTTATTTTTCCAATTATCGCCATAGTTGCAAATAAGGATAGCTCCTTGGTAGGCAGGTCACATAGGTTATATGATGAAGGTTTATTGAATAAGATAACTCTTAGTTACAGGATAAAGATGAATGTATATACCTATGCATATACCCCACCAGGAGCAACATCCTACTGATCAGCCCACTCTCTCCAACTGACATTCTCCCAAGCCAGGCACTCACCAACTCTCCATCACATCTCACACACTGGCTGAGCAGCAGGAATCAGGGAAACTACGGAGAGAATCCATTACACCTAAATCAAGATATAACAACTTCTCTTTAACAGATCGTTCTTTAAAAAGTGTTCAGAGGGTGTTCTCTCAACTTCAGAGTCTCTCTTGAAAAACATTATGAGCAAATCCTCTTCCTCAGATCACCTAATACTTCTCACAATTATTTTGTAAATGTGTAAAGATAACAAGCGAGCCAACCCAACCTTGTGGAATGTTATAGCATTTCACCTAAATAAAACAAGACGATGACCCTCAAAACAAGTGGTCCAGTGCGCTACATTTTTTAATCGAATAGTGCATAATTATGCAATATGGCGTAATAGTCTAATTTTGAAAATCTCATGTAACAAGCATAAAGCAAAATTAATGAAATCACACAAGATTACGCCTGCTTGATAGAAATTACTGATAAAAGAATGGGTGAATAGAACTGTTTTTTCTTCCACAGTGGATGGCCCTTTAAGAACTTGTGTTTGGTTGACTGTGATACAGGGATTAGTAAGTCTGGCTCCTATGTAAAGGATTCAATTTTGTAATAGATTGGATGAAATATTGGCAGACAAGCTGGCCAATGTAACAACGTTTAAAGCAACATTGAAGAAGGATATTAAAGTTTAGTCTTTAAGGGCGAATTTCTCCATTACAGAAACAATACCTGTCAATATCCATTTTTGTATGATGTGTAGAGCATATCTTGTGTTAGGAAGCTATGACATTTCAACGATCCCAGCACACAAACTTTTTTTGTGTGCAACTGTCAAGGACCCTTGCTTGCATGTCATATTTTGGACAGCCAGTTAAAAGTATTTTTTGTCTTTTATGCAAAGATTCATTGAAAGCCTGGGTCATATAATTTTTTATTAACACAGTTTGAGATTATTATGCTTAAAACATCTAAGATGTGATGGATCCTCAAAGGATTGTAAAAATAGCCAATTAAATAAATGTATATGAATTCAGGGAGTCAATGAATTGCTTATTTCCTGTTTCCTTTTTTGGAATGGAGCTAATTATGTATTAAATGATGTAGATAAGTAATGATGCCTAAGATTTATTTGAAATCAAACAAACGTATTTTAAATATAAGCGCAATTACCATAACATGCAAACCTTTGAATGGGTGTGGAACTTAAACAAAGTAGTCTAATTACAAAAGCGTTTTGCAGAACATAAAGTAGTACTCCTCTTGTAGTTGTTTAAGTACTTCTACATGCCGTTGTGAATTGGGTCTGAAAATCAAAAACTGAAATATTCAGGTAATATTCATATTCAATGAGTACAATTGGAAAAGGTTGTGTCGTCTTTGCTTATTGATAATAGGGTGTTGGATGCTTGGGGGTGACTCACAAATGCTAGTAAAAGTGCACAAAAGACAACTCCTGTGGTAATACTTCTAAATCGGCCCCATATTGTTAACAAGCTCATGTCAGAAACTTTCTTTGAAATATCTTAGTTACCTTGCAAGCATATGGCTTTATAGTTATTGGAACTATTTACTATGGCCCACCACAGTGTTACCACACCTGAAACACCTATTATTGCATCATGCATGGTTTTGTTTGGTTACAGCAATATAAACATCTCCCTGTCACTTGCCACAGTTCTGTAACCCTGCATCCTGATGTGCTTTTCGCATTAACAGAGCCACTGGCCGTGAGGTGTTTGACTGGATCTTGGACCAGGGTTATTACTCGGAACGTGATACCAGCAACGTTATCCGGCAGGTCCTTGAGGCGGTTGCCTATCTCCACTCACTGAAGATCGTTCACAGGAATCTCAAGGTAATCCAAGAGTTCTTCAAGTGGAAACTATTTACAACTATATTGCAACATCAAGACATACTGGGATTTAGAAAGCTATGTAAGTGGGTGTAAGTGAAAGACACTCAAAGGCACTAGAAGGGCATTGCTAGAGACGTTTGTGAGATCCCTATGCTTCATTTCTTTCTTTCAAAAAAGAAGTGTTGCCTCTGCTCCCGAGCCCTGCTGATATCTCCAAGCAACAGACTGGAGATGTCCTAGTGTGCATGCCGGTTTGGCCGGCCAAACCCACATGCGCACTTGCAGTGCCCTATGTCCATCACTCCTCCTGCTGCTGATGGCCCCTTCCTCAAGACTTGGGCTTTGGCTCCAAAGTAAAATAAAATGATAATAAAGCAGTTTTATTAATTGCTTTATCAGCATTTAATTTTGAATGCATCTGCTGGTTCCAGCAGTGGGGCCACGCTCCTCCATAACGGAGGAGCCGCTCCTGCCCAAACTGCAAGGGCAGGTTCCCTCCATACAGAAACACAAATGGTAACAGACTTGTTTCGGACTACTAGAGCATCACCAGTGCTTGCAACTTGATTCCAGTGGAACAACAAGCACAAAACCCACATCTAGGCATACCGATGACAATTATGATATTTTACGGAAACACAAAGATTTGCCCACTCCCACTTTATGTGCTCAAAATCCTCCTTAATAGCATCTCTTATGATAAATGCAGGTGCCGCTCCTCTGCTAAGGTAGAGGAGCGTCTCAGAGCAGTGAAAAATGGAAAAATAAAATGAAAATAACAACGTTATCATCATTTTATTTTTGGTTGCTTCTGGGCTGGGTTAGGGTGGAGTGGGGCTAGTGGCACAGGGAGGAGGAGTGGTTTCTTGCACTGGAGTGCACATGACTATTTGGCCGGCCATCTTCGAGCTGGCCAAACAGTCATGAGCACTCTGCATGTTCTCCACTAGCTATAATGTACAGCCTGGGTGTAGAACATGCACAGGCTCCCTCTCCCTGTCTGAGTGCCGAATCACGATGCTCAGACCAACCACAATGCTGCAATGCAATTGCAGCACTGTGATTGACTTTGAGGAGCTGTGTGTTTCCTCCTTCTTCCAAACGCAGAGTCAGGAAGAGAAGGGGAGAGGCAACAAAGAGACAAGGCTGAAAAGGTAAGTGGTTTTAAAAATATTTTTCTCTCCCCACCCCCACCAACCCCGTTCCCTATCAGCTGCCACTGGATAAATGGGTATCTAAAGCTGAGTTGTGCAGGGCACATTCTATGCAGCAGCTATGGTCTCCCATTCAACTTTTGAATAAATGTTGGCTCCTCACACACACCTGTTCACACCTTATGTTCACAGGCTGGTCGAAGGACTCCCAGCCTCATCTGTACAAGGGGCATACAGCTTAGGCCTCGTGAGGCTTCCCAGTCCACTTCTTGCCCCAGAATCTGTTATGATAATCAAAGTGTATATATAGTGCCTCTCCTCGCATTGTTCCATTCCAGTACCTCCTTAATGCTTTCCCATGTGCTTCCCATTTCTCTTATCCTTCTTTCCCTTCCTTCATCTCCTGTCCCCCTTCCCTGTCCCCACTTTCAGTTTCTGAATAATGGCTGTTTATAAGCAGCAACACCAAAATCAACACTTCCCCAAAGGAGAAGTGCCCTGTAAGCATGTTCACAAACACACACATCCATTGAATATTCAAAGTACACATTGGGCTCATAATTAATTAAGCCATTTATGGTTCCATGATGATAGGAACAAGCTTTATCAGTGTTTGATTGCAAACTCTGGACTGCAAAATAACCTCACTAATGAACATTAATTAGGCAGGGTGCTACAGCAGACCCTCATTGCTCATTCCCAAATGCTAAACTTTTTAGAAACAGCCTTTAAGGGACCTGTACTACTTTAAAAATATATTCTGTGTGAAACACTTTGGGATGCCTGACCCGATTCCCATGAGGAAGATGTGCAATGAGACAGATTCCCACACGCTGGTCCGTTAGTGCGAAGATGTAAATCAGGCCCGTGTTTGGCTCTTACATAGAAAGACCCATAGGAAAATACATTTGACTATAGTGTCTGCTTTCACAAGGCACATTTCTGATTAACTGCAGAGTCTGTCCCAGAGAGTGGAGTGGTATGGCTCACTGGTTAGAGGCGGCAGACCCGGAAGCAGAGGACGGCCCGGGACCAGGGTTCAATTCCCGACGCCGCAGGATCATGAACCAGGGTCAGCGGACTCGATAATTCTCGCCTCGGTGCCTACTCTAACCAGTGATCACACTCGGCAACTCTGGGCATTAGCTTGCCTCATCTCTACAATGGCCCCCCCAGACCGCCGGGGATGCCTGGTTTCACCTTGGAGATACCCAGGAGGGAACATCTCACAGGGAAAGCCAGGACGGGTTCCCCAGCGGTCTATAGCGCCAGGATGCCTCCGGGTAGCAGTGCACTTTACAAGACACACACATTTACATTTACAAGAGATCTGAATAATAATTTTACTACCAGCAGTGTACATCATTTTCTGAATATGATTTGCATTTCAGTTTGCAAATCAGGAATTTCGCACCCTTTTTACATTGTTAGTGGAAAAAAGAGTGCAAAATATCCATTCAGTTTCAATATCACAATGTACACATCAGATAACTTGCAAGAAAGAGTCCAAATCCATTTTCAGAACCAACTAGCACTCTCAAAGGAATATTGCCACTCACAAGGAATAATTGCCTGTAGCGGAGGAAAAGCATGCAAGTGATTTTGGTAGGAAAAAAAGGGAAAATGCCAAAGACTAGAAGACCATTAAAGATCTTTGCTGTATAATAAAAAATAATGCATACATCTAGTAAGGTGTTGAGTGACTGAGAGGGATTGTGGTAGGACAAGGGGTGAACAGAGTACACCAAATACATTTTGGTAGGCTTGTAAAAGCAACGGCAAAAAGTGGCGGTATCCTCTTCTACAACCTGTTTGTTGATGTTTTCTAAAGAAGATTGACATGTCTTACTCTAGCTTTTGCATGTTTCTCTCTTTTGGTGGGTTGACATTTTTCTAGACACGCGAGGGTGGATGCATGCAGTTGGAAGAGTTTGTGGTAGGAATATTCATTGAAAAAATGGGATGGTGGAGTCAAGGAAGGGTTTTTGTGGCAGTTGTATGGATTACCATAGTCACTCGGAGGAAGATGATTTATTGCTATATTTGGAAGCTAGGATTTCAAATGAGATTGTGGGAGCTGGTTTACAATATCAGTATTAGTAGAAATGTAAGCGACCTCTTTTATAGTTATCAGTCTACATTGGTGTTGATGGACTTTCATTTTGATTCTGCTTCCAAGAAAATAACTACCTGTGTGCACTCATCGACTTGTCATTATTGCTCTTTGGCACCAAAGTGAATGATTTCCTTACATGAAGAAGGTTAAGAAAAGAAGAAGAGTACAGAGCTGCATGAAGTTCGTGGGCCACCATGTATTGCAGTTAACCAACCCTGCCAAATTTGTAGCTTCCCCATCCCATTTAGAGGGGTGGTATCCGTTGGGTTTCCATTGTTGAGCCTCATTCAGCTCTACTGGCATAAACCCATGACCAGATAGTCCAACTCCTACTGAAATGCCAGGTGACAGTGGCACTCTCCCTGACCTAGTTGGGGATGAGTGGCCATAACTAGACTTCCTGTCAGGCTTCCTGCTCCCAGCTAGGAAGACATTCAATGTCCTAAACCTTTATTGTTGAAAAACAAGATGGTATGCCAAGTAGACACAATAAACAAGACCCCTAATTGGCAAACTATTCAACCTTCATAACAACTGCTGCAGCAACAGGCAGGTATCTCTGATTTGCAGAAATCTCTAAATATGTGAAGTGGTCTTTCATCAAGACAGCAGAACACATAGCCTTCACTGACTTGGTGAGCCGCAACACTTTTTGAAGAGATACATAGATTTTTACTGTGTGTAAATTGAATTGGGGTACTTTGTTTTGTCTTCCTGCTCTAAATTCAGCTGGAGAACCTGCTCTATTACAACCGCCTGAAGAACTCTAAGATTGTAATCAGTGATTTTCATCTGGCCAAGCTTGAGAACGGGCTCATCAAGGAGCCCTGTGGCACCCCAGAGTACTTGGGTAAGTAGCCGGGTTCAGGTGACTTTATCTCAGGGGATGGATGGTGGGATTTCCGCAAACCTAGAATTTCGATTTTATGTATTTTTGTTTAAATTTTAAAATATATGGTAGTCATTATTCATTTCCTCGTTGTGCAGAGTAACTTTAAATCGAGCATAATTCCTACCTTGTAGTATATTTTTCACTGATAGCTTGAAACGGGTGCTGTGTTCCAGTAATCCTAATAATTTGTCCACATCTGCTGTGTGAAGAGGAAGGTGGCATGGAGGCATGGACCAAGTAAGCTATTGAAGACCAGGCCTCAAGAACTGTATTGGTCCTTTGGTCCCCCTGCCTCTGATCTTCCCTCTTTATGGGTCTCTTTCACCTTACTCTGGGGTTCAGCGATCTGGCCCAAGACCAAGATCTCAGATGCTAGTGACATGAGGCTTAGCTATCACTGAGGCATCAGGTGCAGTGGCGACATAGGGGAGTGCAAGACCATTCTCAATGCTTGCTTTATGGACCATGGCAATATTGGCACAACACTGGAATGCATCCACAGCCTCCATATGTGTCTGTATAGTAATTGCAACGTAAACAGTGCAAGCAGCTCTGCAACCACCCCACTGAGTCCTTCATCAAGACAGCTGTTTTACTATGTGGGGAAGATGGGATTTGCTAAGAGCTTCCGCCACACAGTCATCAACAGGGTACACGAATAAGAGTGTTCAATATGGCATAAGAAGGATATGAATAAGGGTGCATCAGAAAGAAGGTGAAAACTCTGTGGGCCCGATTCACAGAACTAACTTAAGACAAAATCCTAAACTTACTATCATTTGGTATTTCCCAGAAGGCACTTACTCATTTCGGTATTCACAGAATTTAGTAGTCCTAACTTTAGGACTCCTAAATGCCTTCTGTGAATACCGAAAGTCTTAAATTTAGGATGTTTCTCAATTTAGTAGTAGTAAAGTTAGGACTCCTAACTTTAGGACTCCTTAATTCCTTCAGTCAATACCGAAAGTCTTAAAATTAGGATTTTTCTCAATTTAGTAGTAGTAAAGTTAGAACTCCTAACTTTAGGACTCCTAAATGCCTTCTGTCAATACCGAAAGTCTTAAAATTAGGATTTTTCTCAATTTACTAGTAGTAAAGTTAGGACTCCTAACTTTAGGACTCCTAAATGCCTTCTGTCAATTCCGAAAGTCTTAAAATTAGAATTTTTCTCAATTTAGTAGTAGTAAAGTTAGGACTCCTAACTTTAGGACTCCTAAATGCCTTCTGCGAATACCGAAAGTCTTAAAATTAGGATTTTTCTCAACTTTACTACTACTGAACTGACGTAGGATTTCAACTTTTATTAATGTTCAGGTAAGTTACAGACGTAATGCTGGGATCCCACCTTACCATCCTTCTGAAACCGGACTAGCCAATGTTATGCTCCTATTATAGGCGAATTGCGTTACTGAATAGTGAGGTAAAATGTTTTGCATAAATACTCGTGGCCCAACTCCAACCTAAGTGGCCTACTCTTATTGCTCCCAGCAATTGGACTTCCTCCACAGTAGGCAGGCTAATGACAATACGGGACTGGCAGATGTAGTGCAACATTTATTTATGTGCTTCTATATTTATTTATTTATGTGCTTCTATAGCGCCTGAATAGATCCCCGAAGGGATATCTCTGCGCTTAAGATGGAAACAAGAGTGCTTAACCCCGGGCTAGTCATAAACAGAAAGGTAAAACACAAACTGATTAAATGGTGGTGAAAAGGTGGGTTTTGAGGTTTTTACGAAAAGATAAGTGGTTGGTGATGAGTTTGAGATGAAGGGGAAGGGCATTCCAAAGGGTGGGTCCTGCGTATGCCAGAGCGCGACCTCCCTGGCGGGATTTTTTTATTTTAGGGACCTGTAATAGGTACCGATTACTCGATCGAAGTGATCGGCCTGGCACGTAGGGAAGGAAAGCTTTTGTCAGATATTTAGGACCCTTTCCTATCAGAGACCTATGAATGGTGCACAGAATTTTGAACTTTGTACGTTGCCGCACTGGCAGCCAGTGAAGTTTAGCTAGTAAAGGGCGGGAGGGAGTTCTGGATGGGAGGTTGAGAACAAGCCTCGCCGCCGTATTTTGGACTACTTGTAGTTTTTTTAATTGGCCTTCATTGGTTGCCAAAGAAGGCCATTACAGTAGTCCAATCTACTGATCACCAGTGCCTGGACAAGGGTTTTCCTATGACCATCGGGTATATAAGGAAACACCCTTTTCAAAAGTCCAATGGCTCTGAAGCAGGTGCCAGCAACTTGGTCGACATGATGTTTAAAAGTCAAGGCTTGATCGAATAACACCCCCAAGTTTTTGACAGTCTGCTTTGGGACCGGAACAGGTCCTAATTCTGTGGGCCACCAATCCCCAGACCAGAGTGTTGCTGCCTCCCCAAACAGTAACACCTCTGTTTTGCCCACATTACATTGCAGGCAATTCTCAGCCATCCAGCATGACACAGCCCTCATGCCTTCCGCGAAGGATTTTTGCAGGGCAGGTGAGAAGGTTTTGAAGGGGAACATCAGCTGGGTGTCATCAGCGTAGGATATCGGGGTAAACCCGTATGGCCTTACTAAGTCGGCCAGGGGGGCCACATACACATTGAATAATGTGGGGCTAAGACATGAGCCCTGTGGCACACCCCTGGTGAGCTCCCTGGAGATGGACTTGTGGGAGCCCAGCCTGACTTCTTGGGAGCGACAGGAAAGAAAGCTTTCCACCCAGGACAGGGCCGTCCCTCCCAACCCTACACCCCTCAGACGACCGAGAAGCACTTCATGGGACACCGTATCGAAAGCAGCAGACAAATCCAACAGCACCAGAATCATGGAGCCCCCACTATCTAGTGTCAACCTGATGTTATTAGTAACTTCCAGTAGGGCTGATTCGGTGCTGTGATTTGGCCTGAACCCAGATTGAGAAGGGTCCAGGCCTTCTACTGCTTCAAGGTGGTTCGATAGGTGGGTGTTTACGTGCTTCTCCGTCATCTTTCCGATGTAGGGTAGGAGGGAAATATGTTGTGCCCAAACATTGTGCCCAACCAATGCTCCTTCTCTCCCTGGATGCAGAGAAGGCATTCAACAGAGTAGATTGGGCATACCTGACTAGCCCACTGGCAAACTGTGAGGAGGAAACAGGCTTTTCCAGTTTACACCTTTCTCCTGACCCCCTTGGCCAATAACCCAGACTTCCCGCCGGGTGTTTTGAATTCAGGTTCCTTGTCTTGGGAACGCCGCAAAGCTACTGCCAGGATCACGGAGACGGAGTCCAGGATTTTCACAGTTGAAGATGATGTCTCAACCCTTAAGTCTCAGATCTCCACACTCCTCATCCGCACGTCAGAACTCCAGGTTACCGCCGAGGATGCAGCAAACCGCTCGAGACCTAATAATATCCTCGTTATTGGGATCCCTGAGTCTGTTTAAGGGGCAGCTTCGAGAAGGCCCACTAATCACTGGCCTCCTCCTGGTGCCCCACCCCCCGCAGCCAATCATCGTCCGCATCTTGAATTTTCGAGACTGGGACGCAATCCTTTGCATAGAGCGCACCCGGCCAGACCTCTACTATAGCGGCCCTAAGGTCTTTGTATTCCCGGACCATACTAAAGAAGTAGAGCAACTAAGACGATCCTTTCTAGATGTTAAACAAAAACTGAGGAACATGGGCCTCCAATACTGTCTCTTATTCCCAGCCAGACTCCAAGTTATTTTTCTTAATAAATCCAGGTTCTTTGATATGCCCGAATAGGCGTGGCAATGGCTTACGGAGGAGAGACCTCTACATAGACGCTCTCTACCTTCTGCCAACGACCGGGGGTCACCTGATGACCTGGTCCCTCACCCCCTACCCCTACCCCGACCCCAGGGACAGCGCAACCACACCCTGAGGGGACGTGGTGGGACTCGTTCAGCTTCACCCTTGGGTTCCTCCTGGACAAAGCCCCGGCGCTCTGGGGGCCCAACCAGAGATCCTACAGCAGGTGAGGAAGATGACGTCCGAGCAGTCGAGCCCTCTACATCCTCACTTTTAAATGACATTTCAGTTCCTCAGCCAGACTCGGACCACTCCAGCAGTCCAGTTTCTGTCCATCCTCACGTACGGGGACTGGTCATGGAGGGCATCGCCTGGTCCCACCAAATCCCATACTGGCAGAGTTGGTCCCCTGCCTAACGCCTCCTGGTCAGAATGATCATCAGTGCTCAGAGGCAGTTGGATTTGGCAAATCCACTCACCAAATAGATTCATCCTATCTGCTTTCTAAGACTCAGTAATGTGTTGCTCACTGCTGTCTCCATTGTTTTGGTTTATTGGGTGACAGATACTTCTAGGGTACAAGTTTGTGGAGGGGCGGGAGTTGGAGGTGGGGAATATTTTCATATATTCTTATTTATTGCTCACCCTTTTTCCCTTTTGCAAGGTATCGACACACCTAATATCATTCACTGTGACCCGATTCCACAACCTTGTACAGTTTTAGAGTCTTCCAGACACCCACCTCGCTGTCGTATCTGCCCCTACCCCCCCCCGGGTGTTTTATAGCCCCGGGTGATCGTGCTGCTGTGTGTGTATGTACCACCAGCCACCCTGTCACTCTGCCTTAGAGACCTCTTGACACTTCTTGCCCGCCTCCCCGGGGACTCACAGTGTTGGGGGAGATTTTAACGCAGTCCCTGTGCCTGCCTTGGATAGCACCGGTCCTGCTGCCTCCAGGGACCCGAGGACTCGGCTCCTCGCGGATTGGACTTCGTCCTGGGGCCTCTTTGATGCCTGGAGATCCTGGCCTCATAAACTCTATCAATTCACGTACACCTCAGCTGCTCACCACACGCACTCTCGCATTAACCTGATTCTTTTACCTCCCCTGGGCTGCCAGACACTGAGCCACATCAAAATATTACCCAGGGGGATCTTGGATCATTCCCCACTACTCCTCCGCATTAGGCATCCCACCGCAGCAATGGACCTATGTGGCGTATTAACACATGGTATCTCCAAGATAAAACCTTTGTTCACCCATTGAAAAAAAACCTTCAATCTCTGTTTTAAACACGATTCTTAATCTGTTTGCCATTGTATTTACACTAACTTACCTCTAATCTAAGCTTCGTCGCCTTCCCTATTCTGCTCTCCTGTCCACCACGGACTTTCCGATTGCATGGAGAGAGCAGGGGTGAAGGGGCAGAGCTTAGCACTCATACTTCCGGGGGCTTACATTAAAGCAGCATGGCAGCGCGGATGCACAGCGGCTGACAGGAGGTTCTCTGGCACCTGTAAGCAGAGTGATTTTCTCCCTTTCAATTTTTAAGATCTTAAATGATTTTAATGTTTTAAACAGGATTCCTAATCTGTTTGCCATTGTGTTTGCACTAACTTACCTCTAATCTTCACTTCGCCGCCTTCCCTGTTCTGCTTTCCGGTCCACCACGATCTGTCCGATTGCGTGGAGAGAGCAGGGGTGACGGGGCGGAGTTTGGCACTCATACTTCCGGGGGCTTACATTAAAGCTGCATGGCACGTGGACTCGTGCAGCGGGCACGCCGCTAGTGCGCTAAAGGCAAGCCATTGGCGCTCGTCCTCGTCCAGACGTGGCCAGGAACCCTGCTCATTATGATTCTGAAACACAAGGAGTGATAAGATACAGTTCAAAAGATCTCATATAATTGAATGAATTGTCACCCCACAATCTGCTAACTCAGTCGCAACACAATGCATGGCAGGAAGAAAGAACATGTGCACCCATTGCAAATGCACGGTGAGTGAGGAGATCACTCGTCTAAAGGGGTCCCCAACAGAAATAAATGGGAAAGTAAGATGGAAAATGGGGCTAATAAACTGCAGATCCATCCCAGCACACAAAACAGAGATAAGACTTCTAATAGACTTCTTATTTGTGCCCGAGACATGGCTCAAAGAATGGTCCACTCCAGACCTAGTACTGACCCTCCCTACAGGATTTAACATTAGTAGACAGGTTAGAGATGGAAAAGTTGAGGGGGCAGTAGCCATCATGTACAAAGATATCTACAGCTGCAATTTCTCACCTAAGCCCCTTCTCAACTGCGATACCATACTGTTCAGCATTAGGCTTTCCCCCATCCAAACCTTTTCAGGAATGCTTATCTATCGACCAGCTGGACACTGTAAAACCTTTCTGGAGCATTTCCCCGACCTTATAGCCGAGAGTATCACTACCAAAAGTGTGACAACCGTACTAGGCGATTGTAATATCCACCTAGATAAACAAAACAACCCCACCACCAACAGATTCACCTAAGAAATGGATGCCATGCAGCTTAGTCAGCTGGTGCATTCAGCAACACATGAAAAAGGGCATATTTTAGATGCAATATTTACCAACGACCCTAAATTAGAAATAGCCACCCCATACCAGTGCCCTGCTCAGCTCATTTTTACATCCCTCTATTGCTCACCAATACGCATTTACAAAACACAGGGAGCCCTGCACCTAAATTAGGCAGGAAATGGACTAGAACCATTCCAGAAAAATTGACCAGGTCATTAGAAAGGCATACCCTGAAAATGGCATGGGATGTAGAGAAAGCAGATTCGCTCTGTGACAAATGGCTCATTGACACAACAGAACACTGCAGTAAGAAAGAGAGAACAGGGACTAACTGGACACAAAGGAAAACAACCAGGTTTAATCGCCATCTTGCATCCCTGAAAAGAGCATGTAAAAAAATTGAAAGGACCTGATGGAAATCATACAATATCACTATTGAGGAACAATATAAGAAAGCGATTAGATACTATCACAATAAAATTAAAATACCCCAAGCCAGATATTTCCAAGAAAAAATAAACTTGGCCACCCACTCTTCCAGAGAACTTGTCAAGGTGGTTAAATTCCTCGAGTCAATAGAACCTGATGCATCTCTGCATTCTTCATCTAAGGAGAGATGAAATGAACTTGCAGTCTTTTTTAAAAACAAAGTTGAAAATATTTACAACTCCATTCTAGGGAGAATAGATAACCCAGGCCCTCAAAATACAAAGGATTCCACAGGGCACATGGCGAGACCCACATTAACGCAATTCCCAGCGGTAAATAAAGACACCATAATTAAGATACTATAAGGCATTAAATCAGGTTCCCCTAAAGACCCGATACCCCCACATATTTTGATACAGGGGGTAGATACTATTCTTACAGAGTTACTCACGCTATCTCTTACGCAAGAGAAAGTCCCGAAAGCCTGGAAACACGCCATAGTCCGGCCATTACTAAAAAAGCAGCAGCTAGACCCAACAGACCTAGGAAATGCCTGTCCCTTTTCACTCCTACCCATCCTAGGAAATATTGCAGAAAAATAAGTCAACCATATACTGTCCCAGTTCCTAGAGGAGAATGAGGCGCTACACCAGACCCAAATGGGTTTCAGACCATTACATAGCACCAAATCTGCCTTACTACTTGCCCCAGAGGAACTTAAGGAAATCCTCGACTAAGGAGGTACTGCTGCCATCCTGTTGCTTGCCTTAAGTGCAGCCTCTGATACAGTGGATCACAAAACACTCCTTCTTAGGTTAGAGAAAGCAGATATATAAGACAGCGCTCTAAGATGGATAGTGTCATTTCTGAAGGACAGATCTTTTCAGATCAGAGAATGCGGACACTACTCTGACACCCTAGTTACATGTGAGTGCCACAGGGCTCCGCCCTCAGTCCTACTATGTTCAATCTATATATGCAACTTCTGGCTGAGATTGTCCAGGAATTTGGACTGTCAATCGTATCTTATGCTGACGACACCCAATTAGTAGTCACAGTGGCAGAGGGCCCCAACTCGAAACACAACCTAGTGGCTCCCTGCATGGAAAAGGTAGCGAGTTGGAGGACAAGCTGTAGACTAAACCTAAATGGTGACAAAACTGAACTTATTTTCCAAGGTAATAATCTCCCACCATGATTCACCATTGATTGGCCAAAAGTATTGTGCTGTCCGCCCGTCCATATAAATTCTAGGAATGTGGATAGACAATAACCTCACCATGGAAACACAAGCCAGGAACCTGTTTTGGAATACTGAGGATGCTCCGTAAAATTCTAGGCCTCATTCCAGAGGAGACCCAGAAAACAGTGATGCAGTCCCTGGTGGTCTCCCGCCTGGACTATGGGAACTCTCTTTTCCTGGGGTCACCCAAATATGTGTTGAACAGGCTGCAGGTGGTACAAAATGCAGCAGACAGGGTACTTAGACGCATACCCAGGTATGAATCAGTGAAAGAGACCTTAAGACTACTCTACTGGCCGCCAGTACCGGCCTGAGTCAAATTTAAAGCACTATGCATAGCACACAGGGCCTTGAATGACAAAGGGCCGGCCCCCTTCAAGGCACTTATCACACCATATACACCGGAAAGAGCCCTAATATCCTCCTCCGATCACCTTGCCAAAACCAAACTAAGGATAAGGCGGTCCAGATGGGGAGGAAGATCCTTCTCGCACTTGGTACCAAAACTCTGGAATTCCATGTCTAAAGAACTAAGGCTTCTCACGGACGAGCGTAGCTTTAGGAAAAAAATAAGGACATGGTTGTTCCTGGGATGATTCAATGTTCACGGCTATCTCCTGCTCCAAAGGGCTGGGAAGCCCTTGGGCATCTATGCGCTATATAAAACTTTCTTAACAACAAAGGAACTGTAGCTCGAGTGAGCACACTCTGGTCCGCCGAATAGACACCCTGCATGGATTTGCTTAACACTTAGTTAGGACCCAAAAGCGGGAGCGATTCTCCATCATCACCCAGCTGGAGGATCGGGCTTGAGCCTGAAGCAATGCCTCGTCCGGGAAGTAATATGCCAACACTCTCTAGAAACTGCTAAACTCGTTTGGGACACAAAGACGGCCAACTTATACGGCTAGGGGGATGAAAATGGAAAGTTGCTCTATTGGCTGGAGTCTCATTAGTAAGTAAACAGGATAGTCCCAGAGGTCATGGACAAGACAGGCTGTATGCAACACTCCATACCCAAAATCACCCAGATTTTTGCCCACTACTATGAGAAACCCTACTCTGTACTGGCAGACAGGGATCCAACGGCACATAGTCTCTTCCTGAACTTAGCCATCCTCCCGGCCCTTTCCAAAGAGGACTCCCAACTGCTGGACAAACCCCTTGCAGTGGAGGAGATTCAGGAGGCGCTGTCGGGCCTGACCCCTGGGAAAATTCTGTGCCCAAATGGGTTCCCCTTGGAAAATGTTGTGGCATACCGTGACCTACTGCTCCCCAGCTTCTAGAACTATGTGAAGAAGCATGTCACTTTGACTCCTTCCCAGCAGACCTAGACTCTACCACAATAGTTGTGATTCCCTGGATGCAACCCCCATCCACATCTTGTACACACTACGGTCCCATCTCGCCACTTGACTGCGTAATCAAGGTTTTTGCCATGGTACTGGCTAATAGATTAAAAGGAGTGCTGCCAACTCTGGTGCATCCAGACCAATGCTGCAGAGAGGCACACAACACTGCATTAGACACCTTCATGTGGCCCTAGCTCACCATCACGCCTTATCACAAGCACTAGCCTTACTTCTCATTGATTTTAAAAAGGCGCTCAAAACGGTGGACTGGGGTTACCTCCAAAAGGTGCTAAACTGACAGCTTCCGTCTGCATTTCCGGAACATGGTTGGTGTCCTATATTCCCACCCCTGGGCCCTTGTGCGTGTGAACGGAGTTCTATCGGACTCCTTCCCCATAAACCATGGAATAAGGCAGGGTTGCCCCCTATCGCCTCTCCTTTTTGCCCTATCAATGGAACCCCTGGCCCAACTTATCCGCAGGGATTCACGATACAGGGGGTGGAGGCGGGATGTCAACCACATAGACAACATCGCCCTATACACTAACGATCTTCTCCTCTACTTGGTAGACCCAGCAAGGAGTGGCCCTTGATGCTTCCAGTTGCATGAGGCTTTTGAGAAGGCCTGGGCCTGAAGATGAACCCCTCCAAATCTGTGCTGGTCCCCCTGGCAGCCTCAAGGGACTGCTTTGACTGGCAGTCATCCATTCCCCTTCGCAGGCTGAGCTTTAAGTACCTGGGGGTGTGGGTGGCGTTGCATCCAAAACTCATCTGGGACCTCAACTTGCAGCCGCTGCTCAATAATGTGAAGGTAGAACTCACGAAATGGCAAAACCTCCCCCTTAAACAAATGGGCCATATAGCACTGTACAAGATGATGGTACTGCCCCGTTTCCTCTACATTTTTCAGAACCTACATCTTCAGGTCCCTAAGTCATGGTTTTGGCGACTGGAGGGTATGTGCGGACCTTTCTATGGAAGGGGTCGCTGCCACAGTTGGCACTCGCCCACTGCCAACGAGGCCATTTTGATGGTGGCCTAGGCATGTCCAACCTTTACCTCTATTATCTCGCCTTCCACCTTCTCATCATTCACGTCTGGTTTAATGGAGGAGGTCAGACCCTGCTTATAAGTTGGAACTTTCCCTGTTAGGTCTCTCTGCTCTGCTGAATGGCTCCCTGGTTCCCTTCCATATGCCTTTGGTTATACGGGGGGGGGGTTTCTGGCCTGGCAGGAGGCACTGTGTCATGTGGAAAGGGACGGTTAACTTACACAACAAACTACCCTATGGCACGGCACCTGGCTAAAGGAGGTGATGATTCTCATTGGCTTTAAAGAATGGACGCTATTGGGATTTCACAATTAGGAGATATATGGTCAGGGACACACATATGTTCCTTCTCAAACTTTTAAGAGTTATACACCCTCTCCCATACCCAATTCTACAGGTATCTTCAAATCAGACATGCCCTTCAAAGCCATGCCCAGAACGCAGAGCCCTTCCCCGAATGTAACCCTCTAGAAGCCAAACTCCTAATGGGCAGCCTGGGTCATGGTGGAGTTTGCAATCTACAGAACCCTCATTATAAATGCTCCTGGTTCACTTATGATTCAGAAAAGGGGGTGGTGATGAACAGAGTGTCTGAATTAAGCAGACCACTCTTACCCAGTCCAAAGATCAGGGCTTGATCCATCACCATTATTTATCTCACTGCACCATCCCAGCTCAGAACCTGGCTATATGCAAATCAGTCTGTCCGTGGCCCAGTGCATCATGGGAACAGGGCAGACTAAACTAATGGATCAAGCCCTGATCTTTCATCACCACCCCCTTTTCTGAATCACCTGGTTCACTTAGCCACCTCACGACCCAATGACAGGGTTGGTTGGGTCCCTTTGAGGAGGAGGATTGGTGTGATGCCCTGATGGCCCAGTGAGCTCACTAACACCACTAAACTTTGACTAATACAAATGTATTATCTCTATGCAACCTATCTCCTCCCACGATCCTATACAAGGCAAGCCTTTGCTCCGATACCGCCTGCTCACGGTGCGCAACCACTCTAGCAGAGTTCTTTCATATGGTATGGTCATGTGCGAGAATACAACTATACTAGTCTACATTGACTAAAGAGCTTGCTGAGGTTCCAGGGTAGGCAGTACCCCTCTCCCTCCTTCTGATCCTTCTTGAGGTTTTTGAGGGCACAGGTGGCACTAGGGCTGAAAGGGCCTTTCTAGGTACAGCCCTCCGTGTTGCAAAGCGTGATGTTGCGGCAAAAAGTCCCTCCTCCCCTACCCTTTGACAGTAGTGATTGGTGTGTCCAACAGGAACAAGTGGTGTTTGAGGCAAGGGGCTGCCCCCGAAAGTGTGATGGAGTGTGGGGAAAGTGGCTGAATTTATGACCCAATGTACTCAATTTTCCATATTTGGCAGTCCAATCATCATTTATACGTATGTCTTTTTCATGGTTGCAATATGAATCTGTTATACTACGTACTATATCTGTGACACTTACACAGTTGGCCACTTCATGGCTGTTAAAAGCTAATAAAAATGTGTTTATCAAATTTATATTTTCACGTAATTAGAAGTATGCTTTCATATGCTAGCCGCAAGCCCTCCTTTTAAAAGGGTCACAACATCCAAAATGTGTATACAACATTTCATATCCTAATAATGAGAGTAAAATACTGTCAGCCCTAAACAGCATGCACTAGCACAGCATGTTTTACGTTGGTGTGGTTTTAGCACTCTGCTAATGTTTTCTCATCTTCTACCAAAGGAATTTGATTTAGACTGGTGCTTTATGATGTATACAGCTCTCATTCATTCATATTGTTCCCACTGCAGCTCCAGAGGTGGTTGGGCGTCAGCGATATGGGCGACCCGTGGATTGCTGGGCAATTGGCGTTATCATGTACATCTTGTAAGTATAAGGATTAAAAAAAAACAGGAGGGAAAAGTGCTTCACCACCAAAATGCGTGCCAAGGAATACGTCTTAACAGTGTATGAGTTTCCCCCAAAAATGCATTTTGTGAATACAGTGAAAGTTGGCAAAATTAATTTTGTGGTATCTTGTGTGAAAATTGAACTTGAGGGCAAACTTTGTCCAACAATTTGATTGGCAGACAAAGAAATGCTTCCCACAAGATATTTTCTGCTCGCACCAGTCTCCCACGAGACATTTTTGGCATGACCAATCGCCTACTGAAAATAAAATGAAGGAGTTTCACATCAGCAAAGTCTGAGATTTCTTTGGATGAGAAATTCTCAAATGTCATGTATTTCACCTGTATAATACAAATATTCAAATACCTCTTAAAGACCTCTAAATAGCTGCTTTAAGCGCAGGACTTTCATACAATTGTAAAATACGGACTACTCTTTCATTACACAGGTCGACAGGTACAGTTACAGACCTTTGCTACAAGTGTTTTGCTGCTGCTTCCGGCCCTGCCCTTCTGAGCGGAAGCCAATGCTGGAACTGAAACTGTATATGTGTTTCGTGGTTCTGCAGTTTCGTAGTCGCAGCTCCTGTGTTAGCCACTTCAAGAAAACCCTACACTTCCTGCTGTGCTCCTTTTCGTAGCTGCTGCAATTGCCTCGTCCGCCACTCGATGGTGCCTGGCCTCCTGCTGTGGCTCCCCCTGGTCTCAGGTGAATTCTGCAGGTGCCCGTGGACATTGCCGCTGTTTGCCTCTTTTACTGGACTGGCCTGAGTTTCAAGGTGTTAGATCACCTAGGCCTTTGGTGTGCCTGCACCGCCGCTGCCAGTTGGGCGGCTTTGGCACCTTCCTTCACATTATCGTTTTTGTGCTTACGCCAGTCCTGACTCTGGCATCCTTTCTCCGTGTCTCCTCTTTCTTCTCCTACTGCAGTTCAAATGACCTCAAGGCTAAAAAAGAATAAAATCAAGTTTGAGTTCAGTGTGTGGCCTGGGATTAATGCTGCACCAACCATCCAACACTTGGAGAGAGGTCAGCAGTGTGAGAAAGGAGAGAAGAGAAAGGATTTGTGTATTTGGCTTAAAGGGTATTAGCATCTTATAAACCTTTAATATTCAACATATAAATATTTGATCAGCACTGGTTTTCTGGGGTGCAGCAAGGGATTGTTGGTGCTCTGTTCTGAGGGTAAAGTGCGGAGTGTTGAACCGGCCTAGCTAGGTCTCTGATGCAGCCTGCCGACCTCTTTGTACTCCCCCACCCCTGGCTCTCATCTGAATTCAGCTCCAGATAACAAAATCTGCCACCCTTTTCCGCGAATTCCGAATGACAGCCCGGAGGCTATGCTAAGACAGATTGATTCTTATGAGAGCCAGTAAAAAGACATCCCATTTAGAAACAAGGAGGCTCTTTCAAATTTGATGAAAGGTTTAACTCGATCTTCTTTCAAAAACAGAATGTCCCATATGAGGCTAAACATAATGACCCCTCCCTAATATGGGGGCCCTTACAGCTCCTTTAGCAGCAGGGTCAATTTTAAATTCAGCTCCATCTTTCGCTCAGCACTTACTTGCCTTAGGAATAACAAACTTGGAACGTGAGGAGTCCAGTAATCCTTATATTGAGGATTTTAACTTACCAGATATGGACATCAACTTGAGAAGCCGTACACCAATGACATGGGGCTTCCCTAAGACCTCATCTGGCCCTACGTAGGCTACTGGTTAAAAGCTCTTCAGTAATACTCCATCAGATTAATCATCAGTAGTAACATGGATGTCTGCGACAACCAACTTTGAAATGCTTGGGAAATTATCCTACAAACTCCCTGGTCAATATGTAAAAAAATCTCTGACTCTCTCAAGTGCATGAAACAAATCCTGATGTCCATTTTACCACTCCTAGAAAAGTCAGTGAATAATTTGGATCAAATTCAAGACATCTCACTTGTAATCCTGAGATTGCTGTTGGGATCAAAGAATGGGCGGGGGGTGCTTCCCAATGAGGTTCTTCAAACAGCTACAAATGAGACTGTTGTAAAACTGGGCCTCTTGGATCCTCGACCACTTGCTGGGGCGCCTAAGTACCAGGTGTACGATCATGCCTTTCCCCAAGCTCTTGACTGGGGTACACAAGCTGGTAAACTCCAAGTTATACCGGTTGCAGTACTCAGTAAGAAGCTGCAGAACATAGAAAGTTCCATATATTCATTAAAAAATATTTTTGACTCGGGCTCTCCAAGCGCTATAGCTCTCAAATCATAGGTGAAGTGCTCTTGTCCTGGGTTTGAGGCCTTCCCTATTTTCAGATCACTACACTGGGGTGCAACAAGCTTGGCTGATTTTCCAGATCCTGCTCTTTCTAAAGGAAAAACCAAAGCAAAAAATCAGTCTGCGAAAAAAGAACAAACATAGAATCTCTAAGAAAAACTGAAGGAAATTTAGTTTTCAAGAATCAGGAGATTTCGGGCCCCCTGCTACAAAGACCTCATGGGAAATTCCAAGAAATTCCCATTGTAGCACAAGCAACTCTGGTACGAAGGGGGGCTCAGCCGTAAAGATGGATTTCTATTCCATAATAAATCCTCTGGTTAGTAGGCAGGCTGAATCACCCACAGTTGAACTAGTTTCAATAGAAGAGGTGCCTTTGGATCTGAACCCCAGGGCTGATCCTTTTTGTGTTGCACCAAATATAAACCTGAACTGCATATGACTGAGTGGAAATTTCCCACCCTCTTATGTTTCTGCAAACACTTTTAGGTTAGATTTTGGAGTCTTATCCGAATCTGACTTAACTTTGAACCATTCCTTTTTATTATCCTGTTTTGCAGAGATTGAAAATCTGAAGATGATACAAAGTAGTGACATTACTCGTGTGTACCTTTTGCACTAACATGCAGTGCTGAATAGAAGGGTTCAGTTCAAAATAGTGAGTTTCTCCAATGTAGAGGTAGAGATGTAATACCCATCCTTGGGAAAATATAATCTCTAATTGGTACCATGTTACCCCGAAACCTGCAATTCCCGAGTATTATTTCATGCCATGCTTATGATTTAAAATGCCTGCATGTCTCTGTGATGAATGGAGGCATCTTGGGGTCTAGTGTCCCCAGAATCCACCCTCCCCCGCCCGAGTAGAGGATGAGTACATGAAATAGAATTGGCTAGCCGGCACACTCAATGGTGCCCGTGTATTGGGTCCAGAATCAAAGCCATGTCATTAGCAAGAACATAAAAGTAGCTTCCTGGAATGCAGCTGGCCTAATAAATATTCCAGAGAAAATTGAATTCTTAACGCCATCAACGCTTATGGTTTTCCCCCCCTGCGCTGAAAATCTGTAAATCCCATTAATCATGACGAGCTCAGCTCGGCATGAGTGTACGAGAGGTGTACCTCATGACGAGCTGAGCTCGTCATGAGCGTCGAAGGTGTTAAACAGCTTAAAAGCAGATATGATCTGCTTTCAGGAAACCTGGTTCTCTTCAGATTTTTCACGTAACAACTATTTTGTCTTAAGTTGTAACACTCTCCCTTCTAAGAAGAGACATGCAAAGAGAGGGATAGCCATTCTGTTGAATAATGATTTTAAGTGGGACTATAATATCTTTAATGACCCTTCTAATTTCTTTCAGGCTATAAAGATTGTTCCAATTGTAGATGGAGGTGTGATCATTCAATTACTAGTGGTGAATACATTTATTCCTCCAGATAAAAGCTATAATAACATGCTTTTGGATATTATCTCCTTCTTATAGAAAATTGGAAACAATTATGGGGGTGAAAACAGGTTCTGTTGGTTGGAGACTTAAATTGCAAAGTAGCTAATTATTTCATTAATTTATTCTCAGATGCAGAGAAAGAAGCTGTATTATAGCCTTATCGCCCGCCGTAGAGGGCTATACCGGCTATTAAAGGTCCTCTCCAGCGTTAAAGGCCCGAACCGAAGGCGAGGGCCTTTAACAAGGGAGAGGGACTTTAATAGCCGTTATAGCCCAGCTACAAAGGGCTATAAGGCTATTAGAACATTCTGCCACTAGAGGGCAGAATGTTCCAACAAAAAAGAACAAATCCTAATGGGAGCGTGAGAGGATTGGAATCCCTCAGGCGCCTTGAAGATTTTGTTCACAGCCAGAGCTGTGAACAAAGAAACATTGGAATGTTGGAGCTCCAGGCTTATACCAGCTATTATAAGCCCAGAACACTCCATTGTTTTCAATGGAGCTCCCAACATTCCAACGTTCTAATTAATATTCCGCCATTACTTTTTCCACCGAACTTGAGAACTGGTAAAAGAAGGCTTTCACTCCTTGGCCATTTAAGAAAGAATGATAACGCGATTTTAAAAGATAGATTCATCCAGGATTCCCCAGCTCGATTTACTCATAAATCATCACAGGAAACCTCCTCTATCATTGATTACATTATTGCTTCCTACACTACTTTTAACTGATTTGAAAGTTGTACATTCCCCAATCAGTGACCGCAGACTACTTACTCTTTCCTTAGAATTTAGCCTGCACCCTGTAGGGTCATGGGAATTTGATGGAACCAGCACAAAATGTGATAAGAATTGGGGTAAGACGCAGTGGCCGCTGACCAAATACTCCAATTTAAAAGGGCTACTTGTGGGGGGTTTTCCATCATTTAGGCCTTTGGAATACGGACATCCCTAATTCCTTCTCCCAATTTATGAAACAGATTGTAAAGGATGACCGTGCAATATACCCCAAATATTCTTGTAAACTGTTGTCACTCATTGCTTTCGATGAATAGGGAAATTAACAGGTTGATTTGAATGCAGTTTGTTTCTTTTTCGAACGAAAAAGACAGTTTTATCTCCCTACTGAAGAGAAGAAGGAGGTGTTTGAAGGTTGGTCTTATAAAACAGAACTTTGACTATAGGTGGGCCGACTTAAGAGAGCGGCTTTTAAGAAAAATGCTAGAAAAGTTTGCGCAATGATTTCTGATTCTTGTTGCTCTAAAGTGAAGTCTTATCCATCTCATATGCCTGAGGAAATTTGGAGAGGCTTTATTTTATCATTATATGCAGAGAACCTAGGGGCATATTATCAAGTCAGGCGATAAAATTATCGCTGCTTTAGCAGCAGAAAACTGCAGCTAAAACGACGATAATAGGCTTGATAATATGCTCAATGGAATTCCAATTGAAGCCCATGTTAGATGTGAAAGACATCTAACATGGGCTTCAATTGGAATTCCATAGAGCATATTATCAAGCCCATTATCTCCGTCTTAGCGGCAGTTTACTGCCACTAAAGCGGCGATAATTTTATCGCCTGTATTGATAATATGCCCCCTAGAAGTTAAAAATCAATCTGAAAATACACCTGCTGTACTCAAGACAGTTACTGCTAGTTACGGACCGCCTTTGGTGTTGGTGGGTAAAATTGAGTCCTCGATCAGTGCATTGCAATACTCAGGCGCACTGGGCCCTGACGAAGTCCCAGTGTTAGAGACCACCCTCTGGGCTATAGTTCTGCAACGGGTTTTTGAAAATGTGTTTTCTTAAAGGAACTGTCCCTTTCTCTTGGGTCGGAGGTGTCATCATCCCATTGTATAAATAGGCATTTGCAATGCAGCAGGTCTGGCATTTGTGAGTGTTTGAGCTATTGGTATTGTAAATGAGAATGCCTTTTATTTATGTGTTGGTTTTGAAAACAGATTAAAAAAAGGCATTGTCATTTACAATACCAATAGCTTAAACTCCTGCAAATGCGAGACCCATTGCACTGCAAATGGTAGTTATATTATGCCATAAACCCTATAGGAGTGCCATCTCTTGGTGACTGACCTCCCTCACTGGTGCCTCTTTCGCAACAGGATGAGCCACAGCATGTTCCTTGCTTCTTCAGCACTTCCACTGCATAAATAAGAAGAACAACGACAATCATAATATTAATATTTATATTAATAATTATAGTTAATATTATTAGTATTATGTTAACATTTCTAGGGCACGCTTCTTGTTGTTGGATAGTCAGGTCATGAAAGTCTGTAGGAGGGAAATTATGCTTGGAGAGGACTGAATGTAAGCCCTGTATAGTCCTGAAATAGCACAACACAACTGAGGATGCACATAACTCCAGTACTAAAATTGATGCTTGCTATTCTCCTAGTTTCTCCTTGTCAGAATCCCGTTCAGAGAGCACAACGCTAGCAGCAGCTACTGGGCCCAACCAAGGTTGAGGCCTTTTACTCCTGATGTCCCAAGGCCTGGCCTGCTTTGGATCCCAAGCAACTGGGTCAAGTACCCCTACAGCAAATGACTTTATAAATAGCGTGGTCAGAGCAGTCCAAGGCTTCCTCCTGGCAGATGTGGATTTAGGGGAGTGAACATAAGCTCACAGCTCAGAATACATACAGCAGAAGCAATAACTCATTGTTTAGCCAAATACTCACTTCCATGTAGAAAATTTGAAGTATTTCTAAGCTATCAACACAAAGGGAAATACCACATTCACAAACTACACAGCCCCTTTGAGGTCGGTTCTCCTGCGTTTCATAGGCAATTACCTGTGTCCCGCTTCCCCCTTGCTGTAGTGATAGTGGTTATTCACCATTAACTATATCCAACATCTAAAGTAGGTTATACTCGTAGTCCAAGACTCAGGAGTCCACTCCAACTCAGTATTAAAGTCAAAAGTGTTCCAGCGATGAAGCGCTATCTAGCAAGCAAATTCGCCAGAGCCACGGGCCCGAAATCAGTCTTACCTGCACTTGCTGGGTTGGAGTGACTGGAGTTCTTGAGCGCACCCCATCTGTGGGTTTTGGAGCGGCAGTAGCTGGTTCCGGAGACTTCACTGCACGCAGCTCACATGGCCTGCACTCGACAACACCAAGTTCCTCACATGAGGTCTTGCAACTGAAGTGCTCGAAGGTCCTCGAAGCTCCTTGCGGCAGGGTAAGTCTTTGGTCCGTCCCACTTGGGGGGAAGTAGAGCAAAGGTCCTGATGCTGATCCCTCATCAAGGTGTAGATGAGTAGGGGATCCCATGGTGGCCCCCCTCCTCCAGTGAGGACCTTGGTCAGGTCACACTTCTTGCTTGTCTGAGTGACCCCCTCTGGCATATGCGGTAACTGTATCCCTACTGCACACAGGCTTTGGCACAATTGGCACAGTAGATGCCTTCACAGCAGCCCCTTCTGGCATATGGGGCTGCCAACCCTTCATCGTGCAAGGCCCACTCCGCACGCCAATCTGTCTATGTCGGCCCTTCCTGGCATATTGGTTCGCCAATCACCCCCTGCACATGGGTTTCAGCCTGTTTGCACAGCGATATCATCCTCTCACGTCACAGTGGCCCTCCTCTGGCATATCGGGGGTGGCTGAATTTTCTTGTTCAAAGCATGACCTGAGCAGTGCAGCAGCCACCTCCTCACACCTCATAAAGGGAGTCCACTCGACAAGTTTCTCCACTGGACATCGCTCCCTCCAACACTCTCCCATTCCTAACATGGTACACTGGTCTTGGCAAGCCAGCAGGCACTGGGGCTTCAGTTTCCTGTGCAGGTGCTCTTGGATTTTTGCTGGATGATGCCCCCTCACCCAGCAGGGAGACTGCCAGGCCTTGGCCCCCAACCTGGTCACACACAGAAGCCTTGCACAGTTTCTCCTCCCCACACAGCCCAACTGGTTGCTTGACAGCTGACAATGTTTGGGGTCTCAAGCTCCCCTTACAGTCCATTCACCAGTCACCAATTGTGATTTAGAGTCTGAGTCTTTGACGTTTATGTTGGAGTCTACTTAATTTTGAAGTGCCCACTCCTCTGCCATCTCTTCCTCTTGAAAGCAGTCTGTCACAGCAGGAGTGACTTCAAAGCCATGGGAGTGACTAGAGTTCACATCTGGATGTCAGCCGCCGTGCTATGGTAATCACAAGGTTTGCCCAGGGCCTCAGGTCTACTCTTCATGAGTCTCTTATCAGGCTCATCCCCTTTCTGAGATCTGGCCAGGCCCCTTCCTTGTGACCTCTGATTCAAAGAGCACCCTTTGAAGTGTGCTGGGGAAGTATGGCTCCCTTTTCCAGTGTGTCCTACCCAGCTTACAGGAATGAAGCAATACACAAATCTGCCTGTACGGATTCCTCTACCTCCTTTCCTCATGTTTCAACATGCAGCCATGGGTCCCACAAAACTGAACCCACAGTCTGCCATGTGTAGTACAATCCATGGGCACACATACACCCAGCACATGCATTTAATATACATGCACTGTGCAACACTCTGTCCTTCACATACTATACCACTCACAGGCACACATACACCTTGTACATGCATTCACCATGCACACACTGCACAGTACTTTATCCTTCATGTACTGTACCACTTACAGAAACAAATACACTCAGCGCATGTACACCATTATGCACTGCACAGCACTCCAAGCCAATTCGATGTAGGCCAAGGGGTGAGTTAAGCATGCAGCAGAGGGTCCTTGAATGAGTAAGCCTGTAGCCTTCACTCCAGTGATTCAAGTTAAAAAGGAGCTGTTCACTCCTACTGATCACTACACAGTATGCTGCCACCACTGTGCTCGTGCTGCTTAACTCCAGGTAAAGGGAGTAGCCTTTCATTACTATGAGGGTAGTGCTTTGGGTGTCCTTCCAGCTCAACAAGCCTGTGATCAGTGAGACCTGCCTAAGTCATGACACACACGCATGATCCAGGTTTGCCTATGACAACAAATATCAGCATTAGGGGTACAGACATCAGTACATTTGGGGCACTGAGGCAGGGGTACACGTCCGTTACCATGCGGAGGACATTTCTGCCATAAACTTCTCATAATCTGAATACAAACATAATATTCTTTCAGTTCACACTCTCCAGTTCTATCGCTGCATTTAAAGCTAATGCAAGCATTTCTGCTACTCTAGTCAAGGTAACAAATTACTTTTCTTGCCTTTGGCAATTTAGGCATTGTTTGCTACTTGTAAGTTAATCTTGCATCCAGTTGCATGGTTGGACTGGGACAGAAAATAGAGCTATGCACCAAAATAAAAGTGGCTTCCATTCGCAAATTAGATAGCTAAAACATTGGTAACACAAATTGAAGCAGTATTGAACTTGTAGATTAATGCTGTATAGGCGTTTGGCAGGGTATAGGAGACTGCAGGCAGTGTGATAATATAATTCAAATCAACTGTAAAAAGTGGTCCATCAGGCCATAAAGCAGGCCCACAACCAAAACACTGACCCACACACTGACCTGCCAGAGCAGCCTTTCTGGCACTGTCAGATTGGCCTCTATGCTAGTCTGACCCTGCCCAACTATCGGACGCTCAGGGACTCAAGACATGCATGGCGGACAGTCCACCACACCACTAGGGTGGCGGGAGCCTGTCTGTGAGTCTGATGCCATACTGAGAAATTCAAGCCATTGTTGTAGAGATGTTTTTGAAATAAATTGCTCCCACTGACTTGGTAAAGGTACTCTTGGCAAAAACACAGTACTGGATGAGCTGCCATATCATGAGAGAATACTCAGAAAACCAATGGTTTGTTGCTGAAAACAGAAGCAGTGTTCATGAAATTGTTGAGTTTTTTTGCTGTATCTTGGGGATACTTCAGCCTTTTTTCTGCTTACAGTCACAAAAATCTGTCAAAAAGTCCACCGCAAGTTGGGAGGACTTCAGAATCTTTTTATCAAAGCCACAGACTCTTCTTGTAAAAGAAGCTCTCTGCAAAATACATTCTCAGCCTAGGTAATGAGTTTCCACAATGAGTACAATACAAAGCAGGAAGCTGAACGGGTTATAGACATGTTCCTAAAGCCAGTGATAAAAAATGAATTAGGAGGAATATGAAGAAGAGAACAACATAGATAGTAAAGCAGTGACATAATGAAAGCTAACACACTGAAGCAATAACAGAGGGATACAAGAGATACAGGTTATTCGATGAGTGATGCAGATAAATAGTGTATGCTCATTATGGAAGGTAGAGAATAGGCACATTACAAAGCTCTCAACAGTTGGCAACCATTTTGTGAAAGTTAGTGGCTTCACATAATAAATGGTTTTAGACGTGTTTTACCACACAAAGCTGAGCCTGGTACCTTAGTGGACTAATGCGTTCACTGTAGGGGCCTGTGTTTGACCTCATGGTCAAAGGTGCGCATCTCAGGGGATCCAATAAGCCTTTTATCCTTCTTACGTTGATAAAATGAGTGCTATTGAGTTGGGTAATAGTAGACATCTGTTATTCAGCGCCAAGATGCCCTTCAACGTGAATGTGCTTTTTACATAAACACATGATGCTGTTGCTGCAGTAAAGGACAGTACGAGCTTAGCATGAGTCGAGTGTTCTTTGACTCTGCCCATCGAAGTGCTACTTTCTCATGTCATACTATTAGCTATTGGGTGTATCATTACACCTCCTATGGCATAATTGTACTGCATTACAGACTGTTTTACTTTTCAAAAGTAAATGGAATCACTATGCATTCAATTATTTATCTAACAGATGCATTGTGTAAATAAATCAAATGTGATTTCTGTGTGAAATGCTTTTTTAAATATAATTTAGTCCAACTCAAATTTGCAAGGTAGACGCATTTGCTGTGCCACTACTTTTTTTGGTACTTAAGACGATGTGGGGAGCGGAGTGTATGGCAGCTTTAGGTGGGGTCTGGTTTGTATCAGTGAGAAGGACATTCAACATTCTTTCACTAGCTCAAAGAACGGTGCCTCGGTCACTGAACCCAAAGCATGCATTTAGCATTTCACAAAAATATCTACACCTCAAACCACTGCATCTGACAGAGCACTCAATATGTTAGCATGGTGGGCCCCGGGGGAAGCAGAGTCGTAGACTGGTCTTCCCCCGGGGTCTTTTGTGCAGGAGGGCCAGGCTGGGGTCAGGGGGTGGGGATTTTGGGGGTGAGTATGAGAATGCAGTGGAGGAAGGTGACTTCCTCTTCCTGCATTCTGGCACCTTCCGGAGGGTCAAATTAGAAAAGGAACGTTGTAGGGCCTAGGTGGTGTCTGAGTTTCCAGGTGGGCAACGGTTGCAGCGGACCCACTGGTTGGTGGTGTTCGGAGGCGGAGAGCGTGAGGCGATTGGTACGGGCGGAGCACGATGGCAGACGTGTCTGCAGAGCAGGTGAGGTAGGCCCTGAGGGTACTGGGCCATGCCGGCTGGGTGGATCTCCTCCGGCCCGGCGTTCTTGAGGAGGCGTGGGTGGGACTGACTCGGGCCTCGCGTGTGGCATCCGCTGGTGTTGCGGCGGCGTTGGTGGCTTGCATGGAAGAGCCACCACCGCCCGGGAGAAGTGAGCAAGGGAGGAGGCAGGGCGCGGTAAAGAAAGAAGCAGCTCGTGGAGGCCGGTGTAAGAGCCTGCCTCCGCGTCTGGAGGTTAACGAGGCAGAGGTGGGAGGGCTCACGAGGGTGGCGGTGTCACTGGGAGAACCACACTAAGCACAAGATGGCAGTGGTATATTCTGGCCAGCACCTCTGTAGAAGCTTGTATTGAATAGTCAAGATATGAATACAAGGATATTCTCCAGCGTGCTCAATGTTGAACACCGTGCCATCCACAGTGTTATATTGTTTGTGAGAAAACCGAGATCCAAATTGTATTACAATTTTTTGCTAGACAGAGCACAACCTAAATAGTTTGCTACCACAATGGTTAAAGTAGACCAAACATGTGTGGCATCATATAAAGCACAACTCAAATATAGTCCGAAAAACGAAGAGTCTTTATTTTCAAATCTTGATCAAAGTTGACTCATCATAGTTGACACGTGGGTATACATAGAATCACAGCTGACATGTGTTTCGTCTTGAGACGACTTTTTCAAGGCTAAGAACACACGGTGTAAGCGTTTCAAGGTTCCACAACACTTCCTGAATAGTGGGGAGGAGACTTCTATGTATGAAGCCAAGTTAGAGCATTTTAGAATTGTATTAGACCAGATCTGTTTCAGATATGATAATCAGAGCAGACAAAACAAGTCGAGTCCTGAGGGTGCAGGATCACGTAGTCAGTAGTGATAGGACGGTCGCATATACTCAATAGTATCTGTAGTGGCTAAAACAGAATACTGATAGCCTTCGTGAACATTAAAAGGATGTGGTACACCGTCCTATTAGATTTCAGAATTCTAAGACATTGCATGCAGTTGAATTTGGCGGCGGTAACATCAATACGGAAGAGGCCACCTGATAATGGCACGCGAAGTAATACCCACGGGGCTTCTCTGGCTTGTGTGGGACCTAACTTTCAAAACGCCACGCCAAAGAACTGGGAGAACCGCTGGGGCCGAGTGGCAGGCCCGATTATGCTGGGAAGGGAAGAGTGGAGGGAGCAGGGCCCCTGTCAGGTCCGGAGGCCTCATTTGCTTTAGGGAAGCAGGCGGATGGAGAAAGGGAGTGGGGGTGAGCCCACGGGCGATTTGCTGGCAGCTGCTATGGGAATGGTCACAGATGCAGGGCGTGGGGGCAAGGGGGTATTGCCCCCTTCCATCCCCGGTGGGAGTCGATGCATTTGGGGGACAAGATCAGTGAACAGCGCCTCCTTGTGCAGGAGACAGAGGAGCACTAGGCGGAGTTGAATGCTGCCAGGGGTGGAGCGATTTGGGAGGAGGAGGTGGTGGGGCCCCCCACACCTACCTCGGAGAAGGAGTAAAGGTGGGCAGAACATGAGGAGAGGGACAAAGAGGCTAGGGGTAGGTGGGAATGGGTAGGCAGCAGGGGGGGGCCACAGCCAAAGAAAGAGAGAGCCAGAATGGCTTTGAGGCTTGATGGTGCCGGGGCCCGCCCAGGTTGGAGCAACCTGGGGGGCAGGGGGGATCCAAGCCAGCGGAGGTCGGCAGAGTGATGGGTGGCACAGCGGGGTGCAAGATGACCTCAGGATGCCGGCCGGCTTGAAGCAGCAGGGGGTCCGCAGCGGCCTTCCCTGCGGCGCGGGTGTGGGCTATGGCGTCGTGTTTGGCGAGAGGGAGCGGGTTGAGTATGAAGACCAGTGAGGGTGTGAGGAGCGCAGTGCGAGAAGTGCTGTGGACGCCTGTTGAGGTGAAGCCTGAAGTGGAGTTGGATTATGACACGGAGAGTGAGCAGCTGGAAGAAGGGGAGGTGAGGGATGATGATGACAGGACAGGGGGTGAAGAGCAACAGTGGAGTTGGTGTCTTGCAGGGAACAAAGCCGGCGAAGGGCAAGGTGAAAGCTGAGACCACCAAAGCCAGCAGCACCAAAGGACGGTGGGGAGAGGCGCAGATAGCCTTGATAGGTGAGGGGGCATGGTGGGAAGCTTGAGATGGTGGGCCAAAAGGAGGGAGGAAGAAGGCCTGCCGGTTCATTGGTGGGGTGATGGGTCTTTGAGGGATGCTGTGGTGCAACCGTAGGGCTGATCCAGTGGGGGTACAAACCAGAAAGGGCAGGTAAGACAATGTCAATGGCTGGAGTTCAGACTGACAAGACAGAATGGAAGGAGGACAAAGAAGAGAAGGGTGAAGACAAACACCATAAAACATTTACGTGCATGGGGTTGGCTATGCCACTGGTGTCACATTTGTCAGAAAAGAATAGGAACAGAATTTGGAAACACAAATATGTGGACGTGTTTAAACTGTTGCACAAGGAAAGTTCAAGCGAAGGAAGGCTCTAAGGAAGGAAAATGGGAGCTATTGAGAAGTCCCAGGGTTCTGGTGAACATGGAAAACTGGACATCAGCGTTTCTCATTTATGCTAGTATTTATTGCGAGAAAACCTGGACAAGGCCATAGCTCTCTTGAAGCATATAGATATCATTTGGAAAGCCCAGATGCATTTTAGGGGTTTTGACTGGCTGAGCTACGATGAGGAGTTCCGGGCCAGGATTAGCGTGAACCCTGACAAGCCTTTTGGGAGGTGGATCAGGAGTTATGGATGCAGTGGGTGGCATCAAAGCACTTGTCTGCATCTACTCACACAGCCAGCAGCTTGCCGGTCACTTACCGGTCCTTTATACCGCGTCCCGCCCTTAGTGGGGTTGGAGGGACAACTGCCAATGCAGGAAGCGCAGGTCCACCTTCTAAGCCGTGCAGCAGCACCACCGGTGCATGTTGGTGTTACAACAGGGGCTATTGCTCCCGGTACCCATGCAAGTTCAAGCATGAGTGCTCAAAATGTGGAGGACGGCATGCCCTTACCCAATGTTTTACCTTGGCCACGCTTTCAGAGCAGTGGCAAGCCACGAAAGGAAGGGGGCAGACTGGGCAGTAGGGCACCTATACCAGTTAAAGTTGAGGCGATGGCGCAGTGGCTCTCGTGTTACCCGAACAGGGAGGCGGCTTTGAAGATTCAATGGGGTTTCACAGAGGGGTTTCAGGTGGGCTATCAAGGATCTAGGGTGAGGAGATGGGCGGACAATTTGAAATCAGTCAAGGAATTTCTGGGGGTGGTGGTGGTCAAGCTGCAGAAAGAGGTGGATGAAGGCAGGATATCGGGCCTGTTTGTCGACTGGCCGGTTGATGACTTGATCATTTCCCCACTGGGAATGGTGCCCAAGAAGGAACAGGGTGAGTTTTATATGATACATCACCCCACCTGGCTGGGTGGGCAGTTTGGAATGATTTCATCACTGAAGAAGACTCGAGGGTGCTCTATGCCTTGGTGGACGATGCGGTCCGCCTAGTGAGGGTGTGTGGGCCGGGGGCGGAAATGGCAAAGTGTGATGTGAAATCTGCCTTCCGCCTGCTGCCTATACACCCTGCAGATTTCTCTCTACTGGGTATGCAATTTGCAGGGGCTATCTATGTGAACAAGGTGCTGCCCATGGGGTGTGCGATTTCCTGCGCGCTGTTCGAGATGTTCAGCACATTCTTGCAGTGGGCCGTTACACAGATCAGCAGGCATCGGGAAGTTTCTCACTACCTGGATGACTTTCTATTTTTGGGAAAGGCATATTCAGGGGATTGTGGCAGGGCCCTGTCGCAATTTCAGGAGATGTCACAGCGTTTCGGAGTCCCCTTGGCGCCTGAGAAAACGGCTGGGCCCAGCTGTAGACTAACGTTACTGGGAGTTGAGCTGGACCCCATTCAATGGATGGCTCGACTAACCGACACAAAGGTGACAGAAATACAGGCGTGCCTTTTGTGGGCAATTGGGGAGAAGAGGATTGCGTTGAGGGCTGAGCAATAATTGTTGGGTTTTCTGAACTTCGCATGCAGGGTGGTGAGGGCTGGACAGACATTCTGCAGACGGTTCGGCATGGTCATGTCGGGTGCAGTCTTACCACACCACAGGGTCGGATTTCCATGGAGATCCAGGTGGATTTGAGGACATGGCTGACTTTCTTGACTGATTTCAATGGGGTATCACTGGATTTTGAGGACGAAAGGATGGTTTGGCAAGTGCAAATTTACTCTGATGCGGCCAAGGCAGTGGGCTTTGGGGTTTTCTGGGATGGCAGGTGGTGCACTGAGGACTGGCCGGCACATTGGGTGAAGCAGGGGTGGATCATTGCGTTTCTTGAATTTTTTCCATTGTTGGTGGCACTGGAGGTGTGGGGGTCTGAGTTTCAGAATAGGTCAGTACTGTTCCATGTGAATAACATGACTGTGGTGGAGTTGGTCAACCGACAGAGGGAAAGGGATTTGAAAGTGCTGCATTTGCTGTGAAGCTTCATGCTAAAATGCCTGAGATTGAATGTGGTGTTTCGAGCCAAGCATGTCCTTGAGGCGAATAATGACATTGCGGATGCTTTGACTCATTCACAGTGGCAACGGTTCCAGCGATATGCGCCATGAGAAGATCAGTTCAAGACCGAGCTGCCGGGTGGCATCAGGGCCTGGGGGAGTGAGGGTGATAGGCCTGGTGGAGAAATCTATAGCTGATACCACAAGACGGACCTACAGACTGGTATGGGCGGAGGTTGGATCCTTTCTGGAATGGTGTTGGGAGTCGTCGTTTGGAGACCGCTCAACTGTGGAACAGGGAGTGTTGCAGTTTGAATTACATTGCATTGACAAAGGGCTGTCTTCCGCGACGATTGCGGGGAAGTTGGCGGGAGTGTCTTTCTATTGTTGTTTGTTTTTTGGATTTGATCCTACAAAGGATGTGATCATTGGTAGGGTACTCAAAGGTTGGGGCAGGGAGCGAGGGGGGAGGAGAGGGGCGTTAAGGGAAGCGATTACATTTGACATACTGGTCAGACTAATTTAGGCATTGCCTCAGTGTTGTTATGACAGTTTTGAGGTTGTGGTTTTCCGATATGCATGGTATGGATGTTTTTTGGAGCTTTAGGGTGTCAGAGTTGTTGGGGCCGAAAGAAGTGAGCGGCAGAAGATAGAAGGAGATCAGGTTGGATGCAGGTTGCCTGGGGATTTGGTTGGGGCAGTCCAAGACGGGCCAGTTGGGGCGAGGGAAATGGGTTTGGTTGTGTGAGAGTGTTTGCAGGGGGTGTGTCCGGTGGCTGACTGGCAAATTTTTCTACTGGCAGCGAGGGCCATGAGTGGTCAAAATGTTTGTCATGCGTCTGCGGCAAAGGTGACAGTGGCACAGTTATTGGTGGTTTTGTGCATGGCCTTGAGACGGTTGGGTTTGAACCCGGCTGGTTTTGGGATGCATTCTTTCCGTATTGGGTCGGCGACGGCGGCAGCACGCCTGGGATGGTCTTAGGATAGGATTTGGCAGATCGTGAGGTGGAAATCTAGGTGCTGCGAGCGCTATGTGTGTAAATAAAGGGTCCTGGACTGGAGCATTGCCAGCTGGGTGGGGGTTCTGGATGTGTTACTAATGGCTTTTTCTCACCGTAGGTTGCGTGGGTGGCCCGGGGGCCAAGACGGTCACATGGATCATTGGGCATTCGTTTGTGCATTGGGCCTCAAAGTATGCAGAGCAACAGGTGTACAACCATAACCTGGGACTCAAAGGATGACAACATGAGGTGCATTTGTGGGGAAAAGGGGGGATGTGATGGGGGGCGCTATTGCCCTGTCTCACGAAGATGGTCCCCCAGAAAGGGTGCCCTGATTTGTTAACACTGCATTTGGTTGAGAACGATCTAATTCGGCTGTCAGGTTTGGCGCTCTTCCAGCTGATGCAAGGAGAATTTGAGATTTTGAAAGAAAGACTGGCAGGGACCTGCATTGCATGGACAGAATTTTTTCCTTGGAGAGTCAGGAGGGGGCCAATTAAACACAGGGATGTGTGGGAAGAAAGACATTAAAGTGATTGCTCATACTGGACTGCGACTGGAGGAACCGCTCTTCTTCAGGGATGACAGTGTGCATCTTTCGAGGCTGGGGAATGCATACTACATGATCGAGATGAGAGATGTGGTCAGCAAGTTGTGGAACGAGGCTATTTGGTGTAAGAAGGGTGCTTGAGTAGGTGGGGCGAAATATGCACAGTTGGACGGGGGGCAGGTAACCGCCCTAAAGGGGGTTCCCTGGTTGGCAGTACTTGGGAGGGGTGGGGGAGTCACTGACGGGCACATCCATCCCTCGGTGGGAAGAGTGAATGATGGAGGGGCTGGAGGCATAAATGTAATGCAGGTGATACTGGGAAGGATGCTAGGAGAGTCGTAAAGAAATGGATGAAGAATGGAATGGGTCATGGAGTAGAATGAGAGATGAGTTTGGAGTGGGTGAAGGGAGTTATTGGATGAAGAGTTGATGTTGGGGTTTGTTATTGGTTATTTGTTGTTATTTGGTTATTGCTTATGTTGTGCAGCCTGGTCCTAATAAATTGCATTTTCAGCATGGACTGTTTATTGCATGACAACAGTTTTTGTGATTGTGAGTGAAACAAGTTCAAAATGTGCACGTTTTATTTAGTCAGATAGCTGCATTGGTTTCACTCTTTATATAACTTTCACTCTTTCAAGGTTAACACACATAGCTCCACTCACCTCCACAAATTTGCAGGTTTCCTCCAGCTGGCCTTTGATGGCTTGGATTCTGTTGCTGCTTCCCACTAACATGGCAATGCCCACTGTAAGTTCAGACTTAAAAACAACACGAGAGGGATCAGAACCAAGACAAGCTATACTACACGTGGGCCTACGGTCCACCTCCTGTCCCCAATGGCCAGCGTGGACTCGTTGGGGGAAGGAGATAAAGCAGCAACGGGCGTGTGCTAAAGCAGCAACGGGCGTATGGGGGATGAGAGATAAGAGAAACACTCCTTTTAATAACAAATACAGATTACCAGCACCTGAGGTCTGTGAATGTTTGCAGGAGGCTCCGGGAGGCAAAAATAGTGCAAGAATAAATCAATTAAAAGACAGGGGTGGGTGCATACCCAAGCACGGAGAGTGGGAGGCTTGTGGCGTTGTGTTGGTTGGCAAAGTGTGCACATGTTAGGGCCCTGTCCCTGAAGGGTCTTTAATGAGAAAGGCTTGAGACCGAAACATGAAACACAGCATTTTTACAGCATGTCTTACGACTGGTGCAGATAAGGCAATGTGGAAATAACAAAAGCAACAACATAAAGGCATTTCGGGAAAGGATCGTCTGCTGGTCGCTGGCTGCGCCACACAGCAGCTGCTAGCCCGGCGCTGCTTTCGCAGTGGTGGGTGTGAATGCCAGCTTCACATGTCTTCTGCAGCGAGCGCGTCACTGCTCATCCCTGAGCCAATACTACATGGGTGTTAACTTCAGAGAAAGGTGGGACATGCAGCAACTGTTAGCCATTTGCAGGCTACCATTTTTTAATGACACAGAAAAAAGCCAATCCTAAGCAAAGGAGGAGTCCGCCCCCACATTGCACATGCATCAGATTGCCTGACAGTGCAAGCACTCTTTAGACTCGACCTAAAAAAAGGGATCAAAAATCGCCTTCTAATTACCGCCAAATCGCCCTATAGATGCATGTGGCAAGAAATGTATCAAGTGTCTATTAAATCATTGTAATACCTGGGTAGAGAGCAGTATGATCATCCAGTTGGAACAAGCTGGCTTCAGGAAACTCCATGGATCATTATATAACATAGCTGCTTTGCAGCTTATAAATGAAAAATATGTAACAATCAGGAGTTCCTTTGTTTATGCTGCGTTTATTGACTTCTCCACACCCTTTGATAGGATCGATGTTCAACACTGTGGGAGAAGCTATTTAATCTTGGCATTACAGCAACTCTACTGAATTTAAATATATCCCTACACTCTTCAACCTGATGTAAAGCTCTGCTGGGAGGAGACCATGGCTTATCCATGGATTTCCCTACAAAAAATGGTCTTAAGCAGAAATGTTTAATTCCTCCTTTGTTATTTTCTTTATACATATACAATCTTCCCAGGTTCATATCGAAAGGCCAGGGTTTTCAAGTACGGAGGTCGCTCTTGAACTGATCTGCTTTATGCAGATGACATTGTAATTCTCGATCTTACCCTGAAAGGCCTAAGTAGCCCCTTGGTGGCTCTCCAACGATACGCAAACCTGCATTACTTTAAGTTTACCTCATCAAAAAGTCAAATTTTATGCTTTCTGGGGAAACCTGCATGTAAAAACTATAACATTTCATGGTGTGGGCTCTCAAACATTGGAGAGGGTTAGACATTCCTAGGAAAATCATATATAGCTCCCTCAGCAATTCTGATCACATCTCAAACAATGTGGTAAGGTGCAGTCTCAGGCCAAGGGGCTAGGTGCATTTTTAAAGTAGTAGGTAGGAGAAACATTTCCAATCTTCTCTCTGTGTATCAGGCCAAGATCAATTCCCCCTTACTGTATACGGTGGAGCTAATAGATGTTACAAGTTGAGGTTTCCTGGATAAGACTGAAGGTCAAATTCTAAGACAACTGTAACTTACTTTAGCTACACGCTACTATACTTTAGCGATGGTGGCTGCCTTAAGACTAGAAATTGGAATCAAAAATTATTTTGTATAAGGTTTGGTAGGAGTGATACGATGGATCTTGTCTGATGCGAAGTGACGTTTCCTCACTTGAGGACTTTATATGTAAGGAGATTTTTTACATGGAGAGAGAGAAGTCTTTGTGTTTCTAGAAATGTTTAGTACATTTTTGAACAACTAGATTTAGACCAAAATGCGGAATTTCCTTTATCGCCAACTCAACTAAAACAATGCCTAAAACATGCTTCTGCAAATGTAAGTAGCCGCCTGCATAGCGCATTTTGTAGTAAAAAAATGATTCGTAAAATCCACTATTATAAAAATTCTGCAACCATATTTGGATTTACTTCCATTAAATGTTTTAATTTCTAAATGGTATGGTACTCCAAATGTTTGCAATATATGCCAAATTGATCTCCAGGATTTGAAACATATCTTATTTGTTGTCCTGCTTTGTTGGTATGCTGCTGAAAGCTGTTGAGACTTCTATTGCTACATTTTGTTTGCGAACCACAGCAGAGGCTCTCCAATTGTTGTATATACCTTCTAAATAAAAAAAAACATCTTCCAAGTTATTAACTTTTTTAAATTCTGTTTAAATTTGTACTGAAAATCTTAATTTGAATTTCTGACATTTTGATCTGTTAATTTGACTGTTCAAACTGTGGATAGCAACAATTTGTTTTTGAGATTTATTGCCAATGTATTTTATATTTGTATGTCTTTATTTTATGTAGAACTCCTAGAAGTTCCAAAGCATGAAATAAAAATCTTGAAAATCTTAGACAGGTCGATAAAATTGGTAGATGAGCTAAAGCTATTTCAGATCATTTGGAAAACCACTAACTCAACAAATTATTCCCATTTAGAGCAATTATGAAATATATCTTCTGTAGATATCCTGAATGTGTGGAACGTTTCCATCCTTGGTGGACAATAGTTGGACACTTGTGGCCATATTTACAAGGGGATTGCACCACCTTTCTACAATGCCCTTCTAGATATTTACAAGATGGTGCTAAGCCACTTTGTGTGGCTTAACTCCGCCTTGTAAATATCGTACACTTTCATGCCTTTTTCTGCATCAAATGGGTAGGCAGTGGGTATTGGTGTGGGTGTTCCCATGCAACAGCCATTGCTTTTTGACAATGCCCCAGATTTACAAGAAATGGTCATTCTGAGGCAGCGCCAAAAATTAACGCCATTGAAAGGGTGACGCTAGAATGGCTTTTATTTCTCCTTGTTTTTTGCTCTTTCTAAGTATGCTGCATTCTGCAGCACACATAGAAGGAGCAAATTACCATTAAAGACAATTTATGTGCAGGAAGGTATCCCTTCCTGCACATAAACAATCATCCCTGCAATGAAGGCACCATTGCACTATGGTCTAAGGGTGCCTATTATGGTGCTAGGAGGCTTTTTTAGCATCAGCGCAAGGAAAAACACAGGGGTGCGCAGTTTTTTGGTAAATACGACGCATCCTAGCATTTGTTAAATGGCGCAGCACAGCTGAATTGCTTGCAGCGCCGCACTACCTCATTTCTTTGTACATAAATGTAAATCGGGATAAAATTCAGAAAATGTTTTGAATTGATTGGTGTATTTTAGTCTGCCTCTAGTTCTGCTCCAATCCATTGAAAAGAAAGATAGTAACTACATAACTTAACACAAACAGGTTAACAGAAATCAGGTGAACTGCCAAATAAAAATTAAGTGACTCAACCAAAGGTGATGCAGAAATAACATCATCTCTCTTTAAGGAAATTCAAAATAACCACTTGATGAAGCCAACCTCAGGTCAGAGTCCATTTTTATCAGATTATTAAGACAATGGTGGTAGCCAAGTAAATACAAATGGTTATTGAAATTTGCATAATTTGCTTTCATGTAAATACATGGAATTTCGGTAAAATTACGTAAAATGCTAATTTGTCATCTAGCACTATATTTTAGTGCAAAATGCACCTTTGAGTTAATTATTGACACAATGATGCAATTCACGCTAAAAAAAGCAGAAAAACACATTTACATGAAAAACTGTTTCTCCTTGTTCCCTCACTTTCACACAATAAATTTGGTGTAATTTCAGGAATTTTATTTATTAAGCATAACACAAAATTCCCAAAATGATGCACTTTAAATCAGCAAAATTGAAATTTGACCTAGGTCTATGAAAAACCACTTTGGCTTGGAATTGTGAGCAACTGAAAGGCAACACTGATGGGAATCCTTGCCTGTCATTAAAAAAGGAGAATATCCCTAAATACCAGATTCAATCCTTATCAGTCCTTGCTAATATTTATATCTAAAGGTTGATACTCTCCAATATCATGTTTCTTTTAGACCTCATTCAACCTGGCATTCATCACTGAATACAAACCACACAGTGAAGTTCACATAGAGGACTAAGAGCCATATGTATCAAGCCCAAATGCGTTCGCAAACGCCGAAATTCTCAGAATTTCGCCGTTTGCGAACGCATTTTCGCTAAATGGTATGTATCACACGCATCTGCATGCAAAATAAGGAATCGCAAAATTAGCGATTCCTTATTTTGCAATTGCATCTAAGGAATCGCAAATTTAGCGATTCCTTAAATGCAATGTAAGAAGCACAAAAAAAGTGCAATTTTGCCTTAAGGAATCGCAAATTACCACCAACTTCAGGTTGGTGGTAATTTGCGATTTCTTTGAAAAATGCACATTTGTGCATTTTTCAAAGTGCCATGTGACACACATACATGCCCTTAGGGCATGTATGTGTGCCACATGTGCACCAATGCATATTTCAGGGGTGCAACAGGGTGTCCTTTGGACACCCCTGCACCCTTGAAATTATTCTCAATTTGCGATTCTCAAATTGCGAATCGCAAATTGAGAATACCTTCTCATTCATTCCTATGGATCTCCTGGCCCATAGTAATGAATGGGAAATTATTCCCTAATTGCGTTTCGCAATTTGCTAATCGTAATTAAGGAATTTTAAGAAATCTAAAAAAAAATGCGATTTGGTACATACATACCTATTTGCGATTCTCAAAAAGCGATTTCTTAAAAATCACTATTTGAGAATCGCAAATCAGGTTGATGATACATATGGCCCTAAGAGTTTATTGATCTGTCCACCAGTGAATTAATGTGATCAGCTTTCAACATAGCATCCTTCAGTATTTAAAATTATAGCAAGAATGCCTTCCTTTACTCTCATTGTTTCCCTCTTATTTCAGACTCTCTGGAAATCCCCCATTCTATGATGAAACAGAGGAGGAGGACTATGACAACCACGATAAAAACCTCTTCCGGAAGATCCTGGCAGGAGATTATGAATTTGACTCCCCGTACTGGGACGATATCTCTCAGGCTGGTAAGTGGCAAAGTAAATTCAGTAACTGGCATGCAAAGTCACTCATGCGGATAATTGTTTCTTTGACTATCTTCACCAAACACTGGTTCGGGAAGAAGGTTATATCAGTCGAAACAGACACAAATGGCAAAAGTTTGGATAACAAAAAAAAGGGGAGGAACAATATGGCGGACTGAAGCCGCTACAGAGAGCTGCAGTGGAGGACCCTCTCTCATCAGTAGGGGAAAATGAAGCTTGAAGAAAAGCTAATGCTTTTCGTGTTCGCATTTCATTAGAAACAAAGCAAAAAGACTATGTGACCTGCAAGGGACTGAACTATTGAAGGAATTAACAAGAAACGAGAAAAGGCGGGCCGCTTCAGTGACGAATGGGAAGCGGTAACGGCAGCAACGGCGGCTGATTGAAGCAAAGGCAGGTACGGTCTGTACTTGGCTGTATTTGGCTGATGCGAGCTACAAGTCACAAACTGAGGCTGATAGTAGATTTTTTGACATCGGATGACATCAGATGTAGTGCTTCGGCTGGAACCGAGAAAGGTGGATGTGGTGGACAGGCGGGGCTCGCGCTTGGTGGCTGCTGCAGGCTGCACGGCTGCCAGCGGTGAGAGTCTCGGGTGGACCGGTGCTCAATTGGTCACGGCTGCTGGTCTCTGTTGCTCTCGCCGTGCTGCAGATTCCAAAGGAGGCTACAAACTATGCTTTGCTGCATCCAGAGATGGCGCCAAAGAAACCAGCCAGGGCTATGCGAGCTGGCAAGGTAACTGCTCATGATGAAACGAGTGTAAATGGAGTGGAAGATGCTACGTTGGAAAAAACAAGTCTGACCTCTGGTAACTCTTCTATACGTACTACGCAAATTCTAAAGGGGGGTCTGAGAATTCTGGTGTTAAAAAAGGCAAAGGAAAAAGAGAAAGAGCAGAAGATAGCTACTCAGAGCAATGTTACTATAACTCCAGCTGTAATAACTCAGCTGAGGCGCCAGGACGCCCCTTAGGCGCCAGGACGCCCCTTCGCTGGGGCAGCTGTTGCGCCTAATAAATGTTATTAACATAACATAACATAACAGTAACATAGTTTCATTACAGGGCAATAATGACTCATGCCACAATGGAACTTCAGTTTTAGATTTAGCGTTTGCTCCAGCTTCAGCTTCAGTCTCAACTCCAACTTTAACTCTGGTTCCTGTTAAGGGGACAGAAGAGACAAATAAAGTACAGATCTAAGACCCAAGGGCAATAGCTGATAAGCTGGCACTGGCAGCAGAACTCATAAGTAAAGAACCTACAAAGTCTCAGGACTGCTCTGGAGTGCCTGATGTAGTTAACCAATCAGATTTGCCAGATACACTACCAAATATGCTGGACTCATTAAACATTCAGATACTCTTTTTTAATGTAGGTACGGACTCGGACTTGATTTCAGAGCTGGGGGCAAAAATGTGTGCTGCTATTGACAGGGTCAGAGCTGATTTGCATATCGCCATTGTCTAACCCAGGGTGGTGTGGAGTGCAAAAAAACGATGGATTTGGGCACAGATCTTTTGACTGGGGAAATGTGTTACATTGATCCACATTCGGTCCATCACTTGTTGTTTTTGCAATTGCCGCCCTAAGTGCGCTGGGGATGCCCAGACGTGGGTCCCAGGCACTCCACACCACTTGGAGTCAAGCTAGCCGGGCTGATGAGAGGTGTTACCTCGAAACCGGTCCGGTCCTCGGATGCTTGATTCCGTTCTGGGAAGGACATGGCTTTAGTAGTTCGGACTGGACTGTTCCCATGGGGCAACAGGGTCAGAGCTGATTTGCATATCGCCATTGTCTAACCCAGGGTGGTGTGGAGTGCAAAAAAACGATGGATTTGGGCCCAGATCTTTTGACTGGGGAAATGTGTGACATTGATCCACATTCGGTCCATCACTTGTTGTTTTTGCAATTGCCGCCCTAAGTGCGCTGGGGATGCCCAGACGTGGGTCCCAGGCACTCCACACCACTTGGAGTCAAGCTAGCCGGGCTGATGAGAGGTGTTACCTCGAAACCGGTCCGGTCCTCGGATGCTTGATTCCGTTCTGGGAAGGACATGGCTTTTGTAGTTAGGACTGGACTGTTCCCATGGGGCAACAGGGTCAGAGCTGATTTGCATATCGCCATTGTCTAACCCAGGGTGGTGTGGAGTGCAAAAAAACGATGGATTTGGGCCCAGATCTTTTGACTGGGGAAATGTGTGACATTGATCCACATTCGGTCCATCACTTGTTGTTTTTGCAATTGCCGCCCTAAGTGCGCTGGGGATGCCCAGACGTGGGTCCCAGGCACTCCACACCACTTGGAGTCAAGCTAGCCGGGCTGATGAGAGGTGTTACCTCGAAACCGGTCCGGTCCTCGGATGCTTGATTCCGTTCTGGGAAGGACATGGCTTTTGTAGTTCGGACTGGACTGTTCCCATGGGGCAACAGGGTCAGAGCTGATTTGCATATCGCCATTGTCTAACCCAGGGTGGTGTGGAGTGCAAAAAAACGATGGATTTGGGCCCAGATCTTTTGACTGGGGAAATGTGTGACATTGATCCACATTCGGTCCATCACTTGTTGTTTTTGCTATTGACAGTGTGACTGAAAACATAGACTTGTGCGCGGACTCGGGTCCTGATGATGAATTTGCAGAGTTGGAAGACATCACAATTGGAATACCCACTGAAATGAGTAAAGGCTCGACATGGAAGAAAGGCAGAGGAAAATTTAAGAACAAAACCAAAAAAATTGGGTGTGTGCAATCTGCTGTAAAAACGAAAGCTATAGCAGATAATAGCGGAAGTGGGTGGAAGCACAGGACGGTGTTAAGACAATGGCACTTCGGTTATCAGGTACTAGCCCGCTGGAGGGAGGCTCTGCGAATGTTCATACAGTAGTAACAACGGCAGGAGCAGTATCTGATAGCCCTAAGCAAGATTTACTAAACCAAATCACACCCCCTATGATATCTTCTGTTAATGACATCGCTAGCAAGAGAGATAGAGATAACCAGACCAGGGATCTGAGTCAGCTGTCCGCACAATTACGAATCGAGAATGTGGCTAGTCAAGAGGATGCATCACTTGGCTTGATAGTGCAGCTTCTCAGAGAGCAGAGATATGAATCACAGCAACATTACTCACATGTGCGGGTAGATAGCGACAAGATGCAGCGCTCATTAAATGAGCTGGCAGGCAAATTGGGAGGCCTGACGCAACAGAGATGGCAGAGCTCCAACAAAGGGTGGTGGATACTGAAGAATTGACCTCCAGTATAGAGGTCTGTGTAAACAAACATGAAGCTCAAATCGCAAATCTCCAAGCTAAAGTAGAGGAGATGGAAAACCGACAAAGAAGACAAAACCTTCGACTTTTTGGTATTCCAGAAGGGGCAGAGGGGGCAATCCAAGAGCGTGCATGGTCCAACTTTTTCAAAAGGCGTTTCCAGATCTCTCTGATTGGGATTGGGACTCACAACTGCAAAGGGTTCATAGACTGCCATTAACACAGCGGAATAAGGGTAGCCAATATCCTCGGCCATTCCTGATTTATATGGGGAATTTTCTGCTAAGACAAGCAGTGTCACTGAAGGCACGCCCTAATAATCCAGTTACAACAGAATCAGTAACTTTCTTTGTCAGATTGGATTTAAGCAAGATCACTATGGAGAAACGCTGGAAACTGCGACAGTACATTAATCCAATCAAGGCTCTTGGAGGAGAAGCGTTTCTCCAAGAACCGGCATGGCTGAAAGTACTTAAGAATGGTCGTATTTACTTTTTCACTGACTATCAGGAGGCTGAAAAGATGTTAACCCAATGGTGGGCGGGAGCCGCAGCAGGAGTAGCAGGATAGAATATAGATGCCTGTTATCTGCAACCCACTATGGGATAAGTGGTATAAGGATATATAGTACTCTTATTTAATTTGCTGGGGGGTTTCTCCTTGTTTTACCGATTCTATGAAGCAGAATATGCATATTCTTATAAAAAACATATATAGCGTTATCTAAGGCACTAATATGATGAGGGGAGAGGGACCAACACTGCTGTGTCTCTCATGGCTGCCTAAACTAACGGCAGCTGGTCAGACAGAGGAATCCTCCTCTATGGAGAAGGGGTGGGTGTGAGTGTGGGGGTTGTGGGGTGGTGGGTGGGGTGTAGGGGTGTATGGGGAGGGGTAAAAATCAGCAAAAATTACATGAGGGAAATAGAAAGTGAGAAAACTAGCGGCAGGAACTCTTTGTTTTGGCATTCTTATTCTTTTTTCTCTTAATGTATGACGTAGTAGGAGGGATGGGTAGGAAAGAGTGGGGGAAACTTTTTTTGGAAAGGATAGAATAAGATGTTTAGCTTGGAATGTAGCAGGATTGAATAGCAGGAATAAACAAAGGCTGGTCTTTGAAGAACTAAGGATGTATAATCCACGCAAAGCTTTACTCTTGGAGACACATATCCCATATAAGGACCATAACTTATTAAAACAACTAGGCTATGATGTAGTTGTTAGTTCTGAGCTAAATGCTTCAATACGAGGTGTTGTAATTTTACAGCATAAACAATTCAGAGCTTAGATAATCAAGACCTACTCAGATAGAAATGGGAGATATGCTATCGCTCAGCTGTTGGTTGAAGGTAGTAAATATACGTTTTGTGTAGTGTATGGCTCAAACATAGATGTTCCTACGGTTATTGATAAGGTTAATATGGAATTATTGGGTTGGGAAGGTGAACTGTTGGTGATGAGAGACTTCAATTGCATTATGAACTACGATATTGACACCACTAGATGGGGGGCATTTAAGAGGCTGCGTGAAAAGAGGGCCGCAGTTAGGGAAATAGGAAGAATACACAATATAAAAGATGCTTGGCAAGTGTTACATCCTGATATTGCTGGCTACACGATTACTCAGCTGCCCATAAATTATGCTCTCGTACAGATATGGCTTGGGTATCTGATTTTGGAGACAAGCAACATGGAGATCTGCCCACGGGTCACTTCTGATCATAACCCCATTCTTCTCTCTTTCAAAACTAAGACTAGGAAGCAGTGCTCCAGTCCTTTTTCATTTACCAGGCACGTTTTGTTAAATGAGGATTTCATATTAAAACTTAAGTTACATTTAAAAGAATTTCTTGAAATTAACATTGGCTCAGCCTCACATACGGTGGTTTGGATTCTTGTAAAGCCAGCATTAGGGGCTTTGCTCAACAGTATATATTTAGACAAAATTATGAATGTAAAAAAAGGACAGATGAAACCATTGCTAGAATACTCTTAGCAGAATGACAGATGGCTGAAGCGCTTTCGCAGGGCTTTACTGAAATAGAGGAACTGGGCTATACTTTATTCGATCTTAAAACTTCCCTCAAAAATACACTGAGGGAAAAAAGTCTCATCAAAGTGAATAAACACCATTTATCTAAATATGAGAGCGGAGAAAAAATAGGTAAAATATTAGCTTACAACGTGCCAGACGATAGAGCCAAAACTCTGGTCAAATTTATCAAAGGGCCTAATAATGTAACATATAATAACTCTCAGCAAATACTCGAACAATTTGCTAAGTATTATAAGGATCTAAATTCCCCTGAAAGTAGACCGGTGTTAGGTGATATTTATTCATAGTTACAAACTAACTCGGGAAGCTGTATCGAGGAGGAACAATCTAATGTATTGAACAATGATGTTACATTGTCCGAAATTAGATTGGCAGTTTCTGCTCTACTGTCAGGCAAAGCGCCTGGGGAAGATACAATTCCTCTTGAGTTGTACAAAAATGTATTGAGGAACTAGCCCCATTATTTAGTATGGTAGTTGAACATATCGGAAGGGGAGGAAAAGCTCCTGAATCATGGAATCTTACTCAGATTGTGTTCTTCCTCAAAAAAGGTAAAATAGCTGATGAATGTGGGTCATATAGACCTATTTCTCTTATAAATACTGACGCGAAAATTTTTGCCAAAATATTGGCGAATTGTCTCACTCCAGCAATAGCGGGATTGGTGTCCCCACAACAACACGGGTTTATCCCGGGCAGGGATACTATGACCCACATAAACACGGCCTTCATAGCATTTGATGCTGCCAGGGTCAAGTCAACCCCACTTGGTATGATACTATTAGATGCTGAGAAAGCATTCGACCGGGACTACCTCTGGGCTGTATTGAAAACAGTTGGGATTAAAGGACAGTATCTACAGTGGATACAGGCCCTGTATGACAACTCTTGTGCCAAAGTCTGCTATGCAATCAATGCTATTTCCCATATCTCGGGGATACCCGTCAAGGGTGTCCTCTGTCACCTTTATTATTTGCCTTATCTATCGAACCACTTTTAGTGGCGCTACAAACTCAACCATGCGATAGTACCATTTGTCTCAGATTTAAATATCCTAAAATAACGGTATTTGCAGACGATATTGCGGTCTATTCAGTCGATGTAGTAGAAGCAATGAAAGGTATCATAATGGAAGCTGAGAAATTCGGGGCTGTCTCTGGCTATCGACTGAACACAAATAAAACCCAAGTAGTAATGAATTACAAAACTCAGACTTTGGTACAAGGAATGTGCAAGGCTGCTACCTATCTGGGGGTTAAAGTGTCAGTTAATATAGAAGAAATAGCTATATTAAACTACAAATCGGTATTAAAAGAGACAATCAACTCATTAAAAAAATGGCACAAGGTTCCTCTTAGTATAATTGGGTGGATAAACCTAATCAAAATGAAGATACTCCCCAAATTCCTATATCTATTTCGGTCTATTCCTTTACGTATTAACAACACTTTTTTCAAAAGACTAGAAGGTGTATATAGTAGCTTCATTTGGAGCTATAAAAAAGCATGTCGCGAGATTGTGACACTGAAACTCTCATTTAGCCAAGGGGGCATTCGTAGTTTGCTAAACCCTAGTCATAACCCTTTTTTTATTACGAATTTATGTTGGGAGCAGAAGCCAAAATGTTTTTGTATCGCATTAACGACCCGAATTACTTAAAATGGGTCAAATTCAAGACCGCACAGGACATAGTATTTATCTGGAGGGCTATTATCAATAAATATAAAATATCAATGTATCATCCCAAACTCCCCTTGTGGGACAACCCAGCTCTCCCGGGTATCTTTCATGAGGGGGTGGGAGACGATGGGCTCATTTGAGCATCAAAAGTTTAGGACATTTGTATGATTCCACCGGGTTTTCAACATTTGACAATCTGAAACTTCTATATAGTGCTACAGAGGGTATGCGGTTCAAATATTATCAAATTCGTGATTATTTTTTACACAGTATGAAACTTGTTAAACTATCAGATTCTGATATAGGGAACTGTATATATGTAGCTAAAGATAGATCACTGATTAGTGTCGGGTATAAAGCTTTTAATTTGCATAAAGAAGATGACTGTGGAAGATTGGCTGCTAGGTGGAGTCAGAAAATGGGGTTTACTATTCACGCTAACACTATCTCATTTGCACTTAGTAATATATGTAAGTCAGTACATTCCTCAAATTTGAGGCTACAGTCATATAGAACTATCTGCCTAATATATTACACTCCTGAATGGATAGCGAAATCGTCACTAGGCAATCCTATTAGTGACTGGAGTAAATGTCCAAAATGCAATTTAATCGCAGCTGACCTGCCACATATTGTTTTTCAATGTCCATCACTGAAAAAGTTCTGGCAGGGAGTTGAAACAACTATGTCTCAAAAGCTCGGAAAACCTGTCCTACTCTCAGTATCAGATGTGCTATTAGGTCTACAGACAGGCGATCAGAGAGATCTTATAAGTATCTTACTGGCTTGTGCTAGGCTGTTTATAGCTCGTGCTTGGATTGCACGAACCCCACCAGCGACGGTGGAATGGTGGGGTATTGTTAAAGACATATATAGCATGGAATTAGCATTAGCTAAAACTAAGGGGACCAAGTCAATGTATAAACTTGAAAGAATCTGGGGAGAATTTGTGCAAATGTAGAGATAAAATCTCACTCTCAAATATATTTGTCTTTATAAATTTCTTGTGATTCTACTCTCTATCTCTGGTCTCTGATCTACTCTCCTACTCCTTTATATATCTAGTTTGGATTATATGGATAATTTCTATAATATGGAATTTTGGAGCGATGAAAACATCTTCTCTCTGTTTTTGATTTTTTTTGTCTCTTCTTTTGCTTTCGCACTGGGATTTGTATATTGTTGTTTTGCTATTATGACCTCATGTTATCGATACAATTTTTTTTAAAAAGGATTACAAAAAAAGGAAGTTAGAAGAGGCAGGGTGACCTAGTCCATAGGCAAACCCTGTTGCTAGGCATCAACCAAATTTGAAATGTGGCCATATAATGTCTTACAATTATTTTTATACTCCAAAGCTACTTTCCTTCTATGTCTCCAGTTGATTCCATTAAAGTATTTTCTTCCTTCTGACGAATCAAATAAACGATAAGTAATGTTGGTGCCCAATGAGGAGACTTTTAGGTGTTTATTTTCTGCCTTTGACAGCCAAAGAGCTTGTGACGCGACTGATGGAAGTGGACCAAGACCAAAGGATTACAGCCCAGGAGGCCATCGGTCATGAATGGTGAGAGATTTTTCAGCGTACTACACTTTTCTTGTTATTCTTCTGTCTTTTTCTCCACCTTCTGCCTCAAAAGCATTAAAAACTGTATTGTAGTTTGATGTCATCAACTAAAACATCTCACAGTAAGTTAAATTTAAACCAGATGCATTTCGCTGCATTGTTTATGTGTGATTGAGATTACTTTTATCAAGAGCTATGCCAAATGATTTATTGTTTAATCTGTTATTTTAGCTCTACATTCCAGGATGCTAAATCAATCTAGCTAGGATTGAACTTGAATGTTAATATTGCAAAGAGTGATCAGCAAAAATTCTATCATGATTGGTTGCATTGTCAAGTGGTGGGGTATTCACCCATGAAACACGTCAAACATGTTTGGTAAATGAGAGCTGCCATACTGTGTTGATATTTTTTGTTAAAGTGAAAACGTTTGGTTATCAGCATTAAGAAGTTTTGAAATTGTTAAGGTCCTCATGGTCACTGGAATGCATTTTAGCAGACCTATTACTTGACAAAACATAAGCGCAGGGAGAAAATTCCCTTTAGGATAGTGCCAGGTGAACAATTCGTTTGTCCAATAGACTGCAAAATAATCTCATGTCCTGAGCTGGAGGCCCTAGCAGGAGATTGGTCAAGGGTTTTAAAATGCTATGGTAACACTGATAATCAGTGCTTTTTTGTATTAAGGCTTCCCCAAAAGCACTGGGATTTCTGGGTCTTAGAAGTAAAATACAAGAAAATGACAACCTTTGGCCACACCCCCACAGCCTCGATAGCAGCTGTAGTGCGAGTGGCTCTGTTTGGAACTGGATGCTCTCATTGAATGAGTGATGTATTTGGATATCTTTGCACACTTCATTTTCTTGTGCTGGGGTAGGTGCTTGGGTCACCTTGAAAGAGTCCACTAGCTCCACTTTATTCAATATTGAAAAGTTCCATTTCAAATATTTTGTTAGTTGTTGGTATTTTAATTCTGCCCCTTCTTTTTCCAATAGGCGTAGTGCCTTGGGAGCTAGGTGTCGACACTAGGAGCTCCGGGCTCCATTTGATTTTATTTGCCCACCTTCATTGTTAGGAACAATGCTTTACGTTGCTTTCCAACCTTTGACCATGTCTCTAAAGCTGTGATGCACACCAAACGCAAGCTCATATGCTCATGTCCATTCCCCAGACATTTCCCTCACCAGCCATGCTGTCCCTTGGACGGCTGCCCTGCCTCACAGAATTTTAATGAGTCTCTCTCGAAAATCCTACTCTAGAAAGACCTTACTAACCCTCAAGGCTGCATATTCTAGGCATGCTATTCTCGTAGTATACTACTGAACTGCCTTGCCTCCTTTATACTTGGGCCACCAATTTTTATTATGGCCAAGGATACTAAGACAGTAAGACAGTACCGGCCCTTTTTACCTCTGCTTTAATTATATAGTGCTCACCAGGCAGACACTCCTCGGAAATCTATGATTTGTTAGTGAGCCAGAGTCTGGAAATGTATTTATTACTGAGTTCTGGTTTTTAGAGGCCCTGGGTCCAGATTTCCATGCCACCTAGTCTCAGGGATGTAAAGCCTTCCATGTCCATCAAACTAATAGGCAGGCCTTAGAATTCGCCTTCCTAGCAAAAATGTGATTGACATTTCTAGATTTACTTTAGTGCCATACTCCTCTGCTTCTCGAATAAAATATTACAGCCTCTCAGCAATATTGAGTGTACCCTATTATCACCCTCCGCCTCACAGTAACAAATTTGGAGTTTTTTAGCCACTTTTTATCACTGTCATCTTTGCTGCTAACGATCTTGTAATTGACAACTTCCCATCCTCCAAGCCTGGCTGCCTATCTTTCATATATGTTTAGGATTTACCTTCCTAATGCTAAGCCCAGTTTGCAGCGCTAAATGCCTTAAAGGGTGTGGGCTTAATTTAATCCTGATTCTCTCAGGCAAGCTTAGGGCAACATTCCACCTTCTCCCTTGAACTCCTCTTTGGAGCTTTAACAACTCTATATCTAGTGAACTGGACACAATTCTTGAAATTAGTTCCACTCATTCTCATTTTAGCATCCTTTGGTGCAGTGGTATAGCACCTGCCTCGCGGAGTACAATTCTCATTTTAAAAAACTAGTATGCATCTAGAGGTCTATCTACTAGGAGGATTGCAAATGAATCTGAGAGAAGTCCTCTGCTTGTACAAATCTCTAACACCCAGACCTAAGTCTGATTAATTTACTACTAGAATTCTCAAGGCAACCAATACCACAAAGGAGTCAATTAATATATTAAACACCAGTCACTCCCCTGATTGTCCCTCTTCTTCACTAGAGCCATCTCAACTGTTATGTGATAAACGTTCTGAATTCCCTGCAAAGACTGACCAAGGGCTGACTATATCTCCTAACATCGCTCCTTCTACAATGTATATAGCAGGTTCACTGTGTCTAAACAATATTTAAGTTAATATGTTGCTGGCCTTAATTATTGCATTTTTTCAGGGTTTCGTCATTGTTGTGCAAGTTTGGAAAAGGCTCTTGTTGAGTTAAAATAACTCACTGCTGACCCCTCAGTCAATAGTCGTTTCCGCCCTATTTCCTTCCTGCGACATCCTGTCATCCCTACCTTAGGTTTTGTGCTTGATCAGGAGCCTTCTCTTAATTGCCATGTCAACAACTGGTTTTGATGTGTCTTCTGCTGCTGTACCCCTTACACAAACTTCCTCCTCACCTCCCACAAACGTCTCAACCTACAGTGGTTAGGATCATGACTAGGTCTGGGCGTCATTTTTTTTATTACATCGAAGTAACTGACGTAAATTGGTAATTTCACTTAGCAAAATCTATGCAAAATTACAGAGATTACTCCATTACTTTACATCGCATAATAACAGGTGCCAGTTCCTTTAACATGGGCGGTCAAAAAACATTTCAGGGAGATTTTTTTCACCTGAGTGGACCATTCAAGAAATCTTTACTGTAAAACTATAAATCTGAATGTGAGTGACAGTGTACTGAATGCAAGTAACTGGAAAAACACCCGAAATTACATTCACATTTTGATCCGAACAGACTGCTCAGTTAATGCATTTTGCGCAATTCTGCTTAATTTTGCAATAATTTCATGTAGCCACACTGCGCTAGTTAAGGTAATGGCAATGATCTTAAAAAGCCTGCAGTAGAGCAATTTTCTCTTCTGGGGGGACAAGACTGTATCATCAAATGTTTGTGGCACATACAGAATGTGGCCACTCAGCTAGCATTAAATCTTTCACCTAGATCTTCTGCTAGTGGAGCACTGGAGGCTTTGCACTGACTTGCCATTCCCCAAAGAATCACGTTCAAACCCCTGCTTGGTCTTTAAAGCAATTTATTTTAATACAGCCATTTGTTTTCATACACCAAGCTACCCCAAAAAAATAATCATGCCTTATACTCCATCTTGAGAACCTAAATTTAGTTTGGCCAGGAGTGAAGGCCATGCCTTCTTCATTTTTTTCGCTAAACTATAAAATTCCCTTCCTGTACCCATTTCAATGTTTTCTTTCTACAAAGCGTTAACAACCTGATTATTCACTAAAGCTTGATCTCCAGGTCTAATTCTATGTTTCCTAGCAACAGAATACCCTTTTAAGTAATCACACTCTTCGGTGTTGGTCTTTTTCTTTTTTATTTGTGTTTTCTTAACTGTCTGTTTTTTTGCTTTAAAGTGTGCTTCTCTGTTACTATAACAGAAACTTAAAATATATCTTTTTTTAAATAGGCTATCCGTTCGTACCTCTTTACCCTCCATTGTTCATTGACAGGGGGGCATTTTATAGCGTGTTCCTGTTCAGATTTAAGAAGAAAATGTTTTGTCTTTCTTTCCGAGCATACCAGTCAGTCTAACCACTACTGGCCTTTATGGCCCTAATTAATCTCATTTTTTTTTTTTAACCAAAGCATCCATTTTCTATAGTGAGCGTAGGATTGAGTCCCCCTCCGCTTTTACTAATCATGATACTCTCTGTTAAATGTAAACTGTCATGACATTAGTCATGGGGTAACACATTTCACTCATTAGTCTAACAAGCTATAGATGTTCCTTGATGCCTGCACACTGACAAACTTGCTGCAAGGCCAGTAGCAATTCTGTTCTGATTGATGAATATTTTGTTAACTGTAATGAGTTGCCCTATATTTCCTCAAAGAGCAGTGCTCAATTTGTAACAGAATAAGTGCCAGGATTCAAAGTTTTGCCCAGACGCCTGTGGCCGACGCTATTGAAGGTTGAGGTGTCCAATACCAAGGCTGCGTAGTCTCAATTCCACCTCGCGCCTCTTTAATCCAGCACCACTTCAAAAGACGCAGGACGAAATGCAGATATTGTTAAATATTTTCCAAACAGTAAAAATTACTGCATATTTTGAAGGACAATGTGATGAAGCACACAACTCCTCTGATGCTTTGTTTGTTACTCTCATTACCTCTAAAGGATCACTTAATTTCCCTCAAATTATGTACAAAATTCCTCACACCACACTAGGAAGTCCAGCCCTCTCTTTTCAGTCCTAGTTTCAACCTCTCAATAATGGGAAAAGTGTTTTCTCAATTTTTAAAGTTCCTGTATCCAATTGCCCTTCCACTGCAACGTTTATCCCATCGTTCTCGCTACCATTAGGTACTAGGGATACCCTAGTACCTAATGGTTCAAGCAGCACTTCTACCACCACTGTGATAGGGGGCCTTGATGTAATGACTGCCATGCCCTCCCTTCTGGTTTGCATTGGGCATTGTAACCCCTCCCAGACCTCCACTCGTGGCAGGAGTTCCTAGAGGAAGTAGAAATCGAGATACTCACGCAGTAACAGGACCCCCTGAAAGTTGGGAGGTGATGACTGGGTATGATGCACTCATTCTCTGCAGATCAGACTGCACCTCAAGCACCATGAAGATTACACCTGATTATTCACTGGTTTTGTTATCAGTGTCTGGAGTGAATAAAGGGAGGACACAGAGATTACAGATTTTTTGGGGTGAACTTTTTGATTGCCCGCCAGCTCACCAGTATCGTCCTTCTGATTAGCGGATGAGTTAGTCAAAAAATTGTTACTGCTTTCCCTCCCACCTCGGCAAATTTTGAATGAGAAATATCTAGACATTGTTTTCCAACTGGGCAATAAACAAATAATAAAAACAACTTTAGTAAAGTGGCATGGGATTGGTTGGTGAAGACCCAATCATCAGCTCAAATGTGAATATGCCTATCATTTTAGTGCTAAAGGTCCTGAAATAGAGCTGTTGTGGTCAGAGCATTGCTAGTTAGATTACTATTAGTATGACGTCAAGTTGTATCTCAGCTGGCTATTTAAGTCGGCCTCTGTATTCAGTTGAGAGGGTTGCGTTTGACCAATATGTAGGTTGTGTAGATCATTCACAAGGAAAAATATTCTAAGTACAATGGTGACAACGTATTTCATTGTGCAGAGTTAAACCGCTAACTTCTAATTTTTGCTATTAAGTCTGATAACTTGGATCTAAATAAAACGCCACATTCTTTGGCAGAGTAGGTAAATCTTTCTTGCATAGATGCACGGTTCCTTGAGTCATCTAGCAAGTTAATGTCAATGCTTCTGTTCAAGCGTGCTCTAGAAAATAGTATCAATCTCACCACTGGAGCAATTCAGTCCTATGCAAGAGCTTGCAGAAGGTGATCAAAGGCAGCAGCTTTGGGTCATAATTTGTAGCTTAAATAGTGTCCCAGGACACTATTTAAGTGTCCAGCAGTGCAAATTACGGATGTATGACGGTACAACGCGTGGTATTACCACGCGTACCGTTACAATGCAGGTTTTACAACGCAAGTTGTTACAACTGGATAGTGAATAGTTTAATTTACTATTCCAACTCCAGTTCCCGTGGATAGTTGCGAAGGTGTTGAATAGTAAATTAAAGTATTCCCTATCCTAGAGCGCCCTCCAGCGAAAGTCGTTGTAACGACTTTTGTTATAAATCCTGCGTTGTAATGGTACCGCGTTGTTAGAGTTTCGTTGTAAAGGATGTTCCCCCAAATTACCACTTCCTGTCAATCTGCTCTTTCCAATGCTGAGTTCCAAGCATGTTCTGGCTTTAATAAGGTAAGGGCTAATCTTGTTTAGCATTTTGGTAAAGCCATGTGACTAACTTGTAGCTCGCCCCCATAGTAAAAATGACCTGTAAAAGATGATGACATTGAGTTCCAGGGTCACAGTACATCTTAAGGCAAGGACAGGTGTGTCAGGGACCCATATGTTAGGAATTGATCAGGTGGCAGTTCAAATTCTCCAATCATTGCATCCAAGGAGATACGTTCTCCAGATGAGTAACAATGTATAACCATGAATATTCCTATCTCTGACCAATGTGTCAGTTGTCTGGTGGTGAAAAAACAAGGCACCCCAACAGCAATGCTGAAGCATACAGTTGGAATTGTGTTGCGTATTTAGCTGTGTGCCTCTAACATTTTAGTATGGTGTTAAGGAGCAGGTGTTACCAGTTTCTTACCTTTTATTCACAACAATAGGGCTACAAGGGTCCACTAATTATGCTCTGTCCCCAGTTGCCCAATTTCATCCACACTAGTCAAGTCGTCTTACTATCCACTGCAGCTATGCGGCCTGCTAATATGACGCTGTCAAGTCACCCTAAGGACCCCAATTAATGAATCCACCTGTTTGAACCAATCAAAGGATAATATTCATGTCAGAAGATTTATAAAAAAAGTAGAGTAACCTAAGAAGGATTATCATCTTGGAGAGGGGCTTTCCCGCCAGTCTAGGTAGCCTGAGAGAACTCCAGAATGCCACACTCCCTTTCAATGTCCTCACGGGCAAGCCTAGGTAACCTTCAATTAGACCTGCTTCTCGTTGTAATTTTTTATCTCCAGGTATTGAAAGTGTGTGGGGTTCACAACACTCCATTATTATCTAGGGCCAAAGTTGCATGGTGTAAGTGGGAACACCAACACGTTTTGGCCCAATTGGTATTCACACTTTAGATGATTACACATTCCAGGAGAGATTGCAGTGTTTATTCAAGGCCTGCCTCTATGTTTTGTAAATATAGTAACAGGTCATACGCATAAAAGGAAGTGGGATATTGTTTGTCAAAACTCTGATCTCATCACTGTTGCAAATGGTCTAATGGCAACCACAAATAGAAGTGGGAAGAGTGGGCACCCCTGCCGCTTAACCCCTCCGCTGCGGTGGCTATTCCGCTGTAGCGCTAAGGGGGCGGGGGGCCGCGCGGCGCGCCCATGCTGGTGACGGAACCGCTCCGTCACCAGCCGCGGTCGCGCTGTGCTCATGACGGAGCGGTTCCGTCACGGCCCCGCCCGCTTAATGGAACGCTCAGCGCAGGCGAGGAATCCGCGCCGCGCAGGCGGGCCATGACGGAACCGCACCGTCATCAGTACAGTGCAACCGTGGCTCGTGACGGAGCGGTTCCGTCACCAGCAGGGGAGGGGTTAATTTAAAAATGATTATATTGTGATAAAAATGTCTCCTGATTTTAACTCCAGCCAGTTGATTAGAGTACAGCTATGTGCATTTGGGCCAACTTTACCCCATCCCCAAGCAATACATCACTGAACTGAGATAGCCCCACTGCAGCAAATCAAATGCCTTTTCTAGGTCTACTAAAACCACCCTGGCAATACTCCAATTATTGGCACCAGTTTCATCAAAGATCTACTAGAGTCTCCTGAGGTTGCAAGAGGTGTTTTTGTGAAGGGGTGAACCTGTTTTGGTCTATATGTATAATGGAGGCAGGTGTGTGTACAGTCTATTAGCCAATATTTTGCCAAGGGCTTTATCATCTATATTGAGCATGGGTATCAGTCTATTCGATGCAAACTCCTCCCTTATCTAGCTTGGGCACTAACTCGTACAGGGTTTCTGTTTCCCTGGTGGTTGCAGGGAGCTCCCGCACTCCTATACAGCCTTGCACACCCTAGGAAGGCATTGAGCCAAAACAGATATAAAGGTCTGGTAAAATTCCGCAGACAGGCATTGTTGTTTAGGGTCTTACCTCTGGCTAGCTCTTTAATTACCATTTAATCTCTGTTTTGGTACTGGGGCCCCCCAAGCCCTTCCTCGCCTTCCCAGTTCAGGGGAGGTGCACTATCTACGTCACCACTTGTTCAATCAAGGCCTCATTGGGCCTCCCACATAAAGTAGAGTGTAATACTCTAGAAACACCACGTCATAAACCAATAGGAATGGACCAACCGGTCAGCTGAGCCTAAGGGTGAACCAGCTAGGCCAGAATGCTTCCCTCTTCAATGACACAAAATTCCCTGATGTATTCTCCTAAGGATTTTCTGAGTGGGCCGTCAGTTAACACTCCTGCTTGCGCCTTCCAGGTGGAAATGGGTTAGGGCAGCCTTTTCAGTTGGACTCCCAGCAATAAAGAGTAATGGTTCTCCCCAGGTATTCCGAGCTTGTGAAGAGCAGGCTGAGAGCAATAGAGTGGAGCATCTTGTCCAGGTGTGCATGTATTTCAGGAAGGGAAGAATAGAAGAAGTAATCCCTTTCAAAATGACGATAGAATTTCCAAGTGTCTACCAGACCCCATCAGTTAACCATTTTACGAACACCTTAGCCACTTTAGCAGGATCTGTATTGTGCCGGCGTGGAGTTGATCGGTCAGCCCAGACACAGTGAGAGGGCAGCAAGGTATTGCAACTGGTCCTAGTTAGGTGCATTTAAATTGCCCAGTAAGACATCCAGTCCATCAAGCCTTCCCGTCTAAATGATATAGCATCATTCTTTATCAATCAGAGCCTTGAGAACCTCAAGAGGGACTCCAGGTCTTACCAATTTAGGGGTACCTCTTTTATATCATGAATAACAAATGGCAAAGATCTGACCTTCAAATCAACCCTTCAGCCGATCAGCCTTCTGCACTGCACAATTAGTACATAGATCAGTTCTTAAAAATCTTTACTGGCAAATTGCGACCACTAAATAGTGCATCTGGCACTTGTTCCTTTCTTCTCCTTCAGAGCTTCTGCAATGTAAACCAGTGATAAGAATAGGTTCACTTGCAAAGACTGCAAAAGGGATAATAATTCACTATACACATCAGGTGCCTGTGACATACAGGTGTCTTCCCAGTAGACTGTAATGGGGTCTGAGTTAAAAATTGTCAGTTGTAGCCTCATGAGGAAGAGATGGGGATGGGGTGCTACATTAATACTAGATCATAATTCACCGTAGGACTCTGGCTCGTCTGTCATTCGTCATTACTGCACAATTTGCTTTTTTTAATTTGTATGGAGCAGTCCTATACTTTTGTGCTTCTATATTTAGTAATGTTTGCTATGATTTTAAGTAACCATGCAATCAGAATAAACTTTGAACTTACAAGAGATCCAAGGAATAGAAACATGGTACCCAAGCAGCTGGGTGGCAGACTCTAGTCACATGTAGCCAGCAGTTGTTAGCCAAAAGAACAGAAAATTCATGTTTAGTAGCTTCAACATACTCAAGAATCTGGCAGAGTGTTATTTTAGGCACTGATCCAGCGGGTTACCAGCAACAGATAATCTAACACTACATACTCACCTGGGCCCATAAATTGATTTAACAATAACTGGCACTAACCGCTGGAGTCATGTTTTCTAAATACCAAGATTAGTTATCTCATGCCCCTAAACCAACTTTTCACTTAATCGAAACAGTTATTTCCTCTGGTCAATGGACCATTTTAGGTGAACTAGTGGATGGTGAAATGACATAAAATCTTTATTTTACTTATATTTTGGAAATGAACAGGATGTCTTTTAAAGTTTTACCTTAGATTAATTTCATGTGAACCAAATTACACAGTACAGAACAGACTCTGTTTCTCACAGGAAGGAAAGTTCAAATAGTCAACCAATCAATCAATCAATCAAATACATTCATGTATATTTGCAATGACTTAGCGTGAAAGGAGAGGAAAGAGGGAACAGCACATAAGCGCAAATATAGAACATTTATATTTACCAAGTATGGTGTGAAAACCAACTCCCAGGTCTAGGAATTGGAAAGGGTCCCCCAGGAAAGATCTGGCGAACAAAGACTTCAGGACTGGAATCAGGACAGGACAGGCGGCCTCACAATCACATATGCTTGGGCAGCACCTCTCTCTGACACTCTCTTCCTCTTTGAGATTCTTTTGCGATCTTCTTCTAAATTAATTTGCTTAAAATAATTGGTTCAGCTATTGGATTCTACTTCAGCTTCACGAGTCACTCCGACAGCATCCCGACCTCATCAACATCTCTGTCTCAAAATGATAACTAACTAAGGCTACCTCAATTATACCTTTCTGTAGGCTAGTGCCACCCATTAATGTTTCAAATTTATGAAACTCCTAACTCTGATTGGACAGGCAAGGGGAGGTGACCATCACACCATGCTTATTTCTTAATATTTTCTTTCAGCTCTTTCTTTAAAATCCCACATCAATCTTTATTCCCACCCGTATTCACAATGAAATTGTCACATTTTAGAAGAAAAAATAGTAGTTCTCATGCATTTCAGTGGGCTGTTGTTCCGGTTCCTACAAAAGTAGCAACATTTATCCTTGGACGATGTTCAAGTTAACATTGCGTCTTTCAGTCCCTGCATACTGTGCATGTGTAGAAGAATAAGAGGGGATATACTGTGGTGCTGGGTTTTAGGCCCGTAACAAACACTATGAAAAGAGTCAAAAAGACAAATGTTAAAATAAAAAAATAAATAGTTTTACTGTATACCACCTATTTCTACTCTAATTCCATTTACTTATTATTATTATTCCCACATTAGCATTAGTAAAATAGGCTGGGTTTAGTTCTCAGCAAGCAGGTGGCAAGCATGTGAGTTTCAAGCAGCCATCTTGTCAGCTTCTGCGCAAGTGCAGCAAGTTTCCCTCCAAGAATAGATATACTGCGTAGATGTAGTAGACGCATGCACACTAAAGAATTTCAGTGACTGCCCATTTTAATACCACTCTCGGGTTACTGTTTAGTATGACACATAGGCAAGCTTCAATCTCTTGAAAAGAATATCTTGTATGCATGTTATTTCAACAAAACATATTTTAGTACAATGTTAAGTGTTACTGAAGTGGATTGCATTCAAGCAAGTCTCTTTTCTACGAGTCCTTGCTCAATCAGCACCAGTAACTAGATTAACAAGGATCTTGGGGTCATATTAACAAGCCCATTATTGCCGCTTTAGCAGCCGTTTTCGGCCGAAAAGCGGCGATAATGGCATTGCAGTATCCGCAAGTATCAGCAAGGACACGCTAGCGCATGTTTCCTTGTCGTAGCACCGGTTTTGCTAACGCCCTGCATTGCATTTCTAATGAGATGCAAAGTAGGCGTTCCCGAGCAAACCCACAGGGAATGAGAAGCTAACCGCACATTGCGGTATTACAAGGCCTGCCCTGACACCCATAGCAATGTCAAAACCTGTGCTAACCGCGGTTATCGCTTAAAGCTAACGTCTGCTGATATTCAGACTTAGCTATATGTGTAATGCGGGGTGGTATCTCAGGCTACAACCACCATGGGCTATTTACAAGTAATTCCCTATCGCTGCAGGAATATCGCTGGATTTCCATCGATATTCCCGCATTTCGCCGGCTATCACTGGATTTTTATCTCCTGGGTAATAAGCGTTGTTAATAACTACTCGCGCATAGCGATATTTAGCATCCGTTGTTGGTAATATGCCCTTTAGTATTACCGGTTTCAGGGAAAGACAAAAACAAAGCAATTGAGGTCAACCCCAATAATAAGCACAGTAATAATTCAAAATTCTTGGCTAGAAGCAGATCTTTGGGGGAGAGGGACTGAGGTTCAGCACAAACTGATAGGGCAGCAAGAATATAGTGAGAATAAAAGATGGTGATCAGGTTGTGAATTAAGTAGTGATTACAGAGGCATACCACTGGGGTGTGGCTGAATAACAACCAAAACTACAGAGCCATATACGTTTTAATTCTATCACCACATCTGGATCTTATACACTCAAGCTAGGGGAACCTAGGAATTTGTACCTGTTTTTTTCCCATTTGTGCACTCTTTCTCTCTCTCAGCTAGTCTATCTCTATGGTTCATTCATGCACTCTCTCATAGCCCATATTAATCTCCTCTTGACATCATTTTATTTTTTTATGATCTATTCTTCCCTTTTGCATATGTTAACCCTTGCTCTCTCATGCCACATTTAATTCACATTCTCTTTCAATTATATCATTCTTTTGCATCACTCATTCTCTCACGTTTTTCATCAAACACTCTCCATCTTCCCTCTCTCCCCACAACTGTTCACTCCGATCTTACAACCTCTTTTATCCTCTTTCTGTCACATGCTACCCTTTTATTTCTATGTTGCACCTACCACTTGTAAGGCCATTTTTTGTCTCCTACAACTCTTTGATATGCCTCACTCGCCTGTCCCCGTCCTCCGCCTCCTCTCTCTCTCTCGCCATTTTTCAGCCTTTTCACCTCGTAGAACGCTTCACCTCCTACAATGGATGCCATTTAGGGGTCACTAGAGGTCACAGCTGCGATCCCTTGGCTAGCACTGCTGTTATGACCCCTGGCCTCACAACTGGCAAAAGCCATATCAAGCACAGAAGATAAACAGTGTTCTGTTGAACACTGAATGCATTCTGTAGTTCCCACTAGGAGGTCACACTTTAAGTTAGAAAGAAAGAAATTTAAAAGTGGTAAGTGCAATTTTTTCTAATACAAAAAAAGATTTAAGCAGATTTCAAAATTGCTGCCCCGGTTATTATTGTGATTTTGTGAAAGAATATGTTTTTGAGCCGAACCCTCTGCTACTGTGCTCTGCAAGTGTGATAGTTCATTGCAAGCAATAATAAGTCATTATTTATCAATATCAAAAATTAGTAAATCAAGCCAACAACACAGTTCATATGCAATTTATAGTCCAGACGAATTATCATACCATTGGATTGTTGAGAGCTCCATTGAAGCAATGGAGCAGCTCCAGGCTTATAATGGCCGAGGGAAACCATGAGCGCCAACATTTCAATGTTTGTCTTCATGTTTCTCCCTTATTAATTTAGAACATTCTAACCCTCAGTGGGTGGAATGTTCTAATAGCCTTAAAGCCCTTCTGCCGCAGGCTATACCTGTCCTAAAGACCCTCACCCTCAATATAGCCTCATGCAGACACTGGTTCAGGGCCTTTAACAACTGGTATAACCCTTGGCAGTGAGCTATAAGGCTATAGTATGAGTGGACCTGACCACTATTGTTTTATTAACGCTCTTTTTTGTGCATCTCCCTGTGATTTCGCAATAATTTCCTGGAATTCAGGCAAAGGTCATGTGATGTCACTTCCTATGATGTCAAAAGACTGTGTGGCCATTTCCCCTACCCTTGGCGTTTTGGTGAATCAACACCCAAGCGTCTTACAATTCTCTCTGTCTTGTCTCAGTCTGTCTCACTTTCACTCTTCGATCACTATTGTGTCTAACATGAGTATTGAGATCATGGTGAGAAGTCCTCCTGTTTACCAGAGAGGTTAAAATTATGGCCTCCAGCACCCTGTCAGAGGACTGTTTGTCTATTTAGCGATTCTCTCCAATCTGTCAGAGATCTCTAGACTGTAGTAACCAGATTGAAGGTAGTCGATGCCATGACGGCTCCTTTCAGAGCACTGAAGGTCATTCTAGCAAATGATTTGTTTAACAGCCCTACACATCTAACATTTTGTTCATTAAAAACAAACTCCAATAGTTGGAGTTTATTTTCTCTGAACATATTGTGCAGGTTAGTAGGGGTCGGTTAATTCTCTGCCTGTTTCCACCATATCTCAAATGAATGATAAGAGAAGGGAAAGTAAGTGATGGGGATGTATGACGTTACAACGCATACATTTACATCACGGTACATTACATAGCGTTTTTTCCAACGCAAGTCCTTACAATGACTTACGTTGGAGGGCACTGGACTTAGGAGTTGTATAATTTACTATTCCAACTCCAGTCTACATTCAGTAGGGAAGGTGTTGGATAGTAAATTATACTATTCCTTGTCCTAGAGCGCCATCCAGAGCAAGTCATTGTAACAACTTGCGTTGTGAAAACCGCAATGTAATCCCCGCATTATAAACGATGTTTACCAAGTGATGGTATGCCTCGCCTCATTAGGAAGAGATGACCACCACTGTGACCCAGCAGTCCTCATACGGAAAAACCACTAGGTCAGGGGTCACCATCTACGGACCCAGGGGAAATTCAGCCGATGATAACCCAGAGGTTCCACTGACTCGTCATGGAGTGGTGTGAGACTGCCAGTTTACTGTGTTTTTCTCAGTCCGCCAATGCTTAAATAAGGTGCTGTATCTGTCATACCACTCTTTAACTCCCCTCTTTCCAAAAAGTATTCAGCCTCCCTCTTTTCTATCGTCTTTATCTTCTCTTGCTATATATTATGCAACAATCTCTATGTCGTCCCACAGCTTTTCCCCTTTCTCCTATTATATTAAGCCTCTCTTTCTCTCTTTTCTCCCCCTCTCTTTCCTTCTTTGCTCTTGTAATGCTTGTCACTTTGTCTTTTCTCAGATTAGCAATACTAAGTGATTTTCAAGCTTTCTTGATGGTTCATTTATTTTGCCCTATTCTCTCTCTCTGCGCCTACTAGGCATCTTTTACATCACTATACCTCCTACCTCTCCCTCACCCACTTTCCTCTCACCCTCTGTCCCTGATACTAAAACCAATTCTTCTTTGCTTGTAGATCTTTTCCTCTTACTCTTATCACATTTCAACATTGTCCTTTACTCTTTGGTTCCCTATCTGCTAAGGACATTTGGCTTTGGACATGATCGAAGGGGAGTAAGACATGATTCTTTTATATGCTTTCAGGATCTCTGGAAATGCTGCTTCAGACAAGAACATAAAGGATGGAGTCTGTGCTCAGATTGAGAAAAACTTTGCCAAAGCTAAATGGAAGGTAATGTCCAGAGATACCATACTGGTTTTCCCTCAATCATTCTCTTGTGAGGTTGGTTGGTTGTTTAAAACATCCAAACTACCTACATGTATTTGTGACAACGCCTCGTCCCTTGATACTTTGCACATGGTTTTATTTGTCCAAGGTTTAATAGCCTTAGTTTTAAATATATTCAGCCCCTCTTGGTATCTTTTAATTTTAGACAAGTGCGAACGACTTTATTATATTTACAATCCTTATCCACCCTGCATGTGGGTTTCTCTTAAACATGGTTTTTATCACACGTTTTAAGTCTGAAATAGTGAGATAAAGTGCTATTATATCTTTTAATTGCTGATTTTTTCTGATTGTAAGGAGATGTTCATTTGATTTGATGCGCTTTGTTCTCATTTTTAGGAATTGCTTTGCTCAATTCGAATAAAGTTATTTTGACTTGATATGATACTGGTTTTCAACAGTAAACATCTAGTTGTTTTTCTTGATTGTGCCATCAGCTCAGCAGTCATGATTGCTGTGTACCTACCCTTTGATGGACAGACTCATATTGTATTGTATGTGAGTCTTTGCATAGGTTTTGATACCTCTGAAGATGGTGTAAAGTGATTACAGAGTGTTAGACATGTTAGTTATGGTGCATGAGGTGCAAATACATGCTGAATACATGGTACAGGGTATGTTAAGGCACATATGTGTGAAGTATTGAGGAGTGTGAGAATTAGTCATTCATACCTACTTATCCTTCTGTATTTATTGTATTGTTTATGAAATAAACTATCCAAATATAAAACCAAAAATCCTTAGATCGACATGATGGTAGTGGGGTAAGAACTCAACAATCAACAATGGTCCATTTAGAATATCACTGAGTACCAATATGCTTTACACGTAAAATGTCAATATATATATAAATGATGTGTGCCATTGAATATGGGAAGAATACAAATAAAAGCAAATTTGTTAAAATACAGGTTGATGTTAATGACCAAGGTAGAAAATGGGCAGGCTCCATTAATCACATGTGGGGAAGAATGTGGGTGGGTTCTAATAACTAACAACATGGTAACACATTTGTGAGAAACAATCATAGGGTCCATAGTAGACCCTGGAAACATGACTACGTGTGCATTGGAATATGGATGCCCCTGAGTGAAATCTGTCTGTATCCATAAGCAGTTACATATTTTCCAGACTTTTTTTATGTCTTTTTAAGTTTAGCAACAGACCGTTAAGTTGTGTAGTTTTGCAGGCGTTAAATGTATAGTTTACCTAGAAAGATGTCAGCTTGACAACAATAGTTTATATTTTCTTACAATGGGTGGCCAGGCAACTGCACAACATTCATGCCTAAAATCAGGATTTCTATTACTTTCTTTTGATTAAATGTCTACAGGACATAATTCAAAAAGCAATGCATCTGTATTAGCTTGCTAGGACATCCAAATTTCACAAATTGTGAAATATAACATGTTTCCTTTTTCCACTTTGCTTTTGGAGCAAGTTTAGGCAAAAAAAAAAACGAATACATTGACTTCATTAGAAAAAGGAATGGTTATTTTGTGTGTTTTTTACTTGATTTGAGTGGTTCTCCCAGGCTAGCAAAATGTGGTCCTAGGAAAACCATGAAACACACAAACTCCACGTAGGTCCAGCAAATTCATAAGGCTCTAAGAACAAAAACCACCATCAGACGAGGTGTTTCACTATAAAAGTAGTTACAAATTGTAAAGAAGACCATCATATATCAGAAGAATTTTCTTGGATGATCATTGAAAACCTAAATGAAGACAGAGCACCCAATAATAAACATGTATTATTACTACGGAAAAAAACACCTGTGGATTTATAAATTAGCAACTGATAAATCTGAATTAAATGATAAAATAGAGTGCCACACTGGCATTTTGAAATAGAACAGACATTTGGGTAAAACAACGATCTCTATAAGGGCATATTGACTATTGATATAATTTTTACACTGCCCATAAATATGTGTCCTGTGCTTGCATAGGTAGTCTGACTTACCTACTGGGTGTACCAAAACATATGTATTCTACAGTTTACATGGGCCAAAACCCTAAAAAATAGTATACACTTTTGTTCTCCTTTTTTCATCCACCACTGTGTGAATAACTCTATTTCTTCACTTTGACCCTGATTTTAAATCCATTTACTCACAGTTTACTTAGGCCTTTTTCAATAGCTATCCACTTGTGGGTAACCAGTGACCAGTTCTGCCATTTCTATAATTGACTCGAAAAATGGGTAGGGGTTCTGCCCACATAACCCTCTTGTACCTGAGCAAGGGACATCCAAGGATGAAAAAGTAGAAGAAAAATGGCACTAAGGGATTAATCAAACATTTAATCACAAACAAGAAATAATTAATTATCTTGTTGATTACCAGTATTGAAGTGCATTCATATTCAAAGTTTCATATATATACGAGTAAACAGAGAGAGTGGCGCAAAGGAACAACACAAATGGAAATAATATATGTAACAATACGGCATACAAAAAATATATACAGATCACATATACAAACTGTACATTACAATTACTAGAATCTATCTATACATCAGGGTACCCTAAGAAAAATGTACAAAACTTATCACAGTATCCACTCCTATTTTAGAGTGAAATACATCTCAAAGAGGGAAGTCCCAAAATATGCGCCAGAGCTATCATTTCTCTACACAACATATAATTATCAAGGCGCAAAAGGCAAAACTTTGACTAGGTTATGATTTTCAGGGGACTCCTTGAAGACAAGGTGTCGACGCAGTCGCGGTCGCGTTTGAGCCAGATGTCTTTATGGCTTCATCAGGGCATGGGTACTTCAACGCACGGCAGAACCGGCGGAGATCTAAGAGGAATCCACACCCTCATGGGTGGAAATGAGCTTAGTCCACTGAAGGCTGTATGAGTTTCTACAATGACTGTGGGCGCCCAACAATGACGTCCAGTCGAGGGATCTTAAACACTGTACCACAGGTATTATTCACTTGTGTCTCCTGCCTCAACAACAGGGTCAGGACACGCCGGACTTAAACACGAGGCATTCAATGCGGCCAACGGCAAAGGTCCGTCTATCAATGAGCTTATATTTACTGCCGCTACTGTCCATTTACATTTCTGTCATGGTGTTATCATATGTCTTTTTATCTCTGATACAGTGTAGTTAAGTGCAGTCATGATGTCTGCAAGCTTTGACCACATGGCTGGGTCCCCCATGGCCGTCACATAAGGATTCACTTAGACTAATAACAGCACATTTACAATTATATGGTGGCACAATTATCTCTGTTGCTTTTGAGTTGACAGTGATGACGATGAGTGCCCCAAACACATCATAAATTATTGCTCAAATATCATTTTAAACATATTTTCATAAATTCAGTAATTGTTTCCGAAATATTACCTTGTAAGTGTCTCAAAATACTGACATTTCAGCATGCAATGCAAACTTTCCCATAGGGTAAATTAGCTTATTTACAAAACATGGAAGCTTGGCTTTTTAAAGATTATAAAGAGAAAATACAGCATTAATGTCTCAAAGCATCAGTTTTACAATTTTAGCAAATACTCATTGGACCCAAAACATCCAATTGTCATTTTCACCAAGAGCTAGTAGACAGAAGGACAGTATCTACCTTTCAAGTAAATTTATCCACATCAAATATCAGGATGTACATCATTTGGCAAGGATTTCCACAACCTCTATTTCAGAGATAAAAAAGGATTAAGTCAAGAATGGCCACCATACATCAAGTATTGGCCACGGTTATGCCAATGACATCCAAAATTATGTCGAGAATGGGCACAATAAGGCAAGGGTAGGAGATAGACACAATAACACCAGTAATTAACAACATGGTATGTATTGATCTCTATTTTGCAAGGATTGCCAATAATGACACTGATGTGCCACAATAACACACAGATAGCCAGCATATTGCCAAGAATACTCACAGTTTGACGTGGATGTTTCATTATTATCCAGGAAAAACCACAATAATATTCTGGATACTCTCAGTCTGTCATGGTTGGTTCACCGGAATTAGTACAGGAAAGTGACACTATTTAGCCAGACCATTGACATGTCAGGGACAACCACAATGTTCCATGGAGTGCGCCCAAGATTTCAGGGAAGGCTATCATTTTTATAAACCGCCCAGGGTCCCTGACACACAAGCATGTACTTAGACATGCATGAACAAAAGCACGCACGTTCATAGTAACACACACATTACTCAAATCTTATCAAGTGTCATGGCAGATGGTGTAATGAATGTGCTTTTCGCAAAAAGGACACACCCTAACGACAACATCCCCAAAAGACTAGGCGAGACCCAGCTCTCCCTTAAGATAAGAAAACCAATCCAAATGTATGGAATATAACACACATAAGTGTATTGATACAATACTTCAAAAAGGCTGACCCAATATATATCAGTCATGGCAGACTCCCATATATCAAATGAGCAATTGAAATAAATGGTCAAAATAAAGTGCAGTATGTATAAATAGCAAAGAATAGAATAGAATAGAATTGGTTAGGAACACCTCACAGACTGAATTTGCAGAATCCTTGCCAACTTTAGCTGGGGGAAGTCCTTTTCTGCAGCCCAGGAAGGAGGTGAGTCAGGACTCAAGTTCTGTCACCTTTCCACAGCAATACGTCTATTCGGTGGTGAACTTCCACCTGGCCCACAAAAGCTCCCAGCTTTAATACCATTATTCAACGTGAGACGAAGTTTCCAGAAAACCCTGCCCCTTTCTCATTGGAAAAAACAGAGCTGGTTGGTACCAGCCTGCGTCAAGGCCAAGACAGTGGCGGGCCAAGCCCCCGTATTTTGGCTCCGAGGCTGAGTTGTACATTCTACAGATAATATCCAGTTCACTCTGGTCAGTGAGGTGCAGAAAACAAGTGAGGAGCAGAAAGAGCTTGAATATGAGTCGCAAGCACTTATGTGCACGCAGAAGAAAGACAAACTCAGAAAATAAGAACACATGAGACCATGTAAAAGCCAATAGTAAGAACCTAAAATTCTCATAAAAGCTTGAAGCAAAGTAAAGTCAGAAAGTAAGATGACATGAGGCCATGTCAAAGCCAATAGTAAGCACCTATAATTCTCATAATCCAAACAACTTGCAAGCACCACTGTGCACGCAGAAGAACTGAAGCAAGGCAAAGTCAGGAAACAACATGGCAGGAGGCCATGTTAAAGCCAATAGTAAGACTTTAATAATTCTCACCAATACACAGTACAATTGACATTTGTACACAACTGCTATAGCATCACATACTTCATCCCTCAATGTACAACACCGAGCACATATGTGCACCATCACCCACAACACTGCACTTTGTGACCAAAAAGTACATTCCACACCTTTCTCTCTTCCTCTCACACCTTCAAATGCAAATCCCACACCCTCTGCTCATGGCAAGACTGTTCCACTCCGTGACAGCTCCCACTGAAAGACAGCAAGATTACAGGAAAGAAGGGAAGCAGGAATTTGCAGGACCACCCTACATTAAGGCTAGGGTAAAATAACACACTAAAGTCAGTTAAAATGATGGCAGTTAAAGGTCATCATAGGTTGCCAAAATCACAAGAGTGGCTCTTTCACTACAGATGGTCCTCTTTGGATACACCTCCTAGCTCTTTGCCGCCCGGCTCTACACCTTCAGGGCCCCATTCTGCATGAATATAGGCAGTAGTACAACAAGTAAGTAGAAGCAGTCATTATTCTGTATGTGGTATACAAGTCTCCTCTCAATCAGAAGACAGTCGTTGCTGGAGGTGAGCACTTATTCTCTTATTGATCCCGCCCTGCTTTATGACATTTGCTAAGCCGTAAGTGTAAGATTTACAGGCACAATGATTCTCTGTTGGGTGACAGGCCTAGTAGCTATGTGAGGTTAGAGCTACCCAGAATTCCCCTGACAAACGTGCAGTACAACCAACATAACCATTAGATCCGTCCTGAACTGTAAACATGTTGCAACAGTTACATGTAAACAACAACCTGATCGTTGTTCATTTTCACGCATAAGGTGAAATATTGTGATCAAGTAGGTGAGGCGGCAATGAATCGATGCGATGGGGGTTTGTACCCCCTATGACCAGCTGCCACTGATTCATGAGATGTATCACTAAGAAAGGCAATTTTGTGCAGTACCTATAACCACAAAGTAGTTCCATTTGTGATGCTTTCTAAATTAAATTCTTCACATATACTAGTAGAGAGCATTTAAGGGATTATAGATCAGTTTATACATTAACATGCACTAGATTAATTAAATGTCTGGGTTCTTTCCCTCAGAAAGCAGTCAGGGTCACCACAATCATGAAGAGGCTGCGAGCAACAGAGCAAGCGGAACCAGGGCATCCAAACCAGCCAACAGACAGCACACCTCCAGCGTCTACAACAGCGTTGATTGCAAACCCCAACCCTCCAGTCAGTGCCACAAAAGAAGAGGCCCCTTTGGCCCAGCCAGATGAAGTCGCTGAAGCTCTGCCTACGTGCAATGGCGAAGAGGAGGAGACCCCTTCAATCCCGGCACCACTGACAGAGAGCAAGCTGGAAGAGACCGGCTGAAGCAGCAAAATGTGGATTGGGAGGGTTGAAGATGGAAAAGGCTGTCTGTGAGGGAAGGGATTGTGGTGGGGTAAAGGAACCAACCAACTTTTGTTGTAATTACAGTTGTTGGCATGGCAGTGGCATTTCTTAAGTGGAGTTGCAGTCCTATCACTTGCCACTCCACCTATTGCAGACGCCGATGCTCTGTGCAATCTGTGTTCCATTCTGTCCTCACTTTGTCACCTTTTGAACTGTTTTTACTATGAGAAGATTGCTAGAGGATTGGCATTTAGTTTGCTAGAGGCCATAGTACCTTTTGAAACTGGAGCCAGACAAATGTTTAAAGACAATGGGACACGGCCACCAAATATATATCTGCAAGTGATGGTGTTGAATGCATTTTCCCTTTCCACCAATAGTTTAGCTTTCAAACTAAAAGGTCCTGTGGAAAAGATACCTGTAGCCCATGTTTAATCAATTAACAGACATTGAATGAAGTCTGGGCGGATCTGTTGAAAATGTAGGCAGATACTGTTATATCTCTTTTTTGGGGAAATATTAGTTGTTACAGGATAACCCTATTTTCACCCACATATACTAGTTTAACAAAATGAGAAATTAACCCTTAATTCCTTATGTAAAGAGAAAATATTGCCGGAGGAGTTCTTTTTATTTTGGAGAATATATTTGGGAGACAAGTTGTTTTTTTCACTGTGGTTATTTTGAGAACATTGAGAATGGAATAGTTTATTGGAGGAGATTATATTGAACATATCAGGAGTACAAGTCTTTATTCCTTGGAATTTTGTTGATCACGTTGGATAATGAAATATGTACATATTCTATTTAATGTTTTGAGAGTGCAATCTTTTCTCTACATGATCCTGTGTTGAATTTCTTGCAGAAACACAATCTTTTGTCAGTCAGTTGAAACCTATATCTGTTGCAGTACACTCTCCAATTTTAGAGTTTTTTTCCAGGTCCAGAAAGTGAATGCGTTTTTCCTGTGGCTCTCTTGTATTGTATGTTAAAATTATATTTGTAAAGAATTTTTGCTTTATCTTCAAGGAGATACATGCTTGGGTTCCAGTTGCTATATTTGTTTGTCATATCATAATGCAAACCCTTCAAATTGCACATACGTTGATAGTTTGACCCGTTGGCCTTTTTTGTGTTTATATTTGTTAATATGTGACACAGCGCTTGTCCCACTAGGGTGCCTAGTGGCATAGTCAGAGAAGCAAGATGAAGACGTTGGAAGTCACTGTGAGTTGTAGCTAAATGTGACAGACATCTTGTAATGGCTCTATGGTCTCTCTGTGTAATGCATAGTTAAATTATATTTCCTACTGTCTGCGTTTGGGCCAGAAATGTGGGCTTATAGCAGTAATTTCAAAGCTAAATATGACCAACTGCCCTACCTGTAATTTGATGATCTGGAAAAAACAATTTTACAGTGGCTTATTGTGTCCAAAGAGAATTGTCTATTGGCATAAAGTAAAAGCTATAAACCTATAATTAAGTCAATAGCATGGCCCGAGAGGATAAAACTAATGAATAGTACCAAATTCGACTTGCAAATTATCGGAAGCCTCCGACCAATTCAGGGTTAGTCAACTTAAAGGTGTACTGGACTAGAAGCCATTTTTACTACAAAATGGAATCCATTTGCTGGGCAACTTAATGGCAGCCTTGTAGGAGCATTAGTACTTAATTTTCTAGTCTGCCATCCAACAGAACTGGGAGGCACCAGTGAGAACTCATCAGAGGCCTTGTTTTACTAAACGGTTTGAGAATTAGGTCACTTACTGCCCATGATCAATCAGCAAAGCCAGGGTTAGCACCTGCCACCCCTGGCTAGCCCTGTGGTACCCCTGGCACAAGCTTGATATCCTTGGTCTGAGTGATGATGAAAGCGGTAACAGGAGAGAAAGTAAACAGGGCTCCGCAAACTTTGTTTACTTTCTGTTATTTTCACCCTGCCCTTACCTTAGCATCTCAGAAGCAAGCAGAAATCTGCTGGGTGGGTAAGATTGTGTCTATTGGTCCATCATGTAATGGCATTTGATGCAACATATTGGAAATATTATTTATATCACCCTTGGCAGTCTGAGAATTCAAATGTATTATTTTCTCCTGGAAAATCAAAGGTAAGTCACACCCAGTCACTGAAAAATGTTCATAATCAGGCAACGGATTGGGAAGGGAAAAGAAGAGATACAAATAAAAACAATAGACTGGTTGAAGTGACTTTGACCGGCATCTTCTGGTCTCTATTCAGCTTTATATATGTGTGAACCTCCAGTTCATCTAACGGTAAGAATTACCTCCACATTTGTCCTTTACTTCCGGTTCATTGTTTCTCACTGAGACAAGCGCAGGTAAATGGCCTTACCATGCATGCCACAGGTACAGGTGTGTAAATGTGTAGCCTTCTGTCACGTAATACATTTTAGGGATGTAGAAAGGGAGCCATTTTAGATAGAACAACACACTATTTTCCTTGTGTCATTTCAGCGGTCTTATGGATTGCTGTCAGCCGAACAAATCAAGCCTGTCATATGGGGTTTGTGGCACGTGGGAGGAGTGAGGTGGAGGTTCATAATATGAGAAAATATGGCAATTTGTCATCGATTTTCATTCAATTGAAGCAAAAAGTGCTTAAAAGTAAAAAAAAAAGGCAACACGCCATCTCCCATACATGCCAACATTTTAGAAGTCAAAATTGAGAGATTTAAAAAAAAAATAATCAGGAAAGTGTAGTTTCCCCATTGACCTCCATTAAGGGAAAGGCATTTTCAGGTGGGAGACAGTCAAAATAAAACCATTTCTTGCTTCACAAATCAGGAGTATCCCAACTAAATGAGGTCTATTGGCATGAATGCAACTTCATCTACACATGCACGGTCTGGATTTATGACTAATACCAATCACAACTGCCCTAAATCTTCTGGAATTAAGCAATGAGCTGCAGACACAACTTTTTAAAGAACACTACATCACAATGCAGTAACAGTTTACATCCGCTTCTAGAAACCAGCTACTACCCCTCCAGTCACTGGTTGACTTTATCTTCACCTTTGACCCTCTAATGCACTCTGCTGCTTTTCAGATAGGTTCAGGCTATAGTAATACCACACACATGCATACCTCTACATTGTTTAGAGAGAGTTCAGCAAGGGAGCATTTGGTGTAATGCCTTGCATCATCCAGTGCTGCAGTACCTAAGGGAATTAGTCTTCAAGAGCATTTATATACCATTGAGAATATGTTATGCCCATAGAAATGATTGATGCATATCACAAAAGTCTTTTTTCTCTGTAAGAGAAATAGTCATGACCTGACCCATTATTTTATTTTATTTAATTGGCGCAAGGTGGTTGGACAAAAGTAACTATAATATATGTAGCACCAAATCTGACAAGAAGTCAAAGGTCGTACTCCAACCTTCTCACACTAATCCAATTGACAAGTAAGTGGTTTGAGAGACTGTCTTCACATTTTCAAGACCCCCGCCTTTAGAATACATATTGCATTTTCATTTCCACAAAGTTTCTTAAAAATGTGAAGCACCGCCACACAGATAGTTCTCTGAAGAATCCACTGGTGGCTCTAGAACTTTTTTTAAATGTGAAAAGTGCAAACGAGGACACAAGTGTGAATGTGTGTAAAATTGGATGCACATTTTGTTTGCCTACATTATTCACAATTTTCCTCACGCATGTAAATCATCGTCAAATAAGGACCGAAGCCATGTGCAAATATTTGTGCCATATACACTGAAGCCTAAATGGGCACCTTAATAGGGAGGGGATAGGAATTATATTTAGTAGTCCCTATTGTGATTGCATCTCATTTGAAATCTGAACAATTTTGATGGTCCTATATATGCAGTGGATTTTAGTTCCTGCTAGTGCTTTATCTCTAATTAGAACATTGGAATGTTAGGAGCTCCATTGAAGACAATGGAGTTCCCCCATGCATCTACAGGCCGGTAAAGGCCCGCTGAGCAACATTCCATTCTTTTACAAAGGCCTCTCGGAGCTCGAGGGGATTTAAATCCCCTCGAGCTTCGAGAAGCATTTGTTTTATTTGTTAGAACATTCTGCCCTCTAGTGGCAGAATGTTCTAATAGCCCTTCGTAGCAGGGCTATACCGGTTATTAAAGTCCTGTCCCTTGTTTAAAGTCCCTTGCTTTCGGCTCAGGTCGTTAATGCTGGAGCAGGCCTTTAATAGCCGGTATAGCCCACTACTGCGGACTATAAGGCTATATTAGAACTTTGGAATGTTGAGAGCATAATTGAAGAAAATGGAGAGGCTCTGGACTTATAAAGTCTGACATAAGCCTTCTGCTACAATATTCCAATGTTTGTCTTTTTGTTTCTCCCCTTTCAATTTTGAACATTCTATCCTTAGTAGGTGGAATGTTTTAATAACCTTATAGCCCTTCTGCCTCGGGACTATGCTTGTTGTTAAAGGCCCTTACCCTCTTTATAGGCACTCGTCTGTAGCTCATGCCTATAACTTGTGTTCACTGCCTTTAACAACAGGTATAGCCATCTACAGGGGGCTATAGAGCTTTATTGAGCCTTTAAAAGCATTGTTTGGGTATCAACATGAAGTGGTTTTTCTGTCTTAATCAAATAGGCGATTTTTGGTGGAATTCATTTAGAGGTCCTTGCTACCCGTGACACTGAAAACAACATTTTTTTGTTAGAAAATACAGTTTTAAGGTTTTTCTGTCTGCAAAACAGCAGCAACTCCAGGCTGCTGGGGACAGTACACAGTTCAAACATTAAGGGGCATACTTACAAGAAAAGTGACGGAGCACAGTGTTAGCCTTCTTGGCCTAACGCCGCACTCCGTAATTTAAGAAATGCATGGCTGCACCATATTTACAACAATGCGGTGCAGCCCTGCGTTTCCGATTGTGCTGGTGCTAATTACAGCTGCTTAGCACCAATGCAGGCTCCCTGTCACAATAGTGCAAGGGTGCTTGAGTTGGGGGAATGATTGTTTAAGTGCAGGAAGGTGTCCCTTCCTTCAAATAAACAATCTCTAATTGTGATTTGTAACTTCTATGTGTGCTGCTTTGTGTAGCACATGTAGAAGTTGCAACTCGTCATTTTTAAAATGATTATTTATGTGCAGGAAATGACACTTTCCTGCACATAAACAATTGTGCATGTTTTGCTGTGTTTATGTGTGCTGCAAAATGCAGCACACTTAGAACAGCAAAAACAAGGAGAAATAAAGCATTTCTCCTCGTTCCGCCATGTTAAGACCAGGGTTTTTTTGGTCTTAATTTTGGCACTGCCCCATATTTATGCCACCCTTATAAATATGAGGCAGCTCAAAATCAATGGGTGTTGCGGAGGAACACCCTCTGCCACACCCATTGCCCACCCCTTTCACAGTAAGTATAGCAAGATAGGATGCGTTTTTTACAAAGCAGCGTTAAGCCAGTGGCTTAACACTGCCTTGTAAATAAGGCGAAGCCCGTATCACCACAGGAATGTTGAAAAAAGTAACATTCCTGTGGGGATAGGGGCTTGTGAATATGCCCCTAAATTGTTTCAGTGTGTCCCATCAAACCCGATGTTGCTTAGTAACACTCACTTTAAGGCCATCTATGCCCATCCAACGTCTAAGCAGTAGCAAAAAAAAAATTGGGAGTTAAATGCGACAATCAATTTGACTCTACAAAATCAAATTAGCACATTAATAAGAAAGTGCTTTGGTCTGATGCGTATGGATAAAGAATTCCTGCAGATCCTTACCTTGTCAGCGAAGATTACTGTTGTTTTGGTCTTGACTGTATCCAGACTGGACTACGCAAATGCTCTCTATGCCAGCCTTCCACAATACCTGTTAAGGAAACTAGAAACTCTCCAGAACACAGCAGTCAGCCAGGTCCTCATGTTACCTTGATGAGCTATTACCTAATCTCAGTCGAAGAATCTATACTGGTTTCCGGTTAAAATGAGGATTCTGCTCAATACCCTGGCCCTCATGCACAGAGCTTTGAACCACTCTGGACCTGAATACTTGTCTTCCAGGATCCAGCAATATACTTCCCTTCAGAAGTTTGCACTCATCCCATCGCCATCTGCCTAAAGTTCCATGGGACAAACTAGCAAAAACTGGAGGTAGATCCTTCTCCATTCTAGGCTCCCAAGCCTGGAATACCATGCCTGCCGAACTAAGTCAAATCGTAAGTGAGCAGACTTTCAGAAAGCAACTCAAACTTGGCTCTTCACTATCTAATTCAAAATTCTGTGCTCTCTTACATTCCACTCAGCGCTGGGACACTCCTCGGAGTAGCCACACGCATTTGAAATCCCAGCATTCATAAATTCATTTATTCATTCATTTATTATGCCCCAGGCTACAACAAGCACTTATTGCAGGCTCCCAGTTTTGGTATATTTCACTGTACTGGACTGCATTTAGGTTAGCCACCTTTTTCAGAGAAATGTAGCAATTATTTGCTTGTGTTTTTTAAGAGTTTTGATCAGTCAAGAGCTGGTAGTTCAATAAGAGGTTGAGTAAAGTTATTTATATATTTTCATAACAGAATAACATTACTTCGGTCTGTTAGTTTAAAAAGCTCTTAAATATTTGAAGTGAATTCCCCTCGTATTAGCTGTTTTAAAATTTCAAACAGTAAAAATTACCATCTGATTTTTCAATATTTTCCACCAGCCTCGGCAATAAAATACGAGCATAGTGTTAAAATACTTGCAAAGTGGCAGCCCTAACTGCACCAAAGAAAGAAGCAATCACAAGGACTCAAGTCAGTAGCCTGTCCTGTCTTATTTTGCTTCCCCGGGCATTTTGATGACTGTTTAAAAAGACCTCATTGCTGATCTGACTTTTAGAAGCATACTGACAAAAACGAAATTTGTACCACAAAGCCACTAGGTGGCAGGGCTGTATAACAATAGTGAAATCAGCAGCTCTCGCTGTTTAACAGGAACAAACAAGTTTTTACAGCTTTAGTAGCCCATTCAACTGTTACAAAGATACCAGCACACAGGGAATTACAGATAGAGGTGAGTTTGAGATTTTTTTTGCCCAGGTTCCATATTACACATCATTATGAGTTAAGCAGCTTCTAATATTGAAGTTTTTACTGCAAAAAGATCCAAGAGAAAACAGTGGGTTTGTCAAGTAATTTCACGCAAGTTCTATTACTAATTCAGTTTGCTCCGGAGTACCCATTACAGGGGTGCTAGTAAAAAAGCTCTTAGAAAAAAAATACAAATAACCAGAAATACTCAGTAGTTGGGTCCAAATGCAACCCTAAATGCAATCCATATTACTTTGATCACATTTATCAACTCCAGAACTTTAAGTGGGATGAAAAAAGTTGTTAGGGTCGTGATCATGAAGGCTGATTACACGTCTTTTCGGGCTGCAGGGGGGTCTCACTTCCGTTGCTCTTACAGAATTATCGACAAAAAAGTATCCTTATTAGTTCTCTGAGGAAACTCCCAGTCAAGTTCACAAGCAACATTTATTTTCTTTGTTTGGGCTTCAAGGTTTCCTATTGAAAATAAACATTCTTCCATATTTTCGAAAGAAAATAGCATACATATTATTCTCCATTACAGCTCAAAATGAATGTGCGGTCTCATAATGTAGTCTGGGTGATCCCATGTCCTCTTAGTCAGGCCTCTGACCGGGACTCAATGGACGTTTTTCAAATAATGATCTCCCAAAAAACTTTGGGCCAGATGTAGGTAGCTAAATACCGGATGCAACGTCCGAAATCGGTCATTTTCCCGTTACCGACCGGTATTTAGCCCTTTCTAATGTAGGAGGCTGGTTTTAAGGATTCAGTAATTTACCAATTCCTTATTTTAAGAAATCAGTAAATAACCGAATCCTTAAAACCTATGTGGGTAGCACTCAAGTGAGTGCATTTTTGCTTTAAGGATTCGTTATTTACCACCAACTACAAGTTGGTGGTAAATACTGATTACATTTAAAAAAGCAATAATTTGCTTTTTTCAAGGTGCCATGCGGCAGACATACATGCCCTTAGGGCATTTATGTGCGCCACATGTGCACACATGCACGATCGATTCAGGGGTGCAACAGGGTGTCAATGTGACACCCTGCCACCCTTGAATATGCTCCCACTATTACCGATTCGGTATTAGTGAATGGCTTCACATTCATTCCTATGTGCCTCCAGGCCCATAGGAATGAATGGGAAGGTATTTCTTATTACCGAATCGGCATTACCGAATCGGTAATAAGAAATATTACCGAATCGGTAAATTTTACCGATTTATTACCTACATCATATTTACCGATTCCTAAATACAGAATCGGTAAAATTCGGTATTTTGGAATTGGTAAAATGAGATTACTTACATCTAGACCTTTGGCTCTATAAACCGGTACACTACAGAGGTACAACCCCTCTCTACCAAGCTGCTACATGTCATACAGTTCACCTTTAGCCAATCATGTGGTTTTTGCTAAGATCACTCTTCATTCTATTGTTTTCACTTTCACTCTGCCTGTTATTAGTTGTGAAAAGTTGCAAACTTTGGGTCTCATTTATGAAAAGTGCAGCATTGCTGCGTGAAAACAGCGATGCAACACTTTTCATTGCGCCCTCCTTGCAACACCATGGATGCGCCATATTACTGTATGATGCTCCATGTCACAGGGATTTACAGCTACATCAGTATTCCTGACTTATCTGTAGGCGCAAATGTGACCCATTTCTGAATGTGTCTGAAAACAGATGCAACTTCAACAATGTGTCCTTTCCCATGTCTTACGCCTGCTGTCAGGCAGGAGTTCAATTTTGACGCAGTGGTGTCCTAGAAGTGTTGAAGTTAAATCTTATAGGTTTCACAGCGCCACTTCTACAACCATTTTCTGCGGGGGAAAGCCCACGCTGCATACATTATACCAGGTATAATGTAGCGCAGGGACAGAGTGACGCATCTGCTTAGATGTGCCACTATGTAAATATGGCACAATGTGGCACATTTTTTCAGATGTTGCAGCTTCAAAATAAGTGATGCACCAGCAGTGCAAAGGGCTCATAAATAAGCCCCTTTATTTTTATCTTCGCGAATAGTTGTGGAAAACTGGAAAATGTCCCAAAGGTTCAGACGTTTTTCACTTTATCACTTCTGGCAAAATCACCACATTTGCGACAATATATGTCACACATGTTTTTTATGAAGGTTAACAAATTGGCTCCTGCATAAGCAATGCTTAGCAGAATATATAGTGTTGTTTCTCTGCGCAATGCAATTGTGCATAAAAAATCTGGCAAAAACTTGCAGGGAAAAATTCTGAAAACAGTTGCTAATGGACAATGAAAACTTTTGCAGAAGTTACATTTGCATAGAAGGTCTGCATACATTTTCCAGTTTACATGGGTTCAATTACAGAGACAAACACCTTGCTATGCTCTGAACATTATTTTGCAATGCAAAAAAACTTTGCATGGATGAAGACAAAGGTAAAGCTTTAAATGAATGTGCACACCCTGTGGTGTGCGTGTTTTAAGTGCTGTATGCTAAAAAGGCAGAACCTCCTAAAGTTTCCCCTTATGGTTTGGGGCCATTTGAAACATTTAAAATCGATTATTTGCTGAAACAAAAACAAGCCACACTTTGTGTGACTGGCTTGTGACTTCTTGACTTGTGACTGGCTTGTGACTTCTTGAATTGTGACTGGCTCTGAAGAGAGATTTTATCCCTGCTATGATATGGGGTCCACTATCAAATAGGGATATGTGTCTTGGGGCACAGTGGGGCCGATTCACAAAAGCATTTGTGAGTACAGGAAGTAGTAATATAGGTATACTCCTTTACACACCGCTCCACGCTTTGTAAATAGGTTCCTAAACATCCACTTCCCATTAGTAAAAGTGCAAGGAGGGCGCACCCTCGTTATTTGCAACTAATTGTCAAGGAATAGTCCCTTTTTGTATGCTTTTTAAAGGTCTTTGGGCCAATTCACATTGACATGCAAGAGTATGTAAAATAGTCCTACAGAAGCACTATCTTGTGTACTCCAGTGTGTCTGTGAGAATAGGCAAGGGTAAATCCAGCCCTGGACATGGCCCTATTATGTTTGTTGGTGGATCCTGAGCAGTCGACCCCAGCTGAGGTTGAACTATGCTGGAGATCAGGCTCATTGCTGATAGAGTAACATTTAGGGTTGCCATTTTCCTCGAAGTTCCATGACCTTTTAAAGCAACTCGGCCTTCTGTCTCGTTCTTCTATATGATCAGAGAACCCATTGGTGACTTGCAATATCCTTGTAATGCACGACAGGGGATACTTTATCTCCAATATTATATGAATTGCCAAATGCCACACTTAATGCAGTACTTGCTCTTAAGCTAACATAACTTTGCATGCTCTCATCTGTCAGCCTGACCTTAAAACGGGATAAGCAATATAGTCAGTTTCACTAAGGAAAGTGCAGTACCCCCAGCAAGTGTCACACATGGCATTTGGGAAGTGAGCAGGAATATTGGTTGATCAATTACAGATGTGTTACTGGAGGACACACGTACTATTTCGAATATTACCAAAACATGGATTAGAAGTGTTTATTCACAGATTACAAATTTATTGCATCTCAAAATTAAGTTGTTACAAATAACTTTTATTGGTCTCAAGAAACTAGGTACAGTTCACTTATTATAGGATTAAGGATTTAATACAATTCAGAGTATTTCTATAAAACAAAAAAACGAATTTACCATTTGACAGGGAATCTATGCATTAATATAGGAGGGTTATTACATTGATTGTTATGATTCAGCTTAGCAATACAGGCAGCAAATATTTACACAAACATAAAACAGTTCAGTACATTCTTTTTCATTTTATCCTTGGCCTGCCCCAAAAATTTGAAGAGAAAAAAGGTAATGTGTGTCTAATTTTATTAAGATAATTTAGTACTGTTTGGGCTTTTCCAGGGAGTGAGGGCACCCCAGGAAGTGGTAGACAGGGACACTCACAGATAATTTGTTTTGCTCTGCCTCAGCTAAACTTAATAGTTGGTCTGCACTTGCCTTTTCCCTTCCAACCTTGCATGTGTCTGAGCACCTTTTCCCTCCAGGGGAATTGAAGATATTTCAAAGTATTGGATTGATTAGTGAAACTGTGTTGGGATAGCACTGTGACAGGAAGTACCGATTCTGTAAAAAAAATGTAAAATAAAGGCTATATACAGTATAAATATACATCCCGCTATGGATTGGGCAGGGGAGGGAGGGTTTGTAGGTATTTGTCCAGCACTGCTTTAAATAAAACTCTTGCTTAAAAAATGGTCCGGAGAGTGTGTTTCCTTTTTTATGGGATGGGAATGAACCCTTATTGTATTAATTGTTTCAGTATTGGTAAAGACCTGATCTCAAGCAACCACTCATGGTTTTTGACACAAAGCCCTACGAAATGAGAAAGGAAGACAAGCCTTTGCACAACAAACGTACACCTCTTCAAGTCAAGTGTAATATTGGAGAAAAGTTATATTCTCTTCACCTCTTTCCAACTTTGCATGCATGCTGTACTGTACTGCACACATGCAAAGCTGGAAACGTTTTAAACTATATCTAAGCACAATATTTTGCCCTGAAAGCTTACCCTTCCAGTAGAAAACCTGTGCTAGACACCAAGCACACCCTTACACTATGGTCTACAGGAGCGTGCACTGCTCAAAGCAATCTAAAATGCCTAAAAGCAGGGGGACAGAATACAGTACTACATCTTAGTAGCAATGGCTCTGTCTTTCTATCTCCCTTTCGCAGCACAGAACTTTTGATACTGCACTGTGTTGCTTGAAAATATTACAAATTTGGCCTCGAGTGCTGCAGAGGACCTGTTGCAAGGAAGTCCAATGCCATCTTGGAAGAGTATGTGGAGCTAAGGCAAGGCACCAGGGAAATCAGCATAGGTCAGCCTTTAGTCCTACATCACCTAGGAGTCCCCCATAGATGTGAAAACAATAGTGGTTTGAGACTCCAAAGCATTGCTAGCCTGGAGTTTGGAAAGCACTGAGGTTGGGCACAACAAGCAAGGAGACTACAATGCAAAAATATTCAGAATGTCGCCCATCTCAAGAGTGAAACCACGGAGCACTAAGACCTATACCTGTAAGGCCTGAATAAATACACCCTATCACAGCGCTAGCTCCAGTGGTGATACTGCCATCCGGTACTCAGACAGAAACAGTGTTATTCAAAAGGATAATCCAATTAGGATATTGGCTTTTAAATGCAAACATCTTAAAAACACTATCTGGACAAAGCAAAATCGGTAAATGAGATACACATCAAGGGAAACTGTAATTTGACCCAAAATAAATTTGGAAAACCCTTACAGGAGAGGACATGGAGGGGGCAAGCAATCTTGGTCCACATAGAGGAGTCAAATAATTACACAAAACAACTACTCCTGGGCATGAATACCAGGCTGATCGCAATTGACAGTCACAATGACACCTTTAAGGGAATACATGGATAAGCAAGCCTCCAGGCTAGATGTGATTTTGACATGGGTCTCAGATAGTGCCACGGATCAAGATAAGAAACTATATCGGACAATAAAGATGCCGGAAAGAACAACAGCAAAAAAAGAACATTTAGAGGTAAGATCAAGATGCAACAACATTAGAGTTATAGGTATTGCAGAATCTACAGCAATGGGGAAATCAATCTTCTGAAAATACGCTGCTTGAACTTTTTGAGAAGACAAGTATTTTGCCATGATGAAAGCCGAAAGGGCGCACTCGTCTGTGATCTCCAGACCTCCATGTGACACCCACCCAGGGACCAATTATACCTAGGGGGCATATTCATAAACTGCATTTCTTACTATGTTTAGTAGTACCACAATAGAACAACTACAGTACTACGAAATCTATTAGCAAACCTACAAGTGTAAATCTCCAAATGCACCTCCTCTGTGGGGATATCTTCACACATGTAAGTTTATTACTTAGAAATAAATGTGGGATCGACCAGGGGGAGTGACTGGAAAAGGGGCATACTTACTACTTAATAGGAGGTGTTTCAAGAGGAATAAGGAGGAGTTTACAGAGGGTTCTGGGGGAGTAAGGGAGGAAAATGGATTCCCCCACAAATCAGTAAGCCCATTGCTGTTCACAACCTACATGGTTACTAGACCCATGACGGGACTTAATAAAGTAGTAAAGTACTCCAGCTCAGAGCTGGAGTAAGACCAGCACCTCATATGGCCAACCATGGGCACTAAAACACACTCCCATAGAAAATAATGGAGGTGGTTGCAAAAAAGGTTCAGTTGCCAGTAGAGAACAGCTGCCCTTGCCAGCACCGCTGAAGTCTCTGTGCTTCAGTCTGCGTAAAGTGCAACTCTGGTGTGTGTTTCTACATTTTAGGTAAGCACAAATTGAGTAGTGTTTAGTTGGTGTTTGCAGGCCCTTCACATTCCATGTGACTATGTCAACATTGCCTGGCGGATACAATTTCTCTCGCAGCCATGCGGTAATGGGGATGCATCAGTACACAGAAGCGTAATGAGAAACATGCCCAGGGACAGTATAATTGACCCTCACCACCCCATCAAGTAAAGAAAGATAAAGGGAAAACCACCAAATAAATAACTCCGAGGACAGGAATTAAATGCCCCATCTAGACTAGGAACAACCACAAGCCAGCAAAGCTTGGGGTGGCAAAGCCATATGTGTTGATGAATAGCGTGTGGCCCTGTAATAGAGCAGAATTCTAATGGGCGTACTTCAGGATAAGAAATTATAGTTCCTGCTTGGCTATCGCTGTGGTTAGAGTAGACACGCCCAGCAGCCCAGTTTAAAACATAATCCACAGCAATAGGGTAACCAGCGAGGAGGTTGTCCATCTCCAGAGCCAATAGGTAAGAGTTGGGAGAGTCAACATTGCTGGAGGACTCTTCCAGGGTTTCTCGTGTAGAGGTTTTATAGGGGTGAAAGCAGTTGCAGTGGGTTTCGCCAATCTCCTATCCTCAACTGCCTGGAGACCTGACAGGAGGTGAACACTGCGGGCTACCCAGGCAAGGTGGCATGAGCGTGTCAACAGCGACTACTCTTTGGAAAGTGCTCCCAACCTTCCGTAGTCGCCTTCCCACTATGGATGACCGTCACTCCGCCCAGTGCCAGGCCTCCTTGGGATTGTCAAAAAATGTGTGGCTCCCTCTGCCAGGCCCACTATTCTGAGATTTTCCTGTAAACTCAGTCTTCCATATCCTCAGCCCTGCCCTCCAATATCTGTACTCTGATCATGAGGTATGTGAGAGTAGTCTGAACTTCGGTCAGCGAAGCCTTCATGTCTGATAGTGCAGTTTCAGTGTGGGAAATAGTTCAAACAATTTGTGATGGTCATCGCGGAATAAAGTGAATTCAACAGGCACAGAATCAATCTTGGACTCCAGTGAGGAGTGTGTTCTTGCTATGGTGACCAGGATGGAGTCCAGTTTATCAGCAGTCTTCTTGAGGAGGGGAGGATGATATCAAATCGGCTGATTCACATTTAGAGCATAAATGGAACCCAGCACTACCTGCCTACCATCCAGGGTTCCGCAGATCAGGACACCTGCTTTGGTCGTCTATGCGGGACTCACTATGAGCGAAGGGGATTTCCGCCAGTAAACATCTTGCGGACCCTCCAGAAAAGGCATAGTACGCATGAATTTGGGCATGCCACCTCTTTTGCAGCTTACTGGATTCTGCCTGCACCAGCGCATCTCTTGGAGACACACTATTTGAGCCTTGTGACGATGAACTTGGGCTACGATTCTATGTCATTTTACGGCTGACCCCACCCCTAACGTTCTAGGATATGATTGTACACGGTTTCACATCCGACACTAGTAGGGGCTAAACCGCCTCCTCCCCCAGACACACCACCACCAGAACCTCCAATCAGAATATGCAGCAAACATGAAATTAGCATAAACAATCCCCAATACTGGGTCAAACAACAGAACTTCGTCCAACCAAACTATGCAAAAAAAGAGTGTTAACATCTTTCATATAAAACTGTTGCTGTTGCTTGTGGGTGTAGGCTACTTGCGTAATACTCAAGGTGCTCAAACAATATTAGAAACACATACCCATGTTGGGCCGGGGCAACACATCAATATACGATCCACTTATAACGCCCCATGTTTAAGCAGGGGCATCACCTATACAGTGCATAATAAAGAACAGTCAGAAACAAAGTTAAGCATGACAATAAGTAATTAGCTGAAATGGGTGGGCACAGCTGCAGCTGGTCAGTGTCAGTCCCCCTACAAAGGATCTTTCTTACTCAGCCCAATGGATCTTGACTGAGCCACGTAGACACAGACGGGAACAAGGCCATGCTACCTACAGAGTCGGAGTCTGATTTGGCCGTCTCCGAAGGACTAGTACTGATCTCCGGTCTTGGGAGACTGAGCGCCTCAGCCGACCAGAGGGCCTCTCGCCTCCCCTCCATCACCAGCTGGTGCGTCGGGGAAGAAGCACTTGTGCTCTGTGTGACCATGCCTCTCCTGCGACGACGTGCGGTATGCTAAGAGTTTGGCTGCGTAGGATCCATTCTCCGCACTGGTAGTACATCCGGGTAATTTCTGTCCAGCCATTTCCACGCACTCTCTGGGGTGTCAAAAAACAAACACCGTTGATTATAGTTGAGCTTGGCTGGGAAAAGCAATGTAAATGTCAAGCCCGCCGCACGGACTCTTGCTTTGACTTCCAGAAACGAGAAGCGTTTTTGTTGAACAGCCAACGTGTACTCCAGAAATATGGACACACTCACACTCTCCACCAGGAGCGGAGCTTGCTCCCGTGCCGCCTCCAGCATCCGGTCACGGTCCCTATAATTCAATATTCTCGCCAACATTGGACGCGGGTTTGTGCCGGGCATCGGGCGTCTCGCTGGCACTCTGTGAGCTTGCTCCACTGTAAAATGAGGAGACAGGCCCGTAGGTGCTAACACTGTTTTCAAACAGTCCTCGATGCATCCTGTTGGATTGGGACCCTCCGTACATTCAGCCAGACCCACTGTTCGGACATTATTCCGCTTCACCCGCCGTTCCGCATCATCATCACGAGCGTGCAAGGCCTCTAACTGCTGCCGCATTTCCCTCAACCGGCCATCGTGATCAGTGATTAGAGGCCCCATGGGGTCCAGCAGGTGTTCAGTGTGTTTAACCTTGTCGGATAACTTACGATGGTCATCTTTGAGTAAATTCTGGTCCACCAAAAGGGTGCCCAGCTGACTTTCAAGTGTGGAGCGTGATTTGTGAATTTCCTTCAGGATCACGTCCAGCTTATCACCCATGGGGGTTGGTCCCGGTGGAGATGTAGTGGGCGAAGACAAGGGCGGCGATCGAGAGCCCCGCCTGCTCGACTTCGAGGCGGTCCGAGGCTTCCCTCTGCCCATGGTCCACTGTAGCTCAGGTGGATTCAGTACTCAGCAGGATGGTGTATCGGGCGTTCAATAAACTTAAGCCAACAGGAAATTATGGGGGGGTGGGTGTTGCAGCACACACCCCCTACAGGATCAAGGTCCCCAGCCAGTCACCTCCCCCCCGCGCAACCAGGCCTGTCAGGCAGAGGATGCTGCACTCTCACCGGCAGTCTGACAGAGGGAAGCAGCGTGTTGGATATCAGGCACAGTTCCCCCAGCTCCTCTCAGGGGGAAGAGGGGGCGCCTCGCCACAGCCCCCAGGGAAAACTCATTCACATCTGGGAGGAAGAATCCGAAAGAACGACTCAGGAGGCACCTCCACTCCAGCTACGTCCGCCATTGCAACAGGGCGCCTCCACAACCAGCCAGCCCAGGTGAAAGAATCTCCGCCACAGCCACTCCTCACCAGATCACTTCAGAGGGTCAGCTCAACAATCTCCAGCGTCGCAGCAGGAGTGCACAATGCACAACAGACAGCACACAATGCGGTCAGCAGGTGTAGAGACGGCAATCTGGTTCCGGCCCTAGAGGACTAGCAGCAGCAGCGTGAGGCCAACAGTGCAGAAAAATGCTTCCAACGTCGTTGCAGGGGCACCCCAACACGTCCCAAGCCTCCTGTGACGTTATAGCTGGCTGAGTGAAAGTGCGGGTAGAGGATAGAACCACAGGCTTCCAGGCACCAATCCGGGGACTCGAGCAGCAGCTACAACCCCTCCCTCTGCATCCGCCACCGGCATGGCTGAAACGCAAGGGACGTGCGTCACAGGCCCGTCCTCCGGACTCAGAGAGACGCCGCATCAGAGATCCACTCGCCCCCAATTGCGGGTTAGAGGGCCTCTTTATGGCCCAGATACATCAGCAGCAGAAGTGCACTGCAGGTAGGGAGCACACCACGGAATCTCAGCCCTGTCAGGTAGTAGGGAATACCGGATAATACACAGATTAGGTGCCAGAGCATGGAGCTCGTCGCTTAGGCGACTGCCATCTTGAGCAGCAAGCCACGCCCCCGTAATAAATGCATGTAAATAGGGAAGTAATCTAATTAAAATGGGTATCCATGTGTATATCAGTGCACATATCAATTAAAGTCTAGAAGCTTCATTTGGACTGCAAAAGTGCAATCTGGAAAAAGGGGAACCCTAACATTGTCCACATTGAATGGACCCCCAGATCTGGCATGTTGCAGGAGCAGGTCCTGGCCACGTACAAGTACCAAAGACCCCACCACCGGGCGCGGAGGCCTCCCCACAGCCAACGCCCTTGCTGGCACCTGATGTGCGCACTACAGAGTGTAGAAAGCTGACAGGCCCTCAGAAGCCACCAAAGTCCAAAAACAATTTGCCAGAAAATACACCATGTCATCACCTTCCGACCCTTCTGGAGGACCCACAAACCTGATGTCAGCACTGCGGGTGCTTCCCTCCATGTCCTCGGCCCTAGGCTCAAATAGATGTACAATGAGGGCTCATATTTGTTGTTCTAAGGCTTTCTGCGCTGGAGTCAGTTCTGAAATGCTGGTTTCAGTACACTTTAGCCTTTCGGAGAGTTAGCTGTGCTATTACCACAATGGACCAAGTCCAACCACTACAGTACTAATGTCCTGGTGCAGAGTAGCATTTTTGTCAGCTATGGCCTCCAATATTGAATAAAGCTGCTGCTGTATAGGTGCCACTAAAGTGGACTGTGGCTGCTCAGGGGTGCCATGCTTCAGGTCTTGGGTAGCCCCAGCCTGGCGTCCACCTTGGACTACCATAATGGAATGGAAGCAATGAACACCAATGAAAACAGTACCTGCTCTTCCACTTCTTTCACAATGCATCACGCAGTGGTTGCAAAGTGGCTGTTCACCATTCACAGTCACACTTTGGTTGCATATTGGCACACCTACGTACGTTGCCTCCCCCAACAGTCGGGCTCCTCCAGATTTCCCTGGGTGAGTACTGACCTTCAGTGTCCCAAACCAATCACAGGGTCAATAGGTATAACATCTCAACAAATGGGTTACCAGTCAGGGGTCGTGTAGTCTAGCAGGTATTTATCAGGGCATTTAAAAGGCATCTGGTCCCTGGGCCCAGTCCCTGCAATGCACAAGTATACAAACACACCAGCAGCGCACGCTGTGCTAGGGTAAGGTCCAGCCCATACCCAGGATGAAGCTCTGCCAATCACTACTGGACACAGTAATGGCCACCGCTACATGCAGGTACAGAGGTGCGTAATGGCATCAGGGCTCAGCGGCATACAGCTGCCCGCGAGGGGACATTGCAGCTCTGGTTTGCATGGTCCGCCACTCTTAACAAGGACCAATGGGCCACAGCCACTCCCCAGACACCAAGTCCCTCTGCGTGGCATTCCACCCACTCCAACTCTCTCTCTTGTTCCCTGCGCCTCTGTTGGGGAGAACTCCAGGTGTGCAGGGAAATGTAAAAGCCACAAAAGTCACAGCAGCAACCACCCACAGCAACACCCAAGTAAGCACCATCAACGGAAAGTGCTGCGTGTAGAGGAGCCAAACTAACAAGGACAGAAAAATCCACCCAGGGGGTCTCTCTCCGTCCCTGCTACTATGGTGATGTGCACTGCACTGCCAGTGTGTCACAGAAAGTTAAGTAGTGTCAGTGGCATGGAAAGCTGATCAGCAACCTTAAGACAACATGCAATTGACACCAATGTGATTCACCATTACAATCTTCACGAACTTCTCTGCTCCGTCCATCACCACCCCCTTTTGTACCGCTTTTGGCCGCTATAAGTGTGGCAGGGTATGCTCAGACGTGAGTCCCTTGCTCACTTTGCCACTGGACTCAAGCAAGCCGGGCTGAAGACGGCTGGAATGCCAGAAACCGGTCCTCGGAAGCTTGTTTCCGGTCCAGGGAAGACATGTCTTGGCAGTTCGGGCTGGACTGTTCCCATGAGGCACAGGGTCAGACTGATTTGCATATAGCCATGTCTGAACTGGGGTGACAGAGTGGGCTAAAGAACGGTGATGGATTAAACCCAGATCTTTTGACTGGGTGTGAGTGTTTGATTGATTCAGATGCTCCGTCCATCACCACCCCCTTTTGTACCGCTTTTGGCCGCCATAAGTGTGGCAGGGTATGCTCAGACGTGAGTCCCTTGCTCACTTTGCCACTGGACTCAAGCAAGCCGGGCTGAAGACGGCTACAATGCCGGAAACCGGGCCACCGAAGCTTGTTTCCGGTCCAGGGAAGACATGGCTTGGCAGTTCGGACTGGACTGTTCCCATGAGGCACAGGGTCAGACTGATTTGCATATAGCCATGTCTGAACTGGGGTGACAGAGTGGGCTAAAGAACGGTGATGGATTAAACCCAGATCTTTTGACTGGGTGTGAGTGTTTGATTGATTCAGATGCTGTTAGACGGACCGGGAGGGTCGGCCGAGGACAATGGGAGAGGTCTCCAGGGAGAACCCCTCCAGCGATCGTACAGACAAGTAACTTCCCCCCCACAGACGTACACCACACAGAGATAAGGTTTAACGTTCTTTATAAGTGATCTTTAAGTATGGTAGAATGGTACAAGGAGGTCTGGACTCAGGGGTCCCCTCGATTCTAGTCTCTTGGATGGGAAGGGGGTAGCGGGACAGTCTTATTACCAATCTGGTAGATGCGATGATATGATGAATAGCTCACAATCCTCGAGCTCGGCGTTCTAGATGGACGGGCCGCGGCAGCGCCGGTAGGTCCCGAGATGATCGTAGGTAGCGACGGTCCGCGGCGGCGCCAGCAGGTCCCGATGAAGGTGGTAGTTACAACGGTCCGCGGCCGTGCCAGCAGGTCCCGACGAAGATGAAGGATGCAGAGGGTTGCCGCAGCGCCAGCAGGCAGGACGATAGTTCGCAAGGCAGGACTACGGCAGCGCCAGTAGTCCGTCAAGGATGAGTTCTTCACGGTGTCTCTCGACTCCAGGATACAACTGCCTTCCTGCTCTGGGGCTGCCCCAGTTATAGGTCTGGCGCCCTTTGATGTCCGGACCCTCGCACTTGGAGGTCGGGAGGTCCGGGATGAGGGAGTCCAGACACCCAGCAGGGGGGTGGAGCCAGCGCCCGGGGGAGCTGGGGGGCGATCGGCACCTGGCGGGGGAGAGCCATCGACACTTCTTTCTCCCATTGACCTGCCAAGTGGTCCGTTCACCTCCTGGGTGGATGGTGGTGCCGGGATGTCGGGGCCTGGCCAGGCCCAGGGTTAGGGTCGATCTGAGGCCACGCGGCCTCGTGGTGCAGTGTCCAAGATGGCAGCCGGGCCGGGCGAGGGCCGGGCGAGGGCCGGCAGTGGTTCGGCCCCATGATACAGAGATGTCCGGGGGCAGGAGTCCCGTATGAGACGGGGTGCGGGGTACTTCTGTGGGTAACACCTGGAGGGCCGGGGCTCGGGCCCTGTCATGCGGGGAGGGAGCAAGCCATTCCTGTGGCCTGTCCAACATGCGTCCCCCCCAGCTGAAGGCGGGGAGAGTCACCCATCCTCTTGGGGACTCTCCTCGTCGAGGCGGAAAAAGCGTGACAGGCCATCAGCGTTGGCGTGGTCTTGGCCAGGTCGATGTTCCACAGTGAAGTCCATCCCCTGCAGGGAGATGGACCAACGCAATAGTTTGGGGTTTTTCCCCCGCATCTGCATTAGCCACTGCAGGGGCCGATGATCTGTCTGCACCCGGAAGTGGGTACCGAAGAGATAGGGCTGGAGCTTTTTGAGGGCCCACACCACTGCGAAGGCCTCCCTCTCGATGGTGCTCCAGCGCTGTTCTCGGGCCAGGAGACGTCTGCTGATGAAGGCCACTGGTTGGTCAAGTCCTTCGGGGTTCAACTGGGAGAGGACCGCCCCAATGCCATGGTCGGAGGCATCCGTTTGTACGATGAATTCCCGACTGTAGTCGGGGGCCTGGAGCACAGGGGCAGTGCACATGGCGGCCTTCAGCTTCTCGAATGCCGCTTGACAGTCTGGGGTCCAGTTGACCTCCTTCGGGTGGTTCTTGGATGTGAGTTCCGTGAGGGGCCCCACAATGCTGCCATAATCCTTCACGAACCGCCGGTAGTTGCCGGTGAGCCCTAAGAAGGCTCGGACCTCGGTCTGTGTGACGGGAGGCTGCCAGGACTGGATGGCAGCGATCTTGAGTTGAAGAGGGGCCACCAGACCGCTTCCCACCTGGTGTCCGAGATAGGTCACGGACCCCTGACCAATTTGGCACTTGCTGGCCTTGATTGTGAGGCCGGCCCGTTGGAGGGCCTGCAGGACCTCTCGGAGGTGGTGGAGGTGGTCGGACCAGTGGCGGCTGTACACAGCGATATCGTCCAGGTAGGCGGCGCTGAACTCCTCGAGCCCCGCCAAGACCTGGTTCACCAGTCGCTGAAAAGTAGCTGGAGCATTCTTCATGCCGAACGGCATGACCTTGAAGTGGTAGTGGTCATCGGGAGTGGAAAAGGCGGATCGTTCTTGAGCCCGGGGTGTGAGACCGATCTGCCAGTAGCCCGCCGTCAGGTCGAAGATGCTGAGGTAGCGGGCAGCCCCCATGCGGTCGATCAGTTCATCTGCTCGGGGGATGGGATGAGCGTCGGTTCTGGTGACAGCGTTCAAGCCCCGGTAGTCGATGCAGAATCGGAGCTCAGGGGTGGTGCCGGGGGCAGCAGCTTTGGGGACCAGCACGACCGGGCTGGCCCAGGGGCTGTCCGAAGGCTCGATGACCCCGATCGTGAGCATCTTTGACACCTCCTCTTGGATGCAGGCCCGTACCCGATCTGGTATGCGGTACGCCCGATGTCTGATAGGGGGACTGTCCCCAGTGTCCACGTCATGCAAGCACCAGGGGGTGACCCCTGGGGTGAGGGAAAACAGGGTCGCGAATTGCAGCAGGAGGTCCCGGCAGCCTTGGCGCTGTTCCGGGGTGAGGGCATCTGAGAGTCGGACCCCGTCCACGGAACCATCTTTTTCCCCGGTCCTTAGGAGATCAGGGAGAGGCTCGGAGTCTTCTTCCGCTCCGCTGTCTGTAGCCATCAGGAGACTGAGCTCCGGGCGCACAAAGTGAGGTTTGAGTCTATTGGCGTGGAGGACCCGGAGGGGGTTCCGTGGAGATTCCATATCGATGAGATAGGTGACGGGGCTCTTGCGCTCGATCACTTTGAAGGGCCCCGTCCACTTGTCCTGCAAGGCACATGGTTCGGTGGGGGACATCACCCACACTTGTTGGCCAGGTTCGAATTCGATGGAGGAGGCATTTTGATCGTACCATTTTTTCATGTCCTCCTGACTGGCCTCCAGGTTCGCTTTCGCCATTTCTCTGAATCGCCTGGTTTGATTGCGTAGGGTCAGGAGGTACTTGAAGACATCTGGGGGGGTCTTTAGGGGGGCCATCTCCCAACCTTCTTTGACTAGGCTGAGGGGCCCTTGCACCGGGTGTCCATACAAGAGTTCGAACGGGCTGAAGCCGAGGGACTTCTGGGGGACTTCTCGATATGCGAAGAGGAGGCACGGCAGTAGCACATCCCACTGGCGACGGAGGGGCTCTTCCAACCCCCCAATCATCCCTTTGAGCGTGCGGTTGAACCGCTCGACGAGTCCGTTTCCTTGAGGGTGATAGGGGGTCGTGAATCGGTAGGTGACCCCGCACTGTTGCCAGAGGGACTTCATATATTTTGAAATAAAGTTTGTGCCTCTGTCGCTGACGACTTCTCGGGGAAAGCCCACCCGGGAGAAGATCCCCATTAAGGCCCGGCCGACCACCGGGGCTGTTACAGTTCGCAGGGGAACAGCCTCGGGGTAGCGGGTGGCGTGGTCCACCAGTACCAGGATGAACCGATGTCCTTGTGCTGTACGGGGGTCCAGGGGCCCCACAATGTCTATGCCCACCCTCTCGAACGGGGTGGTGACAACTGGGAAGGGTTGCAGAGGTGCTTTAAGTTTGCGGCCGCTTTTCCCGCTGGCCTGGCACGTGGGGCAGGACCGGCAGTGGTTGAGGACGTCGTTTCTCATCTTGGGCCAGAAAAAGTGGGTCACCAGGCGACTGTAGGTTTTGTCTTGACCCAGGTGTCCAGCCAGGGGGACGTCGTGGGCCAAATTTAACAAGAAGTCTCTAAAACGGAGGGGCACCACCAGCACTCGACTGGCCCCTAACTCCGCGATTCTCTGTTCACTGTGCAACAAGTCGTTGTCCCAATAGATCCAATGGGCTCCGGTGGTGTCCCCTGCGCTCTGGGCGAGGGCTTGCTGGCGGAGTCCCTCTAGGGAGGGACAGGTCTTCTGTTCTTGACGGAACTGTTCTTGGGTGGGCCCCCCCTCTTGACACCACTGAGCCAGGCTGGGAAGGTCCTGGGGCTGAGCGAGCCCTTCGGGAGTTTGTTCCGGGGTGTCGGTGTCCTCTACTGGAGCGATCGGGGGAGGGGGTGCTGGCCATTCGGGTTCTTCTGGTCGGGGGATGGTACGGGCAGCCATGGACCGGGTGGTTACACACGCACAGTCCGGGAGGTCCAACATCCCCAGGTGTTCTCTTCTTTCTACGGCGGCCCACGGGGAACTCTCAAGATCATTTCCCAGGAGACAGTCCACGGGGGCGTCATCTCGGACCGTCACCTTCAACATGCCGGATACTCCTCCCCATTCGAAGGGGACGCAGGCCATCCGACATAGACTCTCCGAATTGTCGGCTGAACGGACGGGGCAGAGAATGTTCGGCAGGATCTGCTCTGGGGTCACCAGGTGACAGCGGACGGCCGTCACACTGGCCCCTGTGTCACGTAGGGCTTCGGCCCTGCGCCCATTAATGTTCACCCACTGACTATATTTTCTGGTGTTGGCGGGTAGGGGAGCCCGCGGGACCATGTCTCTTCCCCCTAGGCACGCTAGAACCATGGCGGCCGGTTCCCACTCTTGTTGTTCTTGTTCGCACTCCTCCTGTTCTTCGGAGATTTGTTCTCCCCCCAGGGCGGCGGCAGCTACCTGGCGGGGTCTCGGAGTCTGGTTCTGTGGACAGTTCGGGTCATTGGCGTAGTGGCCGACTCGCTGGCATCGGTGACATGTGACATTGGCTCGGAACCCCGGGCGCACCGGGGGGTTGCCCCGGTTGGCCGGGGGCGGGGTGCTTGCAGCGGGAGTGGCCGGGACGGTGTCTCTTCCTCGTCCCTGGCCTCCTCCTCCTCCTCCTCCTCGGGGACGGTGCTGACCTTGGTTGTTCCGGTTCTGTTCGTGTGGCCCACTCCGGCCTACTCGAGTGCTCTCCCACCGGTCAGCCTCGGCGGCGAGCTGCCGTGGGTCAGTCAATTTACTGTCGAGGAGGTGCTGCCTGAGCTCGACGAAGCAGTTGTTAGAGAGGTGCTCCCACGCCATGAGATTAAAAAGTTACTCGTAGGTTGTTACATGGCTTCCCTTGATCCAACCCTCGAAGGCTCGGCTGAAATAGTTTACATATTCCACCCAAGTTGTACCCGGGATCCGGGTGCAGTCTTGAAACCTCTGGCGGTACATTTCGGGTGTGAGCCCATATCGGGTGAGGAGGGCCGCTTTCATGTGGTCATAGGAGGTCATCAGATGGTCTGGGAGCTGTAACAGGGCATCGCGGCCTTCATTGACGAACCTCCCCCATAGACCGGCTCCCCAGTCACTTCGATCAATCCGGTGGGAGGTCATGGCGATCTCGTAGGCCTTGAACCACTGTTGTATGTCGTCATCTCGGAAATATTCTCGAACGACATCCTTGGGGATGTGTACTTTCTTTTCTGTCGTTCCTGGGGTGCGCGGTTGCTCGGGCACCCCCAGTTCTTTGTTCTGTTTCCGTAGGTTTATTTCTGCTAGATTGCGCTCGTGTTCGTACGCTAATCTTTTTTCTTCAAGCTCTCTCTGCCTCTGTTTTTCTTCCCGTTCTTCTCGGAGCCGCAAATGTTCTAGGTTCAGTTTCTGTTCGGCTAATTTGAGCTCACTGTCCATTTTGAGTCGGGCCATTTCTAACTCATGCAGTCTGCTTTTTTCTCTCTCTTGGATCTCTTCCTGCGAGAGACCCGTTCTTCGCTCCTCGGGAGCCGTGGTGTTCCTCTCTGATGCTGCAACGTTTTGGTCCGGGGGTCTGACGGCCCCGGTTTCTGCCCATGACTCAATGGCGTGCTTGAAATCGTCTTTAGTACTCAGACCGGTGGTAGCAATGCCTAGTTCAATGCAGAATTGTTTCAATTCACGACGGCTGTATTCTTCCAATTTCTCCATCTGGAATTTCTCGGTGGATCCGCTCTCTTTGGTTGTCATTGTGTTTTCGTCGTGGGGTGAGCTACTCTCTGTACGATTACGCGTTGATTCGGATCTCACCACTGCCACCAATGTTAGACGGACCGGGAGGGTCGGCCGAGGACAATGGGAGAGGTCTCCAGGGAGAACCCCTCCAGCGATCGTACAGACAAGTAACTTCCCCCCCAAAGACGTACACCACACAGAGATAAGGTTTAACGCTCTTTATAAGTGATCTTTAAGTATGGTAGAATGGTACAAGGAGGTCTGGACTCAGGGGTCCCCTCGATTCTAGGCTCTTGGATGGGAAGGGGGTAGCGGGACAGTCTTATTACCAATCTGGTAGATGCGATGATATGATGAATAGCTCACAATCCTCGAGCTCGGCGTTCTAGATGGACGGGCCGCGGCAGTGCCGGTAGGTCCCGAGATGATCGTAGGTAGCGACGGTCCGCGGCGGCGCCAGCAGGTCCCGATGAAGGTGGTAGTTACAACGGTCCGCGGCCGTGCCAGCAGGTCCCGACGAAGATGAAGGATGCAGAGGGTTGCGGCAGCGCCAGCAGGCAGGACGATAGTTCGCAAGGCAGGACTACGGCAGCGCCAGTAGTCCGTCAAGGATGAGTTCTTCACGGTGTCTCTCGAGTCCAGGATACAACTGCCTTCCTGCTCTGGGGCTGCCCCAGTTATAGGTCTGGCGCCCTTTGATGTCCGGACCCTCGCACTTGGAGGTCGGGAGGTCCGGGATGAGGGAGTCCAGACACCCAGCAGGGGGGTGGAGCCAGCGCCCGGGGGAGCTGGGGGGCGATCGGCACCTGGCGGGGGAGAGCCATCGACACTTCTTTCTCCCATTGACCTGCCAAGTGGTCCGTTCACCTCCTGGGTGGATAGTGGTGCCGGGGCCTGGCCAGGCCCAGGGTTAGGGTCGATCTGAGGCCACGCGGCCTCGTGGTGCAGTGTCCAAGATGGCGGCCGGGCCGGGCGAGGGCCGGCAGTGGTTCGGCCCCATGATACAGAGATGTCCGGGGGCAGGAGTCCCGTATGAGACGGGGTGCGGGGTACTTCTGTGGGTAACACCTGGAGGGCCGGGGCTCGGGCCCTGTCATGCGGGGAGGGCGCAAGCCCTTCCTGTGGCCTGTCCAACATGATGCTCCGTCCATCACCACCCCCTACCCCCTATTGTACCGCTTTTGGCCGCCATAAGTGTGGCAGGGTATGCTCAGACGTGAGTCCCTTGCTCACTTTGCCACTGGACTCAAGCAAGCCGGGCTGAAGACGACTGGAATGCCAGAAACCAGTCCTCGGAAGCTTGTTTCCGGTCCAGGGAAGACATGGCTTGGCAGTTCGGACTGGACTGTTCCCATGAGGCACAGGGTCAAACTGATTTGCATATAGCCATGTCTGAACTGGGGTGGCAGAGTGGGCTAAAGAACGGTGATGGATTAAACCCAGATCTTTTGACTGGGTGTGAGTGTTTGATTGATTCAGATGCTCCGTCCATCACCACCCCCTTTTGTACCACTCTGTCTTTGGATCGCTCAGGAGTAGTCTGGGAAGAGCATGATGACTTTATTCTCAACTCTGAGTGGACCAGCTTAACGGTCCGCCCCTAGGACTGCATCTCAATCTCGGAAGTGCAGAAATTTTGCCAGCAACGGTTGTGGCAGGGGTTGACGTGCAGGGACACAGTGTGCCCTTTCGATGGAGAAGAACATGGTACTGTCTGCATTAGGGGTGAAGGATTTTGTCCAGGCCTCCATGTATCCGACTGCGTCTGATTCTTCAATTACTTTGGGCAGGCCAAGAACGCGTACATTCCAGCATCTCTATTGTCCCTCCAGGTCGTCAATGCGCTTTTCCATCGTGGACACTTGGCCAAGTAAGGTTTGTAGGAAGTGCTGGTGCACCTGCACTGAAGACTTACTAGTTGACGCTATCTTCTCAGTGTCCGAGACCTTTTCAGCCAGTTTGCAGTGCTCATCGCGGAGGAGGGTGATGTCCTTGGTGAGGGTACCCAACTGCTGCTCCATGGATACCCTAGAGTGTACGTTTGCCGCCAGCACTCTCTCCACTTTCTCTGAGAGGGAGTGATCTTTTGAGGCGGCAGTGTCTTTTGAGGAGGTAGATTAATTGCTGGTGGAAGCGTCCGAGGTAGTCCCTGTGTCGCGGCTGTTGCCCTGGGCTTCCCCATCGTGTCAACTGCAGTCCCGCCTGGATGGCAAGTGGTAGTGATAGGTTAGCGCTGCTGTCTCTGCTGGTGGCGCACCTCCACGCGGCCTGGTGTAGTGTGTTCTGGTTCTGTCAGTGTCACTTGTGCACCATATAAGTGGGATGAGATGAGGCAGAGGGGGCACAGGATTGGTGTCCCAGGAGGGGAATTCACAGCCCCCAGGGTTTGAGAGGCACTTTGGGGAGCTCACCTTTGGCCCAGCTGGTCCGCCCATGCAGGTCCGTTGCGTTCCCTCCAGGCGGTCCCTCCCAGCAGCAACCATGTCCCTGGCACTTGTTGAGTTGCTGGGATGTTGCTGCCCCCCACAGTTGACGCACGCCTTATGTTGAAGTTGAGGGGAGGCCCCTCCATCCTATCCAAAGTGGCCTTGCGGGGGCAACGCAGCGCCCAGGCTGTTCCTGCTATGGGGTACCACCTGGTGTACGCAATTGTCTGACCACATAAGTCGGCAGACGCCATGCTAGGGTCAGGCAGGTCTCCACTGCAGCATGTGGTGGGATCTGGATATTGATGTGGGCCCCTCTGGTCCTCTATCTCAAGTGTTGGGCTCATGTCATTGAGCGGCAAGTGTACAGGGAAAGTCTATGCCACTAACGGCTGGAAGCAGGGTATTTGCACGCTATACAGGAGCAGTAGCAGTGCAGAGGCACCATCTTAGGGTCAGGTGGGCCTTTACTTTTGGCGCAAACCCAGGTGCAGGCAAGGCCCCCTGCGCCCCCACTAAGCCTCACCTATCTGAGTGACCCGTCACTAATGTCAGCGTAGGCAAGCCGCAAGAGTGCTCTGCCAGACCTGGCCACCAGGGCGATCCACGGGGTTAAATTCACCATCACACCTTGGTGACCCCCGCCGACTGGGCCGCCACTATGCCATTCTACTCCATCTTTGGTTCTGCGGGTCTGAGGTAGGGAGCTTCTGTTGTTGGCATGTTGTGGAGCGCTGGTGTTGCGGGCGACGGAGGTCGGTCTCTTAGGTGCGCGGCCATCGCCCACAGTACTGAGGCATTTGCTTCTGGGTCTGTGACCCCGTTCTTGGTGTTTCCCTCCACTAACCCCTGGCCTGGAGGGACTGCGGGATGTAGGGGCTCCGATTCCGGATACCTCTGGGTCTGTGCAGGAGTCAAATGATCAGGCGGGTGTCAGCAAGAGGGGTGGGCGCTATCTCCCTTCCTGTGTCAATTCTCCGCATTGAGGGCCTGTCTTCTGCCACCGCAAGTATGCAATCCCACTTTGGGGGCCAACACTGGGTGCCCCCTACATTCCGGTGCCATCCTGTGTGCATAGGGTCCAGCTGGACTCAGTATGAATAGGCGAGGTGAAAGCCCAATCTCAGTGCCTCAGCCTGTTGCGACAGCCATAACCCTGCGCCACATGAAACCTGCGTTAGGTGTCATGTGGGCGTTCCATCCCAGGGTGGGCGTTCCATTGCAGCAACGTGTCGTCAAAATGACGCAATGAAATCCACAAGATTTCACGGCATCACTTTTACTTCCACCTGTGTCAAAACTGTATGCCTGCTTGTAGCTGGCGTAAGGAGTGATGCAGCACAGCAAGTATAGGGCACCTGTGTGCAGTGCTGGAGTTGCGTTGTACTTGCGACACAACTCCAGCATTGCGTCTCCTTCCCGCCGTCAGATGTGTCACACATCTCTACATCCTTGTAAATGCGGCCCATCCATGGTGGCACAAGGGGTTCCAACCGTCAACCAAAATAACTGGCGCATCCTTGCTGATTTGCAGGGATGCGCCAGTTAATGTAAATCTGCCCCATACTGCCTGTATTGATTGTTCATGGTCATGAAGGTGCTCATTCATGCACACAGACAATTGCTACACGACGCACGCATCCATGCACAACGGTTCAAGGTGTCCGGTGCCTGCGCGTGGATGCAGTTTGTGCGCCAGTGCAGGCTGAAGCATGGAGATGTAACATATTCCTGTGAATATGTTCCATCACTGTGCTTTCCGGACTGCTGCAGCGTGGCGCAGCCAAAAGACCTGCTGTGCCACGCTGCAGAACTTCCTTGTAGATCTTACCCCACAAGCACTCATCTATAGTGTCAAATCTGATTTGAGTCACTCAGACCACAGATAAGTCTTGCATTTCCCTGTAAAGGGTCACAATTACCCAAGTGTTTAGCATCTTTAAATTGTACTACTCAATCAGCCCCCCTAAAAAGTGGCGCATCTACACGTAAATTGTCGCAAAGCCACATAAACCGGTAGAATCTGAACAAAACGCGACGCAAAATGAAAAATGTACTACTTTGTAATGTCAAATGCAGGTCAACGTATGATGCAACACTCAAAATACAGAAGAGTCACGCTTGCAGATGTTCAGATGAACTGTAATAGTTGAAATAAGTACGCATCGTCGGAAGCATCACGGAAAATGTGTTGCATCTCAGCAGGAAATGATGTCATGATTTCAGAATCTTCAAAACCAGGAGGTGCACTGTTACTTTCACTTTCTGTTACTCTCTTTAGATGTGTGCTTGGTGGAGGAGGGAGTTTGCCTCTGTGCTGATTGAGATTTGCCTTTTGCAGTGTTTTTTTTTATCAGTCTTTTGTGTATTTTGAAGTTCTTTAGTCTGTCTTTTGTTAGTCTTGTGTGTGCCAACTGTGATTTGTGTTTAGGGGTGTGTGTCTATAGGTGTAGTTAGTTTTAGTGTTAACTTAGGGGTGTTTTTTTCAGTTATTTTTGTTTTATGTTACCTTTATTAGCTTTTATAAGTTTACCTTTTTGCACTTCAAAATACTGCTGACAATGTCAAGCAGGTCAAGGAACCTGACTGACAAGGAGTTTGGTGGCCTCTTATGGCTCATCTTTCACTACCTGCCAAGGATGATCAGCACGGGGGCCGTGTCAGCCAGGGATACAGCACGGCGGAGCGAAAGGGAAGGTGGATGCTGGTCCAGCAACATCTTGGAAGTTTATTTCAGGTGGAACGCACGACCCACCAAATTAAGCACAGCTGGCAGGACACCATCAGCCGGGAGGATGATCTGCTCGACCATTTTGGCCTGGATGTTGGTGGTCCAACCGGTAAGTACATGTGCATTCTTACTCATATTGTAATAGTCACAGATGCAGAGCTATGCCAAATCTTGCTATGTCTAAAAATTTTGCAAATATTAATTTGTGCAGATTTATGAGTCATGGTGCATCTCTGCAAATCAGCAGGGATGCACCATAAAAGATGTGACACACATTTGCCTCCCTGCGCCACCACAAATGTGTTGCATTTACAAAGCAGCACCCCGTGGCGCAAGGATAGGGCAATGTGTGTTGCAACCTGTGGCGTAAGGGTGGCGCATTGGTGGAGTCATGTTTCAAAGGCAACGTGGCTCAAGCAATGCTCAGGGGCGCTCTATGTCTAACATGTTGCCTCACTCCTTGTGCCTGCTTCAAGCACGCACAGGGTTGTGATGTATCGTGGACGTGAAGTGGGGCAGATTTACGACTTCTGGCGCATCTCTGCTAATGAGCAGAGATGCGCCAGAAGAGTTCCGACACATCTGCCCATCTGTGCACCACCACTGATACGCCGCATTTACAATACGGTGCACCGTGGCGCTCGGATGGGCAGATGCGTGACGCATCCCTGGCGGAAATGCGGCGCATTGCTGGAGTTGCGTCGCAAGCGGGACGCAGATCCAGCAAGGCTCGGGGTGCCCTATCTCTAACATGCTGCGTCAATCCTTAAACCTGCTTCAAGCAGGCGCAGGGATATGACGCAGCATGGCCCTAAAAGTGACTGAGTGAAATCTTGTAGATTTCACTCACCCACTTTTAGGAGGCGTTCCTGCACCGGAACACCCCCCCCCCCGCGCCAGAACGCCTACATGTGGCACAGGGCTTTACAACGTGAAGCATCTCCCAGATGACTCACGTTGTAAATACCCTGCAGCATAGCGCTGGCTTTGCGCCGCCGCTGCCTCACAAAAGTGACGCAACTGCGGCGTAAAAGAGGCGCAATGGGCTTGTAAATCTGCCCCGAAGTGTCTGCGAAATCTACTAGATTTCCCAGCGCACATTTGTGAGGTATTCCTGCAACATTTTGCCAACATGAAACCTAACGCATGTTTAATGTGGTGCAGGGCTTTACAACATGATGCATCTGCCTAGATGTATCACGTTGTAAATAAAGCGCAACGTGGAGCATGGTTTACGTCACCGCTGTATCACAGAAGTGACGCAACGGTGCCGTAAATGTGGCGCATGGGGCTTGTTAATATGCCACACTGGTGTGGCAATGATCTGAGTTGCAAATACATATGACCAAAAAGGAAAAAGGGGATTTTTGGGTGGTGACAGACACACATGTAGGCACAATGGGGCAGATTTTCAACTTCTGGCGCATCTCTGCTAATCAGCAGGGACGCGCCAGAACAGTTGTGACACGTCAAACCACCCGTGTGCCACCACTGATGCGCCGCATTTACAATGCGGCGCACCGTGCCACACGGATGGGCATATGCGTGCCACATCACCCGGCGGATAGGTGGTGCATTGCAGGAGTCACATTGCAAGCAAAACGCAGCTCCAGCAAGGCTCAGGGTTCCTCTATTCCTAACATGCTGCGTCAATCCTTATGCCTGCTTCAAGCAGGTGCAGGGTTTTGAAGCAGCATGGCCGTAAAAGTGACTGAGTGAAATCTTGTAGATTTCACTCAGCCACTTTTCCAAGGTGTTCCTGCGCCGGAACGGTCCCCCATGTGCCAGAACGCCTACGGGGCAGGGCTTTACAACATAACGCATCGCCCTAGATGCGTCATGTTTTAAATACTCCGCAGCATGGCGCAGTCTTAGCACCGCGGCTGCGTCACAAAAGTGACGCAACAGTGGTGCAAATGTGGCATACAGGGCTTGTAAATCTGCCTCAATATATTTAATGATGACCTGGAAATGGTTTATCTTCACACACACAGGCACCATTTTCTAAAGTTGAAATTTTCTGGTGATGCTTAAAACTATGGAAAATAAAGAGTTGATGGACGGAATTCTGGAGAAGGCAATCATTCACCCCCAGTCACAAGGATCTAGGTTTAATTCATCATTCTTTTGCTCACCACACCACCCTAGTATGGACCCAGGCATATGCAAAACAGTCTTGATCCTGTTCCTTGTGGGAATTGTCCAGCCTGTACTGCCAAGCCAGGTCCTAGGATGCTTGTTTCCAGTCCAGGGAGGACCTGGCCTGGCAGTTCGGGCTGGACTGTTCCCATTGGGCGCAGGGTAAAGACTGAATAGCATATGGCTGGGTCCAAACTGGAATGGCATAGTGATCAAATAAAAATGGATTTAGGCCAAGATCTCTGTGCTGGGGTGAATGTATGACATAGTTCTGAATTCTGTCCATCATGATAGACATGACCCTGGTAGTGTATGTAGGCATGATGCCTTATGTGGCAGGTCAACCAGGCATTGGAATCATATATGGGCTACTCACATGTTGCTAATTTAAAATGCAGGAGTGATGGCTGCGAAAGCTTGGTATAAGAGGTTTGAGACAGGGGTCCATTTGTGATCATCAGTGTATGCCTCTCATGGTAGATGCGTAGTCTGGTCTGTTGATTATTGTCCAGGATGAGATGGAGGGGTACCTGGGAGAGAATTAAGATTGTGTGCTCTCATAGACCTCTGTCTTATGTTGTACCTTATCCTAGAGGCACATGCCATCCATGTGGGAGTATGAGACAAGCATGTTGTAGTGGTCCTGGGAGGGAGAGATGTCAGTATTGGCAATGCAAGTTTTGCAAATGTAACTGATGAAGATGATCCTTAACTTTGCATTTCTGGAGTTAGTGAGGATGTAGTGTATGAGTCATATTTAATTTTCATTTGAAAATGATGTGTGGGTGGATTGTTGGTATGGTGTTCTTGTATTTGGGACCCTCTTCAGGGAATTTGCTGATATACATCTTTGCCACAAGGTGTCTGCATGTGCCTCACAATTGATGTGGTGTGTCTGGAAACCATGTTGCCTTCCTGTGCTGATGTGTGTTGGTGTTAGACACTTGTGCAAGTTCTTCAACACATAACACTAACCATCTTTGTGGGCCATTTCGACCCAAGCTTGTGTTGTGCAAGGTGTCCATGGCATTGCGTTTGTGGCGCATGCATCAAAGTTTTTTCATATCCATCTTCTGTCATTTCCTTTGTGTTGTTCATTTCGTTTTTTCTGGATGCAGATGTATAGTTTACATGGTGGTGTACATCAATCTGATCAGCACATGGGGGTACGTGTTCTGGGTGTAGTGGATGTCTTGATGTTTGGACCTGGCTTGTGGTTGTGAGTCATGACAAGTTGTTACTGTCAGATGTATACAAGGTGGTCCTTGCAGTTTGCAAATCTGTTGGCACTGATGTTGGCAAGATGTGAGTTGAGGTATGTCACAAGTATGTTGAACATGTATATGAATGCATGTGTTGCAATAATGTATGTGATGTAGGTGCTGTACACAGTTGAAGGCTTGGAAGGTCTGTGGACAAGGGTCCCTCGGAGTGTTGTCATTGGCCTTGCCTGGATCTGTGAGCGCAGGTTTGTGGTATTGAGCGTGCTTTGGCTTGAGCTTCAGTTTTTGATTTGGATGTAGCTGATGGGCGTAATGACATGGCCTCATACCGTACAGTTATTGCAGACCATTCATGGAATCTGGAAATTATTTGGTGATGCATTTGGGAATGTTGTTGGCAAAGGTACCGATTCCCATATTTCCTGTGAGTAACACAAGATCTGGTTCAAGGTTGTCGAGGATGATACAGCTCTCCATAGCTAGTCATCAAAGGGTGGACACTTTGAGGAAGTTGGTGTTGAAGGCATGAGGGCAGTGTACTCTGGATTACTGTCCATGGGTGTTGCTCAGAGTGTAAAGGTAGTATTGTTGAGATTCTCCACTGGGACAGTCCATTGAAATTTCTCACAGTCATAGCTGATGCATTGTGTATGAGCATGACTTCTGGTGATGATTGTGTATGTACGTTTTTGATGGCTAAAGAGGGGTTGGGCTGATGAGCTACTACTGTGCATGTCTGCTGTGTGTACAAGCATCAAAACCCATGTTATTGTGAATGGTTTATGGATGTGCAACTGGAACTCGGTATTGGTCAGGGTGGAGCCCCTTTGGCTGAATCAGCATCAGGAATGGAGGGTGAAGGTTGAAGCAGGCATCCAAAAAAAACACAAGACATGTGCGAGCAACAATGCTACATTCACCAGCCAGGTCACATCTGTGTTCAATCAGACAAGATAGAGTTTTAGATGCTGCAAGCATGTTGAGAGTTGGAGAAGTATTGTGATTTCACAAAACACAACAACTGTTTACACATGTGCATGTGCACACAAATATTTTGAACAGCCATCCTTACAGCATTCTGCAATTGTGTCTGCGTAAGGGCATGTCCGATGAGTGTATTGACGCACGTGCAGAATCATAGGGATGCCACACGTTTGTTTCACAGCCAGTGAACAGTGATGTGGAATTAATACTGCATTTGCAGTGTCCATGTGTGGATGACAATAAATTGCTGTACTCAATGTGAAAGGGGTGTCATGGTCTCAAAATTACATGCATGTGTTACGCTAATATTGTCAACATAGACTGTACATATGTTGGGATGTCATACATAATTGTACATCTGTCACTGTTTTGTAGGTGGACCAGCGCCATATACACAGGGGGAGGTTGACAGCTTTGAAGACCCCAATGCGACCAGTCAGTATCTAGATTGATTGCTTGTGGTGTAGGTCATGTGCGAGGATGTAAGCTAGACTCTGTATGCAGGCAACTATAGCATGATCACTACATCCAGCTGCAGTCTGAACTTTGCAGACACACTCAAAGTCAGAAGACCATATTGGAAGTCATTGTGAATGTTGTACTTCGCGTAGTCATGCATGGACAAATCAAAAGCCACAAAAGTGTCAGACAGCCCTTCCCCCTATCCACAAAGCAACATTGGGGAAGCAGAATCCAAATGGAAATGACAGCATCAGATAGCTGACATATGGAGAGGAGGGCAGTCTGCACACAGTGCTCACTACATGTGGGTAGTGAAGGTGTTGTGCCCAATCGTTGTACAGGGTGTGGTCCCAGGGTTGCTGTGTGGATGCAAGCTCAGAGTCAGCTGTACTGGGGAAGCACAAGGCTTGCTAGGCTTTTCAACAGTGATTGTAAGTGATGACACAGAAAACAATCAAGCACTAACTGGCCATGCTCAGTGTCCATGAATGTCATGTGTATATCCACGCAATTGGTCTTTTGTATGGTGAACACGTATAGTTCTGTGACTGTTTATGTCTTCCGCACCTCACATTTTAAATGTACCTTGCTAGCAATACATGATCAGGTATGCATTTTCCAACAACATGCCTAGCCCAGAATCATCTTCATGCAACTGAGCCATAGGAATTGCAGTCTGCCTAATGTATTTGATTGGGGTACTCCTTGTTATGTGTCTATGACAACATCAAAATGTAATATATACAAATGACCATTGGGTAACAGTTTAATGGGCGTGTAATTAAGGCGTTGTAGGGATTTCTAGTGTTTTACACGTAATCGACTAGCAGCAGAAATTTGCATGGTATGGAGACAGTCTTCCCATTGTTCATCACTTGTCTCTTGGTAAATGTGTTTAGTATATCTTCAGTATCGCAATGCCGCACTTCACCAGGGCCCTGAATTTACAATATATACTTTGAGAATCGTGTGCCCCTGATCACCTCTGCCAAAGCTTGTCCTGGCCTTTTCCCTTCACCATACTTACCGGCCTCACAATATGGTCCCCGGAATTTCAACTCTCTTGTTGCAGTGTCCTCATATTCCGTTAATTTCATTTAGAAATATTTCTGCACTTGCCCGGTTTCACCCGCTTTCATCCAAGCCTACAAAGCATTTAAGGCCAGATGTAGGTAAAAGTCATTTACCGATTTTGAAATACCGAATCCTACCGATTCGGTATTACAAAATCGGTAAATGAGATGTAGCAAAAAAATCGGTATTTTTTACCGAATCAGTAAAAGTCGGCATCTGACTTTCGGAATTTACCGATTCGATAATTACTGAATCGGTATTTCCCATTCATCCCTATGGGCCTTTGGCCCATAGGAATGCATTGTAAATACCGAATCGGTAAATTCCTAAACGGGAAGCAAGCAAAAGTGAAACTAATGAAAACAGCCAATCAGGTGCCACCACCCTCCCCCTCCCAACCAGGAAGTGGCTAACCAGGCAGCTGCATGTAATTAGAAGGTTCTGGAGAGGCAGTCAGAGCACAGCACAGACACAGAGCTGCAGAGAGTGATTAGTTGTACTTTTCCACAGTGAAAATGGCCAGCAGCAGTGAGAGCCAGAAGGCAGAAAGGAAAAGGAAATCTAAGTTCAGCAACATTGAGCTGCAAGTACTAGTGGAGGAGGTGGTGAGAAACCACAAACAACTGTTTGGCAGACACTCCATCACAGTAGCTGAGTCAGCAAAACGCAAGCTGTGGCTTGATATTGGTGAAAGGGTGAATGCTGTGGGAGTGACAAGCAGGAGCCTAGATGACCTCAAAAAGCGCTTCTACGACATCAGGAGTCTCACCAAGAGAAAGATGTCGGAGCTTCATAAGCAGGCTGGTGTCACCGGCGGAGGCAGGAACCCAGCGCCCCCCTGACTGACCTGGAGGAGTTGGTGGCGTCTACCATCGAGCCAGACAGTGTGGTGGGCTTGGGAGCTGGGAAAAAAAGGTAAGAAGCATGCACAGCATGACACCCCATACCAACTTGCCTCCCTTAAGCCTTTGTGCACAGGCCAACTCCAGTCCAGTACTGCTAGCACCATACAGGAGCAATGCATTATGGGAAATGTAGTCAGCTAACATAAGACCATGTGTAACTGCCCAGACATCAGCAAGGCAGTGAAAGTAAAGCAGAATAATGACAGTAAAATGTGTAATGCATTTATTTAAGTGACTGTGACACAGTAGCACTCAGTTGACATACGCTTATTTATACCTAGGGGCAACATCAGCCAGTCAAGCCACAGCTACAGCAGGGACTGCAGCAGCAAGGGAGCAGAGTGACATGCCAGGGCCAAGCCAAGTCCATGCCTCGCTGGAGGAAGAACACACAACTGTCACCTCCCAGGATGAGGACACATTCCACACACCCGAGTTTCCCCACTCCCCACACCTCTCGCAATCGCCTTCATTGCAATTCTCTCCTGAGACCTCCCCAACACTGTCACAGCCTGCACCTGCAACGTCACCAGCCAGGAGGCGAGTCGTGGCCACACTGCCACTGATGGAGGCAGCTGAGGGAGAGGCCCAAGCCACTGCACCTGAGAGTCCTGCTGCACTGCAGCACATCACAGAGTCTTTCACCTTGCGCAGACGGCAAGGCAGGCCCAGCAGTACAGGTGTCCATGGAGAAGGCTCAGTGTTCCGCGGTCTGGAGGGGAGTATGGTGCGAATCCAACGCCAGCAGGGTAAAGCAATACAGGCCTGCCACCGCCAATTTCGTGTCCTAAACGAAAAAATTGGAGAAATGGGGATGGGCATTAGAGACATGGTGGAAAGCAACAGGGAGATATCGAAAACCAATGCTGACCTAGCTGCAGGAATGCAGCAAATGGGCACTGCAATCAACCAGCTGTGCTCAAAACTGGACAGCCTTGAGCACACACGGCGCAGGGACGCCCGTGTAAACAATAGGGCAATGAATCCCCTAGCCACTGCCACATCACTGCTCTGCCGCAGAGGCATTAACATGCAGGAAAGCCTGACTCAGAACATGGCTGAGGTCACAAGGGGCATGGCTAGGATCACCACTGCCCTCGAAGCAATGATCATACCCAACACTGCAGTGGATCCAGCCCTGGATGTGGCTGAGGGAGATGATAGCAGCAGCCGCAGCAGCATGTCAAGCTCTGTGGTTCACCCACGTAGGAGCAGCAGGCGCCCAGCTGAGCCTGCAGGCCATGAGGGAAGCAGTGAGCAACACCCCAGTGGGTCTGGGAAGCGCGGGCGCAAATAACTTGGCCGGTGTGGGTGATGTAACCCAGGACATGTTGTCCCCATCTTTCTTTACTTTGATTTGTAGCTCTTAGGTGGATTTACGTTGTGGCTACATAAAGCGCGGGCGCAAATAACTTGGCCAGTGTGGGTGATGTAACCCAGGACTTGTTGTCCCCATCTTTCTTTACTTTGATTTGTTGCACTAATGTGGATTGACGTTGTGGCTACATAAACATACGTTGGTGCCATACACTACCTGTCTGTGTCTCATTACTTACTCAGAAATAGTTGCTTGTAATTTCCTCACGTCTGTATCTGCCATCACTTGGTGTTGTCACTCCAGCAGGTTGTCTTTCAGGCACAGCATTGTCGTCGTCATGATCCTCGTAGTCAGACAACTCCACCTCAGTACCCTTCCTCATAGCCAAGTTGTGCAACATGGCACAGGCAGCAATTATCTTGCAGCAGTTGATGGGGGTATACTGCTTTGCACCTCCACTCTTGTGATGGCATCTAAATCTGCTCTTCCAGATGCCGAAGGTCTGTTCTACCACATTCCGTGTACTTTTGTGGGCCCGATTATACCTCCTTTGGCTGGGTGTGGAGGGGTTGAGGTAGGGAGTGAGGATAAATGAACGTAGGGCATATGCACTGTCTCCTAAAAGGGAAATGGGAATACATTACTCACATGCATACTTGTACTTCTTACTGCAATAGGTGTGGGTGGGGTCGCACACTGTGTCTTACCTAAGAGGAATCCTTCGCCAAATTCCCCTGCAGACAGGCGTGCATAGATGCCGCTGTTCTGGAAAATATAGGAGTCGTGGGTACTCCCAGGGAATTTCGCTACAAGGTCAGTGATGACAAACTTTGCATTGCAGATCACCTGGACATTGATGGTGTGTGTGGACTTCCTATTCCTGTAGATGTATTCTGTGGCAGCAGGGGGACAAATGGGGATATGCGTGCCATCAATGCAGCCGATGACATGGGGAAATCTAGCCATCTGGTAGAATTCAGATTTGGTTTGCACCAGTTCAGCATGGGTGGCAGGAAAAGACATGTAATGCTCCATCCTCTGCAACATGCCGTCAAGGAATTTGTGAAAAAACCTTGAGAGGTTGCTCTGGGTCACCCCACCCACCGCAGCAACCACGCTCTGGTAGCTCCCAGACGCGAGCAGGTGGAGGCTGCATAGCACCTGTACATGGGGTGGAATAGCATGTGCCCTTGGGGTAGTGTGCTGCAACAGTGGTTGGAGGTCCCTAATTAGTTCCAATATGGTGTCTGGTTCCAACCTGTACCTCTGCAGTATCTCTGCGTCTGTGAGCATGAACAGGGTCACCCTCTGCCTGTAGACCTGCTCCTGTCTCTGCCATTCCCTCTCTCCTTCCTTCTGTAGCCGTAGCTGTCTTGCGATGACATAAAATGCCGCCATTGTGCAAACAGCATTGCATTTTGGGTCAATTTTTATAGGCTGCACCTGGTTACCACCTGATTTGAATCCATGGTAAATACCGACTCTGAAATACCGAATTTGGAGCAAATTCGGTATTTCAGAGCTTACCTACATCTCAATCTTCATTTTTTCCTATTTTTCTTTACCGAATCGGTATTTTACCGATTCTGTAAATTTTCCGATTCGGTAACTTTTCCGATTCGGTATATTACCGAATCGGTATATTTTCCAATTCGGTGAATATTTTCCGATTCGGTAAATATTCCGAATCGGTATTTTACTGATTCGGTACATTTTCCGAATCGGTAAATTTACCGATTTCGCCCAATTTCTATCACCTACATACAGATCGCTCAAGACCGGTTAGTAACGGCCGAAAATACCGATTTTCGGCCGTTACCGACCGACCTACATCTGGCCCTTATTTTTTTTTCCAGATTCTTTAATATTCTCTGGATGGACCCCAAACATTTTACAAATACAGAACCCTCTTACTCTAACCTTCAAGGCCTCACGTGTTATTTCAACACTGTCCCCTGACCCCTGGTTTCTCTTGAAGAAATCCTGACTCTCCCTCCCCAATTTGAGATTGTCAACTGTATTTAGTAACGCCGTGGGTTGTAGCCTCCAGCTAGGCCTGGATTTGTCATACCCAGGTGGGAGGAGCACCAGTGTCACCGGGCGATGATCGGAAAGTTTTCTGGCGGGTCTGTGACAGCTCGGATGGTCAGTCCCAGTCCCCTCATGGTTTGGAAGTAATCTATTCTGGCCCAGGTTGCACCATAAGTAGTGAAATGTGTGCCATCCCTGACTTCTGGGTGAGTGTGGCACCAGGTATCGATCAGCCCTCCTTCAGTCAACATCCCCTGAAGGACCTCCTGAGAGTGATCATAGTGGTCGTGCACAGCATTAGACATGTCTCGGGCAGGGTTTAGGGGAACATTGAGGTCACTGCACCCCATTTTGTGGTTAGAGCCTATATTGACAAATTTAACCCAGAGTTTGCTAAAAAAAATCTGGAGTATCTGTATTAGGACCATCACAGCATGCCAATGTGACTTATTCTGAGCCTAGTCGGCCCCAGGCAATCACATATCTTCCTTGTGGATCTGTTATCGAACCTGCTAGGGGAAAAGGTGTATGTTTTTTTATTAGTATTGCTGTGCCTCTGGTGTAGGAGGAATGAGAGGAAATATGCTGGCATTCTGCCCATTTGGTAGCAAACGTATTAGGGAGCTTGGGGTTGACGTAGGTCTCCTGGAGAATTACATTGTTTATCTGGTGACGGTCAAGGTAGGACAATACCTGCCTCCGTTTTTGCAGATCCCCCAGCCCTCTGACATTCCAAGACATGAGTCTCAAATGAGGTGTGTCTGTCACATTACCCATGTTTCCCTTGGACATTAGTCCTGCCATAGTGTGGGTCTGTACTCAGTGCTCGAACATGAAGAAAGGCCCATGATACTAATGGATAGCTGGACATTGTGCATACTTAAACATATATTAAACCATATAAATCTCCCCCCCTCTCACTGAAACATCACAGACATGCCAGTAACATAATTCCCGTCCCCCTCCCAAATACACACAGAACAGAACATTATGTCCCACATTTCTAGTCAACGACCAGAACTAACTGGACAAGGGGATCTCCCTTAGGGGGAACATTGCTGGGCGGCACATGGGTACCTCTTGCCGTTCAGGGACCAGTAAGTTGACAACAATTCTCCATGTTAGGCACGAGTGTGCCTTGTAGCAGCTGATCCTCCCTGCCCATCCCAGGGCATAAATCACCAGTTTGTGTGTGCATTCTATTCGCACGAGGTTAGTTTATTGAGGTGTTCATTAAGTCAGATCAGGACAGGTCTGGTATTCAGTAGGGAAAAGTTGCCAGCCTTATCCCAAGTTATCTTTCACTTCATAGGCGGAAAGAGTGATTCAGACAAGCCGCCCGGTGTGGCTGCTGCAGTCTAATGGGTTTTAAGCCGTTTTAGCAAATCTTCAACTTGCTTTGGCTTTGATTGGAACATATGTTTATCTTGATACATGACCCAGAAACGGGCAGGGTAGAGAAGAGCGTAAGCTATTTGGACCTGTCGCAGCTTTACTTTCACTGGCAGAAATTTGCGTCTTTCTTCTTGCACTTCAGCAGTAAAATCAGGATACATGTTGAAGGGTACCCCCTCAAAGTGCAGTTGATTCTTCTCTCTCGCAATCCGAAGTGCAACATCTCTGTCCTCAAAATTCACGGCCGTGGTTGCAGGGGGTGGTTTTTGTCCAGGGGAGCGATGTGCCCGCTCAACTATGAAGTGAGGGGAGAGAAGTTCCACCCTACCACTTCTGAAAATGGCCTCTCAATTTCCGCCTCCATTTTGCCTGTATTTGTGCTCAGTATTGCCTATTACACGCCCTGTCTCATCTTCTGCGTCTGATATGCGCGGGTCTGTCTCCTTAATACATGCCTCATGGCCCTCAATCTTACGGGCAGCCGCGTCCATGCGTGTGGTCAGGGTGTCAATTTTGCTAGCTATGCCCGCAACGCCCTGTGGGACTTCTAGTAATAGCGCTTTCATATCTTCACTCTGTGAGGGTTGTGTATCAGGCTGTGGCGCATCAGCCCCTTCCTCTCCATCCGCTGTATGCTGGTGGGTGTTTTTCTTAGCTTCAAAGGTGATGCGAAGTTGACGTGCGTCTGGTTTCCCCATTCTAGGCACTAAGACAAAATGGGAATTGTGATGGGGGCGTCAGTGCAACGCTATCACTGGAGTGGTTTTGTAGTGAGGGCTGTCTATGTGCTGCTTGTTTTTAATTCGGCGGTGGGTCGTGTCAGGGCAGTTGGGGCAACCAGATAGCTGTTGGCCTATGCCCTGAGAGAGGATGTGCTGCTGCGTGGAAGCAGGCTGCCGTACATGGCTCTCCTGCTCGATACGTGCACGCCCTTGTACCTGTAATGCCTGTGAGCTTATTTATTTATTTATTTATTTATAAAGTTTTATATAGCGCAAACAAGATCCCGAAGGATATCAGAGCGCTTTACAAAAGGGTGGAAGGAAGGTCAAAACCCAATATCAACATCAAGTAATAATACAAAACATGAATAATCGCACGATTCACATACAAATGACACAAAGGAGAATAATACAATAATCAGTGCTGGATCTGTGATTGGTCCTTCCTGTAAAGTTGATGTTTGGCGGCATTGTTGGTGGTTTTTGCATGAACACTATAGCATAACCATGACAAACAATATTTACAACCCACTTGTCTGTAAAAATAACATCCCAATTTTTTAGGAAGTCATCCGTTCTCCTGTACAGGAGTGTTGTGAGTGTGGAGAGGGAAATAGGAGGTAGACTCTCCCGCCTCTAGCAGTTCTATTTGTCTGTACTTATCTTACATGCCCCTCTTCTGTACTTAATGGGCAGTAGTCTGGAATGTCTGACAGGTTGAGTCTGGTTCCACCTTCTCATTAGATACTGGCGTTTATCTGCCCATTACTGTAGCTCTAGAAGGGGAGCATCACTCATACCACATTGTCACAACATCTGAGCCTTCCAATGTTCAGCAAGATGGCGCTGCCGTTTATGTCCGATCTGCCACCCGTGCTGCTCTCAGTCAGTGGAGCCTCCCCACACCCAAGTGCACAATTATTGTCCGTGCAGACGCAGGTTCACTTTCATGCTTTGTTGCAATTCGCCCATGTATGCAAAGTGCACAATGGGCACACTGGGAGACTCACTGTGCAGTGCTGCTGATGCTCTACCTCTTGGGCCCACACTCCACGTGGGATCCCCAGACCCCGCGCGAGCAGCCAAGCCCAGCTCCAGGGGGTCGCTACTCACGTCCGCCGTTCCTGCATATCTTGGCGGATCGGTGCCAAACTTGCAACGCTGGCTCCCCAGTGTTCAGGTTCTTTGACTCCTGAACGTTTTTGGCGATCTGCGCTGTTCTGGACAGGATTCTTGACAGTATGATCATGGCAGGCTGCTGGAGTCTCACATAATGGCAGCCATTCCGCTTGTGCGCCACCTAGCGCCCCCTGCTTCAGAGTGCTTTGGTGCATATGGTAGATGACAATTTTGAACTTTGTCATCACACAAGTGTTGGACATCTTGTAATCAAACATTGCATTCACTCGTGACAATGTCAGACTTATGTTTTTGTTGACATGATGCAACCTTGATCCTTTGTCATGAGGACTAAATGGCTGTGATTGAACAGTAGATATGTTATATGTGTCATAGTTCAGACAATATACAATAATACTATGGTCTACATTTTGTAGCCAGTTTTATGTATGGTGTCCAAATGAAGCTGATGTGCACTTCACCCTGCTAGTACTACCTGGCATGCTGTATGCCACTCAACTTGGGTACTGAAATCAATTCTAAAGTTCATTGGTGTAGAGACACAAACCACATATCTGTGTCCCAAAAAGCAAATAGCAAGTACAGTGCATTACTCTGTTGTAGTGTAAAATTAACAGCCAAGTGGTATATAGGTCTATGGAAGATGTTCTTCATCCATGACACACTGTGACACTGTTCGAACTTAGCAGCAATTGCAGAATGAGTATCACATCACTCCATGAATTGTCCATGGGAAGACAGATATTGTGAGGTTTTGGAGGTAATGATGATCTAATGCCATGATATCTGGTGACTGGTTTGTCATTCCTATGGCTCCTCATTAATTAGTTAGGTTGTCCAGTGTGGAAATGATTTACGTGCAACCATGCTATTCAGTTGAGTGCATGTTATATGATAAACAAAATCTGCATTTTTAAATTTTGTTGCATGGGCCCCACAGTTACCAGAGGATTGGCCCACATGTTGGTTACATCACACATGATAGCATGCATTTCTTATGAACTTCTGTTCGTCATGTACTGGTTGACTTATACATGTGTCCCTCTTTTCACACAGTTAACATGAATGCAGCTGAGGAATGTGTGTTCCGCATACGTAAAGCCCAATATGGCCATATCTTGGCAGTGGCCAAGGGTTTCCGATGGACCTCCCGGCAATACGACAAGCAGAAGGCTGCCAAGACATGGGTGACCGCCTCACCAGCCAAGAAGCCAACATCAGCAGGACAGCAACCTGTAGGCAGTGTGGCCCCAAGCACTGCACCTGGAGCTGCCGGACCCCCACCCTCCACGTCTGGGCAGACAAGTGGGCCAAGCATGGCACAAAGAATGGAATGTTTGGATGCCTAAATTGACAATTTGGACAAAAAAGTTGATAAACTGCAGCAGACCCTAGATTAAATCATAACCTTTATCTGAGGGCTGCCTGTACACTTTTTTACATTTGTATTGTGTTTTATTTTTTAAGTATGTTTCCTTTTATTGGTCCATTTCTGATTGTAAATATTTGTAAGCATAGTTAGAGTAGTTAGTTGAGTTAGTTAGGTGTTCATTTTAGATAGGTTAATACTGTTTTTATTATAGTGTTTTTAATGAATATTTAGGGTGGGTGGGTTATTTTATGTGTGTTGAGATGTTTTATAAAAATATATATATATATATATATATATTTGTTTTTAACTAGATTTGTACTTAGTTTATGTATAGGATAAGTAAGTGTATGTCTATTGTGCATTTATGTGTTAAGGGGGTGGGCGATGATGTTTAGTGGTCCTGCGTGAACATAGTTTAGGTTAGGATAAGTAAGTTAAGTTAGGTAGGTTAAGATTAGTTAGTTTAGATAGTTATAGAAATTGAATAATAGATTTTAGTGTACATTTTGCAGAGTGTGTGTCATTGAAGTCCAATTTCGAAAAAATATTTTTAACATAAAAAAAGTTTAAATTTACCTAGTTTGGACTATATTATTTAATGTTCTGCATTTACTACGTTGTATGTTTGAGTGAGTGGGCACATTGACTGAACACAGGTTCATGTTTGAGTGCATGTAACTAGTACATTCTAGTATGTTCCTGCTCCATGTGGGACTAGATGTACATGCAACATCTGTGCTTCAAATATTTGTGTACCCATTGTTGGTGTTACACATTCATATGTTTTTGATTCTAATCATGAGTCTTTGGAAAAGCTCTGCATGTGTATGTATCAGTATCAGCTGGGTATGACTTGCTTCATGTAAGTGAAATATGAGTTTACTCATACACAGATGCACAAAATGTACACACCACACATTATCTCACTTGATGTTGTAATAGCTATGCCATGTTGTTTTTTGTTTTTGTTTTTTTGAGCAAGAGGTTTGAGGGCCAGCACAAAAAGTATCGGGGATAAGTTGCAGCCCTGGTGAATACCACGGGATTTTGTATAAGAGTGAGAGATGGTCCTACCCGTCTTAGCGCATGCCGTAGGACAAGCATACAACAATTTAACCCACACACAATAGGATTAAGGCAGACCAAATTTATACAATAGCGCTAACATATACGGCCAGCTCAGAGTATCAAAAGCCTGGAGCACGTCTAACAACAAGCATCCAGCAAGAAGGAGAAGTGTTGGATGCTGCGTGTATTAGAGCATGGAGCAGGTTGATATTCAGAGAAGTACTGTGTTGGTGTATAAATCCACATTTGTCCGTGTGGATCAATCGAGGAAGGAGGGGAAGGAGCCGCGATGCCAAGACTTTGCTGAGTATCTTGTATTGTGTGTTCAGAATGGAAAGCGGCCAATAAGATAGGAGATCCGTTGGTGCCTTATCCGGTTTTAATAAGGATGTGACTATAGCCTCCCTGGTAGTAGGAGGCAGGACCCCGTCCTCCAAGTAAGTAATATAGAGTTGCAACAGCCATGGGAGCCAAATATCAGCAAAAGTGGAATAAAGCTCCCCAGGGAGGCCGTTAGAGCCCGTCGTCTTGTTACGGGCCAACGCCTTAATCCCCATCCGGATTTCGGCATCAGAAATCGGAGCGGCCAAGTCTTTGGCAATTGAATCAGAAACTGTGGGAAGCTGGACCTCGGATAAGAAGGAAAGTGTGGGAGCTAAAAGATCTAAACATGGGGTGGTATACAAACTAGCATAATGCTCCTGAAACGCCGCATTGATCTCACTCTGAGACGTAACCAATACAGTATTAATCATATTCACAGCTAGAATGGGAGTAGTACTCACCGTAGTTTAGATTAGTCTCGCCAAGAGTGTACCCGTCCTATCTGCCTCGGAGTGTGTACACAGTGTGTAGACATTAATGTCTATCAGACGTAAGCGCTCCAACAATTCTGCATACTTAATCCTGGCGGACTGAAGTGGCTCTGCACCATCAACACTTCTCTGAGCCGCCACCTCCAGGGCCTGCAATTCTCCCTCTAGGTCAGTGCTGTCCCTGATCGTTTCCCTCCGCGATAATGTCAAAGTCCCCATGGCACCCCCATACATCCACTTTGAAGGGCTCCCACTCGATAGATCTAGACAAGGCAGTACCCTCATTCTCCACAAAATATGTATCAATACCTGCAGTCAATTTGACCCGATATACCTGGTCTTCCAATTGTATAGGCTGTATTCTCCACGTTGGAATTGGAGTAGGGGAACAACCCCAACTCAACAGTAATTCTATGGGATTATGGTCAGATATAGTCTTGCCTAGATTCTCACAATGGTTAATAGAAGAGGAGAAATCTGGGGAGCTAACAAAGTAATCCAGACGCGTGTGCAATTTATGGGGGTAAGAGTAAAAGGAATATTCCCTCATGCTCACGTGCAACGCCCTTCAGACGTCTAATAAATTCCAGCCTTGTGCCCAACATGTTAAGGTCACGGCCTGCACCCTGGTTCGAGTGTTAAATAAAGGGGGATAGAGACTATCCAGACTAATGTCAAATAGCGCATTTAAATCACCACCCATATGCCACGGAAAATGGGACCAGCCAGCAAGTGCCCGTGAGACCCGCGTAAAGAAAGCCTCTTGATCCCTATTTGGTGCATAGATGGACCCCAGCACTATCTGTCTACCATCCTACGTTCCCAGCAGAAGGATAAACCGGCCCTAACTGTCTATTTTGCTCTTGTTAAGGGAGAAGGGGATGCCCGCCCGAATCCAGATGGTAGCCCCTCTAGAAAATGTTAAATATGTTGTTGCAAAAAATTGACCCCGCCATCTCCTTTGTAGTTTCATAATTTCAGTGGGGATCAAATGTGTCTCTTGAAAGCAAATTATGTGTGCCTTACAGCGATGTAATTACGCAGCTATTCTATGTTGTTTAGCCATTGAATCCTTACGTCGAACGTTCCATGAGACAAATGTATTAGAATTAACAGCAGGCATCATCAAAAAGAATGAGAAATCCCCCTGGATACCACCCCCCCCCCCCCAACCTCCAGACCATACAGCATAGTTACAAAAAACTCAACAATATCCCAATACTGGGTCCAACACACAAACATCATTCAACAAAACCATGACAACAAAGTTAACATGTGCTAAAGCCTTTGGTGGAAGGTCGCCAACATTATCATATCAACCGCCACACAAGAGCAGTAAGTAACACATGAAAGCGCCCAGAGCGCAGTTCGGGCCAGGAAACTTACTCCTCCGTTCCCACCTGTCTCATCGACATACAAGTTTCATGATGTTCTACCAGTCAGGCAAAGGCGCCTATGATGAACAACAGCACTTCAAACAGGTCAGTGAGACAACAATAGGCTGAGCATACCCTACAAGGTTACAAGAGAAAGAACTAAGACTCTGCTGAGGCTAGAGGATCATTGCTAAGAAGTGATGTTGCAGAAGGAAACAGTGCAACGCTACCATCGGAATCCGTGTCTGTATTCAATCCTTCAGACGGGCTAGAGCTGATAGCTGGGCGAGTGGTGCAAAAAGTTGAGGCAGTGGTACGTGGTGCAGGGGTGCCGCCCCTCTACCATTTGAATCCTCATGGGCCAAAGAGACGAGACTCCCACCACAACACGATCAGAGCATCCGATCACCGGTGCCTGGGGGGGTCTGGGCAGAAGCTGGTGTCCTTGTGTTATCACTAATGAGTTGCCCCAGCCACCAGGCCACAACCCAATCGCGGAGGGCGCCTCTCCGCAAAAAGTGACAATGGTGGCGAGGGGCTACCTGTTTGTCAATCACAGCCCTTGTTGTCAGACCCAATGCAGAAAGACCACAGGTCCCCCGGGCTTACACGCTCCAGACGTCTTGCTCCTTCACATGTGAGAGCCACTCCAGGGTCGGGATACGGCCGCCGCCCGAATAACTCCAAGCTAGTGCAGTCCACGACTGCAGCTCCAGCCCCTGTCATCCCGACCAAGGGATATTCTGGTAGGCCGCAGTCCGCTCAAAGCTGATCCCCACCCCCACCTTACATCTAGTGTCGGACTTGTGTTGGACTCACGACTGCGGGTCTTAGGATAAATTATGTGAGGGAGGGGTTCCGCCATCGCTGCCAGGGGGAATCTCACCACTCCACCTCATCAGTCCCTTCAGTAATCGATCGCCGCCTGGGCCTGCCCTCTCGGCCGCGGCGATCCGCCACGTACTCTGCGACCTCTCACACTGCGTCACTCCATTCACCAGCCGATTCATTTTCCTGCCATCTGCAGGCAGCAACCCCCAGTGCTCCCCGGTTGCTCCTCCATTCCTGATCCCACCGCTCTGGCTAAACACGTCATGTTGCTCTGACTCATCACCCACACCACTGCTATTGCATCACAGTTTTAAAACTCTTTCATTTGAGCTCAGAGAGATCTATCCAGCGTTAAATTTTGTACGCAATTGTAGTCCCCTCCTAGGATCCAGGGTACTTGTGTGTATGTGCTTAAAGGGGTGGAAAGCGTGTCCCAGAATTTATTTCGGTCTACGTTGGGTCCATAGATACTCCCCAGCAGCATTGCTTTACCGTCAAACTGTCCCTGCAATAGAGCGTATCGGCCGGCTGGATCAATGGTGTGAGACTGCTCCTGAAATGGAACACTGGGACATACCCATATGAGGGTGCCCCGAGCGAAGGCTGAATATGTAGTGACACATATGATACCCCTCCACCCACTGCGCAGTTTCGCCACTTCCCCTGCTGTAAGGTGCCTCACTTGCAGCAACGCGATTGTACATGGTGGCGTTTCATGTAAGCGCATATAGAGTATCTCTTGCGTGCGGTGTACATACTACTCACATTCAGTGTAAGGATGGTGGTGTTGCCAGTGTGTGCCATTGTTGCATACATAAGGTGTACAGGGCAGGATGGGTGAGTGGACTCCCCCGGAAATCTCGAGCTCTAATCCATTCTCCCAATGCCCGCACTGAAGGGACGTCAGCGCAGCTGCTCAGCGGCTTGTGGGCGGGGACACAGTGCGAAGTAGGTATGGTCGGGGAAGGGGGAAACTGGGGTGGGGCAAACGTAATATGCCAAGGGAGATACATCCAAACTAGCTCTCAATTGGCTCAAAGGATCTTGTCTGCTCCCAGCGCTCTGAGACCTTCGGGTGAATTACGTGCTTTACAAGTGAAATAAATGTAATGTAAATGTAAATGTGCAAGAGCATCAACATATTGTAGGGGTGACGGCATGTATCCATGAGGGATCTGGACATGTGGGCTATGCGCGCAATGCATGACTGTCTGCTGGTCTGCCTGTGTGCATATGGGCAGATTAAGCCTAAGGCGGCGGGAAGGCGCATGCTTTACGATGGCTACCTGTACAATATACTGAAGGCATCGCACCTCGCCCTAAATCCTCAGCATGTTGCAAGGGTCCATTCACATCAAGTAGTCTGCCGTTCACGGGGTAACCGAGGGCTGAGCCACCGAGTCCACCCCGGATTGCGTCGTTTTACTGTCCCCTTCCTCCTCCGATGTATATATGAGGGGAGCCAGTTCAATGTCTGTTGTAGGGGAGGCGGGACAGAGGCCCGCCACTGTCTTCAGGGCTTCACGTCTCTCCTGAACTATTTGCTCCAAATCCGGGGACCCCAGGGTGGGTGGAAGCGATGCGGAGGCCCCCGGTCGATTGCGTCTCCGTGAGCGTTGTCTTCTGGGGCCTGTTGCTCTCACATGTTGCTCCTGGGCGCGTTCCGCCCGATGGCCCGCAGTACAGTTCTGGTCCGCCCTATCATGCGCCTCCTCCGGGGTTGCAAAGAAGTGAGTAGTGCCATCCATCGTGTATGACTTTAAGGCGGGCGGGAAAAAGCAGGGAGTATTGTATTTTTTCTGCCCGTAGGTGCAACTCCACTTCCAAAAAGGATGACCTTTGGCGCTGGACCGCTCGGGAGTAGTCGGGGAAGAGCATGATGGTTTTGTTCTTGACTCGGAGCGGTCCAGTCTGTAGGGCTGCCCGGAGCACTGCATCACTGTCTCTGAAGTGTAGTAATTTTGCCAACATTAGGCGTGGCGAGGCTCCCGGCTTGGGGCGACACGCCGGAACACGGTGCGCCCTTTGGATGGAGAAGAACGCGGTCTGCTCACTACCTGGGGTGAATGACTTGGTCCAGGTTTCCATATACTCCACTGCATCACATCTTTCAATTCCCTCCGGCAGGCCAAGAACTCAGATATTGCAGCGCCACGATCACCCTTCCAGATCATAGATGCGTACTTCCATGGTGGACACGCGGCCTATCAGAGTTCCGATCGAGTCCTGGTGTGTGTGCACCATGGGTTGGATGTCAGTGATCGCTCTCGCATTGTCTGAAACCTTGTCTGATAATTTTCGGTGATCATCACAGAGGAGGCTAAAGTCAGTTGTTAGGGTGCCCAGTTGCTCTATTGCCACTAGTACCTTGTCTAGCTTGGCCGATAGGGAGTTGTCCGCTTTGGAGGCGCCACTGGAATGGTTGGTGGGAGCTTCTGATGCAGCCCCTGGGGCCGTCGCCGTAACTCTGGGCTTGCCCATGTTGTCTGTTTGGGACTGCGTGAACCTGGAGGGTATTGTTATCAGGGTAAAGTGCTGTCCTAGCGGATGATGGGTCTCCTGGCGTTGTGCCTAGCTGCTGCGCAGTGTCCCACGCAAATGGAAATGGCTCCGGAGGCAGGCAGACCTTAGATTTGACTGTTGCTTCCGGGCGCCCGGGAAGGCGAGTGCTGTCCGTTGGGGAGGTGGGGTGCCTTCAGTGCAGGCCGCCGGAAGGGATGGGAGCTCGCGGACCCACCGAGCGCAACTCACTGGAATTGGCGTCAGTCTGTGATCTTCCTTGTCCCGATCAGCTGGTGCCTGTGCAGTGTCCCTTAGCCAGTCACCACACCACCTGCACACTGCCTGCTGCTGGCAGTGGATGGTGGGGGAGGTTCCTTGAGCTGGTGATATCTATACGCCCAGACGGGGGCCCAGCAGGTAATGCTATCTGCATGCGTGGGCTGGCGGGACGCAGACACCAAATTTGGAAAAAGGGGGTGGTGATGGACAGAGTTTCTGAATGATGCAGAATACTCTTACCCAGTCAAGAGATCAGGGCTGTATCCATCACCGTTTTTTAGCTCACTGCACCATCCCAGCTCAGAACCTGGCTATATGCAAATTAGTCTGTTCCTGTCCCAGTGCATGATGGGAACAGGGCAAACCAAACTACCAAGCCAATTCTTATACTGGGAAGGAAACAAGCTTCCGGGGACCAGTTTCTGGCATTTCAGCCGTCGTCGGCCCGGCTTGCTTGAATCCTGATGGTGCAATGAGCAAGGGACTCACGTCTGAGTATACCCTACCACACATAGGGGGTCATTAGGATTGCGGTTTTTCCGCATCCTCGGGGCCGGCGGAAGCCACCGCCGGCCCCGAGGATGCGGAAACACCGCAGCGGACTGACCAAGGACCCACCGCCACATTAGGATGGCTGGTGGGTCCTAGTTTCCGTCCGCAGCTTTTCCGCCGCAGCTGGCTTACAACCGCGGCGGAAAAGCTCTGATATGGTGACGGTGTCTCTCAGACACCGTCCGCCATATCAGGATGGGATTTTAAAAGTGCTTTTCCGCGGCGGGTTTTCCGCCGTGGAAAAGCATACGGATCTTCACCTAGGGGGCCCGTTGCGGGCCCCCTAGGTGAAGGGGGGGGGGGGTGGGGGGTGCACATGGGGGTTACCTATGGTACCCCCCTGCATTTGCATGCAGAAAGCGGCAGGCACCGCGCGGTGCCTGCCTCTTTCTGCATGCAAATGCAATGCGTGCATTTTTAACATTGCCACGAGTGCAGCTTGAAGCTGCACCCGCGGAAATGTTAAAAATAGAGGATGTGACCACCAGGGTGGCGGTCACATCCTAATCGCACAGGAGGGGACTCCGCAGCCCATGCGGACGTCCCCTCCTCCTCAATGATCGCGGACGGACGCAAGTCCGTCCGCGAACATAATCGGCCCCATAGTGTGGAGAAACCGAATTTGGAAAAAGGGGGTGGTGATGACAGACGTGTGGGAGGGTATACTCAGACGTGAGTCCCTTGCTCATTGCACCATCAGGATTCAAGCAAGCCGGGCCGACGAAGGCTGAAATGCCAGAAACCGGTCCCCGGTAGCTTGTTTCCTTCCCAGTATAAGAATTGGCTTGGTAGTTTGGTTTGCCCTGTTCCCATCATGCACTGGGACAGGAACAGACTAATTTGCATATAGCCAGGTTCTGAGCTGGGATGGTGCAGTGAGCTAAAAAACGGTGATGGATCAAGCCCTGATCTCTTGACTGGGTAAGAGTATTCTACATCATTCAGAAACTCTGTCCATCACCACCCCCTTTTCCAAAATCGGGACGCAGACACCAGTCAGCCAAGCTCCCACTGCGGCAAACTGCGGGACTTATCCGGCGTTGGCGGTTGCTAGTGCCTCGTGGCTGCCCCGCTCCAGTGCTCGGCAGTGAGGAGTGGTGTCAGGGTCAGCTCACCATGCGTCTTCCGTGGCCCCTTCCAGCCCACAGAGTCTAGGCGAGCTTCTGTTACAATGTCTTGTATTGGGGCAGAGCCTCCGGGCCCGACGGTTGTCAGCACAGTCACAAGGGCTCGCAGCGCATAAGCGTAGGCTGTTAGGCGGGGGCGCGATAGGCTGCCATTTTAGGGTCAAGCAGGCCGCGTTATGGCCGCGTTCTCAGGCAAACTTCGCGAGGCGTGCAAAGCCTCCCACCGGGTCATCGCCACCCTCGCATGGGCTCACCTGGGCTCCAGAGGTATTCCGGGTCAGTTGCAGACGGGCCCCGCAAGTCGACAGCAGACGAGCCCCCTCGCGGCCGGTGCAGGTGTGGCAGAGCTCCCTGGTAATGCACGCCTCTCGTTGTCTACTGGTTCGTGTAGATTGACACCTCTCCGCGATGGGCCCCAGGCAGGGGGATGCATCCACCGCACGCCAGGTGAGTCAGAGGTAGGGCCCTGGCATCTATGAGCATCCGCTCCCGGGAAGAAGTTGAGCGGTGCTCTCAATGCCGGAGGGCCGATGTCAACTCCTAGAACATAGAATTATATATGCTGCAAATGTGAGTATGAAATGAGTTGAAGTGTTTAGCTGCTAGTGTGCAGAAGGAGTGCCCACCAGCTCAGCATCTCCTTACCCGGTTGTAAACGGCCAGCTGATGACCTATTAAGCCAAGTTGGCATGTGGTGGTGTATTGTGAGAGCATGTTGGCCAGGATGGCAGGAGAGGATGAATTGAAGACCTAAACTTGAACATAAAATGTTTAACTCCACTCTTCTGTCCACCGGCAGCCAGTAAAGCAGACGACTAATGCTGGTTTTGGAGCAGGTTATAGGGAGACCAAGAGGAGTCCTGGCTGCTGCATTAGGGACCCTCTGCAAGCTCACAATCTCAGACTTGTTTGCCCCCAGCTGGAGCAAGGTGCCATAATACAGTCTCAATAAAACAGAGGCCTGGACTGAACACTTCTCAGGATGGCGGCGAGAAAGGTTCTTTATCGCCCAAGTCCAGGAGAAGCACTAAAGCCCCTTACTCCCATTGAAATTCTCGACTCTTATAAATACAAGTACCCAAAAGAGTCTATGAACAATGAAAAACCAAAGCTGGAGGTGGTGAAGTGTTCAGATATCAACACAGCCTACACTTCACTTCTTGAGGGGTTTGAGAACTCTGGCCTAGTCCTCGCCGAGGCCTGCAGTTATCTTGTGACAGTGATGAAAGATTTGGAAGAGGAAATAGATGACGACTGGGACTCATATGGAGTCAGTATTGCCAAGAAAGGAGAGAAAATCAACCCCTCTTGCATACTATCAATTTCCACCAATGAGGCTACAGGCAATTGGGCCTTCACGGACCACAAAATCTCCCCATCCAAAGAGGAAAGACTATCATTGGCTGGATTCCTCCTCTCCCTATATAGGCTCGGCAAAATCAGGGCGGCCAATCAGGGAACATATAAGGAAACCCTTGTCTTAAGAATTGCAACCATCCTCAAAGGGAGCCCCTTTGTAGGAAATATGAATCCCATCACTCTGTCTGCAGCTGCAGCTCACTGCTCGGTGTGGAATAGCAACCCTACGTTTAGAAAAATCGTAGGCACTTATGACATGTTCCTAATGCGGTGCGAGAGCGAGTTTTCCAGTTTAAGAGCAGGCACTGTCGTGACGGCGTATGAAGATTGCTCTGGCCTCACTTCCTTCTCTTACTTTATTAGGAAGATAGATCGGTCTATCGAAGAAACAGTCCTGTATTTCTTTAGCCAGCATGTGATGAGGGATATATCCAGGTTATGGCATCCAGACCAAGAATCGGATTTACCAAACTCTTTTTTCATCCACTTTAGATCATTAGGAATAGTGGGGAAGTCCCCATACTCTTCAAATGCAGTAGGCCACCTTTATAATCTCATTCACAGTACATGCTCCTACATGGGAGACGCGAGGTCACTCAACGCAGTTGTCATCTCAGACAGCTCCCCCAACACCATGTCCGTCCTGGGAGGTTTTCTCGGGGAAGGGTTCTTTGGTCAAGGGTTTTTTGACAGGCTGACTTTCCGTGACGAGCAGGACTTCCAGAATCATCAGGAAGCAGAGGCTGAGGGGGAAGATTTCGATGAGGGGATGTCATCGGTGGGGTCAAACTTCGAGGAAGAGAGACCACAAAGAATACAAGGTAACGACCCGGAGGAGGTATATGCAAGAATGGTTCAATCTAGGTTTCGACTTACTGAGTCCATGAAGGCCAGATACAGAACAGTGGCGACCACAGTGACTCCACGAAAGGACACCTTTGCAGAGTTCCTAGCTAGGGTATATGTGAAACCTTAGTCAACTCAAGATCAGTTTTGTCTCCCCTTTTCAGTGCCTTTTTATTAACTCCAGTGTTTTTTACTGTGAATCAACAGAGCTACCTCATTTTTTGTTATTAAAGAACGGTTTTGAAAAAAAACTAAAAAACTAAAAAAACAGAGGCCTGGACTATAAAGTGACTGATAGGTGGCTTGACAAAGAAAAAACAAACAGCAGTGTGAGCCCACATAGTATCCCAAAACACATTCCTGGCACTTTCTTAATTTGTTCCTGGAGGAGGAGAGCAGAGTAAAACCAATTACCTAGGTCTTTCACCACCCTTTTCTGTGTGGGGGCATTACTAAGGGATGGAGGCCACCAGCATTTAATCCAGAGCTCAGGATGTTTACCCACCAGCAACATCTTAGACTTGCTGGCATTGAGCTGGAGGCAGTTGGCAGTCATCCACCCAGCAACAGCAGCAAGATTACTCCAGAACTTATGTGCATCCTGCACCCAGTGATTGGAGAGTGCAACTACCAACTGCATGTGATTCTACTGTGAGCCATCAAATCCTGGACAGCGCTGCTAATGTTTTTACATATGTATTAAATAGTGTTGTTCTCAGAAAAGCCCCCTGTGGCACACCCTGTTTAATAGTGTGAAACATGGAGGTGGAAGGGGGGTCCATTACATGGAAGGTCCTCTCAGGAAGTAAAGAGTTGAACCAGTCCAGTGCAATGTCCGCTATGCCTACCTACTCCAACCTTTGCAGTGTAATGTTTTGGTAGACCGGGTCATACACAGCACAGATATCCACTGAGACCACTGCCAAAATACGTCCCTCATCCAATGCTCCCCCTGTCAGTACAGCAAGTTTTTGCAACGCTGTATTTGTGAATGTAGAATTCCATGTGAGTTGCTGTGTGTTTTGACACCTCAGAACCCAGGCAGTAGACATATTTCAAGCTTTTCAAAGAATCCTAATCCTGCTAATGCATCAGCATGCTACACCACACTAGGGGTTACAGACAGTGGGCCATTAATGAACAAACTTTGCCTCCTCCACGTTTCAGTGGGTTAGAAGTTGTGCTGCAGTCTACAGCATGGTTTTCTTTGGAGAACAGCCGGTTGTGACACTTCTTGTGTGGGGTTGGGGAACCTTCATGCACAACTATTAATCCCACCATGACTCAGGCATCCTTGAGGCATGCCGCAAGGGTGCATACACAGGCGCATGACAGATATTCCAGCACCAGCACAGGGTAGTGCACAGGAATGCAACATTTCATTGAATATGTGTGGCATTCCTGTGTTCAGAAAGGTGTTGTTGAGATGCGGTGCAGCACATTCCTGAGAAACTGTCACTTATGTCAACATATATCAGCATGTATTTTCACATTTGCAGATTCTTTTACACTGACAAACCTTGACCAAGTACTTAGTCACTCTTCCACATGCGTCTGCATTTCACAGCAGACAGTGTACCCAGAGCTATTGTGGAATGGTACAAACCTAACATAAGTGCACATTGTTCTTGACACACAGGTAGTGAGGCAGCACTCGTTCACATATTTGACTGTGTTAGTACAAGGATATTTTATTTCAGTAGTGTGTTGGTGAATAATACATTGTTACTGTCACAATGTGTTTGACTTCAGTGTTTCATGCAAAAAAAAAAATGTGGTGTGGCACAACTTTTCATACTGCTCTTGTCTGTTGGACATTGTTCTCCTTGATGTAAATTGTTGTGGGTTGTCCAATGACACCTGTGAGCTAATGAAGTTTACTGACCAGCCTTCCTCTGGATTTTTGTTGCAAACGCATCCTTGGAGTCTTCCAATTGTGTGTTGGCTTGTTCGGTAGGTGCAGGGCATGTTGTGCGACTGCTACCACCAGCAGTGGCAGAGGATGTTTGAGGGTACACATATTCCGGTGAGTTGAAGTTAGCCCTTTGGCCATTCAGCATCAGTTGCTGATTTTTGATCACAGTCATCAAATCTGCATGAAAGGCTGTCATGGCTGACAGGTAGAGGTCTTGCAGTTGCTGCATGTCTCTCATTCTGTTGTCAATATTTTGTAGGTGCTGGGCTATATCCCTGGTGGAATTTTGTTGTGGCATTTGGACATGCCTCTGACTCATGATATTGGAAATGTTTTCGAGAGATTGAGCTACTCCCGGTGTTTGGGGGGAGGTGGCTTTGTCAGTGGCGATGTTTTCCAAATCTGGATTTATGCTTCGTAGTATGGCTTGCAGGATGCCGCCCATACTTTCCAATGCAACATGTACCTCGCTGAGGAGTTTCTGCTGTAGAGATACAGCTGTTCTTTGAAAGTCACGCTGTTTGTTCTCCCACTCGGCGCTCATGTTTGTAGTGGAAAGTTCAGGTTGTGGTTGTGGTGGTGGTTGGGTTTCGGTTTGAGCGGCAACCACAACGTTGTCACGCTCTGGAGGTGGTAGAGGTGACCGTATGGTGGTTATTCGCTCCTTGAGTATGTCCGTGTCAATGGTGGGAGGGTTGTCATCCATTTCATCCAACATTTTGCTGTCATCCAGCTGTTGTGATGTTGATGCAGCATCCACTGGAAAAAATGGGCAAATCTGTTAGTGGTCTTGGCATGTTCAATTGTAGTGATATTTATTCAGAGGCCTTACTTGTGGCTTATCATAGCTGATCTTTGTATCACATTCAAGAAATCTTTGTCCTGATGCAGACTGATGATTTAGACTCATACCCACTTGTATTGTCATTGCACTACTTATTGTTACAGTAGTGGTGCAGATAATTGGTATGCATTGATAGTGACCTGTGTACATACACCACATTGGTAATGTTGGTCTTAGTGGTAGGTCCACATTTTGGCCAACACTGCAATTGTAAATTGGTGTGTGATTCCAGGGTGTTGGCCTCCTTTCAAACCAACCTAATGAGATGCATCATTGTACATTTTGTGTACATTAAAGCCCATGGGTACAGGTACTCACTCAAAGTACAACAAACCCTAGTTAGCGTATGTTTGTTGTGTGCCAGCCTATCATTTGCTAAGGACACACTGTTTGGGATGTTCTGACATGGCAGTATTTGCAGTTGTCTGCAATCAAGATTGACGGACACACTGCTATGAAAGCATTGGTAATTACATTGTAGGCAAGCAATGAGTGATAAAAGACACATTTGCAACATATTGGATGAAATTATTCAATACTAGTTCTTCTAACAAACCCATTTTGTTAATGAGCGTGGGAGCCTACCTACAATGATGACTAGGTAACTAACATTGTTTATCATGCAGAATGGATTAGCCAGGCCCCAGCACCTCACAGAGCAACAAATCCCACAGATCCCCCAAATGCCATGACCATCCAGACACCAAGGCAAAGGCAGAAATCTTGGCTATACTACTGAGTACATGCACTTTGATGAGCAATACCAGTGTGCATGACATCTCATTGGTCACTCTTACTACACAATGGCATACCAACCATTCTAAGCACCAATAATTTCCCAGCTCTCTGTGCCAATGCTGGTCCGCCATTTGTAAACCAACATGGAATGCTGTGGTGCAGTGTAGTTGCTGGGCTGTGTTGTTGGCCATTGGTGAACACCCTAACCTGGCGTTGTAGCCTGCAAGGTTGCATGGAGGCATGTTGCAGACTTGTATTTGTGGATGTTACTTGTCCTCTGTAGTGAGTATCTACTGAGGAACACATTGCATACCATGCAGCAACAGTACACTGTGCTGCACCAAACATATTGCCAATGGTGGGCAAAGCATATCTGCAACCTGGGCAACAGGATGGGTCACTGGCCATAAGCTGTGGAGGGTGTTGGCACTGAGATGAATCTCACTCATGTTGCACTTGCACTCAAACTACACACATTATGGATTCATGATGCATCTCCATCATGTCACTGCCCAGCTTTCTTGGCAGGGAATGCTGTACCCAAGCCTGTTTCAGCACACCTAGCAGTGGCTCATGCTGGCAGATTGACCGACTTTGTGAGGGTGCATCAGATCACACCACCATGTGGATGTTCAGGTAAGTGGAAGGTGTGATGCGTAGTGGAGGATGCCCATGATATTGTGGTGCGCAGGACCCCCATTGTGAGTTAATCATTTATGGAGCTGGAGCATTGGGCCCATGATTTTGAAAATTGCTAGACGGTGAAACAAAAACCATGATGGTCATTGATCTATGTAGTGGTGCTATGTTTCCTTTTTGGGTATGATGGTGATTGGGGCTGTTCTACTCAGGATTGGGCCCAGGAATCAGTGATATGCCTACTGAAGTGCACAATGTCTATTAATTTCGGCTCTCAGTCCGGCCAAAACAGTCAGGTGCAGTTCAATGTTCACAATGCAGCCAGCACTGTAGCCTGTATGGAGTACATGGCCACTCATCAAGCCTGTGCCAGAACACACTGTCTCTGCATGCATAAGCAATTGCAACACCACATTGCTGGCCTGTTATTGACTTGGGTGAGGGAGCCTGGCTGCTTACTGTCCCTTGAAGCAGACTCATTGGCACAGGTGTACAGATGACGCATGACCAGGCCTTGTTGGAAATTTCAAAATTTAATGTGATGTCAAACCCTCTCTCACACCCACCCCCCACATCCCTGCCCCCAACAGTGTATTTCCTAGATTTACCCTCCAGGCAGATGTCCAGTGCCCCTACACCATTTCTCACTGCCAGATGCTGTGCATGCATGCGAAGCAGGTAGACCAGTTATGGACCAAATTATAATCGATTTTGTTGCACAGCATACCATTACATTGCCGTAGCTTTTCCATATGATGCATACCAATAGGTCTCATATTACAAGAGTGTAGTGAGAGCTGGATAGGATAGCATTGTGAATTAAATTTCCCACAACAGTGAGTGCAACCGTAAAATAAACACTTATGACACATAACAACCCCAGTTACCTGAGATTCATCTGAGCCCTCCCAAAGGACACTAGATATTACAATATTGGCAACACTTCACCCTATTTCCATGTATAGCCCCAAGTGACACACTATTTAAATAGTTTGCCCCCCCCCCCCCAATGACCCCTGTTTTCATGTTTCCCCCACAAACATCACCCAATTGTCAATTTTGGGCCAGAGGACACCTTTTTTTTATATGTTGCACCCAAAATACACCCTAATATAATATTTTGCAACTAAAATACACCCTATTTTCTTTTTTTGACCAAAAAAACACCCTATGTTCATAGTTTTTCTCCAAAAGGCACCCTATTTTTATATTTAGCCCACAGAATACACCCTAATTTCATATTTTGCCCCAGACGACACCCTATTTTCTCATTTTGCTCCAGACGACAGCCTATTTTCATATTTTGCACCAGAGGACACCCTATTGGCCTACTTTTCACCAAAAAGACACCCTTTTGTAATTTTTGAAACCAGAAAGAAAGCCAAATTTCTATATTTGACCCCATAGGACACAGTAGTTTCAAATGTTTTCCCCTAAAGTAGTCCTGTTTTGATTTTGGACAATTAAAAAAATGAGACTTTCTCCATTAGTTCCACACGGGACAGCCAAACTTTCTTATTTGTTCACAATGAAAATCCCTTACTTTGCTATGTCACACCAGAACACATTACCTAAGCATGAACTACTGTAACTCTATTAGTTGCATCACAATGCGTTCATATGACATGCAATGTGAAGGCAACTGCCTGCCTGTGGTTACTTGGAATTGACATTCAAATGTGATACCTGTGTTGTTATGTACATCTGGCATGACAGAGAAAACCATGAATGAGACCATATGCAGCCATTTGCCACAGGAACACACTCACCAATTAGGACCATTCTTCTTCTACACTCCTCCGCTGCAACACAAACAAGCTCAACATCCACCGTGTACACAGACACACCAGCCATCTTGAAGGACTGTATGCTTATCTTGCACCCTGCACAAGTCTTAACTCAGGGAAGAAATTCTTACACATCAGGGCACCAGTGCATTGTGCCACCCAGCAAAAGTACACTGCACACAACCTGCTCAAGTCCATCCTCCACAACGTGCAGGCACTACATATGCACACCACAGAAATGTCACACTACTTTCCTGTTAACTCTTCATTTGTCACCTACTTCACAGACACATATACCTACATTTGTTCTGGATCTATGTTCACCATCACCCTCAGTGACAGCTACTTAATTTCCCACAAGGCCCAAATCAAGGGGGAGGCATTACCATCTCCTACAGGTTAGGAGGACACTCTTGTCTAAACATGCACTTGAATGACCCAGCAGTGACCATGGTACTACACAACTTGCATAGCCAGACCAGGCAGGACAACATCCACTTTGGCGCCTTCATTTGCATGCCCCCATGCCATGAACACCCTTTCTCCCATGCCATTGTAGCCACCATTGCACACCAGGCTTACACACCCCCAACAACATTTCTACATCGTGATCTCTGTCCTCAAGTTCAATCTGAAATACCACCATGAACAGGACACCATCACCTCCTTGGTGATATTTCTGACATTAAAATGAGGCTGCTATTGTGAACACTAGGTCTCATTGCAGGAGACATAGACAGGCACATCTCCTCCACAGTAGCCTGATCCAACAGAAGCCACACACCCATATTGACCAGCACCAGACATCATCGTGATTATCACATATTCACCATGCCCACTAAACACCACCACCATCATTGATCCACTTCACAAAGGAATACTGGACATCTAATAAGTTATCATGGAGTCCCTTGGCCACAGCACTCCGCCTACGCTTACATACAATGACCCCACTGCACACGTCCTCCACCCATTGTTCGCTACCTACCCAAACACACTGGCACACCTCAAGGACAGGCAGGCAGTATGTGGCACCACTTTGCACCTTATTGCCTTGTAGGCATATGCATGTAGGCATATGCATGGCCCTGTGCACATCTTTTATGTGAACCTTGCACCAACAGCTCTTCAGTTTGTACATTCACAAATGTATGGTTCAGGTAGTGCAAGGCCCTACATAGATGAAGTCCACTTTGTCTTCTCCAGCAGGGATGGACATAGCATTGCTTTTCTGACATTTTAAAATTTAGATTGACATATGTGTTTGACTTACATTGGGAATCATTGTAATTGTGGACAAGTACAAAGACTACAAGATAAACACATCAAACTGTGGAACAGGGAAATGTCTAGCTGCAATGACCACCATGACCTATCACTGACATCTGTGCACTTATTGTGACTTACCCCTTGTCTGCTCTACAGTTTCTCTGGTGGCACTGTCCTGTCTGGAGATTCCTATGACTATTTCCTCTGGTATGACTTGTGCCAACCTCTCCTCCAGGTCGTCAAGGACCTCCTGGTCTGCTGGGCTGCCTCCTCCAGTTCCAAGGGCTGCCTTGCGATTTGCCGCAAGCTTTTCTTTTGTGCGGTGCTTGCTCTCCACATCACTGGAGTCAAGCTATCCAGGCTGAAGAAGGCTGATAGCCAGAAACCGGTCCTTGGATGCTTGAATCCGGTCTAGGAAATACATGGCTTGGTAGTTCGGGCTGGACTGTTCCCATGAGGCACAGGGTCAAGGCTGATTTGCATATAGCCATTGTCTGACCTAGGGTGGTGTGGAGTGCAAAAAACGATGGATTTAGGCCCAGATCTTTGTACTGGGGTGAATGTAAGACATTGTTCTGCATTCTGTCCATCAACTGTGTTTTTTGCAATTTTCACCCCGAGTGGGCTGGGTATGCTCAGACGTGAGTCCCAGGCTCTCCACATCACTGGAGTCAAGCTATCCAGGCTGAAGAAGGCTGATAGCCAGAAACCGGTCCTTGGATGCTTGATTCCGGTCTAGGAAAGACATGGCTTGGTAGTTCGGGCTGGACTGTTCCCATGAGGCACAGGGTCAAGGCTGATTTGCATATAGCCATTGTCTGACCTAGGGTGGTGTGGAGTGCAAAAAAACGATGGATTTAGACCCAGATCTTTGTACTGGGGTGAATGTAAGACATTGTTCTGCATTCTGTCCATCAACTGTGTTTTTCTTTCAATTAAGGAAGGAGACTGGGCAATACCTACTTCATGATGGGAAGGGGTCTTTCCAGTTTTTCTGAGTAGTTATCAAAGCCCTATTGGATAATGCTGTCAGGCCGCATGTCTGGTCAGACTCTTTAAATAAAGCATATACAGAATCTACTATTTCAGTTTTCACTTATAAAAATCTGCTGGGAAGTCATCTTCCACGGGAGCTTCATTATATGGGAGGTTAGTAATAGTCTTTGTTATTTCTTCTTTAGATAATTCCGCCTCTAATAGTGACCTACCTTTCTCATTGAGCCAGGGTAGTTGCATGGCATGAAAGAACAAGCCTGCCTGTCACTGTCCACCAGCAACTCTGGGGAATATAGGTCTTTGTTATGTGGCAAATGTAGCAGCTTTCTCTTGCGTGTTCCTGTCAATGTGCCCCTTTTGGTCGCTGATTGTTGGAATAGCTGTGCTGCGATCAATAAGCCTGCCTTCTCACATTTTTCATAATGGTGTGCCCTGAGCCTGTATTCTGCCCTGGAAGTGCAGAGGTTGTTTAGTTCCATTTTTGCCTTTTCCAGGTGGCGTCCATCCGGGTCAGTGGGTTGTGCAGTGTACGCATGTGTTCGTGTTCTAATGTACACTTCCAGGGCAGTTTGTTATGCCACTTTTTGTCTGCTATTGAGGTCGGTATCCGTAAATAATGGCTTTAGCTGCTGCTCATTTTGTCTGTGCCGATGATACAGAGCCTTCATTCTCGGTTAGGTATGTCTTCATGTGGCCATTTATGAAGGTTTTCTCCGGGGGCATCTTATAGTGTGATGTGTGAAAGCACCAAGCTTTTTTGATAGATTTTGTCAGTCTCGTGTCAGCTGTCATCCAGTGAGTTGTCTGACATATGGCTTTCTAGGATCATGCTGTGTCTTGCAGATTGTTTTTGAACCCTTCAGTATTTATTTATTTCCAGATGCTCCCCGTTATTCGCATCCCCTGATTTTTGCTTCAAACTCTGTATATATCCCAGATAGTCCTCTTGTACTATTAAAAGGCTTTCTAGAAGCACCCACCAATTAGGGTTCACTATCAGTGTGCCAAAGACACACCTAACTCCTTGACAGAGGCCTCTTTTCATAGGAGTCAGCTTGGATATGGTGCAGTTCAGAGCTTTCCCTCAGTTAAACTGAGTCCAGAACATTCTGGCTATGATTCTGATGTTTCAGGTTCAGTCCTGGGTCTCAGTGAGGGTGGGTTAGAGGCTTTTTGGCCTCTTTCATCCTGCTCATCAATTGTGCCAGGTGGCATGTATGGACTCTATGGTGGAATCTAAAGTGCACCCCAAGGAAACATGTCAGATCAGGTTTCGTAAGGACGTCAACTGACCAAAATGCTAGGGTTAGTGGTAGTGACATAACATGCCCTTTAACAACAATGACATTACAGGAACTGACATTATATTATCTTGTACTTGAAGTCACCTTAGGAGGGGATGTCACATGATATTCTACCCTGATGACATCAAAAAAGTGATGCCGCTGAAGTAAGACACCATGCAGTGCAGGGTTGATGAACAGAACCAGCAGTTACAAACGCAGACTGTTATATGCTGACCAATGCTGACTGATGGTATCTTGGGCTTGAACCTTGTGATGGCCCAGATTCCAGTTTAGGTCAGTTGGCCCAGGCTTTTCTTTAAACAAGTTGTTTTCATCTCAAGCTCTAATAAACATCTTTGATTAGATCCTTTGTCTCATCACCATCATTAAGAAGGAACATCATACTGGCGACGAGCGGGTTCAACCTTTGGAAAAGCCTGGAGTGCTGCCGATGCAAAGTATACATCGTAGCAGATCAAGGGGTTTCGTGACACGCACTGCAGTGTACAAAGAAGCAAGTCTCTGTCACTTCAAGACAAGAGGAGAACTTCATAATACGGACTTACGCTGTTTCCAAGAAGAAAATTCTGTGTTTAAAACAAGTTTACTTGTTCCAATGTTCCGATGACAACCCAATAAACTCGGTGTGTTATTTGAAGCTGGGCTCATGCTGTTTTCCAGAGAAGAAACTCAGCGTTGGTTTTGGTCGTGGGTAGCTGAGTAATATTTATACTTTATTTACAATTAATTTTGGAATGCAAGCTGTGAAGCTGTATTTTCTGTTGAGCGCGCCTTGTTGCTCGAGCGGTTTCCGTCATCTGTTGCGTGTGCTCATGCTCGAGCGTTGAACGCGTACTATGACTCGAACACTCTGTCAATGGTATGCTGAAATTAAGGGGCAGATTTATGAAGGCATTGCGCCACAGATGCGTCACTTATCATTACGCATAGTGGATTTTTTACTTGTGCAAGATTAACAAGGTGACGCATCCATGAGAATGCGTCACGTAACCTGAGATGCGACAACATCAAACTGCGCAAGATTTGGCTGCGTCGCGTAAGAATAAATATATGCAAGGTAGGCGTTCCCACGTAAAAAGTCACGCATTTCCGTCGCATCCATATTTACGACATTCCGTCACGTTGACGCATCTACAAAATGCGTCACGCAAATCAGAAAAAACGCTCGCAAGCCTACGCCACAGAAACCCACGCGCAGGAAATAACGCAAGTCCGACTGAACGACTCCAAAAGTGTTGCAGAGTATTTTGGACGACTTTGACGAAATATGGATCTATTAATTTTGCAGTTGGGAGTTGAACAACCACCTCTACAAGTATTTCCACAACCTCATCTACCAGCATTAGTCCCAAGGCAGCACAGTAGAAAGGAGTGCGTTTTCCGTGTAAGGACCACACTGACTGGATTACGGAATGAACAAATTATAAAACTGTACCGCCTCAAAAAAGTCTCCATTTTGACCCTCTTGCGGCAGATCAAACCACAGTTGCAGTCAGAAAATGAAAGGGGTAACAACATCCCACCAATGACAAAGCTACTCGCAGTATTGCACATGTTGGCATCAGGATCATTCCAAACAACAGCAGCTACATTGGCAGGGGTTTCACAGGCTTCTTTCTCCGCCTTCCTGCCATCAGTCTTGGATGCGATTATTGAACTAACACCACACTACATCCATTTCCCAAGCACCCATCAGCAGCAGATGGACATCAAACAGGGCTTCTATGCCATTGCTGGATTTCCACATGTGCTAGGAGCAATAGACTGCACACATGTACAGTTTGTACCACCTGCAGCAACAGAACACCTAAATAGAAATCGGAAGCATACACACTCCATTAATGTGCAAGCCATTGTGGACCATCGTGGACTATATATCAATGTACTGGCAAAATATCCAGGGAGTGTCCATGATGCGTACATATTCAGAAACTGCATTATCAATGACCGTTTTCAAAATGGACAATATGGCAATGGGCTCCTTGTAGGTAAGCACAAATAATTTTACATACAAGTATACTATGCAGTAATACTTCGCACTCAGCCACACCACATGTTGGCATGTCAACATGATGTAATAAGTTAATGTGGGGGGGATGTCTCCTAAAAGTGGTTGAGTGAATTCCACTGGATTTAATGTACTCACTTTACAGCGCATGTTGAGTCAAATCCTGTGCCTGCTTGAAGCAGGTGTAAGGATTGATGCAGCATTGTAATAATCATGCCCCCCAGAGCATTTTTTTGTGCTGTGTTGCGCTTGCAATCAAATTCCAGCTATGTACCACCTTCATGGCACAGATTCGTCAGACATCATTCAAGTTATTCCATCATGGTGTGCTGCATTGTAAGTGCTGTGCATAAATGGTGGTTGAAGTGTGGTGCTGAATAACTGGTGCATCCTTGCTGGTATGCAGGGATGCGCAAGTCAATGTCAAAATGTCCCATGGCAACTAACACACATTAACTATAGAAATGTGCAGTGCTTTGTAATAAATGCATGTATAATTTATTTTGGTTACACATATTATTTGGTTTGAAGGATATATATTCTTGCACTTCATGGGCCAGAATTACAATTAGTGGCTCATCCCTGCTAATCAGCAGGGATGCGGCAGTAAATGTGCACAGCAGCTCCACCACCCATGATGCCCTGCCATTATAATGCGATGCACTATGGTCCCAAAACTGCACAGATGTGTCATGCATTTGGGCTGTAAAAGTGGTGCTTTGCTGGAGTTGCGATGCAAGCGTGCTGCAGCTCCAGCAATGCTCCGTGGTGGGCCCATTGTTTCAATCCTGCCCCAAGCCGTACGCCTGCTTCAAGCTGGCACAGGGTTTTGATGCAGCAGGGGCTTAAAAGTGAATGAGTGAAATTTGGTAGATTTCCCTCAGCCACTTTTAGGATGCGTTCCTGCGCAGGAACGGCCCCCTGCGCAGGAACGCCTCCTAATGGGGGCAGGGATCCACAACGTGACGCATCTCCCAGATGCGTCATGTTGTTAACACCCCACACCATGGACTTGGATTAGCGGTGGTGCTGCGTCACAAAAGTGATGCAACTGTACCGTAAATGAGGCGCAAGGGGCTTGCAAATCTCACACCAAATGTTGCTTGAATTGTATAACATGCATACACGTACATTTAATTGCAGATCACATCACAGGTGTACATATTGTTGCAGTTCAGATGACCACTATGTAATACATTCATATTGCCAAACACAGTTTTTTTTGCATTGTCAACTATGTAATACAATGCAGGATATTGGGACATATTCTGAGATAGAGCGCTCAATCATATATATATATATATATATATATATATATACACACATCATAACATGTCAAGATTTGTATTTAAACTCATATGTAATGCAACCATTTAGGTGACAAAAAGTATCAAAAAGTAATCAATGTATTACAGTCTGCCAATAGTAACGCACATCTATGCCATCCATGCATACCTTCCTTTAATATACCACCCATAGCTATACCTCCCTATAAAGGATGAACAATCAACTTGTTTGCTAGATTACTATGAATGAGGCAAGGAGTCAGTGAAACAATACTGCATATGTTTCCCTAGGCTTGGGGGGGCAGAGGAGGAAGGACCAGTGAGGCGGCAAGACAGTCAGGGGTGAGACGGTGGTGGGGGTGAAGGCCTAGGTCAGGTTTGGTAATGTAAACAACCCATCACCTCTTTGGTCCAGAAATGTAATTCCCCATCTACTTTGAGTTGCTGTCCATAACATAGCCCCTTGCCTATGCGGCTAACTCAACCGGTAGATGTAGGGCTGCATCTACATCTTCTCCTACCAGTTACTTACATTGTTCCTACACTTGAGCCCAAAGCAACGCAATTTGTTTCTTCTGCAAACCCCTATATTCTACTTGGGCCACTGACTCCTCCTCTGTCACCACCCATCTAATGACCTACTCCCTCCAGATGCCCTGTTGTGGTGCCCTGCATGAATGTAGTCGCAGTGTCATCATTTTCTGTTTCCAAGCATCACAGCCAGCTAAGTGGCACACCAGTTTTGCTTACTTTGGGAGGGGGAGAAGACCCAAGAAACACACTTCCATGGGTTCGCAAACATTGTGCTCAGTCAATGTGGAGAATCCACCGACAACTTCAGACCTAACCCCCCCCAGAACAGGTGCATGCGAATAACATATGTGTGACATCTGAAGAATCCTGTGGACATCTTGGGCAGCAGCCAAGGGGTACATGAATTGTATAGCCTGCTTACTAACATACGTCCTTTGTAGTATCAGTAGATGAATGGACTGTATGTGGAAATTATGCAACACCCGACAGGTATGCTCCAGAGCGTAATCCCACTCCCTGTACTCCAGTTCCTGTGTCAGTGCCAACTCACACGTAAGACACAGTGTCAGCAGTGGTAACTTCTGGTGTGAACTCCAAACATGGTATTGCCAGTGCACCAGGTGGTGAGCATGGGCCATGATGTGCATGGACACCATCAAGTGAAATGTTGGGTGTTCGGTGTGCGTAGTCAAACAATATTGCCGGACATATTCTACAAACGATGCATGTGTGATAAAAAGAGTCTCTTTTACTGCTGTAGTATGGGCACATTTGCCATGAGAATTCAGTGCACCATTGTAGCGAAAAACTTTAACTGTGGTTGTGTCCGCTTATATCCAGTCCCGGACCTGGCCAGCTGACAAGACACTGCGCTGGGTAGGGGAAGAAGAAAGAGGGGTATTTGGAGCATAGGTGGGTCCAATTTTAGACGATAAACGTGCCTGCTTCCAGTAGTGGATTGCGGTGGACAACAGTAACTGAGGGTCACGCAGTCTGTGAGCTCCAGGACATAGCAGCTCATGCAGCTTACTGCAAGGAAAATACGCCGGGGTGTAAACAATTTAAAATGCACCTGGTAGTAGTGGTGCACTTGTTCACATTACAGTAAGTATTAACAGTGTTGGCCAATGTAGGCCCAAACACATGATCCACTAGTGTTGCTCGCTGCAGGCGCCATGTATGGATATGCGTTGGTACCCCCACCCACTTCAGCGACACTCATATTGTATAATGGGTGGAGATAGTTTTGCCCAGGAATGTACTGTGGTGTATGGCAGGGGACAGATGTGTGGTACAATGGAAATGATCTAACCGGGTATGTAAGTTGGGTGGGTGGAAGTAGAAAGAATATTCCTGTATATGTCTGTGTTGGGATCTCAAGATGTGTAAGGTTTCATGCCTGTGCCCACCTCGTTAAGATGTATCGCATTGGTGTTCTTAAAATGAAGGGTGTGAGTGGTCCAAGGTCATGGACAACTCCTCTGCATCCGAGCAAGCAGCTCCATTGCACGCCACCTTTGCGATGTCATTAATCTCTCCCCAGAGACCATGACTTATCCAGACAGCAGGAAACATGCAAACATGAAGGCCTGACTCCAAAAACTCAAGGTAGACACGAGAGACAACAACAAATTCTAAACCATCACTCTGCTCCCCTTCGTGGCCAAGGTCATAGGGGAAATCGTTATCACAGAGCTAACCCGGTACCTCAAAGAGAACAGAATCCTGGAACATTCTCAGTCAGGGTTCCATAGCAACCACAGCAACGACACCGCCCTCATAGCTGCCACCAACATTATCAGGACCCTGCTAGGTAAGGTCAAGAGAGCAGCACTCATCCTCCTACACATCTCTGTCTCCTTCAACACAGTTTGTCACTGCACAATATGTGCATGCGTCCATGCTGCAGGAATCCAAGTCAAGGCTCTGTTTTGGACCACCTCCTTCTTCCCCGTCAGAACCCAGAGCATATGCCTAGCGTGTTCCCAAGTCTGCTGCCAGCGAGTGTGTAGTCGGGAAGCAGCAAGGAGGTATGAGTCACGCACCCAATCTGGTCAGCACACAGGCTCCTGGGTGTCCCCACCGGGACAAGGAGTGGAGGACCAAGCCTGGCCCTTGCGCATTAGGGTCTGCCGCTTGTGAGGACAACAGCCAACGTACCACGGCACGACACTCCGGTGCAGCAGAAAGCACCAGGGCACTTCCAGGCCATGAGCGTAGGCGTTTCCTAACACCAACACGTGGGAGCAATCAAGCCCTCCTGCACAGCCACACTCCAGCAAAAGTCAGCCGGACAGCCACGCAATACTTGGGTACGAGTTCACGTTGATCCAGCCTTATTTATGCCAGGGGGACAGGATGTATGGTCGCATTGCAGCAGGGCCAGCATGGAGCAAAGCGCCTATGCTTACTCCATCTTAGGCTGCAGGTCAGGCCCCCCCCCATGTACTACGTGAGACCATAGCCAGTGACAACATGATGACTACATTCCAACCTGCATTACTCATTCTTAATGGTTACTCCAGTTACCATCAATTCCGGGACCAACAGCCTCCCCCAGTACCCCACACAAAATACTGGCCCCCTCCCTAACCCACAACCATAAATAAAAAATTGATCCGCTCTATTACAGTCTGCTCTGTTGTGAGACTGATCTTAGGGTCAATACGGGGAATGCTCTGCTACTATGACTTAGGTTGAGGTGACCCCAATGTGACATAGCAGCTCTTGTTTCCAAGGTCCAACACTGTTACCAAGGACTAATGGGCCACAGCCACTCCACAGGCACCAAGTCCCTCTGCATGCCATTCCACCCAATGCAACTCTCTCTTGAGAACTGTGCCTCTTAGGGGGAGAACTCAAGGTGCGCAGGGAAATGTAAAAGCCACAACACTCACAGCAGCCACCACCCATATCAACAACAAAGCAACCACCCACCACAACACCAAAGTAAGCATCAACAAAGGAAAGTGCTGTGTGTAAATGATTCTAAGTAACAATGAGTGAAAAATCCACCCAGGGGGTCTCTGTCAGTACATAGTGATATGGTGCAGTGCACTGCACAGACAGTGTGTCCCAAAAAAACAAGTAGTGTCAGGGGCATGCAAAGCTGATCAGCAACATCAAACACAATAGGCAATTGACCACAAATTAATTCACCATTAAAAACTTCACTAACTATTTGTACAACACATGCTATGTATGCAGAATTAACACTAAAGTAAGACATTTACATTTATTTATTTAGAAGTTTTCTATAGCGCTAACAAGACCCAAAGGTAGCAGAGAGCTTTACAATAGAGGGAATGAAAAGAGAACAACATGACACAAATCCAATAAAGCGATCAGCGAGCGACAATTTGGAATGCGGAAAAGTTCGGACAGCAGGACTTCTTGGTAGCAGGGTTCAATGTTACTGCATGGGTTCAGGGGACGCTTGCTGATCCAGGTTACCCGCAACCAAGGGAACGGATCAGGCACAAGGATTTGAGTTGGCTCTTGAATTCTGAATAGGACGGTATAGTTCTGATGTGCGGGGGGATGGCGTTCCATATTTTGGGGGCATTTCCTGAGAACGAGCAGTCCGCAGTTCTCTTCTTTCTGGTTTTTGGTAGGATGAGCAGCAGGGAGTTGGAGCTTCTCAAGCTTCTGGCTTGGCCTGCTTTTTTGAGCTTGTTTGCCAAGTATTCCGGTTTGCCGGTGTGGAGGGCCTTGTGGGTGAGGCAGGCCGTTCTGAAAGTGCTCCGCATTTCCGCAGGGAGCCATTCGAGTTCTTTGAGTGCCGGGGAGATGTGGTCAGATTTTTTGCAGCCTGTGATCATTCTCGCTGCCGCATGAAGTGTTGTTTTTAGAGGGGCCAGGTGCGATTTGGGGATGCCTGTTAGGATTGAGTTCCCATAGTCCAGTCTTGATAGAACTAGAGATTGCGTGGCTAGTTTGAGGTCCTTGTTGGGAATGTAAGGTTTGATTTTGTTCAGAAGTCTGAGGTTGAGAAATGCGCTTTTCGCCGAGTTCTTAATGTGGTTTGTCAGGGTTAGTTTGGGGTCTAGGGTGAAGCCCAGGGATTTGACGGAGTCGGCTAGCGTGAGGTTGCCTTTGAGAGCATCGATCGATTTTAGCCACTCGGTGATTTGAGGGTTGTCTTCTTTGTTTGAGATGAGGAGTGTTTCTGTCTTGTCGGGGTTGAGTTTCAGGTGATTCTTTGTCGGCCAGTCTTGAACTTCATTTAGGACATCGTTAAGTCTGTGGATGTCTTTAAGAGAAGAGGTTTCCAGGTAAATCTGCGTGTCATCCGCGTAGAGGTGGAAGTGGATGTTGGCGTTCCTGAGTAATTTGGCGAGCGGTTCCATGTAGATGTTAAAGAGCTGAGGAGAGAGCACTGATCCTTGCGGGACACCCTTGTTGACCTGCTGGGTTTCGGAGGTGAAGTTCTTCATTTTTATTGTTTGCGTACGGTTATGTAGGAAGGAGGAGAACCACTTGAGAACTACATCGCCAAGGCCGGCTCTTTCTTGCAGGGTCATGATGAGGAGCTTGTGGTCCACCGTGTCGAACGCTGCGGAGAGATCAAGGAGTATGAGGAGGCAGCACTTGTCAGCGTCAAGAGAACCATGAATGTCGTCTATGATGTTCAGCATCGCGGTTTCTGTGCTGCGGCCTTGTCTAAAGCCGGATTGGAGGGGGTCCAGGAGGTTGATGTGGTCCAGATGTTGCGTCAGTTGCAGGAGTATGCAGCGTTCAAGTGTTTTTGAAAGCAAAGGGAGGTTGGATATCGGTCTAAAATTGTTCAGGTCACTTGAGTCAAGACCGGGTTTTTTCAGCAGAGGAGTGACTTGCCCCATTTTTAGACAATCGGGGACCACTCCGCTTTGTAAGGAGCTGTTTATGATTCTTCCCCAGATGGGTGCTAAGGTAAGCTTCATTTTTTTGATTAAAGAGGGAGGAAAAGGATCTGAGACGTGTGCTGATGGTTTGGAGGTCGAGATCAGCGAGATTATCTCAGTTTCCTGGACGGGGCGAAAGCTTAGCCAGGGGGAAGGAAAGGAGTTGGTTGGGATTGCCAATGGGAAGGCCGGGTTACTCTTCTGGAGGTGCGGGTTGTTGATGTCTAGAGACAGTTCGATTTTTAAGACCTTATCGTTGAAGAAGTTGGCGAAGTTATCACAGAGTTCTTTGGATGCCTGCAGGGTTGAGGGCCGGGGTTTGGATGTTTGTTGTCTGATTATGTTGTAGAGCTCTTTGGGTCTGTTTTTGGATTTGACCAGTGCCTCACGGAAGAAGCTGGATTTTTTGTTTTTGATGTGGTTGTTGTACTTCCTGCGGGCAGATTTTAGTTGGAGGCGGAGAATGGCGGTAGGGTTGTTTCTCCACTTTCTTTCTTTGGCTCTCAAGTTTCTTCTTTCTGCGTTGAGGTCCGCAGTGAACCAGGTTCTAGATGGAGTGGCTCGGCTTCTTTTGAGCTTTAGAGGAGCAAGATTGTCGAGTATGGAGACTAACCCCGCGTTGTAGTGGTCGACGAGATCATTGGTCGAGAGGTGCAGTGTGTTATTTGGAAGAAGTGAACTTAGCTGACCTTCCAGGATATCTTGGGGTACTTGGGAGAGGTTTCTTGACCATTTGGGGGGGTCTTGCGTAGGTTTAAGCGAGATGATGGGGTGATTGATATGAAATAGGATCATGTGGTGATCTGACCAATCAACGGGTAGTATGTGGTTGACCGTGATAGAATTCTTTTGGGCAATGATGGCATCCAGTGTGGCTCCTTTGTAATGAGTCTCCTCGGTACAGTGTTGGGTGAGGTTGTTATCATCAAGGAGGCTAGATAGCGATCTGATTAGAGGGTTATGGGTCTCATTCCATCGGAGGTTCAGATCACCAAGAATGAGGATTTTGGAATCGCCAAGTGCGTCTTGAGCAATCAGGTTTGATAGTTGTTCTCCAAACTCATTATTTCTGCCCGGGGGGTGATAGAGTAGGTGGCACAGTAGAGAGTCGTTGTCTTTTGTCTTGATGACGGTGGATAGACATTCAAACGAGTTGTACTCGAAGGAGGAGGTTTCTGTGATGCTCCAGCTATCCTTGTGGATGATAGCGACCCCACCTCCTCGTTGTTGTTTGATCCTGTCTTTGGAGATGAGGGAGAAACCGGGTGGAACCAGCATATCTAGGCAGGGGGGGGATGTCTTATTAAGCCAGGTCTCCGTGAGGAACGCAACGTCAATGTCATGAGTGAGGATGGCTTCAGCTAAGTCTGTTGCATGTAGTGAGGCCGATCTGCAATTGATTAGGAGGCAGTTGGTGAATTTCTCCTGATTGCTGGTGGTTCTATCTTTAGTCTCTCTGGGTATAGCGGTGAGGACTGGTAATCTCTGTTGTTTGACGATGGGTAGAACTTTCCGGTGACCTGTGATAACTTGGATTTTGGATTTAGGTGAATCAGCAATGGGGGAGTCGTAGGTGGCGGCTAGTAAGGCTGCTTCCCTGTCTGACATGGGAGCTTCTGCTCTAAGCGGCCTGGAGGTTAGGTGTTTTGAGCCCGCTGAAGTGGGAGAAGAAATGGAGAACACGGGTCTGGTGCAGGGGGCTCTTGTTGTTTCGGGTTTTTTAGAATTGGAACACTGGACCTTGGGGAGGGCATCGAGAGGCTGGGCACTGAGGGCTTTTAAGGGCCCTTGGGAGATGATGGTATTGGCGTGCAGGGGGGTCTGGGGAGAGTGTTTATGGGGGTTACAGGCTATACCGAGGTTAGAGAGGATTTCTGATAAACCTAGGGTGATAGTGTCGACCTGATTTTCCAGGGCTGCGAGCCGTTTTGTTATGGACTCAAGGGAGGGGATGTGGGCAACCGGGGTGGGGCCAAGTGTGGTAGGGTTCGCGAGGGAGGGTTGGGCGATAGGGGTCAGGGAGAGGGACGAAGGGGCGTTCGGGGGGGGGGGGCCGGGAAGATATTTAGACAAAGGGGAGGTAGGGAGGAAGACAGGAGGAGGTTTGGGCATAGATGAATTGAGGATTGTAGGGATATTCGCGGGGATGAGGCTCGTTGACAGAAGGCCGACTGTTGGCGTGGGGGTGATTGTCGTAGGAGGCTGTCGGAGACTGAGGCTGGGGGAGGTGAGGTAATTGGAGGAAGGGATAGAGGGAGGGGATTGAGTGTCCTGCTGCTGTTGGGTGGCTGTGTGTGGGGGTGAGGTATGGCTGGGTGGGGGGGGGCCTGTCGGGCTGGATAAGGATCGCGGAGGGGCGTATCAAGGTCTTCTATGTTAGTTGTGGTCGTGGTCAGAGGCGGCGTTGGGGCGAGGTTAGAGGGGGTTGGGAGGGCTGACCTAAGTGCGGGAAATATGGAGTCGAAAGCTTCCAGGTTCTCGTTATTGGCTTGGATGAGGACCGTGCCATTGGTGAAGATGGTCACGGTTATGAAGCCTCTACCAGCTGATCTGAACGGGAGAATCGCGGTTAGTATGCAGCTGTGGAGAGTGGAGGTTGTTTTGGCGATAAGCCTCCGCGATCTAATCGTGGAGACCCAGTATTCCGGTCTTTCAGTGTGGAATATTAAGTCCATCTTCGTAGGTCCATTGGAGGCCGAGTGGTAGATGTCAGTGATTAGGGTTTCTTTATGATTGCGAATGAGTTTCTGCTTGAAAGTGCGTCGCAATTTAGTAGAGAGGAGTGGGGGGAAAATGATGGTGAAGGAGTTCCGGCTGTGAGGTTTAAGGTGGGCAAGTGGAACTGGAGGAGGGGGTGTGGGCTGGTCCTGGGCCATCGTGGGTGAGGTGGAGGGGGGAGCCTGATTAGGTAGCGGTGTGGCGCTAGGATGGCCCGGAGGGCAAGCGACCGGCCGACGGGGCGGCTCAGTAGGACACGTGATTAGGAATCATTTCCTACTATCTTCCTTCTCTTTGTTTGGTATTTTTTTTTTTTCTTTTCTGATGAAGTGTCCCAGTTGTAAGATCTCAGGATTTGGACACGCTGGCGATGGGGCACGTGCCCCTGTAACTCCTTGTGCGTCCCGTAACTTCCAGTACCACTCAGGGTGGAAAGAGGTGATTCCGGTGGAGGCTCTAGTCAGGCGACGTCCTCTTTGGCCGCCATTTTAAAGTCAGGCATGGGGCTGGCGGAGGCAGGAGACAATGGGCTCTAATGAGGAGGCTTTGATTACTAGAGTAGTCGGGGCAGAAGCTTGGTGGTGCCCAAATGAGAGTCAGTAACTCACGGGGTCGAAGAAGAGCAGCTGTGGAGTGGGCTCCGGTCAGGCGACGTCCTCTTTGGTCGCCATTTTAAGCCAGGCGCAGGTTCGACATCTTTGGGATTCTTGGAGCTCCGGCGGGAGAGTTTAATAACTTCTAGTGATGATCGGGGTTGTTGCTTGGCGCCCTCATCCCTTTTTGAACTTTTTGAACCTCGGCGGGTGGAAGCCTCGGCTCAGGGTGAGGCTCAGGTCAGGCGATGTCCTCTAGTGCCGCCATTTTGGGGACAGGCGCGGAGGGCAGCGTCGGCGGAGAGTCCCTGGGTTCCAGAGCAGGAACTTGGATCTTCCAGGCTGGTCAGGACTCTACAGTACAGGATTCGTCATGCTGGTGTTGCTGCAGGATCCGGAAGCGGTCGGCTGCAATTGCGGGTGAGTGTCCTGGGGTCGCGAGGAGGGCAGTGAGCGCTGATCACCATTGAGCGTGATCAGGCGGCAGGTCTCTGCTCTCCTGTAGCGGGACAGGCTGCACTTTTCCGCCACGGATTCCGGTCGCGTTCCTGGTGCTGGGCAGCGCTGGGGGGGCTCTGTTTAGGTGTTTTTCAGGTGAGCCAGGAGCTGTTTCGGAGCTCACTACCCCTCACTACCCCTGCGGCCATCTTGCGCTTACTTCCAGCTGATCAAGGATATGGTCTGCAGACGTGGATGATGACTCAATTTGGAAACCCACATACGGAACCTCAAAAGGCATACAAGCATGCCCATTGTAAGACACGTAACATCGTAGAGAGAAGCTTTGGAATGCTGAAATCCAGGTTCCGTTGCCTTGATGTATCTGGTGGAAGGCTACTGTATACTCCAGAAACTGTGTGTAAAATGATACTAGTATGTGCAATACTACACAACATATGTGTAAAAACAAATGTCCCTTGGGACGAAGAGGACCAACACCCTGATCAAATGGATGATGGTGATGGAGGTCAAGCAGGAGGACAAAACATCTGCAACACTGCAGCAGGGATAAGATGACGCACACACATTGTGACACAATTTTCTTCATGAATGATCATACTTAAGTATGTAATAATGTTAAATAAATTTAAATCTGAAAATTAAAGTAGGTCCATCAGTTTTTTATTTCTAGAACTGTACAGCCCATATGATTTGCAAATATGTGTGTGGAAGTTCGTGTTTCCATCTCCTGGAGGGATGGAAGGGTGTATTCATCAAGGAATGGCATGGTTAAAATACACAATAAAGGAAATACTGCACGGGGAAAATCCGTACTCACATGTGAATGACCCGTGCATGGAAGGTTCATTATCTATTGTTCGAGACAGTTTAGCAACACTTCACAAAACTCCCTATATAGACATAATTGGCCTCTGTGGAGGTTGATGTGTTCCTGGATTTCTTTGAAAGTCAGTACTTGAAATCTAAATAACGGGGTCATTAGTGCCTCTTGGGCAGTTGCAGGCAATACACCGTTGTCCCAAGATTCCCTGTAAATAGCTTCCAACCGTGGTGCCAATATTTCTGCATATGCTGCGTAAAACTTGATTGCTGTACCGTCTGCACCAGGGGTTTAATGTTTATACATATTTTTGATTGCTGTATGAATATCACACTCTGTCATCTCTCCTCCTAAGCAATCTGCCAGTTCCTGATCTATGCGTGGCAGTTGAGCAGCGGCTTGCAAATCAACAATGTCCACAGGTATGTCTGGCATTGCGCTCCTATAGAGGGGGTCATAGTAAGTGAAGAATTTCCATGATCTTCTTCATGGGAATATACCAAACGGGCCTCCACAGTGCACAGGGACAGAATAGCGGGTGGAAGGATTAGCCAACCAGGCCAACAGGGAGCCCACCTCATCATGCTCAGCGTGAGCCCAAATGAGGTATTCCTTATGATCAAAACAGCGGAGTCTCTCCATTTGTATTGCGACGTCTTCACGTGCAGCCGAAGCCGCCTCGTGATACATTGAATCTGCATGGCTGGCCCGCTCTACATGACCTAACCGATCCTCGCTCTTCCCAAGATCCTGCTGCAGAGTCTTCAGAGACCCTGCTGTGGAGGAGATACAAACACCACTAATCACCGCCTCAAAAGCATCCCATTCAAGGGCCCCTGCACGATGCCGTCACATCATCATGGTCAAAGTAACGCACCATACCTTCCTGCACTACCGCTGAAAAGAATGAGTCCTACAACGCCAGCGCGTTCAACTGGCAGGTGGGAATTGCCTGCCGCTGCCCAGTCCATTGGACCAACACCAAACAGGGATAATGGTCAGAGATCAATCTCGCAAGCTACTCACTATGGGGTGCAAAACCATTTACATCTGGTGAGCGAACCCAGATGTGCTGTTGATTGTGCCAATCTTAGTCCATCAGCTAGGGCACAGTTCGGAAGTGATGGTTAGCTACAGTCCACCCACCATCTGCGCAGGTGGGCCTCCGTGATTCTGTCGGGGCACCAGCACTTGCAACTCCAATGTCCGCCTGGTCGCAGGGCCCACAAACAGAACCCCCTCAATATTGGACCCAGCCAAAAGAGGTGGAGCACTGTCATCACCCTTGTGTCCCTCGCTGCTTGTTTGCGACCTGTTAAGGTCTTCCAATAGATTGCCCTACTCCTCAACTGTAGCCACAGGGATCAGTACTGGGGTAATGGTGAGGAACGTGTGTCTCCCGCATGTGGTGCCCGCTGGCACCCTGGGTCATCATGTAGGACTGTGTCCAGTCGGGGCAGTCAAGCAATTCCGCCAGTTGGTCCCTTGCGTGTTCCCGGCCAGGGCCAGGGCAGAGGCTGAATGTTGTAGCACGTGGAATTGCGCTGTGCTGCCCCACAAAGGTATCCGTGGGGGTCCTCTGCAATACAGCTGGTCTTCTCCACCACACTGCTTCTTCCACACACACAGGCCGATGCGCCCCTGGAGGTATCCGCAACTGCCGGGGACCAGCAGACCGCACTGTCACACTCACCTCGAGTTCCCAGCATCACAAGAATGCTGCGCATCTTCAGCCCAACGAGGCCACAACAGGGCACCAATGGGATCTCCAGCTACTCCAAGGTCCATCTCACCTCCGGTGTCTTTGTTCTAAGTTTACAACGGTGCACCGGCTCACGCCGTAAGCTGGGTCCGGATCACCGGCAGTCTGGCCCACCTAACTGCTTACTTGAGGGGGGGCGTGGCCACGAGCCGGCATGGTGGACGCGCTTTAGAACAGCCTTGTCCAATGCCCGACAAATAAGCTAAATATCCTGACTATCCCATGTTCCCCGATAGCTCCGACGATCTCTGCGTGCTACGGAAGACCGGGAAACCTCCCGACCACCATCTGCGGATCATGTAAGCCGCTGGTGAACGGACACGGCGACTGGCGCCTGCGCGGCCTAGAATACGAGCAAAAGCTGCGGCCTCGAGTGGTGGAGTAAGCCGGAGACGGTGAGGCCGGCCGATTGGAGGCACTTGCGACGCAGTCGCGCAGTGCGGCTCTGATTGGCAGCCGCGCAGCCGGGAGGAATCTGGGGTGGTGATATCGCTGGAGGAGCGCTGACAGCCAGAGCGGACCGGAGGGACACAACCCCCAGGGCCTTCGGAGCCGATCTTCCGAGGTCCCCCGGGGAAGGAGCCTGGAAAAATCGGGGCACGGAGAATGCATGCCTGACCTGCCAAATGCAGAATTGGAGACCAGCCTGCAGCGGGCTCTGCACACAAACCCTGATCGGGAGCCCTGCGGTGGGTTTAGCTCCTGAATCCTGCCCAAGAACCCAGTGTTTGATAGGCTAAGGACACACATGTTATCGAGTGGACCGGTGTGGCGGGCGCCATATTGCTGCTGCCCTCTAACATTTCTCCGTGTGGGCGACGTCGAAGTAGAAGAAGAAAGGAAGCAGTAGCTTGCAGTGCATCCAAGGAAACGAAACGTGGCACAGTGCTGCTGCCGTCTACGAGGTGGGTCCTGCACACTACACAAGACCTGAGACCATGATTCAAGTGCACAAGCTACTGCATGGGGCGGACTGAGACAGAACAGGCTTTGCACTTGCTCTCAGAATGGCTTACGCATACGCCAGGCGCCTTGGGTGAGGCAAATAAAGGACATTGGAGCGCTTAGAGGGCACCACCTCACTACCAGGCTAACAGCGACACCACAGTAGAATATCCATAAGGGGCACGGGCAGTATGTCGCTGGGGGCAAATGCGACCGTGACGCGCCGCAAACTCCTGCTTGGGCATATTCACAAGCGCCAGTGAGACGGCCGCGCCCATAATCTCCACGACGACTGCAGGAGTCATACGCATATCCTGACGCCGGAGAAGAGTGAGGGGCACTGCGACACCACAACCGCCGCCCTGCACACGAGGGCTATGGGCAGGAACAAGACTAAGGTCCAATAACATGGCGCCAATGCCGACGTACAATCCACAGGGTCGGAAGATCCGCTGGCCTCCTCCAGCATGGAGTATATACCGCCTATAGGCAAAAATACACAAGACGCCAAGCTGGACCTTATTTTGGCCGAAATAAAGGCGTCCAGGGAAGCGCTGGAGCAACGTATGGACAATATGGCGACTGGACTGTCGCTCCTCAGGGCAGACCACAGCAAGGTAGCAGAAAAGGTCTCTGTACACAAGCTTGCACTGGCCGACCTCATTTCGCAGCAAACTGACCACTCCACAAAACTGTTACATCTTCACACAGAAGCACTGATGTATAGTGACAATTTTGAAATTAGTCTCTCCAATTTGGAAAGAGTCACTAAAATTGAACATTCACTCAAATTTTAGAAGAGTCACTCAAATTTAAGATAAGTGTTGCATCTTTCCATAAAATGTCCCAATTAAACAAATGTGTAGCATCATCAAATGTAACTAATATCAAGGTACAGTAAAAGTGTTGCATCTACCATCATAATTTAGCAAATCACCAAAAACGTGTCGCATCTTCACAAAAAGCATCGCACTATGACAAATGTCCCGCTTCCTAATTGCAAATGAATGTTAACGTACGATGCGACACTTAAAATAATAAACCGTCACGCATGTACAGGAATAGATTAGCTAGCAATTGAAATAATACCGCATTGTAAAATGCGTGTTGCAAATCATAAAAACGTGCAGCAACTCCGGCAGGAAGTGATGTCATCATTCTAGATTCTTTCAAACCAGGAAGTACATGTTTCTTTCACTTTCTGTTACTCTCTTTGGGTGTGTGCTTGGTGGAGGAGGTGTTTGAAAGAGTTGTGACTGAGAGTAGTGTTTCCCTGTGTCTTTTTGTCAGTTTTTTGTGTTTTTGGTAGTTCTTTGGTCTGTCTAATGTTAGTCGTGTGTGTGCTATTTGTATTTTCTATTTAGGGGTGTGTGCCTATAGGGGTAGTTAGTATTATTATAGGGGTTGGGTTTTTATTTCATTACACTCATTTTCATGTTAAGTTTCCTTTTTTCTCTGACTTCATTTTCATTTTTTTAAAGTTGACATTGTCTGGCAGGTCAAAGAACCTGAGTGATAGTGAGTTTGGTGGGCTCCTGTGGTTAATAAACCACTACCTACCTAGAATGGTGAGCAGCATGGGTGGGCGTGTCAGCCAAGGATACCCCACAGTTGAACGTAGAGGACGATGGATCCTGGTGCAGCAACATCTGGAACAATTGTACAAGGTGGAGCGGACAGTGCACCAAATCAAGCACCGCTGGCAGGACACCATCAGCCGGGAGAGTGATGTCCTTGATCATCTGGGCATGGATGTTGGTGGCCCAACCGGTGAGTACATTTGTAATCTTACTCATGTTGTCATTCTCACTAATGTACAGATATGTAAAAGGTTGCAATGTTTAAAATAATACAAAAGATGTCTCAGATTTACAAGAAGCGAACGCAAGTCTTTTTTCTGCGCCGTGCTGCGTTACTTTAGAAAGCACAGAGATGCAACATATTTACAAGAATATGTTGTGTGTCTGTGCATTTCCCTGCGCTGACGCACTAACTCCAGCTATGCACTGGCGCAGGCACCCTTGCACCATGGTGCAAGGATGCCTGCGCCATGGGGAGATTGTTTTTGTGCAGGAAGGGCCAAAATGCAGCACATAAACTATTGCAAGACACTTTTTCCACTTTCAATGTGTGCTGTAAAATGCAGCATGCATTGAAAGTAGAGCAAACATGGAGAAATAGAAGCATTTATCAATGTGCCTCGCTACGCCACCTCCAGGGTGGCGTAGCATTCATACACATCTCCAGCTTTACCACTTTTCAAAAATACTGTAGATGTGTCTCACTCCATAGGTGTTGCTGGGAACATCCACAGCAACACCCATGGAACATCCCTTCCACGCACAGTGCTGCGTGTGAAGGGGCCGTATTTACAAGGAGAGGGCAAGTCACGCAGGGTGGGTTTTCCTCTCCTTGTAAATACGTAGCACCACCCTGCGGCACCAGTACGTCACGAAATCTGACGTAGTTGTGGTGCAGGGGGCTTGTAAATCACAAACAATGCCATTTTCTCTTGATAAATGTGTCCTGGTGCATTTTGTTAAATATGCAGGGATGCACCATCACACATGCGACACACATTTACCTCCCTGGTCCACCACAATTGTGTTTTACTTTCTAAGCTGCACCCCGGGGAAAAATTATTGTGCAATGTGTGTGAAATACTGTGATGTCATGGTGGAGCATTTGTGGAGTTGTGTTTCAAATGCTACTTGGATGACGCAATGCTGAAGGCCACCCCTCACGCCTGCTGTAAGTACACACAGGGTTGTGACTATCACGGACGTTAAGGGGCAGACTTACAATTATTGGCGCATCCCTGCATATCAGCAGGGATGTACCACAGGCCTCATTCATGAAGGGCTTGCACCACTTTTGCGTCACTTTTAAAATGGGAAAAAGTGACGCACCGGTGGTGCAAGGCCTTCATAAATGAGGGCCCACGTATCTAGCGCGGCTGCTCACCCACCATTGGTGCACAGCATTTACAATGCAGCGCACCATGGATGAACAAATGCACTGATGTGTACTTATTTTGTTTAAATGTTCTTTTTCTAATCTCTGTATTGGCTTTAAAATTTTTGAAACAGTATAATGAACATAAATATCCATCAGAAACATGAATGCACGTACATTTCAACAGTCAAGTATGCAATATGTATTCTGTCTATCATGGACTGCATTGTATTGTGTACAAGGTGGAGCGGACAGTGCACCAAATCCATTCACGCAGGTAGCAGATGTGCCCAAGAGTATAGGTGGTGCCTGTGGGGAAGATGTGGTCCAGCGTGTTGCTGGGGGTGTGGATGGGTGTTGTGAGATTTTGTCTGAGGCCAAGGTTCGGTAGGTCGTGTATCAGGGTGGCAGGGTTGGCGTAGTTATTGTTCTTTAGGTGGAAGTTCAAGTCCACGAGGATGATGTAGCCCGTGGAGGCAAGTGCATGGGTGCTGGCAAGGTTGGTGATGGTGTCACTACATTAAGCCTGGGCTCCAGGGTGTGTGTAGATGAGTGTTCCTCTGATGGTGAGGTTGTTGTTGGTGTGGATCTGCAAGTGTTTGCCAGTGTGGAGGGTGTTGTCTACATGGCTAGCAAACTTGAGGGTGTACTTGTTTACAATGGCTATTCCCCCTCTGTTTCCATTGGCACAATCTGTGCGGGTGATCTTGTATATGTCCGGGATGGCTATAGGAATGTTGTTGGCCAAGGAGTTGTTCCACCAGGTGTTAGTCTTGAAGGCCACATCTGGGGCAGAGGTGTTGGGCAGATCCCAGAGCTGAACGGCGTGTAAGGTAGCAGAGCAGGTGTTGTGGAGTATGCTGCGGAGGTGTGTGTGTTCAGTCCTTGGACATTTGGTGGTCCAGTCACAGGTGAAGCTGCATGTGTGGCTTGAGCGAGGTCCGTGGGACCTTTTCAGGGTGTCCTTGAAACTGTTGTGCTTTTGGCCTGCCATGAGTACGTGGAGGCTGCTGGCGACGCAGTGGAGTCTGCTGTTGTGCCATTTGCGTGGTCCATGGTTTCTGGTGCTGGGCACCGTCCAGACATGCCCAGACGGGCTTGCCTTAGGCGCGCCTTCGGCCAACCACCTAACGCCATTAGAATGGGAGCTGGGAGGGCGGAGCAGCTGGGAGGCAGGATGCAGGGGATGGGGAATGGGAGCAAGTGGGCAGGACCACAGGGGTATTTGCAGCAGGAGGGGAGCAGTGTGCACGGGGGGTGAGTTGTAAAACATGGTCAAACAATGTACACTCATTTGGAAGTCATCATGCATTTGCAGTGTCCATGTATATTTCCATACAAAATTTTGTTGCAAAAGAGAAAGGGTAGTCATGGACTAGAAATCACATGCATGTGTTACACTATAATCTGCAGGCTACAATGTTAAACATTTCTGATGTCATGCATTAATGTACATATTTGCACATGTTTTGTAGGAGGTCCAGCACCATACACACAGGGGGAGATAGACAGTTTTGAAGACCCCAATGCAACCAGTGAGTATATGGATTAATTCCTTGTGACTGAAGTAATGTGTGAGGAGGCAAGCTATACTCTGTATGTGCCCAACTATGGCATGCTCACTACATCCAGTTGTATTCAATCTTTGTAGACACCCTCAAAGAAAATATACAATATTGTAAGTGTTTGTGAATGTTGTTGAATCAGGCATGGACAAACAAAAAGCCACATAAGTGTCAGACAGGCCATTCCCCTATGAACAAAGTAACAGTAAATGCCAATTTCGTTTTACACTGAGGAAGCAGAATCAAACTGGATATGACAAAATCATTAAGCGTACATCTGTAGAGTAAGCCATGCTGCACACAGTGCTCACTACATGTGGTTAGTGAATGTGTTGTGGCCAAACATTTTACAAGCTGTGGTACCAGAGTTGCAGTGTGTGTGTAAGCTCACAATCAGCTGTACTGTGGAAGCACATGGCTTTCTAGGTTTGTTAACAATCACTGTATTACGAGACACGTAGAACAACAAATCATTAAGTAGCCATACTCAGTGTCCATGAATGGCATGTATGTATCCACGTAATTACACTCATCAATAGTGAACATTCATGGTTATGTTACTATGTCTGCCTTATGCTCATCAAATTAAAATAGCACTTTGCTTGTAATACATGATCAGTAATGCATTGTCCAAACACATGCCTAGCACAGACTCAGTGTCATGCAACTGAGCCAAAGGAAATGCATTGTGCCTAATACATTAGCTTGTGTAAATCCGTGAGCTGTGTCTATAAAAACATCCAAATGTGAAATATATATATAAATGACCGTTGTATACCATGTTCATGCACGTGTCATGAAGCCCTTGTACTCATTTATAGTGTGTCACAGATAATTGTCTACTAGCAGAAATTAGGAAGATATCGAGACAACATTCTTCGCATTGTTCATCACCTGTGTCTCTCCAGAGTTACATACTCCAATGTGTTTTGTCTGAGCCAGGGGATGTTGTGAGTTGTTCATGTAGTTGTGTACATATAATACCCCCCTATGCTGTAGAGTGTAGTATGAAGGGAGGTAAAAGTGATTAGTATTCCTTCAATTACACAATGCTGTACTTTAAACAGGTGCATGAATTTGTTACAAAATAATTTCTGTATTGTGTGCGCCTGATCAACTCTGACGATGCCTGTCCTGGCCTTTCCCCTTCACCCCACCTACCAGCCTCACAATTAGCTCCCCGGATTCCAAGATCTGTTTTTGCTGTGTTCTCTAGTATTTATTTAAGATTAAATACTCATGCACTTGGCACTCTTCCCCCGCTTACATCTAAGCGTACAACGCATTTAGGTATATTTCTGGATAATTTACTATTCTCTGTATGTCCATGCGGACCTCAGAAATGTAACATACACCCAACGCTCATTTATTGACCTCAAAGGGCTCACATGTCATTTGAACACTGTCCACTGACCCCTGCTTTCTCTGGAAAAAATGATGAATGTCCTCAAACAATTTTAAATTGTCTCCTGTTTCTAGTAATGACTGGGTTCTACCCTCCAACTAGGCTGGAGTTTGTTTTGGCAAGGTGGGAGGAGCCCAGAGTTACCATGCAATGTTCAGAAGGTGTTGTGGTGGGTCAGTGTGACCTTGTACGGTCGGGCCCAGTACCCTTGTGGCTTGGTAGTAGTGTGTTCTGGCCCAAGTTGCTGCATAAGTAGTGCAATGTGTCCCTTCCCTGGCTTCAGGGTAAGTGTGTTGCCAGCTACTTATCTGCCCTCCTTCAGCCAACATCCCGAGGGTCCTCCTGAGTGTGGTCATAGTGGTGTTGCACTGCATTATCCATGTTTTGGGCAGGGTTTAGAGGTAGATTGACCTCAATGCTACACATATTTGGAATAGAGACTATGGGGCAGATTTACAACGACTGGGGCATCCCCAGGGATGCCCCATTGATTGTGCGCCACTGCTCCGCCACCCTTCAAGCTCCGGATGTGCAAAGCAGGGCACCATGGTACAAAAACGTCACAGATAAATAACGCATCGGTGCCGTAAAGGTGACACATACCTGGAGTTGCATTGCAAGCGCAACGCAGCTCCAGCAAGGCTCGGGGGTGCCTTATCTGTCCAAAGCGGCATCAAGACTTACGCATGCTCCAAGTAGGCACAGGGTTTTGATGTAGCATTGGACTAAAAGTAAGTGAGTGAGTGAAATCTTGAACATTTCAGTCAGCCACTCTTAGGAGGCATTCCTGCACAGGAATGCCCCCAACCCCTACAGACAAACGCATCCTTATGGTGCAGGGCTTTACAACGTAACGCATCTCCCAGATGTGTCACTTTGTAACTACCCCGCATTATGACACATCTTTTGCGCCCCAGCTGCATCACAAAAGTGACGCAATGGCGGCGTAAATGAGGCACAAGGGGCTAGTAGATATGCCCCTAAATTTAACAATTTAAACAAGAAATAGTTACATAAATCTGGAGTATCTGTCTTCAATCCATCACAGCATGTCAAAGTGATGAATTTTGAGCCTTGTGGTCCACAGACAATCACATATCTTCACGGTGATTCTGTTATGGAACGCTCCTCCACATTGTGTATGATGCCCTCCAAGCGCTAGACCTAGGCAAAACCTGTCTCATAATCCTTCTTGATCTCTCCTCCTCCTTTCATACGGTGTTCCATGTAAATAATGTTTGTAATTATTTAAAGATATTTCTCGTATTATGAACCACAACTAGCGTACAAGAAGACCAATCACAATTACACAAGTGCGTGGTCTCGTCAGGGCACAGGCTGCTATAACTTGACTCGCTACAGAGTAATCAAAGCAGGACATTCAAACAATTGTTAAGAGCTTTTCCATTGCACAAATCGTTCCACATTAACAAAAGGAAATTCATGTGTGTCCTGTACATCGCACCATAAGGCCTCAGCATAATTGTGTAAACCTGCACTACCCCCCATCCCCCATCCCATCTCAACGGCGTGTCAATCAAGTGTACTCAGTGCAACAATTTGTTACCATGAAATAACTGAACATTGTCATGGTACCAGTCCTGCAGCCATACGTAATTTTGAGACTATATCAGAAGTGGGTGGAAAGTTTTTACATGTCTTTCAACATTACTGTTGCAAGACCGTTATACTACAATCCGTCATTCCCCACAGGTGCACTCATCTCAAAATCAGTGTTCATCCCATCCATTCATAGTTCTGCAACCCAAACTTAACATGCCCACACTGCATCTAGTGCCTTATCATTGTGTGATATTTGGGCCTGCTGCATCCGAATCACACTCTCACTCCTCGCCCATGTAAGCAGAGCAGCCCTCCGTCTAATGACACTGGGCCCCACTGGGATCTGCCGATGGAACGTAATTTCTCTGTTGGCCAACACCAACCCCAAGTCCAGGAACTTGCTTGTCACTTTTGTTCTGCTAGTGTGGGGAAACAAATGTAAGAGACAAGTTCTTTTATCCGGATTAATCTGTTGTTCCGTAATACGCTTCAATACTGTGAAAATGTCCTCCCAATAAGTGAACAACTGCATACAATCCCACAGCATGTGCAGAAGGCACACATCCCTCAACCTGCAGCGGGGACAGTGCGCAGTATGTACCCAAAAGTATTAACAAATCTTTTCTGGAGTAAAGGAAGCCCTATGCAGTACAAATAAATGAACCAATTTCATTCTAGCATTCCTATTGGCCTTCCATGACCTCCTAACTATTTGCATTCAGGCCAAGTCCGGTATTTCCTGTTCCATATCTGCTTCCCAGTGTGATATTAGTCTCTGCATTGGTGTCAGCCCCTCCTCAATCATTTGCCTATATAAACAGGTTACTGCCTTGATTGTACCCACCGCAATCATTACATATTGCCATGCAGCAATCACTGGTGGTTCTAACAGGCCCGTCCCACCGTAACTCTGAATGGCTGTAACCAAGGGCGTATGGATTAAGTAATGACCCCGTGACAGTCCAAATGTCTCCTGCAGTTTGTCCTCAGACAAGAGAACACCCTTGCTATTCAGGTCCACCACTACCTGCAGCCCAAGCTCCTCCCATGTTGCAAGGGCCGACCAATCTCCCCCATGTGGAAGTGCCGTACGCATGCCCAGTGGTACCTCTGGGGCATAAGGGCATTGCACCCCTATCTTGCTATGGTACCTATTACAACAAAGTCTCAGAGTTCATTCCTCCTCAGTCAATGAATCCATCCTTACCTTGTGTTGCAAGATCACAAAGGATAAGGCGTGCCGTGCCACCTCTGGTTCAAATTGACATTCAGGTTCCATTAACTCCTGCACCACTGCCTGGGTGAGCCCCTGGAACGGCACTGCCAATTAGTACAATTCTAAATCTGGGACAGCAAGTCCCCCCTCTTCCCTGTGCCGCATCCGGGTCTCCAACGCCACCCTTCTACGTCTAGTTTCCCAGAGAAAAACGGTCAACATAGAACAGAGTTCTATGCACACCAGCAATGTACGGAACAAGTAAAACAGACAGGAAAGTGCCACCATCTTCAGCGACGCCACTCGGCCCACCATCGACAGTGGCAACGTTCATCAGAATTGCATGCTACTCCAAAGCCCTCTCATAACTCTTACAATATTTACATCAATTAGGTCTTCCTGGGTATGGTAAACATGTGTCCCCAAGTAAGAGAGATGTCTCCAAACCTGTGGAGGAGAGCACGCACCCCCTCCAATGCCTCCCCATCGTCCTCTGGAAACAACAATAGGTCATCCGCATATAGTGATACGAAGAGCGTCTGATCACGGAGCCTCAGGCCACAAAACACTCTACCCAATTGAGTGCAAGTTGCTCATCGTTCTACAGCCAGAGCAAATAACAGAGGGGAGAGCAGGCAACCCTCTCGCCCTACTGGGTATGAGGAGGACATGATTATTCACACCTTTACTGTAGGGATGCCTGACAAATACAAAATTACAGTCCAGTGGACACTTCCCTCTGTCAGCCCAAATGCCCTCCTAACAGCGAACAAGTTGGGCCACTCCAAGCAATAAAATGATTTCGCTATATCCACTAAAGGACCACCGCACGATAGTCCACCACATAGTCTCTGCTCAAAATTTGTATCAACTTCCGTATACTACCGGCCATATTGCTGGTAGGGATGAAACCAGCCTGATCAGGGTGTACCAAGTGTAACGTGTGCGGGAGTACTCGGGCGGACAGGATAAGAATTGTAATTTGATCATCCATGGTAAGCAGGGATAGGGGACGGTACCCAGAAGAGTCAGTTCGGGCTTTCCCCACTTTGAGCAAAGGGATAATAATAGCTTCCCTAGTCGCAGACGGCAGCATCCCCAGGTGGCCTGCCTCCCTAAACATCAATAGCAGCCTAGGTGCAAGGATGTTGACATTAGCCAAGTAAAAATTGATGGGGAGAGCATCAGCCCCCGGGGTTTTGTTCTGGGCCAGTTCTTTTACAGCGCACCGGACTTCCGCAAGCATTAAATCCCAGCCAAGAGAGTACGCCTGCACCTCATCCACGGTCTTCCAAGAAAGCCTGTGCCTCCGCTTCCCAAACCTGTAACTGGCCACTATATGAATCAGCGGCCACTATATGAATCCCAATGAGATGAGACAGTGTGTAAACATACCTACCTGCTTTGCCTTTCATATGCTTACATTTCTATCCCACATGTAGATGGGACCCTTAACAACGTGCACCTCCTGTGTATTCTGCTTTATTTGTCTCACATGTACCTTGGACTTAAGACTGCGTGCTCCTCCATTACGATGTATCCTTGCCTCACCCAATTGAGGAAATATAAATTTTTGGTCAAGTTATGTTCCCTATCGTGTACCCCACCGTCTCCATGTACGAGTTAAAGTGCATGTAACTTCCCTCCTGTGCCAGCTATGAAGACGCAAATACATTTGCGTCCAACGTTAACATGTCCTCTTTCAGACCCACCCTGAATGGGTTGGATAGTCCGTTCCTAAGTATGCTATGCCAACGTCTTTTTGTAGTGTACTCTACATGTTTTTCAGCTCTGGCAAAGTAGGCCCTGAATTTCTGCCATCGAGCCTTTTCCTTCCTTCTGACTCTGAAAGCCTCAGCCCAGGCTGCCCAGGCTGCCCCCGTACCTGTGAACTCTGCCTTACTTTCAGCGCGGCCCACCACGCTTAGCTCGGCCTGCTGCCTGCCAAGACTGACTACAACCTTCGAGTTATCTGTTCCGCTCCTCGAAGATACATTCCTGCCTACTAGTTTCAGTAAACATTCCCCAGCTGCAGAGCCAAAGGGCCTGGCCTTACTGTCTCCGTGCAAGTAATTCATAGCCTCTGTTACCATGCTCCCATGGAAGGCCCATGCCCCCACGCTTCTCATGCAGACACTCAGGCGCTCATACACGCACTCACAGTCAGTATAGAATAGCTTCTGCCCCAGAGACCTTTCCGCCCAGATAGCTCAGTTCCTAAACATCAGATATCAGATATGATAGAAGCACAAGTTGATCTGACATGCCAGACTTCTGTCTCTTTCCGTCAGTGTAAATGTCAAGCCCCCTGCACCCTGCAGTTTCACGCCAAATCACACGTCATGCAGCTGCGCGCGCATCCAAGCTTCTGATTTCTGCTGACATTGCAACATTTCTGTTTTAGTGCCACCCACATGTGACACCTACCTGTGACGTTTCTAGAACACACCTCCAGTTACGCCTAGTCCACGCCTTCTGATTACGTACTAGTAACACGTGGATGCTGTTATCTTGTCTACTCTCAGCTGTTACGCCTATTACATTGCTTTCTATGATGTATGTTAAGTATATAAGCTATGTATTGTCAATAAAACTTCGCTCTATCCCTTCTTACACCCCTGTGGTGGTAAGAACCAGATATCCAGGTCATGACCATTCCTTTTTAAGGAATAAAACCCCTAAGAACTCTAACACCACGGACTCTGTTTTCTTTCTTTCCGATTGAGTTATTATTGATTAAGTACTTACCTGCATAGAAATTAAGATAGTAAATTAAATATTTACGACATTTTGGCGCCCGAATAGGGACCCCTCCCCCACCTCACGCGCCGGTTGGTGCATTGCAAGCTCTGTCCCCTGCCATCAGTTAGAAGGAAACTACGCGTACCGGCAGGATTTCCTGTATCTCCCTCTGGCCCACGGAGGTGACGAAGATTGCGATCAGTACCCAGACGAGGCGGTGAGGAGTGCGGAGGATCCCGACCAGAGCCTAGCCGAAAGAAGCAAGGTCCGAGGTGTCAAGAGGCCCACCAGTTTTCCGAAGTATCCACGTGTCGAGTCGAGTCGAGTCCGGTCCAGTCCAGTCGAGTTTTCCGAGGCCTTCTGTTTTCCGTGCTTCCCGGTGAGTACCATTGCTGGGACGTATCTAGACGGGTTTGGGTACACAAGTCCGGTCTGCACTGTTTTAGGCAGTGTATCTGTACTGTTTAGCAGTACATCCGATGATTCAAGTTCTTGCACTGTTTTCAGCAGTGTATCTGTGCTGTTTAGCAGTACATCTGATATAGGGGGTAGTCGTATATGTCGCAAAATGTCTTTTTGTGATTAATGTCGTGGTATGAGTGTGACTGTTGTTATGTGCATTATTGTGTTCTTGTATAACTAGCTGTACCTAGTATTAAGTAGCAAGGATTGAGCGTTCAGTACTGAGTAAACAAGATGCCGTTTTTCAACAAGTTAAAGCAGATAGGAACTAGGAAAGGGATACTAGAGGAAGAAATTCCTATCCCCCCTAAGGATACTCCTGGAAACTTTATGTACCACAAGCATGGCATAGATGCCATAGTGTATCTAGATTTATGGGCCGACTATACTAAACATCTAGACGAGAGACACAGATGGCCAGTTACTGGAACATGGGATGCCGAGTGCATCATGAAGGTAGAGGAAGCATTATGGAAAAAGAAAGCCAGACAATCTCAGAAGGACGCCATAGAGTTTTGGCGTAAGGAATCCCGTAAGCGTGCTGAAAAAGAACTACGTAGAGAGGACAGACTTAAAGAATCAGAGAAAGCCCAAGAAAACGAACTAATTACTGAAGGCATCCGAGTAAAGTCAGAACAGATAGACCGTGCACGAAATAACGTCGTAAACGGTATGTATCTCGCGGCCGAGGGTTCGCCTGAGGCCATTTCAGAAATACCGAAAAATCTACCGTCACCATTGGTTCCAACTAAAGTAACTCACAAGACTACTAAAGACATATTCCTGAACTCCTATCTAGAGGATGTAGCACCCGCTTACACCAATCTGCCTGTCCGCACCCTGCCTAACGACAGGGACGGGGGTGGTAACCCGCCCCAAGATCAGATTCCGCCTGTTCCACCCCCTCCACCGCCTCCCATACCTAAAGTTAATCTACCAAAGCCACGTTTACCTGACCCTGCTAAAGGACAAATTCAAGTACAGATACAGACTCCACAGAGAGATAATGTCCAAGCTTCAGCCTCAGGAGGTGCGATGGGGGGTCACCAGACCCCGCCATCAACACGCAGGTTACAGCTCGGGGACTTGCAGAGTCCCTACACGTACAAATCACCCCGTCTCGACATACTCAAAGGACAACTTACAGTTTGCAGATATGATCCAGTACCCGGCAAAGACGATAGAATGATAATGGCATCACTACGGTTACGATCTGCTACTGATTTCCTGCTGATGTTTCCAGGAATGAACGAGCACCTAGATAGAATATATCAGTTTATTCAGACTGGGAAAGACCCCGACAGTATTAGGGATGCCATGGAGCATCAGAAAGTTGACGTTCAAGGACAGATACTACGTTTTTTCATAAATTGTCTAATAAGAGAACGAGACAGGCCCGAGACAAATCAGGGTGAATTAGATGCCCTCAGCAAGTGGGGTCAAAATATATCTGAAGGAAAACACGACAAGGGGACTTGCATAGCCAGTATGTACAAGAGGATAAGAAGAGCAGTGATAGACGTACACAAAGGAGAGAAAGAAAAGGCTTCCTCCGAGGGGGAAGAAGAACCTGAAGAGCCAGAAAAGACTACAGACACTATAGCGTATGTAGGTAAGGGAACTTACCTTAGGAAAGGCATCCGTCCAGAAAGCAAGAGGGTTCTTTTCTCTGCCTTAACAAACCCGAATTCTGCTGAACATCAGTTCCAGGAGACTGATAAAAGGCTTCGAGATCGAGTAGGGTACCATGTACTAAATTCTATGGATGAACAAGAACTAGCCCGGTCAGCCATATTATGGACTGAAAACCCAGATATATACCATGATGACACCGTAGCACAGACATTCCTGAACCTTTCCCCAGACGAGCAGAAATTAGCAGGTGTATACATGATTCAGCACCTTCTCACGAAATACAGAAATCAACATTCTGATCCAGGTCCCTTACCCGAAACATTAGAAGAACTACTCATGGATAGATGGAGAGGTTTAAGTACCAAATTAATTCAAATAATTCTAGAACAACGCCATAAATATGACACTTTCATAAGCTCCGAATATGTCCCCGCCCCGCCCCCAGAAAGAAAAATGTATCATATGGAACGTCGGCATGGCATTGAAAGTCAGAACCCCTTACGGGAAGTGCACCCAGTTATGGGTGACGATCATAACTTGAAACGAGTGTATGTACACACGCCTCTGACTAAGTTAGAACTGTTAGAAATGAAGAAACTAGTCCCGTGCCATGATAAAGACCCTGCAGGTTTTCATAGAGAGCTTAAAGACATGTTACTGATGGGGGATTATACGTACGAAGATATCACGAAAATGTTAAAGGTACTGCTGCCCACGGGCATTTACGAGAAACTAAAAGAAAAAGAATGGGAGGTGGGAGAGAAAAAGATTGTATGGACAGAAATAGAAGACGAAGAGAATAAACGGGTCCCAGGGGTAGGCCTTGGGGAGAAAACTAAAGCATTGCCAGGTCTGATAGTACAGGTTCTGCCAAGATTATTGACAACTAGAAAGGAAGACTGGGATGCAATATCAGCCTGTAAACAGAAACCCGACGAAGATACTAGTGACTTCTATTCAAGATTCGAGAAATGTTTCATTATTAATAGTGGTCTTAAACCAAGTAGCGAGTCGTACCCGCATCTTTTTGTATCAAAGTTAGTCGAGAATTCCCTGTTAGCAGTTAAAAACCGTGTATACAAGGTCAAGAGTACATGGCAAGCCAATACGCCATCCCAGATGTTACAAATGTTACAATATCATCAGAACAGAATTAGAGAAGAGCAGGATCAGGAACAAAAACGTATGAAAGACACGAAAATGAAAATGCTAGTAGCCCAATCGGTATCAACCGATGCCCACAGAAAGGGTACGACCCAGACAGGTCACACCACAGCTCCCGTTAAAGGGACATGCAACTATTGCAAGCAGCCAGGTCACTATGTACATGAATGCCCAGTTCTGAAACATAACATAGCGACAGGTAAAACTAAAGAAAGACCGCATCCGCCTAGACAAGACCATAATCAGCATCAGTCTTCACAGAATATGCAGCCTATGCAGAATACACCGCCTACGCATGCTTCATCTCCTACAGCGCAGACAGTAGCGGTATCACCACCTCAGCCCATTGCCGCAGCACAGCAAGTTTCACAACAGATGTACCAATATGCCCAGTCCGCTTACCCCGATTATCCACGATATACATGAAACAGCCTAGAGAGGGAGGGTGGCTTGCCTCTTATTGAGATTCCTGTAGATCAAGAGGGTCCTTATGTACACAGTCAAGTATTGGGAAAAGACAGAAAGTTTTTAATTGACACAGGGGCAAGTCGCACCACAATCAGTCATGAGGAAGTTCCAGGGGCACCCCTCTCAGGCTCACAGAATGTTTCCCTTGGTTTTTCAGGACAGCCCATTGTAAATGAGGTATCAGAACCAGTTCCCCTGGCTGTGGGTCCGTTATCACGTGTTACAGACTTGTTACTTACGAAATCCTGTCCAGAAAATCTGTTAGGAATAAAGACATTGAAGGCTCTAGGAGCCGTGATCTGCTGTTCCCCGGAGGGAGTTAGACTCTTTTTGCGGGATTTCAAGGGTCATTATATGTTACGTGAGTTTGATGTCAGATTGAAAAATGTACCAGATCACCTGTGGGCAAAAGGCCCAACTGATGTAGGTTGTATGCACATTACCCCATACCGTGTTACACTCAAACAAGGTGTAGTTTTACCCAGAATCAGACAATACAAGTTACCACCCGATGCTGTAGTGGCTTTACTGGAAATAATTGAAGAGCTCATTACCCAGGGAGTGGTCGTAGAGACCGACTCCAATATCTGTAATTCACCCATCATTCCGATTCTTAAACGTACTGATCCCAATGCACCGCCAGTATATCGGCTGGTGATTGATCTAAGAGAACTGAATAAATGCATTATTCCACAGTACCCTGTGGTTCCCGATATCTCATCCTTATTGACTGCTATTGATTCAGAAGCAACGTTCTTTACTGTAATTGACCTCAAGAACGCTTTCTTCAGCGTACCTATTGATCCAGAGAGCCAATATCTCTTCGGATTCAGTTTAAATGGACGCAGTTTCAAATTTTCACGCGCACCTCAAGGATTCACAGAAAGCCCCAGCATCTATAGCCAAGCACTGAAAAGACAACTTGATTGTATAACGATGCCAGTTAACACCGCTTTACTGCAATACGTCGATGATCTGCTGATCACCGCACGAAGTGAGCCCGAATGTGAACAAGCATCACTGACAGTTTTACATTTTCTGGCCGACAAGGGACACAAGGTGTCTCCTTCGAAGCTACAATTCTGTGTTCAGCAAGTTGTCTACTTGGGTCACTTGCTGTCCAAAGTGGGGAGACAGCTCACTCCCGATCGCATTCAGTTAATTGCAAATATGCCACAACCTCAGACACAAAAGGAAGTGCGGGCCTTCATAGGCCTCACCTCGTACTGTAGACAATGGATTCCTCAGTATGCATTTCTAGCCAAACCACTCATTCAGTTAACAACACAGGAGGCAGCGACTTCGATTGTCCTTCCCTGGACTCAGGAACATACACAAGCCTTTGAGGAATTAAAGAAAGCATTATGTCAAGCACCTGTTCTAGCGACACCATGTTACAGCAAACCTTTTACACTTTTTGTTACAGAACGTGAAGGTACAGCACTGTCTGTCCTCACTCAAGACCAAGCAGGTTCATACAAGCCGTGCGCTTATTTTTCGAGTACATTGGATTCAGTAGCCCAGGCACTCCCTGCGTGCTTAAAGTCAGTAGCAGCAACAGCATTAGCAATCAGACAGAGTGATTCAATTGTTTTAGGACATCCATTAACAGTTCAAGTTCCACATTCTGTAGAGGTTCTTTTAAACAGAACCCAGACTCAACACTTGACCATAGCACGATTGACAGGTTATGAATTGACACTATTCCAGCCACACATAGAAATCAGACGCTGTAGCATCTTGAACCCCGCAACATTGTTACCTGCACTTATGACCGATCCAACACCGCATGATTGCATAGAGATCATTAATACAGTAACAAAACCTCGACGAGACCTAACAGATGTTCCACTGACAAATCCAGACCTGACACTTTATGTGGACGGTTCATGCATGAGAACAAGTACAGGAGAATTAGTGGCCGCATATGCAGTGACCACTGAAACTGCAGTTAAAGAAACACACCGTATTGACACACTGTCTGCTCAAGCAGCGGAGCTCATCGCTCTGACCCGAGCTTGTATTCTAGCCAAGAACAGAAATGTTAACATATACACTGATTCCCGCTATGCGTTCGGAGTCGTACACGACTTCGGCATGTTATGGCAAGAGAGAGGGTTTTTGACCTCCCATGGTGCCAAGATTCAACACGGTCCCCTCATTCAAGCATTATTAGAGGCAATACATTTGCCCTCAGGTATATCAGTCATGAAGTGTAAAGCACATACTAAGGTTACAGATTTTGTCTCCCAGGGTAACGACCTGGCAGATCAGACAGCGAAACATACAGCATTGACTCACACCCAGACTACTGATGTGACAAAGACAATAGTACCAACTCAGTGTATGACAGTCAGGGATCCCACCCTAGACGTAATCGATATCCAGACACATGCCACTTCAGATGAAATAAAGAAATGGACCGAACTAGGAGGGATCCAGACAGATCAAGGATGGGTCACAAAGGGAAAACCTACATGGTTCCTCCCCGACTCCATGGTTCAAAGCATGATAAATACAGCACATAGTCCTGCACATCTAGGAGAAAAAGCTATGTTAGACAGTTTACAGAATCTCTGGTACAACAAACACTTACGAGCAGCAGCAAAACAGAAAGTGCGTACTTGCATGATCTGTTGTCAGTTCAATCCAGGTAAAAGCGTCCCTGTAGAGCAAGGTGGATTTCATCCTCCCGATCACCCTTTTGAAGTCCTCCAGATGGATTATATCCAGATGGACCGTTGTCGAGGATTCAAATATGTCCTCGTAGTTGTTTGTGCACTCTCTCGTTGGACCGAAGCCTACCCAGTCTCAGATTACACTGCCCCGACCACTGCCAAGCAGCTGGTTCGAGAATTCTTCCCACGATACGGCCTGCCTCGTGTCGTGTACTCAGATAACGGACAGCCGTTCTCATCCGAACTTATGAAGCATGTCTCCCTTTTGCTAGGATATCAGTGGAAATTCCACTGTGTCCGACATCCCGAAGCCGCAGGCCTTGTAGAGAGGCATAACCAGACACTTAAGATACGTCTTGCTAAAATATGCCAGGAGAAAGGGGTCGACTGGATAGTCGCCCTGCCAGTTGCGCTGTTCTATATGAGAATGGTTGCACATTCGAGATCAGGACTATCCCCGTACGAAGTGGTCTTCGGCAGACCACCGAATATGTGGGGGACGCCCATTCCTAAGAAAATTACCGATGTTGATTGTAACATGTTGACAGATTACCTTGCCTCCTTGATGTCTGCACTCCAATCATGTCGTTCACAGGTTGCCGCAGCATTTCCTGACAACACTGATGTGAAGCCACATGATGTCCGTCCTGGCGACACCGTCCTAGTGAGGAATTTTGACAGGAAAAGCCCGCTGGAGCCCCGCTGGAAAGCGCCGAAGACCGTCCTTCTTACTACGAGGACCGCAGTGAAGTTGGAGGGCAGAAAGGGGTGGGTCCACACGAGTCATATTAAGTTATGCAATGAACTGAAACCAGACCTTGACTCGCCCACCCCCACCAAAGACTGTATTAAACATAGTGACTTTAAATTACCTGAACGAGAGAAAACTCCCCAAGAGGAGTACCGACTCAAGCTTCGATCTAGCAAGTCAGACAGTTTAATTGTTTAAGTCCTCCCCTAGGTGAATCGGTTAAATAGTTTCTGACATGTATCCCCTAGATCGAGATAGAGAGAGAGAGAGACAATTCAAGAAACGTACATACTGCAAATCACTGCGTAGTCACTGTATAGTGACATTATTAATTATGTTTTTTCTAAGTATTCTGATCATTGTTGCAAGTGTACTTCTTCCAATATATTGCCCTATTTTCAAGCGTGAACAATCTGCTTACAATGTTTCTGCTGAACATTCTTTTAGCGAGTTACCTCCACATGAACTTTCTTACAGACTTGCGCTGCGCAACAACACATTCATTAGTATGCTACATCACTCCCATCAGACTAATAACGCTACAAACTGCTGGATATGTGGCCGACTCCCTCCCTACCAGAATTACAAGGGAGCTCTGCCCCTCTTTCCGTACCCGTTCACTCACAACGGCTCCTGTGGTGCATGGTTCAAAATAATTAATTCCTTAGATCCTGATATTGCTGTTCTCGACGGGAGCTGGGTTTGGGGAAACTTGAACTTAGTCCTGCTCAACATCTGTTACCCTGATAAGGAGGGACTCCCCATTAGAATAGGAACTGATCTTGAAAATGAAGTATATGGATTAAGTAATTACACAATTAACCTTATGATTCTTACTGTTGAATCCGAAGCTGCACCAGTTCTGCCCGCTATGTCAGTATTACCAGTCACTGGTGAATTATGTGTCAGAAAGAAAGGTTCAGTACACTTAGGTCATAGTAAATGTACCACTGTGGTCGAATTCAGTGATCATGGTAAATCATCCTTTAAAGCTACCCGTCATTCTTATTTTGTTTGTGGTCATACCGCATACATACGTCTGCCCCCAGATTGGGATGGTACCTGTTATATTGCATTCCTTCTGCCACCTGTTTTTCTGGCCCCTCCTGATTACCACAGAAACACAAATCTAGTAAAGAATAGACTCCGAAGAGATCTCCCGCTTGTCGACTATACAGAAACGGCATGGGAACAATACACCGATTTTAATAAAGGACTCTTTTTCTTTTTAGGCCCCGTCCAAAACAGTAAATTAATACGTAGATTAACTAGAACCCTTGAAGCTGTAGTACATGAAACTGCCTCCGCCTTAGGTAACTTAACCGAGGAACAGTCCGCCATGCGGGTTGTTGTCCTTCAGAATCGACTTGTTATTGACGTCATCTTGGCAGATAGAGGTGGAGCCTGTAAGGTCATCGGGTCGAGTTGCTGTGTTTTCATTCCAGAAAACGCGCCATCTGTATACAAAGCTATTACACGTCTTCACAAAATTGCAAGTTTAATACATCAGAATCCAGGCACCTGGACTTGGTCCGGTTGGTTCTGGACAACATTGTCCGCTTGGGGATGGAAGATCCTATCCTTCCTAGGCGTTGGCCTTGTCATAGTATTCAGTTGCTGCCTGTGCCTACAGTGTGGGCCGGCGATATGTGGACTGTGTGCCACATCGTGCATTGAACATTCCAGTTTTCTCTCAAACAGACAACGGAAGAGAGATGAACAGATTATGTTACAAGAACAAACTGATCAATTTATGATGATCGATATATCATGAAGGGTCCGTAGGGAACAAGGAGGGAATGAGGAAATATAAATTTTTGGTCAAGTTATGTTCCCTATCGTGTACCCCGCCGTCTCCATGTACGAGTTAAAGTGCATGTAACTTCCCTCCTGTGCCAGCTATGAAGACGCAAATACATTTGCGTCCAACGTTAACATGTCCTCTTTCAGACCCACCCTGAATGGGTTGGATAGTCCGTTCCTAAGTATGCTATGCCAACGTCTTTTTGTAGTGTACTCTACATGTTTTTCAGCTCTGGCAAAGTAGGCCCTGAATTTCTGCCATCGAGCCTTTTCCTTCCTTCTGACTCTGAAAGCCTCAGCCCAGGCTGCCCAGGCTGCCCCCGTACCTGTGAACTCTGCCTTACTTTCAGCGCGGCCCACCACGCTTAGCTCGGCCTGCTGCCTGCCAAGACTGACTACAACCTTCGAGTTATCTGTTCCGCTCCTCGAAGATACATTCCTGCCTACTAGTTTCAGTAAACATTCCCCAGCTGCAGAGCCAAAGGGCCTGGCCTTACTGTCTCCGTGCAAGTAATTCATAGCCTCTGTTACCATGCTCCCATGGAAGGCCCATGCCCCCACGCTTCTCATGCAGACACTCAGGCGCTTATACACGCACTCACAGTCAGTATAGAATAGCTTCTGCCCCAGAGACCTTTCCGCCCAGATAGCTCAGTTCCTAAACATCAGATATCAGATATGATAGAAGCACAAGTTGATCTGACATGCCAGACTTCTGTCTCTTTCCGTCAGTGTAAATGTCAAGCCCCCTGCACCCTGCAGTTTCACGCCAAATCACACGTCATGCAGCTGCGCGCGCATCCAAGCTTCTGATTTCTGCTGACATTGCAACATTTCTGTTTTAGTGCCACCCACATGTGACACCTACCTGTGACGTTTCTAGAACACACCTCCAGTTACGCCTAGTCCACGCCTTCTGATTACGTACTAGTAACACGTGGATGCTGTTATCTTGTCTACTCTCAGCTGTTACGCCTATTACATTGCTTTCTATGATGTATGTTAAGTATATAAGCTATGTATTGTCAATAAAACTTCGCTCTATCCCTTCTTACACCCCTGTGGTGGTAAGAACCAGATATCCAGGTCATGACCATTACTTTTTAAGGAATAAAACCCCTAAGAACTCTAACACCACGGACTCTGTTTTCTTTCTTTCCGATTGAGTTATTATTGATTAAGTACTTACCTGCATAGAAATTAAGATAGTAAATTAAATATTTACGACACAATGTGATCTCTCCCATCCTCAAGACTTGCACTGCTCCCCCTCAAGGATGCATGGCGCTCTGATACCCTCACGGGTATGTTTGGCACTCTAAAAACCTAAGACAAGATAGTACAACAGAAACCAGCGTGGGATACCAAGCCCCCGCATGAGCAGACAAGCACAGCTGTCATTCTTGACAGTATGTTTGTGGCCAGCTGCTGGGGTGTCACTTAATGGCAGTCATTCCACTTGTGCACAACCTAGCGGCCCGTGGTCATGTGAGCTTTGTTGCATATAATAGATGACAATTTTGAAGTGTGTCATCACACAAGTGTTGGCCATCTTTTCATGAAACATTCCATTCACTCTTTTGAATGTACGACTTATGTCATGCTTATGTCCATCATGTACTGCTTGCCTTACACATGTTTCCCTCTTTTCATACAGTTAACATGAATGCGGAGGATGAGCGAGGTTTCCGCATATGAAAAGCAAGATATGGACATATCCTGGCAGTGGCCAAGGGGTTTCGGTGGACCTCTCGACAATATCAAAAGAAGAAGTTGGCCAAAACGTGGATAATGAAATCACCTACTAAGCCAAGTACAGCTGATGGACAACATGGTAATATTGCCACAAGTCATGCAGGTGGAGCTGCTGGACCGCAATCCTCCACATCAGGTCAAAGCAATGCAGCAAGTGTTGATCACAGTTTAATTGTAGGGATGGAAAAGAAGATAGACATTTTGGGAGGCCAAATAAATACTTTGGACCAGAAACTGGACAAGGTTCAGCAAACCTTGGAACACATTATTTCCATGATATGAGGGGTGTAAGGACAGTGTCTGGACATTATATTTTTTTAACCAATGACTGACAAATGCTATATTAAACACTGTGTATAATACTTGCGTTCACAATAGTTTTACTTTACAAAACAGAACAAAAGATGTCCCCTGTAAGTAAACCCATATTAGCTGTTTCAGTTATTGAACATCCTAAGGTTTTATGACATGGGGAACAGTAGTGATATCCTGGGCGGGTGATGGAACTGGGATTGTTAATGGAAAAACATCTACAGAGAAAACTATTGGTGAATTATACTTCTCCGGAAATGTAAAACTCACAAATGTTTCATTTGTGTAATCGTTTCATAAACATGTACATTAAAAAACTAAATATGCTCCACTGTTTTAGAAAATCTTTACAGCTTGCTAGATCACCCTTTAAAGTTACAACTACGAAAACCTTCTTACTTAAGCTGTTGAATTCGGCTTCAAATGTAAAGCATAAGTTCAAGCTAGCATATCATATGTCTAAAAGGTTAAACATAATTGATATGCAAATTTAAATACTACCCTTTCTTAATGGTGACACCTTATCTCTCCTATATCCCACAATTTCCATGAGCAAAGCAAAAGAAATTCTGAGGCCCTGAAGAAATAAGGCTTACTGTGGGGTTCAACTCAATCTGGTGTTTGGGCGCTTCCATGTTTTGGGGTGATATTCTGTGACAGGGTGCAGGCACCAGAAGAATTTTAGCCTAGTTCATCACATTGGAGAATGAGGGTCTGTGTAAATATCTAATCTGGTGAAGAACCATCCCTTCTTTAAACCCCATGGTGACCAACTATAGTTTATTCTCTATTTCGTTCCCTTGCCATAACAAAATAAAAGTCTTGGGTTATTTATGGAAGGGAAGACTTTTTGTTTCTTCCAATTTTTTTTTAAAAACAAAGGTTTAAGGAAAGGCAACCCTTAATGTGCATGTTTTCCACAGAAATTTGCCTTTGAAAACTAGAGGCAATAAATAAGGCCGAAATCTGTATTTTGTTTTTGGATACACATGTTATTTGTGTCTGTGTATTCATTTTTATGCATGACTTTATATGGAATGGTTAAAATAACTTATGATGCAACTTAACAGGAAAGATCACAAACATTCCAATGAGTGCTATGTCCCAGGTTTTACACAAAGTAGTGTTTACCTAGAGTGGTGCTGTGTAGGACACTCTGAATGGAAATTAACCAGAACTATAACCATCTACTTCCAATAATATAACTTTTATGCCCAAATTACGCAAAGATTTAGCTAATCTGCTAAAGGGGGGAGTCGCCATTTCTTTTGATAATTTATTCACCCATCCGTAGCCTCTCTAATCTCCATTACAATGTGTTTGTTGCTGTCGCTAGCTGATGAAAAAACTAAAGTGACAACTTCCTCATCCTTAATTTGTCTTTCTTTGTTCCTTAAGATGTCATCTGTGTCAACCTCTTCCGAGAATGCAGATGCGTTAGGGATTTCCTTGTGTTTCTTAATAGCATTGGTGTCTGCACACTTCTTTGTCAATTCTGTGAACATGACAGCTGCTTCATAGACAGACGATATCTTTGTTAAGTCATTAGTGTTAAGTGTGTCTGAAACTACAGTGCCCTTCTCTGTTTTACTTTCCTCAGACACTACAGAGTTTTGTGTGTTGTTCTTCTGAGCGACAATTATTCCAGAGGTTTCAGGTTCACTTGTTTTGTCCTGCAGTGAGTTAACAGCTTCAGAGACTTCATGTTTATTTGCTATGTCCTGCTGTGCGTCAACTGCTTCAGAGACGTCAGCCTCATTTGTTATGTTTGACTATATCCTGGACCTGCCCGGCCGCGCCCAAAATGGCGCCGGTATAAATGGGACTCGTAACTCCTTGTTGTGTACTGGTTGCCCAACCTTGATATCACGAGATACATATGCAGTTTTGAAGCACATGGCGAGCAGGGACGAGAACTGATTGAACATTTTGACATCCCTATTGATATTAAGCTCTGATGTGTTATTGATTACTGTACTATTGAAAGTTCGAATTAACGTCACCCATGGTACTTGCCCGCAAATGTATATCTAGATAATTTTATTGTAACTGGCCCTGTCGTACTTTAATTATAAAATGTACGTCCACCGATTCCGCAAATGGTAGACACCTTAGTTCTTGCAATCTAATGGGTCGCCCGTTACGTTCTTCTACAGTGTAAATGTGCCCTCATCATATACGATTCCAGTTTGCTACGTGGACGGCCCACGTGGTTATAGGCCCGTATTTGTATACTGACATTTTCACAATAAAGGTTTTTAAAAAAAAACATGGTAGTAGTACCTACATTGGTAAAGTTTTGAATAATAGCCACTGTTTTCGAATCAGTAAAAGGCAAGTGAAATAAAGCAGTCCAATTACATGACTGTTAAAAGGTATAATACGCAGGAACGCAGTAAAGAAAAATGGTCAAGGGCTGTTGTGTTTTCTACTCCTGCAACATAAAGTGATCGATAAGAATCTGATATTCATGCCTATCAGCGATTAAGACAGCAGGCCGAGCCTCTTTTGCTCAACGGCTCCCTCATGGGACGAAGAAACACCCTTTTTCTCGAAAAAGGAATATTTTACTTGCAGGACAGTTGTAAATTTCCCGGGAAAATACATTAGCCTGGAACATTGTTAGTGATAAACTGTAAATGCATCTGGGTCCTTTGCTTTACAAGTCAGAGTGAGAAAAAAAAAAAGGTGGGGCTTTCATCATTTGGGAAAAAAAAATGTTCGAAAGCAATGAAAAGCGTTATTTTTAGGTCATATAACCAAGCCTTTCATCATTAGAATAACAAAAGTAAAATGAACCAATGAAAAGTTTTATTAACAAGTCACATGACCTGTTTCCGGGAAGCTGCGCCTTGCGCACCGGAGCACTTCCGGGTGCGCTAACGCGGCGCGTCACATGACGCATTACGCGACAACGCAGGTCCAGAATATAGTCAAAATGTCTCCAGCAACCAGCGGTCGGAATACAACCCCTTTCAGCAGTCCAAAAAGTTCTGTTAAATGACAAGAGAAGGGACAGGCAACAAGAACAATCAGTCAAAGAGGGGAGGGCAAGTTCTTCTCTACCGGGTCACGTTGGGGCTCCACCGGAACTGATTGAATTGGTAGTCTACAGTGTTTCTGTATGTTTCAGATTGAAGCTGGCGTCAGCATGAGAGCACCCAATTCTAAAACAGTAAATGCTTGGATAACAATCAATCAAATGTAGGGGGAAGCAGGCACGACGGGTTACAACGGGGGCAAAGGCTTACGTTACCTACCCTTCACTATCTGCAAAGAGAGAATACTCCTAAAAGAAAAGAAAAGAGGAGGGGGGGGGGGCAGCGTTCAAAGCACATCAGCGTGCATAAATACGAAAATGTTTTTACCTACCACGTACTTGACATTTTACAGCTTTTCATATTTGCTATTAAAAAACCATTGAAATTCACTGAAAAAACCATAGGTTATAGACCATATATAGTTAGGAATTAGCATTTACAAAACCTTAATTTACTCGCACAAAACCATAGAAATTCGCATATATAGTTAGTTGCAATAACTATATATCGCGCACCCGCAATCCACTGCTGATGATGTCACATATTACATCATTCATGACATGGTCAGTGACATCACTGATGACATCACTGATGACATCTCATTTGACATTACTGATCATATCACTGATAATATCATTCATGTGATAATACGATGAACCTCTTCAGACTCTAATATAACCTTAGATACAATCAGTGTAAACAGACACTCACAGATTGTCACTCATCCATGGAGTTACTCACACATCTAGTCAGTCATGAAAAGAATCAATCACTCCTCCATTTCCTCAACTATACAGTTATACACACCTTACTAATTCAAACATATTCTAACACATATTTACTCTCTTATACAATCCCTGATACAAGTTCACAATGATTCATACAGCCACTCTCACATTCACTGGCTCTTATGCTCAGTTATTTATATATGTCAACTCTCACATGTTCTGTGTTTTACATATGTACTTACTTTGACATGTAGCACTGAGATATCCATTCACTCACCAATACACTCATGCACACAGTCAACTGCCCATACAGCTGTTTCCACATGCACGTTTGAACCCATACATCTAGTGAATCAACTGCTCACACATCTATGCACAGAGTCATACACCTCCTAGCCACCCACACACATACTCAGTCTCCCATACAAATACTTGGGCAACCAATCAATAACCCATATAGTTACTCATATAGCTACTGATTAACACATGCAGCAGTTTACAGAACAACAGACATAATGATGCACAAATTAAGACAGTTTAGTCACTAACCCATGCACTCAGTGAGACACATTTAATCACTCTCTCATACAGTCAGTCATGCACCTACTAAATCCTTCATCCAGACACTTATACATCCACTCATTTTTCAATATGTAAGACATATTTTAACTTTACAGAAACATACAAACACTGGATGATGTCATCAGTGATGTCACTGACCATGTCATGAATGATGTAATATGTGACATCATCAGCAGTGGATTGCGGGTGCGCAATATATAGTTATTGCAACTAACTATATATGCGAATTTCTATGGTTTTGTGCGAGTAAATTAAGTTTTTGTAAATGCTAATTCCTAACTATATATGGTCTATAACCTATGGTTTTTTCAGTGAATATATATATATATATTTGTTTTTTCATTAGATTAGTATGTAGTTTATGTTTAGGATAAGTATGTGCATGTCTATTATACATTTATGTGTTAAGGGGGGTGGGGGCTGATGTTTAGTTGTCCTGCGTGAACATAGTTTAGTTTAGGATAAGTAAGTTAGGGATAAGTAAGTTAAGTTAGTTAGGTTAAGATTAGTTAGGTTAGGTTAAGATTAGTTAGTCTAGATAGTTTTAGATAGTTTTATAATTTTGGAATATTATTTTTTTATGTACATATTTAACAAAGTGTGTGTGTGGAAAGTACATTTTATAAAAATGTATCATTACATACTTTGTAATATCTTCTTTTATGTAGAGCACTTACTATGTTGTAAGTGTGAGTAAGTGGACACATTGAATGGAGACAGTTTCATGTTGGAGTGCATGTCATTATTACATTTCAGTATGTTGATGCTCCATCTGTGACTACATGTGATGGAAATCCCTCTGATGTCAAATCCTGTCCAAGATGGTAGGCAGGTTTGTGCATTCATTTGAACTTCAAGCAGGTGGCCTCAAACCATGTTTTTTGGGTCTCTCCCCTCCTTACCGGAAACAGACTCTACCGCGTTGCCAGTGTTGACAATCTCCCCCGGAACACATCCGGTGCTCCAGAGCGGATTTCCCAGGAATGTTCTCACTGCTATCAATCACCAGGGCAGCAAGTTCATTGGGCCAGGGTATATGGGGGAGTCACTTAGCTCTGCACTTCAAATTTGAGGGGTGATTGTGAGCTCATGTATGCCACCTCGTCACACCGCTCCGCCAAGGGGAGAGAGGAATGTCCAGCAGTTAGCCTCTAGTCATTCAGTATTGTGCAGTGGGTTGGAGCTCAGCTACATTGCAACTAACGCGCCCCTTCCAAGGCCTTCTCTGCATCCCTCAAATACATCAAGAGATTATCAGCATACAGGGATATCATATGCATGGTGACAACGGTTCTATGGCAAGAGCAAATAACAGTGGGGACAAGGGACAACCCTGCCAAGTACCCCGCCCGACCCCCACCCTAGTGCTTGCCTATGAATACAACATCTCTTTCCATCTCAGATGACCCTCCCCAAGTCCAAAGGCCCTCATAATTAAGAACAGATAAGGCCTCTCAAGGCTTCTGCAACATCCACTGAGAGGATCACCGCCATCCTCTCCTCATCGTACATCTGTCCCAGAATTCGTAACAAGCGGCGTACATTGCCAGCAGTATTACGGGTGGAAATAAATCTGGCCTGATCTGGATGAATCTAACGCCCAATATGCGAGAGGAGTCAAGTGGCCAGTATACGGCTCAATAATTAGAAATCCGTCATGAGCATGGACAATGTGCAATACGTGAGGGATCCTCACGGGCCATCCCCAGCTTAAGTAGGGGGACGATCACCGCCTCTCTAGCAGAGGCTTGCAATACTCAAAAATCCCTGGCCTCACAATAGATCAACAGCAGTCTAGGGGCTAGGACATCAATCAAGGTCAAATTTACTCGATGGGAAAACCATCCATACACGGCGTCTTGTTAAGCGCCATTTGCTTGATAGGACACCTAATGTCATACGGCGTGATATCGTGCCCAAGTGAGTCAGCGTGTTCCGCATCTATGCTCTGCAACTCTAGTTCCCCTGGAAACTCCTGCATGTCGGTCTCATCAGCCTGCAGTCTACTACAATACAACTCTGCATAATAGTCACAAAATTGGCCATTAATCCAATGTTGGGTGTACTCCGCAGTCGGGGTCAGCAGTCCTCCAATGTTCCCTACAGTCCACTCAGCTTCAGGCACAATTCCCAGGGCGTTCCTGCGCCAACTACACCATTGCGACCATTTTGTCCAGCAGCCTGTCCCATACACAGGACCTTCCCCGGGGCTCCCAATCACCGTGGAGGCGCTGCTCAGCTCGAGTTTGGCCGGGGCAGCTCTCAATTACCCTCATCTCACACAGGATCATGCATGGGCGACCCGAGGACTCCACAAAACCAGAAAATTACGTGGTTGGTGCAGAGCTGCAGGCTCACACCTCCTCCTCCATCGGTTCCGATAACACACCCCCAAGACTGTACTTTGTCACGTTAGGTTATGTGTATACTCTTACTGAGCACAGCAGCACCAGCAATGGCATGTACCAGCACTGATTGGACACAGACCAGGAGGCATGTCACAGAATGAGTCGATTCATTGTGAAAAAAAAATGGATCTTGAATGCCTTACCAAAATTTTCTACAAAGTGTATCAATGATACATTTGTGCGTCTCAAATGTGTTTGATAGTTTGGCTGGTAGTGTGCTGAAGGAACGGACACCAGCTGACCACATCCTTACCCGTTTGAAAATGTTCAGCTGATGACCTATTAAGCAAAGTTGGCATGTGGTCGTGTATTGTGAAAGCATGTTGGTCATGATAGCAGTAGAGGAGGAATTGTACACCTTAACATTAGACATAGAAATTGGCACTTTGCACACCTGGCCACCAGTAACCACTAAAGCAAACACAGACACCTGGTACTGGTATTTGAGGGGGTTATGGGGAGAACAAGAGGACTTGTGCCAGCTGCGTAAGAGACCCTCTGGGTGCTCACGATCACAGACTTATTTGCCCCCAGCTGCAGTAAGGTGCCATGATACAGTCTGAATAAAAGAGAGAACTTGAATACAACCTGAATGATGCATAGCTTGACAAAGAACAACAAACAGCTGTGTGAGGCCATGTAGTATCCCAAGACATATTCCTAGCATGTTCTTTAGTTGTGCATGGAAAAGGATAGGCGAGTTTTGATAGAAATAAAATGAAATGAAATTACATTTAATTTGTGAAGCGCATGGCTGCCCTAGAGCGTCCAAAGGTCTTTAACAACACATTTCTGTGTGGGGTCATTACCAAGAGATGGAGGCAACCAGCATTCAATCCACTGCTCAAAAAGTTTAAACACCAAAAACACCTTAGACATACTTGCATTGACCTGGTGCAGTTGGCAGTCACCCACCCAGCACCAGCTGCAAAATTCAATCCTGAGCTTATGTGCATCCTGCACCCAGTGATTTCAGAGTGCAGCTAACAACTGCGTGTGATAGTACTTTCTGCCATCACATCCTAGACATTGTAGCTAATGTTTTTCAATATGAATTAAATGGTATTGTTGTGAGAATTGCACCCTGTTACACAACCAGTTTATTATAGGGAAACATGGAGGTGGAAGAGTGTGTGCATTAAATGAAAGGTTGTGGCAGGAAAGAAACAGTTGGACCAGTCCAGTGCTATTTCCACTATGCCTGCCTAGTCATACTTTGGCAGTGTATGTGTTTGATGGATGTGTTGAACACAGCACAGATATCGACTGGGACCACTGCCAACATACATGCCTCAACCAATGCTGCCCTTGTCAGTCCAGCATTTTCTTTGCAACATTGTATTTGTGAATGTATCATTCCATGTGAGTTACTGTGTGTGTTGACTCCTCTGAACCCAGGCAGTAGACAGATAGCAAGGTTTACAAAAAAAAATGTTCATCCTGCTAATCCATTTGCATGGTACAGCACACTAGGGGTTACAGAGAGTGGCACATTGATAAAGTTTGCCTACTACACATTTCAGTGTGCAAGAGGTTGTGCAACAGTGTACAGCATGTTTTGTTTTGGAGAACAGCCAGTTGTGACACTTCTTGTGTGGTGATGGAGAACATTCATGTACAACTCTTATTCCATGTATGACTCAGGCTTCCCCGAGGAATGCCACAATGGTGCCTACACAGGGCGCATGACCAATGTTGTAGCAGAAGCACAGGGTAGAGCACAGGAATGCAACATGTACTTGTATATGTGCCCATTTATGTGTTTGCAAAGGAGTTTTTGCGATGCCCTGCTGTAGATTCCTAAGATGATTCAGAAAAGGGGGTGGTGATGAACAGAGTGTCTGAATTAAGCAGACCACTCTTACCCAGTCCAAAGATCAGGGCTTGATCCATCACCGTTTTTCAGCTCACTGCACCATGAACAGAGTGTCTGAATTAAGCAGACCACTCTTACCCGGTCCAAAGATCAGGGCTTGATCCATCACCGTTTTTTCAAGCCCTGATCTGTTGACTGGGTACGAGTGTTCTGCTTAATTCAGATACTCTGTCCATCACCACCCCCTTTTCTGAATCGTTTTGTCCACCATAAGCGTGGAAGGGTATGCTCAGACATGAGTCCCTTGCTCACTGCACCATCAGGATTCAAGCAAGCCGGGCCGAAGACGGCTATAATGCCAGAAACCGGTCCCCGGAAGCTTGTTTCCTTTCCAGTAAAAGAATTGGCTTGGTAGTTTGGTCTGCCCTGTTCCCATGATGCACTGGGCCAGGGACAGACTAATTTGCATGTAGCCAGGTTCTGAGCTGGGATAGTGCAGTGAGCTAAAAAACAGTGATGGATCAAGCCCTGATCTGTTGACTGGGTACGAGTGTTCTGCTTAATTCAGATACTCTGTCCATCACCACCCCCTTTTCTGAATCGTTTTGTCCACCATAAGCGTGGAAGGGTATGCTCAGACATGAGTCCCTTACTCACTGCACCATCAGGATTCAAGCAAGCCGGGCCGAAGTCGGCTGTAATGCCAGAAACCGGTCCCCGGAAGCTTGTTTCCTTTCCAGTAAAAGAATTGGCTTGGTAGTCTGGTCTGCCCTGTTCCCATGATGCACTGGGCCAGGGACAGACTAATTTGCATGTAGCCAGGTTCTGAGCTGGGATGGTGCAGTGAGCTAAAAAACGGTGATGGATCAAGCCCTGATCTGTTGACTGGGTACGAGTGTTCTGCTTAATTCAGATACTCTGTCCATCACCACCCCCTTTTCTGAATCGTAGATTCCTAAGAAACTGATATTTATGTCTACATATGTCACCATAAAGTTTAACATTACAAGATTCTTTTCATACTGACCAACCTTTAGCAAGTTTTCGCCTCTCTTCCACGTGTGTCGACATTTCTCAGCAGAAAGTGTACACAGCAGGGCTTAATTTGAGCCGGAGCTTGCCGGTGCTTAGCACCGGCACCTAATTATCAGGGCCGGGTCTATCATGCTGCATTAAGTGCACCTGTCGTGTTGTTGCATGTTAATCTAGGTTCCTGATCGATACTGTGACCTTATGCCCCTATTCGGCTATAAATCCATTTATTCCCTATATTGGCATAACCGTTCAAATGCGATTTTCTGAAAAGTCATCTCTGGCCTCACACGAACAGAGCCACATTCCAGCATGACTCTCTGCTACTTCCTTTGCGACCAATTAGTGCAATGACAGAGCAGCAGTCACTATCTGATATTCCTAGATAACACTCCGAGTTCTTCAACAAGATAAAAACTTAGCAAACCTGGAAATCCCCGCTTGCTATGTTTTGATTAGTAATGGAACTCTAATGAGCAACTGATAACTATCATTTCCTAGTGACATCTTTAATTGACGTCTTATGTCCAGCAAACTTGCGTCAAACCCGGCACCTGTCAGGTATAAATATTACCAACGTTGCCTTAAGCAATGCTCGTTGTTCATTGCCTGTTGCTGATGCCAGCTGCCTGCATGACCCTGTGTTGGTAAATCTAGCACTCTGTCGCTGCAGCCTGCTATCCTGTGGTGGTGAAGCTGCTGATTACCATTATCGCCGCCACAGCGCGAACTATGGTGCAGTACGCTTAAGGAGCTGAACAGCCGTCCCTCTGCGAAGACATCCAGCAGATTCCAGCTGCCCGCGGACGCTGTCCCCCGCCTCCTTCCTCGACGCGCTGAAGAGAAGCCGCTGCCTTTCTCTTGCAGAGAAATCCAGTCCCGGCGCTTCCGGTTTACCCTCGCGGGTGACTGGGATATCGAGAGAGACCCCCGAAGGAGATACCAATCCTCCATCATTCTATTCAGAGGTATGGTGTTGACTAAACCCTTAGACGAGAATTCTTGAAACGAACCTTGGCAAAACCAACTTAACTTAAGCTACTTACTTACTCCCCTTTTCACGTGTTAGGCTTGGGTCAGGCACACTCGGGTAGGCTTAGTTAGAAGCACCAGTTGAGTATGTTAGCCTAATGTATATATGACTGTATATATGTTTTATTACTTTTAAACCATTGTATGGCTAAGAAACCATATCAATGCTTTTACAGTTCTATTTCGCAATACTTATCTTACTGTACGTACTTTTTATAATAACAGTTATTGCAATTGTGGCAATACATTTCTCTTGTACGAGAAGAAAGACTGTTCAATAAATGTTAACCTTTATTGATACACGCCCGTCTCTCTATTCTCTACATCTCGTGAAAGTAAACTGCACTAGACTGACTGAGTGAAATACATGTCTATTGTTTCACACGACCCTAGAGATTGACTCTTGATCTGAGGAGCAAAGTTGTCATGTTGCACGGTTGTTGGAAAACTGAATCCCTTCTTGTCTGTGCCAAGGAAGCTGATCACTTCCTATGCAGAGAAGAAAGTTTCCAGTGACCTCTGAGCTAGTTGGTAACACAACCCAATTAAGTTTAGCATAGTCAGTGGAGGCCTGGAATATCTGCAGTTCCACGTCGATACTACTGTTTATGTTATTCCAATGCGCAGGGCCTAGTGGGAAACTAGGAACTACACTACATGGCGCCCAACGTTTGGTAAGGCGATAAACTAACGTAAGACTTATAGAGTAACTCAGTCGTGCATATTTCACAGACCCCTTTCTCCCGTAAAAACTCCAATAGACGTCTGGAGTGGGTGAAAGGTTAAAATCCGCCCGACCTTAGTAGGAAGAGATTCCTATGTAAAGCTCTGGTTTATTCAACGTTGAAGGATACAGTGTTCCAAAATATTGTGCACCTAATCTTTGTCTCCTTGGAGACCTACTCGGCAAAGCCTGCATTTATAAAAAATGTCAGTAGAAACCAACGGAACCTCTGGGGCCGCAGTAGACGCGACTCAGCAAGGTCCCGAACAAGCAGACCCGGATGCTATTATCATCCCGGTCCACTTAAGAAAATCTATAACTTTAAAACTTATAGAAAACGGACTGACACCTCAGGGTGGTACAGTAATTTTCGTGATAGAGGCTCACGAGTATCGGCAGACAGAGGTATTCTATTCATGGATAAACTTTCCAGCGGCAAACGCTGCAACACAAGAGTTTCACTATTACAAAATAGAGGAACCTCCGGGAGAGTACGCTCCTTTCGAGGAGATTGAAATCCCACTTAAATTTCAAGAGCACCTGCTCTGGTTTAATGGCGCCCTAAAACACAATAATCACATAACCAGGCTCGGTCCACTAGGTAGACCAGGAGCAACGTGGCCGGTTCTAGCCAGCTACACACCACATCCTGACGTTGCAAGAATGTCAAGAGAAGAGCTGTTAGTACAGCTAAACACATTAATAAAAATACATAGGCAATTAGTCCAATATGTAATGCGGACTGCAACAGTCCAGCCAGCTGTTAATTCACACCAGCTGACCCCTCATCAGGGGAACACAAATAAAATTACACCACAGAACATACAGTCATGTCTTGGTAAAACACCCGTAAAACGGGAACAAATTCCTTTCTGGTTAGCACAGAAAATCACTCAAATAGAGGCAGTATTTCCTGATACTACCCCTATTGAGAAACACAGAATCTTGACCATCTGCCTTCCTATGGGAATCGCACCACACGTGGAGGACTGCGACACTTGGGGTACAGTCTTTGCTTCCATTTACACAAAAACACACGGTGTTCCGTCTATGGCGGTAATACCAGAAGTGCTAAAACAGATTCAAAATGAATTCGGTCCAGAGCCCGCTTTAAATCTGGGTATGAAATTACTGAAAGATTTCAAGCAGGTCACAGCTATATTATTAGCCAACGTAAAGGGAGAAGCAGCATCTGTGGCGATTCGCCAGAAGTTGAGGGAAACAGATATAAAAGATCCTGTTGAGCTTGCAAAAATCATAGAAAAATGCTATGAAGAATTAGGTAGAGACAGCTTGGGTGGAAAACCAGTTAAGCCCCAACTGCTCGAAAATCCTGAAAAATTATTTATTAAAAATAATTTAAACACTCCTAAAAAGAGCTGGGATGGGAATAAACAATTCACTCCCAAGGAAAAAGTTTTCCAGACCAGAGGAAGGTCTCCTCGACGGAGGGAAAGAACTCCGACTCGAGAACGCCAGTCTCCCCAACGGGAGCCCTCTGAGAAAAGATATAACCTTAGAAATAGGGATAATATAAAAAAACCTGATAGATATCAAAGTATTGATACACGTCCCTCTCGATCTCTTCCACAGAATTCGGAAAGAAGAGGACGGTCAGACCCAGGAGAGCACACCAAGTCCAAAGACAAGGAACCTGCTCAAAATAAGAAATCTCAATTTCAGAAAAAGAAGGTAGCCAGTATTAGAGTAATCAACCATGCCGAGAATACTGAGGACACAGTTGAAAAACGGGGAGTGGGCATTGACAATGTTGGACAGTGCAGCAGAAATCAGTATAGCGCGCAAGATCTTGATGAGTCATCTGGAGACAGTGGACACGAATGAATACATTCAGGTTGAAACTGCCGACACCAGACTTAGCAAGCCCCATAAAATATACAAAATAACATTGCGTATGGAGGGTGATAAGACTAGGAAAATTAAGGGTCTATTTTGGGATAAGCTCTCAAAAGGCTATGATATTCTGTTAGCTGAAAAAGATTGGCCTCCGGAGTTTGTCAGGGAGTGCCCTCGTGGCGAAGAAGTAATTATGCCTGCCTTCTCGAATCACATTCCGATTCACAAAAAATATACATATGCACGGAAATGGGCAGTAGCCCAGGCACCTGCATTGTATAAAAATCATGTAGGATGGGATGAGGACTCTCCTCCTCACAAAATCCAACTAAAAAGTGAACCAACTGCCCAACGGCAGTATCCCATAAAGCAAGAAGCTAAAAAACAGGTCAGGGAGATCTTAGATCAACTTGAGTACCAGGGGGTGATTGAAACATGCACCTCTCAAATGAACAATCCTTTGTTTCCTGTCTCCAAGCCAGACAATTCATATCGTCTAGTTTTGGACTACAGACATCTTAATACATGTTGCAAAACTTTTGCAGTACAAAACTCGCATAGTGCAGCCCTAATGAATAACATAGTTAGGAAAAAATACAAAACGACATTAGACATATCTAACGGTTTCTTTTGTCAAAACATTGCACCAGAAAGCAGATATTTGACCGCTTTCTCCGCATTTGGGTCGCAGAAAAAATTCTGTCGACTCCCACAGGGGTTTAAGAACAGCCCAGGACTAGTCTCAGCTAGGGTAACAGAGTTACTACAAATCTATGATGATGAAGCATTATCTTACGTAGATGATATTTATCTCACAGACGACGACTTGGATACTCACTTGAAAAGAGTGAACACCATCATAGTGAAGTAGTGTGGCTCACTGGTTAGAGGCGGCAGACCCGAGAGCAGAGGACGGCCCGGGACCAGGGTTCGATCCCCGGCGCGGCAGGTTTCTGGACCAGGGTCAGCGGACTCGATAATTCTCTCGCCTCGGTGCCCACTCTGATCAGCGATCACACTCGGCAACTCTGGGCATTAGCTTGCCTCATCTTCACTAACGGCCCCACCAGACCGCCGGGGATGCCTGGTCTCACCCTGGAGATACCCATTAAGGGACCATCTCTCAGGGAAGCCAGGAAGGGTTTCGCAGCGGTCGAAGCGCCTTGGGACCCTACGGGTAAGTAGTGCGCTATATAAATGCCAATACATACTTGGGTTCGCAGCAGAGGGTTACAAATTCAACTTTAAAAAGTCTCGAATTGCCCATCTGACGGTACTGTTTTTAGGGTACGAATTATCAAGTGAAGGGAAAAGCCTAGCGGACAACTTCTTAGAGAAGTGCGCTGTACTCCAAGCTCCAAAAACGCTGAAGAATTTACAATCCATTCTAGGTTTTCTGAATTTCGGAAGAACTTACATTCTAAATTACGCAGAGAGGGTTAAACCTCTCTACGAACTAATTAAACCTGATTTTAAACAAATCAATTGGACTCAAAAACACACAGAAATTTTGAGATCACTGCAAACAGACATGTTAGCAAAAACAAAATTAGATACACGTGACAACACGATCGATCTTGTAATCCGAGTCATCCCAGGAAGATGCGGATTCACATACCTAACCTCTAATGAGGGAGAAAAGGTACCAATTTCAATTAAAACTCACTTGTACACACAAGCAGAAAAAACATTCAGTCACACAGAAAGAACTGTGAACGCAGTGCAAATCGCATTAGCAAATGAACGAGAACTAGCACACGGCAAAAGGATTAACATCCTCACAGCGGAATCCGCCTTCGAAGCGCTATTCAGCCCAGTAAACCTGCCTACAGTGTCACTGGATCCGAAATGGATACAGTGTATAGATTCTCTAGGAGCGGAAGACGTGAAATACTATTTCGCCCCGCAATACGAAGAACTGAATGATTTAGAGTATGAAGAAGAATATTCTCTGCCAATCGAAATTCTGCCTCTCCCACTATGTGCCTGTATAATCTATACAGATAGCTCTGTACAGCATTTCAACGTAGAGAGAAAATCCTACGATGCAGCATGTGCGATCATTAAATGTCGTTGGCTGTGTGGTAAAATCAAACCGAAAATAACAAAAACTGAATCAGTAAAGTACTGTTCGGCTCAAAGAACTGAAATCAGATGTTTAAAGATGGCGCTCGAAAATGCAGAACGCGAATTCCCCACACTTATAGTGTGCGATTCTCATTTTTGCGTCAACTCTTACAACAATAAACTGCAGAGTTGGATCGAAAACAACTACAAAGATGACACAGGTGCCACAATAAAGCATAAAAAGCTCTGGAACGAGGTAGCTCTTTTATACAAAGAACTACAAAAGACTCACGTGATTCACGCACAGAGTCTTCAACGTGATGGCGTTCACGTTGCAGGGAATTCATTGGCTAATACAGCCACAGCGGAAGCAACTAAACCAGCTTCCGTAGCCACAAAAAAGCGTACAGATAAATACATAGACGGGGAAACCATGCTGGCAGTAAAAACGACCGTAAAAGGCGACTGTGCAGCACTACCCGTAAACTATCCACTCAATTATGCATACATAATCGATGCAAACTCCGTTCCTTTTGCTCGAATCCCTGGAGTGGGGGATAGAGTAATTCCAAACATGAACAGGAGAATATTTTTAATAGCAGACGCACATATGGGTTTGGGTCTGAGACACCAAACAATTAAGGAGTCACTGACTGAATTGCAATCAGTTTTCTGGTGGCCGGGAATGAGTGTAGAACACCAAATATATGCAAACAACTGTGAAAACTGCAATAGGGATCGCAGTAGCGAAACCTGCTACCGGCTACCAGTCAGAAAGAGCGTAACGCTGCCTGCACCCCAACCTGCGTCCTATTAATTAGTTAAGACAAAAAGCACTTTAAAAATGAGTCCTCCAGCACTCGGCTGACGCCTAGAACTGTTATAAAAGATTTGCGAGTCTTTATCGGCACATACGCAATTACCACGTTCCATTCTGACCAGGGTCCTGCTTTCAGCTCTCGAGCCTATAAGGAGGCCATGGCCAGCATGGGAATTGGATTGCGGTATTCTTGTCCGTCGCATCCCGAAGGGAATAGTGTGGTCGAAAGAAAAAACTGTGACATAAAGCAATCTATAACAGCGAAGGTATTAGGTTCAGGCGCTGGGTGGGTCAAACATTTAATAAGTGTCCAGACTAGTCTTAACAACATGCCAAGAAATTCTCTGAAAGGTTTCAGCCCATACAAACTATTGTTCGGAATTAGAATGCGCGTTCAGGACCTCGATAGTCAGATGTCAGTGGTACAAGAAGAAACAAAGCACTTTGATGTAAAGGATCGTTTGGCTGTTTTACAGGAACTGAATGAAACAAGAAAATCATTAAGCAACATAAAGTTAAAGCAACAGCCAAGTACCACTGACGATGCACCACCCGCAACAGCCCCAGCAAGGCCTGTCTGGATTCCAAAGATTGGGGATCTAGTCAGAGAAAAGATCGCGGTTAAGAAGGAATTTGGGCCTTCTTACAGAAAAGCAGTACCTGTCTTAGCAGTCACCGGAACAAGATCAGTTGTGCTACGGCCCCTTGCTGGTAAAAAGGAGAACAGAGTCGTGTCCATCGATCTGGTAAAACCACAAGCATGTGGCCTATAATCAACAGTAGGCCCAGTGGACTCCCAAGAAACAACAGAATACCCAAACTTGCAACAATCCAAGAGGTTCAAACTGAAAGACTAATCACATTCGATCAGCCTGCAGTGCACAATGAAGGACTATGCAATAATGCCATGGAACTCGTGCCTCTTGAAACACAGATTGAAACAGTTCGTCAAGAAACAACACCAGTCTACAATGATGTGGCATCAGAAAGTGCTACCGAGAGACAGATTGAAAGAACAATCCCATCAATTGACAGAACTGCCTCTGGTTATTTCATCAACTTCGACAACTTCTCTGAAGATTTAAACGACCCAGAAGTGATGCCAGAAACAAAAAAGTCTTTTAAAGAAAAAGCAACAGAACTCTTTCATCAACTGAAGGAAATCTACCTAATTTCCCCTTGGCTAGAGTTCTGGTTCGGTCTAGGTGTATTTTTCCTCCTGCTTTGGCTCATCATGGTACTGTGTTTGGGAAAATTCATTGAAGGAAAATATATTACAATGGACACAGCAAGTCAGAACATCAACCTAGTCCTGAAACCACACAGATCATCCCACGTGAAGAAAAGAGAACTGTCAACAGTAAATGTCACAGCAATTCCAATACCTGGTGGGGTAGTATGGGAGAAAACAGACTATGAGATATATGGTCCGGTCGAAATCCTGAAGTATCCTCATCAACTAAAGGTTTCCTTAAATGACTTTGTGACTCCTAGTACATTCTCTGATGATTGGGACTTTAACAGTATTAATGACATGATGTCTGATTTAGTAATGTCAGCTAGATTCACAGATCATGATTATTTACAAGGTTCATCTAGTTATGAGCAATTATTCTGTTACACCCACTATGGGGATCATTACTTGCATAAATCTGCACAGCCTAGAAATGTTTTTATGTACAATCAATGGGAACATTGTTCTACGCCACCTAAAAGCAGTTCTAAAGCATTTTTTGAGAAATTCAAATACTTCTCAGGGTTTAACACCAGTGATGCAGAAACGTTTTATTACAAACTGTTAGATAAAACAGGAATGAAAACAATGCTGACAAATTCTAAATTGATATATTCAGAAGCATTTTATGACAAAATGATGACATTTGGTTTTGATTATTGGAAAAATAATATTGAAACGAAAACGATTTGGGGTACAAAAGATTGGCAGGTGCAAGGCATAGAAGCACTATTTAGAACCTGCATGATACCTGAACAAATGTTGTTTTTAAATGACACTATACACCAAACATCTTGTCTTGGCCTAGCTAAGACCAAAGACCTTAAAACTCCGTCTATACCAAAGCCAATAGCTGAGAATATAACCACAGATATTGAGTTAGACGTGTCACAAATTTTACATTTCAACAGAACACATCCTGATTGGAAAAAGTGGTTAATCTGGCCTACAGACACAAATAGCTGTCAAGATAGATTCCTGAATAAAACACAGGGTTTAAAAATGACCAGATTAGACCCTAGATACTCCCAGAGACAACATCCAGGGATTATAACAACATACAGTGTAGGGAAACTCTGCCTAGAATGGCTAACTACATCCACACTGGCTGAAATTAAGCAACACTTGTCTTTATTAAAAGATGGTGCTGATTTGCGCGATTTCATTCTTGGACCACGCAAACAGCGTCAAAAGCGTTTCATAGCGACCAGTATCTATGCTGCTTACAACGAGGCTTGGAAAGTAAAGCAGATTGAAACTGCTGAAAAAATACGAGAAATTGATCGTATTAATTTGGAGAAATCACTTTCTGTGGTAGACAATGTGTAAATGACTCTGTCTTCCAGAATATATTCTTTGGACAATATTGTATCCTCTGCCTTTGATGTGATAGACAGAGATTTGCTTATGTTACAACATGGCCAGTCTCAATTGCGCTCTATTATAGAATTAGGCTGGACGCTGCAAAATCTTCGTTCAGGCTATGTGCCTTGGCGTTTAATCAACACAGCGTCATTATTTTTCAGTTTTAACCTTACTGATAAACAGATCAGTTTGGCACAGAAAGGAGCAGACTATACAATCCTGAGCATCGAAAGACTCGAGAGATTACCATTGACAATGTCAGAGAGTCCTGTCATTGAATGGATAATACACGGAATTATCACAATTCCGATAACAACTTTCCGATTTAAAAAATGCCTTGAGTACATACCTGCTGGCCAGTATGAACAATTGGGTAAAGGATATGTAAAATCCGAATGGAAATTACCATACACTCATTCTTGCTATAGTGACAGCGACAAAAATGTATTTCTTAGTGGTGAGAACTGTAAACATTCACTAAGTGGTATACTTTTGTGTCAGGGTATTAATTTACACGGAGCATGTGATGGGAATTCAAACAACCTTTCATGCCACCAGCTAGTCACACCTGCAACTCAGATAGAGCCCTTCTTTATGCAACTCGCAAACGGGAGTTACATTCTTAGAACGGATCACAGGTGTTGTGGCCTCGCGCCAGGGACAAGTTATCTAGTACAAGTAACGTCCATGGTCAAATGCTGTATGCAAGCATTGTTCCCGAGCGGGCCTCCAGACATAGTGACTCCCCTCTGGCCTCGTCTGAATCTCTATTCTATACGAATTGATACATTAAGCAAAATGAAATCTGTACTTTTACAGACAACAGTGCCTATAACGTCATCTAAAGAGACGTATGATCTTCTAGTCGCAAGGACGGCTACTGAAGTCCATGACCTTTTATCAACAAATTGCCCCGTGCATTTCGTAGAAATATTCAGCCAACTCCTTAACATGTCTAGTGCAACAAGCATCCCAGGCATATTTAAGACAGTCTTTACGGGACTGCTAACACCCTTCCAGGCAATTTTGGGAATCTTTCCTAATTTTGTGCACTCCATTTTTGGCGGCATACCACTATTTTTGGGACTCGTTGCAGGGATTCTATTTTTGACCCTCCTGCTTCGTTATGGCAAGCCTCGGCTCAGACATAGCTCCCATGGGAATGGAAGAGACAATCCTAGCAATGCGCTACAGGGACAGGATAACTGACGTCCTCGGATTGGCCAGGCTGAGAGATCTAAACATGACCTGGTTCCTTTCATTCAGACCGATATGGCAAAATTGCATTTTACCTGTGCTACGGTGTATGCTTTGCGGCGATGAATGCGTGTTGGACATCTGTCTTTCACTTCCATCAGCAGTACCAATGGACGTCGATACTTTGCTCAGTCCAATAACGGCTCACGCATTGTGTTGTCCCCAGCGGCTACCAATCCTGATGACGGCATTTGTGGAGACTCCTGTACTACAGCCAAGTGGTAACAGTGGAGCGAGTGACAAAAGCAACATCATCCAGGTACAACGTTCTGTGAGCATTGCTGGTCCTGCCATCGATGACAGCAATCATTCTCACACCTGCCAAGTTACAGCGCTATCTAATTTGGTTGAACTATCACCTGAATTTGTAGACCAATTCTTTGAGAGCCTGTCTGATACGATGTTCTCACCCACGGAGAAACAATAACTTTTAGAAGCTTTCCGACACACAGCGTTCCCATGAACTCTGAATTGGGCCTTCAGTTTTGATCAACAAACACTGCCAGGAGCTTTGGAAATCTATTTTCTTTGAATTGGACAATTTTTCTAATATTGACCCTTTTTTTGGCACGAACAATTCTTTGCTTAACGTAAAAACTATTCTTAGAGAACAGAAGCTTCACACTTCTATTTCTAAACACATCTAGAGACATAACAACATAACACCAGCCTCTAGCACACATGTTATTACAATGCATTTTTATGTGATGATTTATCTCGCATTTCTTCTGTCAGAGATACTTCATGTGTAATTCTTTATGCATAATCGTTCATTGATTTCATATGCAATGATTTTTGAATGATTACTATGCTTTAAAAAACGTACAGTACCTAAATTCCATGTATTACAAGTACGCCTATTTCGAATGCATTTATGTATTTTGGGGTGGGCAATGTTACACATGCATCTAATTGCTTAGTTTTAGTAATTTTGATGGACATTAACCCGTGGAGTGGGTGTTGCGTGTTAATCTAGGTTCCTGATCGATACTGTGACCTTATGCCCCTATTCGGCTATAAATCCATTTATTCCCTATATTGGCATAACCGTTCAAATGCGATTTTCTGAAAAGTCATCTCTGGCCTCACATGAACAGAGCCACATTCCAGCATGACTCTCTGCTACTTCCTTTGCGACCAATTAGTGCAATGACAGAGCAGCAGTCACTATCTGATATTCCTAGATAACACTCCGAGTTCTTCAACAAGATAAAAACTTAGCAAACCTGGAAATCCCCGCTTGCTATGTTTTGATTAGTAATGGAACTCTAATGAGCAACTGATAACTATCACTTCCTAGTGACATCTTTAATTGACGTCTTATGTCCAGCAAACTTGCGTCAAACCCGGCACCTGTCAGGTATTAATATTACCAACGTTGCCTTAAGCAATGCTCGTTGTTCATTGCCTGTTGCTGATGCCAGCTGCCTGCATGACCCTGTGTTGGTAAATCTAGCACTCTGTCGCTGCAGCCTGCTATCCTGTGGTGGTGAAGCTGCTGATTACCATTATCGCCGCCACAGCGCGAACTATGGTGCAGTACGCTTAAGGAGCTGAACAGCCGTCCCTCTGCGAAGACATCCAGCAGATTCCAGCTGCCCGCGGACGCTGTCCCCCGCCTCCTTCCTCGACGCGCTGAAGAGAAGCCGCTGCCTTTCTCTTGCAGAGAAATCCAGTCCCGGCGCTTCCGGTTTACCCTCGCGGGTGACTGGGATATCGAGAGAGACCCCTGAAGGAGATACCAATCCTCCATCATTCTATTCAGAGGTATGGTGTTGACTAAACCCTTAGACGAGAATTCTTGAAACGAACCTTGGCAAAACCAACTTAACTTAAGCTACTTACTTACTCCCCTTTTCACGTGTTAGGCTTAGGTCAGGCACACTGGGGTAGGCTTAGTTAGAAGCACCAGTTGAGTATGTTAGCCTAATGTATATATGACTGTATATATGTTTTATTACTTTTAAACCATTGTATGGCTAAGAAACCATATCAATGCTTTTACAGTTCTATTTCGCAATACTTATCTTACTGTACGTACTTTTTATAATAACAGTTATTGCAATTGTGGCAATACATTTCTCTTGTACGAGAAGAAAGACTGTTCAATAAATGTTAACCTTTATTGATACACGCCCGTCTCTCTATTCTCTACATCTCGTGAAAGTAAACTGCACTAGACTGACTGAGTGAAATACATGTCTATTGTTTCACACGACCCTAGAGATTGACTCTTGATCTGAGGAGCAAAGTTGTCATGTTGCACGGTTGTTGGAAAACTGAATCCCTTCTTGTCTGTGCCAAGGAAGCTGATCACTTCCTATGCAGAGAAGAAAGTTTCCAGTGACCTCTGAGCTAGTTGGTAACACAACCCAATTAAGTTTAGCATAGTCAGTTCAGTTCATAAACTTTATTCGACAGTTTTAAAAACGTCATAAAAGTACACAGATAAAATCATACATGTGACATTACACAGGGAAAGTACATATCATCATGGGTTGTTTTCAGGGCATACAGAAGTCAGCAATAAAAAAAACCCAGAAAAAAATAGCTAAAAAACCATACTTTTTCTTGCCGCAACAGATTTCAGGATAAAAGTTGCTATAAAAAAACACAAATCCGGGCTAGCAAGTGAAAGTAACAATTTCATGGCATTTGAAGTAGAAGACACAGAATATTTTTTAAATAACGGTTTCAAGTAAACAATACGTAGGGCTTTATAAAGGGGGCAGATTAACATAAAATGAAGGGTACTTTGCTTGGTTAGTCCATCACATGGACAGGCAGATGTTGTATAATTTTTCATTTTTGGAAAGGCCACAAGGTTGTGGACAATACCAAGTCTAAATCTGGATAGTACGAATTGGTGAGATTGCCTGTAGATTATTTTAAGATAGATAGGCAAACCAGGACCCTCGTTTGCATTGGAGGAATAGAAAGCATGGGTTGAGTAGTTACTTGTGTCTGCTTTCCGTTTAACGAATTTTACCCTCATAAATTCTTCTTTCACCTCCTTTTTGGATAAAGTGGTTACAATCTCGGGATCTTTGCGTACATCCAAATCAAAGAGTTCTTTAAAAGTAGTGGTCACATACTTTATCCATGGTATATTCTTGAAATTATCCAAAGACAGACAATCTTTGATAATGCTCTTTGTGAAACTTGTTTCGTCCTTCAGCCAAATAGACCTCCATACCAGGAGGGGTCTCAATTTGATTAAATCGGCTATATGGTCCAACCTTAGTTCCTCGTGGACCAGGTAGTTAGATGCCGATGAGGGTAAACAAAGTAGCCGTTTCAGAAACAAATTTTCCAGAATTTGTCTTTGTTAAACCCGTACCCCCATACCCCTGAACCATAAATCCGTCGGCTGCCCAGTTTATTGGCAAATCGGAAGACACCTAATGTAGCCTTCCCCATCCCGGCTTTTATATTAGTTTGTTCAGGTGTCCATGAGCCCCGACAGTTAAAAGTAATGCCCAGATAACAGAAGTTATCTACAACCTCAATTCTGTTATCTTTAAAATAGAAAGACTTGGGGTGATTCACCTTTTTGCCACAGACCATAATGAATGTTTTAGAGTTGTTAATTTTGAGTTTCTTGCCCTGGATAAAATCATAAAAACAGTTCATTAGCCGCTGTAGGCCGATTGGGGTTCTAGATAATAAAACGGTGTCGTCCGCATATAACAACACTGGAATTGGTAGGCCGCCTGCTTGTGGTGCATCTGCTTGGACCTGTTTTAATTCTTGTTCCATAGAATTAATAAAAAGGGAGAAAAGCAAGGGGGCCAATACGCACCCCTGCCTAATGCCTGATTTTACCATAATCTTTCTCGTACACTCTCCTGCTGGTCCATATCGAATCTGAGTGGTAAGGTTGGAATATAACCTAGCTAAGAAATGGATAATAGCTGAGGGAGCTCCCATATCGAGAAGGGTTGTCCACAACAGGGAATGGTTCACCAGGTCGAAGGCACTAGAGAGGTCCGCAAAACAAAGAAATAAGGAGCCCGATTTGACCTTGGTATATTTACCTATTAAAAGGTTGAGGTTAATGCACTGGTCAATGGTCCCCAAACCCTTTCTAAAGCCATATTGGGATTGTGCCAGGATAGTGTTATTGGTCGCCCACTCCTCCAGGCGTAGTAGTAGTACCCGGCTCATGATTTTAAGGGAGGAGTCTAAAAGGGAGATGGGACGGTAGTTTTTGGCCTCCCCTCTATCTCCCTTCTTATAAATCGGGATAATAACGGATTCACTCCAGGTTGCCGGGGTGGAGAAATCAGTGGCAGCATTAAAGACCTGGGTCAATAGGGGGCTCCAAAGGGCCAGATCATGTTTGTAAAGATCTATCGGGACCCCGTCAGGTCCCGGGGCTTTACCTCCTTTACTAGAGTTAATTGCCGTGACTACTTCTCGGATAGTGATTCCCAAAGTCTGCGGGGTCAGCTGGGGATTCATACAGATTTTATCATAAGACTCCTCAGGGGGGTCAAATAATCCTGAAAAATATCGGACCCAGCTATCTTCGCTTACTAATGCGGTAAGTACTGGGAAATCTTCTTTCTGGAGGAATGGGGCATTAATCGTACTCCAAAACAATTTACAGTCCCGGAGAGCTGCGGCACAATCCAGATTGTCCCAGGCTTGTTCCCGGAGTTCGTTTTTCCTGCGTTTAAGTTCAATGTTATAATTGGACCGCAAGGTTTTAATCACTTCCCTGTCTCTTGGAAGATTGGATAGTGCTTGCTTAAGGGTTTTTAGCGCTGTTGTACAGGCTTGGTCGAACCAGCCAACCTTATCCCGTCTAGAATTGATCTTATTGTTAGTAAAAATTCTATTAATAATAGTGCCTAGATCCTCAAAATCCGCTATAATACCCTTAGGGAGGGCATTGACTTCCAGACAGCGAAATATCTGCCTGGAACCACCTACCACAACTGCACTATGTAGTTTTTCTGATTTTTCTGTGCACCACTTTATCCGGGTTCCATTAGGCCTACTTGGGACAATATTGTCAACAACCCTGCCTGTAGGCGTAATTCTGGGGCCCCAGATAAGAATAGACATAGTTAGGGCATTATGATCACTCAGACAATAGTCCTTAATTATTGGCACTGTGCAGAATGGCACCAAAAGGGATGAGATCAACAGATGGTCAATAACCGACTCAGTATCCCTCCCTTTGAATGTTGGAACAATGTTGCCCTTTTTATCAAGAGCTGGTTGGTGAATAACTAAATCAAATTTTAACAGAAGACCATTAAGGGAAGTCCCATATGGGGTGTGTTGAAAATGTGCTAAATACTCCCCCGAATCCCCATCGAACCCGCAAACTGGGGTTTGAGAGTGCGGGCACGTTCTGATATTGAAGTCCCCTCCCCATACGATGTCATAAGATGTGTGGGATTTATTACAGATTTTATTTAGGAAGGCTTCCAGTTTGTCCACAACCAGGGTGCTGGTCGGATCAAATGTGTTATTGTAATGATTGATCAGTAAAGTGTTCCTACCCTTTTTGGATTGTAATTCCAGGATTTGTGAATGTGTGCCAACAGTAGAATATGAACCTACAGTTATCGGGAGATCAACTGATATAAGAACAAGCAGACCCCCTTTAGCCCTCCCCATAGCAGATTCCTGGGCAACACAGTTATAAGAAACAAAACCATCAAAATGAATGTCTAAAGTGGACCATGTTTCCTGTAAACAAAGAATATCAAACCCAAGGATAAGTTCCCTCCACCCTAGAGCCGAAGCTCTCTGACTCCAGCCAGCTATATTCCAGCTCACCATGGAATACCCTTGATCACTTGGGGTAGATATCTCTTCTAAGGGAGAAATCATTGTACATCCCCTATCAGCAATAGCCTCATCGAGTGGTGAAAGGTGGACTTCAGTTGGTTTATCGAGAGTTAAGGGGATCAGATCGGGTAGATCAGAAGTTATTTTGCCAACCGTTACTGGTATGGTATAATACTCCACAGTAGCCCCGCTATCGACAGGATTAGTCTCGATGGGCAGAGGGGGAACAGTGGTGGAAGCACTGGGTAGTCAGTCGACTCCCTCTAGCCCATCGAGACAACTATATCGATTATAATCCCAGGAGGTGTTCTGCGGGGGCTGAAATGGGGGCAATCTGGGGTATCTTGGGCGAAAAGGCCTTCCCCTACGTTCAACCCTAGTCCATTCATTGCTTCCATCATAGTACATGGGGTTAATGGGTGGGGGGAAGAAAAAGGAAACAGGGAGAGTCTGGATAGTGGAATCTAATGACCTATTAACACCCGCACATATGTAAGACACAGTACGTGGGTCTCTAAAACTGACAGTGATACAGTCTCCCTTAATGGATTTAGGGGTTTTACCAATCCATGGTACCCTCCTCACCATGATGACTTCATTGTGCAGGTGTGCCGGTAAGGGACGGTTCCAATTAAGCCATTTTATGACTTGGTTTTTAAGGGAGTTAAAGGTTTCGGTTTCACCCCTCTCTAATGGAGGTGCTCCTGCCAGAATTACCATGAACCGGTTGGCCTCCGGTGGTAGGTCAGGCCGTCTAATTCTTGGAGTTTTGAGGTCTTCGGGTGGGGGCCCTTGGGTATCGATAGACAAAAGTGCGGGTGGGATATGCGAACCTGGGGGGGGGGCTTGGATATTCTGGGAGGCAACTAGGCTAACAGAGCTAGGAACTTGGGGATCTTGTTGGACGCTTGTGGACGTTGAAACAGGAATTTGGGGCACAGTAGTAGGAGGGATAATTTGGGGGGCAGGCAAACTAGGAGGGAGACCAGAACTATTAGGCTTGGAGGAGTTAGCTAAAAGTATAGCGGTTGATTTCTCTATATTAGACATTCTAAAATCAAGCCTATCTAGTTTGGCCTCTAAAGGAAAAATAATCGATTTTAGTAGGGTTGCTATTTTATCCATAGAGAAATCGTTACTAGGTAAGCTCCCTCCACCTTTGGAATTCAACAATACAGATGCTCCATCTATTCTAGCTGTTTTAGATGCCCTCCCGTTATTTTTACCTTTATTGTTATACTGTCTCTTCCGTTTCCTAATAGCCCCTTCTTTTCCCCCCTGAGTTGTAAGGAGGGTAGAATTTCCATCATTTACAGAGGTAAGGGAAACATTTGCACAATCAGAGACATGGCTAGAATCAGCAATGACGATGGAGGGATTAGATATTACAACAGAGTCTACACTTAGCAGGGGGGCAGAATCGGGAAGTAAAAGTTGGGCATCCACCACAGGCAAGCAGTCAGTAGGTCTTTCAGGAGTTTTGGCATTAGCAAAAGGGCCCATACTGGAACGTTTGAGAGACATTAGTTCCTTGGACAATCGTTTCTCCAGTGTGACAATTTCTTTGTCAATAATATTGTTAGCCCTAGTAAGAAACTTCTCCATACCTCCTGCGGCAGATTGTGATCCTCCAGCCAACAGGGATTTGCTCCTGGTTTCGCGTCCGACCATGGTCCACAGGAAATCAGGCAGCAGAAGGATTAAGGGGGGTAGCCCGGTCCGGTCAATACCGGTCACAAACGGGCCCGCTCTTGGCCCGGTCTTCGCCCGCTTCTTCGTCCGCGCGCGTCCCGCGTACGCGTTCCAGGCGTGGTTGAAATAGAGGAGGAGAGAAGGGGGCGGGAAGAGGAACCAGGTGCGCGCGGTGGACGGCGCTAGCACTTCTGGACCTCGCAGTCCCGCTCCCACGGCAGATAGTAGTCCAGGCTCTCCCCCTGCCGAGGTGACCGAGCCGATGTGCTCCCAGGTCGCTGGATATGCTAATTAAGAGGCTCCGCTGCAGTACTTGCCCCCAAAGCGTCCACGAGTGAGCAGAGCAGCACTTCACACACAGCGCGATTGGCCTCTCATCCAAGGTCCATGCCGCCCTGTCCAAGCTCACACAGACATTGCAAGCTGCTGCAGGGATTGGCCTCTCATCCGTGTGTGAGCCAAACGAAAGGAAACACGAAGGGCTGAAAACAATGAGAAAATGCACACAATTGTCCTGGCTCCAAGCTTCAGTCAGTTTAGCATAGTCAGTGGAGGCCTGGAATATCTGCAGTTCCACGTCGATACTACTGTTTATGTTATTCCAATGCGCAGGGCCTAGTGGGAAACTAGGAACTACACTACAGTGTGCTGTGCTGCTGTGTCACTTAGTTTAAGTTTTACCATACCGACGCGTCGTACTTGTTGTTGACTGTGATACAGACAGTAAATTGGAAACACTTACTGTCGGTGACGTGACGTGACTGACGACGATTCTCAATTCCCTCCTCCTCTCTGTCTCAAGAATTCCGGCCGCCGATCAGGCCCAGTGGGCGGGACAGTGTAGTAGTTGTTGTGTTGGGTTGGGCAGAGCTTTGCTGCCCTGGGCTGGTCCTCTGCTGCGGGGGTTGGGTCTGTGCACGGCAGAGGCAGCGATGCGTGCGCAGATTTTGAATGCGCGCGCATTCGCTTTAATTTTGCCTTGGCATGCCCGCCCCAGCATACCCGCACCTCTCCTCGCCACCGAGTGGAGTATCCACTGGTGGTGTTGATTACTACTACACCAACGCCACCTTTTAAAGTGTTGGGAGCTGCTTGGACGATGTCACGATGCTGCAGTATATAGCTCTGCTCACCAGGTGAGGGGCCAGGCGAGCGAAGCATGGCCTGGGGTAGGCCGGCGGGCTATAAAATAAATCATTTAAATCTGCGCAGGTGTTGAGGCAGCAGGGCAGGCCGCAGACGCCATGACTGTGATTACTGGTCACAGTGCAGTGTTCAGGTAGGCGTTTAATCATTATGTTGAATCACTTGAATGCTCTACCCGGGTGTCTGGTCATGATGGCCTGGGCTGGGTAGGCCGGCGCCGGCGGCCGAATCGAATCATGATTTAAATAAATAAAGCTGCGCAACCTAGGTAAGGCCGGTCAGTCCAGGTCTTTAATGGTGGTAAAGTGGAGTAAGGGTGTATCAAAGTTAGAATGGTTAGTGTTAAAATGTTTTGTTGCAGCGGACCTGCCATAGGCCCAGAGACATGGTTTGTTTATTCTTCGGAGTAGCGAAGCCCTTCTACTTATCAACCGCCGCCTCCCTTAATAACTGCATAATTAATTCACGATTTTCCTCCAGTGCGTGGCAATTTCTAGGGATTCGATATATGCCTTGAAGTTGACTTCGCAGTAGCTTTGTTAACCCGCGGATCTATCTTAGCCTCTTTGTCACTGAACAAGGGTCTCTTTCTCTTCACATTCACTGTAAGACTGGCCCTCCTGCTAATGTCCGCGACCTCAGGTTTGCACCCCTGCGTTTCCCTGCCTCCTCCGCCTCCACACCCCCTGGCCCTAGGATGTCTCACTGTTCCTAGTACTGGAGTCTGTTATGTGCACATTATGCACAATTCTCTGCAGAAGCTACATTAACCCACTGAACTATCTCATTCCTATAATCGCTGTAGCAGTGCTGTGTTCACTGTAACGCAATCACTCCACATGCGTTAACTGTGCTATTGTGTTCGGCCTTCATACAGATTTGTTTTAGAGATATAACTCTGCTCGTTACTACTTTTGGTGGGCAGTATTGTCACCCTGGCCTCATCATTCACTTACTGTGTATTCGCGGACGTTGAAAACACTTCACGCCCTTCACACGTTCCCGCCCATCTTTCGCGTGGTGTGTACTTCAATAGCTCTCTGGGGGCATGGGAGTTCTGTTCATTGGAGTCGTGGGGTGCATCCAGGGTCAACCCCCCTCTCCTGCCAAATTGATTTTTGAACACCAACGTGTATTCTATAGTTAAGCGCGCTAAAAAAAACACCCGCTCACTTTTCGGGTAGATGTTTTTTCTTCAGCTGCTTTTAAGTGCGCTGTTTCTGAAACACTTTCGCTAATGTACACCACTTATTACTGCTACTCGCTGTACTTAAGCACAGAAGCACTTGCTGCACCTTTCTAGCTGCACTCTTCCTGTGAAGTTGGTAATCGCACTTAAAAATGCAACTTGAAAATAGTCACTTTGAACTTTTGTGAAACGACAGGGAAGAGGGGGAAATAACGAACGCTTCCAAAGTGATTGGTTTCATTTTCATTCGAAAACATTTTGAAGTTTGATCGGACTTGCCACTAAATGACTCCACACTGTATTCGCTCTCATGCAATTAGCCTTTCAACTTTTATTTAGGTGTATATTGGTCACAGTCACCGTTGGTAAGAGCATTCTGTTGAGACGTGCTTTGCAATAATTTCTGATCATCAGATGGGTTTACATTTAATTTTAATTCAAATTACATTTTAATTCCAGTTGGCCTGGAAAAACGTCAGCCTCACAGGTGATCCCAAATAGAAAATAAATGTCACTTTTTAATTGGCTAGAGCCGCATTGCTCTGAAACAAAAGGTCTTCTGTGGTGAGTGTTATGAGAGAGAAGAATTCAAATATGTGCGGGCATGGTTTGATGATCATCCTGTTTTGTTGCCAGTAGTAGTGCACTGCACTGGTTATTGTTGAGCAGTTGCGGGCCAGCCCGGGCTGCCTGGATAGATGACGATCAGTACTGGATTCAGTTTTGCTTCAGGGCAGGGCACGGTCATCAGGTCTGTGGGGGTTGGGCCCGGGGCTGTGCCCGGCAAGCAGATTTTTCACATTGTAATGCGCGGCCAAGATAGAAGGAGCTACGTCTCCGGCCTTTTTATCTACATTTCATATATTTAAAAAATAGAGGCAGTCGGGAACACATGAAGCAGGGGGTGGGTTTGCAGGGGAGAGGGTGGGTGCTTTATGAGGCAGAGAGGTGAGGGGGAAATAACGTGGCTGCGATTCTTCCTGAGGGAGGTGGACAGCTGAGCAGTGATGGGGCGGAAGTGTGAGGTAGAATTAGCCAGAGGGAGAGGGAGAGGTGAGAGTCAGAGGTCACAGGGCAAGGGAACCTCCTATCAAAACCTTGCTACGAGGAAAACGCCCTTGCTGAAATTCGGACCAGCCAGGTATATATTATCTCTGACTTTTAGCAGTGCCAGTTGAAAATGTGGGTGGAGCTAATGTAGTAAATGGGTGGAGCCAGAGAAAAGTAGGTGTGGCCTCCAACAAACATTTGAGCACCTGCACTTCATATTTTACAAATTAAGCACTGGTACACAGTGCTATCATTGAATGTTACACACATGACACAATTGTACATTGTTATAGACACACAGGTGGTGATGAAGAACTTGTTCACAAGTTTGACTGTGTGAGTACAATGATATTTTATTTCAGGAATATCATTGTGAAATATACATTCTTAATTTCACAATGTGTATTGGTTTAGTGTTTCATGCTAACAAATTTGTTGTGTGATACTTTTTTTGAGACAGGTGTTGGATGTCAGACATTGTTCTCCTTTGTGAAATGTTTAGTGTGTTGTCCAATGATACCTGTGTGCAATTGTAATTTACTGGCCACTCTTCCTTTGTATTTTTATAGCAAAATCATCCTCAGAGTCTTCACTTTGTTGAGTAGGTGCAGGGCATGTTGTGCTACTGCTACCACCAGCAGTGGCAGAGGATGTTTGAGGGTACACATGTTCCGTCGAGTTGAAGTTATCCATTTGTTCATTTAGCATCATTTGCTGGTTTTTGATGACCGTCAGCAAGTCTGCATGAAAGGCTGTCATGGCTGACAGGAAGAGGTCTTGCCGTTGCTGCATGTCTCTCATTTGGTTGACAACATCTTGGAGGTGCTGGGCTATATCCCTGTTGGCATTTTGTGGTGACATTTGGACATCCCTCTCACTCATGATATTGGAACTGTTTGACAAAGATTGAGCTAAACCTGGTGTTTGTGTGGAGGTGGCTTCATCAGTGGCAATGTTTGCCAAATCTGGATTGATGCTTTGTAGTATGGATCGCAGGATGGCAGCGATACTTGGCAATGCCACATGTACCTCACTGAGGAGTTCCCGCTGTACACTTACAGCAGTTCTTTGGAACTCACGTTGTGTGTTCTGCCACTCATTAATCACGTTTGTTGAGGAAGGTACAGGTGGTGGTGGTGGTAGAGTTTCGACTTCAGCATCAACCACATCGTTGTCACACTGTGGAGGGGGTGTGGGTGACCGTATGGTGGTTCTTTCCACCTCAAGTGTGTCAGTGTCAATGGTGGGAGGATTGTCATCCATATCATCCAATACATTGTTGTCATCCAGTTGTTGTGCAGTTGATGCAGCATCCACTGTGAAAAAATGTGCAAATCTGTTAGTAGTGTTGGCAGGTTTAATTGTAGAAATGTTTAATCAGAGCCATGACGTGTGCACTCATTGTCCAACACCGCAATTGTAATTTGGTGTGTGATTACAGGGTGTTCGGCTCCTTTGAATCAAAGTATCACACACCCTATTTATCTGAAGTTTGTTGTGTGCCAGCCTATCACCGGCAAAGGACACACTGTTTGTGACGTTGTCAGATTATTTTCTGCCAAGACTGTATTTACAGTTGTCTGCAATTGAGACTGACAGACACACTGCTTTGTACACATTGGTCATTACATTGTAGTCAAGCAATGACTGAATACAATACACATTTGCAACAAATTGTATGACATTATTCAACACAATCTCTTATGTCAAACCCATTTTGTGAATGATCGTAGGAGTCAACCTACAATGATGACAAGGTAACTGACATTGGTTATTGTGCTGAATGGACTACCCAGGCCCCAACACCTCACCGAACAACAGTTACCACTGATCCCCCAAATGCCATGCCCATACAGACACAAAGTCAAAGGAAGATATCTGGTCTACCCTACTGAGTACATGCTCTTTGATGAGCAATACCAGTGTGCATGTCATATCCTTCTAAACTCTCACTACACAATGGCATACCAAACATTGTAGGCACTGCCTATTTCACAACTCGGGTGGCAAAGCTGGTCTGCCATTTTTAATCCAACATGGGATGCTGTGGTGCAGTGTTGTTGCTGGGATGGGCTGTGAGGCATTGATGTACACCCAAACATGGTGTTGTTTTTGTGGATGTTACGTGTTGTATGGAGTGCATACCTAGGGATAAACACATTGCATACCATGCTGCAACAGTATATCATTGTGCTACACCAAACAAGTTTGCAATGGTGGCCTACGCATATCTGCATCCTGTCCAACAGGGTGGGACACTGGCATACACTGTGGAGGGTGTTGTCCCTGAGATGGTTAGCACTCAAGTTGCACTGCCACTCAAACAACACACATTAGGGATGCATGTTGCATCTCCTTCATGTAATTGCCAAGCTGTCTTGGCAGGGAATGCTGTACCCAAGACTCTTTTGTTACACCTAGCTGTATGTCATGCTGGCGGATTAACCAACTTTGTGAGTATGCATCACATTGCACTACTGTGTGGATGTCCATTTAAGTGGAAGGGGTGATGTGTAGTCGAGGATGCCCATGGAAATGTGTTGCACAGGTGTTAATATTTGATTTTGCAGCAACATTTGGACAATAAATTATGAAATTTGGTAGACGTTGAAACAAATTCCATGATGGTGATTGTTCTATGTGGTGGTGCAATTTTATGTATTTTTGTAGGATGGTCATTGGACCTGCTGTACTTTAGATGTGGGCCAGGAATCAGTGATATGCCTACTTAAGTGTACAATGTCTATTCCTTTGTGCTCTCAGTCTGGCCAAAACAGTCAGGTGCATTTTCATGTTCACAATGCAGCCAACACTGTAGCATGTATGGAGTACATGGCCACCCATCAGGCCACTGCCAGAACACACTGCCCCTGCATGCATGACAAATGCAACACCACATTGCAGGCCTCGAGTCACTTGTATGAGGGAGCCTGGCTGCTTACTATCCCTTGAACCAGACTCATAGTCAAAGGTGTACACATGTCGCTTTTCCAGACCTTGTTTAATGTTCAAAATCTGTAATGTGATGTCAAACGATCTGTGACACATACTCCAAACAACCCTGCCCCTTACAGTATATTTCCAGGATTTATCCTCCAACCATCTGTCCAGTGCACCTACATCATTTCTCACTTGCAGAAGGTGTGCATGCAAGCGCAGCAGGAAGACCAGTTATGCCTAATATTGTGTTACAGTTTGTTGTCCGACATACCATTGCATTGCCATTGCTTTTACATATGATGCTTACCACTAGGTCTCTTATTACAAGAGTGTAGTGAGAGCTGGGTAGGATAGCATTGTGCATTACGTTTCCCATCATCAAATGTCCAACACTAAAAGGAACATTTATGACACATTACAACCACACTTACATGAGATTCATATGACTCCTCAAAAAGGACACTAGTGGGTTAATTGACATTAACTGGCGCATCCCTGCATATCAGCAGGGATGCAGCAGTTATTGTGCGCCACGCCAACACCTCTTTCCCCAACATTGCAGCACACCATGGTGCAAGACTAGACAGCTATGTGACGCATCTGCTGGCGTAAAGGAGCCACATTGTAAGACTCACGTTGCAAGCGCCACGCAGCTCCAGCAAAGCTTGGGGCACAAAAGTGACACAACAGCGGCGCAAATGTGGCGTACGGGCATGTAAATCTGACCATAGATATCACAACAAAAGGGACTCTGATTTTATATGTATCCCACCAAAAAAAACCTAATATCATAATCTGGCCCAGACGAGACCCTATTTAGACATTTTGCCTCAGAAGACACCCTATTTTAATATTTTGCAGGCGAGAAAATATGAAAGTGGATTATTTATCTACATTGACACACACTTTTGTGATTTTTAAAAATTAAAATTACAGAAAATTATTACATTTGAGACCATAGGACACTGTAGTTTCAAATATATTCCCCTAAGGGAGTCCTCTTTTGTTTTTTGACACTTAAAACAAATAATAAGACTAATGTACATTATTTATGAACAGGACAGCCAATCTAATATTTGTTGACAATGGAAATCACGTACTTTGCTATGTCACAGGTGAACACATTACCTAAGCATGAAGTCCTGTAATTGCACTAGTTGCATCACAATGCATTCATATCACATACAATGTGATAGCAAATAACTGCCTGTGGTTACTTGTAATTGACATTTAAATGTGATACCTGTGTTGTTGTGTACATGTGGCATGACGTCCAGAACCATGATTGGAAGCATATAGAGCCATTTGCCACAGGAACACACTTATCAGTCAAGACCATGACTCTTCCACACTCCTCCGCTGCAACACATACATCCAGGACACCCACTGTGTGCACAAACACTAAGTAGCCATCTTGCAAGACTGTATGCTTATCTTGCACCCCACACAAGTCTAATGTCAGGGAAGAAATGCTTCCACATCAGGGCAATAGTGTCTTGTGCCACCCAGAAAAAGTACACTGCACACAATCTGCTAAAGTCCATCCTCCACAATGTGCAAGCACTACACATGCACACCACAGAAACGTGACACTACATTGCTGTTCACTCTTCATTTGTCACCTACTTCACAGACAAATACATTTGTTGCGGATCTATGTTCACCATCACCCTCAGTGACAGCTACTTAATTTCCCACACAGCCCACATTAAGGGTGAGTAATTGTCATATCCAACAGGTTAGGAGGACAATCCGTCTAAACATGCAATTGAATGACCCATCAGTGACCATGGTACTGCACAACTTACACAGACAGGCCAGGCAGGCCAACATCCACTTTGCTGCATTTCTTTTCAGGCCCCCATGGGCAAGCAGGACACATATTCTCATACAATTGTAGCCACCATTGCACACCAGGCTTACACACCCCCAACTCAATGAGTACATCATGACCTTGGTCCTCAAATTCCACATGAGACACCACCATGTAGAGGACACCATTACCCCCTTGGTGATATTTGTCACATTTAAATGAGAGTGCTCTTGTGAACACAAAGCCACATCACAGGAAACATGGACAGGCACTTATCCTACAAAGTAGCCACATCCAACAGCACACCCCCACCCCTATTTACGTGATCCAGCCTTCATGGTGACTGTCACAGATTCACCATGCCCACAAAACACCACCACCATCATGTATCCACTTCACAAATGTATACTGGACAGCTAATGAGTTGTCATGGAGTGCCTTGTCCACATCACTTCGCCTACACTTACATTGATGACCCCGCTGCACATGTCCTCCACCCACTGTTCCCTACCTAACCATGCACACTGGCACGCCACAAGGACATGCAGACAGTATGTGGCACCACTTACACCTTCTTGGCAACGTCACGCATGACATCCAGACATCCAGTTTTGAGTTTTGGTCTGTAGGTTATGCATGTAGGCATATGGATGGTCCTGTGCACATGTTTTAAGTGGTCATTGCACCATCAGCTCTTCAGTTTGTACTTCCACAACAGTATAATTGTGGTGGTGCAAGGGCCTACATACATGAAGGCCATTTTGGGTGCTCCAGCAGATATGGACATCAAATTGATTTTGTGTCATTTAGAAATCTAGATATAAATATGTGTGTGACTTACTATTATAGTCATTGTCATTGTGGACAAATACAAGGACTATTGTGGCACAGAGAAAATTTATAGCTGCAATGACCACCATAACCCATCACAGGGATATGCGCACTTATTTGTACTTACCTGTTGTGTGCTCTGCAGTTTCTCTGGCGGCACTGTCCTGACCGGAGATTCCTATTACTATTTCTTCTGGTATGACTTGTGCCACCTGCTCCTCTAGTTCATCCAGGTCCTCCTGGTCTGCTGGGCTGCCTCCTCCAGTTCCAAGGGCTGCCTTGCGGTTTGCCGCAAGTTTTTCTTTTGTGCGGCGCTTGCAATCATGCCACCTTTTTTGCAGTCAAGGACTGTCCTCTTGGCCTGGGCTACACTATTTATTTTCATTACAATTTGCCTCCATATTGCCTCTTTTTTGCCATGGAGCAGCTTTGAATTTACAAACAGCTGATGCTGGTACTTGATGACCTCTGCCACCAGGATTTCATTTTCCTCATGGCTGAAATTTGACTTCCTTTTCCGTTTAGCCTCAGCCTGTACATCTGGGCTTCTGCTAGCAGGATTTGCCTGGGGGTCCTGGCTGCTAGTATGAGCTTCTTCCATTTGTGTTTGTCTTCTGTGGTCCACAGCTATCGCAATCGATATTTGCGTCACTTATCCTACAACCTATTCACGCTTCCCGCAGTTTACAGTGTTGCGCCGGCGCCGCAATGGCGTTACGTGTCGCAAACGACCTTACGTGACTTTTCCGCACGTTGCATCATGCTGACTTGCGGCGGTTTTGCGGCACCTACATCAGTTTGTCAGACGCTGATTGCCAGGTTGCGCCATGCTCCGTCACCCCATTGATTTGGCGCTAAAGCATTGACTTGCGTCATCGCAGCGGCGACGCAAGACTTTTGGCGCATCTCTGCGTTGCGGCAGAGTTGCGTCACTCTTCATAAATCTGCCCCTTAGCTTTTAATCCTGGACCTTGAATTTCTGCTCCAGCTGCTTCCTTTGTCCACTCCCCATGCTCCTGCCTTCACCCGAGGTTTTCTTCAGCAGCCTCCTCACAGCCCACTAGAGGAGTGCCTCCCTGCTGCAGCACAAAAGATCCCATTGTTTTGGCTGTTGTGCAGGGTAACCTGTATGTCAGCAGTGGAGTCAGTGGACCTCCTCCTACTTAGAGGTACACATCTGCAGGGCCAGAACAAAAAAGATTGAGGGGGAGCCTTCAGGTACTCCCACGCAGGTCTGTCCCTATACTGTCCTTCATAGGGAATAAGGGAGCGTCAGCACCACTGGCCCCAGGAGAAACTCTCCTAGTCCCTGGGTACCAACTGGAGTCAATATCATTAAGTCCATCCTTGTAGTGGAGTCAGGTAGCTTCTCCTTCCATCTGGGCATTCTTTCGCTATAATTGCTTCTAGGTCTAGTGAGTTTTCAATGTCAATCTTGGGCAAGGTTTTTAAAGTGTGGGGGGGTTTCAGGACGGTAGGCACCTCTGTCCAATCCGAGGGAGACAAATTTTCACTCCACCCCTGCCCCAACTCTCCTTCACAGCATTAATTCTGAGACATTTAAATATATTGGGTTAAAGTGGTCTTTGGAAAGGCCTTCCCTGACAGCTTCAGGCCCACCCCTTCTGACACAGCTGCCTGATCCCACCAAAACTTTAAAGGAGAGCCCCTCTAACATTTGATTGGAGAGGCCTGACTTTTCCCCTCTGTTTCTGTGGATTTGGACTTGCCCAGGCCAGTTGTCTGTATATCATCAAGTTACATAGATGTGAAGTTAGGAATAGTAAATCTCCTCGATTTTCTTCACACAATATTTTGTCAAAACAATAGTTTCTTCGATATTTTCGGCAAACACCCCCAGGCCGGGTGCAGTATGTAGAGCTAACTAGAACATACAGATTTCCCGCCAATCCTTACTCTCCCAGGAACTGGGCCAAGCACTGCCAAATGGCTCTATTATGGAGCAGGCCTTTTATCCTCTTGTTTTCCAGTAGAGTAATGAACTTGGCCCAGTGGGCAGGAGGGAACAAAGAACTTAAATCTGATTATGAGCTAAGCCAGAGAAATATGAAAATTTCCCAAGTGGTACAAGGAGTACATGTATCACAAAAATGATAGTGGGTCTGCACTTGGGGTATATTTCTACTGTAGGATTGATAACTGGCCAGTATCTCTAGGCCTAAGTAGGACAAAACAGTGCTGTGCCGTGGATCTCACCCATAATGTGTAAATCAGTACAGCAGACAGGACAGGATTCACAGAGTTAAACTCACACTTTTTAGTACGTTTACACTTGTGTAGCAACTTTACTATCTTTTGGTATTCACAAACTACAAGTATAATTTTACTACTCAAGTGTAATTTTACTATTAGTAAAAATTACACTCATAATTTGCAAATACCAAAAAGTAGTAAAGTTACTAACAGCAAGGGTAAACATACAAAAAAGTGAGTATTACTTAATTTTAGCATTCACAAACCACAAGTGTTATTTTACTACTAAGATCTTAAAAGGCTGGCACTGGCTGTTAGCACTCTCAGTCCATTTCCACAGGGTCCTCTGAAAAAGATTAGCTCTCCTTGGACTTCCTGCAGTTCTTATCCTGATGGATTAGTGGTTTTACATTTATCACCAGGAGAGTGGCCCTGAGAATCATTCACTACGAGTCTGTGATTTAGAGGGGATGTTGACTTTCCTTAAGGAGATAACTGTAATAAATTCTTATTTGGGATGGGTGACTAACCATCTCAAGGAATAATCACAACACTTTTCACTAAATGAACCTGAGCTCAACCCCCTGGTAATTATGGAACAGACAGAATTATCTTAGGGCAATGTGTAAAGTATTTCAGCAGTACCAATCAGTACTAAAGTTGAAATGCAAAACAATAAAAGTCAAAATATTAATTAAAAAAAAAGTTTAACATTTAATAACCAAAATGACAACAATCCAGAAAGAGGAACCAGAGATACGATTTTTCAAAGTTTTAAGTAGGGATAGCGCCAAGAAGCATAAAGTGCCAATGACAGCCAATGGTTGCAGTAGATCAGAACTTAGGTGCAATTTGATGCTGATCACAATGGAGCACGTGTCAGATACACCAACCAAGTCCGCCCTGGTCAAAGATGTTCCCATCTGTTCATTCAAGGAGACTGCAACAGCAGGTATCCATTGACAGAAGGTAAAGTACTCTTTTCTTTTTATTCCTACTTATGTTAATACTCTACTTTGCAGAGTTAATCTGGGAGGTCCCTGTCTCAAAAATACTGTGAAAATGGAGCTCTGGGGCTATGTCCAAGTGGGTGTCCATAAATTTGCACTCTCACTGAAAAGCTCCATATGTTGAATCATCATAACAACATGCTAAAAACTAAGGGCATAATTTAGCTCTTGGTGGACCCCCATTACCCCACGTGGTCAGCAGAGGTGCTTGCCTCTGTCCACAAGCAGATGACAACCCACTAGCGACCCTCACCTGCTTGGCTATATCTCTGTGCCGAAAATGCATATGCTGTTGCAAAAAATGCATTTTCCGTACAGATAAATACCTCGAAAGCCACTATGTTGAAACATTGAGCTCAGGGGTTTTTTTTGGTAAAAGGATACCCTCAAAGCATAGGGTTCCTACTTACCGAAAAATCTTTACCCAACGCTCAAGGAGATTTATACTTGTGTGTCAGGAATATTTTGTTCTTTCATATCCAGGACAGCCATGCCTCAACAACAGCAGAGCCAGGAAAGAAGAAAAACTGTGGAATACCAACCCTTCATAGAGTAGGGCTTCTGCCACTGTGAAGTGGTCGCCCTCTGGTGGATGGGGGCTACATGATCAAGAGTTCCTAATGGCACAGCCAGCTAAGACTCTGCCCTCCGAAACCTTGTAATTCACCCACCTCTTGATAATAGGAGGAACTGTTTGTTTGGCAGGATGAGAACCCTGCCCATTTGCACTGGGGTTACGGTTCCATCAAACCTTGTGTGATGCCTTAAGTGGGCATTTAGATTTTGCCACCAACCTTGCAGTTGTCAAGAACCATTTCAAGTATGTGGTTTAGGAAGTCCCATGAAGTTTTAATATGAATATTCTTTCTTTTTTTGTTCATGTGACATTAGACATGGGCCAACAGGCAGATTGAACTAGTGACCTGGAAAACCTTTTATTTCATGAGGGTTAATTTTGTACTCTACTAGCAAACTGAAGATTTTTCTTACAATTTTAAGATAGTTTGTATAAGAATAACTGTATTATGAGTACACATCATTTGTATTTGCCACGGCTAAGGTTGATATCCATATAAGTTAGAAGGCAGTTCAACTTTCCTTCTTTCCTAACATACCCTTGGCACCTTTGCGTAATCTAGCTATCAACGGACTCTTACATTATATGTGAACGGCACAAAGGCCTTTTAGCCATAAGAAGGGTTTTTTCTGACCGATGTTAGTCCCTATTTTAGAAAGGATCCAAACCATCTAAGGCATACTTACAGTGGTCTTACATATTAGATTGCTGCACTAAAGCTTCGCTTGCTGCTACTGCTGATATTTGAACTTGGCTACAGTAACTTTCTAGCACCTTATATATATAAGTGGATGCCAATTGTACAGAAGTTCTGTGGGTACTTCTCAAACACGTAGGCCCTGATTATGAGTGGACCAAGCAAGTGTGAGAAATTTATAATGCAATACCAATATCTTTGTCAGGTGTGGTAAACACTCCCTCTTCTGGGTTTTTCTGAGGAATATGAGGAATTTCAAGCAGAATTTGGGGCCTGGCATACTATTCTTGTTTTCAAAGCAGGGATATACAAATTGAACACTGATGGCTTTTACGAAGAGGGATGTAATTTGTGCTGCAAACAATATACTAGTAGTCTGCAGCAAAACTTGCCCATTGACACAGTGTTGCAAAACAACGTTTCTAATGAATAATGGATGCAAATGCAGGAAAGTTGGCCTGTAAGGGACCAAAGGCTGCAATCCTTATATTGGCTTTCTCAAGCGGGAATTTTTTTTAAGGGAACCCATATCTACTAAAGAGACAGGTCCTGCTTCAAACAAATGTCTCCTTTTGTAAACGCATCCCTGGGAGCATGCAGTGGTCCAGGCGCTATTATTGGCAGAATCTGTTATCTCACCAACTTTATAGGTAGTAACTTTTCAATGGTTTGAAACTGCAGTTGAGGTAACAAACCCTCTACTTTACCTCTCCCCCTGTTTGAAATTTGGAAAGTATCTCAAAACACTTTTTTACAAGTCGAAAATGTTTTTCTGCAGCATATACTGAATTGCAGGCTTTACAATCCTAAAATGTTTTACTACATGACACTCTATGTGTTTTCCACACCAAATTCTGCATGTATTGGGATTTTCTGCATTTACATTTTGGCAGGTTTAACTTGCTGAAATTTATCATGGGAAAATTTGAGATGAGTGTTTACTGAAAATCTAGGAATTCCTATCCTTGGCAAACAAGAGTTTTCTCAGGGTCTGGACATTCGGTCCCTTCCCAACTTCACCTGCTCACATGCAATGTGCACTACTCCATGGATGTTTGCTCTAGCTATATTTACCACTGGGTGTCTTGAAAAGTGGAGTCAACCCTAACAAACAGATATGTTGCATGCCTAAATCAGCAAAAGAAATACATTTTCAAGTTCCTGTCAAAGGTCAGGTGGTCAACTGTTCTCTGAAGATGAAGTAGCAGAGTTCAAAAGACTGCCCTGTAGGACTCTCAAAGGCCGTCAATAACTCCAGAACAAATGTATTGCTTGTTTAGGTCCTGCTAGTAATATTTGTGTGTGCCAGTACATAGAAGCTTTGAACAATAGCGTATTTTTAAGATAGTCCCTCAATCGACCTCCCTCCAAATGAATTCACTTCCCACCAGCACTTAGTCTCTATTGTTTTGCTATGGATAAAAGTAAGAGGGATGATTAGTGGGGATCAAAAGGTGAGGACAGACGAAGGAAGCTGAGCATGCAAATAATGTTCGCGTTCTCTTTCCTGCAGCAAGAATATCCCTTGAGTCTAGAGAAATGAGGGCTACCATGATAGCGGTGTCTATGGTGGATAGCTCAAAACTCCTCCAACATGACATGGTTGATTGGAAAGGCAAAAACAAGGTGATAGATGTCCCCAATAGAACATACACATGACATGTTCATCATCCAGAGCTGAACATGTTAAATACTGAAAAAATAAATATGTATACAATTTGCTTTCACAGGTTACTCATATCTATACTACATTAATTGTCATAGTTTGCCCCCCATATCTCATTTTTCTTGAGAGATCCTTAATTGACACTCAGTCACCTATACTCAATATTGCCAGGTCACTTTCATTGTTTATATATAACCAATAGTGTTTTTTTCTTGTATTTTTCTAATAGCTGTCAGTTGAGGAACTCACAAATTATGGAAGAAAATAATCACTTGGGTGCATCTGCCGTTATTAATAGTTTACTTCCGGGTCTTGTGATCTATGAATACCAGAAAGGAAGAAGGACAACAAATCAGAAAGTCCACAACTTCTCAACCCTGACTGTGGTCTTGCTAAACAAAACACAAACTCTTCAGCAATTGAAAGCACTAATTCAGGAAAATTTAACAGGAACATTGAAGCATAGGTCCTAAAGTTTTCAGCAGAGTGTAAAGTAACTCATAAAAGTCATGTGTGGATTATATCAATAGAACACATCAACAAAAAGCTCACCATAAGAGCAGACAATTGGATTTTGATGTACTATCAGGACAAGGCAATGCAATGCATGTGCTATCCATTGAAAATTTGCCCAGCAACAGAGCAGAAAAAATTGAGAAGAAATGTAAAGAATTCGTGAAAAAATAATATGAATTAAAAAAATGCCATACAAACATGATGGAAGAACTTTTGTTTGAGCTTATCAAAAGAATATTTACAGGTTTGGGGCATTGGCCTTTTTCAGTTCTTTTATTTTCTTTCCAGTTATGATCAATATTTCTCTATTGCACCATGCTCAAAACTTAACATTGTGTCATGTCTTAAAATCTTAAGCCACGATTCAAAATCAGAAATTAGATGCATGGCAGAAATAACTATTCAAAATATTCAACAAAAGTATGCACTGTGATCAGAAATGTAATAGAAGAAATATGTCACAGGACGTCTTGAAAGTAATAGTGAATTGCTTCTGGTGGAACCTGCTACATGGCTAATACCTCTGCAGGATTGACAAACATTTATTTACAGAGCAAAAATATGCAAGCAATATCAGAAGCAGGGAAACTGCTTCAACAGGTTCTTGATAAATGCAAGGTTTTTGTCACATCAAGATTAGATCTAATTGCATCATCAAAGGCTCAGTGGACCGGGAGCTCCAGGGCTGAATATGACCTTTCTTCCCTTTGCAATAATATGTCTGAACCAGACGACATATTAATTGGCAAAAGCCAATATCAAACAGGTTCCACTCTACCGGAGAAAGAGAAAATGATATTCAAAATAAACAGCAGTATATCATTACTAGTTTAACCTAGTTGTGTTAATAGCAAACAATTAAAAAAAATAGTTTTCACATCGGTTCTAGAGTTGTATGCAAAATATGTGTTAAATGACATCTTGAAGGTGATTGAGAGAGAACTCCAGACAGATTTTGCACCAATACAATAAACCCCTGCAGCAATCAACATTATTTCGTCTCTTGTAGAGGTTTTACAGTATGAAAACAGAAATGGCTTATTTTCTAGTCAAAATTCTAAACCATTACATCTGGTTAATTTATCCAGATATAAATCTTTATGTGCGACGTTGAGTTCCTCCGTGCTGAAAATAAAGATTATCACTGAGTTACGTCCAACACATTATAAAAAAGGATGAACTGAGTAATTGTTTTTGACACAAAGACCCACTGAGATTTTCTGGCATTTATGAAGAATATACAAGTGGTGAAATGCATTCACAAATCTTTGACTCTTTAGCTCAGTTGAAGTGCTACAGGAATTCAGTTCCTACTCCGAAAAACAACAACATGAATGTTTGCAATGGAGATACAGAGCATGTTAGATGGGGATTTGATATCCTTGCTGAAAGCAAAGAAGGAAATATGTTGTAAGGTATATTGTGGTCTCAATGCAGCTGATGATAAGCAAGTACCTACTGAGAGCCTAGAGTCTAATAGAATTGGTATATCCCAAACCATCAATGTACCTGAAACTATATGAAAGATGTAAATGAGAGAGAACAGGTTATAATGCAGATGCCATCTGAGGCAGGTAAGCATATGGAAGCTGGAGATGCATCAAATACATTAAATAGAAACATAGAGGACACATCAACATCTGAACCAATGCTTGATTTTCTTTAAAGAAAACACTGTAAGAAGAGTCTCAAAAAAGACATCAATGGTAGAACCATTTAAAAAACAACCAAAATATGCCCATCATTACTAGAGATAATATTAGCCACCCAAGTACTTCTCCAATTAAAGCACGAGGACTGGTGGAAGCTATCAGTGACTCCTTACTGTGGAACATTACTTGTCATGCAGGGGAAGGAGAAGCAGCAAACAGCACAAGAGCAAAAACTTCCATTGCTAATATGGACAGTGATTTAGAACACTCAGTGTACATGATCCAAAAACAGCATGCCTCCTGGAGAACAACAGTTGCCCTATTCACGTATATCTATTAAAAGAAAAAGAAAAAAAAGAAAAAAGTTGTAAGCCCAGGTTCCTAGAACAATTCTAAGCCTTCGGGTGACTTGTAATTAAATACCAAACCCGTGTTTCATTTCAAAGACTCAAAAACATACCAATCTACCGAAGGGGATGCTTTTTTTAGCAATATCAAAAGTTCCATTTCAGATGATTTCCATCACATTTCATTGAAACCATTAGCAATCATTTGATTAAACAGACATTTTACATTATTTCAGAAAACTAAGGTAGGTCACAAAACGATGGAATGCATTCAATAAAACCTGAAAAATATCTCCACACTGCATCCACCTCAACTTATCTGAGTATGAAAAGATACTTCAAGGCCCATCTTACAATACCTTTGGAATTGAGCGTAGACTACCTGCACCCTCTATATATATATATGTATGATAAATGAAGCTTCAGAAAGTTTAGTATCAAAGCATTTAGAACTATTGGTATTAAGGGGGTCATTATGATTGCGGATTTTCCGCATCCTCGGGGCCGGCGGAAGCCACCGCCGGCCCCGAGGATGCGGAAAATCCGCAGCGGACTGACCAAAGACCCACCGCCAGATTAGGATGGCTGGTGGGCCCTGGTTTCCGTCCGCAGCTTTTCCGCCGCGGTCGGATTACAACCGCGGCGGAAAAGCTCTCATATGGTGACGGTGTCTTCCAGACACCGTCCACCATATTAGGATGGCCAGTAAAGTATGCTTTTCCGCGGCGGGTTTTCCGCAGCGGAAAAGCATACGGAACTTCACTGCGGGGGCCCGTTGCGGGCCCCCTAGGTGAAGGGGGGGTGGGGGGTGCACATGGGGGGTACCTATGGTACCCCCCTGCATTTGCATGCAGAAAGCGGCAGGCACCGCGCGGTGCCTGCCTCTTTCTGCATGCAAATGCAATGCGTGCATTTTTAACATTGCCGCGGGTGCAGCTTGAAGCTGCACCCGCGGCAATGTTAAAAATAGAGGATGTGACCGCCAGGGTGGCGGTCACATCCTGATTGCACAGGAGGGAACTCCGCATGCCATGCGGAGGTTCCCTCCTGCTCTGGGGTCGCGGACGGACGCAAGTCCGTCCGCGATCCTAATCGACCCCTAAATATGCAGAGGCAAGTTTCCTCACCAAATCTTCAGTCATGCAATGCAGAGAAAGCTTTAAATGGAAAAAAGCCTCCTAGACAAAGACACATGCACCAAAATACTGATTGCAAGCGGATCACCTTGTCACAAAATAAATCACTAAAGGGTGAGTCTTCACTCACATCTTCTCCAACCAACCTATTGCTAGCATTTAGAGTGTGCCAAATACAACCACATCCTCACATGAACAACTTACAAAGCCTCTGTCAGTCGGAGCATGTGTTCTCCTAACACTAACAGGAGAAAAAACGAACTCCATCTGTTTAAATTAGTGATTCTTTTGATTTAACACCATTAGATAAATTAGCACCTGAATGTTTTGCTTCCCCAATTTTACAAATACAAATATCACTAAGAATAAATATTGTTTGTAGACACCCGGAAAAAAAGATTCACAGGACATTGCTTGGCAGAGAGCAGCTAAAATGTGGAGGTAGGAAAGAGGAATGCAACAACTGCGTTCAAGGGAAAGGAACTACATGTCCAATTTGATCATTTAACCTTACCAGAAAATAATATGGGTTAAATGAATGACTTTATTACTAAAACAATGAAGAGAAATATGCCTGCTCCAATAGTAGCAATTAATTCAATTACATACAATACCTTGTTGAATTCATTGCTAAAGACGCAGACTGTGTTGCTGAAAAACAAACATTTATTGAAGCTGTAATAAAAGAAAAGTTGGGAATACCATATTCCCTTTATCACCTAGCACCTCTAATAGTGAAAATGGAGTGTTGAAGGAAATAAATGCAATATTACTGGCACTATTACTAAAGAATTAAATAAAAGATAATGAAACACAATAGTCATCTCACATAAACTCTTGGTTAATTAGACAAATGTGGAAAAGACGGAGCTATCAATTTATGAAATATAAGTATGAATATTGGGATCTAGCTACCTTGCAGAATTCATGAAAGAAAGAGAATTTGGTTATTGTGTGTAACATTGACAATTCTATTATATTGCAAATGATTAATACACCACCAGAGTCCTACGACTCATTATCCTCCTGTGAGGTTAATCAAAGCTTTGCAGACTCTTCTTATGAAGCATAAGAAGCGGAAATGCTCTTTACAAATGATTTGTCTAATAAGTTTTAGCTTGCTTCATTTCTGGAAAAAGACTCTTTGCAGACTTATACCTAGAATACTAACTACTGTACCCACGTATGACATGGATAACTGCTGTCCCCATGTATGACATGGATAGTAGCCAAAACGAAGATAAATCCTGTGAAATACAGTTACAAATATGTAGTTTCATACCTAAAAGAAATTCAGGTTATCCTCATAAGGATTACTGAAGAAATGGCTTTCCCAACAATAGATTATAATGTCCTTTAAAATGTGGTAGACTCCATTTACCAATGTATTTATACAAGCATATGGATCTCACATGGAGGTTTATACAAACCTAAATGATGGAAACCGAGTGCTTGTGGATACAATTACCTACTGCATACTGATGGAATTTTTTTTACCATTATATGGAAGATGATTTGGAACAAAAGCCCCCAATTTCTCACACAAACACAGGTTCAGGCCAAATTCCAATCTCTGAATTATTCTCAGACAAAATCATGCACTGAGATTCACAAAAGAAACATACTGCAGAAGAGAGCAATATTTGGGAATGGTTAGCAGTATCGAATATCAGCACATGATTAATAATCTCCAGCTTGAGATATTGGGTCAGGTAGATATTAACATTAGAATGTGCCCAAATAATTCTGAATATGAACTAGCAAGCAATGTAAAGATAACTTGCATTTGTACTGTCTTCGGAAAAGATGCGTGTTCTGAAGGGTGGTTTCATTTTATGTATTACGATTACAGCGTCTCAGCGTCTGGGAGCCCGAGGCCCACAGTACCTTGTATGGTTCGGCAGTTCTCAGGCATCAGAAACTGCTGCAAGAAGCCTGCAGCTAACGGTTGTGAGTCTCACCCACCTGGGGCTGCCTTCTTTTGTGATCCTGGGCTCCTGGCTGCTGCTCCTTGCTTCTCCAGCTCCTAAAATGTCATACACCTGCCTGAGGGTCTGCAGCTGTCATTTAAAGCTACACCGCAGCTAATCAATTTCAGATTTTTGTTGCCTTTTCTTTTTCATTCTTTTTCTCTTTCCTTTTTATTTTACATCATGGCTGTTTATTCCTTGGTTGATGTCGAGGTGATGGAAGGGAACAGGGCATTATGACCATGAACACACTGGTCACTGCCCTGGACACCGGACACCACATCAGGCCTAGTGGAGGGGCTAGATAGGAACCGGACACTCTGCCCTGGGATATGGACATGGTGGGTCGTGCATGGGAGAGTATGATGCATACATATAAAGAAGTCTTGTGTCTGTGTAGTGCTTCTGGGGGCCTAGGCACAAGAACAAAACATCTGACAACGAAGGTAACTGGACACTGCAGTCGAGCAGATTTCAGCACAACATCTGGAAGTCACCCCGAGTGCGATGCAATGATCAGACGCTTTAGGCTACATCTCACGACCTCACTTCAGGGGCCCACCCTGATCACGCACTGCAGCCTTGAGTCTAATAGAATTGGTATATCCCAAACCATCAATGTACCTGACACTATATGAAAGATGTAAATGAGAGAGAACAGGTTATAATGCAGATGCCATCTGAGGCAGGTAAGCATATGGAAGCTGGAGATGCATCAAATACATTAACTCCTTGGACACTCATGACGAGCTCAGCTCGTCATGGTGTACACCACCATACACTCATGACGAGCTGAGCTCGTCATGAACAATGGGAAAATCAAATGTCCAGCAAGGGAGGAAAATAACGCTAGCATCGATGTGGTTAAATAGAAACATAGAGGACACATCAACATCTGAACCAATGGTTGATTTTCTTAAAGAAAACACTGTAAGAAGAGTCTCAAAAAAGACATCAATGGTAGAACCATTTAAAAAACAACCAAAGTATGCCCATCATTACTAGAGGTAATATTAGCCACCCAAGTACTTCTCCAATTAAAACACGAGGACTGGTGGAAGCTATCAGTGACTCCTTACTGTGGAACATTACTTGTCATGCAGGGGAAGGAGAAGCAGCAAACAGCACAAGAGCAAAAACTTCCATTGCTAATATGGACAGTGATTTAGAACACTCAGTGTACATGATCCAAAAACAGCATGCCTCCTGGAGAACAACAGTTGCCCTATTCACGTATATCTATTAAAAGAAAAAGAAAAAAAAAGAAAAAAGTTGTAAGCCCAGGTTCCTAGAACAATTCTAAGCCTTCGGGTGACTTGTAGTTAAATACCAAACCCGTGTTTCATTTCAAAGACTCAAAAGCATACCAATCTACCGAAGGGGATGCTTTTTTTAGCAATATCAAAAGTTCCATTTCAGATGATTTCCATCACATTTCATTGAAACCATTAGCAATCATTTGATTAAACAGACATTTTACATTATTTCAGAAAACTAAGGTAGGTCACAAAACGATGGAATGCATTCAATAAAACCTGAAAAATATCTCCACACTGCATCCACCTCAACTTATCTGAGTATGAAAAGATACTTCAAGGCCCATCTTACAATACCTTTGGAATTGAGCGTAGACTACCTGCACCCTCTATATATATATATATGATAAATGAAGCTTCAGAAAGTTTAGTATCAAAGCATTTAGAACAATTGGTATTAAATATGCAGAGGCAAGTTTCCTCACCAAATCTTCAGTCATGCAATGCAGAGAAAGCTTTAAATGGAAAAAAGCCTCCTAGACAAAGACACATGTACCAAAATACTGATTGCAAGCGGATCACCTTGTCACAAAATAAATCACTAAAGGGTGAGTCTTCACTCACATCTTCTCCAACCAACCTATTGCTAGCATTTAGAGTGTGCCAAATACAACCACATCCTCACATGAACAACTTACAAAGCCTCTGTCAGTCGGAGCATGTGTTCTCCTAACACTAACAGTAAAAAAAACGAACTCCATCTGTTTAAATTAGTGATTCTTTTGATTTAACACCATTAGATAAATCAGCACCTGAATGTTTTGCTTCCCCAATTTTACAAATACAAATATCACTAAGAATAAATATCGTTTGTAGTCTCCCGGAAAAAAAGATTCACAGGACATTGCTTGGCAGAGAGCAGTTAACATGTGGAGGTAGGAAAGAGGAATGCAACAACTGCGTTCAAGGGAAAGGAACTACATGTCCAATTTGATCATTAAACCTTACCCGGAAATAATATGGGTTATATGAATTACTCTCTTACTAAAACAATGAAGAGAAATATGCCTGCTGCAATAGTAGCAATTAATTCAATTACATACAATAACTCTTTGAATTCATTGCTAAAGACGCAGACTGTGTTGCAGAAAAACAAACATTTATTGAAGCTGTAATAAAAGAAAAGTTGGGAATACCATATTCCCTTTATCACCTAGCACCTCTAAAAGTGAAAATGAAGTGTTGATGGAAATAAATGCAATATTACTGGCACCATTTCTAAAGAATTAAATAAAAGATAATGAAACACAATAGTTATCTCACATAAACTCTTGGTTAATTCAAGACAAATGTGGAAAAGGCTGAGCTATCAATTTATGAAATATAAGTATGAATATTGGGATCTAGCTACCTTGCAGAATTCATGTAAGAAAGAGAATTTGGTTATTGTGCGTAACATTGACAACTCTATTATATTGCAAATGATTACTACACCACCAGAGTCCTACGACTCATTATCCTCCTGTGAGGTTAATCAAAACTTTGCAGACTCTTCTTATGAAGCATAAGAAGCGGAAATGCTCTTTACAAATGATATGTCTAATAAGTTTTAGCTTGCTTAATTTCTGGAAAGACTCTTTGCAGACTTATATCTAGAATACTAACTACTGTACCCACGTATGACATGGATAACTGCTGTCCCCACGTATGACATGGATAGTAGCCAAAAGGAAGATAAATCCTGTGAAATACAGATACAAATATGTAGTTTCATACCTAAAAGAAATTCAGGTTATCTTCATAAGGATTACTGAAGAAATGGCTTTCCCAACAATAGATTATAATGTCCTTGAAAATGTGGTAGACTCCATTTACCAATGTATTTATACAAGCATATGGATCTCACATGGAGGTTTATACAAACCTAAATGATGGAAACCGAGTGCTTGTGGATATAATTACCTACTGCATACTGATGGAATTTTTTTTACCATTATATGGAAGATGATTTGGAACAAAAGCCCCCAATTTCTCACACAAACACAGGTTCTTGTTTTGTTATGCAAATTGTTTTAAATAATGTAAGTAATATCAATAAACAGCGCTAAATGTCAATAATGAGTTATCTGGCCACATGATTAAACACCATTCTTCCACAAATAGTTTTCCATATTGTCCTTCAGCTTACCACTATCATTCCACATTTAGGAAGACAAAGTAATACAATTGGAGACATTTTTGCTAGGATCACTGAACAAATTAGATACAAAGTAATGTGTAGCATCAGAAATGAACCAATACTGAACATTGACAATTCAAAACTCTACCAGTGCCACATAGACAGGGATGGCCAAATTCCAATCTCTGAATTATTCTCAGACAAAATCATGCACTGAGATTCACAAAAGAAACATACTGCAGAAGAGAGCAATATTTGGGAATGGTTAGCAATATCGAATCTCAGCACATGATTAATAATCTCCAGCTTGAGATATTGGGTCAGGTAGATATTAACATTAGAATGTGCCCAAATAATTCTGAATATGAACTAGCAAGCAATGTAAAGATAACTTGCATTTGTACTGTCTTCGGAAAAGATGCGTGTTCTGAAGGGTGGTTTCATTTTATGTATTACGATTACAGCGTCTCAGCGTCTGGGAGCCCGAGGCCCACAGTACCTTGTATGGTTCGGCAGTTCTCAGGCATCAGAAACTGCTGCAAGAAGCCTGCAGCTAACGGTTGTGAGTCTCACCCACCTGGGGCTGCCTTCTTTTGTGATCCTGGGCTCCTGGCTGCTGCTCCTTGCTTCTCCAGCTCCTAAAATGTCATACACCTGCCTGAGGGTCTGCAGCTGTCATTTAAAGCTACACCGCAGCTAATCAATTTCAGATTTTTGTTGCCTTTTCTTTTTCATTCTTTTTCTCTTTCCTTTTTATTTTCCATCATGGCTGTTTATTCCTTGGTTGATGTCGAGGTGATGGAAGGGAACAGGGCATTATGACCATGAACACACTGGTCACTGCCCTGGACACCGGACACCACATCAGGCCTAGTGGAGGGGCTAGATAGGAACCGGACACTCTGCCCTGGAATATGGACATGGTGGGTCGTGCATGGGAGAGTATGATGCATACATATAAAGAAGTCTTGTGTCTGTGTAGTGCTTCTGGGGGCCTAGGCACAAGAACAAAACATCTGACAACGAAGGTAACTGGACACTGCAGTCGAGCAGATTTCAGCACAACATCTGGAAGTCACCCCGAGTGCGCTGCAATGATCAGACGCTTTAGGCTACATCTCACGACCTCACTTCAGGGGCCCACCCTGATCACGCACTGCAGCCATGAGTCTAATAGAATTGGTATATCCCAAACCATCAATGTACCTGACACTATATGAAAGATGTAAATGAGAGAGAACAGGTTATAATGCAGATGCCATCTGAGGCAGGTAAGCATATGGAAGCTGGAGATGCATCAAATACATTAAATAGAAACATAGAGGACACATCAACATCGGAACCAATGGTTGATTATCTTAAAGAAAACACTGTAAGAAGAGTCTCAAAAAAGACATCAATGGTAGAACCACTTAAAAAACAACCAAAGTATGCCCATCATTACTAGAGGTAATATTAGCCACCCAAGTACTTCTCCAATTAAAACACGAGGACTGGTGGAAGCTATCAGTGACTCCTTACTGTGGAACATTACTTGTCATGCAGGGGAAGGAGAAGCAGCAAACAGCACAAGAGCAAAAACTTCCATTGCTAATATGGACAGTGATTTAGAACACTCAGTGTACATGATCCAAAAACAGCATGCCTCCTGGAGAACAACAGTTGCCCTATTCACGTATATCTATTAAAAGAAAAAGAAAAAAAAAGAAAAAAGTTGTAAGCCCAGGTTCCTAGAACAATTCTAAGCCTTCGGGTGACTTGTAGTTAAATACCAAACCCGTGTTTCATTTCAAAGACTCAAAAGCATACCAATCTACCGAAGGGGATGCTTTTTTTTTAGCAATATCAAAAGTTCCATTTCAGATGATTTCCATCACATTTCATTGAAACCATTAGCAATCATTTGATTAAACAGACATTTTACATTATTTCAGAAAACTAAGGTAGGTCACAAAACGATGGAATGCATTCAATAAAACCTGAAAAATATCTCCACACTGCATCCACCTCAACTTATCTGAGTATGAAAAGATACTTCAAGGCCCATCTTACAATACCTTTGGAATTGAGCGTAGACTACCTGCACCCTCTATATATATATATATGATAAATGAAGCTTCAGAAAGTTTAGTATCAAAGCATTTAGAACTATTGGTATTAAATATGCAGAGGCAAGTTTCCTCACCAAATCTTCAGTCATGCAATGCAGAGAAAGCTTTAAATGGTAAAAAGCCTCCTAGACAAAGACACATGTACCAAAATACTGATTGCAAGCGGATCACCTTGTCACAAAATAAATCACTAAAGGGTGAGTCTTCACTCACATCTTCTCCAACCAACCTATTGCTAGCATTTAGAGTGTGCCAAATACAACCACATCCTCACATGAACAACTTACAAAGCCTCTGTCAGTCGGAGCATGTGTTCTCCTAACACTAACAGTAAAAAAAACGAACTCCATCTGTTTAAATTAGTGATTCTTTTGATTTAACACCATTAGATAAATCAGCACCTGAATGTTTTGCTTCCCCAATTTTACAAATACAAATATCACTAAGAATAAATATCGTTTGTAGTCTCCCGGAAAAAAAGATTCACAGGACATTGCTTGGCAGAGAGCAGTTAACATGTGGAGGTAGGAAAGAGGAATGCAACAACTGCGTTCAAGGGAAAGGAACTACATGTCCAATTTGATCATTAAACCGTACCCGGAAATAATATGGGTTATATGAATTACTCTCTTACTAAAACAATGAAGAGAAATATGCCTGCTGCAATAGTAGCAATTAATTCAATTACATACAATAACTCGTTGAATTCATTGCTAAAGACGCAGACTGTGTTGCTGAAAAACAAACATTTATTGAAGCTGTAATAAAAGAAAAGTTGGGAATACCATATTCCCTTTATCACCTAGCACCTCTAAAAGTGAAAATGAAGTGTTGATGGAAATAAATGCAATATTACTGGCACCATTTCTAAAGAATTAAATAAAAGATAATGAAACACAATAGTTATCTCACATAAACTCTTGGTTAATTCAAGACAAATGTGGAAAAGGCTGAGCTATCAATTTATGAAATATAAGTATGAATATTGGGATCTAGCTACCTTGCAGAATTCATGTAAGAAAGAGAATTCGGTTATTGTGCGTAACATTGACAACTCTATTATATTGCAAATGATTACTACACCACCAGAGTCCTACGACTCATTATCCTCCTGTGAGGTTAATCAAAACTTTGCAGACTCTTCTTATGAAGCATAAGAAGCGGAAATGCTCTTTACAAATGATATGTCTAATAAGTTTTAGCTTGCTTCATTTCTGGAAAGACTCTTTGCAGACTTATATCTAGAATACTAACTACTGTACCCACGTATGACATGGATAACTGCTGTCCCCACGTATAACATGGATAGTAGCCAAAAGGAAGATAAATCCTGTGAAATACAGATACAAATATGTAGTTTCATACCTAAAAGAAATTCAGGTTATCTTCATAAGGATTACTGAAGAAATGGCTTTCCCAACAATAGATTATAATGTCCTTGAAAATGTGGTAGACTCCATTTACCAATGTATTTATACAAGCATATGGATCTCACATGGAGGTTTATACAAACCTAAATGATGGAAACCGAGTGCTTGTGGATATAATTACCTACTGCATACTAATGGAATTTTTTTTACCATTATATGGAAGATGATTTGGAACAAAAGCCCCCAATTTCTCACACAAACACAGGTTCTTGTTTTGTTATGCAAATTGTTTTAAATAATGTAAGTAATATCAATAAACAGCGCTAAATGTCAATAATGAGTTATCTGGCCACATGATTAAACACCATTCTTCCACAAATAGTTTTCCATATTGTCCTTCAGCTTACCACTATCATTCCACATTTAGGAAGACAAAGTAATACAATTGGAGACATTTTTGCTAGGATCACTGAACAAATTAGATACAAAGTAATGTGTAGCATCAGAAATGAACCAATACTGAACATTGACAATTCAAAACTCTACCAGTGCCTCATAGACAGGGATGGCCAAATTCCAATCTCTGAATTATTCTCAGACAAAATCATGCACTGAGATTCACAAAAGAAACATACTGCAGAAGAGAGCAATATTTGGGAATGGTTAGCAATATCGAATCTCAGCACATGATTAATAATCTCCAGCTTGAGATATTGGGTCAGGTAGATATTAACATTAGAATGTGCCCAAATAATTCTGAATATGAACTAGCAAGCAATGTAAAGATAACTTGCATTTGTACTGTCTTCTGAAAAGATGCGTGTTCTGAAGGGTGGTTTCATTTTATGTATGGCGATTACAGCGTCTCAGCGTCTGGGAGCCCGAGGCCCACAGTACCTTGTATGGTTCGGCAGTTCTCAGGCATCAGAAAATGCTGCAAGAAGCCTGCAGCTAACGGTTGTGAGTCTCACCCACCTGGGGCTGCCTTCTTTTGTGATCATGGGCTCCTGGCTGAGGGTCTGCAGCTGTCATTTAAAGCTACACCTCTGCTAATCAATTTCAGATTGTTGTTGCCTTTTCTTTCCTTTTTCATTCTTTTTCTCTTTCCTTTTTATTTTCCATCATGGCTGTTTATTCCTTGGTTGATGTCGCAGTGATGGAAGAGAACAGGGCATTATGACCATGAACACACTGGTCACTGCCCTGGACACCGGACACCACATCCGGCCTAGTGGAGGGGCTGGATAGGAACCGGACACTCTGCCCTGGGATATGGACATGGTGGGTCGTGCATGGGAGAGTATGATGCATACATATAAAGACGTCTTGTGTCTGTGTAGTGCTTCTGGGGGCCTAGGCACAAGAACAAAACATCTGGCGACGAAGGGAGCTGGACACTGCAGTCGAACAGATTTCAGCACAACATCTGGAAGTCACCCAGAGTGCGCTGCAATGATTAGACGCTTTAGGCTACATCTCACGGCCTCACTTCAGGGGCCCACCCTGGTCACTCACTGCAGCCTCATGGTCAGGATTAAGTGTGGGCGAATTATTGCATGTTCGCAGGGTTTTTTCCAGCGCGGCGCCCGCGAAATTACCCATGCGGTCGTACATGGGGGCGGCCATCATGTTTTCAGTGTTCGTGTTGTGTATTTCAGTTTCCAGGCACCAGTTGCATGCTCGAGCTGTGCATTTCCTACGTGCAGGCCGCAATTACGTGTTCGCGTCCATTTTTGCGTGCTCGCGGGGGAAATATCGCGCAAACTTACCCATGCGGTCGAAATGGGCGCGGCCATCTTGTTTTCCATTCATTGCTATGGTTCTGGGCATTCTTTTTCAATCCTCCCTTAATCTTTGCAATTCTTTGTTTTAATTTTTTTTACTCATTATCTATCTCTTTATTTTTCTACATCTATATTTTGTGTTTTTTTCTACTTTTGGGGCCCGATGTAGGTAAAAGGGATTTTCTGATTTCAAAATACCGAGGCGGGCCGAATCGGTATTCTGAAATCGGAAAACGAGATGTAGCAAAAAAACAGCTAAATGATACCGATTCGGTCGGCATCGGTAATGTGAATCGCTACGTACCGATTCGGCACGGACCGAATCGGAAAGTACCGAATCGGCTACCACCGAATCGGAAAATACCGAATCGGCTACCACCGAATCGGAAATAGCCGAATCGGTAAAATCCGATTCGGCAATTACCGATTCGGAGGTATGAAAACACACCCATGGGCAAAAAGCCCATAGGAATGCATTGAACAAACCGAATCGGTAAAATCCGAATCGGATTTTACCGATTCGTTAAAATCCGATTCGGTAAAAGCCGATTCGGTAGAAGCCGATTCAGCCAATGAGGTGGATCCCCCCTCCCCCACCCAAACAGGGAGTGGCAACCCTGGCAGGTGCAGCTAATTAAGAACTTTCTGGAGAGCCAGCCTGAGCTGAACACTCACAGTTAGCAGCAGAGGGAGTAGGAGGTAGAGAACTGTTGAGAGCAAGATGGCAAACCAGAGTGAGAGCCAGAAGTCCAGCCAGAAGAGGAAGCCAAAGTTCAGCAGCATCGAGCTGCAGGTGTTGGTTGAGGAGGTGGTGAGGGTGCACAGGCAGCTATTCGGGAAGCTGTCCCTCACTGTGCCGGACAGCACCAAGAGGAGGCTCTGGAGTGAAATCGCCGAAAAGGTCAATGCTGTAGGTGTCACACCCAGGTCCCTTGATGAGCTGAAGAAGCGCTTCTATGATATCCGCAGCCTGACCAAACGTAAGATGGCTGAGATCCAGAGGCAAGCTGGAGTGACAGGTGGAGGCAGGAACCCCGCGCCACCCCTCACAGAGCTGGAGGAACTGGTGTCCAGCACCATTGAGAGGGAGAGCGTGACGGGAATTGGGACCCTGGACAGCTCAGCCAGAGCTACAGCTACAGGTAAGAAGCATGCACATCATGACACACCCTACCAGACACCTCCCCATTAGACACAATGCACAGCCAAACCCCAGCCCAGTACTGTAACCAACATACAAGAGACAAGCATCATGGTATATGTAGTCAGCAGAAGTTAGCAAAATATGGCAGTGCAGAATCACAAGATAGGAAACAGTGGAACACATACTAAGGAGATGCAAGGACATGTGCAATGCTTTAATTGTACTGACTGTAATACATCGGCACTCAATTTACAAATGCTTCTTTATACCTAGGGGCACCATCAGGCGGAGGACCACAGGCAACAGAGGCAGCACCACCAACTACCAGTGCACTCGCAGGGCCTAGCACGAGTCAGGCTGCCGAGGAAGAGGAGGACAACACCATTGGGCTGGGTATTGAGGGAGACCTGGCAATTGACTATGATTTACTTCACTCCCCACAAATGCCGAGCACACCCCCCTTGCTGTTCTCCCCAGAGAACTCCCCGACAAGGGACCACCATCCACCTACACCAGCTCCTGCCACGATTATGGCTGTGGCTCCAGTGAACCCTATCCTGGGAGCAGGGGCTCAGGCCCCGGCCAGCACCACACCCACACCAGTGGCACCCCAGCCCACTCAGCAGGCCGGCAGCAGCAGTACCCGGCGCCGTGCCATTCCCAGCACTGCAGCGCCAGCACCGGAGGGCAGTGTCTTCCTGGGCCTTGAAGGGAATATGGTGAAGATCCAAAGGCAGCAGGCGAAGTCCATCATGGCCTGCCAACGCCAGCTCCTGCAGCACAACCTGCAGATGGGGGAGATGGTGAAAGGTTTCAAGGCCTTTGTAGATACCAACAAGGAGGTAGCAGCAGGTCTAGGCAGGCTAACCACTGCCATTACCCAGTTATGCGGCAGACTGGAGGAGCATGAGCTGTCGCGCAGGCGGGATGCCCGCGTCCAAAACCGCTCCATAAGCCGCCTTGCTGCTGCAACGGCGCAACTCTGTCAGCGCGGTGCCAACATGGAGTCAAGTCTCACCCAAAATACCGCCGAGATAACAAGGGGAATGGCCCGCATCACTACAGCAATGGAGGCCATGATTATCTCAAACACTGCCGCAAATCCTGCCCTGGACCTGGGGGATGCTGGGGACAGCAGCAGCCGCAGCAGCCCCGCCAGCGCTGCGTCAGAGCCACGCAGGAGCACCAGGCGCTCCGCAGAAGCCGCAGGACATTCTGAAGGGGGTGAGGGACACCCCATTGGGGCTGCCAAGCGCTCAAAGAAGTAGGCTTGCAAGGGCGGGTGAAGCAACCTGGACCTTAGACTTTTGTTTTCTTTGCTATTACACTTTTTTTTTGTTGCACATCAGTGCAGTAACTGTGTTGCAACAGTATTAAAATTTGCTTTTCACCACAACCATTTACCTGTCTGTGCATCTGTACTCACTCAGAAATAGTTTTCTGTAATCTCCTCACGTCTGTATCTGCCATCACTTGGCGTAGACACCCCAGCTGGCTGTGTTAGTGGCACAGCTTCGTCGTCGTCATGGTCCTCGTAGTCAGACAACTCCACCTCAGTGCCCTTCTTCACCGCAAGGTTGTGTAACATTGCACATACAGCTATGATCTTGCAGCAGGTGATGGGGGTATACTGCCTTGCACCTCCACTCTTGTGCAGGCATCTGAATCTACTTTTCCAGATGCCAAAGGTCCGTTCGACGACATTCCTTGTGCTTTTGTGGGCCCGGTTATACCTCCTTTGGCTGGGTGTGGAGGGGTTGAGGTAGGGGGTGAGTATGAATGAGCGGAGGGCATATGCACTGTCGCCTGGAAGGGAAAGGGGTAATATTACACACATGCATACATGTATTACACCTAGCTACTTTGTGTTATGGGGGTCCGATGATGTGTCTCACCTAGGAGGTATCCTTCACCAAATTCGCCAGCCATCAGCCGTGCATAGATGCCGCTCTGTTGGAAAATATAGGAGTCGTGGGTACTCCCTGGGAATTTTGCTACCAGGTCTGTGATGGTGCACTTCGCATTGCAGATCACCTGCACGTTGATGGTGTGCGTAGACTTCCGATTGCGGTATATGTATTCTGTGTCCGCTGGTGGGCAAATCGGAATGTGCGTGCCATCTATGCAGCCAATGATTTGGGGAAATTGTGCCATCTGGTAGAAGTCAGCTTTAGTTTGTAGCAGTTCTGCGTGGGTTGCAGGGAAAGAGATGTATTGGTCCATCCTGTGTATCATGGCGTCAAGGAATGTGTGGAAGAACCTTGACAGGCTGCTCTGGGTCACCCCTCCTGCCGCTGCAACTCCACTTTGATAGCTGCCAGACGCAAGCAGGTGTAGGCTGCATAGCACCTGGATGTGTGCTGGGATGGCGTGTGCCCTTGGGGTGGGGTGGTCCAACAATGGTTTGAGGTCCCTGATGAGCTCAAGAATGGTGTCAGAGTCCAGCCTGTATCTCTGTAGGATCTCTGCCTCTGTGAGCATGAACAGGGTTATCCTCTGTCTGTAGACCTGTTCATTTCTTTGCCATTCCCTCTGTCCTTCCTGCTGTAGCCGTAGCCGCCTCGCAATGACATAAAAAGCTGCCATCCTGCAAGTTGCAATGCATTTTGGGGCTGTTTTTATGGGTTGGAGTTGGTTACCACCTGATTGTAATCCATGGTAAATACCGAGTGAATTCTACCGATTTTGAGCCGAAATCGGTGTTTCTGTGCCTCCCTACATCTCCCCATCTGTCCGATTCGGGGAATTTCCCGATCGGTGATTCTAACGAATCGGTAGGTTCTCCGATTCGGCTTATGTCCGAATCGGTGTATCTACCGATTCGGTACATGGACCGAATCGGCTTGATTCCGATTCGGTGTCACTACCGATTCGGTACATGGACCGATTCGGATAATTTCCGATTCGGTGTCACTACCGATTCGGTACATGGACCGAATCGGATAATTTCCGAATCGGTGTCACTACCGATTCGGTACATGGACCGATTCGGATAATTTCCGATTCGGTGTCACTACCGATTCGGTACATGGACCGAATCGGATAATTTCCGAATCGGTGTCACTACCGATTCGGTACATGGACCGAATCGGTTATTTTCCGAATCGGTGTCACTACCGATTCGGTACATGGACCGAATCGGTGTTTGCATCCGATTCGGTGTGTTACCGATTCGTTACATATCCGATTTTCGGTATGTACGTATCGCATTCTTTTCCATTCGGTACTCATTCCGAATCGGTTTTCGCTCCAATTTTGACTTTTTTCTTTGCCCTACATGTCGATGGCTGTATACCGATCGGTAAGGGCCCAAAATCGGTATTTTCGGCCGTTACCGATCGGTAACGGCCTACCTACATCTGGCCCTGAGTTACTTAAAACTACTTTTTTTGACTCTTTTACTTACTTTTTCCCTATTCTTTTTTTTTCTTTTTTCCTTTCCTGTCCAGGACCATGGCAAAGGGAGCCGGGAAGAACATCAAAGGGAAGGGCCCCGCACCCCGTACCCGGCTCCCTTGCGGGCGCTTTAAGGGGGAGACAGTAGTAGCCCGGGAGATCTTCAGCACAGTGGAGGTGACCGCACTGGTTTTCTTCGTCCAGCGCCACCTCCCCAAGACCGTCGCGGCAGGCCCGGTGTCGGGTAAGGGCTCCAGGAGCGTCGCCATTTATGGGGGAAGGTGTGCCGGGTCATGTATCGGGAGTCTGGGGTCCTGCGCACCTACAACCAGGCGACGCACCAGTGGTCCGACATCCTGGACCGGGAGCAAGACCTGCTCGACCTGCTTGGAGTCGAGATCCCGGGCCTTGGTGAGTAGTAGTAGCTAGTATTTAATTTCTACTTTGCTTTCTCCTGCTCTGTGTTATGATATTGCAATTTGTTTTTTCCGAAGAGCAATAATACTGCCGATTACATTGCAGGTAAATTATGTTTCAAAATCTTCTGTGATTGCAGGTGCTCGCCTGCTCAGTGGCGGTGCTATGCTTACTTGTTTTCAATTTTGTGCTCATTTGGCCTGGGTGATGATTATGTATCAGTGTACTTTACAGAACTGCGTACTGCTAGACACTGGAGACTCAAATCCAGTCCTTCCTTTGTACTCCTGCCACTAAGAAGAGATAGTGGTGGTGGATTGATAGTTGAGTATATTATGACAGGTTATTTAGTAGGAAACTTTTTAGTGGTCTGCTATCATGATGGACTGCGTCTGTCACTTCGCGTGCTGCGGAGTGCAGCCTGCTAGTCCTAGTACAACCATTTTTGTAGTTGGTTTAGTGAGTTACACAACTTTCCAAGTAGACGGTCTGCGAATCCAGCAATATAAATATCCTAGTAGACCACATCAGATAGGTCAATATAGTGCAATTGTTGTCTTTTTCCCCAAAATAATTTGTTATTGTTTGTTTTTGGAAATGTTTCATTTGGTTGACAACAATCATCCATGTTTGTGTCTTTCTTTCATGTACATAAGATCCCCCCAGGGGCAAGAGGACAGAGGTGGAGGTAGCGGTGCCGGCGGAGCAGGAACAACAACAGGAAGGCCAGGATAGGTCCGCCGAGGGCTCCTCTGCTGGCCCCAGTAAGTTTTCCTGTTAATAATAATTATACTTCCCTTTCTTTTACAGCACCTATTTTTTTCCAAACGTTACTCATAATTCTATTTTTTCCTAAATTGTCTTTGATTTTCTTGTAGACTGTTTCTAAATTCTTATCCTGCCTCTACTATGACTCTCTGTGGTACTACTAGATTATTATTAGTCTGTCTGAGTAGCTAGCTAAGCTTGCACAGTTGGCAAAAGGTGTTAACCCCTTCCATGCTCATGACGGAAAGGTTCCGTCATGAGCGTCGGTTGAGCTGTGCTCATGACGGAACCGTTCCGTCATGAGCCCATAGGCTCATTAGAACCTTCAGCACAGCGCAAAAATTCGCGCCGCGCTGAAGGGGTTAAACAAAACCCCTATTCTATTCAGCAATAGCTCCATGCACTGAGTGCAGTCCTCTGGGTTGTCCATAATGTCTATCGAAGCCTTCTAAATGTTAATGCTTTGACAATTCCCAACAATAAAATGTCAATGGCCACCAAGAAAAAGATTCTAGTTTACTTTTTGATTGGATAGGACGACAATCCATACTACTACTGTTGCAGGGACTATTCTGCACAAACAGAACTATAGACAAGAAATAGGGCATTGGTTATAAAATAAAAAAAGGCGCAGTTAGACTTTCCGCATACCTCAGTCATAACAGAAGCTGAACCCCTAATCTCCTTACTGACTAGCTAGTGTGTCAGAGTCATTTAGCTCCCGAATGCAGCGATGATCCCCAATGATTATACAACCCAGAACATAAGACTACGGAGTCAGAGTCCTGACCTCTCAGAGCCACGGACTCATGCTTGCAAATTGCAAACCCATTCGCTCACTCACTCATGACCAAAAACCACAAAGTCTATGTAAGTTTTAAAGCTTTATTAAAAGTAAAACAACTAGCTCTGTGTGTACTCTGTATATTACATTTCAATTGTGCATTTTATAAAAACATTTATTAAAATCAATGTCATATAACAGTGAACGATTGAAAAGTGGCTGATTTCACACATTAATTATGGGAGAGCCTCACCTACTTAAAGTCTTGGTGGGGATGAATCGTTGACGACTCCGACCAAGTTGATATGATGATGATCTTGCTCTTGTTCGTAGAAGGGAAGCTTCTGTCTGTTATGAGAAAAATGGTGCGTGTTAAAAAGCAAGCATTTATCAGTTGTGCCAAAAAGTGTAGCATCACATGTTATGGCTAAGCATAAATAGAAAAACACCCTTCCCAGAAGGACGGGAAATTTGTAGTTTAGACTAGAGAGTCACAAATTATTACATTTGTTTATGTGGTACTAGTAAAAAAAAAAAAATTCCTAGACAAAGTAGGGAGTGGTGTATATGTCATCTAAAAATATTAAATGTATTTTCTAGGCATTAAACCATTGGCACAGCCAAACACCAGAGCCAGTGCGGAGGTGGGCACTCCAGGGGCAGATGCGGTGCCACAGCCAACAGAAACTGCTGTGAGGGAGGCCACAGTAGTGGCGGGCAGTGGTAAGCTATTATATTCCTTACTTATTGAGATTGCAGACTGCAGAGTGGGCTCTCTGCAGCGTTGTATATGTAGTACAGTACAAGTACACTTTACTGTTAAGGAAAAAATTGGTGGCTAACATGACAGCAGCAGCTCCAACACGGACATTTGACAAGGGAAAAAGGTCTATGCCTCGCAAATCAGACAGGTACTTAATTTTGTTGAAATGTCAATAAGGAGCATTGGTCTATTGTCAGGCGGCGTCTCACATAAGCCTCATAAGGAATCTGCAACATCAAGACATTTCTTTCTTCGAATTGGCAAAACATTCTTGGAACGTCGTCTATTGGAGCACTTTTTAATGAGTACAGTGTTGGTTTAGTGCTGTTCAATGCTGCCATCTAGTGGCTTTTTCTCATGTATCAGTTTTCAGTGTTTTAGTCGAAATTTTCACTGTTCTCTATTTAAGAAGCATTATTGAGTATGTCAATTATAGCTTTACAGTACAGCTTCATTTCAAGTACAGTTTACAGCTTTACAGGATTACTGTTTACAGTTTTACAGCATTACAGTTATACATATTAAGTTTTTCCCTTACGTTAGGGATATTAAGTTTTTTTCTTGCAGGAGTTAGCTACACTTTATAGGGCTCCTTCACAGGGGTGAACCCTTACACAGGGTGATTGTTCTCTACTTTGGGGTAAGTTTTGGGAATTTTTATGACAAATTTTACGCTTAATTACATTTGTACCCTTACGTGAGGGTGGTCTTTTTGACTGGTTGCAGGGGTGGGTTCCTGCGTGCTTAAGACGCCTTGCGCCGCACGTCTTGGTATGTTGTCACATAATTTGTCTCCTCTCAATGGAGAATTTTTAAAAGGTTGCCCCTTAGTTTCTGGTGGGGCAGGACATTGGGTCACATTCCCTCTCGTCCACATATACACATTTTCATTTTTCGACGTCCCCTGTTTAGGGTGGGGGCAGGACATTGGGTACAAGTCCCTTTTGTTCACATTTACGTATAGTTGTCCCCTGTTTAGGGTGAGGGCTGTATTAGTTCCTTTAGTCCACATACACACATTACTTGTCTTCCTACATGGGAGGACACATGATTTTACATTGTTGTCTCTTATTTTAGTTTGAGGCAGGACACTGGGTTTTTAGTCCTTTTTGTCCACATGACTTGATTCTCACATTACATTTTGGTCTATATTTATTTTCTGTATTTGAGGAGGGGGGTGGTCATATAGTATTGTGTAGCCATCTTTCCTTCTTGTCATGGGTTCCTTTCCCTCTCGTGGTGCGGTGTTCCGTCATCCCTGGGTCTGGGCTTTTGACTTTGTTTTAAATGGTTCATTTCTTCCTCATGATGTTCTCTTCATTTTTGGGATGTGGACTATTTATGTATGATGTACATTTATGCTTATAGTTAATTGTATGTTCTTAGTTATGCATTCGCTATTTCTTCCGTTCATTAGGGAAGAGGTATGTAGTATCCTCACATGATGTTTCATTCCCTATGTTTCTTCACTCTAGCTGCTCACTCTGTGTGTCTACTCTGTATGGAATGTTGGTGAGTGGACCTTCACTAGAATGCCTGGGTGACTGAATGTGGTGTGACAGTTGATGAGAGGGGCTGAGCAGCTAGCAGGCTGCTCCTGATGGGGCTGTGAATTACCATCTACAAGACTTTTACCACCTGTTAACTTACTTGTAAATAAACCTACTTGGTTTATATCATACCAGCGTAGCGTGGTTACTACATAAATTTTGGCGACGAGTTGGAGACCTTCCCACGCACTAAAATTGGTAAAAGAAGCATGAAGATGTCTTCCACAACAAGTTTGAAAAAGCCTACAGCAGAGAGAAAACGACAGGCGCAACCAAGAGGTACAAGACAAAAGGAACAGGAGCCACAAAAGGTACAAGACAAAAGAGACACCAGCCAAAAGAAGAAACTAAGAAACATAAGGAGCCACAAAGTAAGGAGCCACATGAGCAACATAAACTGCACGCCAAGCAGCCCCACCAGTGTTCATCAGACCGGACAGCCCCTGGCCGAGCGTGCTGTGTGTGGTTCACCTTGTTCATATGGACATCAATTGCGCATTCATCAGAAGTAAGCGTGATTTTTTTACTTGTACTTGGCTCTTGTAAATATAATGAAATCTGCACAGGCTGAGCAGCTAGAGTGAAGAAACATAGGGAATGAAACATCATGTGAAGATACTACAAAAACTTACACATTTAGAACTAAGTTTTTGTCAACCAGGTGGAAGACATTCACCCTTGACTTCTCATTGGCAATAGCATTAGCGGCGGGAGTTGATGAGTAACCAATGACCTCCTCTAAATTTGACTTCAACTCAGCTGTGAAAGTTTTATCGAGTAGCCAAGTCAGATCAGAGATGAACATGATGGATGGAATGAACGAAAAGGGAAAGAAGGGTGTAAGGAAGGACGGGCGAGTTAAAAGTAATGACTGGCAAAGAATGATTCATGTTTTTGAATGCTGCCCGAGGTGGCTGGGAATATGATGCATGTCCGGTTGAAGGCTGAAGCAAGGATGGGTGGAAGGAGAAAGGAAAGAGGACTGCCTGGGTGGGTGAAACAGAAACTGTATGTGTGCGCAATATATCCTTTGGTTCAAATTCAAATGCAAGTCAAGCATGGATGCATGGCTGGCGGTTTCCAAAATAAAATAAAAAGGTTGTTTTTCGTGAGAAAAAGTAAGGTTTGTCCAGTTGAGACATTAAGAAGAATGATTGATATTTACTTTGAATGGATGGATGCCTGGATCATGGTACTATCGTCCTCATAGATAACATAGGTGTATGTAGACAGAGTAGACGGTCACTGGATGAAATGTTACTTTGAAGAGCATGTAACACCGCACATCCGTGCCAGAGTAGCAAAGCAGAGGAAAAGAAGTTGTAATTTTTCAGAATACTACCATGACTAGCAACAGTAGTTTGCAAGCACAGCATATATGCGGCGATTACGGGGACCACTCACTACCTCTGTTAATAATTTTATTACAACTCTGTCATTCATTTGTGGCCTATCGGTGTTCACTCAATAAAAAACAAAGCACCTAAAGTCATCCCATATGTAAGCAAATATCCTGTGAAGGGATAGATGATCATAATATTTATCTTCTTCATTTTCCTTTTGTACTAGTCAGGGCAGTGCAGGGTGAAAGTTAAATTAATTAAGAAGTAGCCCTTTTAAAAGAGTATGGCCAGTGCCACCCGTAATAGAAAAGTAAGAGCTTCACCACCTGCATGTACTGGACTGGTACAGTAACGCAAGTATGTGTCATCATGGCTTGCGTCTGTTTTTCTCGGTGCAAGTTGACTGCGCTGGCATTATGCCGGCTTCCACAAGTTTACGTACCAATTTCGCTAAACAAGAGAGAAGAAGAAGACTGGTGTACTGTCTGAGTCTAATGTAGTGAGTTCATATAGTGCTAGTAGAATTCCTGAAACTCCCACTAATGTTAGAGCAGAGCGCGACAAATTGAGAGGTTTGATAGATACGTGTCACAAATGTTATGTACTGTGCTTGCAGGTTGCTAGTGCTACTGTGACACAACTTTCTGAATTATTTTGTGTTAATCTTAAAGAGCATTGGTTACAGTATGTTTTTCTTTCTTCATATAGATGCTCCTTCGAAACTAACAAGGAAGGAGTTGGCTAGACGGGCCCGGCAACGGAAGCTGAAGGCAATTGTCACTGAATATCGGCGGCTAGTCACCCAGGAGGAGGAGGACACGTAGTCGCAGTGGACATCAACATCCACGACAGCTGCATTCTCCTCCGCCCACCCTGGGTCATCTAGCCAGCGCAAGCCTTCAGCGGTACGGAGCCTTGGTCACGCAGCTACCCGCCACACAGCAAAAAAATCAGCGGCCCCCACAGCAGGTGCAAGGCTCGTCTGCACCGCTTGACACTCAGAGTGTCCAACCTTGAGCAGGAGGTGGTGAGGCTGAAAACCCTGCTCAAGGACCTCCACAGAGAGCATCGTGACCACCTGGCAAAAGGACACCGACGGCGCAAGTAGAGGAGAGACTGTCCCTTGCCCCTTTTTTAAAGACTTTTGGAGGGGTGGGAATTGGGCGTTGGGGTTTTTGGACTTTGGGGACTTTGATTTCATGGACATTCGTTGGGGTTAGGTAGGGGGTGTGTTGGGTCTTCTTGTGGGATAGTTTATTTTTGTTAGGGCTCCAATAATTATTTATTTCTACTCAAACATAGCATACGCGTTTTTTTTTTTACTGTAATGTGGGGGATGGGGGGGGAGGGTTAACTGTACGTTTGATTTCCTGAAACTTAACTGGCTGGTTGATTCAGATTGTGTAACTGCCCAAATTTTTACAAAAGTGCCACTGACAGAGTTAGTGAATTCAATTGTCCTACTACTTTACTAGTACTACCGTCAGTCTCTCATCTCCTCCTTCTCCATTATTCTTCCTCCCCAAAATGCTTATCTTACCTGTGATTCGTGTTTGAGAACAGGGCTAGGCACAGGGCTGGGTGCATGGCGATTAAGGTTGGCTATGGAATCCTGGACAGATGAAATGTCATCGTTGTGGTGGTAGTAGTAGTGGTACACACTGGCAGTAGCAGCATATGAAAAAAAGGAAATGAAACATTGAGTGGCATGAGCGCAGCATTAGAACAGTATGATAGATAGTACAGTACACAGTAAGAATATATCCTCAGATTCCTTCACCAGCCTTGAAATTGATTTTCTGTTGCTATGACCTTATCCTCCCCAGCAAGTGTTTGGAATTATTGTTGTCATTTAGTCACACCTCAATGAAAACCACACAGCCCGGGGGAAGTGTTTGAAAATTGGATGGGAATGGGGGTTTTTGGGAAAGTTTTGTGGAGAGAGGAAAAAAACACAGCATGGACAAACAACACATGAAGAAAAACAAATCTTTGGATACGAAGATATCCATAAATCTTTTTAGGGACCTAAAGAAAGTGCACTACTGCATGCATGAAGTTGTTTGCTAAATGGATGGTTAGGTTACTGAAAAGTAGTACTTACTACAACTTACTAACTATGAAGAAACAATTTGACAGTACAGGGCTCCAGTAATTACGCAATTTCACTTGCCTATCTGCCCTCAGAGAGAATAAACACTTATTAGTACATTAAATTAGTTTTAAAAATAGTAAAGAAACTTATCAAATAGTCAGAGGGATGAATTTGAAGCAGATAGCAAACAAACGCACAGTCACACTCATAGAAGTTCACAACAATAACAAAATTTTAAAGATAAGGAGAAGTGAAGAGGATACTGTAACTGTATGTTGTAGTTGTCCTGTTCAATTTGGGAAGTTGCATGCATCCAGCCATTCCTCTTATTCGCGGTACTCCTCCATTCCATCTGACGCTCCGTCGATCAATCTGGTGACCAGACACACTGTCCACTGCCTGCCTGGCGGATGCGGAATTGCGGATCCCTAATGGTAAGCCTGAGTTAATCGTTTTCCCCATCGAACAGGGTAAAAGCCGGCCTGTAATTGTTGATGGAAAAACAGGAAGTTATATTAAAACACCACGGAGAAAAAAATATAAGGTACGGTGTGTAGTGCAAAAATAACACTTTCAGTTTCAGAGGCGACAGTATTACATACAAGCATAATTTCTAAAGTTCGTACTCTGAGTCTCCTTTTCAAGGATAGTAATTAGCAGGCACACAGCAGGCCAGGGCCATGCCGACGGTCAAGGCAGGCACCACTGAGTGAATGAAGCAACCTGATGTAGCATACCTCTTTGACACAGACAGACAAAGCATATCTAATTGTATGCAGCAAGCCACATAGCCGCAATTTTACATGAAATGCTGTCTGGACTCTTGCATAACAACACTACACTGGCTCGACCACTCCATACCACGACTAGACAGACATGTAGTTCTGCTGTAGTTGTTGTTGACTGGTTTACCTGTTTGCCACTCATGAAATGGCCACAGTTCTTCTGTAAACCGACGATGATGATCCATCCATCCCAGTGAGTGACTGTAAAGAAAAAAGATATTATGTAACTTTGATCATCAAGACTCATCATCATCATGGTATATTGGCAAACTCAATGTTGTTCATGCAGTCGCAGTCTACACACACAGTGAGTCCAAGGATATTTTGCATATTCAAAAATGCAACGTAGTGGCCTCTGCAGTAGAATTATAATTTGAATTAAACAAGGTAAAAAAAACAGAGTAGACTTTAGTTACATTTAGTGTGTAAAAGAATAAATAATAACAGAACACATATGATGATTCATTTCATTCACAACAAACAGCAATTGCTTTTATCAGAGCCAGACAGCCAATGCTGTCCACTGCATGCCATCTCATTATTAATTACCTGTTCCACTTTTTGTCCACATCTTGTTCTTAAAGTGGTGGCCCACAGGGCAGCCTCTTGAGTCAATTTCAGAAGTAGCTGTCAGCAATCAGCATATAGTCAGTAAATCCAGTCCCACTTCTTTTGAGGGAACTCGTCTACAAAGCGACGGTTTCTTCATTCTGCGTAATCCAGCCATCTGCCTTGAGCGAAATGGATAGAAAGAGTCTGGAGGAGGAGAATAGAGGAGCATGACTGAGTTGTGAACTTGTGAACTTCAGGATTGCAGACAGCGGCACCTTCAATAAGGAAATAAGACGAAGATAGTGCCGCTGATGGATTTGTTGTGATTAGAGTTTTGTTGTGGTATAAGTTGCAAAACAAAGAAAGACACACAGGAATAAAAGTGAATAAGGAGTCAGGACGGAAAATAAAGGAAGTCAGTTTCAGGCCTAGGTGTCAGGGAAGTAGAGTTTGTCCTCAAACTCTGTGAATTGAGTGGGAGTAGGTCAGCTAACAGAGAAGAACTTAAGACACCTAAGTCGGTGTCCTCTTCTTCCTGCGTGGATTCATGTATTTTGTAATCTGGTGGTATGAAGTGCTGATTCATCTTGATCACTGTTAACCTCTCTACATTTTTGGGCAAGAGGCGGGTCCTTTTTGAAGTTACAATGGCACCAGCAGCACTAAAAACACGTTCAGAAGACACGCGTACGAGTGGGAAAGACTAATAATTTAGAGCCAGCTTGGTGATCAGTGGCCATTGGCCCCTTTTCCCAAACCAATAAAGCAATATGGTGTGATCAATGGAGACCACTGTTGGGTCATCCAGATAGGCCTGCACCATCTACTCAAGGTCACCCAGGGCTGCTCCACTTTGCGTACCATCTGTGGCCTTTGCATCAGCACTGGAACGAGCAAACCCTTGATGTGTTATCCAATCCGCTTCCGACAATATTATGGCTGGGCCTGGTGCAGGTGAGGATGATGATACGGTTGCTGGTGTAGGTAACGGCTGTGTAAAGTGACTGCCTTTGGCCACAGAAGTGGACCTTGACGCCGGATGGCCTGCTGATTCAGTAGTACTTGTGGTGGTTCCTTCAATTTCCTGTCGCTCTTTTTCGAACCGAGTGGCTGACAGAGCTAGCCAATGTTTGTACTTTGAAACATCTGTTCAGTAAAAGGAATTAATGCTTTTCTGGGCACTGCCTTTTTGTACCGTGGATCCTGAATAGTGGCACAAATGTAATGTTGTTCTGTATGTATTTTTTTAAGCCTTTCATTGTCAACTAGGCGGGTTAATAAGCTCTCCGCCAACTGATATGAGTCTTGCTTGTCAGTATCATCTTTGAACGTTGAAGACACCACCTTCAGTTGGTGCTCTAGCATGCGCAACAATGGGATAGCTTTGCCCAAAGTACAGTCCTCCCTGCTGACTTCACGCATGAAGACCTCAAAAGGACGAAGCATGTCTGTCAGGTGTTTAACTAGGTCCCATTCCTCCAACTCTAGCCTCATGTCTTTAATAGTAGAACCCTGTGCAAAGACATACTCATTGATCACCAAGCACTGCTCAGACAGACGCTCAAGCATGTAGAAGGTTGAGTTCCAACGTGTTACCAATTCCTGGATGAGTCCTCTGACTGGCACTTTACGTTCATGTTGAAGTTTCCTCAGCTGCTTCCGGGCCTTAAAAGAATGGCTGAAATGTGTGCAGATTCTTTGGCAGGTGGTCAGTAACTTGCTGACTGTGTTTTCTTTTTTCAAGAAATCTTGAACAACAATGTTAATACTGTGCGCCAAACACGGCACTCTGAAATAGCCTCCAACATTCATGGCCCTAACTATATTACTGCCATTATCCGTGGAAACATAACCAATCATGCGCTTTCTTGGATTCAGCCATTTAAAGACCTTACTGTTAAACTCCTCCAAAATGTTTACTGCAGTATGAGATTTCTCCATGGCAAACGTGGCTACTGTTGCATGTTTCAGACTAGCTTGAAAAATTGTGGCAGTGTCAACACCTGCAGACATCTTGTCTCTAACCCCTGCAAAAGAGACCCAGTGTGCAGTGATGCACATGTAATCAAGGGCTTGACAACTGGTCCACATGTTGTTGTCAGGTGGATAGTGTGAACAGCACTCTTCTGCAAAGCTGCCCCAATCACCTCCAGCACATCTTGATGTAGTGCTGGAACCACAAATCTAACAAAAAAGGACCGGCTAGGAACCTTCCATTTAGGGCAGACTGTTGCCACAAATTGTCGAAACCCCACCCCTTCCACGAAAGAAAAAGGGAGAAGGTCCAGCACTAACATTTTAGCCAGCATTGCATTATAAAGACGTGCCATTGGGTGGTTGTGTTCCAATGGCGCCTCGGACCAAAACATGCTTTTAATGGTGGTCTGGACCGTTTTCATATGTGATGAGGATGCAGACCTCTGCAACCCAGTTAGGCTCATTGATGTACTTTTTCGCATTGGTGTCTCTACCAGACTACTGTGCCTCTTTGATGTTGTTGGGGTAGAGGAGGGTGTGGGCGCTACCACTGCAGTGGTGCTGCCAGGGGTACTGTGTGTACCAGAAAAAAATTCTCTTGGTTCTTGAACTCCCCCCTGCACGATCAGCTCCTCATCATCAAATGCAATATCAATGGATACATTTGGATTTGTACTTTTGGCTTTCTGGATGTTACTTGGGTGCGCCTCCCACTGGATAATGTGGTGTTTTTGGAGATGACCTCTCTGGCCTCCGGTACCATAGTACTTACCCCGACTAAATACTTGTTTACAAATCGAACAAATTACTAGGTTTTCCGCCTTTTTGCTAATACTAAAGAAGTCCCAAACTGGGAACTGGAGATTTCTGGTGGTGGTGGAGGTGCTACTTTCAATGCCAGGTGAAGTGGAGGATGGGCGTGGCTGAATGTGACTCTGATGTGCACTTACAGCACTACCACTTGAGGTAATGGAGGTCGAGCTGGATGGAGGTCCCTGCAGGCCCTTCTGACGAGAAAATATGGCGTGTTGGTGTAGTAGTTACCTGTGTTGGTGGTGATACCAATGCCACGCCGCCCACATCCCGCTCAGCAGCAATTCGGGATAGGGTAAAAATGTCTGTCTGCTGCATTCGCCGCTGGGGCTGGAGTGACGACTTTGATGACTGGGTCGTCATCGTCAGCCTGTTCATTAGCAGCAGAATCCAACACTTCTACCGCTTGTTCGTCGTCATCACCCATAAGTGAAAGCCTTGCGGGAACCTTCCTTTTAGGCTTAGCTACCTTTGTCGGATCATGGCGTGCCTCCCTCTCAGACTGCATTGGTGGGTTCCAATCAAGATCAAGATCATCAGAAGGAAGGGGGCTTGAAGAAGAAGTTGTACTAGCGCTCCTTGACCTTTTTCTTGCTGGGGATCTGGAAGACAATGGATCATCAGGAGGAGTGGCTTGCTCAGATGATACCTCCGCTTGAATCTCGATTTCCTGATGTGCCCCTACTTCTGGAGAAACAAGCATTGAGGGAAGTTGTGCCTCTCGATGCACTTCTACTTGGACCTCTAATTGCGCCACTACTTTCACCTCTACTTGCGCCTCTCCTTGCGCCTCTCCTTGTTGCACCTGTGGTTGTCGTTGCGGCTGTGGTTGATCACTCGTCAGATGAGTTACACCCTGCGTTGATTGGATGCTACTTCTTGCGATGATTCAACGCTAACATCACTGGTTGATGGTGATTGAGCAATTAAAGTGGCTGCCTCTGCGGCACTCATGGCCTTGGGCCTAACTTGGCGTGGTGGCACAGAGACCAATGAAGCTGAGGTGCTGCTCCCAGCTTTGTCCCCGGCGGACACCGCTGCTGCAGGAGTAGTTTTTTTTTTCTCCCCAAAAAAGTGTTGTGGGCACACCAGTCTCCTTGGTAAGTGGTGCCACTTGCTTCTTCTGCTCGTTCTTACTGGCAACTTTCTTTGTAGAGGAGCTACGGCCACCTTTCTTTGGGCCCATCTTCTGCAGATGTCAGAAAAGCAGGCCGCAGTTGCACGAGTTGCAGAGTTGCAGAGTTGTCTGTGGCCCCACGTGACGTCACATGACGTTGTGCTGAATACACCGCAGCAGGACTTCTTCCTGGCACTGATGATGATCGATGAGGATGATTCGTGGGTCTCTTTGTGCACCTAAAAGCAAAGGAAGCCAGAGGAACATCAGTTAAATAAATGTTGCATATGTCGTGCTTCAATTAATATTTGCAACTAGGCATTTATTACAACACACCCAAAAACGGAAAGACCAAAAATAAAAATTGCAATTATTTCTAATCAAAAATGGATGTTTAAAATAATAGAAGAGAGAACACACAGAAAGACTTGGTCCATGCACCACTGAGTACCCCTGGGCATAATGGATGAAAGCAAGGCATACTGGGTGAAGGCCTATGGCACAAAGCACACTGCCTGGCTTCAAAATGGCCCCTTGACCCCCACCCACATGGCCAGGCCCTGCCTGGACCAGGACTCAAAATGGCCCCCACCCACATGGCCAGGCCCCAACAACACCCTGAAAAGAGAAAAACACACAAACATCATCCCAATCCAATGCCATCCATGCCCTAAGTGATGTTTAAATTCAAGACACCCCACAGAAAGACTTGGTCCATGCACCACTGAGTACCCCTGGGCATAATGGATGAAAACAAGGAATACTGGGTGCAGGCCTATGGCAAAAAGCACACTGCCTGGCATCAAAATGGCCACTAGACACCCACCCACATGGCCAGGCCCTGCCTGGACCAGGACTCAAAATGGCCCCCACCCACATGGCCAGGCCCCAACAACACCCCAAAAAAGCATAAAACACACAAAAATCACCCCAATCCAATGCCATCCATGCCCTAAGTGATGTTTAAATTCAAGACACCCCACAGGAAGACTTGGTCCATGCACCACTGAGTACCCCTGGGCATAATGGATGAAAGCTAGTCACACTGGGTGCAGGCCTATGGCACAAAGCACACTGCCTGGCTTCAAAATGGCCCCTTGACCCCCACCCTCATAGCCAGGCCCCGCCTGGACCAGGCCTCAAAATGGCCCCCACCCACATAGCCAGGCCCCAACAACACCCCGAAAAAGCGGAAAACACAAAAATCACCCCAATCCAGTGCCATCCATGCCCTAAGTGAGGTTTAAATTCAAGACACCCCACAGAAAGACTTGGTCCATGCACCACTGAGTGCCCCAGGGCATAATGGATGAAATAAAGCAGGGCATACTGGGTGCAGGCCTATGGCACAAAGCACACTGCCTGGCTTCAAAATGGCCCCTTGACCCCCACCCACATGGCCAGGCCCTGCCTAGACGAGGCCTCAAAATGGCCCCCACCCACATGGCCAGGCCCCAACAACACCCCGAAAAAGCAAAAAACACACTAAAATCACCCCTATCCAATGCCATCCATGCCCTAAGTGATGTTTAAATTCAAGACACCCCACAGAAAGACTTGGTCCATGCACCACTGGGTACCCCTGGGCATAATGGATGAAAGCAAGGCATATTGGGTGCAGGCCTATGGCACAAAGCACACTGCCTGGCTTCAAAATGGCCCCTTGACCTCCATCCACATGGCCTGGCCCTGCCTGGACCAGGCCTTCCAAATGGCCCCCACCCACATGGCCAGGCCCCAACAACACCCGATAAAGCGAGAAACACACAAAAATCACCTCAATCTAATGCCATCCATGCTCTAAGTGATGTTTAAATTCAAGACACCCAACAGAAAGACTTGGTCCATGCACCACTGACTACCCCTGGGCCTACTGGGCTTTACACGCACCCCAAAATAAAAAAAATATTTCACATATAACAGTGAGCTATTTAATTCCATGACATAAATGATATTTAAGTTCAACAACTCACAGAAACAGTTTTATCATGCACCCATGATAACTAACCCTGGGCCTACTGGATACTGTGCCTACCCACAATATATTTTTTTTAAAGTTGTGAAAAAGTTTACAAATTGTAGTTGCAGCAACCGTAATGCTCCATACAAACAACACCAACTTACTTGTAAAATCTCAAATCCAAAAGTAATCCAAAAGTGATCCAAAGAAAAAGTCCTCAAATACAAATATCCGGCAGCAGCCACAAAAAGTAATCCTTTCAGCTCAAGATCCAAATGAAAAGTGACCAAGACATGGACAAAGCACTGGGAGGAGCCTGCTGGACAGGAACAGAAATTTGTAGACTCTGGGGCACTTTCTTCCTCCCCCCCCCCCCCCAAAATGAACTCCTTGCACAAAAAAGTGCAGCCAAATGTCAATCTGAGGACTTATTCTGATCCAAATCATCCTTTTCAGAAGGTTATTGCTGCCTGCGGTAGATTTGTTGTGCAGAATTGCAATTTTTGCAAGTTCAGGAAAGCGAGCAGTTCAAATCTCCTGCTGGATGTCAGCTGCGCGGCGTATCTACGTGTTCGCAATAGTTTTCTCGTTCGGTGCGTGATCGCAGACCCTTATGACGTATTTGCGTTCAGCAACTCTCGCAATGCAAGATGGCGGGCTGCTATGACGTACTTGCTGTCGAAAAGTCTAGCGTGTTCACGCAGCCAGATCTACAATGGTGCAGCTCACGCAAACCGGGAGGAAAAACAACTCGCCGAACTCAGAATCACGGTAAGTCAACGCCGCGCGCGCAAGATTGTATTTTTGAAGAGCGACAAAGCAAAAAAATCTGCCAGCTTGTGAATTTTTTTTACAATTTTGCGCGATTCGCGGACCGCGAAATTGCCAAATATTGGCAAATTCTGCGAGCGGAAAGGATTTTCAGCCCACACTTAATCAGGATAATATCAGTAGCCCAATCTGACCACGCAGGAGTGAAGTGGTGAGTGCTGCAGTGTTTCCCTGTTTTGCTTCAGGCTTCCCACATTGATCTTTGCATCAACTAGATCTCACAAGAGTGTGCAACTCTTGGCAGCCATCTTCAAGTCAGGCGTAACGGCCTATGAGCATTGAGGGTGCCCCGGCAGCCATTTTGAAGTCAGACGCCATCACCGCCACTACTTCCGGCAGCCATTAACCATGGAAAAAATTGTAATCCCTCCACAGCAGCCATTTTAAATTCAGGTGCCACTATTTTACCACATTATGCAGCTGTACACAGCAGCAACAAAATATTAAAAAAAAGTAAAAAGGACTGTACCTGCACGATGCCCACAAGCATACCAGCAAATATGCAGAAGCACAGTGGCGCCTCAGAAACAAGCATCTTACACTGTGCAGTGCCCGTGAACTGGTTGATACCAACATGTCTTACGGTAAAAACAACAGCCTAATGCCGAGCTCTATATTATTCAGATGCCCTTTACCTTTTGATCTCTCAGATTCTCAATGTAATGATCCACTGTAACTCCTCAGGATTCGAGCAATGCACAAAGGGGTCCACCTCTTGACGTCCCCAACTCTGGACAAGTAACACAGAGTTATGAGGCAATCAAGCGAGGGAAAAGGAATTAGGGAAGGAACAGCAGGGACGGGGATACCTGTAACAAAAGAACACAAGGTTAACACATACCTGCAATATGCTACACTCCATATGATCTCACTAAAACTGCCTGTTACCTGTAAACAACCTAGGTAGAAGCCGCTGTGTTCCTTTCTATCACCAGCAGAGATGCGTCTCTCAAACTATAATGAAGTGTACATATAACAATAAAGCGAAGACCAATTAAAGAGCCATTCGTTCCCACTCTTAGTCAAATGCAAACCACACCAGCTCATACGTACCCTACTATTCCTTTCATGCCATATAAAGACGAAAAAGGAAGAAAAAACAACTGTTGCGGAATCCTGTGTTCCAGCACCTCAGAATCCACAAGGCAGTCTAATAAGGAACCAAACAATGAGATCAGGCCCGGACTGGCCATAGCGGGCACCGGGCAATCCCCCAGTGCGCCGCAAGGGTGAGGGCCGATTTTGTTACAGGGCCGTTTTTGCAGCATAGCTGCAAAATCGGCCCGGCAACAAAATCGGCTGAAAACCGGCCCTAGCAAAGCGCTCGGCGGCACCTCCAACACCCCCGAGTGGGGAGGGGGGCCGGCCGAGCACTTTGCCAGGGCCGGTTTTGGTTCCCAGTCCGGCCCTGAATGAAATCCAATAATGTTAGTTTCCAAGAAATTATAAGAAAAAGAAATTAAAGTTCTGTCCGAAGTATTTGGGATTAGCTTATCCCAGGCAAGGCTTAGAATAATAGATACAACTGTAAACGAGATACCTGAACAGTAAATAAGTCAGGGGCCTTTCTCTCAATCAGTTTAGCTACTGGAGCCCGAGTAGCTTTGGATGCAGCCTCGCAGCACCGGCGGATCGGAGACACCGAACTTCCTATTGCAACAATCCTGCTGGGAAACCACTACTAGCGGCTGATGCCCCCTCTGGTCATCGGCAGGAAGAACAACTCGCCCCCGCTTCCTCATGCGAGAAAAAACAAAGCTCAGCGGAGCTAATCAATGGTACAACGATGCAAGACGAAAGAACACCCTCCTTTCCTGGGCAATAAAACGCCTCATCCCCGCTTCCTCTTTGCGGGACAAGGCAAACAAGGCTCCGCGGGAGTATCGCACATACCGGGCAATACATGCTGCAAGACAGGAACTACCACCGAATCCTCTGGCGGCTTGGAGCAACTTTTAGAACAGGAAGAAACTAGAAAGAGGTGCGCCTACACATGACTACAACTGACAGGATTACGCACTCCGCATAACTAGCTAAGGCTGGTAGTTAACCCTTAGGCCCGCCTCCTCCAAACAGGATTTCTGGGAAACGTAGCTCAAGTCATTTTGTTGCATAACTCGTAGACGCCTGAGCTCAGCGCCTGACACTCAAACGCTTGATGGTAAAAGTGTATCAGGCATTTGGAACACTATCTGCTGACCACCTGCAAAAACTAAGTGGATGAACAGGCCAAGGATCTATTCCTGAACCTTGTCGGTGATGAGGTTGAAGATCTGCTCGTAACATTCCCGCCTGACTAGATTAAGACCTACAAAGGCCTAATATATTGCCTCACAAGCAGCTTCAACCCCAGCAAATGTTTATTTCAAATGCTACACGTTCAATACAGCGTGCAAACAATGAGTCCCTCAACCACTTTGCAAACCGACTGCGCAATCTTGTGACCTACTGGGAGTTTGACATCTTTGACAATGAAGTGGCAAAACGATTGTGCATCATTGCAGGATGTCACTCAACTGGATTTTGCACGAAAATACTGAGAGAAAAGTACCCACTATACAAAATACTGGACATGCCACAGACAGAAGCTAGGGCCACGTCGCACACCATCCACATGAAAACTGGCAGAACGCGAACAATAGAACAGGCTTCTTGCATGGCCGGGGGCAGTGGTAGACGTGACAAGCCATCACCGCCAGTAAACAAACACACAAGGGCCTGCTATCGCTGTGGTCTGGAGAACCCAAACATCAGCCTCTCCCTGGCCATGGGACAGAAATGCCGGACGTGCAACAGAGACAATCACTTTGTGAGTGTGTGCGTGGATGGACATATCAAGTCGGAGATTGGGTGATCGGCCTGACTACTGATGACTTCGACGAGACATGCAAGGCCCATGGAAGCATGCAATCCCAGCTCATCCACTGACTCAGACTCCGTGTCGGAACGAGAGACCTTCGAACGCCTATACCTCATGATGGATGCCCAGTGACAAAGCGCCCCTTTGAGCACGTCCAGCTGATTGACAAGACGCAAATTAAGAAGATGGCCACGGTGGATCTCCAAGTGGGCAACCATACAACACGATTTGTCCTTGACTGCAGCGCCACATGCAAAATCAAGTGTGTGTCGTGTCGGAGTATGAAAACTGTTGATGACTTCAAATGTGTAGCGAAGCAACCTGTGATGAATATAGGAAACTTTGTGGAATCACTGACAATCAATGAAACGCTGGTTCAAGAAGAGGTGCATGTCCTCCAGGGCGATATCTCAGCAGCATGTCTACTCAGCAATGTCACAGCTCAAGTAATAGGATTTCTAGCCATGACTTATCAAGTGTCTGAGCGCCACAACATCCTGAGAGAGTACCCTGGCTTTTCAAAGGACTTGAAAAGCTGAAAGACACACAAGTCACCCTACATTTCAACAAAGCTGTCAAACTGATAGCTCAGCATCACTGCAGAGTTCCAGTTCATCTACAGCCTCAGGTAGAGGAAAAACTAAAGAGACTTCAAGGTCAGAACATCATTGAGCCCGCAGAAGGAACAACGCCAAAGGTGTACCCCACTGTGGCTGTGCCGAAGAAAAACACGCAGAAAACATGCATCTGCGCTGACATGCGGCTATCATATATGGCCATCCATAGAGAACGACACTCAGGACCGTACCTAAATAACATGATCAGTTGTCTGACTGGAGACTGTATGTTCTCCAAGCTAGACCTATTAACAGGTTATCAGGAACTTGACCCGCGGTAATGTTACATTGCCACACTCTCCACTCACCTGGGACTGTTCCGTTAGAAGACATTGAGCTTCAGGGGGTCATCTTGCAGGTTAAATATTTCAAGATATGGTGCAGAGAGTGTTAAAAACCATCTGAACTACAGCAATGAAATTCTGGTTGTTGGGCACACAAATAAGGAGCATAACCTGTCGCTGAGGGAGGGATTCAGCCAGTTGAAGAAAGCTGGCCTGACGCTGAATGAGGACAAATACGAGCTGAGTAAGGGAGAACTTGTCTTCTTTGGGCACATTTTCTCACAGAATGGAATGAGACAGGACCTGAGTAAAGTTGAAACGAACCACAAAGCACGGGCCCAGTGGACATGGCGGAGGTGAGGTCATTTCTGTGGCTGGCAAGCTACTGTGCTTACTACATCAAGGATTTTCCAACAGTGAGCTTACCACTTCGTGAACAAACTAAACAAGGGCAGGGGGGCGTGGCTTGCCAGCATGCACGTGCTCCAAAAGAGCTGGGACCGGCAGCCCGTGTTGACTGTAATAACCTGGGGAATCCGGGCTCGACTGAGCTGAGAAACATGCTTCTGACTTGTGGGAGACCTTTGCTCGCTGCCTGGAGGAGGATTGAGCTGCCGAGATTGTGTCCTCTGGCCCGGAGCCCTGATCGACCGGAGCAGCAGCAGCCGCCATTTTGTGGCAGCTCTGGTGGGACCGAGCAGGTCCGTCGGCACTGTGCGCCACTTGTGCCCCGGTAGGTGGCGGAACTTGCATCTTCTGCTCCGATTCAAGTGAGGAGCCCTATACGGGTGTGTGGCTTGGAGGACGATCCTGGCTGGGCACGCTGAGGGGCCCCTGTGTTGGAGGGGTTGGACGCGAGCTCCCAGCTGTAGCTGCAGTCGGAGCCCTTAGCGGAGGCGGAAGTCCTCTGAGCAGGGACTAGTCGGCTCGACAAAGTAAGTGAGTGGAAGTGCCCTGCGGGTCCCCTGCGGTGAGTGGACGGTGGACGCAACCGGCGAGGCCAGCAGCTGTGGGAACTACACGGAGGATCTGTGCACAGTCTGCCATCGTCCTAATCCTGCAGAGAGCGGTATCTCCGAGTGGAGACCCCCCCCCACCCCGATTGCCGGAGATTGGACGGCCATTAATGAACACGGACGGCGTGTTGGGAGGTGGAAATGTGCCGTGACAGAGTCGCACTCACCGGGACCCGATTTGTATGGTATGGACCAGCGAAGAGTTCTGAAGGCTGGAGAACCTGGGGCTGACTGGCTGTGAGGGACCAAGACCTGTTGACAATCCTTGCGGATCGGCGAGGGGTGAGCCGGACAAACTTGAAGAGAGGTCAGTGGCCTCCCTTTGACAGGAGGATCTGCCACTCTGTGGTATGGAGTTGTATAGCTGTGTAGTGCCCAGAGGTCATATTCAATATCCCTGCATATCCTGAGGCTTGAAACAGTATAGTACAGTGCACATACAACTCAGACCCCAGCCGGGGCTGGCCCCGAATAGATAGCATATAGCTTGCACCCCTCCAGGCTGGAAGGGCTGGTTCAGACCCAATTTGTACAACAAACTGGCCAATATGGGCAAGGATAAAACGACAAAACCTCAATCAAATAAAATACTGAACTATGCCCATCCCATATCGCACGGCCCGGAGGATAGAATTGATGACAGAGCACCCGAAAATGGAGCATCGGAGTGGGCGGGTGACGATTCACCAACCCTAATGAACATGATACTTGGCATTCCGTTGACATGATCCGAAAGATTGACACCGTGGCTATAAATGTCAATCTGCGGAGGTGCGACCTCAGACAGGGTGGCGGTCATGGAGAAGGGCACAGAGGCCTTGAAGGTAGAGGTTAAAAATCTTAGCGCCAAGGTGATGGAGTTGAAACGACAGGTGATCAAGCTCGATGACGAGGCCGAAGACTCCGAAGGCCGGTCACAAAGGGGGAACCTATGATTTGTGGGGTTCCCTGAGAGGGCGAAGGGCTCTGCAGTGGACCTCTTCCTGAAGGACTGGATCACCTTAGAAATGGCACCCAAACAGCTGCTGAAGTTTTTTAGTGTGGATTGGGCACACAGGGCACTGGTGGCCCCCCTAGACCCAGAGCTCCTCCTCAAGCCATCATCGCTAAGCTGTTCAATTTCAGGGACAGGAATCTTCTGCTCCAACTCTCTCGCAGCGGACGCTGATTCTTTTTTCAGGGTCACTCCATAGCAATATACCCTGATTATACCCAAAGAGTCCAAGAACAGAGGAAGACTTTTATTGCAATTAAACGGCAGCTCAGGGACCTGAACTTGAAATATAGCCTCATGTTCCCGGCAAAGCTACGCATGGAGAGTGAAGGCCAGGTGTTGTTCTTTTTTTCAGCGAAGGAGGCGAGAGACTGGTTGGACACCAGCGCTCCGGAGGGGAGACGCCTGGTCCCTTCTATTAGCTCAGCAGGATAACACCCCTCACAGTCCCCTGTGAGTAGACGTAGACTGCCTCAGAGACAAGCACCCTAAAAGAGAACTATGAGCTTGGGCCGAATCACAGTCTTACGAGATGGCACACTGCAGGCCTCAGACTACCAGGTTGTCCCAGATTCGATGGAAGCGATGTCAGAACTTGAACCTGCCACAGGTGGCCCAGGCAGTAAGCGGGACTGAGCCCTGAGAGCTGTGTATTGACTGCTGAACTGTACAGAAAAGTCTGCGAGTTTCTGAACTGTGTTGAGACCTGGGAGCAGGCCTGTTTACCTGGGGAGGGGTGCCAGGGGGCCGGCAGTTCTGACTATGCGGAAGTGGTCTCTCACTAATGTGGTATTGAGGTTCTCCTTCTTTCTTCCTTTGGACTATAGTATGGATCAAAGGTCTAGTTAATTCTTGGAAGTATTGAAAGTGCAGGCTGCCGTTGGAGCAGCAACGCCCCATCAAAGACTAGGTTCGCCGGGGAAGCTTGAGAGTAATCTCAAGCCCCAGTGTAACCGATTCTCTTGCACAGCATTATTTGTTATGGGTAAGGTGGGGGGAGGTAAGGGGCAGTATGTATGATGGCTTATATGAAACTGTATATTCACATTTACACAGCTGTCAAGGGAAGGGAGAATGGGTTACAAAGGTTTTAGTTCTTGGAAGTTTGTTTGTTTGTGAATATACAGGGTCACACGGAATTACACCATGACGCCAGAGTTCTGGTTGGGATGGGGTGGACACCGGGGCAGGGAGAGCTGTTTGTCTTGAAAATACTACCACCTTGCCATGACAGTACAAACACCAAAGTTCCTTAATTGGAATGTTCGAGGAATGGCATGCTTAGTTAAACGTAGCAGGGTACACGCTTTCCAGTAAAGGTACGGCATAGCGATTGTGGGTCACCAGGAGACGCATATATGGGGAGATACCATAAAATGTTTACGTAAACGATGGAGGGGACAGATATATGCCACACACTATTCTGGCTTTGCATTGGGGGCATTAGTGTGGTTGGCACCAGGGGTTCCATTCCAGCACCTACACCTTGTGCTGGACCCTGAAGGGCGGTATGTTATTCAGTTCGGGAGATGGGAAAGTAAGGAATTGTGTATTATTAATATGTATGAGTCCAATCTGAACTGCCCTGATTTTTATCAGAAAGTGCTAAAGGCAGCGACACCGTACAAGGGAGCGGAAACTCTTCTCTTTGGTGACTTTAATTGTATACTTGATGGGACTTTGGATAGGGAGCCTCCCAGAGATAATACCAAACCCTGTATGGTGAAATACGTTCTGGGTGTTCTGCAGGGTATGCAGTTACGGGATATATGGAGAGCGCGTAACCCTGATAAAAGGGAGTTTTCATTCTACAATCCGGCAGCAAACACCTTCTCATGGATTGATAATTGTTGTCTCACTGCCGGCCTTGCTGCTGCGACAGGGACCGTCTCTTATTTACCAAGATATCTGTCTGACCACGTTACTTTGCTGTTGACCCTGACCTCCGGGCCGCGTAAATCGCTCATTCCTCCTCCGGCATTACTTTGAGGAGAAGTGGGATTCCACCGCCAAAATATCCACGAGTGGGAGGCCATGAAGGTTGTTAGCAGGAGGTATGTATGAAGACCACCCAAGGGGTCTACTGGCAGCTTACCGCAGAGATTGATTCCCTAGAAAAACTTGAAAACACTAGTGACCACATTACATCGGGCCTCTACTGATAAAACGGAGTGGGTGCGTGCTCAGGGGGAGTTACTTGAAGCTTGGTCGCGACTAGAGAAATACAAATACACCATCTATAGACAGCGGCTCCATATGGAGGGCGACAGTTCGGGGCACTGCTAGCTTGGTTGATTAAGACAGAGATGGAACATGCTCCGGAATTACAGCTCAGTGATACTATAGGGAACACAGCATACACACAGGACGCGATTGTACGGGAATTCACAACACACTTTAGACAGACCTGTTCTACTGTAACCCGGGCCGGATCTCTTGCATTTCAAGACTTTTTCAATGATATTGTGTTTTCTATACTTAGCGATGAGGAGGCTAAGGCACTTGGGGCGCCTCTCACGATAGAGGAACTACTGACATCTATTTAACAGTTGAAGAACGAAAAATGCCCCGTGAGTAACGGTCTACCTGCCGAGTTTTATAAAACGTTTGCCCCAGAGTTGGTGGAGCACTTCCTTGAAGTATACACGGAAGCCCTAGACAAGATTTTACTGCCCAACCCCATGATGATTGCACTGGTTTCCATGATCCTTAAGCCTGAAAGAGATCCACACTCCCCGAGCTCTTCCAGGCCTATATCCCTTTTAAATATTGATGAGAAAATATTGAGCGGTGTCCTAGCGGCGCAACTCTTGCCGTATATGACTCAATTGGTCCACCCAGAACAATCCGGGTTTATCCCGGGTCGGAATACCACACATAACTTGGTAGGCTTGCACACTTATGGCATGCGCCGGGTCTCCGGGAGTCTGAGTGGGCGCTATGTCTGTTAGATTTTCGTCAGGTATTCAATACTGTTGAGTGGGATTATATGTGGCAGGTTCTTGCCCGGATGGGATTGGGGGACAACTACTTGCGATGGCTGAAATTGTTCTGCTGTAAACCTAAGGATCGGATCGCCATCGGAACCAGGTGTTGGATAGTCTGGAACTTCAATGAGGTACTCGACAGGGCTGCCCCCTATCGTCGCTCCTCTTTGCCCTTGTGATGGAATCTCTGGCGATTGCCCTCAGACAACAGATGGAATGTTGGGGAGTCTGGCTGGGGACTATGGTTCATGTTGTGTCCATGTATGCCTATGATACCATGGATACCTCCCACACCCTGAGACGGCAGCGGAAGCCTACTTAGAGGATAATGTGAGGAGATGTGTGGAGGGTGTTCAAAAATCAATTGAGTTCTGGCGAGACCTCCCCTTGTCCCTGATGGGGTGGATTGCCCTCATTAAAATGGTAGTCCTGAGGCGTCAAGGTTGCGGTCGCACTCTAAGAGTGCTCTGGACCCCCCGTCCATCATCCGCCCAGCACCCGCCTATTGCAATTGCCATCGACTCGCAGCCCCGTTGGTACCGGTCTCCCCTGGCTGCCTTGCATCACCCAGTGTCCCGGACCGCTTCCCCGGGCCCTGGTGTTGCCTCCACCGGCCTGATTCTCCCTGGCCGCGCGGCTTCCAAAATGGCGGCCTCCATCTGAACTGGCGAAGCGGCCTGGTCTTGGGAGCTCCGACCGGTGCTTCTGATAGAGGGAGATTTATTACGGGGCAGAAGGGTTCAGGGGGCTGGGAGCACTGGCTCTGAAGCCTGCGCTGGGAAGATCGTGAGAGAGAACTAGGGACAAAGGAGCACCTTAATTTGCACCGGGGTGTGCAGGAACCCTTGCTCTAAAAATAGAGAAAACAGATATGTGAGCTGTGGAAACTGAAGCTGAAAGGTTAACAGTTTTATTAAGAAGATGCAACTTCTAGAAACAACAATATAAAGGCATGAAAATCACATTAGTTCAATATCCAGCGCTCGGCATTCACTGGTAGCCACGTGGATTTAGATTTCAGTACTGAACATTGCATTTACTTAATACAAGCTTTCAAACTGCTAGAGGACAAGGGTCTAAAACCTTAAAGACACCTTTATCATTTGAGGCAAAGTACATTAAAAAGCAAAGTACATGTTATTTAGGAAAGAAACTCACATCTGCCCATAAGTGAGAAGTCCTACAATTACAAGTTAAACACTTCAAATATTATAAGGAAAAAGCAAGGTTAAAAGAAAACACAATAGTTATAACATTTCATATGGCAGAATGTAAAATACAATACAGCTAATATATATATGCATACTAAATCAATGATCAAGAGCTCTTGGAGACAACTCCAACCTGATGACTGCAACAGACCAGGAGTTGCCCAATTAATGTTTCTGCGGACCTCCTTTTTATACTTTTTAAGGTGGTGAGGGGTCTATGATAAGTCATCTTGTGCCACCTCGTGCATATTTATCCTGCCTGCGTCATTTATGGTTAGTTCCGTACCCTTCCCATTCATATGTTCAAAAAGCAGCCCTTTCCCGCAAACATGGCACCTATGCTAGGTTAAAGGCCATGCCTTGTTGACTCGAGGCTTACCGTAAATTAGCTTTAGTTGCAATTTAACAGAAAAGGCGCCTTACAGTACATATTATGTGAGGATGTACCATCTGTATATCCTGTTACGACGCCCATTACAGCTGCATGGCTGGGCTGAGGGGCCCAAGTTCCTCTTTTCTCAAATACAGTTTAGAGGATGTGGCCTCCTGTCGTGTCGAAAGAATTGGATGGAAGTTGACCTTTAGCACACAAGCTGGGTGGGAGCTCTAAACAGGAGGAGAAGCTTCGCAGACAAGTGGGGCTGGGTGAATTCTTGGTCAGACCTGCCTTCTGCTTTCTTAACACAAAATGGCAGTACCACAAAATGGCAGTACTCTGGACAATCTAACTAAGGCCTATAATGCTGAACAGTAGGGCCTACACAGGGGTTCATGCTAGCTAAGCGATAAGAATATCCCAGGACATATATATTGTAAAATCTTCCCCTCTCTCATTCCCCCGTCTTGTTCATATTATTGAATATCATTGTACATCATTCGAACTGCATATTTAGATGGCGCCGGGGGGAGTGGCCATGGTGAGTCATGAAGAAGCGGCTCTTTAGTGTTCGGGGCAGTTGCTAAGGCCTCATGTGGCCCCCCTAGTTTGTCGCACATCGTCTCATAGGGATGTACCAGATCTCTCCCCGAGGGAAGTGGTGGGCAACTATGCACCTGGGCCCGGTACTGACTATCAGGAGGAACCTGTGGTGTGAGAGAGTCAGGGATGGTGAGCTCTACTATGTTTAACATTGCTACTCCTTCCTCGTCCCCTTGTTCCCTACGTATTCCCGTGTATACTCCTGAGTCTGCATAATTCATCCCAACCACTTTTGAGCTGAATCTCTTCACACAATGTATCATAATCTGTACCCCGAAACACAACAGCAGCAAGACAAAAAATATGGTCATTATACATTTTAGAGTGTTCTATGGTACACAAAGAACCACACTTGGAGCAAAGAAAAATGCCACTGGCCTCACTCAGGTCAGTTAAGAAAGCCCTCACTCACCAACCTGGTTGATGACATGCTTCATCATCGGACCCCACTGAAGAGGCCGAGTGCCTCTCCAGTGTGCTGCGACGCCAGGTCTACTGTGGAACGTTTGTGAAGTCAACATATGTTTTACTCCTAACATTGTCGCAATTGTGTCAAAAATGGCGTTTGAAAAATGGCTGCCATTGTCACTGCGAATGGCATCCGGTAGTCCCCAGCGACATATGACCTCGCGAAGCCTTTGCGTCACAATAGACACATGGTCCAGCCTCAATCCATTGCGAGAAAGGACACACTACCACAATGAGGTATCGGTAATTCTGGCGGGAAACATCCTAAACCACGATGTATGAACAACGACTTACCGGAACAACGAAGAGTGAACAATGAAGAGGGCTGAACCACGGAGGAAACATCCACGAACGAAGGAAAAACAAAGGATGGAACCACGACTTTTAGAACACCGGAGTTGCACGTAAGAAAATTTAGGAAACAAATAAATGGGTAGATTGGGGGTGTGGTGGGACTCCCCCCACAAATACAATTAAAAATATATATACAGTTAGAATTATAATGTGATGAATAAATTCGTAATAGTTACATATCAAATACAGCAAAAGTGGTTGAAGAAAATGGTTTACATTTAAATTACCGGTTTATGTCAGGAGATGGCAGTGTTGCATTGATTTAAAAAATTGTAAATGCTTTAGAATCATGAAAAGAATATGATCAGTGCTCGTTTTTGAAAAAAGAAGTTAACTAATATTTTAGAAAAAAAAGGCATACATTGAAAAAGTGTAATTAAATCTTATTTTATCGTGGTTTAGGGAGTAGTGGTTTAAAATGTAGTGGTTAAGTAATTGTCGTGGTTTAGCCTTCTTTGTTCCAGAAGTCGTGGTTTAGGCAGTAGTTGTTAAGTCATACAATCAATTCTGGCATCTGTCAATCATGTCTACATAATCAATGTGGAGCTCTCTAAAGGGACCCTTGGGCCTTGGTATTGTTGATGCAACTGTTTTCAGAGCTGGATTAGGGGAATACTGTTGACAAATGAGGCACTGATGAACAAAGAGTTGTATATGCTCATATGCATTGGGGATGAACCACTCTGTCTGCAAAGTTGTGGACATTATATCATGAGGGACATGTGTAGGAAGGTTTAACTGAGTGAGTGCTATTTGCAAAAGGGCTTGTGGCATGACAGGCTTTCCTGTCATTGTCTGTCTGTAAATGAAATCTGAAGCATCTTGCTACACTCCCCTCTTCTTCCACAACTCTTTTTCTTCAGGTGGGGTACTCTCCTGTATCTCTCTGAGGTGCAGTTGTGCTATAAGGTCATACTTCTGTGTGTTATCAATAGTGCATGGAAGTGATGGATCTGGTGTATCTGGGAGTGGTAATTTGCTATAATCATCAACTGTATCTTGTGTATCTTCTTGCACTGCTGATAGTGCATCTTGGGCAAGCAGAATGGTGGCACAGTCATTTTGTTCTGGGGTGGAGATTGTACAGTTCGGGGCCCTCGTGCTGCTGCTCTTGCAGCCCTATCTGCAATGGCATTTCCTCTGGACACGAAATCTTTGCCATTTGTATGTGCAGCACATTTTACTACTTCTGTTGGCAGTGTCAATGAATCTATTAGTTCCTCAAGTAACTGTTTGTGCATCACAGGCGTGCCATCTGTTTTGAGAAATCCACGCCTTCTCCATCTCAGGATGCTTGAATGTGTTGTCGTGGTGACATAAGCAGAATCAGAATATACAGTAACCCTATCATCAGCCCCATGCTTGAGGGCTGCAATCAGTGCCACTAATTCGGCTGCTTGTGCTGAGTAATGTGGTGGCAATGCTATCTGCTGTACAATGTCTAGAGAGTCTGAGGAGTTATTCTGCTGTGCTCTGACTACTGCAGCTCCTGTGTACCGTATCCCTGTCTCTTGATCAATGGTAGAAGGACCATCGACAAAGTAGATTGTACTGTCTGGTAATGGGTCCTCCTTTGCTGTTCCTGACTCGTCTGGCCAGTATGTGGCACAATCATGAGTGTCATCATCATCGGTGGCAATAGGATGGGCAAAGAATGTGGCTGGATTCACAGTGTGACATTTAACAACCTTCAGGGATGGCAATGACAGTATGACCTCGTATCCTGGCACTCTTTGTGTGGTAAGGGTAGTTTTAGCTTTTTGTATTATTGCAAAGACAGCATGTTCAGTGTACAGTGTCAGAGGGAAACCCATAACTATGGGGTTGCTTTTTTCAACAGCGAATGCAGCAGTTGATAAAGCCTGCTCACAAGGATAATGGCCTGAGTCTAACATGCCACTGAAGTATGCCACTGGTTTGTGGCCCATGGGTTTTTTTTGGGTGAGGACTGCTGTCATGACCTGTCCATTGCAGTGAGTCGACAGATAGAATTCCTTTGTATAGTCGGGAGAGCCTAACACTGGTGCATTTGTAATTTCATCTTTCAATTTAGTGAAGGCTGATGTCATTTCAGGTGTCCAGTCAATCTTGTTATGCCTGTCTTTAGCCGTTTTGACAGCTTTCAGGAGTGGTGCAGTTACAGTAGAATAATCAAAGACCCACTGTCTGACGTAGTTCACTAGTCCTAGGAACTTTTGCATGTCTTTGACTGTCTGAGGTTCTGGAGTCTTTCTTATTACTTCTACTCTTCCTGGGGTAACCCTTCTTCCTGATGCTGAAATCATTTGACCTAGATACTGCACTTTTTCCTGACAGTATTGAACTTTTGTTTGTCTACTTTGTATCCTCTCTGTGCTAGTGTTGTAAGTAGAGCAATTGTATCCTGACGGCACTCTTGCTCTGTGGTGCTACATAGAAGTATGTCATCGACATATTGTAGCAGAGTGCTGTCAAATATTCGAAGTTTGACAAATCATCTTTGACAACTCTGTTGAACACGCTGGGGGACTCACAGTAGCCTTGAGGCAATCTTATATATGTGAACTGCCTATTTTTGAATGAAAATGCGAATAAAAACTGGCTGTCAGCATGCAGTGGGACACTGAAAAAGGCATGTTTCAGGTCATTGACAGAAACATACTTTGTATTGGGTGGGATGTTAGCAAGGATCACTGAAGGGTCAGGGACAATGGGAAATTCTGGGACCACTATGCTGTTAATCGAGCGAAGATCATGAACTAGCCTCCATTGGTTTGTTTGTTGTTTGCGTACAGGAAAAAGACACGTTTTACAAGGCGAGATACAAGGATATATCACACCTTGATCTAGTAATGCTTGTATAGTAGGGGCAATTCCTTCTTCTGCTTCTTTAGACAAGAGGTACTGGTGCACGCTGGGGAGAATGGCGCCTTCTTTCAGTGTTACTCTGAATGGTGTAGCTGATCGAATGAGCCCCACATTATTGGGACCTGTGGTCCAAAGGATGCTGGGTACCTGAGCTAAGTCTGAGTCACGTGCAGTATCAATTACTGTGGGTGGAGCTGGTGTTCGTATTTCAACTGTCACTGATAGAGGGACTGGGTTCTGATATATAGTTTCTGATTTCAAATGTTCCTCAGGATCACCGAATAATTCTTGATCTGAAATGTTTCTCAGAAGGTGTCCAGGCTCAATAAAAATGACGCAGGCCCATGTGTGGGCGAAGTCATCTAGGGCTAGAAAAGCTCCATATGTGGGTGTTATTTCAAGACAGTGTATTCCTAGTATCATATTTTTGTCTGGCACTGGCATATTCTGTGATTGAGGGCGGAAAAGAAATTCTTTGGGAAGCTGGACAGTGCGCCCATTCATCTCTGGTTCGTTGGCAATGACAATGTGTACTGCTGTGGAGAATGCTTGCTCATCCATTGGGCGTGCTCTTATCTGATCCCTCAGGGAAGAATCCAAAGTGACAGCCATCATTCTGGTCAGTGATGTACTAGGAATGGAGCAAAGACAAAGACAGCATGCAAAGACAGCATGTTCAGTGTACAGTGTACAGTGTCAGAGGGAAACCCATAACTATGGGGTTGCTTTTTTCAACAGCGAATGCAGCAGTTGATAAAGCCTGCTCACAAGGATAATGGCCTGAGTCTAACATGCCACTGAAGTATGCCACTGGTTTGTGGCCCATGGTTTTTTTTTGGGTGAGGACTGCTGTCATGACCTGTCCATTGCAGTGAGTCGACAGATAGAATTCCTTTGTATAGTCGGGAGAGCCTAACACTGGTGCATTTGTAATTTCATCTTTCAATTTAGTGAAGGCTGATGTCATTTCAGGTGTCCAGTCAATCTTGTTATGCCTGTCTTTAGCCGTTTTGACAGCTTTCAGGAGTGGTGCAGTTACAGTAGAATAATCAAAGACCCACTGTCTGACGTAGTTCACTAGTCCTAGGAACTTTTGCATGTCTTTGACTGTCTGAGGTTCTGGAGTCTTTCTTATTACTTCTACTCTTCCTGGGGTAACCCTTCTTCCTGATGCTGAAATCATTTGACCTAGATACTGCACTTTTTCCTGACAGTATTGAACTTTTGTTTGTCTACTTTGTATCCTCTCTGTGCTAGTGTTGTAAGTAGAGCAATTGTATCCTGACGGCACTCTTGCTCTGTGGTGCTACATAGAAGTATGTCATCGACATATTGTAGCAGAGTGCTGTCAAATATTCGAAGTTTGACAAATCATCTTTGACAACTCTGTTGAACACGCTGGGGGACTCACAGTAGCCTTGAGGCAATCTTATATATGTGAACTGCCTATTTTTGAATGAAAATGCGAATAAAAACTGGCTGTCAGCATGCAGTGGGACACTGAAAAAGGCATGTTTCAGGTCATTGACAGAAACATACTTTGTATTGGGTGGGATGTTAGCAAGGATCACTGAAGGGTCAGGGACAATGGGAAATTCTGGGACCACTATGCTGTTAATCGAGCGAAGATCATGAACTAGCCTCCATTGGTTTGTTTGTTGTTTGCGTACAGGAAAAAGACACGTTTTACAAGGCGAGATACAAGGATATATCACACCTTGATCTAGTAATGCTTGTATAGTAGGGGCAATTCCTTCTTCTGCTTCTTTAGACAAGAGGTACTGGTGCACGCTGGGGAGAATGGCGCCTTCTTTCAGTGTTACTCTGAATGGTGTAGCTGATCGAATGAGCCCCACATTATTGGGACCTGTGGTCCAAAGGATGCTGGGTACCTGAGCTAAGTCTGAGTCACGTGCAGTATCAATTACTGTGGGTGGAGCTGGTGTTCGTATTTCAACTGTCACTGATAGAGGGACTGGGTTCTGATATATAGTTTCTGATTTCAAATGTTCCTCAGGATCACCGAATAATTCTTGATCTGAAATGTTTCTCAGAAGGTGTCCAGGCTCAATAAAAATGACGCAGGCCCATGTGTGGGCGAAGTCATCTAGGGCTAGAAAAGCTCCATATGTGGGTGTTATTTCAAGACAGTGTATTCCTAGTATCATATTTTTGTCTGGCACTGGCATATTCTGTGATTGAGGGCGGAAAAGAAATTCTTTGGGAAGCTGGACAGTGCGCCCATTCATCTCTGGTTCGTTGGCAATGACAATGTGTACTGCTGTGGAGAATGCTTGCTCATCCATTGGGCGTGCTCTTATCTGATCCCTCAGGGAAGAATCCAAAGTGACAGCCATCATTCTGGTCAGTGATGTACTAGGAATGGAGCAAGTCATTGTGCAATTCTCACTGAAGTGTATTGTCATATTTAACTTGGCCATGAGGTCACGCCCCAAGAGATTTACTGGGGACTGTGTTGAGTAAAGCAGACACTGCTGAACACATTCACCTCCTATTTCCAATGGTACTGGCTTTGTGAAAGGGACCCTTGTTATTGCCCCAGAGAAACCCTGTGTGTCTGAACTTTGATTGGAGATGGGCAGTGCTCCTTCCCTTATACAGGAGAATGTGGCACCTGTGTCAATCAGAAAACTATAAGTTTTGTTGTTAATCGTGACATACACAACTGGATCCTCTCTAATATTTGTGAGACACGACAACAAAGGACACACTAGGTTTGTCTGTGGGCTGTCCTAACCTGAATACCCTCCAGTCCGGTACTGCTGGATGGTGCCCTGCAAAACTAAATTGGCGGGGGCAGTACTGTGGCTCCCTGAGGTACAGGAACCTGTGTCTGTGGCACCATTTGGTACACAGGTATTTGTTGCTGTAGGATTTGTGGCTGTGCTTGCTGAACTGGGGGCTGTACTTGGGCCATCACCGGTGTTTGTAATTGCACCTGCTGCCGCATTGGCTGTTGATTTGCTGGAGAAGCGTAGGTGTACACTACCTGGGGTTGCAGTGGCTGTGGCTGTGGCTGCTGCTGAACATATTGTATTGGTGCCTGAAATTGCTGTGGATGTCCTCTACCTGCTGACCTATTCTCATCATCTTTCATTTTAGTACAGCAGTCCTTTATAAAGTGACCTGGCCGCTGACAGTAGTAACACAGTCGAGCTAGTGGCTGGGGTGCAGATCTTTGAAAGCCTGATCCTCTACCCCTCCCTCGCATCCCAGTATTTGCAGACCTCATCTGTTGGTTATCATTATACTGCTGTGGTTGTCCATTATCATGAAAGAGTTGTGCCTGTATTTGTTTTGCTGCTGCCTGCATGTTTCCTCCTAGTACATTCTGGGCATTTTGTGGAAAATTAGTGACAGTAGTCATTTGATTTACTGGTGTAGCTACCATAACTGCATCCAGAGCCTCCCTTTTCTTTAGTTTTTGCTGCACTAATTTAGCAGCTGCGTTTTCAATTGCTAATTGCCTCTTTTTCTCCTGTTCCTGTTCCTTCTTACAATAGTGAATAATATGATGTTGTATTTCTGGCCAAGGTTTGCATTCCATTGCTACTATTCCGTCTAACTTGCCCTGTACCGCAGTGGGTAATCCTTTCTTAACTGTATGGTAGAAGAACCTACAGTTACCTCCTGTCACGTCCCATTTCTCTCCTAACTCCTGATGCCATTTTTCCTTCATTCTTGAAATGTACTGTGCGGGGTCTTCATTGCTTTGCATTGTCTGTGACATTAGAGACCTGATGTCTGGGACATCGGGGAACTTTCGACGTAGTTCACTCCATAGGGCAGTCCTTATTTTAATGAAAGGATTACCATCGAAGTTTGTTTTAGTGGTGGAAAGTCTGTGGTCTATGCATGTGAACATATCTGCATCTTCTCCAATCAGGGAAGTGAGCAGACTTTTTACATCCCCAACAGCCAATGGCACACCTGCAGTGTGTTTTTCAAAGGCTTGTATCCACTTTCCAGCACCCTCTGTGAGGGGTAGGAGTTCTTTCTTCAAATTTTCTTTGTCCAAAAGGGACGAAGGGACATACATGAGGCGGTCCCATGTGTTTTTAAACCACAGGGGCAGCTGGCATGTTACCCCTGTGGGCCTTGTTGTGTCATACCTTCGGGCGTATCTCTGCCAGACCTTTAGGCCTTGGCGCATATGGTTGTAGTCCCAATCGTCATCTCCTGCCCCCTGCAAGATACATTCTTCAGCAGTGGCCATTTCCTCTGGTTCAAATGAACCATCTCAGGGCCAAACATTCATTTGGGGTACATTAGCTTCTGTCCAGCCTGCCAAGTCGTCTGAGAATGGATTGACATAGTAGCAGACCCTTCTCCACGTATCACTATCTCATTTGGTGTCAGATCGTTGGTTAATGACTGTCCAGGCCTGCTACGGGCCATGTGGTCCTGTGCTCTAGATCTGGTGGTGCGCAGGCGTGCCGTGCCTGATACCTCATATTCCTGTGGGATATCATCAGGTCTCCCATGGTTACCTAATACTTCCAAATTTTCTACTTCTGTTCTTCTCTGCCTTCTCCACCTTCTTTCTGCTCTCTCAAGCACATTTGGCAGGTCCAAATTGTCTATGTCTAGCTCTGGTGTTACTATTCTGCGTGGTGCGGCTACTGGGGTGGTGCCTGTCGTGCAGGTGTCTGTGGTGGTGTCAGCTGGGGGTTGTAGTTAATGACTGTTGGCGGAGCTTGGGGTACACTGAAGTGGGCTGAACGGGAAGGTGCAGTGTTGTTCTGTGGTGCGGCTGCACCTTGGGCTGCCTCATTCAAGTATCCCCATGGCTCTTGCTGTTGCATGATAGTTGGGACCCTACCACTGTGTGACTCTACTCTGTTTGCAGCACTCGCTAATTCATTGAGTGTTGCTGGTTGCCTTCTATTAAATTGGCCCAAGCCAACCATAAGTTCAGACATCCTATCATCTACTCTGCCCACCTTAAATGACAGTCGCTTGAGTGTTGCTGTATTACCAGTGGGGTTGCTTGCGTACTGTTCATGTGACATGCCCCCTGCTTCTCTACCCGTTCCTTGGTATAAATTCTGCTCTGTCCTCCACCTGTTGATATCTCTCTCTGTGTCTACCTCAGAGGGATATTGTTTGCAGTCCCTGTTTTCTTCACTAAATAGTAGCTGGTGTTCTTCCTCTCTGTCAGGACCAGTGTTGAGGGGCTGCCACTCATCATGATGTGTTTGTGTATTGTAATGTTGCTGGCTAGGGGACAGGAATGGGCCATAGTGTCTAGTTCTTGTCTCAGAGGTATCGTGATCCCTAGTGAATGGTGTGGGGGCTGGGCGATTCCGTGTGGGCAGTGGCATGAGGGAGCTGTGCTGTAAACCGCCCAGGCCCCATCATTCTCTTGATCCTCTTCCAGCTGGGGGCCTGGAGTGTTTGATGCAGGAGTCATCTTTATTGTAAATAGCGCGTAATGTTGACCTGGTATTCCTGTAGTGGCACCCTGCATCACCGGGCCTTGGGAGCTTAGGGAGAGCTAGCTCTGTCTATTCTCTGGTCTACTGTTTCGCAAGTCATCTGAGATGTCTGGGGTAGAGATATCCTCATGGCCTATGGCTGCCAGGTCATTTGATGAGGGTTCTAGGTCAGTTCTTATAACTTGTTCTGGATACATACCTCCTGAGTCATAAGCTGGTGGAGGTGCTGTGGGGGTTAGTGGTGTATCATTGTCTTTAAATACACTCCATGGCCAGGGTGTCTTTACGTTTTTTGAGATTGCTACCAGAGCATTTACCCTCCAAGAATGTTCTTGCATGCTCTAGTACCATCCTATCGAATGTACCTTCTCTGGGCCATGGGTGTAGCATATTTTGTGTGAGCTTGTGAAGCTCAGTACAATGTTTCATGATGCTCTTTTCTTGAGCTGTAAAGTTTTTTATCACGTGTTGCAGAGGCGTCATTATTCCACTGCGTTGTATATATAAAGGGATGAAGATGTAACTTCACTAGGCGCTATAGTTAATCTTACCTGCTGCAAGTCTGTTGTGTCAATTTCCAGGGCTGAGAGCAGTGTTAAGATGACTGTACCCGTCAGTGGTGAAACCTGAACAGAGGATGCTGTCAGATCCTCAGAAAGGGCAGTAACACGACCGTTCTCTATGTATACCGTGATCTGTAGTCTTGGGTATTGTGTGGGCTGTCTGCTCATACCCTAGAGCTACCTTTAGGGTGGGCAATCTGTGGCAGTGAATGTGACAATACTAATCTCCTTTTAACAGGCGGGTTTGTAAATATGCCCACATTAATGGATAATGCGTTGTGGAAGGGTGTCTTTGTAATAGTTCTGTGAGTCTTGGTGATGGCTGCTGCTGCAGCTGGTCATGGAGCTCCTGGGCGTGATGCCCACAATCAGGAGTAAGGTGGGGTCATGCAGTGCCTGTAGAAATAATGCGTGATGTTCACAGCCTAGTGGTATGAGGGTATCATGTGAATCTCCCTGCCCCTCCGGGCAGTTGGTGCTTGGAGGAGGCGGTGTGAATGAAAGCTGGTGGGCGAGATCAGGGCTTTTGCTATTTACTACACTACCTAATTCTGTGGAGGGAGGCTCTTCAGTAGTATATGAGGTTGATGGGGACACCAGTGGTAGGTGTAAAGGTATGTCTTGAGTGTCTTCCACAGAAGTGGAGCTTTGTGAGTACTGTGGTCCCTCAAGTGCAAGGTGTGGGCTATGGGTAGGGGATGTATAGATTCGCGCTGGGAGGCACAGTCTCACTAGATGCAATGTGGACGCCCTTATCTCAGTACTCTGTGTGAGTGGGATTCCCAACAAGTTCCACGCTTTAGATATCACGGAAATTTGGCGTCTGTTAAATGCTCTCAGAGTTTGTGCGCTAATGTTCTGTACTGATATAATTTTATTGTCTAATATGTGCAGAACTACCTCAACTGGTTGCTGTCCACTGTAGCTCATCTGTATTTTGTAGCGAAATATATATATTTTTATATATACTATCGCTGCCCTTATGTGTCAGTTGTTAAAAATGCAGGATAGTATAGTACAAGTTCGTCCCCTAATGCCTCTTTTATGACTAAATAAAATGCCTCTTTAATCTCCTCTTTATCTGGGCCGTTGTACACACCTTTTGGAGAGAGGTCGGGGAGTTGTAGAGCACTAGGGTGTTCGCCCAAGCAAGCAACGAGGACCTTGCTGCGCAAGGGGTTGCTGGGCCAAGAGGTGATCACAATGGTGGCTATCTCTAATCCTGTGTTATCATTGAAACATGCACATGTATTGTGTGTGCAGTCTTGTATGTTCTGTAACCCTGTATCCTATTCATTGGTGTGAAAATGTAATTTAAAAGAAAAACATTTTCTGTAGTGACACCTATATATTTTAAACGGCAGTGAGCTTCTCTGGCTTCTCCTGCAGTGCTGATAAAGGAGGGGGGGCTAGTCTGAATGCACACTGAAAGGTAATAGCATAAAAATAGTATGTCTGTGACAATTATGGTGCTCACGATGCTTAGCTTACAGAATCTCTTCAGTTAGTGAGTGGCAGATCAATACACATGGGGAAACATTCATGCATTTACAATCTCCCTAGTTATTGAATCTCACTAATGAACCAGTCTTCTGCATTTGGCAGTGGCCTTCAACAATGTTCACAAAATATTTTTCAGCAGTATTACTCCACAATTAATATATGTGTGCGTATACTCAACCAACAAATCCTAAAAAAAAGGAACAACCAATGTGTGCCTAGATATTATGGTCTAACTAAGGTCAGCCTCTGTACCAGCCAGTGACTTCCAATTCAATGACCATGAAGAAATAATAATAATAATCACAAAAAGTTCTATAGCTATACCTAATAAAAACCTCTATACATATATCACTAAACACCAAGCAGTGACATGAAGTCCTAAAAGTGCCTACTAAATAGCGATCATTTATTCATGTTTCTCAAAAATATTTTTAGTGTTTGAATTTCTTTAAAAAATTGCGCACTTTGCCCACTAGAGGGCGTTTAAAGTGCTTCCTATGCAAATGGTGTACAGAAAGAGAACAAAAAAATGCAAAAAACTTTTAAATGGCGAAAATACGATACTTTCAACAACGGGGAATCACTTAGTTCACTTAGGTATTTACATAAGCGCCATCAGAAAAACCACTAGCTACGTGGATTTCCAATTTAGCTTCTTCTCTATTGACTATTGAAATGGAGGGTATATTTCTTTACTATACAGAGACTTCACTTAGAAACTTCAATTAGAATCATTTAGAAAAGCAAAAAGATACTGGCCATTTATCTCTATTATACAGAGGCTTCACTTAGAAACTCCAGTTAGGATCACTTAGAAAAGCAAAAAAAATACTGGGTATTTATCTCTATTATACAGAGACTTCACTTAGAAACTCCACTTTAGGTAAATATTGAAAAGACGACTGCTCCAATCTTTTCCTTCCATGTCTTCCAATATCTATTGGACAGAGGATCCCTTAAAGAGCAAAAATAAGCATTTGAAAGACGCCAGACGCACCTTCCCTTCCCTGACAATCTATTAGATTAGTCAGAGGCCCTCCCTTTTATTCAGAGAGGCTCAGAAAAAGAATGGTCATTGAAAGAAGCAAGACGCAGTCTTTCCTACTTTGTTTGTACCATGTACAATGTCCCAACTTCACTTTCAGTTTTCAGAATTCCACTCCGCACATAACCTCCCCTCTCTTAGAGAGAATAAAATGTGTAGCGAGACCACTAGACAGTAAGAAACTGATAACCTGTAAGGAACAGAGCCGCTCCACAAAACACAACCACCTCTTCACTGTAGCCCAGAAAAAGACAAGCACAAAGGCAGTCCAGTTATAAACTTACCCAGTGCGTTGTGCTTCTCCTATGGCTCATTCAGAAGGGCTGCACGTCTGCTCTAGCAGCCTGTGTTTCCTCCAGGGTCAGATACTTCCTGTCTGTTGGTGCTGCTAATCCGAGTCACGGCACCAAATGATAGAGGGAGATTTATTACGGCGCAGAAGGGTTCAGGGGGCTGGGCGCAGTGGCTCTGAAGCCTGCGCTGGGAAGATCGTGAGAGAGAATTAGGGACAAATGACCACCTTAATTTGTACCGGGGTGTGCAGGAACCCTTGCTCTAAAAATAGAGAAAACAGATATGTGAGCCGTGGAAACTGAAGCTGAAAGGTTAACAGTTTTATTAAGAAGATGCAGCTTCTAGAAACAACTATATAAAGGCATGAAAATCACATTAGTTCAATATCCAGCGCTTCGCATTCACTGGTAGCTAACGTGGATTTAGATTTCAGTACTGAACATTGCATTTACTTAATACAAGCTTTAAAACAGCTAGAGGACAAGGGTCTAAAACATTAATGACACCTTTATCATTTGAGGCAAAGTACATTAAAAAGCACATGTTATTTAGGAAAGAAACTCACATCTGCCTATAAGTGAGAAGTCCTACAATTACAAGTTAAACACTTCAAATATTATAAGGAAAAAGCAAGGTTAAAAGAAAACAATAGTTATAACATTTCATATGGCAGAATGTAAAATACAATACAGCTAATATATATATGCATACTAAATCAATGATCAAGAGCTCTTGGAGACAACTCCAACCTGATGACTGCAACAGACCAGGAGTTGTCCAATGAATGTTTCTGCAGACCTCCTTTTTATACTTTTTAAGGTGGTGAGGGGTCTATGATAAGTCATCTTGCGCCACCTTGTGCATATTTATTCTGCCTGCGTCATTTAAGGTTAGTTCCGTACCCTTCCTATCCATATGTTCAAAAAGCAGCCCTTTCCCGCAAACATGGCACCTACGCTAGGTTAAAGGTCATGCCTTGTTGACTTGAGGCTTACCGTAAATTAGCTTTAGTTGTAATTTAACTGAAAAAGCGCCTTACAGTACATATTATGTGAGGATGTACCATCTGTATATCCTGTTACGACGCCCATTACAGCTGCATGGCTGTGCTGAGGGGCCCAAGTTCCTCTTTTCTCAAATACAGTTTAGAGGATGTGGCCTCCTGTCGTGTCGAAAGAATTGGATGGAAGTTGACCTTTAGCACACAAGCTGGGTGGGGGCTCTAAACAGGAGGAGAAGCTTCGCAGACAAGTGAGGCTGGGTGAAGTCTTGGTCAGACCTGCTTTCTGCTTTCTTAACACAAAGTGGCAGTACTCTGGCCAATCTAACCAAGGCCTATAATGCTGAACAGTAGGGCCTACACAGGGGTTCATGCTAGCTAAGCGATAAGAATATCCCAGGACATATATATTGTAAAATCTTCCCCTCTCTCACTTCCCAACGGCCCGCCTGGCTCCCCGCCCCTGTCGGGCGGGTGGAACCTCTGCTGTGACCTCCTCCCCGCTGGGCCCCCCCACTGGATGACGGAGGCCTTCCCGAGGCTGCGGTGTTTGCCCTGCTAGGTGCTGGGGGAGGAGGCGCGACATCAGCGGCCTGAGATACCTAAGGCGGCCCCCCACTGACATCAGGTTCGGGCTGATGCGAGGGCGAGTTGCCGCACCAGCGGAACCTGCTCCAGAGCCCCACGGAGGCCGGGGGCTGTTGGGGTCCCAGGAGGTGAGGAGAGGATTGAAACGGGGCAGGGGGCTCCCCCTTGGGCCTCGCCTGTGTGTGGCTTGTGCGGGCTGGGAGGTCAGGGAGCCCCGGGCGCGCTAGCTCCAGTGCGGCCACCCCCATTGTCTTCCTGCCTGTAGCCGTGAGGACGGACTGTGGAGCCCGTGGGGCTGGCCCTGCACTAGCCGAGACATCGCCGCAACACTGGACCCTACCCCATGACCTGAGGTGACCCGGGGCTGCTGCAAGCCTCCGGGGGCGAGAGAAAGATTGGGAGAACCCAGGCGGTTCCCCTCTGGCCTCGCCCACGAGCTCCTTCAGCGGGCTGGGAGGCCCGGGAGCCCTGAAGTATATTGCTTGTAGAGGCCGCCCCCCGCCGGGCCACTGTCTGGTCCCCCGGTGCCTCCCTGGAACCCTTGGACTCTTGTGGGGGTATCGGACCGGCGGAGTATCTGACCGTCTGGGCGCCTGCCCCCCCAGGCCTGTTCACCGCGAGTTTGGGACCCACGGGGTACTGCGACCTCCGACTGAGGCCATTACCGGAACTCTTGTCCAGCACCTGGGGCCCAGGTGGTGTGGGGACTGTGGCGGGCACGTTCGCCTGTGGGCCGCCTCCCTGGGGCCCTGCTTTGCCTGGTTGGGGTTGGCCGATTCTGCTGGCTGCTGGCGCCCTACCATGCGAGATCGCTGGAAGGCCGTCCGGCCGCTCTAACTGTCGCCGCACAAGGAGTGGAGCCTCCCCCTCCTCCCTCCGGTCTCCTTGCCCCCTGGACCCTGCCGCCTGCACCGTGGTGGGAGGCCTGGGAACGGTGGCCTGTGACAGGGCTGTAACGCCACCACCGGACCCCGAAGACTCCAGACCCCCTGTGACGCTGAGAGGTCTGACTCCCTGGAGTGGGCCCTTGGGACAGAATCACTCCCCACGCGCCGCCATCCAGATCCCTGCGACCATGGGCAGGGGAAAGACCACACAAACTACGGTTCCCCTGACCCAGATGTGGATGGACCAGTTCACTAAACCAGACCACAAATCCGGCGCCGGCCCCCCACCTCTGCAGGGGGCTGAGGGAGGGGACCTATCCACAATCCTCCAAGCGATCAGTGCGTCCCAGGCCTCCGTGGAAAGCAAGATTGGGGAGGTGACGGTGGACGTGGCCCTCCTCCGACAAGACCTCCGAAACGCCACGGCGCGAATCACAGTGGCGGAATCTTGTATCTCCATGGCAGAGGATGACCTGACCACCCTCAAAACCCAGGTGGCCCGTCTTCAGACGTTGACGTCAGAGCTCCACAACAGGGCGGAGGACGCCGAATACCGGGCGCGCCAAAACAACTTGCGCCTCCAGGGATTTCCGGAGGGAGTGGAGAAGGGCTCCACGGCCGTCTTCCTTGAGGCCTGGTTCTGCTCCTGGATGCCTGCAGAGAAGCTCTCCCCCTAGTTTGCGATAGAACAAGCCCACTGCTCACTTGCGCCCTAACCGCCTCCAGGGGCCCTGGCCCAACCCATCATTCTTCGTATATTCAACTTCCGGGACAGGGACGCCATCTTGGGGACTGCCAGGGACCTGGGACTCCTGCTCTTTCAGAACTCTAAAATAATGGTTTTCCCGGACTACTCCAGAGAGGTCAAATCCCAGCGCAGGTCCTACGATGAAGTCAAACAAAAGCTCAGGGCGATGGGACTGCGATATTGTCTCCTCTTCCCGGCTCGCCTCAAGGTTTTCTTCCAGGATAAGACCTTCTTCTTCGATAGCCCGCAGGTGGTGTGGACTTGGTTTACGGAGGAACGCCCCATCCTGCCTGGGCGAGCCCCATCTCCTACCCACCTGAACCATGATTCGCCTAGGTCACGGCGACGCCGCACCGGCTCCCGTAGGAGGGGCCGCTGTCAGGGAGGGGCCTCTCAGTCGCCGGGGGGGTCCCGGCGGCCCCAGTCTCTGCTCACGGACCAGGCTGCTCCCCCTTCTGCTGCCCCCTCCTCCCTGGTTGTCATCGATGGGACCCCGGAGTTTCCGCTCACGGACCAGGCTGCTCCACCTTCTGCTGCCCCCTCCTCCCTGGTTGTCATCAATGGGACCCCGGAGTTGGGTGCCTGCGAAAGGCAAGATCGGACTCAGACTTATCTGGCAGCCCTGTGATTCGTGGAACCTCAGATGATGTGGAGGTCTGAACCAACTTCACCTGGTGTCCGATCTTCGTTGGCCGGGTCTGACATGCCGGCTCCGCTCAGGCCGGCCATCTGGGCCTTGCTCGCCGCCTGGAGGATCTGGCCGCCCATGGCGGTCCCCCATGGGGGAAGGGCCCTGAACTATCTACGCTCACACAGTCACTGTTCCTGTCCATCTCTTCCTACTCGCCCCACATCCTTTCTGTCATCAGCGTGACTGTTGCTGGTATCCTAAACTACACCCATCTTTGAAGCTCTTGTGTTTAAAGCTGTTAGCATTTATCCTGTGATATGGAGGGGGGTCCTCCTTAGCAAACTCTTGACTGTTGCTACTGCTCCCTACTAACCGTTTTTGTTTAGTAACTTCCCCCTAGCAAGGGATCCTGTTGATTGTTTGAAATTTGGGGCGACAGATGCTTCCTGTTTTGAAGTGTAGGGTGGGGGGAGTTGGAGGGTACGGGGGAAGAGTCTGTTGACTCTAACTGGTTTGTTGTTTTTAGCTGCCTACGGGCCGCTTTTTAGTTCAGCTCTGTTTAGCCGCTCCTCTGTCTTTGTTGGTGCCACCTGCGGGTGGCTGGTTGCAGCTCTCCATACTGCCAAAATGTGGCGGGTGGGTCCACGCCTGACACGCATCTCCTGTTGCCCATGACTTTATTATTTTCGGCCGCCTACGGGTCGCCACGGGGATGACCGCGGGTGGTCGCCCTCCACCCCGGCTCCCTGCTCGGGCCTTCAATGCCCCTGATCCGCTCATTGCCCTTGATTGACTCCTCCTGCCTCTGCGCAGCACCGTTGGCCCTCTCTCCCTGGGTGCGCTTCCCAGCGATCCATGGTCCCCCTACGTCTTCTCCTCCCCTGATGGCATTCTTTCTTGGAATGTTACTGGTCTCCTGGACCGTATTAAGCGCGCGTCCGTCCTCCGGACACCCCACCGCCATACGGCGGATGGCCTTCTTCTCCAAGAAACCCACCTCTTAGGCACACAATGCAACTTTCTGGCCCGGTATGGCTTTGCGATGGTGTGGCACTCTGGGTTCATGCGCGGGTCCCGAGGAGTAGCAATCCTGCTTAGGAGAGGCCTCCCCTTTACCTTGATAAAGGCCTGCACCGACCCACAGGGGCGTTATGTGGCGATATCAGGCATGATGGAGGGTTGGTTGCCCTCTAAGTAACCTGAATCTCTACATCCCGCCTGCCCTCCTGCCCCCGACGCTTCGATGCCTTACACAGATTTTCTCCTCCCTTCCGCACGGCCTCACGGTGGTTGGAGGTGATTTCAATGCCGTCATGCAGCCCCAAAACGACATGACCACCACTCCGTCCATGGTCCAGATTTCCTCTACTGCTGCTCTGTCGGGCTGGGCCTTGGCTCTGGGGCTCTCCGACATATGGAGGGTTTGGAATCCCCGTAAGGCACAGTACACTCACACATCGGCCTCCCACCATACCCACTCCCGTATCGACCTTCTACTGCTTCCGGCCACCGACTGCCACCTGGTCTCAGGTGCGGCTATACTGTCCAGGGGCCTGTCCGGCCATTCCCCCGTCTCTCTCCAACTTGGCTCTTCACCAACTGGCCCGAGAGCGGTCTGGCGTCTCAACGCTTGGTTCCTGAAGGACCCCAAACTGGTGGACACACTAGGACAAGAACTAAGCCATTATTTCTCTACCAATGAGGGGTCAGTCCCCTCGCCGGGAACCCTATGGGAAGCTGGCAAGGCCGTGATTTGCGGGGTGGCTGGTGCATGCCAAACGGGCAGACCAGTTGGCCCGACTCGCGGCGTTGGAGTCCCGGGCCACGCGATTGGAGGCAGAGAAAACCTCTGCTGGGCGCGCAGACCCCACCCGACAGCTGACGCTGGTTCGGGAGGAAATCTGGCAGGTCTCACTGGACTCGGCCCAAATGTTGTGGAGATCGTCGGTGGCGCGGGTGTATGGCTGGGGGGACAAAAATGGCAAACTCCTCCATAACCTGGTCTCCTATCCCAAAGTTCACCGCATCATTCCGGAGGTTCGCGCACAAGACGGTACCCTCCAGGTAACCTCCGCGGCTATAGCCGGAACCTTTGCAAGTTTCTATATGCGCATATATGCGGCGCGACCACTGGATGCGCCCCAGACCACCCTGCTAGACGGGGCCGGTGCCCGGCTCCCCTCTCTCACTCCTGAGTCTGCGGAGGCCCTGGAGTGCCCCTTCGCCCTGTATGAGGTCCTGGAGGCCAACCACCTTCTCCACCCCGGCAAGACGCCTGGCCCGGACGGATACCCTCAGGAGTACTATGTTGCCTTTTGAGATATCCTGGCTCCCCAACTTTTGGCCCTCTTCCGGCATGTGGCGGAGAATGGCTCCTTCCCCCCTGAGTCAGACCTGGCCACGATAGTGGTCATTCCCAAGACCCAGCCGCCCTCCACGAGCTGCGCGGACTACCGCCCAATTTTGCTCATTAATACCGAGATCAAGCTCTTCGCCACAATACTAGCCCAGAGGCTTAAGCCCCACCTCCAGGACCTGATATATCCCGACCAGTGCAGGGTTCATGCTGGCCAGGGGCACCTGCCACTGCATCCGCCGCCTTCACCTGGCCTTGGCCCACCGTGCCTGCCTGTTTCCATACCTGGCCCTCCTTTTCCTCGACTTCGAAAAGGCCTTCGATACGGTAAACTGGGAATACCTGCAAGACGTGCTGGAGGCGATGGGCTTTGGCCCGTTGTTTTGCCGCCTTATCAGGGTCCCTTACGCCAACCCTAGGGCCCGAGTGCTCGTCAATGGGACGCTCTCCGAGGCCGTCCTGATCAGCAGAGGCACGCGCCAGGGTTACCCCCTTTCCCCACTCCTATTTGCGCTAGCGATGGAGCCCCTGGCGACGTTCATCCGGTGGGAACCCCTTGTCCAGGGGTGGGCCTGGAACAGAAGTCACATAGACAAAATAGCCCTTTAAGCTGACGGCGTGCTCCTGTACTTGGCGGACCTGGCGGGCTCGGGCCCCAGGTGCTTGCGCATCCTCGCTGACTTTGAGGCGGTTTCCGGGCTCCGGCTCAACGCGGCCAAATCCACACTGGTCCCGCTGCATCCCTCCAAAGAGGGCTTTGACTGGCAGTCGTCCATTCCCCTCAGACACCACTCGGTTAAATACCTAGGGATATGGGTGGCCCTCCTGCCGGACCTTGAGTGGGCATTAAACATCGTGCCCCTGGTGGCCCGGACGAAGGTGACCTTAAGAAGTGGCAATTCCTTTCCCTCAACCCCCTAGGGAGAAGCGCCCTTTTCAAAATGATGTTCCTCCCCCGCTTCCTCTACATCTTACAAAACATCTCCAACCCCCTCTCCCGCACTTGGTTTCGCGAACTTGACGGGACCCTGTCCCTATTCCTCTGGAATGGTGGACGGCCGCGGATGTCCCTGGCGCACAGCCTCATTCCCCCCTTTGATGGGGGATTAGGGGTGACCCACCTCCACTTCTACTACCTTGCCACCAAATTGATAGTCATTCATGACTGCTATGCTGGCGGCTGGTCCGACCAAGCATACCGCGTGGAGCTGGAAACTACGGACTTTCCGCAGATCCAGGCGTTCCTCTACGGATGCCCAGTGCCACAGACCATAGCGCCGATCACTAGAACGGTCCTCTTGGCCTGGCGCGCTGCCGTGTGCCACGTGGGGTGGGACCGTAAACTCACTCGTCAGACGCCGCTCTGGCATGGGACCTGGCCCCGAGAGGTCTCGTCCCTGAACGGATTCCGCCGCTGGGATTTAATTGGCATTTCGGTCCTGGGAGACGTTTGGGTGGGGGACCATATCCGTGCCTTTGCAGACCTAAAACAGCGCCATGCCCTTTCCCACGCCCAACACTTCCGTTATTTGCAGCTACGACATGCCATCCATATACATCTCCCCTCACCGACTTCCCTCCCAGAGTTCAGCCCGCTAGAGGCCCAGGTGATGATGGGGAACCTGGGCTAAGGAGGAGTGTCCCGTATCTACCACTCCCTGGTGAATAATGGCCCCGCATCCCTAGCTAAGGTGCACGCCCGGTGGGAGGGGTGGGTGGGCCCCCTAGAGGAGGCAGACTGGAGAAATGCCCTTATGGCCCATAGAACCCTAACCACGTCCTCCAGGCTACGCCTGGTGCAGATATACTACCTACAGGCGGTCTACCTCACCCTGAGCGACTCTTCCATGCCCGATTGCGACCCTCCCCAGACTGCCTGTAAAGCGGCTCCTCCCCCGCCGATTTTTACCATATGGTGTGGCTCTGCCCGGTGTTGGAGAGGTCCTGGAAGGGGGTGGATAGGGAGTTCGCACAAGCCCTGGGATGGGAGGTTCCTCACGACCCACTCCGGATGCTGTTGGGGATATTTGACGGCCTAGATGGTTCCAGAATGGATAAGCGCCTACTGGGGACAGCGGTGGCTGTGGCCAAAAGGGACATAGCGACGTACTGGTCGCGTGCCGCTGCTCCCACTGTGAAGGGGTGGAAGAGGGGAGTGGACTGGTATGGTGCCCAGGAGGAGGCCATGTTTGAATCCCAAGGCTCTCCAGAATTGTTCCATAAAATATGGGGAAAATGGTTCAACATGATTCCGCCATAATCCTTGTTGTATCAAATGCCTCATGCTCTGCCGTCAATGTAATGCAGGTTGAGATGCTGGACTGGAATGGACTGACCCTGCACATATGTTTTATTGATTCACATCCGATACATAAGTTGATTAATGAGCTGCAACCGGTGAATTCTTCACTGTTGTATATACTTAATAAAAATGTGATTATCAAAAAAAAAAATGGTAGTCCTTCCGCGCTGCGTATATGTTCGGCAAAACGCTATTGTATCCCATGGGCGTACTTTCGCAGGCTGGACCGACTGTTGGTGGACCTCTTGTGGGGCTCCAAACGGAAGAGGGTGAGGCTGGATACCCTGCAGAGGATGTGGGACCGGGGGGGGGGGGGCGGGGGGGCTGGAGGTGCCCAAGTTCACCCATTAACATATAGCGACACACCTTCAGCATACCATTCAGTGGCTGGAGGAAAATGACAATTGGGAGAAGCGGCTGTTGGACGGCACTCATGGAAGGACTCCCCTTTCTGACCTACTCATGATGAGATCGAGAGTGCCTGCGCGATTCCCCAATATTATTAGGAATGTGGCTGCATCATTGGAAACCACAATTAAAACCGTGATGAAACGAGCGCTGTATGCCCCAGGGGCCCTGCTCTGGGCAGTGATATCGTTCAAAAGAATAAGTCACAATATGGCCACCACTCGATGGACAGCGGGAGGTTGCAACACAATGGGGGATCTATACCTGGGGCAACGATTCCTCACAAGGGAGGAAGCTGAGTCGATGTTTGATTTGGGTCGGGGACAATATCTCCAGTATGCGAAGATCTCGGCAGTCGAACAGGAGATATGGCCAACTTTTCCGGAGGAAGCACCCATAACTGCCACACTCCGGGCCCTCATTCAATAGCTGGGGGCCACACATTGGTATCCAATATATAGGGCGTTAAGAGAGGACTTAGCCACAGATCCGCTCCCAGTGCAGGCTAGATGGGATGGACTATTAGAAGAGCCCTTGACAGATTCAGAGTGAGGAAAGGTACACGAAGGGGTAAAACAAATTTGTTCTAATGTGAGATTTAAGCTTACCCAATTTAATATTGTTCATCAAACATACCTGACCCCTCATACATTACACAAAATCTACCAGGATCGCCCCAATCAATGCACCAAATGTTGTTCGAATGACGCCCAGTTTTTACAGATGACCTGGGACTGCCCGAAACTGAAATTATTCTGGGAATCGATCTTAGAACGTTTAAGGCAGGTGACAGGGTGGTCGATACCGAACTCCATCAAGCAGGTGCTTTTGGGCCTTATTCCAAAGCTCAAAGGAAAGAAGCTTACGTGGAGGTTCCTACATCTGGGACTGGTGCTGGCAAAAAGAAGGATTGCAATCAGTTGGATGTTAAATTGTGTGAGACAGGTTTGTGTGCCTTTATCTGCTACAAGAAAAATGATGGTGCCTATGACAGAGGTTGGTGTTTTTATCTATCACAATGAAGACTGTATCAAGATGTGTCACAATTGTGTGTTTTTATCCAACTCAATGAGGACCACACTTTGGTGCATTTTAGACATGTGTGCTTCTGTTATCAGAGAGTCATATCATGTTTCATTGAACAAGTTCATATTAATGTAGGTATCATTAAAAATACTTTATTCATGTGATTTAGTGTTTATAGCATATTCCTTTCACAGTAAGCTCCATTAACAGTAAGCTTCTTTAACATTATGTTGTGTATTAGTAAAGTGTTTTTATCCATCACAACGAGGACTGTATCAAGATGTGTATAACAACTGTGTTTTTATCCAACATAATGAGGACATATTTTGGTGCATTTATACAAGTGTACTTCTTCTATCACACAGTCACATTATGTTGAATTGAACAAGTTCATGTTAATTTAGAGTCATTCAACGTACAAAATTAATGTGAATTCATGTTATCACATATTCCTTTAACAGAAAGCTCCTATGACATTATGCTGTGTATTAGTAATGTGTATGATCTTAAGTAACTTAAAAAAAACTATATTGTATTCTATCTTGGAAATGTGTGCACTCATCCATCACAATGACGGCTCTATACAGGCCTGGTCCATAGGACATGCATCATCCATAGTAAAAAAAGCACAGGAGCTAATGTGCACAAGTATACATGTACACTTGCAAAAAGAGGCCCATTGAATGTGAGTTAATACTTCTGTGTGTTGGGTAGTGATCTTCACTGGGCTATGTTGCTCTGCAAAGAATTTGTGTGCCTGCGAATGTACTACTTTGTACCTGTCCACATTTCTTCAGCCCATTCCAACACAGGGAACATTCTGAGATTCACTTCTAACAAGTCTGTTTCCAGGGTGGGAAGTGGAAGCAATCAGTGGAAATGGCATAGATGAAGGGATTATTCCATAGGGGAAAATGCTTTTCAAATGTTATTACTTCTACTTTCTTCAGAATATTTCCAAAACTCTAAGCCTATAAACTTGTTCAGGGGAAAATGGAATTCTCAAAAGAAAATGAAGACTACTCCTTGAAATACATTCTCTGTAGCTGTTTGCTAACTGTCCCCAAGACAACCTTTGTGAATTAAAAAGCAGCTTGCACATGTAATCCTAAATAATGATAATAAATATAGCACTTGGTGTAGTGAATTGAGTAAATGATAAAGGGGTATAAAGGTGTTTCTCTATATGAATCACAGCAGGGTCACAATCACAATCTTTCCAGTGGTTTGTTCATACCCTGCACACTGACCATAGCTTGGAGTGTTACAGGTATTTTGGGGTGTTATATAAGTGAGCAAATATTATACTTTGAATCAAGTCATGGTGTGCATCACACCTGTTTGTTTTTATCCATCACAACGAGGACCGTATGATGTTGTGTGTTACACATCTGAGCTTTTATCTATCACTGTGAGGACCAACCTACTAAGTCTGTTGCAAAGTTGTGCTATTATCTAAACTATTGTTACCAAGAATGAACTTCTTTCCATCACAAATAGGATTATATTACATTGTATGTTACAAATTAATTTGGGTTTATTAAGTGCAATGATCATTAGATGTCTTGAAGTGTTACAAGATTGTTTCCCTTGATACGTCACATTTAGGTTCCTTCAGACGCCGCACACGGACTGATCGGATTGATTTCGTTAGACTGCTTTTGATTTATTCAGGCTTTGTTTGGATTAATTATTAATTTTGGAGAAAGGTTTTCCCACCTGTGAAGCAATCCTGTTGACAGTTTGGAACTCTGCGCGCTACACACACACATGCAGTGATGCCTCACTTCTACCTACACTATATACCCTGGAGAGCCATGGAGCCCCCTTTCTCAACAACTGATCTGAGAGAAAATCCTTTCCCTCCCGCTGCTGCTCTCATGGTGTTCCCAGTCCTTCTCACCCCACACCTGTCCTGAGGAAGACCCCGGTAGTAAGGTTCCAGTTACCTACGAATATAGGGGTCGAAACGTCGACTTTACAACATCTGCCAATACCGAATCGACAGTGATAAATAAAACTGTGATTTCATATGTTATATGGCAAATATGTGTTTAAGATGTGGACTTTGACTATCAGGTATATAACCAATATATACCGAAACTGTATGTGATTTGTTTGTCACCATCACCAAACTCTCTCTCCCATCACTTACCATCTAACACCCCTATTCACCCCTCCCTTCCCCCCTGGACACCACTCTTATTAATGTGATACCTTGTTAAGGTTTTTATTTGCAGCTGTTCATACAATGCATGCCCAATGTGATTAAACAACATTGGTTGAACATTGTTGTTTTCTCTCATACTGCTACTTGATTTATTTGTCTTTGTTTTTCAAAAAATGTCTCCCCTTCTTGTGAAAGTCAGTAATACACTGGGACCACTCCAATATATACTGAACATCACATTAAGGAGCACATCATGCTGTCTGTAAGTAATATGAGACAGTATCTATTTATAACAGAGGACAATCTCATACAGAGTTTTACAAAGATGTGCATGCTCTGACCATCACCAGGAAGGCAATATCATATAATGCACTAAAACTGCATGTTGGTTTATCTCTTCAGTTGTAATTCATTTCAGAGAATTGGTGATGTGCTGGCATACCATCATAAGGCTGCCTGAAGATACTTCATAGAAACAAACCTGTTCCTCATTAAGACTGCATTCCAGTGAGAGACTGGTCCCCTCTGGTGTCAAATTAATATGAATTGTTTAAGACTTTTAGTCTATCAAACTCATTATAGCATCACTTTGCATGTTTTAACTCTGTGTGCTCTTTCGCCACACTCTGAAAAAACATCACATGTGTGTTGGTATCCATCAGAATGAGGACAACATTGTGGTATGCAATTCATGTGGCCATATATATGGCATGTGAGCTTTTATCCATTGCAAAAAGGAGCACATCATGGCGCATGTTACAGTATTGTGTTGTGCTTTTTTAACATGTAATAGACATTGCCACAGCTTTGTGTTTCAAGCATATAAACGTCTGTTCTGGATATAGTAAATCACTCATATTGTGTGTCACAACATTGTGCATTTGTATGCTTTACTTGGTGTTGTAAAGTGAGCCATTTATGGAGGGGTATAAAGGTGTTTGTCTATATGAATCACACCAGAGTCACAATCACAATCTTGCCACTGGTTTGCTCATACCCTGCACAATGACCATAGCCTTGATTGTTACAGGTGCTTTGGTGTGTTATAGAAGTGAGCTACTGTTATACTTTGGATCAAGTCATGGTGTGCATCACAATTGTTTGTTTTTATCCATCACAATGAGAACCATATGATATTGTGTGTTACACATCTCAGCTTTTTGCTATCACTGTGATGACCACAGTGTTTTCCTATTATCTAACTACTGTTACCAAGAATGAAGCTCTTTTCATCACAAATCAGATTATATTACATTGTGTGTTACAAATTAATTTAGGTTTATCAAGTGCTATGATTACTAGATGCCATGACGTGTTACAAGATTGTTTGCCTTGATACATCACATTAAGGACCACATCATGCTGTCTGTTAGTAATATGAGACAGTATCTATTTATCACAGAGGAAAATTTCATCCAGGTTTTTCAAGTTGGGCATGCTTTAACCATCACTGGGAGGGCAATATCATGCACTAAAATTAGATGTTGGATTATCTCTTTATTTGTAATTTATTGCAGATAATTTGTGATGTGCTGGCATACCATCATAAGGCTGCCTTAGGATACTTAACTGAAACAGACCTATTTCTTATTACAACTGTATTCCTGAGAGAGATTGGTCCTAATCTGGTGTCCATAAATTTGAATTGTTTATGAATTTACTACCATGAAATTCATTACGACATCACAATGCATATTTTAACTCTGTGTGCTATTACACCGGACTCTTACAAAATATCACATGTGTGTTTTTATCCACCAGAATGAGGACTACATCATGATAGGCAATGCATATGACCATGTGTATAGCATGTGAGCTTCTATGCATTGCAAAAAAGGACACATCATGGCGCATGTTACAGTACTGTGTTCAGCAGCGGCCCGTGCAGATAAGAGCGGTGGGGACGGTTGGAGCGGGGATTTCAATGTATGATAATGAGGGGAAACTAATTATTTCTTTAATTTTCCCTCATCATGGTCCATCGAAATCCCCCCCCATTCGGCCCTACCACTCTTACCTGCACCGGCTGCGGATGATTGTTTGCACAATGAACATAGCTTTGAATGTTACAGGTGATTTGATGCGTTATATATGCGAGCTACTATCATACTTTGAATCAAGTCATGGTGTGCATCACAATTGTTTGTTTTTATCCATCTCAATGAGGACTGTATGATATTGTGTGTTACACGTCTGAGCTTTTTGCTAACACTGCGATGACCACACCACTAGGTCTGTTGCAAAGTTTTCCTATTATCCAAACTACTGTTACCAAGAATTTACTTTTTTCCATCACAAATAGGATTATATTACATTGTATGTTACAAATTAATTTGGGTTTAGCAGCTGCAATGAGCACTAGATGCCACGACGTGTTACAAGACGGTTTGCCTTGATTCATTACATTAAGGAGCACATCATGCTGTCAGTTAGTAATATGAGACAGTATCTATTTAAAACAGAGGACAATCTCATACAGTGTTTTACAAAGATGTGCATGCTTTAACCATCACCAGGAGGGCAATAGCATGCAGTGCACTAAAACTGCAAGTTTATTTACCTCTTCATTTGTAATTCATTTCAGAGAATATGTGATGTGCTTACCTACCAGCATAGAAACCTGTTCCTCATTAAAACTGCATTCCGTTGAGACTGGTCTCCCCTGGTGTCAACAAATATGAATTGTTTAAGAACTGTAGTCCATCAAACTCATTACAGCATCACTCTGCATGTTTTAACTCTGTGTGTTATTACACTGCACTCTGTAAAACAAAATCACAGGCGTGTTTTTATCCATTAGAATGAGGACTACATTGTGGTAGGCAATTTGTGTGACGATACGTATAGCATGTGAGCTTGTATGCATTGCAAAAAAGAGAACATCATGGCTCATGGTACAGAATTTTGTTGATATTTTTAATATATAATAGACACTGCCTCAACTTTATATGTGTATCAAGCATATGAACGTCTGTTCGGGAAATTGTAAACAACTTCATATTGTGTGTCACAACAATGTGCTCTTTTATGCTTTACAATAGCTCCTATGTAAATGTGGCTTATGTTCCTATGTGTACTTTATAGGTCACACTGAGGACCATGGTAAATTGTGTGAGACAGGTTTGTGTGCCTTCATCTGCCACAATAAATATTATGCTGCCTATTACAGAGGTTGGTGTTTTTAACTATCACAATGAAGTGCGTATCAAGATGTGTGTCAGAATTGTGTGTTTTTATCCAACACAATGAGGACCACATTTTGGTGCATTTTAGACACGTGTGCTTCTTCACAGTCACATCATGTTGCATTGAACAAGTTCATGTTAATATAGCTATCATTAAAAATACCACATTAATGTGATTTAGTGTTATCACATATTCCTTTAGCAGACAGCTCCTTTAACACTAAGCTGCTTGAACATTATGCTGTGTATTTGTAGTGTGTATGATCTTAGGTAACTCAAAAAACTACATTGGATTTTATCTTGGAAATGTGTGCATTTATCCATCACAATGACCGCTCTATACAGGCCTGGTCCAAAGGACATGCATTTATCTCCATCACAAAAAGGCCCAAGAGCTAATGATGTGTGCCTTTATCTGCCACAGGAAATATTATGCTGCCTATTACAGAGGTTAGTGCTTTTATCCCTCACAATGAGGACCGTATCAAGATGTGTGTCACAACTGTGTTTTTATCCAACACAATGAGGACTCATTTTGGTGCATTTTAGATAAATGGGCTTCTTTTATCACAGAGTGTCACGTCCCTGAACGTAGCGAGGAGTGAATGTGGCAGGTTGGCGATTTAGCGCTATACAGCAGCACAGTACCGCAGGTCACCACTTGACCACTTCGGGGTAACGCCATCAAAACCCGACACCAGTGCTTCTGATTCTGCATCGGACGCGGAGGAGCTCATCCTTCTAAGAGTTGGTGCCAGTGCACGCTTCATTCCCCGAGACCCACACAGTAAGCGCTGGAGCGCGTTACCGTTCTTTCCTTGTTGTCAAATATCACGGTGAGCACTGGAGAGCAACACCGTTTACCACCTTGCTGTTTGTCTATGGAGAGCGCGTCACCATCCATAGCCCTGTTTCTCCCGGTAAGCGCTGGAACGCGTTACCTTTTCTTGCCCTGTATATTGTTTCATCACAGTGAGCGCAGGAGCGCAACACCGTACATTGCCTCATTGGTGAGCGCAGGAGCGTGTCACCATCCATAGTCCTGTTTCTCCCGGTAAGTGCTGGAGCGCGTTAGAGTTTCTTGCCCTGTATATTGTTTCATCAAGGTGAGCGCAGGACCGCAACACCATTCTGTACCTTGTTCCCCCCTGTGGTAACACTGGTGCTTGTTACCTTTACTCCGCTCATCTTCACGGTGGGCGCAGGAGCTCTTCACCAATACTTCCTTTACCTTAATTCCTGATACCAAGCGCAGGAGCGCATTGTTACTTTCTTCCTACCTTGCAGTCAGCAGCTACTACACCATATTGCAGGCTAGGAGTCCCTTATTATCCTGAGAACCCTGGAATCTTCACATCCTTCAGGTGACTATCGTTTCTGTATACCTTCCTATTTAGCGAATGCATGGGAATGAGTGTGCGTACTGATAAATACAGCTAGTGATTGTTTGTGGGTTATCCTTCCAGGCTCCAAGGCAGGAAGACAACAATCACCCAGTGTTGGACTTGGCCCTTATGGCAGGTTCACCCCTAATCTTTTTGCTTTTAATCTGTGATCTGTGTTGATGATTTTTGGTCTCTGCGCACCTTTTCCCTGTGTCCCAGAGAAAAGTGTGTGTGCGTAGTGAGGCTGGTCTGCTCTCCCATAGGAATGCATGGGGAATGTCGGTGTCCCTGGTAGTTACTGATGCGTGGGGAGTGCAGACTCGAATTTGGTATGTGTGAACTCGTGAGAGTGAATGATTCGCAATGATGTATGTGGCATGAGTGTGTCTTGTGCGGAAGTGCCACTTCTAGGAGTTGGCATATTAGTGTACAATATGCCTGGCGTGTGATTGGCTGGAGCTGGCTGGTGAGCCTGGCTCCAGGAAGGCTGGATGGGTCTGCCCGGTGGCGAGTGTGAGATTAGCATGTTGATGGCTGGTTCCTGATGGGGCTGGGCTTTCCCCACACAATGCTAGCTCCGCCCCCTGTGGTGCGACTGATGACCCTAGCCCAACTAGTGAATGAAAGGGGCGGTTGAGCCATCAAGGGTGCTCCAAAACCAGCTGCAACTGGTTTCTCCCCCTCCCTGCATATACAGACAAAGGATTTAGTGGTATAAGAAGGGGCTGTGTCCCCATACAATTTGTTCTGCTTTTGGATCCTAGCTGAGGGGGCTGCTGCTGTTGTTGGGGCCAGGAGGACCGCCAATTGGATTGTCTCCCTGCCTGGAGACCCAGTGAGCTGGCTCTGGCCCAGCCTTGCCCCCTGCCTGCCTCCAGACCTTGCTGGAGCTTTGCCTTTGGCGCTAAGAGCGCTTTATCCTATGCCTTAGCGCTTAAGAGCGCGGTATTCTTGTCAGCTAGCGCTGGGAGCGCTTTTCTTTCTCCCTAGCGCCTAGGAACGCTCCAGGTGCTTTCACCGGTGCCCACCCGGCATCGGACCCGTTTTACCGACTTTCGGCGCGGCTGCCCGCGCCGCTCATTGCCCCTTCGTGGTTGCGTGTGCCGACCCTGTGTTGTTAGTTAATTTATCACGAGGGAGCCCACCCCTCGGATAGTGATCCCCCGCCTGCCTGAAACGAGCCACCGCGATGCCCGTGGCGACCCGGAAGTGTTGGGCCAGCCGGCCAATTGCAGCGCGGCACGACCGGGAGAAGGACCGGAAGTCCTGCCCTCGGCGCCGCAGCGCGAGCAGGAGTCTTCGCCAGCCGTCCGGGGCCTAGCGAGGCTCCCCCGAGGGAGAGGATCACTGCCCGCGGCACCAGCAGTGACGCAGACCTACGGAGACCCGGTGAGTGGGGCCCAAAGCGCAGAATCGGGGAGGAGGGCGTCGGGGCACATTGCCGGTGCCCGCCCCTCCCCTCCGGAGTGTAGAGCCGGTTAAGGCTCTTGGGGGCATTTGCATTTGTCCCTGAGTCCCCCGTGAGGGACTCCAACAACCCCGCATTTTTGATTAGGAGCCCCGAGGCTCCTGGGGGCAATTTGTGTATCGCGAGCCCCGAGAGGCTCCACGCCCACAGTGGTTTTGCGAGCCCACAGAAGGCTCGAGGGGGCACCTTGATTCCTACGAGCCCGGCGAGGCTCTGGTGACAGTTCTTGTTCTTGAGCCCCGAGAGGCTCAGGGTGCCATTTTACTCTACGAGACCAGAAAGGCTTGAGTGCCAGTTCTTTGTGCTAGAGCCCAGCGAGGCTCTTGGGGGACACAGGCAGTTGTTAGAGCCCCGTGGCTCGCACGCTGTGTTTTTGCCCCACCTGTGTTCTTGAGCCCACAAGGCTCCAACGTTGGCCCATCATGGATTTACAACTGTCCAGCACTTAGTGGACAGTTGCTACGTTTAGGTTTGTGTTCTTGGCTGCCTGCGCAGCCTCCCTGACATTTGGACTCAGGGCATTTCAGCCCTTGCGAGGCCAGTTGGCCTGAGGGACCGTTCTAGTGCTGTGCTACGTGCACCCTGCGCATTGTGATTTACTTGCTTATGTGATCTCTGCGCAAATGTTCTACCTGCACCTCTTAATGTGTTTTACTGCCTCATGTGCAATGTGTTTATGTTTTATCCCCTTTGCTAAAAGTGAACTGCTTAGAGGATTGTTGATGTCTTATTACCTTTGCTAAATGTGACCTGCTTAGGTGATTATTTTATGTTTCTTCCCCTTTGCTAAAAGTGACATGCTTAGAGGATTGTTTATGTCATTACCTTTGCTAAATGTGACCTGCTTAGGTGATTGTTTATTTTCCTATAGGTCCTGATATTAAGGTCCTAGTTCCCTGCGTAATTTTTCTACAGTGTTTAGGGTTGCGTAGGAGGTATTTACCCTTTACCAGTAATTACTGGTTGTGTGCTACATTTACTATTTTGGTGCTACAGTCATTATATGTTAATGTGCTAAGTTTTATACCTACAAGTGCTATTTCTAAAAAGTGCCTACCCCTGACAGTGGTCCATGTGGCCCTGTCCTGTACATAATCCCTTGTAAATTCTGCCCGTGCCTGTTGGCACATTGTAAAGTGTGTGTGTTATCTAATGTGTTCTTGCTATAATACAAAGGCTATTTTTTATATAACCTTGTGTGGAGTTTCCTTTGTGGTGGGCCTTGGGTGTTGTTGCTGGGTGCGCACGCAAACGCTTTACACATCGCCTCCGAGATTAGCCTTGCTGCTCGCGTCACGTTACCTAGAGGGTGAGCAGGGGTTATCTTGGTGTGTAACTCCCTTGCCCTGACTTAGAAATGGTGATCTCTGACTGACTTGGAGCGAGCCTTGGCCAGCCAGGGACCCAGTGTCTAACATTGGTGGCAAGCGGTGCGGATTGGACTTGCGTTTGCGCTGTACCACAGTGGCGACAGGCCGCACTACAAAACTCTACATTTTTAGATAACCACATTTTGGGGATTATTGTTTTTTAGGTGAAGTCTCAGTATTGCTTCTCCTGAAAGGTGTCATTTTGTAATTTTGTCCAGTACCTTGTTCCCCGCCCTGCTCCCAGATTGGTACCTGTGTCGCTTATGGTCAGGTTGAGAAATCAGTGGTGGTAGAAACTGCCTTACTGAGGGGGGGGGGGGGTAGGGGGGTGAATGAGTGGTGTGTTACACTGGACAGAGAAGTGCAAGTTATCCAAGATCGGGAGCTTGCTGAATTTTGTTAATTGTGTACTCCTGTTAAGCTCAGACCCCCAGGTTCCCAGTGTCAAACTTTTCTTGAGAACATCCGCCAAAATGGAGCCTGTTTTTGATCTCTGTGGTCTTTTTAGATACAGTAGGTTAGAGCTGGTCAGATTCTGTGAAAAGGGAGGCATAGAGGTGAGTGAGTCGGATACTCAGTCCCAGCTTAGGGACAATCTGATCCTATGGCAAAAGGATCAGTGGGATCGTGAGCACAGTGAGAGAGATAGAGCCCGGGCCGCACGCCATGAGGGTGGTGAGTCTGTGGGGAGCCATGAAGAATTTGAAGTGGATGAGGATGACAGTGGATGGGCACCAGCAGATAGTGAGGACCCCATAGATAGGGAGTCCCTTGCTGGGTCCAGTGTCAGTACCAGCGCCCCATCCCTTTCCCTGTCCCCAGAAGAGTGGTTGGATAGGAAGGAAGAGCGGGAGCACCAGATAGCGATGGAACAGCTCAGGTTAGAGCACGCCAAGCTAGAGGCTGAAAGGGCCTTGTTCAGGGAGAAGATAACCCTAGAGAGTAGGTTGTCCCCTGAGCACAGTTTGAATTTTCTGGATTCCCCAGGGAGGGTTGAGTCCAGTGGTGGCAGCTATTTACATTTCAGTGTAGACAGTCCCACTCTCAGTTCCCCGAGTATGGTACATGTTTCCCTAGAAGAGGAGTATAGGTTGCAGTTCAGGGTCAGTAGGAAACTGTTTCACCAGTCTTGGGAGGAGTTTACAGAGGACTGTCAGTGTGCACTGATTGAGTGGTTAGAGGTTCCCACAGGACCTGATTTTGACAAACTGTTTTATCTTATTCTCAAGGAACAGGTGCTCAGTCATTGTCGGCCGGAGTTGCGGCAACACCTGTTGAGGTTGACCTTTGATCCTTGGGAGCTGGCAAAGGAAGCAGACAGCTGGGAAAGAGTGAGAGGTTCTTTAGAGTCACTGGGGAGTGATTCCAACAATACTGGGTCAGGTGTCCTCCCGCCCAGCGTGGTGGAGGAGGGTGAGAGTAGCCCAGCTAGGTCCCAGTATAGTGAGGAGGGTATAGGGGCTTACTGCCTGTCTCAGTGGAGCCGGATTGAGTGTGAGACCGAGAGTCCCCAGACGCCCGAAGCCCTGCCTCAGAGCCTGGATGGTTTCTTTAGGGAACACCAGGATGGGAACCTAAGCTTGCCTGTTAGTTCACTTGAGGGAGATCTCCTAGTGTGTAGAGGACCTGGAGCATCTGTAAGCGGAGCTTCTATTAGTATAAAGTCTGGCAGTACTGCTCCAGTAGGGATGGTACAGGAGTCAAGCAAAAGGAGTGATTGGGGAATAGTGTGTGAGTCCCCAGAAGTCCTGGAGTGCCAGGGATTGGTTCCACCAAAGGTTTTAGACCAGAGGTTGGAAGGCCAGGTTCAGGATTCGCCTGACCTGAAGGGTGGGACTACTGTAATCAGTGTCCTGACCAGTTCTTCCTCCAGAGGTACCGCCCCGGTTGGGAGGGAGCAGGACTCTGGAAGGGGGTGCAGAGGGTGGGAGAGCCCACCTCTGACCCCGGTACCACCTGAGAGGAAAACCCTAGGTTGGGAGAATGGTGTTTTGAAGGTATCCCTCGCAGGAGGAGGAGGAACCCTAGGAGAAGAGGTAGGGGGAGGAGAGCCTTCCCTGAGACTCCTTGTCCGCCTAAGGTTGTAGACCCTAGGCTGGAGAACCAGTGGCAGTCTAGCCCTGTCTTGCAGGCAGGAAGAGTGGAGAATGGCTATTATGTGACAGGGGTTACTACCCCCCACTTTGTGAGTAGGCAGGAACCAGTGGCACCTGGGTGGCCTAGGGCCGGGTCCTGGCCGAGGGTAGCTGGAGAGTACCAGTGGGGTATCCAGTTAGTCTCTACAGTAGTTTTAGAAAGAACCCCAGGGGTTCACCGTGGTGTAAAAAAAGAGGGTGTCCCTGCAGTTGCGGGCCCTCGTCCGTGTTTTATCGCTCCAAGCAGGGAAGCCCATTACAGTGGTGATTGGTCTGCCCTGCGTTTTGGCTGGAAAGGGGTTGTGTTGGACTTGGCCCTTATGGCAGGTTCACCCCTAATCTTTTTGCTTTTAATCTGTTATCAGTGTTGATGATTTTTGGTCTCTGCACACTTTTTCCCTGTGTCTCAGAGAAAAGTGCGTGTGGGTAGTGAGGCTGGCCTGCTCTCCCATAGGAATGCATGGGGAATGTCTGTGTCCCTGGTAGTTCCTGATGCGTGGGGAGTGCAGACTCGAATTTGGTATGTGCGAACTCGTGAGAGTGAATGCTTCGCATTGATGTATGTGACATGAGTGTGTCTTGTGCGGAAGTGCCACTTCTAGGAGTTGACATATTAGTGTAAAATATGCTTGGCGTGTAATTGGCTGGAGCTGGCTGGTGAGCCTGGCTCCTGGAAGGCTGGATGGGTCTGCCCGGTGGTGAGTGTGAGATTGGCATGTTGATGGCTGAGGAGGGCTGCACCTGGTTCCTGATGGGGCTGGGCTTTCCCCACACAATGCTGGCTCCGCCCCCTGTGGTGCAACTGATGACCCTAGCCCAGCTAGTGAATGAAAGGAGCGGTTGAGCCATCAAGGGTGCTCCAAAACCATCTGCGACTGGTTTCTCCCCCACCCTGCACCTACAAAGGATTTAGTGGTATAAGAAGGGGCTGTGTCCCCATACAATTTGTTCTGCTTTTGAATCCTAGCTGAGGAGGCTGCTGCTGTTGCTTGGGCCAGGAGGACCGCCACTTGGATTGTCTCCCTGCCTGGAGATTCAGTGAGCTGGCTCAGGCCCAGCCTTGCCCCCGGCCTGCCTCCAGACCTTGCTTGAGCTTAGCCTTTGCCTTTAGCGCTAAGAGCGCTTTATTCTTTGCCCTAGCGCTTAAGAGCGCGGTATTCTTGCCAGCTAGCGCTGGGAGCGCTTTGCTTTCTCCCTAGCGCCTAGGAGCGCTCCAGGTGCTTTCACCGGTGCCCACCCGGCATCGGACCTGTTTTACCGACTTTCGGCGCGGCTTACCGCGTCGCTCATTGCCCCTCAGTGGTTGCGTGTGCCGACCCTGTGTTGTTATTTAATTTATCACGAGGGAGCCCACCCCTCGGATAGTGATCCCCCGCCTGCCTGCCTGAAACGAGCCGCCGCGCTGCCCGCGGCGACCCGGAAGTGTTGGGCCGGCCGGCCAATTGCAGCGCGGCCCGACCGGGAGAAGGACCGGAAGTCCCGCCCTTGGCGCCGCAGCGCGAGCAGGAGTCTTCGCCATCCGTCCGGGGCCTAGCGAGGCTCCCCCATGGAGAGAAGCCCCGCCCGCGGCCCCGGCAGTGCCGCAGACCTACGGAGACCCGGTGAGTGGGGCCCAAAGCGCAGAACTGGGAAGGAGGGCGCCGGGGCACATTGCCGGTGCCCGCCCCTCCCCTCCGGAGTGTAGAGCCGGTTGAGGCTCTTGGGGGCATTTGCATTTGTCCCTGAGTCCCCCGTGAGGGACTCCAACAACCCCGCATTTTTGATTAGGAGCCCGAGGCTCCTGGGGGCAATTTGTGTATCGCGAGCCCCGAGAGGCTCCGCGCCCACAGTGGTTTTGCGAGCCCACAGAAGGCTCGAGGGGGCACCTTGATTCCTACGAGCCCGGCGAGGCTCGGGTGACAGTTCTTGTTCTTGAGCCCCGAGAGGCTCAGGGTGCCATTTTACTTTACGAGCCCAGAAAGGCTCGAGTGCCAGTTCTTTGTGCTAGAGCCCAGCGAGGCTCTTGGGGGACACAGGCAGTTGTTAGAGCCCCGTGGCTCCCTCGCTGTGTTTTCGCCCCACCTGTGTTCTTGAGCCCACGAGGCTCCAACGTTGGCCCATCATTGATTTACAACTGTCCAGCACTTAGTGGACAGTTGCTACGTTTAGGTTTGTGTTCTTGGCCGCCTGCGCAGCCTCCCTGACATTTGGACTCAGGACATTTCAGCCCTTGCGAGGCCAGTTGGCCTGAGGGACCGTTCTAGTGCTGTGCTACGTGCACCCTGCGCATTGTGATTTACTTGCTTATGTGATTCCTGTGCAAATGTTCTACCTGCACCTCTGAATGTGTTTTACTGCCTCATGTGCAATGTGTTTATGTTTTATCCCCTTTGCTAAAAGTGACCTGCTTAGAGGATTTTTGATGTTTTATTACCTTTGCTAAATGTGACCTGCTTAGGTGATTATTTTATGTTTCTTCCCCTTTGCTAAAAGTGACCTGCTTAGAGGATTGTTTATGTCATTACCTTTGCTAAATGTGACCTGCTTAGGTGATTGTTTATGTTCCTATAGGTCCTGATATTAAGGTCCTAGTTCCCTGCGTAATTTTCCTACAGTGTTTAGGGTTGCGTAGGAGGTATTTACCCTTTACCAGTAATTAATGGTTTTGTGCTACATTTACTATTTTAGTGCTACAGTCATTATATGTTTATGTGCTAAGTTTTATACCTACAAGTGCTATTTCTAAAAAGTGCCTACCTCTGACAGTGGTCCATGTGGCCCTGTCCTGTACATAATCCCTTGTAAATTCTGCCCGTGCCTGTTGGCACATTGTAAAGTGTGTGTGTTATATAATGTGTTCTTGCTATAATACAAAGGCAATTTTTTTATATAACCTTGTGTGGAGTTTCCTTTGTGGTGGGCCTTGGGTGTTGTTGCTGGGTGCGCACGCAAACGCTTTACACATCGCCTCCGAGATTAGCCTTGCTGCTAGCGTCACGTTACCTAGAGGGTGAGCAGGGGTTATCTTGGTGTGTAACTCCCTTGCCCTGACTTAGAAATGGTGATCTCTGACTGACTTGGAGCGAGCCTTGGCCAGCCAGGGAGCCCGTGTCTAACATTGGTGGCAAGCGGTGCGGATTGGACTTGCGCTTGCGCTGTACCACAGTGGCGACAGGCCGCACTACAAAACTCTACATTTTTAGATAACCACATTTTGGGGATTATTGTTTTTTAGGTGACGTCTCAGTATTGCTTCTCCTGAAAGGTGTCATTTTGTAATTTTGTCCAGTACCTTGTTCCCCGCCCTGCTCCCAGATTGGTACCTGTGTCGCTTATGGTCAGGTTGAGAAATCAGTGGTGGTAGAAACTGCCTTACCGAGGGGGGGGGGGGGGGTGAATGAGTGGTGTGTTACACTGGACAGAGGAGTGCAAGTTATCCAAGATCGGGAGCTTGCTGAATTTTGTTAATTGTGTACTCCTGTTAAGCTCAGACCCCCAGGTTCCCAGTGTCAAACTTTTCTTGAGAACGTCCGCCAAAATGGAGCCTGTTTTTGATCTCTGTGGTCTTTTTAGATACAGTAGGTTAGAGCTGGTCAGATTCTGTGAAAAGGGAGGCAAAGAGGTGAGTGAGTCGGATACTCAGTCCCAGCTTAGGGACAATCTGATCCTATGGCAAAAGGATCAGTGGGATCGTGAGCACAGTGAGAGAGATAGAGCCCGGGCCGCACGCCATGAGGGTGGTGAGTCTGTGGGGAGCCATGAAGAATATGAAGTGGATGAGGATGACAGTGGATGGGCACCGGCAGATAGTGAGGACCCCATAGATAGGGAGTCCCTTGCTGGGTCCAGTGTCAGTACCAGCGCCCCATCCCTTTCCCCAGAAGAGTGGTTGGATAGGAAGGAAGAGCGGGAGCACCAGCTAGCGATGGAACAGCTCAGGTTAGAGCACGCCAAGCTAGAGGGTGAAAGGGCCTGGTTCAGGGAGAAGATAACCCTAGGAAGTAGGTTGTCCCCTGAGCACAGTTAGAATTTTCTGGATTCCCCAGGGAGGGTTGAGTCCAGTGGTGGCAGCTATTTAAATGTCAGTGTAGACAGTCCCACTCTCAGTTCCCCGAGTATGGTACATGTTTCCCTAGAAGAGGAGTATAGGTTGCAGTTCAGGGACAGTAGGAAACTGTTTCACCAGTCTTGGGAGGAGTTTACAGAGGACTGTCAGTGTGCACTGATTTAGTGGTTAGAGGTTCCCACAGGACCTGATTTTGACAAACTGTTTTATCTTATTCTCAAGGAACAGGTGCTCAGTCATTGTCGGCCGGAGTTGCGGCAACACCTGTTGAGGTTGACCTTTGATCCTTGGGAGCTGGCAAAGGAAGCAGACCGCTGGGAAAGTGCGAGAGGTTCTTTAGAGTCACTGGGGAGTGATTCCAACAATACTGGGTCAGGTGTCCTCCCGCCGAGCGTGGTGGAGGAGGGTGAGAGTAGCCCAGCTAGGTCCCAGTATAGTGAGGAGGGTATAGGGGCTCATTGCCTGTCTCAGTGGAGCGGGAGTGAGTGTGAGACCGAGAGTCCCCAGACACCCGAAGCCCTGCCTCAGAGCCTGGATGGTTTCTTTAGGGAACACCAGGATGGGAACCTAAACTTGCCTGTTAGTTCACTTGAGGGAGATCTCCTAGTGTGTAAAGGACCTGGAGCATCTGTAAGCGGAGCTTCTATTAGTATACAGTCTGGCAGTACTGCTCCAGTAGGGATGGTACAGGAGTCAAGCGAAAGGAGTGATTGGGGAATAGTGTGTGAGTCCCCAGAAGTCCTGGAGTGCCAGGCATTGGTTCCACCAAAGGTTTTAGACCAGAGGTTGGAAGGCCAGGTTCAGAATTCGCCTGACCTGAAGGGTGGGACTACTGTAATCAGTGTCCTGACCAGTTCTTCCTCCAGAGGTACCGCCCCGGTTGGGAGGGAGCAGGACTCTGGAAGGGGGTGCAGAGGGTGGGAGAGCCCACCTCTGACCCCGGTACCACCTGAGGGGTTAAACCCTAGGTTGGGAGAATGGTGTTTTGAGGGTATCCCTCGCAGGAGGAGGAGGAACCCTAGGAGAAGAGGTAGGGGGAGGAGAGCCTTCCCTGAGACTCCTGGTCCACCTAAGGTTGTAGACCCTAGGCTGGAGAACCAGTGGCAGTCTAGCCCTGTCTTGCAGGCAGGAAGAGTGGAGAATGGCTATTATGTGACAGGGGTTCCTACCCCTCACTTTGTGAGTAGGCAGGAACCAGTGGCACCTGGGTGGCCTAGGGCCGGGTCCTGGCCGAGGGCAGCTGGAGAGTACCAGTGGGGTATCCAGTTAGTCCCTACAGTAGTTTTAGAAAGAACCCCAGGGGTTCACCGTGGCGTAAAACAAGAGGGTGTCCCTGCAGTTGCGGGCCCGCGTCCGTGTTTTATCGCCCCAAGCAGGGAAGCCCATTACAGTGGTGATTGGTCTGCCCTGCGTTTTGGCTGGAAGGGGGTTGTGTTGGACTTGGCCCTTATGGCAGGTTCACCCCTAATCTTTTTGCTTTTAATCTGTTATCAGTGTTGATGATTTTTGGTCTCTGCACACTTTTTCCCTGTGTCCCAGAGAAAAGTGCGTGTGGGTAGTGAGGCTGGCCTGCTCTCCCATAGGAATGCATGGGGAATGTCTGTGTCCCTGGTAGTTCCTGATGCGTGGGGAGTGCAGACTCGAATTTGGTAAGTGCGAACTTGTGAGAGTGAATGCTTCGCAATGATGTATGTGACATGAGTGTGTCTTGTGCGGAAGTGCCACTTCTAGGAGTTGGCATATTAGTGTAAAATATGCTTGGCGTGTAATTGGCTGGAGCTGGCTGGTGAGCCTGGCTCCAGGAAGGCTGGATGGGTCTCCCCGGTGGTGAGTGTGAGATTGGCATGTTGATGGCTGGGGAGGGCTGCACCTGGTTCCTGATGGGGCTGGGCTTTCCCCACACAATGCTGGCTCCGCCCCCTGTGGTGCGACTGATGACCCTAGCCCAGCTAGTGAATGAAAGGAGCGGTTGAGCCATCAAGGGTGCTCCAAAACCATCTGCGACTGGTTTCTCCCCCACCCTGCACCTACAAAGGATTTAGTGGTATAAGAAGGGGCAGTGTCCCCATACAATTTGTTCTGCTTTTGAATCCTAGCTGAGGAGGCTGCTGCTGTTGCTGGGGCCAGGAGGACCGCCACTTGGATTGTCTCCCTGCCTGGAGATTCAGTGAGCTGGCTCAGGCCCAGCCTTGCCCCCTGCCTGCCTCCAGATTTTGCTTGAGCTTAGCCTTTGCCTTTAGCGCTAAGAGCGCTTTATTCTTTGCCCTAGCGCTTAAGAGCGCGGTATTCTTGCCAGCTAGCGCTGGGAGCGCTTTGCTTTCTCCCTAGCGCCTAGGAACGCTCCAGGTGCTTTCACCGGTGCCCACCCGGCATCGGACCTGTTTTACCGACTTTCGGCGCGCCTTACCGCGCCGCTCATTGCCCCTCCGTGGTTGCGTGTGCCGACCCTGTGTTGTTATTTAATTTATCACGAGGGAGCCCACCCCTCGGATAGTGATCCCCCGCCTGCCTGCCTGAAACGAGCCGCCGCGCTGCCCGCGGCGACCCGGAAGTGTTGGGCCGGCCGGCCAATTGCAGCGCGGCCCGACCGGGAGAAGGACCGGAAGTCCCGTCCTTGGCGCCGCAGCGCGAGCAGGAGTCTTTGCCAGCCGTCCGGGGCCTAGCGAGGCTCCCCCGAGGGAGAGAAGCCCCGCCCGCGGCCCCATCAGTGCCGCAGACCTACGGAGACCCGGTGAGTGGGGCCCAAAGCGCAAAACTGGGAAGGAGGGCGCCGGGGCACATTGCGGGTGCCCGCCCCTCCCCTCCGGAGTGTAGAGCCGGTTGAGGCTCTTGGGGGCATTTGCATTTGTCCCTGAGTCCCCCGTGAGGGACTCAACAACCCCGCATTTTTGATTAGGAGCCCGAGGCTCCTGGGGGCAATTTGTGTATCGCGAGCCCCGAGAGGCTCCACGCCCACAGTGGTTTTGCGAGCCCACAGAAGGCTCGAGGGGGCACCTTGATTCCTACGAGCCCGGCGAGGCTCGGGTGACAGTTCTTGTTCTTGAGCCCCGAGAGGCTCAGGGTGCCATTTTACTTTACGAGCCCAGAAAGGCTCGAGTGTCAGTTCTTTGTGCTAGAGCCCAGCGAGGGTCGTGGGGGACACAGGCAGTTGTTAGAGCCCCGTGGCTCCCACGCTGTGTTTTCGCCCCACCTGTGTTCTTGAGCCCACGAGGCTCCAACGTTGGCCCATCATTGATTTACAACTGTCCAGCACTTAGTGGACAGTTGCTACGTTTAGGTTTGTGTTCTTGGCTGCCTGCGCAGCCTCCCTGACATTTGGACTCAGGACATTTCAGCCCTTGCGAGGCCAGTTGGCCTGAGGGACCGTTCTAGTGCTGTGCTACGTGCACCCTGCGCATTGTGATTTACTTGCTTATGTGATTCCTGCGCAAATGTTCTACCTGCACCTCTGAATGTGTTTTACTGCCTCATGTGCAATGTGTTTATGTTTTATCCCTTTTGCTAAAAGTGACCTGCTTAGAGGATTTTTGATGTTTTATTACCTTTGCTAAATGTGACCTGCTTAGGTGATTATTTTATGTTTCTTCCCCTTTGCTAAAAGTGACCTGCTTAGAGGATTGTTTATGTCATTACCTTTGCTAAATGTGACCTGCTTAGGTGATTGTTTATGTTCCTATAGGTCCTGATATTAAGGTCCTAGTTCCCTGCGTAATTTTCCTACAGTGTTTAGGGTTGCGTAGGAGGTATTTACCCTTTACCAGTAATAACTGGTTTTGTGCTACATTTACTATTTTGGTGCTACAGTCATTATATGTTTATGTGCTAAGTTTTATACCTACAAGTGCTATTTCTAAAAAGTGCCTACCCCTGACAGTGGTCCATGTGGCCCTGTCCTGTACATAATCCCTTGTAAATTCTGCCCGTGCCTGTTGGCACATTGTAAAGTGTGTGTGTTATCTAATGTGTTCTTGCTATAATACAAAGGCTATTTTTTTTTATAACCTTGTGTGGAGTTTCCTTTGTGGTGGGCCTTGGGTGTTGTTGCTGGGTGCGCACGCAAACGCTTTACACATCGCCTCCGAGATTAGCCTTGCTGCTCGCGTCACGTTACCTAGAGGGTGAGCAGGGGTTATCTTGGAGTGTAACTCCCTTGCCCTGACTTAGAAATGGTGATCTCTGACTGACTTGGAGCGAGCCTTGGCCAGCCAGGGCCCCCGTGTCTAACATTGGTGGCAAGCGGTGCGGATTGGACTTGCGTTTGCGCTGTACCACAGTGGCGACAGGCCGCACTACAAAACTCTACATTTTTAGATAACCACATTTTGGGGATTATTGTTTTTTAGGTGACGTCTCAGTATTGCTTCTCCTGAAAGGTGTCATTTTGTAATTTTGTCCAGTACCTTGTTCCCCGCCCTGCTCTCAGATTGGTACCTGTGTCGCTTATGGTCAGGTTGAGAAATCAGTGGTGGTAGAAACTGCCTTACCGAGGGGGGGGGGGTGAATGAGTGGTGTGTTACACTGGACAGAGGAGTGCAAGTTATCCAAGATTGGGAGCTTGCTGAATTTTGTTAATTGTGTACTCCTGTTAAGCTCAGACCCCCAGGTTCCCAGTGTCAAACTTTTCTTGAGAACGTCCGCCAAAATGGAGCCTGTTTTTGATCTCTGTGGTCTTTTTAGATACAGTAGGTTAGAGCTGGTCAGATTCTGTGAAAAGGGAGGCATAGAGGTGAGTGAGTCGGATACTCAGTCCCAACTTAGGGACAATCTGATCCTATGGCAAAAGGATCAGTGGGATCGTGAGCACAGTGAGAGAGATAGAGCCCGGGCCGCACGTCATGAGGGTGGTGAGTCTGTGGGGAGCCATGAAGAATTTGAAGTGGATGAGGATGACAGTGGATGGGCACCAGCAGATAGTAAGGACCCCATAGATAGGGAGTCCCTTGCTGGGTCCAGTGTCAGTACCAGCGCCCCATCCCTTTCCCTGTCCCCAGAAGAGTGGTTGGATAGGAAGGAAGAGCGGGAGCACCAGCTAGCGATGGAACAGCTCAGGTTAGAGCACGCCAAGCTAGAGGCTGAAAGGGCCTGGTTCAGGGAGAAGATAACCCTAGAGAGTAGGTTGTCCCCTGAGCACAGTTTGAATTTTCTGGATTCCCCAGGGAGGGTTGAGTCCAGTGGTGGCAGCTATTTAAATTTCAGTGTAGACAGTCCCACTCTCAGTTCCCCGAGTATGGTACATGTTTCCCTAGAAGAGGAGTATAGGTTGCAGTTCAGGGACAGTAGGAAACTGTTTCACCAGTCTTGGGAGGAGTTTACAGAGGACTGTCAGTGTGCACTGATTGAGTGGTTAGAGGTTCCCACAGGACCTGATTTTGACAAACTGTTTTATCTTATTCTCAAGGAACAGGTGCCCAGTCATTGTTGGCCGGAGTTGCGGCAACACCTGTTGAGGTTGACCTTTGATCCTTGGGAGCTGGCAAAGGAAGCAGACTGCTGAGAAAGTGCGAGAGGTTCTTTAGAGTCACTGGGGAGTGATTCCAACAATACTGGGTCAGGTGTCCTCCCGCCGAGCGTGGTGGAGGAGGGTGAGAGTAGCCCAGCTAGGTCCCAGTATAGTGAGGAGGGTATAGGGGCTCATTGCCTGTCTCAGTGGAGCGGGAGTGAGTGTGAGACCGAGAGTCCCCAGACGCCCGAAGCCCTGCCTCAGAGCCTGGATGGTTTCTTTAGAGAACACCAGGATGGGAACCTAAGCTTGCCTGTTAGTTCACTTGAGGGAGATCTCCTAGTGTGTAGAGGACCTGGAGCATCTGTACGTGGAGCTTCTATTAGTATACAGTCTGGCAGTACTGCTCCAGTAGGGATGGTACAGGAGTCAAGCGAAAGGAGTGATTGGGGAATAGTGTGTGAGTCCCCAGAAGTCCTGGATTGCCAGGCATTGGTTCCACCAAAGGTTTTAGACCAGAGGTTGGAAGGCCAGGTTCAGGATTCGCCTGACCTGAAGGGTGGGACTACTGTAATCAGTGTCCTGACCAGTTCTTCCTCCAGAGGTACCGCCCCGGTTGGGAGGGAGCAGGACTCTGGAAGGGGGTGCAGAGGGTGGGAGAGCCCACCTCTGACCCCGGTACCACCTGAGGGGTTAAACCCTAGGTTGGGAGAATGGTCTTTTGAGGGTATCCCTCGCAGAAGGAGTAGGAACCCTAGGAGAAGAGGTAGGGGGAGGAGAGCCTTCCCTGAGACTCCTGGTCCGCCTAAGGTTGTAGACCCTAGGCTGGAGAACCAGTGGCAGAATAGCCCTGTCTTGCAGGCAGGAAGAGTGGAGAATGGCTATTATGTGCCAGGGGTTACTACCCCCAACTTTGTGAGTTGGCAGGAACCAGTGGCACCTGGGTGGCCTAGGGCCTGGTCCTGGCCGAGGGCAGCTGGAGAGTACCAGTGGGGTAGCCAGTTAGTCCCTACAGTAGTTTTAGAAAGAACCCCAGGGGTTCACCGTGGCGTAAAACAGGAGGGTGTCCCTGCAGTTGCGGGCCCGCGTCCGTGTTTTATCGCCCCAAGCAGGGAAGCCCATCACGGTGGTGATTGGTCTGCCCTGCGTTTTGGCTGGAAGGGGGTTGTGTTGGACTTGGCCCTTATGGCAGGTTCACCCCTAATCTTTTTGCTTTTAATCTGTCATCTGTGTTGATGATTTTTGGTCTCTGCGCACTTTTTCCCTGTGTCCCAGAGAAAAGTGCGTGTGGGTAGTGAGGCTGGCCTGCTCTCCCATAGGAATGCATGGGGAATGTCTGTGTCCCTGGTAGTTCCTGATGCGTGGGGAGTGCGGACTCGAATTTGGTATGTGCGAACTCGTGAGAGTGAATGCTTCGCAATGATGTATGTGGCATGAGTGTGTCTTGTGCGGATGTGCCACTTCTAGGAGTTGGCATATTAGTGTAAAATATGCCTGGCGTGTGATTGGCTGGAGCTGGCTGGTGAGCCTGGCTCCAGGAAGGCTGGATGGGTCTGCCCGGTGGTGAGTGTGAGATTGGCATGTTGATGGCTGGGGAGGGCTGCACCTGGTTCCTGATGGGGCTGGGCTTTCCCCCACTCAATGCTGGCTCCGCCCCCTGTGGTGCGACTGATGACCCTAGCCCAGCTAGTGAATGAAAGGGGCAGTTGAGCCATCAAGGGTGCTCCTACACCATCTGCGACTGGTTTCTCCCCCACCCTGCACCTACAGACAAAGGATTTAGTGGTATAAGGGGCTGTGTCCCCATACAATGTGTTCTGCTTTTGAATCCTAGCTGAGGGGGCTGCTGCTGTTGCTGGGGCCAGGAGGACCGCCACTTGGATTGTCTTCCTGCCTGGAAACCCAGTGAGCTGGCTCTGGCCCAGCCTTGCTCCCTGCCTGCCTCCAGACCTTGCTGGAGCTTAGCCTTTGCCTTTAGCGCTAAGAGCGCTTTATCCTTTGCCCTAGCGCTTAAGAGTGCGGTATTCTTGCCAGCTAGCGCTGTGAGTGCTTTGCTTTCTCCCTAGCACCTAGGAGCGCTCCAGGTGCTTTCACCGGTGCCCACCCGGCATCGGACCCGTTTTACCGACTTTCGGTGCGGCTGACCGCGCCGCTCATTGCCCCTCCGTGGTTGCGTGTGCCGACCCTGTGTTGTTATTTAATTTATCACGAGGGAGCCCACCCCTCGGATAGTGATCCCCCGCCTGCCTGCCTGAAACGAGCCGCCGCGCTGCCCGCGGCGACCCGGAAGTGTTGGCCCGGCCGGCCAATTGCAGCGTGGCCCGACCGGGAGAAGGACCGGAAGTCCCGCCCTCGGCGCCGCAGCGTGAGCAGGAGTCTTCGCCAGCCGTCCGGGGCCTAGCGAGGCTCCCCCGAGGGAGAGAAGCCCCGCCCGCGGCCCCAGCAGTGCCGCAGACCTACGGAGACCCGGTGAGTGGGGCCCAAAGCGCAGAATTGGGGAGGAGGGTGTCGGGGCACATTGCCAGAGCCCGCCCCTCCCCTCCGGAGTGTAGAGCCGGTTGAGGCTCTTGGGGGCATTTGCATTTGTCCCTGAGTCCCCCATGAGGGACTCCAACAACCCTTCATTTTTTATTAGGAGCCCGAGGCTCCTGGGGGCAATTTGTGTATCGCGAGCCCCAAGAGGCTCCACGCCAACAGTGGTTTTGCGAGCCCACAGAAGGCTCGAGGGGGCACCTTGATTCCTACGAGCCCGGCGAGGCTCGGGTGACAGTTCTTGTTCTTGAGCCCCGAGAGCCTCAGGGTGCCATTTTACTTTACGAGCCCAGATAGGCTCGAGTGCCAGTTCTTTGTGCTAGAGCCCAGCGAGGGTCGTGGGGGACACAGGCAGTTGTTAGAGCCCCGTGGCTCCCACGCTGTGTTTTCGCCCCACCTGTGTTCTTGAGCCCACGAGGCTCCAACGTTGGCTCATCATTGATTTACAACTGTCCAGCACTTAGTGGACAGTTGCTACATTTAGGTTTGTGTTCTTGGCTGCCTGCGCAGCCTCCCTGACATTTGGACTCAGGGCATTTCAGCCCTTGCGAGGCCAGTTGGCCTGAGGGACCGTTCTAGTGCTGTGCTACGTGCACCCTGCGCATTGTGATTTACTTGCTTATGTGATTCCTGCGCAAATGTTCTACCTGCACCTCTGAATGTGTTTTACTGCCTCATGTGCAATGTGTTTATGTTTTATTCCCTTTGCTAAAAGTGACCTGCTTAGAGGATTGTTGATATCTTATTACCTTTGCTAAATGTGACCTGCTTAGGTGATTGTTTATGTTCCTATAGGTCCTGATATTAAAGGTCCTAGTTCCTTGCGTAATTTTCCTACAGTGTTTAGGGTTGCGTAGGAGGTGTTTAACTTTTACCAGTAATTACTGGTTGTGTGCTACATTTACTATTTTGGTGCTACAGTCATGTTTATGTGCTAAGTGTTATACCTAAAAGTGCTATTTCTAAAAAGTGTCTACCCCTGACAGTGGACCATGTGGCCCTGTCCTGTACATAATCCCTTGTAAATTCTGCCCGTGCCTGTTGGCACATTGTAAAGTGTGTGTGTTATCTAATGTGTTTTTGCTATAATACAAAGGCTATTTTTTTTATATAACCTTGTGTGGAGTTTCCTTTGTGGTGGGCCTTGGGTGTTGTTGCTGGGTGTGCGCGCAAACCCTTTACACATCGCCTCCGAGATTAGCCTTGCTGCTCGCGTCACGATACCTAGAGGGTGAGCTGGGGTTATCTTGGTGTGTAACTCCCTTGCCCTGACTTAGAAATGGTGATCTCTGACTGACTTGGCGCGAGCCTTGGCCAGCCAGGGATCCCGTGTCTAACACCCAGGAAGGTCCATTATTGTTTCACCATACCTTCAGTCACATCCATACCAGGATTCCTTCCCCCGGTTGTCACCACGCCCCGGACTGGTACTATTAAGGTAGGACAAGGGAGCAGGTGGGAGACGGTGGAGGTTATTCATATCATCCCTGCGAGACTACTTTACAAGCAGACAGTAAGGCTTGTGGGGTCCCTGACACAGAGTAACATTATGTTGTGTTAAACAAGTTCATATTAATTTTGTCATCATTAAAAGTACCACATCAATGTGAATTAGTTTTATCAGTTATTCCTTTACCAAAAAGCTCCTATAACATTATGCTGTATATTAGCAATGTGTATGATCTTGAGGAACTAAATAAAATTACATTGTATTGTATCTAGAAAATATGTGCACTTATCCATCGCAATGACGGCTCGCTACAGGCCTGGTCCATAGGGCATGCATCATCCTTCATAAAAAAGCACAGGGGCTAATGAGAACAAGTATACATGTACACTTGGAAAAAGAAGACTATTGTGCCTGCAAATGTGCTACTTTGTAACTGTCCACAAACAATTCTTCAGCCATTCCCACCCAGGAAATAATCTGAGATTCACTTCTAACAAGTACCAGATTAAATCGGTTTCCAGGGTGGGAAGTGTTAGAAGTCAGACAACAAATTGGAAATGGCATAGATGAAGGGATTAATCCACGGGGGGAAATGTTTTTCAAATGTTATTACTTCTACTTGCTTCATAATATATTTCCAAAAATGTAAGCATATAAAATTGTTCAAGGGAAAATGGAATTCTCAAGAAAAAATGAAGACTACTCCTTAAAATACATCCTCTGTAGCTATAAGCTAACAGTCCCCAAGATAACCTATGTGAATTAAAAAGCTGCTTGCTCATGTAATCCAAACACATGATAATAAATGCAGCATGAAAGACTGAACCCCAACACTCTAAATAATATAGGTACAATTAGTGAATGGATTTTAACTAGCAAAGAAAACAACATATGATGATGAGAGAAAACTTCCAAAGCAGGGATTTAGTAGACAGAATAGAATCGGATGATTTGTACAGTGATTCATTTAATCAAAGACACATAAAATGTATTTCAAGCAGTCTTAGCATTTGGAAAAAACACAACTTCTTTTGATGTAATTGAAGTTTCAGTTCTCGACTTGGTAGCACAGAAACAGCCAACGCACACTTCCTCAAGGCTTGCAGTAGTGACAGATAAGCCTGGCAGGATGCTTTAATTGTGGCTCTTTAGTCTCAGATTGCTGAGGGTCCCTTGTCGGTGCTAGGAAACAGTATGCTCGAATTTGAGGGCGTATGAGCCTGGGAAAGTAGTCCAATTGGCAGCTCCTAAATTTCAAAAAGCTGTAGATCCCTAAGTGAGCGTTATAGGCGAAGAGACTATTTGACTTGCTCCGTATTTAGTGGCCAAACCTCCCTAGTCCAATTAAAGACCTGTACAGTGGGGTTTTCAAATCACGTATATGCTTGGTCGGAAAAGTAAATTCTAGTAGCTCCTAACACTCCCAGTTCGGGCCATACTTTACCTGTAAAGACTTGAAATTAAAATGGTTCACTGCAGATATGTGTAAATCTGCGAACTGGTCACTAATTCCACGGTAGAGGTTCTCAAAAACTGTATTTCAAGATAGAATTCCTTTATTCACACAGTATTAATGTCTTCCCAAAAGTAAGTCAGGAAGCATGAGGAGAAAAAGTACAAAGGTTTCTGTCTATATGAATCACAGCAGGGTCACAATCAAAATCTTTCTAGTGGTTTGCTCATACCCCGCACGATGAACATAGCTTTGAGTGTTACAGGTGTTTTGGGGTGTTCAATCAGTCAATCAATCAATAAATCAATCAAGGGTTTATAAAGCGCGCTACTCACCCATGAGGGTTTCAAGGCGCTGGAGGGGCGCAGGTCTTGTGGCTCTTCCTAAAGGTGTGACGGGTAGGCGAGCGTCTGATGTTGACTGGGAGCTCGTTCCAGGTCTTTGCTTGAACGAGCAAAGAGGGTGTTATATATGTGAGCTGCTATGATACTATGGATCGCGTCATGGTATGCACCACTGTTGTTTATTTTTTTTATCCTTCACAATGAGGAACATATGATGTTGTGTGCTACACATCTGAGCTTATGATGTTGTGTGCTACACATCTAAGCTTTTATCTATCACTGCGAGGACGACCCACTAGGCCTGTTGCAGAGTTGTGCTATTATCTAAACTACTGTTACCAAGAATGAACTTCTTTCCAATACATTTAGGATTATATTACATTGTATGTTACATATTAATTTGGGTTTATTAAGTACAATGATCACTAGATGCCTTGAAGTGTTACGAGATTGTTTGCCTTGATACATCACATTAAGGAGCACATAATGTTGTCTGTTAGTAATATGAGACATTATCTATTTGAAACAGAGGACAATCTCATGCACTTTTACAAAGATATGCATGCTTTAAGCATCACCAAGAGAGCAATATCATGCAGTGCACTAAAACTGAAAGACGGTTTAGCTCTTAATTTGTTATTCATTGCAGAGAATTTGTGATGTGATTGCATACCATCATACGGTTGCCTTAAGATACTTCATAGAAACAAACCTGTTCCTCATTAAGACTGCATTCCAGTGAGAGATTGGTCCCCTCTGGTGTCAGTAAATATGAATTGTTTATGAATTGTAGTCCATCAAACTCGTTACAGCATCACACTGCATGTTTTAACTCTGTGTGCTATTACACTGCACTCTGAAAGAAAAAAATCACAGGCAGGTTTTTATCCATCAGAATGAGGACTACATCGTGGTAGGCGAATATTCATGTGACCATGTGTATAGCATGTGAGCTTGTAAGTATTGCAAAAAAGGGCACATCATGGCGCATGTTACAGAATTGTGTTGAGATTTTTAGATAATGCTCCTATGTGCACTTTAAGGGTTAAACTGAGGACCATATTAAATTGTGTGAGACAGGTTTGTGTGCCTTTATCTGCCAGAGGAAATATGCTGCTTTAATGAGGTTGGTGTTTTTATCTAGCACAATGAGGACCATATAAAGTTGTGTGTCACAATTGTGTGTTTTTATCCTACACAATGAGGACCACATTTTAGTGCATTTTAGGCATGTGTGCTTCTTCTATCACAATGTCACATCATGTTGCATTGAACAAGTTCATGTTAATGTAGCTATGAATAAAAATACTACATTAATGTGATTTAGTGTTATCGCATATTCCTTTAACAGAAAGCTTCTTTAATAGTAAGCTGCTTTAACATTATGCTGTGTATTTGTAGTGTGCATGATCTTGGGTAGCTAAAAAAAAACATTGTATTTATCTTGGAAATGTGTGCACTTAGCCATCACAATGATGGCTCTATATAGGTGTGGTCCCAAAAAGGACCTAGGGCTAATGTGTGCCTTTATCTGACACAGGAAATATTATGGTGCCTATTACAGAGGTTAGTGCTTTTATCCATCACAATGAGGACCGTATCAAGATGTGTGTCACAATTGTGTGTTTTTATCACACGCAATGAGGACCACATTTTGGGCCATTTTAAACATGCGTGCTTCTTCTATCACTGAGTAATATCATGGTGTACTGAACAAGATCATGTTAATTTAGGCATCATAAAAAGTACCACATTAATGTGTTTTAGTATTATCACTTATTCCTTTAACAGAAAGCTTCTATAACCTTATGTTGTACATTACCAATGTGTATGATCTTATGGAACTAAATATAATTACATGGAAATGTGGGCACTTATCCATCACAATGACAGCTATATATAGGCCTGGTCTATAGAAAAGCATTTATCTCCAGTACTGAATAGCCCAAGTGCTAATATGCACAAGTATACATGTACACTTTGAAAAAGATGACTATTGTATGTGAGTAAATATTTTTGTGTGTGGATAGTGATCTTAATGGGCTTTATTGCTCTGCAAAGTATTTGTGTGCCTGCAAATGTGTTACTTTGTAACTGTCCACAAACATTTATTCAGCCCATTCCCACCCAGGGAACTATCTGAGATTCACTTCAAACAAGTGCCAGATTAAATCGGTTTTCAGAGTGGGAAGCGGAAGGAATCCGAATAAAAATTGGAGATGGCATTGATAAAGGGATTACTCAACAAGCAAAAATGCATGCAGAAAGGAAATATTTTACTACTTCTATTTGATTCCGAATAGTTCATATTTATTTACATTTATACTTGTTCAAGGAAAAATTGTATTCTCAATAGAAAATGAGAAATAATGAAATACTGCTACTGCAGAAGCATGGTAAGAATAATCGAGAAACTTTGCAAATTAAAAAAACAGCTTGCTTATGTAATCCAAGCACACTAATAATCTATGACAATAGATGTAGCACTGTATTGTGAATTGAAGAAAGGATCTAGAGGCATTAAGATGTGTGGCTATAAGTATCACTTCAGGGTCACAATCCCAATCATGCCAGTTGGCCTCCTGGCGTCTCTTCCTCTGCAGGGGTTTCCTCCCCACTTGTTGCAGGCAATGAGGCCCTGTTTCTCCTCCACGCGCTCTGGTTCTCCGGGCTCTCTCCACGTTCTTCGGCTCTCACTTCTTCCTCAGTGTTCGTTCCAGCATCCATTTCCACTTTTGTCAGCAGGGCTCTCTCCCCCCATTGGTCAGGGGGCAGACACGTCATGCGGACTGGTGTTGGAGTCCTGTTCCTTAAAGGGACAGACCGGAGACGAAGCCTGCACACGGAAGAAGAGTACCTCATTCGTCAGAGTCACCAGGGAGTATGGTATCTCCTCCAGTAAGTCATCCTAGACTCCGTGACACAGTTACAAATTAATTTGGGTGCAACATGTGAAATGAGCACTAGATGTCTTAAGATACCTAATAGAAACAAATCTGTTACTCATTGCATGTGCATTCCTGTGAGAGACTGGTCCACTCTGAATTGTTTATGATTCTGTGCCCATCAAACTCACTCTCATAAAAACATCACACACATGTTTTCATCCATCACAATGAAGACTGTATTGTGTTATGCAATTCATGTGACCAAGTGTATGGCATGTGAGTTTTTATCCATTGCAAAAAGGAGCACATCATGACGCATGTTACAGTTTTGTGTTGCTATTTTTAAAATGTAATACACACTGCCACAACTTTATATGTATTTCAAGCATATGAACATTTGTTCTGGACACTGAAAACCATTGCATACTGTGTGTCACAAGATTGTCCTCTTTTATGCTTTACAATAACTCCTATTTAAATGTGATCTTTGGTCCTATATGCACTGGTGAACCTAAGAACCATATTAAATTGTGGACGACAGGTTTGTGTGCCTTTATCGGTCACAAGAAATATTATGCTGCCTATTACAGAGATTGGTGTTTTTCCATCACAATGAGGACTGCATATAGATGTGTGTCACAATTGTGTGTTTTGATCCAACACAATGAGGACCACATTTTGGTGCATTTTAGACATGTGTGCTTCTTCTACCACAGAGTCACATCATGTTGTATTGAAAAAGTTCATGTTAATTTATTCATCATTAAGAGTACCATATTAGCATTATTCCTTTAACAGTAAGCACCTATAAGATTAAGCACTGTATTACAAATGTGTAACTCAAAGAGAACTACATTGTATTTTATCTTGGAAATGTGTGTACCTATCCATCACAATTTTGGCTATGTAATAGCCTGGTCTATATGGCATGCATTTATCTCTATTCCAAGAAAGACCAAGTGCTAATGTGCACAAAGTACAAGTGTACACTTGGAAAAAGATTGACTAATATACAGATATCTATTTGAATAAATATTTTCATGTGGGTATGTAGAGAAATTTCAAGGGCTTTATTGCCTTCAAAGACCGCCTAGACAACAAAGCGCACAACAGCAAAGAGCTCTTCAACATCGTGAAGGAACTCTCCAACCCCAGCTCCAACACCAACGACGTCCCACCCTCGCAAGACCTGTGCGACTCGCTGGCCACCTTCTTCCATTGCAAAATCACAGACATCAACCACAGTTTCGACACCATGACCGCCCCGACAACCACTGAGACCTCCGCCCCCACGACCACCCTCGGCACCAACCGCCTGCTCTACTTGACCAACATCAACGACGATGACACCATCAAGATCATGAACATCATCCACTCCGGATCTCCGTCAGATCCATGCCCACACCACATCTTCAACAAAGCCAGCACATCCATCTCACATGGCACTCCATCTCCGGAACGTAATCAACACCTCCTTCGCGACGGCAACCTTCCAGGAGAGCTGGAAGCACGCCGAGATCAACGTCTTACTCAAGAAACCTAAGGCGGACCTTAAGGACCTCAAGAACTTCCGGCCCATCTCCCTGCTCCCGTTCCCGGCAAAGGTCATCGAGAAGACCGTCAACGAACAACTGTTCCGCTACCTCGAGGAGAACAACATCAGGGACCCTTTCCAGTCCGGGTTCCGCAGCAACCACAGCACCGAGACTGCCCTCATCGCCGCCACCGATGACATCAAGTCCCTGCTGGACAAAATAGGACCGGCGGCCCTCATCCTACTGGACCTGTCAGCCGCCTTCGACACGGTCTGTCACCACACACTATGAACACGCCTCCACAATGCTGGGATCCAAGAGAAGGCCCTGGTCTGGACCACCTCCTTCCTCTCCGGCAGAACACAGAGCGTCCGCCTTCCCCCCTTCCGCTCCGAAGCCACCGAGATCATCTGCGGCGTACCCCAGGGCTCATCCCTCAGCCCAACTCTGTTTAACATCTAGATGGCACTGCTCGCCCACGTCGCCCATCGGCACGACCTCAACATTCTCTCCTACGCCGATGACACCCAGCTGATACTCTCCCTCACCAAGGACACCCACACTGCCAAAACCAAACCTTCACGAAGGAATGAAGGCCGTTGCTGAATGGATGAGGAACACCTGACTGAAGCTGAACTCGGACAAGACGGAGGTCCTCATCCTCGGATCCAACCCTTCGGCCTGGGACGACTCCTGGTGGCCGACCGCACTGGGAACCGCTCCAACACCCACCGACCACGCACGCAACTTAGGGGTCATCCTCGACTCCACCCTCTCCATGACTAAACAGGTCAACGCCGTCTCCTCCTCCTGCTTCAACACCCTCCTCCTGCTCCGTAGGATCTACAAGTGGATCCCCACTGAAACGAGAACAGTCACCCAGGCCCTTGTTAGCAATAGTTGAACTATCGAAACGCCCTCTACGCAGGAGCCTCGGCCAAACTCCTGAGACGGCTCCAACAAAAAGATTGAATAGCATGTAGATTTCTATGTGAGTACATAGTTCTGTGTGGGTGGATAGAGAGCTTTCCAGGGCGTATTTGCTCTACTTCCAGATTCCTCATCTTTTGAATAAATTCTCCCAACAGTCACAAGCCAAGGTTTGGGGGCATAGCTGGTTGTACCAAAAACTCCTCAAGGAATCAGCGAGCAAAGTGACTTTCCATCCTCCCTTCTGGGTTCAAATGGTAATGCTACGCAAAAGTGTAGAGGGACACCCAACTCACCACTTTGCAGATGTGTGATATTGGCACTCCTGTTGCCATTGCAGAAGTACAAAACTTGCTCTGGTGGAATGAGCTTGAATACCTTCTGGTGGTTCTTTGCTATCCAGAGCACTGCACATCTTAATTCATAGGATTATCCATCTTGATAATGTCCTCTTATGCACTTTCTTGCCTTTCACCTTCCCCATATAGCCCACAAACAACTGATCATCTAGCCTTAACTCGCATGTTCTGTCCACGTTGGATCTAACTGCTCTCTTAGAATCAAGACGATGCAGTCTCTGTTCTTACTTGGTTGCCTGTGGATGAGTGAAGAAGGTTGGGAGTCTGTTTGGCAGGAAGGCAACCCTTGTTCTTAACACCAATCTGTTAAGCCTGAAAGAAGTGAATATATGTGTGACACTAAAAGCTTGCAACTTGCTAACTCGTCTAGCTAATGTGTTTGTGATCAGGAAGACTGCCTTAAATGTGAGTAACGTAAAGGACAACTATGTAATAGTTCAAAAGGGGAAAATATAAGAAACATGAGAGCCAAGTTGTAGCCCCATTGAGGCATCCTAAAAGGGATTGGTGGAAACTTGTTAATTGTCCCTTTAAGAACCTCATAACTATGGATGGTTTGAAAAGGGACATCTGGTCAGGGAAACAAAGAAAAGCCAAAAAGGCTGATAAGTAGGCTTTAATAGTGCCCACTGCGCCCCACTGCTGGGCTAGTGAAAGGACAAACCTTAGATGTTAGACAGATGAGCCTGAAGAGGGTCTAATAAGTTGTCTACATATCACTTGGTAAATTAATTCCATCTGCCTGAGTACTCTATCTTGGTGACATGACTGCGGGCACATAAATTAATATCCACACCTTCAGAGGCAAAGAAAGAGATCTCATGTTACCAGATAAATCTCTAGAAATACAGGTGTAGGCTTCAGATGTTGGTATGGAGAAACCCCATGTGACTGCAACAAGAGGACTACTCTGTGAGGGAGAAATAGCGGAGGGCACAGGGAGCGATGAATGAATGAGGCCTACATTTTACACCCTTTGTGGCAAATCTGGGGGCAATGAGGAATACTTGTGCCTGATCAAGAACATTTTCCTCAGAATTCGAGCAATCAAGGGAATGGAAGGAAACACATAATGAAGCGAAAAGTTCAACTTCAACTGAAACACATCCCCCAATCCTCCCAGCATCAGAAATTAGAGGTCACAGATTTTCAGGAATTGAGTGTTCTCATGAGTGGCACACAGGTCAATATAAGGAGTCCTCTAAAGTTGGAATATGTCCTGGATTACTTCCGATTCCAGATGCCACTTGTGGTTGGCGAGATGAAGCTTACTGAAACTATTCACTAGCACATTGAGCACACCTGCAAGGTGATCTGCCACCAGGCAAATCTGATGTTCCTGAACCCAGGACTAGAGTCTCAGAGCTTTTAGGTAGAGAAGTTGTAGTATCTTGTTATTCCCTATGCTTTCTCTCTCTACCCCTATTGGAATGTTGCTGTGATGCATCTAACAGAATGTTGGTGTTCTGCCTGAGATGTCAGTTGGCTGGGCTGAGCACCATGTTGGATGCTCCTGGTGGGGTCTCTCTATACATCTTGGATTAAAGCATCACTAAATACAACATCACATGTGGACTTCTCATCATTACATTCATGGCGAAGAGGATGGGATACGAACCCACGCGTGCAAAGCACAATGGATTAGCACCTACACCTGCCAAGTCTGGAAGTACTTCAAACTACAAGAAATTAAGAAAGGAAACTACAAAACATGAAAGGACCTCCTACAACAAGAAAAGCTACCCCAACTGCCAGCATGACCCCACCAGTGACCTACAACCGGTCTCCCACAGCAGTCTGGCAGTCGTCCTGTGTACCAGTGTGTCTACAAAATTTAAGTTGGAGCTGTGCCCTGACGCTGGGTAAGCCTCTTTGTTTTGACTTTGGGACTCACGCTGTATCCTCACATGAGGGTAAGCATTTTATTGGCCAACTCTGCATTTTGCCCTATTTACAAGGAGAGTCAATTACATTTTTTTTTTTGGAGCTGTGCCCTCTAATGAGTTTAACCTGAATCGTTTCTGCTCTTGGCTCATCCTGTGTTTTGCCCTCACATGACAGTAGGCATTGACTCTCATCACGTTGTTTGGGGAAGAAATATGACTTAAGACATTTTTTTTTTTTTGTATATGGCAGTGAATGGGATGACATTTGAATTGAAAAGCAGAATGTGCCCTACCTTTTCTTGCGGCAGAGTTTTACTGAAGATTAGTCTGCCACATTGTCTATTTCTCCAGCGCCTGATTTTTGTTCATAATGCACTGGTGAGGAGGCTAACGGGAGGGGCATGGTGTTATCTGCTAAAATGCGTCATATTTATGGATGTCTCCGTGGACTGCCTTATTAACATCAGCTGTGTGCTCTAAGTGCTCCGTGGAAGTTCGTTGGAGCTGGAGCTGTTCATCGGTCTGCTTCTTGCTGAGACTGATGACGCAGTAGAATCCAGCAAAGGGATTTGGTGATCTAGCTGCGTCATCAGTCATTCTGGAACATGATTGAGCACTCCTCAGCACAGTAGGATGCGTGCTTGAAGCTTGTCTGCACGTCAGAGCTCTGTCTGTTTTTCTTCACAGAGCAGAAGAAAGTGACGAAATTAATCTCTTCCTGTGATCTCGAGGAAAAGCGGTGTCAGTTTCTTTTTATAGCCTGGCTCAAGCTGTGTCATAAATCTTTTCTTCCTTCAGCGCTGAATGGACTTTCGAGGGTAGAAGATGGAAATATATTAATGGAACTGTGCAGGTGACAAATGAGTTTGTAAATTCAACAAAATTTAAGGTACTGTACACTACAAGAAAATTACGGAGTCTTTTGGAAGCGCTGTCATGAATCTCAATGTGTACTTCATTTTTAAGGATAATTTATCGGGGGCAACGATCGAGCTCCGGCGTTTAAGATTTAATTAGAATCAATTCTGTACTTGAATTGGTTCATGTTTTAATGCCACATCGTTTCGTTTTGCACACAACACACATGTTTCCTGCTTGTGCACTACAGTGTTTTGTCTTTTACACTTGCAGTGGGCTTTGGTCCCAGCTGCTCTTTTGTTCACATGGTTATGTTTAATGTTTTTGGGGATGTGTCCCGTTTTCATTGGCTTGCAGTGGGTTTTAGTCCCACCTACTTTATTTTTCATGTTCTTGCGATGGGTTCCTAGTCCCATTTCATTGCACTGGGTTTGAGTCCTTCCTGTGTAATTTAATTGTTTGCGATGGGTCTTAGTCCCATTTATTTGCAGTGGGTATTAGTCCCATCTGTTTTATTTAAATGTCTTTTGCGATGGGTCCTAGTCCCATTTGCTCACTGTGGGTTTTCAGTCCCACCTGTTTGAATTGCAATGGGTTCCAGTCCCATTTGCTTACTATGGGTATCAGTCCCACCTGTTTAATTTGCTATGGGTTCCAGCCCCATTTGTTTGCTGTGGGTTTTAGTCCTACTTGCGCAATTTTTATGTATTTGCGATGGGTTACCGTCCCATTTGTTTATAGTGGGTTTTAGTCCCATCTACTTTATTTAAATGTTTTTGCTATGGGGTTCATGTCCCATTTTACTGTAGTGGGTTTTAGTCCTACTTGAGAAATTTTTATGTATTTACGATGGGTTACAGTCCCATTTGTTTGTAGTGGGTTTTAGTCCCATCTACTTAATTTTATATTTTTGCTATGGGGTTTATGTCCCATTTTGTTGTTGTGGGTTTTAGTCCCACCTGGCACTATGTCAGTTGTCCACACAGACCTTGTTTATTTTTGTTTGATGCCCTTTTGGGTGTGTGTATTTTGTCTCCTTCAGAGGAGCTATGCTTGGGTTATTGTCCTATAGCATTATTGCGTTTTTATTCACTTATGCTAGTTTACCAGTCACTTTTTGGAGTCTGGGGGGCATATTACCAACAATAGGCGAAAAATATCGCTATCGATATTTATAGCGACAAATTTTATCGCTATGCATCGCCTGGAAATATCGCCGCCGTAGCGAGGTAATACCAACACCCAGCATGGCGGCGATATTTCCCCGAAAATGCGATAAACGCGTGCGGTAAAACTAGCGTGTCCACGCTAAGCCGCCGCACGCTAACGTGAAAAAAATCGCGATGGGCCTATCAGTGATGATTATCGCTAAACCAATAGGCCCAAGGCTACCATATAACGCGTTAGCGGGACGAAAAAATGCCCGCTAACGCGAAAATCATTGCTAATGATGGAGAAAATACAAAATGATGGTGAGCAGCCAGGGACCAGTGCAGAGGGCACTACCAACACCCAGGAAGGCCAGGCAGAGAGCCAGGGAAAGGGCAAGAGGAAGAGGAACCCTAAGTTCACTCCAGATGAGAACCAGGTACTGGTTGAGGAAGTGACGCGACACCAGCAGGAACTCTTTGTGAGTTCCACAGTCACCATGGTGAGGAAAAGGGACATATGACAGGACATAATGACCAAGGTCAATGCCGTGGGGGAGCACAGGAGGACAGTGGACGAGTGTAAGAAGCGGTGTCACGACACAAAAAGCAAAACAAAAAAGAAACTGGGAGCAAACCTAAGGGCAGCAAGTCTGACGGGAGGCGGTGGATCAGCTCCACAGGAGGAGCTGGATGAGTTGGAGGAGCTTGTAGCGAACGTCATCAGTGAGGAGACTGTCATCGGAGCCACAGGCCAGGATACTGCTGTACTGGAAGTCACACAACAACACCAGGGTGAGTGTCGAATAGGAACAAGTGGAAGTGGGTGGATGGGCACAGTCTCATGCATGTACCATGTACGTCTACACAGTGCATACCCCCATGTAAGGTACAACAAGTCCCGGAGAGCCCGGGTCATGCAGGCATAGGGACACATCACCAGGAGGATGAGGGCAGATGTTGAGCTGTTGCACAGTTGGCACATAATGTCGTCAGTGGTAGACATGAGTACTGGCAGGGTAGTGTGGACTCCAATGATGCAGTCCTGGGATGGGTAGTGGATGTTGTTGTCTACCAGGTGGTGGGCCAGTTGCATGTAGAACAATTCCCAGTGATCGGCCCTGGAAACAGGAGCAGGGAGAAAGGCTGGAAGCACCTCAGGTCCATGTGGCCTGGCTCTGGCAAGTTGAGGAGGGTGTAGAATAAGTTGTGTAGCAAGCTCCATGGAAATATTGCTGTAATGTAGTCAGCTCAGATAGCAGCATCTGCCATGTAACATACGTGGGGGCAGATTTATGTCAACTGGTGCATCCCCAGGGATGCGCCAGTTAACGTGCACCGCAGTGCCCCACAGCTCCGCCACCCATGGTGCGCCACATTAATAATGCGGTGCACCATGGTGCAAAAATGGCACTGATGCGTGACGCATCAGTGCCGGAAATGTGGCGCATTGCTGGAGTTGCGTCGCAAGCGCAACGCAGCTCCAGCAAGGCTTGGGGGTACACCATCTGCACAATGCTGCATCAAGACCCACGCCTGCTTCAAGCAGGCGCAGGGTTCTGACGCAGCATTGCCCTGAAAGTGACTGAGTGAAATCTCATAGATTTCACTCAGCCACTTTCAGGAGGCGTTCCTGCGCAGGAACGCCCCCCCCCTGCGCAGGAACGGCTCCTTATGGCGCAGTGCTATACAACGTGACGCATCTCCTAGATGCGTCACGTTGTAAATAGGGTGCATTGTTAGCGTTGCAGTTGCGTCAAATAAAGTGACTCAATTGCGGTGCAAAGAGGCGCAACGGCCTCATAAATCTGCTCTGTGGAGTGGGAATAGGTGTGACAGGGAGCGTGAGTGGATGGAGTACATAACCATGTGTATCTTGTAGCTGTTGACATTGGAGCGGGAGGTCAGGTGGCATGCGCTGCTGGTGTACACAGGGGAGGTGGGCCCTGGCATAGGTTGGGTGGGTGTCGTGTTGAAGCTGTCATGGACATCAGCGAGCTAGCAGTAGAAGAAGATGGCTAGTGAGTTGCACAGTTCCACTCAGGGAGTCATGTTGTTGGTGTTGGAGCTGGAGCCCGAGAGTTCCCTTATGATGCAGAAGAGACCCTTGCTCCCGTGTGTGTTGTCATTCAGTTAGGTTTATAAGGAGCAACCCTTGGCCAATCACAAGCGGTGGAGATGTATGTGTATGGCATCCCTGTGGTGTGCGTGGTTGTCTGGAGTGTATATGGTGACCAATAACCACTCATGTTTCCGCCATCCAACGCAGGATACACACCAGCACATTGGTGAACGTGGCGGCTGGCCTGCTGGTGTGGGTTCAACAGGGTACCTTGAGTGGCACAAGTGTGTTGTCACAGTTGTACATACACTGCCTGAGGTGGGGGCTTGCAGCGTTGGAGTTGGTGGAGTTGTTGTGTGGCCTGTGGGTAAGGGTGGGGATTAGCTGGTCTACAGTCACTCTCCTCCAGCAGTGGCGAGTTACCCGTTGTGTGCGGTGGTCTGTGGACTGTACAGTGAATGGGGGAATGGATGCAGCACGGTACAGTCCTGTGGAAACAGGTGTTGTGTACGAAAGTAACGTGGGTGCCTGTGTAGAAGGTGGTGTCCAATGTGTGACCAGCGGCATGGGTGGAAGTGTGGGACTGGGTGGAGTGACGAGTCTGCTGAGGCTGAGGTTGGCTAGTGTGGGCGACAGGCTTCTGGAGTTGGTGTTGTTCTTCTTCCTGAGCTGGAATGTCCGCTCCACGAGGAGGATGTAGTCTGTGGAGGTGAGTGCATGGTTGCAGGCAAGGTAGGCGAGGGATTAGCTCCATTGAGAATGTGGTCTGGGGGGGCTTGAGATGAGTGTACCTCTGAGGGTGGCGTTGGGGTTGGCGTGGACCTGGAAGTGGAGATGTCTGGCAGTGTTGATGAATAAATCTGTGTGGGTGGTGAGCATGAGGGTGGCAGTGGTGAACCAGAGGGTAGTGTGAAGATCAAAATGGTGGCTGGTGTGAACCAGAGTGTGCTGTGAGGAACCAGAGGGTGGGATAGCTAAACTGCCTGGGAGACCTGTGTATCTGAGCCCTGTGCTGCATAACTGCCCCTGAGCCCTCCCAGTGTGAAAATATGATTTAGCACAATTGCCAGTGGTCCCTCAGGGTGTGAGCACATATTGTGCCAAGTTACCCCCTGCCCCCAGTACATATATACCCATAACGCACAGCACGAACATGCCCTAGCACCATGAACTCTTGTGCCTGGATGCTCCATATCTGTGTGGGTGGTAACACCGTCAGTGCAGTCAAAATGTTAAGTCATAAGTACCTACACAGCACCAACAAACATCTGTCCCCCTTGGCACAGGTATGTGCATGTACCATGCGTGCAGCACCTGCATGCCCCTGCACCCTACTGCCCAACTCCAGCATAGTCCTGTATGGGGCATTGAAGAATGAGATGGGACATTGTCCAGCAGCAGCAGCTGCATAACACATGAACACACTGAGCTGGATCTGAATGGCTAAGTACCAACACGTGCAGCACAGCAATCTAGGACATCTGTAGGATTCTGGGGGCCAGAGCCAAACATATATCAGCATCCATTACTTTCACAACCCCCATCCCTGTGAAGCTCCTGTGACAAGGTGCCTGCATTCACCACACCTGCTGCACTGCTTGGTCTCTGACCCCTCCGAAACAAGATGCATGTGAACTCACATAGAACGTCTACCTGTTTGGCAACCTCAACCACACACAAGCAGTATGAAACATCTTCTTGGCGTACACACTATAACGACCAGTACACTCAAGGGACCTTGTTGCATCATGGTGTGCTGGCAAAGTGACAGGCACATGTGGGCACAAATTTGGTCATATTGCAACCAAATGCACAAGTACGCCAGCAACGTAGCAAAACTGTGGACTGTCTTGCCATTCAGTGCAATATAGCAGAACCCCAAATAGCTGGGGGCAGAGTACCAAGCAATAGCGATAATAATCGCTGAGCACCGAGGAGTGATTACCGATGAGATACCGTGATACTATCAAGGTTCATCTCATAAGCCGTAAAAAGTCCAGCTAAATGCATGAATATGGCTGAGAAATCTGCCACATACATGCATTATTGTGACAATGCTCTTAGCCATGTTATCCACCTTCCATTGGATAACATCGCAAAGAACTGCTTTTAGCAGGCATTAGCTTTTGGAGATATTTGGGCTTAGCGCAAATATTTCCAAACGAAAATAATATGAGTCAGAGATGCTAGCAACTGTTTACAGTCGCTAACATGTTGGCACACCCACTTTGCATGTCATTAGCGATAATTATCGCACACATGCAAAGTGGGCCCCTAAATGCCTGCTATCGCCTACAAGCTGTTGCTAACTGGTGTTAGCGACAGCTTGGTAATAGGGTGACAAAATTATTGCTGCATGAGCGGGAAAATGTACACCTAATGTGGCGACAATTCCCTTGGTAATATGCCCCCAGAATTTGCCCATACACAATAAATCCCATGTTATCTGTCAACCATGCAAGTCAACAGATACCACACCTAAAGTGTAGTGAACACAATACATGCATCCCAGTAACAGGTTGCATCCAAAGTCACACATACAGGGATCACACCACTGATGACCTCAGAAGCATAGAATGTGTGAAGACCCACACTCTGCAACCTACCTGACACCAATGCAAGTATTAACCAATTCAAAAGTATTTATTGTATAAAAATAACCTATCTAAAACTACACTAAACACTAAAACTAACACTATATCTAAAATCCCTACACACATAATAAACTACACTACACATGTAATACTAACTAAACCCTACTACACAAACTACAAAAGGACATAAACCCCCCACCCAAAGAGAAAATAAACTTAGCCCCAACACTATCTTAACCTAACAATTTCTCACTACACTAAACTAAAACTAATCTACATCTAAATCCTATCATACAACTATATACAAACACTAAACTAAGAACAAGGAGGGAAGACAGAAGAGGGGTGTGGGCCAGAAGAAGTCCAGGTCTACGGTAGCCCAAGTTTTACGGCAATGTCATTCACTCGCCGGTTCAGGGTGACCAGTTCATTGCGCACATCGAGGAGCAAGTTGTTGTTCCTGGCCAGCTCTATCAGAATTTCTTTTTGGTTGTCAGCCCTTGCCGGCGACGTGGTGGGTGCCCCCGGATCCTGCCCTGGTGTGTACTGGCCAGCTCCCTGGCTGGGTGCAGCTTGAGTTGGCCCCTGGCTGCTGGTACCTGGAATGGCTGATGTGCTTGGTACCGGAACAGGTGAGACCACTGTGTCAGATTTTTTTCCACCGCCAGCCTTGCCACCAGCCTTGGATTTAGTAGACTTGTCACTGTGTCCCACAGCCTCTGGCATCGCATGCCAGGTCCCATCCCGCCGAGCAGCCGCGTATCTCCGTGCCATGGACCTGTACCCCTTCTTGACCCTGCGGATGTGAAGCCACCGTTCCTTGGCCACATTGAATGCATGGGTCTCCTCTGCATTCATGTTGTCTGAAAAAAATGGGAAATGTCAATCCCAAACCAATGACACTGGTTCATTTGCCTATCATCCTATTATATGGCACAAATCACATACCACATGGGAGGCAACGCACATGTCACATCCTGTAACGTCTCAAAGTGACCTGCCCACATGATTGACAAGCCCTACTTTCCACTATACAGGCCCTGGAACGTAACATCACAGTACATGGCAGGTGTGATGTACTGGCAAATCATATGCCAAATGAGAGAGTGATAACATGTCACCTTTGTGCATCCTGAGAGTGTGCAAGTAATCCTATTAACATTAGTAGTGTGGCACTACCCCTCCATGGGCAGCCCCACCCTCATCTGACCCTGTGACACACTGCTGATACTGCTCTACGATGCACATGTGCAGACATGTGTGTCTATCTGTAAATGTGTACAGGTCATGTAGTCACTGACAAGACAGCCACTCTCTCATATGTTTGCCAGTGTGGCTATATGAATATGTCAATGGAAACTCAATGTAAGCTCGGCCTACATGCATGGGAAGAAGACCGGGACACCCCTACCAACAACAGGTGTCAAGAATATCAAGGAAGTTCTCCTCAATATTGCTGCGTACATCGGCAGGAAACAGCAGCAAAACACGCCATAAAGGCCTACACAATATGCACCTCAGAAATCCCATAGCTGTCCTGGTCATGGGGCAAGGATGTATCCTAAGTGCAATGCTGTCCAATCTATACTTTAGCCTGCTGGCCAACGTCGGGAAATTGTACGGCTCATCTAAGTGTATTGTATGCCGACAATAACCAGTAACTGAGTACGTGTAGGACAAACTACACTGACACACGTCTCTGTTGTACAAACAGCATGTTTAACATGCGTAACTAGAAGAGCATCAACAAACTCTAACGAAACTGCAGTAAAACAGACCTCATTCCGTTTGGCAGCCCTGAGGTATCTTGGTCACATGAAAGGTGGCAGCTGGAACTGTGCTCCTCTCCCCCTTGCAAACATGTGATCTTAGACCTACGACAAACAAAACAACATGCCCTGTCCTGGCCAAAGCCCGTCAGCCAGGTAATTTCACCTGCTATGGGTTCATGTATAAAATATGGAAGAACTCCAAAAGCCATCCTACTGAAGCAAGGAACCCTTTGCTGCAGGGCCTGCCCATCAGCCACACCGATGACAGCAATCCTCTGATGTCATGACTACATGTAAAAATTAGTGGCAAACAGCAGACCCTGCAGAATCTGCCAGCCACACAGACTCACGACCAGTCGCCTAGAACCCCTTCCACGCCTACATAGTAAATACACCACAGGCTCATCATGCGGCAGAAAAGGAACTATGGGGCATATTACCAAGGGCATTATCGCCGCATTAGCGGGACTTTTTCCCGCTAATGCAGCGATAATTTTATTGCCCTAGTACCAAGCTGTCGCTGACACCAGTTAGCGACAGCTTGTAGGCGATAGCGGGCATTTAGGGGCCCACTTTGCATGTCAGCGATAATTATCGCTAATGACATGCAAAGTGGGCGTGCCAACATGTTAGCGACTGAAAACAGTTGCTAACATCTCTAACTCATATTAACAACTTTTGGACATATTCGCGCTAAGTGCAAATATCTCCATAAGCTAACGCCTGCTAAAAGCAGTTCCCAGCCATGTTATCCAATGGAAGGTGGATAACATGGCTAAGAGCATTGTCACGATAATGCATGAATATTGCTGATTTTTCTGCGATATTCATGCATTTCGCAGGATTTTTACCGCTTTTGAGATAAACCTTGATAATATCAAGGTATCTCAGTGGTAAAAATCCTCGACGATATTTTTTTCCCGCTAACCAACCAATAGCGATAATTATCGCTATCACTTGGTAATATGCCCCTATAAGATTCAGAGTTGCATGCATGACACCCAGTCTAATCCAGGACCTAAAGGCCTCATAAAGGAGAAGACCTGGAATGGGCAAAATAGACCACTCAGATCATGCGACAAAACATTCATGACCCAGTCTTGTGTCAGTCCCTCTCAACATGGCTACGCTAGGTCATTTCTCTTGCCCCTTGGAGGTGTAATGAACTGCCCCCTCACCCATTATCCATCTATCAACACAAACTCTCCTGTGAAAGTTGGTAAACTTGCCTGTTCCCAATATGTGGTGCAACATTGCCTTGAACCTCTATGGCACAGTTTCATCTGAATGACACTGCAAAAGGACCTTCAAACCTTGTGTGGATGAGATGTGATCTATTCATACCTTACACATGACATGACCTTAACCGGGCATGATATGGGTGTGTTCCAGGGCATAAAAGTAAATCTCAATGTCCGCTTCAGAGGCAGTGTACTGCAGATGAAGCGTGTATACATCTTTGTGCTGGTCTTGATAATATGTAGCCATGTGTGAAAATCCTGTAGCGTAATGCCTGCATGATCTCTGGATAATTGGCTATTTAGCTATAATCTGTGCTGGATGTCATGCACAGGTAATCAGAGCAGTTGCATCGTCCCTTCATGGACAAAGTCACTATTTAGATAGATATGCGTCTAACCACACTCTTATACATATTGTCTGAATTATAACACAACAATACTCTGCACCTTGTGGCCCAGTGACATGCGGAACACACCAGCATTGCCAAACTACAGTGTGTTGCATTTCTCAATGACATCCATTACATCACACATGCCAATGTACTTCACAATTACTCACCAGTGGCTCTTGGGTCCTTGAAACGGTCCACGTCACCCTGCGTGATGGGTCGCCGACCATCTGTGAGTGAACCAAATTAAATATGTGTCATTGTATGGCATCCAGACACGTCACATGAACATGATGAACATGAGGAACAACTTTTCAGTCACAAGAAATGCTACTTCACTTAGTAGGGGATTCACACATAGTACTAATGACTCTGTGCACTTTGATTGGCATGCACACATGGGCTTGCTAATGCAGTGGTGGCCAAACATAACATAACCACAGTCATACATGCACATGACAGTTGGGTCATGCAATTCATAAGCACCATGTCCACACAGGCATCATGTGTACGTTGTACTCCGTATGATGGTAAGTATGCATTTAGTAAGAGGCTGATACACAATCCTTTGGGATGTAAAACACTCTTGAGCTGTAAAACTCAAAAGTGAATGACTGTAACCTGAAACATTTAACTCTGTCACTTCATAGAGGTGTTCCTGTGTATGAATGCCCTCCACTGCGGCAGAACGCACCCTAAAGGTGCATAACTTTAGGAAGTGAAGATTCACCAAGAATTGTGATATTGTACATACCCTGCACCATGGCGCAACTTTGGCGTTGCTGCTCAGTCACATAAGTAATGCAACAGCGCCGCCAATTTACCCCAAGAGGCATGTAAATCTGGTAAAATGTGGCGGGAAGTGGGAGTCCAAATCAATCTTAACTGAAGCAAATCATGTGCAAATTACATAGGGACAGATGTATCAACATTCCCTTTTGCGATTACTAAATAGCGATTTATCAGGACTCGCTAAATAGAAATTGCAAAATTGTAAGTATGTCTGAAATTGCTTATTGTTTGCGAACCATCAACATTCCCAAATTGCGATTAGCAAATTGCAAATCTCAATCTTCCCATTCATTTCTGTGTGCCAGGAGGCCCATAGGAATTAATGGGGAAGTTTGCAATTACCAAATTGCTAATTGCAAATAGAGATTGTTTGAAATGGTGCAGGGGTGTCACAAGAACACCCTGCAGTACCCGTGAAAATGACATGTGTGCACATATGGCGCACAGACATGCTGCAAGAGCATGTATGAGCGTCACATGGCAGCTATTGATGATTTAAAAACAAACAGAGCACATTCATAAAATAGTGCTATTTACCACCAACTAGAAGAAGGTTGTAATTTGTGAATCCTAAATGGCAATTTTGAATGTTAATTGCCCTGATACATAGCATGTAAGGAATTGCTAAAGTAGCTATTCCTCAAATGTTATAGCAAATTAAGCAAAGGCAAATTTTGCAATTCCTAACTTTGCACTAATAATGTCACATAAATGCCATTTACCCAATAAAGTTTTTGCTGACGCCGCAAATCAGCTAATGTCTGCGTTACATAACTATTTTTTCCATGATACATATGGCCCATAGGGAAATGACATTGTCATCAAGACCTTGTCACAGTATCACAGTAACGAGTCAGCATGTACATGCCCTACACACATGTCACACACGTAACGCACTTATATTACATTTTAACATTAAAGTGAAACTATGGGTTTAGGACTTACCACCCTGTATGCCTGGCATCACTCCGGTGTAATCCAGGATGTCGGCCTCCCGCGCAGTCATGTCCTGCCAGCGGTGCTTCCACTGGTGCACAGAGCGTGCTATATTGAAGTAGTGCTCCATTTGTAGCCTCACACGCTCCCAGCGCACATTCCGTCCCCCCAGAGCATACCCCAGCAGGATCCGCCCCCCCGCCTCCAACATATTTGGCAGATAAAATTTTATCAACCACAAAAAAAAACCCAATGCCTCCTCACTCATTCTCCCCGACCTCCCAACAGCAGGCATCTCCCTGACCCCCTTAACCCACTTAAAACTAATAAATAATAACCCACTTAACAAACTCACTATTAATATATACAAACTGACCCCTGAATTAACTCTTAAAAACTGAGGACACCAGACACACAAACTGTGTACAATACAACTAACACAACAAACAGACACTGCAGACAAACCAGAGGACAGTAGACACACAAACTGTATAATACACAACAAAAAGTACAAACACACACTTCAGACAAGACAAAGCACGCAGCAACACTCTCCAAATCCAACTTCCAACACACCAACCACCATACACCTCCTACACTCAGCCTATGCACCAGCAATTGCAGAAAAGAGAAAGTGAAAGTAGAAACCACACCCATGTGACAGGAAGCAGTAATACACCACTTCCTGTGTTTGCTGCTAAAAATTCCGACTTAGCGACAAAATTATTGGTGTTAGCGATGAAAATCGTGTAATTAAACGTCGCTATGGTAGTCACATAAAAAATCGATCGAAATGCGACCCGTGTTTTTGTATTTGCGACGAAAATATACTCGCTAACTGTGGCTAAGCGACATAATAATTAATAATGATACATAAATGAATAACATCATGGATTTCTATGTATAAATTAAAATAAATACCAGAAAAAATAAAAAAAATTATGAGTATATTTTTCATCCCACAAAATCTTCAAATTATTTGGATAGAGAGGTGTGAACACAAATTGCAAGTTAATCTTAACATAAAATTAGATCAACACAAGAGACAGGGGTCAGGGAACGTGATCATGCACAGATTACCTACTGGAATAATATCTACTATCAATGGTACAATGATGTTTCATCATGGTTCTGTAGAAAAGTATGGAAGGACGTCCAATTGGACACTTCCAAATGCATTAACATAGACGTTACTGGTCAAAGTCTTTGTTTTGCCTCTACATCTCATGCATAGCGTGGAAAGATGACATTACATCATGCAGACGTAGAAGGCAACACACAATAGGAGGGATCCAAACACCACAAACCATACATCATGGTGCAGATTTACAAGTTCCTTGCACCCCTGAATGTCAGCATTAGCCTTACATTATGTGCGGCTGCTGTTGCGCAATCCATGTGCAGCATATGTGGTGCAAAGGAAGCCCAATGCTGTGGCATATCCCCAAGGTCTTGGCACGTGAAGAGAGGTGTACCGGCAATGAGGGCTGTCACCGGGGGTGGCACAAATGCACAGGAGGTAGTGTACTGGCGTTGCTACGTATCATACCATTGGCTGATGTAATTCAGAATGATACCAGCCACTCACTCCTGGACCAATGCTGCGTCCTATCCCTGCACTTGCTTTCAGCATGCGTGATGCTTCATGCAGGGCGGTACTGGGGTCACATGTTGCTTTCATTGATATCCGTGTGCGAATGTACATGTCTTAGGCCTCTGGTGGCGCAGGCTGGCACAGGTCTAGTGTGTGATAGCAGCCTATGCCTTATGTATATCCCATGGTTGCTTCGTTTGCCCTGGGCTCTTACTGCCTTTGTACCTCCTGAGGATGTTGATGTTCCGGTCACACTGTGTCATGTTGGTGTGTAATGTCACATGTGTGCGTTGCCACCTATTGCACATGATTTGTGGATCCTGCTGCAGGTCGGACTGGCTTGAGCCTCCCATGTGGGGAGGCATCGAGTTTGGTCGGGGTGGGTCTAACTCCCTACATTGTGTTTGGCAGTGGGGCCTTGCTGCCAGGCCTGGACTGACTATTGCGGGCCCTGGGCAATCCCCCGGTGCGCCGCAAGGGTAGGGCCCGCTTTTGGGCCCTTGGGGTCCCTTTTACCTACAGGGCCGTTTGTGCAGCATAGCTGCAAGCTCCTCCCTGTGACACAGTTGGACGAAAACCGGACCTGGCAAAGAGCTCTGTTGCACACCCAACCTCCCCAGGGGGGACAGCCGAGCACTTTGCCGGGGCGGGTTTTGGTTCCCAGTCCGGCCCTGCTTGCTGAAGCTTGCCGGAGATCCCTTGTTGTTTATATCAGTCTCGGGGTGTCAGCTCTGCTTGTGGGGTGGCTGTGGTGTGTGTGGACCACCTTGCGTTGGCCTGTCCTCCTACTATGGGTGACTTCGTACCTGGGTATGGTTGCCCTTGGACCCTCTGGTTCCATGCCAGTCATGTGGACTTTTTACCAGGAGTGCTGTCCAACACGGGGTGTGTCCGCATTGGAATCCGGGGTGTGTTTTGGATTACGTGGTGTTTGGCTTCAACTAGGGTCGGGCTCTGTCCACCCTGCAAGCTTTGTGTGTGGCCGGATGGCCCTTTGGCGGTTTGTGGGTTGAGCATGTGAGCCCCTTGTTGGCCAGATGGACCTGGAGTTGAATCTTCCTGGGTCAGGTATTTTAATTCCTTAGCACATTGTCACAGTATTTGGTTCTGAAATTGTTGTGTTGTGTACCTCTTACTGATGTATATGTGCAGGTGCTCAGTTTAGCGTTTGTGCACACTCTGGAGGTGTGCCTCCTTCATGCTGTGCCTTTGTTGTAGTGTGGTTATCCCTTTTGGTTCCCTTTGGCCTGGCTGGTCATTATCTGTGGTCTTCTGTACCTACTCTCCATCAGTGGCTGTGTTGGCTGTGGGGCCTATGTTTGGCCTTGTGGTGTGTGTCATGGGCCGTTAGGAGGTTGCTTGCGTTGGGTGTGGCAGATCATTGTGCTTGCTTCTGTAGGACATCCCAGGCCATGTTGTGCATCGATGCCGTTGGGTGTTCTCACCACACTCTAATGTCATGTGGACATAGGGTGATGTGTGGGACTGTGTTTCCTGCCTTTGGCTACGCAGTGTTGTGTAATGCTTGGGTTACTTGCTGCTTCTGCTGCTTCAGTCTGTTTTGCTACAGTGTGAATCCAAATCTTGTTTAGCAATCTGCACAATAGTAAGAACTGGTACATGGAAGGCTATGACTCTGAGTGATGTTCATTTGCATAGAGTCACCCGACAATACTACTCCCCCACCTGCATATGTCAACACCCTGCACATACTAGCACTTGCACCTGCACATGGCTGACTTGCACTTGCATGAACACTCCAGCAATGCCACACATTTACGGCATAGATGGCTCTCACAGTTACTGTCATTTTAGTGCCCAGCCTGCACAACACATAATACGCATCACATCCATGCTGGCTGTGGCGTTCTGCACAATTACTGTGGCATCCCTGCAGACATGCATGGAGCCAACAGGTATTGGAATACTGCACCTTATTGTCGGACACTGTGGTCCATTGGAGACATATAGTACGCCATAACGTAATGCTGGCAACCCTGGCATGGCCATTGTGGCTAGCTGGACACATAGCTACTCCCCATTGGAATACAGATTTTAGAATGGGTGGTAGTTTTGCAGTCAGTCATTATTACACCAGGACATGTATCAGCCTTCCATTACTCAGTCCACACTTAGGATGTGGCTGGTGCGTCCAGATAGGTATCTTTCATCCAAATGCCAAACAGCATGAACCTAAAGCAGGACTGAGATGGGCCACACACTAAGGGGGAGGTGATGTCAGTCACAGTATTGTGTGGAATGATGTGCATATGAGATGAGGTCACACAAGGGCTGCCAGATAGCCAGTGTAAATATGCATCACAGTCCAAATAGTCTAACATAGTGTCAAGATACACTCCACACTCATTAGGCTATTTCCTAGTGCTAAGGCAGAGCCATTTTGGTATGTCCCATTGAAGATAGGGCACTGTGAGACGACCATGTACCACTGCTGCTTCTCACCTGTAATCTCCTCAGATGATTCCCCATTTGTCAAACACAGGTCCTTTCCAGTAAACAAGTATGATCAGACAATGTCATGCTGTATCAAGGTGTAATGTTCAAATGCATGATTGTTTGTGACAAACAGTGATGTAATTCATCTCCCATGTCACATTGCAGAGGGCGAGACAGCACCTCCTGAAGAGCAACCTGGACAGGCACTCACTGTTGACCCGGATGTCTACGCTACACTCAACATCGACGACCTCCAACTCCTACTCGATGACATTACCTCCCCAGCCTCCGGTGCAGGGCAACCCAGTAGCCCTCGGCAGAGCCCACCTCCTGCTCACACCAACAAGCAGCAGGCATCCACCACCCCAGCCACTTCCCTAGGGCCAGATACAACAGCACGTGCATTCCAACAGCGGATCATAGGGCTCCAGGAACGGTTGGGGGATAGGGTGGACGTGGGCTTCAAGCTCGTGGCAGCCGAGCTCGCAGGCATCCGTGGGTGTCTTACTGACACCCAGGGCCCATTCCATGCTCTCCACCAGTCCATGGCTGACATTGCTGGAGTCATGATACAGCGGCAACATGCTTTGTCTGCTCAGGATGGCTCCAGCAATGTCGTCAAGGGACTTGACAACATCAGGATGATCCTGGAGAGCATGGAGCGGATGCAGGCCCAACATCTGGCTGCCAGGGCTGAACACATGCGCCAGGTTACTGGGATTTTCACCGCCCTGCACCTTCTTGTCACCTCCTTGCTGCCACAGGGTTTGGTGCAGATGGATGCTGCTGCAGCCTCCACATCCTCAGCTCCAACACCAGGAGTGTCAGTGCCTCACATGGCTGCTGCCACAACACCCACTGACACCTGTGAGGCACATGACACCGATGATGATGGAGATGAGGATGACTGCGAAATTGTGCTGAGGAGGAAGCGCTAGTATCCCTCTGTACCAATGCCCCAGTTTCTTTTGTTTTGCTGGACTCTGAATCGTGCCACCCATGAACTTCTTACACTCACTTTCACTGTCCCCTGGAACATCCTTGGACCCCCCCATGGACTGCCATATGAACCCATTCCTTGCCATCTCAACCAGCCTGTGGAGTGAACTATGCCTCTTCCCTTGGACCTGTTAACATCTTTTGTCTCTGTCTGGCCATCCAACGGGCACCCTCTGCACTAGCCCTATATGCTCACCACTTGTATATAGTGTAAATAAATTATTATTTTCCCTTTCATATGTGTATTGGTCAAATGTAATTACTTACTTTTTAGGGTCCGGAGACTGATACCTTAGGAATGTACGACAATGTCAATACGAGCAGTGTACATGTTGATACTGATCCAGAGATGGTGTAGAATAATGTAAATATGTGCAAACATGTGGTCCCAATGGAAAAAATAACCTAGGCGGAAATTTTAAAGTTGCCTACACAGTGGTCACAGGACAAAAACAGGAGAGAGGCAGTTTCCAATGAAAATTATACTATTTTTGTATGTACTAAATAAATGTTATTTTTAAACAAGACAAGATAAAAATGCATATATTTCAACAACAAATAAAATTATATTTCAGAGACATAAGTCACAATAAAAAACACATAAAAATTTCTTCTACAGAATAAGGAAGGATAATGTGTCAAGTTGTATGTCAACGCGTTTCGGCGGCCCGCGCCTTTATCAAGACAGAAGACAACTCTCTAAAAATCGAAAAATATATTTTAGTATAACATTTAAACAGATTTATAACTGCTTCCTAATATAAAAGATTCACATTTTTCAGTCTATTGTAACAAATATATTTTCAGTTAAAACAAAGGAAACTGCTTAATAAAGGGTTTTTGTCCTGTTGTTAAAGGCAATATTTGCACTCAAAAGATCAGAGCAAAGGTTGTCTTGATAAAGGCGCTGGCCGCCGAAACGCGTTGACATACAACTTGACACATTATCCTTCCTTATTCTGTAGAAGAAATTTGTATGTGTTTTTTATTGTGACTTATGTCTCTGAAATGTAATTTTATTTGTTGTTGAAATATATGCATTTTTATATTGTCTTGTTTAAAAATAAAATTTATTTAGTACATACAAAAATAGTATAATTTTCATTGGATACTGCCTCTCTCCTGTTTTTGTCCTGTGACCACTGTGTAGGCAACTTTAAAACTTCGGCCTAGGTTGTTTTTTCCATTGTGTATTTTCCCTGACCTAGGGGTGCATGTTTCATTAGCGTACACAGGGAGCCCTTGTTTTTTGCAAGTGCAAACATGTGGTCCCACCATTGCACCAATGCAATGCTATGACATTGTCACAATGTGAATGGGCCATCAGGCAAGGTCTTCAATTGGTACATGCCAGTGAGCATTAATGTGCTAAATGTGATGGGAGAAGGCCCCCTGGTCCATGTTTGGTTGCAGCAGGGCAGGCACTACTGTCCTCATGTCTAGTAGGCCATGCACTGATACATTCCACTGGTTGACCTCTATATTGGCATCATACATTCAAAAGGGTACACACAGTCTGAATAAATATTAGTGGCACTACTGCATTCACTGAGTATTCCCTGCCCTCACACTGTTATGTGTGTAGTATGTGAATCATGAGTCTCTGGCCCTGAGGTGCAATGAGCATGCCTTTCATCAACATCAGATTTGGGGAAGGGCTGCAGCAGGTGTGTAGTTGGGCCACAACTTACCAACATGGGCAGCAGCTCTGCATCCTACATGTGTAGGTACAAGTTGGAAGGTAGCTCCTGGCAGCCCCAAGCATGTCTGTACCATTTGTACACTTAGCCACCACACATGCCTCGTCATGTTGGCATTTGTCCACAAGTGGTCCATGAGTGATGATAGCCTCCTCTTACATGTGCTACTCCCCCATGGTGGACACGTGACATAGGCCCATCACTTTCTGTAGACTTCACGGTGTCTGCACCTGCATGTGTCATGTCAGATGTAGATGTTACGATGTCACGTCGTGGTAGAAAAGGTATGAGAGATGTGTCTAGGTGGTATCTATGAATGACCCAGGGGTCAGTGTGTATCCACATTTACTTGTCTGTCCAGCTGTAGGAGGTGTCTTCACCCAGCCATGTAAAATATTTTGGATGTTGGTGTTATGCATGTCTTGGTGATGGTAATGGTCCATCCGTTCTACAAAGTATCTGCTCAGCATAGTGATGTTTGGCCTTGTGGATCTGTAGGTGGGAGTAGTTTCCAGGCTGATGTCTTGTGACAGACATACTGATGTTGTACCCACATTAGACGGCACATCACCTTGTTACTCAAATTTGTCCCATTACATTTAAGGTGGTCTAAATTATAGGCCCTTTCCCCGGTCCAAATGGCGCCACTTGTCACCGCCCATAGCAACATTTTGTGCCATTACATGCCCTATTTGCTGCTCTAATCACATTCCACACATACATCTTTGAGGCATTAGTTCAGGAGCCTCATTGACAGTATGCCCATCTGTGCAGATATGTACTTGACATAATACGTCAACAATGGGCTTGGTAATATACAGGATATGTATCTCATACGGGCCCTGGTTATTTATACGCCACTTCTTGTGCATGCTTCTATGGAAATGAAAATTGGCTTGTAATCAGGAACATTGTACACATCTTAAGGGTCAGTTTACTGCTGCTACGACGGACATGGTCTGGAGATGTGTCTGGATGATTGGCACCAATGTGTATTGGGATGTTGCAATGACTATTGGCATCATGCACACCATTTCACACACTCCTGATTAGTGTGATTCACACAACATGCCCAATCCATGATACATGGATTGGGGAAATTGAGTCAGAATAGGAATGTCATCCTCATCACAATCAGCACCCTACTCTGCTAGTATTTGCAGCATGTGAGACAACCATTTGACATGGTGTAGCCTACATAGTACCTTGCCAAGTAGAGTTTCATACATTTGACATAGTGCAGGGCATAACTGTACTGCGTACACATTTCCACCCTCCATTGATAATGGGCTCATCTGACCACTCATTGGGACACGTAACTGTTTGATGGGTACAGTGCCCATGGCAGACAGTAACACATTGAGATGTTATTTTTGTGACAATTTTATTTCTAAGACAACACGTGACTGACTCAAGCAAAATAATTGTTGATGATGCGGTTCCTCCGTGCAAGTCCAGCAGCATTTGGTGTGGGGTGTACAGCACCAGCCTCATCTTCGCCCTCATCTTCATCATGTGGTTCGGGCACTTGGATCCATGGTGCTTTGGTACGGACACATATGTTGTGCAACACACAACATGCCAAGATAATTTTGTTCACCAATTCGGGACTGTACAGCAGGCTGCCACCTGTGATATCCAAGCACCGGAACCTGGACTTCAAGACACCAAATGTCCGCTCTACAATGGACCTTGTGCGTATCTGTGCCACATTGTACTGTCTCTGGCCAGGGGTGGTGGGGTGACGTACTGGTGTCATCATCCATGCTCCCAGTGCATATCCTTGGTCCCCTGTGACATACAAGGGAAAGCGGAATTAGTCATTGGTTGTGCTGGATGTGTTGTTGATGAGCATGGATTAGTGTGTTGGAATGGATGTCATGTTGTATTTCAAGTTGACCATGTGTTTGAGCAGAAGGCTGTAGTGCATGTTAGCATGTGAATCAGGCTCACTGCTGTGACTCCATCCAACATCATTTTAGTGTGCAGAGGAGTTGCATGTGTGGCTCTTTTCACATCTTCCACAGACAGTGATCCACCTACTGCACTGTAATGTACCTTTGCTATATAGGTGGCATGACTACACACTACACACACTTGACCTACTGTGCGCCAGCATTCAGCAATCCTGCTGCAGAACACAACGCATGCTTCTCATGGTCATGGTCTGAGACAAATCACCAGTCAGCTACCTGTTACATGCATGGACCATTGGGGCCTTGTTAGGTTCAACAAGGACATCAACTCCAGCATGTGGAACACCATCCACTACCTGTACTGTGTGCTCCTACCTGTCCTGGCCTCAAGACTAAATGACATGAGTGCTCAGCGGACATGATGAATGTAGCAATATCACTTATCTTAAGTTGGAAATCTTTTTGTAATGAGACTTTTTATTATTCTTAAATACATACTACACACAACAAAGGGGCCTAAATGAATTCAGCCAATCAACTTTCCAAGTTAAGACTGGACAAGTATGCAATCAGTATTAAAAGCATATTTACCACCCTCAGTTTGGATGGTGTCATGCCCAGCCCATCAATGAACCACAATCGAGCATGAATACTGGTTCATGATTCTTAAACAACGCCCCATCGTTGGGCATGCCCATCAACTCCCATCCCCGCAGCCCGGCCGCTGGTGCAGTAGTGTGACATCTATGTGTTGCAAAATCACTACTGATGTGTGTCATGTACCAATGAGTCAGCGTACGCTCTATAGTATAGTTCTCTATTTCCTCCTATGTTGCGGGAGCCTCTCACTGTGCTAGTCCCTCTCTATTCAAATGGAGCTACTCATGCATGTCCCACCCCCACTGAGGACTCAGAACTGCTATCCTCCTCCCTGTCTATTATCCAGAGTCCCCCCATCAGGGCCTCCCATGCACGTGTAGCCTCAGGCACTTTTTCTTAATGGGAGCTATGTGCCAGCTGCATTCTGTTGGAGCTCTCACTTCCCGCCCATTTGAGTATCGCTGCCTTCCACCTGACAAAGCTGGGGCCAGGGGTACTTTCAACGTGACGCATCTGGGAGATGAGCCACGTTGTAATGGGCTGCACCACATGTAGGCGTTCCTGTGCAGGGGGGGCCTTCCGCCACTGGGACGCCTCCTAAAAGTAGCAGAGTTAAATGTTCAACATTTCACTCAGTCACTTTTAGGCCCATGCTGTATCACACGCCTACACCTGCCTGAAGCAGGCATGAGGATTGACGCAGCATTAACTAGATAGGGCACCCAGTGCATTGCTGGATCTGCGTTGCACTTGTAACGCTGTTCCAGCTATGCGTCACTTTTCCGGCACAGATGCATCGCGCATCTGTGCCGTTTTGGCACCATGGTGCAGCGCATTGTAAATGGCACCCATTGATGATGGCGGAGGTGTGGCACACAATGTCTTGCACATCCTTGCTGCTTAGCAGGAATGCACCAGTTATTGCACATGTGCCCCCTTGTATGTGATACAGTGACATTGATGTGGATAGATTTCTGTTTTGCATGTATGTGCTGTAGATGCAAGTGATATGTTGGATTACTACTTACCAACTAGGACTGCATTCCCTTATGTTCCATCCTGGAAGCGCTGGTTGATGACTGACTGCTGGAAAATATACGAATCATGCACACTCCCTGGGAACTTTGCTATGACATTTGTGAACATTCCACGGTGGTCCACTATTGCCTGCACATTCATTGAGTGCGTGTGCTTTCTGTTTCTATATATGTGTGCCCTGTCCGCTGGTGGCACAAATCGGATATGTGTGCAGTCTATTGCACCCAGTACTTGTGGGATTCCAGCTATGGCGTAGAAACCCTGCTTGACCAGGAGCTGTTCACGCACAGTATTGGGGAAGTGTAGTTCCTGGGGTATCAGGCTGATTATGCCATCCAACACATTTGGGAGGAATCTTGAAAAGGCTGCCTGTGAGACACCACCCACTCTGGATGTTGTGGGTTGAAAAGTCCCGGAGGCCAGGAAATGCAGCACAGCCAGTAGCTTTGTTTGTGGGGGGATGTTGGTTATCCGCTGGGTTGGTGGTGTGAGCCTGTGGGCTATGTGGTTCAGTATGTAGTCAATGGATGTCCGTTTGAGCCTGTAGTGGGCTATGATATCCTGTGGTTGTAGATCTCCAAGGACAAGTCGGTTGCGCATTTGCCGCCGTCGTCTTTGGCGCTGCCTTGCTGGTGGTCCGGGAGGCGGTGGGGGTGGAGGTGGTGGGGGCGGTGGCGGTGGTGGCGGTGGGGGCTGTGGCCACTGTGGGACTCCGAGCTGTATGATTACTACCTCCATGCCGTCTGCAGGTCCTCAGCTTTGTGGTGGGGCTGGGCTGGGCTAGTTCTCCTTTTCTATGGTCTTTTTATCTCCAGTTTTGCATGTTTAGAACTGCTTTTAGCAGTTCTTATTTATCTCCAGCTAAGGGGCTTTAGCGGGAATTTTTTTGTCGCTAAGCATGTCTAGGCGATAGTTGATAATAGTGCGCTAGCGTGTTAGCGACTTTTTTTGTGGTATTTAGCGAGGGCACGCCTACCTCGCATATCATTAGCGATATTTATCGGTTCCGCGTATAGCGATATTTTTTTCCGTTGCTAACGCATGGGAACTGTCGCTAACAGTAGTTAGCGGCAGCTTGGTAATAGTGCGTTAATCTTATCGCCGCTTTAGCAGGGATTTTCCCCGCTAAAACAGCGATAGAGCCCTTGATAATATGCCCCTAGGTTTTTAAAGTTTTACATCCACATATTTAGCTTATGTTTGCTCTATCTATGTGCTTTTATGCTTTCTATGCTAAATATGTTCAGATTTTAATTCTTTTCAGATTTGATGTACCTTTATTGCAACTTTTTGCACTGTTATCTCTTGCATTACATTATTGTATTTTACTTAGTGGTAATAGTGTTTTGATGAGGTTTCACCTCTACTTTTCCTCATCTTTTTGAAATGAGAGTTTCTTTTGTTCTTTCTCTTTTCTATTGCCTTCCTTTGTTTTCTTCTTTTTTAAAAGTTCTGTAAGAAGAGAGGATGGTTTATATGGTGTAAGAATGGAGTATGGTTTATATGTTTTTCCATTGTTCTCTTTTTATGGTGTTTCCTCTTTTCTGTTCTTTTTTCCGCTTTTGCTCTATTTACTTGCTTTCATTTTCTCCTGTTCTCCGTTGCTGTTTTAAGCTTTTTGTTTTCTGTTTAAGGAGAGAGGATAATGTAGTATCTTGTTATTACCTATGCTTTCTCTCTCTACCTCTGTTGGAATGTTGCTGTGATGCATCTAACAGAATGTTGGTGTTCTGCCTGAGATGTCAGTTGGCTGGGCTGAGCACCATGTTGGATGCTCCTGGCGGGGTCTCTCTATACATCTTGGATTAAAGCATCACTAAATACAACATCACGTGTGGACTTCTCATCATTACAGAAGTGTGACCCTACTCAGCCCTGCTTGATGATGTACTACAGTTTATTGTCCATCAAGATCTGAACACACTGATCACAGAGGGAAGGGAAGAAGACCTTGAGTGCCAGAATTATGACCTGTAATTCCTACAGAATAATGTGCAATATCCGTTCATCTAGGGACCAGAAACTTCTCATCTCAGATTTCTCCAGATATATTACCCACTCTAGAGTGGAGGCATCAGTGATAACTGTTGCCACCAGAGGGAGAGAGCGAAATAGACATACTTGGGATAGATTGCTGTCCATCCTCTACCACTGTAAGACCACTTAAGTGTCTCCAATGTGCTTGAACCACTGCCTGCAAAGACATCATTGGAGTGCCCTCATGTGTCAACATGCTTAGGTGACCAGCAGGATGAGGGAGGGCTGCAGATCGAAGAGGCATAAGACCATCAGGACTGGAACAATCGCTCCATTTTGAAACATCACAATCATAGCCTGAATGTTGTGAACCTTCTGAGAAGGAGGGAAGGCTCAATTTGCAATGGTATACCGTACAGCCCCTTCCAATTCATGAAGTCTTCAAGCAAAGCAATGCTGCAAGATACCTTGCTGTGCTGCACGAAAGGGAGAGGGCAGGCGTGCCAAATTTAACATTATTTGGCATATTCCTATCCTCTGTTTGTGCTGGCGCAACATGTACTGCTTCCACCAGCACAGGCACCCTTGCACAGGGGTGCAGTATTGTTTTTGTGCAGGGGCACCTTCCTGCACAAAAAAACCCCAGAGACACTTTTCTCTTCTAAGTGTGTTGCAGAATGCAGAACACTTAGAAAGCTGAAACAATGAGAATATATAAACATATTTCTCCTCGTTGTACCTCCCCTGGGAAGGTGCAGAATTTTGACACATTCCCAGGTTTATTCGGGGAATGCACCAAAATCCATGGATGGATGCATAGAAACACCCATGCTTCACCCATGAAATGCCTTGGCAGGGCAGGGTAGCGCATCGCAATGACTTGCGCAGCCTTTTGTTAATTCAGCCAGGCTTGATAAATCTCATTCTAGGTTTTGCCTGGCCCTGCACTGCCTTGCGTGGTGCAAGGGAAATCAAAACTTTGATAAATATGCCTCAGGATGCCCTGTAACGGAACTAGGGAAGACTTAGGATTGTTGGTGGAAAAGTTTATATTGACTGACAACTTGTCTGTCATGTGCAAATGGTAGGACACATCCCTGGTGAGTTGGCTTTTAGGAGCCAGTCATCCCGGTAAGGGAATTCTGGAATTAATTGCCATCTGAGATAGTCTGAATGTACCACAATCACCTTTGTGAAGACTCGAGGAGCGAAGTGAGGGCAAATGGGAGAACAACAAACTAATAGTGTTCGGAACGGACCGTGAAGCGTAGAAAATTCCTGTGTATACGCTGGGTAGGAAGGTGGAAGTAGATATCTTGCAGGTCAACAGACAATCTCGACTTCCATTTCCAATGCTAGAAGAACCCGAGCTAGGGACAGGATTACTAGCCCCTCTCCTGCTGTGGAACACACTCCACAGCACTCATTACTAGTAAGGTCAGAACATCTTGATGAAGTACAGTCAGATGGTCTGGCAGGAGTACTGGTAACTGGAAGAGATGGTTGGGGGTTCTGCTGGAAGGGTAGGGCATACCCCTTTCCACAATCTACAAGACTCAAAGGTCTGGAATCCTAAAAACTTGTGAAAGGTCTGAAGTCCCTCAAACGTGTAAAAATGGGATGTCTGTCCCCAAAATGACTGTGTGTTCGGACAAGGGTAACTACAGCTGTTTCCCTGTAATGGTTGGGGTAGAAAAGGAAAAGGGAGAAAGGGGTAGAGCACCTGTTCTTTCCTTGCTTTGTCCTCTCTACTATTTATAGAGGGAAGTTCCCCTGTTATTGGTGCTGCTGTTGGGCGTATTGCTGATGGCCCCAAAAGTAAATCCCCTGCTGAAACCTCAGATTATGTTGTGGGAAAGGCACCTGGTGTTTGCTTGGAGAAACAACAAGCTTGCACTGTTAGGGGGCGTGTCTAACCACCAAAGAGAATGGCTGCTCTGTAGCTTAGATCCGATGCGCAACTTACGAACCATCCGTTAATTGACACCTTCCCCTTGCCTGATCCCTGCCCCAGTGCCCTCGGTGGGCTGCGGAGGTGCCCAGCATGGCTATGGTCAATTTTGGGGTGAATCACCGCTGTTATCCCCGTGGGCTCTACGGACCGCACTTTGGCCGGGAGGCCCGCCGCTGGGAGTGCTGCTGCCTGGGGGCCCGACTCACGCGAGGCCGTGGACTGGGCCTACTCTGACTGTAATCTAATGCCATGCACCATTTGGATTAGGCAGTGATTGTGTGCTGCCCTGGTCCTGGTGAGGAGGCGGAGAACCCCTGGGCGGCCCTTGGAAGATAGGGAGTGTGGGAATAGCTGTGTGGGCCCCCGGAGGTGGACTGGTCACCGGGTACGGTGCAGCTCGGGTCTCCAGGCCGGTAATAGCTTCTGAGACTGGTGCGGGTCCCCAGGAGCTGGAGTGAGTGGGCCAATACCTGTTTTGGACTGCGGCGGTCCACGCGACACAACGCTAGAGGCCTGGAGTGCGCGCCCGTCAGCCTGGGCCCCCTGCTGATTCCGCGTGATTGGAGAAGAAAGCTCCGATGGTCATAACGTGGTGAAAGACAAGTGAGTGAGGGCCAAGGGAGGAAGCGGCCCACGACGGGGTGGTGCTGTTTCTGGATGGTGTATAGACTATGGCCAGCTGTTTCAACAGGAGGGCCATGTGTTCTCAGCTCTACCCGCTGTTCCCCGTGACTGATACCTGGCCCATGCCAGACCTGCAGATCGGGTGAGGGCACAGTCGATAAGTGGAATACCCCTGGAGAATATTTGTGGTGCCCTAGGTACCTGGAGGAACACATTGTCAGATGCAACATTTTAATGCCTGAGGCCCTCACAGACAGTAAATACGTATTGTCACTGCTGCCTCCCTCCCATTAAGTATAGGCATTGTGGACCGGGAAAACTGTTGTGCCACCGGGCTTGGATTGGACACAGGAGCTGCATGTGGGAGGTGGTTGCCCTGGTGGCTGAGGTCTGCGCCTGGGCTGACATTCTACATAACGAGCTGGAGGTCTGAGGTTTTCATAACCATTCAACTGGAGTGGTGAGCCCTGTGCTATACCCCTCAGAGAGGGGTGCTCTTCTCGAAAACCAACATGCCGGGTGGAATTCTTCCCTGCAAGCGGCGGGGAGTAGCGAGTGCGCCCTGACATTGGGTGGGGCAGCCGTGAAAGGGAGCATGGCCTCAGGACGCACTAACCGGACGGCGACCCAGTGCAAGCTGGAGAAATTTGCTTGGCAGAAGCAGCAGATTGACGACAGGACGGATTTGGCGACACCGGGAGAAGTGGCAGACCCCTCAAACAGGGAGCTCCTCGAGGTAATCACAGTGATATGAACCTCCCTCGAAGTGAGAATTGACACACTAGCCACAGATGTGGGGCTGATCCGGGAAGATATGAAGAAAGTGGTGGAGAGGGTGGCCATAGTCGAGAGCGCTACTAAGGACCTGGTCAGTGACACTGCCTTGCTCAAGACCCAGGTTACCTAACTTCGCGCCTCACACGAGGCAATGGCCCTACAAGTGGATGATTATGAAGGGAGAATGAGGTGCAATAACATCTGCATTATTTGAGTTCCGGAGCGAGCAGAGGGGCAGGCGGCAGACTTTTTTGTCGAAGAGCTGGTCCTCAAACACCTCCAACCCAGAGGCCTCTCCAAATGCTTCACGGTTGAAAGAGCTCATTGTGTTTTCCCGGAGGGGTTCTCCGGAACTTTGCTGCGCATGGTTGCGTGGACATGACCTCCGGGTGATGGGATTGCTGAGGTGAAGCTCCAGGTGGATAATGAGGGGTGAACTGTGATCCGCATGGTGTTTGGTGGACCCTGGCCTGTGAGATTGATCAGGGAGAACTATGGACCTATTACTGAACCCCCATCGCTATGCCAGCCCACCGGTTACCTGCTATGCACTGAAATCAGGGCATGCTGCACTGTCGCTCCATGTTATGGGCACTTAAAAAGGCTGCTCATAGGCCGTCTTGAGCCTCAACGTTGCATAATGTTTTGTGGGGAGGATCGGGCCGAGGGGGAATCGTTTTACTCTTTTGGAGTGGAAGGATGGGGAGGGTGGTAGCGCACGTTCCCTGAAGTTTTATGTGGGTGGGCGACAGGCACTCTGCATGTTCGGGGTGGCGGGCGGCTTTAGACCTGCTAAGCAGGGAGGCAGGGATGGGGGTACGGTTTCATGGGGTGGGGTAAGTTTGAGTTTTATTTGTTGGGGTTGTTTACCAGGCAGCCTTACTTTCTTGACGGCGAATATCCTATATGGCACTAGTATGATGATCAGTGGTACTTTACTTCAAATTGGGTCCAGAGTTGAAGAGCCCTTCGGGCTGACTTGGGAGGAAGATGGCGACTCTTGGGGTGCGGCCTCCCTGCTTTCCTGGTTAATAGGAAGGGGAAATATGTGTCTAGATGGCTCTCAGACAGGGACTTAAGAGTGTCCACCTGTAACATGAACGGCCTGGTGGATAAAATCAAACGAGGTATAGTCCTCCAATATATCCATCGACATGCCCTTGACATGGTATTACTGCAGGAGAGATACAAAAAGGAGGGGGGGAGTTAGAGGGAGATTGCTAGGTTACACCCTCCTAATCTAGTGTATGAGAAACAAAAATCCGAAATACCAGATAGAGAACCCAGCTGGTAGAGCAGTGATAGATGTAATCTTGAAAGGAAAAAATATCCTTTTTCTTGAGTCCCCTCACTCACCGGAGTTTCCTCACGGTGACATGCTTCATCATTGGGGCCATCCCAACCCGCTGCGGGTTGGGGCGTGCTACGACTTGCGAAAAACGTAGGAACACTTAAAGTGAGGAACTATGTGTGGTGCGGTGATAAGTGTGGGTGGAGTGGTGTGAATTAAAAATACCTAACTAGTGGGCGGAATTACTTTATTCTTGCTTCATGTTTTGTCCCACTGTGTGTGCTCTTTTGTCTGTAGTATTCATAGCGAGAAACCCAACCTGGACACACCTTCGGCCCGTTTGCCGGCAGCCATTTTGTGAAGTCCCCGCTCTAGTCTTGCACACATGACTAGGCGGAAACACTTCATTTAACTAGCGGCTCCCAGCACTGAGACGGAATCATCCGGTCTCGAGGGACGCCGAGTAGGTTAACCGGCAAGGAGAGAATTGTGACAAGTAAGTCTGTTCCTTTGCAGCAGCAGCAGACCGAGGGCTTCCACTGTGTTTGACACACACAGGTTTGCCCTGGCAGCCCGATGTGGGCTATCCGCTACCTACGGAAAAGTAATGACGCTTTTTTTCCGATTTTAGATAATTTCGCGGGTCTCTTTTCACCCGATCTTACCATAAGGCTCAGCACAGCCTAACGAAAAGTATGTTTGAATTTACGTGTTTTCGTTTTACATGTTGTTTTTCGATTGTGTTTATATGTGTCACTTTCACGACTATGGGTCTTTTTAATTCTAGAAAAGCCACGCACCAGAATCTAATGTCCTTCCCTCCCAGGACCACAGGTGCATGAGGTTTCACGAGGGCATATACGGTTACATTTGGTGCATATAAAATGTTATTTTTCCAAATCCAGGCACGACAGCATGTCAGCATCTTGAAACCAGATATATTATTTATGCCATTTTTTATAATAAGAGCCACTTACAGATAATGACTGAATGCTGTTATGTCATATGTATATGGTCTAATTTAATTTAAATGCTCATTGATAGGCATTTTTTCGTACTACACTTTGGAGTGGTACTCACAGGGCTGGTCCCTGTTGTGTCCTGAAGAAGAGCTTAGGGGTACAGCTCGAAACATGTTGGCACTCTACTAGGGCTCCTGACTCATTGAAAAACCAGGAAAACCTAGAGACCCACCCAGTTTTTAATATATCAACAAGGAGCAAGACTAAAGTAATTCCGCCCACTAGTTAGGTATTTTTAATTCGCACCACCCCACCCACACGTATCACCGCACCACACATAGTTCCGCACTTTAAGGGCTCCTACGTATTTCGCAAGTTATAGCACGCATCAACCTGCAGCGGGTTGGGATGGCCCCAATGATGAAGCATGTCACGGTGAGGAAACTCCGGTGAGTGAGGGGACTCAAGAAAAAGGATATTTTTTCCTTTCAAGATTACATCTATCACTGATAGTATCCTGCTCTACCAGCTAGGTTCTCTATCAGGTATTTCAGATTTAGTTTCTCATTACTGCAGGAGACCCACTTGATAAGTAATAAGTGCATGGCACTAAACAAGAAAGCGTACCGCATGTGCGTACATTCTGGGTTCACGACAGGCTCCAGGAGAGTGGGGCTACTTCTTCGGAAGGGCTGTCCATACATCATACAACGCACCTGGACGGATGTGCAGGGCAGGTACGCAGCAACCTAGGGGCTCTGGGAAGGTAGAGTTGTAAATGTTGTCTCAGTATATGCACCGCCTGGTTTAAAGCGCCCAACCCTGCAGGAGATTGGAACGTTGGTGTTGGCACTGCCGATTGGCTCATTGATACTGGGGGGATACTTCAACCTAGTTATGGATGGTCTCCGAGATAGACTTCCGCCTAGACAAGATACACCAGGGGGCTCTCAACTACAGAGGTTTGCTGACACCTTAGGGATAGTGGATGTATGGAGATAGTTCAACCCTCAGCACACACACTATACACTCCAGTCAGGAGTACATGGCAGCCAATCCCGGCTCGATTACTTGTTCACGCATGCACAAGACATACATGACTTCGTGGAACGCACCACTCTGCCACGCGGTATATCTGACCACTCCCTGGTGATGGCAGTTTTTGATGCACTTTTTTTTTTTTTTTTGATGCACAACAGGTCAGACGCCCTGGTACTATTAGAATACAGCTGTGTTCTTTGAAGGTTCCCCACATTAGGGCGAGCCTCCGTCAAGACACCAACTTTTATTTTACAGAAAATGTGGGGTCAGTCGAGTCGGAAGTCACACTCTGGGGGGCATAAGATGCGGTAATTGAAGGGAGTGCATTGTCGCGGATGCTGGATCATAAAAATGAACAAAAAAGGAGCCGGGCAGTTAACGTTTTTGGAAAAGATGCACACCTAGTATAAACAATTGCTAGGCTGAACAACCATTTGTGTTGAGTCACTTAGTATTTTATAAGAGATTATGAACCAAAATTTTCAGCATCAAAAGATACACCACAACATTTACAAAGGTTCACAAGTACATTGAATAAACCAAAAACAATACATTCAATCAAATATTCAACACACAAACAATTGTGATAAAGATAAATATAGACAACTGTACAATGCCTCAACAAATTCCGTCATTGAGGCAACAATCCTGAATGCAAATTGAACAAGTGGACTGACAAGATGAAAAACTAGCCTACTTGTTTCACCCACCACAGAATACACAGTGAATTTGTCACACGGTGCAGAAAATAGAAAAAAACACAAAAACTATACAACAGTGTAGAAGTGTGTAAATTCTATTCCTTTTACGCCCTAGTTTATTTGGTATCTTGGTGGAACTGGACGCCGACGCATTTCGAACCCAACAACGATTAACGGGTTCTCCTCAGGACATGGACTGGGGGGTCGTTGTCACTGTGAATTAATTAAAAAATGGTATCAATGGTGAGCTGGCTGACAACTACTCCTCACTGATACTCAAACACTCTTAAAACGTAAAGGTACCTTTTGTTTGGGGGGTCAGGTTACTCCCTGTGAATGAGATAATGTGAAAAACCTCAGTTACATACGGTCTTTAAGGGTCCCTATGAGCCGCACTAATGGATTGATAGGTTTAACACATACCTCAATATGGTAGACACTCGAGAGTGGTTAGGGTGCCGGCGCACCTCAGATATGTGGTGTACGATTTTGGAACGCCTGGAAGAAGCAAGGGCACTTCTTAGTACAACCCTGAGCGTTTCAACGTTATGTGAGAGGTTAGTAGCATGTAAAATCCTACCTTCATATGTAGGCTTATGGATCTTTGTTGTGCGCGTAAGCAGGCGGCAGCCGCCGCAATAGTTGGACAACTGCAGAGACAAAGAGCGAGCGTTTTTAGAGGGATGTAATATTGCGCTCGTCGAAAACAACATTTGTTTCAAGGGACTTACTTCTAAAGCGATGGAGTGAAGCGCTGCGACCGGCACCCAAGCGATACTGAACGACAACTCGGAGCCTGGGGGGCGTGTCCAATTGTATTTACCACGGACAGAGTCCTGGTGCATCTTGGGATATGTAGTTAGAGATTGCGTGATTGTGCAATATCCATTACTGAAGTGCAAAGGGAGGCTCAAATAGGGAAGTATTCATGGTGGAGAACCTGTTCCCTTGTGATGTCGAAAAGACACCTTAGTTAGAGAGATGTCAAGAATTGAATACATTGCGAACACATGAGCTGCAGCAAGCGGAGACAGACAATCGCCGCGGACAAGATATCTACAAGTTACTACGTTCGTTTAGGTCATTGAGTCCAGACATGGCAGTATTAAATCTTAAAATGAGGTAGGCCTCTTTCTGTGCCAGGCGTGCGTCAGGGTCCCCGCCCGTCCCTGGAATGTTCTTAATACTTGCTAGGATTGTCCATTTAAGGTCATTGGCCGAGTGTTCCTTCTTCAGGAAATGGGACACCAGAGGTGCTGTCAAGACTTTGTTGTTAATCCTGGATCTGTGCTGGATAATGCGTTGGCGCACTTCTTGGGTTGTTTTGCCTATATAGACTTTTCCGCATGGGCACGTGATGGCGTAAACTGCGTATTTAGTCTTGCAATTTGTAAAGTCATCGTGTCGCCAATGTTTTTTACCATCCGTAAAGAGGGTTCCTTCCGTTGTCAGATTGCACACGGAACATGTGCCGCACTTGTGGTGACCTTTTACTGGGCCCATGTTGAAAAGAGTGCCTTGTACTTCTCTTCTAGTAGTACCACGAGTGGATGAGATCTGCTGTCCAATGCTTCGTTTTTTTTTGAGCGCGAACAACGGTTTGCCAATGTCGGGTAGAATTTCTTCCACCAGGTGCCAATTACTCCAGAGGATTTTCTGTACCGGGGTGGTGTGGGGTCCGAAGGTGGATACACAAACCATCCGTTCCACTTGTGGTTTTTCTCGCTTTTGCAGTAGATGTTCCTGGGGTGTCCATCTTGCCCTCTTCATAGACTGTTTCAAGAGTTTGGCCGGATAGCCTCGCGCCTTCAGTTTGTTGGTCAGTGCTTCTCCGTGGGTGATGAAGTCTTCCGTTCTAGAACAGTTCCGTCTCACCCTAAGGTATTGACCGTAGGGGAGATTGTTCTTTAAGCTTTTGGGGTGGAAACTTGCGTAATGTAGGGAGTTGTTCTTGTCAGTTTTTTTCTGGAAGAGTGTGGACTTCAGGCCTTCCGGTGTCGATTTGATCTCCACATCTAAGAATGGCATGGTTCTGCAGTCATATGCCAGACTGAATTTGATATCTGGACTGCGGTTGTTCAACCACTCATGGAAATCTTCAAGAGACTGTGGTGTACCATTCCAGATACACCACACATCATCTATATACCTTAGCCACTGCCCAATATGGGCTCTGTGCGGGTTGTTATTATACACAAATTTCTCTTCATATTGGGCCATATATAGTATAGCCATCTCCGGGGCGAAGGGACACCCCATCGCCGATCCCTTAATTTGAGCCTCCCTTTGCACTTCAGTAATGGATATTGCACAATCACGCAATCTCTAACTACATATCCCAAGATGCACCAGGACTCTGTCCGTGGTAAATACAATTGGACACGCCCCCCAGGCTCTGAGTTGTCGTTCAGTATCGCTTGGGTGCCGGTCGCAGCGCTTCACTCCATCGCTTTAGAAGTAAGTCCCTTGAAACAAATGTTGTTTTCGACGAGCGAGCGCAATATTACATCCCTCTAAAAACGCTCGCTCTTTGTCTCTGCAGTTGTCCAACTATTGTGGCGGCTGCCGCCTGCTTACGCGGAAAACATAGATCCATAAGCCTACATATAAAGGTAGGATTTTACATGCTACTAACCTCTCACATAACGGTGAAACGCTCAGGGTTGTACTAAGAAGTGCCCTTGCTTCTTCCAGGCGTTCCAAAATCGTACACCACATATCTGAGGTGCGCCGGCACCCTAACCACTCTCGAGTGTCTACCATATTGAGGTATGTGTTAAACCTATCAATCCATTAGTGCGGCTCATAGGGACCCTTAAAGACCGTATGTAACTGAGGTTTTTCACATTATCTCATTCACAGGGAGTAACCTGACCCCCCAAACAAAAGGTACCTTTACGTTTTAAGAGTGTTTGAGTATCAGTGAGGAGTAGTTGTCAGCCAGCTCACCATTGATACCATTTTTTAATTAATTCACAGTGACAACGACCCCCCAGTCCATGTCCTGAGGAGAACCCGTTAATCGTTGTTGGGTTCGAAACGCGTCGGCATCCAGTTCCACCAAGATACCAAATAAACTAGGGCGTAATAGGAATAGAATTTACACATTTCTACACTGTTGTATAGTTTTTGTGTTTTTTCCTATTTTCTGCACCGTGTGACAAATTCACTGTGTATTCTGTGGTGGGTTAAACAAGTAGGCTAGTTTTTCATCTTGTCAGTCCACTTGTTCAATTTGCATTCAGGATTGGTGCCTCAATGACGGAATTTGTTGAGGCATTGTACAGTTGTCTATATTTATCTTTATCACAATTGTTTATGTGTTGAATATTTGATTGAATGTATTGTTTTTGGTTTATTCAATGTACTTGTGAACCTTTGTAAATGTTGTGGTGTATCTTTTGATGCTGAAAAATTTGGTTCATAATCTCTTATAAAATACTAAGTGACTCAACACAAATGGTTGTTCAGCCTAGCAATTGTTTATACTAGGTGTGCATCTTTTCCAAAAACGTTAACTGCCCGGCTCCTTTTTTGTTTATTCTATAAGAGTGGTCCAGGCCGGTCAGGGACAGGACCCAAGCCTTCCTCATTTTCCCTGGATCATAAAAATGAACGCAACAGGAGGGTGGTAGAGTTGAAAACTGACATTTTACAGTTAGAGAGGGCCCTTGCCACTGATCCGAATCCTGAGACGCCACACAATATTGGCCTCAAGAGACATGACTATAAACAACTTCTGCTAGAGGACGCTCTTCTGCGATCCCAGGCCATGCGACACCGTGTATATGAACTAGGGGAGCGCAAGGGTAAGATCCTCGCGTGGCTGGAATGTAAGGAACAGGCGGCAAGGTGGGTCAAGGCGATAACGGGCCCAGACGGCAAGCTTATCACGGACCCCTAGGGAATTGCTGACGTGTTTGCCGCGCATTTTCAGGCCCAGTGGGGCGCAGACCTCCTAGCCACTATAAATGTGGTGTGCATATCGCCGCAAGATAGTGAGCCTCTCGACGGTGACCTCTCAGTGGCCGAAGTCCTAAAAGCAGTAGCTGACGTTACGTCGGGCAAAGTGATGGGTCCTAACGGTTTGCCCATCGAACTCCTCAAACCTATGTCCGTGAAGGTGGTGCCCCACTTGCTGAACCTATATAACGAATATTATGAACTGGGATGTCTGCCGACTGAAATCCGAGATGCAGCGATTGTAGTGATCCATAAACCTAGTAAACTGGAGGAAGAATGCAAATCGTACCGCCCTATCTCGCTGTTGCCGGTAGAAGCGAAATTCCTTGCTAAACTAGTGGCCAATCGCCTACTCCCCTATCTACCCGACCTGATCCATCCGGATCAGTCAGGCTTCATGCCAGGCAGGAATACCGCTAGGAACCTCTGTCGCGTGAATGGGGTGTTGGGACGGGCTGGTACCCTTGAAGAAGAAGCAATTCTGGTGTCACTTGACGCCACTATGGCGTTTGATATGGTTGAATGGGAATATCTCTTTCCAGTGCTTGCCCGTATGGGGCTGGGCCCTAAGCTGATTGGGTGGATTAGGTTGTTATATGGGCAACCCACGGCGTATGTGTCAGTTAATAACCACCGCTCTACCTCCGTCCCCCTCCAACGGGGTACGAGACAAGGTTGCTCGCAGTCACCGCTCCTTTTTTCCATGGTGCTGGAGCCCCTGGCAGTCTGTGTGAGGGGTGACCCGGACATCAGGGGCATAAAATGGACACACAGTCATGAAGATCGTATATCGCTCTACACGGACGATATACTATTATATCTGGCCTCACCGGCACGATCTATACGTCGAGCTCTTCATATCTTCCACATATTCGGGGCAAACTCTGTTTATACGATCAACTGGTCCAAATCGCAAATGTATGCTCTCTGGGGCGAACCCCCGTCCAGCCCTATGGGCTATGACATCCCGGTGGTGGACCGGGGATTTATATATTTGGCCATATTCCTCACGCCAGACGAGAATCTTTTCTATGAGTGGAACCTCAAGAAACCCCTGGACCATTTGAGATTGGACTTAATGCATTGGAGGTCACTGCCCCTGATGCTGCTGGGACGTGCATCTCTGTTTAAGATGCTTGCTCCCCCGCGGTTTCTATACGCCATCAAAAACGCTCAATACCCGATCCCTGTTTCCTATTTTTCCCAGATCAAAGGGGTGGTGCGGCAGTTGCTCTGGGATGGTCGGTCTCCAAGATTTGCCACAACTAAGCTTACCATGGGGTGGTATGATGGGGGGAATAGGTTTGCCAGACCTACGCATTTACTACCGGGCGTCGTAACTGGCTCCCATCAACAGATGCGGTACAAAAGTACAGTCCGAACTGCCAAGCCATGCCTTCCCTGGACCGGAAACAAGCTTCCGAGGACCGGTTTCTGGCATTCCAGCCGTCTTCAGCCCGTCTTGTTTAAATCCAGTGGTGTGGAGTGCATGGGACTCACGTCTGAGCATACCCATCCCACTCGGGGTGACAAATGCGACAGAATGCAGAACAATGTCAAACATTCACCCCAGTACAGAGATCTGGGCCTAAATCCATCGTTTTTTTGCAAAAGGGTTTACTTTGATGCCTCATTATTGTTTCGGTTGGATAGGAGGGCGGATGCACTCTGCCTTAGACACTGCAACCACTGGCCCGTTCACACACATACTCTGGGACTGCCCCCACGTACAAATCTATTGGTCGGATCTCACCCGACAAATGTCCAGGGCCTGTGGCAAATCCATCCATCCTTCCCCAGGATTTGTCTCCTTAACATCTGGGACGCTACAGACCTCACCCAGATGGAACAATCGTGGGCGACAATGGGCTGGATCATAGCCAAACGTAATATTGCTCAAAAATGGGGTTCAGAGGTGCTGCCACAGGTGAGAGACTGGGCAGCCGATATGGACTATGCCATGGTGGCTGAAAAGACGGTGTTCAAGGGGCGTGGATGCCCCAAAAATGGGCCCGTAAATGGGGGAAGTGGAACAAATATAAGGGCAACATATGCATCTCTCCTACAGTGGAATTGAGGAGGGAGAGGCAGACAATGCTGGCTTTACTGGATAGGACGGGAGGGATTGCATCACCGGGTGGCCATAGTTAGAGCTCCAGGGGGTGGGGGGTACACAATGGCTCCCAGTGATTTTCGTAGACTGTTACGATGTTATATTTGGCCAAGATGGCTCAGTACTGTACCAAACAATGTGTTAAGTATCCTCTTACTATGTATAACTGATGGACTATCAATTCGAACAGATTTTTGCTTTGCCACTGATGACTCTGTAATGCCTGGAAGGTTGCTGTTCATCTATACTACTATTATAAAGGAAGAACTTTGAACCTTTGAGGCGGGTAAACTCGGGAACCACAGCGCCAATCCACACACCCGATACATCGTTGTAATCGTCAGGGTGTGCAAATGGGCATAGGCTATATAAACGTAATAAATATACTTTATTTTAAAAATTTACCGAAAAAAAAGTAGTCGCTTGGAAGGAGCGACGGCCGCGACGTGCGTGCTGACGTGAGGAGCGGCGTCCAGGAGCGCGAGGAGGACCGGCGAACATGGCGCTGGGAGGAGCGGAGGACAGGGGGTGAGGAGCGGCAGACAGGCGGTGAGGAGCAGGGGACAGGCGGGGAGGAGCAGGGGACAGGCGGGGAGGAGCAGCGGACAGGCGGGGAGGAGCGGTGAGCGGCGGATGAGGTAGGGTATTTATTTATTTAGTTAGGAGCGGTGAGCGGCGTAAAAATTAAGCAAAAATGACAATTGTGAGCAAGAGGAAGCAAACGGAGCATTACAAAAGTGAGCCAAACGGTGCATTACAGGAGGAAAAAGTTACGTGTGCAGGTTACAAAAGCGTACATCGTGAGCAAGAGGAAGCAAACGGAGCATTACAAAAGTGAGCCAAACCGTGCATTACAGAACGAAAAAGTTACGTGTGCAGGTTACAAAAGCGTAGAAAGTAAACATAGAGGTATAGGAGGAAAAAGTGACGTGTGCAGGTAGCAAGAGGAAGCAAACGGAGCATTATAAAAGTGAGCCAAATGGTGCATTACAGGAGGAAAAAGTTACGTGTGCAGGTTACAAAAGCATAGAAAGTAAACATAGAGGTATAGGAGGAAAAAGTTACCTGTGCAGGTTACAAAAGCGCACAAAGTAAACATAGAGGTATAACACTGCAATATATGGAGGAAGGCTCCGGGGGACCCACGGACAACGCCGGGGCGGGCGGGGGCCCTGAAGCCTAATTGCTCCCGGACAACGTCGGGATGGGCTGCTAGTCATTAAAAAAATTGTTTTAAAAAAAAAAAGCTTGCACTACTAGGCTCTCCAGGGATGGGTGAGAGGAGAGGCTTATAGTGTCAGGTATCGGTTCCAGAAATTGCAGTAGAAGTTATTGTTTTTTCCCAAATAGCTAGGCTACGCTCTGTTAGGGCCTCATTGAAAGGAAGTAACAATTCCACTGTATGAGGGGTTAAATATACGACCTCAATAAGGGGGGGTCTGATCTGTGTTTCTATGGACGGTACTTGAAGATATTGGCAGCCCTCCTATTGACTGAGTGGTATGAATTAACCTCTGGTAGGGGCAAACCAGTTGGAGAGAGAAGCTCCCTCTCTGGGGAAGTGTCAATACCATTTTCATCTTTTAGGCCTGTAAAGTCCAGGTCCAGTGTATACTGACCATCCTTATCATCTGCATTTAGATCTGAGCCCCAAAGAAAGAACTGCCTTACTCCATTAACCTTTGGCCTCTCCTGGAGCGATGAAGTTGATGGTTAATTAATGGAAGAGAGGCTGTTTGAGTGGTCAGCTGTACTGGTGGAGTCAGAAGAGGTGGAAGAATTAATGGTAGCAGCACCGGGGTATTGTCAGTGGTGCCAGTGGAATTAGAGATGTCATCTGTGGCAACAGAGAGGTGTTTTGGTCTGGCGCGGAAGGTGAGTAAGATGGGATGTTCAGTGGAGGTGGTAGCTGAATGCTGTGGTGGCACTGAGTCTGTATTGCTGACCATGATAATGCGGGCTAGGAAAGAAAGGGTGAAAAGGGCGTTGAGTGGTAGGACGCTGGTAGGCCTCCAGTGCTCGACAAGTACAAGTCATTGGGCCTATGGGACCAACCAGCACTCTAGATTGGATCACAGATCTGCATAAAATGCTGAACGTGTCACTCAGGGATACTGAAGGGTCCTCCACCCATCGAGACGGAAAATCTGGGCAAAGCTGACTGGCCTGGGGCCTTCGGATTGATGACACAGAAAAAATTGACTCCAAAGCCAGCTCCAGATCTGAAGAGACCACATGCGCCATAGACTCCATGGGGTCTATCTTTGGTTCCTGGTCCGACATTGAATGTGGCAGAGTCGGGGGTCGTGGAGACTTACATTTGAAGTATGTCAGAGAGACTCATGCCATTTCTATAATTTTTTGTTTTTCTTTGGTGACTTCAACGAAGATGGCTACTGCAGCAACTTCCATCTCTGTCTCGATTTTGACGTCCCCAATGCTTGTCTTGTGCTAGGCCATAAACATCTTGGTCTCTTGTTCTTTAATCACCTTTGGATGCAAACACTGACATGATTTGCAGGCCTGCGGGTCGTGGTGAGATCCTAGGCACCAGAGCCACATGTTGCAGGATTTTTGATGGAGATTTGGCCATCACAATCTCTGCATGGTTTAAAGCCATACCGCTTGGCTGGTATCATCGTGATAGAGCGCGCAGGTCACCCGTCTATAAATTTACCATACTCACCTGGGCCCATAATCAACCATGCACTTATTTCCTCTAGGTAAGTGACCTCACTGCAGTGTGGCTTCCATTTACCACCCGCTATTTTGCCCCCGGGGATTCCAGACAAAACATATAACAAGTACGAACAATTTTGTTTAATACATACACTCAATACAGAATCAATAAAATCAATGTAAAAATCTGATTTGATCGATCAATAATCAATACATAACTATTACTACCTATCTTTAACTAAACCCTAACCATCCTCTGCCTACCAAAAGAATATACTGATAAAGCGCGCAGGTCACCCATCTATAAATTTACCATACTCACCTGGGCCCATAATTAATAACTCATAATTTAATCAGGTAACCTTTGCTCTACTACCAGTTATTTCACTTACTAGGTTCTATACCATTGACTTACCAATACTTGTCGCTGGTACCTGTAAACCTATTGGATCAGGGTGTTAGATTGAAGATAGATAGAGAAAAATAAAGTTTGCACTCATATAATAATCACAGACTCTGGAAGTTTTAAAATCTTTATCTAAGTTTCTTAAATGGTCATGATCCAAAGATTAAACACAAAAAGACTCTCAATAATGAGAATCAATACTAGAATATAACTATTCAAAAGATGTATTAAACAGTTTTATGCATTTGATAGCTTTAACGTTAGGAAGGGTAAAGAGAAAGGGAACAAAACAATAACAAACCCACACAAATTTATATTTACCTAGAATGGTGTGAAGACCAACCCTGGCCACGGGCTGGACAAAGGACAGAACCCCGAAAGTTGCAGCTGCCAGTAGGCTAGCAGGTGCAGATCAGAATCAGGACAGGTAAAGCCAAATTGGATCAGGACAGGACCAACCAAAGGTTCAGACCTGCACCCGCAGTTCAGTTGCAAAGCCTGCACTACTCCCTCTCTGCAGCTGCTAGCCAGAACCCCGATTGGGTTATCGATTTCACCGTCAAAGTGCTTCGCCAGCACCCCTGCTTCCCGTAACCCTGATTGGGTTATCGAATCTTCTGTCAGAGTGCTCCGCAGCCCTCTGCTCTGGGTCACCTATTGAGTGCATTGGGTCAGTGACCGGACAGCTACTCGCACAAGTCGAACAAATTAACTAGCTAAGCCTACCCAAATTATACTATTTTCCAAGTCAGTGTACCACCCCTCAATGTTGCAAGTGTAAGGATCCCCAAATTTGATTGGACAAAGAATAAGGAGAGGTCATCAGACCATATCAAAATGTAACGTTTACCAAGGAATATTATAATAATGTTCCCTCCCATCAAATTTTATTTTCTCACATATGTTTTATTCCACCCGACAATGAATGTTCCAATATTGGTTACTTTTTAGTCCATTTGAAAACGTTAACTTCCTCCGTAGGGTCGAGAGGTAAGGTTCCCACAAGCATCTTCTAGCAAGTTGGCTCTTTGGCAGTGTTTCAAAGGTCATTCTGCTTCATGGACTTTGAGATTCGTGCGCAGTTGCAGTTTCTCCAAGATGCAGTTCAGCAATAGGCATCAGGCCCAAATTTATTTACATGTAACAATACAAAAGAAAAAGTTTGAGAACACAGAATAAATGGATGCACTGTATACCACTTATCTCTACTCTATTCCCATTACTTTATATTTAACTATTGCTTTAAGGTTAAGAAGAACGAACAGCTTAACAAAAGCAGCAGTGCAAGCTTCGTGCATGCGGTTACACAGAGCAGCCATTTTAATTCTAGTGCGCAGAAGCGAAAGTTTCCCCCAAGCTAAAGATACGTCATGTCACGTGAGTATGACAGACGCATGCGCAGTAGAAAATCCCGCGTAGCAGCAGCCATTTTATTGCAAGCTTCCCTCGGATGTCGTGTAATGCGATACTAATAAAACAAACATGTTGAATAGTATATTAACGTTATGTCGAGAGGACTGAGCACAAGCAAGTCGAGTTACGTGCGAATCCTTGCTCCATCAATCGTGAGGTAGCTGCAACTGAATTTTTTATATTTTTTTAAGAAACCGCCCATGACATCAACACTCCTAAGAAGACTTTGGAGTGCTCCAGAATGTACAAGTGTAGCTCAAAAAAGGAAACTGATGTCAGCACTCCTAAAGGTGAATTTTATGGTTCTAGTGACGTCGCAGTGATGCCACGTATGTCAATGAAGTGGAGCCAGCACATACTATTTGCATAGGAGAGTTATTGAAGAGTTTCCGGGTCCAGATTGGCACCGGGGATATTTTAAAAAATGAGGAATTTGCAGGTAGAAGTATCTATCAGAAAGTAAAGATTCTGTGAGATGTTGCCAGAGTTAAGAGCATGAGAGACAAAGGAGTGAGTTAAGACTGAGTAGAGAAGCTAATGAGGGAGAATGAGTGAAGAAATTTGTAAATAAAGAAGGATTAAATGAGGTGAGTGAGGAAAGTTGCATAATGAGCAATCAGTTAGTTATACCTGAGTGAGCAATAGTGATGAGTAAAGATTAGTAGACACTTAGTGAATAACTGTTTAAGTGAGGAGTAAGTTACAAAATGGCCCCAGGTCATTCGTCACCGACAAACAGCTCTATTTCATAATCAGCAGCACTTTGAAGTTGAGTGAAGTCAACAACCATACAAGTATCAGAATCCAGACAAAATGGACCCATGTTATACATATTAGACATTTGCCTCTAATCTGTCTGTGAATGGGACACGCCCCCTACCTCGCCTAGTCCGCCATATCACTCAAGGTCCCGGACATCTCCGACCGATCCTCCGGTCTCCCAAGCATCTTGGACTCCACCCTTCTCTCCTTCTTTGCAGGACCCAATCACGACAAGCGGAAAACAGGAAGCACTCCCGAGTAACCCCGGAAGTCCATCCCCCTACTCGGAGCCGGAACACGGAAAAGCCGGAAGCGAGGACGGCAGTTTGTTCAAGGAGTTGGACTCGTGGCAGGAGACAGCTTGCGGTGAACCTGAGAAGAGAGTCGGTGAAGACGAGGAAGTCTGGACCTAGGACTGGTGGAGTCCGGTGGAGGACGCTGGAGAGCAGCCGCAACTCACGGGAGAGTTGCGGCGGGGCACGTGAGCAACGAACCCTTTGTATATTGAAGAGTGTAAATAGCCGTAGCTTAAAACAGTCACGATCGCACGTTTGCACTCTCACTGTATATATTGTATAGTACCCGTTCCGTCATGGACGTCACTGTACAGACTCCCCGCACTTGTTCACGCCTGCATCAACTCCTCTTTTTCCCTGATACTCTTTTTCCTTTCCCTCTTGACCCGTTCCCTACCCTCCTCACGGTCCGTTCTTATCCCACACACCCGGTGACGGTATTCGGTACCAAGGCAACCTAAAACAGTCAAACTAACGGCCCTTTCTCTTTCTCTCCTTCCCTACTCCAGAGGAACCATCATCCCGGTGACTATCCAACTGGAGCTGCTGGAAGACCCCGACCAACGCCCACCGAAGAACCGGTCCTTCCGAGGAACTACTGTGACGACCTACGAACAAGCATCATCCCGAAGCCATCCCTGTCCCTTTTTTCTCTCATGAACTAAAACCTCTGTACACGAAGAATAAAAACCGGCTCAGAAATAGCCCACTATATACGGCCTCCATGCCTGTTATTCCGGTCCGCACACAGCCCACGATCACTTTGTCCATAGGTGGCCATTATAATACCACTTTCAATAATTTTTTTCTGGTACACTCAATATAGGCAGTAGTTTATGGCCGAAAGGATTTTAGCTCCGGGAATGGTCAATGTAGATTAGAAGCATAAAAAGAAAGAGGTATTCACAGATCTTCAATAGCACTGGATAGCACACTATAAGCAACAGAGCAGTACAGGGGAAACAGCATTCTTGCTCCTCAGATGAAGAGCAACCCAAACATACTATTCATTGCTGATGAAAAAACAATATGAAATGTATAAGGGGTGAAAAAAGTTGATTAGATGATCATGACAGCACATGCCATACTTAAATACAAGGTTTAAGGACCTAAATGAGCAATATTTGTCTGATGAGGTACTTTAGAGGGCGGATTGTGGTGCTAGGTAGGAAGCTATTTGTAGAAAAGCTTATTTGGGGCTTTCACACTACCATTTTTGATGTTTTTCTCATAAAGCAAGCCCACCACTGTTTTAGCCGTAAACAATATTCTGGAGACAACCATAAACCCATAATTGCCAGCATCTTACATTGCAATTATCAGTACTCAGTTCTTAGTGCTCCCAGGGAAAGCGTAAAAATCACCTTATGATTATTAATTAGACATCTCAGAATTTGTGGCAGGCAAAGACAACATTCTCCCCTGGACAAAATACACCTGAAAGAAATTGTTAGCTCTTTCTTTCGCTCTGGTTGCTATATTTTTTTTAAAGTCAAAACGGTCTATGATCTGTGATGAGTTAGTGGCAGGAAGGAGATTTGATAAGGGTGTGATGAACACCTAGTGAAACTGTTCGTATTTATATCAGGATACACTTGTGTTGGCAACTAACTGACTGCAGCAACCTGATAACTGAATGTCCTCATTACAGGTGATTATGAAAGTATGTAGTGAATGGACAAATTGCTAAGAAGCATGCAAAAAGAAGAAAGCTGCAGAGGGCACTATGTGATGCTCAGGATTTAAGTTACTATGAGCATTAGTACTATTTAAAATTTCACGCCCTGAAGAAGGGGTTATATCAGGCCCGGCTCTAGGATTCTTGCTCAGGGTGGGCCATGGACAAGGATGGGTGGGCCACAAAAATGAATGGGCAGTGGTACAAAGTGTTGCAGAAATCTAATATTTTAGGTACTGACATTGTCAACTTTTGCTATTTTAACACCATAAACACCAACAAATGAGGTGTCTACTTTGCTTTCCCTGCTTCGCATCTTGCTTTGTGGAAGGGGAGGATCGCAGCACATAGATTGGCTGCAGTCTGCTTCTGGTCATGGGCAGCAGCAGAACCATTCCAGCTGCCACACATTTCTTTACAGCTTTTCATGCTTTTAAAAAAACAAAATTGTCTACTTTGCAGTTTGCAAAGCACTTAAGTTTAAAAATGCAGCGCAGTAAGCCCGCTGGCAACTTTGCACACCCCTACATAATAAAATAATGCAGACTTTACAATTATTTATCCTCCCTTTCTATGCATGTGTTCTTTAAAAAACACACTTAAAAACAGAGTACCAAATAATGGCCTGGGCACCCAAAAGCAAGAGGCCTACCTTTGCAGATCACAACCTTTCATGGAACATTGCTTGGATAGTATCAGGGAGCAAATCTGGTGAGACAGTTGTGATAATTCAAACTTTTCAAATGTTCTAGGACCATTAGCATTCTCCACTTGCTGGAAACACAATTATTTCTCTGCAGCTCACTCACACATCTTTCAACGAATTGGTCCCTGAAACAGTTGCTCACTCATAGATCTTCTAGGCCCTTACTCGCCCTATGATCTCTGAATCCTCTCTCTGCAGTCAGGACCTAAAACCCCTGGTCATTCTTATAATTCCTTGCTTGGCCCTAACCAACATGTCCCAAGAAGCTCATGCCTATCCTCTTTTCTGTAGGCTTCTGTTCACACTTAAGAATCCATAGGTGCTGCTCATCCTAAGGCCTTCAGACTCTTGTTCACCATCAGTTGGTCTCTAAACTACCCACTTATTAATGAGACCCTGAAACTCATTTCCACTCTCCGATCCTCTGAGACTCCTGCTCAGGCTCAGATCCTTAAGGTCGATAGTGGTCAGACTACTCTTCTGATCCTACTCGACCTTACAGCAGCATTTGACACCCTGTCCCCTACCATTCTGGCCTCCCGCCTCAGTGAGACGGGGGTGAAGGGTCGGGCTCTCAGCCTCCTCACTTCTTTCCTCAACCATCGGGAGCACAGGGTCAAACTGGGTGACTTCCTTTCCAATGCCATGCCTTTGCAATGTGGGGTACCGCAGGGCTCCGCTTTGAGTCCCACATTGTTCAACATTTATGTGGCCCCACTTGCTAGGCTTGTTAGAACTTTTGGACTGGAAGTGCTCTCGTACGCCGATGACACCCAGATTATGGTCTCCTTGTCCCATTCTGTCGAGACCACGGCCCTAAACTTCCGAAATTGTATGGAAGCTGTGGCGGGTTGGATGGCCTCGAACTTCCTTAAACTGAACGGGGAGAAAACAGAGATCTTGGTCTTCGGGGGAAATAAGGAGATCTGGTCAGATGATTGGTGGCCCCAGACACTTGAATCCTGTCCCCAGCCCTCCCTCACCGCCCGTAATCTGGGAGTTATATTTGACACCTCACTTGCTTTTGATAAGCAAGTAAGTAGAACAGTCTCAACCTGCTGCGGGGTCTTAAGGATACTAAGAAAACTTACCCTCTACCTTTCCCCTGATGCCCGGAAACAGGTTGCAGTTGCCCTTCTATCCTCGCGATTGGACTACTGCAATGCTCTATACCTTGGCATGAGCACCAAATTACTCCATCGCCTGCAGGTCATCCAGAACGCGGTAGCAAGATTCGTTGTCAATGCCCCCAGACGCTCCTCAGGGACCAGGATCAGGAGAAGTCTTCACTGGCTCCCGGTGCATGCCAGAATAAAATTTAAAATCCTGACCATCACCGACAAGGCTCTTCACGGTGCTGGCGCTGAGGGCATTAGGACCTTAGTGTCGACCTATGTCCCAGGCAGAGCACTACGCTCCTCCGGTCAGTATCTGTTGTCTATTCCCCGAGTTGCTAAAGCGAGATGGGGTGGTAAGGCCTTCTCTTCTCTAGCCCCCAGACTTTGGAATGAGCTCCCTTTGGAACTCAGGGGCCAGGATTCCTTGCTGCTCTTCCGAAAGGGCCTTAAAACTCTGCTCTTTACTGAAGCCTACTCTTAGGTCTCCTTTCCCTGTTACTCTATATCAGTACCTGGCTTTACTCCATCTTTTGCGCCTTGACGCCTCTGGGCAAAGTAGTGCTTACACAAATCGCCATTCAATCAATCAATCAATCAGGTTCCAGCTCATTCTCAGGTGCCTTTGGATTCCAGCTCATCATCTGGTCACCTGCTTTCCCTGTTTACCTTCAGACCCTGTATCTCTTGCTCACTCCTGCTTGGAAGCTCCAGGACATTCTAATTTCCCTGAGGATCATGCTTACCATGAGATTCCGTAAAACCTATATATCCGTATAGCTTCTTTGATGTTTTGCTCACCCTAAGGGCATGAGGTGTATTGTCACCACAAGACGGCTAGAGATTCGGCTCACCCTCAATCCTCACAGTAGGTATTGGGGGGTGAGCATATGCTCCGGAAGCATAGCTGAGTTTAGGTCCTAGAGCCTCAAGGTCACCCTCAGGGTCCTGAGGTTTATGCTTACTCCAAGTTGCCCGAAACACTGCTCACTCCAATGCTTTCAAGGCTTCTGCTAGTCCCATTGGCTCTGGCTCACCAGAGGTGCCAAGCGTCCTACTCAGTGTCATTTAATTGTGCTGCCTGGCTTGCTAAAGGGCCTAGAGATTCCTACTCAGGGATATTAATCACTGAAGATGCGATCCACCTTAGACACCTGGGGCACATGTCATCCTCAAGTTGCTGAATCTTCTTCTCAATTTGATCTTTCAGAAGATCTTGTTTACCTTCAGATCACTGACTTTCCTTGCCACTCGGAGGTCTCCTGGTATCTCTGCCCTCACTTCATAAGTCAGAAAACTCACTGCAAAACTTCATCCACATCCAAGTCTTTCATGGACCCTTTTGGTTGCCACCCAGAAGTCTCTCTCTCTGAGTGTGATGTCTTAGAGGTATAACACAGCTTGGTACTTGGTGATATCTATACTGTGAGAAGAGACATGATCTGAATCTGCTTGACATGCTGGAGGAAATCGCTTCAGACGTTCTTTTCATTTTTTTATAGTACCTGTGTCCTTGCTCTCTCTCTCATTCCCCCACAAGTATGAACAGCCCATCACTGCTCCTGCTAGAGTTTCCTCTTTCTTTGCTCTCTCACTTCACTTGCACTCTAACGTTCTCACTGATCACATCTATTAGATTTACTATGTTTTTGTCTGTCCATACCTACTTTTCATTCTGTCTCCATCCACTGTGAAAAGCATTAACAATGCATATGGCATTGTAGATAACAATGCATTTTATTTATGTGTTAAGAAAACCTGCAAAGTACAAAGTGCGTGTTTACGCACTGCTTACAACTTTTCAAAAAGCATAGATAAAAGGCACTGTCATTCACAATGTCAATAGCTCAAACTTGCGCAAATGCGAGGCCGATTGCATTACAAATGCTTATCTTTAAATGTAAAGTTATTTCAGTCCTTAGTGTTTTTGTCTGAAGTTCCAGCACTCTTAGGTGTATACAGCACCCTCCCCAGTCCACAAATGAATGGAATTTCATTAGAATGAAACCTCCAATCTCTATCTGGTATGTTACTGCGCAGTTTTTAAACTAAGAATGCTGGCCCTAGCCCAACTTCCACTGTACCTTTCCTATCCGAGCATTGAGGCCTGGTGCGGAGGAGTAAAGGCCATTTCCCCCGCCTATGACTTGTTAATTGCGCTGCTCAAAAGCATCAGCAGCTCTCTGAGAATTAAAGTCACCTTCTGAGGTCTGGGATGGGCAGAAGTGCACCATGCTGTGCTTGCTCTGCTGGCCCATTGTCATTCTGCCCATGACAACAAACCGCCTGACTCTGTGGCTTGCAGAGTCCCACTCGAGCTGTAGCAGCGTTTCGGGTTGTACAACAGCAGGAAAGCTGGCCAAGATATGTGCTCCTGGTTTTCTAATTCTGAATAGCCTTGGGTGGGCCAGGATCTTATTTGGGTGGGCACGGTCCACCCTGCCCACCCTCTAGAACCGGGCCTGTGTTAAAGTAATGCATAACATGAAATATGTGTTGGGTGTAGTTTTTAAATCATTAAGCACTTTGGAAAGATGAATGCATTGTGAACAGAATTTTTTGCACATTGACTGGGAACTAATCTAAAAGTTGTGGCAGTAAATGTGATAAAAAAAATTCCCTGAATAACACACAAGAAACTAAATAAAAAATGAGATGTTACTACTATAACTTTTGTATAAATACAACGTTGAAAATGTTCTTTAAATAACAATAGTGTTATGGTTATTTATACTCCCCTTCAGAATTATACATTTCAAGTTTTGGATCCTATTATGAAAAAACCCTCTGTTAATCAGTTAACATCCCATTTGAAAAAATGGTAAGATTTCAATTGTTTGTGGCCATAATTACTATCACACAGGATTGATTCATAACAATCAGTCAATCAGAAATATGAGGCTTCAAAGAGAAGGACGATCAACTCTGAGGTATTTGTATTTAAATTAAACCTTTTCTCAGACATTATCAGATCTTCCCCAACTTAGGATCATGTGTTCATTTGTTTGATATCTACATTAACTACAAGACACAGGCCGTAGGCATCTGGTTCAGTGGTGGTTCCAGGTGTCAGGTTTCTTTGTCCTCAGCAGGCTCTGAGTATTTCTTTAGAGATTCTTTTGCACTTAGCTGCTGTTCACAGGAGATACGGTCTTTGTTGTCAGTCCTCCCAAGAGTTCTGGAGATGGCTGGCTGCAGGACAAGGCCATCTTTGGCGAAGGATCTCAGTAAACTGCAGGCGGGCCGGTAGGGCTGGGGCCAAGCCAGTTCTTCTCTGCAGTCTCCTCTGCTGGGCGTCTTCTTTCATCCTTCTTCTTCATAGGTATCGGGAATCTGCCTCCTGGGTTCAGGGCTGCCCCCTAAATACTGCATTTAGGGGGCGTTTTAGGGGTCTCTGGGTCAGGTGCCAATAAAATTCTGACCTTAGAGTGACTACACCCTTGGTGTGCTGATACTCCGGGGGGGGGGGGGGGGGGGGGGGTAGGCACAATCTCTAACACTGATTGGAGAGTGCCTGACATCTGTAAGATGGCGGGCACTGAAGAGTGTGCTTCACCTCGTATTAGCCACCTGAGGGGTGGGGTTGGCATAGGTGGGCACATTTTTTGGGATGTTCTAATTTTTCCTACCTGTCCTTCCGCCGAAAAGGATGAGGGCCAGCTCCTGATAGCAGGAGAGGCTGGGGGTCACGTTACAAAGGCGGCAAGGCCTTTGAAGCTCCCCTGCCACAGATGGCTCTTCCTGACCTGGGGACGGTGTGACCACCTCCACACAGGAACAGGAAATGCTTTGTTTCTGGACTCAAGGAGCGAAGGCTCCCAACCCAGGGGTCCAGAAACATGTCTTGTGATGGCAGGCTGGTGATTCTTAGTGAGTCTATATTATATGAGTGTACAAACAGACTTATCAGGGTGAGGGAGTGACCAATGAATAAGAAGTGAGGAACGATGAGTGAACAGCGAATAGTGAAATGCAAGTGAGCAAATTAATGATGTAGTTATCTTTTGGGGCCACCTGGCCACTTTTATAGTAGCATGACAGGTACAAAAATTAGAAACAATCACCTAAATACTGTATTTATTCCCCCTCTCAATACATACTTAAAACAGTAAATGTAGGAAGAAAACATTTTAAATGTGTTCTATTGCTGCCCTAACGACCCCTGACAGGTAACTAAAGTAAACAAAGAAAGAAAGGCAACCTTAAAAAAGAATACAGATATTTTCATTTTAATTTCTACTTAAGAAGCATGTCCTGGCCTTTGCAGATTGTTAAAAGTGAACAGATACCCAGTATGCTTCTCTCTGAAAGGCAGGAACAATACTTGGGGTATGTAATGAAAATGAAGCAAGCAAAGTGAGGGACAGGGATATTGCTGGGTAAGGTTGTTGTAAGGTTCAATCAATTTGACCAAAGCAAGAGTGACATGAATCAGGACCGATCTCTGTATCTAAAGCTTCAGTCACTTTTCATGTTCCTCTCTGAGAAGGATGCTTGAAGTGGGGGCTGGGCAGGGAAGGTTTAGAATATTGGCAACAGAATACTGACACAGGGCAATGTTCTCTTAGAATGTCCATTTCAGCCTGTGTTTTGGTGGCAGAAGAGTTCAAAAGTTCAACTCAGTTTATAGAGATACCACTGAATGTGTGTGCCCACTTTCAGCCAGACTGCTTTATAAACTGCATATTACATTTTGGCAATAACTGGGCCCTCCTAACAAGTAAAATAATTCTACAGTCTTCCACTGGTTCAGCCTCATTCAGACATGTCAACATTTTAAAAGTGGGGATTTTGTAATCAAATTAGGGGGAATGTATTTTGCCAATTGATATACATTAAAGAAGAAGCATTTTCAGGCATTTTGGCTTAAACATTGGTAGTGTCGAGTTTGAATCAGGTATGTTGGCATGTATGCTCATTGAAGAGAGTTTAAGTGTTCACATTTATAGATGGGCACCTATCGTCACAAAAGCGTTTAACCCTACTCCCATGAAACATAATAAAGCCAAATGTGGACACCCATTGTCTCAATACAGGGTAGGCAAACAATAGCTGCATCTGGTATGAAGTCATTTCTTAAATAGGAAAGGCCAAGAAAAACAAAGCTGGCCAAGTGATCAATGCAGCAGTACAGTGGGAAAACCACAGTCCAATAAATTGTATCTAATATAACCAAAGGAACACATGTTTTTTCTGAGTAGACATGTAAATGAAAAGCATATTTACAACTATACATTTTGGTTTTTGCCTGTGTGAGAACCACAAAAACTGTCTGCTATGCTGAGGATAAAAGGTGTGATGCCACAGCAATACCTAAAAAAAAAATGAATTACAATTAATGCTTTTGTGGAAATCATGTTATGTATTTGATGGCAACAAAAATATTGTTAAAAAAAGCAAATTTTAGTAAGGGAAATATGAATCAGCTGTGCTATCATTTGTGAAAGATAAAAGTGTGTTTTCACTGAAAACACTAACCTTAGTTTACTGTTCTTTAGCCTAAAATTGAAGACTTGAAGTTCACATCTGTTTGTAATTTTGTATATGGATGCACTAAAGAACAGCCTCCATTTTGTGTGAAATGAGACTTAATGCAGTCAGAGGCAGTCCAAGATGACTGCCCTACTGAGGGAAATCTCACTGAGGCCACTCTCTTTCTCTCACAGAGAACCAGCGTAGCAAATGCAACAAGGGGGTGTGGATCGAAAACCATTTACGAATGAATAGAAAAGGGAACTAAATAAGGCTTAATAGAAGGATGGGCAGTTAACAGGTGAGATTATCAAAAGGAGAGGATGAGAGAATTGGTAAATGTGTAAGCAAATGGGTAACAACAGAGTCAGTGTGATACAATAAAAAACTTGACGAGAAAGATTTCCAGACACCAAAGTGAGCAAAAAGGCCATGGGATAGTAGCAGTGCCTGACACAACACTTTTAAATGTACTGCATATGAAGAACATTGCACCACTATGTGCAGTGTGGACCTTAATGGGTAAATGACTACAACAGAGACAAAGAAAGGGCATGAACAAAAAAATTAAATGTGTGCATTGCCAGACAATGAGTAAATGATACAACGGAAAACAAACAAAATTAGCACAAAGTAAAGAGATTACCATGGGTATGTCCTGTCTAAACCTGCAACAAGAAGGACAACAAAATGCACAGTTTCTGTAAGTCTTAATGCCAGGGAACAATGAAGAGACCAGGCTTTTAGGGGTTAAGAAACCAACTTTGATTTTAACTACCACAGTTACACAAGGAAAACACTTCTAAGAAGGGGAACACATGTGACAGTCGCATTCACAACTCAACAAACTTAGCACGAGCACAGACACCAATGGTCACAACCGTAAAAAGGATTATGGATCTGGTAACCAATATATTGTTTAGCAACAATGGTGTATCACTGACAACTTTGTTTTCGAAAGCTGCTGTAAGGCAATGGCCTTAGCCTGTCTTGCATCTACACTGACCTGCAGCCACAACAGTCCCTTAACCAAACTACTTATTACGATACCCAGGGAAAAACCTTTTGGGGTTGTAAGCGTGCAAGGGGCACTCGCACATCAGTCAACTGGTATTATACATTTCTCATCTGAGTGGTTAAGTTGGTTATGATGGTTTGCTTGCTTGTGCATGAAGCTTATGCTGAATAGACATCAGCTGTCTTGCACATAGGTGGGAATCCACAGGGACACTTGGAGTTCATTTTACCAAAAAGTAGAGCGTATCTGTGTGATAAAGACAGCACTCAATATTTGCCTATTCTCTGTTTATTGATGATCATTGCATTACAGAGGTAACAGTGGCCTAGGTAGACCCTCTTGTATGATCTGTAACAGGATGTTTTGCTAGGTCTAGGATACAGGCTTCAATGTGTTGCTTTTACATCTTTTACATCTACTTCTGCAGCAACAATGACTAGAGGAAAACTAGACTGAGGCCAGCCAGTTGTGTCTACTTCACATATAGTCAGCGGCAAACTGAGTTTTGGGTATCTGGTTATGTATGGTTGTGAAAGGTACCTCAGTAGCTCTGTCTCCTGAGTCACTGTGATTTTAGACCAGGCTATGGTAAGCCTGAGGACGATGCTCATGGGTGGACATAGCTGATGAATCACAAGCATGAGTGTAGCAGTATCACGAGTAGGAAGAGAGCCATCTCAACCCAATTGTGGAGCTTGAAGGAGGACGTCCTCAGCAGGGCCCCTAGCTCAGAAGGGGAAGTCCTCAGCAGATCCAGAGTGGGCGGAGATAATGTGTAATGCTGTTTACAAACGATTTGGGCAGCAGAAGTCACCAACTGATTCATTAAGGAACAAATGCCTGAAGCTGCCAGTATGGATAGTTCCTGGCCAGAAACCAGCCTGGGTTTTTATTGGAGATTGTCAATTGGATGGACCTAGCCAGAGTGGGTTGCAGCTTAACCAGAAACCACTTTCCCCTAGGACAGAAGTACACATCTGGCAGGCCTTGTCCTAATCTGGAGATTATGTGCTGAAGGGAGGATCACAGAAATGCACAACATACCGTGCTACCACGAAGAGGGTGAGGCAGTTCCCATGGAGGGTCCCTGAAACAATGATGGAGGCCTAAAGCTGAATGTGGTCTTGAAGTTACAATACAGAGGCTCAACTAACTCACCTACACGACAGAATAGGATGCACTTTAAGAGCAGAAATAAGATGTGAAATAGCAGTCATTACTACCACGAGATATACTAAAGTAATGTGTGAGGAGTGTAGCTCAGTTGGTAAGGACACTGGTGCTGAGAAGATGGAGAATGGGTTACAACAGGAGGTAAACCAAACTTACACATCTTATGATTTAACATCAAAACACCAACAAATAGGCAAAGATGTTGATTTGACTTAACTGAAACAGTACTTTAATGCGAGCTATTGCCACAAATCATCCACACTATAGATAACTAATAACAATTGTGGCTTGGGCAGTCTATCATGCAGAGTGTCCTAAAGTCCGCTTCAATGCAAGCAAAAGGGGTGGGAAGCACCAAGAATAGTGTTTTCATGTCACCAACGCCTGCAGGCAGGAGGTTAAGTTTAGCCCTACTCCCAGGAATACACAATGAAGGTGATGGTCATCACCCAGTGACACTTGAGCTACAGGACGAGGGAAAACACAGCTGCACTTTGAATAGAAAAGATATGCTTTGCTAATGAAATAAACCTGCAAACGCTGGAAATTCATGTTTATAATAAATCCAAAGGGCTGACTTGTTTCTTTAGCAGAGATTTTACACTCCAAATAAAATCAAGACTGGAAAGTAGTTCTAAGGAACAAAGTCTGAGTGGTATTCATCAAACTGCAAGGTAATCTCATTAGAAAAATGTACTTGGAATATTCAGAACACATTGGAAAACGTTACTGACTAATCAGAGAACCCAAAACTCTAGCAAATTTGAATAGGTAGAGATGGAAACTCATCAAAAACTCAGAAACATGCAACTCAAGTGGCTACTTAAGAAATAACATGTGTTTTGCCTAAGATGAGCTTTCACCTGGTTCTAATCTTAGCTAAACTGTTCAGGATATCTACCACTCCTACCATTTTGCTCTTTCTAATAGTATGTATATATATATATATATATATGAGGTATGTGGCGCTCCCGAGATTCAACCAATACAGCAAATTCAGCCGATCAGCAAAACAGGAACCAGCAAGACCCAAAGATGGTGCAAATTTTCTTTTTATTGAATATTAGCCCAGCACCAGTCCGCCATGACGCGTTTCGGCTAGAGATAGCCTTGATCACATGATCAATATATATTCACTGAAAAAACCATAGGTTTCACACCAGTTATAGTTAGCTGGAAATTTTACTGACATAAAACCATAGAAATTCCAACGTTATAGTTAGTTGGACTCACTATAACAAGCGCGCCTGCAATGCACTGCTGATGACGTCACATATTACATCACTCATGACATCGTCAGTGACATCACTCATGACATCACTGAGTGAGCAGAGCATAAAGCTCATCGTCCTTGCTGGTGACAACCACAATTGCCCCATAAAACCCTAATTTTTTCCTGATTTTTTTTTGCTCCAGTTGAGCCATTTTCAATTCCCTGTTTTTTGTTTCTCCCCATACAAATAACAAAAAAAATATAAAATAGTTCATAAAAGCCAAAAAAAGTACAAAATGTTCAAAAAACATAAAAAAATATAAAACAACAAAAAAAGGAAAAAAACAGTTCTTTTTAGAACTACCTCCAAATTATAAAAAAGGCTACATTTTTAAAAAACTCTGTCATTCTTTTTTCCCCATGGAACGCTCCCCGCTATGCTCCGCGGTGCGCGTACCGGGCGCTCCCCCTGCGCAAATCAAAAAAGCCGCGGGGCCCTTTTATAGCCCCCACATCAAACCTAGGGGGTCGGGGGGGTCTATTCTGTCCCCTTATGGTCATTTCCCCCTTTGTTTTTGCCACCTCTTGTGTCTCGATCCTACCGAGACACAAGATGGCGGCCGCTCGGGACTGTTTGGAATGTTGACAGACACCCGAGAACCAATCAGCTTTCCGCGCGCGAACTCGCGTAGCGCGCTGGTTAGCGTACCGGGGAGCGCTTATAGATATATATATTTTTTTGAACCTAAATTACTCAAAATCCACTGGAACAGATATCTTGAAACATAGCAAAGGCACATCGGACTACCAGTCCCTACAATTTTGCCAAATTTGGTGGAAATCCATTTAGCCGTTCGGGCTAAAAGTGAGGTCGACCGCCCTATGGTAATTAACATGGGGAAAACACGTTTTGGGACCCCCCTTTTATCTCGGCCCCCGCTTGACAAATCCCCCCTAAACTTTCAGGGAAGGACCGGGGCGCCGCGAGGCAAATTTGAGGAAAATTTCAGGCAGATTCCTCAACCGGCGCCAAAGTTATTCACAATAGAATGTTGAGATTTTGTATTGAAAATAATCCTAACTATAACTACCTACTGGCGACCGCCAGTATGATATATATATATATATATATATATATATATATATATATATTTTCACTAAAAAAAACATAGGTTTCACATCAGTTATAGTTAGCTGGAAATTTTACTGTCATAAAACCATTGAAATTCCACGTTATAGTTAGTTGGACTCACTATAACTTGCGCGTGTAATGCACTGCTGATGACGTCACATATTACATCACTCATGACATGGTCAGTGACATCACTCATGACATCACTGATGACACCATCCAGTGAATGTGTGTCTTTCTGAAAAATAAATTTTTTTTATATATGTATTTGTAAAGGACGATGGAAGAATAAATGGTTAAATAAGTGTGTAAATGGATGTTTTTTAAAAAAAGAATTCATTGGTTAACTGCCTTATTAAGTGTATTTTAGTGAATACATATATTAGCAAGTAACTTTTAAATATTGTAATATATGTATCAGGGTTTCACTTTGTGTATAAGTGGCTGCATGTGTTGGTGACTGACTCACTGTTTGTATGTGTTTTGAAGACAGCATATGTGTCGGAATGTATGGGTGGATGAGTGTGTATATGTATGTGTTAGTAAGTGAATGACTGTCTCACTAGTGTCTTCATCAGTAACTACATATGTTTTAATCTAGTATATGTGAGTATTGATGTATATAAGTGAGTATATGTGAGAGTGAGAGATTGAAAGAGTTCTTGTTTTAATAAGTATGTGTTTCTATAAGTGATTGTTTAAGAGAGTAAGTATGTGTAAGTTTCCTTAGAAGTAAGGTTGTAGTGTGTGTATACTTGTATATGCAAATAAATGGATGTTTATTAGTTTATTTGAATATGTGAGTATATGTGTGAGTAACTTTTTGATGACTGTCGGTGTGTAAGGGGGACGGTGGCAGCTTCTCCCCGACTCCGTTTGGCGCCATCTGCGAGCATTCTGCTCTTCTTATGTTTTAAATTGCTCTAAACCGGCTCCGTGAGCTCGTGTAGAATTTTAAACTGTGTACCTGAATTAATTGTTTTAAAAGGGGCAAAATAGCTTGTTGCTTGTGCTTCACTCTGTTGAAGTGTTGCACTTTGTGAAATTTGTTTAAAATTGTACCGCATACCCACACGCACTGAGGGACCTGCTGTTTGTAGTTTGTCCTGTGCCTGCACGCCCAGTCCGATCCTCAGCCAATCACGGGTGCGGAAGGCGAGGCAGAGGCAGGAACATCTAGGGAGGCGAGCGGTTAGCGCTCTAGCTCTCCCCTAACTCGAGGGCTATAAAGTCAGCGAGGCGGCAGCCGACTTTGCGGTAAGGGGGACGGTGGCAGCTTCTCCCCGACTCCGTTTGGCGCCATCTGCGAGCATTCTGCTTTTCTTATGTTTTAAATTGCTCTAAACCGGCTCCGTGAGCTCGTGTAGAATTTTAAACTGTGTACCTGAATTAATTGTTTTAAAAGGGGCAAAATAGCTTGTTGCTTGTGCTTCACTCTGTTGAAGTGTTGCACTTTGTGAAATTTGTTTAAAATTGTACCGCATACCCACACGCACTGAGGGACCTGCTGTTTGTAGTTTGTCCTGTGCCTGCACGCCCAGTCCGACCCTCAGCCAATCACGGGTGCGGAAGGCGGGGCAGAGGCAGGAACATCCAGGGAGGCGAGCGGTTAGCGCTCTAGCTCTCCCCTAACTCGAGGGCTATAAAGCACCTCGGCGGCTCAACGCGCAGTGTTGACGCGCAGTGTGGCGCCTACTCCTGCGCCTAAGACGAGCCAAAGACTAGCCCGTCTGCGCCCGTCCGCGACAGGACGTGGCTAGGGGCTAGGGGCTATGGCGGGCTCTACCAGCCTCTCGGAGCCTTTCCATCGTCCCGTTTATACGTATTCGAGTCAGACTTTGCGGGATGTGGGCAGGTATGTTTCCACTTTGTGTTCCCATAGGGTGGAGATTTGTTTGGAGGGACCATTTACTTGCAGGGAGTGTTTTACACAATTCACCTGCAACGATGTCATATCTTCTCGGCATACTACTTCTATCCCCACAAAATACCTGACTAAATCACCTCTCAGCCCTTCTAACGATTCTTCTCTGAATTGTAAGAACTTTCTTTGCAATGTTCGCTCACTAGTGTCCCACGCAACTCAGATCTGGGATCTCATTACTTCTGAGAACCCACATCTCTGTTTTTTAACTGAAACGTGGCTTAAGCCCCATACTGTCCCGGCCATTACAATGGGGGTGCCGTTAGGGTACAAAATAGTGAGAATGGACCGCCCTATCAAAACTGGTGGTGGGCTGGCCATTATTTTCAAACAAGATTTGGAGGTAGTGGTCACCGAAACGGTGTGTAACCCGCAAATGGAGCTCCTGATTTTTACTATTAACCCGAATTCAAAGGAAACCAGGAAAGGTGCACTGGTTTATCGACCTCCAGACCCTCTTGGGAATTTCTCCACGCAACTTGTGGAAGCGTTGGCCCCCCACATGCAATTCAATTCAGATTTTATTGTGGTAGGGGACTTTAATGTTCATAGCGAAATAGCGACATGTGTGGAAGCACATACACTCTTGGATGATCTGGCCACGATTGGTCTTAACCAAATGAATCAGGGACCCACACACATAGCTGGACATACCCTGGATCTCGTGCTATGTAACTACACCTCTATAAAATGTCTGCCTCCCACTCCAGTGGATTGGACTGACCACGCAATTATTGAATTTTACACCCGCTCTAATTATAAGGTCAAGGGCACCCAGAGGACTATGGCAGAAGTCAGAAGACCCTGGAATAAACTAACTGCAGAGGGTTTCAGGAGGAAATACACAGAGCCCAATTGGGATGAATGCGGGGACAACGTCTCCTCTGCATTAGTTAAATTCAATGAAGCTTTAGCATTGACCATTAACCATGTTGTTCCTTTGAGGAAATATAAACCACGGCCTGCCCCCAAACAAGAAGTCTGGTTTACAGACGATCTCAGACAGTTAAAGCTAACTGCTAGGAAGTCAGAAAAACGCTGGAGGGCTACTCGCAAGGCAGAGGACAAAGAAACACATAGGACCTCATTAAAAGTTTACCATAAAGCTATTCGGGCTGCGCGGAAACATCATATTGCAGCCCAATTGTCAGCAGCCGGTAAAAATCCCAAAGTACTCTACCAGATTCTGCAAACCTTTATAAAGCCCTCGGTCTGCGAAACGGATGGGATTGAGTCTCAGGAACTTTGTAATAACATCTCTCAGTTCTTTGTCAGAAAAATAGATGGCATTTATACGAAGATCTTAGCCACTAAATCCACCTCTAACAATATGAGTACCGATGATAGCATGGTCCAGCCACATTTTAGCTCAGTAGAAAATACGACCAGTAAGCTTGAAGTCTTCCCGCCAATATCTTTGGAGGAAATAACCACCCTTATCACCCAAACAAAGAGCGGGTGTCCTTCAGATATTATTCCAGCACGGGTCATGGCTCTTCTTAGCGATGAGCTGGGTGCAGGAATTCAGCATATACTCAATCTTTCTCTGAGCACAGGGGAAGTTCCCCAAGGCTGGAAGCAGGCTTTGGTCAGACCTCTACGTAAGAATAACTCCATTACCTGGACCGATCTGACAAACCTGAGACCCATCTCCCTCCTCCCTTTTCTAGGGAAGCTTACTGAGAAATTTGTAAATCGGCACTTATCTAAATATATAGAAAGTGCGGGGGGACTTGATCCTTCCCAATCAGGGTTCAGGCCCAGGCACAGCACTGAGACCGCCTTGCTGTCCGTCGCTGATGATCTCCATATGCTACAGGATAAGGGTTATTCCGTTATCCTGGTGCTTTTAGATCTGTCAGCGGCGTTTGACACTGTGTCACATGATATCATGACCTCCAGACTCACTGACATCGGTCTGGGAGGCAAGGCGCTGGCCTGGCTAAGGAGTTTTTTCACCAAGCGCACTCAGAGAGTCATACTGGGCCCATACCAGTCAGAGGAGGTGGAGATCTCTAAGGGGGTGCCACAGGGCTCCTGCTTGAGCCCAACGCTTTTTAACATCTATGTGGCACCCCTAGCTAACATCATGAGATCCCACGGGTTTATCCCTGTATCGTATGCAGACGATACTCAACTCCTCTTTCCTTTCAAAATCATGACTCCAGAGGTGCGTAACTCCTTTGCCCGGGGGATGAAAGAGGTGGCTCATTGGATGGCAGCAAACTTCCTTCAGTGTAACGTCTCAAAGACTGAGGTGATGCTTTTTGGAGAAGCCAAACGATTGTGGACTCCTGACTGGTGGCCTCAAGACCTAGGCCCAGTCCCTGTGCCCAAAGGGGTAGTGAAAGATCTAGGAGTCAAACTGGATCAGGAGCTCGCCCTTAAACATCATACTAATCAAGTGGTAGGCTCCTGCTTCCATGTTATTGGTCTTCTCCGAAGGGTATTCCCCCTGTTACCTGACACCACCAGGAAAACTCTAGTTCAGTCACTTGTGTTGAGCAGACTGGACTACTGTAATGGTTTGCTGTTAGCCGCCAATGAGGGCATCATTAACAAACTCCAAGTCGTGCAAAACACGGCAGCACGCTTGGTTCTGAATGCCCCAGCACGTACACCCTCAAAACCATTGCTGAATCAACTGCATTGGCTTACAGTGAAACAGAGGGTGCTGTTTAAAACGTGCTGCATCATCCATAAATGCCTCACTGGTAAAGGTCCTGACTATCTAACTAAAAAATTTGTTCCTTACATCCCCGAGAACTCTGAGATCTGGTGATCAAGAGTTGTTATGTGTCCCCAGGTTCTGGAAGACCAGACAAGGAGGAAGGGCTCTGTCCGTAGCAGGACCAAAGCTCTGGAACGATCTTCCTTACGACATTAGAGTCTGTAAGGAACATTTTCCTTTTAGGAAAAAATTAAAAACTTTTCTGTTTAACTACTAGTTCCGTTTAGGCATTACTTAACCTTAAGATAGAGCCTGCTTTGGTCTCAGATGCTGCTAAAGGCGCAGAGATACTCCTCAGGGAGTCGATTCCCAGCGCGTTATAAGTATGCAAATAAATAACAGGATGAATAGGTGTATCACTACATATGATGAGTGAGTATATGTATGAGTGACTATATGGAACTGTTGATGAATGTGTAAATGTGTATATAGATGGTGGAATTATTGAATTGGTTGTTGTAACTGGTATGGGTATCTCCATTTTTTAAAATGTTTTAATTTATATTTTTCAATATGTTTTTCATGGGTTAAATTACAGTGAAAGGAGGTCTGTCACTCTGTCACAAGGATGATGTCATCAGTGATGTCATGAGTGATGTCACTGACCATGTCATGAGTGATGTAATATGTGACGTCATCAGCAGTGCATTACACGCGCAAGTTATAGTGAGTCCAACTAACTATAACGTGGAATTTCAATGGTTTTATGACAGTAAAATTTCCAGCTAACTATAACTGATGTGAAACCTATGGTTTTTTTAGTGAATTTAATAGGTTTTTTAAATGCTAATTCCTAACTATAACTGGTGTGAAACCTATGGTTTTTTCAGTGAATTTCATAGGTTTTTTAAATGCTAATTCCTAACTATAACTGGTGTGAAACCTATGGTTTTTTCAGTGAATTTTATAGGTTTTTTTAATACTAATTCCTAACTATAAATCTCACTTTATAAGTAAGACTGTTAGCGCTCTAGTTGTTTAGAACACTCTGATACATTCTGTCATTGGGCTACAGTTTGGCTACATCTGGCTGATATTTGGGATATATTTTTTTTTTGTCTCTGGTGGCCATCTTTGGGCTACATTGGGCTGCATTGGGCTACATTTGGGCTACATTTTGGCTCTAACATATATTAAGCCCAATGTAGCACAATACATATTTTTCAAAAGTTAATTTTTTTAAAAACCACTTCAGAATAGGGCTACCTGTCCCTACAATGTTCCCTTTTTTTTTGGAGCGCGCCCCAGGGAGCGCCCCGGAGAGCGTACTTCTATAAAGCGCCCCGGGGCGCGCTCCGGGGAGCGTCCCGTGAGCGCCAATATCGCAAACGAAAACATGATCGTGACGTATCGCGTAGCCGCGTCCGCGTGATACGCACGGCGTAAGCGCACCCGGAAGTACTCGAACGAATACGATCGCGCAACGTAAACATCCGACGCGCTTACGCTACCCGACCCGGAGCGCGCCCCGGGGCGCGTAGCGTAAGCGCGTCGGTCATGTGACCTGAAAATAACACTTTTCATTGGTTAATAACAGTTTTGGTTTCATAATGATGAAGCCCCTGGTCTTGTGACCTGAAAATAACACTTCTCATTGGTTCAGGACAGTTTTTTTTCCAAATGATGAAAGACCCCACCTTTTTTCCTTATTCTGACTTTGTCCTTTGACTGAGGAAGACCTGTTTGTACATCTCTGTACCTTTTTGATCTTAATAATGGCTTCAGTAGCAGCAGCAGCTGGTGCATCTGCCCCACCACCACCACCAACACCACCAACAGGACCAGCTCCAGTTTATATTGGTGGTCAAGAAGAGGAGGAGGAGGAAGAGGAAGAGGAGGAGGGGAGGAGAAGATGGCTTCCTGAAGAAAATACCCCATACAAGCCCAAGCCACACATTGTATGGGAGTTTTTTTCAATCCCAGAGGGGAAGAAAAAAGCCAATGCGGCCAAGGTAACTTGCCTAATCTGCAATGAAGAACTTTCAAGGGGCAACCCAAACAAAAAATATTCATTTGGTAACTATACCATGATTCGTCATATGACCAGAAAGCACCCTAACAACTATTCTCGTGCAGAGCTCAGGGAACTGGCCAGTAACCTTCCCCATTCTTCAAGGACCACCTCCCAAAGAAACAAACCCTCTTCATCAGGACCAGAAACATCAGAGATGATGCCTTGTATTCAGCCAAGATTTTCTGATTTTAAAATAACTTGTACTGCATGTGGCAAGCTTATCGCCTATGGTGAACAGAGCGTAAAGCTAATCGTCCTTGCAGGTGACAACCACAAGTGCCCCAAAAAGAACTAATTTTTTGGGCTTTTTGTTTTTTTGCTCCAGTTGAGCCAGTTTCAATTCCCTTTTTTTTGTTTCTCCCCCTAAAAAAATACAAAAAAAATATAAAACTGTTTTGAAAAGACAAAAAAAGTACAAAATGTTCAAAAAACACAAAAAAAATATAAAACAACAAAAAGAAGAAAAAAAAAGTTCTTTTTAGAACTACCTCCAATTTCTAAAATATGGCTTTCTTTTTTAAAAACTCTGTCATTCTTTTTTCCTCATAGTGCGCTCCCCGGTACGCGCACCAGGGAGCGCACCGAGCGCTCCCCCCGCGCAAAACGAAAAAAATATATATTTTAAATGCCCCGCTGGTCCCTTTTATTGCCCCACATCAAACCAAGGGGGTCAGAGGGGGTCTATCGCTGACGCCTTATGGTCATTTCCCCCTTTGTTTTAGCCACCTCTTATGTCTGGATTTTACCGAGACACAAGATGGCGGCCGCTCCGGACTGTTTCGAATGTTTACAGAAACCCGAGAACCAATCAGCTTTCCGTGCGCACCTCACGTGGCGCGCCCGGAGCGCTCCCCGGGGCGCGTACCGGGGCGCGCCTATAGATATATATATTTTTTTGAACCTAAATTACTCAAAATCTACAGGAGCACATATCTCGAGACATAGCAAAGGCACATCGGACTACTAGTCCCTACAATTTTGCCAAATTTGGTGAAAATCCATTCAGCCGTTCGGGCTAAAAGTGAAATCGACCACCCTATGGAAATTAACATGGAGAAAACGCGTTTTGGGACCCCCCTTTTATCTCGGCCCCCGCTTGACGAATCCCCCCCAAACTTTCAGGGAAGGACCGGGGCGCCGCGAGGCCATTTTCAGGGAATTTTCAGGCAGATTCGTCAACCGGTGCCAAAGTTATTCCAAATAGAATTTTGAGAATTAACATTGAAAAAAATCCTAACTATAACTACCTACTGGCGACCGCCAGTAGGTAATATATATATATATATATATATATATATATATATATATATATTCCGCTCCGTGGGGTTGTCCAAAACGGGTAGCACTCAAGCCTGCGTGCGCCTTCCCCAAGGCGTTAGTTGGTATGGGCAGTTGCGTGCTTGTAATAGGCCCGACGCGTTTCGGAAATTTATTTTCCTCATCAGGGGCCAGCAGTAAAGTGCACGACGTCTACCATCTCCCTTTATGAAACCAAGCAGGTGCTTGTGGGAGATGTAGTCCATATTATCCTGGATGGATGCACTCTCAAATTACTGCTCGTTCCAAAGGCTCTAACATGAGCCCCCAAACATCACTCCTGTCCTCATCCATCGCGCAGCTCCACATGTGAGACTCCTTGGATAGAGGGTCTCGTGGCCCCCGTTTCTTTGGGGTGATGCTACCCAGCGGCAGGACCACGGCTAATATATTCCGCTCCGTGGGGTTGTCCAAAACGGGTAGCACTCGAGCCTGCGTGCGCCTTCCCCAAGGCGTTAGTTGGTATGGGCAGTTGCGTGCTTGTAATAGGCCCGACGCGTTTCGGAAATTTATTTTCCTTATCAGGGGCCAGCAGTAAAGTGCACGACGTCTACCATCTCCCTTTATGAAACCAAGCAGGTGCTTGTGGGAGATGTAGTCCATGATGTTTGGGGGCTTATGTTAGAGCCTTTGGAACGAGCAGTAATTTGAGAGTGCATCCATCCAGGATAATATGGACTACATCTCCCACAAGCACCTGCTTGGTTTCATAAAGGGAGATGGTAGACGTCGTGCACTTTACTGCTGGCCCCTGATGAGGAAAATAAATTTCCGAAACGCGTCAGGCCTATTACAAGCACGCAACTGCCCATACCAACTAACGCCTTGGGGAAGGCGCACGCAGGCTCGAGTGCTACCCGTTTTGGACAACCCCATGGAGCGGAATATATATATATATATATATATATATATTTATATATATATATATTCAATCAAAACAGGTAGACTTAACAGAAGCTCTGCCACACAAAGTTTTTCAATGAGCACGTTTATTTGAATCCATTTCACTGCTCGCTTCCCAGCAGATTTCAGAGTCTCCTTCGAACACAAAAGCCTGACGCGTTTCAGGGATGACCATTTCCTCAGAGGCAATGTTCGTGAAGGTCAATCAAACAGTTCCTGGTAGTGTCTACTCAAATAACTCTCACCTGCCTCTATGGGCGTGTCTCAGGCGCACTGCATCCTGGGCTTTGTAGTACACTGTCCTTTAACCCACAGTGGGGCTGCATCTTCAACCTTGCAATTTGAAACCAATGTTCTCCCAGTGGAGCGAGGAGGGCACTGGAACCTGACTGGAAGCGCACTTGCAGTAGTGAATTCGTGTCCAAGGCAGCACCACCTGCGTTGGGGCTGCGCCTGCCTTCGTTCCATGACTGCAAGCTCCTACCAAAAGCCTGCATGGACCCTCATTCAAGGTGGGACTTGCTTCCCGACTGGGCAACAGCCGAAAATATTCAATCAAAACAGGTAGCCTTAACAGAAGCTCTGCCACACAAAGTTTTTCAATGAGCACGTTTATTTGAATCCATTTCACTGCTCGCTTCCCAGCAGATTTCAGAGTCTCCTTCGAACATAAAAGCCTGACGCGTTTCAGGGATGACCCTTTCCTCAGAGGCAATGTTCATGAAGGTCAATCAAACAGTTCCTGGTAGTGTCTACTCAAATAGCTCTCACCTGCCTCTATGGGTGTGGCTCAGGCGCACTGCATCCTGGGCTTTGTAGTACACTGTCCTTTAACCCACAGTGGGGCTGCTTCTTCAACCTTGCAATTTGAAACCAATGTTCTCCCAGTGGAGCGAGGAGGGCACTGGAACCTGACTGGAAGCGCACTTGCAGCAGTGAATTTGTGTACAAGGCAGCACCACCTGCGTTGGCGCTGCGCCTGCCTTCGTTCCATGACTGCCAGGCTGCCCCGGGACACCAAAGGTGGCCACCTACGAGGGCGGCCAACCTTAGTGCCAAGGATGGCAAACACCCTGAGCAGTCTAGTGGTTGGGGGGACCAGTGGTCCCCCGTGATGTCACTTCCTGCTAAGGGGGGGGAGGGGATGGGCTATATAGCCCAGGGGGCGAGGGTCAAGCGCCCTCTTTGTTCTTGCTGCAGCGGCGAGTTGACCCTCGCCCCCCACCCCCAGGCTGACCCGGCTTCGCGGGACGAAGAACTGCCCTGCGTTTTTCTTTAAGGTGAGTGCCCCTTGCTTGCCCGCTTCTCGGGCGTGTTCTGCAGCTCCTAATTTGGTGTGGTCCCGGGGGTGGGGCCTGGTGCTCGCCTCGTGTCCGCCCGGGAAAGAGGGGGTGGTTTGTTTTGGGGGCGCTTTTCCCCCGCCGGCGCCAAGAGGGCCATTGGTTCGGGGTTGCAGGATGTCTCGGGTGAGTTCCCCTCTCCCGGTGCGTGGGCTGGCCGGGTAGCACCGGAGAGGTAGGGGCGGAGGGATGCCCTGCTGCGGGGGGGGGTCTCCAACTCGGCTACAGCTTGCATGCCTCCCCCCCTTCTCTCGCTGCCGCTCAGCCTTCTATCCCCTGCTCCCTTTGCCCCAGGTGGCGGGCTACGATCGCGCAATGCGGGGGGGGGGGAGTACCTTACCTGCTCCTGTGCGCCCGGTGCCGCTCCCCGGTGGCCCGGCGCCGTGTCTCCTGGCCGCCTTCTGCCCTCGCTACCCCTGTGCAGGGCGGGAGTAGGGGCGGCGGCCTTCCTGCGCGGGGATGCCTCAGTCGGTCCCGCCTGCGGTGGGGGCCCACGCGGCCTGCCCCGGCTCCCTCCTGGTGTGGGCCCATCCCTGCGCCCGTCACCTCGCGCCACGTTCCTGGGGAACGCACTCCCGACACAGTGGTCGCGCTCCTCCGGGTGTCCTCCTTCCGGGGCCTCGTTGCCCCATGGCGGGTCACGCTCGTTGCTTGTGGGCCCCCGTCACCCCCTCCTCGGGCTGCCTGGCTGCCGCCGCGGTAGCAGTCTCGCGCATGCGCACATTTGTGCATACTTTCCCTCGCCCTGGGCCCCGGTCGGGCACGCCCCTCGCCGTCATCCTGCTCCTCTGAGTCACGCATGCGCTCCCTGCCTCATGCGCGACTCGTTGACCGCCCCCTCGCCCCCCCCCCTGCCTTCCCTCCCTCCTCTCCCCCTCACGCCTTCGCGTCTCGGGGGTGGGGCGATTTACAGCTGTTATTTTAAACTCATATGTTTTGTCGCGAACTTGGAAAATGTGTGCATTCTGTTTTAAGTACCTTTGCGTGATGTTTTTGGCACAAGGAGGGGAGTAGTGGGTGACCCATGAGGGGGATGCAGGGGGGGGGGGTTAAGTTTCTCTGTGTTTGACATGAATTACATTTCTTCCTTCGTGTATTTTGCGTGCATTTTCATAAAAATTACGGCAGTGACTGTCTTTTAGACACGCTTCTTGTTCATGATGACCTAGTGCCATAGGGAGGGGAGCAGTGGGTGGCCTATGAGAGGGGGGGGGGGGGATTTATGTGTTGTTTTTCTCTTTTGCAGGAGATCCCCCTTGTACTCGTTCGGTCAACATCTTTCACGCACAAGTGGCGCAGGTATAAAGGGCCATCAGGGCTCATTGGGGCTGTTTTCTCGCATGGGGGAAGTATTTAGGAAGGAGTTTAGGCCAACCTGTGGGAGATGTGGGAATGGGTATGTTTTTCGGGGCACGGCGTATGGGGGTAGGGGGGGGGGTGGTGAGGAATTAATGGTCTTGATCTTTTGATGCAGGTCACATCCAAGAGAGGATGGCCGAATGGGACATTAAGGACGGAGCATGGGTAAGCAGGCTTGGCTTACTGTGGTTAGTAGGCGGCCTAGGAGGTTAATCATGGTGGGGCCGGTCTAATTTTATTTTTCTAATTTCAGAGAGAAGTCCCGGAAAACATACTCTCTGAAGGAGCACGCGAACAAGAGTGAGAACAGCAGTGCGGGAGTGGAGTTTGGCGGGTCCGGGGTGCCTCAAGCCTAAGTCCCTCGAATGGAGTAAGTAGGCAGGTCAAGGGTCTGGGTCGTTGTTGGGCCTCAGGAAGTCCGCCCGTGCCACCCTAGTGCTTGGTCGTGTTCTCATTTTCTCTTCCTCCCGCCCTTAGATTTTGAACCGATCCGCCATCGATTATGGAAAGCCAGGGATCCCCATCGCTATTCTCCCAGATGTCGCAGGTGGATGACTCGCTGCCCGATGCGAGCCAAGCAGCACAGTGGGCGGCCTTCATGCGGATGGCCAAGGGGAAGGGTCTGTCCTGGGCTAATGGGCTGATGAAGGAGGTCGAAGGGGTCGACTCTGGGGTCATCTGCGACGCACCTCTGTCCGATTCCGACTTGCAGGAGGTTGGTCCGACTAGATCGCCAAGAGGGCGAAGAAGCAAACGTCCAAAGAGTTCCCACCTGTCCCACTAGCATTCAAGAGCAAAACGGCGACCGCACACATCGAGCCCCCGCCCTCACACGTTTTGCCTTGTATGTCATCAGTCGCTCCAGCAGCCAACAGCAGAACAGTGATCGCCCAAATCGAGCCCCCGCTCAGACACACTTTGCCTTTTATGTCATCACCCGCTACAGTGGACCTTGTCCCGGTCCAGACGGTATATGCCACTCGGGAGGACCTTGGTTCTTTGTCAGATTCCCTGAAAGAATTCATGAGAGAGCTCATTGGAGCCAGGGTCCCTCCCGCCCCGACCGCCAGGTCTGTGTGTATACCTGAGGACAATGGTGGAGGAGCAAAGGCGGCGGCCGCTGTCTGGGGCGCTTCGCCAGCGGTTTCCCCCTGCCTTCCACTTCGTCGCTCCTGCAAGTACACAACACCCCAGGTGTCTTGCCGAGCCCTCCTACGCCGCTGTCGAGCGGAAGCTTGGTGTCGTCCTCCCTTCTTCAGGCGCCTGCTCTTCCTGCACCTCCGGCGCCAGCCATCGCCAGCGTGACGGCGATCCCCGTGGCCACGGAGGTGGTCACTCCCGCTCAGAACACTGGTACGTCTGTGGCTCAAGCATTGGATAGTGGGGCGGTGGTAGCATCTTTGGCATATAATAACATTTCATCTGCAGGAAGCGCTGCTGGCTTAGTCGCCTTGGCAGCATCACCTCCCACCCCCGAGCCCCTTGTGAAGGCTGCAACCCTGTTGTCAGGTCACTGCGACTTGGCATGGCAAGTCCCTTTAGCTGGCAAAGAAATGATATTGAGGTGGGAATTAATTGATATATTCTCGCTACTGATGTTAGGTCAGGATGGGACTGATGTCAGGAAGGCGGGGGTGAAAGAGGATTATAAAAAGACCAAATACCAGCAGTGGCCGGAAAAGACCATAGAAAATTGGCTTGATGCATTTTCTATCCTACAGGGGGTGATATTAGAGAAACACCCAGAACAGGCGAAGGCGCTCGTCCAGTACAGTACTCTGATAAGAAAAGAAGCCGCGCGTTGGGGCGGTCAAGGCTGGGTGTCATATGACTTAGAGTTCCGGAGAAGGATGTCCTTGTGTCCTGAAATGAGATGGGACCAGAAAGAGGTCCAGCTGTGGCTAGACCACATGGGTTCTAATCTGCTTCGCAATGGGGGGGCCTTGGACAAAAAATATGGAAGTAAGGACTTCAGCAACTCCGCGCAGCGTAGTGACCAGCAGCAGGATAAACAGTCCTTTCGGGGGGGCTACAGGAATAGAGGGGGCAACAGAGGGTCTTTCAAGAGGTCTTCCTCACCGATTTGCCGCTCCTTCAACTCCGGTCATTGCCCCTGGGGGAAGTCTTGTAAATTTGCCCATTCCTGCAACAAGTGTGGGGGCCCCCATGCAGCAGGATCTTACACCACTCAGTCAGGGGGAGTTTCCAAGCCCTCAAAAGATTCAGGCAGCAAGCAATAAGATCCCTTTACCCACCCCCCCCTGAGTTGCTCCCTGGCGTAGTTGCAGGCCTTACAGCAGGCGTTAGTAAGGGGCCCTCGCCCGTGATCTTGAATAATATGTTACCCCTCTTTAAAGAATATCCGCACTCACGCGACAGGCGACTGCTCCTAGATGGTTTTAGCGAAGGCTTCAAGTTACCCTATGTGGGCTGTGAGGCCCCCAGAGAGGCCGAGAATTTAAGATCTGCAAGAGAGTTGCCCCTTGTGCTCAAGTCCAAAGTAGCTAAGGAGAGACTGCTAGGTAGAGTAGCTGGCCCCTTTTCCAGCCCACCTTTAGAAAATTTTGTGGTGTCACCGCTGGGGGTTGTTCCTAAGAAGGAGCCAGGGGCCTTCAGGTTGATTCACAATCTCTCTCACCCTGAAGGAGCGTCTGTTAACGATGGGTTGGAGGAAGGGTCTTGCTCTGTCTCCTACTGCACGCTGGATGTGGCTTTGGATTTGGTGAGAAGAGCAGGTGTAGGGGCTTGGTTGGCCAAGGCCGACATAGAATCAGCCTTTAGGTTGTTGCCGGTGCATCCCAGTAGTCAACACCTGCTTGGTTTCAAAGTGGATGGAGAGTATTATTGCGATCGCTGCATGCCGATGGGTTGCTCAGTGTCTTGCGCATACTTTTAAGCATTCATCAGCTTCCTCCAATGGGCGTTGCAGTTCAGCTATGGGACCAGCGGAGTATCTCATTACCTTGATGACTTCCTTTTTGTAGGGAGACATGGAACTAGGGAGTGTAGCGAGTTTCTGCAGAATTTTCAAGAACTCACCACCACTTTAGGGGTCCCTTTAGCGCCTGGTAAAACGGTTGGGCCTGCGCAGGTTTTGACCTTTCTAGGGATCGAGATTGACACGGTGAAGGGGGAGTGCAGATTACCAGCAGACAAGGTTCGGGATCTGGCGCAGTCCATCGTGTTGGCTCTTGGCCAGGACAAGGTGACTCTAGGTTTCTTGCAAGGTCTGCTGGGGAAACTCAACTTTGCCGCCAGAATCATCCCGGCTGGAAGGGTCTTTGCGCGCAGGTTGGCGAGGGCAACCGCGAAAGTCCGAAAGAGTTATCATTTGGTGAGACTTAGTAAAGACATGAAAGAGGATCTTAAGATGTGGGCAACTTTCCTGGCAGATTTCAACGGCTCTGTAGTTTGGAGGGCACCTTGGGCAGGATCCCCGGAACTGGCTATGTTCACAGATGCATCCGGTAGGGAAGAATTCGGTGTTATCCTTGACACTGACTGGTGCTCCCAAAAATGGCCTAATGTGTGGCGGAAAAAGAGGGGGACTTCTAACATCACTGTGCTAGAATTGTTTCCTATCGTGGTAGCTTTTCACCTTTGGCCAAAAAAGCTAGCGGCGCGTAGGGTCTTGATGTGGTCAGATAATCTGGCTGTGGTACAGGCCATCAATTCGCAGTCTGCTTCTTGCCCTTTAGTTCTTTGCCTACTCAGAGAGTTGATGAGGGTGTGTCTGGTTTGAAATGTAGAATGTAGAGCGCGGCATATACAAGGGATCCAAAACACAGCTGCTGATGCTCTTTCTCGCTTCCAGTGGCACAGGTTTCGGGAGGCGTGGCCGAGAGCAAAGGAAGAAATGACAAGATTCCCAGAGCACCTGTGGTTCATTCTGAATCTGAGAAGTGATTGAGATGTCTGGGCGAGCTGGCGTTGGCTCCTCGAACAGTCAAGCGTTACCGGGCAGGAGTGCAAAAATTCTGTGCTGTCACCGGGGAGTGGGAACAAGAGCAGCCTTCCTTAGAGTCCAGGACTCATGATTTTATCTTGTGGGCGAAGGATGAGGGCAAGTCACAATCTTGGGTGGCGGGGCATCTGTCGGCCATTAGTCACCGCGCTAGACTAGGGGGACAGCCTGACCCAACCAACTCCTTTTTAATAAAGTCAGAGCTGAAGGGTTGGTCTAGAAGCGAGCCCCGCATTCCTGATAATAGATCAGCGATTGATTTTGCGACTTTGAAAGGCATGCTGGATTACACAGATAGGGCCACCAGTTCAGCATTTGAGACAACTCTTTTTTCCGCAACATTTGCACTAGCCTTCTTTGGCGCGTTCAGAATAGGGGAGATTGTGGCCACCTCGAAGAATGACAAATCAGGCGCAGCCTTGTGTAGGCAGGATGCCACTTTAATGGGGGACTGTTTGTCTATAAGGTTGAGACAATCCAAGACAGACCAAGGAGGGGCGGGCAGGCTAATAGTGCTGAACAGGTTGGAATTTGCCAGGTACTGCCCCGTGCCGCTGGTCAAGACTTACCTTGCACAGCGGCCCCCTGTGGAAGGCTACCGGCTGATCCATGCAGATGAAACCCCCCTGACCAAGTACCAACTACAGCGCATTATGGACACTTGTTTAGACTTATCTGGCAGCAAAAATCAAGGGAAAAGGTTTTGTACCCACTCTTTTAGGATAGGAGCTGCGACCAAAGCATTTCAGGCAGGTTTGCCAGTGGAAAATATAAAACAGGTGGGGCGCTGGGAGTCTAACTGTTATAGAAGATACATCCGCACTTGAGTGGTGGCACAGTGTATTTTCTGGATTGTATTTTATTGTAAATAATATATGTGTGACTTTCAGTCAGTGTATTTGATTGCAGTGTTTGCAGTGTTTAACTTGGAGTGTTGTTAATAAACATGGTTTTTAAGCATCTGCATCTTTTATTTGTTAGGTAAATCTGTCTGGGTGGCAGGAAATGTCAGAATCCTAAACATAGCCCGGTGGGCTGATAGCGGAAAATGGAAGCATGGTTTCTCAACTGCAAAGATCAGGTGGATAGTGTCGGCTGACTTACACTGGAGTAGCGTAAAGCGGGTATTTCAGCAGTTATTGGACGGGGGTGAATCTCCTCCAGACTTGTTAATTTTACATCTTGGGGCAAGGAGTTGGTCCACTTGGAGCGCAGGGTCCTGCTACAGACAATGAGGGGCACGCTGTGTGATTTGAGCAACCTTTTGGGGCCTTGTGAATTATGGTGGTCTGAAATCACTCCAAGACTGCATTGGAAAGAGGCTAGATCAGGGGTGGCCATTGAGACTTCCCGCAGGGGATTCGGATTCATAAGGCACAGCCTGTTACACACCAAATGCAAGGGCTGTTCGATGAGGACGGCGTTCATCTATCTGAAGTAGGGATGGCCATATTCCTTCTTGACCTATCAGAAGCAATGGGAGCAGCGGGTTGTAGGTAGAGGAGAAACAGGGTGTGGTGGGACTCTGGGACGGCGGCTGCCGCACCCAGAGCCTTGGCGGAGTTACAGGACGATCCAATACAGGAAGGTACTGAAGGGTACCCTCTACAGGAGCACCGGAAGGGTGCGTGAGTGAATTATCCCCCAGGGAGATCCACGGCGGATCCTGGAGGACCGACGGTGCCCCGTTAGTCCTTCGGGCGGTTGTGCACCTGAGCAACCGGGGGTTGCCAACGCTCCGCCCCCCGAGGGTGGGGGGCGTGAGTAATGGGCGAACGAGGGGTTCGCCGGGGGAGGGGTTAGACCTTCCCCCCAGAAACTGACAACGCCCACACTGTTAACACCGTGGGGGTTATGACTCATCAGGTGGGCGGGTCGCGAGGCGCGGCCTGCTCTGGATCGCCCGTAAGATAACCCAACATGTTGGCATAAAGTTATGCTAATAAAACTGCAACAACTTTCTCCATCAACTTGTGTTGTGTCGGTTATTGGGGAAAGAGTGTGTTGTATTGAATAAAGGTCTGGGTGGGGGCCGATATTGGCACTATGCCAGGCTGCCCCGGGACACCAAAGGTGGCCACCTACGAGGGCGGCCAACCTTAGTGCCAAGGATGGCAAACACCCTGAGCAGTCTAGTGGTTGGGGGGACCAGTGGTCCCCCCGTGATGTCACTTCCTGCTAAGGGGGGGAGGGGATGGGCTATATAGCCCAGGGGGCGAGGCTCAAGCGCCCTCTTTGTTCTTGCTGCAGCGGCGAGTTGACCCTCGCCCCCCACCCCCAGGCTGACCCGGCTTCGCGGGACAAAGAACTGCCCTGCGTTTTCCCTCCCATCCGCTTACCCTGCTCTTGGGCAGATTGGGGGGTTGTTTGTTGTACTAATGACTTGTCTTTGTGTTACAGGCGGAGTTACAGGGCAATCCAATACAGGAAGGTACTGAAGGGTACCCTCTACAGGAGCACTGGAAGGGTGCGTGAGCGAATTATCCCCCAGGGAGATCCACGGCGGATCCTGGAGGACCGGCGGCGCCCCGTTAGTACTTCGGGCAGTTGTGCACCTGAGCAACCGGGGGTTGCCAACGCTCCGCTCTCCGAGGGGGGGTGCGTGAGTAATGGGCGAACGAGGGGTTCGCCGGGGGAGGGGTTAGACCTTCCCCCAGACTATTTGAGTTGACACTACCAGGAACTGTTTGATTGACCTTCACGAACATTGCCTCTGAGGAAAGGGTCATCCCTGAAACGCGTCAGGCTTTTATGTTCGAAGGAGACTCTGAAATCTGCTGGGAAGCGAGCAGTGAAATGGATTCAAATAAACGTGCTCATTGAAAAACTTCATGTGGCAGAGCTTCTGTTAAGGCTACCTGTTTTGATTGAATATTTTCGGCTGTTGCCCAGACGGGAAGCAAGTCCCACCTTGAATGAGGGTCCATGCAGGCTTTTGGTAGGAGCTTGCAGTCATGGAACGAAGGCAGGCGCAGCGCCAACGCAGGTGGTGCTGCCTTGGACACAAATTCACTGCTATACTAATATATATATATATATATATATATATATATATATATATATATATATATATATATATATATATATATATATATATATATATATATATATATATATATATATATATATATATATATATATATATATATATATATATATATATATATATCATGTTCCCTCCTAATCTCACTCTTTCTCTCTCTCACTCACATTCTCTCTCACTCACATTTACATTCTCTCTCCCTCTCTCTCACCTAGTCACCCCAGGGACGCCTTCTAACCTTGACAATGATGGTCAGGTCATTTATATTGTTTAGTGAAACTTTGTTTAGGCTGGGATGGGACTATGTCCCCTATCAACCAACCCAGGAAGAGCTCAGGATCGTACATTCTTAAGCCCACACTAACCCAGAAGAGACAGGACCCATCTTACTTCTTCATAGTTCGAAAGAAGATGTGCTGGGCCACTTTCCTTAACTCCATCTTTACAGAGGAATCCAAACCGGGATCTATCCTAATGGCCCTTTCTCCCTGTAATAGCTGCAGTCCCTGGTTCTGGTCCTCTACCTATTATTTTAGGTTCTTTCTCAGGTTACAGCTCTCAGTGCCATGTTTGTTATATACATTTTGCTCCCAGGTGAGGACTCTATGCATCTGACATGAGTGTCTGACCTAAGGTTAGGTGTTTCCAGGAAACCCCAATCTTCTCCACAGATAGTGGGCTGCTGTCCTTCATATTAGGATCAGCTACAGTTTAGAGATCGCTGACTTTATATTAGAATATGACTTTGTGCACTTGGTCTTTACATCAGAATCTGCCTCCAGATTAGGGCTCTCTGGCCCTTATACAGGGTTATTTTACAACTCAAAACGAGATTTTGCCCTCAGGGTATGGCTTTATTTAAACGTGTACATAAATAACCATACGTCTACTTATGATTCATTTTATAGTGCAGACCTCAACCTCCATTGCTGCAGAAGAAGATATTAATTACTGAAGGTTGTGATGGGAATTGGATACTAATATCTGTAATCTAATGAGCACACATGTAATCTAATTTATGAGATGACAAGTATACAGTCCTTTATTCTAACCAAAGCCACTTGAATAATGTGATTCTACAGCCACAGCATCTTCTGCATAGTTATAGATTTGTAGCATTTGTACATAATCTGTAATCTGCCGCTATTTGCAGACTTTAACAAAAAAAATCTCAAATGGATCAAAGTTTGGAAACACATGCTTTTGTGCATTGGAAGGCCGGTTGCCAAGACTGGTTACTTTTCAGTTGCTAACTGCTGATTTTGAGTATGAAATTGGTAGTACTGAAATGAAAACTTTGATAAGAGACTGTTACCATTTATAAAAATGACAAAATCAAAATAAAACTGCCATAAAATGTGCCACACAAAGCCACATAATGTGCATTTTCTTGCCACATAATTTAGTCAACCATGCCAGATAATTTGGCCCCCCTGCCACAGAATTTCAGTGGCCTGATGAAAAACGTAGCAGAGGTTGAAAAATTACTCATAATAAACACTTTGTAGTTTAATATTCTTGATTATTCCTTTCCTTATAGATTTACCTCAAAGATTAAATCATGCCATCTAAATTATCTTTCTGCTAAGGGAGGGTTAGGTTCAATATATCAAGATTTTGACTGTTGGCTAAGGAATGGGTTATATCAGTGACAGTTAAACAGTACTACCACATGATCATCAACACAGAACGTTCCATCCGCTGGATTGGCTGAGGAGCACTGCCAAGTACTAGCAACAGCGCTCTGTCAAACGCACAGAAGCACCATCCAAGCGACGGTGATCAGCGGTGAGGTAAGAGCGCTCACAGAATTCTAGCATGAAAGAGGAACAGGAAATAAATACTCATTTTAAATGAAACGCACTGCAGACAAATGATGACAGATCTATTTTATGGTAGACATTTACTTATGAGATTTTAGTTTTAGTTTACAAGCGTATTTTCACAAACTGTCAAATAAGGGGTACAACGTGGTTGCCTTCTGAATACAGTGTGTATTTTTCCATTTGGTTGTTGAGTAGGTATCATAAGAAATAAGGAAATACATTTTTATTAGCACAAACGACACAACATTTGATTCTGATCTGTACGTTTCACCACAGACAAATAATTAGCATTCTGTATAAAACAGTAAGTAGTAACGACTTTCATGCAAGGCATTCATTTTAAAAACTGACTAGACATTGATGGGAGTAGTCATACAACATGAGGAGAAACATAATTATTCACACTCTCTTTCTCAAATGAGGAAATTATTATCATAGTTTATTCAGTTGAAAATAAAACTTTACCGCAGATAGTCTTCAGTCTTGTATATCTCAAAAATACTTGAGCCACGACTACCACAGCTGCAAGAGGAACAATTTGACTGGCTGAGGGGCCGAGGTGGAAAAGTGGCCAGAGAAGAGAGCTCGCTACATACAGAGAAAGCTATCAGCTGTGAGGCGCCAGCAGTGGAGACCTCTATTAATGTCTACAAATATGAGAGGGAAGTCTATTTAATATTCATCATCAAATCTGTGTTTTAAACTCTATCTCAAAAGATGAGGAATACTTCGACCAAATTACATTCCTGACAAAAAACATGCAGTGAGGAGAAGTGTGAATGGGTTTTACTTTTTCCTCTGCCTGTTTTCCTGGTTACTTTAGAGCCTTTTTGTGGAATGAGTTTCTCAGTGCAGTGTTATAAATAGTCATAACTTTAATAATAAATGAATACATTCGAAAAATGTGTCATTATAATCATCAAACGTGCATTAATACCTAACCCTTTCTATCAGGAATGTAATTTGGTGTAAGTATTCCTCATCTTTTGAGGTAAAGTTTAAAACACTAAGGGCCCCATTCACAGAACTAACTTAAGACAAAATCTTACACTTACTACGTTTGGTATTCACAGAAGTTAGGATTTTGTCTTAAGTTTTTCTTAAGACAGACTTAAGACAGACTTAAGACAGATTTAAGTTAGGATTTTGTCTTAAGTTTGTCTTAAGTCTGTCTTAAGACAAACTTAAGGCAAAATCCTAACTTCTGTGAATACCACAAGTAGTAAGTTTAGGATTTTGTCTTAAGTTAGTTCTGTGAATCGGCCCCAATGTGTGTGGATGTCTCCTCTGGCACTTTCCCACCTCGGACCCTCAGTCAAGTCAGTAAACCAATGGCTGATGAGATGCAAAGAATACAGCTCTATATACAAACAAAGGCCACTTGAATTATGTGATTTTGCAGCCCCGGCATCTTCAGCATAGTTATTTACTACAGTTTGGCACGTGTCATGAAGTGAGAGAAGACAAAAAAATAATGTATTTGCTGAAGATACTGACTGAAAGATAATTTAATTACTCTAGAAAATGTTCAATAATAACGGTATTGTTCTATTACCAATTTTATTTTTTGCAGTTATCACTATTGTAAATTGTGGACTGTGAATTGGTAAACACTGATGTGGGGGTTTTATTGGAATTTGGTGAAAACATTTACAAATGTGGTAAGATGAACATGTATAGGTGAGTGATTGAGATCTGAGGTGGAGGAATCCGCTAGTGTGGGATTAAAGGGGAGGGAAGTTGCGAGTAAGTGGCTGTGGACAGGGGACAAAGCAAGTCGTGAGTGAATGACTGAGTGTTTTAATTGAACAATGAGCAACTTTAAAGCGGAGAGTACTATGAAGTCTGTAGGTAGGTAGACGGTGAGGCAAGATGCAAGTAAATCTGGTTGAATGTCAAAGTTTCTTTAATATTTCAGCTAAAACGTCATATTTATTAATTTATTTATAAAGTTTTATATAGCGCGAACTTGATCCCAAAGGATATCAGAGCACTTCACAAACTGAGGGAATGAGGTAACATCAGTACGAACAAATAGGGAATATACATAGAAAATTCCAAAATAGTGCACAGGAAAGGACCAATATAGTCATTGGGAGCATAAAGGCAAGGGGAGCAAATACAATAGAAAAATACAAGTGTGACATCCACTCTTGGAGTATGTCTGATGTGCTAAGAGCTGATCATTGCTCTTCTTATGAAGGTAGGAATTTGTTTATGAGGAATCTTTTTGCTTCCAGTTTGAAAACAACCTTGAAGGAGATTCTCTGATTTCTGGTGGAAGAGAGTTCCATATTTTTGGGGCAGAGCCCAAGAACGCTCGTTGACAAGTTATCTTTTTGCGGAATATCTGGGGCTTCAGGAGGAAGGAATTAGCACTCCTAGGAGGTCTCCCCCCCTCCGAATAGTTTTAACTTTTGCGTCAGGTAATTGGGGTTTTTGAAGTGGAGGGCTTTGTGCGATAAGCATGCAATCTTTAGTTGAATTCTAGCTTCATAGGGCAGGCAGTTTAGAGATTTTAGGACCGGGGAGATATGGGCATTTCGCTTGGTGCTCGTAATAAGTCTGGCCGCAGCGTTCAATGAAGACTTTAGCAGAGCCAAAGTGTATTTGGGGAGGCCGCATAACGTAGCTCTGCTATAGTCAAGCCTCGGTAGTACCAGCGCTTGGACCACCTGCTTGAAGTTGGCTTGAGGTAAGAAAGGTTTGAGGTTCCTGAGGGTTCTCAGAAGGTGGTTAGCTCCCTTGCTTATGTTGCTGATGTGGGTCTTCATATTCAGGTGTTTGTCCAATGTGATTCCTAGCGATTTGGCTGAGTCAATGATGCGGGGGGAGCAGTTGAAGACTGTAACTTGGTTCATCCAGAGGTCTATGTTATGAGTGTGTTTCGCGCGAGAGATGAGGAGGAATTCTGTTTTGGTGGCTTTTAGCAGGAGGTGGTTCTCAGTTAGCCAAATTTGAGTAGTCAATAAGGTGGAATTGAGTGAAGTGATATTGTCAGGGGAGGAGATTTTCAGTTAGAGTTGGGTGTCGTCAGCATACATATGGAATCGAATGTCCAAGGATTTTAGTACATCAGCTAATGGTTCAAGAAACAAATTGAAGAGAATGGGAGATAAGGAGGATCCTTGTGGAACCCCCATGGTGACTGGGGATCTGTGGGAGAGAGAGTGGTTCGCCTTAACTCTTTGGGATCTGTGCTGGAGGAAGGACGAAAACCATTGCAGCACCTACCCGGAGAGGCCCATCCGTTGCTCCCGAATTTCTAGGAGGTTGTCGTGATTGACAGTGTCAAAGGCAGAGGAGAGGTCGAGTAGGATAAGGAGACAAGATTCATTTTTGTCAAGCATTATTAGGATGTCATCCATGACATGAGTGAGAGCCGATTCAGTGCTGTGCCCACTACGAAAGCCCGATTGGTGTTGGTCCAGGAGATTGAAGTTTTCGATGTGTGCGCATAATTGAGATTGGACGCTTTTTTCCAAGTGTTTGGCTAGAGTGGGGATGCTGGAGATGGGGCGGAAGTTGTTAAATCTGTACTGTCTGCTGTACTTTTTTTAGAATAGGTGTTACCTGGGCCTCTTTTAGACAATCTGGGATCGTTCCCTGCGAAAGAGAGGCATTGGCGATCTTTCTCCAGATGGGGGAGATAGAATCTTTAATTGCTTTGAAGATGGTGGGAGGTAAAGGGTCATTAAAGTGATTAGATGGGTTGATACTCCAAAGGACCTTATTGATTTCTTTTTCGTTCAGGATGGTGAAGGTGTCGCAGGAAGCGTTGTTCTTGATAACTCTGCTAAGAGGAGCAGCCTTATCTGGTTTGGCCAGGGAGGGTGCAGGTCCTTTGGATGTTAAAAGAGACCTCCTGGTTTCTAGATCAATGTTAATAGGTCTGGACTTCTCATGAAAAAAGTCAGCCAAGTCAAAACATGAGGGAGGATTGACATCAGGTCCTGATCGGTTGGGGACTATTACAGATTGTTGTTTAACCAGTTTTAACAATTTTTTGGGTCGATTGGCAGCTTGGTTCAGTAGGGTTCTGAAATATTTCGCATTGGCTGTTTTGATTTATTTGTTATAAGAGCTTCGAGCTGATCTAAGGTTTTTTAGATGGACATGTTGAAGGAGTGGATCTCCAGGAGCGCTCTAAGGCCCTAAGATTGCGACGCTCCGCATTTAGGTTGCTATTGAACAAAGGCTTAGATATTTTTAAGGGTGCATTTTTTTTGCTGAAGTGGCGCAATATCATCCATGATGTTGGAGATAGACGAGTTGTAGAAATCTGTAAGTGCCTGTTCTTCGGCTAAGTCTCTTTGAAGAGAGAGGTCCCGCTTACAGTGGGTTGCTAGGTCAGCTGTGTTGATGTCTCTGAGGTCTCTTCTCCAGATCTTTGGTTTAGGAATTTGAGGTTTAATCTGAGATACCTCCAAGTTGATATGGAAGGAAATGACGTGATGGTCAGGCCAATCGCAAGGTATAATGGAGTTCAAAGTTATAGACTGACCTTTGGAAATGATGAGGTCTAGAACTTCTCCCTTATTATGGATAGGTTGGTCGCAATGTTGAACCAAATAGTGATCCTTCAGGAAGGAGTTAAAGCATGCTACAGCTTAGTCGTTAGGATTTGACCAATGAAGGTTAAAGCCTCTCAAGTAGATTCGTGGCTGCATTCAATCCACATTGTTAGCTATGATTTCCATTAATTGTTCAATGAATGGTAGGTTGTCGCCCAGGGGGTGATAGAATGTATGCAGTTTGCAGACCAGTTGCTTGTTACTAGAGATGTTGAGGCAAAGGTATTCGCAGATTGATGGGGAAGAGGATTCTGAGAGGGAGATCGCAAGTGTCCTTCTATGTATACAGGCTAGGCCACCTCCTATTTTCGTAACTCGGTCCAGACAAATTATGTCATGGGAGGGGGCACCAAGATCTCTAGAATCAGAGTGGACGAGGGGGTGAGCCAAGTTTCTGTGAGGATAATGATGTCTATCTCGTTATGATGTATGAGGTCGAAGATCTCAGAGGCATGTTTGTTGGCAGATCTGCAGTTAAGTAGTATGCATTTGAGTGTATTCAGAGAATGGAGGAAGGAGGCTGAATGATGTTCACTCTCTTGAGGTTGTCATTATTTATTCCCCTGCGGTTATGGGGGGGTTCTCTGTTCGGGTTAGAGTGAATTGTTTGAATTATTCCCTTGATACTTGAGTTGGAGTCTGTGTTTGAGGAATAGGGCTTGAGGAGGCTATTAGTTTCAAGGGACGCAGGCCCTGTCAATGAGCATCTGAGGGGAGAAGCTATGTTATGAAGAGGGATGGTAGTAGGGGAAAAGGGATGATCATGGGTAGCTTTATCTGTGACAATGGCGGTGGTAAGGGGCCAGTTTGGATGAGAGCGAAGGGTGCTTAACAAGGGGAGATATTCAAGTGAGAGGGCTCTCAGGACGTCAAATTTTTTGGAGAGAAGGTGCAGTAGGTTGGAGATATCGTCCAATCGTGCCAACAAGTCTGGGTGGTAGGAGACGGGCGGAAGTTGAGTGTGTGGATCCGGAGACGGGGGAGGGAGTCTAGGTGTGTTAGACAGATCTGCGGCGGTAAAGGGGAATTCTAGTGGGGAGGTTTGGTCATTGGGTGTGGGTGGAATTCCAGAAAGCCTTGACCGGAATGAAGATTGGGTGTGAGGATCTGGTGATAGGAGATGGTGTCTATAGGTGCTATATAGGTCAGAGACATTAGTAGCGGAGTTCGGAGTAATAGGATGTTCAATGCTTCTAAGCGGTGTTCTGTAAAGTGAGGGCCCGGGGATAGATCGAGGTGATTGAGTTAATGGCCTTGTATTATGTGGTTCAGGTAGATCATTGGTCGGCAAGGGCAGAGGAAGGGAATTGGGTGAGGGGGAAGGTAAATCTGAGGAGTAAGTTGGGGCGTCGCGTTGTAAGGTGCTTGAGGTGGATAGATCTAAGTCTTGTCGTAAGGAATACAAGTTGTTCAACATAGAGTCTTTGATCTTCAGAAAGAGCTTGTCAAATTGCTCTAGGTTTCGATTGGAAGCTCGAATCACAACAATCCCATTGTTGTAGATAGTAATGGTGAGATCTATTTTGTATATGGGAGAGGAAGTAGTGGAAAGAATAAAGCCATGGGGGGTTTTCTTTAATTGTTTGCACTGGAAGAAAGCTAGTAGAGATTTCCTCCGTTGGGCCGTTTTGTTCGTGAAGAAAATTAGGTCTGCCATGCTGTCACCATTAGACTTACTGAAATAAGTCAGAAATAAGTATTTCGGGGTTTCTTTTGATTAAGTTATGTTTGAATTTCTTTTATGCATTTTTGAAGAGGTATTGGGTATAGGTGATCTTATAGGCACTGTGGCCAAATTGAGAGAGTGAGCCTTCGGTCGGGCTGGCTATGTTGGCCTCCATAGTGTAGACCAATTTAGGAGACAGACGCTTTGGGTAGTTAGGAAGGCATCTGTTCAGCCTACTTTGTCGGGTGGAAGAACACTAGTATGATTCCACGACTGGGGAGAATAATACAAAAAAACATTCCAAGATGGCCGCCAATCTGTCGAGCCTTGATCCAGTTGTGTTGTTACTCCTTTGTTTAGTTTTATGGCCCAGACCACGGAAGTCCTATTTCCATGGGGATGTCCAGTAAAAAGTAGTGGTAAACAAGAGACATTTGTGAAGTGTAATTCCACATTGCGTTACCAGATAGGCACTATTTTGATGGAATTGGGTTGAAGATTAAGGGCTGAGCCGGACAAATGGAGGGATTCTCCTGTGGTAGATTGGACCCATAAAAAAGAGCTCCGAAACGGGCAGGTTATATCATCAAATGATCATGCCATTACAGGCCAAGGAACATAAAAGGAGCACAAAAAGATCCGAAAGGTACATCCATTATAAAGCCTGGACAGCTGATTAGCTATGCATTGTCCCAAGCTCGAGGTCAAGTACTAAACATGATTCCAATAGGCGGGCACTGGATCGAACCTCTTCTTGTCAGGCAACTGAGATTAAGCGTGCACGTTCCCTTAAAGGCAGTCCCGGTCTTGGAATCAGGTTCAGGCCGTGGCTTTGGAGCATCAGCTGCAAGCACACAATCGACAGCTAGACTCCATCGCGCTGAGCATCCCCATAGGAGCCTCGACAAATGCTCAGCTCGCACCCCGGGCAGGCCCACAATTAATAACCATAATGTTCAGACGGATGGGCGTCCCGCCCCAGAGCCGTTCCCCCGCTCATCCCGCCAACATCCACCGTGGAGACAATGATCGGGAAACTCACTAGTGAAACATATAATGGGTCCCAACCTTGACGCTCCAGCCGGCGGCTCCCTGCAGTCATTGGGAGCGGGAGGGGGAGGGCCTGCACAGAGTTCCCAGGACCAAACCCTGCATAGCTGGAGATTGGCAGTCGAGAGCTGGTCTCCGTTCCCTAGCATGTCGCTCCAGCTCCATATCCAGAGGGAGCACGGTCCCCAAACGCCTCTGTGAACTCGGGGTCATGTTCCGAAGGAGAGCGACTGGCCTTATGGGAAGTGAAGAGTGACTGTCGGCAGATCAGTATTTGAGCCAGAGGAATACTATGAGATAGCTGTACATAAGTGACTGAAGGTGTGGTTAGCTGTAACTGACTAGTTTGGCATTTGAGGGCAAGCAAAGGTGAGTGACTGTAGACAGCAAAAGATGTGAATGTATGTCTAAGTGAGTCATGACGAGTTATGTAGGGTCTTGGGTCAAATGGAAAAGGAACTTTGAGGGCAGAGAAAGATGTAACTTGGTGTTTATCGGGAACTAACTGAAGGAGAGTAGGCTGTGAGTTTTTGATTGAATGCCAGATGGAGGGCTGCTGGGGATGAGAGAAGCCATGAGTGAGTGACTGAAAGTTATCAGTTGAAGAGTGCAAGATGCTGTTATTGAGAGGGTAAGGTAAGTAGTTTCAGGGGAGTAGTTCAAGACCAGACAAAGTGCCAGCTCCTGAATTCTTTCTGTAGACTATGTTATGCTTTAAATCAGCTTTTCATTGCATACTTGTTACCTACCAATTGAGTCCTCGGGCTCGTTAACACAAAGTCAGTGCCTTCATGAAATAAAGCTGAGATTGGATTTTGAGTTAGTATAAGACTAAAATTAGGGGAAAGTTTAGGTTTAGGAATAGAATTTATTTATAAAGTTTTAAATAGCGCAAACAAGATCCCGAAGGATATCAGAGAACTTTACAAAGGAAGGAAGGAAGGAAGGACATAAATCCAATGTCGCCAACAGAAAAAGAATACACAACAGGAATACATGCATAAGTACAGGCAAATAATCGCAAAAATTCCAAACAAATGAATCAAGGAGACTAGTACCATAAACGAGTATGTAGCAGACCACGAAAAGGGTACACAAGAGCATAGATCCAATATCGACCTCAAGTAGGAATACACAATAGGAATATTCACTTGTTTCCCAAACAAGAGAGTTAAGGAGAGTAATACGATAAGCATAATATATAATGGGCTACGAAACGGGGGACACAATGCAGTAAAGGGCAGCATCAAATGAGGGTACAATGATTGTAGGAACAATGATTTCGAGCAAATGATCCTGGGCCAAGTTACGGTAAAAATGTGTTCATTAAGAATCTTTTGGCTTCCAGTTTAAAAGCAGTCGTTAAAAAAATTCTGCGTACTTACGGTGGAAGAGAGTTCCTAATCCTTGGGGCAGCGCCGGAGAAGGCCCAGAGACCGTTTTTTTGCTAAGGATGGGTCGTTTCAGGAGGAGAGTGATAGCGCTTCTCGAAGCTCTCCCACCGCAGGATAATTCAAGCTTTTGCGCTAGGTACCTGCAAGTTTTGAAATGCAGGGCTTTGTGTGCTAGAACGGCAATCTTTAAATAAATTCGAGCTTCATAGGGCAACCATTTAAGAGATTTTAGGAGTGGGGATATATGCTCACTTCGTTTGGTACCAGTGACCAGTCTGGCCGCAGCGTTCAGTGATGCCCTTAGGGGAGCCAGAGTGTAAACAGAGAGTAGCGCTGTCGTAGTCCAGCCTCAGCAGGAACAGTGCTTGTACCACCTGCTTGAAGTTCTTTTGTGGAAGGAATGGCTTGATGCTTCTGAGTGTCCTTATCAAGAGATTAGGGACCATGTGTATAAACCGAATTTTGATTCGCAAACGCTGCGAATCGCAAAAAAGCAGTGTTTGCAAATCAAAATTTGGAAAATGGTATGTATGAGGATAATCGCAATGCAAATTTAAGGAATCGCAAATTTTGCGATTCCTTAACTTTGCGTAAGCATTTAAGGAATCGCAAATTTCGATTTCCTAAATGCTATGCAGCAACCACTGAAGTTTTGTGATTTCTCCTTAAGAAATCGCAAATTACCACCAACTTCAAGTTGGTGGTAATTTGCGATTTCTTTCACAAATGCACTTTTTGCCATTTGTGAGGGTGCCATGTGGGGCACATACATGCCCTTAGGGCATGGATTGCGCAGTATGTGCAAACATGTAAATTTCAGGGGTGCTTCAGTGTATATCCTTATGACACCCTTGAAATTATTCTCAATTTGCGATTCTCAACTTGCGAATCGCAAATTGAGAATAACTTCCAATTTATTCCTCCGGGCCTCCTGGCCCATAGAAATTAACTGGAAAGTATTCCTTAATTGCGATTTCATAATTTTCTAATCGCAATTAAGGAATATTAAGAAATCGCTAAACAATTGCGTTTTTTTTACATACATCCCTTTTTGCAATTCTCAAATAGCAATTTCTAAAAAATCGCTATTTGAGAATCGCAAATGAGGGTGTTGATACATATGGCCCTAGCTCCCTTACACACATTGCTAATATGATTTTTCATATTCAGGTGTTCATCCAGGGTAATTCCGAGGGATTTGGCTGAGTCTATGATGAGAGGGGTGCAATTGAATGCAGTGAGGTGATTCAGCCAAGGGTTTAGCTTGGGAATGTGGTTAGAGGGAGAGATGAAAAGGAATTCAGTTTGGGAGATGTTGACCGATAGATGGTTCTCCGTTAACCAATTTTGCGTAGTAATTAGGGTTGTGTTGAGCGAGATGATGTTGTCCGGGGTAGAAATTTTCATATAGAATTGTGTGTCATCCGCGTACATATGGAAGAGAATGTTCGTGGAATTTAGAGAGTTAGCTAGTGGTTCCAATAAAAGGTTGAAGAGGATAGGAGATAGGGCGGACCCTTGAGAGACTCCCATGAGTACTGGAGAGGGCTGGGACAGGGAGTGGTTTGCCTTGATTCTTTGTGATCTTTGGTGAAGAAAGGTTGAGAACCATTGTTACACCCGACCCGAAAAACCCATCCTGATCTTCGAAATGGATAGACGGTTGTCGTGATTAACCCTGTCAGAAGCGGAAGAAAGGTCAAGGAGTACTATGAGCCAGGAATCATTTTGGTCCAACATTTTTAAGATGTCATCCATAACGTGTTCGAGAGCCGATTCAATACTGTGACTCTTTTGGAAGCCGAATTGATGTTGGTCTAGGAGTTGGAAATTATCTATGTGAGCACAGAGTTGGGATTGTACGCATTTTTCAAGTAGTTTGGCTAATGTGGAGATAGGGCGGAAATTATTGAGGTCAGTTTTATCTGCGTTAGATTTTTTTAGTATGGGTGATACCTGCGCTGCTTTTACACAGTCTGGGATCGTCCCTTGTGACCGAAAAGCATTTACAATCTTTGTCCAGATGGGGATGAGTACATTCTTGATTTCTTATAAGGTTAAGAGTACATTCTTGATTTCTTATAAGGATAAGATTTAATATAGGATTGCAGTAAGTATTAGGGAAATTAAAAGAAAATTACAGGGTTAAAAGTCAGAGAAAGGGACAGAATTATTAAGGGACTAACAATACATTCAAAAAGAAAAGGGTTTATGGATATAGTTATTTTATGGGTAAGACAGGCAGAAAGTGGGGATACAAAACAGGTACCCACATAATTTTGTTGAATATTGGCATCAAGGAATTCTGTTTACAACATGAAAAGATGTCTGCGAAAGTAACCAAAATCATGTGATAGCAATATTGAACCAAGTTAAACGTTACCCATGATGTGCTTTTATATTACACCTTTATTTATAGGGTAGCTAGCTTGAAAATAGTGTTGGGGGGTTCAAAGACGAGAATGTTTATTAAAAACAGTAAGTCATTTACTGTTTGATTGGGCTCCAGCAAAAGCACCGGATGAATACTAATATATAGATAAGAATGTATTATTTTAGAAAAAATACATTATGTTGTTCAAAAACACATTCTGTTTGGTATAAGGGATAGATTGTTGAAGCTTTTCTGTTCAGGTAACAGCTACTAATGAATACTGACTTAAATGAAGGATATATTCACGTTTAATGAATAGATTATTATAAAACAACGGACAATTCGGGGTCCGTGGAATTATGTGATTGTGTGGCTGCAATGTTTACCACTTAATAATGAATTGACTAAATCTGTCACATAATTTGCAACATAAGTTGCGGAAGTGAAAGACAAACGTTATTTCTAGTCAAACGGATCAAAGTAATACTGCCAGAGAAAGTGTCACATAATTTGCCTTTTAATACCACATAATGTTTGTTACCTTGCTATTAGACCCGTGGTACTCATAGTAGGGCCCGTGGGCAGGCCTTAATTGGCGGCCCCCCGACCTTGCCTTGCAGTGTCTATGTTTCTAGTGAGCACCTGACTTTTAAAAGGTCTTTTGGGAAGCTTCCTGTTTGGGCAGAGACAGATAGAGAGAGAGGCAGAAACAGACAGAGACAGGTAGAGATAGAAACAGATACAGACGGAGACAGCTAGAGACAAACAGACAGACAGAGAGAAAGATAGAGACTGGTAGAGATAGCGACAGAGACAGATTGAGACAGGCAGAGAAAGACAGAGAGACAGATAGAGACAGACAGCTAGAGACAGACAGAGACCGACTGACAGAGACAATCAGAGTCAGATAGAGGCAGAGTCAGATAGAGGCAGAGACAGATAGAGGCAGGGACAGGGACAGAGATGCAGATAGAAACAGATGCAGATAGAGACAGAGATGCAGACAGAGACAGATACACACACAGAGACAGACAGACAGAGACAGACAAATAGAGATAGAGACGGATAGAGATAGAGACGGATAGAGACAGATACCGATAGAGACAAATACAGATAGATAGAAATACAGATAGAGACAGATAGGGGCAGAGACAGACAGAGGCAGAGACAGATTGAGACAGGTAGAGACAGACAGAGAGAGAGAAAGCTAGAGAGAGACAGATAGAGCTAAGACAGACAGAGACAGACAGACAGAGGCAGTCAGAGAAAGATAGAGACAAAGACAGACACAGATAAAGACAGACAGAGAGAGAGAGAGACAGACAGAGAGATAGAGATAGAGACAGTTAGAGACAGAGACTGACAGAGACAGACAGAGAGAGAGATGCAGACAGAGAGAGAGAGAGAGAGAGAGAGAGGGGCGGAGACAGATAGAGATAGATAGAGGCAGAGAGAGACAGAGACACAGAGACAGACAGAAAGAGAGATAGAGACAGGCAGATACAGAGAGAGAGAGATAGAGACAGATAGAGACAGACACGGGCAGAGACAGACAGAGAGGTAGATGTAGTAAAGAACACCTTGAGACAGCAGTTGACTTTAGTAGGTTTCTTTATTGTAGATAGGAGGTAGAGTAAGAGCAGACCATCCACCGCAGCAGCAACCGGTAAACTGCCACAGTGTGAAACATACAGAGAGAACATAGAGTAGAACATGGAATATGGAATATAAGGAATAAGTATTCTTGAAAAGACTAGAAAGGCATAAGGAATAAGTATTCTTGAAAAGACTAGAAAGGCAACCAACAAAGTACTAGTAATGTACTACAGTAGACACAGAGAGAGATAGAGACAGCTAGAGACAGAGACGGATAGATACAGAGACAGATAGAGACAGAGACAAATAGAGATAGAGAGAGACAAAGACAGACAGAGAGAGAGAGAGAGAGAGAGAGAGAGAGAGATAGAGACAGGCAGAGAGAGATAGAGATAAAGACAGATAGCGACAGAGACAGATAGAGACGGAAAGAGACAGAGAGAGACAGGGAGAGATAGAGACAGAGACGGATAGAGACAGAGACGGATAGAGACAGAGACATAGGAGACAGACAGATAGAGACAGATAGAGACAGAGACAGACAGATGGAGACAGAGACAAACAGATCAATCAATCAATCCATTTCTAAAGCGAGCTACATACCCGTGAGGGTCTCAAGGCGCTGGGGGGGGCGCTACTGATCGAAGAGCCAAGTCTTGAGAAGTCTTCTGAAGGCCAGCAGGTCCTGGGTCTGTCGTAAGCTGTGAGGGAGAGTGTTCCAGGTCTTGGCGGCGAGGTAGGAGAAGGATCTGCCGCCCGCGGTGGCTTTCCGGATGCGAAGAACTGTGGCGAGGGCGAGGTTGGCTGAGCGGAGGCTTCGGGTGGGGGTGTGGAAGGTGAGTCGGTTGTTGAGGTATGTGGGTCCGGTGTTGTGGAGTGCTTTGTGTGCGTGGATGAGGAGTTTGAAGGTGATCCTCTTGTTGACGGGGAGCTAGTGCAGGCCTCTCAGTTGAGGTGTGATGTGGCTGCGTCGGGGGACATCGAGGATCAGTCGTGCCGAGGCGTTCTGGATTCGTTGTAGTCGTCTCAGGAGCTTGGTTGTTGTTCCTGAGTAGAGGGCGTTCCCGTAGTCGAGTCTGCTGGTGACGAGGGCCTGGGTGACGGGGTTTTCTCGTGTCGGGGGGGGGCATTTGAAGATCCTACGGAGCATTCTGAGGGTGTTGAAGCAGGACGCAGAGACGGCCTTGACTTGCCTGGTCATGGAGAGGTTGGAGTCGAGGATGACCCCCAGGTTGCGTGCGTGGTCTATGGGTTCCGGGGCTGTGCCTAGCGATGTGGGCCACCAAGAATCATCCCAGGCTGATGGGGTGGGTCAGAGAATGAGGACCTCCGTTTTGTCTGAGTTCAACTTCAGTCTGCTGTCCTTCATCTAGTCGGCTACGGCCTTCATTCCTCTGTGGAGGTTGGCTTTGGCGGTGTGGATGTCTTCGGTGAGGGATATGATCAGCTGGGTGTCGTCGGCGTAGGAGATGCTGTTGAGGTTATGTTGTCGTTCGACGTTAGCGAGCGCTGCCATGTAGATATTGAACAGTGTCAGGCTGAGGGAGGATCCCTGTGGGACGCCGCAGATGATCTCAGTGTTTTTTGAGCGGAAGGGTGGGAGGCGGACGCTCTGGGTTCTGCCGGAGAGAAAGGATGTGGTCCAGGCCAGGGCCTTCTCTTGAATTCCGGCGTCATGGAGACGTGCTGATAGGGTGCGGTGGCAGACTGTGTCAAAGGCTGCTGATAGGTCCAGGAGGATGAGGGCGGCTGTCTCTCCTTTGTCCATCAGGATCCTGATGTTGTCAGTGGCGGCGAGGAGGGCGGTCTCGGTGCTGTGGTTGCTGCAAAAACCGGATTGGGAAGGGTCCAGGATGTTGTTGTCTTCGAGGTAGCGGGTTAGCTGTTTGTTGAGAATCTTCTCAGTCACTTTTTCCGGGAACGGGAGCAGGGAGATGACAGACAGAGAGAGACAGGCAGACAAAGCCAGACAGACAGACAGAGATATAGAGATATCGAGAGAGACATTGAGAGAGAGGGATAGCGAGAGAGAGATAGCGAAAGAGATATAAAGAGAGAGAGAGATGGAGAGAGAGAGAGATAGCGAGAGAGAGATATCGAGAGCGAGAGATATTGAGAGCGAGAGATATTGAGAGAGAGAGATATCGAGAGAGAGAGATATCAAGAGAGAGAGATATCAAGAGAGAGAGAGAGAGATATTGAGAGAGAGAGAGAGAGAGAGAGAGAGAGCCAGCGAGAGATAGTGAGAGATACAGAGAGAGAGCGAGAGATAGCGAGAGAGAAATAGAGAGATAGATGTGTGTATGCCGGGTCTGGTGGCTCAGTGTATGAATGAGTCTGCTGCAGAGGCCTGTGTTCAACCTCATGGTCACAGGAATTTTTTTTGCTCTAGCCTCACCCCCCTCACTGACCCGCCCCCACCGGTGCGGCCCTCGGCCACAACCCACACGGTAAATTTGGCCCCAAGAGAAAGTTTGTGAGTACCCGTGCATTAGACCTAGCATTCTTGGTGTGGTTTTCCCTTAACCTTTTGCCTCCAGACCTCCTGCTTTTGCTGGCCTTAGGACTCAGTACACTCTACGACTGCTAACCAGTGTTGAAGTGCTTGTACTTTCCCTAAAACATGATAACATTGGCTTATACCCAACTGGCATATTTTAATTTACATGCAAGTCTCTAGTTAGGTGGCGGTACCCTTGCCCACGGCCTGTAAATGATATGCTACTAGCGAGCTTCCACCCACTTAAGTAGCACCTTGACATTTCTCAGGCCAGCCAATGCAAAGTGTAAACTGTCCTTTCTACCTGGCAAAACAAACCTTTTTCCAGGCCTAACCCTCCCTTTTAATACATATATGTCACCTCTAGGGTAAGCCCTGGACAGCCCAGAGAGCAAATTGCAATGTATTAACAAGCATTTGCAATGCAATAGGTCTCATATTTGCGAGAGTTTAAGCTATTGGCATTGTAAATGACAATGCCTTTTATCTATATTTTCAAAACCAACAAATAAGATAAAGGCATTGCCCTTTAGAATGCCAATAGCTCAAACTCTCACTAATGCAAGACCTATTGCATTGCAAATGCTTTTTTTGTAATTTTTGTATAGCGCAAACTTGACCCGAGGGTATTTGAGCGCTTTACATGAGCACCAGTTACAGTACGGAAGGACAGATCGTTTGTTCATTAGGCATCGGGAGATTAAGTGATTTGATCAGAATCACAGGATGCTGAGCCGACATTGTGATTCGAACCTTGTTCCCCACCTTGAAAGTCTCTGTTCCGTTCTGGAATAGTGCGTGACAAACCAGTTAATTCTGGGTGATGTAGTCTTGGCTTCTTGGGTCGCTCTGATTAGATACAAACACACTGGACAGCATTGATTTGTAAGTATTAACGCCAGGGCTGGAAACAGTCAATGAGATGCATCAAGATGTTTTCTAAACCACTAATGCAGGGACGTCCAACGTAGGTCCAAGAGAGCCTGGTCAATACAATATATTAAGAATACCCCCTGCCTAAGTAAATACATTCCATGTACACTTTTTGGAAGTATAGTTATTGTACATGACTGTCCTGAACTTCTTAACACTTATAAGTGTAAATGATCAGGTTGGTGTCTACGATGAATAAAACATGCACACATTTTATTACTCAAAATAGAACCAGTTGAATCGGAAAAATAAGCCATAAACAAATAGGGATGCAAAGCTCAATGGGGATGAAAATTGGCAGAGAAAAGAACCCTGAAGTCAGCCACGGCAGGATGTAAGCCGTCACAGGGCGCTCTGCTGCTTTAGGGAGTGTGAACACTGCTAGCCTGGCGCACTCGAGTCCTGTGCTGGAGGCTGACCCGGGCTGCAGCTGCTCCAGTGAGGCCCAGGCTTCAGAGAGAAGGCGTTTTAAATTCAGGTGCCAGGGCCAGGATAAGTTCATGCACACCTTGCATGTGAAAAAAACCACAAGCATTTGAAACCGGGAACCGAACAAGGTGTGACGGGCTAGACAAGGGGGAAGGGAACAAATTCAGCTGAATCACGAGGAGCGTTCATGTGCAACCCATTCAATCGAGAAGGCACAGCGTTCTCAGATCGAGAGATGGGGTACTTTGCAAGTAGGGGTCAAAGCCTGATAAAAACAAGCATTTGCAATGTAATAGGACTGGCATTTACACGAGACCTATTGCATTGAAAACAGGAGGTCGGGTCGTCGGGTGTGAGGGGTGCCAAAAGGCACGAACAACGGGAGTGGAGGGGAGTGGGGGGCGGGAGAGAAGGCACAGACAGTAGGGGGAGCACGGGAAGAAAATAGTGCTCATGAAGCACAAAGTAAAGGGGCCAGTAGCCATGAAGGACACAAATGACAACATGGCCGTCAGAAGGAGGGACTAGCAGCCTATAAACCAATCGGAAGGCAGAATTTAGAAAGGACAAACACACAAGCCAAAGAAAAAGTGGGCGGGGCTTCCCTCACATAGTCAACTACCACAGATCAACCCCAGAGCTGCGCTTGCGTGCTGGCTCAGGGCTCGACCTAAAAAAGCAGGACATGTAGTTTTAGTGAACAACTCTTACATTAGTTTTTCACTACTGTGAGGCCTACCTAACTCCTGCACTTTAATGCTTTACATCTGCACTGCGCTAAGAGCGCTTAAAGAACAAGTTACCTACCTTTGGTAATGCATTATATAGTAGAGACAATATCTAGTTGCAGATTCCTTACCTCTAAATTCCCCAGCCCTCAGGCTGGATCTGGAAACGTTTGAGTACGCCGCCCCCTTGCACGTCGTGGGGAAGCTCCGTTCTGCTCCCAGTGACGTCTTCAGCATTGTTAGTGTCAGTTATGACGTCGACGTCACCTATATAGGTGCCACCCAGGCGCACAGACGTCCGTTACATTTGCACTTTTCCACGACAGAAGCGCAGAGATTGAACTGACTTATGTGTGCCACAACTAGGGCCATGAAAAGGGAGCAGCCCTAGCCCTATTAAATGAGTCCACAGAGTAGGGAAGCATAGATGGGTCTGTAAGAAATCTGCAGCTAGATATTGTCTCTATCAGATAATGTGTTACCGAAGCTGAGTAACTGTAGTAATGTTAAGTCATTCTAACATGACATATTGAATGTTCTCTCACCTCCTTGGTGATAGAATGATTGTGCTTGAAGCTCCCAGAGCTGTTGATGTTATTCCCTGGAAGCTTTGGAGACGAACGGTAATAAATACAACTTATCCTCCTCTTTCTGTGTTCGTGGTCACATCAATTGGCAACGAGGTGGGCCTACCGTTCATGTCTCCTTCCCACGTGTGCAGAATCTATCCATCGAATATTAATATTTTTTAAAATATTTTTTTTTCGATTTTGCTGCTCATTTTTTACAGAGAAAACTTGTAAACTAATCCTTTGAAGTGGCTCGGGTTGAAGAATCGCCGATGGGACAGTGTGTCTCGGCTGATAAAGAGGAATTTATCATTAACTTATGTTTTTAACCTTTTTGCACGAGAGGATTTCATCAAATTAAAAGAGTGACAAACTCAACATTTCACTCGCCCAATCCTGCAGTGACATATTCTCCGGAGCTCCACCTTTCCGTCGCGGCATCAGGTTGGTCCAGTTTTTCTCATGTTGGATGCCCGGATTGTGGTTTGCATGGAGAAGATTGAATGCCCTTGAGGAAAACCGTTTGTCTTTGCCCCTCCATGTCTGCGGCGAAAATGATGATGTGCAGCGTGTAACCTCTGTGACGCATATACGGTTGGTATCCTCTGGAACGTCCTTCTGTCTTAACAGCCTTCGCAACACAAGCGGAATTTCCTGTTGTTGTCACCACGCAAGTGACGTATTATGACTGTGATGCAAGTACGCGGCGTACGGTGACTGTGATGTAAGTGTGGTGGTCACTCAGCAACGAGTATACGGAGCCCTGCTAAAAGAACAGTTTTTTTTCCTGTTTTGAGACAAGGTACTGTGGTACAAATATACGATGCACATCGAACATCATAGTAATCCTCATATCTTGTGCATCCGAGTGAAATGTGCATTATCCTTCAGCGCCATCTTGTGGAACTTTTTTATGTACTTCATCTGGAACACACAGGATCATCATGTTTCTTCGTTAGAACATTGGTGTCATATTTTGAAACATTATTTTGACATATCGCTCCTGAATTATCAAACATTTAATGACAAACAGCTTACCAAGTCATTACTATCACTACAGTCTTTAAAAAAATAATATCTAAACAAAAGAAAGGGAGAATATTGTTTTATACATTATAGAGCTATCTATTAAATTGGTAAAGTAACATAATATATACATTTAGTTTCATTATGCAAAGTGTACAAGCTCCTCCCCCTTTCTTACAGCTTCCAGGAGACCCACCAGTAGAGTGGAAGGTATGGTACAGGACATTCACTAAATATTTAGGAGCCATTGGTGGTATTAGATTCAGTGCTGAACCCAAGAGGTTTATTCTTGAGCACAATTTGGGCCTTGAGGGTCAAGCTGTTTTGGAACACTTACCTTTACCTGAAGTAGGAGAGGGTGAAGAACCTCTTAATGATTTTGATTAAGCAGTAAAAATGTTAGAAAAACAATTTGATGTTGAAAAGAGTTTAGTGGTAGCCAGACACAAATTCTTTACGAGAGAACAGCAAACTGCTGAAAGTATTGTGTCGTATGTAGCATCCTTGAGCATTTTGGCTTCTGAATGTGAATTTGAAGAGTTTACCTCTCAAATCAGTTCATAGACTTTATTTCGATAAAAATATCACAAAAGTCGTTACATGACACAATAGTGGTGAATTAAAAAAAATATAAAAATCTTTAAAACAATTATATTAGCATTAAATCACTTGTATTCCATTAACAGGGATATAGATTAAGTACTTTAAAAATCTTGATAATACAGTTAGAACTCCTAACACATGAAGTGTTTATAACATTTCATTCACCAGCGCAGAAAAACTGAATTACCAATGGGCTATGTGCAAAATGTGCATTGGACGCCAAATTATAAAGTGCATTGTGCGGGAGACATTATATAACCAATCGTTTCACAGGGTAACCTATTTGAAGTGTTTATTATTCTTGCCCAGCGTTATATACGTAAATGTGCTTTCGAACGAACAACCCACATGCGTCCCACAAATTTTGCGACAGCAATAACTATCGGTTCTTCCAATGAGGTAGTCAGAATCTGCACTGCCTCATTGCTCATCCTAGTTCCCATATTCTGGCAGACTGGTTTCAACCATCTTAGCCTTGGTCTGTAACAGGCTGGGCAAGCAATTAAAATGTGAACCACCGTCTCCACCTGATCTAAACAGTAGGGACAGGTATCATCATTCAAGCCTTTCCATTTCTTAGTGAAAGCTTTAATAGGTAGGGAGCCCACCCTGAATTGATGGTATAGTTTTCTTTCGTTTGGAACAGTAATTATGTCCCAATAGCCCTCGAACTTGGCTTCATGTTTTTGTCCAAGAAATTATATAGACAATGACGGCCCAATTGAGGACGCATAATGCTTTGCTGTGACCATCTTCCAATAGGCTGCCCTTAGCTCTATCTTAGATGGAAATACTGTAACCCCTGGATCTGTTCATAAGCTACTCATGCCCATCCCAATGAGTAAGTCCCTCACACACGTTAACAATGGAATTTTATTGGACACGTCCAGATTCTTGACGTCGTTTAGAGTCAACGCATAGTGTTGTAACTCGGAGGTCACCCATATCCTCCTCCAATATGCTATTGGCCTACACTTTGCCACATCCTTAATGGAGTGGTAGCCCAAATCTAAGGACAGGGGTAACAGGGAAGTCAATTGAGGGAACCCAATTAAAGACCGCATGAACTTATTTTGATCTAGTACCAAGTTGTCCAAATTGGCAAAGCCCCACAATTCAGCCCCGTAAAGAATGGAGGCACTAATTTTGGTGTTATGTATCTGAAGTACCGGGGCTATTGGTTTGGTGTAGGATGCTTTGTGCTCTTTAATCAAGGCACCCGACAATTGGGCATGCTTGGCTGTAAGAAGATCTACTTGCGGTTTCCAGGTCACTTTCAACATGTACCCCCAGATATGACAATGTATCTGCCTGTTCCAATTGCCCATCTGTCATACCGACACTACCAACAATCCGCTTCTGCTTATGCAGGATCATGTACTTAGTTTTATCCACATTAATTATTAGTTCATGATCTCTACAGAACAACTCAAATCTTGTAAAGGCTCTTTGTAGACCCATCCGAGTCTCTCAACTCATCAGAGACCAAATCGTTGTACATTGTGATAAAAAAGTTCAACAAAAGTTATTAACTTTAAAAAATCCTTCCCTTGAAGAAACGATTTCTATTGTCAAAAGCATAGAGTTATCTCAAACGTCTTCAAATGAGCTCAAATCTGACAAATCTACTGTTGGTCTTGTGAAAGAAGGGAAAGATGTTGTAGAGAAAAATAGTGTGTCTGAGAAAAACAGCAGTGCACATAAAGGGAAATTGCCTGTAGTTAGACAAGAAAAGAAACAATTGTATTTTCAAAAAAAATGTGTTTTCCAAATGTGGTTTCTCTTCCCATTTCCCTAATTCATGTATTTGCCCTGCTAGGAATGCTTCATGTAGAAATTGCGGTAAGCAAGGACATTTTGCTAAAGTTTGAACCTCAAGAAGCAATATTAGTGCAATATGGGAGGATAATGAAAAATCGGAAAGTATTGTGGATATTGTAAGAATTGTTGTGAGAAGTGTGTGGATCCCATTGTTGACATCATAGTGGATGGAAAAACCTTACAATTACTTGCTGACTCTGGAGCACGCAAGACGGTGATCACTGAGGAGTTGTTTGGATCTGTGTGGGTTGATAAGTGTCTTGAGCCCCCCGACAGTAGTCCTGTATCCTATGAAGGAAGGAAGATCGAATTAAAACGTTTCTTTGAAAGTACTCTAGTTTTCAGAGGCAAATCTATAACAGGAAAGATTTATGTGGCATTTAAAGGTTTGAACATCCTAGGGTGGTACCACCAAGGGTTATTCTGAATGACCCTTAGACCTGGTACAAAGGAACCAGAGTCTATTGTCAATTAGGGAATATTTACTCATCAGAATGGGCAAAAAGATTTCCTAATGTTTTTTGTGACAAACTTGGATTGATCAGAAGTTTTAAACATCTCATTAAGGTAAAGGATTGCGCCATTTCTGTGAAACACAAATTAAGCAACGTACCTTCTAGCATCAGGGATGATTTAGCGAATGAATTAAAGAAAATGTGGGAATCAGGTGTGATTGAACCCATAGAATCCTCCTTGTGGTTAAGTCCCTTGGTCATCGCGCGGAAAAAAATGGAAATCTCAGTGTCTGCATTGATCTACACAGTCTCAATAAAGATATATGGGTGGATTCACACCCATTACCTCGTATTGATGATATAGTTTCTAAGTTTGAAGGGTCTAAATGGTTTTTGAAGATAGACTTATCTTCGGCATATCATCAAATTGAGCTGGACATGTCATCCAAACACCTAACTGCTTTTGTTTCCCCAGTTGGAACTTTTCAATGTAAAAGGATGCCATTTGGCCTGGCGTCGGTGGCTTCCGTGTCTCAGCATGTGATGGAAAAGGTTTTGTTGGGGGTTCAAAATACTGTTGTTTTTCAAGATGACATCCTGGTTGAAGGAAATTGCAAGTCATCTCATGATAAAAATCTTACTGAAGTGTTAAGCAAATTACAAGAGAAAGGCATAGTTGCCAATATGAGCAAATGTGTTTTTGGAGTTGAGTCCATCGATTATCTAGGACATTGTATCTCAGGAAGGGGAATTCTTCCAAGAGAAGGGCCGATAGAAGCAATTGTCAAGGTTCCTTCTCCAAAGACTAAAGAGCAAGTCTCATAATTCCTGGGTATGTGTGAGTTCTACTGTAAATTTATCTCTAACGTTTCAGCTAAGACCACTCATTTGGTGAGCTTTTGAAAAAAAGAACTGCCTTTCTGTGGGATCAAACATGTCAGACCGACTTTGATAATATTAAGAGTGAACTTAGGTCTTGTAACATTTTGACTCCCTTTGATCCTTTGTTGGAATTGATTGTCTCTGTTGACGCAAGTTTAGATGGTCTTGGTGGCATGGTAACTCAAATTAAACTTGGTGTTGAACACACAGTAGGTTTTGTTTCTCGATCACTACGTCCCAGTGAAAAAAATGACTCTATCTTTGAGAGAGAACTTCTGGCTTGCTGTTGGGCGGTAGAAAGGTTAAAAAGTTTTCTCTGGGGTAGAACTTTTAAGTTGTTGACTGATCATAAACCTCTCATCCCGATTTTGAATGGTATTGTAGTGAAAGATCACACTCCCAGGATAGCTAGATTGAGCTCTAAACTACTTCAATATAATTTTGCGATGGAACATATTTCTGGAGGAAAAAACATCAGACCTGATTGTCATTCAAGGTTGCCTTTGCCATATGTGCATAGTGAGTTTATGGTTGATGATGATGAGGAATGTTTAATTGCGAGCATTGATGTTTGTAATGGAGTATGTTTCAATGAGGAAGAATGGTTTGATGCATTACATTCTGATTCTGTTCTCAAGGAAGTTAAAAACATTTAGATGGTGAACTCTGATGAATTGTCTCTAGAAGGTGGGGAGATGATATTAAGTGATACATTTGTCCCTCCAGCAGGCCTGAGAGATTGCATTATTATGTAAATGTAAAATGTAAATTGATACTTGTATAGCACACTACTCACCCGCAAGGGTCTCAAGGGGCTTGTACGAATACCGCTGTGGAACCCATCCTGGCTTTCCCTGTGAGGCGTCCACTCCTGGGCACCCCCAAGGTGGAGGCCAGGCATCCTTAGCGTTGTGGGGGCCGTTGTGGAGATTAAGCAAGCTATTGCCCAGAGTTGCAGAGTGGGACTCCATGATTGGAATAGGCACTGACGCAAGAATTATCAGGTCCGTGGAATTTTTGAGCCCAAGACCCGCTGAGGCGGGGAATTGAACCCTGGTCCCGGGCTAGACCTCTGCATCAGGGTCTGCCACTCTAATCATTGAGCCACACTTCTCCATTATGGCTGGACATGAGGGTCATCTTGGACAAACTTGCACCAAGCGTAGAATTCAAGCTATTTATTGGTGGCCATCAATGGATCGTCATATTGAGAATGTGATTGAAAATTGTATTACTTGTTGTTCCAAAGTGATCAAAACTGTCATCCCTCCCAAAGTGAAGGTTGAGTTGCCGTCGGGACCATGGATGAAATTGGCTCTAGATTTCATTGAACCTTTCAATGCATTACCCAATAAGTACAAGATTGCGGTGGTTGTTGCAGATTATTACAGAAAGTGGTGGGAAGTGCATTTCATGGTTGATCCCAACCCACACAAAGTGATTAGGTTCCTGGAGAGTCTTTTTTCCAGAGAGGGATTTCCCAAGGAATTAGTGTCAGACAACGGAGTACAGTTTGTCTCTAAAGAGATGTCCAGTTTTCTATGCCAATCAGGTATTGTTCCTCGTCGGGTTGCGCTTTACCACCCACAAGGAAACGGTTTTATTGAGCGCATGAACCGCATTTTGGTTGAATGTGTGCAGTGGGCTGTTTCTGGAAAAGTTGAAGTTGGTATACAAGCTTCATTTCGATATAGTTGATATCATAAAAAGCCATACAAATACATAAAAACATTAAAAAGGTCAGTGCATGGATAGTAAGCATACGATTCATAGTACAAGTGGCATAGGTATTATGCATAAAAACAGTCTAAAGTGAATATTAAACAATGTACAAAAACCTGCTAGATCTAATACGCCATGCCCATCCCAGAAACTTTGCCAAGCCACATGCAAACAGGGGCCAAGGATCTGATTTTAAAATTCGTAGGGCCTCCTTGTGTGATCTAGTACCAAGCTCTCTACAGAGTGGCTTCAGCCATCTGCGGCGTGGGGCTGCATAGGCCGGGCATTCGAACAGTAAGTGGGAAACTGACTCTGTCCTGTTCGCACAGAAGGGACAAAAAGGAGTTGTCTGCGCCGGGACCTTCCAGCTAGCAGTCAGTTGCCCCACTGGAAGTAAGCCTACCCTGAATTTAAAATATAGGGCCCTATCCCAGGATTTTAAAATAATATCCAAGTATGGTTCGCAAAAGTGCACCTCCTTCACCAAAAGAAATTCCACTGTGGTCTTACAAAGGTTGGCCTTGCTGTTTCTGCCATCAAACACCCAACTCCAATATAACTTCTTCAAGAGTGACTTTGGCGGGGCAGTTCTGGTGATCCAAGCGTCTTCAAGCCCCAGGTCAGTAAGGAGGCGCTTGACTTCCCTCAGCCAACGGACCTTAGACCAACCAGGTGATAGAAGAACCTCCTTTAAGCCCTCTGCAAAACTGGACAATTCTGGGACTCTCCAGATACGTGTCCACAAAAGAAGAGGACGCAGCCTCGCCTGATCACTAATGGGCCGAGTTCCCATATCCAAAAGAAGTGGGAGAGTTGGTGTACTATAAGGGAGGCCCATAAGGTCTTTGTGGAATTTATTTTCTGAGCGGGACAATTGATCCACATTCTGCACACCCCAGAGTTCAGCCCCATACAAGGCTGCGCTAACCCCTCTTGCCCTGTAGATATCAAGTACTGGTGCAATGGGTTTAAGGGATGAGGCACGTTGTTCCTTGAGGAGAGCCCCCACCACTCTCTTACGAGTCAGCAGCATCTTTTGTTGGTGGCATTGCCAACTCATAGAGTCCCATAGTCGAATGCCTAGGTAGTCGAACTCCCTGACCCTCTCAAGTGGGACTGATTCCAGGATAGGAGGATTGACAATCTTCTTCGGGGGGTTTAAGACCAGGAACTTAGTCTTCCCTGCATTGATAACTAGTCCCCTTGAGTCACAAAAGGTCTTAAAACTAGTTAGGAGACTCTGCAGGCCTGCTGGGGTTTTGGAGATCAGGAGGGTATCATCTGCAAATAAGAGGGTAGGTATTTTCCTTCCCCCCAGGGACGGTGCATCTGCTGGATGTTGTAACAAATGCTCCACCACTCAGTTAACATACAATGAGAACAGAGTGGGGGCTAGTACACATCCCTGTCGGACACCTCTGTTTACAGGAATTCGTGGAGTTTTTTGTCCCTGGTTACCCCACCTGATCTGCGCAAAATTATCTTCGTGGAACTTTATCAACATGTTGAGTAGGTAAGGGGCAATACCCAGTGCATCGAGAACACTCCAGAGTTGGTTACGTGGGACCAGGTCAAAGGCAGTCCGGAGATCTATGAAAGCAAGGTACAGACTGCCTTTGCCCAGTACGACCACTTTCCAAAAAAGCATCATTAGCTGGAATGATTGTTCAATGGTCCCCATACCAGTTCTAAAGCCAGCCTGGAGGTCTGAGAGAATTTGCTTCTCCTCTACCCACTGTAAGATCCTTCCTAGAACCACTTTGCCTGCCACCTTCTGTGTGGAGTCCAAAAGGCTTATAGGGCGATAGTTAGCAGGGTCGTCCCGACTCCCTTTCTTAAAGATCGGGACGACCTCTGCGCCCTTCCATGAGTCCGGGAGAGTCCCACCAGCCAAGCCTGCATTCAGTAGGGTAGAAATGAGTCTCCCCCACTCATCTGGGTTAGCCCTAAGCAGGTCCCCCGGGAGGCAATCAGGGCCCGCTGCTTTGTTAAAAGCAAGGCACTTAACCGCCCCCGCTACTTCCTCAGATGTGAAAGGTATTTCCTCGTTGGCCTCTGTGCGTTCTGTGGGGGGCTGTTCCAATGGGGTAGCAACAAGGCCCACAGGCAGTGTGTAAAGCTGGGAGAAGTGGTCAAACCACACTCCCCCAGCTATATTACATGTTATCAGTGATTTTACGGGTTTATCCCTAGCTCTCAACAAGTCCCAAAATCCCTTCGAATCCTTCCTTGAACTAGCCACCTTCAGGTCGATCCAAAACTGGTTCTCATGCTCGACCCTTGCCTTAGATAGAACCTTTCTATATTTTCTCCTAGCAAGGCTAATCAGGTTGCCCTCCTTGGCTTTCACCGCTTGGATTAGTTCCCTTTTAGCAGCACGGCAGGCGGGAGAGAACCAACTCGCGTTACCATGGGTCCCCCTCTTGCATTGCCCCTTGTGCCTACAGGGCGAACCACAAACAATTCACCTAACACTTTGGTGGTCTCGGCAAACAAAGTTGGAACGTCAGACTTGCTGAAGCCAGGGGAGTCTAAACGCAACATAGTGTTGGACATTATGGAATTTACTTCCAGGATCTTTCCCTCGTTGGCAGCAATTTTGTTCCATTTCAGACGCCTACCACAATTGGAGGGACGGACTTCGTGGGATGTTTTCCATGTATGTAAGGTTGGGGCCGAGATCACTCCCATCCAGGGAGGGGACAGGGTCAGAACTAGGGGGTTGTGATCACTATCAATAGATGGTAAGACCACCATGTCTATCAGGTGAGCCCAAATCCTGTAGTTCAAGAGAATGTAATCAATACGTGAGGAGTGGCCCACTCTGTTAAATGTATGCGCCCCGGAGGAGTCTGACTTTGAGCTACCATTAGCCGCCCTAAGGCCATATTCCTGGCAAAGGGCATTAAGGTCAATGGCGCTTTGGGTCCAGCTTTTAATAGGTGGTAGAGTGAGGGGAGGAATGCCTCTCCTAACATCATCTTCCCTGGTGCCAAAAATGTCCTCACTAGCACGGGGTTCAAATGTACAATTGAAATCCCCGGCTAGAATGACAAGGGAATCAGCACCACAAGAACCTAGTCCCTCCTCGATACCTGTAAGGGAGAGCATGGATGTACCAGCCCTTGACCCTCTAACGTAGATATTAAAGACTTTGAGCTTCCTCCTCCCGCCTGGCCATCTCACTAATATTCTCTGCAGGTCAGGTGATTTAGTTGGTATAGACCTGATGGATAGACCCAGAGAGACACTAGCCCAGATTAGTAGGCCGCCAGACGGATGGCCTTTCCCTCCAGGCGGTTGTGACGCCGACACAAAATAGGTGGTGTAACCCACCTTATAGCGTGGTTCCAAGCACCAGGTTTCCTGGAATAAGCAAATCCCGAAGGATTCAACAAATGAATTCCATTCAGGTATGTCAATATTCCGTGCGAGGCCCGCTATATTCCAACTGACCACCTTCAGTGTTGCTCCTCCAGCTCCATCCGACCCTGAGATAGGATCAATCGCAGGGGGGTCAGGAGTAGAACTAAGAACCCTATCCATGAGCAAGGGTATGGATTCCCCCCCTGCAACCTCCGGCGGGGGCCGGGCTAGTTCCACCCCCGAGATTGGTGTCAATAATGGTTTGGAACTACTACCGGGAGTACCTTCATTGCGACTTTCTACGTCTCATGGAAGTAACACTGGAGGAGACGGCACAACTTGGGGCAAACTGTATGATTCGTGCACCACCCTTTGTGAGGGAATGCTCATCGCACCCTGTTCAACTTATACTGCCAGGCCCATCTTGTCGCTAGTATGGTTCGGGAATGGGTCAAAGTCTGAGGAGCTGGTTACCCCCTCCCCCTGTGCCCTTATCTGTGGTTGTAGGTAGGTTACTTATTCCTATGATACACGTAGTCAGCATGGATTCAGTGCCAGGTGTAGGGGGTGTATTTTCAGAGCTGGTAAAACAAGCTAACCTCGGGGTAAGTCAATCCACTTCTTCAAGGCAACCGAACCTGTTAAAAGTTGGAGCCCCATTCCACCAACTGTGGTTGCCTTGCCAGCCATCTACAACCCCTCCCCGAGCATGATGTTGAAGTAAGAGATGCTGTGCAGAGCATGCTTTGGGCTCATCGAACCACACCGGGTACTGAATTTGGAAAAAGTCCTTTTGAGTTGTTGAGAGGCAGAGTCGCTACATTTAGTATGTGTCCAGCATGGATGAGGCAGTGGGGATTAGTTTCCAAAACTTCTACATTACCTTCTGAAATGAGAGTTAATGGTGAGGCTTATCTCCCTGTATATAATAAAGTGAATAATAAAGGAAAGAGTCCATGTCATTCAGAAGCGAGTTCTCACAAGGAAGTGTGGGCTCATAAAATCAAGGTGGGAGATTGGGTAAAAATAAAAATTCCTCACAATGTACCCAAAGGTTTGTCAAAATTCAGCCTGCCTGTTTGTGTTGATTCAATTTCACATTACGCTGTCAGAGTCAATGGAAAGAATTGGTGGAATATATCCAGAATTTATAAAATTCCTGACAAAGTTGTACATCAGATGGGTTTAAAATCTGATCCTGCTTTTTCTTTCAATAAATCAGTTCATGACAGTTCTGAGTCTGACAAGAATAGGGGAAGTTCTTCTTCTGGAACATCTGCAGACACTTCTGTTCCATTCTTGCGGAGGAGTGGTCGCAGGAAAATCTACTCCCAAACGTATGGATTTGTAATATGGTAGTTATTTATCTGCTGTTTTGTTTTCTCTTTTTGCAGTATTATATTTTTCTTCTAGAATTGGTTTACGTTGAAATTTACCTTCGCAATTATAATGCTTGATGTTTATGCACTTTTACTACACACGTTTTGTTTCTTTAGTTTCCTTTTCTTTGTCCTTTTGTTTTTCTCTTTATTGTGTTTCTGTGAGAAAGGAAGATATTGTAGTAATGTTAAGTCATTCTACCATGACATATTGAATGTTCTGTCACCTCCTTTGTGTTGGAATGTTTTTGCTTGAAGCTCCCAGGCCTGTTGATGTTAATCCCTGGAAGCTGTGGAGACGAACGGTAATAAATACAACTTATCCTCCTCTTTCTGTGTTCGTCTGATAAAGACTTCTAGCTACAGATTCCTTTCCTTTAAATAGATACCCAAGCCATTCCACCTATTACAATATGCAAGGACACCTTGAAAAATCTGGCATGGAATAAGCAATTTACAAATGAAACCCTGATCTGAAAGAACCCCTTTTAACATGACATCTGTGGACTTAAGGGTTTCGGTGTGTGAGATATTGTAATATCTAAATTGGGGAATGCTATGTTGGGTACAATACAATTCTATGCTCATTTCAGGACCTCCAATCAAATTACAACATGCACATGCATCAACCTTTTAGATATATACAATTGAGGCACGTTCTGCTCCCCAACATTAAAGACAACACAGAACTGTGTAACTTTAAGACATGAGACACTCTCATATGCGGACTGACAGACCATGCAAGTTGCAATGGCACCCAATATAGAAAATCCAACTGAGGTACCTTCAAAGGACATTTCTCACATGACACAGGCTCTGGAAGTTTGGGAGGATTACATTCCTAGATTATCTGCTTTACAGGAAGTCCCCGGGATGTTTGGTATTCCATTCTCAAGTACCCCCAGCTTTAGGCCTTTTTGGGACTGGAACATAACATTCTGGCATCTTAAAGATAACCCTAAATGGATCCTTCTACACATACCAAAACATCTCTTTGCATATAGAAATAAAATGTCTACTCTACACCTTGAGTTGGTTATAGCTACGTGCAATATCGTCCAGAATGGGAAGAGAAAAGTTCTACCGACCTTCAATAGCTGGGTGCATGCAATGGATCATTGAACTACATTAGAGGACCCCAATTATAAATCTCCCAGTTCTCCACCGAAGCAAAAGAAAATATGGGAGGAATGGATGAAAAACTGAGGAATAGCAGCAGACTTGAGAATAAGAGACACTATTATGTCATGACATAAGCTTAGGTACAGGTCTCAACTACATGTACCTAGTAATAGAACTATAATACAGTTCACTATATTTGATTTAAGACGGCCCAGTAACAACTGACTACAAGATGATGTTATTTGAAAATGCTGTATGCTTGTCTTGCTTGGTTTTCTTTTAAACACTAAAAGTCAATAACACTGTTTTCTTAATTAACAAGATGTTGGCCATAAATGAGTAGTCAGCACATTCTTAAATAGGGAGAGAAGGCATATATGCTTTGATATTACTTATATTTTCAACCCCAGAATGATTAAAGGCTATGACTGTTTCACCAGGAATCAAACATGTCACATCATCATGACAGCATGCTGCTACAGCATTTGCCCACTGGGCCATCTTGGATTTGACATGTGACCCAAAAGTTACACAAGCAACCTTTGAAAGAGGTTGCAGTTGATTTGTATAGCAGGAGCATTGGCTTACTAAGATATTTTACTGGCATTGCAAACTCCAAAATGAAGGTTGAGACCTGCCATCTTTTCAAGCCCAATTGAGGAACCCCTATTTGGCAGGTAATGGGAAATGCTCCATTGTGAACATTTTGGAAAAATAGTTCTATTTAAACATAGGCTCACATAACTGTAAACAGAATTTAATACAAATCAAAGACCACTTTACAGTGGCACATTTTAAGAACATAGACCGCATTGATCAATGCATCTCAACATGTAGTGACTGAATGTGGAAAGTATGAGAAGACACAGTAATTTCTATAGTTTTTAAGCAAGAGATGAGATTATGAGTGCACAATAAGACATTTGAGTCTCTCAAAACATTTCCGCATCCAACACTATTACTGAATGCTGTGGAAATGGTCAATTCTTTAGCCAAGAAACTGATAGGCGCACTTGCCATCTGTAGATTTCCCTAACTTTGCTAGTTTTTGCACACAGTTTTTTTCTGAACTGGAGTCAATCAAGTTATGTCCCACGTTTAATATGCATTGTAAACTAAATGCATTTTCTCAAAATGTGCTTGCTTCTTCATAGTAGGAACAACCCATGTGCTGTATGCATACAGTGCAGAGACGTCTTGAATGAAATCCATTAAACGTTTTTAAAACAGACACAGAGAGAAAGCAGTTATCTCTCAAAAGTCAAGGAAGAGCTTACTCCATTACATCAATACTGCTCTAAAATAAGTCCTGCTTCCTAATTTATTCTATGATCTTTTGTGGGCTAGGGTTCTAATTCAGCACTATAAAGCTCTCTGTATCAACCCCAGCTGAAATAAGGTTGAGGACTAGCAGATCAAGGAGAGTGACACCTATTGAAGAAGCAAAATACTACATCACAATCAAATCAGATAAAGAAACTCTTGAAGTGCAATACATAAATGAAATCAAGGGTTAGTATTTAGCTAAGAACATTTTAAATTTGTATTTTGGCTATATTTAAATATATTGTAATATATGCAAATGTTCCTGTCTCTTTGTCTCTCTCTTGGTCTGTCTCTCTCTCGCTCTGTCTGCCTGTCTCTCTCTCTCCCTCTCTGTCTGTCTGTCTCTCTCGCTCTCTTACATTAAAACCTGTTATGGTTTGATTTATAATACATCTAACCAAAGCCTTGCATGATAATATATATATGTTGTACAATTATTACAAACAAATTCTGAAACAGGAAGCAAACTGCAAAGTGTAGTGTCTAGCTTGAGTGATAAGGTCAAACAATGTGGGTAAGTGTTGAAAAAGTTATACTATCACAAGCTTTTTCCTAGAAGCCAGCGACAGGGCATGTGGGTGTAGGGAGGGGACAAGCATTTCAACCAAGTAGAAAGCCCAAACAAAAGTGAGAAAACCTGTTTGGGATACCTGGAGATTTAGTATGAGAAGTCACCTCCCAGTACAAAAGGACTGGGATGGGGTGATGGAACCCCATCCCATTCACTATGCATCACTACTTTATTTAGGCAATTTAATATGAAAATACTTGTGCTTTATGAAAAATTATTAAGAGAAGAAACACTTTTCAAATATGAAAGTTGCTGAAGATACAATTCTTAATGCATAACAAGTTGTGATTATTTTTGTTTTCAAAATGGACGAGGATTCTTTGCATCACCTAGAATACTAAAAGGAGGCTTTATTGTGGAATACAGAGGAAATCTTATAAGTACTCAACAGTCTGAGATGTTGGTAAAAAAAAGGGACTCAGTTTCAAACTTATGCATACTACTTCACACATCATGACAAACATCTCTGGTATGTTCTTAACATTTTGTACATTGAAGTATGAATGGAGATTGAAGAATTGGGAAAATACAAAAACATGAAAAACAAATTAGAAATAGTAGGATACAACATAGGGCACAATTTATATGTTGATGATAACATACAATGGTGACGGAGTATGCTTGCTGCCAACATAATGGTCTGCCCACCAACATTAGATGTGGGTGGCCCATTGTATGACAACAGTAGAGACTTTTCTGTCTCAGCCATGGCCAAATATCTCCCACGGCCTGGCGGAGCAAGGTCCGTTGGAGATATGGCTCTATCTCTGCCCACACAATTTGACTAGCTTAGTGAGGGAGGCATTGTTTTATTAATTTCATTACAAGACCGGAGGCTACCATTATGTATATAACTTTTAATGCAGACTCCAAACAGTTGCATATGTCACAAAGCAATAGTTCCAAATAGAACATTCTTAACAAAAAAATTCCAGTAAGCACTAGGCAATCAGCCTCTTTTAAATGCGGCTCCAAGCAGATAAGTCATGTTTTTCTCTTGCTCTCTGATCTGACATTGCTAGTCATTTTAATTGTTGTTTATTTATTGCTATTCATGACATGTATTTGTTGTTATCCTAATACTGTTACATTTCTACCAATGTCATTTGATTATTGTGGTGCTTTTATTTGATTTTCTTACTTTTTTCACGTGGGACGTTCTGTTCCCTTCCCATCTTCCAACTCGATCGATCTCCCGTCCTCTAATTTATGGAGGTCGGCTAGTTTTCATTATTTTACTACTTGATCGTGGTCGCGCACTTTCGTTTCCTGTTTATTTGGACTGTTTTGTAGTCGCGCTCTCCCTTTGCGCGATACATTCATATTGATTCCTTTTAATTTTAGAGCCCGCTTCTGCGTATATTTTACCGCTTGTCCCTCATTGAATCTCTCGCCTCAACTCTGCCAGTGGCTTTCTTGTTTAAAACTGAGGAAGGACCCTTGGCAGCACACGCGCTGCGTGTTATCGTTCCCTAGTCACTTTCCTCAGTTTCTATGTACACAATGAGCGTCTCTGGGCAACCGGCTGATCGCGCTCGGGGAAACTGTCAGTTTTCCGACGCGATCAGCTGATTTACGCGGAGATATCATTTCTGCTTTACTTTCTTTCGATTTAACTCCAATTTAACCTATTTTTATTTACAAACGACCCACAACCCCACCCCATCTACCCTACTCTCAAAATATATTTAAAAAAAGGGTGAATTATATTTCAATTAATTTGTACTTATATTATAAAAAAAAGGGGACAAGAGAAAGATCTATTTACTTACCTATTTATTTATTATTATACCTCTCTATTTTCCATCTTTATCATGTCTGACTCAGATTCAGACCAAGATAATCTTTCTCTCCCCAACATTGACAATGAGGCATTTAAATCTCTAATACATAAAGAAATGAGGTCTTGTATGTTTTCTACACTTTCTAAAGTCATGGCATCTAAGAGATCCTTTTTTCCTGAAGAGGAGGATGAATTCCAACATGGATTTGATGATGATAATGACCTCACTGAAATCAGGGGTAAAAAGAGTAAAAAAACTAAAAATATTGATTCTACCCCTAAGAGCACTATTTCAGGTCCTAGTACCTCAAATCTTACTGCAAGTAATCATACCTCAGACGATTCGGGTGTCCCTAGCGGCACAACATTTAAAGGTGTCCCTCGCGGCACAAATTATAACGGTGTCCTCTGCGGCACAACCTATCCAAGTGCTCAGAGTAATGAATTCATCCGCCATGATGATGATTTTAATAACTATGACGATGATGATACTGCCTCAGAATTCCCAGACGAATACGTCCTTGACTTGGAAGATGATAATCAAGATTTTGAATCCTTTGACGATAATTTACCTTCTTCCTCATAGGATAGCGTTCTAGATCCTCTAGGCAAGGAGATGTTTTCACCTTTTAACATTAGACATCCTAGAAGCTCTAATTGGGTTCCTATGGATCATGTTAGTAAATTTATTACCAAATGGATTAGAAATCTGTCAGACGAAGTCTTCCTCGGAATCTGATGTGATGATATAAGGGCCCACCTCTCGATACCTCCAATTCTGATTGTAATAATTACACAGAATATTGAAGGGATCAAGCGGGGGGGGGGGAAAGGGAATTAGGAAGGGAACAGCTGGGAGGGAGATCTGAAAAGGAAAAGTTAAGAATACACAAATACTGCACTTCTTATTTATTCAATAATTATTTCTGTTACCAGATTCTACTTTGAGCAAAGGAACCAACCCGGTTCTTAAAACCTCAATAAGATTGATCACTATTACAAGTTTGCAAATTAAATCTCTTTGCTTTCCATTTCAATTTCTCTCAAAAAAAGAAACTGTTCATACTCAAAACCTGTGGATAATTCTCTACAAGTTACGACCATTAACTACTAGCTCTTCTTGCAAATTAACCATGTGTGCTTGTAATGTTTTTGGAACATTCACATATACTTCCTGTAGAATGCCAACTTAAAATCAAAATTGAGTAGTAAAATATATATATATTGACAAAGAATTAATTCCCCTTTATTTGTTCAAATAATAAACCTCGACACGAAACATATTCAAGATTCAACTTCAATTTAACTGCACAGAATATTCTGGATTCCCTATAATACAATATAAGAAAAACAGAGCTTTAATCTTCAAATTTGCTTAAAAGGATTCTTGTATTTAAAATCCTGATTTTTTGGTTAACTTGTTCTCATACCTGTAGAGTACGACCTACTCTATTACTTTGGAAGATTAACTGCTCTTCTGGAAACAGGAAGAGGGAAATCCACGAAGAAATTTGGTCCAAAAACTGCCTTCTATCCTGCAGCCGACGAACCTGGCACCTCTGGACACTCCCCTGGCAATTCCGCTGCTTGCCGAGAACTCGATCTGGAGGAAGAACTGGAAACAGCCTCCAAAAGAAAAGAGCCTGCCAAAGATCAACCTTCCTCCCCAAATCAAATAGAATAGTGAGCACAGAAACCTGGGTGTGGTCACGTACATCGACGTAACCACACCCGCGTATTTTCCCCGTTTGCGGCTGCACCGGTAAACCCTACGCATCTCGCGGATGCAACAACATGCCAAATTACACGCATCTCGCGGACACGGTTGCCAAAGTACACGCATCTCGCGGACGCGGTTACCCTGCCAAACCTCATGCATCTCGCGGACAATGTTTAAACTAAAGGGGACTTGAGACATTGCTACATACAAGGTTTTAGAACTGGCTAGGCTCTTGAACAAAGCAGCCACCTACGCCCAGAAGAAAGAAACCAATGCACTTTCCCACATAGGTGCTTTGGACATGGCCGAGGACTGTGCCAGCTGCAGAGTGGGGCGGGCCCTAGACCGCAAGCCACCCTGGGCCTGACAGTATTCCCCCCTCCCTGGAGCGGTCTAGGGCCCGGCTTTGAAGGATGAAGGAAGTGGAAACGTCGCAATAAGCGAGAGGCATGAACGTTTTCCGCCGGCTCCCATGAGTCATTCTCAGATCCATATCCTTTCCAGGAGACAAGATACCACAATTTAGTGCCCCTCAGTTTAGAGTCTAATATGTCTTGTACTTCGTATTCCCAATTACCGTGAACTAAGACTGGAGCTGGTCTAGTTGCCACATCCTGCCTAGCCGGTTTCAAAAGGGAAGTATGGAACACTGGATGGATACGCAAAGTTTTTGGAAGTAACAATTTGTATGTTACTGGATTGACTTGACGAAGTACTGGATATGGTCCGATAAATTTGGGATGAAACATACTCCTATGCTTGAAAGTTAAGTTTTTGGTGGACAACCACACTTTATCTCCAGCAACATACCTTGGTCCTGGCTTATGATGTTTATCATATTGTTGTTTGTACTTTTCTTTACTTTGCAGTAAACGCTCGTGAATTTGTTGATGAATAGTTTGCATGAGTTGTATAGTATCTTGCACAGCTGGTGTATCGCTCATATCTCTGGGCAAAGTTAGAGGAATAGTATTTGGTAGATATAAAGCTTCAAAAGGAGAGGATCCAGTTGATGAATGCGGTGATGTGTTATAAGCCATTTCCGCAATCCAAAGCAAATCTAACCAAGACTTTTTGGAATCTTCTACGTAACATCTCAAATATTGTTTTAATGTCTGGTTCAATCGTTCCGTTTGACCATCTGTTTGAGGATGGTAACTAGTAGACATATTGGATGTGATTTGTAGACTTTGACACCATTGTTGCCAGAATTTAGATGAAAACTGAGAACCACGATCAGATAGCAACACTGAAGGCAGACCATGCAATCGTACAACATTTGTTAGAATTATTTGTGCTAGTTGTCCTGCTGTTGGCAATCGTTTACAAGCAATAAAATGAGCATACTTCGTTAGACTATCCACAACTACCAAAATGACCGAATGAAGATTTACTTGTGGCAAATTTGTGATAAAATCCAAAGAAACATGTTCCCATGGTTTAATTGGTGTTGGTAGGACTTGCAATAATCCTTTTGGTTTGCTATGATCAGTTTTAAATCTAGCACATATTTCACAGTTTTGAGCCATCAAAGAAATATCTTTTTGGAGAGTTGGCCACCAGAATAAGTTTTGTATTTTTTCTACTGTCTTTTTTGGACCTGGATGTCCTGCCATAGGATGGGAATGTAACCAGCCAAATACTGTTTCTTGTAGTTCTTTGGTAGGAAGGTAGACTTGTTTTCCATGAAATGGTATTCCTTCTTTGATTGTTTGGTTTTCTTTTTTGTTCTTCCAATTTTTCCATTGAGATGGAGGAAAATTTTCATGGATGTTATCTAAAAATTGGTCCGCATCCAACAAACAGATTACTTTGTCTGGTTCTATTATTGCTTGTGGAATTCCTTTGAATTTATGCAATGTAGAGTCTTTCCTGGACAGAGCATCTGCTTTTTTGTTGTCTTGCCCCGGTCAATAGGTTACTATAAAATCATATTCTGCAAAGAACATCATCCATCTCAATTGTCGTGGAGTTAACATTCTGGCTGAACTCATGAACTGTAAATTTCTATGGTCTGTATACACAGTCACCGTGAATTTTGCTCCCATAATATAATGTCTCCATTCCTTGAAAGCCTCAAGTATAGCAAGCAACTCTTTCTCAGCAATTATGTAATTTTGTTCTGCTGCATTCAATTTTCGAGACATATAAGCTACAGGATGCATTTGACCAGTTTTGTGATGTCTTTGGGATAAAATGGCTGCTATTGCTACATCGGAAGCATCTGCCTCAATTATGAAAGGTTCATTCACATCAGGATGCATTAGAATCGGAGCTACTGTGAAAGCCTTTTTCAAACTTTGGAACGCTTCATTTGCTTCTGTAGTCCATTCAAATTTCACCTTTTTTCTTAACAATCGGGTTATGGGAGCTACCACTGCTGAGAAGTGATCTATAAAACGTTGATAGAAATTTGCAAAGCCCAAAAAACATTGCACATCTCGAACAGACTTTGGAATGGGCCATTCTGCTACTGCTTTTATTTTTCTATCAGTCATTTTCATGCCAGTTGGTGTGAGCAGCACTCCCAAAAATTCAACTTCAAAAACATGGAAATCACATTTAGATAGTTTGCAATACAGGTTGTGTGATTGTAAAGTCCTTAAAGAAACCAATGCACTTTCCCACATAGGTGCTTTGGACATGGCCGAGGACTGTGCCAGCTGCAGAGTGGGGCAGGCCCTAGGGCGCAAGCCATCCTGGGCCTGACAAAATCCCCTGGAGAGGGACACTCGTAATCTTTTACGAGCAGAGTGTTCAAGACCTTCTATCGCAGGTAAAGTCTGTCAAACACCTAATCTTGATCCGGAACTGATAAAATATCTTTTTAAGCTCGGTAGGGATCCCAGGAAAGGTATGGAGAGATCCCTTAAAATCTGTCAAGACCGACTTCTTGATATTTTAGGTCCCCTCACTAAAATTATTGATGCCGCTGAAGATAGTCATATCAACGACTCTACCTTGAACACTGATCTTATCCGTGGCTGGAGTCAAAGGGCACTAGTACTCTTAGGAAACGCAAATGCCAGTCTCAACTCTGAAAGAAGAAGAGTTGTTCTCACTAAGATTAGCCCTAAGTTGAGTGACTTAGCTGATAAAGAACCTTCACTCAATCCTAAAGGCCTACTTTTTGGTGAAGACCTAATCAAGACATTAGGTAAATATGTGTCCACCTTTACAGCCCTGGATAAAGCACATCAAAACATGAAAAAGGTTTTCAACGTCAACAACAATAACCTTTTTGGGAGGGCCGGAAGAAGGGGCCAATCTTTCGGCGATTTAATCGTAGGCCCTATGGCAGATCCAGAGGTTATAACGCAAGAGGCGGCTACCAGGCCTCCTACCAACCTCAATTTTACCCTTCAAGAGGAAGAGGCTTCCGTTCGAGACCTAGAGGAGGATCTAACGACGCAAACCCACAAAGTAAGTGCTTTGATTCCTTTTTCCCCTCCCACAAAAGTGGGAGGCAAACTAAAAATCTTTCTCGAGAATTGGAAACTAATCACTCAAGATCCTTGGGTTCTGAACACTGTTACTGGTTTTACAATTGAATTTATAGATACTCCGATTCATTTTTCTTTCCAAAGAGTAATGTCTCTCTCTCCAGATCAAGAGAAGATTATAGAAGAGGAGATCTCTTCAATGCTCCAGAAAGGCGAAATCATAGAAATCCCTATGGAATTTCTGAGGTTTGTAAGTACTCTTTTTCTTGTAGAAAAAAACGACAAAGGTTGGAGACCCTTCATAAGTCTCAGGGAACTGAACAAATACCTTGTTTACAGACATTTCAAGATGGAAGGTATCCATCTGTTGACAGATCTCTTATTAGAAGGAGACTGGTTGGTCAAACTAGATCTCAAGGACGCTTATTTTACCATCCCTATGACCAAGGAACATCAACCCTTCCTTCAATTTATTTGGAAGAACCGACTTTATCAATTCCAAGCTCTCCCTTTCGGCCTGTCATCAGCCCCCTGGTGTTTCACCAAAATAATGAGAGCAGTCGCTTCATCTCTGAGAGAAAAGGGTAGTCGTATGATTATATATCTGGACGATATCCTTATTATGTTTCAAGATTATACTCAAATTCTTCAGGATCTCAAAACTATTATGGATCTTTTAGAAGTCCTAGAGTTCATCGTAAACAAAGAAAAGTCAATACTGTCCCCCTCAAAGTCCATGGAATTCCTAGGTTTCACTGTAGGCACCAGCAATTGCCTTCTCCTTCTTCCTCCGAAGAAGATTTCCAAAATCAGAAAAGAGATAAGACATGTCCTCAAATATCAAAATCTTTCCTTAAGAGAACTAGCCAGACTCTTGGGTCTTCTCTCATCCTCCATTCAAGCTATCTTTCCAGGCCCTCTAAATTATCGAGCCCTTCAAAGGATAAAAGGAAAAGCTTTAAGATCAGGTCTTTGGTACGGAGACCGTGTTTTCCTGAACCAAGAATCTATTTCAGAACTAACCTGGTGGTTGGAGAATTTGGATGCTTGGAACGGCAGAGCAATATTTGGTTCAACACCAGATTTTATTTTGGAATCAGATGCGAGCCTTCATGGCTGGTTGCCTGTCTCCTAGATCAAAATACTGGTGGAGTTTAGTCTCAAGAGGAGTCTTCTCACCATATAAACTCCCTAGAACTGACTGCAGGCCTTTATGCTCTAATGAGCTTCAAACACTCTCTTCAAGGCAGATCAGTTATTCTAAAAATGGACTATATGTCCGCTGCTGCCTACATAAACCGTCTGGGTGGAACAAAGTTGGAAGACTTGTCAAATTTAGCCAAAAAACTTTGGATCTTTTGTCTGGAACACAAAATATCTCTCTAAGAGCAGAATACCTTCCAGGGGAATCCAACCTTTCTGCAGATTGGAATTCAAGATTCCTCTTGGATCATTCCGATTGGAAACTCAACACCTTAGTGTTCAAATCCCTCAACTACTTTTGGGGTCCCTTTCAAATAGACCTTTTTGCGAGCAGGTTAACCTTTCAACTGGAACTTTATTACAGCTGGATGCCCAACCCGGGTGCTCTAGCAGTCAACGCTTTTCTCCAATCATGGGTCGGAGTCAACGCTTATGCCTTCCCTCCCTTTGCCATGATCCAGAGGGTCCTCCAGAAAGTGAGACATCAACATGCTTCCATTGTCCTGATAACTCCCTTTTGGCCTTCCCAAGCCTGGTTCCCAACTACTCTGGAGATGTCTTACGATCTTCCTTTCCTGATTCCTTCTCTCAACAACCTTCTCACCGACATAGACGGTCTAATTCACCCTCTTGTTCAAACAGGGAAGTTGAACCTTCTTGCCTGGAGAGTGTCAGGAGATCCAATGATCTCTCAAGGCTTTCGTCAACAGCTTCAACTCTCCTCGGAGAATCTTGGGCCCCGGGAACACACTACCGGTATAACAACATTTGGAAAGTTTGGTTACATTGGTGCTTGGAAAGGGACTTGGCTCCCGTGGAAGCACCTATCGTTGATATAGTCAATTTTCTTGGAGAACAATTTGATAGAGGTCTAAGTTATAGATCTATCAATTGCTATAGAACGGCTATTTCTGCTGGTCATTCCTTGGTCAACAGTAAGACGGTAGGTAAAAATCCTATTATTTGTAGAATCCTTAAAGGTATCAGACTTAGAAGACCTCCAAAACCTAGATATCAATCTCTGCGGGATGTTAAATTAATTCATGACCTTTTCTGTAGTTGGCCAGATAACTCACTTTTGAACAGAAAGAACCTTTCTATCAAATTAGCTACCCTTCTTTGTTTAATTTCATGTCGTAGAGTTTCTGATGTTAGAGCTCTAGATATTTCCTATAGGTCTTATGATATGTTTGGCGTTAAATTTGAACTCCACAGAAGGACTAAAACTATGTCTGATTCTATTTTCTATCCTCGTTTTGATATTTGTAAAAACTTTGTGTTGTGGATTGTATGAAACAATATGATTCGCGAATGCATGCTCTTCGCCCTTGTGGTGTTAATCAGTTGCTTATATTCTTTGTTAAACCTCATAAGGGTATCTCCTCTGCCTCTATTACAAGATGGGTCAAAATTGCTATGAATTTTGCTGGTGGTGATCTAAATATCTTCAAACCACATTCTATCAGAGGTGTTATGGCCAGTAAGTCCTTTTGGTCAGGAGGTAAGTTGGATGATATTCTTAAAGCTGCGGATTGGTCGAATTCTAGAACTTTTGCTCATGATTATTGTAAACCAATCACTCATATGTCTGATGTTGTCTTACATGGCTACCAACATGCATAATGGTAGCCTCCGGTCTTGTAATGAAATTGCGATTCTCCTATTAACATGACTAGAGAATCTGGATTTCATTAAAGACACCGAAGCTAACATTATCCCTCCCACCCTTCCCTGGGTGGTTGATGGTTGATCTTTTGCTTACTGTTTATTTCTTGTAATATGTTTATAAATGCAATGGTGTACTTGCTATGACAATAAACATATTTTAATGAATGAAATGTTTTATTTGAGTTCTTAATGTTTCTTGTCAGGATTAATCTTTCTTTATATTTCTGGATTTATTTACACTTCTTTTCTTTTCAGATAACCTCTCGTGAACTCATGTTCCTGATTCTTTCTCTTCGGATCTTGGAGATTTCGTTTGTCCTCCATCTACCTTGATTTAATGAAGTCTCATCGTTGATGTTTTTATTGGGACATTTCCTTTCTATCCTTTACTCCTTATTTAAAAGAGGCTGATTGCCTAGTGCTTACTGGAATTGTTTTGTTAAGAATGTTCTATTTGGAACTATTGCTTTGTGACATATGCGGCTGTTTGGAGTCTGCATTAAAAGTTATATGCATAATGTTAGCCTCTGTGTCTTTAATGAAATCCAGATTCTCTAGTCATGTTAATAGGAGAATTGCAATTTCAAAAACAGAAAGCCACTTTGAGATGTGTTTTTGAAAATAAAAAAACTTTGGAACCATCATGTTTGATGACGCTATAGGGTAAATATCCAATGTATTTAAATGAACCCCCTTGATGGCAGGTCCTGTGAGTGCCTGAAATATCTATCTGGGTGATGAATATTTCATGATTTTCATGCTCGGGCCCTTCGCTAGTGTCCCACTGTGGAGGACAGCCCAATTGCCAAATTAAGCCTATAATCATGAACAAGTAACATTGAAAATCAGTACTTTTAACCTTAAAAGAGCATACACAATATATTAGAAGTACGTCAGTAGATAAATTCTATATGCAGGAAATTTCATTCAAATATACTTGTAAAGCAATACTATGCCTACCCATAATTAATTTAGATTTCCTTGTGCAGTGCTCAGCAAATGGAGAAGTGTTTGGGGGATTATCAACAAAATACAAAATGTCTCTTTCTTCCTCTCTGCTCACCCTAGTAAATACCACTGCATTGACCTGGAAATCTTAGAAGTCACTATGCATCACTACTTTAATTTAGGCAATTTAATATGAAAATACTTGTGCTTTATTAAAAATTATTAAGAGAAGAAACACTTTTCAAATATGGAAGTTGCTGAAGATACAATTCTTATGCATAACAAGTTGTGATTATTTTTGTTTTCAAAATGGACGAGGCTTTTTTGCATCACCAAGAATACTAAAAGGAGGCTTTATTGTGGAATACAGAGGAAATCTTATAAGTACTCAACAGTCTGAGATGTTGGTAAAACAAAAAGGGACTCAGTTTCAAACTTATGCATACTACTTCACACCTCATGACAAACATCTCTGGTATGTTCTAAACATTTTGTACATTGAAGTATGAATGGAGATTGAAGAATTGGGAAAATACCAAAACATGAAAAACAAATTAGAAATAGTAGGATACAACATAGGGCACAATTTATATGTTGATGATAACAATGGTGACGGAGTATGCTTGCTGCCAACATAATGGTCTGCCCACCAACATTAGATGTGGGTGGACCATTGTAGGACAACAGTAGAGACTTTTCTGTCTCAGCCATGGCCAAATATCTCCCAAGGCCTGGCGGAGCAAGTTCCGTTGGAGATTTGGCTCTATCTCTGCCCACCCAATTTGACTAGCTTAATGAGGGAGGAATTGTTTTATTATTTTCAAAAACAGAAAGCCACTTTGAGGTGTGTTTTTGAAAATAAAAAACTTTGGAACCATCATGATTGATGACTCTATAGGGTAAATATCCAATGTATTTAAATGAACCCCCTTGACGGCAGGTCCTGTGAGTGCCTGAAATATCTATCTGGGTGATGAATATTTCATGATTTTCATGCTCGGGCCCTTCGCTAGTGTCCCACTGTGGAGGACAGCCCAATTGCCAAATTAAGCCTATAATCATGAACAAGTAACATTGAAAATCAGTACTTTTAACCTTAAAGAGCATACACAATATATTAGAAGTACATCAGTAGATAAATTCTATATGCAGGAAATTTCATTCAAATATACTTGTAAAGAAATACTATGCCTACCCATAATTAATTTAGATTTCCTTGTGCAGTGCTCAGCAACTGGAGAAGTGTTTGGGGGATTATCAACAAAATACAAAATGTCTCTTTCTTCCTCTCTGCTCACCCTAATAAATACGACTGCATTGACCTGGAAATCTTAGAAGTCACTATGCATCAGTACTTTAATTTAGGCAATTTAATATGAAAATACTTGTGCTTTATTAAAAAATATTAAGAGAAGAAACACTTTTCAAATATGGAAGTTGCTGAAGATACAATTCTTATGCATAACAAGTTGTGATTATTTTTGTTTTCAAAATGGACGAGGCTTTTTTGCATTACCAAGAATACTAAAAGGAGGCTTTATTGTGGAATACAGAGGAAATCTTATAAGTACTCAACAGTCTGAGATGTTGGTAAAACAAAAAGGGACTCAGTTTCAAACTTATGCATACTACTTCACACATCATGACAAACATCTCTGGTATGTTCTAAACATTTTGTACATTGAAGTATGAATGGAGATTGAAGAATTGGGAAAATACCAAAACATGAAAAACAAATTAGAAATAGTAGGATACAACATAGGGCACAATTTATATGTTGATGATAACAATGGTGACGGAGTATGCTTGCTGCCAACATAATGGTCTGCCCACCAACATTAGATGTGGGTGGACCATTGTAGGACAACAGTAGAGACTTTTCTGTCTCAGCCATGGCCAAATATCTCCCAAGGCCTGGCGGAGCAAGTTCCGTTGGAGATTTGGCTCTATCTCTGCCCACCCAATTTGACTAGCTTAATGAGGGAGGCATTGTTTTATAAATTTCAAAAACAGAAAGCCACTTTGAGGTGTGTTTTTGAAAATAAAAAACTTTGGAACCATCATGTTTGATGACGCTATAGGGTAAATATCCAATGTATTTAAATGAACCCCCTTGATGGCAGGTCCTGTGAGTGCCTGAAATATCTATCTGGGTGATGAATATTTCATAATTTTCATGCTCGGGCCCTTCGCTAGTGTCCCACTGTGGAGGACAGCCCAATTGCCAAATTAAGCCTATAATCATGAACAAGTAACATTGAAAATCAGTACTTTTAACCTTAAAGAGCATACACAATATATTAGAAGTACGTCAGTAGATAAATTCTATATGCAGGAAATTTCATTCAAATATACTTTTAAAGCAATACTATGCCTACCCATAATTAATTTAGATTTCCCTGTGCAGTGCTCAGCAACTGGAGAAGTGGTTGGGGGATTATCAACAAAATACAAAATGTCTCTTTCTTCCTCTCTGCTCACCCTAGTAAATACCACTGCATTGACCTGGAAATCTTAGAAGTCACTATGCATCACTACTTTAATTTAGGCAATTTAATATAAAAATACTTGTGCTTTATTAAAAATGATTAAGAGAAGAAACACTTTTCAAATGTGAAAGTTGCTGAAGATACAATTCTTAATGCACAATAAGTTGTGATTATTTTTGTTTTCAAAATGGACGAGGTTTCTTTGTATCACCACGAATACCAAAAGGAGGCTTTATTGTGGAATACAGAGGAAATCTTATAAGTACTCAACAGTCTGAGATGTTGGTAAAAACAAAAAGGGTCTCAGTTTCGAACTTATGCATACTACTTCACACATCATGACAAACATCTCTGGTATGTTCTTAACATGTTGTACATTGAAGTATGAATGGAGATTGAAGAATTGGGAAATTACCAAAACATGAAAAACAAATTAGAATGAATGAATGAATGATTTGGCTTTTATAAAGCGCGACTTACACTCCATGGAGCATCTTGGCGCTAGAAATAGTAGGATACAACATAGGGCACGATTTATATGTTGATAACATACAATGGTGACGGAGTATGCTTACTGCCAACATAATGGTCTGCCCACCAACATCAGATGTGGGTAGACCATTGTATGACAACAGTAGAGACTTCTCTGTCTCAGCCATGGCCAAACATCTCCCACGGCCTGGCGGAGCAAGGTCCGTTGGAGATTTGGCTCTATCTCTGCCCACCCAATTTGACTAGCTTAATGAGGGAGGCATTGTTTTATTAATTTTAAAAACAAAAAGCCACTTTGAGTTTTGTTTTTGAAAATAAAAAAACTTTGGAGCCATCATGTTTGATGAAGCAATAGGGTAAATATCCAATTTACTTAAATGAACCCCCTTGATGGCAGGTCCTGTGAGTGCCTGAAATATCTATCTAAATTAAGCCTATAATCATGAACAAGTAACATTAAAAATCAGTAAATTTAACCTTAAAAGAGCATACACAATACATTAGAAGTACGTCAGTAGATAAATTCTATATGCAGGAAATTCCATTCAAATATACTTTTAAAGCAATACTATCAATGTATCAAAAGATTGGAAAATATAACATACAACTAGGTATGCACAGTGGTAGGTTCCCAGCCATACTTTCTAATGAATTTGACCAATCTTATGCGAGATTAGCTGATAGTATTGCTACTATTACTCTAGTTTTATGATTAATTAAGATGAGCTATATTTTATTTAGTCATTCATGCTGAAGTAAACTATTTGGATTTGTTACTCCTGCTAGAGACTTCATTATAATGGAATCTCTACGTAAACAAATGAGGGTCAATTACCTCATGTATGTTTAATTTTCCCCCTCAAATCATGGACCTAAGCCATCATTGGGTACTAGCCAGGGAGTGGAGTACAATATTTGCAAGTAAACACACAGAAAATTAAAGATACATGATCTGAGTATGACAAAATACAACTCATTTGTTTTCTGTTTTTCAGCATTGAGGATGGACCATATGGAAGACTAGCAAATGATAATCAAAAAATAATCAGTTGCATGAAAAATATTGAAATTGATAATGTACCTCACCTCTGTTTATTTTCTTTGGAAGATATTTATATAGGAGCAGAGATCACTTATGATTATGGTGGATATGATCTTCCTTGGTGTTTTGCTAACCAAAATAAGGTGATTCTTTTGTCTTCAATTATTAATATTATTTCAGTTTCCTTGCTTTGTAATACTGACGCAAGGCTACGCTATTTAAGTCTACAGACAATATTGGTTTTATGAATATTCACATATAATATTGTCTGGTGTTGAATTCTAACCATGTGTTTGAAAATGTTCTTTACCAGAACTATGAAGGTAATGACCAGCCTTCATGTACTCATACTGGCTTGCCTGGGATGGCCAATGTACGTGACAACTCTAAAAACTATGAAGTGCCTCAATGTTCCAAAACTGACTTGGTTACTGCATCACTTGTACGTGGTAAATCTAAAATTCTAAAGTCATGGTATTAAAGAAAAGTTTCTGCAAGCATCGGGAATAATGCAGTATCATAGATTTGGGGATAGGACAATAGTTTACAAATATGCACTACAATTCATCAAAATGCCTATATGTAAATGTCATATGCCAACTTGGAGTCTCTGTGCTGAAGTACAAGAATCATTTGACCAGACAATCTCAAATGCACATGCACAGATATGCTCACATAGCCCCAAATGCCGTACTACAGTCTGAAGTGTAATTTGACATAATCAAATGGATGGGGGTGTGGCTTGGCGAATAAAGATGGCAGACGTGCCTTTGTAAGGCTCTGCTGCAAAGCCCCTATTGTCCATCATTTATCCCTACCCGGGCATGTCATCTGGCACTGCAGTGCAGCCTTCATCCCCCCATTTCATAGGTAGGGAAACCCTTTGGTCCTCGAGCTGCCGACAGACCTGTCCAAGTGTGTGGGGTCGCATCACCGGCGACTGGAGCCTGCATCTGGTGAGGTGTGCCGCAGAAAGAAGGAGTCGGATGTGTGAGAGGCTTGCTGCTGGGAGCTCCACGCCATGCCGGCTAGTGCTTGTCGGTACTCGTGCCCCTGGTGGAACATCATGGCGACTCCTTACTGAGTCGGCAGACTCAGGACTGGCTGCACTGGCTGAGCTTGGCATAGACCCACGAAGGAGGAACTCTACGACGTTGCCATGATCTAAACTGCTTTGTGCTGTCGCCGATCGGAGCCCTGAGCCTTTGGCTGACGCCCTGTGAAACTGCAACTGCTGTGGGACTCTGACATCTGTGCAGGGGCATCGATGGGAGGGTCTCCCCCAAGAAGGCCATCGACAGCAGGTAGCACTCGAGCAGACGCAGACCTAGGTCGGCTGGAGCAGAGATTGCAGGGCTTTTGCCCACCAGCCCTGCTAGAGCAGACCTCCTTGGTGACATGGGGTTTGCTCTGGCCTTGGGTGAACCTACCCTGCCTGCTGTGCCATCGTGAAAGGAGGGCCAGTAGCTTGAGTGGGGCGCTGAAGATGATCTAGAGGAGAGTGGAGTGCACTGCACCCTCTCATCAGAAGCTTCACTTGCACTGTTGTTGCTGGACTGGCACTGGAATAGTCACTTGGAACCTTGAGCACTAGCTGCTGAAACTGTTTTGGGGGTCTGCCTTGGCTTCTGTCTGCACCGCTGGCCATACTCGACATACAGCGCTTGCGTGTGCCCCATATACCCTTCTCTACTGTTTGCCTGGGGCTCCCCTGCCTCTCCTGTGCTTGCTGTTGCTGTGGTTCGATTGCTCTGAGGGATCTGTGCAGCACTGGGCTGCATGAACTGCTATACCCTCCTGGACACTGTTGACACATATAAGCGGATCCTGTGACAGCGTGCCCCCCCTGATGGCTTGGACGGAGACTTCATTGCTTACTTTGGTGACCTGCGCTTCCTCCATATAGATGCAGCTGGTACTAGCTTGTTAAGTCCCACCGGTGCGGACCCTTGGCAAGGCATATGCACTGGCGCTGGAATGCAATACCACGGGATCATCTCACTGTGGTTGGGAGGATCTTGGGGATCCGTACGTCTCTTGTGCTGTCGTGGAGGGGAGAGGGAACCCCCTTTAAATGTCTGACACCATGGGACATCTACGGTCTGGAACGGGTGGTGCCTCCTCTACTATGGCAGCTTTGTGGAATCAATTGGTGGTGCCAGAGGCCATGGACTCTTCGGGGTCAATGAGAGGCAAGCTTGATGCAATCCTTGCAGCGGTGGAGCGACTTGGAGCTTCTATAGCCTAGACGAGGACTCTCTGGAAAAAAAGATTGATATCTTGGTGGCCGAACTCAACTTACTATATGCGGACCACCGAAAATTGGCCGACAAGACCTGCTCCATTAAGCACACTCCTAGTAAAATCGCACTTAAGACCCATGAGGTGGCGACATCTATGCAGGCCCTGGTGGAAGGAGTGCTCCTTTTGGAGCATAGGTCAGATGACGCAGAGGGCCGCGTAAGGAGTAATAATATCCACGTGGTTGGACTGCCTGAGGGATCAGACAAGAAAGATGCAGTCAGTTACCGCTATCTGGATTGTTTAACAGTTTGGGTGGATAAACATTGTCCCTCTGCTCCTATGGAATTACCAGAATCAGTTTGATTCCTTTTTATTTGAGTGCTGGAAGTTGCACACCGCTGCTACCAGTGGAGCCTTTACCTGATGCAGTCGATGACTCCCTATGCTCCAGCGCTGGCTCTCCTGGGCACTCCTAGGTGTGCTGCCCCTACCTCCATGACAGAACTTTCCAACTGGCATGCTGCTGGTGTACACACCTTAGGAGACTTGTAAAGCGACTGCACCCTTATCCCCTGCAAGACCCTTATCAACAATTCTGGATTACCAACAGTAAAGTTTCTTTTATACTTGCAACACTGACCCGCGCATGGGGCGACTTGACGACAGAACCACTGACTAATTTAGTGATGCAATATTTGCAGGTTATGGGTACAGGTAGTCACATAGTGCAATGGTTAACTGCTTCGCTATTACCCCATACAGCGCCATCACTTGCAGCAATGTGGGCCCGTTGGGAAGCTGACCTTACTCGACCTTGTACAGATAGGGAATAGGCTCCAATCCTAGAAGGCCCTACTGATGCCCCACGCAACAGATTATAGAAGAGGAGATCTCTTCAAAGCTCCAGAAAGACGCAATCATAGAAATCCCTATGGAATTTCTGAGGTTTGTAAGTACTCTTTTTCTTGTAGAAAAAAACGACAAAGGTTGGAGACCTGTCATAAATCTCAGGGAACTGAACAAATACCTTGTTTACAGACATTTCAAGATGGAAGGTATCCATCTGTTGACAGATCTCTTATTAGAGGGAGACTGGTTGGTCAAACTAGATCTCAAGGACGCTTATTTTACCATCCCTATGGCCAAGGAACATCAACCCTTCCTTCAATTTATTTGGAAGAACCGACTTTATCAATTCCAAGCTCTCCCTTTCGGCCTGTCATCAGCCCCCTGGTGTTTCACCAAAATAATGAGAGCAGTCGCTTCATCCCTGAGAGAAAAGGGTATTCGTATGATTATATATCTGGACGATATCCTTATTATGTCTCAAGATTATACTCAAATTCTTCAGGATCTCAAAACTGTTATGGATCTTTTAGAAGACCTAGAGTTCATTGTAAACAAAGAAAAGTCAATACTGTCCCATGGAATTCCTAGGTTTCACTGTAGGCACCACCAATTGCCTTCTCCTTCCTCCGAAGAAGATTTCCAAAATCAGAAAAGAGATAAGACATGTCCTCAAATATCAAATTCTTTCCTTAAGAGAACTAGCCAGACTCTTGGGTCTTCTCTCATCCTCCATTCAAGCTATCTTTCCAGGCCATCTAAATTATCGAGCCCTTCAAAGGATAAAAGGAAAAACTTTAAGATCAGGTCTTTGGTACGGAGACCGTGTTTTCCTGAACCAAGAATCTATTTCAGAACTAACCTGGTGGTTGGAGAATTTGGAGGCTTGGAACGGCAGAGAAATATTTGGTTCAACACTAGATTTTATTTTGGAATCAGATGCGAGCCTTCATGGCTGGGGTGCCTGTCTCCTAGATCAAAATACTGGTGGAGTTTGGTCTCAAGAGGAGTCTTCTCACCATATAAACTCCCTAGAACTGACTACAGGCCGTAATGCTCTAATGAGCTTCAAACACTCTCTTCAAGGCAGATCAGTATTTCTAAAAATGGACAATATGTCCACTGTTGCCTACATACACCGTCTGAGTGGAACAAAGTAGGAAGACTTGTCAAATTTAGCCAAAAAACTTTGGATCTTTTGTCTGGAACACAAAATATGTCTAAGAGCAGAATACCTTCCAGGGGAATCCAACCTTTCTGCAGATTGGAATTCAAGATTCCTCTTGGATCATTACGATTGGAAACTCAACACCTTATTGTTCAAATCCCTCAACTACTTCTGGGGTCCCTTTCAAATAGACCTTTTTGCGAGCAGGTTAACCTTTCAACTGGAACTTTATTACAGCTGGATGCCTGGCCCGGGTGCTCTAGCAGTCAACGCTTTTCTCCAATCATGGGTCGGAGTCAACGCTTATGCCTTCCTTCCCTTTGCCATGATCCAGAGGGTCCTCCAGAAAGTGAGACATCAACATGCTTCCATTGTCCTGATGACTTCCTTTTGGCCTTCCAAAGCCTGGTTCCCAACTACTCTGGAGATGTCTTACGATCTTCCTTTCCTGATTCCTTCTCTCAACAACCTTCTCACCGACATAGACGGTCTAATTCACCCTCTTGATCAAACAGGGAAGTTGAACCTTCTTGCCTGGAGAGTGTCAGGAGATCCAATGATCTCTCAAGGCTTTCGTCAACAGCTTCAACTCTCCTCGGAGAATCTTGGGCCCCGGGAACACACTACCGGTATAACAACATTTGGAAAGTTTGGTTACGTTGGTGCTTGGAAAGGGACTTGGATCCCGTGGAAGCACCTATCGTTGATATAGTCAATTTTCTTGGAGAACAATTCGATAGAGGTCTAAGTTATAGATCTATCAATTGCTATAGATCGGCTATTTTTGCTGGTCATTCCTTGGTCAACAGTAAGACGGTAGGTAAAAATCCTATTATTTGTAGAATCCTTAAAAGCATCAGACTTAGAAGACCTCCAAAACCTAGATATCAATCTCTGTGGGATGTTAAATTAATTCTTGACCTTTTCTGTAGTTGGCCAGATAACTCACTTTTGAACAGAAAGAACCTTTCTATCAAATTAGCTACCCTTCTTTGTTTAATTTCATGTTGTAGAGTTTCTGATGTTAGAGCTCTAGATATTTCCTATAGGTCTTATGATATGTTTGGCGTTAAATTTGAACTCCACAGAAGGACTAAAACTATGTCTGATTCTATTTTCTATCCTCGTTTTGATATTTGTAAAAAACTTTGTGTTGTGGATTGTATGAAACAATATGATTCGAGAATGCATGCTCTTCGCACTTGTGGTGTTAATCAGTTGCTTATATGCTTTGTTAAACCTCATAAGGGTATCTCCTCTGCCTCTATTGCAAGATGGGTCAAAATTGCTATGAATTTTGCTGGTGTTGATCTAAATATCTTCAAACCACATTCTATCAGAGGTGTTATGGCCAGTAAGTCCTTTTGGTCAGGAGGTAAGTTGGATGATATTCTTAAAGCTGCTGATTGGTGGAATTCTAGAACTTTTGCTCATGATTATTGTAAACCAATCACTCATATGTCTGATGTTGTCTTACATGGCTACCAACATGCATAATGGTAGCCTCCGGTCTTGTAATGAAATAGCGATTCTCCTATTAACATGACTAGAGAATCTGGATGTCATTAAAGACACGGAGGCTAACATTATCCCTTACACCCTTCCCTGGGTGGTTGATGGTTGATCTTTTGCTTACTGTTTATTTCTTGTAATATGTTTATAAATGCAATGGTGTACTTGCTATGACAATAAACATATTTTAATGAATGAAATGTTTTATTTGAATTCTTAATGTTCCTTGTCAGGATTAATCTTTCTTTATATTTCTGGATTTATTTACAGTTCTTTTCTTTTCAGATAACCTCTCGTGAACTCATGTTCCTGATTCTTTCTCTTCGGATCTTGGAGATTTCGTTTGTCCTCCATCTACCTTGATTTTATGAACTCTCATCGTTGAAGTTTTTATTGGGACATTTCCTTTCTTTCCTTTACTCCTTATTTAAAAGAGGCTGATTGCCTAGTGCTTACTGGAATTGTTTTGTTAAGAATGTTCTATTTGGAACTATTGCTTTGTGGCATATGCGGCTGTTTGGAGTCTGCATTAAAAGTTATATGCATAATGTTAGCCTCCGTGTCTTTAATGAAATCCAGATTCTCTAGTCATGTTAATAGGAGAATTGCAATTTCAAAAACAGAAAGCCACTTTGAGGTGTGTTTTTGAAAATAAAAAAACTTTGGAACCATCATGTTTGATGAAGCTATAGGGTAAATATCCAATGTATTTAAATGAACCCCCTTGATGGCAGGTCCTGTGAGTGCCTGAAATATCTATCTGGGTGATGAATATTTCATGATTTTCATGCTCGGGCCCTTCGCTAGTGTCCCACTGTGGAGGACAGCCCAATTGCCAAATTAAGCCTATAATCATGAACAAGTAACATTGAAAATCAGTACTTTTAACCTTAAAAGAGCATACACAATATATTAGAAGTACATCAGTAGATAAATTCTATATGCAGGAAATTTCATTCAAATATACTTTTAAAGCAATACTATGCCTACCCATAATTAATTTAGATTTCCCTGTGCAGTGCTCAGCAACTGGAGAAGTGGTTGGGGTATTATCAACAAAATACAAAATGTTTCTTTCTTCCTCTCTGCTCACCCTAGTAAATACCACTGGATTGACCTGGAAATCTTAGAAGTCACCATGCATCACTACTTTAATTTAGGCAATTTAATATGAAAATACTTGTGCTTTATTAAAAATTATTAAGAGAATAAACACTTTTCAAATATGAAAGTTGCTGAAGATACAATTCCTAATGCATAACAAGTTGTGATTATTTTTGTTTTCAAAATGGACGAGGCTTCTTTGCATCACCAAGAATACAAAAAGGAGGCTTTATTGTGGAATACCGAGGAAATCTTATAAGTACTCAACAGTCTGAGATGTTGGTAAAACAAAAAGGGACTCAGTTTCAAACTTATGCATACTACTTCATGACAAACATCTCTGGTATGTTCTAAACATTTTGTACATTGAAGTATGAATGGAGATTGAAGAATTGGGAAAACACCAAAACATGAAAAACAAATTAGAAATAGTAGGATACAACATAGGGCACAATTTATATGTTGATGATAACAATGGTGACGGAGTATGCTTGCTGCCAACATAATGGTCTGCCCACAAAACATTAGATGTGGGTGGACCATTGTATGACAACAGTAGAGACTTTTCTGTCTCAGCCATGGCCAAATATCTCCCACGGCCTGGCGGACCAAGTTCCGTTGGAGATTTGGCTCTATCCCTGCCCACCCAATTTGACTAGCTTAATGAGGGAGGCATTGTTTTATTAATTTCAAAAACAGAAAGCAACTTTGAGGTGTGTTTTTGAAAATAAACATTTTGGAACCATCATGTTTGATGACGCTATAGGGTAAATATCCAATGTATTTAAATGAACCCCCTTGATGGCAGGTCCTGTGAGTGCCTGAAATATCTATCTGGGTGATGAATATTTCATCATTTTCATGCTCGGGCCCTTCGCTAGTGTCCCACTGTGGAGGACAGCCCAATTGCCAAATTTAGCCTATAATCATGAACAAGTAACATTGAAAATCAGTACTTTTAACCTTAAAGAGCATACACAATATATTAGAAGTACGTCAGTAGATAAATTCTATATGCAGGAAATTTCATTCAAATATACTTTCAAAGCAATACTATGCCTACCCATAATTAATTTAGATTTCCCTGTGCAGTGCTCAGCAACTGGAGAAGTGGTATGGGGATTATCAACAAAATAAAAAATGTCTCGTTCTTCTTCTCTGCTCACCCTAGTAAATACCACTGCATTGACCTGGAAATCTTAGAAGTCACTATGCATCACTACTTTAATTTAGGCAATTTAATATAAAAATACTTGTGCTTTATTAAAAATTATTAAGAGAAGAAACACTTTTCAAATGTGAAAGTTGCTGAAGATACAATTCTTAATGCACAATAAGTTGTGATTATTTTTGTTTTCAAAATGGACGAGGCTTCTTTGCATCACCACGAATACCAAAAGGAGGCATTATTGTGGAATACAGAGGAAATCTTATAAGTACTCAACAGTCTGAGATGTTGGTAAAACAAAAAGGGTCTCAGTTTCGAACTTATGCATACTACTTCACACATCATGACAAACATCTCTGGTATGTTCTTAACATGTTGTACATTGAAGTATGAATGGAGATTGAAGAATTGGAAAATTACCAAAACATGAAAAACAAATTTGAAATAGTAGGATACAACATAGGGCACGATTTATATGTTGATGATAACATACAATGGTGAGGGAGTATGCTTACTGCCAACATATTGGTCTGCCCACCAACATCAGATGTGGGTAGACCATTGTATGACAACAGTAGAGACTTCTCTGTCTCAGCCATGGCCAAACATCTCCCACGGCCTGGCGGAGCAAGGTCCGTTGGAGATTTGGCTCTATCTCTGCCCACCCAATTTGACTAGCTTAATGAGGGAGGCATTGTTTTATTAATTTCAAAAACAGAAAGCCACTATTGAGTTTTGTTTTTGAAAATAAAAAAACTTTGGAGCCATCATGTTTGATGAAGCAATAGGGTAAATATCCAATGTACTTAAATGAACCCCCTTGATGGCAGGTCCTGTGAGTGCCTGAAATATCTATCTAAATTAAGCCTATAATCATGAACAAGTAACATTGAAAATCAGTAAATTTAACCTTAAAAGAGCATACACAATACATTAGAAGTACGTCAGTAGATACATTCTATATGCAGGAAATGTCATTCAAATATACTTTTAAAGCAATACTATCAATGTATCAAAAGATTGGAAAATATAACATACAACTAGGTATGCACAGTGCTAGGTTCCCAGCCATACTTTCTTATGAATTTGACCAATCTTATGCGAGTTTAGCCGATAGAATTGCTATTATTACTCTAGTTTTATGATTAATTAAGATGAGCTATATTTTATTTAGTCATTTATGCTGAAGTAAACTATTTGGATTTGTTAGTCCTGCTAGAGACTTCATTATAATGGAATCTCTACGTAAACAAATGAGGGTCAATTACCTCATGGATGTTTAATTTTCCCCCTCAAATCATGGACCTAAGCCATCATTGGGTATTAGCCAGGGAGTGGAGTACAATATTTGGAAGAAAAAACACAGAAAATTAAAGATACATGATCTGAGAATGACAAAATACAACTCATTTGTTTTCTGTTTTCCAGCATTGAGGATGGACCATATGGAAGACTAGCAAATGATAATCAAAAAATAAGCAGTTGCATGAAAAATATTGAAATTGATAATGTACCTCAGCTTTGTTTATTTTCTTTGGAAGATATTTATATAGGAACAGAGATCACTTATGATTATGGTGGATATGATCTTCCTTGGTGTTTTGCTAAACAAAATAAGGTGATTCTTTTGTCTTCAATTATTAAAATTATTTCAGTTTCCTTGCTTTGTAATACTGATGCAAGGCTACGCTATTTAAGTCTACAGACAATATTGGTTTTATGAATATTCACATATAATATTGTCTGGTGTTGAATTCTAACCATGTGTCTGAAAATTTTCTTTACCAGAACTATGAAGGTAATGACCAGCCTTCATGTACTCATACTGGCTTGCCTGGGATGGCCAACGTACGTGACAACTCTAAAAACTATGAAGTGCCTCAATGTTCCAAAACTAACTTGGTTACTGCATCTTTTGTACGTGGTAAATCTAAAATTCTGAAGACATGGTATTAAAGAAAAGTTTCTGCATGCATCGGGAATAATGCAGTATCATAGATTTGGGGATAGGACAATAGTTTACAAATATGCACTACAATTCATCAAAATGCCTATATGTAAATGTCATATACCAACTTGGAGTCTCTGTGCTGAAGTACAAGAATCATTTGACCAGACAATCTCAAATGCACATGCACAGATATGCTCACATAGCCCCAAATGCCGTACTACAGTCTGAAGTGTAATTTGACATAATCAAATGGATGGGGGTGTGGCTTGGCGAGTAAAGATGGCAGACGTGCCTTTGTGAGGCTCTGCTGCAAAGCCCCTATTGTCCATCATTTATCCCTACCTGGGCACGTCATCTGGCACTGCAGTGCAGCCTTCATCTCTCCATTTCATAGGCAGGGAAACCCTTTGGTCCTCGAGCTGCCGACAAACCTGTCCAAGTGTGTGGGGTCGCATCACCAGCGACTGGAGCCTGCATCTGGTGAGGTGTGCCGCAGAAAGAAGAAGTCGGATGCGTGAGAGGCTTGCTGCTGGGAGCTCCACGCCGTGCCGGCTAGTGCTTGTCGGTACTCGTGCCCCTGGTGGAACATCATGGCGACTCCTTACTGAGTCGGCAGACTCAGGACTGGCTGCACTGGATGAGCTTGGCATAGACCCACGAAGGAGGGACTCTACGACGTTGCCATGATCTAAACTGCTTTGTGCTGTGGCCGATCGGAGCCCCGAGCCTTTGGCGGACGCCCTGTGAAACTGCAACTGCTGTGGGACTCTGACATCAGTGCACGGGCATCGATAGGAGGGTCTTCCCCAAGAAGGCCATCAACAGCAGGTAGCACTCGAGCAGATGCAGACCTAGGTTGGCTGGAGCAGAGATTGCAGGGCTTTTGCCTACCAGCCCTGCTAGAGCAGACCTCCTTGGTGACATGGGGTTTGCTCTGGCCTTGGGTGAACCTACCCTGCCTGCTGTGCTATCGTGAAAGGATGGCCAGTAGCTTGAGTGGGGCGCTGAAGATGATCTAGAGGAGAGTGGAGTGCACTGCACCCTCTCATCAGAAGTTTCACTTGCACTGTTGTTGCTGGACTGGCACTGGAATAGTCACTTGGAACATTGAGCACTGGCTGCTGAAACTGTTTTGCGGGTCTGCCTTGGCTTCTGTCTGCACCGCTGGCCATACTCGACATACAGTGCATTGCGTGTGCCCCATATACCCTTCTCTACTGTTTGCCTGGGGCTCCCCTGCCTCTCCTGTGCTTGCTGTTGCTGTGGTTCGATTGCTCTGAGGGATCTGTGCAGCACTGGGCTGCATGAACTGCTATACCCTCCTGGACACTATTGACACATATAAGCGGATCCTGTGGCAGCGTGCCCCCCCTGATGGCTTGGACAGAGACTTCATTGCTTACTTTGGTGACCTGCGCTTCCTCCATATAGATGCAGCTGGTAGTAGCTTGTTAAGTCCCACCGGTGCGGACCCTTGGCAAGGCATATGCACTGGCGCTGGAATGCCATACCACGGGATCATCTCATTGTGGTTGGGAGGATCTTGGGGATCCGTACGTCTCTTGTGCTGTCGTGGAGGGGAGAGGGAACCCCCTTTAAATGTCTGACACCATGGGACATCTACGGTCTGGAACGGGTGGTGCCTCCTCTACTATGGCAGCTTTGTGGAATCAATTGGTGGTGCCAGAGGCCATGGACTCTTCGGGGTCAATGAGAGGCAAGCTTGATGCAATCCTTGCAGTGGTGGAGCGACTTGGAGCTTCTATAACCTAGACGAGGACTCTCTGGAAAAAAAGATTGATATCTTGGTGGCCGAACTCAACTTACTATATGCGGACCACCGAAAATTGGCCAACAAGACCTGCTCCATTAAGCACACACCTAGCAAAATCGCACTTAAGACCCATGAGGTGGCGAAATCTATGCAGGCCCTGTTGGAAGTAGTGCTCCTTTTGGAGCATAGGTCAGATGACGCAGAGGGCCGCGTAAGGAGTAATAATATCCACGTGGTTGGACTGCCTGAGGGATCAGACAAGAAACCTGCAGTCAGTTACCGCTATCTGGATTGTTTAACAGTTTGGGTGGATAAACATTGTCCCTCTGCTCCTATGGAATTACCGGAATCAGTTTGATTCCTTTTTATTTGAGTGCTGGAAGTTGCACACCGCTGCTACCAGTGGAGCCTTTACCTGATGCAGTCGATGACTCCCTATGCTCCAGCGCTGGCTCTCCTGGGCACTCCTAGGTGTGCTGCCCCTACCTCCATGACAGAACTTTCCAACTGGCATGCTGCTGGTGTACACACCTTAGGAGACTTGTAAAGCGACTGCACCCTTATCCCCTGCAAGACCCTTATCAACAATTCTGGATTACCAACAGGCAAGATTCTTTTATACTTGCAACACTGACCCGCGCATGGGGCGACTTGACGAGAGAACCACTGACTAATTTAGTGATGCAATATTTGCAGGTTATGGGTACAGGTAGTCACATAGTGCAATGGTTAACTGCTTCGCTATTACCCCATACAGCGCCATCACTTGCAGCAATGTGGGCCCGTTGGGAAGCTGACCTTACTCGACCTTGTACAGATAGGGAATAGGCTCCAATCCTAGAAGGCCCTACTGATGCCCCACGCAACAGATTATAGAAGAGGAGATCTCTTCAAAGCTCCAGAAAGACGCAATCATAAAAATCCCTATGGAATTTCTGAGGTTTGTAAGTACTCTTTTTCTTGTAGAAAAAAACGACAAAGGTTGGAGACCTGTCATAAATCTCAGGGAACTGAACAAATACCTTGTTTACAGACATTTCAAGATGGAAGGTATCCATCTGTTGACAGATCTCTTATTAGAGGGAGACTGGTTGGTCAAACTAGATCTCAAGGACGCTTATTTTACCATCCCTATGGCCAAGGAACATCAACCCTTCCTTCAATTTATTTGGAAGAACCGACTTTATCAATTCCAAGCTCTCCCTTTCGGCCTGTCATCAGCCCCCTGGTGTTTCACCAAAATAATGAGAGCAGTCGCTTCATCCCTGAGAGAAAAGGGTATTCGTATGATTATATATCTGGACGATATCCTTATTATGTCTCAAGATTATACTCAAATTCTTCAGGATCTCAAAACTGTTATGGATCTTTTAGAAGACCTAGAGTTCATTGTAAACAAAGAAAAGTCAATACTGTCCCATGGAATTCCTAGGTTTCACTGTAGGCACCACCAATTGCCTTCTCCTTCCTCCGAAGAAGATTTCCAAAATCAGAAAAGAGATAAGACATGTCCTCAAATATCAAATTCTTTCCTTAAGAGAACTAGCCAGACTCTTGGGTCTTCTCTCATCCTCCATTCAAGCTATCTTTCCAGGCCATCTAAATTATCGAGCCCTTCAAAGGATAAAAGGAAAAGCTTTAAGATCAGGTCTTTGGTACGGAGACCGTGTTTTCCTGAACCAAGAATCTATTTCAGAACTAACCTGGTGGTTGGAGAATTTGGAGGCTTGGAACGGCAGAGAAATATTTGGTTCAACACCAGATTTTATTTTGGAATCAGATGCAAGCCTTCATGGCTGGGGTGCCTGTCTCCTAGATCAAAATACTGGTGGAGTTTGGTCTCAAGAGGAGTCTTCTCACCATATAAACTCCCTAGAACTGACTACAGGCCATAATGCTCTAATGAGCTTCAAACACTCTCTTCAAGGCAGATCAGTATTTCTAAAAATGGACAATATGTCCACTGTTGCCTACATACACCGTCTGAGTGGAACAAAGTCGGAAGACTTGTCAAATTTAGCCAAAAAACTTTGGATCTTTTGTCTGGAACACAAAATATGTCTAAGAGCAGAATACCTTCCAGGGGAATCCAACCTTTCTGCAGATTGGAATTCAAGATTCCTCTTGGATCATTACGATTGGAAACTCAACACCTTATTGTTCAAATCCCTCAACTACTTCTGGGGTCCCTTTCAAATAGACCTTTTTGCGAGCAGGTTAACCTTTCAACTGGAACTTTATTACAGCTGGATGCCCGGCCCGGGTGCTCTAGCAGTCAACGCTTTTCTCCAATCATGGGTCGGAGTCAACGCTTATGCCTTCCTTCCCTTTGCCATGATCCAGAGGGTCCTCCAGAAAGTGAGACATCAACATGCTTCCATTGTCCTGATGACTTCCTTTTGGCCTTCCCAAGCCTGGTTCCCAACTACTCTGGAGATGTCTTACGATCTTCCTTTCCTGATTCCTTCTCTCAACAACCTTCTCACCGACATAGACGGTCTAATTCACCCTCTTGATCAAACAGGGAAGTTGAACCTTCTTGCCTGGAGAGTGTCAGGAGATCCAATGATCTCTCAAGGCTTTCGTCAACAGCTTCAACTCTCCTCGGAGAATCTTGGGCCCCGGGAACACACTACCGGTATAACAACATTTGGAAAGTTTGGTTACGTTGGTGCTTGGAAAGGGACTTGGATCCCGTGGAAGCACCTATCGTTGATATAGTCAATTTTCTTGGAGAACAATTCGATAGAGGTCTAAGTTATAGATCTATCAATTGCTATAGATCGGCTATTTTTGCTGGTCATTCCTTGGTCAACAGTAAGACAATAGGTAAAAATCCTATTATTTGTAGAATCCTTAAAAGCATCAGACTTAGAAGACCTCCAAAACCTAGATATCAATCTCTGTGGGATGTTAAATTAATTCTTGACCTTTTCTGTAGTTGGCCAGATAACTCACTTTTGAACAGAAAGAACCTTTCTATCAAATTAGCTACCCTTCTTTGTTTAATTTCATGTTGTAGAGTTTCTGATGTTAGAGCTCTAGATATTTCCTATAGGTCTTATGATATGTTTGGCGTTAAATTTGAACTCAACAGAAGGACTAAAACTATGTCTGATTCTATTTTCTATCCTCGTTTTGATATTTGTAAAAAACTTTGTGTTGTGGATTGTATGAAACAATATGATTCGAGAATGCATGCTCTTCGCCCTTGTGGTGTTAATCAGTTGCTTATATCCTTTGTTAAACCTCATAAGGGTATCTCCTCTGCCTCTATTGCAAGATGGGTCAAAATTGCTATGAATTTTGCTGGTGTTGATCTAAATATCTTCAAACCACATTCTATCAGAGGTGTTATGGCCAGTAAGTCCTTTTGGTCAGGAGGTAAGTTGGATGATATTCTTAAAGCTGCTGATTGGTGGAATTCCAGAACTTTTGCTCATCATTATTGTAAACCAATCACTCATATGTCTGATGTTGTCTTACATGGCTACCAACATGCATAATGGTAGCCTCCGGTCTTGTAATGAAATAGCGATTCTCCTATTAACATGACTAGAGAATCTGGATGTCATTAAAGACACGGAGGCATCCCTTCCACCCTTCCCTGGGTGGTTGATGGTTGATCTTTTGCTTACTGTTTATTTCTTGTAATATGTTTATAAATGCAATGGTGTACTTGCTATGACAATAAACATATTTTAATGAATGAAATGTTTTATTTGAATTCTTAATGTTCCTTGTCAGGATTAATCTTTCTTTATATTTCTGGATTTATTTACAGTTCTTTTCTTTTCAGATAACCTCTCGTGAACTCATGTTCCTGATTCTTTCTCTTCGGATCTTGGAGATTTCGTTTGTCCTCCATCTACCTTGATTTTATGAACTCTCATCGTTGAAGTTTTTATTGGGACATTTCCTTTCTTTCCTTTACTCCTTATTTAAAAGAGGCTGATTGCCTAGTGCTTACTGGAATTGTTTTGTTAAGAATGTTCTATTTGGAACTATTGCTTTGTGACATATGCGGCTGTTTGGAGTCTACATTAAAAGTTATATGCATAATGTTAGCCTCCGTGTCTTTAATGAAATCCAGATTCTCTAGTCATGTTAATAGGAGAATTGCAATTTCAAAAACAGAAAGCCACTTTGAGGTGTGTTTTTGAAAATAAAAAAACTTTGGAACCATCATGTTTGATGAAGCTATAGGGTAAATATCCAATGTATTTAAATGAACCCCCTTGATGGCAGGTCCTGTGAGTGCCTGAAATATCTATCTGGGTGATGAATATTTCATGATTTTCATGCTCGGGCCCTTCGCTAGTGTCCCACTGTGGAGGACAGCCCAATTGCCAAATTAAGCCTATAATCATGAACAAGTAACATTGAAAATCAGTACTTTTAACCTTAAAAGAGCATACACAATATATTAGAAGTACATCAGTAGATAAATTCTATATGCAGGAAATTTCATTCAAATATACTTTTAAAGCAATACTATGCCTACCCATAATTAATTTAGATTTCCCTGTGCAGTGCTCAGCAACTGGAGAAGTGGTTGGGGTATTATCAACAAAATACAAAATGTTTCTTTCTTCCTCTCTGCTCACCCTAGTAAATACCACTGCATTGACCTGGAAATCTTAGAAGTCACTATGCATCACTACTTTAATTTAGGCAATTTAATATGAAAATACTTGTGCTTTATTAAAAATTATTAAGAGAATAAACACTTTTCAAATATGAAAGTTGCTGAAGATACAATTCCTACTGCATAACAAGTTGTGATTATTTTTGTTTTCAAAATGGACGAGGCTTCTTTGCATCACCAAGAATACAAAAAGGAGGCTTTATTGTGGAATACCGAGGAAATCTTATAAGTACTCAACAGTCTGAGATGTTGGTAAAACAAAAAGGGACTCAGTTTCAAACTTATGCATACTACTTCATGACAAACATCTCTGGTATGTTCTAAACATTTTGTACATTGAAGTATGAATGGAGATTGAAGAATTGGGAAAACACCAAAACATGAAAAACAAATTAGAAATAGTAGTATACAACATAGGGCACAATTTATATGTTGATGATAACAATGGTGACGGAGTATGCTTGCTGCCAACATAATGGTCTGCCCACAAAACATTAGATGTGGGTGGACCATTGTATGACAACAGTAGAGACTTTTCTGTCTCAGCCATGGCCAAATATCTCCCACGGCCTGGCGGACCAAGTTCCGTTGGAGATTTGGCTCTATCCCTGCCCACCCAATTTGACTAGCTTAATGAGGGAGGCATTCTTTTATTAATTTCAAAAACAGAAAGCCACTTTGAGTTTTGTTTTTGAAAATAAAAAAAACTTTGGAGCCATCATGTTTGATGAAGCAATAGGGTAAATATCCAATGTACTTAAATGAACCCCCTTGATGGCAGGTCCTGTGAGTGCCTGAAATATCTATCTAAATTAAGCCTATAATCATGAACAAGTAACATTGAAAATCAGTCAATTTAACCTTAAAAGAGCATACACAATACATTAGAAGTACGTCAGTAGATACATTCTATATGCAGGAAATTTCATTCAAATATACTTTTAAAGCAATACTATCAATGTATCAAAAGATTGGAAAATATAACATACAACTAGGTATGCACAGTGCTAGGTTCCCAGCCATACTTTCTTATGAATTTGACCAATCTTATGCGAGATTAGCCGATAGAATTGCTATTATTACTCTAGTTTTATGATTAATTAAGATGAGCTATATTTTATTTAGTCATTTATGCTGAAGTAAACTATTTGGATTTGTTAGTCCTGCTAGAGACTACATTATAATGGAATCTCTACGTAAACAAATGAGGGTCAATTACCTCATGGATGTTTAATTTTCCCCCTCAAATCATGGACCTAAGCCATCATTGGGTACTAGCCAGGGAGTGGAGTACAATATTTGGAAGAAAAAACACAGAAAATTAAAGATACATGATCTGAGAATGACAAAATACAACTCATTTGTTTTCTGTTTTCCAGCATTGAGGATGGACCATATGGAAGACTAGCAAATGATAATCAAAAAATAAGCAGTTGCATGAAAAATATTGAAATTGATAATGTACCTCACCTTTGTTTATTTTCTTTGGAAGATATTTATATAGGAGCAGAGATCACTTATGATTATGGTGGATATGATCTTCCTTGGTGTTTTGCTAAACAAAATAAGGTGATTCTTTTGTCTTCAATTATTAAAATTATTTCAGTTTCCTTGCTTTGTAATACTGATGCAAGGCTACGCTATTTAAGTCTACAGACAATATTGGTTTTATGAATATTCACATATAATATTGTCTGGTGTTGAATTCTAACCATGTGTCTGAAAATTTTCTTTACCAGAACTATGAAGGTAATGACCAGCCTTCATGTACTCATACTGGCTTGCCTGGGATGGCCAACGTACGTGACAACTCTAAAAACTATGAAGTGCCTCAATGTTCCAAAACTAACTTGGTTACTGCATCTTTTGTACGTGGTAAATCTAAAATTCTGAAGACATGGTATTAAAGAAAAGTTTCTGCATGCATCAGGAATAATGCAGTATCATAGATTTGGGGATAGGACAATAGTTTACAAATATGCACTACAATTCATCAAAATGCCTATATGTAAATGTCATATGCCAACTTGGAGTCTCTGTGCTGAAGTACAAGAATCATTTGACCAGACAATCTCAAATGCAAATGCACAGATATGCTCACATAGCCCCAAATGCCGTACTACAGTCTGAAGTGTAATTTGACATAATCAAATGGATGGGGGTGTGGCTTGCCGAGTAAAGATGGCAGACGTGCCTTTGTGAGGCTCTGCTGCAAAGCCCCTATTGTCCATCATTCATCCCTACCTGGGCACGTCATCTGGCACTGCAGTGCAGCCTTCATCCCTCCATTTCATAGGCAGGGAAACCCTTTGGTCCTCGAGCTGCCGACAAACCTGTCCAAGTGTGTGGGGTCGCATCACCAGCGACTGGAGCCTGCATCTGGTGAGGTGTGCCGCAGAAAGAAGAAGTCGGATGCGTGAGAGGCTTGCTGCTGGGAGCTCCACGCCGTGCCGGCTAGTGCTTGTCGGTACTCGTGCCCCTGGTGGAACATCATGGCGACTCCTTACTGAGTCGGCAGACTCAGGACTGGCTGCACTGGATGAGCTTGGCATAGACCCACGAAGGAGGGACTCTACGATGTTGCCATGATCTAAACTGCTTTGTGCTGTGGCCGATCGGAGCCCCGAGCCTTTGGCTGACGCCCTGTAAAACTGCAACTGCTGTGGGACTCTGACATCAGTGCAGGGGCATCGATAGGAGGGTCTTCCCCAAGAAGGCCATCAACAGCAGGTAGCACTCGAGCAGATGCAGACCTAGGTTGGCTGGAGCAAAGATTGCAGGGCTTTTGCCTACCAGCCCTGCTAGAGCAGACCTCCTTGGTGACATGGGGTTTGCTCTGGCCTTGGGTGAACCTACCCTGCCTGCTGTGCTATTGTGAAAGGATGGCCAGTAGCTTGAGTGGGGCGCTGAAGATGATCTAGAGGAGAGTGGAGTGCACTGCACCCTCTCATCAGAAGTTTCACTTGCACTGTTGTTGCTGGACTGGCACTGGAATAGTCACTTGGAACATTGAGCACTGGCTGCTGAAACTGTTTTGCGGGTCTGCCTTGGCTTCTGTCTGCACCGCTGGCCATACTCGACATACAGTGCATTGCGTGTGCCCCATATACCCTTCTCTACTGTTTGCCTGGGGCTCCCCTGCCTCTCCTGTGCTTGCTGTTGCTGTGGTTCGATTGCTCTGAGGGATCTGTGCAGCACTGGGCTGCATAAACTGCTATACCCTCCTGGACACTATTGACATATATAAGCGGATCCTGTGGCAGCGTGCCCCCCTGATGGCTTGGACAGAGACTTCATTGCTTACTTTGGTGACCTGCGCTTCCTCCATATAGATGCAGCTGGTAGTAGCTTGTTAAGTCCCACCGGTGCGGACCCTTGGCAAGGCATATGCACTGGCGCTGGAATGCCATACCACGGGATCATCTCATTGTGGTTGGGAGGATCTTGGGGATCCGTACGTCTCTTGTGCTGTCGTGGAGGGGAGAGGGAACCCCCTTTAAATGTCTGACACCATGGGACATCTAGGGTCTGGAACGGGTGGTGCCTCCTCTACTATGGCAGCTTTGTGGAATCAATTGGTGGTGCCAGAGGCCATGGACTCTTCAGGGTCAATGAGAGGCAAGCTTGATGCAATCCTTGCAGCGGTGGAGCGACTTGGAGCTTCTATAACCTAGACGAGGACTCTCTGGAAAAAACGATTGATATCTTGGTGGCCGAACTCAACTTACTATATGCGGACCACCGAAAATTGGCCGACAAGACCTGCTCCATTAAGCACACACCTAGCAAAATCGCACTTAAGACCCATGAGGTGGAGAAATCTATGCAGGCCCTGTTGGAAGTAGTGCTCCTTTTGGAGCATAGGTCAGATGACGCAGAGGGCCGCGTAAGGAGTAATAATATCCACGTGGTTGGACTGCCTGAGGGATCAGACAAGAAAGATGCAGTCAGTTACCGCTATCTGGATTGTTTAACAGTTTGGGTGGATAAACATTGTCCCTCTGCTCCTATGGAATTACCGGAATCAGTTTGATTCCTTTTTATTTGAGTGCTGGAAGTTGCACACCGCTGCTACCAGTGGAGCCTTTACCTGATGCAGTCGATGACTCCCTATGCTCCAGCGCTGGCTCTCCTGGGCACTCCTAGGTGTGCTGCCCCTACCTCCATGACAGAACTTTCCAACTGGCATGCTGCTGGTGTACACACCTTAGGAGACTTGTAAAGCGACTGCACCCTTATCCCCTGCAAGACCCTTATCAACAATTCTGGATTACCAACAGGCAAGTTTCTTTTATACTTGCAACACTGACCCGAGCATGGGGCGACTTGACGACAGAACCACTGACTAATTTAGTGATGCAATATTTGCAGGTTATGGGTACAGGTAGTCACATAGTGCAATGGTTAACTGCTTCGCTATTACCCCATACAGCGCCATCACTTGCAGCAATGTGGGCCCGTTGGGAAGCTGACCTTACTCGACCTTGTACAGATAGGGAATAGGCTCCAATCCTAGAAGGCCCTACTGATGCCCCACGCAACAGATTATAGAAGAGGAGATCTCTTCAAAGCTCCAGAAAGACGCAATCATAGAAATCCCTATGGAATTTCTGAGGTTTGTAAGTACTCTTTTTCTTGTAGAAAAAAACGACAAAGGTTGGAGACCTGTCACAAATCTCAGGGAACTGAACAAATACCTTGTTTACAGACATTTCAAGATGGAAGGTATCCATCTGTTGACAGATCTCTTATTAGAGGGAGACTGGTTGGTCAAACTAGATCTCAAGGACGCTTATTTTACCATCCCTATGGCCAAGGAACATCAACCCTTCCTTCAATTTATTTGGAAGAACCGACTTTATCAATTCCAAGCTCTCCCTTTCGGCCTGTCATCAGCCCCTGGTGTTTCACCAAAATAATGAGAGCAGTCGCTTCATCCCTGAGAGAAAAGGGTATTCGTATGATTATATATCTGGACGATATCCTTATTATGTCTCAAGATTATACTCAAATTCTTCAGGATCTCAAAACTGTTATGGATCTTTTAGAAGACCTAGAGTTCATTGTAAACAAAGAAAAGTCAATACTGTCCCATGGAATTCCTAGGTTTCACTGTAGGCACCACCAATTGCCTTCTCCTTCCTCCGAAGAAGATTTCCAAAATCAGAAAAGAGATAAGACATGTCCTCAAATATCAAATTCTTTCCTTAAGAGAACTAGCCAGACTCTTGGGTCTTCTCTCATCCTCCATTCAAGCTATCTTTCCAGGCCATCTAAATTATCGAGCCCTTCAAAGGATAAAAGGAAAAGCTTTAAGATCAGGTCTTTGGTACGGAGACCGTGTTTTCCTGAACCAAGAATCTATTTCAGAACTAACCTGGTGGTTGGAGAATTTGGAGGCTTGGAACGGCAGAGAAATATTTGGTTCAACACCAGATTTTATTTTGGAATCAGATGCGAGCCTTCATGGCTGGGGTGCCTGTCTCCTAGATCAAAATACTGGTGGAGTTTGGTCTCAAGAGGAGTCTTCTCACCATATAAACTCCCTAGAACTGACTACAGGCCATAATGCTCTAATGAGCTTCAAACACTCTCTTCAAGGCACATCAGTATTTCTAAAAATGGACAATATGTCCACTGTTGCCTACATACACCGTCTGAGTGGAACAAAGTCGGAAGACTTGTCAAATTTAGCCAAAAAACTTTGGATCTTTTGTCTGGAACACAAAATATGTCTAAGAGCAGAATACCTTCCAGGGGAATCCAACCTTTCTGCAGATTGGAATTCAAGATTCCTCTTGGATCATTACGATTGGAAACTCAACACCTTATTGTTCAAATCCCTCAACTACTTCTGGGGTCCCTTTCAAATAGACCTTTTTGCGAGCAGGTTAACCTTTCAACTGGAACTTTATTACAGCTGGATGCCCGGCCCGGGTGCTCTAGCAGTCAACGCTTTTCTCCAATCATGGGTCGGAGTCAACGCTTATGCCTTCCTTCCCTTTGCCATGATCCAGAGGGTCCTCCAGAAAGTGAGACATCAACATGCTTCCATTGTCCTGATGACTTCCTTTTGGCCTTCCCAAGCCTGGTTCCCAACTACTCTGGAGATGTCTTACGATCTTCCTTTCCTGATTCCTTCTCTCAACAACCTCCTCACCGACATAGACGGTCTAATTCACCCTCTTGATCAAACAGGGAAGTTGAACCTTCTTGCCTGGAGAGTGTCAGGAGATCCAATGATCTCTCAAGGCTTTCGTCAACAGCTTCAACTCTCCTCTGAGAATCTTGGGCCCCGGGAACACACTACCGGTATAACAACATTTGGAAAGTTTGGTTACGTTGGTGCTTGGAAAGGGACTTGGATCCCGTGGAAGCACCTATCGTTGATATAGTCAATTTTCTTGGAGAACAATTCGATAGAGGTCTAAGTTATAGATCTATCAATTGCTATAGATCGGCTATTTTTGCTGGTCATTCCTTGGTCAACAGTAAGACGGTAGGTAAAAATCCTATTATTTGTAGAATCCTTAAAAGCATCAGACTTAGAAGACCTCCAAAACCTAGATATCAATCTCTGGGATGTTAAATTAATTCTTGGCCTTTTCTGTAGTTGGCCAGATAACTCACTTTTGAACAGAAAGAACCTTTCTATCAAATTAGCTACCCTTCTTTGTTTAATTTCATGTTGTAGAGTTTCTGATGTTAGAGCTCTAGATATTTCCTATAGGTCTTATGATATGTTTGGCGTTAAATTTGAACTCCACAGAAGGACTAAAACTATGTCTGATTCTATTTTCTATCCTCGTTTTGATATTTGTAAAAAACTTTGTGTTGTGGATTGTATGAAACAATATGATTCGAGAATGCATGCTCTTCGCCCTTGTGGTGTTAATCAGTTGCTTATATCCTTTGTTAAACCTCATAAGGGTATCTCCTCTGCCTCTATTGCAAGATGGGTCAAAATTGCTATGAATTTTGCTGGTGTTGATCTAAATATCTTATAACCACATTCTATCAGAGGTGTTATGGCCAGTAAGTCCTTTTGGTCAGGAGGTAAGTTGGATGATATTCTTAAAGCTGCTGATTGGTGGAATTCTAGAACTTTTGCTCATCATTATTGTAAACCAATCACTCATATGTCTGATGTTGTCTTACATGGCTACCAACATGCATAATGGTAGCCTCCGGTCTTGTAATGAAATAGTGATTCTCCTATTAACATGACTAGAGAATCTGGATGTCATTAAAGACACGGAGGCTAACATTATCCCTTCCACCCTTCCCTGGGTGGTTGATGGTTGATCTTTTGCTTACTGTTTATTTCTTGTAATATGTTTATAAATGCAATGGTGTACTTGCTATGACAATAAACATATTTTAATGAATGAAATGTTTTATTTGAATTCTTAATGTTCCTTGTCAGGATTAATCTTTCTTTATATTTCTGGATTTATTTACAGTTCTTTTCTTTTCAGATAACCTCTCGTGAACTCATGTTCCTGATTCTTTCTCTTTGGATCTTGGAGATTTCGTTTGTCCTCCATCTACCTTGATTTTATGAACTCTCATCGTTGAAGTTTTTATTGGGACATTTCCTTTCTTTCCTTTACTCCTTATTTAAAAGAGGCTGATTGCCTAGTGCTTACTGGAATTGTTTTGTTAAGAATGTTCTATTTGGAACTATTGCTTTGTGGCATATGCGGCTGTTTGGAGTCTGCATTAAAAGTTATATGCATAATGTTAGCCTCCGTGTCTTTAATGAAATCCAGATTCTCTAGTCATGTTAATAGGAGAATTGCAATTTCAAAAACAGAAAGCCACTTTGAGGTGTGTTTTTGAAAATAAAAAAACTTTGGAACCATCATGTTTGATGAAGCTATAGGGTAAATATCCAATGTATTTAAATGAACCCCCTTGATGGCAGGTCCTGTGAGTGCCTGAAATATCTATCTGGGTGATGAATATTTCATGATTTTCATGCTCGGGCCCTTCGCTAGTGTCCCACTGTGGAGGACAGCCCAATTGCCAAATTAAGCCTATAATCATGAACAAGTAACATTGAAAATCAGTACTTTTAACCTTAAAAGAGCATACACAATATATTAGAAGTACATCAGTAGATAAATTCTATATGCAGGAAATTTCATTCAAATATACTTTTAAAGCAATACTATGCCTACCCATAATTAATTTAGATTTCCCTGTGCAGTGCTCAGCAACTGGAGAAGTGGTTGGGGTATTATCAACAAAATACAAAATGTTTCTTTCTTCCTCTCTGCTCACCCTAGTAAATACCACTGCATTGACCTGGAAATCTTAGAAGTCACTATGCATCACTACTTTAATTTAGGCAATTTAATATGAAAATACTTGTGCTTTATTAAAAATTATTAAGAGAATAAACACTTTTCAAATATGAAAGTTGCTGAAGATACAATTCCTAATGCATAACAAGTTGTGATTATTTTTGTTTTCAAAATGGACGAGGCTTCTTTGCATCACCAAGAATACAAAAAGGAGGCTTTATTGTGGAATACTGAGGAAATCTTATAAGTACTCAACAGTCTGAGATGTTGGTAAAACAAAAAGGGACTCAGTTTCAAACTTATGCATACAGTTCACACATCATGACAAACATCTCTGGTATGTTCTAAACATTTTGTACATTGAAGTATGAATGGAGATTGAAGAATTGGGAAAACACCAAAACATGAAAAACAAATTAGAAATAGTAGGATACAACATAGGGCACAATTTATATGTTGATGATAACAATGGTGACGGAGTATGCTTGCTGCCAACATAATGGTCTGCCCACCAACATTAGATGTGGGTGGACCATTGTAGGACAACAGTAGAGACTTTTCTGTCTCAGCCATGGCCAAATATCTCCCAAGGCCTGGCGGAGCAAGTTCCGTTGGAGATTTGGCTCTATCTCTGCCCACCCAATTTGACTAGCTTAATGAGGGAGGCATTGTTTTATTAATTTCAAAAACAGAAAGCCACTTTGAGGTGTGTTTTTGAAAATAAAAAACTTTGGAACCATCATGTTTGATGACGCTATAGGGTAAATATCCAATGTATTTAAATGAACCCCCTTGATGGCAGGTCCTGTGAGTGCCTGAAATATCTATCTGGGTGATGAATATTTCATAATTTTCATGCTCGGGCCCTTCGCTAGTGTCCCACTGTGGAGGACAGCCCAATTGCCAAATTAAGCCTATAATCATGAACAAGTAACATTGAAAATCAGTACTTTTAACCTTAAAGAGCATACACAATATATTAGAAGTACATCAGTAGATAAATTCTATATGCAGGAAATTTCATTCAAATATACTTGTAAAGAAATACTATGCCTACCCATAATTAATTTAGATTTCCTTGTGCAGTGCTCAGCAACTGGAGAAGTGTTTGGGGGATTATCAACAAAATACAAAATGTCTCTTTCTTCCTCTCTGCTCTCCCTAGTAAATACCACTGCATTGACCTGGAAATCTTAGAAGTCACTATGCATCACTACTTTCATTTAGGCAATTTAATATGAAAATACTTGTGCTTTATTAAAAATTATTAAGAGAAGAAACACTTTTCAAATATGGAAGTTGCTGAAGATACAATTCTTATGCATAACAAGTTGTGATTATTTTTGTTTTCAAAATGGACGAGGCTTTTTTGCATCACCAAGAATACTAAAAGGAGGCTTTATTGTGGAATACAGAGGAAATCTTATAAGTACTCAACAGTCTGAGATGTTGGTAAAACAAAAAGGGACTCAGTTTCAAACTTATGCATACTACTTCACACATCATGACAAACATCTCTGGTATGTTCTAAACATTTTGTACATTGAAGTATGAATGGAGATTGAAGAATTGGGAAAATACCAAAACATGAAAAACAAATTAGAAATAGTAGGATACAACATAGGGCACAATTTATATGTTGATGATAACAATGGTGACGGAGTATGCTTGCTGCCAACATAATGGTCTGCCCACCAACATTAGATGTGGGTGGACCATTGTAGGACAACAGTAGAGACTTTTCTGTCTCAGCCAAGGCCAAATATCTCCCAAGGCCTGGCGGAGCAAGTTCCGTTGGAGATTTGGCTCTATCTCTGCCCACCCAATTTGACTAGCTTAATGAGGGAGGCATTGTTTTATTAATTTCAAAAACAGAAAGCCACTTTGAGGTGTGTTTTTGAAAATAAAAAACTTTGGAACCATCATGTTTGATGACGCTATAGGGTAAATATCCAATGTATTTAAATGAACCCCCTTGATGGCAGGTCCTGTGAGTGCCTGAAATATCTATCTGGGTGATGAATATTTCATAATTTTCATGCTCGGGCCCTTCGCTAGTGTCCCACTGTGGAGGACAGCCCAATTGCCAAATTAAGCCTATAATCATGAACAAGTAACATTGAAAATCAGTACTTTTAACCTTAAAGAGCATACACAATATATTAGAAGTACGTCAGTAGATACATTCTATATGCATGAAATTTCATTCAAATATACTTTTAAAGCAATACTATGCCTACCCATAATTAATTTAGATTTCCCTGTGCAGTGCTCAGCAACTGGAGAAGTGGTTGGGGGATTATCAACAAAATACAAAATGTCTCTTTCTTCCTCTCTGCTCACCCTAGTAAATACCACTGCATTGACCTGGAAATCTTAGAAGTCACTATGCATCACTACTTTAATTTAGGCAATTTAATATAAAAATACTTGTGCTTTATTAAAAATTATTAAGAGAAGAAACACTTTTCAAATGTGAAAGTTGCTGAAGATAAAATTCTTAATGCACAATAAGTTGTGATTATTTTTGTTTTCAAAATGGACGAGGTTTCTTTGCATCACCACGAATACCAAAAGGAGGCTTTATTGTGGAATACAGAGGAAATCTTATAAGTACTCAACAGTCTGAGATGTTGGTAAAACAGAAAGGGTCTCAGTTTCGAACTTATGCATACTATTTCACACATCATGACAAACATCTCTGGTATGTTCTTAACATGTTGTACATTGAAGTATGAATGGAGATTGAAGAATTGGGAAAACACCAAAACATGAAAAACAAATTAGAAATAGTAGGATACAAAATAGGGCACAATTTATATGTTGATGATAACAATGGTGACGGAGTATGCTTGCTGCCAACATAATGGTCTGCCCACAAAACATTAGATGTGGGTGGACCATTGTATGACAACAGTAGAGACTTTTCTGTCTCAGCCATGGGCAAATATCTCCCACGGCCTGGCGGAGCAAGGTCCGTTGGAGATTTGGCTCTATCCCTCCCCACCCAATTTGACTAGCTTAATGAGGGAGGCATTGTTTTATTAATTTCAAAAACAGAAAGCAACTTTGAGGTGTGTTTTTGAAAATAAAAATTTTGGAACCATCATGTTTGATGACGCTATAGGGTAAATATCCAATGTATTTAAATGAACCCCCTTGATGGCAGGTCCTGAAATATCTATCTGGGTGATGAATATTTCATAATTTTCATGCTCGGGCCCTTCGCTAGTGTCCCACTGTGGAGGACAGCCCAATTGCCAAATTTAGCCTATAATCATGAACAAGTAACATTGAAAATCAGTACTTTTAACCTTAAAGAGCATACACAATATATTAGAAGTACGTCAGTAGATAAATTCTATATGCAGGAAATTTCATTCAAATATACTTTCAAAGCAATACTATGCCTACCCATAATTAATTTAGATTTCCCTGTGCAGTGCTCAGCAACTGGAGAAGTGGTATGGGGATTAGCAACAAAATAAAAAATGTCTCGTTCTTCCTCTCTGCTCACCCTAGTAAATACCACTGCATTGACCTGGAAATCTTAGAAGTCACTATGCATCACTACTTTAATTTAGGCAATTTAATATAAAAATACTTGTGCTTTATTAAAAATTATTAAGAGAAGAAACACTTTTCAAATGTGAAAGTTGCTGAAGATACAATTCTTAACGCACAATAAGTTGTGATTATTTTTGTTTTCAAAATGGACGAGGCTTCTTTGCATCACCACGAATACCAAAAGGAGGCATTATTGTGGAATACAGAGGAAATCTTATAAGTACTCAACAGTCTGAGATGTTGGTAAAACAAAAAGGGTCTCAGTTTCGAACTTATGCATACTACTTCACACATCATGACAAACATCTCTGGTATGTTCTTAACATGTTGTACATTGAAGTATGAATGGAGATTGAAGAATTGGAAAATTACCAAAACATGAAAAACAAATTTGAAATAGTAGGATACAACATAGGGCACGATTTATATGTTGATGATAACATACAATGGTGAGGGAGTATGCTTACTGCCAACATATTGGTCTGCCCACCAACATCAGATGTGGGTAGACCATTGTATGACAACAGTAGAGACTTCTCTGTCTCAGCCATGGCCAAACATCTCCCACGGCCTGGCGGAGCAAGGTCCGTTGGAGATTTGGCTCTATCTCTGCCCACCCAATTTGACTAGCTTAATGAGGGAGGCATTGTTTTATTAATTTCAAAAACAGAAAGCCACTTTGAGTTTTGTTTTTGAAAATAAAAAAACTTTGGAGCCATCATGTTTGATGAAGCAATAGGGTATATATCCAATGTACTTAAATGAACCCCCTTGATGGCAGGTCCTGTGAGTGCCTGAAATATCTATCTAAATTAAGCCTATAATCATGAACAAGTAACATTGAAAATCAGTCAATTTAACCTTAAAAGAGCATACACAATACATTAGAAGTACGTCAGTAGATACATTCTATATGCAGGAAATTTCATTCAAATATACTTTTAAAGCAATACTATCAATGTATCAAAAGATTGGAAAATATAACATACAACTAGGTATGCACAGTGCTAGGTTCCCAGCCATACTTTCTTATGACTTTGACCAATCTTATGCGAGATTAGCCGATAGAATTGCTATTATTACTCTAGTTTTATGATTAATTAAGATGAGCTATATTTTATTTAGTCATTTATGCTGAAGTAAACTATTTGGATTTGTTAGTCCTGCTAGAGACTTCATTATAATGGAATCTCTACGTAAACAAATGAGGGTCAATTACCTCATGGATGTTTAATTTTCCCCCTCAAATCATGGACCTAAGCCATCATTGGGTACTAGCCAGGGAGTGGAGTACAATATTTGGAAGAAAAAACACAGAAAATTAAAGATACATAATCTGAGAATGACAAAATACAACTCATTTGTTTTCTGTTTTCCAGCATTGAGGATGGACCATATGGAAGACTAGCAAATGATAATCAAAAAATAAGCAGTTGCATGAAAAATATTGAAATTGATAATGTACCTCACCTTTGTTTATTTTCTTTGGAAGATATTTATATAGGAGCAGAGATCACTTATGATTATGGTGGATATGATCTTCCTTGGTGTTTTGCTGAACAAAATAAGGTGATTCTTTTGTCTTCAATTATTAAAATTATTTCAGTTTCCTTGCTTTGTAATACTGATGCAAGGCTACGCTATTTAAGTCTACAGACAATATTGGTTTTATGAATATTCACATATAATATTGTCTGGTGTTGAATTCTAACCATGTGTCTGAAAATTTTCTTTACCAGAACTATGAAGGTAATGACCAGCCTTCATGTACTCATACTGGCTTGCCTGGGATGGCCAACGTACGTGACAACTCTAAAAACTATGAAGTGCCTCAATGTTCCAAAACTAACTTGGTTACTGCATCTTTTGTACGTGGTAAATCTAAAATTCTGAAGACATGGTATTAAAGAAAAGTTTCTGCATGCATCGGGAATAATGCAGTATCATAGATTTGGGGATAGGACAATAGTTTACAAATATGCACTACAATTCATCAAAATGCCTATATGTAAATGTCATATGCCAACTTGGAGTCTCTGTGCTGAAGTACAAGAATCATTTGACCAGACAATCTCAAATGCACATGCACAGATATGCTCACATAGCCCCAAATGCCGTACTACAGTCTGAAGTGTAATTTGACATAATCAAATGGATGGGGGTGTGGCTTGGCGAGTAAAGATGGCAGACGTGCCTTTGTGAGGCTCTGCTGCAAAGCCCCTATTGTCCATCATTTATCCCTACCTGGGCACGTCATCTGGCACTGCAGTGCAGCCTTCATCCCTCCATTTCATAGGCAGGGAAACCCTTTGGTCCTCGAGCTGCCGACAAACCTGTCCAAGTGTGTGGGGTCGCATCACCAGCGACTGGAGCCTGCATCTGGTGAGGTGTGCCGCAGAAAGAAGAAGTCGGATGCGTGAGAGGCTTGCTGCTGGGAGCTCCACGCCGTGCCGGCTAGTGCTTGTCGGTACTCGTGCCCCTGGTGGAACATCATGGCGACTCCTTACTGAGTCGGCAGACTCAGGACTAGCTGCACTGGATGAGCTTGGCATAGACCCACGAAGGAGGGACTCTACGACGTTGCCATGATCTAAACTGCTTTGTGCTGTGGCCGATCGGAGCCCCGAGCCTTTGGCTGACGCCCTGTGAAACTGCAACTGCTGTGGGACTCTGACATCAGTGCAGGGGCATCGATAGGAGGGTCTTCCCCAAGAAGGCCATCAACAGCAGGTAGCACTCGAGCAGATGCAGACCTAGGTTGGCTGGAGCAGAGATTGCAGGGCTTTTGCCTACCAGCCCTGCTAGAGCAGACCTCCTTGGTGACATGGGGTTTGCTCTGGCCTTGGGTGAACCTACCCTGCCTGCTGTGCTATCGTGAAAGGAGGGCCAGTAGCTTGAGTGGGGCGCTGAAGATGATCTAGAGGAGAGTGGAGTGCACTGCACCCTCTCATCAGAAGTTTCACTTGCACTGTTGTTGCTGGACTGGCACTGGAATAGTCACTTGGAACATTGAGCACTGGCTGCTGAAACTGTTTTGCGGGTCTGCCTTGGCTTCTGTCTGCACCGCTGGCCATACTCGACATACAGTGCATTGCGTGTGCCCCATATACCCTTTTCTACTGTTTGCCTGGGGCTCCCCTGCCTCTCCTGTGCTTGCTGTTGCTGTGGTTCGATTGCTCTGAGGGATCTGTGCAGCACTGGGCTGCATGAACTTCTATACCCTCCTGGACACTATTGACACATATAAGCGGATCCTGTGGCAGCGTGCCCCCCCTGATGGCTTGGACTGAGACTTCATTGCTTACTTTGGTGACCTGCGCTTCCTCCATATAGATGCAGCTGGTAGTAGCTTGTTAAGTCCCACCGGTGCGGACCCTTGGCAAGGCATATGCACTGGCGCTGGAATGCCATACCACGGGATCATCTCATTGTGGTTGGGAGGATCTTGGGGATCCGTACGTCTCTTGTGCTGTCGTGGAGGGGAGAGGGAACCCCTTTAAATGTCTGACACCATGGGACATCTACGGTCTGGAACGGGTGGTGCCTCCTCTACTATGGCAGCTTTGTGGAATCAATTGGTGGTGCCAGAGGCCATGGACTCTTCGGGGTCAATGAGAGGCAAGCTTGATGCAATCCTTGCAGCGGTGGAGCGACTTGGAGCTTCTATAACCTAGACGAGGACTCTCTGGAAAAAAAGATTGATATCTTGGTGGCCGAACTCAACTTACTATATGCGGACCACCGAAAATTGGCCGACAAGACCTGCTCCATTAAGCACACACCTAGCAAAATCGCACTTAAGACCCATGAGGTGGCGACATCTATGCAGGCCCTGTTGGAAGTAGTGCTCCTTTTGGAGCATAGGTCAGATGACGCAGAGGGCCGCTTAAGGAGTAATAATATCCACGTGGTTGGACTGCCTGAGGGATCAGACAAGAAAGATGCAGTCAGTTACCGCTATCTGGATTGTTTAACAGTTTGGGTGGATAAACATTGTCCCTCTGCTCCTATGGAATTACCGGAATCAGTTTGATTCCTTTTTATTTGAGTGCTGGAAGTTGCACACCGCTGCTACCAGTGGAGCCTTTACCTGATGCAGTCGATGACTCCCTATGCTCCAGCGCTGGCTCTCCTGGGCACTCCTAGGTGTGCTGCCCCTACCTCCATGACAGAACTTTCCAACTGGCATGCTGCTGGTGTACACACCTTAGGAGACTTGTAAAGCGACTGCACCCTTATCCCCTGCAAGACCCTTATCAACAATTCTGGATTACCAACAGGCAAGTTTCTTTTATACTTGCAACACTGACCCGCGCATGGGGCGACTTGACGACAGAACCACTGACTAATTTAGTGATGCAATATTTGCAGGTTATGGGTACAGGTAGTCACATAGTGCAATGGTTAACTGCTTCGCTATTAGCCCATACAGCGCCATCACTTGCAGCAATGTGGGCCCGTTGGGAAGCTGACCTTACTCGACCTTGTACAGATAGGGAATAGGCTCCAATCCTAGAAGGCCACACTGATGCCCCACGCAACAGATTATAGAAGAGGAGATCTCTTCAAAGCTCCAGAAAGACGCAATCATAGAAATCCCTATGGAATTTCTGAGGTTTGTAAGTACTCTTTTTCTTGTAGAAAAAAACGACAAAGGTTGGAGACCTGTCATAAATCTCAGGGAACTGAACAAATACCTTGTTTACAGACATTTCAAGATGGAAGGTATCCATCTGTTGACAGATCTCTTATTAGAGGGAGACTGGTTGGTCAAACTAGATCTCAAGGACGCTTATTTTACCATCCCTATGGCCAAGGAACATCAACCCTTCCTTCAATTTATTTGGAAGAACCGACTTTATCAATTCCAAGCTCTCCCCTTCGGCCTGTCATCAGCCCCCTGGTGTTTCACCAAAATAATGAGAGCAGTCGCTTCATCCCTGAGAGAAAAGGGTATTCGTATGATTATATATCTGGACGATATCCTTATTATGTCTCAAGATTATACTCAAATTCTTCAGGATCTCAAAACTGTTATGGATCTTTTAGAAGACCTAGAGTTCATTGTAAACAAAGAAAAGTCAATACTGTCCCATGGAATTCCTAGGTTTCACTGTAGGCACCACCAATTGCCTTCTCCTTCCTCCGAAGAAGATTTCCAAAATCAGAAAAGAGATAAGACATGTCCTCAAATATCAAATTCTTTCCTTAAGAGAACTAGCCAGACTCTTGGGTCTTCTCTCATCCTCCATTCAAGCTATCTTTCCAGGCCATCTAAATTATCGAGCCCTTCAAAGGATAAAAGGAAAAGCTTTAAGATCAGGTCTTTGGTACGGAGACCGTGTTTTCCTGAACCAAGAATCTATTTCAGAACTAACCTGGTGGTTGGAGAATTTGGAGGCTTGGAACGGCAGAGAAATATTTGGTTCAACACCAGATTTTATTTTGGAATCAGATGCGAGCCTTCATGGCTGGGGTGCCTGTCTCCTAGATCAAAATACTGGTGGAGTTTGGTCTCAAGAGGAGTCTCTCACCATATAAACTCCCTAGAACTGACTACAGGCCATAATGCTGAGCTTCAAACACTCTCTTCAAGGCAGATCAGTATTTCTAAAAATGGACAATATGTCCACTGTTGCCTACATACACCGTCTGAGTGGAACAAAGTCGGAAGACTTGTCAAATTTAGCCAAAAAACTTTGGATCTTTTGTCTGGAACACAAAATATGTCTAAGAGCAGAATACCTTCCAGGGGAATCCAACCTTTCTGCAGATTGGAATTCAAGATTCCTCTTGGATCATTACGATTGGAAACTCAACACCTTATTGTTCAAATCCCTCAACTACTTCTGGGGTCCCTTTCAAATAGACCTTTTTGCGAGCAGGTTAACCTTTCAACTGGAACTTTATTACAGCTGGATGCCCGGCCCGGGTGCTCTAGCAGTCAACGCTTTTCTCCAATCATGGGTCGGAGTCAACGCTTATGCCTTCCTTCCCTTTGCCATGATCCAGAGGGTCCTCCAGAAAGTGAGACATCAACATGCTTCCATTGTCCTGATGACTTCCTTTTGGCCTTCCCAAGCCTGGTTCCCAACTACTCTGGAGATGTCTTACGATCTTCCTTTCCTGATTCCTTCTCTCAACAACCTTCTCACCGACATAGACGGTCTAATTCACCCTCTTGATCAAACAGGGAAGTTGAACCTTCTTGCCTGGAGAGTGTCAGGAGATCCAATGATCTCTCAAGGCTTTCGTCAACAGCTTCAACTCTCCTCGGAGAATCTTGGGCCCCGGGAACACACTACCGGTATAACAACATTTGGAAAGTTTGGTTACGTTGGTGCTTGGAAAGGGACTTGGATCCCGTGGAAGCACCTATCGTTGATATAGTCAATTTTCTTGGAAAAAAATTCGATAGAGGTCTAAGTTATAGATCTATCAATTGCTATAGATCGGCTATTTTTGCTGGTCATTCCTTGGTCAACAGTAAGACGGTAGGTAAAAATCCTATTATTTGTAGAATCCTTAAAAGCATCAGACTTAGAAGACCTCCAAAACCTAGATATCAATCTCTGGGATGTTAAATTAATTCTTGGCCTTTTCTGTAGTTGGCCAGATAACTCACTTTTGAACAGAAAGAACCTTTCTATCAAATTAGCTACCCTTCTTTGTTTAATTTCATGTTGTAGAGTTTCTGATGTTAGAGCTCTAGATATTTCCTATAGGTCTTATGATATGTTTGGCGTTAAATTTGAACTCCACAGAAGGACTAAAACTATGTCTGATTCTATTTTCTATCCTCGTTTTGATATTTGTAAAAAACTTTGTGTTGTGGATTGTATGAAACAATATGATTCGAGAATGCATGCTCTTCGCCCTTGTGGTGTTAATCAGTTGCTTATATCCTTTGTTAAACCTCATAAGGGTATCTCCTCTGCCTCTATTGCAAGATGGGTCAAAATTGCTATGAATTTTGCTGGTGTTGATCTAAATATCTTATAACCACATTCTATCAGAGGTGTTATGGCCAGTAAGTCCTTTTGGTCAGGAGGTAAGTTGGATGATATTCTTAAAGCTGCTGATTGGTGGAATTCTAGAACTTTTGCTCATCATTATTGTAAACCAATCACTCATATGTCTGATGTTGTCTTACATGGCTACCAACATGCATAATGGTAGCCTCCGGTCTTGTAATGAAATAGTGATTCTCCTATTAACATGACTAGAGAATCTGGATGTCATTAAAGACACGGAGGCTAACATTATCCCTTCCACCCTTCCCTGGGTGGTTGATGGTTGATCTTTTGCTTACTGTTTATTTCTTGTAATATGTTTATAAATGCAATGGTGTACTTGCTATGACAATAAACATATTTTAATGAATGAAATGTTTTATTTGAATTCTTAATGTTCCTTGTCAGGATTAATCTTTCTTTATATTTCTGGATTTATTTACAGTTCTTTTCTTTTCAGATAACCTCTCGTGAACTCATGTTCCTGATTCTTTCTCTTTGGATCTTGGAGATTTCGTTTGTCCTCCATCTACCTTGATTTTATGAACTCTCATCGTTGAAGTTTTTATTGGGACATTTCCTTTCTTTCCTTTACTCCTTATTTAAAAGAGGCTGATTGCCTAGTGCTTACTGGAATTGTTTTGTTAAGAATGTTCTATTTGGAACTATTGCTTTGTGGCATATGCGGCTGTTTGGAGTCTGCATTAAAAGTTATATGCATAATGTTAGCCTCCGTGTCTTTAATGAAATCCAGATTCTCTAGTCATGTTAATAGGAGAATTGCAATTTCAAAAACAGAAAGCCACTTTGAGGTGTGTTTTTGAAAATAAAAAAACTTTGGAACCATCATGTTTGATGAAGCTATAGGGTAAATATCCAATGTATTTAAATGAACCCCCTTGATGGCAGGTCCTGTGAGTGCCTGAAATATCTATCTGGGTGATGAATATTTCATGATTTTCATGCTCGGGCCCTTCGCTAGTGTCCCACTGTGGAGGACAGCCCAATTGCCAAATTAAGCCTATAATCATGAACAAGTAACATTGAAAATCAGTACTTTTAACCTTAAAAGAGCATACACAATATATTAGAAGTACATCAGTAGATAAATTCTATATGCAGGAAATTTCATTCAAATATACTTTTAAAGCAATACTATGCCTACCCATAATTAATTTAGATTTCCCTGTGCAGTGCTCAGCAACTGGAGAAGTGGTTGGGGTATTATCAACAAAATACAAAATGTTTCTTTCTTCCTCTCTGCTCACCCTAGTAAATACCACTGCATTGACCTGGAAATCTTAGAAGTCACTATGCATCACTACTTTAATTTAGGCAATTTAATATGAAAATACTTGTGCTTTATTAAAAATTATTAAGAGAATAAACACTTTTCAAATATGAAAGTTGCTGAAGATACAATTCCTAATGCATAACAAGTTGTGATTATTTTTGTTTTCAAAATGGACGAGGCTTCTTTGCATCACCAAGAATACAAAAAGGAGGCTTTATTGTGGAATACTGAGGAAATCTTATAAGTACTCAACAGTCTGAGATGTTGGTAAAACAAAAAGGGACTCAGTTTCAAACTTATGCATACAGTTCACACATCATGACAAACATCTCTGGTATGTTCTAAACATTTTGTACATTGAAGTATGAATGGAGATTGAAGAATTGGGAAAACACCAAAACATGAAAAACAAATTAGAAATAGTAGGATACAACATAGGGCACAATTTATATGTTGATGATAACAATGGTGACGGAGTATGCTTGCTGCCAACATAATGGTCTGCCCACCAACATTAGATGTGGGTGGACCATTGTAGGACAACAGTAGAGACTTTTCTGTCTCAGCCATGGCCAAATATCTCCCAAGGCCTGGCGGAGCAAGTTCCGTTGGAGATTTGGCTCTATCTCTGCCCACCCAATTTGACTAGCTTAATGAGGGAGGCATTGTTTTATTAATTTCAAAAACAGAAAGCCACTTTGAGGTGTGTTTTTGAAAATAAAAAACTTTGGAACCATCATGTTTGATGACGCTATAGGGTAAATATCCAATGTATTTAAATGAACCCCCTTGATGGCAGGTCCTGTGAGTGCCTGAAATATCTATCTGGGTGATGAATATTTCATAATTTTCATGCTCGGGCCCTTCGCTAGTGTCCCACTGTGGAGGACAGCCCAATTGCCAAATTAAGCCTATAATCATGAACAAGTAACATTGAAAATCAGTACTTTTAACCTTAAAGAGCATACACAATATATTAGAAGTACATCAGTAGATAAATTCTATATGCAGGAAATTTCATTCAAATATACTTGTAAAGAAATACTATGCCTACCCATAATTAATTTAGATTTCCTTGTGCAGTGCTCAGCAACTGGAGAAGTGTTTGGGGGATTATCAACAAAATACAAAATGTCTCTTTCTTCCTCTCTGCTCTCCCTAGTAAATACCACTGCATTGACCTGGAAATCTTAGAAGTCACTATGCATCACTACTTTCATTTAGGCAATTTAATATGAAAATACTTGTGCTTTATTAAAAATTATTAAGAGAAGAAACACTTTTCAAATATGGAAGTTGCTGAAGATACAATTCTTATGCATAACAAGTTGTGATTATTTTTGTTTTCAAAATGGACGAGGCTTTTTTGCATCACCAAGAATACTAAAAGGAGGCTTTATTGTGGAATACAGAGGAAATCTTATAAGTACTCAACAGTCTGAGATGTTGGTAAAACAAAAAGGGACTCAGTTTCAAACTTATGCATACTACTTCACACATCATGACAAACATCTCTGGTATGTTCTAAACATTTTGTACATTGAAGTATGAATGGAGATTGAAGAATTGGGAAAATACCAAAACATGAAAAACAAATTAGAAATAGTAGGATACAACATAGGGCACAATTTATATGTTGATGATAACAATGGTGACGGAGTATGCTTGCTGCCAACATAATGGTCTGCCCACCAACATTAGATGTGGGTGGACCATTGTAGGACAACAGTAGAGACTTTTCTGTCTCAGCCAAGGCCAAATATCTCCCAAGGCCTGGCGGAGCAAGTTCCGTTGGAGATTTGGCTCTATCTCTGCCCACCCAATTTGACTAGCTTAATGAGGGAGGCATTGTTTTATTAATTTCAAAAACAGAAAGCCACTTTGAGGTGTGTTTTTGAAAATAAAAAACTTTGGAACCATCATGTTTGATGACGCTATAGGGTAAATATCCAATGTATTTAAATGAACCCCCTTGATGGCAGGTCCTGTGAGTGCCTGAAATATCTATCTGGGTGATGAATATTTCATAATTTTCATGCTCGGGCCCTTCGCTAGTGTCCCACTGTGGAGGACAGCCCAATTGCCAAATTAAGCCTATAATCATGAACAAGTAACATTGAAAATCAGTACTTTTAACCTTAAAGAGCATACACAATATATTAGAAGTACGTCAGTAGATACATTCTATATGCATGAAATTTCATTCAAATATACTTTTAAAGCAATACTATGCCTACCCATAATTAATTTAGATTTCCCTGTGCAGTGCTCAGCAACTGGAGAAGTGGTTGGGGGATTATCAACAAAATACAAAATGTCTCTTTCTTCCTCTCTGCTCACCCTAGTAAATACCACTGCATTGACCTGGAAATCTTAGAAGTCACTATGCATCACTACTTTAATTTAGGCAATTTAATATAAAAATACTTGTGCTTTATTAAAAATTATTAAGAGAAGAAACACTTTTCAAATGTGAAAGTTGCTGAAGAGAAAATTCTTAATGCACAATAAGTTGTGATTATTTTTGTTTTCAAAATGGACGAGGTTTCTTTGCATCACCACGAATACCAAAAGGAGGCTTTATTGTGGAATACAGAGGAAATCTTATAAGTACTCAACAGTCTGAGATGTTGGTAAAACAGAAAGGGTCTCAGTTTCGAACTTATGCATACTATTTCACACATCATGACAAACATCTCTGGTATGTTCTTAACATGTTGTACATTGAAGTATGAATGGAGATTGAAGAATTGGGAAATTACCAAAACATGAAAAACAAATTAGAATGAATGAATGAATGATTTGGCTTTTATAAAGCGCGACTTACACTCCATGGAGCATCTTGGCTCTAGAAATAGTAGGATACAACATAGGGCACGATTTATATGTTGATAACATACAATGGTGACGGAGTATGCTTACTTCCAACATAATGGTCTGCCCACCAACATCAGATGTGGGTAGACCATTGTATGACAACAGTAGAGACTTCTCTGTCTCAGCCATGGCCAAACATCTCCCACGGCCTGGCGGAGCAAGGTCCGTTGGAGATTTGGCTCTATCTCTGCCCACCCAATTTGACTAGCTTAATGAGGGAGGCATTGTTTTATTAATTTTAAAAACAGAAAGCCACTTTGAGTTTTGTTTTTGAAAATAAAAAAACTTTGGAGCCATCATGTTTGATGAAGCAATAGGGTAAATATCCAATGTACTTAAATGAACCCCCTTGATGGCAGGTCCTGTGAGTGCCTGAAATATCGATCTAAATTAAGCCTATAATCATGAACAAGTAACATTAAAAATCAGTAAATTTAACCTTAAAAGAGCATACACAATACATTAGAAGTACGTCAGTAGATAAATTCTATATGCAGGAAATTCCATTCAAATATACTTTTAAAGCAATACTATCAATGTATCAGAAGATTGGAAAATATAACATACAACTAGGTATGCACAGTGCTAGGTTCCCAGCCATACTTTCTAATGAATTTGACCAATCTTATGCGAGATTAGCTGATAGTATTGCTACTATTACTCTAGTTTTATGATTAATTAAGATGAGCTATATTTTATTTAGTCATTCAAGCTGAAGTAAACTATTTGGATTTGTTACTCCTGCTAGAGACTTCATTATAATGGAATCTCTATGTAAACAAATGAGGGTCAATTACCTCATGTATGTTTAATTTTCCCCCTCAAATCATGGACCTAAGCCATCATTGGGTACTAGCCAGGGAGTGGAGTACAATATTTGGAAGAAAACACACAGAAAATTAAAGATACATGATCTGAGTATGACAAAATACCACTCATTCTTTCACTGCACTCGCGCTTATGTGTGGTGTCACGATTTCTTTGCTTTTAAAACACTAAGCACTACTCAGCGCTCGCTCTCACCTTAGCGCACAGCTGATAGTAATAGCTGTTCGCGCTCTCCTGGTTCTTGCATGCAGCCGCCATCACCAGCGGCGTGCGCGCTGACTCCGCCCCCTTTTTAGGCCACACCCCCTTCCTTCCCCTAGAAATGTGCATTTACAGGAAGCGCAGCGGACGAGCGCAGCGGGAGCGCCTAAGGCAAGCCCGTCTGCGCCCGTCCGCGCCAAGACCGCGCCAGGCGCAGGAACCCCTGCCCAACATCCTCTAACCATTAGGTATGCTCCCAACGACCTCCTTAAACTTCGAGGCAGATCGGACTGCCCCTGCAAGCTTGATCTTTCTAAAGTATTCGGCTCCACCAGTTGCAACAAATGTCGTTGGTCACTCAACTACGTCACCAAGCAGACAATATCCCCCAAACGACCTCACTTTTCAGGAGGTCTGATAAACGCCAGGTCGATGTGCAAACATAGTCAGGATATCCACGATCTCATTATCGACCATGACCTGGACTGTCTCATGATCACCGAGACATGGCTCACTGAAGACAGTAACCCTGACATAGCCATCGCCCTCCCCCCAGGCTACTCCTTTCACAGACAGGACAGACAGAAAGGTAGAGGAGGAGGCGTCGCTTTCATCCAGAGGAATTCTTTTAGCTGTCACACATTCTGCCTCGACCCCCTCACTGATGCAGAGGGACTAGGTTTCTCCATTAAACTTAGTCAAACCCTCTCTTTCTCAGGTGGTCTGATCTACCGCCCACCCGGTAATGCCACGAAATTCCTTGGCGCCCTTAATGACGCACTCGGACTCTTCCTACTCCGCTACCCTCATTTCACCCTCCTGGGCGACTTTAACCTGCATCTCGAAACACCCGTTGACCCCTTCACCAGAAACTTTCAGCAGACATTGGACATCTTCAATCTGCAACAAAGCGTCAAGCTGCCTACTCACTCCATTGGCCACACCCTAGATGGTGTCTGTTCCAATTTCCCGTCCATCTCCACCTTGTCTCCCATTCCCCAAATTTGGACCGATCACAGTCTGATCCCTTTCCATATCCTCAACGATCAACTCTGAAATGCAAAAAACCAATCCGCCAACACATTCACCCCATTAACTGGAAAACTGTCCAGAAAAATCTTACTTCTCATCCCTTGTCCTCTACCAATGCCCCCTCTCCCTCTGGTAACATCGATCAAGATGCAGTCTCTCTCGACAACTGGCTCTCTCAAGAAATCTCCAAACGATGCCCACCAAACAAAAAAGCCAACACCCTAAAAAAAACGAAAACTAAAGCCCCTTGGTATACGCCTGACCTAACAGCCGCACACCTACTCTGCAGGAAAGCAGAACGTAAATGGCGTAGATCCTACGACAACGACGATCGTAACAACTACATCCTACAGAGGAAAAATTATCTCTCAACCATTAAATCAGCAAAAAGAACTTACTATGTGAACGCCATCAAAGAGGCCAATCAAAAACAACAAACCCTCTTTTCCATAGTAAAATCCTTCACCAAACCAAAAGCACTCCAACCAGAAATCCCCCCTTCCCAAGAACTGTGTAGTAAGATCTCTGACTACTTTGAGGAAAAAATCAGCTCTATCCACAAAACCTTCCCCCCCCCTCCGGTGTACTCAATCATGGAGCGAGACCAACCTCGCCCGATCACTAACAGTCTCAAACACTTTACCCCGGTGACCCTGACCCAGACCAGAGAACCGATCCTCTCATGCAAATCTGGCTCACCTTCTGACCCTTGTCCCCCCACGATCCTCCACACCATCACTGATGAAATCAACCCCATTATTAATGAAATAGTCAACCTCTCCCTCAAAACTGGCTCTGTTCCTCTCACTTGGAAAAAGGGTGTGGTTAAACCTCTTATGAAAAAGGCAAACAAACACCCCTCTGATTTAACCAACCTTCGTCCCATCACCCTGCTACCTGCGCTGGGCAAAATAACAGAACAATTAGTCCACAAGGAGCTCAAGTCCTTTCTTGATGCCCACAACCTACTCCACCCCCAGCAATCCGGTTTCCGGTCCAAACATTCTACCGAGACCGCCCTGATCGAGCTGACCGATACCATCAAAGGTCTCCAAGATCAAAGGAAGAAGGCCATTTTGATCCTTCTTGACCTCACGGCGGCCTTCGATACTATTTCCCACTCCATTCTGCTAAACAGGCTTATGGACATCGGCGTAACTAACTCGGCCCTTGCATGGATCAGCTCCTTCCTCAGTGATAGGTCCCAAACTGTTTCACTGGGCCCTTTCCAATCGAAAGAGAAAAAGATCTTCTGCGGAGTTCCCCAGGGCTCCATTCTTAGTCCCCTTCTTTTTAATATATATCTCATCCCCTTGCTTACTCTTATAGAATCGTTCGGCATAACTGTCACATCTTATGCTGACGATACTCAGCTTGTCATCCCTCTCGACGACAATTCAAACATGGCCGAACTTAATCTTAAGCACTGCCTTACAGCGGTCTTTCAATGGATGGACGCCAACCACCTCCGCTGCAACTCCAATAAAACCGAGATCTTGCCCATTGGAAAGAATGCTTCTTTCTGTCCAGCCCTGTGGTGGCCTGACAACTCTGCCGCCCCACCTCAGACAGTATCATCGGCCAGAAACCTCGGAGTTATTTTCGATTCCGATCTCTCTTTTGATACCCACGTCGCAACCGTAGCAGGTAAATGCTTCGGAATTATTAAGTCCATGCGAAAGTTCTTTGACTTTCTCCCGCTCGACTCCAGAAAGACCATTGCGGTAGCCCTCATACTCTCTCGAGTGGACTATTGTAATGGCCTCCTGGCAGGGACCAAAAAATCCACCCGACTGAAACTACAAAGTGTCCTGCACACTGCTGCACGGCTTGTCCTCAAACTCCCACGCAAATCTTCTATTTCCACTGCCCTTAAATCCTTACATTGGCTCCCCTTGCACAAGAGAATACTCTTCAAAATTCTCATTGTAGCCTTCCGAGCCTTCAACAAATCCGGCCCAGCTTACCTGTCGAGACGCTTCCCTCACTACACCCCGGGTCGCACTCTCAGATCCTTACAAGAAAACCTCATGACCCCCCCCAAATTCAACCTGAAGACTAAGGGTGGAAAAACACTCAGTTCCCTTGCCATTAGAGCCTGGAACAGCATGCCAAGGCATCTTAGACTTCAGACGCAGGAGAAGCCATTTAGGAAGCTCCTCAAAACGTGGATTTTCAATCTCTCCGATGACTGGACTAAAGCAGCCATCTAGCCCCCTAACACCTCCCCGGTGATCTGGTCCCAGGTTTACAGCGCCAAGATGCTCCCTTGGGAGCGAACGTTAGCGCTCTATAAATACCTATCCAATATCCAATATCCAATTTGTTTTCTGTTTTTCAGCATTGAGGATGGACCATATGGAAGACTAGCAAATGATAATCAAAAAATAATCAGTTGCATGAAAAATATTGAAATTGATAATGTACCTCACCTCTGTTTATTTTCTTTGGAAGATATTTATATAGGAGCAGAGATCACTTATGATTATGGTGGATATGATCTTCCTTGGTGTTTTGCTAACCAAAATAAGGTCATTCTTTTGTCTTCAATTATTAATATTATTTCAGTTTCCTTGCTTTGTAATACTGATGCAAGGCTATGCTATTTAAGTCTACAGACAATATTGGTTTTATGAATATTCACATATAATATTGTCTGGTGTTGAATTCTAACCATGTGTTTGAAAATGTTCTTTACCAGAACTATGAAGGTAATGACCAGCCTTCATGTACTCATACTGGCTTGCCTGGGATGGCCAATGTACGTGACAACTCTAAAAACTATGAAGTGCCTCAATGTTCCAAAACGGACTTGGTTACTGCATCACTTGTACGTGGTAAATCTAAAATTCTAAAGTCATGGTATTAAAGAAAAGTTTCTGCAAGCATCGGGAATAATGCAGTATCATAGATTTGGGGATAGGACAATAGTTTACAAATATGCACTATAATTCATCAAAATGCCTATATGTAAATGTCATATGCCAACTTGGAGTCTCTGTGCTGAAGTACAAGAATCATTTGACCAGACAATCTCAAATGCACATGCACAGATATGCTCACATAGCCCCAAATGCCGTACTACAGTCTGAAGTGTAATTTGACATAATCAAATGGATGGGGGTGTGGCTTGGCAAATAAAGATGGCAGACGTGCCTTTGTAAGGCTCTGCTGCAAAGCCCCTATTGTCCATCATTTATCCCTACCTGGGCATGTCATCTGGCACTGCAGTGCAGCCTTCATCCCCCCATTTCATAGGTAGGGAAACCCTTTGGTCCTCGAGCTGCCGACAGACCTGTCCAAGTGTGTGGGGTCGCATCACCGGCGACTGGAGCCTGCATCTGGTGAGGTGTGCCGCAGAAAGAAGGAGTCGGATGTGTGAGAGGCTTGCTGCTGGGAGCTCCACGCCATGCCGGCTAGTGCATGTCGGTACTCGTGCCCCTGGTGGAACATCATGGCGACTCCTTACTGAGTCGGCAGACTCAGGACTGGCTGCACTTGCTGAGCTTGGCATAGACCCACGAAGGAGGAACTCTACGACGTTGCCATGATCTAAACTGCTTTGTGCTGTCGCCGATCGGAGCCCTGAGCCTTTGGCTGACGCCCTGTGAAACTGCAACTGCTGTGGGACTCTGACATCTGTGCAGGGGCATTGATGGGAGGGTCTCCCCCAAGAAGGCCATCGACAGCAGGTAGCACTCGAGCAGACGCAGACCTAGGTCGGCTGGAGCAGAGATTGCAGGGCTTTTGCCCATCAGCCCTGCTAGAGCAGACCTCCTTGGTGACATGGGGTTTGCTCTGGCCTTGGGTGAACCTACCCTGCCTGCTGTGCCATCGTGAAAGGAGGGCCAGTAGCTTGAGTGGGGCGCTGAAGATGATCTAGAGGAGAGTGGAGTGCACTGCACCCTCTCATCAGAAGCTTCACTTGCACTGTTGTTGCTGGACTGGCACTGGAATAGTCACTTGGAACCTTGAGCACTAGCTGCTGAAACTGTTTTGGGGGTCTGCCTTGGCTTCTGTCTGCACCGCTGGCCATACTCTACATACAGGGCATTGCGTGTGCCCCATATACCCTTCTCTACTGTTTGCCTGGGGCTCCCCTGCCTCTCCTGTGCTTGCTGTTGCTGTGGTTCGATTGCTCTGAGGGATCTGTGCAGCACTGGGCTGCATGAACTGCTATACCCTCCTGGACACTGTTGACACATATAAGCGGATCCTGTGACAGCGTGCCCCCCCTGATGGCTTGGACGGAGACTTCATTGCTTACTTTGGTGACCTGCGCTTCCTCCATATAGATGCAGCTGGTACTAGCTTCTTAAGTCCCACCGGTGCGGACCCTTGGCAAGGCATATGCACTGGCGCTGGAATGCAATACCACGGGATCATCTCACTGTGGTTGGGAGGATCTTGGGGATCCGTACGTCTCTTGTGCTGTCGTGGAGGGGAGAGGGAACCCCCTTTAAATGTCTGACACCATGGGACATCTACGGTCTGGAACGGGTGGTGCCTCCTCTACTATGGCAGCTTTGTGGAATCAATTGGTGGTGCCAGAGGCCATGGACTCTTCGGGGTCAATTAGAGGCAAGCTTGATGCAAACCTTGCAGCGGTGGAGCGACTTGGAGCTTCTATAGCCTAGACGAGGACTCTCTGGAAAAAAAGATTGATATCTTGGTGGCCGAACTCAACTTACTATATGGGGACCACCGAAAATTGGCCGACAAGACCTGCTCCATTAAGCACACTCCTAGCAAAATCGCACTTAAGACCCATGAGGTGGCGACATCTATGCAGGCCCTGGTGGAAGGAGTGCTCCTTTTGGAGCATAGGTCAGATGACGCAGAGGGCCGCGTAAGGAGTAATAATATCCACATGGTTGGACTGCCTGAGGGATCAGACAAGAAAGATGCAGTCAGTTACCGCTATCTGGATTGTTTAACAGTTTGGGTGGATAAACATTGTTCCTCTGCTCCTATGGAATTACCGGAATCAGTTTGATTCCTTTTTATTTGAGTGCTGGAAGTTGCACACCGCTGCTTCCAGTGGAGCCTTTACCTGATGCAGTCGATGACTCCCTATGCTCCAGCACTGGCTCTCCTGGGCACTCCTAGGTGTGCTGCCCCTACCTCCATGACAGAACTTTCCAACTGGCATGCTGCTGGTGTACACACCTTAGGAGACTTGTAAAGCGACTGCACCCTTATCCCCTGCAAGACCCTTATCAACAATTCTGAATTACCAACAGGCAAGTTTCTTTAATACTTGCAACACTGACCCGCGCATGGGGCGACTTGACGACAGAACCACTGACTAATTTAGTGATGCAATATTTGCAGGTTATGGGAACAGGTAGTCACATAGTGCAATGATTAACTGCTTCGCTATTACCCCATACAGCGCCATCACTTGCAGCAATGTGGGCCCGTTGGGAAGCTGACCTTACTCGACCTTGTACAGATAGGGAATAGGCTCCAATCCTAGAAGGCCCTACTGATGCCCCACGCAACAGAGTATAGAAGAGGAGATCTCTTCAAAGCTCCAGAAAGACGCAATCATAGAAATCCCTATGGAATTTCTGAGGTTTGTAAGTACTCTTTTTCTTGTAGAAAAAAACGACAAAGGTTGGAGACCTGTCATAAATCTCAGGGAACTGAACAAATACCTTGTTTACAGACATTTCAAGATGGAAGGTATCCATCTGTTGACAGATCTCTTATTAGAGGGAGACTGGTTGGTCAAACTAGATCTCAAGGACGCTTATTTTACCATTCCTATGGCCAAGGAACATCAACCCTTCCTTCAATTTATTTGGAAGAACCGACTTTATCAATTCCAAGCTCTCCCTTTCGGCCTGTCATCAGCCCCCTGGTGTTTCACCAAAATAATGAGAGCAGTCGCTTCATCCCTGAGAGAAAAGGGTATTCGTATGATTATATATCTGGACGATATCCATATTATGTCTCAAGATTATACTCAAATTCTTCAGGATCTCAAAACTGTTATGGATCTTTTAGAAGACCTAGAGTTCATTGTAAACAAAGAAAAGTCAATACTGTCCCATGGAATTCCTAGGTTTCACTGTAGGCACCACCAATTGCCTTCTCCTTCCTCCGAAGATTTCCAAAATCAGAAAAGAGATAAGACATGTCCTCAAATTTCAAATTCTTTCCTTAAGAGAACTAGCCAGACTCTTGGGTCTTCTCTCATCCTCCATTCAAGCTATCTTTCCAGGCCATCTAAATTATCGAGCCCTTCAAAGGATAAAAGGAAAAGCTTTAAGATCAGGTCTTTGGTACGGAGACCGTGTTTTCCTGAATCAAGAATCTATTTCAGAACTAACCTGGTGGTTGGAGAATTTGGAGGCTTGGAACGGCAGAGAAATATTTGGTTCAACACCAGATTTTATTTTGGAATCAGATGCGAGCCTTCATGGCTGGGGTGCCTGTCTCCTAGATCAAAATACTGGTGGAGTTTGGTCTCAAGAGGAGTCTTCTCACCATATAAACTCCCTAGAACTGACTACAGGCCATAATGCTCTAATGAGCTTCAAACACTCTCTTCAAGGCAGATCAGTATTTCTAAAAATGGACAATATATCCACTGTTGCCTACATACACCGTCTGAGTGGAACAAAGTCGGAAGACTTGTCAAATTTAGCCAAAAAACTTTGGATCTTTTGTCTGGAACACAAAATATGTCTAAGAGCAGAATACCTTCCAGGGGAATCCAACCTTTCTGCAGATTGGAATTCAACATTCCTCTTGGATCATTACGATTGGAAACTCAACACCTTATTGTTCAAATCCCTCAACTACTTCTGGGGTCCCTTTCAAATAGACCTTTTTGCGAGCAGGTTAACCTTTCAACTGGAACTTTATTACAGCTGAATGCCCGGCCCGGGTGCTCTAGCAGTCAACGCTTTTCTCCAATCATGGGTCGGAGTCAACGCTTATGCCTTCCTTCCCTTTGCCATGATCCAGAGGGTCCTCCAGAAAGTGAGACATCAACATGCTTCCATTGTCCTGATGACTTCCTTTTGGCCTTCCCAAGCCTGGTTCCCAACTACTCTGGAGATGTCTTACGATCTTCCTTTCCTGATTCCTTCTCTCAACAACCTTCTCACCGACATAGACGGTCTAATTCACCCTCTTGATCAAACAGGGAAGTTGAACCTTCTTGCCTGGAGAGTGTCAGGAGATCCAATGATCTCCCAAGGCTTTCGTCAACAGCTTCAACTCTCCTCGGAGAATCTTGGGCCCCGGGAACACACTACCGGTATAACAACATTTGGAAAGTTTGGTTACTTTGGTGCTTGGAAAGGGACTTGGATCCCGTGGAAGCACCTATCGTTGATATAGTCAATTTTCTTGGAGAATAATTTGATAGAGGTCTAAGTTATAGATCTATCAATTGCTATAGATCGGCTATTTTTGCTGGTCATTCCTTGGTCAACAGTAAGACGGTAGATAAAAATCCTATTATTTGTAGAATCCTTAAAAGTATCAGACTTAGAAGACCTCCAAAACCTAGATATCAATCTCTGTGGGATGTTAAATTAATTCTTGACCTTTTCTGTAGTTGGCCAGAACACTCACTTTTGAACAGAAAGAACCTTTTCTATTAAATTAGCTACCCTTCTTTGTTTAATTTCATGTCGTAGACTTTCTGATGTTAGAGCTCTAGATATTTCCTATAGGTCTTATGATATGTTTGGCGTTAAATTTGAACTCCACAGAAGGACTAAAACTATGTCTGATTCTATTTTCTATCCTCGTTTTGATATTTGTAAAAAACTTTGTGTTGTGGATTGTATAAAACAATATGATTCGAGAATGCATGCTCTTCGCCCTTGTGGTGTTAATCAGTTGCTTATATCCTTTGTTAAACCTCATAAGGGTATCTCCTCTGCCTCTATTGCAAGATGGGTCAAAATTGCTATGAATTTTGCTGGTGTTGATCGAAATATCTTCAAACCACATTCTGTCAGAGGTGTTATGGCCAGTAAGTCCTTTTGGTCAGGAGGTAAGTTGGATGATATTCTTAAAGCTGCTGATTGGTCGAATTCTAGAACTTTTGCTCATCATTATTGTAAACCAATCACTCATATGTCTGATGTTGTCTTACATGGCTACCAACATGCATAATGGTAGCCTCCGGTCTTGTAATGAAATTGCGATTCTCCTATTAACATGACTAGAGAATCTGGATTTCATTAAAGACACGGAGGCTAACATTATCCCTCCCACCCTTCCCTGGGTGGTTGATCTTTTGCTTACTGTTTATTTCTTGTAATATGTTTATAAATGCAATGGTGTACTTACTATGACAATAAACATATTTTAATGAATGAAATGTTTTATTTGAATTCTTAATGTTCCTTGTCAGGATAAATCTTTCTTTATATTTCTTATTTACACTTCTTTTCTTTTCAGATAACCTCTCGTGAACTCATGTTCCTGATTCTTTCTCTTTGGATCTTGGAGATTTCGTTTGTCCTCCATCTACCTTGATTTTATGATGTCTCATTGTTGAAGTTTTCATTGGGACATTTCCTTTCTCTCCTTTACTCCTTATTTAAAAGAGGCTGATTGCCTAGTTCTATTTGGAACTATTGCTTTGTGACATATGCGGCTGTTTGGAGTCTGCATTAAAAGTTATATGCATAATGTTAGCCTCCGTGTCTTTAATGAAATCCAGATTCTCTAGTCATGTTAATAGGAGAATCGCAATCTAAAAAACAGAAAGCCACTTTGAGGTGTGTTTTTGTAAATAAAAAAACTTTGGAACCATCATGTTTGATGGCGCTATAGGGTAAATATCCAATGCATTTAAATGAACTCCCTTGATGGCAGGTTCTGTGAGTGCCTGAAATATCTACCTGGGTGATGAATATTTCATGATTTTCATGCTCGGGCCCTTCGCTAGTGTCCCACTGTGGAGGACAGCCCAATTGCCAAATTAAGCCCATAATCATGAACAAGTAACATTGAAAATCAGTAATTTTAACCTTAAGAGAGCATACAGAATATATTAGAAGTATGTCAGTAGATAAATTCTATATGCAGGAAATGTCATTCAAATATACTATTAAAGCAATACCATGCCTACCCATAATTAATTTAGATTTCCCTGTGCAGTGCTAAGCAACTGGAGAAGTGGTTGGGGGTTTATCAACAAAATACAAAATGTCTCTTTCTTCCTCTCTGCTCACCCTAGTAAATACCACTGCATTGACCTGGAAATCTTAGATGTCACTATGCATCACTACTTTAATTTAGGCACCTTAATATGAAAATGCTTGTGCTTTATTAAAAATTATGAAGAGAAGAAACACTTTTCAAATATGAAAGTTGCTGAAGATACAATTCTTAATGCATAACAAGTTGTGATTATTTTTGTTTTCAAAACGGACGAGGCTTCTTTGCATCACCAAGAATACAAAAAGGAGGTTTTATTGCGGAATACAGAGGAAATCTTATAAGTACTCAACAGTCTGAGATGTTGGTAAAACAAAAAGGGACTCAGTTTCAAACTTATGCATACTACTTCACACATCATGACAAACATCTCTGGTATGTTCTAAACATTTTGTACATTGAAGTATGAATGGAGATTGAAGAATTGGGAAAATACCAAAACATGAAAAATCAAATTAGAAATAGTAGGATACAACATAGGGCACAAATTATATGTTGATGATAACATACAATGGTGACGGAGTATGCTTGCTGCCTACATAATGGTCTGCCCACCAACATTAGATGTGGGTGGACCATTGTATGACAACAGTAGAGACTTTTCTGTCTCAGCCATGGCCAAATATCTCCCACGGCCTGGCAGAGCAAGGTCAGTTGGAGATTTGGCTCTATCTCTGCCCACCCAATTTGACGAGCTTAATGAGGGAGGCATTGTTTTATTAATTTCAAAAACAGAAAGCCACTTTGAGATGTGTTTTTGAAAATAAAAAAACTTTGGAACCATCATGTTTGATGACGCTATAGGGTAAATATCCAATGTATTTAAATGAACCCCCTTGATGGCAGCTCCTGTGAGTGCCTGAAATATCTATCTGGGTGATGAATATTTCATGATTTTCATGCTCGGGCCCTTCGCTAGTGTCCCACTGTGGAGGACAGCCCAATTGCCAAATTAAGCCTATAATCATGAACAAGTAACATTGAAAATCAGTACTTTTAACCTTAAAGAGCATACACAATATATTAGAGGTACGTCAGTAGATAAATTCTATATGCAGGAAATTTCATTCAAATATACTTTTAAAGCAATACTATGCCTACCCATAATTAATTTAGATTTCCCTGTGCAGTGCTCAGCAACTGGAGAAGTGGTTGGGGGATTATCAACAAAATGTCTCTTTCTTCCTCTCTGCTCACCCTAGTACATACCACTGCATTGACCTGGAAATCTTAGAAGTCACTATGCATCACTACTTTAATTTAGGGAATTTAATATGAAAATACTTGTGCTTTATTAAACATTATTAAGAGAAGAAACACTTTTCAAATGTGAAAGTTGCTGAAGATACAATTCTTAATGCACAATAAGTTGTGATTATTTTTGTTTTCAAAATGGACGAGGCTTCTTTGCATCACCACGAATACCAAAAGGAGGCTTTATTGTGGAATACAGAGGAAATCTAATAAGTACTCAACAGTCTGAAATATTGGTAAAACAAAAAGGGTCTCAGTTTCGAACTTATGCATACTACTTCACACATCATGACTAAGCATGGGCGAATTTTGCGAATCTGGCATTCACGAATTTTGCGAATTTGCGAACTCGCAATCTGCAAAATCCGCGGATTGCAGCGGATTTGCAGATTTTTTTTTTAGAACCTGTTCGCACCACTTCGCGAGGATTTTTGTGCAATTTTGCAAACGCGAGCATACTTATCGGGTCGCACGTTTCGCGAACTTGTTGTTTGTACGTGTCCAGCCTGTTTCTTCATCACTGCTACCCTCTGTCACCACTGCCACTCTTTGGTTCACCCATGCTACCCTCTGGCTTACCCATGGCACCCTCTGTTTCATCACAGCACCCTCTGGTTGACCAGTGTACATTATTGTGGCAAATCATAGCACACCTTCCCTGCCTCAAGTGACCTGAATGAATTTGGGGCTGATTAATGTGTCACATAATTTTAGCTAACACCTGCTTCCTTAGTGCTTCCTGATTAATGATGTGCTTGAACTTTTGCACCTGCTAAGTGCTTTAAGCTTTGCAAAATTAGTAAACACCTGCCCTGCCCCAACTGACAATAATGAATTAGGGGCTAATTAATGTGTCACTGAATTTGAAGTTCCAGCCTGGCACCTGCTTGTCTGCTCCCTTAGCTGTAAATCAGGACCTTTGTGGCATACAGTAAGGGTCAGAGCAGGGTCACACAATAGTTGCAAGTAGGCAACCGAATTCTGGAGGGCCCCCTCAGGAAGCACTACAGGGAAAGGTTACAAATCATGAGATTGACCTTTTGCACCTGCTCATTGGTTTTGCTTTTGCAAAAATCGTTTTCCGGTAATTTCGCGCTATTCGCGAGGCTCGGCGTCGTGCGAAACCGACCGCGGAAGCCGCCAATTCGTGCGAATGAGCTTTATATTTTTTTGCGGTGTGTTATTTCGCGATGTATTTTGCAGTATTCGCGAGCCGCTTGCAGCGCAACACGGGAATTTACCCCAAGGTCGAGTACGGGCGCAGCCATTTTGTTTGCGGTTCGTATTTCCGTTTCCGCCCGCTATGTATAATCTCGCGAAGTAGGCGCATTGCGAGTACAAGTTTGCGCAAGATCGCGAGGAAAATCGCGTGCGAACTTACTTTTGCGCTTGTGAACGGGCGGCCATCTTGTTTTTTATTCATTTCCTGTGTCTGGGCATGGTGTTTATCCTCTTGCTATCTTTGCCATCCTTTGCTTGTTTTCAGTTTTTTTCGAACGATTTTGCTTCTTATCTATCCCTCTCTTTTCCTAGCTGTATATTTTTGTCTTTTCTGCTATTTTTGTTTACTTTTAAACTACTTTTTTAAACTCTTTTCTTTTCTTCTTCCCTATCCTATTCCTTCTTAATTTTCTACTTCCTACCTTACCTGCCCAGACCATGGTGAAGCCAGGCGCCGTGAAGCTGCCCAGGCACTTGAGGGTCGCAGCGGCGGAGGGGAGGAGGAGTCCTGGACCCCGTGCCAGGACAGCATGCGGGCGATTGAGGAGGGAGCAGGTGACACGACGGGAGATCTTCAGCCTGGAGGAGGTGGGCGCGCTGGTCTTCTTCGTCCAGCGCCGCCTGCACAGGACCATCGCGGCAGGCGGCAGGATCGCGGGCGGCTACAACATCCGGGAGCACCGGAAGCGGTGGCAGAAGGTGTGCTGGGCCATGTCCCAACTCTCCGGGGTCCAGCACACCTACAGCCAGGCCACCCACCGCTGGATGGACCTCCTGAACCTGGAGCGCGACCTGCTGGACCAGCTCGGCTTGGAGATCCCCGGGCTTGGTGAGTAGTAGTAGCTATTTCATCACTCACTACTATGTTTTCTCCTGCTCTGTGTTGTTGTATTGCAAATATTTGTTTTTTACATGGAGCAAGCCAATAATGCTGCTGACGATTACATTGTAGTTAAATTATATTTCAAAATCTTCTGTGCATTTCAGGTGCACTGCTCTCCATCTCAGTGGCGTTGCTACTATGCTTATTTGTTTTCTATTTTGTGGTCTCATTGGCCTGAGTAACTATTATGTATGAGTGTACTTTACAGAACTGCGTAATGCTAGACACTAGGGGGCAGATTACATTTACAAGCCCCTTGCGCCACGTTTACGTTGCCTTGTGTGACGCAACAGCGGCGTAAACGTGGCGGATCCCTGCGAGTCATTTACAGCGTGACGCATCTAGGGAGATGCGTCACGTTATAAAGCCATGGGCCTGCGCCACAATGGGTGCGTTCCTAGTACGCAGGGTGGGCGGTCCGGCGGCTGGGCGCCTCGCAAAAGTGCCTGCGTGAAATCTACAAGATTTAACGCAGGCACTTCTGCGACGCTGCTACGTCAATTCACTTCCTTATGCCTGCTTGAAGCAGGCGTAAGGACTGACACAGCATGTTAAGTATTGGGTGGCCCTGAGCATTACTGGAGTTGCATTGCGTTGGCGACGTGACTCCAGCGATGCGCCGCTCTTACGTGACAAGATGCGTCACGCAAGTGCCTACCCTTGCGCCAGGGCGCGCCGCATTGTAAATGAGGCGCATCTGCCGTGTCGCAAGGGTAGTTTGCGTGACGCATTTGATCTGGCGCATCTCGGGCAGAATTGCAATTACCGTCGCATCCCTGCAAAGTAGCAGGAATGTGCCAGTAATTGTGCGGCCCGCTACCACCACCAAACATGGTGCGCCGTATTTGCAATGCGGCGCACCATGGGCCCAAAACGTCACCGAAGCTTTACTGCTGGAGTTGCGTCGCAACGATGGCGCAGCTCCAGCAATGCTCTGGGGTACCCTATCTCCCCAATGCTGGGTCAAGCCGTACGTCTGCTTCAAGCAGGTGCAGGGTTTGTGTGACGCATCATTGTCCTAAAGGTGACTGATTGAAATTTTGTAGATTTCCCTCAGCCACTTTTAGGATGTGTTCCAGCGCAGGAATGCCCTTCCTTGCGCCGGAACGCCCCTGATGGCGCAGGGCTTTATAACGGGATGCATCTCCCAAATGCGTCACGTTGTTATAATATTATACGCCGCACCATGGCGCCTCTTTTGTTCAGCTGCTGCGTCACAAAAGTCACGCAAGAACGGAGCAAAAGAGCCGCAAGGGGCTTAAATCTGCCCCTTCCTTTGTACCCCTGACAATAAGAAAAATAGTGGCGGTGGATTGATAGTTTGACTATTTAAATGACTGGTTATGTAGCAGGCAACTGTTAGTGTTGTCACTGATCTGACTGAAATCACAATGGAGTTTGTCTGTCACTTTGCGTCTTGCCTGCGGACTGCTGCCTGCCAGTCCTAGGTGAACCTTTCAGTACTTTGTTTAGTGAGTTACGTGACTTTCGAAGTCGCAGGTCATTAAATCAATGAAAACTAACCCTAATCAATATAATTTCGCGGAAATATTTTGTTCTTGTTGTTTTGAAATGTTTGATTTGGTTGACATTGACAAGCAACAATCATCCATGTTTTCTGTTCTTTCTTTCATGTTGTACGTCAGCTCCCCCCAGGAGCGAGGGGACACAGGAGCAGCAGGCGGCGGCGGATGCTGTTGAACAGGGCCAGGATCGGGCAGGCGAGGGCTCTTTTGCTGGCCCCAGTAAGTTTTCATTTTAGACTAGTACCTATTTTTCCTAGCGTTCCTCATTTGATTTTTTCAAAATCGTCTTTGATCTTCTTGTAGACTGTATCTAAATTCTTATCCTGCCTCTACTATGACTCCCTGTGGTATTACTAGATTATTCTTATTAGTCTGTCTGTGTAGCTAACTAAGATTGCACGGTTTGCGAAACTCCCATTCTAGTCAGCAATAGCTCTATCAACTTAGTGCAGTCCTCTGGGATTGTCCATAATGTCTTTTGAAGTGTTCTATCTGCTTTGAAAATTCCCAACTATAAAATGTGAATGACCACCAAGAAAGAATAAGATACTACCTTTTGGTTTGGATAGGAGGACAATCCATACCACTACTGTTGCGGGGACAATTCTTCTGCAGAAACAGAACTATGGACAATAAATAGTGCATTGCTTATCAATTATAATAGGCGCTGTTAGAGTTTCCACATACCTCTGTGATAACAGACTTTGAACCCCCAATGTCCTTACTGACTGACTACATAGTGTGGCACAGTCATTTACCTCCCAAATTCATCGATGATTGATCCCCAATGATGATTATCCAACGCAGCTCAAGAGTACGGAGTCAGAGTCAAGAAGTGTCAGAGGCACGGACTCATGCTTGCAAAAATTGCAAAACCTTTCGCTCAGTCACTCTAGTATGGACCAAAAAACACAGAGTCTATTTAAGTTTAAAACCTTTATTAAAAGTAAACACATTTATTAAAATGAAGTCATAATAAAACTAAATGTTTAACTGATAATGGAAAAGTGGTTAGTGCTGACGATTAATTGAAGACATTTCTTGTGGTCGAGCCGAGCTCTCACCAGGTTTCAACTTGATCTTGTTGTTAGAAGTCCATCTTCTGTCTGTGTGGAGAAAAATGGTGCATGTTAAAAAGCCAGCCTTCATCAGTTGTGCCAAAAAGTGCAGCAAGACAACACCCTTCCCTGGAAAAAGGGAATTTTTTTTTTCTTTAGAGTAGACAGTCACAAATTACATTGTTTTCACATGTCTTCATTCCTAGACCAAATACTAGTGAGTGGTTTATTCTAACATTCTTAAATGTACTTTGTAGGTGGAACATCTGGTGGCGGGGCCAGCGCGGAGGTGGTGGTGCTCGACACGGAGGGCACTTCTTCAGGGGAGGAGGCGGCGTCTGTAGTGCCGGCTTTGAGAGTTGAGACGGTGGTGGTGGCAGGCAGAGGTAAGCTCTTATATATTCCTTACTTATTGAGATTGAAGACGTGGCTGGGAAGGGAAGAATATGAGATGCATGGCTGGGTGAATGATGAAGCAATGATGGGTGGAAGGACAACAGCCTGGGTGGGTGACACAGAAACTGTATGTGTCCATATACTTTGAATATATGGATGCCTGGATCATGCTACTATCTGACTCTTAGATAGCATATGTGTATCTAGAGCAGGGGTACTCATAGTACGGTCCGCGGGCCGGTGGCGGCCCGGCAAGCCTTCCTTGGCGGTGCGCAGACCTTGCAGACAATCACTGCTCCCCCGGCCCCCACAGAGCAGAGGCTTTGTTGTATTTCACCTGTTAGCGCCCCTGCATCTCCACTCTGACAATCACTGCTCCCCCCGGCCCCCACAGAGCAGATTGGAGATGCAGGGCCACAAAGAGGTGAAATAGAACAAAGCCTCTGCTCTGTGGGGCCGGGCGAGCAGCGATTGTCAGGGTGGAGATGCAGGGGCGCTACAACAAACAAAGCCTCAATAATATGTTAATGGTCTTTTAAAGACCTGTTAAGTACTTTGGTGTGGCTGTCTGTGTGTGCGCGTTGAGGAAGCTGTCTCAGCCCGGGCTGAAGGCTGACACAGACAGACACACACACAGTGAGATGACAGAGGGGGAGAGAGAGGGAGGGCAGGAGGGAGAGAGAGGGAGGGCAGGAGGGAGAGAGAGATGGAGAGGGAGGGCAGGAGGGAGAGAGATGTATGTAAATGCTGGGTCTGGTGGCTCAGTGGATGAAGGCATCTGCTGCAGGGACCTGTGTGCAACCTCATGTTCACAAGTTTTCGTTTTGCTTTAGACCCGCCCCCTCTGACTCCGCCCCCACCAGTGCGGCCCTCGGCCACAAACTACACTGTAAATTTAGCCCCCGAGAGAAAGTTTGTGAGTACCCATGATCTAGAGAGAGTAGACGGTCAGTGGATGAACTAAGTGTAACTTTGAAGAGCATGTAACACTGCACCCGCACGTCCGTTCCAGTGTAGGAAAGGCAAGGAAAAGAAGTTGTAATTTTGTCCAAATACTACCATCAATAGTAGCAGTAGTTTGTATTGCAAGCACAGCATAGATCCGGTTATTACGGTGGCCACTCCCTACCTCTCTTAATAAGTTTAGTAGTACTCAGTCATTCATGTTTGGATGTATCACTGGTCACTCAATAAAAAGCAAAGCACCTAAAGTCATCCCATATGTAAGCAAAAACATCCCATGTGAAGTGATAGATAATCAGATTATTTATCTTCTTCATTTTCCATTTCTAGTACTCATTTGCTCTGTATGGTGAAAGTTAAATTAATTAAGCAGTAGCCCTTGTAACAGAGTATTCTCAGTGCCACCCGTAATAGAAAAGTAAGAGCTTCACCACCTGCATGTACTGGACCGGTACAGTAACGCAAGTCTAGGTCACTCATCATGGCGTGCGTCTCTTTTTCTCGGGTGCAAGTTCACTGCGCTGGCATTATGCCAGCTTGCAGAAGATAACGTACCAATTTTCCTAAACAAGAGACAAGAAGAAGAATAAGACTGGTGTACTTTCATAGTCGACTCCAATGGAAGTCCATAGTGCTCGTAGAATTTGTTCCTTAAACTCCCACTAATGTTAGAGCAAGGATGAAGAAGTGGGAGGTTAGATAGATACTGGCCTCAATAGTTATGTAATGCGCTTGCAAGTTGCTAGTTGTACTGTAACACAAATTTCTGCTGAATGATTGAGTTAATCTTAAAGAGCATTGGTTACAGACTATGTCTTTCTTTCTTCATATAGATGCTCCTTCCAAACGAACAAGGAGGAAGGAGCTGGCTAGAGCGGCCCGGCAACGGAGGATCAATGCCACTGTTGCTGAATATCGGCGGCTGGTGGCCCTAGAGGACGATGAAAGTGCGCAGTCGACCACGACAACAACGTCGGCTGCATCGACTTCCGTGCCCCCACGGGCTGCCCCCCAGCACAGTGCTCCAGCCAGACCGAGCCGGGCTGCCAAAGCCAAACGCCGACGCCGAGCAGCAAGGACAACAGCTGCCTCTCACAGCCATTGCAACTGCAAGGCACGCCTGTGCCGCAGTACCCTGAGGGTGTCCCGACTTCAGCAGGAGCTCCACCACTTTACCAACGTGTTGGAGGGGCTCCGCTTAGAGCACGCCTTGCTCCGCGAGGAGTTTGATGCCCTGGCCCAAAAAGTCAACAGCATCCACCCATAGTGTCCCTTGCCCCTTTTTTAGAGACTTTTGGGGGGTGGGAATCGGGAGTTGGGTTTGGGACTTTTAAAGGACAACCGTTGGGGTTAGGGAGGGTCTTGCGGGAGATTATTTTGTTAGGGATATAAATATACTTTTTCAAACTTTATCTGAGCATACCTGTTTTTTTACTGCTTTTGAGTCTGGTGGGTGGGGGTTTAACAGTAAGTTTGTTTTCCTGAATAGTCCTAGGACTTTAGTAGTACTACCGTCAATCTCTCGTCTCTCCTAATACTCCATTATACTACCTCCAACCAAACGCTTATCTTACCTGTAATTTGTGTTTGAAAGTAGGGCTAGGCCCAGGGCTGGCTCCACGGGAAAGAGCGAATAAGGTTGGCAATCCAGGGCGGATGAAATTTCCTGCTCATTGCGGTGGTACTAGTGGTGTGACACAGTGGCAGTTGCATGCCTATGGAAAAAAAGAAAATGAAACCTGGCTTGTCCTTACTGTAGCATTACAACGGTACGATAGAGAATATAGCAGGTGACAGTACTCTAGACTACAGCAGTGCCACAATGTAGCCTAACAAATGGTAAAGTATTTATAGTATAACTTGTACTTGCGTAGGATTTCTTTGACATTGGCTAATACTACAAGAAATAGTACTGAAGCTGAGTAAGTCTAGAATATATCCTCGGATTCCTTCACCAGCCTGTTGCTATGACCTTATCCTCCCCAGCAAGTGTGTGGAATTATTGTTGTCAGTTAGTCACACATCAAGCAAAACCACACAACCCGGGGGAAGAGGGTTAGGGTTTGTAAAATGGATAGGAATGGGGGTTTCTTTTTGGGTAGGTTTTGTTGAGAGAAAAAAAAAGCACAGGATGGACAAGCAATAATTGAACATAAAGAAATTTTTAGTTACAAAGCTAACCATAAATCTTTTACGTGACATAAAGGAAGTGCATGCACTACTGAATGCATTGTTACAGAAAAGTAAGTAGTACTTTCGACAACCGTGAATGCCAGAATGCGACAGTACAGGGCTACATTAAATTAGGTTAAAAAAATAGCCGAAGTAAAGCAATGGCCCCAGAGCCGTCAACTCACCCGCAAAGAAGTAGAACACCCCCACAAGTGCTGAGTCTTTCTTCATTGGGCGTAAACCAGCCCTCTGCTTTGATGGAAATAGGAGTCTGGAGGAGGAGGATAGAGGAGCATGTTCTTCTGAACTTGTGAACCTGAGGAATGCAGACTGCGGCACCTTCAAATCAATAAGCAAACAAGTGAAGACAGTTCTGCTGATGGGCTTGTTTTTGTGATTAGGTGATTAAAGTTTGAATTATATTAACTGTGCACAACAAAGAAAGACAGACACACAGGAATAAAAGTGAATAAGGACGAAAAAGAAAGTTATTGATTCATTGTCTCATTTTCAGGGCTCGGTGTCACGGTCCACGAATAAGAATAAGGCTTCGTCATCATACTCTGCGAATTCAGGCAGGGTGAGCTCAGTGTCACCTGACAGAGAAGAAATGCCCTCATCTATGTTGCTGTCCACCTCGTCTTCATCCGGCGTGCTTTCTCGTACTCTGTAATCTGGTGGTATGAGGTGTTGATTCATCTTGATCATTGTTAACCGCTCCACATTTTTGGGCGAGAGGCGGCTCCGTTTGGAAGTTACAATGCCACCAGCAGCACTGAAAACACGCTTGCGAGTGGGCAAGACAAGTAGTTTAAAGCCAGGTTGGAGAGCTGTGGCCACAATTCTTTTTTCCCATGCCCACACGCCAATGGGTCAGCATTAACATAGACCTCTGTTGAGTCATTCAGATAGTCCTTCACCATCGACTCAAGGTGCTCCTCCAAGGTTCCTCCACTTTGCTTAGCTGTTGCTGTGACCTTTTGAGAAACAAACCCAAGCCGAGCTAGCCAATCCTCTTCAGCCTTCAATGTTACTGTTGTGTCTGGTGGTGCAGATGATCCGGTTGCCGGTGTCTTTAACGGCTGGGAGGTCACTTGTGCCGCAGCCACAGGTGCAGAAGTGGATTGTTGTGACTGGGGATGGCCTGCCGATGCTGATGTACTGCCTTTTCCTTCAATTTTCTGCCGTTCTCTTTCAAACCTCTTGGCTGAGGAGGCTAGCCACTGTTTGTACTTTGTAACATCTTCATCAACAAAAGGAAAGAATGCTTGGCCTGCCAGCGCCTTTTTGTAGCGTGGATCCAGAATAGTAGCACAAATGTAATACTGGTTTGAGTGGATCATTTTAAGACGTTCATCACCTTGTAGGCGCTCTAATAATTTCTCCGCCAGAACAAAAGGGTCTTGGTTTTTTTCATCTTTTTGAAACACAGAACACACCTCCTTCAGTTGGTGATCCAGCATGTACAACAATGGGATAGCTTTTCCCAAATTACAGTCCTCCTTGCTGACTGCACGCGTGAAGAACTAAAAAGGACGAAGCATGCGTGTCAGGCTTTTAACTATGTCCCATTGCGCCGCACCCATCCTCAGGTCCTCCTTCTGAGCTGTACCCTGTGTTAAGAAATAGTGATTGAGTACCGTATACTGCTCATACAGACGCTCAAGCATGTAGAAGGTTGAGTTCCAACGTGTTGCCACCTCCTGGATGAGTGCTTTCACTGGCATTCGACGTTCATATAGCAGGCTCCTCAGATGCTTCCGGGCCTTAAAAGAATGACTGAAATGGTTGCACATTTTTCGGCAGGTGTCCACTACCCTGTACGCTGCACTGTCTTTATCACTTAAGAATTTTTTGACAACCAGGTTTATACAGTGTGCCAAACACGGCACTCTGAAATAGTCACCCAGCTCCATGGCCTTAACTACATTGGCGCCATTATCCATGGAAACATAACCAATCTGGCGTTTTTTTGGGGACAGCCAGTCAAGGACCTTTGTGTTAAACACATCCTAAATGTTTTCTGCTGTGTGACGTTTCTCCAAACCAAACATGGCTAGTGTTGCATGTTTCCGAGCAGCTTTAAAAACTTGGTCCGGGTCAACACCTGCGTTTAGCTTTGCTTTAACCCCTGAAAAAGAGACCCAGTGTGCAGTGATGCACATGTAATCAGCGCCTGCGCCACTGGTCCACATGTCTGTTGTCAGATGTATAGCGTGAACAGCACTCTTCTGCAAAGCTGCCCCAATCACCTCCAGAACATCTTCATGTAGTGCAGGAACCGCATCTCGGGCAAAATAGAACCGGCTAGGAACCTTCCAATTAGGGCAGAGCGCTGCCACTAATTCTAGAAAACCAACCCCTTCTACAAAAGAAAAAGGGAGAAGGTCCAGATCTAGCATTTTAGCCAGCTTAGGGTTATACAGACGCGTCACTGGGTGGTTGCGTTCATATTGCGCTTCTGTAAACAACATCTTTTTAATGTTGCCCTGGACCAAGCATTTACGGGATGATCATGATATCTTCGACCCGGTTACGCTCGCTGATGAACTTTTGAGTATTGGTGTCTCACTCTCTCCCACACTCTTAGTGTGGCTCACATGGGGTGTGCTGCTGACAGGGGTACTGGGTGTAAGTGAAGTGGTTGACACGTCTTCTTCCTCCTCGTCATCATCAGATGAAACATCATTACGTGCAATTCGGGCTTCCTTGATCGCCTGTAGGTGCGCAAACCATTGGACAGAGTGCTTTCTTTCAAGATGACCTCTCTGGCCTCCGGTACCATAGTTGGAACCAAACTTACCACGACTAACTGCCAACTTACAAATGCTACAAATGGCGAGGTTTTCCTTTTTTGTGGAAACACTAAAGAAGTCCCAAACTGCGGACTTGAAATGTCTTTGGGGGCCGGAGGAGGCGGCGATACTGGTGGTGGTGGTCCTGCTGCTAATGCCAGATGAAGTGGAGGATGTGGATTGCTGAACTTCAGTACGTTTTGCACTTTCACCACCACTAATTGAGGTCGAGGTGGATGGAGGTCCCTTCTGGCGAGTAAGAAATATGGAAGCGGTAGGTGTTGGTATACTGGTTAACTTCAATGATTGTGGTGTTTCTTCCATTGCCTCCTCGTCGACAACATCATCACGCGCAGCAGCTTCTCGGGCTAGGGTCAATATGTCTTTTTGCTGCATGCCCGCTGGGGCTGCAGTGACCTTTATGATGACTGGCTCGTCGTCGTGAGAGGCTTCATCAGCAGCAGTATCCGTCACTTCTTGTTGAGCCTCATCACACTCCATAGCTATGAGTTTTTCAACGACCTTCCTTTTACGCTTAGGTACCTTTGTCAGATCATGGTGTGCCTCACTCTCAGACGGCCGTGATGGTTCCCAATCTTCATCCAGATCATCAGAAGGAGGTGGGCTTGAAGAAGATGTAGACACCCCCTTTGATCTTTTCCTTGCTAGGGATGTGGAAGACAATGAATGATCATCAGGAGGAGTGGCTTCCTCAAATGATACCTCGGTTTGATTGTCGATTTCCTTATGTGCCCCTACTTCGGGAGGAACAACTATTGTGGGCACTTGCGACCCTCCATGCACCTCTGCTTGTGCATCTCCTTGCGCTGCCTCTCCTTCCACATGTACTTGGGCTTGTACTTGCACATGTGGTTGTTGTTGCGGCTGTGGTTGTTCAACACTTGTCAGATGAGTTACAACAACCTGTGTTGATTCAGGGACATTGCTGCTACTTTCTTGCGATGAGCCAACATCACTGGCCGATGGTGATTGAAGAAGTACACTGACTGCCTGTGCAGCACTCAAGGGCTTTGACTTAAGTTGGCATGGTGGTGGTGGTGGAGGCACTGAGCCCAATGGAGCGGGGGTGCTGCTCCCAGCTTGGTCCCCAGCAGATCCCGCTGCTGCTGCAGGCGTACTTTTTTTTTTACTCCCAAAAAACGCGGTGGCCGGCACACCAGCCTCCTTGGTAACTTGCTTCTTCTGCTCCTTACTGGCAACTTTCTTGCTAGAGGAGCTACGGAGAATTTTTTTTGGGGCCATCTTCTTCAGAGCAGGTCAGAACAGCAGGCCGCAGTTGCACGAGTTGCAGAGTTGTCTGTGGCCAGACGTGACGTCGCGTGACGTAATGCTGCACACACACACCGCTGCAGGACTTCTTCCTGGCACTGGTGGTTCTCTTGAGTCTTGTGCACCTAAAAGCAATGGAAGACAGAGGAACATCAGTTCAGTTATACACCCCAAAAAAACGTAAATCACAGAAAAATCAGCACAATCCCAAGCCATCCAGCCCCTCCATGATGTTTAAATTCAAGACAACCCACAGAAAGACTAGGCCTATGCACCACTCACTACCCCTGGGCATAATGGATGAAAGCTAGGCAAAATGGGTGCAGGCCTGAGAACACTGCCTGCATTCAAAATGGCCTCCTCCCTCACAGCACATGGCCAGGGCCTGTAGCAGCACTCAAAATGGCCCCCAACCACATGGCCTGTCCACAGCAGGCCAAAAAAACGAAAATCACAGAAAAATCAGCACAATCCCAAGCCATCCAGCCCCTCCATGATGTTTAAATTCAAGACAACCCACAGAAAGACTAGGCACATGCACCACTCACTACCCCTGGGCATAATGGATGAAAGCTAGGCAAAATGGGTGCAGGCCTGAGAACACTGCCTGCTTTCAAAATGGCCCCCTCCCTCACAGCACATGGCCAGGGCCTGTGGCAGCACTCAAAATGGCCCCCAACCACATGGCCTGTCCACAACAGGCCAAAAAACGAAAATCAGCACAATCCCAAGCCATCCAGCCCATCCATGATGTTTAAATTCAAGACAACCCACAGAAAGACTAGGCCCATGCACCACTCACTACCCCTGGGCATAATGGATGAAAGCTAGGCAAAATGGGTGCAGGCCTGAGAACACTGCCTGCATTCAAAATGGTCCCCTCCCTCACAGCACATGGCCAGGGCCTGTAGCAGCACTCAAAATGGCCCCCAACCACATGGCCTGTCCACAACAGGCCAAAAAAACGAAAATCACAGGAAAATCAGCACAATCCCAAGCCATCCAGCCCCTCCGTGATGTTTAAATTCAAGACAACCCACAGAAAGACTAGGCACATGCACCACTCACTACCCCTGGTGAAAAGGCCACAACAGGCCAAAAAAACAAAAATCACAGAAAAATCAGCACAATCCCAAGCCATCCAGCCCCTCCATGATGTTTAAATTCAAGACAACCCACAGAAAGACTAGGCATATGCACCACTCACTACCCCTGGGCATAATGGATGAAAGCTAGGCAAAATGGGTGCAGGCCTGAGAACACTGCCTGCATTCAAAATGGCCCCCTCCCTCACAGCACATGGCCAGGGCCTGTAGCAGCACTCAAAATGGCCCCCAACCACATGGCCTGCCCACAACAGGCCAAAAAAACGAAAATCATAGAAAAATCAGCACAATCCCAAGCCATCCAGCCCATCCATGATGTTTAAATTCAAGACAACCCACAGAAAGACTAGGCCCATGCACCACTCACTACCCCTGGGCATAATGGATGAAAGCTAGGCAAAATGGGTGCAGGCCTGAGAACACTGCCTACATTCAAAATGGCCCCCTCCCTCACAGCACATGGCCAGGGCCTGTAGCAGCACTCAAAATGGCCCCCAACCACATGGCCTGTCCACAACAGGCCAAAAAAACGAAAATCACAGGAAAATCTGCACAATCCCAAGCCATCCAGCCCCTCCGTGATGTTTAAATTCAAGACAACCCACAGAAAGACTAGGCACATGCACCACTCACAACCCCTGGTGAAAAGGCCACAACAGGCCAAAAAAACGAAAATCACAGAAAAATCAGCACAATCCCAAGCCATCCAGCCCCTCCATGATGTTTAAATTCAAGACAACCCACAGAAAGACTAGGCATATGCACCACTCACTACCCCTGGGCATAATGGATGAAAGCTAGGCAAAATGGGTGCAGGCCTGAGAACACTGCCTGCATTCAAAATGGCCCCCTCCCTCACAGCACATGGCCAGGGCCTGTAGCAGCACTCAAAATGGCCCCCAACCACATGGCCTGCCCACAACAGGCCAAAAAAACGAAAATCATAGAAAAATCAGCACAATCCCAAGCCATCCAGCCCATCCATGATGTTTAAATTCAAGACAACCCACAGAAAGACTAGGCCCATGCACCACTCACTACCCCTGGGCATAATGGATGAAAGCTAGGCAAAATGGGTGCAGGCCTGAGAACACTGCCTGCATTTAAAATGGCCCCCTCCCTCACAGCACATGGCCAGGGCCTGTAGCAGCACTCAAAATGGCCCCCAACCACATGGCCTGTCCACAACAGGCCAAAAAAACGAAAATCACAGAAAAATCAGCACAATCCCAAGCCATCCAGCCCATCCATGATGTTTAAATTCAAGACAACCCACAGAAAGACTAGGCCGATGCACCACTCACTACCCCTGGGCATAATGGATGAAAGCTAGGCAAAATGGGTGCAGGCCTGAGAACACTGCCTGCATTTAAAATGGCCCCCTCCCTCACAGCACATGGCCAGGGCCTGTAGCAGCACTCAAAATGGCCCCCAACCACATGGCCTGTCCACAACAGGCCAAAAAAACGAAAATCACAGAAAAATCAGCACGATCCCAAGCCATCCAGCCCCTCCGTGATGTTTAACTTCAAGAAAACCCACAGAAAGACTAGGCCCATGCAACACTCACTACCCCTGGTGAAAAGGCCACAACAGGCCAAAAAAACGAAAATCACAGAAAAATCAGCACAATCCCAAGCCATCCAGCCCCTCCATGATGTTTAAATTCAAAACACCCCACAGAAAGACTCAGTGCACCCACCACGGAGTACCTTTGGGCAAAAGGCCCCAAAACAGCCCAAAAATCGAAAATTCCAAAATTGTAGTTGCAGCAACTGTAATGCCCCAAACAAACTTACTTGTGAAATTTCTAATCCAAAAGTGATCCAAAGAAAGTCAAAAAGGCCTCAAATCCAAATATCCAGCAGCATCCACAAAAAGTAATCCTTCCAGCTCCAGATCCAAATGAAAAGTGACCAGGAGATGGACAAAGCACTGGGAGGAGCCTGCTGGACAGGAACAGGAAGTTGAAGACTGTGGGGCACTTCCTTCCTTCACCCCCCCTCCCCAAAATGGACTCCTCGCAAAAAAAGTGCAGGCAAATGTCAATCTGAGGAGTTATTCAGATAAAAATCATAATTTCCAGAAGGTTTATGCTGCTTGCTGGTGGATTTCTTGTGCAGAATTGCAAATTTTGTATTTTCGCGAGTGCGAGATTGTTGCTGCTCGCCACATCTCCAAGCTCGCAATTGCGAAGTACCGCGATACGTGATCACGGCGTACTCGCGTTGACAAACTCTCGCTGTGCAAGTTGGCAAGCCGCGATTACGTAATCGCGCTTGCCAAATTCCTGCGGGATCCCGCAGCAAGATCCAAAATGGCGCAGAACTCGCAAAATATCAAGAAAAATAACTCGGCAAGCGCTGAATGACGTTAAGTAAACGCCACGCGCCGCAAAATTGTATCACCAAGAAAAAAAAAATCCGCTGCGTGCGAATTTGCGGATTTTCGGTAAATTCGCGAGCGTTCGCGTATTGTGAATTTACCGAAAATCCGCAAAATCCGCGAGCGTAACGGATTTTCCGCCCATGCTTAATCATGACAAACATCTCTGGTATGTTCTTAACATGTTGTACATTGAAGTATGAATGGAGATTGAAGAATTGGGAAATTACCAAAACATGAAAAACAAATTAGAAATAGTAGGATACAACATAGGGCACGATTTATATGTTGATGATAACATACAATGGTGACGGAGTATGCTTACTGCCAACATAATGGTCTGCCCACCAACATTAGATGTGGGTGGACCATTGTATGACAACAGTAGAGACTTTTCTGTCTCAGCCATGGCCAAATATCTCCCACGGCCTGGCAGAGCAAGGTCCATTGGAGATTTGGCTCTATCTCTGCCCACCCAATTTGACTAGCTTAATGAGGGAGGCATTGTTTTATTAATTTCAAAAACAGAAAGCCACTTTGAATTTTGTTTTTGAAAATAAAAAAACTTTGGAGCCATCATGTTTGATGAAGCTATAGGGTAAATATCCAATGTACTTAAATGAACCCCCTTGATGGCAGGTCCTGTGAGTGCCTGAAATATCTATCTAAATTAGGCATATAATCATGAACAAGTAACATTGAAAATCAGTAAATTTAACCTTGAAAGAGCATACACAATACTTTAGAAGTACGTCAGTAGATAAATTCTATATGCAGGAAATTTAATTCAAATATACTTTTAAAGCAATACTATCAATGTATCAAAAGATTGGAATATATAACATACAACTAGGTATGCACAGTGCTAGGTTCCCAGCCATACTTTCTAATGAATGGTGCCAATCTTATGCGAGATTAGCTGATAGTATTGCTACTATTACTCTAGTTTTATGATTAATTAAGACAAGCTATATTTTCTTTAGTCATTCATACTTAAGTAAACTATTTGGATTTGTTAGTCCTGCTAGAGACTTCATTATAATGGAATCTCTACGTAAACAAATGAGGGTCAATTACCTCATGTATGTTTAATTTTTCCCCTCAAATCATGGACCTAAGCCATCATTGGGTACTAGCCAGGGAGTGGAGTACAATATTTGGAAGAAAAAACACAGAAAATTAAAGATACATGATCTGAGTATGACAAAATACAACTTATTTGTTTTCTGTTTTTCAGCATTGAGGATGGACCATATGGAAGACTAGCAAATGATAATCAAAAAATAAACAGTTGCATGAAAAATATTGAAAGTGATAATGTACCTCACCTTTGTTTATTTTCTTTGGAAGATATTTATATAGGAGCAGAGATCACTTATAATTATGGTGGATATGATCTTCCTTGGTGTTTTGCTAACCAAAAAAAGGTGATTCTTTTGTCTTCAATGATTAATAATATTTCAGTTTTCTTGCTTTGTAATACTGATGCAAGGCTACGCTATTTAAGTCTACAGACAATATTGGTTTTATGAATATTCACATATAATATTGTCTGGTGTTGAATTCTAACCATGTGTCTGAAAATTTTCTTTACCAGAACTATGAAGATAATGACCAGCCTTCATGTACTCATACTGGCTTGCCTGGGATGGCCAATGTACGTGACAACTCTAAAAACTATGAAGTGCCTCAATGTTCCAAAACTGACTTGGTTACTGCATCACTTGTACGTGGTAAATCTAAAATTCTAAAGTCATGGTATTAAAGAAAAGTTTCTGCATGCATCGGGAATAATGCAGTATCATAGATTTGGGGATAGGACAATAGTTTACAAATATGCACTTCAATTCATCAAAATGCCTATATGTAAATGTCATATGCCAACTTGGAGTCTCTGTGCTGAAGTACAAGAATCATTTGACCAGACAATCTCAAATGCACATGCACAGATATGCTCACATAGTAAGCATGGGCGAATTTTGCGAATCTCGCGTTCGCGAATTTTGCTGATTTGCGAATTTGCAATCCGCAAAATCCGCAAATTCTCGCAAATTTTTTTTTTTTGTGTTCGCAAGTGTTTCTGCCAGTTCGCGAGGATTTGGTACTAGTTCGCAATTGCGAACTTACTTGTCGGCTCGCAACGGTCGCGACTATGTTGTTTCTACGTCTGGTTCATCATCACAGCCTCCCAGCACCCTCTGTTTCACCACTGGCACCCTCTCTTTGACCCATGCCACCCTCTGTTACATCAATGCCACCCTCTGGTTCATCATCACTGTAGAAGATGGGGGGGAAAAGCAAGCCTACCTGCCCTGCTTGAACTGACATGAATTAATTTGGGGTTAGTTTATTAACAACACCTGCCCTGCCCCAACTGACAATAATGAATTAGGGGCTAATTAATGTGTCACTGAAAGAATTGGAAGTTCCAGCCTGGCACCTGCTTGTCTGCTCCTTTAGCTGTAAATCAGGACCTTTGTGGCATACAGTTAAGGTCAGAGCAGGGTCACACAATAGTTGCAAGCAGGCAACCGAATTCTGGAGGGCCCCCTCAGGAAGCACTACAGGGAATCGTTACAAATCATGAGGTTGACCTTTTGCACCTGCTCATTGCTTTTGCAAAAATCGTTTTTCGGTTTTTTCGCGCTATTCGCGGGGCGCGGCGTCGTGCGAAACCGACCGCGGAAGCCGCCAATTCGTGCGAATGAGCTTTTTATTTTTTTGCAGCTTGTTGTTTTGCGAGTTTTTTTGCAGTATTCGCGAGCCGCTTGCAGCGCAACACGCGAATTTACCCCAAGGTCGAGTACGGGCGCGGCCATTTTGTTTGCGTGACGTATTTCCGTTTCTGCCCGCTATGTATAATCTCGCGCAGTAAGCGCATTGCGAGTAGAGGTTCGCACGAGATCGCGAGGGAAATCTCGCGCGAACTTACTTTCGCGCTCGTGAACGGGCGCCGGCCATCTTGTTTTTCATTCATTTCCTGTGTCTGGGCATGGTGTTTAATCCTCTTGGTATCTTTGCCATCCTTTGCTTGTTTTCAGTTTTTTTTTTTACGATTTTGCTTCTTATCTATCCCTCTCTTTTCCTAGCTGTATATTCTTGTCTTTTCTGCTATTTTCCTTAATTTTAAACTACTTTTTTAAACTCTTTTCTTTTCTTCTTCCCTATCCTATTCTTTCTTAATTTTCTACTTCTTCCTACCTTACCTGCCCAGACCATGGTCAAGCCAGGCGCCGTGAAGCTGCCCAGGCACTTGAGGGCCGCAGCGGCGGCGGGGAGTATTGCTGGACCCAGTGCCAGGACAGCATGCGGGAGATTGAGGGGGGAGCAGGTGACGCGACGGGAGATATTCAGCCCGGAGGAAGTGGGCGCGCTGGTCTACTTCGTCCAGCGCCGCCTGCCCAGGACCATCGCGGGAGGCGGCAGGATCGCGGCCGGCGGCTACAAAATGCGGGAGCGCCGGAAGCGGTGGGAGAAGGTGTGCTGGGCCATATCCCACCTCTACGGGGTCCAGCGCACCTACAGCCAGGTCACCCATCGCTGGACAGACCTCCTGGACCGCGAGCGCGACCTGCTGGACCAGCTCGGCTTGGAGATCCCCGGGCTTGGTGAGTAGTAGTAGCCATTTAATCACTCACTACTATGATGTTTTCTCCTGCTCTGTGTTGTTGTATTGCAAATATTTGTTTTTTACATGGAGCAAGCCAATAATGCCGCTGATGACGATTACATTGTAGTTAAATTATATTTCAAAATCTTCTGTGCATTTCAGGTGCACTGCTCTCCTTCTCAGTGGCGTAGCTACTATGCTTATTTGTTTTCTATTTTGTGGTCTCATTGGCCTGAGTAACTATTATGTATGAGTGTACTTTACAGAACTGCGTAATGCTAGACACTAGGGGGCAGATTACATTTACAAGCCCCTTGCGCCACGTTTACGTTGCCTTGCGTGACATAACAGCGTAAACGTGCCGCATCCCTGCAAGTCATTTACAGCATGACGCATCTAGGGAGATGCGTCACGTTATAAAGCCATGGGCCTGCACCACAATGGGTGCGTTCCTAGTACGCAGGGTGGGCGGTCTGGCAGCTGTGCGCCTCGCAAAATTGCCTGCGTGAAATCTACAAGATTTAACGCAGGCACTTCTGCGACGCTGCTACGTCAATTCAATTCCTTATGCCTGCTTGAAGCAGGCGAAAGGACTGACACAGCATGTTAAGTATTGGGTGGCCCTGAGCATTACTGGAGTTGCATTGCGTTGGCGACGTGACTCCAGCGATGCGCCGCTCTTACGTGACGAGATGCATCACGCAAGTGCCTACCCTTGTAAATGAGGCGCATCTGCCGTGTCGCAAGGGTAGTTTTGCGTGACGCATTTGATCTGGCGCATCTCTGGAGATGCGGCAGAACACGTAAGTAAGTATGCCCCTACCGGGCAGAATTGCAATTACTGTCGCATCCCTGCAAAGTAGCAGGGATGCGCCATTAATTGTGCGGCCCGCTACCACCACCAAACATGGTGCGCCGTATTTGCAATGCGGCGCACCATGGGCCCAAAACGTCACCGAAGCTTTACTGCTGGAGTTGCGTCGCAACGATGGCGCAGCTCCAACAATGCTCTGGGGTACCCTATCTCCCCAATGCTGGGTCAAGCCGTACGTCTGCTTCAAGCAGGTGCAGGGTTTGTGTGACGCATCATTGTCCTAAAGGTGACTGATTGAAATTTTGTAGATTTCCCTCAGCCACTTTTAGGATGTGTTCCAGCGCAGGAATGCCCTCCCTTGCGCCGGAACGCCCCCTGATGGCGCAGGGCTTTATAACGGGATGCATCTCCCAAATGCGTCACGTTGTTATAATATTATACACCGCACCATGGCGCCCTTTTTTGTTTAGCTGCTGCGTCACAAAAGTCACGCAAGAACGGAGCAAAAGAGCCGCAAGGGGCTTAAATCTGCCCCTTCCTTTGTACCCCTGACAATAAGAAAAATAGTGGCGGTGGATTGATAGTTTGACTATTTAAATGACTGGTAATGTAGCAGGCAACTGTTAGTGTTGTCACTGATCTGACTGAAATCACAATGGAGTTTGTCTGTCACTTTGCGTCCTGCCTGCGGACTGCTGCCTGCCAGTCCTAGGTGAACCTTTCAGTACTTTGTTTAGTGACTTACGTGACTTTCGAAGTCACAGGTCCGCAAATAAATGAAAACTAACCCTAATCAATATAATTTTGCGGAAATATTTTGTTATTGTTCTTTTGAAATGTTTGATTTGGTTGACATTGACAAGCAACAATCATCCATGTTTTCTGTTCTTTCTTTCATGTTGTACGTCAGCTCCCCCCAGGGGCGAGGGGAGGAGGACACAGGAGCAGCAGGCGGCGGATGCTGTTCAACAGGGCAAGGATCGGGCAGGCGAGGGCTCCTTTGCTGGCCCCAGTAAGTTTTCATTTTAGACTAGTACCTATTTTTCCTATTTCCTCATTTGACTTTTTTCTAAATTGTCTTTGATCTTCTTGTAGACTGTATCTAAATTCTTATCCTGTCTCTACTATGACTCCCTGTGGTATTACTAGATTATTCTTATTAGTCTGTCTGTGTAGCTAACTAAGATTGCACGGTTGGCCAAACTCCCATTCTAGTCAGCAATAGCTCTATCAACTTAGTGCAGTCCTCTGGGATTGTCCATAATGTCTTTTGAAGTGTTCTATCTGGACTCATGCTTGCAAAAATTGCAAAACCTTTCGCTCAGTCACTCTAGTCTGGACCAAAAAACACAGATTCTATTTAAGTTTAAAAGCTTTATTAAAAGTAAACACATTTATTAAAATGAAGTCATAATAAAACGAAACGTTTAACTGATAATGGAAAAGTGGTTAGTGCTGACGATTAATTGAAGACATTTCTTGTGGTCGAGCCGAGCTCTCACCTGGTTTCAACTTGATCTTGTTGTTAGAAGTCCATTTTCTGTCTGTGTGGAGAAAAATGGTGCGTGTTAAAAAACCAGCCTTCATCAGTTGTGCCAAAAAGTGCAGCAAGACAACCTTCCCTGGAAAAAGGGACATTTTTTTTAACTTTAAAGTAGACAGTCACAAATTACATTGTTTTCACATGTCTTCATTCCTAGACCAAAGACTAGTGAGTGCTTTATTCTAACATTCTTAAATGTACTTTTTAGGTGGAACATCTGGTGGCGGGGCCAGCGTGGAGGTGGTGGTGCTCGACACGGAGGCGGAGGGCAATTCTTCAGGGGAGGAGGCGGCGGCTGTGAGAGTTGAGACGGTGGTGGTGGCGGCCAGAGGTAAGCTCTTATATATTCCTTACTTATTGAGATTGAAGACTAGCTGGGAAGGCAAGAATATGAGATGCATGGCTGGGTGAATGATGAAGCAATGATGGGTGGAAGGACAACAGCCTGGGTGGGTGACACAGAAACTGTATGTGTCCATATACCTGGATCATGCTACTATCTGACTCTTAGATAGCATATGTGTATCTAGAGCAGGGGTACTCATAGTACGGCCCGCGGGCCGGTGGTGGCCCGGCAAGCCTTCCTTGGCGGTGCGCAGACCTTGCAGACAATCACTGCTCCCCCGGCCCCCACAGCAGAGGCTTTGTTGTATTTCACCTGTTAGCGCCCCTGCATCTCCACTCTGACAATCACTGCTCCCCCGGCCCCCACAGAGCAGAGTGGAGATGCAAGGCCACAAAGAGGTGAAATAGAACAAAGCCTTTGCTCTGTGGGGCCGGGCAAGCAGTGATTGTCAGGGTGGAGATGCAGGGGCGCTACAACAAACAAAGCCTCAATAATATGTTAATGGTCTTTTAAAGACCTGTTAAGTACTTTGGTGTTGTTGTCTGTGTGTGCGCGTTGAGGAAGCGGTCTCAACCCGGGCTGAAGGCTGACACAGATAGACACACACACAGTGAGATGACAGAGGGGGAGGGAGAGGGAGGGCAGGAGGGAGAGAGAGATGGAGAGGGAGGGCAGGAGGGAGAGCAGGAGGGAGAGAGATGTATGTACATGCTGGGTCTGGTGGCTCAGTGGATGAAGGCATCTGCTGCAGGGACCTGTGTGCAACCTCATGGTCACAAGTTTTCGTTTTGCTTTAGCCCCGCCCCCTCTGACTCCGCCCCCACCAGTGCGGCCCTCGGCCACAAACTACACTGTAAATTTAGCCCCTGAGAGAAAGTTTGTGAGTACCCATGATCTAGAGAGAGTAGACGGTCAGTGGATGAACTAAGTGTAACTTTGAAGAGCATGTAACACTGCACCCGCACGTCCGTTCCAGTGTAGGAAAGGCAAGGAAAAGAAGTTTTAATTTTGTCCAAATACTACCATCAATAGTAGCAGTAGTTTGTATTGCAAGCACAGCATAGATCCGGTTATTACGGTGGCCACTCCCTACCTCTCTTAATAAGTTTAGTAGTACTCAGTCATTCATGTGTGGATGTATCACTGGTCACTCAATAAAAAGCAAAGCACCTAAAGTCATCCCATATATAAGCAAAAACATCCCATGTGAAGTGATAGATAATCAGATTATTTATCTTCTTCAATTTTCCATTTCTAGTACTCATTTCCACTGTAGGGTGAAAGTTAAATTAATTAAGCAGTAGCCCTTGAGTTGTAACAGAGTATTCTCAGTGCCACCCGTAATAGAAAAGTAAGAGCTTCACCACCTGCATGTACTGGACGGGTACAGTAACGCAACGCAAGTCTAGGTCACTCCTCATGGCGTGCGTCTCTTTTTCTCGGGTGCAAGTTTACTGCGCTGGCATTATGCCAGCTTGCAGAAGATATCTTACCAATTTTCCTAAACAAGAGACAAGAAGAAGAATAAGACTGGTGTACTTTCATAGTCGACTCCAATGGAAGTCCATAGTGCTCGTAGAATTTGTTCCTTAAACTCCCACTAATGTTAGAGCAAGGATGTAGAAGTGTGAGGTTAGATAGATACTGGCCTCAATAGTTATGTAATGCGCTTGCAAGTTGCTAGTTGTAGTGCAACACAAATTTCTGCTGAATGATTGAGTTAATCTTAAAGAGCATTGGTTACAGACTATGTCTTTCTTTCTTCATATAGGTTCTCCTTCCAAACGAACAAGGAGGAAGGAGCTGGCTAGAGCGGCCCAGCAACGGAGGATCGATGCCACTGTGGCCGAATATCGGCGGCTGGTGGCCCTGGAGGACGAAGAAAGTGTGCAGTCGACCACAACAACTACGTCGTCTGCATCGGCCTCCGTGCCCCCACGGGCTGCCAGTGCCACCCAGCACAGTGGTCCACCCAGACTGAGCCGGGCTGCCAAAGCCAAACGCCACCGCCGAGTAGCAAGGACAACAGCTTCCTCTCACAGCCGTTGCACCTGCAAGGCATTGAAGGCACGCCTGCGCCGCAGTACCCTGATGGTGTCCCGCCTCCAGCAGGAGCTCCACCACTTTTCAAAGGAGTTGGAGGGGCTCCGCGTAGAGCACGCCTTGCTCCGCCAGGAGCATGATTCCCTGGCCCAAAAAGTTGACAGCATCCACCCATAGTGTCCCTTGCCCCTTTTTTAGAGACTTTTGGGGGGTGGGAATTGGGAGTTGGGTTTTTGGGGACTTTTGAAGGACAATCGTTGGGGTTAGGGAGGGTCTTGCGGGAGATTATTTTGTTAGGGATATAAATATACTTTTTCAAACTTTATCTGAGCATACCCGTTTCTTACTGCTTGCCTGGTGGGTGGGGGTTTAACAGTGACTTTGTTTTCCTGAAAGTTTAGTTCCATTTTCTTCCTTTAAGTGTAAATGCCCAAATGTTTTTAACACTAAGTGCCTCTCACAGAGTAAGTGAAGTGAATCCAAGAGTCCTAGGACTTTAGTAGTACTACCGTCAGTCTCTCGTCTCTCCTACTAATACTCCATTATACCCCCAAACCACCAAACGCTTATCTTACCTGTAATTTGTGTTTGAAAGTAGGGCTAGACCCAGGGCTGGCTCCACAGGAAACAGCGAATAAGGTTGGCAATCTTGGTCGGATAAAATTTCCTCATAGCGGTGGTACTAGTGGTGTGACACAGTGGCAGTTGCATGCCTATGAAAAAAAAGAAAATTAAATCTGGTTTGTCCTCCTGAGCAATTCAACGGTACAACTGAGAATATAGCAGGTGACAGAAGTACACTAGAACAGTGCCACATTGTAGCCTAACAAATGGTAAAGTATAACTACTAATTCGGTTGAAGTTCTTTGACATTGCAGAGTAAGAATATATCCTCGGATTTCTTCACCAGCCTGTTGCTATCACCTTATCCTCCCCAGCAAGTGTGTGGATTTATTGCTGTAATTTAGTCACACATCAATCAAAACCACACAGCCCGGGGGAAGAGGGTTAGGGTTTGAAAAATGGATGGGTACGGGGGTTTTTGGGAAAGGTTTTGGGAGACAAGAAAAAATAGCACAGCATGGACAAACAATTGTGAACATAAACAAATCTTTGGGTACAAACCTATCCATCAATCTTTGAAAGTGCATGCACTACTGCATGCATGTCAGTGAAAAGTAAGTAGTACTTTCGACAACTGTGGAAGAAAGAATGCGACAGTACAGGGCCTGTGTGGAATTATTGATAACGATATTCAACATAAGGTCTCTGTAGCCAGATATCCGAGTGCCTTGCTGGTCACTATAAATCCATTCACAACAACACTCAATGGGGTTGGTCTGGAAGGTATAGTAGATAGAAAAGGAGAAATTGCTTTTTTTCTAGGTGTCCCCTCACTCACCAGGGTTGCCCCTTGGTGACATGCTTCATCATTGGGGCCATCCCAGTCCTCTACGGGCTGGGGCGTGCTGCGACTTGCGAATTACGTAGGAGCACTTACAAATGACTATGTGTGGTGCAGATGTGATAGTGGAGTGGACTAAGTGATGTGTTAAGGGATCAATTTAGAAGCAGAGAGAGATCCAAGAAATGCAGTCACAGTCAGAGAAAAAGGCAAGGGATACTGTCTCCATGTTGTTGTAGTTGTCCTGTTGGAAGTGGTAAGTAAGTTGCCTGCAGAAAAAAAATCCTCTTATTAGCGGCACTCCTCCATTGCAGCCGACGCTTCGTCCATCGATGTTGGTCACCAGAAGACACCCTGTAAAAAAAGCACAGCATAGACAAACAAATGAACATAAACAATTCTTTGGGTACAAACCTAGCCATCAATCTTTGAAAGTGCATGCACTACTGCATGCATGTCAGTGAAAAGTAAGTAGTACTTTCGACAACTGTGGAAGAAAGAATGCGACAGTACAGGGCCTGTGTGGAATTATTGATAACGATATTCAACATAAGGTCTCTGTAGCCAGATACCCGAGAGCCTTGCTGGTCACTATAAATCCATTCACAACAACACTCAATGGGGTTGGTCTGGAAGGTATAGTAGATAGAAAAGGAGAAATTGCTTTTTTTCTAGGTGTCCCCTCACTCACCAGGGTTGCCCCTTGGTGACATGCTTCATCATTGGGGCCATCCCAGTCCTCTACGGGCTGGGGCGTGCTGCGACTTGCGAATTACGTAGGAACACTTACAAATGACTATGTGTGGTGCAGATGTGATAGTGGAGTGGACTAAGTGATGTGTTAAGGGATCAATTTAGAAGCAGAGAGAGATCCAAGAAATGCAGTCACAGTCAGAGAAAAAGGCAAGGGATACTGTCTCTATGTTGTTGTAGTTGTCCTGTTGGAAGTGGTAAGTAAGTTGCCTGCAGAAAAAAAATCCTCTTATTAGCGGCACTCCTCCATTGCAGCCGACGCTTCGTCCATCGATGTTGGTCACCAGAAGACACCCTGTCCACTGCCTGCCTGATGCTGAATTGTGGCTCGCTACTGTGAAGCCTGACTCCATCCTTTTTTCCCCATTGCAGAGACTGACACCCGGCCTGTAATTATTCAACGAAAAACAGGAAGTGATATAATATTACAACACCACTGATAAATAAATATAAGGTATGTAGGCTGTGGAGTGCAAAAAGTCACAATTTGATTTTCCTAGTAGACAGTACAATATTTTTGAAAGTGCGTACTCTGTCTGAGTCACCTTTTGAAGGATAAATAAGTAGGGGCAAATTAATGTAGCGGATCTTTCCCCTCAAGCTAGGTGTACTGTAAACTGTGTTTTAGAACAAAATTAGATCTTCCTAGCAGTGCTCCCACCCAGACCCTTACTAAAGCCAGTCGCAAAAATGTAGAAGACCCCAATCAAATCTCAAAAAACGAGGCCTAGCAGAAAACTGGTGACAAAACTTACTTTGAAAGTAAAAGTAGGCCGAAGTACCCCCTTCCTAATTACCCCTTACCCACCGTGGATTGCATTCAAACCACTTGCAAGCAACCAAGCAAAAGTATCCATAGCCAGCATCGCTCCAAGACTCGAAATCCCCCCCACTCAAACACATGCAATAGAAATACTGCTAACCCTAACGAACCCTAAGTTAAGAATAGTGGCAAAGGCTTTCTTTAACTATGCCAAATCCCCCCTTTCCCACCATGGATTTTCTTCAAATGACTTGCAACCAAAATTACACATTCTCACGAGTGCTCTAAGACCCCGGCCAGAACTCAGTTGCAAAAATCTAGAACACCCCGAAACACATGCAATCCTGCTGCTAGGGCTAACCCTAACGAACCCTAAGTTACAAAAAGTGCCAAAAGGCTTTTACGCAAGGATTTTGTCCCAACCACTTCTACCCGGTATTAGACCTTCCCAGGAATGCCCCAAGACCCGCCAACCCACCCGCCAAGAAGCATAACACCCCCAAACAGGCCAAAAGCAAAATCTCATACTTGCAATATTTCTCGGCCTTCGTTCCAAACGTGCTGCGTAGCTAGGCCATAAGTCGGGATTGCCACGACGGATTTCCTGAAAAGCAAATGCAATCAAGATTAGAGTGTCCCAGCAGTGCTCCCAGACCACGAAACTCACCCACAAACAGGCGGAACCCCCCCAAACAGGCCCCCGAAAACGCTACATTGAGCAAAATGTCAGAAATAGCCACAAAAAAATCGGCCTGGATTTTGTCCCAACCACTTCTACCCGGTATTAGACCTTCCCAGGAATGCCCCAAGACCCGCCAACCCACCCGCCAAGAAGCATAACACCCCCAAACAGGCCAAAAGCAAAATCTCATACTTGCAATATTTCTCGGCCTTCGTTCCAAACGTGCTGCGTAGCTAGGCCATATGTCGGGGTTGCCACGACGGATTTCCTGAAAAGCAAATGCAATCAAGATTAGAGTGTCCCAGCAGTGCTCCCAGACCACGAAACTCACCCACAAACATCAGGAAGCCCCCCAAACAGGCCCCCGAAAACGCTACATTGAGCAAAATGTCAGAAATAGCCAAAAAAAATCGGCCTGGATTTTGTCCCAACCACTTCTACTCGGTATTAGACCTTCCCAGGAATGCCCCAAGACCCGCCAACCCACCCGCCAAGAAGCATAACACCCCCAAACAAGCCAAAAGCAAAATTTCATACTTGCAATATTTCTCGGCCTTCGTTCCAAACGCGCTGCGTAGCTAGGCCATAAGTCGGGGTTGCCACGACGGATTTCCTGAAAAGCAAATGCAATCAAGATTAGAGTGTCCCAGCAGTGCTCCCAGACCACGAAACTCACCCACAAACACCAGGAAGCCCCCCAAACAGGCCCCCGAAAACGCTACATTGAGCAAAATGTCAGAAATAGCCAAAAAAAAATCGGCCTGGATTTTGTCCCAACCACTTCTACCCGGTATTAGACCTTCCCAGGAATGCCCCAAGACCCGCCAACCCACCCGCCAAGAATCATAACATCCCCAAACAGGCCAAAAGCAAAATCTCATACTTGCAATATTTCTCGGCCTTCGTTCCAAACGCACTGCGTAGCTAGGCCATAAGTCGGGGTTGCCACGACGGATTTCCTGAAAAGCAAATGCAATCAAGATTAGAGTGTCCCAGCAGTGCTCCCAGACCACGAAACTCACCCACAAACAGACGGAACCCCCCCTAAGAGCACCTCAAAGGCAAGCAAGTCATCAAAAACACAAAACATTTTCCGCCTGGGATTTGGTCCAAAACACCTTTATCCGGTATTAGAGCTTCCCAACAATGGTCCCAGAGCCGTCAACTCACCTGCAAAGAGGTACAACAACACCCCCACAAGTGCTGAGTCTTTCTTCATTGGGCGTAAACCAGCCCTCTGGTTTGATGGAAATAGGAGTCTGGAGGAGGAGGATAGAGGAGCATGTTCTTCTGAACTTGTGAACCTGAGGAATGCAGACTGCGGCAACTTCAAATCAATTAGCAAACCAGTGAAGACAGTTCTGCTGATGGGCTTGATTTTGTGATTATCTGATTAAAGTTTGAAATATATTAACTGTGCACAACAAAGAAAGACAGACACACAGGAATAAAAGTGAATAAGGACGAAAAAGAAAGTTATTGATTCGTTGTCTCATTTTCAGGGCTCGGTATCACGGTCCAGGAATGAGAATAAGGCTTCGTCATCATACTCTGCGAATTCAGGCAGGGTGAGCTCAGTGTCACCTGACAGAGTAGAAATTCCCTCATCTATGTTGCTGGCCACCTCCTCTTCATCCGGCACGCTTTCTCGTACTCTGAAATCTGGTGGTATGAGGTGCTGATTCATCTTGATCATTGTTAACCTCTCCACATTTTTGGGCGAGAGGCAGCTCCGTTTGGGAGTTACAATGCCACCAGCAGCACTGAAAACCCGTTCAGAAGACACGCTTGCGAGTGGGCAAGACAAGTAGTTTACAGCCAGGTTGGTGAGCTGTGGCCACAATTCTTTTTTCCCATGCCAATACGCCAATGGGTCAGAATTAACATAGACCTCTGTTGAGTCATTCAGATAGTCCTTCACCATCGACTCAAGGTCCTCATCCAAGGTTCCTCCACTTTGCTTAGCTCTTGCTGTGCCTCTGACCTTTTGAGAACCAAACCCACGCAGAGCTAGCCAATCCTCTTCAGCCTCCAATGTTTCTGTTGTGTCTCGTGCAGATGATCCGGTTGCCGGTGTCTTTAACGGCTGAGAGGTCACTTGTGCCACAGCCACAGGTGCAGAAGTGGATTGTTTTGACTGGGGATGGCCTGCTGATGTACTGCCATTTCCTTCAATTTCCAGCCGTTCTCTTTCAAACCTCTTGGCTGACAAGGCTAGCCAATGTTTGTACTTTGGAACATGTTCATCATCAAAAGGAAAGAATGCTTGGCCTGCCAGCGCCTTTTTGTAGCATGGATCCAGAATAGTAGCACAAATGTAATGCTCTTCTGAGTGGATCTTTTTAAGACGTTCATCACCTTGTAGGAGCTCTAATAATTTCTCAGCCAGAAGAAAAGAGTCTTGGTTTTTTACATCTTTTTCAAACACAGAACACACCTCCTTCAGTTGGTCCTCCAGCATGTACAACAATGGGATAGCTTTTCCCAAATTACAGTCCTCCTTGCTGACTGCACGGGTGAAGAACTCAAAAGGACGAAGCATGCGTGTCAGGCTTTGAACTATGTTCCATTGCGCCGCAACCATCCTCAGCTCCTCTGTACCCTCTGTAAGGAACTATTGATCGAGTTCCGTATACTGCTCATACAGACGCTCAAGCATGTAGAAGGTTGAGTTCCAACGTGTTACCACCTCCTGGATGAGTGCTTTCACTGGCATTTTACGTTGATATAGCAGGCTCCTCAGCTGCTTCCGGGCCTTAAAAGAATGGCTGAAATGCTTGCACATTTTTCGGCAGGTGTCCAATACGCTGTACGCTGCACTGCCTTTATTACCCAAGAATTTTTGGACAACCAGGTTTATACAGTGCGCCAAACACGGCACTCTGAAATAGTTACCGTCCCTCATGGCCTTAACTATATTGGCGCCATTGTCCGTGGAAACATAACCAACCTGGCGTTTTAGTGGGGACAGCCAGTTAAGGACCTTTGTGTTAAAGACATCCAAAATGTTTTCTGCTGTGTGACGTTTCTCCAAACCAAACATGGCTAGTGTTGCATGTTTCCGAGCAGCTTTAAAAACAATGTCCGTGTCAACACCTGTGTTTAGCTTTGCTTTAGCCCCTGAAAAAGAGACCCAGTGTGCAGTGATGCACATGTAATCAGCGCCTGCGCCACTGGTCCACATGTCTGTTTTCATATGTATTATGTGAACAGCACTCTTCTGCAAAGCTGCCCCAATCACCTTCAGAACATCTTCATGTAGTGCTGGAACCGCAACTCGTTTTTAGGACACAAGGGAACCCAGTAGGGGACCTTCGGACCGTGGGTTACTTAACTTATTTCGAAGAACAGGGGTCCTAAGGGATCAAGATATAACAAAAAATAGCAATATAGACTACAATAAGTACTATATTTTTGAAACACGTCCAGCCGGGCGTAAGTTTATTCATAAGATAACATGAAGTTGTGTTGGCCCAAGAGGAGGCCAAAAATAGTGGCAAGATAGGGTACAGTCCTGTACCTATCCCGAAGGGTTAAGAAAAGATAAACCAGGAAGAGGGAGATAGAACAAGGAAAAAACTTTTCAGGCAAAGCAAAGAGTTTTTGAGCCAAAAGGTGACTTGTAGTTACAGTAAATACAGTTGCAACAAATTCACCCTGCAGTGCCAACAATTTCAAATAACCATATTAAATAATATGCTACACTGCTTATTGCGTCGACGTTTCGATCCCTAAGGGCTCATAGTACAATGGGATCATCATCAGGACTATTTTTACAGTTATTGCCTGCAATACATAAAGCCATATGGTGTGGGCTTTGAAAACCTGGAGAGATACCCTTGTAATTTAGCCGTGGTACCGAGGTTCCCTCTGATGGATCCTCGTGGTCGCTAGCTACATGTGTTGTAGCAGGGCGTCAGGGGGTTTAGGCGATCTTCGTTTTGGGTAGGCTTTTATTCAGACCGTCCTGTTGCTTGCTTCCCAATTGAAAGCAGCGGCGGGTTGGGCGAAGCTCGAATGGCTTCTGCCCCCTTCTTGGTGACAGCGCGAGTCCGCTGTATGTAGACCCTCAAGGGCCAGGCTTGTGGGGATGGTTTAGAGTCAAAACCTTCCGGTAGCTTGCTTCCAAATGAAAGCAGCGGCGGGTTGGGCGAAGCTCGATCTGCTTCTGCTCCCTTCTCAGTTGCAGCGTGGGTCCGCTGTGTATAAGAGACCCAGTGTGCAGTGATGCACATGTAATCAGCGCCTGTGCCACTGGTCCACATGTCTGTTGTCATATGTATTATGTGAACAGCACTCTTCTGCAAAGCTGCCCCAATCACCTTCAGAACATCTTCATGTAATGCTGGAACCGCAACTCGGGCAAAATAGAACCGGCTAGGAACCTTCCATTTAGGGCAGAGCGCTGCCACTAATTCTAGAAAACCAACCCCTTCTACAAAAGAAAAAGGGAGAAGGTCCAGAGCTAGCATTTTAGCCAGCTTAGTGTTATACAGACGCGTCAGTGGGTGGTTGCGTTCATATTGCGCTTCTGTAAACAACATCTTTTTAATGTTGCCCTGGACCAAAGATTTACGGGATGATGATGATATCTTCGACCCAGTTACGCTCGCTGATGAACTTTTTCGCAATGGTGTATCACTCTCTCCCACACTCTTAGTGTGGCTCACATGGGGTGTGCTGCTGACAGGGGTACTGGGTGTAAGTGAAATGTTTGACACGTCTTCTTCCTCCTCGTCATCATCAGATGAAACATCATTACGTGCAATTCGGCCTTCCTTGATCGCCTGTAGGTGCGCAAACCATTGGACAGCGTGCTTCCTTTCAAGATGACCTCTCTGGCCTCCGGTACCATAGTTGGAACCAAACTTACCACGACTAACTGCCAACTTACAAATGCAACAAATGGCGAGGTTTTCCTTTTTTGTGGAAACACTAAAGAAGTCCCAAACTGCGGACTTGAAATATCTTTGGGGGCCGGAGGAGGCGGCGATACTGGTGGTGGTGGTCCTGCTGCTAATGCCAGATGAAGTGGAGGATGTGGATTGCCGAACTTCAGTACGTTTTGCACTTTCACCACCACAAATTGAGGTCGAGGTGGATGTAGGTCCCTTCTTGCGAGTTAGAAATATGGAAGCGGTAGGTGTTGGAGTACTACTTAACTCCAAATCTAATGATTGTTGTGTTTCCATTTCCATTGCCTCCTCGTCGACATCATCATCACGCTCAGCAGCTTCTCGGGATAGGGTCAAAATGTCTCTTTGCTGCATGCCCGGTGGGGCTGCAGTGACCTTTGTGATGACTGGCTCGTCGTCATCGCGAGAGGCTTCATCACCAGCAGTATCTGTCACTTCTTGTTGAGCCTCATCACACTCCATAGGTATGAGTTTTTCGACGACCTTCCTTTTACCCTTAGGTACCTTTGTCAGATCATGGTGTGCCTCACTCTCAGACCGCAGTGGTGGTTTCCAAGCTGGATCCGTATCATCAGAAGGAGGTGGGCTTGAAGAAGATGTAGACACCCCCCTTGATCTTTTTCTTGCTAGGGATGTGGAAGACAATGAATGATCATCAGGAGGAGTGGCTTCCAATGATACCTCGGCTTCATTGTCGATTTCCTGATGTGCCCCTACTTCAGGAGGAACAACTATTGTGGGCACTTGTGACCCTCCACGCACCTCTGCTTGCGCATCTCCTTTTGCTGCCTCTCCTTCCACATGTACTTGGGCGTGTACTTGCACATGGTGTTGTTGTTGCGGCTGTGGTTGTTGAACACTTGTCAGATGAGTTACAACAACCTGTGTTGATTCAGGGACATTGCTGCTACTTTCTTGCGATGAGCCAACATCACTGGTCGATGGTGATTGGAGAAGTACACTGACTGCCTCTGAAGCACTCAAGGGCTTTGACTTAAGTTGGCGTGGTGGTGGAGGCACTGAACCCAATGGAGCGGGGGTGCTGCTCCCAGCTTGGTCCCCAGCAGATCCTGCTGCTGCAGGTGCACTTTTTTTTTTGCTCCCAAAAAACGTGGCGGTTGGCACACCAGCCTCCTTGGTAACTTGCTTCTTCTGCTCCTTACTAGCAACTTTCTTGCTAGAGGAGCTACGGAGACCTTTTTTTGGGGCCATCTTCTTCAGAGCAGGTCAGAGAGCAGGCCGCAGTTGCACGAATTGTAGAGTTGTCTGAGGCCAGACGTGACGTCGCGTGACGTTATGCTGCACACACACACCGCTGCAGGACTTCTTCCTGGCACTGGTGGTTCTCTTGAGTCTTGTGCACCTAAAAACAATGGAAGACAGAGGAACATCAGTTCAGTTATACACCACAAAAAAAATCGGAAAAAAAACAGAAAAATCAGCACAATCCCATTCCATCCATGCCCTCCATGATGTTTAAATTCAAGACAACCCACAGAAAGACTAGGCCCATGCTAGACTCAAATACCCCTGGTGAAAAGGCCACAAGTACAGCCCCAAAAAACGAAAATCACTGAAAAATCAGCACAATCCCAATCCATCCATGCCCTCCATGATGTTTAAATTCAAGACAACCCACAGAAAGACTAGGCCCATGCTAGACTCAAATACCCCTGGTGAAAAGGCCACAAGTACAGCCCCAAAAAACGAAAATCACTGAAAAATCAGCACAATCCCAATCCATCCATGCCCTCCATGATGTTTAAATTCAAGACAACCCACAGAAAGACTAGGCCCATGCAAGACTCACTACCCCTGGGCATAAAGGTGGAAAAGTAGGCAAAATGGTTGCAGGCCTAACAACAAAGCCTGCATTCAAAATGGCCACTTGCCTCCCAACACATGGCCAGTGCCTGTAGCAGCACTCAAAATGGCCACCAGCCACATGGCCTGTCCCTCCCCATGAACACCCCCAAAAATCGAAAAACACTGCAAAATCAGCACACTCCCATTCCATCCATGCCTTCCATGATGTTTAAGTTCAAGACAGCCCACAGAAAGACTAGGCCCATGCTAGACTCAAATACCCCTGGTGAAAAGGCCACAAGTACAGCCCCAAAAAACGAAAATCACTGAAAAATCAGCACAATCCCAATCCATCCATGCCCTCCATGATGTTTAAATTCAAGACAACCCACAGAAAGACTAGGCCCATGCTAGACTCAAATACCCCTGGTGAAAAGGCCACAAGTACAGCCCCAAAAAACGAAAATCACTGAAAAATCAGCACAATCCCAATCCATCCATGCCCTCCATGATGTTTAAATTCAAGACAACCCACAGAAAGACTAGGCCCATGCAAGACTCACTACCCCTGGGCATAAAGGTTGAAAAGTAGGCAAAATGGTTGCAGGCCTAACAACAAAGCCTGCATTCAAAATGGCCACTTGCCTCCCAGCACATGGCCAGTGCCTGTAGCAGCACTCAAAATGGCCACCAGCCACATGGCCTGTCCCTCCCCATGAACACCCCCAAAAATCGAAAAACACTGCAAAATCAGCACAATCCCATTCCATCCATGCCCTCCATGATGTTTAAGTTCAAGACAGCCCACAGAAAGACTAGGCCCATGCTAGACTCAAATACCCCTGGTGAAAAGGCCACAAGTACAGCCCCAAAAAACGAAAATCACTGAAAAATCAGCACAATCCCAATCCATCCATGCCCTCCATGATGTTTAAATTCAAGAAAACCCACAGAAAGACTAGGCCCATGCAAGACTCACTACCCCTGGGCATAAAGGTTGAAAAGTAGGCAAAATGGTTGCAGGCCTAACAACAAAGCCTGTATTCAAAATGGCCACTTGCCTGCCAGCACATGGCCAGTGCATGTAGCAGCACTCAAAATGGCCACCAGCCACATGGCCTGTCCCTCCCCATGAACACCCCCAAAAATCGAAAAACACTGCAAAATCAGCACAATCCCATTCCATCCATGCCCTCCATGATGTTTAAGTTCAAGACAGCCCACAGAAAGACTAGGCCCATGCTAGACTCAAATACCCCTGGTGAAAAGGCCACAAGTACAGCCCCAAAAAACGAAAATCACTGAAAAATCAGCACAATCCCATTCCATCCATGGTCTCCATGATGTTTAAGTTCAAGACAGCCCACAGAAAGACTAGGCCCATGCTAGACTCAAATACCCCTGGTGAAAAGGCCACAAGTACAGCCCCAAAAAACGAAAATCACTGAAAAATCAGCACAATCCCAATCCATCCATGCCCTTCATGATGTTTAAGTTCAAGACAACCCACAGAAAGACTAGGCCCATGCAAGACTCACTACCCCTGGGCATAAAGGTTGAAAAGTAGGCAAAATGGTTGCAGGCCTAACAACAAAGCCTGCATTCAAAATGGCCACTTGCCTCCCAGCACATGGCCAGTGCCTGTAGCAGCACTCAAAATGGCCACCAGCCACATGGTCTGTCCCTCCCCATGAACACCCCCAAAAATCGAAAAACACTGCAAAATCAGCACAATCCCATTCCATCCATGCCCTCCATGATGTTTAAGTTCAAGACAGCCCACAGAAAGACTAGGCCCATGCTAGACTCAAATACCCCTGGTGAAAAGGCCACAAGTACAGCCCCAAAAAACGAAAATCATTGGAAAATCAGCACAATCCCAATCCATCCATGCCCTCCATGATGTTTAAATTCAAGACAACCCACAGAAAGACTAGGCCCATGCTAGACTCAAATACCCCTGGTGAAAAGGCCACAAGTACAGCCCCAAAAAAGAAAATCGCTGAAAAATCAGCACAATCCCAATCCATCCATGCCCTCCATGATGTTTAAATTCAAGACAACCCACAGAAAGACTAGGCCCATGCAAGACTCACTACCCCTGGGCATAAAGGTTGAAAAGTAGGCAAAATGGTTGCAGGCCTAACAACAAAGCCTGCATTCAAAATGGCCACTTGCCTGCCAGCACATGGCCAGTGCCTGTAGCAGCACTCAAAATGGCCACCAGCCACATGGCCTGTCCCTCCCCATGGACACCCCCAAAAATCGAAAAACACTGCAAAATCAGCACAATCCCATTCCATCCATGCCCTCCATGATGTTTAAGTTCAAGACAGCCCACAGAAAGACTAGGCCCATGCTAGACTCAAATACCCCTGGTGAAAAGGCCACAAGTACAGCCCCAAAAAACGAAAATCACTGAAAAATCAGCACAATCCCATTCCATCCATGGCCTCCATGATGTTTAAGTTCAAGACAGCCCACAGAAAGACTAGGCCCATGCTAGACTCAAATACCCCTGGTGAAAAGGCCACAAGTACAGCCCCAAAAAACGAAAATCACTGAAAAATCAGCACAATCCCAATCCATCCATGCCCTCCATGATGTTTAAGTTCAAGACAACCCACAGAAAGACTCAGTCCACCCACCACTGAGTACCCCTGGGCAAAAGGCCCCAAAACAGCCCAAAAATCGAAAATTCCAAAATTTTTGTTGCAGCAACTGTAATGCCCCAAACAAACTTACTTGTAAAATTTCTAATCCAACAGTGATCCAAAGAAAGTCAAAAAGGCCTCAAATCCAAAGATCCAGCAGCATCCACAAAAAGTAATCCTTCCAGCTCCAGATCCAAATGAAAAGTGACCAGGAGATGGACAAAGCACTGGGAGGAGCCTGCTGAACAGGAACAGGAAGTTGAAGACTGTGGGGCACTTCCTTCCTCCCACCCTCCTCCCCCCCTCCCCAAAATGGACTCCTCGCTAAAAAAGTGCAGGCAAATGTCAACCTAAGGAGTTATTCAGATAAAAATCATCATTTCAAGAAGGTTTATGCTGCTTGCTGGTGGATTTCTTGTGCAGAATTGCAAATTTTATATTTTCGCTTGTGCGAGATTCTTGCTGCTCGCCGCATCTCAAATCTCGCAATTGCGAAGTACCGCGAGACGTGATCTCGCCGTACTCGCGTTGACAAACTATCGCTGGCAAGCCGCGATGACGTAATCGCGCTCGCCAATTCCCGCGGGATCACACAGCAAGATCCAAAATGGCGCAGCACTCGCAAACTATCGAGAAAAACAACTCGGCAAACGATGATAAACGCCGCGCGCCGCAAAAATTGTATCACCAACGCCGCGCGCCGCAAAAAAAATCCGCTGCGTGCGAATTTGCGGATTTTGCGGGAAATTTGCAAATCTCGCGGATTGCGAATTTCCCGAAAATCCGCAAAATCTGCGAGCGTAACGGATTTTCCGCCCATGCTTATCACATAGCCCTAAATGCCGTACTACAGTCTGAAGTGTAATTTGACATAATCAAATGGATGGGGGTGTGGCTTGGCGAGTAAAGATGGCAGACATGCCTTTGTAAGGCTCTGCTGCAAAGTCCCTCTTGTCCATCATTTATCCCTACCTGGGCACGTCATCTGGCACTGCAGTGCAGCCTTCATCCCTCCATTTCATGGGCAGGGAATCCCTTTGGTCCTCGAGCTGCCGACAGACCTGTCCAAGTGTGTGGGGTCGCATCACCGGCGACTGGAGCCTGCATCTGGTGAGGTGTGCTGCAGAAAGAAGGAGTCGGATGCGTGAGAGGCTTGCTGCTGGGAGCTCCACGCCGTGCCCGCTAGTGCTTGTCGGTACTCGTGCCCCTGGTGGAACATCATGGTGACTCCTTACTGAGTCGGCAGACTCAGGACTGGCTGCACTGTCTGAGCTTGGCATAGACCCACGAAGGAGGGACTCTACGACGTTGCCATGATCTAAACTGCTTTGTGCTGTGGCCGATTGGAGCCCTGAGCCTTTGGCTGACGCCCTGTGAAACTGCAACTGCTGTGGGACTCCGACATCAGTGCTGGGGCATCGATGGGAGGGTCTTTCCCAAGAAGGCCATCGACAGCAGGTAGCACTCGAGCAGATGCAGACCTAGGTCGGCTGGAGCAGAGATTGCAGGGCTTTTGCCCACCAGCCCTGCTAGAGCAGACCTCCTTGGTGACATGGGGTTTGCTCTGGCGAGGGGGCGTGGCTTGGGCGCCGATGGCGATGGTCGCCTGAGAGCTCGGCTCCGGGACTGAGCCCGGTATTATCCTGTAAATCGGAGGCTGCGGGGCACCCCAGACCCCGCATTCTGCTGAGCGGACCGACGAAGACCTGCCGGGGCCCCTGATGGGGCTCGGACGAGAATTGCTCCGGAGTTAAACCGAAGTTTGCGGAGTTGCGGAGTGCGACCTAACATGGCGCCCGGACTTCTTTGTCCCCCTGGTCGGACCCACTGACTTGGAGGAGCGTCGCGTGCAGCGACTGGCTCCCGACTTTGCCATCCCTGGCTGCTCTGTGCACTGGCTGTCTACTGGTTCGGACTTTTCACAACGAGTTTGCACTCGGTTGGGTGACCGGGCGGATGCCCATGTTATAGGGGACCCCGGGAGCGGACGCCCTGTGATCCGGGCGGTGGCCCGACTCACGACTCCGCACCTGGCTACGTCTTCCCGGCCAGTCCACTTCCATGGGAGGCGCGACACTTTGGCGCCACAAATCGTCCGGTGGAGTTGGTGACCCTCACCCCGGGTCTCTAGCGGGTGAGCGGGCCTGCCCGACTCGGCGACGGTTGTCTCCGCCCCCTCATCGGTGCCCTCGGACGCCGTGGCGGTGGCGTGAGCCGAAGCGGAGAAGTCTCCACAGGCCCTGGAGAAGGAGGTCTCCCACACTCGATTTCAGGACCAGTAACCGGGAGGGTCGTGGTCGACATCTGCACCCGGAGACGCCTACTCCGGGACCTTCACGGAGTGCCCCCGGCGACATGGGGAAACCTAGAGGAGCCAAGGGGACTACCCCGACCGCCTCGGACTTGGAAGCCCAGGACAAAGAGGAGCATGGGACCCAAAGAGTTCTGGTGGCGCGTCGATGCAACAACAGTTCGACCGCGTCCTGGAGGCGATAACGACCACGAGATCGGCCCTCCAACAGGACATTGCCCAGGTGGCGACGAGCTTGGGCCTCCTCAGAGCGGACCACGGCAAACTTTCGGACCGGGTCAAGGAAGTGGAGAGCTCGGTGAAAACCTTGGAGCCGGCGCAGCGAACCTTGGCTGCGACGATGAAGGATGCCCTATCCCGAATTGCGACCCTGGAGCAAAGGGCGGAGGATGCGGAAGGCCGCAACAGGAGAAACAACATTCGTGTAGTGGGCCTCCCGGAAAAGATCGAGGATGGCGACATGGTGGCATACTTAGAGACCTGGCTTCGTGACACGGTGGCCCCGGAGGGGCTATCCTCCTTCTACACTCTGGAGCGTGCCCACAGAGTCCCGGCACGGCCACCGCAACAGGGACGCACCCCGAGGCCGGTGGTGGCGCGCTTATTGCACTTTCGGGACAGGGACTTAATCCTCAATGCCGCCAGACATAATGGTCCATTCAAAGTAGCGAACAGTCAGGTGAACATCTTTCCGGACTACACCTACGAGACTCAACGCAAGCGTTTCTCCTTCCTGGCGGTCAAGCGCGAGCTCAGGAGCGAGGGCATCCAGTACTCGCTCCTCTACTCTGCAAGGCTCCGCATCATAGTCGATGACAAAACTCAGTTCTTCGACACCCCGGAGGATGTCTGTGCCTGGCTCGAACTTTACAGGACAGGGAAAGATGGCTTCGGCTCCTCGTCCCAACAGGCAGATGAGCCGGAACGGAGACGGCGATCCAGGAGGATCAGGAATCGCCGAGGCCGCACGGGAGGGCCCTCAACTGCAGAGACGTCGTCGGAGCGGAGGGGAGTGTTGGAAGTACTGTCGGAGTTGAGGAGGAAGGAAACCTGGGTGAAGAGGAGGCACCATCGGACTCGGAGGACTCAGTGACTGGTAGTGCCCACACACCGGTGATCACACCGAAATCGGTGGAGGACCTTTTGGATGGACAAGGGTAACGGGGTGTGCTGCCTTATTTTGGGAGGGGGCCCGGCAGGGGGGAGGCGGTTGCCGTCCATTGCTGCTGACAGACAGGGAGGGAGGGGTGGGGTGCCCCTGTTTCTGCCCCGAGAGGTTTTGGCACTGTTTAGGGCTTGTTATAGTCCTGGTGTCCTGAGCGTCGAGGGCCCACTGCCTCCGCCCGGCCCGCACCTGGCCCTTAAGGCCTTCCTACGGTGGCGACCGTGGGATTAGTAGGGGTTACTGGGTGGATGGGAGGCGAGGTTTGGATGGGATCTAGATGGTGCAGTTTGGGTCCTGTTCTGGGGTGGGTGGGTGAGGGTTTGGTTCGTTCTTGGGTTGTTTGGTTTTGGTTGGGGAAAATGGCCGCCATCAGTGCTGGGAGGAATGTTGTCCTTTCTTTGTTGGGACCCGGATGGGGAGACTGTGCAAGAACAATATGGGACAATGGCTGATGTTGCTAACTTGAAATGTGTCACTTGGAACGTAAGGGGGCTTCATACTATGTCCAGGCGCCACAAGGTGCACGCTTATTTGGTGCGTAGGGGAGTGCAAATGGCGCTGCTGCAGGAAACTCATCTGAACAAGGCGGAAGGGGCGGCGCTACAGCGTAGATGGCGGGGGCAGGTCTTTTCCACGTCGTACTCCGCTTATGCCAGAGGGGCGCTAATATGGATCAGGGCAGGGGTCCCCTTTCAAGTCACGAGAACAGTGATAGATCCAGAGGGGCGTTACGTGGCCATCTCGGGCACTCTAGGTGGGAGGGACTTGAACGTTTGTTGTGTGTATGCTCCTAATATGGACCAGACTGCCTTCCTTTCCAGGCTATCGGGCTCGTTGGCCCACTTTTTCTCCGGGCCCCTTCTGCTTGGAGGAGACTTCAATTCTGTAGTGGATGTGGATATTGACCGCTCGCATCCACCGCTTCCAGATTCTCCGGTTCGTCGCACGGCTAAGGGTCGTCAAGATTGGCAGACCCGCTGGGGTTTGACGGACATCTGGAGGGCGCATCATCCCGCATCTAGGGATTATTCATATTTCTCGAGCCTTCATGAGTTGCATGTCAGACTAGATGGCTTTCTTGGGTCGCCCGAACTGGTTTCGGCAGCGGTCCGATCTGAGTACTTGTCCAGGACCATTTCGGACCATAACCCCCTCCTGCTGGACCTTCGTTGGTTCCCCGGGACGCCGGCGGTGCCCACCTGGAAGCTGCAACCCGAGATCCTTGAGGACAGTGTCTTCAGGGCTGACCTGGGGGACAGGATATTGGAATATTTTGCATCCAACGGCGGCACAGCGAGTACTAGAGCGTTAGAGTGGGACGCTTTTAAGGTAGTGGTGAGGGGCTACTGTATTTCTAAGAAGGTGGGCATGAGGCGCGTTATCTTAGCTGATCTAGATGCAGCGGATCGGAGACTCCGCGAGCTTGAACTTCGCCGCCCGGGACACCCGGAATTGCAAATACGAACGGTGGAGGCGAGGGAGAAGGTGGCGGCAGAGGTCGAACGGCTCCGCTGTTTTGACTATAAGGCCTATACGGTCCGATCCATCGCAGAGGGAGACAGATTGAGCGCGTTGTTGGCGTGGTTGGCCAACCCTACGCGCCAGTCCCAATTGACGACAAGTATGCGTGAGGCAGACGGAACCGAGGTACACACCCAACCGGAGATTCTTAGCTGCTTCCGGCATTATTACGAATGTTTGTACCGTAGTCGCTCCGCACGAGACCCTGACCGACTAGATGATTATATACGTCCGCTTTAGCTCCGCACAGTGGAGCAGGAAGTGGCGAAAGCCCTGGGATCTGACATTGAATTGGGGGAGATCCGCGGGGCCATTAAACGGATGGCGAGAAACAAGACCCCGGGCCTGGATGGCCTGCCTGTGGAGTTTTATGCAGCTTACGCTGACCTCCTAGCCCCTCGATTATTGGTGGTCTACAGGGAGGCGAAGAGGCTGGGGCGACTCCCAAGTTCGATGTGTGAGGCGTTGGTGGTTCCTCTCCTCAAACCGGGCCGAGACTCGTCCGACCCGGGGTCTTACCGTCCCCTATCGATGTTGACGGTGGACTATAAAATACTGAGCAGCATCTTGGCCTCGAGGCTGCTGGGACACATGAGTTCCCTGGTGCATGAAGACCAAGCTGGTTTCATCCCACGGCGGAACACGACTATGAATATTCGCAGGTTATTCCGTTTGTTGGGGGAACCATTCGTGGATGCCCCGTCCCCGGTCGTCCTGTCGGTGGACCTAGAGAAGGCTTTTGATAGCCTGGAGTGGGACTACCTCTGCACGGTGCTGCGGAGATTCGGCCTTGGGGAGGGCTTTGTCAGGTGGACCGCGGTTCTCTATGCCTCTGCTTCGGCCAGGGTCTGGGCGGGGCCACTGATTTCCTCGCCGTATCCGGTAGAACGAGGCACGCGGCAAGGGTGTTCATTGTCCCCACTTCTATTTGCGCTGGCGGTGGAACCACTCGCGCTGCACCTTAGGTCGGGAGCCCACTACACGGGCTTGTGGACGCCTGCGGGCCCGCATTATGTGTCGCTGTATGCGGACGACCTGTTGCTCTTCCTGGAGGACCCGCTCGACGCTTTACGCGGGGCGGCGGTGGCGCTCACAGAGTTCGGGGAGGTCTCGGGCCTCCGAGTGAATTGGTCCAAGACCTGTCTTTTTCCGGTACGCAGGGGTACTCCCGCCCCTGCCCTCAGTAGGGAGATTAGGTGGGAACCCGACTGCTTTAAGTACCTTGGGGTGTTTGTTTACCACGACCAACCCGACCTCCTAGATCGGAACATTGCCCGTAGCATTCGAGCACTCCGAGGCTGCATGGCCTTTTGGGCTACGCTACCGCTTTCGGTGGCGGGACGGATCGCCCTGCTTAAAATGGTGGCGCTTCCCCGGCTATTATATTACTTCCGGACTCTACCGATCTGGATCCCACCGGCCACGTTTCGACTGTTACGCTCCATGGTGGTCGGATTCCTCTGGGGGACGGGCCGCCGGCGGGTGGCCCTCAAAACCCTGATGAGGCCGAAAGACGAGGGGGGGCTCGCGGTGCCGGACTTTGAAAAGTATTATCTGGCGGCGCAGCTCCAGACCTTCACCCAGGAGATCGCCAGGGAATTCCGGGGCCCGGAAGACGGGAGGGGGACGGGCATGGCCAGGCATGTTCTCTCCTTTATAGCGCTGCGACAACGTTTGGCCCTGCGGGACTTGTCGATGGAGGAGCGGACTGTTCGCCTGTGTTGGAATCGGGCCCACGCCCGAGGCCAACTGAGGATACCATATGCGCCTGAAATACCGTTGGGGATGCTGACGGCCCTCCCCCATGGAGGGGATTGGTCACGCTTGGCGGCCTGGGAGGATGCCGGCCTACAGCTGGTTGGGGATCTGTACGAGGACGGAGCGCTCTTGTCCTTCCGGGATGTTTTTGACCGCTTCGAGATCCCCCGTGGTGACTTCCTGCTACACTCGGCCATTGTGCGAGCGATCCAGGCACATTGGAAGAACGGGCAGGAGGAACCCCCCTTATCTCAGGTGTGCCAGTACGTGATGATGTCGGCGGGCACGGTGAAGGCGGTCACTTGCCTCTACGGCAGGTTGATTAACGAAGGGTTGGCTCCTCTCACCACTCTAAGAAACCGCTGGGAGGAGGACATTGGTAGGGAGATCCCGGAGACGACTTGGTCCCAGTTGGTGAGACGAGCCTGGAAGGGCACACGCAACGCCCGTTTTCAGTTGGTCCACTATTATGTTCTCCATAGAGCGTACCTGACCCCGGTGAAAATCAGGCGATATTTTGCCACGAATTCGGCGGCATGCCCTAGGTGCCCGGCTCAGGAAGCGGACCTCCTACATATGTTATGGGCCTGTCCAGGTCTGTCATCTTACTGGCAGGAAGTAGAAACGACCCTGGAGGAGGTGACGGGGAGATCCTTATCATTTGATGCGGCGGTGGGGCTCCTACACTGGTTCCCCCATACCCCCAGGAATAAAATTTCTAGTAAATTTGTCGACCTAGGGCTCCTCCTTGCTAAACGAGAGGTGACCAGGAACTGGAAGGCACGAGTTGGTCCGACAGGCAGCAGATGGCACAGTGAGCTTTTGAAGTGGGCGGCGGGGGAGAGCGCGCTGAGATATCAACTAGCTTGGAGGCAGCGTAATGAGAAGGCGCAGGAGGCCGCGTTGGAGTGGGAAATGTTAGTGCAGGCCCTCAGGGATTATTGTGCCCCAAGCGACTCTGAAGGTGAAGAAGCGACTCGCCCCGAGTCCCGGTAAACGTTTGTACTGATGGTCCTATTGCTTTCCCCGTGGGTCCCATGGCAGATCCTGTGTAGGTAGCTCCCTGGCGCTGGTGGTGGGGTTGGGTGGGTTTTCTTTTAGTTAGTAGTCCTTTGCGGGTGGGGGTTTTCCTTTAGGTTTATAGGCTTGTTTAGAAAAGCAGATGACGGACAGGGAATCATCCGGACCAGCTCAAGTATCCTACTGATCCCCCATTGCATTTCGCCGCCCGACCCCAGGGTTGTGGGCCGGATGGCTGTGTTCGGAACTTACGGGGGGGGGGCCAGAGGGTCTTATTCTGTTGATATCGCTTATGATACACTGCTGGTCGATATTATAACGATTTACTAATTCCTGCAATAAAAATATATTTAAAAAAAAAAAAAATGGGGTTTGCTCTGGCCTTGGGTGAACCTACCCTGCCTGCTGTGCCATCGTGAAAGGAGGGCCAGTAGCTTGAGTGGGGCGCTGAAGATGATCTAGAGGAGAGTGGAGTTCTTCTGATGTTAGAGCTCTAGATATTTCCTATAGGTCTTATGATATGTTTGGCGTTAAATTTGAACTCCACAGAAGGACTTAAACTATGTCTGATTCTATTTTCTATCCTCGTTTTGATATTTGTAAAAACCTTTGTGTTGTGGATTGTATGAAACAATATGATACGAGAATGCATGCTCTTCGCCCTTGTGGTGTTAATCAGTTGCTTATATCCTTTGTTAAACCTCATAAGGGTATCTCCTCTGCCTCTATTGCAAGATGGTTCAAAATTGCTATGAATTTTGCTTTTGCTGGTGTTTATCTAAATATCTTCAAACCACATTCTATCAGAGGTGTTATGGCCAGTAAGTCCTTTTGGTCAGGAGGTAAGTTGGATGATATTCTTAAAGCTGCTGATTGGTCAAATTCTAGAACTTTTGCTCATCATTATTGTAAACCAATCACTCATATGTCTGATGTTGTCTTACATGGCTACCAACATGCATAATGGTAGCCTCCGGTCTTGTAATGAAATTGCGATTCTCCTATTAACATGACTAGAGAATCTGAATTTCATTAAAGACACGGAGGCTAACATTATCCCTCCCACCCTTCCGTGGGTGGTTGATGGTTGATCTTTTGCTTACTGTTTATTTCTTGTAATATGTTTATAAATGCAATGGTGTACTTGCTATGACAATAAACATATTTTAATGAATGAAATGTTTTATTTTAATTCTTAATGTTCCTTGTCAGGATTAATCTTTCTTTATATTTCTGGATTTAATTACACTTCTTTTCTTTTCGGATAACCTCTCGTGAACTCATGTTCCTGATTCTTTCTCTTTGGATCTTGGAGATTTCGTTTGTCCTCCATCTACCTTGATTTTATGAAGTCTCATTGTTGAAGTTTTCATTGGGACATTTCCTTTCTCTCCTTTACTCCTTATTTAAAAGAGGCTGATTGCCTAGTGCTTACTGGAATTGTTTTGTTAAGAATGTTCTATTTGGAACTATTGCTTTGTGACATATGCGGCTGTTTGGAGTTTGCATTAAAAGTTATATGCATAATGTTAGCCTCCGTGTCTTTAATGAAATCCAGATTCTCTAGTCATGTTAATAGGAGAATCTCAATTTCAAAAACAGAAAGCCACTTTGAGGTGTGTTTTTGAAAATAAAAAAACTTTGGAACAATCATGTTTGATGGCGCTATAGGGTAAATATCCAATGTATTTAAATGAACTCCCTTGATGGCAGGTCCTGTGAGTGCCTGAAATATCTACCTGGGTGATGAATATTTCATGATTTTCATGCTCGGGCCCTTCGCTAGTGTCCCACTGTGGAGGACAGCCCAATTGCCAAATTAAGCCCATAATCATGAACAAGTAACATTGAAAATCAGTAATTTTAACCTTAAAAGAGCATACACAATATATTAGAAGTATGTCAGTAGATAAATTCTATATGCAGGAAATTTCATTCAAATATCCTTTTAAAGCAATACTATGCCTACCCATAATTAATTTAGATTTCCCTGTGCAGTGCTCAGCAACTGGAGAAGTGGTTGGGGGATTATCAACAAAATACAAAATGTCTCTTTCTTCCTCTCTGCTCACCCTAGTAAATACCACTGCATTGACCTGGAAATCTTAGAAGTCACTATGCATCACTACTTTAATTTAGGCAATTTAATATAAAAATACTTGTGCTTTATTACAAATTATTAAGAGAAGAAACACTTTTCAAATATGAAAGTTGCTGAAGATACAATTCTTAATGCATAACAAGTTGTGATTATTTTTGTTTTCAAAATGGATGAGGCTTCTTTGCATCACCAAGAATACAAAAAGGAGGCTTTATTGTGGAATACAGAGGAAATCTTATAAGTACTCAACAGTCTGAGATGTTGGTAAAACAAAAAGGTACTCCGTTTCAAACTTATGCATACTACTTCACACATCATGACAAACATCTCCGGTATGATCTAAACATTTTGTACATTGAAGTATGAATGGAGATTGAAGAATTGGGAAAATACCAAAACATGAAAAACAAATTAGAAATAGAAGGATACAACATAGGGACCAATTTATATGTTGATGATAACATACAATGGTGTCGGAGTATGCTTGCTGCCAACATAATGGTCTGCCCACCAACATTAGATGTGGGTTGACCATTGTATGACAACAGTAGAGACTTTTCTGTCTCAGCCATGGCCAAATATCTCCCACGGCCTGGCGGAGCAAGTTCCGTTGGAGATTTGGCTCTATCTCTGCCCACCCAATTTGACTAGCTTAATGAGGGAGGCATTGTTTTATTAATTTCAAAAACAGAAAGCCACTTTGAGGTGTGTTTTTGAAAATAAAAAAACTTTGGAACCATCATGTTTGATGAAGCTATAGGGTAAATATCCAATGTATTTAAATGAACCCCCTTGATGGCAGGTCCTGTGAATGCCTGAAATATCTATCTAAATTAAGCTTTTCATCATGAACAAGTAACATTGAAAATCAGTAAATTTAACCTTAAAAGAGCATACACAATACATTAGAAGTACATCAGTAGATAAATTCTATATGCAGAAAATTTCATTCAAATATACTTTTAAAGCAATACTATCAATGTATCAGAAGATTGGAAAATATAACATACAACTAGGTATGCACAGTGCTAGGTTCCCAGCCATACTTTCTAATGAATTGTACCAATCTTATTCGAGATTAGCTGATAGTATTGCTACTATTACTCTAGTTTTATGATTAATTAAGATGAGCTATATTTTATTTAGTCATTCATGCTGAAGTAAACTATTTGGATTTGTTAGTCCTGCTAGAGACTTCATTATAATGGAATCTCTACGTAAATAAATGAGGGTCAATTACCTCATGTATGTTTATTTTTCCCCCTCAAATCATGGACCTAAGCCATCATTGGGTACTAGCCAGGGAGTGGAGTACAATATTTGGAAGAAAAAACACAGAAAATTAAAGATACATGATCTAAGTATGACAAAATACAACTCATTTGTTTTCTGTTTTTCAGCATTGAGGATGGACCATATGGAAGACTAGCAAATGATAATCAAAAAATAGACAGTTGCATGAAAAATATTGAAAGTGATAATGTACCTCACCTTTGTTTATTTTCTTTGGAAGATATTTATATAGGAGCAGAGATCAATTATGATTATGGTGGATATGATCTTCCTTGGTGTTTTGCTAACCAAAATAAGGTGATTCTTTTGTCTTCAATTATTAATATTATTTCAGTTTTCTTGCTTTTTAATCCTGATGCAAGGCTACGCTATTTAAGTCTACAGACAATATTGGTTTTATGAATATTCACATATAATATTGTCTGGTGTTGAATTCTAACCATGTGTCTGAAAATGTTCTTTACCAGAACTTTGAAGATAATGACCAGCCTTCATGTACTCATACTGGCTTGCCTGGGATGGCCAATGTACGTGGCAACTCTAAAAACTATGCAGTGCCTCAATGTTCCAAAACTGACTTGGTTACTGCATCACTTGTACGTACGTGGTAAATCTAAAATTCCAAATTCATGGTATTAAAGAAAAGTTTCTGCATGCATCAGGAATAATGCAGTATCATAGATTTGGGGATAGGACAATAGTTTACAAATATGCACTTCAATTCATCAAAATGCCTATATGAAAATGTCATATGCCAACTTGGAGTCTCTGTGCTGAAGTACAAGAATCATTTGACCAGACAATCTCAAATGCACATGCACAGATATGCTCGCATAGCCCTAAATGCCGTACTACAGTCTGAAGTGTAATTTGACATAATCAAATGGATGGGGGTGTGGCTTGGTGAGTAAAGATGGCAGACGTGCCGTTGTAAGGCTCTGCTGCAAAGTCCCTCTTGTCCATCATTTATCCCTACCTGGGCACGTCATCTGGCACTGCATTGCAGCCTTCATCCCTCCATTTCATAGGCAGGGAAACCCTTTGGTCCTCGAGCTGCCGACAGACCTGTCCAAGTGTGTGGGCTCGCATCACCGGCGACTGGAGCCTGCATCTGGTGAGGTGTGCCGCAGAAAGAAGGAGTCGGATGCGTGAGAGGCTTGCTGCTGGGAGCTCCACGCCGTGCCGGCTAGTGCTTGTCGGTACTCGTGCCCCTGGTGGAACATCATGGTGACTCCTTACTGAGTCGGCAGACTCAGGACTAGCTGCACTGTCTGAGCTTGGCATAGACCCACGAAGGAGGGACTCTACGACGTTGCCATGATCTAAACTGCTTTGTGCTGTGGCCGATTGGAGCCCTGAGCTTTTGGCTGACGCCCTGTGAAACTGCAACTGCTGTGGGACTCCGACATCAGTGCTGGGGCATCGATGGTAGGGTCTCCCCCAAGAAGGCCATCGACAGCAGGTAGCACTCGAGCAGATGCAGACCTAGGTCGGCTGGAGCAGAGATTGCAGGGCTTTTGCCCACCAACCCTGCTAGAGCAGACCTCCTTGGTGACATGGGGTTTGCTCTGGCCTTGGGTGAACCTACCCTGCTTGCTGTGCCATCGTGAAAGGAGGGCCAGTAGCTTGAGTGGGGCGCTGAAGATGATCTAGAGGAGAGTGGAGTGCTTCTGATGTTAGAGCTCAGATATTTCCTATAGGTCTTATGATATGTTTGGCGTTAAATTTGAACTCCACAGAAGGACTAAAACTATGTCTGATTCTATTTTCTATCCTCGTTTTGATATTTATAAAACACTTTGTGTTGTGGATTGTATGAAACAATATGATTCGAGAATGCATGCTCTTCGCCCTTGTGGTGTTAATCAGTTGCTTATATCCTTTGTTAAACCTCATAAGGGTATCTCCTTTGCCTCTATTGCATGATCGTTCAAAATTGCTATGAATTTTGCTGGTGTTGATCTAAATATCTTCAAACCACATTCTGTCAGAGGTGTTATGGCCAGTAAGTCCTTTTGGTCAGGAGGTAATTAGGATGATATTCTTAAAGCTGCTGATTGGTCGAATTCTAGAACTTTTGCTCATCATTATTGTAAACCAATCACTCATATGTCTGATGTTGTCTTACATGGCTACCAACATGCATAATGGTAGCCTCCGGTCTTGTAATGAAATTGCGATTCTCCTATTAACATGACTAGAGAATCTGGATTTCATTAACCCCTTGGGTGCTATGGGTTTTCCCCCTGGGTGCTGCAATTCCATAAATCCCGCTTTACATGACAAAGCCAGCTCGTCATAAGCACAGCGCAGGTAATGCCCATGACGAGCTGGCTTTGTCATCAGCGCTGAAGGGGTTAAAGACACGGAGGCTAACATTATCCCTCCCACCCTTCCCTGGGTGGTTGATGGTTTATCTTTTGCTTACTGTTTATTTCTTGTAATATGTTTATAAATGCAATGGTGTACTTGCTATGACAATAAACATATTTTAATGAATGAAATGTTTTATTTGAATTCTTAATGTTCCTTGTCAGTATTAATCTTTCTTTATATTTCTGGATTTATTTACACTTCTTTTCTTTTCAGATAACCTCTCGTGAACTCATGTTCCTGATTCTTTCTCTTCGGATCTTGGAGATTTCGTTTGTCCTCCATCTACCTTGATTTTATGCAGTCTCATCGTTGAAGTTTTCATTGGGACATTTCCTTTCTCTCCTTTACTCCTTATTTAAAAGAGGCTGATTGCCTAGTGCTTACTGGAATTGTTTTGTTAAGAATGTTCTCTTTGGAACTATTGCTTTGTGACATATGCGGCTGTTTGGAGTCTGCATTAAAAGTTATATGCATAATGTTAGCCTCCGTGTCTTTAATGAAATCCAGATTCTCTAGTCATGTTAATAGGAGAATCTCAATTTCAAAAACAGAAAGCCACTTTGAGGTGTGTTTTTGAAAATAAAAAAACTTTGGAACAATCATGTTTGATGGCGCTATAGGGTAAATATCCAATGTATTTAAATGAACTCCCTTGATGGCAGGTCCTGTGAGTGCCTGAAATATCTACCTGGGTGATGAATATTTCATGATTTTCATGCTCGGGCCCTTCGCTAGTGTCCCACTGTGGAGGACAGCCCAATTGCCAAATTAAGCCCATAATCATGAACAAGTAACATTGAAAATCAGTAATTTTAACCTTAAAAGAGCATACACAATATATTAGAAGTACGTCAGTAGATAAATTCTATATGCAGGAAATTTCATTCAAATATCCTTTTAAAGCAATACTATGCCTACCCATAATTAATTTAGATTTCCCTGTGCAGTGCTCAGCAACTGGAGAAGTGGTTAGGGGATTATCAACAAAATACAAAATGTCTCTTTCTTCCTCTCTGCTCACCCTAGTAAATACCACTGCATTGACCTGGAAATCTTAGAAGTCACTATGCATCACTACTTTAATTTAGGCAATTTAATATAAAAATACTTGTGCTTTATTAAAAATTATTAAGAGAAGAAACACTTTTCAAATATGAAAGTTGCTGAAGATACAATCCTTAATGCATAACAAGTTGTGATTATTTTTGTTTTCAAAATGGATGAGGCTTCTTTGCATCACCAAGAATACAAAAAGGAGGCTTTATTGTGGAATACAGAGGAAATCTTATAAGTACTCAACAGTCTGAGATGTTGGTAAAACAAAAAGGTACTCCGTTTCAAACTTATGCATACTACTTCACACATCATGACAAACATCTCCGGTATGATCTAAACATTTTGTACATTGAAGTATGAATGGAGATTGAAGAATTGGGAAAATACCAAAACATGAAAAACAAATTAGAAATAGAAGGATACAACATAGGGACCAATTTATATGTTGATGATAACATACAATGGTGTCGGAGTATGCTTGCTGCCAACATAATGGTCTGCCCACCAACATTAGATGTGGGTGGACCATTGTATGACAACAGTAGAGACTTTTCTGTCTCAGCCATGGCCAAATATCTCCCACGGCCTGGCGGAGCAAGTTCAGTTGGAGATTTGGCTCTATCTCTGCCCACCCAATTTGACTAGCTTAATGAGGGAGGCATTGTTTTATTAATTTCAAAAACAGAAAGCCACTTTGAGGTGTGTTTTTGAAAATAAAAAAACTTTGGAACCATCATGTTTGATGAAGCTATAGGGTAAATATCCAATGTATTTAAATGAACCCCCTTGATGGCAGGTCCTGTGAGTGCCTGAAATATCTATCTAAATTAAGCTTATTATCATGAACAAGTAACATTGAAAATCAGTAAATTTAACCTTAAAAGAGCATACACAATACATTAGAAGTACATCAGTAGATAAATTCTATATGCAGGAAATTTCATTCAAATATACTTTTAAAGCAATACTATCAATGTATCAGAAGATTGGAAAATATAACATACAACTAGGTATGCACAGTGCTAGGTTCCCAGCCATACTTTCTAATGAATTGTACCAATCTTATTCGAGATTAGCTGATAGTATTGCTACTATTACTCTAGTTTTATGATTAATTAAGATGAGCTATATTTTATTTAGTCATTCATGCTGAAGTAAACTATTTGGATTTGTTAGTCCTGCTAGAGACTTCATTATAATGGAATCTCTACGTAAATAAATGAGGGTCAATTACCTCATGTATGTTTATTTTTCCCCCTCAAATCATGGACCTAAGCCATCATTGGGTACTAGCCAGGGAGTGGAGTACAATATTTGGAAGAAAAAACACAGAAAATTAAAGATACATGATCTAAGTATGACAAAATACAACTCATTTGTTTTCTGTTTTTCAGCATTGAGGATGGACCATATGGAAGACTAGCAAATGATAATCAAAAAATAGACAGTTGCATGAAAAATATTGAAAGTGATAATGTACCTCACCTTTGTTTATTTTCTTTGGAAGATATTTATATAGGAGCAGAGATCAATTATGATTATGGTGGATATGATCTTCCTTGGTGTTTTGCTAACCAAAATAAGGTGATTCTTTTGTCTTCAATTATTAATATTATTTCAGTTTTCTTGCTTTGTAATACTGATGCAAGGCTACGCTATTTAAGTCTACAGACAATATTGGTTTTATGAATATTCACATATAATATTGTCTGGTGTTGAATTCTAACCATGTGTCTGAAAATGTTCTTTACCAGAACTTTGAAGATAATGACCAGCCTTCATGTACTCATACTGGCTTGCCTGGGATGGCCAATGTACGTGGCAACTCTAAAAACTATGCAGTGCCTCAATGTTCCAAAACTGACTTGGTTACTGCATCACTTGTACGTACATGGTAAATCTAAAATTCCAAATTCATGGTATTAAAGAAAAGTTTCTGCATGCATCAGGAATAATGCAGTATCATAGATTTGGGGATAGGACAATAGTTTACAAATATGCACTTCAATTCATCAAAATGCCTATATGAAAATGTCATATGCCAACTTGGAGTCTCTGTGCTGAAGTACAAGAATCATTTGACCAGACAATCTCAAATGCACATGCACAGATATGCTCGCATAGCCCTAAATGCCGTACTACAGTCTGAAGTGTAATTTCACATAATCAAATGGATGGGGGTGTGGCTTGGTGAGTAAAGATGGCAGACGTGCCTTTGTAAGGCTCTGCTGCAAAGTCCCTCTTGTCCATCATTTATCCCTACCTGGGCACGTCATCTGGCACTGCATTGCAGCCTTCATCCCTCCATTTCATAGGCAGGGAAACCCTTTGGTCCTCGAGCTGCCGACAGACCTGTCCAAGTGTGTGGGCTCGCATCACCGGCGACTGGAGCCTGCATCTGGTGAGGTGTGCCGCAGAAAGAAGGAGTCGGATGCGTGAGAGGCTTGCTGCTGGGAGCTCCACGCCGTGCCGGCTAGTGCTTGTCGGTACTCTGCCCCTGGTGGAACATCATGGTGACTCCTTACTGAGTCGGCAGACTCAGGACTGGCTGCACTGTCTGAGCTTGGCATAGACCCACGAAGGAGGGACTCTACGACGTTGCCATGATCTAAACTGCTTTGTGCTGTGGCCGATTGGAGCCCTGAGCTTTTGGCTGACGCCCTGTGAAACTGCAACTGCTGTGGGACTCCGACATCAGTGCTGGGGCATCGATGGGAGGGTCTCCCCCAAGAAGGCCATCGACAGCAGGTAGCACTCGAGCAGATGCAGACCTAGGTCGGCTGGAGCAGAGATTGCAGGGCTTTTGCCCACCAACCCTGCTAGAGCAGACCTCCTTGGTGACATGGGGTTTGCTCTGGCCTTGGGTGAACCTACCCTGCTTGCTGTGCCATCGTGAAAGGAGGGCCAGTAGCTTGAGTGGGGCGCTGAAGATGATCTAGAGGAGAGTGGAGTGCTTCTGATGTTAGAGCTCAGATATTTCCTATAGGTCTTATGATATGTTTGGCGTTAAATTTGAACTCCACAGAAGGACTAAAACTATGTCTGATTCTATTTTCTATCCTCGTTTTGATATTTATAAAAAACTTTGTGTTGTGGATTGTATGAAACAATATGATTCGAGAATGCATGCTCTTCGCCCTTGTGGTGTTAATCAGTTGCTTATATCCTTTGTTAAACCTCATAAGGGTATCTCCTCTGCCTCTATTGCATGATCGTTCAAAATTGCTATGAATTTTGCTGGTGTTGATCTAAATATCTTCAAACCACATTCTATCAGAGGTGTTATGGCCGGTAAGTCCTTTTGGTCAGGAGGTAATTTGGATGATATTCTTAAAGCTGCTGATTGGTCGAATTCTAGAACTTTTGCTCATCATTATTGTAAACCAATCACTCATATGTCTGATGTTGTCTTACATGGCTACCAACATGCATAATGGTAGCCTCCGGTCTTGTAATCAAATTGCGATTCTCCTATTAACATGACTAGAGAATCTGGATTTCATTAACCCCTTGGGTGCTATGGGTTTTCCCCCTGGGTGCTGCAATTCCATAAATCCCGCTTTACATGACAAAGCCAGCTCGTCATAAGCACAGCACAGGTAATGCCCATGACGAGCTGGCTTTGTCATCAGTGCTGAAGGGGTTAAAGACACGGAGGCTAACATTATCCCTCCCACCCTTCCCTGGGTGGTTGATGGTTTATCTTTTGCTTACTGTTTATTTCTTGTAATATGTTTATAAATGCAATGGTGTACTTGCTATGACAATAAACATATTTTAATGAATGAAATGTTTTATTTGAATTCTTAATGTTCCTTGTCAGTATTAATCTTTCTTTATATTTCTGGATTTATTTACACTTCTTTTCTTTTCAGATAACCTCTCGTGAACTCATGTTCCTGATTCTTTCTCTTCGGATCTTGGAGATTTCGTTTGTCCTCCATCTACCTTGATTTTATGCAGTCTCATCGTTGAAGTTTTCATTGGGACATTTCCTTTCTCTCCTTTACTCCTTATTTAAAAGAGGCTGATTGCCAAGTGCTTACTGGAATTGTTTTGTTAAGAATGTTCTATTTGGAACTATTGCTTTGTGACATATGCGGCTGTTTGGACTCAGCATTAAAAGTTATATGCATAATGTTAGCCTCCGTGTCTTTAATGAAATCCAGATTCCCTAGTCATGTTATTGGGAGAATCGCAATTTCAAAAACAGAAAAGCCACTTTGAGGTGTGTTTTTGAAAATAAAAAAACTTTAGAACCATCACGTTTGATGACGCTATAGGGTAAATATCCAATGTATTTAAATGAACCCCCTTGATGGCAGGTCCTGAGAGTGCCTGAAATATCTATCTGGGTGATGAATATTTCATGATTTTCATGCTCGGGCCCTTCGCTAGTGTCCCACTGTGGAGGACAGCCCAATTGCCAAATTAAGCCTATAATCATGAACAAGTAACATTGAAAATCAGTACTTTTAACCTTAAAAGAGCATACACAATATATTAGAAGTACGTCAGTAGATAAATTCTATATGCAGGAAATTTCATTCAAATATACTTTTAAAGCAATACTATGCCTACCCTTAATTAATTTATATTTCCCTGTGCAGTGCTCAGCAACTGGAGAAGTGGTTGGGGGATTATCAACAAAATACAAAATGTCTCTTTCTTCCTCTCTGCTCACCCTAGTAAATACCACTGCATTGACCTGGAAATCTTAGAAGTCACTATGCATCACTACTTTAATTTAGGCAATTTAATATAATAATACTTGTGCTTTATTAAAAATTATTAAGAGAAGAAACACTTTTCAAATATGAAAGTTGCTGAAGATACAATTCTTAATGCATAACAAGTTGTGATTATTTTTGTTTTCAAAATGGACGAGGCTTCTTTGCATCACGAAGAATACAAAAAGGAGGCTTTATTGTGGAATACAAAGGAAATCTTATAAGTACTCAACAGTCTGAGATGTTGGTAAAACAAAAAGGTACTCCGTTTCAAACTTATGCATACTACTTCACACATCATGACAAACATATCCGGTATGTTCTAAACATTTTGTACATTGAAGTATGAATGGAGATTGAAGAATTGGGAAAATACCAAAACATGAAAAACAAATTAGAAATAGAAGGATACAACATAGGGACCAATTTATATGTTGATGATAACATACAATGGTGTCGGAGTATGCTTGCTGCCAACATAATGGTCTGCCCACCAACATTAGATGTGGGTGGACCATTGTATGACAACAGTAGAGACTTTTCTGTCTCAGCCATGGCCAAATATCTCCCACGGCCTGGCGGAGCAAGTTCCGTTGGAGATTTGGCTCTATCTCTGCCCACCCAATTTGACTAGCTTAATGAGGGAGGCATTGTTTTATTAATTTCAAAAACAGAAAGCCACTTTGAGGTGTGTTTTTGAAAATAAAAATCTTTGGAACCATCATGTTTGATGAAGCTATAGGGTAAATATCCAATGTATTTAAATGAACCCCCTTGATGGCAGGTCCTGTGAGTGCCTGAAATATCTATCTAAATTAAGCTTATTATCATGAACAAGTAACATTGAAAATCAGTAAATTTAACCTTAAAAGAGCATACACAATACATTAGAAGTACATCAGTAGATAAATTCTATATGCAGGAAATTTCATTCAAATATACTTTTAAAGCAATACTATCAATGTATCAGAAGATTGGAAAATATAACATACAACTAGGTATGCATAGTGCTAGGTTCCCAGCCATACTTTCTAATGAATTGTACCAATCTTATTCGAGATTAGCTGATAGTATTGCTACTATTACTCTAGTTTTATGATTAATTAAGATGAGCTATATTTTATTTAGTCATTCATGCTGAAGTTAACTATTTGGATTTGTTAGTCGTGCTAGAGACTTCATTATAATGGAATCTCTACGTAAACAAATGAGGGTCAATTACCTCATGTATGTTTATTTTTCCCCCTCAAATCATGGACCTAAGCCATCATTGGGTACTAGCCAGGGAGTGGAGTACAATATTTGGAAGAAAAAACACAGAAAACTGAAGATACATGATCTAAGTATGACAAAATACAACTCATTTGTTTTCTGTTTTTCAGCATTGAGGATGGACCATATGGAAGACTAGCAAATGATAATCAAAAAATAGACAGTTGCATGAAAAATATTGAAAGTGATAATGTACCTCACCTTTGTTTATTTTCTTTGGAAGATATTTATATAGGAGCAGAGATCACTTATGATTATGGTGGATATGATCTTCCTTGGTTTTTTGCTAACCAAAATAAGGTGATTCTTTTGTCTTCAATTATTAATATTATTTCAGTTTTCTTGCTTTGTAATACTGATGCAAGGCTACGCTATTTAAGTCTATAGACAATATTGGTTTTATGAATATTCACATATAATATTGTCTGGTGTTGAATTCTAACCATGTGTCTGAAAATTTTCTTTACCAGAACTATGAAGATAATGACCAGCCTTCATGTACTCATACTGGCTTTCCTGGGATGGCCAATGTACGTGGCAACTCTAAAAACTATGCAGTGCCTCAATGTTCCAAAACTGACTTGGTTACTGCATCACTTGTACGTGGTAAATCTAAAATTCTAAAGTCATGGTATTAAAGAAAAGTTTCTTCATGCATCGGGAATAATGCAGTATCATAGATTTGGGGATAGGACAATAGTTTACAAATATGCACTTCAATTCATCAAAATGCCTAAATGAAAATGTCATATGCCAACTTGGAGTCTCTACTGAAGTACAAGAATCATTTGACCAGACAATCTCAAATGCACATGCACAGATATGCTCACATAGCCCTAAATGCCGTACTACAGTCTGAAGTGTAATTTGACATAATCAAATGGATGGGGGTGTGGCTTGGCGAGTAAAGATGGCAGACGTGCCTTTGTAAGGCTCTGCTGCAAAGTCCCTGTTGTCCATCATTTATCCCTACCTGGGCACGTCATCTGGCACTGCAGTGCAGCCTTCATCCCTCCATTTCATAGGCAGGGAAACCCTTTGGTCCTCGAGCTGCCGACAGACCTGTCCAAGTGTGTGGGCTTGCATCACCGGCGAATGGAGCCTGCATTTGGTGAGGTGTGCCGCAGAAAGAAGGAGTCGGATGCGTGAGAGGCTTGCTGCTGGGAGCTCAACGCCGTGCCGGCTAGTGCTTGTCGGTACTCGTGCCCCTGGTGGAACATCATGGTGACTCCTTACTGAGTCGGCAGACTCAGGACTGGCTGCACTGTCTGAGCTTGGCATAGACCCACGAAGGAGGGACTCTACGACGTTGCCATGATCTAAACTGCTTTGTGCTGTGGCCGATTGGAGCCTGAGCTTTTGGCTGACGCCCTGTGAAACTGCAACTGCTGTGGGACTCCAACATCAGTGCTGGGGCATCGATGGGAGGGTCTACCCCAAGAAGGCCATCGACAGCAGGTAGCACTCGAGCAGATGCAGACCTAGGTCGGCTGGAGCAGAGATTGCAGGGCTTTTGCCCACCAGCCCTGCTAGAGCAGACCTCCTTGGTGACATGGGTTTGCTCTGGCCTTGGGTGAACCTACCCTGCCTGCTGTGCCATCGTGAAAGGAGGGCCAGTAGCTTGAGTGGGGCGCTGAAGATGATCTAGAGGAGAGTGGCTTGCTTCTGATATTAGAGCTCTAGATATTTCCTATAGGTCTTATGATATGTTTGGCGTTAAATTTGAACTCCACAGTAGGACTAAAACTATGTCTGATTCTATTTTCTATCCTCGTTTTGATATTTGTAAAAAACTTTGTGTTGTGGATTGTATGAAACAATATGATTTGAGAATGCATGCTCTTCGCCCTTGTGGTGTTAATCAGTTGCTTATATCATTTGTTAAACCTCATAAGGGTATCTCCTCTGCCTCTATTGCAAGATGGGTCAAAATTGCTATGAATTTTGCTGGTGTTGATCTAAATATCTTCAAACCACATTCTATCAGAGGTGTTATGGCCAGTAAGTCCTTTTGGTCAGGAGGTAATTTGGATGATATTCTTAAAGCTGCTGATTGGTCAAATTCTAGAACTTTTGCTCATCATTATTGTAAACCAATCACTCATATGTCTGATGTTGTCTTACATGGCTACCAACATGCATAATGGTAGCCCCCGTCTTGTAATGAAATTGCGATTCTCCTATTAACATGACTAGAGAATCTGGATTTCATTAAAGACACGGAGGCTAACATTATCCCTCCCACCTTTCCCTGGGTGGTTGATGGTTTATCTTTTGCTTACTGTTTATTTCTTGTAATATGTTTATAAATGCAATGGTGTACTTGCTATGACAATAAACATATTTTAATGAATTAAATGTTTTATTTGAATTCTTAATGTTCCTTGTCAGTATTATTCTTTCTTTATATTTCTGGATTTATTTACACTTCTTTTCTTTTCAGATAACCTCTCGTGAACTCATGTTCCTGATTCTGTCTCTTCGGATCTTGGAGATTTCGTTTGTCCTCCATCTACCTTGATTTTATGAAGTCTCATCGTTGAAGTTTTCATTGGGACATTTCCTTTCTCTCCTTTACTCCTTATTTAAAAGAGGCTGAGTGCCTAGTGCTTACTGGAATTGTTTTCTTAAGAATGTTCTATTTGGAACTATTGCTTTGTGACATATGCGGCTGTTTGGAGTCAGCATTAAAAGTTATATGCATAATGTTAGCCTCCGTGTCTTTAATGAAATCCAGATTCCCTAGTCATGTTAATAGGAGAATCGCAATTTCAAAAACAGAAAGCCACTTTGAGGTGTGTTTTTGAAAATAAAAAAACTTTAGAACCATCATGTTTGATGACGATATAGGGTAAATATCCAATGTATTTAAATGAACCCCCTTGATGGCAGGTCCTGTGAGTGCCTGAAATATCTATCCGGGTGATGAATATTTCATGATTTTCATGCTCGGGCCCTTCGCTAGTGTCCAACTGTGGAGGACAGCCCAATTGCCAAATTAAGCCTATAATCATGAACAAGTAACATTGAAAATTAGTACTTTTAACCTTAAAAGCGCATACACAATATATTAGAAGTACGTCAGTAGATAAATTCTATATGCAGGAAATTTCATTAAAATGTACTTTTAAAGCAATACTATGCCTACCCATAATTAATTTAGATTTCCCTGTGCAGTGCTCAGCAACTGGAGAAGTGGTTGGGGGATTATCAACAAAATACAAAATGTCTCTTTCTTCCTCTCTGCTCACCCTAGTAAATACCACTGCATTGACCTGGAAATCTTAGAAGTCACTATGCATCACTACTTTAATTTAGGCAATTTAATATAAAAATACTTGTGCTTTATTAAAAATGATTAAGAGAAGAAACACTTTTCAAATATGAAAGTTGCTGAAGATACAATTCTTAATGCATAACAAGTTGTGATTATTTTTGTTTTCAAAATGGATGAGGCTTCTTTGCATCACCAAGAATACAAAAAGGAGGCTTTATTGTGGAATACAGAGGAAATCTTATAAGTACTCAACAGTCTGAGATGTTGGTAAAACAAAAAGGTACTCCGTTTCAAACTTATGCATACTACTTCACACATCATGACAAACATCTCCGGTATGTTCTAAACATTTTGTACATTGAAGTATGAATGGAGATTGAAGAATTGGGAAAATACCAAAACATGAAAAACAAATTAGAAATAGAAGGATACAACATAGGGACCAATTTATATGTTGATGATAACATACAATGGTGTCGGAGTATGCTTGCTGCCAACATAATGGTTTGCCCACCAACATTAGATGTGGGTGGACCATTGTATGACAACAGTAGAGACTTTTCTGTCTCAGCCATGGCCAAATATCTCCCACGGCCTGGCGGAGCAAGTTCCGTTGGAGATTTGGCTCTATCTCTGCCCACCCAATTTGACTAGCTTAATGAGGGAGGCATTGTTTTATTAATTTCAAAAACAGAAAGCCACTTTGAGGTGTGTTTTTGAAAATAAAAATCTTTGGAACCATCATGTTTGATGAAGCTATAGGGTAAATATCCAATGTATTTAAATGAACCCCCTTGATGGCAGGTCCTGTGAGTGCCTGAAATATCTATCTAAATTAAGCTTATTATCATGAACAAGTAACATTGAAAATCAGTAAATTTAACCTTAAAAGAGCATACACAATACATTAGAAGTACATCAGTAGATACATTCTATATGCAGGAAATTTCATTCAAATATACTTTTAAAGCAATACTATCAATGTATCAGAAGATTGGAAAATATAACATACAACTAGGTATGCATAGTGCTAGGTTCCCAGCCATACTTTCTAATGAATTGTACCAATCTTATTCGAGATTAGCTGATAGTATTGCTACTATTACTCTAGTTTTATGATTAATTAAGATGAGCTATATTTTATTTAGTCATTCATGCTGAAGTTAACTATTTGGATTTGTTAGTCGTGCTAGAGACTTCATTATAATGGAATCTCTACGTAAACAAATGAGGGTCAATTACCTCATGTATGTTTATTTTTCCCCCTCAAATCATGGACCTAAGCCATCATTGGGTACTAGCCAGGGAGTGGAGTACAATATTTGGAAGAAAAAACACAGAAAACTAAAGATACATGATCTAAGTATGACAAAATACAACTCATTTGTTTTCTGTTTTTCAGCATTGAGGATGGACCATATGGAAGACTAGCAAATGATAATCAAAAAATAGACAGTTGCATGAAAAATATTGAAAGTGATAATGTACCTCACCTTTGTTTATTTTCTTTGGAAGATATTTATATAGGAGCAGAGATCACTTATGATTATGGTGGATATGATCTTCCTTGGTTTTTTGCTAACCAAAATAAGGTGATTCTTTTGTCTTCAATTATTAATATTATTTCAGTTTTCTTGCTTTGTAATACTGATGCAAGGCTACGCTATTTAAGTCTACAGACAATATTGGTTTTATGAATATTCACATATAATATTGTCTGGTGTTGAATTCTAACCATGTGTCTGAAAATTTTCTTTACCAGAACTATGAAGATAATGACCAGCCTTCATGTACTCATACTGGCTTTCCTGGGATGGCCAATGTACGTGGCAACTCTAAAAACTATGCAGTGCCTCAATGTTCCAAAACTGACTTGGTTACTGCATCACTTGTACGTGGTAAATCTAAAATTCTAAAGTCATGGTATTAAAGAAAAGTTTCTTCATGCATCGGGAATAATGCAGTATCATAGATTTGGGGATAGGACAATAGTTTACAAATATGCACTTCAATTCATCAAAATGCCTAAATGAAAATGTCATATGCCAACTTGGAGTCTCTGTGCTGAAGTACAAGAATCATTTGACCAGACAATCTCAAATGCACATGCACAGATATGCTCACATAGCCCTAAATGCCGTACTACAGTCTGAAGTGTAATTTGACATAATCAAATGGATGGGGGTGTGGCTTGGCGAGTAAAGATGGCAGACGTGCCTTTGTAAGGCTCGGCTGCAAAGTCCCTCTTGTCCATCATTTATCCCTACCTGGGCACGTCATCTGGCACTGCAGTGCAGCCTTCATCCCTCCATTTCATAGGCAGGGAAACCCTTTGGTCCTCGAGCTGCCGACAGACCTGTCCAAGTGTGTGGGCTTGCATCACCGGCGAATGGAGCCTGCATTTGGTGAGGTGTGCCGCAGAAAGAAGGAGTCGGATGCGTGAGAGGCTTGCTGCTGGGAGCTCAACGCCGTGCCGGCTAGTGCTTGTCGGTACTCGTGCCCCTGGTGGAACATCATGGTGACTCCTTACTGAGTCGGCAGACTCAGGACTGGCTGCACTGTCTGAGCTTGGCATAGACCCACGAAGGAGGGACTCTACGACGTTGCCATGATCTAAACTGCTTTGTGCTGTGGCCGATTGGAGCCTGAGCTTTTGGCTGACGCCCTGTGAAACTGCAACTGCTGTGGGACTCCAACATCAGTGCTGGGGCATCGATGGGAGGGTCTACCCCAAGAAGGCCATCGACAGCAGGTAGCACTCGAGCAGATGCAGACCTAGGTCGGCTGGAGCAGAGATTGCAGGGCTTTTGCCCACCAGCCCTGCTAGAGCAGACCTCCTTGGTGACATGGGTTTGCTCTGGCCTTGGGTGAACCTACCCTGCCTGCTGTGCCATCGTGAAAGGAGGGCCAGTAGCTTGAGTGGGGCGCTGAAGATGATCTAGAGGAGAGTGGCTTGCTTCTGATATTAGAGCTCTAGATATTTCCTATAGGTCTTATGATATGTTTGGCGTTAAATTTGAACTCCACAGTAGGACTAAAACTATGTCTGATTCTATTTTCTATCCTCGTTTTGATATTTGTAAAAAACTTTGTGTTGTGGATTGTATGAAACAATATGATTTGAGAATGCATGCTCTTCGCCCTTGTGGTGTTAATCAGTTGCTTATATCATTTGTTAAACCTCATAAGGGTATCTCCTCTGCCTCTATTGCAAGATGGGTCAAAATTGCTATGAATTTTGCTGGTGTTGATCTAAATATCTTCAAACCACATTCTATCAGAGGTGTTATGGCCAGTAAGTCCTTTTGGTCAGGAGGTAATTTGGATGATATTCTTAAAGCTGCTGATTGGTCAAATTCTAGAACTTTTGCTCATCATTATTGTAAACCAATCACTCATATGTCTGATGTTGTCTTACATGGCTACCAACATGCATAATGGTAGCCCCCGTCTTGTAATGAAATTGCGATTCTCCTATTAACATGACTAGAGAATCTGGATTTCATTAAAGACACGGAGGCTAACATTATCCCTCCCACCTTTCCCTGGGTGGTTGATGGTTTATCTTTTGCTTACTGTTTATTTCTTGTAATATGTTTATAAATGCAATGGTGTACTTGCTATGACAATAAACATATTTTAATGAATTAAATGTTTTATTTGAATTCTTAATGTTCCTTGTCAGTATTATTCTTTCTTTATATTTCTGGATTTATTTACACTTCTTTTCTTTTCAGATAACCTCTCGTGAACTCATGTTCCTGATTCTGTCTCTTCGGATCTTGGAGATTTCGTTTGTCCTCCATCTACCTTGATTTTATGAAGTCTCATCGTTGAAGTTTTCATTGGGACATTTCCTTTCTCTCCTTTACTCCTTATTTAAAAGAGGCTGAGTGCCTAGTGCTTACTGGAATTGTTTTGTTAAGAATGTTCTATTTGGAACTATTGCTTTGTGACATATGCGGCTGTTTGGAGTCAGCATTAAAAGTTATATGCATAATGTTAGCCTCCGTGTCTTTAATGAAATCCAGATTCCCTAGTCATGTTAATAGGAGAATCGCAATTTCAAAAACAGAAAGCCACTTTGAGGTGTGTTTTTGAAAATAAAAAAACTTTAGAACCATCATGTTTGATGACGATATAGGGTAAATATCCAATGTATTTAAATGAACCCCCTTGATGGCAGGTCCTGTGAGTGCCTGAAATATCTATCCGGGTGATGAATATTTCATGATTTTCATGCTCGGGCCCTTCGCTAGTGTCCCACTGTGGAGGACAGCCCAATTGCCAAATTAAGCCTATAATCATGAACAAGTAACATTGAAAATTAGTACTTTTAACCTTAAAAGCGCATACACAATATATTAGAAGTACGTCAGTAGATAAATTCTATATGCAGGAAATTTCATTAAAATGTACTTTTAAAGCAATACTATGCCTACCCATAATTAATTTAGATTTCCCTGTGCAGTGCTCAGCAACTGGAGAAGTGGTTGGGGGATTATCAACAAAATACAAAATGTCTCTTTCTTCCTCTCTGCTCACCCTAGTAAATACCACTGCATTGACCTGGAAATCTTAGAAGTCACTATGCATCACTACTTTAATTTAGGCAATTTAATATAAAAATACTTGTGCTTTATTAAAAATGATTAAGAGAAGAAACACTTTTCAAATATGAAAGTTGCTGAAGATACAATTCTTAATGCATAACAAGTTGTGATTATTTTTGTTTTCAAAATGGATGAGGCTTCTTTGCATCACCAAGAATACAAAAAGGAGGCTTTATTGTGGAATACAGAGGAAATCTTATAAGTACTCAACAGTCTGAGATGTTGGTAAAACAAAAAGGTACTCCGTTTCAAACTTATGCATACTACTTCACACATCATGACAAACATCTCCGGTATGTTCTAAACATTTTGTACATTGAAGTATGAATGGAGATTGAAGAATTGGGAAAATACCAAAACATGAAAAACAAATTAGAAATAGAAGGATACAACATAGGGACCAATTTATATGTTGATGATAACATACAATGGTGTCGGAGTATGCTTGCTGCCAACATAATGGTCTGCCCACCAACATTAGATGTGGGTGGACCATTGTATGACAACAGTAGAGACTTTTCTGTCTCAGCCATGGCCAAATATCTCCCACGGCCTGGCGGAGCAAGTTCCGTTGGAGATTTGGCTCTATCTCTGCCCACCCAATTTGACTAGCTTAATGAGGGAGGCATTGTTTTATTAATTTCAAAAACAGAAAGCCACTTTGAGGTGTGTTTTTGAAAATAAAAATCTTTGGAACCATCATGTTTGATGAAGCTATAGGGTAAATATCCAATGTATTTAAATGAACCCCCTTGATGGCAGGTCCTGTGAGTGCCTGAAATATCTATCTAAATTAAGCTTATTATCATGAACAAGTAACATTGAAAATCAGTAAATTTAACCTTAAAAGAGCATACACAATACATTAGAAGTACATCAGTAGATAAATTCTATATGCAGGAAATTTCATTCAAATATACTTTTAAAGCAATACTATCAATGTATCAGAAGATTGGAAAATATAACATACAACTAGGTATGCATAGTGCTAGGTTCCCAGCCATACTTTCTAATGAATTGTACCAATCTTATTCGAGATTAGCTGATAGTATTGCTACTATTACTCTAGTTTTATGATTAATTAAGATGAGCTATATTTTATTTAGTCATTCATGCTGAAGTTAACTATTTGGATTTGTTAGTCGTGCTAGAGACTTCATTATAATGGAATCTCTACGTAAACAAATGAGGGTCAATTACCTCATGTATGTTTATTTTTCCCCCTCAAATCATGGACCTAAGCCATCATTGGGTACTAGCCAGGGAGTGGAGTACAATATTTGGAAGAAAAAACACAGAAAACTAAAGATACATGATCTAAGTATGACAAAATACAACTCATTTGTTTTCTGTTTTTCAGCATTGAGGATGGACCATATGGAAGACTAGCAAATGATAATCAAAAAATAGACAGTTGCATGAAAAATATTGAAAGTGATAATGTACCTCACCTTTGTTTATTTTCTTTGGAAGATATTTATATAGGAGCAGAGATCACTTATGATTATGGTGGATATGATCTTCCTTGGTTTTTTGCTAACCAAAATAAGGTGATTCTTTTGTCTTCAATTATTAATATTATTTCAGTTTTCTTGCTTTGTAATACTGATGCAAGGCTACGCTATTTAAGTCTACAGACAATATTGGTTTTATGAATATTCACATATAATATTGTCTGGTGTTGAATTCTAACCATGTGTCTGAAAATTTTCTTTACCAGAACTATGAAGATAATGACCAGCCTTCATGTACTCATACTGGCTTTCCTGGGATGGCCAATGTACGTGGCAACTCTAAAAACTATGCAGTGCCTCAATGTTCCAAAACTGACTTGGTTACTGCATCACTTGTACGTGGTAAATCTAAAATTCTAAAGTCATGGTATTAAAGAAAAGTTTCTTCATGCATCGGGAATAATGCAGTATCATAGATTTGGGGATAGGACAATAGTTTACAAATATGCACTTCAATTCATCAAAATGCCTAAATGAAAATGTCATATGCCAACTTGGAGTCTCTGTGCTGAAGTACAAGAATCATTTGACCAGACAATCTCAAATGCACATGCACAGATATGCTCACATAGCCCTAAATGCCGTACTACAGTCTGAAGTGTAATTTGACATAATCAAATGGATGGGGGTGTGGCTTGGCGAGTAAAGATGGCAGACGTGCCTTTGTAAGGCTCGGCTGCAAAGTCCCTCTTGTCCATCATTTATCCCTACCTGGGCACGTCATCTGGCACTGCAGTGCAGCCTTCATCCCTCCATTTCATAGGCAGGGAAACCCTTTGGTCCTCGAGCTGCCGACAGACCTGTCCAAGTGTGTGGGCTTGCATCACCGGCGAATGGAGCCTGCATTTGGTGAGGTGTGCCGCAGAAAGAAGGAGTCGGATGCGTGAGAGGCTTGCTGCTGGGAGCTCAACGCCGTGCCGGCTAGTGCTTGTCGGTACTCGTGCCCCTGGTGGAACATCATGGTGACTCCTTACTGAGTCGGCAGACTCAGGACTGGCTGCACTGTCTGAGCTTGGCATAGACCCACGAAGGAGGGACTCTACGACGTTGCCATGATCTAAACTGCTTTGTGCTGTGGCCGATTGGAGCCTGAGCTTTTGGCTGACGCCCTGTGAAACTGCAACTGCTGTGGGACTCCAACATCAGTGCTGGGGCATCGATGGGAGGGTCTACCCCAAGAAGGCCATCGACAGCAGGTAGCACTCGAGCAGATGCAGACCTAGGTCGGCTGGAGCAGAGATTGCAGGGCTTTTGCCCACCAGCCCTGCTAGAGCAGACCTCCTTGGTGACATGGGTTTGCTCTGGCCTTGGGTGAACCTACCCTGCCTGCTGTGCCATCGTGAAAGGAGGGCCAGTAGCTTGAGTGGGGCGCTGAAGATGATCTAGAGGAGAGTGGCTTGCTTCTGATATTAGAGCTCTAGATATTTCCTATAGGTCTTATGATATGTTTGGCGTTAAATTTGAACTCCACAGTAGGACTAAAACTATGTCTGATTCTATTTTCTATCCTCGTTTTGATATTTGTAAAAAACTTTGTGTTGTGGATTGTATGAAACAATATGATTTGAGAATGCATGCTCTTCGCCCTTGTGGTGTTAATCAGTTGCTTATATCATTTGTTAAACCTCATAAGGGTATCTCCTCTGCCTCTATTGCAAGATGGGTCAAAATTGCTATGAATTTTGCTGGTGTTGATCTAAATATCTTCAAACCACATTCTATCAGAGGTGTTATGGCCAGTAAGTCCTTTTGGTCAGGAGGTAATTTGGATGATATTCTTAAAGCTGCTGATTGGTCAAATTCTAGAACTTTTGCTCATCATTATTGTAAACCAATCACTCATATGTCTGATGTTGTCTTACATGGCTACCAACATGCATAATGGTAGCCCCCGTCTTGTAATGAAATTGCGATTCTCCTATTAACATGACTAGAGAATCTGGATTTCATTAAAGACACGGAGGCTAACATTATCCCTCCCACCTTTCCCTGGGTGGTTGATGGTTTATCTTTTGCTTACTGTTTATTTCTTGTAATATGTTTATAAATGCAATGGTGTACTTGCTATGACAATAAACATATTTTAATGAATTAAATGTTTTATTTGAATTCTTAATGTTCCTTGTCAGTATTATTCTTTCTTTATATTTCTGGATTTATTTACACTTCTTTTCTTTTCAGATAACCTCTCGTGAACTCATGTTCCTGATTCTGTCTCTTCGGATCTTGGAGATTTCGTTTGTCCTCCATCTACCTTGATTTTATGAAGTCTCATCGTTGAAGTTTTCATTGGGACATTTCCTTTCTCTCCTTTACTCCTTATTTAAAAGAGGCTGAGTGCCTAGTGCTTACTGGAATTGTTTTGTTAAGAATGTTCTATTTGGAACTATTGCTTTGTGACATATGCGGCTGTTTGGAGTCAGCATTAAAAGTTATATGCATAATGTTAGCCTCCGTGTCTTTAATGAAATCCAGATTCCCTAGTCATGTTAATAGGAGAATCGCAATTTCAAAAACAGAAAGCCACTTTGAGGTGTGTTTTTGAAAATAAAAAAACTTTAGAACCATCATGTTTGATGACGATATAGGGTAAATATCCAATGTATTTAAATGAACCCCCTTGATGGCAGGTCCTGTGAGTGCCTGAAATATCTATCCGGGTGATGAATATTTCATGATTTTCATGCTCGGGCCCTTCGCTAGTGTCCCACTGTGGAGGACAGCCCAATTGCCAAATTAAGCCTATAATCATGAACAAGTAACATTGAAAATTAGTACTTTTAACCTTAAAAGCGCATACACAATATATTAGAAGTACGTCAGTAGATAAATTCTATATGCAGGAAATTTCATTAAAATGTACTTTTAAAGCAATACTATGCCTACCCATAATTAATTTAGATTTCCCTGTGCAGTGCTCAGCAACTGGAGAAGTGGTTGGGGGATTATCAACAAAATACAAAATGTCTCTTTCTTCCTCTCTGCTCACCCTAGTAAATACCACTGCATTGACCTGGAAATCTTAGAAGTCACTATGCATCACTACTTTAATTTAGGCAATTTAATATAAAAATACTTGTGCTTTATTAAAAATGATTAAGAGAAGAAACACTTTTCAAATATGAAAGTTGCTGAAGATACAATTCTTAATGCATAACAAGTTGTGATTATTTTTGTTTTCAAAATGGATGAGGCTTCTTTGCATCACCAAGAATACAAAAAGGAGGCTTTATTGTGGAATACAGAGGAAATCTTATAAGTACTCAACAGTCTGAGATGTTGGTAAAACAAAAAGGTACTCCGTTTCAAACTTATGCATACTACTTCACACATCATGACAAACATCTCCGGTATGTTCTAAACATTTTGTACATTGAAGTATGAATGGAGATTGAAGAATTGGGAAAATACCAAAACATGAAAAACAAATTAGAAATAGAAGGATACAACATAGGGACCAATTTATATGTTGATGATAACATACAATGGTGTCGGAGTATGCTTGCTGCCAACATAATGGTCTGCCCACCAACATTAGATGTGGGTGGACCATTGTATGACAACAGTAGAGACTTTTCTGTCTCAGCCATGGCCAAATATCTCCCACGGCCTGGCGGAGCAAGTTCCGTTGGAGATTTGGCTCTATCTCTGCCCACCCAATTTGACTAGCTTAATGAGGGAGGCATTGTTTTATTAATTTCAAAAACAGAAAGCCACTTTGAGGTGTGTTTTTGAAAATAAAAATCTTTGGAACCATCATGTTTGATGAAGCTATAGGGTAAATATCCAATGTATTTAAATGAACCCCCTTGATGGCAGGTCCTGTGAGTGCCTGAAATATCTATCTAAATTAAGCTTATTATCATGAACAAGTAACATTGAAAATCAGTAAATTTAACCTTAAAAGAGCATACACAATACATTAGAAGTACATCAGTAGATAAATTCTATATGCAGGAAATTTCATTCAAATATACTTTTAAAGCAATACTATCAATGTATCAGAAGATTGGAAAATATAACATACAACTAGGTATGCATAGTGCTAGGTTCCCAGCCATACTTTCTAATGAATTGTACCAATCTTATTCGAGATTAGCTGATAGTATTGCTACTATTACTCTAGTTTTATGATTAATTAAGATGAGCTATATTTTATTTAGTCATTCATGCTGAAGTTAACTATTTGGATTTGTTAGTCGTGCTAGAGACTTCATTATAATGGAATCTCTACGTAAACAAATGAGGGTCAATTACCTCATGTATGTTTATTTTTCCCCCTCAAATCATGGACCTAAGCCATCATTGGGTACTAGCCAGGGAGTGGAGTACAATATTTGGAAGAAAAAACACAGAAAACTAAAGATACATGATCTAAGTATGACAAAATACAACTCATTTGTTTTCTGTTTTTCAGCATTGAGGATGGACCATATGGAAGACTAGCAAATGATAATCAAAAAATAGACAGTTGCATGAAAAATATTGAAAGTGATAATGTACCTCACCTTTGTTTATTTTCTTTGGAAGATATTTATATAGGAGCAGAGATCACTTATGATTATGGTGGATATGATCTTCCTTGGTTTTTTGCTAACCAAAATAAGGTGATTCTTTTGTCTTCAATTATTAATATTATTTCAGTTTTCTTGCTTTGTAATACTGATGCAAGGCTACGCTATTTAAGTCTACAGACAATATTGGTTTTATGAATATTCACATATAATATTGTCTGGTGTTGAATTCTAACCATGTGTCTGAAAATTTTCTTTACCAGAACTATGAAGATAATGACCAGCCTTCATGTACTCATACTGGCTTTCCTGGGATGGCCAATGTACGTGGCAACTCTAAAAACTATGCAGTGCCTCAATGTTCCAAAACTGACTTGGTTACTGCATCACTTGTACGTGGTAAATCTAAAATTCTAAAGTCATGGTATTAAAGAAAAGTTTCTTCATGCATCGGGAATAATGCAGTATCATAGATTTGGGGATAGGACAATAGTTTACAAATATGCACTTCAATTCATCAAAATGCCTAAATGAAAATGTCATATGCCAACTTGGAGTCTCTGTGCTGAAGTACAAGAATCATTTGACCAGACAATCTCAAATGCACATGCACAGATATGCTCACATAGCCCTAAATGCCGATCAAATGGATGGGGGTGTGGCTTGGCGAGTAAAGATGGCAGACGTGCCTTTGTAAGGCTCTGCTGCAAAGTCCCTCTTGTCCATCATTTATCCCTACCTGGGCACGTCATCTGGCACTGCAGTGCAGCCTTCATCCCTCCATTTCATAGGCAGGGAAACCCTTTGGTCCTCGAGCTGCCGACAGACCTGTCCAAGTGTGTGGGCTCGCATCACCGGCGAATGGAGCCTGCATTTGGTGAGGTGTGCCGCAGAAAGAAGGAGTCGGATGCGTGAGAGGCTTGCTGCTGGGAGCTCAACGCCGTGCCGGCTAGTGCTTGTCGGTACTCGTGCCCCTGGTGGAACATCATGGTGACTCCTTACTGAGTCGGCAGACTCAGGACTGGCTGCACTGTCTGAGCTTGGCATAGACCCACGAAGGAGGGACTCTACGACGTTGCCATGATCTAAACTGCTTTGTGCTGTGGCCGATTGGAGCCTGAGCTTTTGGCTGACGCCCTGTGAAACTGCAACTGCTGTGGGACTCCAACATCAGTGCTGGGGCATCGATGGGAGGGTCTCCCCCAAGAAGGCCATCGACAGCAGGTAGCACTCGAGCAGATGCAGACCTAGGTCGGCTGGAGCAGAGATTGCAGGGCTTTTGCCCACCAGCCCTGCTAGAGCAGACCTCCTTGGTGACATGGGTTTGCTCTGGCCTTGGGTGAACCTACCCTGCCTGCTGTGTCATCGTGAAAGGAGGGCCAGTAGCTTGAGTGGGGCGCTGAAGATGATCTAGAGGAGAGTGGCTTGCTTCTGATATTAGAGCTCTAGATATTTCCTATAGGTCTTATGATATGTTTGGCGTTAAATTTGAACTCCACAGTAGGACTAAAACTATGTCTGATTCTATTTTCTATCCTCGTTTTGATATTTGTAAAAAACTTTGTGTTGTGGATTGTATGAAACAATATGATTTGAGAATGCATGCTCTTCGCCCTTGTGGTGTTAATCAGTTGCTTATATCATTTGTTAAACCTCATAAGGGTATCTCCTCTGCCTCTATTGCAAGATGGGTCAAAATTGCTATGAATTTTGCTGGTGTTGATCCAAATATCTTCAAACCACATTCTATCAGAGGTGTTATGGCCAGTAAGTCCTTTTGGTCAGGAGGTAATTTGGATGATATTCTTAAAGCTGCTGATTGGTCAAATTCTAGAACTTTTGCTCATCATTATTGTAAACCAATCACTCATATGTCTGATGTTGTCTTACATGGCTACCAACATGCATAATGGTAGCCCCCGTCTTGTAATGAAATTGCGATTCTCCTATTAACATGACTAGAGAATCTGGATTTCATTAAAGACACGGAGGCTAACATTATCCCTCCCACCTTTCCCTGGGTGGTTGATGGTTTATCTTTTGCTTACTGTTTATTTCTTGTAATATGTTTATAAATGCAATGGTGTACTTGCTATGACAATAAACATATTTTAATGAATTAAATGTTTTATTTGAATTCTTAATGTTCCTTGTCAGTATTATTCTTTCTTTATATTTCTGGATTTATTTACACTTCTTTTCTTTTCAGATAACCTCTCGTGAACTCATGTTCCTGATTCTGTCTCTTCGGATCTTGGAGATTTCGTTTGTCCTCCATCTACCTTGATTTTATGAAGTCTCATCGTTGAAGTTTTCATTGGGACATTTCCTTTCTCTCCTTTACTCCTTATTTAAAAGAGGATGAGTGCCTAGTGCTTACTGGAATTGTTTTGTTAAGAATGTTCTATTTGGAACTATTGCTTTGTGACATATGCGGCTGTTTGGAGTCAGCATTAAAAGTTATATGCATAATGTTAGCCTCCGTGTCTTTAATGAAATCCAGATTCCCTAGTCATGTTAATAGGAGAATCGCAATTTCAAAAACAGAAAGCCACTTTGAGGTGTGTTTTTGAAAATAAAAAAACTTTAGAACCATCATGTTTGATGACGATATAGGGTAAATATCCAATGTATTTAAATGAACCCCCTTGATGGCAGGTCCTGTGAGTGCCTGAAATATCTATCCGGGTGATGAATATTTCATGATTTTCATGCTCGGGCCCTTCGCTAGTGTCCCACTGTGGAGGACAGCCCAATTGCCAAATTAAGCCTATAATCATGAACAAGTAACATTGAAAATTAGTACTTTTAACCTTAAAAGCGCATACACAATATATTAGAAGTACGTCAGTAGATAAATTCTATATGCAGGAAATTTCATTAAAATGTACTTTTAAAGCAATACTATGCCTACCCATAATTAATTTAGATTTCCCTGTGCAGTGCTCAGCAACTGGAGAAGTGGTTGGGGGATTATCAACAAAATACAAAATGTCTCTTTCTTCCTCTCTGCTCACCCTAGTAAATACCACTGCATTGACCTGGAAATCTTAGAAGTCACTATGCATCACTACTTTAATTTAGGCAATTTAATATAAAAATACTTGTGCTTTATTAAAAATGATTAAGAGAAGAAACACTTTTCAAATATGAAAGTTGCTGAAGATACAATTCTTAATGCATAACAAGTTGTGATTATTTTTGTTTTCAAAATGGATGAGGCTTCTTTGCATCACCAAGAATACAAAAAGGGGCTTTATTGTGGAATACAGAGGAAATCTTATAAGTACTCAACAGTCTGAGATGTTGGTAAAACAAAAAGGTACTCCGTTTCAAACTTATGCATACTACTTCACACATCATGACAAACATCTCCGGTATGTTCTAAACATTTTGTACATTGAAGTATGAATGGAGATTGAAGAATTGGGAAAATACCAAAACATGAAAAACAAATTAGAAATAGAAGGATACAACATAGGGACCAATTTATATGTTGATGATAACATACAATGGTGCCGGAGTATGCTTGCTGCCAACATAATGGTCTGCCCACCAACATTAGATGTGGGTGGCCATTGTATGACAACAGTAGAGACTTTTCTGTCTCAGCCATGGCCAAATATCTTCCACGGCCTGGCGGAGCAAGTTCCGTTGGAGATGTGGCTCTATCTCTGCCCACCCAATTTGACTAGTTTAATGAGGGAGGCATTGTTTTATTAATTTCAAAAACAGAAAGCCACTTTGAGGTGTGTTTTTGAAAATAAAAAAACTTTGGAACCATCATGTTTGATGAAGCTATAGGGTAAATATCCAATGTATTTAAATGAACCCCCTTGATGGCAGGTCCTGTGAGTGCCTGAAATATCTATCTAAATTAAGCTTATTATCATGAACAAGTAACATTGAAAATCAGTAAATTTAACCTTAAAAGAGCATACACAATACATTAGAAGTACATCAGTAGATAAATTCTATATGCAGGAAATTTCATTCAAATATACTTTTAAAGCAATACTATCAATGTATCAGAAGATTGGAAAATATAACATACAACTAGGTATGCACAGTGCTAGGTTCCCAGCCATACTTTCTAATGAATTGTACCAATCTTATTCGAGATTAGCTGATAGTATTGCTACTATTACTCTAGTTTTATGATTAATTAAGATGAGCTATATTTTATTTAGTCATTCATGCTGAAGTAAACTATTTGGATTTGTTAGTCCTGCTAGAGACTTCATTATAATGGAATCTCTACGTAAATAAATGAGGGTCAATTACCTCATGTATGTTTATTTTTCCCCCTCAAATCATGGACCTAAGCCATCATTGGGTCCTAGCCAGGGAGTGGAGTACAATATTTGGAAGAAAAAACACAGAAAATTAAAGATACATGATCTAAGTATGACAAAATACAACTCATTTGTTTTCTGTTTTTCAGCATTGAGGATGGACCATATGGAAGACTAGCAAATGATAATCAAAAAATAGACAGTTGCATGAAACATATTGAAAGTGATAATGTACCTCACCTTTGTTTATTTTCTTTGGAAGATATTTATATAGGAGCAGAGATCACTTATGATTATGGTGGATATGATCTTCCTTGGTGTTTTGCTAACCAAAATAAGGTGATTCTTTTGTCTTCAATTATTAATATTATTTCAGTTTTCTTGCTTTGTAATACTGATGCAAGGCTACGCTATTTAAGTCTACAGACAATATTGGTTTTATGAATATTCACATATAATATTGTCTGGTGTTGAATTCTAACCATGTGTCTGAAAATGTTCTTTACCAGAACTATGAAGATAATGACCAGCCTTTATGTACTCATACTGGCTTGCCTGGGATGGCCAATGTACGTGGCAACTCTAAAAACTATGCAGTGCCTCAATGTTCCAAAACTGACTTGGTTACTGCATCACTTGTACGTACGTGGTAAATCTAAAATTCTAAATTCATGGTATTAAAGAAAAGTTTCTGCATGCATCGGGAATAATGCAGTATCATAGATTTGGGGATAGGACAATAGTTTACAAATATGCACTTCAATTCATCACAATGCCTATATGAAAATGTCATATGCCAACTTGGAGTCTCTGTGCTGAAGTACAAGAATCATTTGACCAGACAATCTCAAATGCACATGCACAGATATGCTCACATAGCCCTAAATGCCGTACTACAGTCTGAAGTGTAATTTGACATAATCAAATGGATGGGGGTGTGGCTTGGCGAGTAAAGATGGCAGACGTGCCTTTGTAAGGCTCTGCTGCAAAGTCCCTGTTGTCCATCATTTATCCCTACCTGGGCACGTCATCTGGCACTGCAGTGCAGCCTTCATCCCTCCATTTCATAGGCAGGGAAACCCTTTGGTCCTCGAGCTGCCGACAGACCTGTCCAAGTGTGTGGGCTCGCATCACCGGCGACTGGAGCCTGCATCTGGTGAGGTGTGCCGCAGAAAGAAGGAGTCGGATGCGTGAGAGGCTTGCTGCTGGGAGCTCCACGCCGTGCCGGCTAGTGCTTGTCGGTACTCGTGCCCCTGGTGGAACATCATGGTGACTCCTTACTGAGTCGGCAGACTCAGGACTGGCTGTACTGGCTGAGCTTGGCATAGACCCACGAAGGAGGGACTCTACGACGTTGCCATGATCTAAACTGCTTTGTGCTGTGGCCGATCGGAGCCCTGAGCCTTTGGCTGACGCCCTGTGAAACTGCAACTGCTGTGGGACTCCGACATCAGTGCTGGGGCATCGATGGGCGGGTCTCCCCCAAGAAGGCCATCGACTGCAGGTAGCACTCGAGCTGATGCAGACCTAGGTCGGCTGGAGCAGAGATTGCAGGGCTTTTGCCCACCAGCCCTGCTAGAGCAGGCCTCCTTGGTGACATGGGGTTTACTCTGGCCTTGGGTGGGTATACACCTGTTACAACGCAACTTTTACAACTACCTACTATTACAACGCAACTTTTACAACGCATACCATTACAACGCATTGCGCTGGGGGGCGCTCTAGGATAGGGAATAAGTATAATTTACTATCCAACACCTTCCCTAGTGTCCACGGGGACTGGAGTTAGAATAGTAAATTATACTTACCACTATCCAGCACCTCAAAGCGCTATGCGTTGTAATGGTATGCGTTGTAATGGTCGCGTTGTAATAGTAGGTAGTTGTAATGGTATGCGTTGTAACATGGTACATCCCCTTGGGTGAACCTACCCTGCCTGCTGGTCCATTGTGAAAGGAGGGCCAGTAGCTTGAGTGGGGCGCTGAAGATGCACTGCACCCTCTCATCAGAAGCTTCACTTGCACTGTTGTTGCTGGACTGGCACTGGAATAGTCACTTGGAACCTTGAGCACTAGATGCTGAAACTGTTTTGGGGGTCTGCCTTGGCTTCTGTCTGCACCGCTGGCCATACTTGACATACAGGGCATTGCGTGTGCCCCATAGCACTCGAGCAGATGCAGACCTAGGTCGGCTGGAGCAGAGATTGCAGGGCTTTTGCCCACCAGCCCTGCTAGAGCAGACCTCCTTGGTGACATGGGTTTGCTCTGGCCTTGGGTGAACCTACCCTGCCTGCTGTGCCATCGTGAAAGGAGGGCCAGTAGCTTGAGTGGGGCGCTGAAGATGATCTAAAGGAGAGTGGCTTGCTTCTGATATTAGAGCTCTAGATATTTCCTATAGGTCTTATGATATGTTTGGCGTTAAATTTGAACTCCACAGTAGGACTACAACTATGTCTGATTCTATTTTCTATCCTCGTTTTGATATTTGTAAAAAACTTTGTGTTGTGGATTGTATGAAACAATATGATTTGAGAATGCATGCTCTTCGCCCTTGTGGTGTTAATCAGTTGCTTATATCATTTGTTAAACCTCATAAGGGTATCTCCTCTGCCTCTATTGCAAGATGGGTCAAAATTGCTATGAATTTTGCTGGTGTTGATCTAAATATCTTCAAACCACATTCTATCAGAGGTGTTATGGCCAGTAAGTCCTTTTGGTCAGGAGGTAATTTGGATGATATTCTTAAAGCTGCTGATTGGTCAAATTCTAGAACTTTTGCTCATCATTATTGTAAACCAATCACTCATATGTCTGATGTTGTCTTACATGGCTACCAACATGCATAATGGTAGCCCCCGTCTTGTAATGAAATTGCGATTCTCCTATTAACATGACTAGAGAATCTGGATTTCATTAAAGACACGGAGGCTAACATTATCCCTCCCACCTTTCCCTGGGTGGTTGATGGTTTATCTTTTGCTTACTGTTTATTTCTTGTAATATGTTTATAAATGCAATGGTGTACTTGCTATGACAATAAACATATTTTAATGAATTAAATGTTTTATTTGAATTCTTAATGTTCCTTGTCAGTATTATTCTTTCTTTATATTTCTGGATTTATTTACACTTCTTTTCTTTTCAGATAACCTCTCGTGAACTCATGTTCCTGATTCTGTCTCTTCGGATCTTGGAGATTTCGTTTGTCCTCCATCTACCTTGATTTTATGAAGTCTCATCGTTGAAGTTTTCATTGGGACATTTCCTTTCTCTCCTTTACTCCTTATTTAAAAGAGGCTGATTGCCTAGTGCTTACTGGAATTGTTTTCTTAAGAATGTTCTATTTGGAACTATTGCTTTGTGACATATGCGGCTGTTTGGAGTCTGCATTAAAAGTTATATGCATAATGTTAGCCTCCGTGTCTTTAATGAAATCCAGATTCCCTAGTCATGTTAATAGGAGAATCGCAATTTCAAAAACAGAAAGCCACTTTGAGGTGTGTTTTTGAAAATAAAAAAACTTTAGAACCATCATGTTTGATGACGATATAGGGTAAATATCCAATGTATTTAAATGAACCCCCTTGATGGCAGGTCCTGTGAGTGCCTGAAATATCTATCCGGGTGATGAATATTTCATGATTTTCATGCTCGGGCCCTTCGCTAGTGTCCCACTGTGGAGGACAGCCCAATTGCCAAATTAAGCCTATAATCATGAACAAGTAACATTGAAAATTAGTACTTTTAACCTTAAAAGCGCATACACAATATATTAGAAGTACGTCAGTAGATAAATTCTATATGCAGGAAATTTCATTAAAATGTACTTTTAAAGCAATACTATGCCTACCCATAATTAATTTAGATTTCCCTGTGCAGTGCTCAGCAACTGGAGAAGTGGTTGGGGGATTATCAACAAAATACAAAATGTCTCTTTCTTCCTCTCTGCTCACCCTAGTAAATACCACTGCATTGACCTGGAAATCTTAGAAGTCACTATGCATCACTACTTTAATTTAGGCAATTTAATATAAAAATACTTGTGCTTTATTAAAAATGATTAAGAGAAGAAACACTTTTCAAATATGAAAGTTGCTGAAGATACAATTCTTAATGCATAACAAGTTGTGATTATTTTTGTTTTCAAAATGGATGAGGCTTCTTTGCATCACCAAGAATACAAAAAGGAGGCTTTATTGTGGAATACAGAGGAAATCTTATAAGTACTCAACAGTCTGAGATGTTGGTAAAACAAAAAGGTACTCCGTTTCAAACTTATGCATACTACTTCACACATCATGACAAACATCTCCGGTATGTTCTAAACATTTTGTACATTGAAGTATGAATGGAGATTGAAGAATTGGGAAAATACCAAAACATGAAAAACAAATTAGAAATAGAAGGATACAACATAGGGACCAATTTATATGTTGATGATAACATACAATGGTGCCGGAGTATGCTTGCTGCCAACATAATGGTCTGCCCACCAACATTAGATGTGGGTGGCCATTGTATGACAACAGTAGAGACTTTTCTGTCTCAGCCATGGCCAAATATCTTCCACGGCCTGGCAGAGCAAGTTCCGTTGGAGATGTGGCTCTATCTCTGCCCACCCAATTTGACTAGTTTAATGAGGGAGGCATTGTTTTATTAATTTCAAAAACAGAAAGCCACTTTGAGGTGTGTTTTTGAAAATAAAAAAACTTTGGAACCATCATGTTTGATGAAGCTATAGGGTAAATATCCAATGTATTTAAATGAACCCCCTTGATGGCAGGTCCTGTGAGTGCCTGAAATATCTATCTAAATTAAGCTTATTATCATGAACAAGTAACATTGAAAATCAGTAAATTTAACCTTAAAAGAGCATACACAATACATTAGAAGTACATCAGTAGATAAATTCTATATGCAGGAAATTTCATTCAAATATACCTTTAAAGCAATACTATCAATGTATCAGAAGATTGGAAAATATAACATACAACTAGGTATGCACAGTGCTAGGTTCCCAGCCATACTTTCTAATGAATTGTACCAATCTTATTCGAGATTAGCTGATAGTATTGCTACTATTACTCTAGTTTTATGATTAATTAAGATGAGCTATATTTTATTTAGTCATTCATGCTGAAGTAAACTATTTGGATTTGTTAGTCCTGCTAGAGACTTCATTATAATGGAATCTCTACGTAAATAAATGAGGGTCAATTACCTCATGTATGTTTATTTTTCCCCCTCAAATCATGGACCTAAGCCATCATTGGGTCCTAGCCAGGGAGTGGAGTACAATATTTGGAAGAAAAAACACAGAAAATTAAAGATACATGATCTAAGTATGACAAAATACAACTCATTTGTTTTCTGTTTTTCAGCATTGAGGATGGACCATATGGAAGACTAGCAAATGATAATCAAAAAATAGACAGTTGCATGAAACATATTGAAAGTGATAATGTACCTCACCTTTGTTTATTTTCTTTGGAAGATATTTATATAGGAGCAGAGATCACTTATGATTATGGTGGATATGATCTTCCTTGGTGTTTTGCTAACCAAAATAAGGTGATTCTTTTGTCTTCAATTATTAATATTATTTCAGTTTTCTTGCTTTGTAATACTGATGCAAGGCTACGCTATTTAAGTCTACAGACAATATTGGTTTTATGAATATTCACATATAATATTGTCTGGTGTTGAATTCTAACCATGTGTCTGAAAATGTTCTTTACCAGAACTATGAAGATAATGACCAGCCTTTATGTACTCATACTGGCTTGCCTGGGATGGCCAATGTACGTGGCAACTCTAAAAACTATGCAGTGCCTCAATGTTCCAAAACTGACTTGGTTACTGCATCACTTGTACGTACGTGGTAAATCTAAAATTCTAAATTCATGGTATTAAAGAAAAGTTTCTGCATGCATCGGGAATAATGCAGTATCATAGATTTGGGGATAGGACAATAGTTTACAAATATGCACTTCAATTCATCACAATGCCTATATGAAAATGTCATATGCCAACTTGGAGTCTCTGTGCTGAAGTACAAGAATCATTTGACCAGACAATCTCAAATGCACATGCACAGATATGCTCACATAGCCCTAAATGCCGTACTACAGTCTGAAGTGTAATTTGACATAATCAAATGGATGGGGGTGTGGCTTGGCGAGTAAAGATGGCAGACGTGCCTTTGTAAGGCTCTGCTGCAAAGTCCCTGTTGTCCATCATTTATCCCTACCTGGGCACGTCATCTGGCACTGCAGTGCAGCCTTCATCCCTCCATTTCATAGGCAGGGAAACCCTTTGGTCCTCGAGCTGCCGACAGACCTGTCCAAGTGTGTGGGCTCGCATCACCGGCGACTGGAGCCTGCATCTGGTGAGGTGTGCCGCAGAAAGAAGGAGTCGGATGCGTGAGAGGCTTGCTGCTGGGAGCTCCACGCCGTGCCGGCTAGTGCTTGTCGGTACTCGTGCCCCTGGTGGAACATCATGGTGACTCCTTACTGAGTCGGCAGACTCAGGACTGGCTGTACTGGCTGAGCTTGGCATAGACCCACGAAGGAGGGACTCTACGACGTTGCCATGATCTAAACTGCTTTGTGCTGTGGCCGATCGGAGCCCTGAGCCTTTGGCTGACGCCCTGTGAAACTGCAACTGCTGTGGGACTCCGACATCAGTGCTGGGGCATCGATGGGCGGGTCTCCCCCAAGAAGGCCATCGACTGCAGGTAGCACTCGAGCTGATGCAGACCTAGGTCGGCTGGAGCAGAGATTGCAGGGCTTTTGCCCACCAGCCCTGCTAGAGCAGGCCTCCTTGGTGACATGGGGTTTACTCTGGCCTTGGGTGGGTATACACCTGTTACAACGCAACTTTTACAACTACCTACTATTACAACGCAACTTTTACAACGCATACCATTACAACGCATTGCGCTGGGGGGCGCTCTAGGATAGGGAATAAGTATAATTTACTATCCAACACCTTCCCTAGTGTCCACGGGGACTGGAGTTAGAATAGTAAATTATACTTACCACTATCCAGCACCTCAAAGCGCTATGCGTTGTAATGGTATGCGTTGTAATGGTCGCGTTGTAATAGTAGGTAGTTGTAATGGTATGCGTTGTAACATGGTACATCCCCTTGGGTGAACCTACCCTGCCTGCTGGTCCATTGTGAAAGGAGGGCCAGTAGCTTGAGTGGGGCGCTGAAGATGCACTGCACCCTCTCATCAGAAGCTTCACTTGCACTGTTGTTGCTGGACTGGCACTGGAATAGTCACTTGGAACCTTGAGCACTAGATGCTGAAACTGTTTTGGGGGTCTGCCTTGGCTTCTGTCTGCACCGCTGGCCATACTTGACATACAGGGCATTGCGTGTGCCCCATAGCACTCGAGCAGATGCAGACCTAGGTCGGCTGGAGCAGAGATTGCAGGGCTTTTGCCCACCAGCCCTGCTAGAGCAGACCTCCTTGGTGACATGGGTTTGCTCTGGCCTTGGGTGAACCTACCCTGCCTGCTGTGCCATCGTGAAAGGAGGGCCAGTAGCTTGAGTGGGGCGCTGAAGATGATCTAAAGGAGAGTGGCTTGCTTCTGATATTAGAGCTCTAGATATTTCCTATAGGTCTTATGATATGTTTGGCGTTAAATTTGAACTCCACAGTAGGACTACAACTATGTCTGATTCTATTTTCTATCCTCGTTTTGATATTTGTAAAAAACTTTGTGTTGTGGATTGTATGAAACAATATGATTTGAGAATGCATGCTCTTCGCCCTTGTGGTGTTAATCAGTTGCTTATATCATTTGTTAAACCTCATAAGGGTATCTCCTCTGCCTCTATTGCAAGATGGGTCAAAATTGCTATGAATTTTGCTGGTGTTGATCTAAATATCTTCAAACCACATTCTATCAGAGGTGTTATGGCCAGTAAGTCCTTTTGGTCAGGAGGTAATTTGGATGATATTCTTAAAGCTGCTGATTGGTCAAATTCTAGAACTTTTGCTCATCATTATTGTAAACCAATCACTCATATGTCTGATGTTGTCTTACATGGCTACCAACATGCATAATGGTAGCCCCCGTCTTGTAATGAAATTGCGATTCTCCTATTAACATGACTAGAGAATCTGGATTTCATTAAAGACACGGAGGCTAACATTATCCCTCCCACCTTTCCCTGGGTGGTTGATGGTTTATCTTTTGCTTACTGTTTATTTCTTGTAATATGTTTATAAATGCAATGGTGTACTTGCTATGACAATAAACATATTTTAATGAATTAAATGTTTTATTTGAATTCTTAATGTTCCTTGTCAGTATTATTCTTTCTTTATATTTCTGGATTTATTTACACTTCTTTTCTTTTCAGATAACCTCTCGTGAACTCATGTTCCTGATTCTGTCTCTTCGGATCTTGGAGATTTCGTTTGTCCTCCATCTACCTTGATTTTATGAAGTCTCATCGTTGAAGTTTTCATTGGGACATTTCCTTTCTCTCCTTTACTCCTTATTTAAAAGAGGCTGATTGCCTAGTGCTTACTGGAATTGTTTTCTTAAGAATGTTCTATTTGGAACTATTGCTTTGTGACATATGCGGCTGTTTGGAGTCTGCATTAAAAGTTATATGCATAATGTTAGCCTCCGTGTCTTTAATGAAATCCAGATTCCCTAGTCATGTTAATAGGAGAATCGCAATTTCAAAAACAGAAAGCCACTTTGAGGTGTGTTTTTGAAAATAAAAAAACTTTAGAACCATCATGTTTGATGACGATATAGGGTAAATATCCAATGTATTTAAATGAACCCCCTTGATGGCAGGTCCTGTGAGTGCCTGAAATATCTATCCGGGTGATGAATATTTCATGATTTTCATGCTCGGGCCCTTCGCTAGTGTCCCACTGTGGAGGACAGCCCAATTGCCAAATTAAGCCTATAATCATGAACAAGTAACATTGAAAATTAGTACTTTTAACCTTAAAAGCGCATACACAATATATTAGAAGTACGTCAGTAGATAAATTCTATATGCAGGAAATTTCATTAAAATGTACTTTTAAAGCAATACTATGCCTACCCATAATTAATTTAGATTTCCCTGTGCAGTGCTCAGCAACTGGAGAAGTGGTTGGGGGATTATCAACAAAATACAAAATGTCTCTTTCTTCCTCTCTGCTCACCCTAGTAAATACCACTGCATTGACCTGGAAATCTTAGAAGTCACTATGCATCACTACTTTAATTTAGGCAATTTAATATAAAAATACTTGTGCTTTATTAAAAATGATTAAGAGAAGAAACACTTTTCAAATATGAAAGTTGCTGAAGATACAATTCTTAATGCATAACAAGTTGTGATTATTTTTGTTTTCAAAATGGATGAGGCTTCTTTGCATCACCAAGAATACAAAAAGGAGGCTTTATTGTGGAATACAGAGGAAATCTTATAAGTACTCAACAGTCTGAGATGTTGGTAAAACAAAAAGGTACTCCGTTTCAAACTTATGCATACTACTTCACACATCATGACAAACATCTCCGGTATGTTCTAAACATTTTGTACATTGAAGTATGAATGGAGATTGAAGAATTGGGAAAATACCAAAACATGAAAATCAAATTAGAAATAGAAGGATACAACATAGGGACCAATTTATATGTTGATGATAACATACAATGGTGCCGGAGTATGCTTGCTGCCAACATAATGGTCTGCCCACCAACATTAGATGTGGGTGGCCATTGTATGACAACAGTAGAGACTTTTCTGTCTCAGCCATGGCCAAATATCTTCCACGGCCTGGCGGAGCAAGTTCCGTTGGAGATGTGGCTCTATCTCTGCCCACCCAATTTGACTAGTTTAATGAGGGAGGCATTGTTTTATTAATTTCAAAAACAGAAAGCCACTTTGAGGTGTGTTTTTGAAAATAAAAAAACTTTGGAACCATCATGTTTGATGAAGCTATAGGGTAAATATCCAATGTATTTAAATGAACCCCCTTGATGGCAGGTCCTGTGAGTGCCTGAAATATCTATCTAAATTAAGCTTATTATCATGAACAAGTAACATTGAAAATCAGTAAATTTAACCTTAAAAGAGCATACACAATACATTAGAAGTACATCAGTAGATAAATTCTATATGCAGGAAATTTCATTCAAATATACTTTTAAAGCAATACTATCAATGTATCAGAAGATTGGAAAATATAACATACAACTAGGTATGCACAGTGCTAGGTTCCCAGCCATACTTTCTAATGAATTGTACCAATCTTATTCGAGATTAGCTGATAGTATTGCTACTATTACTCTAGTTTTATGATTAATTAAGATGAGCTATATTTTATTTAGTCATTCATGCTGAAGTAAACTATTTGGATTTGTTAGTCCTGCTAGAGACTTCATTATAATGGAATCTCTACGTAAATAAATGAGGGTCAATTACCTCATGTATGTTTATTTTTCCCCCTCAAATCATGGACCTAAGCCATCATTGGGTCCTAGCCAGGGAGTGGAGTACAATATTTGGAAGAAAAAACACAGAAAATTAAAGATACATGATCTAAGTATGACAAAATACAACTCATTTGTTTTCTGTTTTTCAGCATTGAGGATGGACCATATGGAAGACTAGCAAATGATAATCAAAAAATAGACAGTTGCATGAAACATATTGAAAGTGATAATGTACCTCACCTTTGTTTATTTTCTTTGGAAGATATTTATATAGGAGCAGAGATCACTTATGATTATGGTGGATATGATCTTCCTTGGTGTTTTGCTAACCAAAATAAGGTGATTCTTTTGTCTTCAATTATTAATATTATTTCAGTTTTCTTGCTTTGTAATACTGATGCAAGGCTACGCTATTTAAGTCTACAGACAATATTGGTTTTATGAATATTCACATATAATATTGTCTGGTGTTGAATTCTAACCATGTGTCTGAAAATGTTCTTTACCAGAACTATGAAGATAATGACCAGCCTTTATGTACTCATACTGGCTTGCCTGGGATGGCCAATGTACGTGGCAACTCTAAAAACTATGCAGTGCCTCAATGTTCCAAAACTGACTTGGTTACTGCATCACTTGTACGTACGTGGTAAATCTAAAATTCTAAATTCATGGTATTAAAGAAAAGTTTCTGCATGCATCGGGAATAATGCAGTATCATAGATTTGGGGATAGGACAATAGTTTACAAATATGCACTTCAATTCATCAAAATGCCTATATGAAAATGTCATATGCCAACTTGGAGTCTCTGTGCTGAAGTACAAGAATCATTTGACCAGACAATCTCAAATGCACATGCACAGATATGCTCACATAGCCCTAAATGCCGTACTACAGTCTGAAGTGTAATTTGACATAATCAAATGGATGGGGGTGTGGCTTGGCGAGTAAAGATGGCAGACGTGCCTTTGTAAGGCTCTGCTGCAAAGTCCCTGTTGTCCATCATTTATCCCTACCTGGGCACGTCATCTGGCACTGCAGTGCAGCCTTCATCCCTCCATTTCATAGGCAGGGAAACCCTTTGGTCCTCGAGCTGCCGACAGACCTGTCCAAGTGTGTGGGCTCGCATCACCGGCGACTGGAGCCTGCATCTGGTGAGGTGTGCCGCAGAAAGAAGGAGTCGGATGCGTGAGAGGCTTGCTGCTGGGAGCTCCACGCCGTGCCGGCTAGTGCTTGTCGGTACTCGTGCCCCTGGTGGAACATCATGGTGACTCCTTACTGAGTCGGCAGACTCAGGACTGGCTGTACTGGCTGAGCTTGGCATAGACCCACGAAGGAGGGACTCTACGACGTTGCCATGATCTAAACTGCTTTGTGCTGTGGCCGATCGGAGGCCTGAGCCTTTGGCTGACGCCCTGTGAAACTGCAACTGCTGTGGGACTCCGACATCAGTGCTGGGGCATCGATGGGCGGGTCTCCCCCAAGAAGGCCATCGACTGCAGGTAGCACTCGAGCTGATGCAGACCTAGGTCGGCTGGAGCAGAGATTGCAGGGCTTTTGCCCACCAGCCCTGCTAGAGCAGGCCTCCTTGGTGACATGGGGTTTACTCTGGCCTTGGGTGGGTATACACCTGTTACAACGCAACTTTTACAACTACCTACTATTACAACGCAACTTTTACAACGCATACCATTACAACGCATTGCGCTGGGGGGCGCTCTAGGATAGGGAATAAGTATAATTTACTATCCAACACCTTCCCTAGTGTCCACGGGGACTGGAGTTAGAATAGTAAATTATACTTACCACTATCCAGCACCTCAAAGCGCTATGCGTTGTAATGGTATGCGTTGTAATGGTCGCGTTGTAATAGTAGGTAGTTGTAATGGTATGCGTTGTAACATGGTACATCCCCTTGGGTGAACCTACCCTGCCTGCTGTGCCATTGTGAAAGGAGGGCCAGTAGCTTGAGTGGGGCGCTGAAGATGCACTGCACCCTCTCATCAGAAGCTTCACTTGCACTGTTGTTGCTGGACTGGCACTGGAATAGTCACTTGGAACCTTGAGCACTAGATGCTGAAACTGTTTTGGGGGTCTGCCTTGGCTTCTGTCTGCACCGCTGGCCATACTTGACATACAGGGCATTGCGTGTGCCCCATAGCACTCGAGCAGATGCAGACCTAGGTCGGCTGGAGCAGAGATTGCAGGGCTTTTGCCCACCAGCCCTGCTAGAGCAGACCTCCTTGGTGACATGGGTTTGCTCTGGCCTTGGGTGAACCTACCCTGCCTGCTGTGCCATCGTGAAAGGAGGGCCAGTAGCTTGAGTGGGGCGCTGAAGATGATCTAAAGGAGAGTGGCTTGCTTCTGATATTAGAGCTCTAGATATTTCCTATAGGTCTTATGATATGTTTGGCGTTAAATTTGAACTCCACAGTAGGACTACAACTATGTCTGATTCTATTTTCTATCCTCGTTTTGATATTTGTAAAAAACTTTGTGTTGTGGATTGTATGAAACAATATGATTTGAGAATGCATGCTCTTCGCCCTTGTGGTGTTAATCAGTTGCTTATATCATTTGTTAAACCTCATAAGGGTATCTCCTCTGCCTCTATTGCAAGATGGGTCAAAATTGCTATGAATTTTGCTGGTGTTGATCTAAATATCTTCAAACCACATTCTATCAGAGGTGTTATGGCCAGTAAGTCCTTTTGGTCAGGAGGTAATTTGGATGATATTCTTAAAGCTGCTGATTGGTCAAATTCTAGAACTTTTGCTCATCATTATTGTAAACCAATCACTCATATGTCTGATGTTGTCTTACATGGCTGCCAACATGCATAATGGTAGCCCCCGTCTTGTAATGAAATTGCGATTCTCCTATTAACATGACTAGAGAATCTGGATTTCATTAAAGACACGGAGGCTAACATTATCCCTCCCACCTTTCCCTGGGTGGTTGATGGTTTATCTTTTGCTTACTGTTTATTTCTTGTAATATGTTTATAAATGCAATGGTGTACTTGCTATGACAATAAACATATTTTAATGAATTAAATGTTTTATTTGAATTCTTAATGTTCCTTGTCAGTATTATTCTTTCTTTATATTTCTGGATTTATTTACACTTCTTTTCTTTTCAGATAACCTCTCGTGAACTCATGTTCCTGATTCTGTCTCTTCGGATCTTGGAGATTTCGTTTGTCCTCCATCTACCTTGATTTTATGAAGTCTCATCGTTGAAGTTTTCATTGGGACATTTCCTTTCTCTCCTTTACTCCTTATTTAAAAGAGGCTGAGTGCCTAGTGCTTACTGGAATTGTTTTGTTAAGAATGTTCTATTTGGAACTATTGCTTTGTGACATATGCGGCTGTTTGGAGTCTGCATTAAAAGTTATATGCATAATGTTAGCCTCCGTGTCTTTAATGAAATCCAGATCCCCTAGTCATGTTAATAGGAGAATCGCAATTTCAAAAACAGAAAGCCACTTTGAGGTGTGTTTTTGAAAATAAAAAAACTTTAGAACCATCATGTTTGATGACGATATAGGGTAAATATCCAATGTATTTAAATGAACCCCCTTGATGGCAGGTCCTGTGAGTGCCTGAAATATCTAGCCGGGTGATGAATATTTCATGATTTTCATGCTCGGGCCCTTCGCTAGTGTCCCACTGTGGAGGACAGCCCAATTGCCAAATTAAGCCTATAATCATGAACAAGTAACATTGAAAATTAGTACTTTTAACCTTAAAAGCGCATACACAATATATTAGAAGTACGTCAGTAGATAAATTCTATATGCAGGAAATTTCATTAAAATGTACTTTTAAAGCAATACTATGCCTACCCATAATTAATTTAGATTTCCCTGTGCAGTGCTCAGCAACTGGAGAAGTGGTTGGGGGATTATCAACAAAATACAAAATGTCTCTTTCTTCCTCTCTGCTCACCCTAGTAAATACCACTGCATTGACCTGGAAATCTTAGAAGTCACTATGCATCACTACTTTAATTTAGGCAATTTAATATAAAAATACTTGTGCTTTATTAAAAATGATTAAGAGAAGAAACACTTTTCAAATATGAAAGTTGCTGAAGATACAATTCTTAATGCATAACAAGTTGTGATTATTTTTGTTTTCAAAATGGATGAGGCTTCTTTGCATCACCAAGAATACAAAAAGGAGGCTTTATTGTGGAATACAGAGGAAATCTTATAAGTACTCAACAGTCTGAGATGTTGGTAAAACAAAAAGGTACTCCGTTTCAAACTTATGCATACTACTTCACACATCATGACAAACATCTCCGGTATGTTCTAAACATTTTGTACATTGAAGTATGAATGGAGATTGAAGAATTGGGAAAATACCAAAACATGAAAAACAAATTAGAAATAGAAGGATACAACATAGGGACCAATTTATATGTTGATGATAACATACAATGGTGCCGGAGTATGCTTGCTGCCAACATAATGGTCTGCCCACCAACATTAGATGTGGGTGGCCATTGTATGACAACAGTAGAGACTTTTCTGTCTCAGCCATGGCCAAATATCTTCCACGGCCTGGCGGAGCAAGTTCCGTTGGAGATGTGGCTCTATCTCTGCCCACCCAATTTGACTAGTTTAATGAGGGAGGCATTGTTTTATTAATTTCAAAAACAGAAAGCCACTTTGAGGTGTGTTTTTGAAAATAAAAAAACTTTGGAACCATCATGTTTGATGAAGCTATAGGGTAAATATCCAATGTATTTAAATGAACCCCCTTGATGGCAGGTCCTGTGAGTGCCTGAAATATCTATCTAAATTAAGCTTATTATCATGAACAAGTAACATTGAAAATCAGTAAATTTAACCTTAAAAGAGCATACACAATACATTAGAAGTACATCAGTAGATAAATTCTATATGCAGGAAATTTCATTCAAATATACTTTTAAAGCAATACTATCAATGTATCAGAAGATTGGAAAATATAACATACAACTAGGTATGCACAGTGCTAGGTTCCCAGCCATACTTTCTAATGAATTGTACCAATCTTATTCGAGATTAGCTGATAGTATTGCTACTATTACTCTAGTTTTATGATTAATTAAGATGAGCTATATTTTATTTAGTCATTCATGCTGAAGTAAACTATTTGGATTTGTTAGTCCTGCTAGAGACTTCATTATAATGGAATCTCTACGTAAATAAATGAGGGTCAATTACCTCATGTATGTTTATTTTTCCCCCTCAAATCATGGACCTAAGCCATCATTGGGTCCTAGCCAGGGAGTGGAGTACAATATTTGGAAGAAAAAACACAGAAAATTAAAGATACATGATCTAAGTATGACAAAATACAACTCATTTGTTTTCTGTTTTTCAGCATTGAGGATGGACCATATGGAAGACTAGCAAATGATAATCAAAAAATAGACAGTTGCATGAAACATATTGAAAGTGATAATGTACCTCACCTTTGTTTATTTTCTTTGGAAGATATTTATATAGGAGCAGAGATCACTTATGATTATGGTGGATATGATCTTCCTTGGTGTTTTGCTAACCAAAATAAGGTGATTCTTTTGTCTTCAATTATTAATATTATTTCAGTTTTCTTGCTTTGTAATACTGATGCAAGGCTACGCTATTTAAGTCTACAGACAATATTGGTTTTATGAATATTCACATATAATATTGTCTGGTGTTGAATTCTAACCATGTGTCTGAAAATGTTCTTTACCAGAACTATGAAGATAATGACCAGCCTTTATGTACTCATACTGGCTTGCCTGGGATGGCCAATGTACGTGGCAACTCTAAAAACTATGCAGTGCCTCAATGTTCCAAAACTGACTTGGTTACTGCATCACTTGTACGTACGTGGTAAATCTAAAATTCTAAATTCATGGTATTAAAGAAAAGTTTCTGCATGCATCGGGAATAATGCAGTATCATAGATTTGGGGATAGGACAATAGTTTACAAATATGCACTTCAATTCATCAAAATGCCTATATGAAAATGTCATATGCCAACTTGGAGTCTCTGTGCTGAAGTACAAGAATCATTTGACCAGACAATCTCAAATGCACATGCACAGATATGCTCACATAGCCCTAAATGCCGTACTACAGTCTGAAGTGTAATTTGACATAATCAAATGGATGGGGGTGTGGCTTGGCGAGTAAAGATTGCAGACGTGCCTTTGTAAGGCTCTGCTGCAAAGTCCCTCTTGTCCATCATTTATCCCTACCTGGGCACGTCATCTGGCACTGCAGTGCAGCCTTCATCCCTCCATTTCATAGGCAGGGAAACCCTTTGGTCCTCGAGCTGCCGACAGACCTGTCCAAGTGTGTGGGCTCGCATCACCGGCGACTGGAGCCTGCATCTGGTGAGGTGTGCCGCAGAAAGAAGGAGTCGGATGCGTGAGAGGCTTGCTGCTGGGAGCTCCACGCCGTGCCGGCTAGTGCTTGTCGGTACTCGTGCCCCTGGTGGAACATCATGGTGACTCCTTACTGAGTCGGCAGACTCAGGACTGGCTGTACTGGCTGAGCTTGGCATAGACCCACGAAGGAGGGACTCTACGACGTTGCCATGATCTAAACTGCTTTGTGCTGTGGCCGATCGGAGCCCTGAGCCTTTGGCTGACGCCCTGTGAAACTGCAACTGCTGTGGGACTCCGACATCAGTGCTGGGGCATCGATGGGAGGGTCTCCCCCAAGAAGGCCATCGACTGCAGGTAGCACTCGAGCTGATGCAGACCTAGGTCGGCTGGAGCAGAGATTGCAGGGCTTTTGCCCACCAGCCCTGCTAGAGCAGGCCTCCTTGGTGACATGGGGTTTACTCTGGCCTTGGGTGGGTATACACCTGTTACAACGCAACTTTTACAACTACCTACTATTACAACGCAACTTTTACAACGCATACCATTACAACGCATTGCGCTGGGGGGCGCTCTAGGACAGGGAATAAGTATAATTTACTATCCAACACCTTCCCTAGTGTCCACGGGGACTGGAGTTAGAATAGTAAATTATACTTACCACTATCCAGCACCTCAAAGCGCTATGCGTTGTAATGGTATGCGTTGTAATGGTCGCGTTGCAATAGTAGGTAGTTGTAATGGTATGCGTTGTAACATCAATCAATCAATCAGTGACACTTATAGAGCGCGCTACATACCCGTAGGGTCTCAAGGCGCTGGGGAGGGGTGGTGCCGCTACTGCTCGAACAGCCAGGTCTTCAGCTTCTTCCTGAAGGAGAGGTGGTCTTGGGTCAGGCGCAGGTCGGACGGGAGGGAGTTCCAGGTCTTGGCGGCCAGGTAGGAGAAGGATCTTCCTCCTGTAGTCGCTCTTCGGATGCGGGGGACAGCGGCGAGGGCGTGGTTAGCTGATCGGAGGTGGCGTTTGGGAGCGTAGAAGTTGACTCGGCTGTTGAGGTAGCTCGGGCCTTGGTCGTGTAGGGCTTTGTGTGCGTGGGTGAGGAGGCGGAAGGTGATTCTCTTGTTGATGGGGAGCCAGTGAAGGCCTCTCAGATGTCCGGAGATGTGGCTGGATCGTGGGATGTCGAGGATGAGTCTGGCTGAGGCGTTTTGGATCCGCTGGAGTCTCTTCTGGAGCTTGGCGGTGGTCCCGGCGTAGAGGGCGTTGCCGTAGTCCAGTCGGCTGGTGACGAGGGCCTGGGTGACGGTCTTCCTGGTCTCTGTGGGGATCCACCAGAAGATCTTCCGTAGCATGCGTAGGATGTTGAAGCACGCCGAGGAGACGCTGTTGACTTGTCTGGTCATGGAGAGGGAGGAGTCCAGGATGAAGCCCAGGTTTCGTGCATGGTCAGTTGGTTTGGGTGCGGTGCCCAGGGCGGGGGGCCACCAGGAGTCGTCCCAGGCGGAGGGTGAAGGGCCCAGGATGAGGACTTCCGTCTTGTCCGAGTTCAGTTTCAGGCGGCTGGTCGTCATCCACTCGGCTACCTCTTTCATCCCTTCGTGCAGGTTGGCTCTGGCGGCGGCGGGGTCGTTGGTCAGGGAGAGGATCAGCTGTGTGTCGTCGGCGTAGGAGATGATGCTGAGGTGGTGTTTGCGTACGATGGCCGCGAGGGGGCTCATGTAGACGTTGAAGAGGGTGGGGCTCAGGGATGATCCTTGGGGGACGCCGCAGATGACTTCGGAGGCCTCTGACTTGTACGGTGGTAGGCGGACTCGCTGTGTTCTTCCGTTGAGGAAGGAGATGATCCATTCCAGCGCCTTGTCCTGGATTCCGATGTTGCTGAGGCGCCGTATTAGGGTGCGGTGGCAGACCGTGTCGAATGCCGCGGAGAGGTCTAGGAGGATGAGGGCCGCTGTTTCTCCGTTGTCCATCAGGGCTCGGATGTCATCTGTGGCGGCGATGAGGGCGGTCTCGGTGCTGTGTTTGGCTCGGAAGCCGGACTGTGAGGGGTCGAGGGATCCGTTCGTCTCGAGGAAGGCGGCCATCTGCTTGTTGACGGTCTTCTCGATGACTTTGGCTGGAAACGGGAGAAGCGAGATGGGGCGGTAGTTCTTGAGGTCGGTGGGGTCCGCTGTTGGTTTCTTGAGTAGAGCGCTGAGTTCGGCGTGTTTCCAGCTTTCAGGGAAGATGGCGGTGTCGAAGGATGTGTTGATGATGTCTCTCAGGTGGGGTGCGATGACAGCGTCGGCCTTGTTGAAGACGTGGTGAGGGCAGGGGTCGGTTGGTGATCCGGAGTGGATGGAGTTCATCGTGCGGATGGTGTCTTCTGTGCTGATCGGGGTCCAGGCGTGGAGGGTGGTGGTGGGGGGGGGTGGCTGGTCGGCCGTGGTGTGCGTTGGTTGGTTGTTGAAACTGCTGTGTATGTCCGTGATCTTGTTGTGGAAGTATGAGGCGAGGGAGTTGCAGAGGTCTTGTGATGGGGTGATGTCGTTGTTTCCTGCGCTGGGGTTGGAGAGCTCTTTCACGATGCTGAAGAGTTCCTTGCTGTTGTGTGCGTTGTTGTCCAGCCGGTCCTTGAATGCTGTTCTTTTGGCGGCGCGGATCAGCTGGTGGTGTTTCCGGGTGGCCAGTTTGTAGGAGGTCCTGTTGTCCGGTGTCGGGTCCCTTTTCCAGACTTTCTCGAGGGCTCGGCAGTTCTTCTTGGAGCTCTTGAGTTCGTCGGTGAACCATGGGGCCTTCTTGCTGCCGGGTCTGTTGGGCGGGGTCCTCAGCGGGGCGAGCTCGTCCGCGCAGTTGCTGATCCACTTCGTGATGTTATCGGCGGCCTGGCTGGGGTTCGCTGAGCTGGCCGGAGGGTGTTGGCTCAGGGAGGTTGCGAGCTGGTCTGCTGTGATCTTGTTCCAGCTTCTGCGGGCGGTGTGTTGCTGGTGTTGGTGGGTCGTCGTTCTCTTGAAGGTGAAGTGGACGCAGCTGTGGTCCGTCCAATGAAGCTCTGTGGCGTGGCTGAAGTCGATGTCTGTGCTGGATGAGAAGACGGCGTCGAGTGTGTGTCCGGCGAGGTGGGTGGGGGTGGACACCAGTTGCTTGAGTCCCAGGTTGGCGAGGTTGTCGAGCAGGGCGCTGGTGTTGTGGTCGTTGTTGTTCTCCAGATGGAAGTTGGTACATCCCCTTGGGTGAACCTACCCTGCCTGCTGTGCCATTGTGAAAGGAGGGCCAGTAGCTTGAGTGGGGCGCTGAAGATGCACTGCACCCTCTCATCAGAAGCTTCACTTGCACTGTTGTTGCTGGACTGGCACTGGAATAGTCACTTGGAACCTTGAGCACTAGATGCTGAAACTGTTTTGGGGGTCTGCCTTGGCTTCTGTCTGCACCGCTGGCCATACTTGACATACAGGGCATTGCGTGTGCCCCATATACCCTTCTCTACTGTTTGCCTGGGGCTCCCCTGCCACTCCTGTGCTTGCTGTTGCTGTGGTTCGATTGCTCTGAGGGATCTGTGCAGCACTGGGCTGCATGAACTGCTATACCCTCCTGAACACTGTTGACACATATAAGCGGATCCTGCAGCAGCGTGCCCCCCCCCCTGATGGCTTGGACGGAGACTTCATTGCTTACTTTGGTGACCTGCGCTTTCTCCATATAGATGCAGCTGGTACTAGCTTGTTAAGTCCCACCGGTGCGGACCCTTGGCAAGGCATATGTACTGGCGCTGGAATGCCATACCAGGGGATCATCTCACTGTGGTTGGGAGGATCTTGGGGACCGTACGTCTCTTGTGCTGTCGTGGAGGGGAGAGGGAACCCCCTTTAAAAGTCTGACACCATGGGACATCTACGGTCTGGAACGGGTGGTGCCTCCTCTACTATGGCAGCTTTGTGGAATCAATTGGTGGTGCCAGAGGCCATGGACTCTTCGGGGTCAATGAGAGGCAAGCTTGATGCAATCCTTGCAGCAGTGGAGCGACTTGGAGCTTCTATAGCCTAGACGAGGACTCTCTGGAAAAAAAGATTGATATCTTGGTGGCCGAACTCAACTTACTATATGCGGACCACCGCAAATTGGCCGACAAGACCCGCTCCATTAAACACACTCCTAGGAAAATCGCACTTAAGACCCATGAGGTGGCGACATCTATGCAGGCCCTGGTGGAAGGAGTGCCGCGTAAAGAGTGATAATATCCACGTGGTTGGACTGCCTGAGGGATCAGATAAGAAGGATGCAGTCAGTTACCGCTATCTGGATTGTTTAACAGTTTGGGTGGATAAACATTGTCCCTCTGCTCCTATGGAATTACCGGAATCAGTTTGATTCCTTTTTATTTGAGTGCTGGAAGTTGCACACCGCTGCTACCAGTGGAGCCTTTACCTGATGCAGTCGATGACTCCCTATGCTCCAGCGCTGGCTCTCCTGGGCACTCCTAGGTGTGCTGCCCCTACCTCCATGACAGAACTTTCCAACTGGCATGCTGCTGGTGTACACACCTTAGGAGACTTGTAAAGCGACTGCACCCTTATCCCCTGCAAGACCCTTATCAACAATTCTGGATTACCAACAGGCAAGTTTCTTTTATACTGGCAACACTGACCTGCGCATGGGGCCACTTGACGACAGAACCACTGACTAATTTAGTGATGAAATATTTGCAGGTTATGGGTACAGGTAGTCACATAGTGCAATGGTTAACTGCTTCGCTATTACCCCATACAGCGCCATCACTTGCAGCAATGTGGGCCCGTTGGGAACCAGACCTTACTCGACCTTGTACAGATAGGGAATAGGCTCCAATCCTAGAAGGCCCTACTGATGCCCCACGCAACAAAAGATTCTGTCTCATACAGTTTTATAATATACACAGGGCCTATCTGACACACGACAAAATTAATTGTTACTTTCACTGCACAGATGCGGCCTGTCCCCGATGTGCTCTGGTAAATGCCACTTTGCTCTACATGCTCTAGTCTTGCCCCACTTTACACACTGGCAGGGTGTTACGACCAGGCTGTCATCTTATAAGGAGCGCCCTGTCCTACACACATGGGAGGTGTGTGTGCTGGGTGTATTTCTTAGGGCCAAGAAACACAAGATCACCTTCAGATTTCTCGATCTGGGATTCCTAACCGCTAAGCGCTTATCACCTGCAGGTGGCAGTCTCTAGAAACCCCTCTGTAGGAAGGTAGGATCCTTCTGCATCGTTACTCCCACTTTATGCTGGTGTTGTGTGTTTTTTACTTAGTTTGCTGGACTTCTGCTAATCAGGATCCCAGTCTCTGTGTTTCTTCCCTAAATTGGATATGGTGAGTACTTAGGTACACCCCAATTTGGCTACTGGTGTACCCTGATAAGTCACTAGTATATGGTACTAGTGTAACCAGGACATAGCTACACCAGGGGTCTCTCATGGGCTGAAGCATGGATTATGCCACCCATGAGAGACCACTCAAATTGTGACTACAGGCCTGTCATTGCAGCCTGTGTAAGCTGGTGCCAGCACCACTTACAATTTTTCTTATATCTGAAGTCATTGCACTTAAAACCTGGACTCTGCATTACTATTGCATTGATGAACTATACTGGGGAAACTCTTGCAGACTCCTATATGTGGGCTTGACTAAATCTGCTGAACATAGCAAAATGACTCACTCAATACCAGTTACTTGTTTAAGGCATTAATTGTTGACTGTACAATATCATTTTCATGTACTGTATGAAGAATATATGAGCATGAATCCTCTACATTGTCTTTATATATGATGTTGACAGAGTGTATTAATGACAAAATGTAAAATGTAATAAAGAGATTCAAACAAAAAAGTAAATAATCAAATAGACTGGTAGACTAAACTCCCATGCTCCACCAGGAGCAAACCCAAATGCCCAGTCACTGCTTACATGCCTAAGCATAATTTTAAGTACGCAAGGACATATTCAAATGCTCAGTTTACAACGTCAAATCTACAATTGCAACCTAAAATGCCCACATCCAGCAAACAAATACAGGTACAGACAAAAATGCAAAAGCACAAATAAAAATGCCTCGATGCTGCCTCAAACTGTGGTGTAATGTTACTCAAATTCAGATTTTTTTTTTGTTACCATTGGGCATGTTATTACATTTCGGATGGTTTGAAAGACTGGGCTCTTAGATGCATTATTTTAGCCTGGAAAATAATCTTGATTTTGTGAAGATTCAGGTAAATCATTATTTGATGTTGAATTCTTTATGTTTAATTAAATTACACTTTTCCAGAATTCTGAAGCCAATGGACTGTTTCTGTGTTCCCATACTGACTTCATACAGAGGACACCTGTATATAGCAACTCTGAAGACAATGTGGACTTGTCTAAGGTAACACCTTTATCTGGCAATTCTGAACACCAGACTATGGGCCATATGTATCATAGTTCCGTTTTGCGATTTCTAAATAGCGATTTTTAAGGAATCGCTATTTAGAAATTGCAAAATGGTATGTATGTAGAAATCAGCTTCGTTTTAGCGATTTCTTAAAATTCCTTAATTGCGATTAGCAAATTGCTAATCGCAATTAAGGAATAATTTCCCATTCATTTCTATGGGCCAGGAGGCCCATAGGAATGAAGGGGAAATGTGCGATTAGCAATTAGCTAATCGCAAATTGAAAATATTTTCAAAGGTGCAGGGGTGTCCAAAGGACACCCTGCTGCACCCCTGAAAATGACATGTGTGCGCATATGGCGCACATACATGCCCTCACATGGCACCTTTTGTTTTTAAAAAATTGCTTTTTGAAAGGAATTCGCAACTTACCACCAACTTGAAGTTGGTGGTAATTTGCGATTCCTTAGGGACAATTAGCAATATTTTTTTGCATGATGCAATTGCAAAATAAGGAATCGCAAATTGTGCGATTCCTTAATGCAATTGCAAAATAAGGAATCGCAAATTGTGCGATTCCTTAAATGCAATTGCAAAATAAGGAATCGCAAATTGTGCGATTCCTTATTTTGAACCACATTTGCTTAATACATACCATATTGGGAATTCGCATTTGCAAAGGCCGAAATTCTGCGAATTTCGGCCTTTGCGAATGCGAATTTCAATGATACATATGGTCCTATGCCTTTAAGATTCCATAGTGAAAGTCCGAGAAGTCAATTGTATGTGTTTAAGTCTGCAAAACTAAGTTTACTGTATAAACATTCATCTTGTGCCATTCAGAAATAATGCAGGCAATAAGGTCAGGAGATGGTGAATCCTTTCCAAACATGGATGACAAATCCGCAATTGTCAAAGGTAGCTAAATTGATATCACTCAGCCCTTGTCTTCCACCTCCCTCACATAACAGTACAGGACGTTATGTCACATGGAAGCTGAACCAGTTGAAACATGAATTCCCATTACTGTAGATAACAAAAGAGTCAGACACTCATAGTGTAGGAGGATGGCTTAGTATGTGGTGCACACTTAAAGGAGTGATGCACCTTGTACTAATGCAGGCAACCCTGGTCTTTGATAACCATAGAAAGCTCTCAAAGAGGTAACTGTGGAGAGCAGCCTTCAGGCTTATCTTGGAGGAGTGTAAAGCTGCCTTTTTTATCAACTTTAATCATTAGTGTAGATTAGATGAAAAGAAACCAAACAGTGCTTATAGAAATAAGCCTGCTTATTACAAACACAATCACTAACACATTGGTATATCTCCTGCCCGGGGATATCAACAATACACATAGGAATACTTCAAAATAATCAGGTAAGTAGCACAAATATACAAGACTTGGACCAGTAGACTTAGAGCATGTGGGTGAACACGAATCAACCAAGGTAAGTACCCAGGAACCCCACAGAAGGCTGTGTGCAGAGTGGAAACACAGCCACATGTCCAATAGAAGTCAAAGGAGAGGTCATGGTTGCAGTTTTAAAGAAGGAGGACCCTTCCAAGAGGACCCTGAAGAAACCCTTTGGAGGGTGGAAGGTTGGAAATCCACCCCACTCATGGTTTCCCCAGGAACCAGGTTACCTACACCATAGGGATTAATTGAAGTCGAAACCTGCCATAGACAATAGAAGACTCTCAAGAAAAGGCTTCTGGAGAAGTCTCTGAAAAAGTCAGGTGGAATCCAAAGGAGGATTCTTGAAGAGGAGAACCTGTAAGCAGAGAGGACAGAGTCTGTGCCACTCGGAGGTGACCAAGAGGACGGACACACAATGCCTACCGATGTCAGGAGGTTCCGAAGATAAGACGATGACCTTGTGAGGATCAGGCACGCTGATGAAGACCAGGAGCCATGCACGAGCTGCCCCACATCGTATGCCGGTGTCTTGGTGTTTGGCGGCTAGGTGTTCGGTGTCCGGCGGGAGCATGAACAAGTCTTGGTAACCACAACTGGCGTGGAAAGCGAAGAGATTCAAACGTTGGGACCAGCAGGATCCAAGGATCTCACCAAATGCAGGAGAGCCACAGCAGGCCCCAAGTAAGCAGGGAAGCCCACTGAAGCGAAGGAAGACCCTCAAGCAGACCTGCAGGTGCAAAAGTTCCAAGAGGACTTCAGTCAGCTCACCAAAGATGGAGGTCCACATTGCAAGGACTGCAGGAGGATGCTGATCTTTGAAGGATGAGGTGCTGGCTGCTGCAGCTTCTTGTAGCCCGAATATCTCTGGAGTGCAGAGCCAACAAGTGTGGCAGTGGCAAGTCGACCCAGAACACAGGGGTTTGGTCCCAGCGGCTCTGACAAGGGATACAGTCCTCAGAATTGCATAGAAGACAGGTTAGGCCTCTAGGGAGCTGCAGACTCCTGTGTTGCTGGGCCTCTGGAAGTCCATAGGGTGACAGGAGCAGACCGGTCAGCTTCCTTGAGGTGCCTGCAGATACAGGGGACTGAAACCTTCACTCCAAAGGAGATTTCTCCGGATGTCCTTGATGCCCACAGGTCTTCTGGAGATCCTGGATGAAAAACAGACATAGACAAGGTAGACTTGAGGAAGAGCAAGACCAAATTAGCAGGAGTCATTCTTGATGCAGTCTCGGTTCCAGTCGAAGTCCAACGAAGTTCAAGTGTCCAAATGGTCGAAGAGTGTCTTGGTTTAAGAGGTGAATCTTGTTTAACGATGAATCTGAGTACCCACCCACAGGGAAGTCCTTACGTTCCCTAGGGAAATGGCTGGAACGACTCGGGGTCCCTCTCAAAGGAGGCACTGGACAGAGAGGAGGATCCTGTCCTTTGTCCAGTTATGCGCCACAGCGGGAACCAAGAAGTCCTGAAGTGGCTCAAACCAAATAGGCATGGAAGGCATCAAATGTGCCCTTCAAAGCAGTCTGGAGGCACTGGAAAGCGCCTCACCCCTGCTCAATACACTAAGTCCAGTCTGGGAGGTAGTCACACCTCCTTGTGACAGGAAACCTATTGTCCTACCATCCACTTTTCTTGCTCACCTCAGCAGCAGGAGGCCCTAAGTCAAGTTTACCAATATAAATGGTATTTGCTTAATTAGAGCGTAAGAACTGAGGAACTACCGTCACTTGCCCAAACACAACATAAATTCAAGACACAGCCTCAAATGCCAAGATGTAGCACCAAATATATGCACATTCCAAAACAACTGATTGCAGTTTCAAATACCAAAATGTCCATGTCCAGTCTTAAATACCCACTCTCAAATTGACAGGAACAGACAAAGCCCCAAAGTGCACGTGGCATACACATACAATGTCTGGATGCAGAGACAAGGCTCCCCATGAGCAGTCATAGCCTCATCTCTATTCTATTGTACAGTTCTTGTAGACCATGTGGCTACCTAAAGGCCCCCCAGAGCTAGAACAGACATCCCAAGTTACTAGATCATCACAGAAGAGGAAATTAGTTACTGAACAGATAGGGATAAGGCCTTATAAAAGCAGAGTTTGTGGTCCAATTGACGTAATTTTAATGGAAGGGTGTTCTAAAGTTTGGGAGCCTCATGCTCAGACACCGCCACAATATTCTGGCATAGCCACAAATGCCCATATAGAAGAATTTTATTCTGTGATAGAATTGATCCAAATGATAATGCACATCCTCAAATGCCTAAACACAGCTCCCAGGCTCAGCCTAACATTCGAAGGCATAGCATTTATATATTTAGCTTCAGCAAGCATATCCAGAGGTAAAGCCTTAGCATGCAAAGGTACATCCAAAAATGGTCACTGCAGAGAGATGACATAGGTTAGTGAAGAATCCTAATCTCCAAATATTACCTAAAATACAGTGGGCCCTTCCTATGCACAAGAACGGTCTAAATGCCCACTGCAAGCTAATCTGCTGCAAGTATATCTGTTCTACCCTTTCCCCCTTTTTACCCTTTCTGTTCCTGTCTTGAAAACTGAAGTATTCCAACAGAGGTGCACAATTGGTGCTACGAAGGCACAGATACCCACAGATAGACCCAAATACTATACTTTGGTCTGAAGCGCAGTATGATATAATCAAGTGGACAGGTAGATCACATTCTCGGACCTCTCCTAAATATCTAGAAGCAAATCCAAATGCCCAGTCACTGCTACATGGCTAAGCATAGTTTCAAATACTCAAGGACATATTCAAATGGCCAGTTTACAACAGCAAATCCACAAGTACTCCCCAAAATGCTCATGTTCAGCAACAAAACACAGGTACAGTAACAACGCTAAGGCATACATTCAAATCCCTAGATGCTGCCTCAAACTGTGGTGTAATGTTACTGAAATCCAAGTTTTTCTTTAGTTCTCATTAGATATGCAATTACATTTTGTGTGGTTTGTAAGACTGGCTCTTAGATGCATTATTTTAGCCTGTTAAATGAACTTGATTTCATGAAAATCCAGATAAACCATCCGTTGGTGTTGAATGCTTACTGTTTAATTAAATGGCACATTTCCTGAATTTTGAAGCCAATCAACTGCTTCTGCGTTCCCATACTGACTTAACATAGATGACAACTGTATATGCCAACATTGAGGACAACGTGGACTTGGGGTGATGGATGATATATCAACTGTATGTGTTAACTCTGCAAACCTAAGTTTATTGTATTTAAAATCATTTTGTACAATTCAAAAATAATGTAGGCCGTAAGGCCAGGGGATAGGGAATCTTTTCCAAACAGGGCTGGCATTTACCAGTCGTCAAAGGGAGCATAAGGGATACCACTCACCCTTTGTCTTCCACCTCCCTCGCATAACAGCACAAGGAACTCAGGAACACACAACTCAGGAACTACCATTACATGCCCATACACAACACTAATAACTAAGATAGAGCTTCAAATGCCAAGATATAGCCCCAAATGTCCACAAATTCAGAAATAACCAATTACAGTCTCAATACCAAAATGTCTATGCCTAGTCTTAAATACTATGGGCCATATGTATGTAAATATATTTTACCGATTCCTAAATACCGAATTTTACCGATTCGGTATTCAGGATTCGGTAAATGAGATGTAGGAAAAAACTCGGTAACATTTACCGAATCAGAAAGATTCAGAAAATGTGTACCGAATCCGTATTTACCGAATCAGAGATTTAAAAAAACAAGCAATTGAGGATTCAACCAATCCCGTGCATCCACCCCACCCCACAACCAGGAAGTGGCCACACCCATGCAGGTGAAGACAATCAGAACATTCTGGAGAGCTGGGAGCAACTGAGCCACTGGCTGAACATTGCTGAGGAAAACTGCAGGATGGCTTCCAACGAATCAGAGAGGGAAGGAGCAGAAATGAAAAGGAAAATGAAGTTCAGTGCAAGTGACCTTCAGGTCCTTGTGGAGAAGGTGGTGAAAGTCCCTGCAGGTAGCAGAGACTGTGAAAAGGAAGATCTGGCTGGCAATCCAGGCAAAGGTGAATGCCATTGGGGTGAGCCCACGGGACATAGATGACCTCAAGAAAAGGCGGTGTGACCTTCGGATCATCACCAAGAAGAAGCTGGCTGCACAGAGGAAAGATACCAGTGTCAAAGGGGGAGGAAGGAGCAGGGCACCTGCCCTCACTGACCTGGAGCAGCTGGTTGAGTCAACCCTGGAGCCCAAGAGTGTGTCTGGAATCGGGGAAGCAGACAGCTCAGCCAGAGCTGCCACAAAACAAGGTAAGAAGCATGCACAGCAATCCTCCCCCCTTCCCTATGCCCATTCCCCAATGTGGCTTTGTGACTCACACTCCAGTACAGGTTTTAGTATACACCATCAATGCATTATGGGAGATGTAGTCCGTGAAACACCCATCATGACAGTCATCACACTAAACAACAAGGCATGCCACACACATCAGTCAGAAGCAGCGGAGGACTTTGAGATAGTGTGACAGGATTGTAATTTAATATTGAAATGCAGGGCTGCAGGACCACTGAGCTAATATAAATATCTGTCCATAGGAGAGTCATCGCGCAGGACTGCACAGGAGAAGGAGGGAAGGGGACCCCGTAAGGGAAGAACTGAGGATGCCAGCACAAGTGCAGATAACAGCACTCCACCACCACCGGCACCAACACCACAGGCAGCTGCAACAGCAGAGCCAGCATCAACACTGCTGATTGACTCACCACCACAGCAAGCCTCACAAGAACTCTCAGCCTCACCAGCAGCAAAATCACCTGTAGTGGTAAGGCCCAGGAGGCATGCTGTTGCCACTCTCCATGTCATGGAGTCGTCCTCTGAGGACACAAGGGGGGTGACACACCAACTGCTCCACTGGAGGAAATAAATGCTGGGCTATAGTTCACCTCCGAGGGTGCGCACACAGGTGCGAGACACCGCAGGGCCCGGGAGCACAGCACAACTCGGCAGGGTGATGGGGTCTTCGGAGAGCTGGAGGCCAGTAGGGTCAAGGTGCAGTGCCTGCAGGGGAAGGCGATACAGTCAGTTCAAAGACAAATGTGGCACCTAAACCAGAACATGGTTAATATTGACAGGGGCATCAGCTCTATGGCGGAGGGCATCAAGGAGATGGCTGAGGGCATGCGGGACATGTCCCAGTCTTTGTTAGTGCTTTGTGACAAACTGGACGAGGACAGGGCAAGAAGGCACAGGGAGAAGCAGTACATGGAGCAGAACGCCAGGGCAGTGAACCGCCTGGCAACTGTCACTTCCCTGCTCTGCAGGCGCTCCGTGGCAATGCAGGAGGGGCTTGTGCACTGCTGCATTGATGTCACCAGGGGGAGGGGGAAGGTGACAACCGCACTAGAAGTGCTGCTGACCACCCAGTCAGCCAACACTGGTGCACTAGGTGTGGGGGAGAGTGATGAGACCACCAGCAGGAGCAGCATTACCCCCCCTGTCCCAGACACCCGGAGGGGCAGCAGGCGGCATGCTGTGGGCCCTGGCTCAGCAGACACTGAGGAAGACCAGCTGCAGGCATCCAGCACTGTTGTGCGTGGGTGCAGACGTTAATGCTGCCCACACATTTCTGAACATATTTAGGATGAAGTAACCCATTACTACCTATTAAGGTTGTCACCATTTGGACTGGCATGGTGTGCCATTTGTTCATTGTCGTTGTGCCCAGTTATTAAACTACGTCATGTACATGCAACGCCTGGCTGTGTGTCCTTACTTACTTAGAAATAGTTGTGTGTGATCTCTGCCCGTTTCTGTCTCCCATCTGTTGCTGGCCCCACTCCTGCTGTGTTGGGCTCAGGCTGTGCATCTTCATCATCATTATCCTCAATATCTGTTAATTCTCCTGCTGTTCCTTTCCTAGTGGCAAGGTTGTGCAGCATTGTGCAAGTTGCAAATATTTTACAGTAGATGAGGGGTGAGTACTGACGTGCGCCTCCGCTTTTGTGGAGGCAGCGGAATCTGCTTTTTAACAGCCCAAAAGGTGCGCTCCACAACGTTGCGTATAGATTTGTGTGCCACGTTGTAACATCTCTCACTCGGGTTGATGGTTTCAAGTAGGGAGTGAGGATAAATAAGCGGACGGAATATGCGCTGTCGCCTATATGGAAAAGAGAGAGCCATTACTCACATGCACAACAACACCAACATCTGCAATATCTATCTGGGAGTGTCACAGTGCTTTACCTAGCAGGTATCCTTCTCCGAATTCCCCTGCTGTCAGGCGTGTGTAGATCCCACTGCTCTGGAAGATGTAGGAGTCGTGGGTGCTTCCTGGGAATCTGGCCACAATGTCTGTGATTATGTTGGTAGCATCACAGATTACCTGCACAATTATTGAGTGTGTGGACTTTCTATTCCTGTAGATGTACTCAGTGGCTGCAGGTGGGCAGATTGGGATATGTGTGCCATCAATGCATCCGATCACATGTGGGAACTGTGCCATTTGGTAAAAGTCAGTCTTGGTCTTCAGCAGTTCCGCATGTGTGTCAGGAAAGCTGATGTAATGATGCATTCTCTGCATCATGGCCTCCAGGAACTTCCTGAAGAAACGGGACAGGCAGCTCTGGGACACCCCACCTATCGCAGCTATCACTCCCTGGTAACTGGCAGATGCAAGCAGGTGTAGGCTACAGAGCACCTGCACATGTGGTGGTATGGCATGCGCCCTTGATGTTGGGTGCTCCGGGAGTGGGTGCAGGTCCCTTATCACGTCCTGGATGGTGTGGGGGTGTAGCATGTACCTTTCATGGATCTCTGCCTCAGTAAGTTGGAAGAGTGTGATCTGCTGTCCGTAGACTTGCTCCTCCTGTCTCCAGTTCCTCTCTCCTGCTGCCTGTAGCCGTCTTGCTATCACATAGAAAGCCGCCATTCTGATCACACTGTTGCATTTTGTGGCCTGTTTTATGGCCTGCACCTGGTTACCACCTGCTTTCAATCAATGGTAATTACTGACTCTTAAATGCCGAATTTCATGAAATTCGGTATTTTCGAAGTTACCTACATCTCTATTCTAATTTTTACCGATTCGGTAAATAAGGATTCGGTAATTTAGAATTCATTAATGATGACTTGGTATTTACAGATTCATATTTACCGAATCCTTACTTTTGGCCTCCGAGATCTAAAATGCCTAAATACCGGTCGGTAACGGCAAATTTATAGAATTTCGGCCGTTACCGACCGGTATTTAGCTACCTAAATATGGCCCATAGTTTCAAACTGATGTGAACAGACAAAGCATCAAAATGTACAGTTGAACACACAGAATGCAGAGACATGGCTACACATGCCCATCATAAAGTCAAATGATGCTCAGACACAGCCACAATGTCCTGGCATAGCTGCAAATGCCCAGGCAGAAGCATTGTATGTGAGGGAATTGCTTCAAATAGCAATACGCAGCCTCAAATCCTTATGCACAGTCTCAAATGTCCAGACTCTGCCTAACATTCAGGGGCATAGCCTTCATTCATAGCAACAACAACCATATCAAAGGTATAGCCTCATCATGATCAGGTATATCCAAAAATGGCCAGTACAGCCTCCCAAAGTCAAGGTATAACCTAGAACACAGTACGCCCTTCCAAGGCACAAGAAGAGTTTAAATGCCCAATGCATCCTATTCTTCTGCAGATATACCTGGTATACCCCTTCCCCCTTCTTACCCCTTCTGCTAGTGCCTTGAAGACCGAAACACCACGACACAGGTACACAATTGGTGCTCACCAGGCACAGATACCCCCACACAGCCCAGAGTACTGTACTACTATCTAAAGCATATGGCATAATCAAATCGACAGGTAGACCAAATTCCCGGGCTCCACTTGAATATTCAGGAGCAAACCGAAATGCCTAGGCACTGCTTACATGCCTAAGCATAGTTTCAAGTATCTAATGATATATGCAGCTACCCAGTGTACAACTTCCAATACACAATTACTGCCTAAAATGCTTACATCCAGCAGAAAAACATAGGTACTGTCCCAAATACAAAGGCACACAAACAAATTCTTAGATGCTGCCTCAAACTGTGGTGTAATGTCACTCAAATCCAGAAGTTTCTTTAGGTCTCATTAGGTATTTTGCATGGTTTGAAAGACAGTCTCTTAGATCCATTATTTTATCCTGTAAACCTTGATTTCATGGAGATTCAGTTAAACCATCAGCTGACGTTGAATTCTTACTGTTTACATAAATGATACTTTTCCAGAATTCTGAACCCAATGAATTCCTTCCGTATTGCCATACTGACTTAACAGAGATGACACCTGTATATGCCAACTCTGAAGACAACGTTGACTTGGCTAAGGAAACACATTTATCTGGAAATTCTGAACACAGGACACTGCCTTTAAGGTCTTGTGGTGATGGCTGAGCCATTACTTGTATGTGTTAACTCTGCTGACCTAAGCTTATTGTATTAAAATTCTTTTTTGTAAAAGTGGCATTTTCAAACACACATTTTAAAAACCAACTCCACAGAAAGATGTGTTTTTAAATTCTTAGCTCACGGAATCCCAATTCCACATTTTTATATCTTCCCAAATTAAATGTACATTTGTAAGATATTACAAAGCAGCTCACATGATAAACTATGGGAGAGATAGTCCTTGCAATAATGAGCAACAAAATTGGCAGTAATTTACTATCAGGACCAGCAAAACAAACCAGTACATGTCCTACCTGTCACATACACTGCACCCTGCTCACGGGCTACCATGAGCCTATCTTGGGGGTGCCTTACAGGTCGAAAATGGAAGGTTTGGGCCTGGCAAGTAGGTGCACTTGCCAGCTCGACGAGTGAGGAAGTGCCTCTTTTGACATGGTTAGCCCACAACTTTTAGCCTGGAAATGATCTGGTTTTGATTGAAAGTCCACAGTATCCCTGCCAACCAAATCCCCTGGGCCAGAGCGCCTTCCCTAAAACTGTACCATGATTGGCAACTTCAGATCCCCCTGAAAGTCCCTAGGGCATTGGGACTAAATAGGGTCCCCAAGAACCCCTAACCAAGGCCATGCAAACTGCCACTGCAGCCTGCATGCTTTGGTGCAGAGACAAACAACAAGTCGACATGGCCCACTACCTGTGCCCCACCAAGCAGTAATGCCTAAGATTATGGTAAGTCACCCCTCTAGCAGGCTCCACAAACCTGAGGGCAGGGTGTACTATATCTCCGGTGTGGGCATACCTGCAAGAGCAGATATGCCCCTACAATCTATAAGTCTATTCTTAATATTGTAAGTGCCAGGGAAGCCATTGAGAGTACATGGGCTGGAAATGCTACAACTCATGTTCCCCAGCACCCTGATGGCTGAACCCAAGAGTGTACACTGATGCCAGTGTTGGATATTTATTTAAACATGTACTCAGAGGACACCTCAGAGGAGCCCCCTCAAAACCTGCCAACCCTGGTTTGGTCTTTGATTGGCTTTAGGCAGCCTGCCACCCCAGACATGTTTCTGGACCTCTGGGTTCAGAGCCCCTGCTGTCTGAGATCAGAAACAAAGCCCACCCTGTGTCACACCTCCTCCTCCAGGATGAGCACAGTGCTCGAAAGGGAAGCTTCAAAGGCCTTGCCGCCTTTGTAATGCAACCCCAGCCTCTGCTGCTAGCAGCAGATGGCAGCCCCCATGCTAAACCCCCACTTTTGGCAGGAGAACTGGCAGGAAAACTTTGCGAGAAACGGAGGTGTGCCCCTTTCGCAAACTCCACCCCTCAGCTGCTGAAGGCAAAGTGAAGCACATTTTTTAGTGCCCACTATCTTGAATATGGTGGGGCTTATCCAATCAGGGCTAGGGCTATGCCCCCACCCACAGGAGGGGGGCATAATAGAAACACCCCAAGTAAGGAGCCCATCGGTCTCTACTTGTCACTCCGCTGTAACACCTCTAAATCTAGTATTAGGATCACCTCAGACCCTGAAATCAGATTTCATTACAAGACCGGAGGCTACCATTATGCATATAACTTTTAATGCAGACCCAAGCAGCCGCACATGTCACAAAGCAATAGTTCCATATAGAACATTCTTAACAAAACAATTCCAGTAAGCACTAGGCAATCAGCCTCTTTTAAATGCGGGCATTTAAAAGCAGATAAGTCATGTTTTTCTCTTACTCTACTTTGACATTGCTAATCATTTTAATTATTGTTTATTTACTGCTATTTATTACTTATACTTATTATTAATCTAATACTGTTACATTTCAGCCAATATCTACTGATGATTGTGATGTTTTTATTAAATTTTCTTGCTGTTTTCGCGTGGGACGTTATGTTCCCTTCCCTAACTCGATCGCCCGTCCTCTAATTTATGGAGGTCGGCTCGTTTTCATTATTTTATGCGGTAATCCTGTTTGCTCAGACTGTGTGATAATCGCTCTTCCCGTTCGCGCGATAGATTTATATGCATTCTTTTGAATTAAAGACCTTCCGCTTCGACATACCTTGCCTCGCTTGATGTCTTCATTGAATCTCTCCCCTCAGCACTGCCCGTGACTTTTTTTGGTTAAAACTGAGGAAAGACCGTTAGCAACACACGCCCTGCGTGCTATTGTTGCCTAGTTGCTTTCCTCAATCTGCCTGCTCACAATGAGCATCTCTGGGCAACCGGCTGATCGCGCATGCGTGCTATTGTTGCCTAGTTGCTTTCCTCAATCTGCCTGCTCACAATGAGCGTCTCCCGGCGACCGGCTGATTGCGCACGGGGAAACTGTCAGTTTTCCGACGCGATCAGCTGAATTGAACACACTTATCGTTTCTGCTTCACTTTGTTTGGATTTAAATCCAATTTAGACTATATTTCGTTTAAAATCCTAAAACGATTCACAACTCCACCCCATCTAGCCTAATCTCTCTCCCAAAAAAAAAGGGGGGAATTACATTTGAATTGATTCATATATTTATATTATATCAAAAATAAAAAAGGGGAAGAGAAAGAAGTCTTTACTTATTTATTATTATTCCTCTCTATTCCCCATCTTTATCATGTCTGACTCAGATTCAGACCAAGATAATCTTTCTCTCCCCAACATTGAAAATGAGGCATTTAAATCTCTAATACATAAAGAAATGAGGTCTTGTATGTTTTCTACACTTTTGAAAGTCATGACATCTAAGAGATCCTTTTCTCCTGAAGAGGACGATGAATTTCAATATGAATTTGAAAATGATAATGACCTCACTGAAATAAGGGGTAAGAAGAGTAAAAAAACTAAAAATATTGATTGCACCCCTCAGAGCACTATTTCAGGTCCTAGTACCTCAAATTTTACTGCAGGTCATCTTACCTCAGACAATTCGGGTGTCCCTAGCGGTACAAGATTTAAGGGTGTCCCCCGCGGCACAAATTATAAAGGTGTCCTTCGCGGCACAACCTATCCAAGTGCTCAGAGTAATGAATTCATCCGCCATGATGATTTTAATAACTATGACCATGATAATACTGCCTCAGAATTACCAGACGAATACATCCTTGACTTGGTTGAAGATAACCAGGATTTTGAATCCTTTGACGATAATTTACCTTCCTATTCAAAGGATAGCATTCTAGACCCTCTAGGCGAGGAGATGTTTTCACCTCTTAACTTCAAACATCCTAGAAGCTCTGATTGGGTTCCTCTGGACCATGTTAGTAAATTTATTACTAAATGGATCAGGAATCCTCTAGAGTATGACACTCGTAATCTCTTACGAGCAGAATGTTCAAGACCTTCTATCGAAGGTAAAGTCGGCCAAACACCTAATCTTGATCCAGAGCTGATAAAATACCTTTTCAAGCTTGGTAGGGATCCCAGGAAGGGTATGGAGAGATCCCTTAAAATTTTTCAAGATCGACTTTTTGATATTTTAGGTCCCCTCACTAAAATTATTGATGCCGCTGAAAATAGTCATATCAACGGCTCCACCTTGAACACTGATCTTATCCGTGGTTGGAGTCAAAGGGCACTAGTACTTTGGGAAACGCCAATGCCAGTCTCAAATCTGAAAGAAGAAGAGTCGTTCTCACTAAGATTAGCCCAAAGTTGAGCGACTTAGCCGATAAAGAACCTTCACTTAATCCTAAAGACCTAATTGTTGGCGAAGACCTAATCAAAACATTAGCTAAATACGTGTCCACCTTTACAGCCCTGGATAAAGCACATCAGAACATGAAAAAGGTTTTCAACATCAACAACAATAACCTTTTTGGCAGGGCCGGAAGAAGGGGCCAATCTTTCGGCCGATTTAATCGTAGACCCTACGGTAGATCCAGAGGTTATAATGCAAGAGGCGGCTACCAATCCTCCTACCAAACCCAATTTTACCGTCCAAGGGGAAGAGGCTTCCGTTCAAGAGGTTCAAGACCAAGAGGGGCGGTCTAACGGCGCAAACCCACAAAGTAAGTGCTTTGATTCCTTTTTCCCCTCCCACGAAAGTGGGAGGCAGACTAAAATTCTTTCTCCAGAATTAGAAACTAATCACTCAAGATCCTTGGGTTCTGAACACTGTTACTGGTTTTACAATAGATTTCATAGATACTCAGATTCAGGTTTCTTTCCCAAGAGTAATGTCTCTCTCTCCGGATCAAGAGAAGATTATAGAAGAGGAGATCTCTTCAATGCTCCAGAAAGGCGCAATCATAGAAGTCCCTATGAAATTTCTAAGGTTTGTAAGTACTCTTTTTCTTGTAGAAAAAAAGGACAAAGGTTGGAGACCCGTCATAAATCTCAGGGAACTCAACAAGTACCTTGTTTACAGACATTTTGAGATGGAAGGTATCCATCTTCTGAGAGATCTCTTGTTAGAAGGAGACTGGTTGGTCAAACTAGATCTCAAAGATGCCTATTTTACCATCCCTATGGCCAAGGAAGATAAACCCTTCCTACAATGTATTTGGAAGAACCGACTTTATCAATTCCAAGCTCTTCCCTTCGGCCTGTCATCAGCCCCTTGGTGTTTCACCAAAATAATGAGAGCAGTCGCCTCATCTCTAAGAGAGAAGGGTATTCGTATGATTATATATCTAGACGATATCCTTATTATGTCTCAAGATTATTCTCAAATTCTTCAAGATCTCAAAACTGTTATGGATCTTTTGGAAAACCTAGGATTTATTGTAAACGAAGAAAAGTCAATACTGTCCCCCTCAAAGTCCATGGAATTCCTAGGTTTCACTGTAGACACCACCAATTGCCTTCTTCTTTTTCCGAAGAAGATTTCCAAAATCAGAAAAGAGATAAGACATGTCCTCAAACATCAAAATCTTTCCTTAAGAGAACTAGCCAGACTCCTGGGTCTTCTCTCATCCTCCATTCAAGCTATCTTTCCAGGCCCTTTAAATTATCGAGCCCTTCAGAGGATAAAAGGAAAAGCTTTGAGATGGGGTCTCTGGTACGGAGACCGTGTTTCCCTGAACCAAGAATCCAATTCAGAACTAACCTGGTTGTTAGAGAATTTGGATGCTTGGAACGGCAGAGCAATTTTGGTTCAACACCAGATTTTATTTTGGAATAAGATGCGAGCCTTCATGGCTGGGGTGCCTGTCTCCTAGATCAAAATACTGGTGGAGTCTGGTCCCAAGAGGAGTCTTCACACCATATAAACTACCTAGAACTGACTGCAGGCCTTTATGCTCTAATGAGCTTCAAAAACTCTCTTCAAGGCAGATCAGTTATTCTGAAAATGGACAACATGTCCGCTGTTGCCTACATAAACCGCCTGGGAGGTACAAAGTCGGAAGACTTATCAAATTTAGCAAAAAAACTTTGGATCTTCTGTCTGGAACACAAGATCTCTCTAAGAGCAGAATACCTTTCAGGGGAATCGAACCTTCCTGCAGATTGGAATTCAAGATTCCTCTTGGATCATTCCGATTGGAAACTCAACACCTAAGTGTTCAGATCCCTCAACAACTTCTGGGGTCCCTTCCAAATAGATCTTTTTGCGAGCAGGTTGACTTTTCAACTAGAACATTATTACAGCTGGATGCCCGACCCGGGTGCTCTAGCAATCAATGCGTTTCTCCAATCATGGGTAGGAGTCAACGCTTATGCCTTCCCTTCCTTTGCCATGATCCAGAGGGTCCTTCAGAAAGTGAGACATCAACATACCTCCATTGTCCTGGTAACTCCCTTTTGGCCTTCCCAAGCCTGGTTCCCAACTACTCTAGAGATGTCTTACGATCTTCCTTTCCTGATTCCTTCTCTCAACAACCTTCTCACCGACATAGACGGTCAAATTCACCCTCTTGTCCAAACAGGGAAGTTGAACCTTCTTGCCTGGAGAGTGTCAGGAGATCCAATGATCTCGCAAGGCTTTCGTCAACAGCTTCAACTCTCCTCGGATAATCATGGGCCCCTAGAACACACTACCGGTATAACAACATTTGGAAAGTTTGGTTACGTTGGTGCTTGGAAAGGGACTTGGATCCCGTGGAAGCACCTATCGTTGATATAGTCAATTTTCTCGGAGAACAATTTGACAGGGGTCTAAGTTATAGATCTAATAAATTGCTATAGATCGGCCATCTCTGCTGGTCATTCCTTGGTCAATAGTAGGACGGTAGGTAAAAATTCTATTATTTGTAGAATCCTTAAAAGTATCAGACTTAGAAGACCTCCAAAACCTAGATATCAATCTTTGTGGGATGTTAAATTAATTCTTGACCTTTTCTGTAGTTGGCCAGATAACTCACTTTTGAACAGAAAGAACCTTTCTATCAAATTAGCTACCCTTCTTTGCTTAATTTCCTGTCGTAGAGTTTCTGATGTTAGAGCTCTAGATATTTCCTATAGATCTTATGATATGTTTGGCGTCAAATTTGAACTCCACAGAAGGACCAAGACTATGTCTGATTCTATTTTCTATCCACGTTTTGATATTTGTAAAAAACTATGTGTTGTGGATTGTATGAAACAATATGATTTGAGAATGCATGCTCTTCGCCCTTGTGGTGTTAATCAGTTACTTATATCCTTTGTTAAACCTCATAAGGGTATTTCCTCTGCCTCTATTGCAAGATGGGTCAAAATTGTTATGAACTTTGCTGGTGTTGATCTAAATATCTTCAAACCGCACTCTATCAGGGGTGCTATGGCCAGTAAGTCCTTTTGGTCAGGAGGTAAGTTGGATGATATTCTTAAAGCTGCTGATTGGTCGAATTCTAAAACTTTTGCTCATCATTATTGTAAACCAATCACTCATATGTCTGATGTTGTCTTACATGGCTACCAACATGCATAATGGTAGCCTCCGGTCTTGTAATGAAATTGCGATTCTCCTATTAACATGACTAGAGAATCTGGATTTCATTAAAGACACGGAGGCTAACATTATCCCTCCCACCCTTCCCTTGGGTGGTTGATGGTTGATTTTTGCTTACTGTTTAATTCATGTGATATGTTTATTTGAATACTTAACTTGCTTTTATATTTTTATTTTCCTTGTCAGGATTGATCTTTGTTCATAGTTCTGGATTTATTTACACCCTTTTTCTTTTCAGATAACCTCTCGTTAACTCATGTTCCTGATTCTTTCTCTATGGATCTTGGAGTTTTTGTTCATCCTTCGTCTATTTTGTTTTTGTGAAGATTTATTGATCCTTCGTTGAAGTTTTTATTGGGACATTTTCTTTCTCTCCTTTACTCCTCATTTAAAAGAGGCTGATTGCCTAGTGCTTACTGGAATTGTTATGTTAAGAATGTTCTATATGGAACTATTGCTTTGTGACATGTGCGGCTGTTTGGGTCTGCATTAAAAGTTATATGCATAATGTTAGCCTCCGTGTCTTTAATGAAATCCAGATTCTCTAGTCATGTTAATAGGAGAATCGCAATTCCCGGCGACCTATGAAGCCTGTACACCAAAGAGCCACAACAGCAAGAAAGAAGAAGGACCAGTGACTGACTCTGCTCCAGCCCGGCCGCCTGTCAGGTGCCTTTCGACCTTGCTACAAAAGTCGATTCGTCCTGCAGGCCCAGCGACTTCCAAAACCCTGGGAGGACTGCCTACCTTCAACAAAGGCTCTAGATCTCCCTTGGACAGTGGACCTGTCAGGAAGAAACCAACTCTAAAGAAAAAGATCTTTGTCCTGAGGAACGGCGAAACTGCCTCTGGACCCACCTCTGCACCCAACACCTAAAGCCCACGTCCAAGTGGCACACCTGTCCTGCAAGGGCTCTCCAGCAATTCTGACCCAGAGTCCACTGTGGACTGACCTCTACCGGACTCTACCTAGATGCCTGCAGCCTTAATCTGAAGACTCCCCTGACCACAATCTGCCCGGTTAGCTGTTCTCGACAGCTAAGGACACCTCTGCACCCAAATCCCCGGGGCCTTGGGGAGCTTGATGAACGGTGTCCCTATGACCCCTACCATCAGAACGTATCTGATCAGCTGTAAGTTTTTTTCATTCACCCCTCTGGCCGGAGTCGGCATCCTTTCTCCAAATCCGATTTCTCCCACTGATTTACATTGGGAACCTGATGCTGTGTTGGCACTCTGCACCCGGCCGCCCAGGTGCCACTGAGGGTGTCAATTTGGTGCTGCCTTGTGGCCGCCCCTTGTGCTTATCTTAACTTTCAGGAGATTGACCCCTGATACTTCTTTATTTACCCATGTGCAGCACATCTTCAATCACCCCCAGTCTCCATTGGTTAACAGCTGGCACCCAAATCAGAGTTTGGCATCTTCACACGTCCACCCCTGTGCCGCTGGTGGTGCAGTGTTGGTCCCAATTTGAACCTTGGCTGGTGTTCACCTGAAATCCCGAAGTCTCGATTTGTAAGTCATGTACTTACCTTCAAAACTGTATTCTTGTTTTCCTCCCATAGGTGAACATTGCTAAAGTGACATTTTTTTGAAAGTGATAATTATTTTTCTTGAAAAACGCACTTACCTTTTAGAGTACATCCAATATTGTTGTCTATAAGTACATACTTATCCGATTTATATACATGATTAATAAAAAGGGGGTAGGAATGCAGCCCAGCCGAACACCATTTTTAAGATCAAAGAACTCAGCGCGTTCCCCATTAGATCTAAATCTCACCACCCCTGTTGGACCATTGTGTAGATCTCTCGTGAAGGAGACAAATACCTGATCCACTCTGAGTGTCCCTAATTTATAGTAATTACACTACCTGCCCCCCACCCCCTTAGTACAGAAAGATGCATTCCACAAATTTTGGTTAGGATACTGATACATGCAAGACATTCTATGTGTCCAGCATGCATAGTGAAACAACTAGATGACAAAGAGATTAATTATTCTTGAACACTTTAGATAAGAACCTATTTCCTAAATTACTGTTTCACATTTAAGAAAATACTTTTTCTATTTTTGTGACTATTTTCAATTAACACTGAGCTAATGGTGCAAATATGGTCACCTAAATTAACCCAAGATTTGTTTGCAGATGTCTTACATGAACTATATGTTCGATCAAGAAGAAAGCCATATTGATACCACTGAATTTGACAATAGTGATCCAGAGTATATTCTGTCTGAAGATGAATGTGAAGAGTCTTCAAATGGCAGTGAATTGCTTGATGCTACGATACCAGTTCCATCTACTGAAGTTTCAAAAACAAACATGCAAATAGCCAGAGTCAGTCTTTCGGAACAGCCCACAACAGATGAAACAGAACCAACTCAATACAATGCAACCAATAGCGATGACAATGACTCTGCTAGTGATATTTATTCTAATAACAAGCTCAGCACATTTGTAGTTGAAAACTTTGAAATAAATAGAAGGGGGAAATTGATTAGCAACAAAAAACAATATTGCTATTATTGCAATAAACCACAGGTTAAAATGCTGCGCCACCTGTGTAGGAAACATCAAAATGAGAAAGAGGTTTCTAAGGCAATGGCAGCAAAATGTTGGAAAGAACGGCTGAAGAGGTTTGCTTTAATTAGAAACTCAGAAAACTACCTACATAACCAAGAGGTAAAGAGAACAGGCAAGGGAATTATTATTCCATTCAGGAGACCCAGAGAGGAAGACAACCCAAGAAATTATTTGCACTGCGTCTATTGCAAAAAATATGTGTGAAAAGATTTGAGTTATGGAGACACATGTAGACCTGTGCTTTTGCTCCAAAGTCTGAAGAACAGGAAAAGAGACAACGTCCTGCACAAGCTATTGCTGCTTTTTGGGAAGCAAAACCAAATAATGTTTCAAACGGTCTTTGGGAGTTACTTAGCCATATCCTAAACAATTACATACTGTATGCAATCCGAAGTGATTCGTCAATAATTGAACATGGGCAATATCTGCATAATAAGTTTCAGCATGGTGTAGAGGATAAAAAGGAATGCATCAGATGTAAATTACGTGACCTAGGACCACTAATTCTTCTTCTCAGAAAAGAAAAACATGTGCATAGTCTGTGCCCCTTCTGACACGACTAATTCTTTGTCAAGTCATCCTCTTGAACCGGAAAAGAGCAGGTGAAGTTTCTAAAGTTGAACTGGACACTTACATTTCCCACTGTAGGTCAGAGCTCCATCCTGATGTTGCCCTGGCTTTAACTGACTTTGAGAAGAAACTCTGCATGTATTTTGAGAGAATTGAAATTAGAGGGAAACGAGGAAGATAGGTGCCTATTCTTTTGACACCGACTATGATTAAAGTTTCTTGACATCTTACTTAGGCAATGTGAAATTGCCAGTTACTATGATAAAGAAAACAAATATCTTTTTGCTGGACCCTTGTCCATTTATCCCTATTGTGGGTCAGACTGTGTGAGAGAATTTGCTGGGAAATGTGGTGCCAACAATGTTCATGCATTGACGTCCACCTCATTAAGAAAACACATTGCTACCCATTCACAAGTTCTACATTTAAATAATGAGGATAGAAAACAACGTGCAACATTTCTTGGGAATGACATAAATGTACATGAAGAGTTCTACTGGCTCCCTGAGAACACACTTAAAGTAGCAAAAATTGGAAAACTGCTACTAGCTATAGAGAAAGGATTGCTAACCAAATACATGGGAATGGGCTTGGATGCCATTCAGATAAGTGAAAATGGTAAGTTGGTAACTGAAAATAACTTCCTTGGTTGACCTCTAGTAATCTATGTTAAAGAGAGGCATGAGATATTTTGCATGTATAATATAATTAATGTAAGCATATATGTTGTACTATATCTAGATATAAAATAATCTACATGACAATTATACCTATTTACTGATGATAAAATCTACAGAATGTGATCATTGTAGTTTTATGCTTTCATTTTATTTAAAGACGTAAACAATGCATTTTTGTAAGTATCATCTTTACTGTTTTTTTAATTGAATGAGTGTTAAAATAAACTCCTACAAGGTAAGGCAAGAACAGAGGACACTGGATGAAAATAGTACATTTTTCAGAAGGGTTATCTGCAAATCCTTTCCCATGGCCGCAAGTCTTTCAGAATCACTCATTAGTCACAAGAGTCTACTTCGTCGTGGCAGAGATGCAAAAGTTACAATAGTGAGAAAATGAAGAACATAAACAAACTTTCTTTTCTTCTTGCAAAGTACCCAGGGCAAGCATCAGAGAGATCCTCAAAGAATTTTTATTTGAGAAAGTGTCAATACCCCCAAAATCTTATATCCAAAGTTGCAGAAGATGTTAACAAATTGCAGCAGCTCCTGTCTATTAGAAGTTGATATAAATGTTGAAACAAACTGTAAATGATTGCCTTCACAAGATGTGTGTAAAGGATATCGCCTTAATGTACTTCTATTTTATTTTCTAGAACTTGTGGAAGAAGACACAAGGCATGATTTAAGCGATAAAGATCAAGGTATGCAACTTACATTAAAACTATGTTTCATATGCTTTTAACTGAATGAACATACAAATTATGTCATGTTAATTGAAGTACTTGCTGTATGTGGAGATGCTATATGAGGGGGTTTATGTCTTAGTTCTTACTTACTTCCTGAAAATATGATTGAGGATTGAAATTACTCTGTATGTCCCAAGATTACCCATGTATACTGTCCAGTGTATTACTTTCGTAACTGCTATACTCACTGACATCTCTGTGTGTGCTGTCCAGACAGTAGTAGCGTGTGAAATGTGGCAGACTCAAAAAGGCTGGGAACAGTGTTGTAATGTCTAAACACATCAGGTGTAGCCCATACAGTGAGATGACATCCTCTGACTAATTTAGAAAAGGGGGTGGTGATGTCCCTCACCACCCCTTGTTGTAAATATATCCTCTGACTAATGCCACATGCATTAGCTACTTACTATTTTTTCAGTTTCTCCAACATTGGTTCTTTTGTATATTCACATGGTTGAATCATTCCCTGTTGTCAGGCTGGGAATCCACGGTACACTGTCACCAAATTTCCTGCGCCACTTACCAGCGATGTATTCAATGGATTCCAATTAGCTCTGCAGTATCATTCAGTTCCTCATTACACAATGCCTGCCAGCGTAAAATTTTGCGTGACAACACACATCTTAAATCCCAGGTGGTAAAGCAGTAGAACGCTAACAGGAAAGAAGCAGAACACTCTGCAAAGACAAGAAATTCAAAAGTTTACAGTAACTCACACAACCAATGATAAGAAGCACTTCAGATTTAGATTGGAAATAGTTAATTTTCTAGACCTATGGCCAATCCATTTCAGACTTGTAAGTCACCAAACTATTCCATCCAACTTGACAAATACATTATTCCATCCAACTTGATGAGTGAGAAGATGGGTGATGGTGAGGATCAGCCTGGCTTCATGCAAGAATCATCCCCAAAAAGTTATGTTAATTTTGCACCCTGCCCTACTTAGTGAGTTTTATGAGGCCATGCACCTGATTTTTGAGTGGGATGATCCCACTGGCAGGTTCACCCGTGGCGCTTGTCTGGCCCCCTGGATCCGGTGCTGGATCCAGAGCAGCTCAGATCACTAGACTGTAATCTTCTCTGTAGCATTTTTCAGTGATGTTGTTACTGGCACCTCCTACAACCCACAGCAGCGCCAATCCTATCATCATACCCAACTCCAATATGGAGCTGGACCTGCATCGCCCAATGCCTGTTCCGGCGAGAACTCAATCTTCTGGGTCAGAGCCAGTGCCTCCTTTTTTCACAACCCTGGATAAGCGTTATGATTGGTGAATGCCAATGGTCTGGACACCTCTCCAGGCATTGGCCTGATCCCTCCTCCTACTGTGACTACAGAGAAAGCGGCCTCCTTTGCTATGGTTGTGAGGAGGGCGGCTGAGGTGCTAAACCTGACAAGGAAGTCAAATTTAAAGTAAATATTTTCCAGAACGTACTTTCAAAATGTCATCTTTTGCGTGCCTGAAGCCTCCAGAAGCCCATTTGCTCAAGGTTTCCAAATGTCACCCAGGAGCGGAATGCCTCATTAATGAGGTGTGAATTAGCTCCCCTAGCTAAAACAAAGGCCTTGCGTTTTGAGAGGTGTTTTGAAACTCTTAAAGGATGAGCATCTGGGCAGTGGCCAGAACTTTATTATCTTCAAAGATGTCTACCCTGTCACAGGCAGATCTACGTAACACCTGAGCGTGCCCCATCTTTTGCCCTGTTAGTCAGCCACACTTCAATCACAGTTGGAGAGGAACTGCCTGCAGAGCAGGTTTTGAACAACCAGAGGCGGGTGTGCTCATTTCCCCGACCAGGGTACAGATGGATTTGCTACCACCTATACCCTGGACTAAGAAGTGGACTCCAAGGGTCAATTGGCTGACCTCCTGGTAAGCTACCGAGACACAAAAAAAAGTAAGAAGCTCACTTTCCTGAAAGAACCCAGCTGTCCAGTTGCAACTGGACCTGCCTTGGGTCCGGCTGATGGTGTCTGTAGAAGTGAGTCCTTTTCCTCATGCCCAGTTTCTGAGGTCCTGGTACCCGCAGCTGGTGTCCGAGTGTAATCCTCCTGCCTAAACCTAAAAGCTGGGACTTAAAAAGAATGTCAATACTTTTTGCCAGGAGAACCATTGTGGGACCGGGAACAAGCTCCCATCTATTGAAGGTGCTTCTCCAGTGGGCTTGACTTTTGCCATAGCTCAGCTATGTTCTTCTTCACAACAGAATGCCTCAACTTTGGCCTTTATGGCGATGAATAGTGCCTCAAAGTCAACTTTCTCTGGGTCTACGGGGCTGTCTGGGAGCGCCTCGACGGCGATCTTTCTGACATTGGCCGCTTTGGCATCAACAGGTGTTTGGCAGGCAATTTCGATATTGATCCTGACTGCGAGCACACAGGTATTTCCCTTGATGTCAATTTTCATGTTGTTTTTCTTTTCTTCCTCTATATGCAGATTTTTCTCAAGAGGAGGATTCTTTGAAGTAGGTTTGAGTCCATCTAACGCCACTTGAAGGTCCTACCTTTCCTCTCTCCTGAAGGGCATGTGGTCTGATCTTCTCCCTGTCCTTCAATGTTCTCTATGAAAAGTTATGACAGTGATAAATGTCTCTGGACAATGAGAGGAAGGCAAACAAACAATGCAGACAGATTGTGCCATCTTTTTGCCACATGAAGGGCAGTTGATGACAAGAGACAGACATCATTGTGTGAATGAGAAAAAATATTTTGCAGTCAGAAAAATATTTTAAAGTACACAGGGTACTTAAAGCCATCGAGTGAAGACAAAATCTTCTGTTTTTGAAGAGAATTTTCTGACAAGAATGTAAAAAAACTGTAGAGCTCAGTGCTTCAAGATCCTCACTGAAGGAGCCGGAAATATGAACTGACATAACTGTCACCTGTGGGGCATGGTGGAATGTAGGTGTTCCTGTGAGGTCTTAAAGGCACAGTGCCAGTTTTCTCTGTTAAGGTTTCAATGCGGCCTATTCGCTAACAATGCCATCCATTTTATTCCTTGTTCCTTTCAATTAATGGCCTTGTTTCACACTCTAAAGCCTCTTTTTCTATGTTGCAGAAATGTTGAATGGTTGTGGGGCATTTTAAATGAAATCTCAATGTAATTTGGGCATTTTTGTAAGCCTTTTCTATAGACTGCAGGTGTGTATTTATACGTGTGTGTGTGTGTATGTTTTTCTATGGCATTGCATATTTGAATGAAGATAAACATACACATATATTATATTTAATATGTGCTCTGGGATCCCTGCGCATGGATGGGACTATTCACTGCTTATGACTATTGATGAGTATTCCCCGGAAGAAAACTTGGAATAGAGGTGAGCAATTTATCTACTGTTCTCTCCCAGTGGATATCTACTGATAATCATAAGCACTGAACAGTCCCATTCACTTGTGGTACTATTCAGTGCTTACTATTTCAATGGAGATTCCCCGGAAAGAGAAGTAAGATTACAGGTTGGCATCCTTCATGGAATCACATGCAATTAGGCTACAAATCAATCCTCATGATGAGAGGATAGTTGAATCTATGGTACCTTTACCTCATTGACCATGGTTCAGGCCATAAAATGAGATACATAGACTATAGACATTCCAAGGCTGATCCAGTGTATAGTAGGGGTGGACATTAACACAAGCAATTCCATGTAGTGTAATCTCGTGAAGTTACCTACAAATTCTGTGAATTACATGAGAAGAGTAAATTTGTATTTAGTGCTATTTCTTAGGGCAGAAATGTCTCCTCGCATCCAAAATTGACACAAGCATGCATTTTGCACTAACAAACAGCATTAAATGCACCAGAACACAGACAGCTTGCCCAAGCAGACGCTTGCACTCGCTAAATGTGCTCTTGCAATAGAATACTTTCCCAACTTATTTCTTGTTATTTTCTTAGCCCCAAATGCATCCTCACTTCCAAAATAGAAGCGAGGATGCATTTGTGAACAGTGAGGGCAAGTGGCCCCTCGTGCTTACTAAATGTGCTCTTGTGATTGGATTTTTTCACAAAATTTCAGGAGCAGGAGCAACTGCATTATCTGTAATTCAGATTGCTTCAGCTATTCAAGAAATGACTACAGTGAGTTCCCAACCTCAATATCTGTGAATAATCAGGTATATGAATCTATGAAAGAGCCCGACCCAGGGTAGTTGTTGTGGCTGGTAACTTTGTCTTGTTTGTGGAAATAGATCACATTGTATATTAAAGCTCTAATGCAAAAAGGTCTGTAGAATAAATCAGTGTTGGGCCATTGACAAATTGAAAGTATAGCATTACTCATTACTTTTATGCAGGTGTTCCGTATTCAGATGAGGATGATGTTGAGATCGAAATTGTGAGAACGGAAAAAAAGAAAGCATGCAAGAAGACAGGTAACTTGAAATATATATGCATTTTAAAGTGGCAACATAAAAAAGGAGGATTTACAAACCAGATTTAAGTGACATAAAAACTTTTTGAGACCATTATACTAGAAGGTTAAAGATTTATGTTCTGATTCTGAATCTATTTTATGAACTACTTTATTATGATGACATATGTTTTCTAGGATCTACATTGCTTATTGTCCTGCAAATCATCCATCAATCTCATTTAGTCATAATCTTTTTTATTTGCTTATACCTACATAGTGAAAAAACAAAGGTGGTCTGCTGAAGAAATTAGAGCGGTTGAAAATCATTTGATAGAATTAATTCACAGGGAGAAGGTTCCTGGACCATGCACTCCAAAATCGCCAATGGAGAGATGTGAAAAACTATGTAAAAAACACATTGATAGCACTAAAAGGTTGAAGATTAGGGGAGGAGTGTAGCCTTGCCATATAACAAATCACCAGCGTGTCTTGGAGCAATGATCATCATGTTGTTCTATAAGTAAGCATTTAACATGAGTATTCTGAGAAGATACCTTTGTGATGAGACTTATTGTGAAAAGAACATTAGAAGACATGTAGCCTTATACACCAGCATGTACGATAGCAACGCTATGCCTAAACAATATCAGCTGATAGTACATATGCAGAAGCCCACAGGTTAATATGCTATTCATTTCCATAGTTGAGTGTGGGGAGGGGCCATTATTCACAAGAGACAAAGCTTGGAGTGGGTTATGATGTGTCTCTTCTCCCTTACCTTAACAATGCTAATAAATAACACAATACACTTTGAGCATCTGTGTATATGGGTTAACCTATTTTTCATATTATATTTCTTTTATATAGAGGTATTTAATCAAAACCAGGATACAGGTTAGATTTGTTTAGTCAGCGAACATCACAAATACCTGATATTGTGCATGCACACATTATCAGTAGGTCAATTACGGGTGAACCGCTCAGTTTTTAGCTTAAGTGCGCATTCACCCAATCATGATACAGAAGACTATGGATCAAACCAAATAGAGGTCACTTTAAGCTCTTCATATTTATTTCTTATCTAGTTCCAGATTTAATGTTAGCATTGTTCGCCATTGCCATTGTCAGTTCATCTTGCATGAGGAACATTCAATATCTACTACAGTAATATTAAGTATGGGGATCTTGGGTCATATTTTTGCAATTCGGTTATGTGATAGTTTATTGGCAGTTTCTTTTATGTACTTCCACTTCGCCATTTTATACGGAACATAAAAGTGTTTTGGTTTAAAATAAATAAATAAACAGAAGGATTTAATAAAACATTGTCTTTATTTATTTGTAATTTATGTCTGAGCACAGTGGTTTCCATAAAGGAAATTATAAGTTGTGACCTTGCACTAGGCAATGCTGGGACTGCAAGACAAACAAAACTCTGACAAGGATTGTTTTGAGTATCTGATTGTAATCTTGGAAAGAGGTGAATACCACAGAAGAAACACCAAACCAAGTAAATCTGAATCTGGATATAAGCACAGTGATTACAAACCATACCGACAGTATATTTTAACTCAAATAGCATTTTAAAGAACACAATCACCTGTTAATATGGCACGGCAGTGTTTCTGGAAATTACCAGTGCATGTTGGAGTTTGATTAGATTGTAGGAGATGTGTTGTTAGGAGAGCAAAGGAATGTTTCTCTTTTATATGAAAGCATCAAAAGTTGGGTATTTGAGAATGGTTGATGGGGCTAAATGTCTATGTCGTGGTCTTTAATGCATTTTGTCATCCAGTAGGCACGCCCGTTGCCTTACAGATGTATCAATACATGTTCTGTTTGGTGCCCTAATACAAAGTTCTGGATTTATGTTTTTAATTCTAAGATATTAGTGCATGGAGCTTTTGTGTGGAGTATTGTACTTGACTATAACCCTTATCATGGCTAGCCTCTTAGGTCCTATGGCGTTGATAATAGCATTAACAGTTCCATCAGAATTATGAAATCCACAAGAAGATCCGTTTTCTTCCCTATTTTCTGCAACAAGGGTGGAGGATAAAGGCATGACTAGGAGCAATGGGACCAACACAACCCTCCATGGACATTTGCAACAGCGGCGCACTATGCTTTGCAGTTCAGCCTTGCAAATGGGTGGATTTTTAACCTCTTTGATCGTAGGCAGGCCCATGATTGGTTGGAGCTGAAGACCCTTCACTTTGCAATTTTTACCCAATGCCTCTGACAGGCCTGGTAGAGATCATGGACAAGTGGGCCTGCCTGCTCATTCAGATATTAGAGCTACACAACACAGAATGCAGCATTATGCGCCAGGCAGCATCAGCTTACTCATTTGATGCTTTGCTTAGGTTCCTTCTGATGTGTGCGAAAACCAGGAGGATTATTTTAGAAAATTGAGCCTTTTACCCTCATTAAATATAGAATGCTACACTATGTGCACCATTTTTATATTTGTAGTATGGTTTTTGGAATGGGATATTGTTATATTGTACCAGCTTGTATTATGCTAGCCTGTGTCACATTACTTATGATGTACCTGCATTCTATCCTTGAGGTCCTCATGCAGCAGACAGTAACAGTTTAACCAGCTGAGTCTGGTAGGGATCATTATGTGTTTCTCCTGACACTAAAGTTACATCAAGAAATCAAGAAATTCCAATCTTGTTATTTATAACAGATATACAATCCATTTATTTCAGTTTTCCTCTTTTAATCTGGAATGTCAGAATAAATGATCTATGAAAATGTTTCAATAAGATTACTTCTAATCACATTTAGTACAGTGAGAGAACATTAGGCCTGGAGGCCCATAGGAATGAATGTCAATTACCGAATCAGTAAAATTGTGAAATAATCAGGGGTGGCAGGGTGTCACTTTTACACCCTGTTGCACTGCTTGTGTGCCATGTGGCACACATACATGCCCTAAGGGCATGTATGTGTGCTACATGGCACAGGTGTAAATGCACATATTTGCATTTACATAAGAATTCGTTATTTACCACCAACTAATAGTTGGTGGTAAATAACAAATCCTTAAAGCCCTGTAGCACTGTTTACAGTGCTAACATATTTCAAAATACAGATTCGGTAATTTTACCAAATCAATAAATTTACCGAATCAGTAAATTTACCGAATCGGTAAAATTACTGATTCGGTAAAATGACTGAATCTGTATTTTTTCATGCCCTACATCTCAGTATCCAAATACCGGTCGGTAACAGCCAAAAATCGGTATTTTCGGCCGTTATCGACCGGTATTTGGATACCTACATCTGGCCCTAGATCATTTACATACAGAGGGCCCCATTCAAAAAGGTAAACAAGACCAAAAGTCGAAGTTTATGACTTTTGGTATTCACAAAGGAAAGTTATGAGTAGTATCACTGCCATTTTGTTTGTTGTTGTGGTCCTAGTAAACCCGCCCGCCTACTACTACTTCCAGCGCTCCATTACCTCGAAGCGCTGTGACTCGCTCTTCGCTCTCGAGCCGAGTGGTCGCTCCCCAGTGTCTCTGACGACACCTGGTATCGTTGTGCAGCGCTTCCTATCACTGCCTCGTTGTTATTGCCTGCAATCTGCCTTGCTTGCCGCTTTTGCTCTGTTTACATTTTAAATTGCCGCTTTTGCTCTGTTTACATTTTAAATTGCCAGTGTAACTTTGTCTGTGTTTGCGCGTTATCCCCCAGCGCTCCGCTGCCATTTTGTTTGTTGTTGTGGTCCTAGTAAACCCGCCCTGCCTCCCAGCTGAGCCGCCTTCGCCCCTCCCCCTCCACTATCCATATATGACAGCTGGTCCCGCGCGCAGCGTTTACGCGCAGCGTTCGCGCCCCGGTCGCGCCGAAGGTGCGCCAAAGGTAAGCCCGTCTACGCCCGTCCGCGCCTGGACCGCGCCCAGCGCCAGACCCCCTGGCCCTTGCACCCCCCACCCCTCCCGCATCACTTACAATGCCACCACCCTCCTAGCCCTTAACCCCGGCCGCTCCCCCAACTGCATCCAAGCTGCTCCTGGACAAACCCACAGACCTTTCTCATGCAACTCCTGCAAATTCTACGGCACCGTCTACAACTCCGCTACGATCACACTACAGATATCCGACCCCAACAACCTACAATGCATCTTGCTCAACACCCGTTCGGTCCACAGGCACGCCATTGACCTATGGAATCTACTAGACACCATCTCTCCGGACGTCGCCTTCCTAACAGAAACATGGATGAACGCCTCTTCTGCCCCAGACATCACCATTGCCATCCCTGAAGATTATAAGATCATACGCAAGGACCGTACCGGCCACACAGGAGGAGGAATCGCTATCGTCCATAAGAAATCAATCCGCATCTCAACCAGCTCAGACGTCAATCTCGCCAACTCCGAACACCTCCACTTCCAGATCCACATCGACCCCAAGACCACACTCAGAGGCACCCTCCTTTACAGACCTCCAGGACCCCGCACTCAATTTAGTGAGGACATCACAGACTTCATCAGTCCACACGCGCTCCCCTCCAAAGATTACATCCTTCTGGGAGACCTCAACTTTCACCTTGAAAAGCACAACGACCGCAACTCCACCACCCTTTTGGACAACCTCGCCAACCTCGGACTTAAACAACTTGTCACTTCCCCCACCCACATCGCAGGTCATACACTCGACCCTATCTTCACCTCCAGCAATCATGTCTCCTTCAGTCACACCACGAATCTCCTTTGGACTGACCACAGCTGCGTTCACTTTACCTACAACAAGCCCAAACCCAACAACCACCCCCAACCAACTCTGCAAAGAAACTGGAACAAAATCACCATCGACCAGATCTCCTCATCGCTTCTTCTTAACCCCCCAGCCCACTCCTCAAATCCCGATCAAGCCGCCTCCAACCTCACCCCATGGTTATCCAACAGCGCCAACATCCTAGCACCACTGAAAAAACGACAAAACAAACTCGGCAGCAAGAAGGCCTCCTGGTTCAACGATGATCTTAAGAAATCCAAGAAACTCTGCCGCTCCCTTGAGAAGGCCTGGAAAAAAGATCCAACCACCAGCACCAAGGTAGCCTTCAAAAACGCCACCCGCTTACACCACCAACTGATCCGAAAAGCCAAGAAAGCCGCTTTCAAGGACCGACTAGATAACAACGCCCACAACAGCAAAGAACTATTCAATATCGTCAAGGAATTTACCAATCCCACGGCCAACTCCAACGACATCACCCCCTCCCAAGCCCTCTGCGACTCCCTAGCCTCATTCTTCCACAACAAAATCGCAGACATCCACAACAGCTTCGACAACCAACCCGAAGACCAACCCACCCAACCCCTTGCAGGACCCCCACCTCCCTTGAACACCCTCAACGACTGGAACCCAATCTCCACTGAGGACACCATCCGCCTGATGAACTCCATCCACTCTGGATCCCCAACTGACCCATGCCCTCACCACATCTTCAACAAAGCAGACTCCATCATAGCACCACACCTCCGAGATGTCATCAACTGCTCCTTCAACTCCGCCACCTTCCCGGAAAGCTGGAAACATGCCGAACTCAGCGCCCTCCTGAAGAAACCCACAGCTGACCCCACCGAACTCAAAAACTACCGCCCTATCTCACTCCTTCCATTCCCGGCCAAAGTCATCGAGAAAGCGGTCAACAACCAGCTCGCCGCCTTCCTTGAAACAAACAAATCCCTCGACTCCTCACAATCCGGCTTCCGAGCCAAGCACAGCACTGAAACCGCCCTCATCGCAGCAACAGACGACATTCGAACTCTCCTGGACAATGGAGACACAGTCGCCCTCATCCTCCTTGACCTCTCCGCAGCCTTCGACACAGTCTGCCATAGCACCCTTCTACAGCGCCTCAAAAACATCGGAATACAAGGAAAAGCATTGGAATGGATCACCTCGTTCCTCACCGGAAGAACCCAGAGAGTCCGCCTCCCACCATTCATCTCAGAGGCCACTGAAGTCATCTGCGGCGTACCCCAAGGATCCTCACTCAGTCCCACCCTCTTCAACGTATACATGAGCCCCCTCGCGGCCATCGCACGCCAACGCAACCTCAACATCATCTCCTACGCGGATGACACTCAACTGATCCTTTCACTCACCAATGACCCTAGCACCGCCAAAACTAACCTACACGAAGGAATGAAAGAAGTAGCCGAATGGATGAAACACAGCCGTCTGAAACTGAACTCAGATAAAACAGAAGTCCTTATCTTAGGCACCACCCCCTCTGCCTGGGACGACTCTTGGTGGCCAGAAGCCCTTGGAAAAGCACCCATCCCGACGGACCACGCACGGAACCTGGGCGTCATCCTGGATTCCTCACTTTCAATGAATAGACAAGTCAACGCCGTCTCTTCATCCTGCTTCAACATTCTTCGCATGCTCAAAAAAACATTTCGTTGGATCCCCACCGAAAAAAGGAAAACGGTCACCCACGCTCTGGTCACGAGCCGACTGGACTACGGAAACACCCTCTACGCCGGTACTACCGCTAAACTCCAGAAAAAACTCCAACGAATCCAGAACGCTTCAGCCAGGCTCATATTAGACATCCCACGCAAAGAACACATCTCTGGTCACCTGAAAAACCTCCACTGGCTCCCCGTCAATAAGAGGATCACTTTCCGGCTCCTAACCCACGCACACAAAGCACTCTACGTCCTTCTACACCCCTTCACGCCAGCTACGATCATCCAACCAAGCCCTGGCCACTTTACCTCGCATCAACAAAACCACCATGGGAGGTAGATCCTTTTCCTACCTGGCAGCTAAAACCTGGAACTCACTTCCCACTCACCTTCGCCTTACTCAGAACCACCTAGCATTCAGAAAGCAACTTAAAACGTGGATATTTGACCAGTAATTCCCCACCCCTCTTCAAGCGCCTTGAGACCCTCTGGGTATGTAGCGCGCTATATAAATTTTCTGACTTGACTATCTGAACGTCGGCACTGAGGCTGAGTTTCCGCACTCGGGGGACCAGACTGGAGATTCCACACCACACTGGGAGTGGAATCTCCGCACTCAGGATGGATCTCCACCCCGAATGCGGAGATTCCACTTAGAGAGCGGGCGTAAAGATACTACTCGCAACTTACCTTTATGAATACCGACAAAGTAGTATAGTTAGACTTTTGCTCTAAACTTAAACCTAAAATCTAACTTTACTTTTCTGAATCAGGCCCATTGTTCTTTATGAATGCCAATCCAGAAACATTTGTTGTTAGGAGATTATACCACAGCTGACCATTTGCCAGGTGAATGGGATCTAGACATACCCTCCAGTCACATATAGTAACCAAGGAGTTGCATTTCCAGATTAAACGTTACTAATCTTGATTTATGCAATAACTTATTTGGTTACACACACTAAATAATTAATGCACATGTACCCTCAGCGGAAGGCCCTCGTTCACATTTTTCAGATCCTGATGAAGAGGTGGGGGTGACACCTACCTATTCTATTTCTCTGACCACATATAAAAAAGAGCATTCCTAAAAAATTAGCCCAGACGAAACATCTAACTCACTGTTTGCAGAACCCAAGCTCAGGACTCCTTATCTACTGCTTGATGGACTTCCCTGAATGAGTACTGGGTGAAAATGTTGCTATCGAAGTCTCCAAAATCACCAAAAGGTTTGACAATTAGATTCCTACATATACATTGTAGGATAGGATACTTACACAGACTGTTAACATGTTAGGATAGAACTCAGTAAAAATTTCAAGCTAAAAACAAGGAAAATTTATACTTTCAGGTATTACTCATCGGGACAAGACAATTATACAATTTCAGTTGTAGGATTAGTTTGGGGAAATCAATCCTAATATGCACATTTTAAAACTCACATATGAAATATTTGCTTTAGTTAGATGTTCTTTATGGAAATATTGAAATACATTATTAAATTATGTAGCTTTCATGATTCATCATGCTCCTAAATGTGGTAGTATATTGTCTATGACCTGTTGTGCTCGATAATTTCTTCTTGAACCACACACCCTCATGAGACAGCAGCACCTGAGTTCAAAACTGTGAAATAGGCAGGACATGGAACAGCAGAGTAACTATCACTGGATTGGTCATGTTTAGATACAGTGATAAAGCAGGCAGTCGTTTATTGTTCAGGGTTACTAAATACATGATGCTACAACACAAACAATTACAACGCATGCCTTTACAACAGAGGTTTTACATCTCAGCTACCTTTACAATGCATGATTTTACAACGCATGCCTTTAAGACGCATTTTTAGAAACCACCTTTATAACGCATTCCATTAAAACACATGCCATTACAACACATAATACTTTTAGGGTAACAGTAGGGTAATTGTTGGATAGTGTAGGTGTAAAAATTACTGTTCCCATTCCATTGAGTGCAACAGTAGGGTAAGTGTTGGATAGTGTAGGAGTAAAGATGACTATTCCCATATACCCCTAAACCCATACCCACCGTAAAACTAAAAGATACTCCATTAATTACCTTATAATGCTTTGTAATGGCATGCGTTGTAATGGCATGCATTGTAATGGTATGCATTGTAATGGCATGCGTTGTAGTGACATGCAATGTAAATGCAGTCACTTTGTAATAACTGCGTTGTAAAGGTAGGGCGCTGTAATGACTGCGTCATAATGGTTGTTCCCCAGGGTTACTATAGCTTCAGTCCACCACAAGAGTTATGCAATAGCCTGGATGGAAGAAGCAGAGTGATGTTGCACACAGGAGTAAGAATATAGATTGTACTGGAGGACCCTCAAGCAAAGCTATCAACTTGAGGTAATAGAAATTTTCAGGTAGCTAAGGTGTCCCCCACTCGCACCCCATCCATACACACGTGTCCCATGTATGTCATGTAATTCCTTTTCCGTGCCTGCTAGAAAGACGCATATGCATTTGCGTCCAACGTTAACATGTCAGTTATACAGTCCCCCAAGAAAATCACGTTAATTAGGCTTCTAGGCCTATGGTGCCAACGTCTTTACATGGTACACTTTTGAATAAAGCACGCGTTTTCTCCATGTTTTCTGGCCCAGTCGAGCCAAGCCCTTAATCGAGGCTCCAAGTTCTTTTCTGTCTCTGAAAGCTACAGTTTAGGTATGCATCCCTGACCTCTACCTTACATCCTGCCCAGACGAGCGGTGCCCGGCTCGGCCTGGCCTGCCTGCCAAAAGACGATATTTTGCCTATAGTTATCTGCTCAGCCTCCGCGAAAACACATTCCAGTCTAGTGAAATAGGTAAACATATTCCCGGCTGCAGAGCAAAGGGCCCTGCCTTCCTGTCTCCATGCAAGTAATTTACTGCACCCGTTACCATGGTAGGCCCATGGCCCCCGCACTTTACATGAAGATCCGTATGCACGCACTAGCATTCAGTGATGAACGGCCTCTACCCGAGAGACCTTTTACTTCAGACACTACATCCTCTAAACACAAGATACCCATTATGCTATACGTGCAGGTATTTCTGACATCCCAGACATTAGTCTCCCTCTACTAGTGCAAAAGTCAAAGCCCCCAGCTCTCCCCAGTTACACGTCATGCTCAGTTGCGCGCGCATCTCTGCCAAAGGTTTCTGCTGATCCTGCAAACTTTCTCTAAGCATCCACCCACTTGTGACGTTACTTGTGACGTTTCTCTGACATGCCCAGTACACGCCTACGTGTATGCCTTCTTACACGCCTCCTGTTACGCACATGTGTTCTTATCTCTCTCTTTTCACCTGTTACGCCTACTGTATTCGATTCAAGTATATGCTTTTACTATATATAATGTGTGATGTTAATAAAATATTGAATGTCCCTTCCTGAACCTTAGTGGTGATGGAACCCGATGTCCCATGCCTCGAGGCATTTCATTAAAGCCCGTATGACTCAGATACCACGGACTCTGCCTCTCATTTGATTGAGTTATCCTTATTGTCATTTAATGTATAGAAAAATAGTCCGGTAATTTTATTTACCACATAATCTGGCGCCTGAATAGGGACCCCCCCTTCCCCACTTGCCGGCGATGTACCGCAGGCCTTGACCCCTTCTACAGCCGAGACGGACTCCAGTGCACACCTGCGGGTTTTCCTGCTATCTCCCTCAGGCCCACGGAGGAGACGGAGACTGCGACCCGGCATCCAGACGAGGCGGTGAGGAATGCGGAGGATCCCGACCAGAGCCCCAAGTCGAGAGAGCAAGGTCCGAGGTATCCAGAGGCCCACCTGTTCCGAAGCGCATGCGTAGGAGAAATCATAGCCCGACGCAGTCCAGTCCAGTCTCCGAGGCCTTCGGTTTCTGCTTCCAGGTGAGTACCGTTGTTGGGAACGCATATAGATGGGTTCATTGATTTGTGCCCGGTCAAGACAGGTCTGGGTACACAGACCTGGTCCAGACGTGTTCACTTAGGTGAATACGGTATGACGTGTCTCTTTATGGGACCGGTATGTCTGTACTGTTCTAGCAGTGCATCAAGTAATTCAGTATTCTAGATCTCGAGAATTTTTTCAGAATTGTGTTCGAAAATGTTTTAATGTGTTTCATGTCGTGGTATGAGTGATTGTTTGCAATTCATTACTGTGTTTATTGTGTTCACGTTCAATTCAGTCTAAATATGCCACTGTTCTCGAAATTACGTCAGATAGGAACCAGGAAAGGGATACTCGAAGAAGCAGTTCCCGTCCCGCCTAGGGACACTCCCGGACATTTTATGTACCATAAACATGGCTTAGATGCCATACTGTACCTAGATTTGTGGGTGGATTACACAAAAGATCTGGAAGAAAAGTTCAGATGACCTGTCTCAGGGACATGGGATGCTGATTGCATCATGAGAGTAGAAGAAGCATTATGGAAAAAGAAAGCCAGACAATCCCAGAAAGATGCCATAGAATTATGGCGTAAAGAAGCACATAGAAGAACAGAGAAAGAAATCAGGAAAGCAGAGAGAAGTAGAGAAGAATCCGAAAAAGCTAGAGAAAAAGAGTTACTAGAAGAAGGAGAACGAGTCAGAATAGAACAACAAGACAGACAAAGAAATGCCCTTATTACAGGTCTATATCCTGTTCTCGCCGAGGGCCTGCCCAAGGCGACCCCGGAAGTACCCCGTAACTTGCCACCACCATTGGTCCCGACTAAACTCCGTCATAAACAGACCGCAGCGGACATTTTCCTTTCTTCCTATTTAGATGATGTTGCTCCAGAATATACTAATATACGCGTACTACCACCTGCTAATAATATACATCAGCCTATTCAGTCTGTTCAAGACACGATACCACCACTTCCTCAAGACTCAACTCCAACACCCATTGTCACTTCCCCTCCTGTCACTACTACTGCTACTGTTCCTCCTGCTATTGGTCCTACCAATCCTTTTTCTACACTTAAAACCCAGAGTCTGCCTACATTACCTACACCTACCTTTCAAGCTATGACACCAGTAGTTACAACACAGTCAGTTGATGGTTACGCTTCCGCTTCAGGAGGCGCAGCAGGAGGTCATCCTGTCACCCCGCCTCAAGTAAAACGAATGACGCTTAGAGAAGTAGCATTACAGCGCACACCCAAAGCTGCGACATTCGCAGCCCTTAAACAGTACCTTACAGATTGCAGATATGACCCAGTACCAGGCGAAGACGAGATGATGATATACTCAATACGTTTACGACGAGTCACAAACTATTTGACTATTCTACCACATATGAAACAACATTTGGATAACATATATAATTTCATTAGAACAGGGGAAAGTCCAGAATGCATTCACGAAGCCATGGCACTCAATAAGGTTGAGACACAAAGAATGATCTTACAGTTTTTGATAAATTGTTTGATAAGGGAACGAGATCGGCCAGGTACAAGCAAAGAAGAAATGGATATCCTGATAAATTGGAGTAACAATATAGCTGATGGTAAACATAATAAACAAGGTTGTATAGAATCCATGTACAGAAAGATCCGTAAAGAAATTGTCGTAATACACGAAAAAGAAAAAGCAGCTAGGGAAGACGAGAAAGAGGAGAATGAAACCACAGAGGACGACGATATAGATGATACAGAAGACCCAGATAGAATAGCGTACGTAGGTAGAGCAAGACCTTTCGACAGACCCATTCGCCTAGAAAGCAAGAAACGTTTTCTTTCTCCCATACCAGAACAACGTTCTCTTGAGCATTTATTCCAAGCTACTGATAAAGTACTGAAACAACGAATAGGTTACAGTGAACTTAGTACCATGCGTGAACAAGAACTAGCACGATCAGCAGTACAATGGGCTGATAATAACAGCGTATATAAAGATGATTCAGTAGCGCAAACATTTTTTAATCTTTCCCCAGCCGAACAGCGATTAGCTGGTATGTACATGATCCAGCATCTCATTACACTATATGAGAGTCAGCATTCTGATCCAGGTCCCCTATATAATATTCTGGACGAGTTACTCCTAGGTAGATGGAGAGGCCTAGGTTCCGATTTGATTAATGTCATTCTAGAACAACGACACAAATACAGAACTTTCCTGACTCCACATTTCGTTCCTGTTCCACCCCCAGTAAGGAAAACATTTTACATTGACAGACAGAATCCTTTACGAGAAGTTCATCCCATTCAGACAACAGGGGGTGAGCTTCAACGAGTATTCGTATACACACCCTTGACCAAAATGGAACTATTGGAAATGAAAAAGTTAGTGCCCTGTCATGATAAAGATCCAGCAGGGTTCCACCGTGAATTAAAAGACATGCTACTCATGGGGGATTATACATATCCCGATATTCTTAAAATGTTAAAGGTATTGTTGCCCGCCGGCATTTACGAAAAACTTAAAGAAAAAGAATGGGAGGTGGGAGATACAAAGATTATCTGGACTGAATTAGAAAACGAAGAAAATACACGAATTCCAGGTACTGGTCTTGGGGACAAAGCTAAAGCATTACCAGGATTATTAGTACAGGTTTTGCCGAGGTTGTTGGCAATAAAAAAGGAAGACTGGGATGCAATCTCAGCCTGCAAACAGAAACAAGACGAAGACACTAGTGATTTTTATTCCAGATTCGAGAAATGTTTCATTATTAATAGCGGCCTGAAAACAAGTAGTGAATCATATCCACATCTTTTTGTGACCAAATTAGTCGAGAATTCCTTACCACAAGTCAAAAATAGAGTTCTGAAAGTCGAGAGTACATGGAAAGCAAATACCCCTTCTCAAATGTTACAAATGTTACAGTACCACCAGAACAGAATTAGAGAGGAACACGATCATGAACAGAGACGTATGAAAGACACGAAAATGAAAGTACTAGTAGCTCAGTCTGTTCCAGCAGACGGTCAGAAAAAGGGTACAGCACCGCCAGGTCATTCTGCAGCTCCCGTTAAAGGGAATTGCAACTATTGTAAACAGCCAGGTCACTATATCAACGAATGTACTGTTCTGAAATACAATATTGCTACAGGCAGGACGAAAGAAAGACCGCGTCCTCCTAGACAAGAACATGTTCCACAGCATATTCCACAGAACACGCAACCTCCACAGAATACACAACAAACCGTAGCTGTACCCCAACCCATTGCTGCCACGCAACATGTCACGCAACAAATGTACCAGTATGCACAGTCAGATTACCCCGATTATCAGCAGTACTCATGAAACAGCCTAGAGAGGGAGGTTGGCTTGCCTCTTATCGAGGTTCCTGTAGATCAAGAGGGTCCCTATGTACATAGTCAGGTATTAGGGAAAGACAGAAAATGTTTGATTGACACAGGGGCGAGCAGAACTACCATCAGTCATGACGAGGTTCCAGGGGCACCCCTCTCAGGCTCACAGAATGTTTCCCTGGGTTTTTCAGGAAAGCCTATTGTTAACGAAGTGTCAAAGCCAGTTTCCCTAGAAGTTGGTCCACTGTCCCGTACCACAGACTTGTTACTTACGAAAGCATGTCCTGAAAATCTGCTTGGTATTAAAACGTTGAAAGCACTAGGAGCAGTAATATGTTGTTCTCCGGAAGGAGTGAGATTGTTTTTACGTGATTTCAAGGGTCATTATGTGTTGAGAGATTTTGATCCAAGATTGCAAAATGTACCACAGCATTTATGGGCACAAGGTCCAACTGATGTAGGTTGTATGCACATTACACCTTACCGTGTTACGCTCAAGCAAGGAGTTGTACTACCCCGAATCCGACAATACAAATTGCCCCCCGAGGCTGTAGCAGCCTTACTGAAGATTATTGACGAACTGATTGCCCAAGGATTAGTTATAGAAACTGACTCCAATGTATGTAATTCTCCAATCATTCCGATTCTTAAACGAACTGACCCAAATGCACCACCAGTCTACAGATTGGTGATCGACCTTCGAGAATTAAATAAATGCATCATTCCCCAGTACCCAGTAGTGCCAGACATATCTTCCTTATTGACTGCTATTGATTCCGAAGCAGCGTTCTTTACTGTTATCGACCTCAAGAACGCCTTCTTTAGTGTCCCCATTCATCCGGAAAGCCAGTATCTCTTCGGATTCTCTTTAAATGGCCGAAGCTTCAAATTTGCACGTGCACCTCAAGGGTTCACGGAAAATCCTAGTATTTACAGTCAAGCCCTGAAACGACAATTAGACAGTATTCACATGCCTACTGACACTGCCCTGCTCCAATACGTTGATGACCTGTTAATAACTGCACGGACCGAACGTGACTGCGAGCGCGCGTCACTGACGGTCTTGTATTTTTGGGCGAAAAGGGGCATAAAGTGTCCCCTTCGAAGCTACAATTCTGTGCCCAGCAAGTGGTATACCTTGGGCACTTGCTGTCCAAGTGGGGGAGACAGTTGACACCAGACCGCATCCAGTTAATTGCACATCTGCCACAACCCAAGACACAAAAGGAGGTACGGGCCTTCATTGGCCTCACCTCGTACTGCAGATAATGGATCCCTCAGTATGCATATCTAGCCAAACCACTCATACAGTTGACAACACAGGAGGCAGCGACTTCGACTGTCCTCCCTTGGACTCAGGAACATACACAAGCTTTTGACGAATTAAAGAAAGCTCTATGTCAAGCACCTGTTTTAGCGACACCATGTTACAGTAAATCTTTTACACTTTTTGTCACTGAACGCGATGGCACAGCATTATCTGTGCTCACACAAGATCAAGCAGGAAAACACAAGCCTTGTGCTTACTTTTCTAGTACATTAGATCCAGTGGCCCAGGCTCTGCCTGCGTGCCTCAAATCAGTTGCAGCAACAGCTTTAGCAATCAGACAAAGCGACTCAATAGTGTTAGGACATCCCCTGACAGTACAAGTTCCACACTCTGTGGAAGTTCTTCTGAACCGAACCCAGACTCAACACTTGACCATAGCAAGACTGACAGGATATGAATTGACATTGTTTCAGCCACACATAGGGATCAGACGTTGCAATACCTTAAACCCTGCCACATTGTTACCCTCAAGCACAATTGACCCGACACCACATGACTGCGTAGAAGTCATCAATACTGTAACGAAACCCAGACAAGACTTGACAGACATTGCATTACCCGACCCAGACCTGACACTTTACGTGGATGGTTCATGCATGAGAACAAGCACAGGAGAGTTAGTGGCCGCCTATGCAGTGACCACTGAAACTGAAGTCATAGAAACACATCGTATTGACACATTGTCAGCCCAAGCAGCAGAGCTCATTGCTCTGACCCAAGCCTGCATCCGAGCCAAGAACCTGAAAGTAAACATATACACAGATTCACAGTATGCATTCGGAGTTGTTCACGACTTCGGTATCCTCTGGCAAGAAAGAGGTTTTTTAACTTCTCATGGCGCCAAGATGCAGCATGGTCCCCTCATTCATGCTCTGTTAGAAGCAATACACTTACCTGCATCCATTGCTATCATGAAGTGCAAGGCACATACGAAAGTCACTGATACTATTTCCCAGGGTAACGACCTGGCAGATCGAACAGCTAAACTCACAGCACAGACTCAAACAGACATACCGACAGATACGACAAAGACTGAAGTACCAACACAGACACATTGTATGACAGTGAAGGATCCCACTCTAGATGTACTCGACATACAGACACATGCCACTCCAGATGAAATCAAGAAATGGACTGAACAAGGAGGGATCCAGACAGATCAGGGATGGATGACGAAGGGAAGAGCCACATGGTTCCTCCCCGACTCTATGGTTCAAGTTATTATTAATACAGCACATAGTCCAGCACACTTAGGAGAAAAAGCAATGTTAGACAGCATTCAGAATCTCTGGTTCAACAAGCATTTACGTGCAGCAGCAAAACAGAAAGTGCGTACCTGCATGATCTGTTGTCAGTTCAATCCAGGCAAAGGCATTCCCGTGGAACAAGGTGGATTCCATCCTCCTGACCATCCTTTTGAAGTCCTCCAGATGGATTATATCCAGATGGACAGATGTAGAGGATTCAAATATGTCCTCATAGTTGTATGTGCCCTTTCCAGATGGACAGAAGCATATCCAGTCCCAGATTACACTGCCGCGACCACTGCCAAGCAGTTGGTTCGTGAATTTTTTCCGCGATACGGTTTGCCCCGTGTCGTGTACTCAGATAATGGACAGCCATTCTCGTCCAAACTTATGAAACAGGTATCACTCCTGTTAGGTTACCAGTGGAAATTTCACTGTGTACGACACCCCGAAGCAGCTGGTTTGGTCGAGCGACACAACCAGACTCTGAAAACACGATTAGCGAAGGTCTGTGCAGAAAAAGGTGTAGATTGGATAGTAGCCCTGCCAGTTGCCCTCTTTTATATGCGCATGGTAGCTCATTCCAGAACCGGACTATCTCCCTATGAGGTAGTCTTCGGCAGACCTCCCAATATGTGGGGTACGCCTATGCCTCGTAAAATAACAGATGTCGACAGTAATATGCTGACAGATTACCTAGCTTCCTTGATGTCTGCACTACTATCTTGTCGTTCACAGGTTGCGGCTGCCTTCCCAGACAACACCCAAGTGAAACCGCATGAAATCGTTCCGGGGGAGTATGTCTACGTCCGCAACTTCGACCGCACAAGCCCTCTGGAACCCAGATGGAAGTAGCCAAAGCTGGTGTTGATGACCACGAGGACCACGGTGAAACTGGAAGGTCGTAAAGGGTGGCTCCATTCCAGCCACATAAAGCGCTTTCATGGACTGTGTCCAGAGACTGTAATAAAGGACTGCCCCCTTTCAGACACTGACTCTAAACTCCCCCTGCTAGAAAAAACTCTGCAACAGGAGTACAGAGCTAAGCTAAGGTCTAGTAAGTCAGACAGCGTTTAATTGTTTAAGTCCCCCTCGGGTGAAGCGGTTAGACAGGTTTCTGACATGTATAAGATAGACCCAAGTAGTCAGAGAGATAGGTGAATCGAAAAGAGAGAAAAATACTGCAAAAACCTGCATAGCAGATGCATCATAACGTTAATTTTCATGTTTATTCTGAGCATTTCGATTATATGTATAAGCTTCATGTTACATGATTTCTTTCCTCCTTTTAATTCACATGTACATACTTTTTCTAATGACTCTGTAGAGCACACTTTCAGCAACCTGCCCCCTCATGAGCTGTCCTATCGATTAGCAATGCGCAACAATACATTCATTCGTATGTTAGACCATACTCACCAGACCAGCAATGCCACCAATTGCTGGGTATGTGGCCGACTCCCACCTTATCAGAAATACAAGGGAGCTCTGCCCCTCTTTCCATACCCGTTTACACATAATGGTACATGTGGAGCATGGTTTGCTTTAATGTCTTCCTTAGACAGTAAGTCCACAGTTTTCCAAGGCAATTGGATATGGGGGAACCTGAATACAGTCATGAATAAAGCATGTTTCCCAGACGCAGACGGTCTTCCCCAAAGGAGAGGGACTGATCTAGAAAATGAAGTGTATGAATTAGGTAACTTTTCCCTCAATCTCATGATCCTGAACGTCCAGTCCGAGACTAATTCGAACTTGCCGTTTATAACAGTTTTACCAGTGAAAGGTGAATTATGCGTTAGAAAGAATGGTTCAGTACATCTAGGACACAGTGATTGTAATACTGTGGTTGAATTCAGCGATAAAGGAAAGTCTACTTTCAAAGCCTCTCGCCATTCTTATTTTATTTGTGGTCAGGCAGCTTATGTACATCTGCCCCCTGATTGGGATGGGACGTGTTATATTGCGTTCCTATTACCACCTGTTTTCCTAGCGCCACCTGATTATCATCGAAATTCACGCCTTGTACATGTAAGACATAGAAGGGAGATCAAGTCCCCAATTGTCGATCAGACTGAGACAACGTGGGAACAATATACAGATTTCAATAAAGGATTCTTTTTCTTTGTAGGTCCTGTCCAGAACAGTAAATGAATACGCAAATTAACTAGAACTTTAGAAGCAGTAGTGAACGAAACTACTTCTGCTTTAGGTAACCTGACCGAAGAGCAATCTGCTATGAGACTTGTTGTTCTTCAAAATCGCCTTGTCCTTGACGTCATCTTGGCCGATAGGGGCGGGGCTTGTAGAGTGATCGGATCCAGTTGTTGCGTGTTTATTCCTAATAACGCGCCATCCGTGTGTAAGGCCATAACACGGCTCCACGAAATTGCTCACCTGATACACCAGAACCCTGGTACCTGGACTTGGTCCGGTTGGCTCTGGAGTGTGATGTCTGCCTGGGGATGGAAATTGTTATCATTCCTAGGAATAATACTGCTTATTCTATTCAGTTGTTGTCTCTGTCTGCAATGTGGGCCAGCGATTTGCGGCTTGTGCGCCACAGCTTGTATTCCCCGTCCAAGTTCACGTTCCCGTTCCCGAATAAAGAAAGAAGAGCAAATGATGTTATATGAACAGATAGATGGTCTCATGAAAATAGACATATCCTAAAGGGTGAAGTAGGGGCCAAGGAGGGAATGAGGTAATAGAAATTTTCAGGTAGCTAAGGTGTCCCCCACTCGCACCCCATCCATACACACGTGTCCCATGTATGTCATGTAATTCCTTTTCCGTGCCTGCTAGAAAGACGCATATGCATTTGCGTCCAACGTTAACATGTCAGTTATACAGTCCCCCAAGAAAATCACGTTAATTAGGCTTCTAGGCCTATGGTGCCAACGTCTTTACATGGTACACTTTTGAATAAAGCACACGTTTTCTCCATGTTTTCTGGCCCAGTCGAGCCAAGCCCTTAATCGAGGCTCCAAGTTCTTTTCTGTCTCTGAAAGCTACAGTTTAGGTATGCATCCCTGACCTCTACCTTACATCCTGCCCAGACGAGCGGTGCCCGGCTCGGCCTGGCCTGCCTGCCAAAAGACAATATTTTGCCTATAGTTATCTGCTCAGCCTCCGCGAAAACACATTCCAGTCTAGTGAAATAGGTAAACATATTCCCGGCTGCAGAGCAAAGGGCCCTGCCTTCCTGTCTCCATGCAAGTAATTTACTGCACCCGTTACCATGGTAGGCCCATGGCCCCCGCACTTTAAATGAAGATCCGTATGCACGCACTAGCATTCAGTGATGAACGGCCTCTACCCGAGAGACCTTTTACTTCAGACACTACATCCTCTAAACACAAGATACCCGATATGCTATAGGTGCAGGTCGTTCTGACATCCCAGACATTAGTCTCCCTCTACTAGTGCAAAAGTCAAAGCCCCCAGCTCTCCCCAGTTACACGTCATGCTCAGTTGCGCGCGCATCTCTGCCAAAGGTTTCTGCTGATCCTGCAAACTTTCTCTAAGCATCCACCCACTTGTGACGTTACTTGTGACGTTTCTCTGACATGCCCAGTACACGCCTACGTGTACGCCTTCTTACACGCCTCCTGTTACGCACATGTGTTCTTATCTCTCTCTTTTCACCTGTTACGCCTACTGTATTCGATTCAAGTATATGCTTTTACTATATATAATGTGTGATGTTAATAAAATGTTGAATGTCCCTTCCTGAACCTTAGTGGTGATGGAACCCGATGTCCCATGCCTCGAGGCATTTCATTAAAGCCCGTATGACTCAGATACCACGGACTCTGCCTCTCATTTGATTGAGCTATCCTTATTGTCATTTAATGTATAGAAAAATAGTCCGGTAATTTTATTTACCACAAACTGATCCCTTGTTACATGGGTATCTTTCAACAACCACCATTTAAAACCATCATCAATAAGTATCCTGGGTCTTGCAATTTAACTTTCCCATTTTTACAAGCAACATTATGTCATGCTAAAAAACACCCTCAAATCAGGTTCAGTAGACAGCTATATAAAACTGTTGTTTTCCAGCTCAACGTATAAGTTACTCTTCTAGTGTAGCTTTTCACTTTTGCATTCTGGGGCTTGTAGTCATGATTCTACAATGGAAATAACAGGATGACAAATACCAGGTTCCAACTTTAAACACCTTGACAGGACGAATCATTCACCCTTGGAGCACTGGCTTTATTGAATTAAGGTAGTGGAGTAGGAATCCATTGGGAGAGGTGCTGCATAGTCTTTGGTGGAAGGAATAGATACAGTAGAAGCCTTAGTAGGAGTTGGAAAGATGCAAGAGCATGGTGGTCAGGAACCTGCACACGAAGAGGAGCGACAGTTAATGAGATGAGGGCACTAATGCCGTTGAAGGGACATGAAAAGAGGGAGAGCATGGTACGGCAACCTGGAATGAGTACTTAAGGAGTGTATACTGAAAGTGAGATACCAACAAAGGCATGGAGGGCGGGTGCACAACTGTAAGAGCCTAAAATAATAGAAAGTACGGAAGAATTATGAGGAGAGTGAATGCTACAGCCATCTAGAGTTAGACATTCAATGCTGAAGGATGGAGGTGGGTAGAAGGATTGTTGGATTTGTAGCCCTTCGTTTATGATGATAAAATCATGACAACAAGAAATAGTATGCAAAGAAAAACCTGACCTGGGAGAGCTACTCGTGGGGACCTGGAAAACCTGGGATCTCTGCTGTTTCAGTGAAAAAATACATTTGTGACTCAATGTGTCAAACGAATAAAAACATAAGCCCACTAGTGCCATAAAAATGTTATACAAAAGCAGGTCAAAAACTTGGCAGCCCTGAGAATCTGGGATGATCCCTTAAATTATTGTATTATTATTACATTATTTTAAAAAATGGTGAGGCTTGTTGATTTTGCATGGAAAAATATGGAGGTCTTTTGTAAAGTAACCTGCACATAAGATGCATCCAGAGATTGCAATACAATTAACCTATCATACGTTTGAATCAAAATGGCACTTCTTTGTAGTACCTTTTAGAATAAATACTGCATTTCACCCTGGTTTGAGACCTCTGCACCCATGGCTGGATTGTAAGTTCCAAAACATGTTACTACTTTGAAAATTAATTACACTCAAGTTCTGCAACATGAGTCCCTGCACCATGAACTACAACCATCAACTTGCATCTTGAAATCATTCAATGAACCTGATTCCAGGTCGTGCATCAACAGCTGTGCTGCAGTCTCTAAATTCCAGCACTTGCAATACACATCAATACAACTGCTTTGTCAAAACTGAAAGCCCAGGCTAGAATCACTACTGAAACCTGCACTCAAATCTGTATCCACTGCAAAATTCACATGCCTGCACTCTGCATCAAAATCTCAGCTAGGTATTCCTTAAATACACATGAAGATTTCTATCTTTAAGGATAAATAAATAAAAATGAAACATGCACTCACTGTATAATGGAGCTGAAACAACTGTAGAATCTCCCACAATTCAGTACAACAACTCAGTGTCTTCTGCTTCTGGAAAATTCCACAACTACTCAGTAAATAGAGAAAGGACTACCAGAAGGCTACCAAAGAGGAACAAAAGGGGCGGTCATCTTGAAATCCAGCACTAGATGCTTCCAAAAACCTAATGTGACAAAAAAATAATTTGCTTTTGAATTTCCAGTACCAATCACTAAACTGTAAAGTGTTTAACATAACATATGTAAGGCTACAAGTTTATAGCTTTGTTTATAGCTTCTATTAAAAAGGGGCAAAAGATTAATGAATCATCTTTTTTTAGAGCACACCTACACACAAGATAGCTTAAATGTGTGTATCTGCTTAGACTGGAAGTGTTTTATGTAGTATAATAGCAGTTCTGTGCAAGTGACTAAGCTAAACCATTTTAAATGTGGCATTCATCTACACCTGCTCTGCATGTTTTCCCCATTTTCAATCAGTGATATATTAAGGTCCCAGAAGAAAAATATTACTCTTTTATTCATGTTGCCGGATTCAAGTATGGCAAGGAGATGATAATTAAATAGGATTTTCTGTAAATTTGTAGCTCAGCAACACTGAGTGTGCTGGTAATAAATTAGGAATATATAGCTCTAAAATACTTTTGAAGTGTTTTCTTCATGTATTTATGTATTGATTTTTACAGTTCAATGGGGGAAGATATTGGATTTGTTGATTTTCTCATTATTCTCAACAACTTCGACATAAATACATGGCAGCTACATCAATATTATATTAGCCAGAGGGAAACAGCATGTGCTTGCTTAAGTCTTGTATTCATTTTTACAATACTTTATAAGTAGGGTGTACCGGATTTGCCAGGACAGTCCAGTTTTCTGTCCCCATGTCAAAGCAGATTTTAGTAAATTTAGCACATACTTCAAATCTTTTCAACTGAAAAGAAGGGATGGACGTTTTCAGGTCATGCTTACCAAAGCAATTCAATTAAAGCAGATGGTACTGAATTTAAAAGATGCATTTAATTGAATTGCTTTGGTAAGCATGACCTGTGTTTGCTTCTATGTTCATGAGCGTGTTCAATTAAGGCATTTTCTGCCCCTCGGTTGATGTAAAATTACAGTCCCTCTTCATTATTTGCCAAATGCCCTGCTTTTGGGCTTTCAACACCTGCTTACCTGTTCGTAAAGTCCAGTAGCTAAGAATCCCTTCTCCAATATATATCCCTGTAGAACCTGTGTTTGCTTCTATGTTCATGAGCGTGTTCAATTAAGGCATTTTCTGCTCCTCGGTTGATGTAAAATTACAGTCCCTCTTCATTATTTGCCAAATGCCCTGCTTTTGGGCTTTCAACACCTGCTTACCTGTTCGTAAAGTCCAGTAGCTAAGAATCCCTTCTCCAAAATATATCCCTGTAGAATCTGTTCAGCGTGACAAAGAATGCTTTATTTTTTTTAGGTGTACATGCAGAGTTCTCCCTAACACAGGATTCAAATAAAGCTACCAAGCACAATATAAAACCGGAGTTAATAACGAAAAAAGTAACATTACAATAGAAACCAGAGCAGAAAATATATGGAAATAAATAACTGAATCATCCATTTCCCCAGTCCAGGTAAAACAAGAACACTTTTCAGTACCTATTCAGTTGGCCAAGGACAAAAAAATATATATTTATTCCAAAGATTTACGAGGCTCCCAGTAAAGAAAGACACACTCCTGATTAAGCCAAACATTTTTATTCTCTCCTTCTACAAAAGCTTCCAGTTCATTGTAAGTGATCAGGAAATTGTCCTAATTTTTTTAAATGTCTCTCTTCTATCTTTAGGTAGTTGCGTACCCCTGAACTTGGGGTGACGTCCTCTGGTCACTGCCTTTATCCCTGCGAATAGGGTTGATAATTTTCCAGTTCTTTTTGTGTTTTTTAATTCATTAACCAACACTTTTAGAATCTTCAGTGTGCGTTTTTATTTCATTATTCCATCTTTTTTAATCATTTCTCATATTCTTCGTTATTCCAATTCATTTCGGCTTATCCATGAAGCCTTCATCAGGGAAAAGATCTAAAACAAAATACGGCCGTTTATACACGAGGTAATATTAATTATTAAACAATAAGTAAGATAATGTATCTTTTCCAAGTGCTCCATGCACTAAACACATTGTGGTATTATTCTGTAGTCGTGGTGCTGGTGTACATTTTATCGTGGCTCAGGTCTACATTTTCGGTTAGTGAAAAGTGGTGGCATTTTCATAACAACCTAAACTAAACGTGCTGTATTACTGGTAAATCATAAATCGGAGTTTCACGTGCGTCCGTGAATTAGAGCAAACTGACAAACACATGCTGCTTATCTGGTATTATGCCATCAAAAATGAATAAAACGTGAGTGGAAGGCTGTGTATACGAGAAGGTTAACAAACAGACGATTGTGTTTCTTCCAGTAAGGTGAACACACTTACTCTCAAAAAGATGTGTCAGCTACTTCAATCGCGGGTCCTCTCAGCCGCGTAAATGTTTCTTCCTGGTGCTCACTTGTTTACAAGCGGACCAGATATATATTGTAAGATCGGAAGTGATGTAAGCGGTTAAGGTGCCATAAAGATAAAAGGTGGACTGTCAAATAGACGCCATCTTGGAGGTATGCCTTCACAATGAAGCTAGTAAAACACGAATTTGAGAATGAAATACAGCGTTATAACCTATGTCGTGCACAGTAATGGATCGGAATGATCCCTAGTGATATATCAGTGTATCAAGCTTGCAAAATTAAATATTTGAAAAAGTAATCATCTAAAACATAGTAATTTGAAAAAATGGCTATAGTAGTAACCACTTGTACTTTCACTGAATTCATCATTCAATCTTTATTTCGGCCAGTTGGCCATCAAAGATATACAATAAAACATATATAATCACTATAAAATCAGCATACATAATCAATCAATGCATACTTATACAGTGTAAAACCTTAGGATAGCGTACTGATAAAATTACATTTAAAACTGTAGACCTTAAAATTAGGAGGGAGCCTGCATCTTCAGAATACGGGTGCGAGTGTGCCAGACATTGGTCAGGAATTTTGCTAATACAAACACAGTTAGGCTTGTAGCATCGGTTTTTAAAATTCTGTACATTGGGAGGTACTCCCTACAACCCAGGTTTCTGATCAGTGGTAGGAGCCAATATTTCCTCGCTGCCTTGTAAGCTGGGCAAAACAGGACCACGTGCAAATCGCTTTCCTCCGCACCAGCGCAGGCCGGGCACTGCTTAGTGGAGGGAGGTGATGACCAGGAGCTGGTAAAAGATCGTAGGGGCAATGTGCCATATCTCCATTGGAGAAACCGCTTCCTGGCCAGCACGGTGGAGATGGCATCTAAAACCCTCTCCAACCTGTACGAGTCCTTACTTTGCGCAAATACAGAAGTTAGTGACCCTTCACCCTGGCTGTCTAGGGCCATGGCTAGTTTTTGTTCGTGGTAAGCGATGGCCAGAGCTCTCTTTGAGATGTTTAATGAGGCATTAGCAGGGTTGGACCAAAGGTCAGGAAGCCCCAGGATCATACAGGATTTTTGGATATATTTTATCCAGGGGATCAGTAGCGCTTTCGGGTGGGTTAATAGCTCCATCAGTTCCGCCCTATAGGAAAAGAGTTCATCGCTACTCCATAGCCTTCGCCAGAAGGCTATGGGTCTCAAACCTAGTTCGTCAGCTATTGGTCGCAGACCCAGATCTAACCTCAGGGGGTGGAAGTGCAACTATCTGTCTGATGAAATTATTCTCAGTTAGGGACAGACTGCAGCAAGATGTATGTCCCCACAATTCCGCCCCATACATAGTAGCACCCCTGGCCTGTGCCTTATAGATCTGGATGAGCGGCCCCAGCGGACGATATGTGGAGCCATTCATCATCCGCGCGATACCCCCTGTAGTCTGTACCAATTTAAGGTTGGCCCTGCTCTGGTGTGATCCCCAAGACATAGTTTCATTGAGAGTTACACCAAGATATTCAAAGGTGGAGACTCTCTCGAGCCGTGAGGCTCCCAATAGTGGATTCGGCCGCAATTTTTGACTTGGGTTCAGGACCATAAACTTGGTTTTAGCCGCATTAATTTCTAAGCCCCTATCAGTGCAAAAGGCCACAAATGAATCAAGGATCCTCTGTATCCCCATTGGGGTTTTGGACAGCAGCAGGGTGTCGTCTGCAAACATGATTGCAGGCACCCTGCTGCCGTTCAATTTGGGGGCGTCAGTGTATTCAGTGGCATTTAGGTGGGCGATTACCCCGTTGACAAAGAGGCAGAACAGGGTTGGCGCCAGCACACAACCCTGTCTAACCCCTCGATCAACGGGGAATCTATCCGTCAGTGCCCCGGACCTCCCGCACCTCACTCGAGCATAGTTGTTGTGATGTAATCTCTGCAAGATTATCAGGATATCCGGGGGAACGCCCATCTCAGCCAGAACGCTCCAAAGTTTCCCTCTGGGCACCAGGTCGAAGGCGGCCCGCAGATCCACAAAAATTGTGTAAAGGCTGCCACCCTCGAATATAGCTGCCCTCCAATAGATAATATTCAATCGAAAAACCTGGTCCACTGTGGAGACTCCCTTTCTAAATCCCGCCTGGTACGGGCTAAGAACACCCAACTCTTCTGCCCAATCCTGGAGCCGGTTCAACAATACCCTACCAAACAGCTTCTGCGACACATCGATTAGACTGATTGGTCTGTAGTTGGCTGGGAGAAGAGGCGAACCCTTCTTGAATATGGGAACCACCTCCGCCCCCAGCCAAGTACTGGGGATTTCCATGCCGCTGAGAACTCCATTGAACAGAGCGGCAAGGTAGGGGGCCCAGACATTGGGCTCCTGCTTGAACAGGTCCCCGGGTAGACCGTCCAATCCTGGCGCCTTTCCCGAGGTGAGTCCTGCTATTGACACCTTGACCTTGTCCAATGTTATTGGATCACCCTCGTAATCAGGCCAGCCAACACCGGTGTCGTTAGTAGGTTCTCCCGGCTCAGAGCTATAAAGGGATTGGAAGTGTGCCTGCCACACCCCTGGTGCAATGTTTGGCTCAATTGCCGAATGGAGATTCCCCGACCCTCCGCTCACTATTCTCCAGAACATTCGGTGATCTTTTATCGCTAAGGACTTAGTGAGCTCTTCCCATTGATTCTCCTCCCATTCGGTTTTAGCGTGGGCAATACGTTTTTTGTATGCCCGTCTGCTTTCTCTTAACTGCTCCCCACCTAGACCCTCCTTGATGGATCTAAGGAGTTCCCCCTTTGCTCTTCTGCAGGCTGTGTTATACCATGAGGATTTATATGGCTGCCCCCTCCTTGGATTCTGTACATTACTGAAGAGGTTGGAGGCCGCAGCCTTTATAAGGTCCTCATGGGCCTGATATAATTTGGCCTGTGAATCTTTATTGCCCTCCCCGGTGGCTAAATCTCCCACAGTTTCCAGAATGGGGATTAACTCTGCGTAGAGCCTCTGGAGTTTCTCCTTGCTTGAGGCCAGTTGTTGCCACCTGATTCTTCTCCTGTTGTTTTCCAGTAGAAGTTCAGGTTTGCTCCCCTCCCCAGACGTTATGCAGGTTTGAAGGCCGGGGTGAAAGAGGTCAAGTTCAAGGGCATTGTGATCGCTGTCTAGCCTTTCCGTAACCCTAAAATCCCGAATGGCTGGCCAGTTCGCTATCTGTACCAGGACATAATCCAAGTGAGATTATCTTCCCACTCTATTATAGGTGGTTCTGCTAGGTATGTCGGATCTAATACGCCTGTTACAGGCTCTAATTCCAAACTTTAGGGTAAGAGCTGTGATCTGCAATGCTACAGGAGTCCATGCCTTCGGGGGGGGGGAGCTTCTACCGAAGGCACTGACCACCTGACCTCTTCTTCCATTGGAAAACCCTCTAGAAGGCCTGGCAATGGCTCAAAATGGGAGTTTAGGTCCCCTCCCACTACATAGGGTAAATCTCTTGGTATTTCGGATAGATAATCCGAAAGTTGGTCTATAGTGGGCGATTCCCTGGCAATTCCAACTGGCCTAGAGTAGATGTTTATTAAGGCGAGTTTCGCTTGATTTGGCCAGGACAGTAGAACCACAAGGATATCGTCGGAGGGGGTCGGTAACCGTGTGGCCTCGCAACCTAGGTGGGATGCCACCCAGGGTGTGAGCCCATCTGAAGGGCGTCCTTTGCCCTCCCACCTGGCCGGGATGGAAAATGACTGATAACCTTGGTGCCCATAGTCTTCCCTTGCCCAGGTCTCCTGGAACATGCAAACGTCCCCAGTCTCAATGTAAGTTCCCCAGTCTTGAGCGGCCAGCTTATTAGCTAGTCCGGCCACATTCCATCAGATTAGTCTCAAATGTTCAATGATGGGAGTTGCCGGGATGGAAGAGTGGGGGGAGACCATTCCGGGTGTTACACCAGTTGTTGCATCGGGAACATTATCAACGGTGAATCCAGATGGCTCAGGGAGATCACAGGAACCACTGTCCAAGGTCGCAAGATTATTGGAGGGCAGTCAATCAACCCCATCAAGCCCGCTCAAGCAGTTAAAGCGGTTGAAGTGGAGATAGGGTGTTTCAGGTGGCTGGTAATTTGGACGTCGGACATATTCTTTGTGTCTGGGTCTCCGTTCCACCCTTGTCCAAATGCCTTGCGGCGGGTCATAATGCATGCGGATGGGTGGGAAAAAAAAGGAGACTGGCAAGGCCAGATCTGGTCTCCGTGGTCTTTGAGCGGGCTGGCCAGGAGGGGGAGAGGAATTACTAACAATGGGGGGGAACCCAGGATTTATGCCTGGCTCTAGACTGTGGGGGGCAGGGTCTATTATCTGAGGAGGCATGATATTAAGAATGCTTCGTGGGGTCGGAACAGGGATAGCCATAAGTGGCTGCAAAGGGGGGGCAGTGGCGGCGCCCTGTGAAGCTCCTACATTAGCACCCCGTGAGTCTCCTATATTAGGGGGAGGGTTTTGTTTGTTAGGGAAGGTTCCTATAGGTGGATTGGGCCCCGTAGTTCTAGTCTGCTTACTAACCGAGGTGTTCAGGGTAGTTAGAGTTGCCTCTAGGATAGTAAGCCTGATCTCGACTTTTTTCAAGCTTTCGCTAATGGGCAGCAAGAGTGAACGGAGTAGGAATTCTATACTCCCTAGGGATGTAAGGGGGGGAGCTATGTTGGACGGGTTGACCCCTGGATCACTGTTAGTAACAACAGTGATAGCACTTGTGTCCTTAGGGGAAGTGACGGTATGCACATTCTCTCTGACCCTGACGGGAGTGAGTGCAGGCTTGTGTTTTTTGCCAAAGTCTAAGTGGGATATTTTGGTTTTCCCCTGTCCCCCCCTCGTCTTCCTTCTGCGCTTGTTGGGTGGGCGGCCATGCAGTTCCGCCACAACAATTTGCTTAGGCTTATTTTTCTTGATTTTGTCTGGCGGGGGGGGTTTGGGTGACCAAATCAACAGCCATATTGGTAGAGATTGAGGGTGGGATGGCCTCCGTGATCTGTTCGGACAATGTACCGGGGATGGTAATGCTATCCCGTAATAGTAAGGGGACGCCATCTTGGGTTGATGGATCCTGGCTATCATTGAGGGTGCCTTCCTCTTGAGAGATGGGATAAGGAATTATCTCGCTAATGGGTCTGCTTTTCATAATTTCAATGGAGCGGCAGCGCTCTGCCCTGCGCCTCTCTAAGGAGCTTTCTTTTCCCCCTTCTCCCTTAGCGGATTTAAAATAGTTGTCCAGAGTCCCGGTGTTGCTTTCCCCCACCCTTGATGGAGTTTCACATGGTGCCGGTGAGGGCATGACCGTGACCTATTCCTTGGTTAGGCTAGTATCAAGAAGGTGCGGGCGAAAGAAAGTGGGCCCGGCCCAGCCTCCTTCAGCCCCTGACGGCCACAGACGGTCCCGCCCTTGTCCCGGGCTTCTCCCGGACGCGTTCCCGTGCGCTCCCGCGCAGCAGGGTCGTGATCCACTTAAATAGTTATTGGGATGATTAGGATTGGGTCTTTCAATCCCCCGGTGCTCAGGGGGGCGGGGCTAGCAGGGAGAGCGGGCCAGGTGTGTTCGATCGGCCAGCAGGGACTCCTGGAACATCGAGTCCCTGCGCGCTCGCAGCCCTGCTCCGCCCTTTCTACACCCTGGTGAGTCCTTGCCCAATCTCACTGTCTTAGTAACGAAGCAAGTCCCGCGGAGCGAGAACCGCAAGGAATTGACAGGAATCCGGGGTTTGTAGGAATCCGGGGTTAGTGGAGCACAGCAGACAAAGCAGCCTCTGGTAGAGCAAACAGCACGAAGAGCAGGAGGTCCCACAGTACAAGCAATGGATTGGGTCTTTCAATCCCCCGGTGCTCAGGGGGGCGGGGCTAGCAGGGAGAGCGGGCCAGGTGTGTTCGATCGGCCAGCAGGGACTCCTGGAACATCGAGTCCCTGCGCGCTCGCAGCCCTGCTCCTCCCTTTCTACACCCTGGTGAGTCCTTGCCCAATCTCACTGTCTTAGTAATGAAGCGGGTCCCGCGGAGCGGGAACCGCGAGGAGTTGACAGGAATCCGGGGTTTGTAGGAATCCGGGGTTTGTAGGAATCCGAGGTTTGTAGGAATCCGGGGTTAGTGGAGCACAGCAGACAAAGCAGCCTCTGGTAGAGCAAACAGCACGAAGAGCAGGAGGTCCCACAGTACAAGCAATGGATTGGGTCTTTCAATCCCCCGGTGCTCAGGGGGGCGGGGCTAGCAGGGAGAGCGGGCCAGGTGTGTTCGATCGGCCAGCAGGGACTCCTGGAACATCGAGTCCCTGCGCGCTCGCAGCCCTGCTCCGCCCTTTCTACACCCTGGTGAGTCCTTGCCCAATCTCACTGTCTTAGTAACGAAGGGGGTCCCGCGGAGCGGGAACCGCGAGGAGTTGACAGGAATCTGGGGTTTGTAGGAATCCGGGGTTAGTGGAGCACAGCAGACAAAGCAGCCTCTGGTAGAGCAAACAGCACGAAGAGCAGGAGTTGCTTTCTCAGAATAAGCCCACAAGTAAACCAATTAAACAGTTTAGACAAAATACCTATTCTGATTAGGGGATAAACCCTATATCATAAGAGTCTATAAATAGCAACTGAATTCTACTCTGTCATTCATTCCGAATGGCTTTAGAATCTCTAGGGTGTAGATCCAAAAGTTCTCTCTTCTTAATAGCTGTTGGTTATTGTCCATCCCTTCTATGCAGGGGATTATGTAGTATCCTTGGTTGTGATGATTTATCCTGTGCCAGTGGAACCCCGCCTGAATGATGCAAGATGAAATGTTGAGAGTGGGAACTCACAGTTGGAGTAGGGCTGAGCGCCTAGCTGGGTGCTCCTGGTGGGGCTTTCATCTGCTTTAGACTGTTTTGTACTAGCTTATATCTACTGTACTAGTAAGCTGTAACTAACCAGAATAAATCTACCTGAAATACTACTACAAGTCTGGACCAAGTTACTACATTATTTTGGCGACGAATTCAAGGAAGAACCTGTGATTTCTACCTCAAAAGGAAAAGTAGATGTGTCTGGGAACCTCAAGTTATCTTCACTGCTGTTTACCAACTGTCAAGTTTGCCCCACCAGTGACCTCTGCACCGGTCGCCCTCATCAGCCTTCAAGTTGGTTCCTGTGCTGTGCTCCCAGTGAGAGTAAGCAAGACACTCCACAACCCCTGTCTTCAGCTTTGGTTTCTATGAGGGTAAGAAGCCACTCCTCAACTATGATGTTTACGTGCTGAATCTATACAACAGGGTGAGCCTACCTACATTCCCTATACCTGCAAGTCAAACCTGCCTGCGTTTTCTGATGTGAGTCTGGCATCAGCACTTTTACAAACTGCCTGGTGAAAGTGTCTTCAATTGCTGTACTTTCATGGATGTAAGCTGACGCTCTCTAAGCCTCCCTTCATCTCTGTTCTGTGCCCTGGGAGGTGTCAGTGCTCTGTGTTGCGCTTTCAGACTGGGAGAGTTTCCTTTATTCCTCTTTCTTCTTTGATATCTCAAACCACTGCCAATGACTCAACCTTCAATTTTATTTCCCTTCTGTCGGGAGTCTCTCAAGCTACGGCTCATTCAGACACAGCAGAGCTGCTCACAAATTGACAGAACTAATTCCTTGTGCTGGTTTGGCCTTCACTGTCACCAAGATTAAGGAGTCTGCAGCTGTGTTTCTACATTTTGCCTCGTATTTAAACTGAGACTGGGATTGATCGTGCGTTTGGAAGCGCAGTTCCGAATATACTAAAGTTACAACTATTTTGGTCTTTTTGTGTTTTGGTGTTCTTCCCTACACTGAAACCCGTTAAAACTGCCATCCTTCTTTCAAAACTTTGAAGCCAGAGCGCGCTCTTCACCTTTTCGCTCGTGATGCCATTCATGACGTCTTCCTTCTTGGGAAACATCAGTGCTGCTGTTGGACGCCTCGCAGCAAGAGCGTGCCTGAAGCCACCTGGCATTTACGTCTAGGAGCATGCCGCCATCTTGTCTTTTCAGCAGCTAGTGCGTCCTGTCACCACCGGAGTTAATTTTCAGTTGTTCAAAATATATTTCGAACCAGTGCAACAGTAAGTTTGGTAATCTGTTTGTTTTATTTATATTACTCGGGGGCAAAGATCGAGCTCCGGCGTGTAAAATTAATGTAAATGTGCATTTGAGAACTTGAGCCCCAGTGCTAGACTACTTCACATCTACAAACCATAAGTGTAATCCACGATTGTCAAATTGAAATGTAGTTTTCCTGTATTTCTACAGTATTCATTGCACTGTACCATACTGCCATCTTCTGGTTCGAGTTAGTATTTTGTATTTTCTCCACTTTAGTTATAGTCTCATTTCAGACCCATTTACTTGCGATTGCAATGGTGTAAGTTGGGTAAAGTGAAGGTAATTCATCTAGTGTTCAGTTGGCAAATCTATATCTGCAGAGCTTGTGTTTACTGTTTATCAATATTTGTATGTGTGTGAAAACTGCAATTATCCTTACTTTATGTTGGTTTGAGGAATAATTATTCACAATAATATTTGATTTTGTTGTGTTTGGTATGGGACAGTGCATAATGTTTTCTTTTCCTCACATTTAATATGTTTTCACACTAATCTGTAGTACATCACAGTGTTTTTTCTTTCTTCACGTGCGCAAACTTTAGTTTTACAGGAATACCCTGCTTAGGGTGTTGTGAAGATTTTGTTCTATGGATGACTTTTGATTTTTACAGTCTATTATTGACACATAGTGTTTTTTATTAAGTTCAAGAAGTGTTGTGTGGACTTGTGTCCCACTCACATTGACACAATCTAGTCACCTCTCCGCGAGGTGTGTTGTGGGGTCTTCCCCTATTTCTTGTGTCTCTTGTTGCAAGGTTTTTCCCGCATGTATTATGCACATAGTCTCTTAACCTCCTGCAAGGTGTTTTTCCTCTCCGTGAGGTGTTGCTTTGGGTATTCCCCAATGTTTTGTGCATTTCTAGTGACCTCCACTCGAGGTGTGTTGCGTGGACGTGTGTCCCGCGCCTTTTAAGTACTCCATCTTGATCTCTCCGGAGTGATAGATTTTTGTTTGCCAATTTGGTTGCGTTCTAGGTACCTAAATTCTTATCCAGTGCACTAGTTTCCCCTGTCCCCATGTCCTCATGGGGTCTGTTTCCAAGGAGATATCCTTTCTGTACTGTGCACAATATTTGCCCATGTATACATTATTTTACCCTAGTGGGTGTATGGTTTTAATTGTGCTCAGATTGTTTTTGCTTCCGCAATATGAAGTATTCACTGTGAGCAAAGAGTATGTTTACTTTCGTGAAGCCTTCGTACACCCTATCATGTGATTAGTGTCAACGCTTAAAGTCGCAGCTGATTGGCTTTGTTGCTGATCATTGCTGATCATGTGACCAGTATTTGGTTTGTATTAACTTGCAACATTTGGTGCGTAAATTCACAGTTGAGAAGCCGAGAAGTTTGTACATCTGCTGTTTCAGACCCATTGGTCCTTTGTAAGTAGTTTCGTTAGCAATGATGTGTGTCAGATAAAAACGTTGCGCGTAAAATATACACTGTGCAAAATGCTATGTTAGCGAGATAGTGATATCGTAACGATAGTGAATGTAAAGACTGGAAATTTTTGAGCGTTATCCATTTTGAATAGAAATGTTTACTCTGTAGTATTACTTTCAATTATTATGGTCTATTTTGTTTGTTGTCATCGCATATGATTGCATATGATTCATATTGCGATATTGAGTAATAGGACAGTGAATTAATTGGTTCTGTTTCATTTCTTATAGACCCCTGACGAAGGGTCAGCTTTACTTGACCCGAAATGCATTGGGTGGATGTTATCTGTTGACCTTTGGAGTTATAACTGAGACAAAAATTTAGAAAATTTCCAAATGAATTACGAACATTGAAACACGTGAAACTTTGATTTGTCTACACGTTGTAAGAAACTTGAAAGAATGAATTAAAACCAGTAAAGAAACTAGTATGTTTCATTGATTACTTTGCGCACTAGTCAGTGGGAAGGAGCCACTCCCCACAACATATACGTGTTTAATTACCATAGTCCATGAGGTGTTTTACTCTGGGCGTTTGTCTTTATGATATTAATTCTGTTTTCTTACACTGTAGCCCAGTTGTATTTTCTACTTGTTATGTATTCCTAAAGTTTAGATAGGGAAGTTTGAGTGTTTTCACTTCTATTCCTCTCTGTCGTCTTGTTTTCTCCTGATTTGAGTTGTCTCTTTGTTTACTTACCTGGCCAGTGGGTTTGCGGAGGGCTGCCATTGATGGTTTCTCTTTGTACTCCTTGTCCTTTCGTTGTGTTTTCTTTTTGGAAAGGATGATGTGTGTTTATGTGTGTTTTCTCCTTTTAACATTTTTTTATTGTTACTACATAGTTTCTTCTTTTTGTTTCTTTTGGAACGATAGAGGATATGTACTTTGATTCTTTCTACTCCTCTTGTGTTTGTGTTCTGGTCACATCTTCATGTGTGCTCTACTTTATCTTCTTTTCTCCAGTCACATCTTCATGTGTGTTCTACTTATCTTCTTTTCTCCACTTGCACTCTTGTTCTTGTCACATCTTCACTAGTATTCTATTTTTCCTCTGGTTTTTCATTTTCCTTGTTCCTTTATTCTGAGTCCATTTCTTCTCCTTTTAACATGGTATTGTTTCTTTCATGGACGTTCCTTTTTGTTCATTTTTGGAACAAGGGAGGATATGTAGTATCCTTGGTTGTGATGATTTATCCTGTGCCAGTGGAACCCTGCCTGAATGATGCAAGATTAGATTTAGGGAGTGGGAACTCACAGTTGGAGTAGGGCTGAGCGCCTAGCTGGGTGCTCCTGGTGGGGCTTTCATCTGCTTTAGACTGCTTTGTACTAGCTTATATCTACTGTACTAGTAAGCTGTAACTAACCAGAATAAATCTACCTGAAATACTACTACAAGTCTGGACCAAGTTACTACAGATAACTTCCAAAATTACCAACCGGAGTTGGCTAACGTTGTGCGCCGTTTCCGTGACCTGACATGACACATTGGATCCTTCTGTCTTGTCCCTGATGTTGGATTTATGTTCATTTATTCTTGTTTTTATTTTTCTGGCTGTTTTCCCCACATATCCGTGGCCGCAGTGGCATTTAAGTAAATAGATGACATTCTTCGTGTTGCATGTTGCTGTTACTTTTGAGTTGATACTGTAACACTTTCTTGGATGCGTGATGGCTGTTCCTCTTAGTATGTTATTATAATTATTACAATTATGACATGGGACTGTTCCCCTGTATGTCACTGTGGCTTGTGTTGTACTTATCGATTTGAGGATTTCACCCAGATTTTGACATTGTTCTGCATTCTGTCCATCAATTGTTGTTTTTGCATTTGTCACCCCGAGTGCACTGGGTATGCTCAGACGTGAGTCCCATGCTCTCCACACCACTGGCTGAAGACGGCTGATAGCCAGAAACCGGTCCTAGGATGCTTGATTCCGGTCCAGGAAAGACATGGCTTGGCAGTTTGTGCTGGACTGTTCCAATGAGGCACAGGGTCAAGGCTGATTTGCATATGGCCATGTCTGAACTGGGGTGGTGTGGAGTGCAGAAAAACAATAGATTTAGGCCCAGATATCTGTACTGGGGAGAATGTATGACATTGTTTTGCATTCTGTTCATCAATTGTTGTTTTTGCATTTGTCACACAGGGTGGGATGGGTATGCTCAGACATGAGTCCCATGCTCTCCACATCACTGAAGTCAAGCTATCCTGGCTGAAGACGACTGATAGCCAGAAACCGGTCCTAGGATGCTTGATTCCGGTCCAGGAAAGACATGGCTTGGCAGTTCGGGCTGGACTTTTCCCATGAGGCACAGGGTCAATGCTGATTTGCATATGGCCATGTTTGAACTGGGGTGGTGTGGAGTGCAAAAAAACGATGGATGTAGGCCCAGATGTCTGTACTGGGTGAATGTATGACATTGTTCTGCATTCTGTCCATCAATTGTTTTTGCACTGTTCCGTTCTATGTCACTGTGGCTTGTGTTGTACTTGATTTGAGGATTTCACCCAGATTTTCTGCTCTTTGGAAGGGAGATTGGCATCTCTGAAATTTTTGTTGTTGAAATCTGTTTCTTGTGTTAAAATTGGCCAATGTCTTTTGATGATGTTTTGAAATATTTTGCTCTTAGTTGAGTATTTAGATACTGCTACTATTCTGTTTTTGTGTGTGCTTCTTTGAAGTAGTTGTTCTCTAGTTTTTAGATCACATCTTTGTTTGGCAGCTGTCAGTATTTCATTGGGATACCCCCTTTCTTTAAATCTTAGCTCCATTTCCTCTATACGTTGTTCTGCTGTCATTGTTGTAGAAACATATGCGAAAATGGAAGATGATTTTTATGGCTCTCCTGGTGGAAGCTGTGGTAATCCAATAAATTGTTTCGATCAATAGGTTTACGGAAAAGATCTGTCTTTAATCTTCTGTCAGTTTTGCTGATTTCCACACCTAAAAAGTTTCAATCTTCACATGTTGATATGTATGGCATGACATCTCAGAAAAGCTGTATCGATCATGGGACAATCACGTCCAGTGGCATCTGTAACGTCCATGAGCAGCAAACTCAGGTGCTGCATCCTTATAGAGCTCTTAATTCTGTTCAGAATTACAAGAACAGAAACTGGACCATGAGGAACAGGATCAGGGGAACCATGACCATGTGATCAGGGTGCACAGGACCAGTATTAGGAGGATCAGAACATGAATAGCACTATGAAGCTCAGGAGGAGCAGGCTCAGGAAGTCTCACACCAAATCAATGAGGACCAAATGCCCAGGGGAAACAGAACAAAGAGGATATGAACATCGGAGATCAGAAAAGCACAAAAAGTGATGAAAAGAATGTTTTGTCTAACAATGCCATCCCAGTTTGAACCCAGCCATTGGCAACCCAAGACTGGTTTCACCATTTAGGGCCCTTCAGTCAGGTTTAGCTTGACTCCCTTGCAACGTGAGAGAACCCATGTCCGAGCATACATATAGCCAGTAAGAACATTACAACAAACTCACAAAAGGTGATGAGAGAATGCTTGCAATATATCTAGCCACTGGCAATTGTTCTGGGTAGCTTTCCAATCCATTGTTCTTTTGCTCACCATGCCACCTCAGTTTAGACCAAGCCAAATGCAAATCAATCTTGACCGTGCTTCAATAGGAACAGCACAATAGGTACTTATTGCTTCCTAACCTTTTATAGTTATACACCCCAGTGAAGGTGTACAACATTTTTGGGTAACTATCACTAGTGAGAGAGTAGGCGATCCTGCCTACAATGACTGATTCCGTAATGTTACCTCAAATGTGCATGGATTTAAAAAACTAGGGCAAGTTTGCATTGCATGATATGATGATGCTTTCCTGTCTGAAAGATTGCTTATGGTATCTGGTTTGCAAAATAGCTATGGGTTATATATAAGCTGAGTTGCTGATTTTCGTCTGTGACATGGTAAAAAAAAACCTTACTGAGGATTGCAGTCAGCCTATTTTATTGATGTTGTCATTGCACCATTGTGAGACTCATATTGTAAGTTTCCTGGACTGTGCTGACCAGGACAAAAGAACTATATATATTTGCAGTTTATGTCCCAGAAGTACAGGTAGCATACCAGACTGGCCCACCCATGTACAAGTTATCACCAAATCCACTGGGGGGAGTTTTTATCTTGCATATTGTTTGGAATAATGGCTACACCTCAAATGTCAGCCTATTACAACATGGAGGTCGAGTGAATATCCATGTGCTGTGGTGTGCGAGCCAGAGTCTCAGGTGCCACTTCTCAGCCACCCCTTACACCAATCATTGTCACAGACATCCTTCCTACTGTCTTCTGTGCTCCTCATCCTTAAACTGATATAATTCTGACAGCTCTCTTCTACCTTTCACAGATCACCCCAGTCTCTGTCAGATCATCCCAGATCTATCCCTCCATTCCAAGCACTTTCAGAGCACGTTAAGCTCTAGTACTTTCCTCTCTTGCTACAGATGCGCAGAGGGGAGCAACGCTATGGTATGGAGATGAAATGAATGCAAGCACTGGCCAGCCAGCGTTCATCCTTGGAACTTAATAGCAAAACAATGAAACCACTGAGATGTTTTCACATCACATTGTTGTGTGCAAAATACAGCCTGTGCTTTTAATGATCAAATTTTCATTTTTGACACTCCAAACCTTTTGGCAGGTGCTTTCCAGTGACAAAATAGCACATGCATTCAAATTCTCAAGCGTGTACACCTTCTAGCTTTCTCACTGTAGGAGAGACATTCCCAATTTTGAGAAGTTGAACTGACTATTTGTAATACATATCTTTTTTATGGTTGGCCCTCTGTTAGTACGCTTCATGCAAACACATATCATTGGAGTCTTCAAACCCCACTCTTCTTCTGAGCCTATGTCACACAAAAAATTCCCCCTTTTCAAACTCTGGCTGTTAGGATTTACAATGTTTAGAGCTGGGTTACCTGCTATAAAAAAATATTTTGTCAAAGTGATACATTAAAATACACTTTCTGAAGGTGTGGAATTCCCAGACTGTCTATGCTGTTCTCATCTTGACGTTTTCTTTTGTTTGTCACCCCGCTGTTCTTCCTATTTACGAAGAGCTCAAAGGACGCAGCCGCCAAAGAATGATGAATGTGTCCAATGTTTCCTTCTTTGCAATGTTTCTGATGGACCTTTTGGCTGCTCTGTTTGGATACCTCACTTTCTATGGAAACGTTGAACCTGAACTGCTTTCATACGTATTCTCACGTCAAAGATGCTGGTGTGGTCCTCCTCATCGTCCGTCTGGCAGTTCTTGTTGCTGTTACGCTAACTGTCCCTGTTGTCATATTCCCGATCCGAAGTTCCATCAACCAGCTCCTGTGTGCAGAGAAAGAGTTTAGCTGGATTCACCATATTGTCATCACAGTCCTCCTCTTGGCATTCACCAACACTCTGGTCATCTTTGTTCCGACCATTCGAGATATTTTGGGATTTATTGGGGCTTCTGCTGCTGCAATGCTGATCTTCATCCTTCCTTACGCTTTCTATATCAAACTAGTGAAGAAAGAGCCAATGAAGTCTGTGCAGAAGATTGGGGCCACGGTGTTCCTGATTAGCGGAATCTTTGTCATGTCTGGCAGCATGGCCTTGATCATCCTTGACTGGACCAAGAATGCCATGTCTATCGAAGGACACTAACCTAATCGGTTGTCGCGGACTGGGCACTTGACCATGGACGAGTGACTCTCTCGGAAATCCTCTCCTGGGGATGGAACTTTCATCAGTGCTTCTTGCAGCATCACTTCCTGGAACTTGCAGATGCTTTGACTCGAGTTGCTCGATGTAGAATTGAACTCTATGGAATAGTTCTGCATGGGAACACGGACATTGTTCACTTCAAACCTGCAAAGGCTCTGCCTGAGGGAAGTGTTGATTTATTCCATTCCAGAGAATGGACGCAACACAACTTTTATTATGCCACAAGTTTGGCTTTTGTCATTAACTGTTACTTGGATGTTATAATAATGTTATTACTTGAATGTGCCTAAAGCATTAATGTGAGTAATAGATGTTCCACGGCAAAGTGTTGAACTGATCGATGAAAAAAGCGACACTTTATCGTTTTTTTGTACCAAAAATATATTTATCAGCCTCAATCATTTTGAGAGTAATTAATTTTTATACTGTACTGGTATGGCAGTCACACTCCTATATATGTATAACTTACAAGACAACGTGTTTCAAATTCTTGCATTTTAAACACGCACAGTTTAAAAACCAAAAACTTTTGAATCAGTTTTTGAATTGAAAATTATATTGTACTTGCCAGTTAAAACAAAACACTCTAGTGCTCCCTTTGATCAACCCGTGTTTTTAAATAACATAAAAAAAAAAAAAAAAGAAGGTTAGAAGGAGATATTCAAACTCTCCTAGACTTCTACTGACAGTATGGGAACCTGCAACATCACACACACTTCAAGACTTCTATTGATAATATGAGGACCAAGAAGACACACCCCTTCAAATCTGATTGGTTGTTTTCTATCCTTAGCAACTGCACTGTCTGTGTATGTAGAGAAGGAATATGTTTGTGTGTACAGGAGGGCATTCATCACACACACTCTCTGAAAATGGGAATTATGGAGCCCTCTTCAAAATTTCACTCAGACAGCTGAGAGAGCTCCCCTCAGTATGTGAACACTGTAAACAATATGAGGACCGGCTTTCTGGTCCTCATAGTGCACTCGTCCTCATAGCGTCAAAGCAGGGCAATTCTTTCAAAATGCAATATTATTGAATATGGTGTTGGAAATTTGGACCAAGTTCCCAAACTCTCCAGAGGTGACTGAGATGATGGTCACTCTTTCTGATCAACCTGTGCATGGCTTTGAAAATTGAGAACAGTGGCAAAACCCTGCCAGCTAGATGGTTATGGGACTGACAATGAATAGGAAACCGACAAAGAGCGAGACAAATTATATACAGGTAGAAAAAAGTGTAATGTGAGTTTTAAACTTGTTCAGCTTAGTTTATTAATACTTAATTAACTGCAGTAGAACTAAAAAAGATAAATCACCTTTCAGGAAAGGTGTCAGCTTCCTATTGTTGATGGGCTTCACCTGCCTTCCAGCATCTGGGTTTGAGCCTTCGCTTGTGGCTTGTTTCTGTCCAAAGGTGTGGATCATCCCTCATAGCCACATCGGCATCATATGAGGCTTGCCTCAATGTTTTTATGGGCAATAAGGCTTCCCCAGCTAGGATCCAGGGTTTAAGTGTCATGATGTTCTGGTAGGACTCTTACCAGTAATCAAAAGTATGGGTTTCTTGAAGCCATGATGTCACCACACACAGGTAGATGAGTGCCCTCCAGAAGCTGATACCTTCTCCAAAAAGCAAAGGTGTAAAAACACCCCTTGCTGGTTGAAGACATCAAAGGATTGAAGAAAATTTGGAGTTTAACAGCGGAATTCTTCTGTAGTGAATAGTGAGGATCCATATGTGAAAGGAGATAACAAGCGAATGAAAAAAGGCTTTGATCTGACAGACACTGCAACACGAATGACGCCCTTATATATTAAAAAAAACAGGAAAAAGAAATGAGAGCACACTTCACCAGACAGGAACCAAAATGTATTGAGAAAAACAAGAAGAAACAAACGAAGAGAGAGCCATGATGAAAAAGGAAAAGTAAAGAGAATGAAAACTTGACCTGGACTATCTGCAAAGCAGTTTCATAAGAAAGCTTCAAACTCTCAAACAGGTGATTGTCATTTTGAAGCTGAAGGGGCGAGTAAAAGCAACAAGGAGACAAGAGGCCCATAGGAGGCAGCCCACACTTGAGTGGGACTCACACCTTGAAGCTAAAGGCTTCTTGCAGCATCTCATGATTCCAGGAGCAACTGGACTACGCAAGGTACCATGGCTCTTGGATGCCGTTAAAGCTTGGGTAAGGCAGGGGTTGGGTATCAATCCACTCTCTGTAGCTGTCTTAGATCTTACTGTCCAGCTGTTTTGTTGTCAGCTACATTGCATTCATGGGATGGGAAGTTGGCATTCCCCATCATAGCCAAGTCAATTCAATTCAATCCAAATATCTTTATTCGGTTTACAACAAAACCATAAAAGGCATTAAAAACTTTAAAAATACAAAGCATGTTAAACAGAAAATTGTCAATCAATAAAGACTACAAGCTTCTTTGGCACTGAAAATTCATCAATACAACTACTTAAACGAAATAAAAATAGGATTGATCAAGTATTTTAAAAAGTAAGGCCCACATGCATAAATGCCGTCTTTTGCGATTTCTAAATTGCGATAAATAGCGATTCGCAATTTAGAAATCGCAAAAGGCTATGCACGATTATTTTTATAATTTTTATGCAATTCGGTAGAAATCGCTATTTTTACTGAATCGCATAAAAAATGCGATTTTCAAATTGCGAATTCGCAATTCCCATTCATTCCTATGGGCCAAAAGACCGAGTAGTTCAACTACTCGGTAAATTTATCCCTCTAATTGCGAATTCGCAATTTAAAAAGTATTCATGCATTGCTTTTAAGAAATCGCAAATTTGCGATTTCTTAAAAGCAATCGCATTTTTAGAAATTGCAAAAATGTTGCGATTTCTAAAAATGCTTGATGCATTCCAAAAGGCATTTTTGGAATCGCAAACAGCCGATTTTAAGGAATCGCACCGTTTGCGACTCCAAAAATGCTTGATACATGTGGGCCAAAGTATTCAGCAATAAAGTAATAAAACATTGCTAAGTCATTCTAGAGCCTTCGTCACCCTCTCAGGGAAAATAAAAAAGTTTTTCCTGTGTGCACTGTCCGCAGTATTGCTGAGTAGACTATTACATCTTTAATCTCTATTTTACGTGGGCACTTTTTTGTCTTCTAAGATTTCCTACCTTCTTGGACAGCAATTGTGAAGTTTAGGTAACAGGAAACGTTGTCCTTCTTATATTGTGTAGTTCCTCTGCCTCTAGCTCGCACACCAAAGGCCACCCACTTGAATTGCAGAAGTGAATATGTTCAACCACTATCCAACGGAGGTTAAAGCTGAAACCTTAGTATCAGAAGAGACAACTGATGTTGAAATACTGACCCTGAGGCGAAAGGGGTTTGAAGAGAGAGAGAGAGAGAGCTATGATTCTGGTTTACCTAGAGCTCCTGTGGAAAGATTGACGGTTGTTGATCCTTTTGAGTAGGACCCATCAAGTTATAGTGGTAATGTGCACTCATTCTGCCAGGAAGTGACAAAAGAACACAATCAGTTTAGGAAACTATACACAAATGCCTTACAATTAGCTTGATTTTCTTACTCCCTCTTCAGTTTTAACTTTACAATCCTTAAACCCACTTGTGGACATCAACATTGAGTTTATCCTTCTATTCGCTGTTAGGTAAAATTAGACTTAGAACCAGAATTGTTTTTTTTTCATAAAAGGTGCATTCAGAGAGTTTTTTGGGTGTGAGTCCTTAAAAGAAAATATCAAACAAGAATTACTGAAAGAAATCGGAGTCTACTCGCGGATCCTTTGAACACTGTTTCCCCCCCCCCCGTGCTACAGGCTAAGTGTGCATTTTTAGTTTCTTCACTGGCGGTAACAATTTTATAACTGTCTTTAATATTATGTTACACTAAACAACTAACACAATTAGTCCTTTTTACTTTTAGTTAAGCTTTCACCGTTAAACTGAATGTAAGGATGTGCTTGCAGAAATGAAAAACCAAAAACGAGAAGGGCCTGGCTAGTGCACTAACCTGAGGTCCATGTAACAGGCCAAAGTAGCTGGAGGACTGAGTAACAGTGAGAAAACGATGGTCCTAGTCAAGGCAAGGGAGGCACGCTGGCGGAACTACCAGGTTTCAGGGTTCAAGATTGTTGGCATTTGTCTCAAAGGGGACAGGATTCCAAGATAAATTTACAAGTCCCTAGGTTCCAGGCTACTGTGTTTGGGTTGCTCTTGTCAAAGGCGACATGGCTCAGAACCCACTGGCAGCTCTGGTGGGAGATAGCTCTCTTCGGAGAGATTGGCAAAGCCAAATGGAAGGCCTCATTTTGAACCTGGTATTTATAGCCTCTTATGCTTGTGGAGAGGGCGGCTTGACAATCAGAAAACTAACTCCGGAAGGAAACAGGGGCAGGAAACGAGTCATTAATTAGTCAGTAGTTATTGTATTGTAGCTATTGTAGAAACAAAACCAAAAAAACAGATACTTCAGCCAAAAACAGTGCAGCAGGAAACAGAGTACTTAAGCTGCTCAGCAGGGTTTAATTAGTCATGATCAAAAAGATCAGACTTACCGACAGGAACAAAAGACAGCAGGAAATGGAGGTCAGCAGTGTATTCTGTTTCAGCAAAAATACAAGGCACTTGCACTTCCCTAAATAGACTTGTTTAAAGTTTGCACAAATGAAAGTGCATAGCATGCCTATTAAATTAAAATCTCTGTCGAGTATTTATGAAGTACATAGCTGAGTACACCTGCCTGTTTGGAAATTAGTGATGACAACAGGGAACATACAGCACAGGCAGACAGGGTATGACACTAACAAGGAACAGGACAGTGACACTTTCTCTATAATTCAGCACTCTTGCTATTACTTTTCTAAGTGCTTGACATATTATTGGTCAGGGGGTCATAGCACTGTGCTCTGACAGAGAAATGCCCCACAGGGATTCTCGTCTGAATATTGTACTTACTATTTGCTTTACTTATTTTTCCATTGGTCTTGTGATATTGATTTCTGGCAGACCTATGCTGCTGAGATTATTGCATAAGGAAATACCTTATTGACCTTTATTCTCGGTGCCTATGTTCTGTATATTTTTTTCTATTCTTTCATCATGTTGGTAATCATCCTTAATGTTCAAAATGCTTCATTCTGCTTCATCTAGTCTGTTGTTCATGTGATCTAGCCTAAGAGTTTAAGAGTCAATTTTTGCATCTATGGAGGCACGGGTAGACTTCCTTGTCGAACAGCATATTTTCGAGTTCTGGGTTCTCGCTTCCCATTATTTCTTCTGTGGCTCACAGAAATTCTAACCAGTTCTTTCTTGTCAAAGGGCATCTTCCCCTGTTTGCGATTATATTTTGACCAGTAGTATATTCACTTGCTTGGTGTAGTCTGCGTGGATTCACAGTAAGGTTACCCTACTCTGATCAGCATATGAGAATCTGAAGAAATAAAGTGCAATTGCAATTGTTTGGTTCTTTGTATTTACTTCATGTATATGCAGTCAGTGATAGTCTGACCAGTCGATATATTTAGGGGCTTCTCTAAGCCCAACACCACTTCTGACCCATCATATTCAGGGCTGCCACTAAATCTGAGTTCCGCTGATGTTCTAGGCCAGTTTCAGTACCAGCAGCCAAAGGCCAGGGATATACTTCTGGTGGGCAATTCAACGAAGGCTGGAACCCTAGGCTGCAGCACACCACAAAGCAGCACCAGAATAGTACATCTGCCATTTTCCTTTGCTTGACCCACATCAACAGATGGTTGTCAGGCATCACTGCTGGGCCATTTGGGCTCCCAAACCCCTCCCGTATTTGCTCCTAGTTTAATTTCCAGGAGAAAGCAACCTCACCTAAGAGTCCTAGTGCTTTTCCCCTTCTCGAACCCCTTGACTGGAATCTTTGTTTCCAGGGCCGCCTTTAGCACTGATGGTGACCGGTGCAACAAACTTTGAAAGTGCCTGATAATTACCTCCTTTTCTATGAATTCCCTCATTACCACCCTCCAAAGGAGCCCCTCATCTTTCCAGCACCTCTGTCTCATGTCTTTAACTTCTTTCATAGTGCTACTCATACAATATAGATATCAGGGCAATTTACACCAGTCACACATACAGAGCCAATTGTTCATACAAGTGTGTAACTCTTTGTATAGGAAATGTTACGTAAGACAATTAGAACTACAAGTTGTAAGAGCCACATGTCATCCATACTGGTAGGCAGTGCGTTTTAAAAGTGCTTGGTCTGGAGAATCAGTAACTCAGAATTAAAACTTAACACTGTAGTTGAAGCTGGCTTTACTGATAAGTATTTATTTCTACTAAAATCAACCCGGTTTGTCATTCTTAGGATAAAGAAAGAAAAACAAATGGTTCTAAATCTGCATACAGCTCTTTGATGCCAGCTCGTAGTTCACTGTGCTATACTAGGAGAAGTGTAACTTATAAACTGCAGGTAAAAGAAATATCTCTATGACAAAGCAGTAGCCCATTGAGCTATCTACTTAAAATACAATTCTGTGATTTGCCTATTACACATGCTTTGCAGCAGACACATTAACCCTCTGTGCTGATTTATGGTGAGGGAAAACAGCTGCTAGAAAAAACTCAGTTCTCTGCAGCAGGTAAATTAATCTCTAGAATTATCTGACATTTTATTATTGCCTGAAAAATGAGGGGCGCATAAGGGACTCTTTTGCAGGTACTTTTAACCTCATAAGTAATGTCAAAATACAGGGCCCGATGCCCAGCGCTCTAATGCCAGCACTGTTCGTTGTAGTAGCAGCCACACTGAACCAACTTCACCTCCTCCTCCAGTAGTTTATGCCTTCTTCCATGGCACAGGCAATTGGTAGTTAGGAATTTTGTTTGAAGTGGGTGCCACAATCTTTCAGGCAATTCTCTGGGTCATTTGGCAACCTTTGTCTCACAAGGCTGATCACGCCTCAGCTTGTAGCAGATGAATTTGTACTTTGAGTGCACGTTCCGGCCACAAATTTTATCGCCAATCAGGTCTGGGTGTGCATACAATGGTCGATGATGCTTGATTTAGGGCTGTTTGTAGGATTAATAATTTGGATTTTCTCACCAGGCTGTTTGAGCTATTTGCTCATGCAGCCATATTGCGGCACAGCACTTTGGCACCCTCCACTTTTTTACTTTTCTAAGGATTACTGTTTCCCAAATTTCTCTATATGAACATTCACGCCCAATTAACCTTCTGTATTTAGTCTGTGGTTGAGCATCATTAACAGACCATTTGATCTGATTAAACAGACATTTTACATTATTTCAGAAAACACAACTAGGTCACAAAATGATGGAATGCATTCAGTAAAGCCTGAACAAATATATCCACACTGCATCCACCTCACCTCATCTAAGTATGAAAAAGTACTTCAAGGACCATCCTGCAATACCTTTGGAATTAAGGGTAGACTACCTGTGCCCCCTATATACATGATGAGTGAAGCTGGAGATGGCTTAGTATCAAAGCTTTTAGAGCTATTGCTATTAAATATGGAGAGGCGAAATTCCTCACCAAATCTTCAGTCATGCAATGCAGAGAAAGCATTCAATGGAAAAAAAGGCCTCCTAAACAAAGACACACGTACCAAGCGGATCACCTTCGCACAAAATAAATCACTAAAAGGTGAGTCTTCACTCACATCATCTCCAACCAATCTATTGCTAGCATTTAGAGTGTGCAAAATACAACCACATCCTCACTTGAAGAACTTGCAAAGCCTCTGATAAAGTCAGTGGAGCATGTGTTCTCCTAACACTAACAGGTGACAAAACACACTCCATCTGTTTAAATTAGTGATTCTTTTGATTTAACATCATTGGATAAATCAGCACCTGAATGTTTTGCTTCCCTAATTTAACAAATACAAATATCACTAAAAGTAAATAGTTTGTAGACACCCGGAAAAAAAGATTCACAGGACATTGCTTGGCAGAGAGCAGCTAACATGTGGAGGTAGGAAAGAGGAATGCAGCAACTGCGTTCAAGGGAAAGGAACTATGTGTCCAATTTGATCATTAAAACTTACCAGGAATTAATATGGGTTATGTGAATTACTCTCTTACTAAAACAATGAAGAGAAATATGTCGGCTCCAATAGCAGCAATTAATTCAATTACTTACAATAACTCGCTGAATTCATTGCTAAAGACCCAGACTGCGTTGCTGAATAAAAAAAGTTGGGAATACCATATTCCCTTCATCACATCATCTAGCACCTCTAAAAGTGAAAATGGAGTGTTGATGTAGAGAAATGCAATATTACTGGCACAGTTACTAAAGAATGAAATAAAAGATTATGTAATACAACAGTTATCTCACATAAACCCGTAGCAAATTCAAAACAAGAAAATTTGGAAAAAACGGAGCTATCAATTTACCTGAAATATAAGTATGAATAGGGGGATCTAGCTACCTTGCAGAATTCATGTAAGAAAGAGAATTCAGTTATTGTGCATAACATTGCCAACTCCATTATATTGAAATGATAAATATAACACCAGAGTCCTACTACTCATTATCCTCCTGTTAGGTTAATCAAAATTGTGCAGACTCTTCTTATGAAGCATTAGAAGCGGAAATGCTATTTACAAATTAATTGTCTAATAAGTTTTAGCTTGCTTCATTCCTGGAAAAGACTCTTTGCAGACATATATCTAGAATACTAAATACTGTACCCAAATATGACATAGATAACTACTGTCCTCACGTATGACATGGATAGTAGCCAAAATGAAGATACATCTCTTTTCCCTGGTTGGGATTTCCCTGTGGCTCACATGATGTGACTGCCCCTGCCTCTTCCTGCCGATGAGGGCCGTAGAGGGCCACCGCGAGGGCGCCAGGGGAGGCGCACATAAGCGCCGCAGGACCAGCTTCGCGGGACGCCCGGGGCGAAGCCCGGGCAAAGGGCGGGCCCTCTACGGCCCTCATCGGCTGGAAGAGGCAGGGGCAGGGCCCGACCCCCTGTTCCATCAGAGACGCTCCTACAAGTAAGACTCTGTTGTCGTCCCCGTGTTGTCTGCTAACTGCGTTATATACAGACGATGTCCAAAAAGAAGCCTGCTGCTCTGCCCGCAAACACCATGGATAACTATGTTGTGCAAACAGTAAAGAAAATAAACGAACAAAGGAGGGAATCACTTGGGCTAAGCCAGTCACCAGATTTGCGCAGGTTAAGCCCTACTTTACCTCTGTCAACTGACGATAGCCCTTTCGTGTTGGTGGAAACCAGGGTTTCATCAAATGCATCACCTATTATTGAGTCTGGTAGCCAGCCATTGACCATGTTACCATCCCCTGTTATTCTGGATGTAGACTCTGACAATGTTATAGATTCAGACCCAGAAACTGTAACTGGTCCTGTGGAGGACGATTTACCACCAATTGAGCACACACCCCGGCCTGTGCGCACCTGTGTGAAGAATCAGCGGAAACAGGGCGGTCCAAGGCCAAGAGTGAAAAGGAAAAGAACATTATCCCCAGGCTCCTCGAGAGCTCCCCAAAAGGCTGTAGGGGAAGGGACTTTAAGAAACAGAGGAGATGACGAAATGTTTAGTAAACTGCTTGAGGTTGTAGAGGGTAAACTTAATGAAATTGTAAAACCTCTGATCTCTAAAATCGATAAATTGCAGGCTGAAGTAAAAAGACTTGGAGGTGTGCAAACAAAGTTGACGGAGGAAATAGGCAGTCTTAATACCTTATTAACAACAAGAAATAGTACCGAAGGGGTTAACCAAGTTGGAGAAGGGACATCTGGTGTGCTGACTAATCAAGTCCATATACCGGCCCCAAAAGATAATCAACACGTAACAACAGCAGAAGGGCGTCCGTTGATAGTAAATTTACCACAAGCACAAGTTCACGGTACAGACCCACTGCAGTTTATTGAGGAAGCCTCACCTGTTGTACTGGTGTTAGCTAATGTTCCCCTTTTGGACGACGGCATTACCGAGTCATCTAGCTCTCTGACTAGTAAGGCCCTCCATTGGCTATCAGGTAATATGAGGTTAGCACCTGGAGGATTACAGCAACTGGCGCACGATATTAAAGCAGTTAAACGCGTTCCCTGGATTGGGAATCGCCCCAAAAGATTTAAAGGGGATTGTGTGGCGGTGACATTTGCACACCCAGAAGTACTCCCAAATGTCCTAACACATATTCTTCCGCCTCAGCGTAGAAGAGGTACGGTGGTTCCCCTAACATTAAAATTCTTTTATGGGGAACAGCAAAATGTAACCCTACCAAAAACGCCAGCATTAGGATGGGATAACAACTTGAATATGCATAACCGCTGGGCTCCTCCCCTAGTACCAAGCCTGCTATTACATAACAGGTTTGATGCCCTGTCTGGTCTTAATAACTGCGATTGACAAGAGGTCAGACACGAGATTGCCGAAGCGTCCGCAGGAGTAGACCTAAATCAGTCCCCAAATACTATAGGTAGTACACTGCTTAAGTCTGTGGGTACATCTTGCAATATCTTAGAGGGGGCATCAACATCTTGCCATATTGCTAGTTGGAACATAGCAGGATTAGCTTCTAAATTTGAAGTATTAGGGTGGCTAGAACTAATCAGAACATTTGATATCTTATGTCTACAAGAGACCTGGTGTCTAAACTTTAAGGGCCTTGATGGTTTTGTAGCATATGAGCTACCAGCAGTGGCAACTACCTCAGGGAGGGCCAAAGGTGGTTTGCTAATTCTGATTTCTGTGAAAATGCGAATTAGGGTGAAGGAGCATATCACCGTGGGCAATAATTCCCAACTACTGTGGTTAGCTGATGAGGCAGACAAAAACATTCTACTGATTAATATGTGTAATAATGTTTTTGATGCTAGCAGACACATGGTTATTTTAGAATTAGACATCGCAATCAAACAATTGATGAAAGCTTCTAATACAGTTTTTGAGATCATATATGTTGGAGATTTTAACATTTCTGTTTGCCCTCTCTCTAATCAAAAGTTGTGTGGCACTTTGAACCGTGTTGGAGAGCCAGCTACACATTTCCCACACAATACATATGGAGAAACCTTGAACTCCTTCCTACTCGCCTATGATATGGAGGTCCTAGAGATTGAGCAGGATGGGAAGAGTGATAGCTTGCCAACTTTTGTAGGGAGGGGGGCGAACACTGTAATTGATTTTATTTGTATGTCTTCCGAACTAGCTCATTTTAGCTCTGATGTCAAGGTTGTAGACTATATGGTTAGTGATCATAACTGTCTTGTTATTGAAACTAGGTTTTGGAAAGTTTGCATAATTCCAGATAGTAGCCCTATCACAAACATTGATGTACATAGGCCGAACGGATTTAGAATAAGGTGGGCAGGGGATAAAGCTGAAGTAACTTCTAATTGCATTATCTCATGCTGCTTAAATGACATTACATCAATTATTGATGAGAAGTCAAATATGGAGGCCTGTATTATTCACTTTACTAAAATCAATGTTTTTATTAGTGGTAAGTTTACTAGGGCTGCTGGAAATATTAACAATAAAGCCAGGGGATGGTTCAATAATGCATGTACTGTGGCCCTGAAGACATTAAAAAAGGCATTATCCACCAAACCTAGAGACAAAACGGCTGTAGCTAAGCTCAGATCTGACTATAACTTAGCTCTTAAGCAAAGGAAAGCTGAACTACGAGAGGAAGCTTGGGAGAGATTTGATCTAGCGGCTGTATCGAAAAATTGTACTCTTTTTTGGACAGTAGTAAACAGCCCCTTTTTAAAAGATGATAACTTCCCCGTGTTAACCTCAAACGTAGGTAAGGAATCATGGGTACAGCATTTCTCCGGTATTTTTAATCCCAACACGGTAATGTTGCCGATAAGTTGCTCCTGGCCACTTCTTAGCCTAGATATCACCATCAGGAGGTTCTAAGTAGTATCAGGGCTAGTAAGGGCGGAAAGGCCCAGGGACCCGATGGTGTTCCAGTTGATGTGTATAAATTCGCACCTGAGACTTGGGGGCCAGTACTAGTCAAAGTTTTTAATGCTGCTGTTCGCTATACTATCCCGTGTACCTGGTCTGAATCAATAATAGTTCCAATTCACAAGAAAGGGGACCGAGGAAACGTTAAAAACTACCGGCCAATATCATTGCTGGATTCGTCCGTCAAGATTATGAGCCGTGTACTCCTCGTCCGATTAGAAGAGTGGGCAGAGACTAATCAGATAATGACAGACTGCCAATATGGGTTCAGGAAAGGAAGAGGTTGCATTGAACAATGTTTAAACCTGGAACTCCCGATAGGGAAATACACCCGAGCAAAAAATGGTTCACTCTACCTCTGTTTCGCTGATCTGAGCAGCGCTTTTGACCTGGTGGATCACGCCATACTATGGACTACCTTGCTAGAAATGGGAGCACCTAGGGAAATTATATATTTTCTGGCCCGTTTGTACGAGAGGCTTAGCTCGAGTGTTCGGTACGGGCCTTCGGGCGAATGTAAAGACAAATTTAGGGTCAGGAGAGGTATCAGACAAGGGTATGTTTTGGCACCCCTGCTTTTCACTCTGTTTATTAATGAAGTAGACTCGATCCTCAAGAAGGCACCAGCGGACGCCCCTAGAGTAAACACAAGTACCATCCCCGTGTTACTCTATGCGGACAACGCTGTGTTGCTTTCTAGGACTCCTCGGGGTCTACAGCTTTTGATGGACAACTTTGTGGCCTTTATTGAAAAAAGAAAGCTGGTCATTAACAAGAGCAAGACATATGTGATGGAGTGTGGAGCTAGAAATGTTAAAACTAAAAAACCCTATAGGTATCTTATTGATGGCCAAGTGGTGCAGTGTGTGGAAAATTTCTGCTACCTGGGGGTTACCTTTTCCAAAAATGGTCGCTGGGATGTCGAGCATAAGGTGGTGCGCGACAAAATGATCAGGAGCGCCAATGGAATATTTGCTTTTGCAAATAAATTAGGTAGTAGAAGGCCCAAAGAAATGCTTAAGATCTTTGAAGCTAGGTGTCTTTCGGCTGCCCTCTACGGAGCAGGGGTATGGGGGGTATCCAGGGTAGAACCTTTACAGGTAGAAGAGAATACATTTCTGAAAAAATTATTGTGTCTCCCGACATCCACTGCTAATAGTTTGGTCCACAAAGAACTAGGACTACATCATCTAAATGACCTATTACTGTTGAGACCTCTGATACTATGGCGTTCGGTCTGGATGAAAGACGAAACCTCATTTAATAGGGCTATCATTGAGGATTGTTTACGTCTAGACTATTTTCTCAAAATCCCATGGATTAAATACACAATTGAATCCTTTTCTAATGTGTTTGGGTTAAACGTTACATTAGATCACTGTTCTGCTTCGGATCTTTCTAAAGAGAGTCTGAAATCAATCTTTTTAAATCACTGTGCAGAAAGACGAGCCACGGATGATCTCAAACTTTCCACCTGTATACGTTACAACCAATTGAACGAATTTGTGGGCCTACACCCTTACCTCTTCCAGGTAACTAAAGGACAACACCGGTTTGTTCTTACCAGGATGAGGATGGGTACGGTCCACCTATTGGTTGCATTCCCTGAGATTAAGATACGCCCTACAGGTCCATGTCGGTGCGACAACATTTCAGAACAAAGCACAGAGCACTTTCTACTTATATGTAACCTGTATAGTGAATACCGTAAATTCTTTTTAAAACCATTATTTATTAAATTTGGAGCAAGAACCATCAAAGCGGCAATGAAATTACTTTTTAATTTGCATCACCCTGACATCTGTTTTTATACGGCTAGTTATTTACTCAAGGCAATTAGTTCTAGGAAAAGCATGAATTTAAAAAAAAATAAAATAATAATAATTTTTAAAATAATTTATCGATTGGTAACTTTTTAAAGTGTGTTATTTGATTCGTTATATGTATCATACTGTATTTTTTGCGGATTGCGATCGTAAAGTGTATTTTCTTTCAACATGTATTTTATGTATGTACTTTTATGGACATGATTTACATGTCTCCGAATAAAGTTTTTGACTTGTGACTGCTAGAATGCTTGGTGACATCGTGGAATGTTGGGGGCTTGGCCTGTGTCTCAACTGGCAGTTGGTACCAGGCAGGCTGAGTGACAGGGAGGTCACTCCTGGTGGGGTTTTGTATTTCCATCTTAATAACTTGACCTGCAACTCAACTTGAATAAAAGTAACCTGATTATACACCTGGCTCAAGGACTTCTATTTACAACATTTTTGGTGACGCTTGGACAAACTACAGACTACAAGAAAGAGCCTATATATTAAAGAACCTACAGCGTGCAGAAAACAGAAAGGAATAAGGAACCTACAAAGACAAGAGAAACTGGAACCACTGAAAAGAATTAACAGCTTTGTGGAGAGACTATGATTAAAAGAGATTAGCGAAACTAAGCTTCATACTGGAAAAGAAACGCCTTGCTCAAAACCCCACCAGTGTCATTTGCCATATTGACAGCCTGCAGCCAAAGGCGTTTAACACAGTAAGTACAGCGAGGCATAAAATTCCACACAGGGAGGGCAGGAAAGTCACGGAGAATAGAAGTGTCACGGTTCTTGTGTCCAACCCTTATCTGATGATTGATGCTTTCCTGTGCTTGGGAAGTAGTGTTTGGGACGGAAAAAAAAAAGTTCTGTTTTTGAGAGAGACCAAGACGTTTCTGAAGCGTTACTTTTATATTTAGAATGAGCACTTAAAATGTCTTTTGAGAGATCTGATTTATTCTGAGTGATCGGCAATGAATGGATGGCATCATGACTATCCAAGCAGCTTGCTCAATGCGGGGTAGACATTATTAGTGCTACAGTTTGGTGAATGTAAGTACTTCTAAAATTTATTATGAGCAGCGCACAGACTTTTTGCGATTAGGTGAAGGTATGCGGGGAGCCTGTTGCAGTTGATTGCCAGCAGCGCACAGATTTTCTCCGTGAAAGTTGGAAGTATGCTCATTTTAATTTTATTTTGAGTGCGCAGGTGTTGGCAGTTTAACTGTCATCTTATGCTAAGTGTGCGCGAGCAGGGTAACGCGCAAAGAACATACCTGCTGTGTCTCCAGCGAGGAGAAATTCTCTGCCTCTCTGACGTCGTTGAGAGATTGACAATGCTTCTCTTTCACATTTTAAAGCACCACCGTGCCGAGAGCCACCCGGTGCGGCGTGGAGACCACGCTTGTCTCTTCATTTCCCCACGCAGCAGAGCTAAACTGCAGAGGGAACGCCCTAATCATCGGCGCCAGCTCCTCCTGAGGCACAGCTGGGAGCGCTACTTTTAAATACTTTGAACTTGTGATTTTAAAACTTGATTGTATTATTATTGTGTCACTGCCACCCCTTCTCTCACCTGATTGTCCCTCAGGGAGACCACGCTTGTCTCTTCATTTCCCCACGCAGCAGAGCTAAACTGCAGAGGGAACGCCCTAATCATCGGCGCCAGCGCCAGCAGCCAGTGAGCCGGTCTTTGGCCACGCCCACTCGCTCGAGGCCACGCCCCCTTCGACTTCATAAACATGTGCTTTCCACGTACGCGCAGCGGACGGGCGCAGCGGGCGCGCCGTCAGCCCCAGGCCCAGAGACTCTGTCGGATGTCCCTCATGACCGCGTGGTGTACTCAGGAGACATGCTCCGCGCACTCAAACCGAAAAAAACCTTGGCCTGTTACCACACGCACACTGAAGGTAAACCCTTCTCTAACTGTATGCGCTGCAATCCTATTCCCTTGAGCCCAGTCAAACCCGGACTCAAGATAGGACTTCTCAACTGACGCTCCCTTCCCAAACATGCGCTCGAAACAAACCTGTTAATTCAAGATCATGATTTCGATCTGCTGTTTCTCACGGAAACGTGGCTATCGGACAGCTCTGACTCGGACATCATCAAGGCCCTCCCCCCAGGCTATTTATGTCAAGCCTTATACAGACCCAAAGGGAGGGGAGGGGGGGTAGCCATAATCTACAGGGAACAACTTATTTGTAGAACTTCCAACGCCCACATCGAGGACTGCGAAAGTTGCCAATTTTCAATTCAAACCTCCCCAGCTCACTCCCTGTCAGGACTACTTATTTACCGCCCCCCGGGTGCCCCCGATAATTTCCTTAATGCCGTTACCGAATCGGTTTCACAATTAGCATTTTCTGCCTCCAACTTTCTTATCCTAGGTGACCTGAACCTGCATTTCACGGATCCTATGGACCGGATAGCCTCCGATCTTCTTCAGGACCTATTGTCACTCAATATCCGACTGGTCAACAATGAGCCTACCCATGAGAAGGGACACTTACTGGATCCCATCCTCACTAATGTGGCTACCATCACCACCAGGCCACCCCTGACCCTTCGACTTCATAAACATGTGCTTTTCACGTACGCGCAGCGGACGGGCGCAGCGGGCGCGCCGTCAGCGCGCCAAAGGCAAGCCCGTCTGGGCCCGTCCGGGCCCAGACGAACCCAGGCCCAGAGACTCTGTCGGATGTCCCTCATGACCGCGTGGTGTACTCAGGAGACATGCTCCGCGCACTCAAACCGAAAAAAACCTTGGCCTGTTACCACACGCACACTGAAGGTAAACCCTTCTCTAACTGTATGCGCTGCAATCCTATTCCCTTGAGCCCAGTCAAACCCGGACTCAAGATAGGACTTCTCAACTGACGCTCCCTTCCCAAACATGCGCTCGAAACAAACCTGTTAATTCAAGATCATGATTTCGATCTGCTGTTTCTCACGGAAACGTGGCTATCGGACAGCTCTGACTCGGACATCATCAAGGCCCTCCCCCCAGGCTATTTATGTCAAGCCTTATACAGACCCAAAGGGAGGGGAGGGGGGGTAGCCATAATCTACAGGGAACAACTTATTTGTAGAACTTCCAACGCCCACATCGAGGACTGCGAAAGTTGCCAATTTTCAATTCAAACCTCCCCAACTCACTCCCTGTCAGGACTACTTATTTACCGCCCCCCGGGTGCCCCCGATAATTTCCTTAATGCCGTTACCGAATCGGTTTCACAATTAGCATTTTCTGCCTCCAACTTTCTTATCCTAGGTGACCTGAACCTGCATTTCACGGACCCTATGGACCGGATAGCCTCCGATCTTCTTCAGGACCTATTGTCACTCAATATCCGACTGGTCAACAATGAGCCTACCCATGAGAAGGGACACTTACTGGATCCCATCCTCACTAATGTGGCTACCATCACCACCAGGCCACCCCTGACCCTTCCATGGACGGATCATTTTCTTGTCCCTATCTCCTGGGAAGTACCCACCATGAACCCTCAAACTACTAAAATCCAGGTCACCGATAGACGGTGGCACAAACTTGCATCTGGGGATTGGGCTGCCGCCCTCTCAAAATCCACCCCTGAGCTTTCCAACGATCCTGCCACGGCCGATAAGCAGTTTAATGAGTGGATTACCTCTTCTCTAGATAAACTTCTCCCCAAAACTGCCACCTTTAAACATCCTAAAAGAATATCGTCCGCTCTGTGGTACACCCCAGAGCTTAAAGCCCTGTGCCAAGAGTGCAAGAGAACGGAACGCTCCTGGAGGAAAGACAAATCGACAGCAAATAAAAACGCTTACTCCACCTCTCTCTTAACTTACAAAACTACTATTCGAAAAACTAAAAGCGCATTGTTCCAGGAAAGAATAGAAAAAGCGGTATGCTCCAGCAAAGAATCCTACGTGATCTTAAAAGAACTTCTGAAGACCCCAGAACCTGGACCAAGACACCCCCCAGACCCCAAAGCTGATCAGGAAAAATGCCAACTATTGGCTAATTTCTTTCACGAAAAAAATCAAAAAATTCTTGACTCAATCCCCCCCGTGAGTCTGTGCGTGGAAAACGACCTCCCGCACACCCTGACACCTATTTGCCTCTCCTCTTGGGGTCAAGTAACGACCGAAAAAGTGGGAAACAAGTTAAAATCCATAAAAAGCGGATCTCCCAGGGACTCCGCCCGCTTCGGATCCTCAAGGAGGTAGCTCCCACGATTGTTCCCCCCCTGACCCTCCTGATCAACACCTCATTCCAACAGGGAGCTGTACCCCCGAGCTGGAAGGCGGCAGTCGTAAAAGCTCTACTAAAGAAACCTTCCCTCGATCCTGAAAACCTGGCTAACTATAGGCCTATTTCCCTACTCCCAGGAATCAGCAAGATCGCTGAAAAACTGGTTAATAAAAAACTCTCCCAGTTCCTGGAGGACAACAACAGGCTAAAAAGCTCTCAGACGGGCTTTCGTCCAGGGCAGGGCACAGACATCGCCCTCCTGGCAGCAGTAGAGGAGGCCAGAGCACTCTTAGACGAAGGAGGATCAGTGGCAGTGATCCTCCTCGACCTGAGTGCGGCCTTCGATACCGTCAACCACCAACTTCTCATCAAAAGACTGAGGAGAGTCGGTGTGGAAGGCTCCGCCCTTACCTGGCTCTCATCCTTTCTGGCCCAACGGACCTATCAGATCTGGGAGAATAACACCTGCTCCTCCGAAACTCCCCTCCAATGTGGCGTGCCTCAGGGCTCCTCCCTGAGCCCCACATTATTTAATATCTATATGTCCCCATTGGAGGAGGTCATCACCCCGTTCGGAGTGAGCGTCGTCAGCTACGCCGACGACACACAACTAGTTGTGTCACTATCCCACCCCAGACAACAACCAGCAGATTTATTTAACTGCCTTACGCAGGTCCAACGTTGGATGAACAGTTCAGCCTTAAAACTGAACGGGACGAAAACTGAGGTTTTGCTCCTCGGCCAGAAAGGACTCACACTCTCCCCGAACATCTGGCCAGCTTGTCTGGGTCCCCCCCTGATCCAAAAGAAGAAGTAAAAAGCTTGGGTGTGTGGCTCGACACCGATCTTTCGTTCACCGTGCAAGCAAAAAAAGTAGCCGGGACTTGCTTCGGGCTCCTGAAATCGTTGAGGAAAATCCTGTCCCTCTTGCCCCCCAATTCCCAAAAACTGCTAATTCAAGGCTTAATACTCTCGAGGCTTGACTACAGCAATGTGATCTACCTGGGTGCCCCCGAAGCGACGCTGAACAAGCTTCAGAGAATTCAGAACATCGCGGCCCGGATTCTCACAAATACCCCTGCTAGAGCTTCGGCCAAACCTGCACTAAAACTCCTCCACTGGCTTCCTATAAGGGAGCGGGTCAAATTCAAGGCCCTGTGCTTAGCCCACAGACTGCTACAAAACCAAGGCCCCCCTGTTCTCAGGAAACTCATCAAACCCTACAAATCCCCAAGACCCCTCCGTTCTGACATGGAAAATTTCATCACCATCCCCAGATTTAAGAAAGCCCGGTCAGGAGGAAGACGTTTCTCAGTCCACACCGCACGTCTCTGGAACTCACTCCCCCGCGACCTGAGACTTGAACCACAATATCTTCGCTTCAGGAAGCGGATCAAAACCCACCTTTTTCCCAAATGAATCATGCCTGTCCGTAACCCTGATCTTCTGTTCCCCCTTCCCCTCCCTCCCCTCCCTGCTTCCTTCCTTGTCCCACTGACCTGAAGAGATAGGATCTTTTAGCGCTGGGAAGCACTGACCTGAAGAGATAGGATCTTTTAGCGCTGGGATACCTCCGGGTGACTACGCGCTCTATAAAAATAAATAATAATAATAATAATAATAATCCTTATGGTGCAGAGCTTTACAACATAACGCATCTCCCAGATGTGTCACTTTGTAAGTACCCCGCACTATGACACATCTTTTGCGCCCCAGCTGTATTACAAAAGTGACACAACGGCGGCGTAAAAGAGGCACAAGGGGCTAGTAGATATGCCCCTAAAATTAACAATTTAACTATAATTAGTTACATAAATCTGGAGTATCTGTCTTCAATCCATCACAGCATGTCATAGTGACAAATTTGGAGACTTGTGGTCCACAGACAATCACATATCTTCACGGTGATTCTGTAATGGAACACTCCTCCACATTGTGTATGATGCCCTCCAAGCCCTAGACCTAGGCAAAACCTGTCTCATAATCATTCTTGATCTCTCCTCCTCCTTTCATACGGTGTACCACAAAATAATGTTTCTAATTATTTAAAGACATTACTCGTATTATGAAGCACAACTAGCGTACAAGAAGACCAATCACAATTACAGAAGTGCGTGGTCTCGTCAGGGCTCAGGCTGATACAACTTGACTTGCTACATTGTAATCAAAGCAGGACAGTCAAACAATTGTTAAGAGCTTTTCCATTGCACAAATCGTTCCACATTAACAAAAGGAAATTCATGTGTATCCTGTACATCGCAACATTAGGCCTCAGCATAGTTGTGTAAATCTGCACTACCCCCCATTCCCCATCCCATCTCAACGGCGTGTCAATCAAGTGTACTCAGTCCAACAATTCTTTACCAGGAAATAACTAAACATTGTCATGGTACCAGTCCTGCAGCCATACGCAATTTAGAGACTATATCAGAACTGGGATGAAAGTTTTTACATGTCTTTCAACATTACTGTTGCAAGACCATTACACTACAAACCGTCATTCCCCACAGGTGCAATCATCTCTAAATCAGTGTCCATCCCATCCATTCTTAGTTCTGCAACCCAAACTTAACATGCCCACGCTGCATCTAGTGCCTTGTCATTGTGTGATATTTTGGCCTGCTGCATCCAAATCACACTCTCACTCCTCGCCCATGTAAGCACAGCAGCCCTCCGTCTAATGACATTGGGCCACACCGGGATCTGCTGATGGAACGTAATTTATCTGTTGGCCAACAGCAACCCCAAGTCCAGGAACGTGCTTGTCACTTTTGTTCTGCTAGTGTGGGTAAACAAATGTTAGAGACAGGTTCCTTTATCCGGATTAATCTGTCGTTCCGTAATATGCTTTAATACTGTGAAAATGTCCTCCCAATAAGTGAACAACTACATTCAATTCCACAGCATGTGCAGAAGGCACACATCCCTCAACCTGCAGCAGGGACAGTGCACAGTATGTACCCAAAAGTATTGTCAAATCTTTTCTGGAGTAAAGGAAGCCCTATGCAGTTCAAATAAATGAACCAATTTCATTCTAGCATTCCTATTGGCCTTCCATGACCTCCTAACTATTTGCATTCAGGCCAAGACCGGTATTTCCTGTTCCATATATGCTTCCCAGTGTGATATTAGTCTCTGCATTGGTGTCAGCCCCTCCTCAATCATTTGCCTATATGAACAGGTTACTGCCTTGATTGTACACACCGCAATCCTTACATATTGCCATGCAGCAATCACTGGTGGTTCTAACAGGCCCGTTCCACCGTAACTCTGAATGGCTGTAACCAAGGGCGTATGTATTAAGTAATGACCCTGTGACAGTCCAAATGTCTCCTGCAGTTTGTCCTCAGATAAGACAACACCCTTGCTATTCAGGTCCACCACTACCTGCAGGCCAAGCTCCTCCCATGTTGCAAGGGCTGACCAATCTCCCCCATGTGGAAGTGACGTACACATGCCCAGTGGTACCTCTGGGGCATAAGGGCATTGCACTCCTATCTTGCTACGGTACCTTTTACAACAAAGTCTCAGAGTTCATTCCTCCTCAGTCAATGAATCCATCCTTATCTTGTGTTGCAAGATCACAAAGGATAAGACGTGCCGTGCCACCTCTGGTTCAAATTGACATTCAGGTTCCATTAACTCCTGCACCACTGCCTGGGTGAGCCCCTGGAACGGCGCTGCCAATTAGTACAATTCTAAATCTGGGACAGCAAGTCCCCCCTCTGCCCTGTGCCGCATCAGGGTCTCCAACGCCACCCTTCTACGTCCAGTTTCCCAGAGAAAAACAGTCAACATAGAATGGAGTTCTATGCACACCAGCAATGTACGGAACAAGTAAAACAAACAGGAAAGTGCCACCATCTTCAGCGACGCCGCTCGGCCCACCATCGACAGTGGCAACGTTCACCAGAATTGCATGCTACTCCAAAGCCCTCTCATAACTCTTACAATATTTACATCAATTAGGTCTTCCTGGGTATGGTAAACATGTGTCCCCAAGTAAGAGAGATGTCTCCAAACCTGTGGAGGAGAGCACCCACCCCCTCCAATGCCTCCCCATCGTCCTCTGGAAACAACGATAGGTCATCCGCATATAGTGATACGAAGTGCGTCTGATCACGGAGCCTCAGGCCACAAAATAGCCTACCCAATTGAGCGCAAGTTGCACATGGTTCTACAGCCAGAGCAAATAACAGAGGGGAGAGCAGGCAACCCTCTCGCCCTACTGGGTATGAGGAGGACATGATTATTCACACCTTTACTGTAGGGATGTCTGACAAATACAAAACACAGTCCAGTGGACACTTCCCTCTCCCAGCCCAAATGCCCTCCTAACAGCGAACAAGTTGGGCCACTCCAAGCAATAAAATGATTTCGCTATATCCACTAAAGGACCACAGCATGATAGTCCACCACATAGTCTCTGCTCAAAATTTGCATCAACTTCCGTATACTACCGGCCATATTGCTGGTAGGGATGAAACCAGCCTGATCAGGGTATACCAAGTGTAACGTGTGCAGGAGTACTCGGGCGGACAGGATAAGAATTGTAATTTGATCATCCATGGTAAGTAGAGATAGGGGACGGTACCCAGAAGAGTCAGTTCGGGCTTTCCCCACTTTGAGCAAAGGGATAATAATAGTTTCCCTAGTCGCAGACGGCAGCATCCCCAGTTGGCCTGCCTCCCTAAACATCAATAGCAGCCTAGGTGCAAGGATGTTGACATTAGCCAAGTAAAAATTGATGGGGAGACCATCAGCCCCCGGGGTTTTGTTCTGGGCCAGTTCTTTTACAGCGCACCGGACTTCCGCAAGCATTATATCCCAGCCAAGAGAGTACGCCTACTCCTCGTCCACGGTCTTCCAAGAAAGCCTGTGCCTCCGCTTCCCAAACCTGTAACTGGCCACTATATGAATCAGCGGCCACTATATGAATCCCAATGAGATGAGACAGTGTGTAAACATACCTACCTGCTTTGCCTTTCATATGCTTACATTTCTATCCCACACGTAGATGGGACCCTTAACAACGTGCACCTCCTGTGTATTTTGCTTTAATTTGTCCCACATGTACCTTGGACTTAAGACTGCGTGCTCCTCCATTACGATATATCCTTGCCTCACCCAATGTGATCTCTCCCATCCTCACAACTTGCATTCCTCCCCCTCAAGGATGCATGGCGCTCTGATACCCTCACGGGTATGTTTGGCACTCTAAAAACCTAACACAAGATAGTACAAAAGAACCCAGAATGGGATACCAAGCCCCCGCATGAGCAGACAAGCACAGCTGTCATTCTTGACAGTATGTGTGTGGCCAGCTGCTGGGGTGTCACTTAATGGCAGTCATTCCACTTGTGCACAACCTTGCGGCCCCTGGTCATGTGAGCTTTGTTGCATATGGTAGATGACAATTTTGAAGTGTGTCATCACACAAGTGTTGGCCATCTTTTCATGAAACATTCCACTCACTCTTTTGAATGTACGACTTATGTCATGCTCATGTCCATCATGTACTGCTTGCCTTACACATGTTTCCCTCTTTTCATACAGTTAACATGAATGCGGAGGATGAGCGAGGTTTCCGCATATGAAAAGCAAGATATGGACATATCCTGGTAGTGGCCAAGGGGTTTCGGTGGACCTCTCGACAATATCAAAAGAAGAAGTTGGCCAAAACGTGGATAATGAAATCACCTACTAAGCCAAGTACAGCTGATGGACAACATGGTAGTATTGCCACAAGTCATGCAAGTGGAGCTGCTGGACCGCAACCCTCCACATCAGGTCAAAGCAATGCAGCAAGTGTTGATCACAGTTTAATTGTAGGGATGGAAAAGAAGATAGACATTTTGGAGGCCAAAATAAATACTTTGGACCAGAAACTGGACAAGGTTCAGCAAACCTTGGAACACATTATTTCCATGATATGAGGGGTGTAAGGACAGTGTCTGGACATTATATTTTTTTGTGACTTAAGTATTATTTCATTGTTCCGTTTTGTATTATATATTGTTATACATAGTTAGTTTAGTCAGTTAGTTAGGTTTTCTTTTTCTATATCTTTATACTGCTTTGTTTATTATTGGCTTTTAAATTTACATTTCGGGTGGGTGGGTTTTCTTATATGTGTCATATGTGTTTAGTTGTTTAGAAAAAATAAAAAAATAAAATATATATATATATATATATATATATGTTTTTTCATTAGATTAGTATGTAGTTTATGTTTAGGATGAGTATGTGTATGTCTATTGTACATTTATGTGTTAAGGGGGGTGAGGGCTGATGTTTAGTTGTCCTGAGTGAACATAGTTTAGTTTAGGATAAGTAAGTTAGGATAAGTAAGTTAAGTTAGTTAGGTTAGGTTAAGATTAGTTAGTCTAGATAGTTTTAGATAGTTTTATAATTTTGGAATATTATTTTTTTATGTACATATTTAACAAAGTGTGTGTGGGAAGTACATTTTATAAAAATGTATACTTACATACTTTGTAATATCTTCATTTATGTAGAGCATTTACTATGTTGTAAGTGTGAGTAAGTGGACACATTGAATGGAGACAGTTTCATGTTGGAGTGCATGTCATTATTACATTTCAGTATGTTGATGCTCCATCTGTGACTACATGTGATGGCAATCCCTCTGATGTCAAATCCTGTCCAAGATGGCAGGCAGGTTTGTGCATTCATTTGAACTTCAAGCAGGTGGCCTCAAACCATGTTTTTTGGGTCTCTCCCCTCCTTACCGGAAACAGACTCTACCACGTTGCCAGTGTTGACAATCTCCCCGGAACACATCCGGTGCCTCAGAGCGGATTTCCCAGGAATGTTCTCACTGCTATCAATCACCAGGGCAGCAAGTTCACTGGGCCAGGGTATATGGGGGAGTCACTTAGCTCTGCACTTCAAATTTGAGGGGGGATTGTGAGCTCATGTATGCCACCTCGTCACACCGCTCCGCCAAGGGGAGAGAGGAATGTCCAGCAGTTAGCCTCTAGTCATTCAGTATTGTGCAGTGGGGTGGAGCTCAGCTACATTGCAACTAACATGCCCCTTCCAAGGCATACTCTGCATCCCTCAAATACATCAAGAGATCATCAGCATACAGTGATATCATATGCATGGTGACAACGGTTCTATGGCAAGAGCAAATAACAGCGGGGACAAGGGACAACCCTGCCGAGTACCTCTCCCCACTGGATATGACAAAGAGACCACCGCCCGACCCCCACCCTACTGCTTGCCTATGAATACAACATCTCTTTCCATCTCAGATGACCCTCGCCAAGTCCAAAGGCCCTCATAATTAAGCCCAGATATGGCCACTCAAGGCTTCTGCAACATCCACTGAGAGGATCACCGCCATCCTCTCCTCATTGTACGTCTGCCCCAGAATTCGTAACAAGCGGCGTACATTGCCAGCAGTATTACGGGTGGAAATAAATCTGGCCTGATCTGGATGAATCTAACACCCAATATGCGAGAGGAGTCAAGTGGCCAATATATGGCTCAATAATTAGAAATCCGTCAAGAGCATGGACAATGTGCAATATGGTGAGGGGTCCTCAGGGGCCATCCCCAGCTTAATTAGGGGGACGATCACCGCCTCTCTAGCAGAGGCTTGCAATACTCAAAAATCCCTGGCCTCACAATAGATCAACAGCAGTCTAGGGGCTAGGACATCAATCAAGGTCAAATGTACTCGATGGGCAAACCGTCCATACACGGCGTCTTGTTAAGCGCCATTTGCTTGATAGGACACCTAATGTCATATGGCGTGATATCGTGCCCAAGGGAGTCAGCTTGTTCCGCATCTATGCTCGGCAACTCTAGGTCCCCTGGAAACTCCCGCATGTCGGTCTCATCAGCCTGCAGTCTACTACAATACAACTCTGCATAATAGTCACAAAATTGGCCATTAATCCAAAGTTGGGTGTACTCCGCAGTCGGGGTCAGCAGTTCTCCAATGTTCCCTAAAGTCCACTCAGCTTCAGGCACAATTCCCAGGGCGTTCCTGCGCCAACTACACCATTGCGACCATTTTGTCCAGCAGCCTGTCCCATACACAGGACCTTCCCCGGGGCTCCCAATCACTGTGGAGGCGCTGCTCAGCTCGAATTTGGCCGGGGCAGCTCTCAACACCCCTCAGCTCACACAGGATCATGCATGGGCGACCCGAGGAGTCCACAAAACCAGAAAATTACGTGTTTGGTGCAGAGCTGCAGGCTCACACCTCCTCCATCATCGTTCCGATAACACACCCCCAAGCGTGTACTTTGTCACGTCAGGTTATGTGTATACTCTTACTGAGCACAGAAGCACCAGCAATGGCATGTACCAGCACTGATTGACACAGACCAGGAGGCATGTCACAGAATGAGTCCATTCATTGTGAAAAAAGGTGGATCTTGAATGCCTTACCAAAATGTTCTACCAAGTGTATCAATGATACATTTGGGTGTCTCAAATGTGTTTGATAGTTTGGCTGGTAGTGTGCTGAAGGAACGGACACCAGCTGACCACATCCTTACCCGTTTGAAAATGTTCAGCTGATGATCTATTAAGCAAAGTTGGCATGTGGTCGTGTATTGTGAAAGCATGTTGGTCATGATAGCAGTAGAGGAGGAATTGTACACCTTAATATTAGACAAGAAATTGGCACTTTGCACACCTGGCCACCAGTAACCACTAAAGCAGACACCTGGTACTGGTATTTGAGGAGGTTATGGGGAGAACAAGAGGACTTGTGTCAGCTGCGTAAGAGACCCTCTGGGTGCTCACGATCACAGACTTATTTGCCCCCAGCTGCAGTAAGGTGCCATGATACAGTCTGAATAAAAGAGAGAACTTGAATACAACCTGACTGATGCATAGCTTGACAAAGAACAACAAACAGCTGTGTGAGGTTATGTAGTATCCCAAGACATATTCCTAGCATGTTCTTCAGTTGTGCATGGAAAAGGAGAGGCGAGTTTTGATAGAAATAAAATGAAATGAAATGAAATTTAATTTGTGAAGCGCATGGCTGCCCTAGAGCGTCCAAAGGTCTTTAACAACACATTTCTGTGTGGGGTCATTACCAAGAGATGGAGGCAACCAGCATTCAATCCACTGCTCAAAAAGTTTAAACACCAAAAACACCTTAGACTTACTTGCATTGACCATGTGCAGTTGGCAGTCACCCACCCAGCACCAGCTGCAAAATTCAATCCTGAGCTTATGTGCATCCTGCACCCAGTGATTTCAGAGTGCAGATAACAACTGCGTGTGATAGTACTTTCTGCCATCACATCCTAGACATTGTAGCTAATGTTTTTCAATATGAATTAAATGGTGTTGTTGTGAGGATTGCACCCTGTTACACAACCAGTTTATTATAGGGAAACATGGAGGTGGAAGAGTGTGTGCATTAAATGAAAGGCTGTGGCAGGAAAGAAACAGTTGGACCAGTCCAATGCTATGTCCACTATGCCTGCCTAGTCAAACTTTGGAAGTGCAATCTGTTTGATGGATGTGTTGAACATAGCACAGATATCGACTGCCACTGCCAACATACATCCCTCAACAAATGCTGCCCTTGTCAGTCCAGCATTTTCTTTGCAACATTGTATTTGTGAATGTATCATTCCATGTGAGTTACTGTGTTTGTTGACTCCACTGAACCCAGGCAGTAGACAGATGGCAAGCTTTATAAAAAAATCTTCATCCTGCTAATCCATTTGCATGGTACAGCACACTAGAGGTTACAGAGAGTGGCACATTGATAATGTTTCCCTACTACACATTTCAGTGTGTAAGAGGTTGTGCAACAGTGTACAGCATGTTTTGTTTTGGAGAACAGCCAGTTGTGACACTTCTTGTGTGGTGATGGGGAACATTCATGTACAACTCTTATTCCATGTATGACTCAGGCTTCCCTGAGGAATGCCACAATGGTGCCTACACAGGCGCATGACCAATGTTGTAGCAGAAGCACAGGGTAGAGCACAGGAATGCAACATGTACTTGTATATGTGGCCATTTATGTGTTTGCAAAGGAGTTTTTGTGATGCCCTGCTGTAGATTCCTAAGAATCTGATATTTATGTCTACATATGTCACCATAAAGTTTAACATTACAAGATTCTTTTCATACTGACCAACCTTTAGCAAGTTTTCGCCTCTCTTCCACGTGTGTCTACATTTCTCAGCAGACAGTGTACACAGTGCAATCGTTGAATGTTACACACATGACACAATTGTACATTGTTATAGACACACAGGTGGTGATGAAGAACTTGTTTACAAGTTTGACTGTGTTAGTACAATGATATTTTATTTCAGGAATATCATTGTGAATTATACATTCTTAATTTCACAATGTGTATTGGTTTAGTGTTTCATGCTAACAAATTTGTTGTGTGATACTTTCTTTGAGACAGGTGTTGGATGTCAGACATTGTTCTCCTCTGTGAAATGTTTAGTGTGTTGTCCAATGACACCTGTGTGAAATTGTAATTTACTGACCACTCTTCCTTTGTATTTTTATAGAAAATCATCCTCAGAGTCTTCACTTTGTTGAGTAGGTGCAGGGCATGTTGTGCTACTGCTACCACCAGCAGTGGCAGAGGATGTTTGAGAGTACACATGTTCCGTCGAGTTGAAGTTATCCCTTTGTTCATTCAGCATCATTTGCTGGTTTTTGATGACCGTCAGCAAGTCTGCATGAAAGGCTGTCATGGCTGACAGGAAGAGGTCTTGCCGTTGCTGCATGTCTCTCATTTGGTTGACAATATCTTGGTGGTGCTGGGCTATATCCCTGTTGGCATTTTGTGGTGGCATTTGGACATGCCTCTCACTCATGATTTTGGAAATGTTTGACAAAGATTTAGCTAATCCTGGTGTTTGTGTGGAGTAGCTTCATCAGTGGCAATGTTTGCCAAATCTGGATTGATGCTTTGTAGTATGGATCGCAGGATGGCAGCGATACTTGGCAATGCCACATGTACCTCACTGAGGAGTTCCCGCTGTACACTTACAGCAGTTCTTTGGAACTCACGTTGTGTGTTCTGCCACTCATTAATCATGTTTGTTGAGGAAGGTACAGGTGGTGGTGGTGGTAGAGTTTCGACTTCAGCATCAACCACATCGTTGTCACACTGTGGAGGGGGTGTGGGTGACCGTATGGTGGTTCTTTCCACCTCGAGTGTGTCAGTGTCAATGGTGGGAGGATTGTCATCCATATCATCCAATACATTGTTGTCATCCAGTTGTTGTGCAGTTGATGCAGCATCCACTGTGAAAAAATTAGCAAATCTGTTAGTAGTGTTGGCAGGTTTAATTGTAGAAATGTTTAATCAGAGCCTGGCGTGTGCACTCATTGTCCAACACTGCAATTGTAAGTTGGTGTGTGATTACAGGGTGTTCGGCTCTTTTGAAAACAAAAAATTGAGATGTATCATTGTAAAAATTGTGAACATTACAGCCCATGGGTACAGGTACTCACTCAAAGTATCACACACCATATTTATCTGAAGTTTGTTGTGTGCCAGCCTATCACCGGCAAAGGACACACTGTTTGTGACGTTGTCAGATTATTTTCTGCAAAGACAGTATTTACAGTTGTCTGCAATTGAGACTGACAGACACACTGCTTTGTACACATTGGTCATTACATTGTAGTCAAGCAATGACTGAATACAATACACATTTGCAACAAATTGTATGACGTTATTCAACACAATCTCTTATGTCAAACCCATTTTGTGAATGATCGTAGGAGTCAACCTACAATGATGACAAGGTAACTGACATTGGTTATTGTGCTGAATGGACTACCCAGGCCCCAACACCTCACCGAACAACAGATACCACTGATCCCCCAAATGCCATGCCCATACAGACACAAAGTCAAAGGAAGATATCTGGTCTACACTACTGAGTACATGCTCTTTGATGAGCAATACCAGTGTGCATGTCATATCATTCTACACTCTTGCTACACAATGGCATACCAAACATTGTAGGCACTGACTATTTCACAACTCGGGGTGGCAAAGCTGGTCTGCCATTTTTAATCCAACATGGGATGCTGTGGTGCAGTGTTGTTGCTGGGATGTGCTGTGAGGCATTGATGTACACCCAAACATGGTGTTGTTTTTGTGGATGTACGTGTTGTATGGAGTGCATACCTAGGGATAAACACATTGCATACCATGCTGCAACAGTACATCATTGTGCTACACCAAACAAGTTTGCAATGGTGGCCTAAGCATATCTGCATCCTGTCCAACAGGGTGGGGCACTGGCATACGCTGTGGAGGGTGTTGTCCCTGAGATGGTTAGCACTCAAGTTGCACTGCCACTCAAACAACACACATTAGGGATGCATGTTGCATCTCCTTCATGTAATTGCCAAGCTGTCTTGGCAGGGAATGCTGTACCCAAGACTTTTTCGTTACACCTAGCTGTATGTCATGCTGGCAGATTAACCAACTTTGTGAGTATGCATCACATTGCACCACTGTGTGGATGTCCATTTAAGTGGAAGGGGTGATGTGTAGTGGAGGATGCCCATGGAAATGTGTTGCACAGGTGTTAATATTTGATTTAGCAGCAACATTTGGACCATAAATTATGAAATTTGGTAGACGTTGAAACAAATTCCATGATGGTGATTGTTCTATGTGGTGGTGCAATTTTATGTATTTTTGTAGGATGGTCATTGGACCTGCTGTACTTTAGATGTGGGCCAGGAATCAGTGATATGCCTACTTAAGTGTACAATGTCTATTCCTTTGTGCTCTCAGTCTGGCCAAAACAGTCAGGTGCATTTTCATGTTCACAATGCAGCCAACACTGTAGCATGTATGGAGTACATGGCCACCCATCAGGCCACTGCTAGAACACACTGCCCCTGCGTGCATGAATATTGCAACACCACATTGCAGGCCTCGAGTCACTTGTATGAGGGAGCCTGGCTGCTTACTATCCCTTGAACCAGACTCATAGTCAAAGGTGTACACATGTCGCTTTTCCAGACCTTGTTTAATGTTCAAAATCTGTAATGTGATGTCAAACGATCTGTGACACATACTCCAAACAACCCTGCCCCTTACAGTATATTTCCAGGATTTATCCTCCAGCCATCTGTCCAGTGCACCTACATCATTTCTCACTTGCAGAAGGTGTGCATGCAAGCGCAGCAGGAAGACCAGCTATGCCTAATATTATGTTACAGTTTGTTGTCCGACATACCATTGCATTGCCATTGCTTTTACATATGATGCTTACCACTAGGTCTCTTATTACAAGAGTGTAGTGAGAGCTGGGTAGGATAGCATTGTGCATTACGTTTCCCATCATCAAATGTCCAACACTAAAAGGAACATTTATGACACATTACAACCACACTTACATGAGATTCATATGACTCCTCAAAAAGGACATTAGCGGGTAAATTGACATTAACTGGCGCATCCCTGCATATCAGCAGGGATGCAGCAGTTATTGTGCGTCATGCCAACACCTCTTTCCCCAACATTGCAGCACACCATGGTGCAAGACTAGACAGCTATGTGACGCATCTGCTGGCGTAAAGGAGCCACATTGTTAGACTCACGTTGCAAGCGCCACACAGCTCCAGCAAAGCTTGGGGCACAAAAGTGACACAACAGCGGCGCAAATGTGGCGTACGGGCATGTAATTCTGACCATAGATATCACAACAAAAGGGACTCTGATTTTATATGTATCCCACCCAAAAAAAACTAATATCATAATCTGGCCCAGACGAGAATCTATTTAGACATTTTGCCTCAGAAGACACCCTATTTTAATATTTTGCAGGGGAGAAAATATGAAACTGGATTATTGATCTACATTGACACACACTTTTGTGATTTTTAAAAATTAAAATTACAGAAAATTATTACATTTGAGACCATAGGAAACTGTAGTTTCAAATATATTCCCCTAAGGGAGTCCTGTTTTGATTTTGACACTTAAAACAAATAATAAGACTAATTTACATTATTTATGAACAGGACAGCCAATCTAATATTTGTTGACAATGGAAATCACTTACTTTGCTATGTCACAGGTGAACACATTACCTAAGCATGAACTCCTGTAACTGCACTAGTTGCATCACAATGCATTCATATCATATACAATGTGATAGCAAATAACTTCCTGTGGTTACTTGTAATTGACATTTAAATGTGATACCTGTGTTATTGTGTACATGTGGCATGACGTCCAGAACCATGATTGGAAGCATATAGAGCCATTTGCCACAGGAACACACTTATCACACAAAATACCATGACTCTTCCACACTCCTCCGCTGCAACACATACATACAGGACATCCACCGTGTGCACAAACACTAAGTAGCCATCTTGCAAGACTGTATGCTTATCTTGCACCCCACACAAGTCTGTCAGGGAAGAAATGCTTCCACATCAGGGCAATAGTGCCTTGTGCCACCCAGCAAAAGTACACTGCACACAAGCTAAAGTCCATCCTCCACAATGTGCAAGCACTACACATGCACACCACAGAAACGTGACACTACATTGCTGTTCACTCTTCATTTGTCACCTACTTCACAGACACATACATTTGTTGTGGATCTATGTTCACCATCACCCTCAGTGACAGCTACTTAATTTCCCACACAGCCCACATTAAGGGTGAGTAATTACCATATCCAACAGGTTAGGAGGACACTCTGTCTAAACATGCAATTGAATGACCCATCAGTGACCATGGTTCTGCACAACTTACATAGACAGGCCAGGCAGGCCAACATCCACTTGCTGCATTTCTTTTCAGGCCCCCATGGGCAACCAGGACACATATTCTCATACAATTGTAGCCACCATTGCACACCAGGCTTACACACCCCCAACTCAAAAAGTACATCATGACCTTGGTCCTCAAATTCCACATGAGACACCACCATGTAGAGGACACCATTATCTCCTTGGTGATATTTGTCACATTTAAATGAGAGTGCTCTTGTGAACACAAAGCCACATCACAAGGCACTTATCCTACACAGTAGCCACATCCAACAGCACACCCCCACCCCTATTTACGTGATCCAGCCTTCATGGTGACTGTCACGGATTCACCATGCCCACAAAACACCAACACCATCATGTATCCACTTCACAAATGTATACTGGACAGCTAATGAGTTGTCATGGAGTGCCTTGTCCACATCACTTCGCCTACACTTACATAGATGACCCCGCTGCACATGTCCTCCACCCATTGTTCCCTACCTAACCATGCACACTGGCACGCCACAAGGACAGGCAGACAGTATGTGGCACCACTTGGCAACGTCACACATGACATCCAGACATCCAGTTTTGAGTTTTGGTCTATAGGTTATGCATGTAGGCATATGGATGGTCCTGTTTTAAGTGGTCGTTGCACCATCAGCTCTTCAGTTTGTACTTCCACAACAGTATAATTGTGGTGGTGCAAGGGCCTACATACATGAAGGCCATTTTGGGTGCTCCAGCAGATGTGGACATCAGATTGATTTTGTGTCATTTAGAAATCTAGATATAAATATGTGTGTGACTTACTATTATAGTCATTGTCATTGTGGACAAATACAAGGACTATTGTGGCACAGAGAAAATGTATAGCTGCAATGACCACCATAACCCATCACAGGGATATGCGCACTTATTTGTACTTACCTGTTGTGTGCTCTGCAGTTTCTCTGGCGGCACTGTCCTGACCGGAGATTCCTATTACTATTTCTTCTGGTATGACTTGTGCCACCTGCTCCTCTAGTTCATCCAGGTCCTCCTGGTCTGCTGGGCTGCCTCCTCCAGTTCCAAGGGCTGCCTTGCGGTTTGCCGCAAGTTTTTCTTTTGTGCGGCGCTTGCAATCATGCCACCTTTTTTTGCAGTCAAGGAAAGTCCTCTTGGCCTGGGCTACACTATTAATTTTCATTACAATATGCCTCCATATTGCCTCTTTTTTACCATGGGGCAGCTTTGAATTTACAAACAGCTGATGCTGGTACTTGGTGACCTCTGCCACCAGGATTTCATTTTCCTCATGGCTGAAATTTGACTTCCTTTTCCGTTTAGCCTCAGCCTGTACATCTGGGCTTCTGCTAGCAGGATTTGCCTGGGGGTCCTGGCTGCTGGTATGTGCTTCTTCCATTTGTGTTTGTCTTCTGTGGTCCACAGCTATCGCAATCGATATTTGCGTCACTTATCCTGCAACCTTTTTACGCTTCCCGCAGTTTACAGTGTTGCGCCGGCGCCGCAATGGCGTTACGTGTCGCAAACGACCTTCCATGACTTTTCCGCACGTTGCCTCAGGCTGACTTGCGGCAGTTTTGCTGCACCTACGTCAGTTTGTCAGACGCAGATTGCCAGGTTGCGCCACGCTCCGTCACCTCATTGATTTGGTGCTTCAGCATTGACTTGCGTCATCGCAGCGGCAGAGTTGCGTCACTCTTCATAAATCTGCCCCTTAGCTTTTAATCCTGGACCTTGAATTTCTGCTCCAGCTGCTTCCTCTGTCCACTCCCCATGCTCCTGGCACCGCCTTCACCCGGGGTTTTCTTCAGCAGCCTCCTCACAGCCCACTAGAGGAGTCCCTCCCTGCTGCAGCACAAAAGATCCCATTGTTTTGGCTGTTCTGCAGGGTAACCTGTATGTCAGCAGTGGACCTCCTCCTACTGAGAGGTACACATCTGCAGGGCCAGAACAAAAAAGATTGAGGGGGAGCCTTCAGGTACTCCCACGCAGGTCTGTCCCTCTACTGTCCTTCATAGGGAATAAGGGAGCGCCAGCACCACTGGCCCCAGGAGAAACTCTCCTAGTCCCTGGATACCAACTGGAGTCAATATCAGTAAGTCCATCCCTGTAGTGGGGTCAGGTAGCTTCTCCTTCCATCTGGGCATTCTTTCGCTATCATTGCTTCTAGGTCTAGTGAGTTTTCAATGTCAATCTATGGCAAGGTTTTTAAAGTGGGGGGGGGGGGGGGGGGGGGGTTCAAGACGGTAGGCACCTCTGCCCAATCCAAGAGAGACAAATTTTCACTCAACCCCTGCCCCAACTTCCTTTCACAGCATTAATTCTGAGACATTTAAATATATCGGGTTAAAGTGGTCTTTGGAAAGGCCTTCCCTGACTGCTTCAGGCCCACCCCTTCTGACACAGCTGCCTGATCCCACCAAAACTTTAAAGGAGAGCCCCTCTAACATTTGATTGGAGAGGCCTGACTTTTCTCCTCTGTTCTGTGGGTTTGGACTTGCCCAGGCCAGTTGTCTGTATATCATCAAGTTACATAGATGTGAAGTTAGGAATAGTAAATCTCCTCGATTTTCTTCACACAATATTTTGTCAAAACAATAGTTTCTTCGATATTTTCTGCAAACACCCCCAGGCCGGGTGCAGTATGTAGAGCTAAGTAGAACATACAGATTTCCCGCCAATCCTTACTCTCCCAGGAACTGGGCCAAGCACTGCCAAATGGCTCTATTATGGAGCAGGCCTTTTATCCTCTTGTTTTCCAGTAGAGTAATGAACTTGGCCCAGTGGGCAGGAGGGAACAAAGAACTTAAATCTGATTATGAGCTAAGCCAGAGAAATATGAAAATTTCCCAAGTGGTACAAGGAGTACATGTATCACAAAAATGATAGTGGGTCTGCACTTGGGGTATATTTCTACTGTAGGATTGATAACTGGCCAGTATCTCTAGGCCTAAGTAGGACAAAACAGTGCTGTGCCGTGGATCTCACCCATAATGTGTAAATCAGTACAGCAGACAGGACAGGATTCACAGAGTTAAACTCACACTTTTTAGTACGTTTACACTTGTGTAGCAACTTTACTATCTTTTGGTATTCACAAACTACAAGTATAATTTTACTACTCAAGTGTAATTTTACTATTAGTAAAAATTACACTCATAATTTGCAAATACCAAAAAGTAGTAAAGTTACTAACAGCAAGGGTAAACATACAAAAAAGTGAGTATTACTTAATTTTAGCATTCACAAACCACAAGTGTTATTTTACTACTAAGATCTTAAAAGGCTGACACTGGCTGTTAGCACTCTCAGTCCATTTCCACAGGGTCCTCTGAAAAAGATTAGCTCTCCTTGGACTTCCTGCAGTTCTTATCCTGATGGATTAGTGGTTTTACATTTATCACCAGGAGAGTGGCCCTGAGAATCATTCACTACGAGTCTGTGATTTAGAGGGGATGTTGACTTTCCTTAAGGAGATAACTGTAATAAATTCTTATTTGGGATGGGTGACTAACCATCTCAAGGAATAATCACAACACTTTTCACTAAATGAACCTGAGCTCAACCCCCTGGTAATTATGGAACAGACAGAATTATCTTAGGGCAATGTGTAAAGTATTTCAGCAGTACCAATCAGTACTAAAGTTGAAATGCAAAACAATAAAAGTCAAAATATTAATTAAAAAAAAGTTTAACATTTAATAACCAAAATGACAACAATCCAGAAAGAGGAACCAGAGATACGATTTTTCAAAGTTTTAAGTAGGGATAGCGCCAAGAAGCATAAAGTGCCAATGACAGCCAATGGTTGTAGTAGATCAGAACTTAGGTGCAATTTGATGCTGATCACAATGGAGCACGTGTCAGATACACCAACCAAGTCCGCCCTGGTCAAAGATGTTCCCATCTGTTCATTCAAGGAGACTGCAACAGCAGGTATCCATTGATAGAAGGTAAAGTACTCTTTTCTTTGTATTCCTACTTATGTTAATACTCTACTTTGCAGAGTTAATCTGGGAGGTCCCTGTCTCAAAAATACTGTGAAAATGGAGCTCTGGGGCTATGTCCAAGTGGGTGTCCATAAATTTGCACTCTCACTGAAAAGCTCCATATGTTGAATCATCATAACGACATGCTAAAAACTAAGGGCATCATTTAGCTCTTGGTGGACCCCCATTACCCCATGTGGTCAGCAGAGGTGCTTGCCTCTGTCCACAAGCAGATGACAACCCACTAGCGACCCTCACCTGCTTGGCTATATCTCTGTGCCGAAAATGCATCTGCTGTTGCAAAAAATGCATTTTCCGTACAGATAAATACCTCGAAAGCCACTATGTTGAAACATTGAGCTCAGGGTTTTTTTTTGGTAAAAGGATACCCTCAAAGCATAGGGTTCCTACTTACCGAAAAACCTTTACCCAACGCTCAAGGAGATTTATACTTGTGTGTCAGGAATATTTTGTTCTTTCATATCCAGGACAGCCATGTCTCAACAACAGCAGAGCCAGGAAAGAAGAAAAACTGTGGAATACCAACCCTTCATAGAGTAGGGCTTCTGCCACTGTGAAGTGGTCGCCCTCTGGTGGATGGGGGCTACATGATCAAGAGTTCCTAATGGCACAGCCAGCTAAGACTCTGCCCTCAGAAACCTTGTAATTCACCCACCTCTTGATAATAGGAGGAACTGTTTGTTTGGCAGGATGAGAACCCTGCCCATTTGCACTGGGGTTACGGTTCCATCAAACCTTGTGTGATGCCTTAAGTGGGCATTTAGATTTTGCCACCAACCTTGCAGTTGTCAAGAACCATTTCAAGTATGTGGTTTAGGAAGTCCCATGAAGTTTTAATATGAATATTCTTTTTTTTTTTGTTCATGTGACATTAGACATGGGCCAACAGGCAGATTGAACTAGTGACCTGGAAAACCTTTTATTTCATGAGGGTTAATTTTGTACTCTACTAGCAAACTGAAGATTTTTCTTACAATTTTAAGATAGTTTCTATAAGAATAACTGTATTATGAGTACACATCATTTGTATTTGCCACGGCTAAGGTTGATATCCATATAAGTTAGAAGGCAGTTCAACTTTCCTTCTTTCCTAACATACCCTTGGCACCTTTGCGTAATCTAGCTATCAACGGACTCTTACATTATATGTGAACGGCACAAAGGCCTTTTAGCCATAAGAAGGGTTTTTTCTTACCGATGTTAGTCCCTATTTTAGAAAGGATCCAAACCATCTAAGGCATACTTACAGTGGTCTTACATATTAGATTGCTGCACTAAAGCTTTGCTTGCTGCTACTGCTAATATTTGAACTTGGCTCCAGTAACTTTCTAGCACCTTATTTATATAAGTGGATGCCAATTGTACAGAAGTTCTGTGGGTACTTCTCAAACACGTAGGCCCTGATTATGAGTGGACCAAGCAAGTGTGAGAAATTTATAATGCAATACCAATATCTTTGTCAGGTGTGGTAAACACTCCCTCTTCTGGGTTTTTCTGAGGAATATGAGGAATTTCAAGCAGAATTTGGGGCCTGGCATACTATTCTTGTTTTCAAAGCAGGGATATACAAATTGAACACTGATGGCTTTTACGAAGAGGGATGTAATTTGTGCTGCAAACAATATACTAGTAGTCTGCAGCAAAACTTGCCCATTGACACAGTGTTGCAAAACAACGTTTCTAATGAATAATGGATGCAAATGCAGGAAAGTTGGCCTGTAAGGGACCAAAGGCTGCAATCCTTATATTGGCTTTCTCAAGCGGGAATTTTTTTTAAGGGAACCCATATCTACTAAAGAGACAGGTCCTGCTTCAAACAAATGTCTCCTTTTGTAAACGCATCCCTGGGAGCATGCAGTGGTCCAGGCGCTATTATTGGCAGAATCTGTTATCTCACCAACTTTATAGGTAGTAACTTTTCAATGGTTTGAAACTGCAGTTGAGGTAACAAACCCTCTACTTTACCTCTCCCCCTGTTTGAAATTTGGAAAGTATCTCAAAACACTTTTTTACAAGTCGAAAATGTTTTTCTGCAGCATATACTGAATTGCAGGCTTTACAATCCTAAAATGTTTTACTACATGACACTCTATGTGTTTTCCACACCAAATTCTGCATGTATTGGGATTTTCTGCATTTACATTTTGGCAGGTTTAACTTGCTGAAATTTATCAGGGGAAAATTTGAGGTGAGTGTTTACTGAAAATCTTGGAATTCCTATCCTTGGCAAACAAGAGTTTTCTCAGGGTCTGGACATTCGGTCCCTTCCCAACTTCACCTGCTCACATGCAATGTGCACTACTCCATGGATGTTTGCTCTAGCTATATTTACCACTGGGTGTCTTGAAAAGTGGAGTCAACCCTAACAAACAGATATGTTGCATGCCTAAATCAGCAAAAGAAATACATTTTCAAGTTCCTGTCAAAGGTCAGGTGGTCAACTGTTCTCTGAAGATGAAGTAGCAGAGTTCAAAAGACTGCCCTGTAGGACTCTCAAAGGCCGTCAATAACTCCAGAACAAATGTATTGCTTGTTTAGGTCCTGCTAGTAATATTTGTGTGTGCCAGTACATAGAAGCTTTGAACAATAGCGTATTTTTAAGATAGTCCCTCAATCGACCTCCCTCCAAATGAATTCACTTCCCACCAGCACTTAGTCTCTATTGTTTTGCTATGGATAAAAGTAAGAGGGATGATTAGTGGGGATCAAAAGGTGAGGACAGACAAAGGAAGCTGAGCATGCAAATAATGTTCGCGTTCTCTTTCCTGCAGCAAGAATATCCCTTGAGTCTAGAGAAATGAGGGCTACCATGATAGCGGTGTCTATGGTGGATAGTTCAAAACTCCTCCAACATGACATGGTTGATTGGAAAGGCAAAAACAAGGTGATAGATGTCCCCAATAGAACATACACATGACATGATCATCATCCAGAGCTGAACATGTCAAATACTGAAAAAATAAATATGTATACAATTTGCTTTCACAGGTTACTCATATCTATACTACATTAATTGTCATAGTTTGCCCCCCATATCTCATTTTTCTTGAGAGATCCTTAATTGACACTCAGTCACCTATACTCAATATTGCCAGGTCACTTTCATTGTTTATATATAACCAATAGTGTTTTTTTCTTGTATTTTTCTAATAGCTGTCAGTTGAGGAACTCACAAATTATGGAAGAAAATAGTCACTTGGGTGGCATCTGCCGTTATTAATAGTTTACTTCCGGGTCTTGTGATCTATGAATACCAGAAAGGAAGAAGGACAACAAATCAGAAAGTCCACAACTTCTCAACCCTGACTGTGGTCTTGCTAAACAAAACACAAACTCTTCAGCAATTGAAAGCACTGATTCAGGAAAATTGAACAGGAACATTGAAGCATAGGTCCTAAAGTTTTCAGCAGAGTGTAAGGTAACTCATAAAAGTCATGCGTGGATTATGTCAACAGAAAACATCAACAAAAAGCTCACCATAAGAGCAGACAATTGGATTTTGATGTACTATCAAGGCAAGGCAATGCAATACATGTGCTATCCATTGAAAATTTGCCCAGCAACAGAGCAGAACAAATTTAGAAGAAATGTAAAGAATTTGTGAAAAAATAATATGAATTAAAAAAATGCCGTACAAACATAATGGAAGAACTTTTGTTTGAGCTTATCAAAAGAATATTTACAGGTTTGGGACATTGGCCTTTTTCAGTTCTTTATTTTCTTTCCAGTTATGATCAATATTTCTCTATAGCACCATGCTCAAAACTTAACATTGTGTCATGTCTTAAAATCTTAAACCACGATTCAAAATCAGAAATTAGATGCATGGCAGAAATAACTATTCAAAATATTCAACAAAAAGTATGCACTGTGATCAGAAATGTAACAGAAGAAATATGTCACAGGACAGCTTGAAAGTAATAGTGAAATTGCTTCTGGTGGAACCTGCTACATGGCTAATGCCTCTGCAGGATTGACAAACATTTATTTACAGAGCAAAAATATGCAAGCAATATCAGAAGCAGGGAAACTGCTTCAACAGGTTCTTGATAAATGCAAGGTTTTTGTAACCTCAAGATTAGATCTAATTGCATCATCAAAGGCTCAGTGGACCGGGAGCTCCAGGGCTGAATATGACATTTCTTCCCTTTGCAATAATATGTCTGAACCAGACGACATATTAATTGGCAAAAGCCAATATCAAACAGGTTCCACTCTACCGGAGAAAGAGAACAATTATATTCAAAATAAACAGCAGTATATCATTACTAGTTTAACCTAGTTGTGTTAATAGCAAACAATTAAAAAAAATAGTTTTCACATCGGTTCTAGAGTTGTATGAAAAATATGTGTTAAATGACATCTTGAAGGTGATTGAGAGAGAACTCCAGACAGATTTTGCACCAATGCAAGATCCCTGCAGCAATCAACATTATGAACACAGAAGTGGCTTATTTTCTAATCAAAATTCTAAACCATTACAGCTGGTTAATTTATCCAGATATAAATCTTTATGTGCGACGTTGAGTTCCTCCGTGCTGAAAATAAAGATTATCACTGAGTTAAGTCCAACAGATTATCAAAAAGAAGGAACTGAGTAATTGGTTTTGACACAAAGACCCACTGAGATTTTCTGGCATTTATGAAGAATATACAAGTGGTGAAATGCATTCACAAATCTTTGACCCTTTAGCTCAGTTGAAGTGCTACAGGAATTCAGTTCCTACTCCGAAAAACAATATCATAAATGTTTGCAATGCAGATACAGAGCATGTTAGATGGGGATTTGATATCCATGCTGAAAGCAAAGAAGGAAATATGTTGTAAGGTATATTGTGGTCACAATGCAGCTGATGATAAGAAAGTACCTACTGAGAGCCTTGAGTCTAATAGAATTGGTACAGCCCAAACCATTAATGTACCTGAAACTGTATGAAAGATGTAAATGAGAGAGAACAGGTTATAATGCAGATGCCATCTGAGGCAGGTAAGCATATGGAAGCTGGAGATGCATCAAATACATTAAATAGAAACATAGAGGACACATCAATATCTGAACCAATGCTTGATTTTCCCAAAGAAAACACTGTAAGAAGTGTCTCAAAAAAAGACATCAATGGTAGAACCATTTAATAAACAACCAAAGTATGCCCATCATTACTAGAGGGAATATTAGCCACCCAAGTACTTCTCCAATTGAAGCACGAGGACTGGTGGAAGCTATCAGTGACTCCTTACTGTGGAACATTACTTGTCTTGCAGGGGAAGGAGAAGCAGCAAACAGCACAAGAGCAAAATCTTCCATTGCTAATATGGACAGTGATTTAGAACACTCAGTGAACATGTTTGTGAACATTGCATATCACCATCAGAGATCTCCATTACTGATGAGATATTCTGAAGGAGTACAAGGGGAGACAGTCAAAACAGGTCACAAGGAGGGAAACTGATATAAAAACAGCTGCCTCCTGGAGAACAACAGTTGCACTATTCACGTATATCTATTAAAAGAAAAAGAAAAAAAAAGAAAACAGTCGTAAGCCCAGGTTCCTAGAACAATTCTAAGCCTTCGGTGACTTGGAATTAAATACCAAACCTGTGTTTCATTTCAAAGACTCAAAAGCATACCAATCTACCGAAGGGGATGCTTTTTTTAGCAATATCAAAAGTTCAATTTCAGATGATTTCCATCACATTTCATTGACACCATTAGCAATGATTTGATTAAACAGATATTTTACATTATTTCAGAAAACTAAGGTAGATCACAAAACGATGGAATGCATTCAATAAAACCTGAAAAATATCTCCACACTGCATCTACTTCAACTTTTAAAAAAAATATATTTTCATTGAACATTTTATCCCCTTTTTTGATGCAGGGCACGACATTTAAATCAAAAGTTATACAAACAAATAAACAATTGTTTTTCACATATTGATTACAGGAAACACCTTCTACATTATTCTCTCACTACATAGATAGCGGGAAATATATTAAAAAACGTCAGACAAGCCTTTTCTATGAAGACATGGGAGCGAAAGAAAAAAAAAAAAGGAGAAAAGAAGAAGAAATAAGAAGGAAGAAAAAAGGAGATCATAATAAATCCAAGACTAAAAACTAGATTTCTCTTTCCATTGCGTGATCGGGTCCCAAATTTGCTTCCCAAGCTTTCTCCCCTTTTTCCCCCTTCTAGCGTATATTGCAGCCTCCAGGTTATATATCTACAGTAACCTAGCTAACCATTGATGATATGTTGGAGTATAACGTCCAACCAAGCTGAAGCAATACAAAGTCTCAACACTGCCTTTGCGACAAATATAAAATATCCCCCTTTCATATACCTGTCGTTGTTGTTGACGCCAACGAGAATTATCGAAGGGGAGAGAATATTTTTACCACTTAACACTCTACTGAGGAATCTCTCTATATCTTTTTGAGTTGATTGGAGATGTGTACATGTCACAAACATATGTGCTAAATCAGCATCTGTACTTCCACATCTAGGGCAGCTAATTCCTGAAATTCCTCCTCATTGTGCAATTCTCGCAGGGGTATAGTATAAATAGAATAGAGTTTTATAGTGCTGCGCCTGGAGGGGCGCAGAACATAAAATACTATGCCCCAACTCTAACGATATATAGAAACATTCCTCTCCTATTGTGAGCTTGCTTTCCCATTTTTCTGCCATCCTGTCAGTGTCATCCTGTTTTACTTTTATCAGTTCCGAGTATAATCTCTTGATCGTGCAGTCCGAGCCTGCTTGTATGATATCCATGATTATAATTTTGTCGAACCCTGCCGGACCCCCCCTCTTTGTTTCAATATAGCTTCTCACTTGTAGGAATTTGAAGAAGTGTCTCGAATCTATTCTGTACTTTGTCTGCAACTCCGAAAACTGTGATACCCCTTGTGTATTCCTAAGATCACCAATCATCCTTATCCCCTTCCTTGCCCATTCTCCGAAAACCAAGCCCGAAAATGTATCTGTAGGGAAAGTAGGATTCACACTCATCCTAGTGTAAGCGTTATACTTCCCTAGTCCAAAACTTTTTGCAAATGCTTTCCAAATGGTATAAGCTGCCAAAATTGTCTTAAATCGTGTCCTTTTGAAGTAACTAAAGTCAGTATACTTCAAAAACAAGTTCTCTGCTTCTGCTCCCTTAACTAATCCGTATATTGCTAATGTGCCGAACTCGTCCTGTCCTTCTGCTTCTGCTCATCCTAGGAGACCTGCCATATTTTGTATTGCCGCTGCCCAGTAATAAGGTTTTAAATCCGGCAGTGACCATCCACCCCTATCCCGGGGCAATGCAATATATCTAAGCGCTAAAGATACTTCAAGGCCCATCTTACAATACCTTTGGAATTGAGCGTAGACTACCTGCACCCTCTATATATATATAATAAATGAAGCTTCAGAAAGTTTAGTATCAAAGCATTTAGAGCTATTGGTATTAAATATGCAGAGGCAAGTTTCCTCACCAAATCTTCAGTCATGCAATGCAGAGAAAGCTTTAAATGGAAAAAAGCCTCCTAGACAAAGACACATGCACCAAAATACTGATTGCAAGCGGATCACCTTGTCACAAAATAAATCACTAAAGTGTGAGTCTTCACTCACATATTCTCCAACCAACCTATTGCTAGCATTTAGAGTGTGCAAAATACAACCACATCCTCACATGAACAACTTACAAAGCCTCTGTCAGTCAGTGGAGCATGTGTTCTCCTAACACTAACAGGAGAAAAAACGAACTCCATCTGTTTAAATTAGTGATTCTTTTGATTTAACACCATTAGATAAATCAGCACCTGAATGTTTTGCTTCCCCAATTTTACAAATACAAATATCACTAAGAATAAATATCGTTTGTAGTCTCCCGGAAAAAAAGATTCACAGGACATTGCTTGGCAGAGAGCAGCTAACATGTGGAAGTAGGAAAGAGGAATGCAACAACTGTGTTCAAGGGAAAGGAACTACATGTCCAATTTGATCATTTAACCTTACCAGAAAATAATATGGGTTAAATGAATTACTCTATTACTAAAACAATTAAGAGAAATATGCCTGCTCCAATAGTAGCAATTAATTCAATTACATACAATAACTCGTTGAATTCATTGCTAAAGACCCAGACTGTGTTGCTGAAAAACAAACATTTATTGAAGCTGTAATAAAAGAAAAGTTGGGAATACCATATTCCCTTTATCACCTAGCACCTCTAAATGTGAAAATGGAGTGTTGATGGAAATAAATGCAATATTACTGGCACCATTACTAAAGAATTAAATAAAAGATAATGAAACACAATAGTTATCTCACATAAACTCTTGGTTAATTCAAGACAAATGTGGAAAAGACTGAGCTATCAATTTATGAAATATAAGTATGAATATTAGGATCTAGCTACCTTGCAGAATTCATGCAAGAAAGAGAATTTGGTTATTGTGCGTAACATTGACAACTCTATTATATTGCAAATGATTAATACACCACCAGAGTCCTACGACTCATTATCCTCCTGTGAGGTTAATCAAAACTTTGCAGACTCTTCTTATGAAGCATAAGAAGCGGAAATGCTCTTTACAAATGATGTGTCTAATAAGTTTTAGCTTGCTTCATTTCTGGAAAAAGACTCTTTGCAGACTTATATCTAGAATACTAACTACTGTACCCACGTATGACATGGATAACTGCTGTCCCCACGTATGACATGGATAGTAGCCAAAACGAAGATAAATCCTGTGAAATACAGTTACAAATATGTAGTTTCATACCTAAAAGAAATTCAGGTTATCCTCATAAGGATTACTGAAGAAATGGCTTTCCCAATAATAGATTATAATGTCCTTGAAAATGTGGTAGACTCCATTTACCAATGTATTTATACAAGCATGTGGATCTCACATGACGGTTTATACAAACCTAAATGATGGAAACCGAGTGTTTGTGGATATAATTACCTACTGCATACTGATGGAATTTTTTTACCATTATATGGAAGATGATTTGGAACAAAAGCCCCTAATTTCTCACACAAACACAGGTTCTTCTTTTGTTATGCAAATTGTTTTAAATAATGTAAGTAATATCAATAAACAGCACTAAATGTCAATAATGAGTTATCTGGCCACATGGTTAAACACCATTCTCCCACAAATAGTTTTCCATATTCTCCTTCAGCTTACCACTATCAGTCCACATTTAGGAAGACAAAGTAATACAATTGGAGACATTTTTGCTAGGATCACTGAACAAATTAGATACAAAGTAATGTGTAGCATCAGAAATGAACCAATACTGAACATTGACAATTCAAAACTCTACCAGTGCCTCATAGACAGGGATGGCCAAATTCCAATCTCTGAATTATTCTCAGACACAATCATGCACTGAGATTCACAAAAGAAACATACTGCAGAAGAGAGCAATATTTGGGAATGGTTAGCAATATCGAATCTCAGCACATGATTAATAATCTCCAGCTTGAGATACTGGGTCAGATAGATATTAATATTAGAATGTTCCCAAATAATTCTGAATATGAACTAGCAAGCAATGTAAAGATAACTTGCATTTGTACTGTCTTCTGAAAAGATGCGTATTCTGAAGGGTGGTTTCATTTTATGTATTGCGATTACAGCGTCTCAGCGTCTGGGAGCCCGAGGCCCACAGTACCTTGTATGGTTCGGCAGTTCTCAGGCATCAGAAAATGCTGCAAGAAGCCGGCAGCTAACGGTTGTGAGTCTCACCCACCTGGGGCTGCCTTCTTTTGTGATCCTGGGCTCCTGGCTGCTGCTCCTTGCTTCTCCAGCTCCTAAAATGTCATACACCTGCCTGAGGGTCTGCAGCTGTCATTTAAAGCTACACCGCAGCTAATCAATTTCAGATTTTTGTTGCCTTTTCTTTTCTTTTTCATTCTTTTTCTCTTTCCTTTTTATTTTCCATCATGGCTGTTTATTCCTAGGTTGATGTCGCAGTGATGGAAGGGAACAGGGCATTATGACCAAGAACACACTGGTTACTGCCCTGGACACCGGACACCACATCCGGCCTAGTGGAGGGGCTAGATAGGAACCGGACACTCTGCCCTGGGATATGGACATGGTCAACAGGTTCTTGATAAATGCAAGGTTTTTGTCACCTCAAGATTAGATCTAATTGCATCATCAAAGGCTCAGTGGACCGGGAGCTCCAGGGCTGAATATGACATTTCTTCCCTTTGCAATAATATGTCTGAACCAGACGACATATTAATTGGCAAAAGCCAATATCAAACAGGTTCCACTCTACCGGAGAAAGAGAAAAATGATATTCAAAATAAACAGCAGTATATCATTATTAGTTTAACCTAGTTGTGTTAATAGCAAACAATTAAAAAAAATAGTTTTCACATCGGTTCTAGAGTTGTATGCAAAATATGTGTTAAATGACATCTTGAAGGGGATTGAGAGAGAACTCCAGACAGATTTTGCACCAATACAAGAAACCCCTGCAGCAATCAACATTATTTCCTCTCCTGTAGAGGGTTTACAGTATGAAAACAGAAATGGCTTATTTTCTAATCAAAATTCTAAACCATTACATCTGGTTAATTTATCCAGATATAAATTATTATGTGAGACGTTGAGTTCCTCCGTGCTGAAAATAAAGATTATCACTGAGTTACATCCAACATATTATAAAAAAGGATGAACTGAGTAATTGTTTTTGACACAAAGACCCACTGAGATTTTCTGGCATTTGTGAAGAATATACAAGTGGTGAAATGCATTCACAAATCTTTGACCCTTTAGCTCAGTTGAAGTGCTACAGGAATATGGTTGGGATACCCGTCACCCCCTCCCAACACAATCCCCAAGAATGGGAAGACGGATACGGTTCTGAACTTTTGGAAGGCGGGAGGGAGTTACCCTCCCGGCCGTATTTATTAAAATATGAAACAAAATTAAAACATTAAAATAACAGTTTCATATCATGTACAATTTCATTTACACATTACGATGTTTCTTGGCTAACCTTAACACATCTCTAATACAAAGGTTCTCCTAGCCGATTCTAAAACATCCTGTAAATGCATTTCTCAAAATTCAAATTGTACATCCTAACATTACGGGCCAACGGCAAGGTCGTAACCGGTGTCAGATCCCTAATACCAGAACTCCCCCCTCACTTGTGAGGGGCGGGCGCACAGAGGACTGTACCTCTGTGCCAACTTCCAATTTCCCTTGTCTTAACGGGGGCCCCCTGTTTACTCGACGCCATCTTTAGTGGTCGTCCGAGGACTCGTGTGAGGTGTCTAGAAGGTAGCCTAGACCCCCCTCCCACCCCACACTGCTTACCACATCTGCCGTCGCAGATGTCCTGGCCCCGGGAAATTCCCAGGAGGGGCCCGTAGCCCCTCCTCCCCAGGGAGGGGCCTATGACCGCCTTCCCTTTCGGCGGCCCCATCCTTAGAGGGGACCGCCTCCCCGTTTGAGGGGCCAATGGCCGCCTCCCCCCGGGCGCTCCCATCCATAATGGGTGACGCCCCACCTCTAGGGATCTTCCAATTACTGCTCACCGATCATGACCTTACCGCCCGACCAAAAATAAATATGACATTTTTTAAACTAAAGAGAATAAAACAGCAATTATACTGAGCAATTCAAAGTATAACCTCTACTAAGCACTACATTTAACTCTGCTGCAATTACTTTGCCGAAATACATGCTGAAAGAGCAACCACTTTATTACATACCAAAATTATCAACTTTATTCACAACAACCTGTAAAAGAAACAGTATCATGTCACTCGACTTTATTCAAAACAAATCGCTGTCATCAGGGGCTGGTGGGTGGGTCAAAATTGGCTCTTCGTTCCGTCTCGAGCTCACGTGCAACGGGGAGGTGCAGCTTCAGAGCACAGGAACAAGAGGATGCTTTCTTGGCATGCTGCTCCTTTTATCCTTCTTCGGCGGGCGTGGACCCTCCTCCAATCCGCCTCCGGGGCGTGGCCATCGGCGTAGGTGTCTAGGACAGCCCCTTCTTGGGCGGGAAAAGGTGCGCCCCGGCTACGCCGCTTCGGGCATACCAGCCGAGACTCGCCTCCCGCCCAAAATGGCTTCCCGGGGGGGATCGGGGTACTCCACCATACGTTCGGGGGGACCGAGCGGTCGCCCCTTTCCATATGGTTGGGATACCCGTCACACCCTCCCAACACAATCCCCAAGAATGGGAAGACGGATACGGTTCTGAACTTTTGGAAGGCGGGAGGGAGTTACCCTCCCGGCCGTATTTATTAAAATATGAAACAAAATTAAAACATTAAAATAACAGTTTCATATCATGTACAATTTCATTTACACATTACGATGTTTCTTGGCTAACCTTAACACATCTCTAATACAAAGGTTCTCCTAGCCGATTCTAAAACATCCTGTAAATGCATTTCTCAAAATTCAAATTGTACATCCTAACATTACGGGCCAACTGCAAGGTCGTAACCGGTGTCAGATCCCTAATACCAGAACTCCCCCCTCACTTGTGAGGGGCGGGCGCACAGAGGACTGTACCTCTGTGCCAACTTCCAATTTCCCTTGTCTTAACAGGGGCCCCCTGTTTACTCGACGCCATCTTTAGTGGTCGTCCGAGGACTCGTGTGAGGTGTCTAGAAGGTAGCGTAGACCCCCCTCCCACCCCACACTGCTTACCACATCTGCCGTCGCAGATGTCCTGGCCCCGGGAAATTCCCAGGAGGGGCCCGTAGCCCCTCCTCCCCAGGGAGGGGCCTATGACCGCATTCCCTTTTGGCAGCCCCATCCTTAGAGGGGACCGCCTCCCCGTTTGAGGGGCCAATGGCCGCCTCCCCCCAGGCGCTCCCATCCATAATGGGTGACGCCCCACCTCTAGGGATCTTCCAATTACTGCTCACCGATCATGACCTTACCGCCACAGGCCGGATAGTTGACCGGCTATCCGGACCCCCCACAAAACTCCTACTTAAAGGTCATGGCTGCACAAACTCTTTAACCAAGCTACGAAGTCTCCTATGAGTAAAGCATTCCCCTCCCGGGACAAATGGACCCCATCCTCCAGATACATATGGTCCCCCCTGATACACCCATGAGGAATAGAATGCAATGTACTTGTACGAAACAACCTACCAAGTTTGTTATTCACTTTCTTCACCGACTGATTTAAAGCTGACACAGAAATAGCCCCCCGCCACACCTTCCGCGGAATCATGTGTGACCATGCAATCGTGCACCCTGGGACCCTTCTCGCCAACCAACTTACTGTGGACAGTATTAATTCGAGAAGTACTCGTCGACCAGTGGTCACCAAATCATTGCCCCCAAGATGCACTATGATTACAGATGGCGGTGACCTTGTCCGCCCTAACAAACCCTCCATAAAATCCTGAAACTGGTCAATACAGAGCCCGCCCCTTCCGTAGAAGGTCAACCTGTACCCGTATTCCCCAGCCATGTGAATCATGTCACCTGCTTTGAATACGTCTGCGGCGCGCCTCACGTATGAGTGGCCGACGACCCACACCACTCTTTCCTCAGCCGGTGATCTTTGACCGCTGGTCCCCAGGTGTCGAGTCAACTGCACAGTCCGCCCCGCAAAGCCTGCTTGCAAAACTGAAAACCAAACAAAAAACAAGAAGCGTGAGTGCATGACATTAGCTTCACAACATGTGCAACCGCACATACCTCTTATAACAATTCGAGGACCAATGCCCCAACTGTTTCACTTTATCCACACTCAAACCCCTGGCTGTCGCCTCTGTAGCAGCACCTATCCGGAATGAGTGGGTCCCAAAATCGCTCGGGTTCAAGCCCGCTGCCGCGATTGCCATTGTTAACACCCGCTGAAACTGAAACCTGGTCAGTGGGGTGGCGTTGGTATGTCTCAGCAAGCTCCCCCCCCATGATGCCGCCCTTTGCGCTAAGTACTCCTCTACGCATTTCACTGGGCACATGTGGGACCCTAGCATGCGCTGAACAACCACACTGTCTCCGATCGCTCCCTGATCGGTTTTGGACTTGGCTATAGTGACTACCATCGTGTCACCCTTAATCTGGATGTGTTCTCGACACAGACCTCCCCCCGTATCCTGCTTGTTCCTTGCTACCAGTTCGCTTATCCGCATAGCCCCATGGAATGCTAATGCAAAGGCGGCCCGGAACAGCACTGTCTCTGACTGAGATGAACAAGTCGCAGGGAGTACGGACATTAACTGGGACAACCTTGCTAACCCTATCGGGCGCCTCTCGTCCCCTCTTCGCCCCTCCAGGCGTTGCCACCCGCACAGCGCCTTCTTTACTAGGAAGGATACTGTGGGGTCCTGAATGCCATGAGCCTGTGCCATGAATGCAATGGCGGCTCAGTGTCTATTGGCTGTTGCCACTGATCGGCCTGCCTGATGCAATGATACTAGAAATTTCAGGACATACTCTTCCTGCCCCCAATGCTCCCCCCTAGCTGGACCCAAAAATGCCCAATAGGAACGGAACGCCCCTTCATATGCCTTCCTTGTCCTGGGGGCTAGACTCTCTCCCACGAGGTTTTGTAATCCGGGGCACAGAGAGACCAGAGAACTTCGGGAAATGGTGCCGCCACCAAGTCCGCAGATGGCCCCGGAAGGCCTGCATGTGGGAACGAGAGAGTGCATCAGCTGCCTGGTTCAGTACCCCAGGCACATGTTTTGCTCTAAAGTGGACTTTCAATCTCATACATAGCAGGACAATTTCTTTCATCAACCTCAAGATCAATTTGCAGCGTGCTGCCTGATTATTGACACATTCTACCACGGTCATATTATCCGACCAGAACACCACAGTGCGATCACGAAACCCCTCCGGCCATGTCCTCAAGGCCACTAGAATAGGGAACAGTTCAAGAAACCCAATGTTACCTGTGAGCCCGCTCTCGTGCCACCATGCCGGCCATGTTTGAGCCGACCAATGATTACCGAAGATGGCGCCAAAACCCACACTCCCTGCCGAGTCAGTCCACAAACCCAGCTCCCCGGAGGAAACCGCTGGTTTGTTCCACAGGACACGACCGTTGAAATCCGCCAGGAATGCCAACCATATGCACATGTCCTGGTGAACCTCTGCCGAGAGTCTTGTGCGGTGATGCCCTTCTTTAAGGCCAACCATGGCTTGAGCAATAGAGCGAGAAAAGGGGCGAGCCATTGGTATCACTCTAAGGGCAAAATTGAGCTGACCCACAGCCTGCTGCAACTGATGCAATGTTACTTTCGTCTCGCCAATACATGTCTCGAGCGAGGCCTTAAACTTCAATACCTTCTCCTTAGGCAAACGGAAGCACCCCTCTTCAGAATCGAGCTCAATTCCTAGAAACTCGAGTGAAGTAGACGGCCCCACTGTTTTGCCTGGTGCCAGTGGCACGCCAAACACTCTCATGAGATCACAAAATTTACTCAAAGCCTGCGCACATTCCGTGTCCCCGGCTGCCCCCAGAAACAGAAAATCATCAAGGTAATGCATAACCTGCGTAAAGCCTGTGGCCCTGGTGAACGCCCACTGTAAAAAACTACTGAATTTTTCAAAATACGCACAAGAGATGGAGCAACCCATTGGCATACATTTATCCATGTAATAGCGTCCCTGGAACACAAAACCTAACAGACGCTGATCCTGTGGGTGTACCGGGAGCAACCGGAACGCTGACTCGATGTCAGATTTTGCCATCAGCGCTCCTGGCCCCAGGCGATTCAACATGGCGACAGCCTCGTCAAAGGAAGCATACCGCACCGAACAAACTCCCGGGTCAATCGCATCATTCACGGAAAGACCCTTAGGAGAGGACAAATTATGTATTAACCGAAACTCACCTGGGTCCTTCTTGGGGACTACACCCAACGGTGAACAAACAAAATTATGAACAGGCGGGTTCGCATATGGACCCGCAACCCGACCTCGGGCCACCTCTTTTGCAATCTTTGCCTGTACTACAACCGTATTCTGTTGAACCGACAATTGGTTTCTACACAGTGCTTCCCCCCAAAAATCCCCCGCCGGGATGCGGAAACCACATGAGAAACCGTCCCTCAACACCCCAGCGGAGACATGATCAGGGTATTCGTTCAACCAGGGGATCAAAGCCATGATGTCGATAGGAGTAGGTAGCAGCGCCCCTCGGCCGTCATTAGACCTGTTTGGCGCCGCCTCTGCCCCCTGTATCGCCATTCTTGGCTCAGCATGAACTCTCGGGGTGTGAAGATTGTCCGCACCCTGCACACTCATGCCTGAACTTGCACGTCCCCTGTGGTCTAGTACACTTGCCCCTGTTGAAGCTCCAACAGACCCCTTTCTTGCCAGAGTTCCCATTACTCCTTGTGTGCTGATCACTACCAGCGCCCGCTCGAAAGGGCACCGCGGGGAATGGCGGGAAGGCTCTGCCCCATTCCCGCCAAACGAAGACGGCTTTGCCGTGTGTGACCTAACCTGTTTCTGCCAGGAAATAGAGTCGAAACAATCCCACGTCAGGGATGAGTCGTGCTCCTTGGCCTTACGAAATTTGTTATCATAACCCAACCATTGATCACCATCGTACGATTCATAAAACTCCATTATTCGTGTCTGGTAACAAGCTAATTCAGTCAATACCTCGGGCTTACGTTCCCCCATGATTGCAGTGAACATCCCAAAAGCCCTGGCCCAATTAGCGATTGTCTCATCAACTCTGAAACCCGCCATCTTTGCTCGCCATACACTTGGATGCAACAATTCCTTCTGATTTTTAACGTGTTCTATTTCATAATGATCAGTCAATAGCGAAAATATGTTCACATATTTATCCGCCCATATCATTTCCTTTGTGGCCAACGGGATATGCTGGACCACCTTTTCCCTCCTTGAGGGGAACGACCCCTTCCCAGCCATTGGCAACGGCTTCTTACCCGAATCAGCTGAACTCGCTGCTGCCGCTGTTCCAACGCTCGAAGACGGTTGTTCCGCAGGAACCTGAGGGGGAACAAAAGGACAAGGTGCCTTCGCAGCATCTCGCGATTGCCGCAACTGCTTCATTATTAGTTTGGCCTCTTCGGCCGTATCCCCTGGAGCTATGGCACCCTCATTATTCTTGCCCAGCCACGCCGCCAACTGGGCGGCCAACTCGGGTGGCATATCCCCCTCGTTCACAGGTGTAACTACGACAGGGATCGGCTGTCCTGCATCTGGAATCGGGACTGGGGCCTCGACTGGCCTGACCGGGCTCGCCGGAGGAGACTCGGGAACCGGAGCCTCACCCTCTGGCGCCCTGTTCCTGGCCCTTTTAGTTCTCCCGGCTGGGACTATCCCCGGCAGTGCTGGTCCGATGATTTTCTTAGGCCGGCCCGTACCGTTCATGGCCGCCATCTGCTTCTTCATGTTCGCCATGTCCTTCACCAGCATACGAAGCATTTGGTCAGTGCTAACCTTCTTTCCGACCCTTTTGCCCGGCATTCTCTCACGATAGTCGACCGAAAGGTCCTGGAACCAGAGTTTGAAGCGCTAAAAGAGAGAACACAAAATTACAAATTTTCAAAATTGGCTCTTCGTTCCGTCTCGAGCTCACGTGCAACGGGGAGGTGCAGCTTCAGAGCACAGGAACAAGAGGATGCTTTCTTGGCATGCTGCTCCTTTTATCCTTCTTCGGCGGGCGTGGACCCTCCTCCAATCCGCCTCCGGGGCGTGGCCATCGGCGTAGGTGTCTAGGACAGCCCCTTCTTGGGCGGGAAAAGGCGCGCCCCGGCTACGCCGCTTCGGGCATACCAGCCGAGACTCGCCTCCCGCCCAAAATGGCTTCCCGGGGGGATCGGGGTACTCCACCATACGTTCGGGGGGACCGAGCGGTCGCCCCTTTCCATTCAGTTCCTACTCCGAAAAACAATATCATGAATGTTTGCAATGCAGATACAGAGCATGTTAGATGGGGATTTGATATCCTTGCTGAAAGCAAAGAAGGAAATATGTTGTAAGGTATATTGTGGTCTAAATGCAGCTGATAATAAGCAAGTACCTACTGAGAGCCTTGAGTCTAATAGAATTGGTATATCCCAAACCATCAATGTACCTGAAACTATATGAAATATGTAAATGAGAGAGAACAGGTTAAAATGCAGATGCCATCTGAGGCATGTAAGCATATGGAAGCTGGAGATGCATCAAATACATTAAATAGAAACATAGAGGACACATCAACATCTGAACCAATGCTAGATTTTCTTAAAGAAAACACTGTAAGAAGAGTCTCAAAAAAGCCATCAATGGTTGAACCATTTAAAAAACAACCAAAGTATGCCCATCATTACTAGAGGTAATATTAGCCACCCAAGTACTTCTCCAATTAAAGCACGAGGACTGGTGGAAGCTATCAGTGACTCCTTACTATGGAACATTACTTGTCATGCAGGGGAAGGAGAAGCAGCAAACAGCACAAGAGCAAAAACTTCCATTGCTAATATGGACAGTGATTTAGAACACTCAGTGTACATGATCCAAAAACAGCATACCTCCTGGAGAACAACAGTTGCCCTATTCACGAATATCTATTAAAAGAAAAAGAAAAAAAAGAAAAAAGTTGTAAGCCCAGGTTCCTAGAACAATTCTAAGCCTTCAGGTGACTTGTAATTAAATACCAAACCCGTGTTTCATTTCAAAGACTCAAAAGCATACCAATCTACCAAAGGGGATGTTATTTTTAGCAATATCAAAAGTTCCATTTCAGATGATTTCCATCACATTTCATTGAAACCATTAGCAATCATTTGATTAAACAGACATTTTACATTATTTCAGAAAACTAAGGTAGGTCACAAAACGATGGAATGCATTCAATAAAACCTGAAAAATATCTCCACACTGCATCCACCTCAACTTATCTGAGTATGAAAAGATACTTCAAGGCCCATCTTACAATACCTTTGGAATTGAGTGTAGACTACCTGCACCCTCTCTCTATATATATATGATAAATGATGCTTCAGAAAGTTTAGTATAAAAGCATTTAGAGCTATTGGTATTAAATATGCAGAGGCAAGTTTCCTCACCAAATCTTCAGTCATGCAATGCAGAGAAAGCTTTACATGGAAAAAAGCCTCCTAGACAAAGACACATGTACCAAAATACTGATTGCAAGCAGATCACCTTGTCACAAAATAAATCACTAAAGGGTGAGTCTTCACTCACATCTTCTCCAACCAACCTATTGCTAGCATTTAGAGTGTGCCAAATACAACCACATCCTCACATGAACAACTTACAAAACCTCTGTCAGTCAGTGGAGCATGTGTTCTCCTAACACTAACAGGAGGAAAAACGAACTCCATCTGTTTAAATTAGTGATTCTTTTGATTTAACACCATTAGATAAATCAGCACCTGAATGTTTTGCTTCCCCAATTTTACAAATACAAATATCACTAAGAATAAATATCGTTTGTAGTCTCCCGGAAAAAAAGATTCACAGGACATTGCTTGGTAGAGAGCAGCTAACATGTGGAGGTAGGAAAGAGGAATGCAACAACTGCGTTCAAGGGAAAGGAACTACATGTCCAATTTGATCATTTAACCTTACCAGAAAATAATATGGGTTAAATGAATTACTCCATTACTAAAACAATGAAGAAAAATATGCCTGCTCCAATAGTAGCAATTAATTCAATTACATACAATAACTTGTTGAATTCATTGCTAAAGACCCAGACTGTGTTGCTGAAAAACAAACATTTGTTGAAGCTGTAATAAAAGAAAAGTTGGGAATACCATATTCCCTTTATCACCTAGCACGTCTAAAAGTGAAAATGGAGTGTTGATGGAAATAAATGAAATATTACTGGCACCATTACTAAAAAATTAAATAAAAGATAATGAAACACAGTAGTTATCTCACATAAACTCTTGGTTAATTCAAGACAAATGTGGAAAAGACTGAGCTATCAATTTATGAAATATAAGTATGAATATTGGGATCTAGCTACCTTGCAGAATTCATGTAAGAAAGAGAATTTGGTTATTGTGTGGATCATTGACAACTCTATTATATTGTAAATGATTAATACACCACCAGAGTCCTACGACTCATTATCCTCCTGTGAGGTTAATCAAAACTTTGCAGACTCTTCTTATGAAGCATAAGAAGCGGAAATGCTCTTTACAAATGATTTGTCTAATACGTTTTAGCTTGCTTCATTTCTGGAAAAAGACTTTCTGCAGACTTATATCTAGAATACTAACTACTGTACCCACGTATGACATAGATAACGGCTGTCCCCACGTATGACATGGATAGTAGCCAAAACGAAGATAAATCCTGTGAAATACAGTTACAAATATGTAGTTTCATACCTAAACGAAATTCAGGTTATCCTCATAAGGATTACTGAAGAAATGGCTTTCCCAACAATAGATTATAATGTCCTTGAAAATGTGGTAGACTCCATTTACCAATGTATTTATACAAGCATATGGATCTCACATGGAGGTTTATACAAACCTAAATGATGGAAACCGAGTGTTTGTGGATATAATTACCTACTGCATACTGATGGAAATGTATTACCATTATATGGAAGATGATTTGGAACAAAAGCCCCTAATTTCTCACACAAACACAGGTTCTTCTTTTGTTATGCAAATTGTTTTAAATAATGTAAGTAATATCAATAAACAGCACTAAATGTCAATAATGAGTTATCTGGCCACATGGTTAAACACCATTCTTCCACAAATAGTTTTCCATATTGACCTTCAGCTTACCACTATCAGTCCACATTTAGGAAGACAAAGTAATACAATTGGAGACATTTTTGCTCGGATCACTGAACAAATTAGATACAAAGTAATGTGTAGCATCAGAAATGAACCAATACTGAACATTGTCAATTCAAAACTCTACCAGTGCCTCATAGACAGGGATGGCCATATTCCAATCTTTGAATTATTCTCAGACACAATCATGCACTGAGATTCACAAAAGAAACATACTGCAGAAGAGAGCAATATTTGGGAATGGTTAGCAATATCGAATCTCAGCACATGATTAATAATCTCCAGCTTGAGATATTGGGTCAGGTAGATATTAACATTAGAATGTGCCCCAATAACTCTGAATATGAACCAGCAAGCAATGTAAAGATAACTTGCATTTGTACTGTCTTCTGAAAAGATGCGTGTTCTGAAGGGTGGTTTAATTTTATGTTTTGCGATTACAGCGTCTCAGCGTCTAAGAGCCCAAGGCTCACTGTACCTTGTATGGTTCGGCAGTTCTTAGTCATCAGAAAATGCTGCAAGAAGCCTGCAGCTAACAGCTGTGAGTCTCACCCACCTGGGGCTGCCTTCTTTTATGATCCTGGGCTCCTGGCTGCTGCTCCAGCTCCTAAAATGTCATACACCTGCCTGAGGGTCTGCAGCTGTCATTTAAAGCTACACCGCAGCTAATCAATTTCAGATTTTTGTTGCCTTTTCTTTTCTTTTTCATTCTTTTTCTCTTTCCTTTTTATTTTCCATCATGGCTGTTTATTCCTTGGTTGATGTCGCAGTGATGGAAGGGAACAGGGTATTATGACCATGAACACACTGGTCACTGCCCTGGACACAGGACACCACATCCGGCCTAGTGGAGGGGCTAGAGAGGAACTGGACACTCTGCCCTGGGATATGGACACGGTGGGTCGTGCACGGGAGAGTATGATGCATACATATAAAGAAGTCTTGTGTCTGTGTAGTGCTTCTGGGGGCCTAGGTACAAGAACAAAACATCTGACGACGAAGGGAACTGGACACTGCAGTCGAGCAGATTTCAGCACAACATCTGGAAGTCACCCCGAGTGCGCTGCAATGATCAGACGCTTTAGGCTACATCTCACAACCTCACTTCAGGGGCCCACCCTGGTCACGCACTGCAGCCTCATGGTTAGGATTAAGTATGGGCGAAATTTGCGAATTCGCGGTATGCAAATTCGCTGTATGCAAAATCCGCGAATTTTTCCGAGCGGCGCCCGCGAAATTACCCATGCGGTCGTACATGGCGCGGCCATCTTGTTTTCAAGGTTCTCGTTGTGTGTTTCCGTTTCCGGGCGCCAGTTTCATGCTCGCGTTGTGCATTTTCTACGTGCAGGCCGCAATTACGTGTTCGCGTCCGTTTTTGCCTGCTCGCGGGGGAAATATCGCGCAAACTTATCCACGCGGTCGAAATGGGCGCAGCCATCTTGGTTTTCATTCATTGCTATGGTTCTGGGCATTCTTTTTCAATCCTCCCTTAATCTTTGCAATCCTATGTTTCTTTGAACTTTGTTTTAATTTTTTTTACTCATTATCTCTTTATTTTTCTACATCTATATTTTATGTTTTTTTCTACTTTTGGTAACTTAAAACTACTTTTTTTTACTCTTTTCTTTTACTTACTTTTTCCCTATTCTTTCTTTCCTATTTTCCTTTCCTGTCCAGGACCATGGCAAAGGGAGCCGGAAAGAACATCAAGGGGAAGGGTCCCGCACCCCGTACCCGGCACCCTTGCGGGCGCTTAAGGGGGAGACAGTAGTAGCCCGGGAGATCTTCAGCGCAGTGGAGGTGACCGCACTGGTTTTCTTCATCCAGCGCCACCTCCCCAAGACCTTCGCTGCAGGCGGCAGGCCCGGTGCCGGGTACGGGCTCCGGGAGCGTCGCCAGCTATGGGGGAAGGTGTGCCGGGCCATGTATTGGGAGTCTGGGGTCCTGCGCACCTACAACCAGGCGACGCACCGGTTGTCCGACATCCTGGACCGGAAGCAAGACCTGCTCGACCTGCTTGGAGTCGAGATCCTGGGCCTTGGTGCGTAGTAGTAGCTAGTATTTAATTTCTACTTTGTTTTCTCCTACTCTGTGTTATGATATTGCAATTTTTTTTTCCGAAGAGCAAGAATGCTGCCGATTACATTACAGGTAAATTATGTTTCAAAATCGTCTGCGATTGCAGGTGCTCGTCTGCTCACTGGTGGTGATACTATGCTTACTTGTTTTCAATTTTGTGCTCATTTGGCCTGGGTGATGATTATGTATCAGTGTACTTTACAGAACTGCGTAATGCTAGACACTGGAGACTCAAGTCCAGTCCTTCCTTGGTACTCCTGCCACTAAGAAGAGATAGTGGTGGTGGATTGATAGTTGAGTATATTATGACTGGTTATTTAGTAGGAAAATTTTAGGTGGTCTGCAATCATGATGGACTGTATCTGTCACTTCGCGTGCTGCGGAGTGCAGCCTGCTAGTCCTAGTAGAACCTTTTTTGTAGTTGGTTTAGTGAGTTACATAACTTTCTAAGTAGACGGTCCCCGAATCCAGCAATACAAATATCCTAGTAGACCACATCAGATAGGTCAATATAGTGCAATTGTTGTCCTTTTCCCCGAAATATTTAGTTATTGTTTGTTTTTGGAAATGTTTCATTTGGTTGAGAACAATCATCCATGTTTGTGTCTTTCTTTCATGAACATCAGATCCCCACAGGGGCAAGAGGACAGAGGTGGAGGTAGCGGCGCCGGCGGAGCAGAAACAACAACAGGAAGGCCAGGATAGGTCCGCCGAGGGCTCCTCTGCTGGCCCCAGTAAGTTTTCCTGTTATTAATAATTATACTTCCCTATCTTTTACAGCACCTATTTTTTCCGAACGTTCCTCATAATTCTATTTTTTCCTAAATTGTCTTTGATCTTCTTATAGACTGTTTTTAAATTCTTAACCTGCCTCTACTATGACTCTCTGTGGTACTACTAGATTATTATTAGTCTGTCTGAGTAGCTAGCTAAGCTTGCACAGTTGGCAAAAGGTGTTAAACAAAACCCCTATTCTATTCAGCAATAGCTCTATGCATTGAGTGCAGTCCTCTGGGTTGTCCATAATGTCTATCGAAGCCTTCTAAATGTTTATGCTTTGACAATTCCCAACAATAAAATGTCAATGGCTGTTAGACCTGTCATCCTCAAGTTGCTGAATCTTCTTCTCAATTTGATCTATCTGAAGATCTTGTTTACCTTCAGATCACTGACTTTCCTTGCCACTCGGAGGTCTCCTGATATCTCTGCCCTCAATTCATAAGTCAGAAAACTCACTGCAAAACTTTATCCACATCCAAGTCTTTCATGGACCCTTTTGGTTGCCACCCAGAAGTCTCTCTCTTGGAGTGTGATGTCTTGGAGGTAGAACACAGCTTGGTACTTGGTAATATCTACACTGTGAGAAGAGACATGATCTGAATCTGCTTGACATGCTGGAGGAAATCACTTCAGACGTACTTTTCATTTTTTTTATAGTACCTGTGTCCTTGCTCTCTCTCTCATTCCCCCACAAGTATGAACATCCCATCCACTGCTCCTGCTAGGGTTTATCAATTTTTCCTCTTTCTTTGCTCTCTCACTTCACCTACACTCTAACGTTCTCACTGATCACATCTATTAGATTTACTATGTTTTTGTCTGTCCATACCTACTTTTCATTCTGTCTCCATCCACTGTGAAAAGCATTAACAATGCAATATGGCATTGTAGATAACAATGCATTTTATTTATGTGTTAAAAAAACCTGCAAAGTACAAAGTGCGTGTTTACGCACTGCTTGCAGCTTTTCAAAAAGCATAGATAAAAGGCACTGTCCTTCACAATGTCAATAGCTCAAACTCGCGCAAATGCGAGGCCTATTGCATTGCAAATGCTTGTCTTTAAATGTAAAGTTATTTCAGTCCTTAGTGTCTTTTGTCTGAAGTTACAGCACTCTTAGGTGAGTACAGCACCCTCCCCAATCCACAAATGAATGGAATTTCATTAGAATGAAACCTCCAATCACTATCTGGTATGTTACTGCACAGTTTTAAACCAAGAATGCCGGCCCCAGCCCCACTTCCACTGTACCTTTCCTATCCGAGCGTTGAGGCCTGGTGCGGGGGACTAAAGGCCATTTCCCCCACCTATGACTTGTTAATTGCGCTGCTCAAAAGCATCAGCAGCTCTCCGAGAATCAAAGTCACCTCCTGAGGTCTGGGATGGGCAGAGGTGGACCATGCTGTGCTTGCTCTGCTGGCCCATTGTCATTCTGCCCATGACAACAAACCGCCTGACTCTGTGGCTTGCAGAGTCCCACTCGAGCTGTAGTAGCGTTTCGGGTTGTACAACAGCAGGAAAGCTGGCCAAGATATGTGCTCCTGGTTTTCTAATTCTGAATAGACTTGGGTGGGCCAGGATCTTATTTGGGTGGGCACGGTCCACCCTGCCCACCCTCTAGAACCGGGCCTGTGTTAAAGTAATGCATAACATGAAATATGTGTTGGGTGTAGTTTTTAAATCATTAAGCACTTTGGAAAGATGAATGCATCGTGAACAGAATTTTTTGCACATTGACTGGGAACTAATCTAAAAGTTGTGGCAGTAAATGTGATACAGAAAAAAATCCCTGAATAACACACAAGAAACTAAATAAAAAATTAGATGTTACTACTATAACTTTTGTATAAATACAACGTTGAAAATGTTCTTTAAATAACAATAGTGTTATGGTTATTTATACTCCCCTTCAGAATTATACATTTCAAGTTTTGGATCCTATTATGAAAAAACCCTCTGTTAATCAGTTAACATCCCATTTGAAAAAATGGTAAGATTTCAATTGTTTGTGGCCATAATTACTATCACACAGGATTGATTCATAACAATCAGTCAATCAGAAATATGAGGCTTCAAAGAGAAGGACCATCAACTCTGAGGTATTTGTATTTAAATTAAACCTTTTCTCAGACATTATCAGATCTTCCCCAACTTAGGATCATGTGTTCATTTGTTTGATATCTACATTAACTACAAGACACAGGCCGTAGGCATCTGGCGCAGTGGTGGTTCCAGGTGTCAGGTTTCTTTGTCCTCAGCAGGCTCTGAGTATTTCTTTAGAGATTCTTTTGCACTTAGCTGCTGTTCACAGGAGATACGGTCTTTGTTGAAGGGAGTCAGTCCTCCCAGGAGTTCTGGAGATGGCTGGCTGCAGGACAAGGCCATCTTTGGTGCAGGATCTCAGTAAACTGCAGGCGGGCGGGTAGGGCTGGGGCCAAGCCAGTTCTTCTCTGCAGTCTCCTCTGCTGGGCGTCTTCTTTCATCCTTCTTCTTCATAGGTATCGGGAATCTGCCTCCTGGGTTCAGGGCTGCCCCCTAAATACTGCATTTAGGGGGCGTTTTAGGGGTCTCTGGGTCAGTTGCCAATAAAATTCTGACCTTAGAGTGACTACACCCTTGGTGTGCTGATACTCCGGGGGTGGGGGGGTAGGCACAATCTCTAACACTGATTGGAGAGTGCCTGACATCTGTAAGATGGCGGGCACTGAAGAGTGTGCTTCACCTCGTATTAGCCACCCGAGGGGTGGGGTTGGCATAGGTGGGCACATCTTTTGGGATGTTCTAATTTTTCCTACCTGTCCTTCCGCCGAAAAGGATGAGGGCCAGCTCCTGATAGCAGGAGAGGCTGGGGGTCACGTTACAAAGGCGGCAAGGCCTTTGAAGCTCCCCTGCCACAGATGGCTCTTCCTGACCTGGGGACGGTGTGACCACCTCCACACAGGAAATGCTTTGTTTCTGGCACAAGGAGCGAAGGCTCCCAACCCAGGGGTCCAGAAACATGTCTTGTGATGGCAGGCTGGTGATTCTTAGTGAGTCTATATTATATGAGCGTACAAACAGACTTATCAGTGTGACAATAGGTGAGGAGTGACCAATGAATAAGAAGTGAGGAACGATGAGTGAACAGCGAATAGTGAAATGCAAGTGAGCAAATTAATGATGTAGTTATCTTTTGGGGCCACCTGGCCACTTTTATAGTAGCATGACAGGTACAAAAATGAGAAACAATCACCTAAAGACTGTATTTATTCCCCCTCTCAATACATACTTAAAACAGTAAATGTAGGAAGAAAACATTTTAAATGCGTTCTATTGCTGCCCTAACGACCCCTGACAGGTAACTAAAGTAAACAAAGAAAGAAAGGCAACCTTAAAAAAGAATACAGATATTTTCATTTTAATTTCTACTTAAGAAGCATGTCCCGGCCTTTGCAGAATGTGAAAAGTGAACAGATACCCAGTATGCTTCTCTCTGAAAGGCAGGAACAATACTTGGTGTATGTAATGAAAATGAAGCAAGCAAAGTGAGGGACATGGATAGTGCTGGGTAAGGTTGTTGTAAGATTCAATCAATTTGACCAAAGCAAGAGTGACACGAATCAGGACCGATCTCTGTATCTAAAGCTTCTGTCACTTTTCATGTTCCTCTCTGAGAAGGATGCATGAAGTGGGGGCTGGGCAGGGAAGGTTTAGAATGTTGGCAACAGAATACTGACACAAGTGTCAGAACCGTAAAGGATACACTGGTTCGGCCCCCTCAGGAACAGACGCTAATTCCTCAGTCCCCTTCTAGCCAAGACCCAAGACCGCTTAGATATACAGTCTTCAGTCCTCACCAGAAAGGGGAAGTGGACAGACAAAACAAGAGAGACTTCTTCCTCGTCAGGTTTGCTTCGATAGCCCTCAGGTTGGACTCGCTGCAAAAGAAAAGACAATTCTTTAGCCCTCTCTACTTAACATATTTTAGTTACTCTGTCTTATTATTATTATTATGCCCTCTATGTCTTACCTAAGCAAACTAGGAAGATAGCCACTCTCTATAAGTGATGTCTGAAGAATTACTACTGGTTCACTGGAAGAACAAACTTTGGTCTTTGGAATTTTCGTGACTAGAACAATGCTTCGAACACACTCTGTGATCTGTGAAACTCAAGTCTATAACTCTGAATATAAAGTCTTTCAACTCTGAGACTATTCCGGAACTCCACAGGGAGTCTTTCATCACATGTTTTTACTCTCTGGACACGTTTTGGAAATTCACGTTCTTAATCAAAGTCTTTCTCCTCAAGATGTCTCGGTAAGGCTCTTGACGCAACGCTCATCAGCTTCTTTGCCAAAGTGAGTCCAAAGCGTCTTTAGTTCATTGCCTTGAGACTTCTCTCAGATAACTCAAGATTAATACTCTTACTTGAAGGTCTTTGCGGGAACTTCTCTTGACTGAAGTTTTTCCCCAGCTCTGACTCCTCCACACAACTTCTCTCTTGAACTCCGACGACGGGATTCTTCCAGCTTTGACAATACTGAAGGGAAAGAGGCGAATTAGGAAAAGTCTTTTTCTATAATACAAAGCGTAACTTGTTACTTTCCTTAAGGTTTCAGTTCAGCCGCCTTGTATACAAAAACTCTGGTCAAAAGAACTTTCTCTGAAGAGAGCGTGTGGTAAGCACGCGTCTCCGGTATTTTCCTCAGTTGAAGTGCGCAGCGCGAATTGCGCGCGTGCGCGATATGCAGACACTCTCGGATCAACTGCAAAGTAAACCGCCACGCAGGAAACGGAATGACTTCCGCACTCCCAAGATGGCGGACCTCCGCAGCGCTGTCACTAGGAATCTCAATGAAGTTTTCCAACAAGGGTTTTTTAGCTTGCACCTTCTGCTCGATCCACCCTTCTGGCGAGGGGGTGGACGGATCCTGACAGTACCTCCCACCAAGGATGCTCTCCCCAGCCGGGGTTTTGAAGGATGAAGTTTATGGAAGTCTCTGAGCAACCTGGGGGCATGTATATTGTCACTTGGCTCCCAAGATCTTTCCTCTGGACCAAAATTCTTCCAGTCAACCAGATAGTATAGTGTGCCTCTTCTGAACCTTGAGTCTAGGATTTTGTGTACTTCAAACTCTTCCTCACCATCTACCTGCACTGACTTAGGAGTTAAGCCTACTCTCAAATGCTCTGGACTTTTCTTAATTAAAGAGACATGAAAGGTGGGGTGAATTTTCAAAGAAGAGGGCAGGTGTAGCCTAACCGTTACAGGTCCTAACATTTTCTCCACTGTAAAGGGCCCTAAAAAACGGGGTTGGAATTGTCGATTAGCTTTTAACCTCAAATTTTTTGTGGACAACCACACCTTTTCTCCAGGGCAAAAAACCGGATCTTCTCTCCTCCCCTTATCTGCATGTTTTTTATAAGATTCCTTGGCCTTGGACAGGTTTTCTTTAACTTGGGCAAGGGACCTCTGCACTCTAGAGACTATATCATCCACTGCAGGGACTGAACTCTCTTCTTTTTCTACAATCAAAGTAGGGTGTCTACCATAATTTTTGTAGAAAGGCGAATAACCAGTGGAAGAGTGAACGGAGTTATTATAAGCAAACTCTGCTGCCCACACCATCTCAGACCATTTCATCTTTTGATCCAATAGGTATAGTCGCAAGTACGGCTCCAGTTCCTGATTCACTCTTTCCGTTTGGCCATCTGTTTCTGGATGGTAGCTTGTAGAAAACCGAGTGTCTATTCCTAATCTGTGGGTAAAGGCCTTCCAGAAATGCGAAACAAACTGGGTTCCCCTATCCGAAACCAGGACCTTGGGAATTCCATGCAACCGCACAACATGCTGGGAAAAAAGCTTTGCCAAAGTGGGTGCATTAGGAACCTTCTTCAAGGGGACAAAATGTGCCATTTTAGAGAATACATCGACAAACACTAAAACTACGGTGTAGCCTAAACTAGAGGGTAGTTCCACTATCAAATCCATTGACACCGTATGCCAGGGGTGAGGTGGCACCGGTAGTGGTCTTAACTTCCCCTGAGGTGATCTCCTATCAGCTTTTCCTCGCAAACACCTCTCACAAGAAGTTACATATTGCCGGATCTGCGGTCTCATGTCAGGCCACCAAAAGTTCCTCTCCACCAATTCTGTGGTCTTGAGAATTCCTTTATGTCCTGCCAATAGATGATCATGACAAGATTCTAACGCCTTTTCTCGGAGCTCTGATGTCGGTAGAAACAAACGCTGATCCTGATATGGCAACCCATCTCTGATTTCTCGACCCTGCTCTTCCTGAGACCAATCTTGCATTTCTTGAATGGACATACTTTCCTGCACCTTGTCCCGCAGATCACTTGCCGTGGTTACCATAACAATCTTTTCCTCCGGAATGATGCTCTGTTCCTCTCTCCCTGTTTTCTCTGAGGTGGTTGAATCTATCCTTGACAACGCATCCGCCTTGGCATTACTCTTTCCAGGGCGAAAGGTAATGACGAAATCAAAGTCCGCAAAAAACAATGACCATCGTAATTGTCTGGCGGTTAAGGTTCGTGCTGACTTGAGGAACTGTAAATTTCTGTGATCCGTAAAAACAGTTACTTTATGTCTCGCTCCCATCAAATAATGGCGCCATTCCACAAAGGCACTCTTTACAGCCAAAAGCTCCTTGTCAGCGATTGAATAATTACACTCAGGAGGATTGAGCTTGCGAGAGTAATACGCCACCGGATGTAACTGACCAGTATCAGGATGCCGCTGTGACAAAATTCCTCCAATGGCAAGATCAGAAGCGTCTGCTTCTACATAGAAGGGGTCTTCAGTTCGTGGATGCAACAGTATGGGAGCTTGAGTAAATGAATTCTTCAGAAATTGAAAAGCCTCCTCTGCTTCTTCCTTCCATTCAAACTTGACTCCCTTTTTTAAGAGTCGAGTAATGGGGGTCACCTTCTGTGAAAAATCTGAGATAAATCTCCTGTAAAAGTTCGAGAATCCCAAGAAACTCTGCACTTCTTTTACCGACTTGGGAGAGGGCCAGTCCTGGACTGCTTTGATCTTCGTGACATCCATGCTCACTCCTTCAGGGGATAACACAAAACCCCAAAACTCTACTCTGGTGACATGGAAGGCACACTTTTCCAGCTTGACGTAAAGGTGATTCTCCAATAACTTACTCAAGATTGCTCTTACATGAGGAATGTGCTCTTCCATACTGTTGGAGAAGATCAAAATATCATCGATGTAAACCACTGCCACTCGATCCAAAAACTCCCCCAACACGTCATTTACGAAATGTTGGAAGGCTGCAGGAGCATTACAAAGGCCATATGGCATCACCTGATATTCGAATAATCCATATCGAGTCCGAAACGCTGTCTTCCACTCATCTCCTGAAGCCACTCTAATGAGATGGTAAGCTCCCCTAAGGTCCAACTTGGTATAGACTTTAGCATTCTTGACCTGGTCCAACAGCACTGAGATTAAGGGGAGTGGGTATCGATTCTTGACAGTTGCTTGATTTAAGGCTCTGTAATCAATACAAGCCCGCAGATCTCCATCCCGTTTCGGAATAAAAAAAAGAGGCGAGGAGACCGGGGACTGTGAGGGTCGAATAAATCCATTGGCCAAGTATTTGTCTAGATATTCCTTCAGGAAATGATTCTCCGTCTCTGTGAGCGCATAGATTCGACTGCAGGGCAAAATTGCTCCAGGCTCGATGTCAATCTTGCAGTCGTAGGGTCGATGCGGAGGAAGGGTTTCTGCTTTCTTTTTATCGAACACCGTTGCTAAGTCTTGATACTCAGCTGGAATTGACTTAACTTCCACTGCACAGATTTGGGCCGGATGAACAGAAGCTAAAATCTTGACCTGTGACTCCTCTTCTGGAACCTTCTCCTTACCAAAGCAATGTTCGACACAATAAGGTGAAGTCATTTCAATTGTTCTTCGACTCCAATCGATTCTTGGATTGTGTTCTGTTAGCCAAGGAAGTCCCAATATCAACTGGAACTGCGGAGCGTCGATCAAGTTAAAGGTGATATACTCTGAATGCCCTTGTAACCCTGTTAATCGAAGTAGCTCTGTTTCATGAGTGATAGGCCCCGAGGACAAGTTGGTGCCATCCACTGCTCGCACAGGTTCTGGAGTAACCTTCTTCACAAACTGAATGCCATGCCGTCTGGCATACTTTAGATCACAAAAATTGCCTGTTGCTCCTGAGTCAATCATGACAGACACCTCTTTGATTTCTTGATCTCGAAATTTCACCACAAAAGTCGCGATTACATGTGGAGCAGCCGACTGGAGGGTATTCATAATATGCTGAGATTCTGGAGTTGACTTTTCTGACGCTTCGACCCGTGCAACTCTCTCTACGGGCGAAGCCGATCTTTTACTGGCTGCGATGTCTTTAATCTTTTCGGACACTCTCTGACAAAATGCCCAGAACCTCCACAATAAATACACAACAGGGAGTTCCTCCGTCTCTCCTTTTCTTCCTTTGACAACGGACCTCGAACGGATCCAATTTGCATGGGCTCTTCTACGGACGCTGTCTCAGAACTCTTTTGAGAATCACTTCTCATTCGATCGAATCGAGGAGGTATGGGTCGAAAGTCCTTTCTTTTTTCATGTTTCCGCTCATTTAATCTGTGATCCAATTGTAACACCAAGTCTATGAGAGCGGAAACCTCTGTGGGACGCTGTGGTATTTGAGCAAGAGCATCTTTCAACTCGTCCCGAAGGCCTCTGTAAAAAATTGCCGCTCTTTTCTCCTCTGGCCAATTAGTTTCCACTACCAACTTATTAAAGTTAGCCAAATATCCCACCAAATCTCGATTTCCTTGCTTAAGATCCAACAGCTCATTATCAGTGGATTGAGCACAAGATCGTCGATCGAAAATTCGAGCAAACTCCACCTTGAAGTTTTCGTAATTGGTTAGGATCGGATCTTTTTTGGTGACCAATGACATTGACCAAGCAGCCGCATCTCCCGTCAGATAAGACAATATGAATGCTACCTTAGCCTGATCGTCTGTGAATATTACAGGACGACACAAAAAGTGTAGGGAACACTGCGTCAGAAAAATTTGGGCCTTCATCGGATCCCCCCCATACCTCTCTGGGGCTGCCAAAGGAATGACTGGGGAAATAGAGTGAATTACTTGAGTCGAAACCCCCGACGGAGATGACTGCTGTGGTGTAGCGGTTCTAGGTAACGGCCCTGACGTTGCTAGACCTTCTAACCTCTGACGAATTTGCATGGTTTCTAAACTAGATCTTTTAACTTCCTCTCTTAAAGATTTATTCTCCTCTAAGGCACTATTTAACTGCACCTGCATACTTCCTAGAACTTCACTCAAGGTTTTTAAATCGAAGCCTTCCGCCATTCTGTCCGGGAGGGGACCTGATTCCTCAATAGAGGCCGGCACTTCAATCTGTCAGAACCGTAAAGGATACACTGGTTCGGCCCCCTCAGGAACAGACGCTAATTCCTCAGTCCCCTTCTAGCCAAGACCCAAGACCGCTTAGATATACAGTCTTCAGTCCTCACCAGCAAGGGAAAGGGGAAGTGGACAGACAAAACAAGAGAGACTTCTTCCTCGTCAGGTTTGCTTCGATAGCCCTCAGGTTGGACTCGCTGCAAAGGAAAAGACAATTCTTTAGCCCTCTCTACTTAACATATTTTAGTTACTCTGTCTTATTATTATTATTATTATGCCCTCTATGTCTTACCTAAGCAAACTAGGAAGATAGCCACTCTCTATAAGTGATGTCTGAAGAATTACTACTGGTTCACTGGAAGAACAAACTTTGGTCTTTGGAATTTTCGTGACTAGAACAATGCTTCGAACACACTCTGTGATCTGTGAAACTCAAGTCTATAACTCTGAATATAAAGTCTTTCAACTCTGAGACTATTCCGGAACTCCACAGGGAGTCTTTCATCACATGTTTTTACTCTCTGGACACGTTTTGGAAATTCACGTTCTTAATCAAAGTCTTTCTCCTCAAGATGCCTCGGTAAGGCTCTTGACGCAACGCTCATCAGCTTCTTTGCCAAAGTGAGTCCAAAGCGTCTTTAGTTCATTGCCTTGAGACTTCTCTCAGATAACTCAAGATTAATACTCTTACTTGAAGGTCTTTGCGGGAACTTCTCTTGACTGAAGTTTTTCCCCAGCTCTGACTCCTCCACACAACTTCTCTCTTGAACTCCGACGACGGGATTCTTCCAGCTTTGACAATACTGAAGGGAAAGAGGCGAATTAGGAAAAGTCTTTTTCTATAATACAAAGCGTAACTTGTTACTTTCCTTAAGGTTTCAGTTCAGCCGCCTTGTATACAAAAACTCTGGTCAAAAGAACTTTCTCTGAAGAGAGTGTGTGGTAAGCACGCGTCTCCGGTATTTTCCTCAGTTGAAGTGCGCAGCGCGAATTGCGCGCGTGCGCGATATGCAGACACTCTCGGATCAACTGCAAAGTAAACCGCCACGCAGGAAACGGAATGACTTCCGCACTCCCAAGATGGCGGACCTCCGCAGCGCTGTCACTAGGAATCTCAATGAAGTTTTCCAACAAGGGTTTTTTAGCTTGCACCTTCTGCTCGATCCACCCTTCTGGCGAGGGGGTGGACGGATCCTGACAACAAGGCAATGTTCTCTTAGAATGTTCATTTCAGCCTGTGTTTTAGTGGCAGAAGAGTTAAAAAGTTCAACTCAGTTTATAGAGATACCACTAAATGTGTGTGCCCACTTCCAGCCAGACTGCTTTTTAAACTGCATATTACATTTTGGCAATAACTGGGCCCTCCTAACAAGTAAAATAATTCTACAGTCTTCCACTGATTCAGACTCATTCAGACATGTCAACATTTTAAAAGTGGGGATTTTGAAATCAAATTAGGGGGAATGTATTTTGCCAATTGATATACATTAAAGAAGAAGCAATTTCAGGCATTTTGGCTTAAACATTGGTAGTCTCGAGTTTGAATCAGGTATGTTGGCATGTTTGCTCATTGAAGATAGTTTAAGTGTTCACATTTATAGATGGGCACCTATCATCACAAAAGCATTTAACCCTACTCCCATGATACATAATAAAGCCAAATGTGGACAACCATTGTCTCAATACAGGGTAGGCAAACAATAGCTGTATCTGGTATGAAGTAATTTCTTAAATAGGAAAGGCCAAGAAAAACAAAGCTGGCCAAGTGATCAATGCAACAGTGCAGTACAGTGAGAAAACCGCAGTCCAATAAATTGTATCTGATATAACCAAAGGAACACATGTTTTTTCTGAGTAGACATGTAAATGAAAAGCATGTTTACAACTATACATTTTGGTTTTTGCCTGTGTGAGAACCACAAAAACTGCCTGCTATGCTGAGGATGAAAGGTGTGATGCCACAGCAATACCTAACAAAAATATGAATTAAAATTAATGTTTTTGTGGAAATCATGTTATGTATTTGATGGCTATCATTTGTGAAAGATAAAAGTGTGTTTTCACTGAAAACACTAACCTCAGTTTACTATTCTTTAGCCTAAAATTGAAGAATTGAAGCTCACATCTGTTTGTAATTTTGTATATGGGTGCACTGAAGAACAGCCTCCACTTTGTGTGAAATGAGACTTAATGCAGTCAGAGGCCGTCCAAGATGACTGCCCTGCTGAGGGAAATCTCACTGAGGCCACTCTCTTTCTCTCACAGAGAACCAGCGTAGCAAAGTAAAGGAATGCAACAAGGGGGTGTGGATAGTAAACCATTTACGAATGAATAGAAAAGGGAACTAAATAAGGCTTAATAGAAGGATGGGCAGTAAACAGGTGAGATTATCAAAATGAGAGGATGAGAGAATTGGTAAATGTGTAAGCAAATGGGCAACAACAGAGTCAGTGTGATGCAATAAAAAACTTGATGAGAAAGATTTGCAGACACCAAACTGAAGAAAAAGGCCATAGGATAGTAGCAGTGCCTGACACACTTTTAAATGTACTGCATATGAAGAACATTGCACCACTATGTGCAGTGTGGACCTTAATGGGTAAATGACTTAATAAGGACCAATGCGGCAATAATTGACTTTGCTCGCAAAATGGGTAACACACCTGTGGTTGCGCTAATGAAATTATACCAAGCCAAAAGCATATCAGTTGCCTGCTATGGGAGTGACCTCTGGGGGTTCTTACCAGTGTCTGACTTAACAACCACAGAAAATAACTTTTTAAAACAAATTTTATGTTTACCAAAGAGCACGGCCAACTTCTCCACCCATGAGGAACTGGGCACGCCATATTTAGAGGATAAAATCGCAGTAAACCCCCTCTTGTGCTGGCTAAACTGTTGGATGAACAACGAAATACCTTTCACCCAGAATATTTTATCCGAAGCACTCACATGGGACGGGAAACTAAAGATACCCTGGATAAAGTACATCCGAAACTGTCTTCAAGACCTGGGCAGGTTGGACCTCTTCTTAACACCACAGTCAGCAACAAAGCATGATATAACATCTGTAAAGGCTAAATTTCTAATGACCCGTCAGATGGCGAGGGAAGAGACTGAACTGAAGAAGGGCAGTGTGTTGAGTTACACTTTATCCTAAACATGTATTCAAATAGAACCCTATTTATCCTGGGCCATCTCCAGATATGAGCGCTTTTTACTGACTAGATTTCGTTTTGACCTTTTTCATCTGATGCTAGCCGTGCCCAGTGGAGCCCATAGGGGACAAGTGCTGCCAGCTTGCGGCTGCGACAATAAGTCTCCGCAAGATCTGGTGCACTTTTTATTTATATGCTTCTCTTACACCTTACCCCGAAAAAGTTTTTAAAACCTCTTCTTAAAAAACTGAATTTTGTGCAAATAAGGCCCGCACTAATTTATCTTAAAATGCTGCACTGTGAAAGCACTTTATACGTAATCAATTTTTTAAAGACAGCCCTGAGATTTAGGAAAAGTATGGAAGGCTAATAAGTATTTTGATGAATTGTACTGTCGCTCTTGCATGAGCTGTGATAGGCTACATCGCAATCCACTGTTTTATATCTAACTTTTTAATTGATGAACTGATTACATATGTGTTATCTTTTTTCTCTGTACTTTTATGACTGATTTTACCTTCAGTCGAATAAAGAAATTTTGAATTTGAATTTGGGTAAATGACTACAACAAAGATAAAGAAAGGGCTTTAACAAAAAAATAAAATGTGTGCATTGCCAGACAATGAGTAAATGATGCAATGGAAAACAACCAAAATTAGCACAAAGTGAAGAGATTACCATGGGGATGTCCTGTCTAAACCTGAAATAAGAAGGACAACAAAATGCACAGTTTCTGTAAGTCTTAATGCCAGGGAACAATGAAGAGACCAGGCTTTTAGGGGTTAAGAAACCAACATTGCTTTTAACTACCACAGTAACACAAGGACAACACTTCTAAGAAGGGGAACACATGTGGCAGTGGCATTCACAACTCAACAAACTTAGCACGAGCACAGACACCAATGGCCACAACCGTAAAAAGGATTATGGATCTGGTAACCAATATATTGTTTAGCAACAATGGTGTATCACTGACAACTTTGTTTTCGAAAGCTGCTGTAAGTCAATGGCCTTAGCCTGTCTTGCATCTACACTGACCTGCAGCCACAACAGTCCCTTAACCAAACTACTTATTACGATATCCAGGGAAAAACCTTTTGGGGTTGTAAGCGTGCAAGGGGCACTCGCACACCAGTCAACTGGTATTATACATTTCTCATCTGAGTGGTTAAGTTGGTGATGATGGTGTGCTTGCTTGTGCATGAAGCGTATGCTGAATAGACAGCAGCTGTCTTGCACATAGGTGGGAATCCACAGGGACACTTGGAGTTCATTTTACCAAAAAGATGAGCGTATCTGTGTGATAAAGACAGCACTCAATATTTGCCTATTCTCTGTGTATCGATGATCATTGCATCACAGTGGATAACAGTGGCCTAGTTAGACCCTCTTGTATGACCTGTAACAGGATGTTTTGCTAGGTCTACGATACAGGCTTCAATGTATTGCTTTTAGATCTTTTACATCTACTTCTGCAGCAACAATAATTAGAGGAAAACTAGACTGAGTCCAGCCAGTTGTGTCTACTTCACATATAGTCAGCGGCAAACTGAGTTCTTGGGTATCTGGTTATGTATGGTTATGAAAAGTACCTCAGTAGCTCTGTCTCCTGAGTCACTGTGATTTTAGACCAGGCTATGGTAAGCCTGAGGACGATGCTCATGGGCGGACATAGCTGATGAATCACAAGCATGAGTGTAGCAGTATCACGAGTAGGAAGAGAGCCATCTCAACCCGATTGTGGAGCTTGAAGGAGGACGTCCTCAGCAGGGCCCCTAGCTCAGAAGGGGAAGTCCTCAGCAGATCCAGAGTGGGCGGAGATAATGTGTAATGCTGTTTACAACCGATTTGGGCAGCAGAAGTCACCAACTGATTCATAAGGAGCAAATGCCTGAAGCTGCCAGTATGGATAGTTCCTGGCCAGAAAACAGCCTGGATTTTTATTGGGGTTTGTCAATTGGATGGACCCAGCCAGAGTGGGTTGCAGCTTAACCAGAAACCACTTTCCCCTAGGACAGAAGTACACATCTGGCAGGCCTTGTCCTAATCTGGAGATTATGTGCTGAAGGGAGGATCACAGAAATGCACACCATCCCGTGCTACCACGATGAGGGTGAGGTAGTTCCCATGGAGGGTCCCAGAAACAATGAGGGAGGCCTAAAGCTGAAGGTGGTCTTGAAGTTACTATAACAGAGGCTCAACTAACTCACCTACACGACAGAATAGGATGCACTGTATCATAACTTTGAGAGCAGGGATAAGATGTGAAATAATAGTCATTACTACCACATGAGATATACTAAAGTAATGTGTGAGGAGTGTAGCTCAGTTGGTAAGGACGCTGGTGCTGAGAAGATGGAGAATGGGTTACAACAGGAGGTAAACCAAACTTACACATCTTATGATTTACCATCAAAACACCAACAAATAGGCAAAGATGTTGATTTGGCTTAACTTAAACAGTACTTTAATGTGAGCTATTGCCACAAATCATCAACACTATAGATAACTAAAAACAATTGTGGCTTGAGCAGTCTATCGTGCAGAGTGTCCTAAAGTCTGCTTATATGCAAGAAAAAGGGGTGGGAAGCACCAAGAATAGTGTTTTCATGTCACCAACGCCTGCAGGCAGGAGGTTAAGTTTAGCTGCACTTTGAATAGAAAAGATATGCTTTGCTAATGAAATAAACCTGCAAACGCTGGAAATTCATGTTTATAATAAATCCAAAGGGCTGACTTGCTTCTTTAGCAGAGATTTTACACTCCAAATAAAATCAAGACTGGGAAGTAGTTCTAAGGAACCAAGTCTGAGTGGTATTCATCAAACTGCAAGGTAATCTCATTAGAAAAATGGTCTTGGAATATTCAGAACACATTGGAAAACGTTACTGACTAATCAGAGAACCCAAAACTCTAGCAAATTTGAGTAGGCAAAGATGGAAACTCATCAAAAACTCAGAAACATGTAACTCAAGTGGCTACCTGAGAAATAACATGTGTTTTGCCTAAGATGAACTTTCACCTGGTTCTAATCTTAGCTAAACTGTTCAGGGTATCTACCACTCCTACCATTCTGCTCTTTCTAATAGTATGTATCTTTATATCTATCTATCTATCTATCTATCTATCTATCTATCTATCTATCTATCTATCTATCTATCTATCTCTCTATATATATATATATATATATAGATATATATATATATATATATATCTATATATATATATATAAAAAACAGTAAAGATTGTGACTCTCTAAAGATACCCAATTCCAATAGAGAATTTTAAATCAGGAAAAGTCTCACATGCAATACTACACATTGTGTATATGTGTTAATATGCCCATGTCAGAAATGGTATATTGGTAGTACAAAACACGAAGCTAAAAAACGTGTGTTAGAACACCTGCGAGCTATCAAAAACAAAAACAAGCAGTATCCGGTATCTCGCCATTTTACTGAAAACCATTACAGTGATGAAAATCAGGTACAAATGGTGGTGATTGATAGCGTCAATCTTGGTGTAAGAGGGGGGAATCGTGAACTATCACAACGAAAATTGGAGTCGAAATACATTATTGATTTCTAAAGTCTTGCCCCGAATGGTTTGAACATCAGCGAAGAGCTGGCAATCCATTTATATGAATGATATGATTTTGTCTGAATACAGTTTTGCTGAATGTAATTGTAATCATGTTTTTATTCCAGATTTTGAGCACTGATAAATTTGTGGGCAAGTGACGGCCGGAAGATTAGATCATGATATACACAATATGAATTTATAATGATGGACTTTGTACATATGGACTAAACAAAAGTACTTTGAAACTCACTAGCCCACTTGGGCATAATTGGAAGGACATTCTCGCCCACTGGGGCAAGACAACGAAATGAGGATAATATACTCCAGGAATATATTTGTTAACAGAAACCTGGTGTATTGTTACCCACAATTTGACTCCAATTGAGATTGTCGATCTGTGTTGCATTCAATCGTAATGAGGATCGAAAAATGTGAGTGCTTGAACCCAACCTTATTAATTGCAAATAATAGCATTTAACAGATGATATGAGAGTTCATATGTATTGATATTGACAACTACCACTTTACAATTGTGTATATGAAATGTTTGTAATAAGATGCGAATTTGCACATTACAAGATGGCCGCCAATGTTGTGTTTGCTAATCACATGTGGTGTTTACCTTTTTACGTAATGTATTTAAACATGGTGGACAGAAGTATACACGAGCGTGATCAAGGGTTAATCCCCGAAACGCGTTGTTTTTCCCTTGCTGATTAAATATAGTAACAGCACTTGAGGTGTCCAAGTGGTTCTTTTATGGAAAGGAACTTTGGAGAGAATTTGTTTAAAGCGCCGGCTTTAGCAACTCGGACCGCCTAGACATCCTTATTTTCTTTTCCGGCATTCGTGGAGTGGAGATATATATATATATATATATTCAATGAAAAAAACATTGGTTTTAGGCCATATATAGTTAGGGATTTGCATTTACAAAACCTTATTTTACTCGCATAAAACCATTGAAATTCCATATATAGTTAGATGCGCTAACTATATATCGCGCACCCGCAATCCACTGCTGATGATGTCACATATTACATCATTCATGACATGGTCAGTGACATCACTGATGACATCACTGATGACAACATCGAGTGACTATGTTTCTGTAAAGTATAAATATGTTTTACATATTGAAGAATGAGTGGATGTATAAGTGTCTGGATGAAGAATTTAGTAGGTGCATGACTGACTGTATGAAAGAGTGATTAAATGTGTCTCACTGAGTGCATGGGTTAGTGACTAAACTGTCTTAATTTGTGCATCAGTATGTCTGTTGTTGTGTAAGCTACAGCATGTGTTGATCAGTAGCTATATGAATAACTATATGGGTTATTGATTGGTTGCTCAAGTATTTGTATGGGAGACTGAGTATGTGTGTGGGTGGCTGGGAGGTGTGTCAGTCTGTGCATAGATGTGTAAGCAGTTGATTCACTAGGTGTATGAGTTCAAGAGTGCATGTGGAAACAGCTATATGGGCGGTTGACTGTGCATGGGTGTCTTGGTGAGTGAATGGATATCTCAGTGCTACATGTGCAAGTAAATACGTATGTAAAACACAATACATCTGAGAGTTGACATATATAAATAACTGTGGATAAGAGCCAGTGAATGTGTGAGTGGCTGTATGGATCACTGTGAGCTTGTATCAGGGATTGTATAAGAGAGTAAATATGTGTTAGAATATGTTTGAATAAGTAAGGTGTGTATAACTGTATAGTTGAGGAAATTGAGGTGTGATTGATTCTTTCCATGACTGACTAGGTGTGTGAGTAACTCCATGGATGAGTGACAGTCTGTGAGTGTCTGTTTATACTGAGTGTATGTAAGATTATATTAGAGTCTGAAGAGGTTCATTGTATTATCACATGACTGATGTCATCAGTGATGTGATCAGTGATGTCAAATGAGATGTCATCAGTGATGTCATTTGAGTTGTCATCAGTGATGTCATCAGTGATGTCACTGACCATGTCATGAATGATGTAATATGTGACATCATCAGCAGTGGATTGCGGGTGCGCGATATATAGTTAGCGCATCTAACTATATATGGAATTTCAATGGTTTTATGCGAGTAAAATAAGGTTTTGTAAATGCAAATCCCTAACTATATATGGCCTAAAACCAATGGTTTTTTCATTGAATTTTCAAGGTTTTGTAAATGCAAATTCCTAACTATATATCGACTATAACCTATGGTTTTTTCAGTGAATTTCAATGGTTTTTTAATAGCAAATATGAAAAGCTTTAAAATGTCAAGTACGTGATAGATAAAAACTTTTTCGTGTTTATGCACGCTGATGTGCTTTGAACGCTGCCCCCCTCCCCTCTTTTCTCTTAGTAGTACTCTCTCTTTGCAGATACTGAAGAGTAGTTAACGCAGGCCTTTACCCCCGTTGTAATCCGTCCTGCCTGCTTGTCTCTCCATTTGATTGATTATTATCCAAGCATTTACTGTTTTACAATTGATTCTCTTTGGTTCATTCTCTATTTACAAACAAGCACAAAGTCGCAATACTCTGTTTAGTCTTTGCAGATCGGGAAAAATCGTGTAAAAAAATAAAAGTAATCGAGCAAAATCAGTACGCCACTAATTGGATCTTTTTTTGACCTCGCTAAAATAGAAATATTATAAACAACCCTTCATGAGAAATACGAAAATAGTGAGATGAACTGAGCTCCACACCATGAGGGCTGCAAGACAGCTCGGCTCCATCACCCATCCCGCCCAAAATAACGACAAACCCTATGCAAATATTAAAAATATAGACAACACACCAGCAAAGAAACAGGGTAAAACATTTTATTAAATAACTATTTACATAACGTTGGTTTATAAGATGATGTCAGTAGTGGACCGATGTGTGAATAGGTCGGAAGCAGCACAAGGCGCCAAGATCCGGATGGCAAGTCCTGGATGTTGGGTGCCATAGTTCAGAGTTCTGAGTTTGAGCCTTTCAATGCCTGTGCTTTGTTGTTTCCCCTCCATCAAAAACAAAAAAAATATATAAAACTGTGCAAAAATACAAAAAAAACAAAAAATGTTTACAAAAGCAGTGCTTGTAAGACTGTCTGAAGCTTATTTCCACCTACTGCAGCTTCACTATTCTCAAAGTAAGTGAGGGTCGTTTGTGGACCTGACTGCATTTGAAAACAATGTTATATGGTACCTCCCTAAACCGCTTGACGGAGGCCCCCGAGGGACGGTGTGATGGCACGGACTCGGAGAAGACGCTTGGCTCCGACCCCCTCCCCAAGTCTTATAGCACTGGTGTAGCCTGAGATCGCCCCCGACATAGGCGGCCGGCTCCCGGGGTCCGGCGGAACTTTTTGCCTTTTGATGACTCTTCTATTCTGGACTTTGTCCCACAATCCGTTTCACCTGAAGACACGCTGTAGTGGGGCGCCCCTTTACCGTTTTAGTTGCCATTCCGCCCGCTTTTGCTACACTGTGCATCTTCCGCCATTCAGCTGTTTACCGCCCGCTCTTGCTACTACAGCGTCTCGCTCACCATGTAGTTAAGTTGCTCCCGCTCTTGCGGTGCAGCGATAGGCGGCTGCCACAGGACTCTCAAAATGGCGACCGGCTCTTCGGTTTTGGGCCTGGTCCACTAAAATGGCCCTGGGACACCTTGGAACTCGGACGCTTCCCTGATAGGGCTTGGGTCCCATTCTCGAAAGCGTCCCCTCAGCCGTGAAGATTCTACAAAAGTCTTGGGGGCCCCCGACTCCCGCAGGCTTCTGGTGGGGAGCGGCTGCCATGTCTGCTCGTGGAATGGCCACGACGGAGCTACGAGATGGTAGTGCTCTCATGCTGACGCCAGCTTTAGTCTGAAACATCCAGAAACACTGTAGACTACCAATTCGATCAGTTCCGGTAGCGCCCCAACATGACCCGGAAGAGAAGAACTTGCCCTCCCCTCTTTGACTGATGGTTCTTGTTGCCTGTCCCCTCTGTTATCATTTAACAGAACTTTTTGGACTGCTGAAAGGGGTTGTGTTCCGAACGCTGGTTGGTGGAGACATTTTGACTATATTCTTGACCTACGTTGTCGCGTAATGCGTTATATGACACGCCGCGTTAGCGCACCCGGAAGTGATCCGGGGAGCGGCGCGCAGCGCGCAACGTAAGCATAACAGGTCATGTGACTTGTTAATAAAACATTTCATTGGTTCATTTTACTTTTGTTATTTTAATGATGAAAAGCTTGGTCATATGACCTAAAAATTACGCTTTTTATTGTTTTCGAACATTATTTTTTTTTACACATATAGGTTATAATATTCCAGGCTAATGTACTTTCCCGGAAAATTTACAACTGTCCTGCAAGTAAAATATATTCCTTTTTCGAGAAAAAGGGTGTTTCTTCGTCCCATGACGGAGCCGTTGAGCAAAAGAGGCTCGGCCTGCTGTCTTAGTCGCTGATACGCCTGAATATCAGATTCTTATCGATCACTTTATGTTGCAGGAGTGAAAAACACAACTGCCCTTGACCATTTATCTTTACTGCGTTCCTACATATTATACCTTTTATCCGTCATGTAATTGGACTACTTTATTTCACTTGCCTTTTACTGATTCGAAAACAGTGACTAAAAGTAAAAACTTTACCAATGTAAATACTACTACCATGTTTTGTTTTAAAAACCTTTATTGTGAAAATGTCAGTATACAAATACGGGCCTATAACCACGTGGGCCGGCCACGGAGCAAACTGGAATCGTATATGATGAGGAGACATTTACATTGTAGAGGAACGTAACGAGCGGGCCATTAGGTTGCAAGAACTAAGGTGTCTAACAGTTGCGGAATCGGTGGACGTACATTTTGTAATTAAAATACGACAGGGCCACTTTCAAAAAAGTTATCTAGATATACATTTGCATGCAAGTACCATGGGGGACGTTAATTCGAACTTTCAATAGTACAGTAATCAATAACACATCAGAACTTAATATCAATAGGGATGTCGAAATATTCAATCAATTCTCGTCCCCGCCCGCCATGAGCATCAAAACTGCATTCATATCTCATGATATCAAGGTTGTTCAACTAGTACACAACAATGAGTTACGAGTCCCATTTATACCGGCGCCATTTTGGGCGAGTCCGGGCAGGTCCAAGATATAGTCAAAATGTCTCCACCAACCATCGGCCAGACCAGAACCCCTTTCGGCCCTTTATGCTACAAGATGGTGTCTTCCATTCAGAAAATATTGTTGGCAGCATTTTGAAAGGAAACAGAAACAGCCGTTCTCCTAGTGAGTTTCACATTGTTACATTTAGGAAGAATGTTGAAGAGTAGTATGTGGAAAATCTGAAGCCATTTTTCTACAAACTCTCAATCAGACTTGGATGGAAAAAAAATCCTGAAGAATGTACAAACTGAAAACCAATTTTTGTCTGTATAGCATCAACAGCAACGCTTGAGTTAGCTTTGTGTCAAGCCGCCATTTTCATTCAATCAATAGCGTCCCCCTGCACACATTCAGGGACCTGGTCGTGTCTTCAGATGAAACGGATTGTAGGAAAAGAAGCAGAAAGGAAAAGGAAAAAAGTTCCGCCGGACCTCGGGAGCCGGCCGCCTATGTCATGTGCGACCTTTGGCCACACGAGGGCAATAGTGAAGCTGCAGCAGGTGCAAATAAGCTTCAGACAGTCTTACAAGCACTGCTCAGAACTCTCAACTATGGCACTCAACATCCAGGACTTGCCATTCGGATCTTGGCGCCTTGTGCTGGTTGCGACCTATTCACACATCGGTCCACTACTGACATCACCTCATAAGCCAACGGGGCACCCCACGCCGACTTTCGGCGCAGCATTGTAGGATGGCCACACCAGTGCGGCAACTTGCTGGACACCACCTCGGTGCCATCCGGATCTCGGCGCGTTTGAGTCACTGTACCGCAAGAGTGACCGCAACTCAGCTGGACACGCCGTCTTTCGGCGCAGCATTGTAGGATGGCCACACCAGTGCGGCAACTTGCTGGACACCACCTCGGTGCCATCCGGATCTCGGCGCGTTCGAGTCACTGGACCGCAAGAGTGACCGCAACTCAGCTGGACACGCCGTCTTTCGGCGCAGCATTGTAGGATGGCCACACCAGTGCAGCAATTTGCTGGACACCACCTCGGTGCCATCCAGATCTCGGCGCGCTGTGCTGCCTTCGGCCTACTGTAGCCGCAAGTGCGGACGCAACTCAGTTGGACGGCGAGTGAAACGCTAAGGGGCGCCCCACTGCAGCCGAGGAGCCTCCATCTTGGGGGAGACGCACAGCCCCCACTGACTGACGCGACCTCACAGGCCAACGGGGCGCCCCACGCCGTCTTTCGGCGCAGCATTGTAGGATGGCCACACCAGTGCGGCAATTTGCTGGACACCACCTCGGTGCCATCCGGATCTCGACGCGTTGTGCTGCCTTCGGCCTATTCGCACATCGGTCCGCTACTGACGCCGCCTCACGTGCCAACGGATTTTCTACGCTTTTTGTAGCCCTATGCCGCATAACAGGTCATAACAGGTCATGTGACTTGTTTATAAAACTTTTCATTGGTTCATTTTACTTTTGGTTTCCTAAAGATGGAAGGCTTGGTCATATGACCTAAAAATAACACTTTTCATTGGTTTAGAACATTTTTTTTTCCCAAACGATGAAAGCCCCACCTTGTTTCTGGATCATTCAGACTGAAGCTGGCGTCAGCATGAGAGCACCACCATCTCGTGGCTCCGTCGTGGTCATTCCGCGAGCAATCATGGCAGCCGCTCCCCACCGGAAGCCTGCGGGAGTCGGGGGCCCCCAAGACTTTTGTAGAATCTTCACGGCTGAGGGGACGCTTTTCGAGAATGGAGCCCAAGCCCTAGCAGGCAAGCGTCCGAGTTCCAAGGTGTCCCAGGGCCATTTCAGTGGACCAGGCCCAAAACCGAAGAGCCGTCCGCCATTTTAAGAGTCATGTGGCAGCCGCCTATCGCTGCACTGCAAGAGTGGGAGCAACTCAACAACATGGTGAGCGAGACACTGTAGCCGCAAGAGCGGGCGCAACTCAGCTGGATGGCCGCCACCTGGGGAGGCCCGTTCACGCCGCCTCCCCCACGCCCCCCCCCCCCCCCCGGGCCGCCCCACGCCAATTTTCGGAGCAGCATTGTAGGATACCAAAACCAGTGCGGCAGTTTACTGGACATCACCTGGGTGCCATCAACATCTCAGCGCGTTCTGCTGCCTTGGGACTATTCGCACAACAGACCGCTACTGACGAGGCCTCCCCCCGCACCACCCGGGACGCCCCACGCCAATTTTCGGAGCAGCATTGTAGGATCTCAAAACCAGTGCGGCACCCAGGCGACATCACCTGGGTGCCGTCCAGAACTTTGCACGTTGTGCTGCCTTGGGACTATTCGCACAAAAGACAGCTTCTGACCATTGTTGCTTTTTTGGGTGAAAAATGTTTAAATGTTTTTACAGTTTTTGTTCCGTTCATTATATTTAAAAGTTAATAAAGTTTTATAATCTTACTTTGTTGGAGTGTTATATATTTTTTTTAAAACGGGTGAATGGGGCCTTGAATCGGGTTATTGTCATGTGTGGGCTTTGCAAGTGTACTGCTACAGGATCGGACATTTCAAACTCAAATGCACGTTCTTTTTCTTACCTTTCCGAAGCATGGAGCGCAATAGCAGGCAGAGAAAGGGTGATGCACGTGTTGAACACTACCTGACCTGGCAAGTTGCTGGCAGTGCCCCCCCGCCCGCTCCTGAAAGAGGGCACACACACACCGCCGCCCTGAGTACTTCACAAATCTTTAAAAGACCATGCGCTTGTTCATGAGGCTTAAATGGTTTATCACCTCTTCTAGAACCCCTGCATCGACCCTCTGACGTTTCCTGGAAAAATTACCACGTAACACAATACCAAGCCCTGTCAGCTGAAACCCCCGAGGAATCGTGGGGCATATTATCAAGGGGGTTTATCTCCGCTTTTTTGGCTTTAAAAGCCATGAAAGCGGAGATAAAATTATCTCCCTATTACCAAGCTGTCGCTAACACCAGTTAGTGACAGCTAAAAGGAGATAGCGACCATCTTGGGCCCCGCTTTGCATGTCAGTGATACTTATCACTAATGACATGCAAAGTGGGCGTGCCAAGATGTTAGCGACTGGAAACAGTCCCTAACATCGCTATCTCCTATTACCAACTTTTGGAGATATTCGCGCTAAGCGCGAATATCTCCAAAAGCTAACACCTGCCCTGAGCAGTTCTTAGCCATGTTATCCAATGGGAGGTGGATAACATGGCTAAGAGCATTTGCTCGATAATACATGAATATCGCTGACTTTTCTGCGATAATAGCAAGGTTTATCTGCGATAAAAATCGCCGATGTGCGGCGATAATTTTTGTCTCTAAACAAGTTAGAGACAAAAATTATCGCTAGTTGTTCGTAATATGCCCCCGAGTTTTTGCTTGCAGGAATCGGGAGGCGGGAGACTAGCACTGAAATCAGTAGTCTCACGCCTGAATCGGGAGGGTTGGCATGTCTGGATTCTCTACAGCTGGGGCCATAAACTACATCCGCAGGGGTAGGTGATAGCCTGGGACCAGCCTGGCATCTAAAATGGCTGCCGTGCACGACAAAATTGTGGCATTGGAAAAAAGGCAAGATGGCGCAGACAATGTTTATCAATAAGGATTCATTTATAACAAAATATTTTATCGCAGTGACAAATTGGCGGTCAACACTTCCTGATTTCCATCGAATCGAACGTTAACAGACGTCAGGCAGCAAAAAAAAAAAAAGCTCACGCACAGCCGCTGGAAGAGATGTATCAACATATATGAGCCTCCTCAGCCACCCTCAGGAAACATAGGGGATTAGGATACGTCTCCCGCACCCCCTTATACCTAGTAATTTAATTAAAACGAAGCACAAAATGGCGAATTCCTGTTTCGCTACCAGTTTGCGGCCCAGTTCGCGGCCCGTGAAGCGCTTCTACCGTGAAAAATCATTTTTTTTTTATTTTCCCCACGGGACCCTTTAATAACCCCAACAACATTCCTAGGAGGTCAAGAGGGGTATACCTTGCCTCCTTTCATTAAATTCCCCCTTCGTTTTTCACCTCTTCTTCTCTCTCGATCCTACCGAGAGATAAGATGGCGGCCGCTCCGGACTGTCACGCAACAAAAAAAAAAAAAGCTCACGCACAGCCGCTGGAAGAGATGTATCAACATATATGAGCCTCCTCAGCCACCCTCAGGAAACATAGGGGATTAGGATACGTCTCCCGCACCCCCTTATACCTAGTAATTTAATTAACGAAGCACAAAATGGCGAATTCCCGTTTCGCTACCAGTTTGCGGCCCAGTTCGCGGCCCGTGAAGCGCTTCTACCGTGAAAAATCATTTTTTTTTTTATTTTCCCCACGGGACCCTTTAATAACCCCAACAACATTCCTAGGGGGTCAAGAGGGGTATACCTTGCCCCCTTTCATTAAATTCCCCCTTCGTTTTTCACCTCTTCTTCTCTCTCGATCCTACCGAGAGATAAGATGGCGGCCGCTCCGGACTGTTTAGAATGTTGACAGACACAGGAGAGCCAATCAGCTTTCTGCACGCAAAGTTCCGTTTCGCGAAAAGTAAGCGAACCGGAGCGCAGCCTGGAGCGCTGTTACAGATATATATCTTGATTTGAACGTTAATTTCTAAAAAACTACTGGAGCACATATATTGAGACCTAGCAAAGGCACATCGGGCTAACAGTCCCTACAATTTTGCCAAGTTTCGTGCAAATCCATTCAGCCGTTCGAGCTAAAAGTGAGTCCAACCGCCCTATGGAAATTAACATGGGAAAAACGCGTTTTGGGACCCCCCTTTTTTCTCGGCCCCCCCTTGATGAAACCCCCCCAAATTTTCAAGGGCTGCTCAGAAACAAAATGTGCCATTTTCCTGAAAATTTCAGCCGATTCCGTTCACAAACGCCAAAGTTATTAGACATAGAATTTTCAAAAATCCCATAGGGAAAAAATCCTAACTATATATACCTACTGGCGATAGCCAGTAGGTAATATATGTATGACTATGTTTGGGATCAAGACTTCTGCTCTGCTTTGTCACCCTAGATGTCCAGAGCTTATATACTAGCATTAGACACAGGGATGGTTTAAAGGCAATGCAACATTTCCTTGGTAACAGAGACAACAGTCTTTTCCAACAGCTTTAATGCTGGTACATATGGCAGAGTGGTGCCTGGAGAACAATACCTTCACTTACAACAAGTTACTGTACAAGCAGATACAGGGGACTGCCATGGGTACTTGCTTCGGCCACAGCTATGCTAATTTGCATATGGGCTGGTGGGAGGAGCAAGTACTCATGACCCAACACCTTGACAGCATCAACAACAACATTGTCTTGTACAGACGTTACATAGATGATATATTCATCCTATTGCGTGGTACAGAAGAAAGTGCACTGCAATTCTCCAGAGATATCAACTGCAACGATCTGAATCTGAAATTTACATGTACAGCCAATAGAAACAGCATTACCTTCTTAGACTTATAGGTTTTCCATGAGGGAGGCAAAATACATACTCGCACCCACAGAAAAGAAACGGCAGGGAACACCATTTTGCACTCAACAAGCTCCCATCCTCTAAGCCTTAAAGAGAGCATACCTTATGCTGAATGCATAAGAATGAAACAACATTGTAGTCTTGCTGCAGACCTCCAAAAGAGCACAGACAGTCTCTGCATTAGACTCAAGCAAAGAGTATATAGCTTTACCACCCTCAACAAAGCAAGACAAAAAAGCAAACGCCTAGGTAGGTCGGTCATGCTCCAAAAAAAGTCAGAAACGACCGATAACAAGAAATCAACTATCACTAATGCCACGCCTAGACTAATCAAAGGGTTCAACATACATCACAAAAACATCAGACAAATCCTGTATAGGCATTGGCATCTGATTAAAAATGACACTGTCATAGGACAAAATTGTGCTAAACTACCTCAACTAACATTCAGAAGAGCAACCTCAATGAGTCAGGAACTGGTAAATTATGCACCAACAGCCCCGACTAAAAAAATCTGGTTACATTCCCAACATGGGGTAAACACAAAAACCGTCAAGTTCCCCTTCAGAAAGTCCCCATTCAAAATCAGACAGCACTACACATGCAAAACAGATTTTGCAGTGTACGTCCTCAAGTGCTCCTGTCATTTGATATACGTGGGGAGTACCATTCATCCTGCTCATGTGAGGATCCTGCAACACCTCCGAGCAATAACCAACGATGAACCTGCGTACCCTGTGGCCCGCCATATCAATGCACACCACAGTGGCAAGACAGAAAATCTAACGTACTTTGTACTAGACAGTGTAGCACCGAACCCCAGGGGAGGGAACAGACAGCTGAAATTAAGACGGCTCGAATCCAAATACATTATCGAGCTCAACAGCAAGATCCCCAATGGGCTGAACGCTGATGAAGCACTCAGTGTACATCTTTGACTAGGAAACCCACTAATATAACCTAACCCTCTCCTCACCGTCTTATAAAGTTTCCCATTCCTGCAGATAAACATCTAGTTTCACCATCTAGGATGAATCCTTTTTAAACCACCACATAGTGCACTTTTTACAGATAAAATGAATTAATTTAATCAATTTTCACATGATATAGAAGTTTAGTGGAAAAACAAAGCGCCTCCTACATTACCCTAATTTGTAAAGCAAACTTGAGTTCCTCAACAAACTTGAGAGATAGCATACACTCTGAACACCCCCCCCTGTTTTTCACTTAAACCACATCTATACAAACTGATGCAGTGCCTTCAGAATGGACATACGGAGGTGAACACGGACATGAGTCAGATAAGCCCACTTGGGCTGGATTCCGTCAATTCTTTCCGTCAAATTTTTCCTTCCTCTAACACTGTGCGTAATTAAATAAACCCCAGCGCAGAATGCGCAACTCGCCCTTGCATCCTCGCACCTGCGAGTATCATTTATAAATATACATGACTAGCTTTGACATTAGTGCCTTTCTACACTCCCAAGCCAGTGTCTGGGACCGCTAAAATAAACATTTCATTTCACGGCCTTTTCCGTGCGATTATTTCCGCACAGCTTGCGGGCCCTTGCCTTTGACTTCATTCCTTTTAGCAAAAGGTGACAGCAGGACCTCCGTACACTTAGCTTTCACTGTATTGTCCTACCTTGATTCAGGCTCACTTCAGAGACACACTATACACGTAGGTTGTGGAGTACAGGCACACGAGGTTACAGAGTGCTGGCATGTAGACTCTTTTAAACATGCCGCGTTAGGAACTCTTTCATTTCTCAGTTGACACGTGTGAGAACACAGGCTATTCTTTTACGATTATTGGTTTGTTTTAACAGCGTAAAAAGCCTTGTTGTATTTTTTAAGCAATTTGCATACTTTGACTAAAATAATTACATGTAAAGACGCATTTACAAATTATTTACAACAATTGATTTCTATGCTTTTTATGTTGTGTCATGATGACTTGCAAAATGCAGAGGCGCTGTTAACTCTTCTATGTCCACGATCACATGTTATTTTTGTCACATGGTCGTTTCACTAATTAATCAATGTGCACCAGTATAAAAAAAGCTAGCAAGCAAGGTGTCAAACAGATGTAGTGAGCAAGGCTGTTCCATCCGCCGAAACGCGTCTGATCGCTGTTATTGGTGAATAAAGAAACCTTTGATTACATCCACGGAGTCGGTGCCTGTTCATCTTGAAAGCCAGGATTGGGAGAATATATATATATTATATATATATATATAATATATATATATATATATATATAATATATATATATATATATATATATATATATATATATATATATATATATATATATATATATATATATATATAATATATATAATATATATATTACCTACTATATATAGTTAGGATTTTTTTTCTATGGGACTTTTGAAAATTCTATGTCTAATAACTTTGGCGTTTGTGGACGGAATCGGCTGAAATTTTCAGGAATATGGCACATTTTGTTTCTGAGCAGCCCCTGAAAATTTGGGGGGGTTTCGTTAAGGGGGGGGCCGAGAAAAAAGGGGGGTCCCAAAACGTGTTTTTCCCATGTTAATTTCCATAGGGCGTTTGGCCTCACTTTTAGCTCGAACGGCTGAATGGATTTGCACGAAACTTGGCAAAATTGTAGGGACTGTTAGCCCGATGTGCCTTTGCTGGGTCTCAATATATGTGCTCCAGTGGATTTAGAGAAATTAATGTTTAAAAAAATTTATATATCTGTGACAGCGTCCCAGATAGCGCTCCAGATCGCGTACTTTTCGCGTCACGGAGCTTTGCGAAGCGATGCTGATTGGCTCTCCGGTGTCTGTCAACATTTTAAACAGTCCGGTGCGGCCGCCATCTTGTCTCTCGGTAGGATCGAGAGACAAGAAAAGGTGAAAAACGAAGGGGGAATTTAATGAAAGGGGGCAAGGTAGACCCCTCTTGACCCCCTAGGAATGATGTTGGGGTTATTAAAGGGTCCCGTGGGGAAAATAAAAAAAAATAGATTTTTCACGGTAGGTGCGCTTCCCGGATCGCGAACCGGGCCGCAAACTGGTAGCGAAACGGGAATTTGCCATTTTGTGTTTCGATTTAATTAAATTACTAGGTATAAGGGGGTACGGGAGACGTATCCTGATCCCTTATGTTTTCTGAGGGTGGCTGAGGAGGCTCATATATGTTGATACATGTCTTCCAGCGGCTGTGCGTGAGCGTTTTATTTTTTTTGCTGCGTGACGTCTGTTAACGTTCAATTCGATGGAAATCAGGAAGTGTTGACCGCCATTTTGTCACTGCGATAAAATATTTTGTTATAAATTAATCCTTATTGATAAACATTGTCTGCGCCATCTTGCCTTTTTTCCAATGCCACAATTTTGTTGTGCACGGCAGCCATTTTAGATGCCTTGACCAGACCCACTCTCTGCACGCCGTCGATTCTCAGCACGGCTCCCCACCCTCGCAAGCATCTCCCCCACGCACTGGTCACCCCCGCTCTCTCTGTCATGCATGGGCCATAAACCTCCTCCCATCTGCGCTGCTCTTCCCTGAGAATCACACCCCGTGCCCGCCCGACACCTCCCTTTCACCCTATTCACTACCGCACCCTCTGACACTCCTCTTCCTCTGTGTCCGATTGTCCAGGCCGGTCCCAGGCTATCACCTAGCCCTGCGGATGTAGTTTATGGCCCCAGCTGTAGAGAATCCAGACATGCCAACCCTACCGATTCAGGCGTGAGACTACCGATTTCAGTGCTAGTCTCCCGCCTCCCGATTCCTGCAAGCAAAAACCCGATTCCTCAGGGGTTTCAGCTGACAGGGCTTGGTATTGTGTTACGTGCTAATTCTTCCAGGAAACGTCAGAGGGCCGATGCAGGGACTCTAGAAGGGGTGATAAACCATTTAAGCCTCATTAACAAGCGCATGGTCTTTTAAAGATGTGTGAAGTACTCGGGGCGGCGGTATGTGTGCCCTGTTTCAGGAGCGGGCGGGGGGCGGGGGGGAGGCACTGCCAGCAACTTGCTAGGCCAGGCAGTGTTCAACACTTGCATCACCCTTTCTCTGCCTGCTATTGTGCTCCATGCTTCGGAAAGGTAAGAAAAAGAATGTGCATTTGAGTTTGAAATGTCCGATCCTGCAGCAGCACACTTCCAAAGCCCACACATGACAATAACCCAATTCAAGGCCCCATTCTCCCGATTTTTTTTAAAAAAATCTCCCACTTTGCTCTTCTGAAATGTTGGCATGTATGAGAATCATCCCTCTTCAAAGGAGTTACAGTAGATGAAGGCCCCCACCCCATGAGATCCGTCACACCATACGGGTTCCTACTATCTGATAACCATCCTGTATTGTGCTTGGGGAGGGGATTCTCACTGTGAGGGTGTGTGGGTCCGAGCCTGAAGCGGAAGATTCCAGGGATGCCTCTTTGTACATCAAAGTTTTTACAATCATGTGTCACATTAAAAATATACTCCAACAAAGTAGTAGGATTATAACACTTTAATAACTTATAAATATATAGAACGCAACAAAAACAGTAAATACATTTAAACATTTTTTTGAAAAAAGAAGCAACAATGGTCAGTAGCTGTGTTTTGTGCGAATAGTCCCAAGGCAGCACAACGTGCTGAGTTCTGGACGGCACCCAGGTGATGTTACCTGGGTGCCGCACTGGTTTTTGGTATCCTACAATGCAGCTCCGAAAAACGGCGTGGGGCGTCCCGGGGGGTGCGCGGGGAGGCCTCGTCAGTAGCGGTCTGTTGTGCGAATAGTCCCAAGGCAGCAGAACGCGCTGAGATGTGGATGGCACCCAGGTGATGTCCAGTAAGTTGTCGCACTGGTTTTGGCATCCTACAATGCTGCTCCGAAAAACGGCGTGGGGGCCCCGGGGGGGGGGAGGCGGCGTGAACGGGCCTCCCCAGGTGGCGGCTCGTGTGCTGTAGTGGGGCGCCCCTTTACCGTTTCAGTTGCCATTCCGCCCGCTTTTGGTACACTGTGCCAAAATCCGCCATTCAGCTGAGTTGCGCCTACTCTTGCGGTTCAGTGATAGGCAGCTGCCACAGGACTCTCAAAATGGCGGCAGGCTCTTTCCTTTTTGGGCCTGGTCCACTAAAATGGCCCTGGGACACCTTGGAACTCGGACACTTGTCTGCTAGGTCTTGGACCCCATTCTCGAAAGCGTCCCCTCAGCCGTGAAGATTCTACAAAAGTCTTGGGGGCCCTCGACTCCTGCAGGCTTCCGGTGGGGAGCGGCTGCCATGATTGCTCGCGGAATGACCACGACGGAGCCACGAGATGGTGGTGCTTTCATGCTGACGCCAGCTTCAGTCTGAAACATCCAGAAACAAGGTGGGGCTTTCATCGTTTGGGAAAAAAAAATGTTCTAAACCAATGAAAAGTGTTATTTTTAGGTCATATGACCAAGCCTTCCATTATTAGGAAACCAAAAGTAAAATGAACCAATGAAAAGTTTTATAAACAAGTCACATGACCTGTTATGCGGCATAGGGCTATAAAAAGCGTAGAAAATCCGTTGGCACGTGAGGCGGCGTCAGTAGCGGACCGATGTGCGAATAGGCCGAAGGCAGCACAACGCGCCGAGATCCGGATGGCACCGTGGTGGTGTCCAGCAAGTTGCTGCACTGGTATGGCTATCCTACAATGCTGCGCCGAAAGTCGGCGTGGGGCGCCCCGTTGGCCTGTGAGGTCGCGTCAGTCAGTGGGGGCTGTGCGTCTCCCCCAAGATGGAGGCTCCTCGGCTGCAGTGGGGCGCCCCTTAGCGTTTCACTCGCCGTCCAACTGAGTTCCGTCTGCACTTGCGGCTACAGTAGGCCGAAGGCAGCACAGCGCGCCGAGATCTGGATGGCACCGAGGTGGTGTCCAGCAAGTTGCCGCACTGGTGTGGCCATCCTACAATGCTGCGCCGAAAGACGGCGTGTCCAGCTGAGATGCGGTCACTCTTGCGGTACAGTGACTCGAACGCGCCGAGATCCGGATGGCACCGAGGTGGTGTCCAGCAAGTTGCCGCACTGGTGTGCCCATCCTAAAATGCTGCGCCGAAAGTCGGCGTGGGGTGCCCCGTTGGCCTGTGAGGTCGCGTCAGTCAGTGGGGGCTGTTTGAGGATCTGACTGCATTGGTGATGCTGTGCGTCGCCCCCAAGATGGAGGCTCCTCGGCTGCAGTGGGGCGCCCCTTGGTGTTTCACTCGCTATCCAGTTGAGTTGCGTCCGCACTTGCGGCTACAGTAGGCCGAAGGCAGCACAACGCGCCGAGATCTGGATGGCACCGAGGTGGTGTTTAGCAAGTTGCTGCTCTGGTGTGGCCATCCTACAATGCTGCGCCGAAAGTCGGCGTGGGGTGCCCCGTTGGCCTGTGAGGTGGTGTCAGTAGCGGACCGATGTGTGAATAGGCCGGAACCAGCACAAGGCGCCAAGATCCGGATGGCACCGAGGTGGTGTCATAGTTGAGAGTTCTGAGCAGTGCTTGTAACACTGTCTGAAGCCTATTTGCACCTGCTGCAGCTTCACTATCGCCCTGGTGTGGCCAAAGATTGCCCATGACATAGGCGGCCGGCTCCCGGGGTCCGGCGGAACTTTTTTCCTTTTCCTTTCTGCATCTTGTCCCACAATCCGTTTGACCTGAAGACACGACCAGGTCCCTGAATGTGTGCAGGGGGACGTTATTGATTGAATCAAAATGGCGGCTTCACACAAAGCTGAGTCAAGCGTTGCTGTTGATGCTATACAGACAAAAATTGGTTTTCAGTTTGTACATTCTTCAGGATTTTTTTTTCCATCCAAGGCTGGTTGAGAGTTTGTAGAACAATGGCTTCAGATTTTCAACATACTACTCTTCAACATTCTTCCTAAATGTAACAATGTGAGACTCACTAGGAGAACGGCTGTTTATCTTTCCTTTCAAAATGCTGCCAATAATATTTTCTGAATGGAAGACACCATCTTGTAGCATAAAGGGCCGAAAGGGGTTCTGGTCTGGCCGATGGTTGGTGGAGACATTTTGACTATATCCTGGATCTGCCCGGCCTCGCCCAAAATGGCGCCGGTATAAATGGGACTCGTAACTCCTTGTTGTGTACTGGTTGAACAACCTTGATATCACGAGATATGAATGCAGTTTTGATGCTCATGGCGGGCGGGGACGAGAATTGATTGAATATTTCGACATCCCTATTGATATTAAGTTCTGATGTGTTATTGATTACTGTACTATTGAAAGTTCGAATTAACGTCACCCATGGTACTTGCCCGCAAATGTATATCTAGATAATTTTATTGTAAGAGGCCCTGTCGTATTTTAATTACAAAATGTACGTCCACCGATTCCGCAACTGTTAGACACCTTAGTTCTTGCAACCTAATGGCCCGCTCGTTACGTTCCTCTACAATGTAAATGTCTCCTCATAATATACGATTTCAGTTTGCTCCGTGGCCGGCCCACGTGGTTATAGGCCCGTATTTGTAAACTGACATTTTCACAATAAAGGTTTTTAAAACAAAACATGGTAGTAGTATTTACATTGGTAAAGTTTTTAATTTTAGTCACTGTTTTCGAATCAGTAAAAGGCAAGTGAAATAAAGCAGTCCAATTACATGACGGATAAAAGGTATAATACGCAGGAACGCAGTAAAGATAAATGGTCAAGGGCAGTTGTGTTTTCCACTCCTGCAACATAAAGTGATCGATAAGAATCTGATAATCAGGCGTATCGGCGACTAAGACAGCAGGCCGAGCCTCTTTTACTTAACGGCTCCGTCATGGGACGAAGAAACGCCCTTTTTCTCGAAAAAGGAATATATTTTACTTGCAGGACAGTTGTAAATTTTCCGGGAAAGTACATTAGCCTGGAAGATTATAACATATATGTTTAAGAAAAAATAATGTTCGAAACCAATAAAAAGCGTAATTTTAGGTCATATGACCAAGCTTTTCATCATTAAAATAACAAAAGTAAAATGAACCAATGAAAAGTTTTATTAACAAGTCACATGACCTGTTATGCTTACGTTACGCGCTGCGCGCCGCGCCCCGGATCGCTTCCGGGAAGCTGCGCTTCGCGCACCGGAGCACTTCCGGGTGCGCTAACGCGGCGTGTCATATAACGCATTACGCGACAACGTAGGTCCAGAATATAGTCAAAATGTCTCCACCAACCAGCGTTCGGAACACAACCCCTTTCAGCAGTCTAAAAAGTTCTGTTAAATGACAACAGAAGGGACAGGCAACAAGAACCATCAGTCAAAGAGGGGAGGGCAAGTTCTTCTCTACCGGGTCATGTTGGGGCGCTACCGGAACTGATCAAATTGGTAGTCTACAGTGTTTCTGGATGTTTCAGACTGAAGCTGGCGTCAGCATGAGAGCACCACCATCTCGTAGCTCAGTCGTGGCCATTCCACGAGCAATCATGGCAGCCGCTCCCCACCAGAAGCCTGCAGGAGTCGGGGGCCCCCAAGACTTTTGTGGAATCTTCAAGGCTGAGGGGACGCTTTCGTGAATGGGACCCAAGCCCTATCAGGCAAGCGTCCGAGTTCCAAGGTGTCCCAGGGCCATTTTAGTGGACCACGCCCAAATCTGAAGAGCCGGCCACCTTTTTGAGAGTCCTGTGGCAGCCGCCTATCGTTGCATCGCAAGAGCGGGAGCAACTCAACTACATGGTGAGCGAGACGCTGTAGTCGCAAGAGCGGGCGGTAAACAGCTGAATGGCGGAAGAGGCACAGTGTAGCAAAAGCGGGCGGAATGGCAACTGAAACGGTAAAGGGGCGCCCCACTACAGCGTGTCTTCAGGTCAAACGGATTGTGGGACAAGGTCCAGAATGGAAGAGTCATCAAAAGGCAAAAAGTTCCGCCGGACCCCGGGAGCCGGCCGCCTATGTCGGGGGCGATCTCAGGCCACACCAGGGCAACACGACTTGGGGAGGGGGCAGGAGCTAAGTGCCATCTCACCGCCCCTCCGGGGCCTCCGTCAAGCGGTTCAGGGAGGCACCGCATCACATTGTTTAACAATGCAGTCAGGTCCACAAACGGCCCTCACTTACTTTGAGAATAGTGAAGCTGCAGTAGGTGCAAATAAGCTTCAGACAGTGTTACAAGCGCTGCTCAGAACTCTGAACTATGGCACCCAACATCCAGGACTTATGCCATTTGAGCATGGCAGTGACATCGAAGCAACTCAGGGACCAAAACCATGAACGTACACTCACGTATGAAAATCTTACTTGGGGAGGGGGCAGGAGCCAAGTGCCCCCTCCCAGTCCGCGCCACCACACCGCATGTTGAAAATCTGAAGCCATTGTTCTACAAACTCAACCAGCCTTGGATGGAAAAATCTAGAAGAATGTACAAACTGAAAACCAGTTTTGGTCTGCATAGCATCAGCAGCAACGCTTGCTATCAGAGTGCATGAGTTTCATGCTCGATCGATTGAGCTAGCCGGATCGAGCAACAAAAAGTATAAAATAGTTATGTAAATAGTTATTTAATAAAATGTTTTACCCTGTTACTTTGCTGGTGTGTTGTATATATTTATAATATTTGCATAGGGTTTGTCGTTATTTTGGGTGGGGTGGGGTGGGCGGCAGAGTCGAGCTGTCTTGCAGCCATCATGGTGTGGAGCTAAGTTCATCTTACTAGTTTCGTATTTCTCATGAGGGGTTGTTCTTAATATTTCTATTTTAGCGAGGTCAAAAACAGATCCCATTAGTGGCCTACTGATTTTGCTCGATTCCTTTTGTTTTTTTAAACTATTTTTCACTATGTGCAAAGACTAAACAGAGTATTGCGACTCTGTGCTTGTTTGTAAATACAGAATGAACCAAAGAGAACAAATTCTAAAACAGTAAATGCTTGGACAGCAATCAATCAAATAGAGAGAGAAGCAGGCACGACGGATTACAACGGGGGCAAAGGCCTTCGTTAACTACCCTTCACTATCTGCAAAGAGAGAGTACTGCTAAGAGAAAAGAGGGGGAGAAGGGGGGGGCAGCGTTCAAAGCACATCAGCGTGCATAAACACGAAAATGTTTTTACCTATCATGTACTTGACATTTGACAGCATTTGATTTTTGCTATTAAAAAACCAATGAAATTCACTGAAAAAACCATAGGTTATAGACCATATATAGTTAGGAATTAGCATTTACAAAACCTTGAAAATTCACTGAAAAAACCATAGGTTATAGATCATATATAGTTAGGGATTAGCATTTACAAAACCTTATTTTACTCGCATAAAACCATTGAAATTCGCATATATAGTTAGTTGCGCTAACTATATATCGCGCACCCGCAATCCACTGCTGATGATGTCACATATTACATCATTCATGACATGGTCAGTGACATCACTGATGACATCTCTAATGACATCACTGATGACATCTCAAATGACATCACTGATGACATCACTGATGGCATCTCAAATGATATCACTGATAACATCACTGATGACATCTCATTTGACATTACTGATCACATCAATGATGACATCATTCATGTGATAATACGATTAACCTCTTCAGACTCTAATATAACCTTAGATACACTCAGAGTAAACAGACACTCACAGACTGTCACTCATCCATGGAATTACTCACACACCTAGTCAGTCATGCAAAGAATCAATCACACCTCCATTTGCTCAACTATACAGTTATACACACCTTACTTATTCAAACATATTCTAACACATATTTACTCTCTTATACAATCACTGATACAAGTTTTCAATGATCCATGCAGCCACTCACACATTCACTGGCTCTTATGCACAGTAATTTATATATGTCAACTCTCACATGTACTGTGTTTTACATATGTACTTACTTTGACATGTAGCACTGATATCCATTCACTCACCAATGCACTCATGCACACAGTCAACCGCCCGTACAGCTGTTTCCACATGCACTTTTGAACCCATAGATCTAGTGAATCAACTGCTTACACATGTATGCACAGAGTCACACATCTCCCAGCCACCCCCACACCCCCATACAGTCACTCTCCCATACAAATACTTGGACAACCAATCAATAACCCATATAGTTACTCATATAGCGACTGATCAACACATGCAGCAGTTTACAGAACAACAGACATAATGATGCACACATTAAGACAGTTTAGTCACTAACCCATGCACTCAGTGAGACACATTTAATCACTCTCTCATACAGTCAGTCATGCACCTACTAAATCCTTCATCCAGACACTTATACATCCACTCATTCTTCAATATGTAAGATATATTTTAACTTTACAGAAACAGACAGCCACTGGATGATGTCATCAGTGATGTCATCAGTGATGTCACTGACCATGTCATGAATGATGTAATATGTGACATCATCAGCAGTGGATTGCGGGTGCGCGATATATAGTTAGCGCAACTAACTATATATGCGAATTTCAATGGTTTTATGCGAGTAAAACAAGGTTTTGTAAATGCTAATCCCTAACTATATATGATCTATAACCTATGGTTTTTTCAGTGAATTTTCAAGGTTTTGTAAATGCTAATTCCTAACTATATATGGTCTATAACCTATGGTTTTTTCAGTGAATATATATATATATATCTTATGTTCCCTCCTAATCTCACTCTTTATCTCTCTCTCACTCACATTCTCTCTCACTCACTTTTACATTCTCTCTCCCTCTCTCTCACCTAGTCACCTCAGGGACGCCTTCCAACCTTGACAATGATGGTCAGGTCATTTATATTGTTTAGTGAAACTTTGTTTAGGGTGGGATGGGACTATGTCCCCTATCAACCAACCCAGGAAGAGCTCAGGATCGTACATTCTTAAGCCCACACCAACCCTGAAGAGACAGGACCCGTCTTACTTCTTCATAGTCCGAAAGAAGATGTGCTGGGCCACTTTCCTTAACTCCATCTTTACAGAGGAATCCAAACCAGGATCTATCCTAATGGCCCTTTTTCCCTGTAGCAGCTGCAATCCCTGGTTCTGGTCCTCTACCTATTATTTTAGGTTCTTTCTCAGGTTACAGCTCTCAGTGCCATGTTTGTTATATACATTTTGCTCCCAGGTGAGGACTCTATGCATCTGACATGAGTGTCTGACCTAAGGTTAGATGTTTCCAGGAAACCCAATCTTCTCCACTGATAGTGGGTTGCTGTCCTTCATATTAGGATCAGCTACAGTTTAGAGATCGCTGACTTTATATTAGAACTAGCAGCCTGCCCCAACGTTGTCCAGGGGCAATGAGGCGTCAGGGCCAACTGCCCACCCAGGCCCCCGCCCGCCCCGACATTGCCCCGACCCCCTCCCGCCCGCCTCGCCTTTGCCTTTCCTGAGCTGCCGAGACACCTATTAGCTCCACGGACCACATGGAAGCAGGGCCAACCGCCCACCCCCCTCCCGTCCCGACCCCCTCCCGTCCCGACCCCCTCCCGCCCCGCCTCGCCTTTGCCTTACCTGAGCCACTGCTGATGCTGGTTTTTAGGTTTCGCCTATTATCATTCGCTTGCACATGTAATAGGCGAAAATTCAAGTGCTCGATCGACTAGTCAAACCACTGCAGTTTCTTCACAGTGCATGTGAGTCACCACGAGAATCACGTGACCACAAGCCTCTCGTGAACGAGCTCAGCCAGCCCAGCCTCCCTCACACAGCTTCTCCCAGCCATATGGTCGTTCAAGTTGCCCACCCCCTCCCTCTCCAATGCCTGCCTTCCGTGACTCGCATTAGATGATCAGAGGCAGCCCAGCAGGCAGCCCACCCCCTCCCTCTCCATATGGGCAGCCCAGCCCCTCCCTCTCCGTTTACCTACGCTTTAATTCATTATCTTCGTTTGCGAGAACTTCTTCTTTTTCTACTTCCAGTCACTGCTTGTTTCCATTTGTGTTTGTGCAGCCCACAACAACGCCTACCACGGCGCACTGTTTCATGTTTATGCTTGTGGGCTCCATTGACTTTCCCTGGCTGCAGCCTCCAGAGTCCTTGAATTCTCAGCACACCCGCTGCTGCAGGTTATGCCCGGGTGCCGCACCACATGTTTTAGCACAGCGCTCTCTTTCTTCATGTCCCGTTCTTTTCCCCATGTCGATCTCTTCCTCTCCCTGACCCTGTTATTCCCATGTTTTTTTAATCAGTAATTGTCTTTGCCTAAATCAGGGCTGCAGTAATCTGGGCTGATTCTTCGGTAAGTGCTGGCGTGTTTTCTGCGCTCGCACCCCCGTATGCCTTCAGGGGTACTTAATCACCCCAAGGTGAATACCGTGGGGGAGGTCAACAGTCCCTGCCGAGTGGTGTAAAAATTCGGCTGTGTCTCTCTCCTTCAGGCAAGTACGAGAGCCATTCATTGTTTTGCGTAAGCCGCTATGGAGACAGTGCAGTACACGAAGATATTCTCATATGAGTAAACAAAACACACCCATTCCCTTTCTACACATACAGCTTTCCAGCAGCACCCCAAGCCACCTGGGTCTTCTCACCCTAAGATTGTGATTCTCCGTTTCATTGTGAGGCTTACAAGGCATAATACAGAGCCAGACCGCTACCCTCTAAGCACTTCACAGCAGCATATATTATTAATACACTTAATCCAATTCCTGCAGCCGCGTCCATAGTGTATATGGACATTCCTTTACGCTCTGCTTCTTACTGAGGTCTGTTGCGGTCGATAGCCGTGCCGGGATCTGGAGACTGGCATTCCCAGAATCTTGTTTTAAATAAGTAGTTCACTTCTTTACAACTTCATAAAATAACAAATACATTTAAAACAAATATTTTGTGCCATTTCCGGTATTATATCACTATAGCACGCGCTACTTGTTATGACGTTTGTTGCTAAAGCCTGTTCCAAATTTGCATAAAGTGATAGGAATTGGTGTCCTTTGTTTATGTCTACTTTCCGTTGCCACTTTCCAAGCACTCACATGAGGACTTTGTAATTAAGTACAGCTGACTTCGAATTGGGTTTTCAGTCTTCAGCAAGAGGCGGGGTTTAGCTCTTGTTAATGTGGCATGGTTTCGTTCCAGTGTGAACAGAGGATTGGCAGCCCTTTTCTCTGTTGTTGCTTGCTGTCTGTCTGGTTATCCTCTGCATCATGTCTCCCACAATCCATGAAGTGCATCACGGCTGCGACCGAACTGGTAATGCCCCAAATACTTCATTCTTACCTTGAACGTGTGACTCCACTTGGTTGTACATTTCTTCTAATCTCACACAGCACCTAACCCCACGCGTGGGCCGCAGCTGCTCTTTGCAATCACTTGGTCCTTATTTTCCAATGCAGCACTGCATAAGAATGTAAAGTTTTGCAAGGCGTTGTCTTTTAATCTATCCACTATCTCACTCGGCTCACAATGTACTTAATATAGCGGTGTTAAATCTCTCCAAGGGCATTGGTACCAACTTACATTACACCCCATCTGTTTCATTGATTTATAACTTTAAAAATACAGCTTTGGTGTAACTCAGCTGCAATGTGACAGCCACAGCTAATTATTAAAGTCACCCTATTGTAATGTTTCTCCGATTTCATATGCCAAACTTTCTTTTCCTGTAAGCCATCTGCGCAACACACCCATCCCCCCTAACCTTTATATCCCTTTCACTTTTTTTTAATACAGTGCAAAATCAGCTCCACGCCTTTGATTTGATTTAATGATTTATATGCTTATATAGCGCCTGAATAGACCCCCAAAGGGGTATCTCCGCGCTTTGCCATACAAAAGAACCGACTACTATGCACGAACAGTACTAGTGGGTGGTGGGAAGGGAATGAACTAAATGCTGGAAAAAAGGTAGGTTTTCAGGGCTTTTCGAAAAGACAGGTGGTCAGTGCTAAGCTTTAGTGCGAGGGGGAGAGTGTTCCAAAGAACAGGCCCTGCGTATGCCAACGCCTTGCCTCCTTGGCGAGTTTTTTAAATTTTTGGAACCTTAAGGAGCTGGAGATTGCTCGATCGTAGTGAGCGGCCAGGAACATAAGGAAGGAAGGCTGTGGAGTAATTTGCATAAGTACCGGATTACATTACACATGATCACTTACATTTATCTATGTATTTTAGAGCACTGCCGAAGACCATTTTGGTCAACTATCTGTATATAAAGTGGATTTGAGTGCCCTCAGAAATAAACCCATATAGGTTGCAGGACAAGGGGAAGCTGGAACAAAATGCAGTTTTGTACTAAGCTGAAACGTGACGGACACAAATAATAATTAAACCGACCTTTTTTGTTTAATTTTTGCTTTTTCATTTGGCAAACGCTCCTTTCATGAAAAGCAAGGCCAGCTATAAAATATTTTTAGGAAACTTCAGGCAATTACATTACAAGATTTAAAAAAAGAGTCACTAGACAAGTGTGAAAATGTACACCAAGCCAAACAAGACATGCATCAAACTCTCATTTTATGGCCAGCTGTGCTGGCAAGAGTTTTTGCTGGAACAGATTTAGGTAGAGAACCATTTTTTGGGGAAATATATTAACCGATTTAAGCAATTGAAAATCGTAATACTGCTCAACCATCCGGGACATTTTACATTGGCACATCATTTCACCTAAACTTGAGGGCAGGGACTAAAACTTTGCACACCATATTTGACACAGCTATATGGTATATTTTTGCAAAGAGCACCAGTCCACGGACACCTCTCATATAAACTGTACACATGTATCAACTGATAGGTGTGGATGCAATTAACCATCTTCCTTAGAGTACTCTGCTTCCACCACTGTGCCTCTCTTCTGGTGTTGTGCCTCTCTTCTGCCGCTGTGCCTCTCTCTTCTGTTGCTATACCTCTCTTCTGCCGCTGTACCTCTCTCTTCTGCCGCTGTACCTCTCTCTTCTGCTGCTGTGCCTCTCTCTTCTGCTGCTGTGCCTCTCTCTTCTGCCGCTGTGCCTCTCTCTTCTACCGCTGTGCCTCTCTTCTGCCGCTGTGCCTCCCTCTTCTGCCGCTGTGCCACCCCCTTCTGCTGCTGTACCACCCCTTCTGCTGCTGTGCCACCCTCTTCTGCTGCTGTGCCACCCTCTTCTGCTGTTGTGCCACCCTCTTCTGCTGCAGTGCCACCACCCTCTTCTGCTGCAGTGCCACCCCCTTCTGCTGCTGTGCCACCCCCTTCTGCTGCTGTGCCACCCCCTTCTGCTGCTGTGCCACCCTCTTCTGCTGCTGTGCCACCCTCTTCTGCTGCTGTGCCGCCCTCTTCTGCTGCTGTGCCGCCCTCTTCTGCCGCTGTGCCTCCTTCTTGCGCCACTGGGCTGCCCTCTTGCGCCACTTTGTCTCACTCTTGCGCCGCCATTGGTTACAGACCCCACAGCTGTGGGTGCCTGTGTGAAGGGGAAAGGGGACATGCATGCACTTCTATATGTCCAGTTTAAGGACTGGGAACAAAAATAGGTTTCATCTTTAGAATTAAATGCATTTTATTATGTTATGTTACTGGTCCTTTTTGTTTTTTTGGTTTTTGAGCTCTGTGCGGTATGGCTCTGAACTATTTGCAATGTGTTGTGCAGCACTACTCTGTGATGCCTGTACTGAGGGTTGCTGCATAGTTCTGGTATATACACATCAAGTAGGTGAGGATTAGTGTGCAAGGGTTTTGGTTGTACAGTTGTATTGGTTTTATGTATGTGTGGTCTTCAACACTTCTTCGTCTTCACACCTCTTAGATCCTTTATTCTCTTCTGTCATAGCTCCTCTCTCTTTCACCCTCCTTCTTTTAATTTCTCTACACCCATTTCTCATTTTTTTGCACCCTCACACACACTACACCCTCACACACACTGCACCCTCACACACACTGCACCCTTGCACACACTGCACCCTCGCACAAACTGCACCCACACACACTGTACCCTCAAAGACACTGCACCCTCACATACACTTCACCCTCACACACACTGCCCACATTGCACCCTCACACACTGCACCCTCACACACACTGCACCCTCACACACTGCACACACCGCACCCTCACACTCTGCACCCTCACACACACTGCACCCTCACACACTGCAGCATCACATGCACTCCACCCTCACACACTGCACTGCACCCTCACACACACTGCGCACCCTTGCACACACTGCGCCCCCTCGCACACACTGCGCACCCTCACACTCTGCGCACCCTCACACACTCTGCGCACCCTCACACACTCTGCGCACCCTCACACACTCTGCGCACCCTCACACACTCTGCGCACCCTCACACACTCTGCACACCCTAACACTCTGCGCACCCTCACACTCTGCGCACCCTCACACTCTGCGCACCCTCACACACTCTGCAATGGAACATACACTCCAAATACCACTCAGTGCCACATAACACTCTATAATGTTGCCCTCCCTCTATCTATCGCCCTCACTCTATCTATAGAATCACCATAGCATCACTCAGCTCCACCACAGCATTACTCAGGGGCACCACAACATCACTATGCGCTACCACAGCATCACTCTTCGCCACCACAATATCAGTCAGCGCCACCACAGCATCAATCTGTGCAACCATTCAACAACAACTGGTTCATATATGTTCTCTCAATGTTTCAAGCTTTATTACAAATGTCACAAAAATATGTTAATATTTCACTTCTGTTCCTGGATTTTCGTCACAATAAAATACAATGAACATAATCTTCACAAAAGTTATTTACAAAAGCATTTGCCATTATAAATTACAATAACTTTTCTTTAAGTATTAATTATTAAAAAAATAATCAATTTTTATTTGTAATATCAATACATCTAAGTCACGTAAATACAACACATATTGCATTACAAATGCTCTAGGTGTCCCATTTGCGAAAGTTAAAACTATTGGCATTGTAAATGATAAAGCTATTCATTTTGCTATCTTCAAAAGCAACACATAAATAAAAAATGTTTTATTTACAATACCAATAGCTCAAACTTTCCTAATGTGAGACCTATTGCATTGCAAACAAATTTTATATTTATATATTGTTATTGACAATGACAATAACGATATATAAATATAAAATGTCATTTACAAAACCAATAGCTCCAACTTTCCAAATGCGAAACCTATTGGCAACGCCAGTGCTTGTTTGTTGTATTCAGGGACAGACACGGAGCAGATGGAAGCAGGGCTAACTCCCCACCCCCTCCCGCCCCGCCCGACCCCCTCCCGCCCTGCCTCGCCTCGTCTTTGCCTTACCTGAGCCGCCGCTCCTCCCCGCGCTCCTCACTTCACCGCCGCTCCATGTCCAACGTCGCGGCCAGCGCTACTTTCAGGGGACTACTTTTTTTGTGTGAAATTTTTAAATGTACGTTTAATTTTTATTTTTTATAGCCTATGTCCATCTGCACACCCTGGCAATTTCAACGATGTATCGGGTGTGTGGATTGGCGTTGTGGTTCCCGAGTTTACATGGCTCAAAGGTTTGTGTTCTCTCTATATAATAGTAGTATATATATATATATATATATATATATATATATATATATATATATATATATATATATTACAATCCAGCCGGTAGCCGTGCCATCAATGCAAGCACAAAACCCAGCGCGTAGACGCAGAGATACGCCGGAGCCAGTCTTGGTTGTTTTACTGCTTTATTAAATTATAAAGTGCAGGGTGAAAATGCCAAACAGACGCGTTTCGGACAAAGCGTCCTTGCTCACTGTTGGCGGGAGTACGGACCACAATTAGTATATATAGCATACATTTTACGTAGCGCGCCCAATTCAAAAACATGTTGTAAAAATAGAAATAGGGCTCACACATTGCCTTAGCCTATATTTTAACAAACATGGGCGCCATTTTGGAAGAGTACACAGAAAATGCTGTGAATGCACAGTATAATATTGCATGTAACTATTTCACAGCAGCCTCCTAATTTATAAGCTCGGACATTTGATATGTATACACATGTGATAACTTCGCGCAAATAATTAAACAAATGATATGTATGTCGGGTGCTCAAAAAAATAACCGTACAAATACATGTGAACTTAACGTTCACAACATTATATATGGGATCATAGCTAGATTTATATATAAAAATATTTTGGTAAATGGTACATAGGGAATCACACATAATGATTTTTTAAAACAATTTTAAGCAAATCTGACACAATAGTCATGTTTGAATGTTGAATTTCCTAATCAACGAGATAGGTGATACTAAATAGTAAAGTGCCTAGTGCAATATGTAAACTTTCATATGTGCAAAATTCCGCATAATAAAGTGCAAATGTGCTTCTTTATCTTACTGTGCAAATACGCATTTTGTACACCTATACTCTCAACTTAACTCCAAATGATAATGTGATGACCATCAGATGTTCATAGTGTAAACCCATGCCCATAATTCCAATTTTTTTGAAACAATGAGTTGCCTGTGGTGAACATCACATAAAATACATGGGAAAACTGCGCGAATATATATCTCCATAATGGATTGTCAGTGCAAAGATAAGGCAAAGTATTAGTGTATGCTAATGCTATTATAGTAGTGGTCGGAATAGAACAAAATATTACCCAATAATTAGTGCAAGGAGAAAAACGTGACAACTGAAAAATAATATGAAAAGATAATCCCTTCCATAATGAATAAACCTAATTGTGTTATAAAAAAATGAAAAAAGAAAAATTTCCAAAAATCTGCTCTAAACAGGTCATCTGGTATATACAATAATGTTTTCTCAAAACAGGTATCAGTTAATTACAATAAAGCCAACAAATAAGAGCTGTCATATTTAGGGGTCCCAATTTGTCCAAGTACTGATAATCATTGAAAGTTCCAGAGATATTATTGTTTATCATATAACATCACAAGACAAAAGGTTAGTAAATTACTACAGGAAATTGCTTAAATCTTTTCCCATGTTCAGGCCCCCCGGTGTTTTACTGTTAAGTTGTACAATGTAACGTGATTCAAGCTGCCTGAGTTTTGATTCATAATCCCCACCTTTTTTTGTGGTGGTCACAGCATCAATTACGAAATACTTTAATTGTGCCAGATTTTTGTTGTGCACTTGCTGAAAATGTTTAGCTACGGGGTAGCTTTGGTCAGCATTCACAATGGCCCTCAGATGTTGTAATATGCGTTGGTACACAGGTAATTTAGTGCTGCCAACGTATCTCAGATTGCAGCTACACGTCAGCACATATACTGCCAGTTCTGTCCTACAAGTATAATGTGCGTTCAGAAAAACAGGTTTTGTACTGAAGGGGGTTGTGTATGACTTGGTATTAATACCAAAAGTGCAGGCCCTGCACGAACTGCATCGGAAAAAGCCCTTACGTGGGGATAACCAGTTGTCACTTTTAGATAACTCTGGGCTGTTGGTGACTAGCTCATTTCTCATACCAAAACCTCTCCTATAGGTGATGGTTGGAGTATTGGGCAGGATGTCTTTAAGTATAGGGTCGGTGAGTATAACAGGCCACTGTTTCTTAATCATAGAGGTACTCTGTCGGGCTTGGCGGCTAAACCCAGTGATTCGTCTAATACTGTTGCTATCTTGGTCCCCACATGAACGTGTACTGGATGTTCTAAGAGGATCCAATAGTTCTAGACGATTGAGGCGATTGGCTTTCTGCATTGCCACATCAAGGGTATGTGAACTGTAACCCCTCGCTATTAGTCTGTTTTTTGCTTCCAGCTGATGGAAGTCACGGAGTTCAGTAGAACTACCGGCCCTATGAATCCTCAAAAATTCACCATAAGCTCGAATGGTGTGCTGAGGGTGAAAGCTTTGTGCATGCAATATGGAATTGCCAGCGGTGCTTTTCCTAAATAGACTAGTACTGAGAATGTTATCATTTATCAACACTTGCACATCTAGAAAGCTTGCTTCCTTCGCACTGATGTTGGCAGTGAATGTCAAGTTTAAATTGTTGTTATTGATATTCTCAACAAATTGTTGTGCCAATTCACTTGAGCCCTTCCAGACAATAAATACATCATCGATGTATCTCCAGTATCTGACAATGTTGTTCAGCCAGAATGTGGAGTGTGTAACCCTGAGGACGTGTTCCTCCCACCAGCCAAACTCGAGCCCCTGTAGCTGGGGGAGAAACACGCCCCCATGGCCACCCCCCTTAGTTGCTTGTATACCTGGTTCTCAAATAGAAAAACATTGTTATTTAAACATTTCTCCACCATGAAAACGAGCATGTTGTTATGTTTATACAGTTCCAATGGTATTTTGCCTAGGTAAAACTTGATGGCATTAATACCATCTTAATGGGAGATACTTGTATATAAGGTGGCTATGTCCATGGTTATCAACAGGTAGTCAGCCGACCACGTACATTGATTCAAAGAGTGCAAAAATTCATTAGTGTCTTTGATATACGTAGGAAGGGAAGTCACAAATTCCTGTAAATGAAAATCGATATATTTTGATGTATTTTCATATAAGCTATTTATCGCCGAGACGATGGACCTGCCCGGTACCGGAGTTAGTCCCTTATGCACCTTAGGAATAAAGTAAATATTAGGTAACACCGGGTTCTCCTTGTACAGAAATTTCATTTCATCTCTCGATAGCAGACCTTCCCGTTTCCAGCGATTCAAGTCGTTATAATAAGCTTGTTGTATGGATTTGGTCATTTGCATATTGGATAAAGCATAACAAGATTGATCATCTAGATGTCTGTGGGCTTCCTCTATGTATGCATCTTTCCCCCAAAGGACTATATTGCCTCCTTTATCGGATTGATTAATAATTACATTATCATTTGTTTTCAATTTCTTCATTAGGTTGTTGTATGGTCTCACTTTCAAGTTAGTCGCACTTTGTGTTTTCATAACATTAGTTTGTAGTTTTTTCAGACCTTCTGTAATTAATTCCGCGTAGGTATCAAAAGCATCTTTGGGCATGCTTGGAATGAAAGTTGAAGGAGCCTTGAAGGGACTAATTGTCGTGTCACTGAGATTGATTCCTTCCTCAGTAGCAATTTCCTGCGTGTCCATTATAGTGCGCCCCTCATTTCGAAGATGATGCATTGTTTTCATGAGGTTGGCATCTCTTGCTTGGAGTCCACTCACAGTTGCCTTGGCCTGAGCTGATGTATTTTTCTTGGTGGCCAGAGTGGTTTTGACTGCAAAATACTTTTTTAATTTTATCTTACGAATGAATTTGAACACATCGATTCGTGTATTGCAATAGTTGAAACTCCTCTCAGGGCAATATGAGAGTCCCAAAGTCAATAGTTGTTTCTCTGCCTCGTCCAATTGGATATCTGTCAGATTGATAATCGTTTTTTCATTTATAGGTTTTTGTTCTGCCACTGTTTTTTCTTTTGCTGTTGCAACCCTTCCTCTTGGCGCATTTTCGGCGTTCACTGCGCCTTTTGTTCCTGCGTTGCTTGTTGATGAATTTGCATTCCTCAATGACATTTTGCGTTGTACTCGCAGGTATTCGAGTTCCTCTGCCAGTGTTAGTTGACCCATATCCCCTTGTTTTGCACCCGGGGGGATGGCATCCGAATCCTCGCTGCTTGGCACCAAACTCCCAGTGGAGCCTGATATATTGGACTCATTATCATCGGCCTCTCTTGTTGACATTTGTTGGTTTGCTGGTGCTTGTTTAGCCATTCCCGGGCCCCCGTTGTTTTCTCAAGTGATCATACTTGCGAGCGAACGTATATATTTGCCCCAGTTTGTAATCTTGTTCGTCACGGGCAAATTTATATACTTTGCGTGTTTTTATGGTGTCTTCGTGTTTTCCAAGTCGTTCTTTTATTTCCTTTCTAGTTTGCTCAATTAATACTTTGTCTTTGGCAAACTGTTCCTTGGATAATTCTTCATTAATTCGAACGATTTCTTGCAAGTTTTTGTCACGATCAATCTTGGCATATTTAACTAAGAGGCACAGTAATCTCATTGACGCCTCCAAATTACTTTCAGCCCAGTCTTTCAAAAGTAAGGGGTTGGGATTCTCAAAACTGGGAAACAACATTGTTAGACCTGTCTGGCCTTTTGCGTAGCCCCTCCTATTATTATTTATTCTGTCCCCTTTTTGCCCCTCTTACTCTTTTCATCTTTTTGTATACACTGGATTATTTTGATGGTGTTGGCCTGGGGGTTAGGTGTTCTTGCCCTCATGGTTCTTTTCCTTGAGGCCTAGGTGCCTTTCCTGACTGAAATCTGGGAATACCTAAAATGGTGGCTACTAACTGCCATAACTGCCAAACTCTGAGGAAGCCCCATAGGATAACATAGAGCCTTCCAGAACCTTCTGGACCCTACTGGACCCTGGGTGGACAGGCTATATAAGGGCGGAGGTCAGGAAGCCATTTAGTGCAGTTCATTGAGCCTGAGGAGAGAGGCAGTGGTGAGGGGAGGTGGACGCACAAGAAGTAGTTAGCTTGTCAGAGGGATAGGCAGCCTCTTCGTGGAGACGTTCCCCCACTCGCCCCTGACCAAACCCTCTTATTGGAGTCACTGACTGGAGGAGTTGATTGGTAACCAATTGGCCCCTTTCAACCCTTCAACTCTTGTTTTTAAGTCACTGACCGTGAAGGAAGTTCCCCCCCCCCTTCATCAGATCACCTTACCAGGTAGCTGACGGAGGACCGGAAGGAATCGAGGCTCCCTACGCTGCCCGGGAAACCACCGAAGTGGAGGTGTGTCTTCTGAGACCTGCCGGGTTCAGCGCATGGGCGAAGGAGCACTGGCCTCCCGCAGACTCTGTGGCGTTAATCTCTGTGTGGAGTCGGAATAGTGCTGGGCGCTGCGCAGACCCGAGAGCGAAGCAGAATCCTGTGCGGCTGAGGCGGCGCCGTCTGGAGACGCTACTATTCCACGCATGGGCGGAAGCACCAACGATGAGGAATTAGCGTGAGCAGCGGAGGAGACTGGTTCCCCGGCAGCCGCAGTCTGGGCTTCCCTCGTGACTGGCGTGTGGGCGCTGGTCTCGTCCTCGGGACAAAGAGCGGTTGAGGAATGAGAGCGGAAGGACTGTGCCTCGCTCTGCGACAAGTCGCCTCAAGTAAGGTGGAAGGAGGGAGGGGAAAAGATTAACGAGTGACTGGGGAAGCGGGCCCCTGTCTCCAGAGGCCTCCGTAGTCCTGCCAGTTGAAATCTGCGGCTAGGATCAGCGGAAGAGAGTACGAGGGGGTAGCGCTCCCTGTTAGGCCGGCCAGCTGTCAGTGGCCGAGTAAACTGAACCGCCCCAGCTGTGTCAGACTGGTGGGCTTACACTGCTGAAGCGGTGGTGTTACCAAGGGGATATCGATGGAGTTCCCTGTGGGCGTCTAGATCATCAGACCAAAGCATAAAGCTTCAAGAAACAGACAGGGAATTATTCATCTTCAGTAACAGGCCTTCTAGGAGTCATTAGAAGAGAACAGTTCCTTCCAGAGGGCAGAGTGAACACTATCCTGCACAAAAGTTAAAACAAGACCTGAGTCTTAAACTACCTATCTGAGTTGTGCCAAATTCCCTGTGGGAGAATTCCTGTGATTTTGAAAACTGAGGCAGACATAACGTGAGCTAGCCTGTAGTAGAAGTTAGATCTGGCTTGTGTGTTTCCAGTTAGCATTGAGTAGGGGCGAGAGCTAAAATTCAAAGGAATCAACCGTGGAAGTTCCTGAAATTTCCTGTAGAATGCCAATGCTTTACTGTGGGAGTTGTGTATATTAATTTCTTTATATCACTTGTCTTCTCTATTGACTGTGAAGCATTACTGGTGAATTGGTGGGTGAAGGAGTGTGGAATTTGAAGAAACTGACAAAACAAGCGTAATATGGATTTGTAAAGTGTTATTTAATACTCAAAGTGAAAAGGAGTTAAAGGAGAAACAATGGTGTAAAAAGATAAAGTGAAATTAACCTATCTTTATAAAACAATCCATATTTTTCCATAATTACCGGTGTAATGTCATTTTTGAGTGGAATTGCATTGAGTTACTGCTGGGTGGTGTGCAACCTTTACACATGTGCCTCTAATAATTGAATGTCTTACCCTAGGCCAGGCTACCCTAGGTGACCTGACAACTCTAGGTCCAACATATTGGTGTCTAGCGTGGGATTAAAAACTGTGGTTGCGACTACTCCGCAGTAACTAAGTGTAATCCACTAACCTACACCTGGAGTTTTCTCCTGGCGGACTTCCTAATTTTTACTTTTTGCTTTTTCCAAATTTATTCCTGGTGGTGGGGTGGAGGTAGCTTCAGGTTGCCCTTGTAACTCTATTCTTTTTGTGTACTTGTCCCTAAATTGCCTTTAGCAAAATGGAATTTGCGTTGGAAGAACTGGACACTTATTCTGTGGCCCAGCTAAAGGACTTCTGTCCAAGTACTGATAATCATTGAAAGTTCCAGAGATATTATTGTTTATCATATAACATCACAAGACAAAAGGTTAGTAAATTACTACAGGAAATTGCTTAAATCTTTTCCCATGTTCAGGCCCCCCGGTGTTTTACTGTTAAGTTGTACAATGTAACGTGATTCAAGCTGCCTGAGTTTTGATTCATAATCCCCACCTTTTTTTGAGGTGGTCACAGCATCAATTACGAAATACTTTAATTGTGCCAGATTTTTGTTGTGCACTTGCTGAAAATGTCTAGCTATGGGGTAGCTTTGGTCAGCATTCACAATGGCCCTCAGATGTTGTAATATGCGTTGGTACACAGGTAATTTAGTGCTGCCAACGTATCTCAGATTGCAGCTACACGTCAGCACATATACTGCCAGTTCTGTCCTACAAGTATAATGTGCGTTCAGAAAAACAGGTTTTGTACTGAAGGGGGTTGTGTATGACTTGGTATTAATACCAAAAGTGCAGGCCCTGCACGAACTGCATCGGAAAAAGCCCTTACGTGGGGATAACCAGTTGTCACTTTTAGATAACTCTGGGCTGTTGGTGACTAGCTCATTTCTCATACCAAAACCTCTCCTATAGGTGATGGTTGGAGTATTGGGCAGGATGTCTTTAAGTATAGGGTCGGTGAGTATAACAGGCCACTGTTTCTTAATCATAGAGGTACTCTGTCGGGCTTGGCGGCTAAACCCAGTGATTCGTCTAATACTGTTGCTATCTTGGTCCCCACATGAACGTGTACTGAATGTTCTAAGAGGATCCAATAGTTCTAGACGATTGAGGCGATTGGCTTTCTGCATTGCCACATCAAGGGTATGTGAACTGTAACCCCTCGCTATTAGTCTGTTTTTTGCTTCCAGCTGATGGAAGTCACGGAGTTCAGTAGAACTACAGGCCCTATGAATCCTCAAAAATTCACCATAAGGGATAGCTCGAATGGTGTGCTGTGGGTGAAAGCTTTGTGCATGCAATATGGAATTGCCAGTGGTGCTTTTCCTAAATAGACTAGTACTGAGAATGTTATCATTTATCAACACTTGCACATCTAGAAAGCTTGCTTCCTTCGCACTGATGTTGGCAGTGAATGTCAAGTTTAAATTGTTGTTATTGATATTCTCAACAAATTGTTGTGCCAATTCACTTGAGCCCTTCCAGACAATAAATACATCATCGATGTATCTCCAGTATCTGACAATGTTGTTCAGCCAGAATGTGGAGTGTGTAACCCTGAGGACGTGTTCCTCCCACCAGCCAAACTCGAGCCCCGTGTAGCTGGGGGAGAAACACGCCCCCATGGCCACCCCCCTTAGTTGCTTGTATACCTGGTTCTCAAATAGAAAAACATTGTTATTTAAACATTTCTCCACCATGAAAACGAGCATGTTGTTATGTTTATACAGTTCCAATGGTATTTTGCCTAGGTAAAACTTGATGGCATTAATACCATCTTTATGGGAGATACTTGTATATAAGGTGGCTATGTCCATGGTTATCAACAGGTAGTCAGCCGATCACGTACATTGATTCAAAGAGTGCAAAAATTCATTAGTGTCTTTGATATACGTAGGAAAGGAAGTCACAAATTCCTGTAAATGAAAATCGATATATTTTGATGTATTTTCATATAAGCTATTTATCGCCGAGACGATGGACCTGCCCGGTACCGGAGTTAGTCCCTTATGCACCTTAGGAATAAAGTAAATATTAGGTAACACCGGGTTCTCCTTGTAAAGAAATTTCATTTCATCTCTCGATAGCAGACCTTCCCGTTTCCAGCGATTCAAGTCGTTATAATAAGCTTGTTGTATGGACTTGGTAATTTGCATATTGGATAAAGCATAACAAGATTGATCATCTAGATGTCTGTGGGCTTCCTCTATGTATGCATCTTTCCCCCAAAGGACTATATTGCCTCCTTTATCGGATTGATTAATAATTACATTATCATTTGTTTTCAATTTCTTCATTAGGTTGTTGTATGTATGGTCTCATTTTCAAGTTAGTCGCACTTTGTGTTTTCATAACATTAGTTTGTAGTTTTTTCAGACCTTCTGTAATTAATTCCGCGTAGGTATCAATAGCATTTTTGGGCATGCTTGGAATGAAAGTTGAAGGAGCCTTGAAGGGACTAATTGTCGTGTCACGATTGATTCCTTCCTCAGTAGCAATTTCCTGCGTGTCCATTATAGTGCGCCCCTCATTTCGAAGATGATGCATTGTTTTCATGAGGTTGGCATCTCTTGCTTGGAGTCCACTCGCAGTTGCCTTGGCCTGAGCTGATGTATTTTTCTTGGTGGCCAGAGTGGTTTTGACTGCAAAATACTTTTTAAATTTTATCTTACGAATGAATTTGAACACATCGATTCATGTATTGCAATAGTTGAAATTGCTCTCAGGGCAATGTGAGAGTCCCAAAGTCAATAGTTGTTTCTCTGCCTCGTCCAATTGGATATCTGTCAGATTGATAATCGTTTTTTCATTTATAGGTTTTTGTTCTGCCACTGTTTTTTTCTTTTGCTGTTGCCCCCTTCCTCTTGGCGCATTTTCGGCGTTCACTGCGCCTTTTGTTCCTGCGTTGCTTGTTGATGAATTTGCATTCCTCAATGACATTTTGCGTTGTACTCGCATGTATTCGAGTTCCTCTGCCAGTGTTAGTTGACCCATATCCCCTTGTTTTGCACCCGGGGGGCCGGCATCCGAATCCTCGCTGCTTGGCACCAAACTCCCAGTGGAGCCTGATATATTGGACTCATTATCATCGGCCTCTCTTGTTGACATTTGTTGGTTTGCTGGTGCTTGTTTAGCCATTCCCGGGCCCCGTTGTTTTCTCAAGTGATCATACTTGCGAGCGAACGTATATATTTGCCCCAGTTTGTAATCTTGTTCGTCACGGGCAAATTTATATACTTTGCGTGTTTTTATGGTGTCTTCGTGTTTTCCAAGTCGTTCTTTTATTTCCTTTCTAGTTTGCTCAATTAATACTTTGTCTTTGGCAAACTGTTCCTTGGATAATTCTTCATTAATTCGAACGATTTCTTGCAAGTTTTTGTCACGATCAATCTTGGCATATTTAACTAAGAGGCACAGTAATCTCATTGACGCCTCCAAATTACTTTCAGCCCAGTCTTTCAAAAGTAAGGGGTTGGGATTCTCAAAACTGGGAAACAACATTGTTAGACCCGTCTGGCCTTTTGCGTAGCCCCTCCTATTATTATTTATTCTGTCCCCTTTTTGCCCCTCTTACTCTTTTCATCTTTTTGTATACACTGGATTATTTTGATGGTGTTGGCCTGGGGGTTAGGTGTTCTTGCCCTCATGGTTCTTTTTCCTTGAGGCCTAGGTGCCTTTCCTGACTGAAATCTGGGAATACCTAAAATGGTGGCTACTAACTGCCATAACTGCCAAACTCTGAGGAAGCCCCATAGGATAACATAGAGCCTTCCAGAACCTTCTGGACCCTACTGGACCCTGGGTGGACAGGCTATATAAGGGCGGAGGTCAGGAAGCCATTTAGTGCAGTTCATTGAGCCTGAGGAGAGAGGCAGTGGTGAGGGGAGGTGGACGCACAAGAAGTAGTTAGCTTGTCAGAGGGATAGGCAGCCTCTTCGTGGAGACGTTCCCCCACTCGCCCCTGACCAAACCCTCTTATTGGAGTCACTGACTGGAGGAGTCGATTGGTAACCAATTGGCCCCTTTCAACCCTTCAACTCTTGTTTTTAAGTCACTGACCGTGAAGGAAGTCCCCCCCCCCTTCATCAGATCACCTTACCAGGTAGCTAACGGAGGACCGGAAGGAATCGAGGCTCCCTACGCTGCCCGGGAAACCACCGAAGTGGAGGTGTGCCTTCTGAGACCTGCCGGGTTCAGCGCATGGGCGAAGGAGCACTGGCCTCGCGCAGACTCTGTGGCGTTAATCTCTGTGTGGAGTCGGAATAGTGCTGGGCGCTGCGCAGACCCGAGAGCGAAGCAGAATCCTGTGCGGCTGAGGCGGCGCCGTCTGGAGACGCTACTATTCCGCGCATGGGCGGAAGCACCAACGATGCGGGATTAGCGTGAGCAGCGGAGGAGACTGGTTCCCCGGCAGCCGCAGTCTGGGCTTCCCTCGTGACTGGCGTGTGGGCGCTGGTCTCGTCCTCGGGACAAAGAGCGGTTGAGGAACGAGAGCGGAAGGACTGTGCCTCGCTCTGCGACAAGTCGCCTCAAGTAAGGTGGAAGGAGGGGGGAAAAGATTAACGAGTGACTGGGGAAGCGGGCCCCTGTCTCCAGAGGCCTCCGTAGTCCTGCCAGTTGAAATCTGCGGCTAGGATCAGCGGAAGAGAGTACGAGGGGGTAGCGCTCCCTGTTAGGCCGGCCAGCTGTCAGTGGCCGAGTAAACTGAACCGCCCCAGCTGTGTCAGACTGGTGGGCTTACACTGCTGAAGCGGTGGTGTTACCAAGGGGATATCGATGGAGTTCCCTGTGGGCGTCTAGATCATCAGACCAAAGCATAAAGCTTCAAGAAACAGACAGGGAATTATTCATCTTCAGTAACAGGCCTTCTAGGAGTCATTAGAAGAGAACAGTTCCTTCCAGAGGGCAGAGTGAACACTATCCTGCACAAAAGTTAAAACAAGACCTGAGTCTTAAACTACCTATCTGAGTTGTGCCAAATTCCCTGTGGGAGAATTCCTGTGATTTTGAAAACTGAGGCAGACATAACGTGAGCTAGCCTGTAGTAGAAGTTAGATCTGGCTTGTCTGTTTCCAGTTAGCATTGAGTAGGGACGAGAGCTAAAATTCAAAGGAATCAACCGTGGAAGTTCCTGAAATTTCCTGTAGAATGCCAATGCTTTACTGTGGGAGTTGTGTATATTAATTTCTTTAAATCACTTGTCTTCTCCATTGACTGTGAAGCATTACTGGTGAATTGGTGGGTGAAGGAGTGTGGAATTTGAAGAAACTGACAAAACAAGCGTAATATGGATTTGTAAAGTGTTATTTAATACTCAAAGTGAAAAGGAGTTAAAGGAGAAACAATGGTGTAAAAAGATAAAGTGAAATGAACCTATTTTTATAAAACAATCCATATTTTTCCATAATTACCGGTGTAGTGTCATTTTTTAGTGGAATTGCATTGAGTTACTACTGGGTGGTGTGCAACCTTTACACATGTGCCTCTAATAATTGAATGTCTTACCCTAGGCCAGGCTACCCTAGGTGACCTGACAACTCTAGGTCCAACAAACATTATACGTAATCCCAAAGGTACTCTGCCCACCTCATGATATTTTTCCAATGAGCGGATTTCCCACCACTTAGTGAGCTCACTCCTGGTATGTTTTTCCAATTCTTTCAATAGTCTCTTGGTATCGTTATCTTTCTCGAATTGTTGGGGTTTATTTTTTACCGCGTTCCCATCCTGTCCTATTATAGGCAGATTCAAAAACAGTTGGTCGAACGCCTCCTCCCGTTCCCGCTTTTCCGACATGTCACCCTGAAAGGTTATTTCCTTATATTATTGCAGTTAAAGTCTGGATAAGTATTCTATACCCTTTGTGCTGGCTCCTAAAGCACCTCCTCAACCTGCGTGATTGAAACAAAAGCGTTCTTGCCCAGCTCACCGTGTGTTTGCTGCCGTCCGGATCCGCTTTCTGACTTGTTCCATGGCAGTTGCTTCAAGGTGACCGGTAACTCGCTTCTTTCAACCAATCACGTAGGGGGCTGTAATGCGTTGCTCGACGGAGCAATAAATCCCACTCGGTTCGTTTGTAGAACAGCCTGCTTTCTAGAGGAGGGGTCTACGCTTTCAGGAACTGACCTCTTCACTATGAATATAACAATCCAGCTGGTAGCCGTGCCATCGATGCCCGCACATATATACTTCCATCACCCCCTCCAACGACTAGCAGCCCATCCCGAAGTTGTCCGGGGGCAATACAGCTACCAGGAAGTCCCTTACCAGGCATCATCCTGGCGTCATCCTCGGGGCCGGCTCAGCCCCACGGCCCCACTGTCGCCGCCGCTCTCTTTAGCATTGCGGAGATTGCACTGAACCGGGTGCCGGTTCCGCGCTCCTCCCCGCGCTCTTGGCCGGACGGCAGCTTAAAGCTACCAGGAACTCCCTTACCTCACGGGTGTCGTTTCCTTGCTCCTCCCCGCGCTTTTGGCCGGACGCCAGCTTACAGCTGCCAGGAAGTCCCTTAACTCGGTGTCAGTTCCGCGCTCCTGGCCGGACGCCCGAACGCCGCGTTACTTTTCCTACGGCTCCACTTTCGCCGCAGCTCTCGCACATTTCACTGAACTGGGTGTGGGTTCCGCGCTCCTCCCCGCACCACGCCCACACGCCACCGATACGCCGCGTTATGTGTCTATGACGCCGTACGCCGTGTTCTATCACTGTATGCATACGCCTAAGGACTACTTTTCCCCTAACGTTCTTCCCCCCCCCCCTTAATGTATATGGTGTGGTGCTATAGCCTATGTCCATCTCGTGGACCTCCCCTTTCCAACGCTGTATTGGGTGTTGTGATTGGTGGTGTAGTTCTGGAGTTTACCCGCCTCAAAGGTTCCCAGTTCTCGCTTTATAATAGTAGTATCGATATGACTCTGTGCCCTTGGTCTGTACATCAGAATCTGCCTCCAGATTAGGGCTCTCTGGCCGTTATACAGGGTTATTTTACAACACAAGGGCAATCTGTTCTTAAACGAAATTTTGCCCTCAGGGTATGGCTTTCTTTAAACGTGTACATAAATAACCGTACGTATACTTATGATTCATTTTGTAGCGGAAACCTCAACCTCCATTGCTGCATGGGAAGATATTAATTACTGAAGGTTTTGATGGGAATTGGATACTAATATCTGCAATCTAATGCGCACACATGTAATCTAATTTATGAGATGAAAAGTATACAGTCCTTTATTCTAACCAAAGCCACTTGAATTGTGTGATCCTACAGCCACAGCATCTTCTGCATAGTTATGGATTTGTAGCATTTGTACATAATCCGTAATCTGCCGCTATATGCAGACTTTAACAAAAAAAAATCTCAAATGGATCAAAGTTTGGAAACACATGCTTCTGCGCATTGGAAGGCCGGTTGCCAAGACTGGTCACTTTTCAGTTGCTAACTGCGGATTTCGAGTATGAAATTGGTAGTACTGAAATGAAAACTTTGATAAGAGACTATTAACATTTATAAAAATGACAAAATCAAAATAAAACTGCCATAAAATGACCCACACTAAGCCACATAATGTGCATTTTCTTGCCACATAATTTAGTCAACCATGCCAGAAAATTTGGCCCCCCTGCCACACAATTTCAGTGGCCTGATGAAAAACGTAGCAGAAGTTGAAAAATTAGTCATAATAAACACTTTGTAGTTTAATGTTCTTGATTAGTCCTTTCCTTATAGATTTACCTCAAAGATTAAATCATGCCATCTAAATTATCTTTCTGTTAAGGGAGGGTTAGGTTCAATATATCAAGATTTTGACTGTTGGCTAAGGAATGGGTTATATCAGTGACAGTTAAACAGTACTACCACATGAGCATCAACACAGAACGTTCCATCCGTTGTGATTGGCTGAGGAGCACTGCCAAGTACTAGCAACAGCGCTCTGTCAAACGCACAGAAGCACCATCCAAGCGACAGTGATCAGCGGTGAGGTAAGAGCGCTCACAGAATTCTAGCATGAAAGAGTAACCAGGAAATAAATACTCATTTTAAATGAAACACACTGCAGACAAATGATGAGAGATCTATTTTATGGTAGACATTTACTTATGAGCTTTTAGTTTTAGTTTACAAGTGTATTTTCACAGTTAATATCAATAAATGTTTTTGAACTGTCATAGAAAGGGGTACAACGTGGTTGCTTTCTGAATACAGTGTGTATTTTTCCATTTGGTTGTTGAGTAGGTATCATAAGAAATAAAGAAATACATTTTTATTAGCACAAACGACACAACATTTGATTCTGTACGTTTCACCACAGACAAATAATTTGCATTCTGAATAAAACAGTAAGTAGTAACGACTTTCATGCAAGCCATTCATTTTAAAAACTGACTAGACATTGATGGGAGTAGTCATACAACATGAGGAGAAATATAATTATTCACACTCTCTTTCTCAAAAGATGAAATTATTATCATAGTTTATTCAGTTGAAAATAAAACTTTACCACAGATAGTCTTCAGTCTTGTATATCTCAAACATACTTGACCCACGATTACCACAGCTGCAAGAGGAACAATTTGACTGGCTGAGAGGCCGTGGTGGAAAAGTGGCCAGAGAAGAGAGCTCGCTACATACAGAGAAAGCTATCAGCTGCGAGGTGCCAGCAGTGGAGACCTCTATTAATGTCCACAAATACGAGAGGGAAGTCTATTTAATATTCATCATCAAATCTGTGTTTTAAACTCTATCTCAAAAGATAAGGAATACTTCGACCAAATTACATTCCTGACAAAAAACATGCAGTGAGGAGAAGGGTGAATGGGTTTTACTTTTTCCTGGTTACTTTAGAGCCTTTTTTGTGCAATGAGTTTCTCAGTGCAGTGTTATAAATAGTCATAAAGTTAATAATAAATGAATAAATTCGAAAAATGTGTCATTATGTTCATCAAACGTGCATTAATACCTAATTCTTCTATCAGGAATGTAATTTGGTGTAAGTATTCCCCATCTTTTGAGGTAAAGTTTAAAACACAATTGCCCAGATGCATCAACGTTTCAATTTGCGATTCCTTATTTGCGAAAAAGAAGGAATCGCAAATAAGGAATCGCAAATCGCTATGCATCATTTTTTTCGCATATTTTTAGCGATTCGGTAAAAATCGCAATTTTTACCTAATCGCATTAAATTTGCGATTCTTTAATTGCGAAATCGCAATTTGCGATATCGCAAATTGCGATTTTACACACATGATGCATCTCATTGACTCAACTGCCTGAAAGCCAGTACAGCAATCAGGCGCAGCTGCTCCCTTGTTTGAAGGTGTGGTCTGGCAGTTTGCTGAGTAAGCCTTGCCTGGAGGTTGCTGCTGCAGTCTGTGCCTTTCTTCTGTCTTTGAAAATGGAAAATGAGAATGCAGTTGAAGAGGGGCCATCTAGAAAAAGAAAAATTAAGTTTTCAGATAAAGAATTGGAAAAACTCATTGAGGAGGTGACTGCAAGACAGGAGCAGCGTTTTGGTAAGCTGTCTCTTAAGGTCCCTGAGGCTGTGAAAAGGAACCTATGGATTACCATACAATCAAAAGTCAATGCAGTAGGAGTTGCACATCGCGATATTAGTAATCTCCAGAAAAGGTGGTATGACCTGCGCAGCCGTGCAAAAGAGAAGCTTGCAAAGAGAATTAAATCTTCTAAGCTTACTGGAGGTGGAACACCCAGGGATACACCCAACACTCCCCTGGAAGAAATTGTGGAAGCCACACTTTTGACTGAGGCTGTAGTTGGAGTTACAAACATTGATACATCAGAGATTCCAACTCCTACTGAAGGTAAGTGAATTGTATGTGGTACAAAAAGTGTGAATGGAGACCATTAATTTGAAAGTGCTGATGTGTGTTCAACATGTTTGAATAACTTTGAGAACAAATGTGACAGAGTCACATTCATCCTCCTAGTAATGTTAATGAACTCAAAGCAGTGCATTGTGGTAGTTGTAGTTCTTTAGACATAGTACACAACGGATAACATTTGCAGTATACCAAAACATTGTTTCAAGCACATAGTAAAAATGAGACGACATTATTTCAAGTGAAATCATTTTTAAACTTTAATACATATTGCAAGGGTAGTGCAAACCACAAGTAATTTTTTATTTTTTTTAAATCATAGAGCAACTTCAAGATTTAATTGAGCAGGACTTAAGGGATTTGCACACCCAAGATGTAACTCAAAATCAAATGGAAAATGCTCCCAGTACTTCTACTGCCAATTCACAGCCAAGTGAAAGACAGAGGGTGCGACAACTGCTCCAGACAGATTCAGAAACAGAGCAGAATGTCAATGTAACTCCAAGCCAGCCTCAAAGTACTCCTACAGTCACTAATTCAACGATGAGTAGGCGAAGGAGACTGCAGCAGTTTAGAATGCGTGGAACTACTGTGCGTGAAAGTGGTCAGGATGGAGAGGGTACCTTCACTGGCAATCATGTAGAGGACAAAATTTTAAAGGTGCAGCGTCTGCAAGGGAAAGACATTAGGATTATAAAAGGCAAAATGGGGCACATCAGCAAACAAATGGGTACTTTGGCAAGCAGTATGAATACAATGATCAATGTGATGAAAACTGGCCATGATTCAACTGCAATGAAGCTTGACCGTATTGCAAACTCGTTGGAGACAATGTGCACATTGATGCAGAAACATCAAAAGATCAGTGCTAAAAGGCAGGTTAAAGTCCTTAACAACATGCAGGCCCATAACAGGGAGATGACTTCCCTTACAAATTGTACCCGTGCCTTCTGCAAGCAAACCCTGTCAACACAGGTACTCCTGATGAAAACTTTTAAACACATTCAAAAAGGTGTGGGGGCTACCTTAGAGCCATCTGATAAATCACAGCCCAAGGCATCCCCTGAAAAGCTAATGCCAATGGAGGAGCAGTTTAAAAACAGTGCTGAAAGTGGCACATCTGAGCATTGCTTGACTGGCACACGGAGAAGTATTAGGAAGCAGAATGATGCCACAAATGCCAACATGCACACTGGAAAAAGTCCTGGGAAGGCATTAGGAGTGCGTGGCCACAGAAAATGACATTTCAATGCATCTTTCAGGGTATTTATGTTTATAATTTGTTAGTAATTCACTGCTTTTCATTTGTACATGCCTGATTTGAAAGGCCACATTTACGTTTTTGATACTGTGTAATTTCCAAAAAAATTGCTATTTCTTTTCATTTTCAATTAAATTTCACATTGCTTGCAATCAAATTACTTTTTCAGAGTATTTCTTACCTCATTTAGAAGTAATGCTGTGTGATGTCTGCTCTTCTCCTTCTGCCCTCTGCTGCCTCTGGTCCTTGTGCTCTTGGTTGTGGTTGTGGAGGCTGAATTATATTTGGAGGTAACACATCGTCCTCATCAAGTTCTAATCCTCTTTCAGTTGCTAGATTATGTAGCATTGCACATGCTGCTACAATTTTACAACAAATATCTGGTTGGTACTGCAATGCTCCTCCAGTTTTATGAAGAATCCTGAAGCGTGATTTCATCACTCCAAAGGTCCGCTCTATGACATTCCTTGTTGATATATGCGCCTGGTTGTAGTGCTGCTCTTTCCTTGTACTTGGATTTAGGTATGGAGTTAAGATGTAAGACCTCACTGCATAGGCACTATCTCCTGCAATGGAAAGCAATGTAAATGTAATGTGTGCAGTTCACTTATAAGTTTGTTGAGTGGAATGAAACATTTACCTAGTAGGTATCCATCTCCAAATTCACCAGCTAGCAGTCTTGCATGAATGGCACTATGTCTAAATATGAAGGAGTCATGGGCACTTCCTGGGTAACTAGCAACTAGGTCTGTAATTATGGTTTTAGCATTACAGACAGCTTGAATATTAAGAGAATGGAAGCATTTCCTATTGCGATAAATATATTCATTTTCTGAGGGAGGACAGATGGGGACATGTGTACCATCTACACAGCCAATTACATGAGGAAATTGTGCCATGTTGTAGAAATCCAGTTTTGTCTTCATTAAATCCTGTTGTGTGCTTGGAAATTGGATATGAAACCTTATTCTATGTAACATGGCATTTAAAAAGGCATTAAAAAATCTGGAAAGGGAACTCTGGGACACACCACCAGCAATGGCCACTACACCCTGAAATGACCCAGATGCAAGGAGGTGCAATGAACACAATACCTGCACATGGGTAGGTATGGCTTGTGTCCTGCGTGTTTGCCTCTGCAGGATTGGGTCCAATTCCTGGATTAAATCTAAAATTAAATTGGCATTCAGCCTATATTTCTTATATATCTCAGCCTCAGTCTGCCCCAATAAGGTTATGCGCACTCTGAAGATTCTCTCCTCTATGAGCCTTCTCCTCCAACCTGCAGCTGCTCTCAGCCTCTGCCTGCGTGCCAAAAAGTAAAGTGCAGCCATCTTGAAAGACTGGGTCAAGGTCTAAGAGGTCCTTATATGCTGTACAGGTGATTGACAGATCCAGTTATACCACTTACTGAAATTAGCACCAGGTTCAAGTTCTTCTTATTTTAGGAATTCCAAATTGGAATTTAAACAAAATCGCTAATTGCTAATTTTGATGCATTGCATTTTTTCGCAATTTTTCAAGGAATCGCAATTTTTGCGATTTATTTAGAGAATCGCAAAATATATAGCGATTCCTAAATTTGCGAAAAACAGGAAAAAAATGATGCATTCCAAACACATGAATTGCATTCGCAAACGGCCGAATTTAGCGATTCGCACCGTTTGCGAATGCAATTTTCTCTGATGCATCTGGGCAAATGTGTGTGGATCTCTCCACTGGCACTTTCCCACCCCGGACCCTCAGTCAAGTTAGTAAACCAATGGCTGATATTTGTGTAATGAGTAATCACTCATTGTTCCCGAGACAAAATGTTATCACCTTTAAGATGAGAGATGCAAAGAATACAGCTCTATATACAAACCAAGGCCACTTAAATTATGTGATTTTGCAGCCCCGGCATCTACAGCATAGTTATTTACTACAGTTTGGCACGTGTCATATAGTGAGAGAAGACAAAAAATTTGCTGAAGATACTGACTGAAAGATAATGTAATTACTCTAGAAAATGTTCAATAAAAACGGTATTGTTCTTTTACCAATTTTATTTTTTGCAGTTATCACTATTGTAAATTGTGGACTGTCAATTGGTAAACACTGATGTGGGGGTTTTATTGGAATTTGGTGAAAACATTTACAAATGTGGTAAGATGAACATGTATGGGTGAGTGATTGAGATCTGAGGTGGAGGAATCCGCAAGTGTGGGATTAAAGGGGAGGGAAGTTGCGAGTAAGTGGCTGTGGACAGGGGACAAAGCAAGTGATGAGTGAATGACTGAGTGTTTTAGTTGAACAATGAGCAACTTTAAAGCGGAGAGTACTATGAAGTCTGAAGGTAGGTAGACGGTGAGGCAAGATGCAAGTAAATCTGGTTGAATGTCAAAGTTTGTTTAACACTGGCTGCTAAGGGTTTTCCCCTCCGGTGCTGACTTTTTTTGAAAGTCCATTATTCATGACTAGCTCAGCTCGTCAAAAGCACAGCTCAACCGTGCCTCATGATGAGCTGAGCTTGTCATGAGCATGGAAGGGGTTAATATTTCAGCTAAAACATCATATGTATTAATTTATAAAGTTTTATATAGCGCGAACTTGATCCCAAAGGATATCGGAGCGCTTCACAAACTGAGGGAATGAGGTAACATCAGTACGAACAAATAGAGAATATACATAGAAAATTCCAAAATAGTGCACAGGAAAGGACCAATATAGTCATTGGGAGCATAAAGGCAAGGGGAGCAAATACAATAGAAAAATACAGGGGTGACATCCACTCTTGGATGTGCTAAGAGATGATCATCGCTCTTCTTATGAAGGTAGGAATTTGTTCATGAGGAATCTTTTTGCTTCCAGTTTGAAAGCAACCTTGAAGGAGATTCTCTGATTTCCGGTGGAAGAGAGTTCCATATTTTTGGGGCAGAGCCCAAGAACGCTCGTTGACAAGTTCTCTTTTTGCGGAAGATCTGGGGTTTTAGGAGGAAGGAATTAGCACTCCTAGAAGGTCTCCCCCCTCCGGATAGTTTAAACTTTTGCGCCAGGTAATAGGTGTTTTTGAAGTGGAGGGCTTTGTGCGATAAGCATGCAATCTTTAGTTGAATCAGCTTCATAGGGCAGGCAGTTTAGAGATTTTAGGACCGGGGAGATATGGGCATTTCGCTTGGTGCTCGTAATAAGTCTGGCCGCAGCATTCAATGAAGCCTTTAGCAGAGCCAAAGTGTATTTGGGGAGGCCGCATAACGTAGCACTGCTATAGTCAAGCCTCGGTAGTACCAGGGCTTGGACCACCTGCTTGAAGTCGGCTTGAGGTAAGAAAGGTTTGAGGTTCCGGAGAGTTCTCAGAAGGTGGTTAGCTCCCTTGCTTACGTTGCTGATGTGGGTCTTCATATTCAGGTGTTTGTCCAATGTGATTCCTAGCGATTTCGCTGAGTCAATGATGCAGTGGGAGCTGTTGAAGGCTGTAAGTTGGTTCATCCAGAGGTCTATGTTATGAGTGTGTTTCGGGGGAGAGATGAGGAGGAATTCTGTTTTGGTGGCGTTTAGCAGGAGGTGGTTCTCAGTTAGCCAAATTTGAGTAGTCAATAGGGTGGAATTGAGTGAAGTGATGTTGTCAGGGGAGGAGATTTTCAGATAGAGTTGGGTGTCGTCTGCATACATATGGAATCGAATGTCCAAGGATTTTAGTACATCAGCTAATGGTTCAAGAAACAAATTAAAGAGAATGGGAGATAAGAAGGATCCTTGTGGAACCCCCATGGTGACTGGGGATGGGTGGGAGAGAGAGTGGTTCGCCTTAACTCTTTGGGATCTGTGCTGGAGGAAGGACGAAAACCATTGCAGCACCTGTCCAGAGAGGCCCATACTTTGCTCCTGAATTTCTAGGAGGTTATCGTGATTGACAGTGTCAAAGGCAGAGGAGAGGTCGAGTAGGATAAGGAGACAAGATTCATTTTTGACAAGCATTATTAGGATGTCATCCATGACATGAGTGACAGCCGATTCAGTGCTGAGCCCACTACGAAAGCCCGATTGGTGTTGGTCCAGGAGATTGAAGTTTTCGATGTGTGCGCATAATTGAGATTGGACGCATTTTTCCAAGAGTTTAGCTATAGTGGGGATGCTGGAGATGGGGCGGAAGTTGTTAAGATCTGTACTGTCTGCTGTAGTTTTTTTTTAGAATAGGTGTTACCTGGGCCTCTTTTAGACAATCTGGGATCGTTCCCTGTGAAAGAGAGGCATTGACGATCTTTCTCCAGATGGGGGAGATAGAATCTTTAATTGCTTTGAAGGTGGTGGGAGGTAAAGGGTCATTAAAGTGATTAGATGGGTTGATACTCCAAAGGACCTTATTGATTTCTTTTTCGTTCAGGATGGAGAAGGTGTCCCAGGAAGCGTTGTGCTTGATACCTCTGCTAAGAGGAGCAGCCTTATCTGGTTTGGCCAGGGAGGGTGCAGGTCTTTGGATGTTAAAAGAGACCTCCTGGTTTCTAGATCAATGTTAATAAGTCTGGACTTCTCATTAAAAAAGTCAGCCAAGTCAAACATGAGGGAGGATTGACATCAGGTTCTGATCGGTTGGGGGCTGACAGATTGTTGTTTAACCAGTTCTAACAATTTTTTGGGTCGATTGGCAGCTTGGTTCAGTAGGGATCTGAAATATTCCGCCTTGGCTGTTTTGATTTGTTTGTTATAAGAGCTTCTAGCTGATCTAAGGTTTTTTAGATGGACATGTTGAAGGAGTGGATCTCCAGGAGCGCTCTAAGGCCCTAGGATTGCGACGCTCCGCATTTAGGTTGCTATTGAACCAAGGCTTAGATATTTTTAAGGGTGCATTTTTTTGCTGAAGTGGCGCAATATCATCCATGATGTTGGAGATAGACGAGTTGTAGAAATCTGAGAGTGCCTGTACTTCGGCTAAGTCTCTTTAAAGAGAGAGGTCCCGCTTACAGTGGGTTGCTAGGTCAGCTGTGTTGATGTCTCTGAGGTCTCTTCTTCAGATCTTTGGTTTAGGAATTTGAGGTTTAATCTGAGATACCTCCAAGTTGATATGGAAGGAAATGACGTGATGGTCAGGCCAATCGCAAGGTATGATGGAGTTCAAAGTTATAGACTGACCTTTGGAAATGATGAGGTCTAGAATTTCTCCCTTATTATGGATAGGTTGGTCGCAATGTTGAACCAAATAGTGATCCTTCAGGAAGGAGTTAAAGCATGCTACAGCTTGGTCGTTAAGATTTGACCAATGAAGGTTAAAGTCTCTCAAGTAGATTTGTGGCTGCATTCAATCCACATTGTTAGCTATGATTTCCATTAATTGTTCAATGAAAGGTAGGTTGTCGCCCAGGGGGTGATAGAATGTATGCAGTTTGCAGACCAGTTGCTTGTTACTAGAGATGTTGAGGCAAAGGTATTCGCAGATTGATGGGGAAGAGGATTCTGAGAGGGAGATCACAAGTGTCCTTCTATGTATACAGGCTAGGCCACCTACTATTTTCGTAACTCTGTCCAGACAAATTATGTCATGGGGGAGGGCACCAAGAGGTCTAGAATTTAGAGTGGACGAGGGGGTGAGCCAAGTTTCTGTGAGGATAATGATGTCTATCTCGTTATGATGTATGAGGTCGAAGATCTCAGAGGCATGTTTGTTGGCAGATCTGCAGTTAAGTAGTATGCATTTGAGTGTATTCAGAGTATGGGGAAGGAGGCTGAATGATGATCACTCTCTTGAGGTTGTCATTATTTATGCCTCTGCGGTTATGGGGGGGTTCTCTGTTCGGGTTAGAGTGAATTGTTTGAATTATTCCCTTTATACTTGAGTTGGAGTCTGTGTTTGAGGAATAGGGCTTGAGGAGGCTATAAGTTTCAAGGGATGCAGGCCCTGTCAATGAGCATCTGAGGGGAGAAGCTATGTTATGAAGAGGGACGGTAGTAGGGGAAAAGGGATGATCATGGGTAGCTTTATCTGTGACAATGGCGGTGGTAAGGGGCCAGTTTGGATGAGAGCGAAGGGTGCTTATCAAGGGGAGATATTCAAGTGAGAGGGCTTTCAGGACGTCAAATTTTTGGGAGAGAAGGTGCAGTAGGTTGGAGATATCGTCCAATCGTGCCAACAAGTCTGGGTGGTGGGAGACGGACGGAAGTTGAGTGTGTGGATCCGGAGACGGGGGAAGGAGTCTAGGTGTGTTAGACAGATCTGCGGCGGTAAAGGGGAATTCTAATGGGGAGGTTTGGTCATTGGGTGTGGGCGGAATTCCAGAAAGCCTTGACCGGAATGAAGATTGGGTGTGAGGATCTGGTGATAGGAGATGGTGTCTATAGGTGCTATATAGGTCAGAGTCATTATTAGTGGAGTTCGGAGTAATAGGATGTTCAATGGTTCTAAGCGGTGTTCTGTAAAGTGAGGGCCCGGGACTAGATAGAGGTGATTGAGTTAATGGCCTTGTATTATGTGGTTCAGGTAGATCATTGGTCGGCAAGGGCAGAGGAAGGGAATTGGGTGAGGGGGAAGGTAAATCTGAGGAGGAAGTTGGGGCGTCGCGTTTTAAGGTGCATGAGGTGGATAGGTCTAAATCTTGTCGTAAGGAATACAAGTTGTTCAACATAGAGTCTTTGATCTTCAGAAAGAGCTTGTCAAATTGCTCTAGGTTTTGATTGGAAGCTCGAATGAGGACAATCCCATTATTGTAGATAGTAATGGTGAAATCTTTTTTGTATATGGGAGAGGAAGTAGTGGAAAGACTAAAGCCATGGGGGGTTTTCTTTAATTGTTTCACTGGAAGAAAGCTAGTAGAGATTTCCTCCGTTGGGCCCTTTTGTTCGTGAAGAAAATTAGGTCTGCCATGCTGTCGCCATTAGAAATACTGAAATAAGTCAGAAATAAGTATTTCCGGGTGTCTTTTGATTAAGTTATGTTTGAATTTCTTTTATGCATTTTTGGAGAGGTATTGGGGATAGGTGATCTTATAGGCACTGTGGCCAAATTGAGAGAGTGAGCCCTCTCTGCCAAACCCAGATGTAAAGATGTAGTTCGAGCTGCCAGGAAAAACTACAAAGACAAAATATCGAAAAGGAAGGCAAATTTGCTTTCCGACCACTGGGATAAGCTGGTCATTAGCACCAATCTGGGTGGCAGCGCCCCATTTTGGTCGGCTGTCAGGAGAACGAGGGAAATGGGCAAAGAGCTTACACAAACTAGCTGCAATATAACCAGTGCAGCCTGGGAGACCCATTTTTCCAATATTTATGCCGCCCCCTCTGATGAGCAACCCCTCCCCAGCATGGACCAAACAGAAGGCTTAGAGATCTCGGACCTAGAAGTCAGGAAAGCCATTAAAGAGAGCCTAGGTAACAAGGCGCCCGGGCCGGACGGCCTCCCTATTGATATTATTAAATTGAATGCTGCTCTTTGGACGCCAATACTCTTAAACATCTTTAACAGTCTCCCACATGTAGCCATGCATGCCACCTGGGCTACTAGTATCATCGTTCCCATCTACAAAAAGGGAGACAGATCAGACCCAGCAAATTATCGCCCCATTTTCCTCCTGGATAATACTCTAAAAATACTAGGACGAATAATTTATAACAGGGTACTGGAATGGGCGTCTGATTCTGACTTTTTAGATCCCTGCCAGATGGGGTTCAGGAGCGGGGTAGGAACAGTCGAGCAATGCTTAAATTTAAAACTGATAATCGACAAATACTGCATTGCTCGCTCATCCCCCGCCTACCTAGCTTTTATGGATCTTTCGTCCGCATTCGATCTTGTGAATAGATCTAAGCTTTGGTTAACTCTCCTGTCCAATGGTCTTGATGCCACTCTTGTTAGATTCTTAGCCTATCTCCATACTGACCTGGAAGCACGGGTACGTATTGGGATGGGCAGAGAGGTATCGGGAGCCATTAAGATAGGGAGGGGGGTGAGACAGGGGTGCGTTTTAGCACCCCTGCTGTTTATCATTTATATCAATGGTCTGTCCAACTGTTTAAAGAAAGCTACCCCTGATGTCCCAACTATTTTAGGTAACCCCCTACCCGTGCTTTTATATGCAGACGACGCTGTCCTTATGGCACGTACACCTAACGCTTTACGTCTGCTTGTACATAGTTTTGTAAATTTTATGGAGGGACTGGATCTGAAAGTTAATTTTAAAAAGTCTTTTATTATGTCCTGTGGGCCGGGCAAAAGGAAACTCAGCACAATTCGAATTGGAACAGATAAACTAGAATCTGTCCATAAGCTCCCTTATTTGGGGTTGGTTTTCGCTGCGAACGGCTCGTGGAGTGGGCATGTGGCCCACGGCACGAGCAAGTTCTCGAAAGCCAACAATTCTGTCCTAAGTCTCCCCCGCCCAAAGAAAATCGGCGCCACAAAAGCCATCGTTAAAATTTTTAAACTACAGTGTTCCCCTGTTGCCACGTATGGAGCCGAAGTTTCGGGATCGGCCAGCAGCATTAGCATTCAAAGAGAGGAAAATCGTTTTTGCAGAAAATTGCTGGGAGCACCGATCTCCTCTTCCAATTTCATCTGCCATAACGAACTCAACCTCCCCTTCATAAATGACTTCATTAAAGCAAGACCAGCTCTCTTCTGGATCAGAATCTGGAGGAATGAGGCTGCTGTCCTTACGCAAAACATCATTAAGGACTGCCTTAATTGTGAAAATGGCATGCAGATCCCCTGGTTTAAAGAAGTTTTTAAAACATTTAATGAAATTGGTAGAGGTATTTTGTTTACTGAGCCTAGGGCTATCGAATTAAAGGTCAAATTTGAGGTCCAAAAGGCACTTCATGCACTTTATCGCAATGAACGGCTTGGAATTGAATCACAGAAATCAGGGGTCAAGAAATATATTGGTAATGGTCTTTGTATGCAAATCATGCCACCCTACCTCTCACTCCCTATGTCAAATTGGGAGCGATCTCTACTGTTTCGTCTAAGGGCAGGAACTGTGAAATTATTGCTGTCTTTTCCTCTGGGGTATCAACATCATATAGATCTTACCCCCTGCCCTTGTGACGGTATAAGCACTCAAGATGATTTGCACTTTCTGTTTTTCTGTAAATTTTATGTGAGAAATACCAAATGGCTTTTAACCCCATATTTTAGAAAATTCAGACCTCTCACACTTCAGGAATCCTATATGTTGTTGCTCACCTTGGACACTGATGAACTGACATTTCGCACTAGCACTTTTTTAAGACTAGCCATACGTGCACGTAAGACTATGGAAAGTCCTTGAAATCAGAATCAGTCATAAAGATACTACTGCTAAAACTTTATAAGATAATGAAATCTACTGCTTAACCACTGTATGAATTGTCTTGTTACTATGGAATTCTATTTATTTAACTGTTTTGTATTATATGTATATATGTGCTTTGGTGTGTTCGGTACTTTTATGAATTTTATCAAATTCGAATAAAGGTCTTTTGAAACTTGAAACTGAAACTGAGAGAGTGAGCCTTCGGTCGGGCTGGTTATGTTGGCCTCCATAGTGTAGACCAATTGAGGAGACAGACGCTTTGGGTAGTTAGGAAGGGATCTGTTCACCCTACTTTGTCGGGTGGAAGAACACTAGTATGATTTCACGACTGGGAGAGTAATAAAAAAAAACACAAAAAAAACCATTCCAAGATGGCCTCCAATCTGTCGAGCCTTGATCCAGTTGTATTGTTACTCCTTTGTTTAGTTGTATGGCCCAAACCACGGAAGTACTATTTCCATGGGGATGTCCAGTAAAAAGTAGTGGTAAACAAGAGATAATTGTGAAGTGTAATTCCACATTGGGTTACCAGATAGGCACCATTTTTAAGGAATTGGGTTGAAGATTAAGGGCTGAGCCGGACAAATGAGGGGATTGTCCTGTGGTACATTGGACCCATAAAAAAGAGCTCCGAAATGGGCAGGTCATATACTCAAATGATCATGCCTTTACAGGCCAAGGAACATAAAAGGAGCACAAAAAGATCAGAAAGGTACATCCATTATAGAGCCTGGACAGCTGATTTGCCGTGCTATTTTCCAAGCTCGAGGTCAAGTACTAAACATGATTCCAATAGGCAGGCACTGGATCGAACCTCTTCTTGTCAGGCAACTGAGATTAAGCGTGCACGTTCCCTTTAAGGCAGCCCCGGTCTTGGAATCAGGTTCAGGCCGTGGCTTTGGAGCGTCAGCTGCAAGCACACAATCGACAGCTAGACTCTATCGCGCTGAGCATCCCCATAAGAGCCTCGACAAATGCTCAGCTCGCACCCCGTGAAGGCCCACAATTAATAACCATAATGTCCAGATGGACGGGTGTCCCGCCCCAGAGCCGTTCCCCCGCTCAATCCGCCAACATCCACTGTGGAGAAAATGATCGTGAAACTCACTAGTGAAACATATAATGGGTCCCAACCTTGTAAATGTAAATTAAATGTAAATTGATACTTGTATAGCGCACTACTCACCCGCAAGGGTCTCAAGGCGCTTGTACGAATACCGCTGTGGAACCCATCCTGGCTTTCCCTGTGAGGCGTCCACTCCTGGGCACCCCCAAGGTGAAGGCCAGGCATCCTTAGCGTTGTGGGGGCCGTTGTGGAGATTAAGCAAGCTATTGCCCAGAGTTGCAGAGTGGGACTCCATGATTGGAATAGGCACCGAGGCGAGAATTATCAGGTCAGTGGAATTTTTTTTGAGCCCAAGTCCCGCCGAGGCGGGGAATTGAACCCTGGTCCCAGGCTAGACCTCTGCATCAGGGTCTGCCGCTCTAATCATTGAGCCACACTTCTCAATTTACATTTACTGTACACAGCAAAAGATGTGAATGTATGTCTAAGTGAGTCATGAAGAGTTATGTAGGGTCTTAGGTCAAATGGAAAAGGAACTTTAAGGGCAGAGAAAGATGTAACTTGGTGTTTCTCGGGAACATACTGAAGCAGAGTAGGCTATGAGTTTTTGATTGAATGCCAAATGGAGGGCTGCTGGGGATGAGAGAAGCCATGAGTGAGTGACTGAAAGTTATCAGTTGAAAAGTGCAAGATGCTGTTATTGAGAGGGTAAGGTAAGTAGTTTCAGGGGAGTAGTTCAAGACCAGACAAAGTGCCAGCTCCTGAATTCTCTCTGTAGACTATGTTATGCTTTAAATCAGCTTTTCATTGCATACTTGTTACCTACCTATTGAGTCCTTGGGCTCGTTAACACAAAGTCAGTGCCTTCATGAAATAAAGCTGAGATTGGATTTTGAGATAGTATAAGTCTAAAATTAGGGGAAAGTTTAGGTTTAGGAATTGAATTTATTTATAAAGTTTTGTATAGCGCAAACAAGATGCTGAAGGATATCAGAGCACTTTACAAAGGAAGGAAGGAAGGACATGAATCCAATATCGCCAACAGAAAAAGATTACACAACAGAAATACATGCATAAGTACAGGCAAATAATCGCAAAAATTCCAAACAAATGAATCAAGGAGACTAGTACCATAAACGAGTATGTAGCAGACCACGAAGGGGGTACACCAGAGCACTGCTCCAATATCGACCTTAAGTAGGAATACACAACAGGAATATTCACGCACTTGTCTGCAAGTGAGAGTAAGGATATCTTTTCTTCTCAGCGGTGGATTGCTAATGCTTTCTATACTCCTCAAGAGATAGTGACAAAAGGTGTTGCAATATTGGTTAGAAAGGGGGTTAATATCTCTATGGAAGATAAGGTGGCGGATAAGAGTGGAAGATGGGCAATAGTGAAATTGAGGGTGGCCGGGGAACAGCTAGTAGTGGTTGGTTATTATGGGCCAAATGTAGATGATGAAACCCCTTTGGATGAGTTAGATGCAGAACTGCTGGATTTCTCTGGTAAAATAATCATGGCGGGAGATTTTAATGTTGTGTTAGATCATAAATTAGATAGGTCAAATAATAGCAGGGCAGTAGTAAATAGCAAGATGGCAGATAGGATAAAACTTTTACTGCTCAGCAGGGTCTTTGTGATATTTGGAGAATAAAAGCAGGGCAGAAGGTAGGGTACACTTTCCATAATAAGAAATATAACCATAAGTCCCGTATAGACTATTTTTTGGTTGATGTAAGATTGAAGGATGAGGTTGCGGAAGTGGAACATCTGGGGGCGCACCTCTCTGACCATTCGGCTGTGGCCTTGAAGTTAATACTAGGAGCGGAGGGTTCGACTTCAACTTGGAGGCTGGATCGGACAGTCCTCTTAAATATGGAATATGTAGGTATCTTGAGGAGTGAGATACAAGCATTTTTTGAGGTTAATGAGGGTTCGGCTAAAGCGGAAGTTGTTTGGGACACCTGTAAGGCTTTTTTGAGAGGGAGGTTGGGAGCACAGGGCGCCAGATTATACCGGAGGAAAGTTTTGGATTTAGAGACGGAAATTCGCACATGGGAGGAGGCAGGTGTAGGTTCAGGGGGGGGGGAACACTGGGTGAGGAGGAGGTAAAGAACAAGCTGTTTGAGTTAAAGCTAGAATTAACAACCATATTATCACAAAGAGTTAAGGAAAAATGGGAGGCTAGTCAGCGAGCGCATTTCTCCTATGGTGAAGGGTGTAGTAAACTGTTAGCTTGGAAAGCTAAAAAGGACATGCTTCGGAATCAAATTAAGGGGGTTAAGACTTCAGTTACGGGGTCTCTGATTACTGATAGTAAAGGGATAGCAGAAGCCTTCCACACTTTTTATGAGGATATATATAGGGAGGATTTACACCCGAGGCTAGAGGAGATAGAGGGATGGCTGCTGGAGGTGGAGCCCCTTGCTGAGGATCTGAAGGTGGTGCTAAATAACGACATAACGATAGAAGAGGTGGTCAAGGTCATTAAGGAGAGTAAAAGGGGGAAGGCATCAGGACCAGACGGCCTCCCTTCTGAAGTCTATAAGACACTAGTAGATGAATTGGCTCCGGTATTGTGTAACTTATTTAATCAAACCTTTATGGGTGGAGCAGCTATACCGAGTACATGGAATGAGGCTATTATTTCTTTGCTACTTAAACCTGGCAAATCCCCTAGATCGTTAGATTCGTATAGACCTATATCACTCCTTAACTGTGATTATAAGTTCTTCACAAAGATTCTCGCTGATAGGTTAAGTTTAGTGATTCCTAAGCTGATAGACCAAGATCAAAAAGGCTTCATTAGGGGTCGTTATCTAAAAGAACTAACTTTTGCTCTTGTTAGTATTATAGATATGGCAGTCACAAACGATCTTCCCTTGGCGGTAATCGCTTTAGATGCCGCCAAGGCTTTTGATCGAGTTAATTTTGTTTTCTTAAAAACTCTTTTACAACATCTTAATTTGGAAAAGAGATTTACTGACTCTATTTTTTCTCTCTATGACTCTCCGACATCCAGGGTTCTGGTTAATGGATTATTAACTCCACCTGTGCAAATTCTGCGCGGTACGAGACAAGGGTGTTCTCTGTCTCCACTACTGTTTAATTTATATATAGAACCACTGGCTTGCAGAATAAGGAGCTCAAACAGGATTCCGCCTTTGGGATGGCAAATTGGTAAAAAAAAAATAGGCCTCTATGCAGATGATATTGTTATTTTCTCCTCAAATTTGCATGGCTCTTTGGTTGCCCTGACAGGTATCACTAAGGTCTTTGGAGCTGTCTCTGGTTACAAGATCAACCAGGAAAAAAACGAGATTATGGCTTGGAACTTGCCTACAGAGGGGTTACGATTCAGAAAAGGGGGGTGGTGATGAACAGAGTGTCTGAATTAAGCAGACCACTCTTACCCAGTCCAAAGATCAGGGCTTGATCCATCACCGTTATTTATCTCACTGCACCATCCCAGCTCAGAACCTGGCTATATGCAAATCAGTCTGTCCCTGGCCCAGTGCATCATGGGAACAGGGCAGACTAAACTACCAAGCCAATTCTTCACCAGAAAGGAGACAAGCTACCGGGGACCGGTTTCTGGCATTTCAGCCGTCTTCGGCCCGGCTTGCTTGAATCCTGATGGTGCAGTGAGAAAGGGACTCATGTCTGAGTATACCCTGCCACACCTATAGTGGCCAAAAACGATTCAGAAAAGGGGGGTGGTGATGAACAGAGTGTCTGAATTAAGCAGACCACTCTTACCCAGTCCAAAGATCAGGGCTTGGATCTAGCCCTGATCTCTTGACTGGGTGAGAGCTTTCTGCTTAATTCAGAGACTCTGTTCCTCACCACCCCTTGTTGTAAATACAGAGGGGTTAGTCACTAAGGCGGATATGAGATACCTGGGGGTGAGGGTTACTCATAATATTACGGATTTAGCGAAAACAAATTTCTTTAGAGTTAAACAAGAAGTTTCGGCCATGCTTAAAGGATGGATGAATTTACCTCCGTCGTTATATGGCAGAACCAATTTAGTGAAGATGATGATCTTGCCAAAGGTAACTTTTCTGTTTGAGGTTATTCCGCTTTGATTTCGAAAGGAGTGGTTAGTCAAGCTCCAGAGCGAGATAGCTTCTTTTATTTGGGCATCAAAGGGGTCACGACTTTCGTGGAAAAAAATAAGAAGGAGGCTTTGTAAAGGAGGATTGGCTGCCCCGGACTTGCAAATTTATGCATGGGCTTTTGGATTGAAAAATTGTAGGATGCTATTAAAACTGAGGTCGTACCACAAGGCGGTTCGTACCACCCGTGCTTCCTTTTATGCGGAAGAAATCAGCTCTAGCACTAACCCCATAAAAACTATCTTTAAACTGTAGTGTAGTTCCTAGTTTCCCACTAGGCCCTGCGCATTGGAATAACATAAACAGTAGTATCGACGTGGAACTGCTTATATTCCAGGCCTCCACTGACTATGCTAAACTTAATTGGGTTGTGTTACCAACTAGCTCAGAGGTCACTGGAAACTTTCTTCTCTGCATAGGAAGTGATCAGCTTCCTTGGCACAGACAAGAAGGGATTCAGTTTTCCAACAACCGTGCAACATGACAACTTTGCTCCTCAGATCAAGAGTCAATCTCTAGGGTCGTGTGAAACAATAGACATGTATTTCACTCAGTCAGTCTAGTGCAGTTTACTTTCACGAGATGTAGAGAATAGAGAGACGGGCGTTTGTCAATAAAGGTTAACATTTATTGAACAGTCTTTCTTCTCGTACAAGAGAAATGTATTGCCACAATTGCAATAATTGTTATTATAAAAAGTACGTACAGTAAGATAAGTATTGCGAAATAGAACTGTAAAAGCATTGATATGGTTTCTTAGCCATACAATGGTTTAAAAGTGATAAAACATATATACAGTCATATATACATTAGGCTAACATACTCAACTGGTGCTTCTAACTAAGCCTACCCCAGTGTGCCTGACCTAAGCCTAACACGTGAAAAGGGGAGTAAGTAAGTAGCTTAAGTTAAGTTGGTTTTGCCAAGGTTTGTTTCAAGAATTCTCGTCTAAGGGTTCAGTCAACACCATACCTCTGAATAGAATGATGGAGGATTGGTATCTCCTTCAGGGGTCTCTCTCGATATCCCAGTCACCCGCGAGGGTAAACCGGAAGCGCCGGGACTGGATTTCTCTGCACGAGAAAGGCAGCAGCTTCTCTTCAGCGCGTCGAGGAAGGAGGGGGGACAGCGTCCGCGGGCAGCTGGAATCTGCTGGATGTCTTCGCAGAGGGACGGCTGTTCAGCTCCTTAAGCGTACTGCACCATAGGTCGCGCTTTAGCGGCGATAATGGTATCAGCAGCTTCACCACCACAGGATAGCAGGCTGCAGCGACAGAGTGCTAGATTTACCAACACAGGGTCATGCAGGCAGCTGGCATCAGCAACAGGCAACGAACATTGCTTAAGGCAACGTTGGTAATATTTATACCTGACAGGTGCCGGGTTTGACGCAAGTTTGCTGGACATAAGACGTCAATTAAAGATGTCACTAGGAAGTGATAGTTATCAGTTGCTCATTAGAGTTCCATTACTAATCAAAACATAGCAAGCGGGGATTTCCAGGTTTGCTAAGTTTTTATCTTGTTGAAGAACTCGGAGTGTTATCTAGGAATATCAGATAGTGACTGCTGCTCTGTCATTGCACTAATTGGTCGCAAAGGAAGTAGCAGAGAGTCATGCTGGAATGTGGCTCTGTTCGTGTGAGGCCAGAGATGACTTTTCAGAAAATCGCACTCGAACGGTTATGCCAATATAGGGAATAAATGGATTTATAGCCGAATAGGGGCATAAGTTCACAGTATCGATCAGGAACCTAGATAAACACGCAACACCCACTCCACGGGTTAATGTCCATCAAAATTACTAAAACTAAGCAATTAGATGCATGTGTAACATTGCCCACCCCAAAATACATAAATGCATTTGAAATAGGCGTACTAGTAATTCATGGATTTAGGTACTGTACGCTCTTTTTTTTTTTTTTAAAGCATAGAAATCATTCACAGGATTATTGCATATAAAATCAATGAACGATTATGCATAAAGAATTACACATGAAGTATCTCTGACAGAAGAAATGCGAGATAAATCATCACATAAAAATGCATTGTAATAACATGTGTGCTAGAGGCTGGTGTAACGTTATTATGTCTCTAGATGTGTTTAGAAATAGAAGTGTGAAGCTTCTGTTCTCTAAGAATAGTTTTTACGTTAAGCAAAGAATTGTTCGTGCCAAAGAAGGTCAATATTAGAAAAATTGTCCAATTCAAAGAATTATTGCTTGAACGGGGAAAAATAGATTTCCAAAGCTTATTGCAGTTTTTGTTGATCAAAACTGAAGGCCGAATTCAGAGTTCATGGGAACACTGTGTGTCGGAAAGATTCTAAAAGTTATTGTTTCTCTGTGGGTGAGAACATCGTATCAGACAGGCTCTCAAAGAATTGGTCTACAAATTCAGGTGATAGTTCAACCAAATTAGATAGTGCTGTAACTTGGCAGGTGTGAGAATGATTGCTGTCATCATATTCGGGAGCAGCAATGCTCACAGCTCGCTGTACCTGGGTGATGTTGCTTTTGTCACTCGCTCCACTGTTACCACTTGGCTGTAGTACAGGAGTCTCCACAAATGCCGTCATCAGGATTGGTAGCCGCTGGGGACAACACAATGCGTGAGCCGTTATTGGACTGAGCAAAGTATCGACGTCCATTGGTACTGCTGATGGAAGTGAAAGACAGATGTCCAACACGCATTCATCGCCGCAAAGCATACACCGTAGCACAGGTAAAATGCAATTTTGCCATATCGGTCTGAATGAAAGGAACTAGGTCATGTTTAGATCTCTCAGCCTGGCCAATCCAAGGACGTTAGTTATCCTGTCCCGGTAGCGCATTGCTAGGATTGTCTCTTCCATTCCCATGGGAGCTATGTCTGAGCCGAGGCTTGCCATAACGTAGCAGGAGGGTCAAAAATAGAATCCCTGCGATGAGTCCCACAAATAATGGTATGCCGCCAAAAATGGAGTGCACAAAATTAGGAAAGATTCCCAAAATTGCCTGGAAGGGTGTTAGCAGTCCCGTAAAGACTGTCTTAAATATGCCTGGGATGCTTGTTGCACTAGACATGTTAAGGAGTTGGCTGAACATTTCTACGAAATGCACGGGGCAATTTGTTGATAAAAGGTCATGAACTTCAGTAGCCGTCCTTGCGACTAGAAGATCATACGTCTCTTTAGATGACGTTATAGGCACTGTTGTCTGTAAAAGTACAGATTTCATTTTGCTTAATGTATCAATTCGTATAGAATAGAGATTCAGACGAGGCCAGAGGGGAGTCACTATGTCTGGAGGCCCGCTCGGGAACAATGCTTGCATACAACATTTGACCATGGACGTTACTTCTATTAGATAACTTTTCCCTGGCGTCAGGCCACAACATCTGTGATCCGTTCTAAGAATGTAACTCCCGTTTGCGAGTTGCATAAAGCAGGGCTCTATCTGAGTTGCAGGTATGACTAGCTGGTGGCATGAAAGGTTGTTTGAATTTCCATCACATGCTCCGTGTAAATTAATACCTTGACACAAAAGTATACCGCTTAGTGAATGTTTACAATTCTCACCACTAAGAAATACATTTTTGTCACTGTCACTATAGCAAGAATGAGTGTATGGTAATTTCCATGTAGATTTTACATATCCTTTACCCAATTGTTCATATTGGCCAGCAGGTATGTATTCAAGGCACTTTTTAAAGCGGAAAGTTGTTATCGGAATTGTTATAATTCCGTGTATTATCCATTCAATGACAGGACTCTCTGACATTGTCAATGGTAATCTCTCGAGTTTTTCGATGCTCAGGATTGTATAGTCTGCTCCTTTCTGTGCCAAACTGATCTGTTTATCAGTAAGGTTAAAACTGGAAAATAATGACGTTGTGTTGATTAAACGCCAAGGCACATAGCCTGAACGAAGATTTTGCAGCGTCCAGCCTAATTCTATAATAGAACGTAATTGAGACTGGCCATGTTGTAACATTAGCAAATCTCTGTCTATCACATCAAAGGCAGAGGATACAATATTGTCCAACGAATATATTCTGGAAGACAGAGTCGTTAACCCATTGTCTACCACAGAAAGTGATTTCTCCAAATTAATACGATCAATTTCTCGTATTTTTTCAGCAGTTTCAATTTGCTTTACTTTCCAAGCCTCGTTGTAAGCAGCATAGATACTGGTCGCTATGAAACGCTTTTGACGCTGTTTGCGTGGTCCAAGAATGAAATCGCGCAAATCAGCACCATCTTTTAATAAAGACAAGTGTTGCTTAATTTCAGCCAGTGTGGATGTAGCTAGCCATTCGATGCAGAGTTTCCCTACACTGTATGTTGTTATAATCCCTGGATGTTGTCTCTGGGAATATCTAGAGTCTAATCTGGTCATTTTTAAACCCTGTGTTTTATTCAGGAATCTATCTTGACAGCTATTTGTGTCTGTAGGCCAGATTAACCACTTTTTCCAATCAGGATGTGTTCTGTTGAAATGTAAAATTTGTGACACGTCTAACTCAATATCTGTGGTTGCATTCTCAGCTATTGGCTTTGGTATAGACGGTGTTTTAAGGTCTTTGATCTTAGCTAGGCCAAGACAAGATGTTTGGTGTATTGTGTCATTCAAAAACAACATTTGTTCTGGTATCATGCAGGTTCTAAATAGTGCTTCTATGCCTTGCACCTGCCAATCTTTTGTACCCCAAATTGTTTTCGTTTCAATATTATTTTTCCAATAATCAAAACCAAATGTCATCATTTTGTCATAAAATGCTTCTGAATATATCAATTTAGAATTTGTCAGCATTGTTTTCATTCCTGTTTTCTCTAACAGTTTATAATAAAACGTTTCTGCATCACTGGTGTTAAACCCTGAGAAGTATTTGAATTTCTCAAAAAATGCTTTAGAACTGCTTTTAGGTGGTGTAGAACAATGTTCCCATTGATTATACATAAAAACATTTCTAGGCTGTGCAGATTTATGCAAGTAGTGATCCCCATAGTGGGTGTAACAGAATAATTGCTCATAACTAGATGAACCTTGTAAATAATCATGATCTGTGAATCTAGCTGACATTACTAAATCAGACATCATGTCATTAATACTGTTAAAGTCCCAATCATCAGAGTATGTACTTGGTGTCACAAAGTCACTTAAGGAAACCTTTAGTTGATGAGGATACTTCAGGATTTCGACCGGACCATAGATCTCATAGTCTGTTTTCTCCCATACAACCCCACCAGGTATTGGAATTGCTGTGACATTTACTGTTGACAGTTCTCTTTTCTTCACGTGGGATGATCTGTGTGGTTTCAGGACTAAGTTGATGTTCTGACTTGCTGTGTCCATTGTAATATATTTTCCCTCAATGAATCTTCCCAAACACAGTACCATGATGAACCAAAGCAGGAGGAAAAATACACCTAGACCGAACCAGAACTCTAGCCAAGGGGAAACAAGGTAGATTTCCTTCAGTTGATGAAAGAGTTCCGTTGCTTTTTCTTTAAAATACTTTTTTGTTTCTGGCATCACTTCGGGGTCGTTCAAATCTTCAGAGAAGTTGTCGAAGTTGATGAAATAACCAGAGGCAGTTCTGTCAATTGATGGGATTGTTCTTTCAATCTGTCTCTCGGTAGCACTTTCTGATGCCACATCATTGTAGACTGGTGTTGTTTCTTGACGAACTGTTTCAATCTGTGTTTCAAGAGGCACAAGTTCCATGGCATTATTGCATAGTCCTTCATTGTGTACTGCAGGCTGATCGAATGTGATTAGTCTTTCAGTTTGAACCTCTTGGATTGTTGCAAGTTTGGGTATTCTGTTGTTTCTTGGGAGTCCACTGGGCCTACTGTTGATTATAGGCCACATGCTTGTGGTTTTACCAGATCGATGGACACGATTCTGTTCTCCTTTTTACCAGCAAGGGGCGGTAGCACAACTGATCTTGTTCCGGTGACTGCTAAGACAGGTACTGCTTTTCTGTAAGAAGGCCCAAATTCCTTCTTAACCGCGATCTTTTCTCTGACTAGATCCCCAATCTTTGGAATCCAGACAGGCCTTGCTGGGGCTGTTGCGGGTGGTGCCTCGTCAGTGGTACTTGGCTGTTGCTTTAACTTTATGTTGCTTAATGATTTTCTTGTTTCATTCAGTTCCTGTAAAACAGCCAAACGATCCTTTACATCAAAGTGCGTTGTTTCTTCTTGTACCACTGACATCTGACTATCGAGGTCCTGAACTCGCATTCTAATTCCGAACAATAGTTCGTATGGGCTGAAACCTTTTAGAGAATTTCTTGGCATGTTGTTAAGACTAGTCTGGACACTTATTAAATGTTTGACCCACCCAGCGCCTGAACCTAATACCTTCGCTGTTATAGATTGCTTTATGTCACGGTTTTTTCTTTCTACCACACTGTTCCCTTCCGGGGTATGACGGACAAGAATACCGCAACCCAATTCCCATGCTAGCCATGGCCACCTTATAAGCTCGAGAGCTGAAAGCAGAACCCTGGTCAGAATGGAACGTGGTAATTGCGTATATGCCGATATAGACTCGCAAATCTTTTATAACCGTTCTAGCGTCAGCCGAGCGCTGGAGGCCTCATTTTTTAAGTGTGTTTAGCCTTAACTGATTAATAGGACGCAGGTTGGGGTGCAGGCAGCGTTACGCTGTTTCTGATCAGTAGCCGGTAGCATGGTTCACTACTGCGATCCCTATTGCAGTTTTCACAGTTGTTTGCATATATTTGGTGTTCTACACTCATTCCCGGCCACCAGTATACTGATCGTAATTCAGTCAGAGAGTCCCTGATCTGTCTGTGCCTTAGACCCAAACCCATGTGTGCGTCTGCTATTAAAAATATTCTCCTGTTCATGTTTGGAATTACTCTGTCCCCCACTCCCGGGATTCGAGCAAAAGGAACGGAGTTTGCATCGATTATGTATGCATAATTGAGTGGATAGTTTACGGGTAGTGCTGCACAGTCGCCTTTTACAGTCGTTTTTACTGCCAGCATGGTTTCCCCGTCTATGTATTTATCTGTACGCTTTTCTGTGGCTACGGAAGCCGGTTTAGTTGCTTCCGCTTTGGCTGTATTAGCCAATGAATTCCCTGCAACGTGAACGCCATCACGTTGAAGACTCTGTGCGTGTATCACGTGAGTCTTTTGTAGTTCTTTGTATAAAAGAGCTACCTGTTCCCAGAGCAATTTATGCTTTATTGTGGCACCTGTGTCATCTTTGTAGTCGTTTTCGATCCAACTCTGCAGTTTATTGTTGTAAGAATTGACGCAAAAATGAGAATCGCACACTATAAGTGTCGGGAATTCACGTTCTGCATTTTCTAGCGCCATCTTTAAAGATCTGATTTCAGTTCTCTGAACCGAACAGTTTCTTACAGATTCAGTTTTTGTTACTTTCGGTCTGATTTTACCGCACAGCCAACGACATTTAATGATCGCACATGCTGCGTCGTAGGATTTTCTCTCTACGTTGAAATGCTGTACAGAGCTATCTGTATAGATTATACAGGCATATTGTGGGAGAGGCAGAATTTCGATTGGCAGAGGATATTCTTCTTCATACTCTAAATCATTCAGTTCTTCGTATTGCGGGGCGAAATAGTATTTTACGTCTTCCGCTCCTAGAGAATCTATACACTGTATCCATTTCGGATCCAGTGACACTGTAGGCAGGTTTACTGGGCTGAATAGCACTTCGAAGGCGGATTCCGCTGTGAGGATGTTAATCCTTTTGCCGTGTGCTAGTTCTCGTTCATTTGCTAATGCGATTTGCACTGCGTTCACAGTTCTTTCTGTGTGACTGAATGTTTTTTCTGCTTGTGTGTACAAGTGAGATTTAATTGAAATTGGTACCTTTTCTCCCTCATTAGAGGTTAGGTACCTGAATCCGCATCTTCCTGGGATGACTCGGATTACAAGATCACGTGTGTTGTCACGTGTGTCTAATTTCGTTTTTGCTAACATGTCTGTTTGCAGTGATCTCAAAATTTCTGTGTGTTTTTGAGTCCAATTGATTTGTTTTAAATCAGGTTTTATTAGTTCGTAGAGAGGTTTAACCCTCTCTGCGTAATTTAGGATGTAAGTTCTTCCGAAATTCAGAAAACCTAGAATGGATTGTAAATTCTTCAGCGTTTTTGGAGCTTGGAGTACAGCGCACTTCTCTAAGAAGTTATCCGCTAGGCTTTTCCCTTCACTTGATAATTCGTACCCTAAAAATAGTACTGTCAGATGGGCAATTCGGGACTTTTTAAAGTTGAATTTGTAACCCTCTGCTGCGAACCCAAGTATAATGGTGTTCACTCTTTTCAAATGAGTATCCAAGTCGTCGTCTGTGAGATAGATATCATCTACGTAAGATAATGCCTCATCATCATAGATTTGTAGTAACTCTGTTACCCTAGCTGAGAATAGTCCTGGGCTGTTCTTGAACCCCTGTGGGAGTCGACAGAATTTTTTCTGCGACCCAAATGCGGAGAAAGCGGTCAAATATCTGCTTTCTGGTGCAATGTTTTGACAAAAGAAACCATTAGATATGTCTAATGTCGTTTTATATTTTTTCCTAACTATGTTATTCATTAGGGCTGCACTATGCGAGTTTTGTACTGCAAAAGTTTTGCAACATGTATTAAGATGTCTGTAGTCCAAAACTAGACGATATGAATTGTCTGGCTTGGAGACAGGAAACAAAGGATTGTTCATTTGAGAGGTGCATGTTTCAATCACCCCCTGGTACTCAAGTTGATCTAAGATCTCCCTGACTTGTTTTTTAGCTTCTTGCTTTATGGGATACTGCCGTTGGGCAGTTGGTTCACTTTTAAATTGGATTTTGTGAGGCGGTGAATCCTCATCCCATCCTACATGATTTTTATACAATGCAGGTGCCTGGGCTACTGCCCATTTCCTTGCATATGTATATTTTTTGTGAATCGGTATGTGATTCGAGAAGGCAGGCATAATCACTTCTTCGCCACGAGGGCACTCCCTGACAAACTCTGGGGGCCAATCTTTTTCAGCTAACAGAATATCATAGCCTTTTGAGAGCTTATCCCAAAATAGACCCTTAATTTTCCTAGTCTTATCACCCTCTATACGCAATGTTATTTCGTATATTTTATGGGGCTCGCTAAGTCTGGCGTCGGCAGTTTCAACCTGAATGTACTCATTCGTGTCCACTGTCTCCAGATGACTCATCAAGTTCTTGCGCGCTATACTGATTTTTGCTGCACTGTCCAACATTGTCAATGCCCACTCCCCGTTTTTCAACTGTGTCCTCAGTATTCTCGGCATGGTTGATTACTCTAATACTGGCTACCTTCTTTTTAGGAAATTGAGATTTTTTTACTCTGAGCAGGTTCCTTGTCTTTGGACTTGGTGTGCTCTCCTGGGTCTGACCGTCCTCTTCTTTCCGAATTCTGTGGAAGAGATCGAGAGGGACGTGTATCAATACTTTGATATCTATCAGGTTTTTTCAGATTATCCCTATTTCCAAGGTTATATCTTTTCTCAGAGGGCTCCCTCTGGGGAGACTGGCGTTCTCGAGTCGGAGTTCTTTCCCTCCGTCGAGGAGACCTTCCTCTGGACTGGAAAACTTTTTCCTTGGGAGTGGATTGTTTATTTCCATCCCAGCTCTTTTTAGGAGTGTTTAAATTATTTTTAATAAATAATTTTTCAGGGCTTTCGAGCAGTTGGGGCTTTACCGGTTTCCCACCCAAGCTGTCTCTACCTAATTCTTCATAGCATTTTTCTATGATTTTTGCAAGCTCAACAGGATCTTTTATATCTGTTTCCCTCAACTTCTGGCGAATCGCCACAGATGCTGCTTCTCCTCTAATGTTGGCTAATAATATAGCCGAGACCTGCTTGAAGTCTTTCAGTAATTTCATACCTAGATTTAAAGCGGGCTCTGGACCGAATTCATTTTGAATCTGTTTTAGCACTTCTGGTATTACCGCCATAGACGGGACACCGTGTGTTTTTGTGTAAATGGAAGCAAAGACTGTACCCCAAGTGTCGCAGTCCTCCACGTGTGGTGCGAATCCCATAGGAAGGCAGATGGTCAAGATTCTGTGTTTCTCAATAGGGGTAGTATCAGGAAATACTGCCTCTATTTGAGTGATTTTCTGTGCTAACCAGAAAGGAATTTTTTCCCGTTTTACGGGTGTTTTACCAAGACATGACTGTATGTTCTGTGGTGTAATTTTATTTGTGTTCCCCTGATGAGGGGTCAGCTGGTGTGAATTAACAGCTGGCTGGACTGTTGCAGTCCGCATTATATATTGGACTAATTGCCTATGTATTTTTATTAATGTGTTTAGCTGTACTAACAGCTCTTCTCTTGACATTCTTACAATGTCAGGATGTGGTGTGTAGCTGGCTAGAACCGGCCACGTTGCTCCTGGTCTTACTAGAGGACCGAGCCTAGTTATGTGATTATTGTGTTTTAGGGCGCCATTAAACCAGAGCAGGTGCTCTTGAAATTTAAGTGGGATTTCAATCTCCTCGAAAGGAGCGTACTCTCCCGGAGGTTCCTCTATTTTGTAATAGTGAAACTCTTGTGTTCTAGCGTTTGCCGCTGGAAAGTTTATCCATGAATAGAATACCTCTGTCTGCCGATACTTGTGAGCCTCTATCACGAAAATTACTGTACCACCTTGAGGTGTCAGTCCGTTCTCTATAAGTTTTAACGTTATAGATCTTCTTAAGTGAACCGGGATGATAATAGCATCCGGGTCTGCTTGTTCGGGACCTTGCTGAGTCGCATCTACTGCGGCCCCAGAGGTTCCGTTATTTTCTGGCATTGTAAAAATGCAATGTTTGCAGAGTAGGTCTCCAAGGAGACAAAGATTAGGTGCACAATATTTTGGAACACTGTATCCTTCAACGTTGAATAAACCAGAGCTTTACATAGGAATCTCTTCCTACTAAGGTCGGGCGGATTTTAACCTTTCACCCACTCCAGACGTCTATTGGAGTATTTACGGGAGAAAGGGGTCTGTGTGAAATATGCACGACTGAGTTACTCTACTGTCTTGCGTTAGTTTATCGCCTTACCAAACGTTGGGCGCCATGTAGTGTAGTTCCTAGTTTCCCACTAGGCCCTGCGCATTGGAATAACATAAACAGTAGTATCGACGTGGAACTGCTTATATTCCAGGCCTCCACTGACTATGCTAAACTTAATTGGGTTGTGTTACCAACTAGCTCAGAGGTCACTGGAAACTTTCTTCTCTGCATAGGAAGTGATCAGCTTCCTTGGCACAGACAAGAAGGGATTCAGTTTTCCAACAACCGTGCAACATGACAACTTTGCTCCTCAGATCAAGAGTCAATCTCTAGGGTCGTGTGAAACAATAGACATGTATTTCACTCAGTCAGTCTAGTGCAGTTTACTTTCACGAGATGTAGAGAATAGAGAGACGGGCGTTTGTCAATAAAGGTTAACATTTATTGAACAGTCTTTCTTCTCGTACAAGAGAAATGTATTGCCACAATTGCAATAATTGTTATTATAAAAAGTACGTACAGTAAGATAAGTATTGCGAAATAGAACTGTAAAAGCATTGATATGGTTTCTTAGCCATACAATGGTTTAAAAGTGATAAAACATATATACAGTCATATATACATTAGGCTAACATACTCAACTGGTGCTTCTAACTAAGCCTACCCCAGTGTGCCTGACCTAAGCCTAACACGTGAAAAGGGGAGTAAGTAAGTAGCTTAAGTTAAGTTGGTTTTGCCAAGGTTTGTTTCAAGAATTCTCGTCTAAGGGTTCAGTCAACACCATACCTCTGAATAGAATGATGGAGGATTGGTATCTCCTTCAGGGGTCTCTCTCGATATCCCAGTCACCCGCGAGGGTAAACCGGAAGCGCCGGGACTGGATTTCTCTGCACGAGAAAGGCAGCGGCTTCTCTTCAGCGCGTCGAGGAAGGAGGGGGGACAGCGTCCGCGGGCAGCTGGAATCTGCTGGATGTCTTCGCAGAGGGACGGCTGTTCAGCTCCTTAAGCGTACTGCACCATAGGTCGCGCTTTAGCGGCGATAATGGTATCAGCAGCTTCACCACCACAGGATAGCAGGCTGCAGCGACAGAGTGCTAGATTTACCAACACAGGGTCATGCAGGCAGCTGGCATCAGCAACAGGCAACGAACATTGCTTAAGGCAACGTTGGTAATATTTATACCTGACAGGTGCCGGGTTTGACGCAAGTTTGCTGGACATAAGACGTCAATTAAAGATGTCACTAGGAAGTGATAGTTATCAGTTGCTCATTAGAGTTCCATTACTAATCAAAACATAGCAAGCGGGGATTTCCAGGTTTGCTAAGTTTTTATCTTGTTGAAGAACTCGGAGTGTTATCTAGGAATATCAGATAGTGACTGCTGCTCTGTCATTGCACTAATTGGTCGCAAAGGAAGTAGCAGAGAGTCATGCTGGAATGTGGCTCTGTTCGTGTGAGGCCAGAGATGACTTTTCAGAAAATCGCACTCGAACGGTTATGCCAATATAGGGAATAAATGGATTTATAGCCGAATAGGGGCATAAGGTCACAGTATCGATCAGGAACCTAGATAAACACGCAACAAAACTTGTACAAAAACTCAAAGATAGCTCTAATCCAGCTCCATGTATTACCTCCGCACAACAATGTGACGAACCTGCCACTTTCTTTACCGAAAAAGTAAAGAAAATCTACACCACCTTTCCTCAGGACCCACTGGAAACCTCCAAACCACGTAAGCCTGTGCCGGACAATCCCAGTTTGTCACACATCCCCAGCATAACCCATGACGAGCTTGCTAAGCTATGCACTAAAGTTAGATCTGGTTCTCCTACGGACGCCATGAGACCCGCCAAATTCCTAGAATCCCTTGAGTTCTTCCTCCCACCTTTGACTACCCTACTCAACCTATCATTCTCCTCGGCGGTGGTTCCCACATGTTGGAAGCAGGCATGGGTCTCTCCAATCATTAAAAAGCCTACCATAGACCCATCAAAACCAGAAAATTTCAGACCAATTTCGTTGCTTCCATGGGCTTCAAAACTGGCAGAAGCCCACGTGAACAAGGTTCTAGCCAACTACATGACGCAAAATCAAATCCTAGACCCCTCACAGAACAGTTTCAGGCCAGGATTCAGTACCGAATCCGCCCTGCTGACCACTACTGAACACCTACGGAACATCCTGGACGCCGGTCAAAGTGCTGCGCTGATTTTACTCGACCTCAGCGCAGCCTTTGATACGGTCTCCCACTCTCTTCTGCTAGAACGCCTCAAAGCCACAGGTATCAGAGACCTTGCCCTTGAGTGGTTCCGGTCTTTCCTGACCGACAGGTCTTTCCGGGTCTCAGCCCCCCCATTTATCTCCCAGCCTCACCCCATAGAGCAAGGTGTCCCGCAGGGATCGGCGCTCAGCCCGTCCCTATTCAATCTTTATGTCCAGCCTCTCGCTGAAATAGCAAAAGAATGGGACCTTACGCTGGTGTCGTACGCCGATGACACCCAGCTGGTTATCTCCCTAACTGAAGGCCCCTCGATCTCAGCTGCGAAATTCAAGAACGGATTAGAAGCAGTCGCACGCTGGATGTCACACAACTGCCTACAGCTGAACGCTGGTAAAACAGAGGTGTTGCTCCAAGGAAAAAATCCCGACCATTGGACTGAGCACTGGTGGCCGTCCGTATTGGCCCCCCCCCCCCCCCCCCCAAAACGTGGTGAAAAACCTAGGTGTCTGGGTGGACGCCTCTCTTAACTTCCAGACCCACACTAAGAAACTGGCTGCTACCTGTGTGGGCCTGCTGAGGAGCCTCCATCCGATTCTTGGCTTTTTTGACCACTACACGTGCCAACTGATAGTCCAGTCTACCATCCTGGCTCGACTGGACTACGCCAATGTTCTATTCCTAGGCATCAACAAAGCTGAGATGGCGCGGCTGCAACGGATACAAAACTCTGCTGCCAGGGCCGTTGTAGGCCTCCCTCGCAGATGCTCTGCCAGAAATACCATCCAGAAACTACACTGGCTGCGTATTGAAGCCCGAGTTCAATTCAAGGCTCTCACTACTGTTTTTAAAATTCTTAAAACTGACTGTCCCGGACTCTTACGTCCACTCCTAGAGCCTTACACCCCCCAGCGTGCCCTACGCTCCTCAGGTTAACACCGGGTAATAACCCCCCGCATTAGACTAAGCAGAATAGGTGGCCGTTCTTTCAGAGTTTTGGGGGAAAAGCTTTGGAATTCCCTGCCTCCCCACATTCGCTCCATGACCAACCTGTTGGCCTTTGACAAGGCGATTAAAACTCTTCTATTCTCCCCATCATAATCTTCCCTAGTCCTTCTTCTTCCTCCCCCTCCCTTCAGGTTTCTGTTATGGTTCAGCGCCGGGACGCCTCTTTGCTGGGGCAGCTGTTCGCGCTCAATAAAATATAATAACATAACATATTGGGTACCTGCTTTCAGTCACCAATAGGAGATTTATTTGGTGTGATGTTAAAGAATGGTGGTTATACAGACTTTGATTTTTTGTGTAAGTTCTCAGATCCTAAGTTTTTTAAAAAGGTTAGGTTGAAAGTTCTATATGATGTGGCGGAGATGTGGTACAAGATTAGGAAATTCTTAAAGATACCATATTTGAGTTGTATGGCTCCAATATGGGACTCACCAGGTTCTCCGCCTTGGACAAAGGATTTATTGGCAATTCCATTAAAGAGAGAGGGTTCAGTTCGGAGATGGAATGACCTGTTTCAGGAGGGGAATTTGTTGGCATGGAGTGAATGCCAACAAAGGTGGGGGCAAGTCTTCTCAAGGTATAAATACTTACAGATTCAGAGCTGAGCGAAGGGCTTCGAAATTCAAATTGGAATACAGAATGACTTTGAGGCAAAACTGGCGAAGGAGGGGTCTTTTAAGAAGAAGGTGGCCTTGTGGTATTGGACAATGTTGGAGATGGAAGACGGCCCCTTCTTACTTCCGGAGGTCCTGTGGGAGCAAAGCTTGCCAAAGATAGCAACAGAAAAACAATGGCAAGTATCTATGGCTATACTATACAGAGTGGTTAAACCTGCGAATTTAAGGAGAAACCTTCTGTTCACAATCCACAGGGCCTACTGGACTCCGCGCAGATTGACGAAACTTAAATCAAGTGGAGTGGTGGAGTGCGCAAAATGTAAGACCCCCAACGCCGATGACCTCCATATGTCTGCCTTTTGCTCGGAGATAAGAGGCTTTTGGCAAGATGTGAGTAACTGTCTATCTCAAGCTCTGAACCTGCAAATAGAGGTAAGCCCCGAACTTATAATTACTGGGAGAAATGACCTAGAGGAAGATAGAATTAATGACAATGTGAAATTGATTTTTTACGCTATACTACTGGCACGTAGAGAACTTTGTAAGTTGTGGGTCTCTCCCCTCTCTCCAAATGTTTTGGACTGGATAGTCTATGAGATATACAGCTAAACTAGATATGTTGAATCGCACCAGCAAAAAACTAGCATTTTGGGTACCGTTTCTTTTACGTTTTGGGTGATTGGTATGTGGGAAATTTTGAATTGCTTATTGAACAAAGCAACATCAATCCTATGATTAAGCCCCACGCCTATCTCGCTAGTATTTGGGTTGACACTCAGGCTCTAGGAATGAGGATCAGACGGGCACACCGGATGGGTCAAATGGCATCAAGGGCTTGGATAATACGCTGGCCAGACTCTGTGGAGGTAAGCCCGATGTCTCTTCCTCGACATACTAGAGTATGAGATACAAAAAACCCAGCAGGTGGAACAGTTAGTAAACTGGGTGGCGAGTTGGCAAATGAGGATTTAAAAAAAAAAAAATAGGAATATTCACTTGTTTCCCAAACAAGAGAGTTAAGGAGAGTAATACGATAAGCATAATATATAATGGGATACGAAAGGGGGGACACAATGCGGTAAAGGGCAGCATCAAGTGAGGGTACAATGGTTGTAGGAACAATGATTTCGAGCAAATGATCCTGGGCCAAGTTACGGTAAAAATGTGTTCATTAAGAATCTTTTGGCTTCCAGTTTAAAAGCAGTCGTTAAGGAAATTCTGCGTACTTACGGTGGAAGAGAGTTCTTAATCCTTGGGACAGCGCCGGAGAAGGCCCAGAGACCGGTTCTCTTTTTGCTAAGGATGGGTGGTTTCAGGAGGAGAGTGATAGCGCTTCTTGAAGCTCTCCCAACGCAAGATAATTCAAGCTTTTGTGCTAGGTACCTGCGAGTTTTGAAATGCAGGGCTTTGTGTGCTACAATGGCAATCTTTAAATGAATTCGAGCTTCATAGGGCAACCATTTAAGAGATTTTAGGAGTGGGAATATATGCTCACTTCGTTTGGTACCAGTGACCAGTCTGGCCGCAGCGTTCAGTGATGTCCTTAGGGGAGCCAGAGTGTAATTGGGAAGGCCACAGAGAGTAGCGCTGCCGTAGTCCAGCCTCAGCAGGACCAGTGCTTGTACCACCTGCTTGAAGTCCTTTTGTGGAAGGAATGGCTTGATGCTTCTGAGTGTCCTTATCAAGAGATTAGGGACCATGTGTATCAACCGAATTTTGATTCGCAAACGCTGCGATTCGCAAAAAAGCAGTGTTTGCAAATCAAAATTTGAAAAATGGTATGTATGAGGATAATCGCAATGTAAATTTAAGGAATCGCAAAATTTGCGATTCCTTAACTTTGCGTAAGCATTTAAGGAATCGCAAATTGCGATTTCCTAAATGCTATGCAACAACCACTGAAGTTTTGCGATTTCTCCTTAAGAAATCGCAAATTACCACCAACTTCAAGTTGGTGGTAATTTGCGATTTCTTTCACAAATGCACTTTCTGCCATTTGTGAAGGTGCCATGTGGGGCACATACATGCCCTTAGGGCATGGATTGTGCAGTATGCGCAAACATGTAAATTTCAGGGGTGCTTCAGTGTATATCCTTATGACACCCTTGAAATTATTCTCAATTTGCGATTCTCAACTTGCGATTCGCAAATTAAGAATGACTTCCAATTCATTCCTCTGGGCCTCCTGGCCCATAGAAATGAACTGGTAAGTATTCCTTAATTGCGATTTCATAATTTGCTAATCGCAATTAAGGAATATTAAGAAATCGCTAAAAAATTGCGATTTTTTTTTTACATACATTCCTTTTTGCAATTTCTAAAAAATCGCTATTTGAGAATCGCAAATGAGGGTGTTGATACATATGGCCCTAGCTCCCTTACACACATTGCTAATATGATTTTTCATATTCAGGTGTTCATCCAGGGTAATTCCGAGAGATTTGGCTGAGTCTATGATGAGAGGGGTGCAATTGAAAGCAGTGAGGTGATTCAGTCAAGGGTTTAGCTTGGGAATGTGGTTAGAGGGAGAGATGAAAAGGAATTCAGTTTTGGAGATGTTGAGCGATAGATGGTTCTCCGTTAAGCAATTTTGCGTAGTAATTAGGGTTGTGTTGAGTGAGATGATGTTGTCCGGGGCAGAGATTTTCAAATAGAATTGTGTGTCATCCGCGTACATATGGAAGAGAATGTTCGTGGAATTTAGAGAGTTAGCTAGTGGTTCCAATAAAAGGTTGAAGAGGATAGGAGATAGGGCGGACCCTTGAGAGACTCCCATGAGTACTGGATAGGGCTGGGACAGGGAGTGGTTTGCCTTGATTCTTTGTGATCTTTGGTGAAGGAAGGTTGAGAACCATTGTAACACCCGACCCGAAAAACCCATCCTGATCTTCGAAATGGATAGACGGTTGTCGTGATTAACCCTGTCAGAAGCGGAAGAAAGGTCAAGGAGTACTATGAGCCAGGAATCATTTTGGTCCAACATTTTTAAGATGTCATCCATAACGTGTTCGAGAGCCGATTCGATACTGTGACTCTTTTGGAAACCGAATTGATGTTGGTCTAGGAGTTGGAAATTATCTATGTGAGCACAGAGTTGGGATTGTACGCATTTTTCAAGTAGTTTGGCAAATGTGGAGATAGGGCGGAAATTATTGAGGTCAGTTTTATCTGCGTAAGATTTTTTTTAGTATGGGTGATACCTGCGCTGCTTTTACACAGTCTGGGATCGTCCCTTGTGACCGAAAAGCATTTACAATCTTTGTCCAGATGGGGATGAGTACATTCTTGATTTCTTATAAGGTTAAGAGTACATTCTTGATTTCTTATAAGGATAAGATTTAATATAGGATTGCAGTAAGTATTAGGGACATTGAAAGAAAATTACAGGGTTAAAAGTCAGAGAAAGGGACAGAATTATTAAGGGACTAACAATACATTCAAAAAGAAAAGGGTTTATGGATATAGTTATATTATGGGTAAGACATGTAGAAAGTGGGGATACAAAACAGGTACCCACATAATTTTGTTGAATATTGTCATCAAGGAATTCTGTTTACAACATGAAAAGATGTCTGCGAAAGTAACCAAAATCATGTGATAGCAATATTGAACCATGTTAAACGTTACCCATGATGTGTTTTTATATTACACTTTTATTTATAGGGTAGCTAGCTTGAAAATAGTGTTGGGGGGTTCAAAGACGAGAATGTTTATTAAAAACAGTAAGTCATTTACTGTTTGATTGGGCTCCAGCAAAAGCACCAGATGAATACTAATATATAGATAAGAATGTATTATTTTAGAAAAAACACATCATGTTGTTCAAAAACACATTCTGTTTGGTATAAGGGATAGATTGTTGAAGCTTTTCAGTTCAGGAAACAGCTACTAATGAATACTGACTTAAATGAAGGATATATTTATGTTTAATGAATAGATTATTATAAAACAACGGACAATTCGGGGTCCGTGGAATTATGTGATTGTGTGGCTGCAATGTTTACCACTTAATAATGAATTGACTAAATCTGTCACATAATTTGCAACATAAGTTGCGGAAGTGAAAGACAAACGTTATTTCTAGTCAAACGGATCAAAGTAATACTGCCAGAGAAAGTGTCACATAATTTGCCTTTTAATACCACATAATGTTTGTTACCTTGCTAATAGACCTGTGGTACTCATAGTAGGGCCGGCAGGCCTTAATTGGCGGCCCGCCGACCTTGCCTTGCAGTGTCTATGTTTCTAGTGAGCACCTGACTTTTAAAAGGTCTTTTGGGAAGCTTCCTGTTTGGGCAGAGACAGATAGAGAGAGAGGCAGAAACAGACAGAGACAGGTAGAGATAGAAATAGATACAGACGGAGACAGCTAGAGACAAACAGACAGACAGAGAGAAAGATAGAGACGGGTAGAGATAGAGACAGAGACAGTGGAGACAAATACAGATAGAGACAGAGACAGATAGAGACAGATAAGGGCAGAGACAGATTGAGACAGGCAGAGAAAGACACAGAGAGACAGACAGCTAGAGACAGACAGAGACCGACTGACAGAGACAGTCAGAGTCAGATAGAGGCAGAGTCAGATAGAGGCAGAGACAGATAGAGGTAGGGACAGGGACAGAGATGCAGATAGAAACAGATGCCGATAGAGACAGAGATGCAGACAGAGACAGATACACACACAGAGACAGACAGACAGAGACAGAAATGCAGACAGAGACAGATACACACACAGAGACAGACAGACAGAGACAGACAAATAGAGATAGAGACGGATAGAGATAGAGACAGATACCGATAGAGACAAATACAGATAGAGACAGATAGGGGCAGAGACAGACAGAGACAGAGACAGATTGAGACAGGTAGAGACAGACAGAGAGAGAGAAAGCTAGAGCTAAGACAGACAGAGACAGGCAGACAGAGGCAGTCAGAGAAAGATAGAGACAAAGACAGACACAGATAAAGACAGACACGGAGAGAGACAGACCGACAGAGAGATAGAGATAGAGACAGAGACTGACAGAGACAGACAGAGAGAGAGATGCAGAGAGAGAGAGAGAGAGAGAGAGAGAGAGGCGGAGACGGATAGAGACAGATAGAGGCAGAGAGAGACAGAGACACAGAGACAGACAGAAAGAGAGATAGAGACAGGCAGAGACAGAGAGAGAGAGAGATAGAGACAGAGACAGATAGAGACAGACGGGCAGAGACAGACAGAGAGGTAGACACAGAGAGAGATAGAGACAGCTAGAGACAGAGACGGATAGATACAGAGACAGATAGAGACAGAGACAAATAGAGATAGAGAGAGACAAAGACAGACAGAGAGAGAGAGAGAGAGATAGAGACAGGCAGAGACAGACAGAGAGAGAGATAGAGATAAAGACAGATAGCGACAGAGACAGATAGAGACGGATAGAGACAGAGAGAGACAGGGAGAGATAGAGACAGAGACGGATAGAGACAGAGATGGATAGAGACAGAGACATAGGAGACAGACAGATAGAGACAGACAGATAGAGACAGATGGAGACAGAGACAGACAGATGTAGACAGAGACAGACAGAACAATCAATCAATCCATTTCTAAAGCGAGCTACATACCCGTGAGGGTCTCAAGGCGCTGGGGGGGGGGGGGCGCTACTGATCGAAGAGCCAGGTCTTGAGAAGTCTTCTGGAGGCCAGCAGGTCCTGGGTCTGTCGTAAGCTGTGAGGGAGAGTGTTCCAGGTCTTGACGGCGAGGTAGGAGAAGGATCTGCCGCCCGCGGTGGCTTTCCGGATGCGAAGAACTGTGGCGAGGGCGAGGTTGGCTGAGCGGAGGCTTAGAGGTGGGGGTGTGGAAGGTGAGTCGGTTGTTGAGGTATGTGGGTCCGGTGTTGTGGAGTGCTTTGTGTGCCTGGATGAGGAGTTTGAAGGTGATCCTCTTGTTGACGGGGAGCTAGTGCAGGCCTCTCAGTTGAGGTGTGATGTGGCTGCGTCGGGGCGTCGAGGATCAGTCGTGCCGAGGCGTTCTGGATTCGTTGCAGTCGTCTCAGGAGCTTGGTTGTTGTTCCTGAGTAGAGGGCGTTCGCGTAGTCGAGTCTGCTGGTGACGAGGGCCTGGGTGACGGGTTTTCTCGTGTTGGGGGGGGGGGCATTTGAAGATCCTACAGAGCATTCTGAGGGTGTTGAAGCAGGACGCGGAGACGGCCTTGACTTGCCTGGTCATGGAGAGGTTGGAGTCGAGGATGACCCCCAGGTTGCGTGCGTGGTCTGTGGGTTCTGGGGCTGTGCCTAGCGATGTGGGCCACCAAGAGTCATCCCAGGCTGATGGGGTGGGTCAGAGAATGAGGACCTCCGTTTTGTCTGAGTTCAGCTTCAGTCTGCTGTCCTTCATCCAGTCGGCTACGGTCTTCATTCCTCTGTGGAGGTTGGCTTTGGCAGTGTGGAGGTCTTCGGTGAGGGATATGATCAGCTGGGTGTCGTCGGCGTAGGAGATGATGTTGAGGTTATGTTGTCGTTCGAGGTGGGCGAGCTGTGCCATGTAGATATTGAACAGCGTCAGGCTGCGGGAGGATCCCTGTGGGACGCCGCAGATGATCTCTGTGTTTTTTGAGCGGAAGGGTGGGAGGCGGACGCTCTGGGTTCTGCCAGAGAGGAAGGATGTGGTCCAGGCCAGGGCCTTCTCTTGAATTCCGGCGTCATGGAGACGTGCTGATAGGGTGCGGTGGCAGACTGTGTCAAAGGCTGCTGATAGGTCCAGGAGGATGAGGGCGGCTGTCTCTCCTTTGTCCATCAGGATCCTGATGTCATCAGTGGCGGCGATGAGGGCGGTCTCGGTGCTGTGGTTGCTGCGAAAACCGGATTGGGAAGGGTCCAGGATGTTGTTGTCTTCGAGGTAGCGGGTTAGCTGTTTGTTGAGAATCTTCTCAGTCACTTTTTCCGGGAACGGGAGCAGGGAGATGACAGACAGAGAGAGACAGACAGACAAAGCCAGACAGACAGAAACAGACAGACAGAGATATAGAGATATCGAGAGAGAGGGATAGCGAGAGAGAGATAGCGAAAGAGATATAAAGAGAGAGAGATGGAGAGAGAGATAGCGAGAGAGAGATATCGAGAGCGAGAGATATTGAGAGCGAGAGATATTGAGAGAGAGATATCAAGAGAGAGAGAGAGAGAGATATTGAGAGAGAGAGAGAGAGCCAGCTCGAGATAGTGAGAGATAAGGAGAGAGAGCGAGAGAGAGCGAGAGAGAAATAGAGAGATAGATACATGTGTGTATGCCGGGTCTGGTGGCTCAGTGTATAATTGAGTCTGCTGCAGAGGCCTGTGTTCAACCTCATGGTCACAGGAATTTTTTTTGCTCTAGCCTCACCCCCCTCACTGACCCGCCCCCACCGGTGCGGCCCTCGGCCACAACCCACACTGTAAATTTGGCCCCAAGAGAATGTTTGTGAGTACCCGTGCATTAGACCTAGCATTCTTGGTGTGGTTTTCCCTTAACCTTTTGCCTCCAGACCTCCTGCTTTTGCTGGCCTTAGGACTCAGTACACTCTACGACTGCTAACCAGTGTTGAAGTGCTTGTACTTTCCCTAAAACATGATAACATTGGCTTTTACCCAACTGGCACATTTTAATTTACATGCAAGTCTCTAGTTAAGTGGCGGTACCCTTGCCCAGGGCCTGTAAATGATATGCTACTAGTGAGCCTCCACCCACTTTAGTAGCACCTTGACATTTCTCAGGCCAGCCAATGCAAAGTGTAAACTGTCCTTTCTACCTGGCAAAACAAACCTTTTTCCAGGCCTAACCCTCCCTTTTAATACATATATGTCACCTCTAGGGTAAGCCCTGGACAGCCCAGAGAGCAAATTACAATGGATTAACAAGCATTTGCAATGCAATAGGTCTCACATTTGCGAGAGTTTAAGCTATTGGCATTGTAAATGACAATGCCTTTTATTTATATTTTCAAAACCAACAAATAAGATAAAGGCATTGCCCTTTAGAATGCCAATAGCTCAAACTCTCACTAATGCAAGACCTATTGCATTGCAAATGCTTTTTTTGTCATTTTTTTATAGCGCAAACTCGACCCGAGGGTATTTGAGCGCTTTACATGAGCACCAGTTACAGTACGGAAGGACAGATCGTTTGTTCATTAGGCATCGGGAGATTAAGTGATTTGATCAGAATCACAGGATGCTGAGCCGACATTGTGATTCGAACCTTGTTCCCCACCTTCAAAGTCTCTGTTCCGTTCTGGAATAGTGCGTGACAAACCAGTTAATTCTGGGTGATGTAGTCTTGGCTTCTTGGGTCGCTCTGATTAGATACAAACACACTGGACAGCATTGATTTGTAAGTATTAACGCCAGGGCTGGAAACAGTCAATGAGATGCATCAAGATGTTTTCTAACCCACTAATGCAGGGACATCCAACGTAGGTCCAAGAGAGCCTGGTCAATACAATATATTAAGAATACCCCCTGCCTAAGTAAATACATTCCATGTACACTTTTTGGAAGTATAGTTATTGTACATGACTGTCCTGAACTTCTTAACACTTATAAGTGTAAATGATCAGGTTGGTGTCTACGATGAATAAAACATGCACACCTTTTATTACTCAAAATAGAACCAGTTGAATCGGAAAAATAAGCCATAAACAAATAGGGATGGAAAGCTCAATGGGGATGAAAATTGGCAGAGAAAAGAACCCTGAAGTCAGCCACGGCAGGATGTAAGCCGTCACAGGGCGCTCTGCTGCTTTAGGGAGTGTGAACACTGCTAGCCTGGCGCACTCGAGTCCTGTGCTGGAGGCTGACCCGGGCTGCAGCTGCTCCAGTGAGGCGCAGGCTTCAGAGAGAAGGCGTTTTAAATACAGGTGCCAGGGCCAGGATAAGTTCATGCACACCTTGCATGTGAAAAAAACAACAAGCATTTGAAACCGGGAACCGAACAAGGTGTGAAGGGCTAGACAAGGGGGAACGAAACAAATTCAGCTGAATCACGAGGAGCGTTCATGTGCAACCCATTCAATCGAGAAGGCACAGCGTTCTCAGATCGAGAGATGGGGTACTTTGCAAGTAGGGGTCAAAGCCTGATAAAAACAAGCATTTGCAATGTAATAGGACTGGCATTTACGCAAGACCTATTGCATTGAAAACAGGAGTTCGGGTCATCGGGTGTGAGGGGTGCCAGAAGGCACGAACAACGGGAGTGGGGGGCGGGAGAGAAGGCACAGACAGTAGGGGGAGCACGGGAAGAAAATAGTGCTCATGAAGCACAAAGAAAAGGGGCCAGTAGCCATGAAGGACACAAATGACAACATGGCCGTCATAAGGAGGGACTAGCAGCCTATAAACCAATCGGAAGGCAGAATTTAGAAAGGACAAACACACAAGCCAAAGAAAAAGTGGGCGAGGCTTCCCTCACATAGTCAACTACCACAGATCAACCCCAGAGCAGCGCTTGCGTGCTGGCTCAGGGCTCGACCTAAAAAAGCAGGACATGTAGTTTTAGTGAACAACTCTTACATTAGTTTTTCACTACTGTGAGGCCTTCCTAACTCCTGCACTTTAATGCTTTACATCTGCACTGCGCTAAGAGCGCTTAAAGAACAAGTTACCTACATTTGGTAATGCATTATATAGTAGAGACAATATCTAGTTGCAGATTCCTTACCTCTAAATTCCCCAGCCCTCAGGCTGGATCCGGAAACTTTTGAGTACGCCGCCCCCTTGCACGTCGTGGGGAAGCTCCGTTCGGCTCCCAGTGACGTCTTCAGCATTCTTAGTGTCAGTTATGACGTCTACGTCACCTATATAGGTGCCACCCAGGCGCACAGACGTCCGTTACATTTGCACTTTTCCACGACAGAAGCGCAGAGATTGAACTGACTTATGTGTGCCACAACTAGGGCCATGAAAAGGGAGCAGCCCTAGCCCTATTAAATGAGTCCACAGAGTAGGGAAGCATAGATGGGTCTGTAAGAAATCTGCAGCTAGATATTGTCTCTATCAGATAATGTGTTACCGAAGCTGAGTAACTGTAGTAATGTTAAGTCATTCTAACATGACATATTGAATGTTCTCTCACCTCCTTGGTGATAGAATGATTGTGCTTGAAGCTCCCAGGGCTGTTGATGTTATTCCCTGGAAGCTTTGGAGACGAACGGTAATAAATACAACTTATCCTCCTCTTTCTGTGTTCGTGGTCACATCAATTGGCAACGAGGTGGGCCTACCGTTCATGTCCCCTTCCCACGTGTGCAGAATCTATCCATCGAATATTAATATTTTTTTTAATATTTTTTTTCCGATTTTGCTGCTCATTTTTTACAAAGAAAACTTGTAATCTAATCCTTTGAAGTGCCTCGGGTTGAAGAATCGCCGATGGGACAGTGTGTCTCGGCTTATAAAGAGGAATTTATCATTAACTTATGTTTTTAACCTTTTTGCACAAGAGGATTTCATCAAATTAAAAGAGTGACAAACTGTCAACATTTCACTCGCCCAATCCTGCAGTGACATATTCTCCGGAGCTCCACCTTTCCGTCGTGGCATCAGGTTGGTCCAGTTTTTCTCATGTTGGATGCCCGGATTGTGGTTTGCATGGAGAAGATTGAATGCCCTTGAGGAAAACCGTTTGTCTTTGCCCCTCCATGTCTGCGGAGAAAATGATGATGTGCAGCGTGTAACCTCTGTGACGCATATACGCTTGGTATCCTCTGGAACGTCCTTCTATCTTAACAGCCTTCGCAACACAAGCGGAATTTCCTGTTGTTGTCACCACGCAAGTGACGTATTATGACTGTGATGCAAGTATGCGGCGTACGGTGACTGTGATGTAAGTGTGGTGGTCACTCAGCAACGAGTATACGGAGCCCTGCTAAAAGAACATTTTTTTTCCTGTTTTGAGACAAAGTACTGTGGTACAAATATACGATGCACATCGAACATCATAGTAATCCTCATATCTTGTGCATCCGAGTGAAATGTGCATTATCCTTCAGCGCCATCTTGTGGAACTTTTTTATGTACTTCATCTGGAACACACAGGATCATCATGTTTCTTCGTTAGAACATTGGTGTCATATTTTGAAACATTATTTTGACATATCGCTCCTGAATTATCAAACATTTAACGACAAACAGCTTACCAAGTCATTACTATCACTACAGTCTTTAAAAAAATAATATCTAAACAAAAGAAAGGGAGAATATTGTTTTATACATTATAGAGCTATCTATTAAATTGGTAAAGTAACATAATATATACATTTAGTTTCATTATGCAAAGTGTACAAGCTCCTCCCCCTTTCTTACAGCTTCCAGGAGACCCACCAGTAGAGTGGAAGGTATGGTACAGGGCATTCACTAAATATTTAGGAGCCATTGGTGGTATTAGATTCAGTGCTGAACCCAAGAGGTTTATTCTTGAGCACAATTTGGGCCTTGAGGGTCAAGCTGTTTTGGAACACTTACCTTTACCTGAAGTAGGAGAGGGTGAAGAACCTCTTAATGATTTTGATTAAGCAGTAAAAATGTTAGAAAAACAATTTGATGTTGAAAAGAGTTTAGTGGTAGCCAGACACAAATTCTTTACGAGAGAACAGCAAACTGCTGAAAGTATTGTGTCGTATGTAGCATCCTTGAGCATTTTGGCTTCTGAATGTGAATTTGAAGATTTTACCTCTCAAATCAGTTCATAGACTTTATTTCGATAAAAATATCACAAAAGTCGTTACATGACACAATAGTGGTGAATTAAAAACAGCATAAAAATCTTTAAAACAATTATATTAGCATTAAATCACTTGTATTACATTAACAGGGATATAGATTAAGTACTTTAAAAATCTTGATAATACAGTTAGAACTCCTAATACATGAAGTGTTTATAACATTTCATTCACCAGCGCAGAAAAACGGAATTACCAATGGGCTATGTGCAAAATGTGCATTGGACGCCAAATTATAAAGTGCATTGTGCGGGAGACATTATATAACCAATCGTTTCACAGGGTAACCTATTTGAAGTGTTTATTATTCTTGCCCAGCGTTAGATACTTAAATGTGCTTTCGAACGAACAACCCACATGCGTCCCACAAATTTTACGACAGCAATAACTATCGGTTCTTCCAATGAGGTAGTCAGAATCTGCACTGCCTCATTGCTCATCCTAGTTCCCATATTCTGGCAGACTGGTTTCAACCATCTTGGCCTTGGTCTGTAATAGGCTGGGCAAGCAATTAAAATGTGAACCACCGTCTCCACCTGATCTAAACAGTAGGGACAGGTATCATCATTCAAGCCTTTCCATTTCTTAGTGAAAGCTTTAATAGGTAGGGAGCCCACCCTGAATTGATGGTATAGTTTTCTTTCGTTTGGAACAGTAATTATGTCCCAATAGTCCTCGAACTTGGCTTCATGTTTTTGTCCAAGAAATTATATAGACAATGACGGCCCAATTGAGGACGCATAACACTTTGCTGTGACCATCTTCCAATAGGCTGCCCTTAGCTCTATCTTAGATGGAAATACTGTACCCCCTGGATCTGTTCATAAGCTACTCATGCCCATCCCAATGAGTAAGTCCCTCACACACGTTAACAATGGAGTTTTATTGGACACGTCCAAATTCTTGACTTCGTTTAGAGTCAACGCATAGTGTTGTAACTCGGAGGTCACCCATATCCTCCTCCAATATGCTATTGGCCTACACTTTGCCACATCCTTAATGGAGTGGTAGCCCAAATCCAAGGACAGGGGTAACAGGGAAGTCAACTGAGGGAACCCAATTAAAGACCGCATGAACTTATTTTGATCTAGTACCAAGTTGTCCAAATTGGCAAAGCCCCACAATTCAGCCCCGTAAAGAATGGAAGCACTAATTTTGGTGTTATGTATCTGAAGTACCGGGGCTTTTGGTTTGGTGTAGGATGCTTTGTGCTCTTTAATCAAGGCACCCGACAATTGGGCATGCTTGGCTGTAAGAAGATCTACTTGCGCTTTCCAGGTCACTTTCAACATGTACCCCCAGATATGAGAATGCATCTGCCTGTTCCAATTGCCCATCTGTCATACCGACACTACCAACAATCCGCTTCTGCTTATGCAGGATCATGTACTTAGTTTTATCCACATTAATTATTAGTTCATGATCTCTACAGAACAACTCAAATCTTGTAAAGGCTCTTTGGAGACCCATCCGAGTCTCTCAACTCATCAGAGACCAAATCTTTGTACATTGTGATAAAAAAGTTCAACAAAAGTTATTAACTTTAAAAAATCCTTCCCTTGAAGAAACGATTTCTATTGTCAAAAGCATAGAGTTATCTCAAACATCTTCAAATGAGCTCAAATCTGACAAATCTACTGTTGGTCTTGTGAAAGAAGGGAAAGATGTTGTAGAGAAAAATAGTGTGTCTGAGAAAAACAGCAGTGCACATAAAGGGAAATTGCCTGTAGTTAGACAAGAAAAGAAACAATTGTATTTTCAAAAAAAAAATGTGTTTTCCAAATGTAGTTTCTCTTCCCATTTCCCTAATTCATGTATTTGCCCTGCTAGGAATGCTTCATGTAGAAATTGCAGTAAGCAAGGACATTTTGCTAAAGTTTGAACCTCAAGAAGCAATATTAGTGCAGTATGGGAGGATAATGAAAAATCGGAAAGTATTGTGGATATTGTAAGTTCCATGAGTGATTTAATGTTGGAGGTTAAAGATGATTGTGAGAAGTGTGTGGATCCCATTGTTGACATCATAGTGGATGGAAAAACCTTACAATTACTTGCAGACTCTGGAGCACGCAAGACGGTGATCACTGAGGAGTTGTTTGGATCTGTGTGGGTTGATAAGTGTCTTGAGCCCCCCGACAGTAGTCCTGTATCCTATGAAGGAAGGAAGATTTAATTAAAACGTTTCTTTGAAAGTACTCTAGTTTTCAAAGGCAAATCTATAACAGGAAAGATTTATGTGGCAATTAAAGGTTTGAACATCCTAGGGTGGTACCACCAAGGGTTATTCTGAATGACCCTTAGACCTGGTACAAAGGAACCAGAGTCTATTGTCAATTAGGGAATATTTACTCATCAGAATGGGCAAAAAGATTTCCTAATGTTTTTTGTGACAAACTTGGATTGATCAGAAGTTTTAAACATCTCATTAAGGTAAAGGATTGCGCCATTTCTGTGAAACACAAATTAAGCAACGTACCTTCTAGCATCAGGGATGATTTAGCGAATTAATTAAAGAAAATGTGTGAATCAGGTGTGATTGAACCCATAGAATCCTCCTTGTGGTTAAGTCCCTTGGTCATCGCGCGGAAAAAAATGGAAATCTCAGTGTCTGCATTGATCTACGCAGTCTCAATAAAGATATATGGGTGGATTCACACCCATTACCTCGTATTGATGATATAGTTTCTAAGTTTGAAGGGTCTAAATGGTTTTTGAAGATAGACTTATCTTCGGCATATCATCAAATTGAGCTGGACATGTCATCCAAACACCTAACCGCTTTTGTTTCCCCAGTTGGAACTTTTCAATGTAAAAGGATGCCGGTTGGCCTGGCGTCGGTGGCTTCCGTGTCTCAGCATGTGATGGAAAAGGTTTTGTTGGGGGTTCAAAATACTGTTGTTTTTCAAGATGACATCCTGGTTGCAGGAAATTGCAAGTCATCTCATGATAAAAATCTTACTGAAGTGTTAAGCAAATTACAAGAGAATTGCATAGTTGCCAATATGAGCAAATGTGTTTTTGGAGTTGAGTCCATCGATTATCTAGGACATTGTATCTCAGGAAGGGGAATTCTTCCAAGAGAAGGGCCGATAGAAGCAATTGTCAAGGTTCCTTCTCCAAAGACTAAAGAGCAAGTCTCATAATTCCTGGGTATGTGTGAGTTCTACTGTAAATTTATCTCTAACGTTTCAGCTAAGACCACTCATTTGCGTGAGCTTTTGAAAAAAAGAACTGCCTTTCTGAGGGATCAAACATGTCAGACCGACTTTGATAATATTAAGAGTGAACTTAGGTCTTGTAACATTTTGACTCCCTTTGATCCTTTGTTGGAATTGATTGTCTCTGTTGACGCAAGTTTAGATGGTCTTGGTGGCATGTTAACTCAAATTAAACTTGGTGTTGAACACACAGTAGGTTTTGTTTCTCGATCACTATGTCCCAGTGAAAAAAATGACTCAATCTTTGAGAGAGAACTTATGGCTTGCTGTTGGGCGGTAGAAAGGTTAAAAAGTTTTCACTGGGGTAGAACTTTTAAGTTGTTGACTGATCATAAACCTCTCATCCCGATTTTGAATGGTATTGTAGTGAAAGATCACACTCCCAGGATAGCTAGATTGAGCTCTATAAACTACTTCAATATAATTTTGCGATGGAACATATTTCTGGAGGAAAAAACATCAGACCTGATTGTCTTTCAAGGTTGCCTTTGCCATATGTGCATAGTGAGTTTATGGTTGATGATGATGAGGAATGTTTAATTGCGAGCATTGATGTTTGTAATGGAGGATGTTTCAATGAGGAAGAATGGTTTGATGCATTACATTCTGATTCTGTTCTCAAGGAAGTTAAAAACTTTATCATTCAAACATTTAGATGGTGAACTCTGATGAATTGTCTCTAGAAGGTGGGGAGATGATATTAAGTGATACATTTGTACCTCCAGCAGGCCTGAGAGATTGCATTATTATGTAAATGTAAAATGTAAATTGATAATTGTATAGCGCACTACTCACCCGCAAGGGTCTCAAGGGGCTTGTACGAATACCGCTGTGGAACCCATCCTGGCTTTCCCTGTGAGGCGTCCACTCCTGGGCACCCCCAAGGTGGAGGCCAGGCATCCTTAGCGTTGTGGGGGCCGTTGTGGAGATTAAGCAAGCTATTGCCCAGAGTTGCAGAGTGGGACTCCATGATTGGAATAGGCACCGAGGCAAGAATTATCAGGTCCGTAGATTTTTTGAGCCCAAGACCCGCTGAGGCGGGAATTGAACCCTGGTCCCGGGCTAGACCTCTGCATCAGGGTCTGCCACTCTAATCATTGAGCCACACTTCTCCATTATGGCTGGACATGAGGGTAATCTTGGACAAACTTGCACCAAGCGTAGAATTCAAGCTATTTATTGGTGGCCATCAATGGATCGTCATATTGAGAATGTGATTGAAAATTGTATTACTTGTTGTTCCAGTGATAAAGTGATCAAAACTGTCATCCCTCCCAAAGTGAAGGTTGAGTTGCCGTCTGGTCCATGGATGAAATTGGCTCTAGATTGCCAGGATTTTAAAATAATATCCAAGTATGGTTCGCAAAAGTGCACCTCCTTCACCAAAAGAAATTCCAGTGTGGTCTTACAAAGGTTGGCCTTGCTGTTTCTGCCATCAAACACCCAACTCCAATATAACTTCTTCAAGAGTGACTTTGGCCGGGCAGTTCTGGTGATCCAAGCGTCTTCAAGCCCCAGGTCAGTAAGGAGGCGCTTGACTTCCCTCAGCCAACGGACCTTAGACCAACCAGGTGATAGAAGAACCTCCTTTAAGCCCTCTGCAAAACTGGACAATTCTGGGACTCTCCAGATACGTGTCCACAAAAGAAGAGGACGCAGCCTCGCCTGATCACTAATGGGCCGAGTTCCCATATCCAAAAGAAGTGGGAGAGTTGGTGTACTATAAGGGAGGCCCATGAGGTCTTTGTGGAATTTATTTTCTGAGCGGGACAATTGATCCACATTCTGCACACCCCAAAGTTCAGCCCCATACAAGGCTGCGCTAACCCCTCTTGCCCTGTAGATATCAAGTACTGGTGCAATGGGTTTAAGGGATTAAGGGATGAGGCACGTTGTTCCTTGAGGAGAGCCCCCACCACTCTCTTATGAGTCAGCAACATCTTTTGTTGGTGGCATTGCCAACTCATAGAGTCACATAGTCGAATGCCTAGGTAGTCGAACTCCCTGACCCTCTCAAGTGGGACTGATTCCAGGATAGGAGGATTGACAATCTTCTTCGGGGGGTTTAAGACCAGGAACTTAGTCTTCCCTGCATTGATAACTAGTCCCCTTGAGTCACAAAAGGTCTTAAAACTAGTTAGGAGACTCTGCAGGCCTGCTGGGGTTTTGGAGATCAGGAGGGTATCATCTGCAAATAAGAGGGTAGGTATTTTCCTTCCCCCCAGGGACGGTGCATCTGCTGGATGTTGTAACAAATGCTCCACCACTCAGTTAACATACAATGAGAACAGAGTGGGGGCTAGTACACATCCCTGGCGGACACCTCTGTTTACAGGAATTCGTGGAGTTTTTTGTCCCTGGTTACCCCACCTGATCTGCGCAAAATTATTTTCGTGGAACTTTATCAACATGTTGAGTAGGTAAGGGGCAATACCCAGTGCATCGAGAACACTCCAGAGTTGTTTACGTGGGACCAGGTCAAAGGCAGTCCGGAGATCTATGAAAGCAAGGTACAGACTGCCTTTGCCCAGTACGACCACTTTCCAAAAAAGCATAATTAGCTGGAATGATTGTTCAATGGTCCCCATACCAGTTCTAAAGCCAGCCTGGAGGTCTGAGAGAATTTGCTTCTCCTCTACCCACTTTAAGATCCTTCCTAGAACCACTTTGCCTGCCACCTTCTGTGTGGAGTCCAGGAGACTTATAGGGCGATAGTTAGCAGGGTCGTCCCGACTCCCTTTCTTAAAGATCGGGACGACCTCTGCGCCCTTCCATGAGTCCGGGAGAGTCCCATCAGCCAAGCCTGCATTCAGTAGGGTAGCAATGAGTCTCCCCCACTCATCTGGGTTAGCCCTAAGCAGGTCCCCCGGGAGGCCATCAGGGCCCGCTGCTTTGTTTAAAGCAAGGCACTTAACCGCCCCCGCTACTTCCTCAGATGTGAAAGGTATTTCCTCGTTGGACTCTGTGAGTTCTGTGGGGGGCTGTTCCAATGGGGTAGCAACAAGGCCCACAGGCAGTGTGTAAAGCTGGGAGAAGTGGTCAAACCACACTCCCCCAGCTATATTACATGTTATCAGTGATTTTACGGGTTTATCCCTAGCTCTCAACAAGTCCCAAAATCCCTTCGAATCCTTCTTTGAACTAGCCACCTTCAGGTCGATCCAAAACTGGTTCTCATGCTCGACCCTTGCCTTAGTTAGAACCTTTCTATATTTTCTCCTAGCAAGGCTAATCAGGTTGCCCTCCTTGGCTTTCACCGCTTGGATTAGTTCCCTTTTAGCAGCACGGCAGGCGGGAGAGAACCAACTCGCGTTACCCATGGGTCCCCCTCTTGCATTGCCCCTTGTGCCTACAGGGCGAACCACAAACAATTCACCTAACACTTTGGCGGTCTCGGCAAACAAAGTTGGAACGTCAGACTTGCTGAAGCCAGGGGAGTCTAAACGCAACATAGTGTTGGACATTATGGAATTTACTTCCAGGATCTTTCCCTCGTTGGCAGCAATTTTGTTCCATTTCAGACGCCTACCACAATTGGAGGGACGGACTTCGTGGGATGTTTTCCATGTATGTAAGGTTGGGGCCGAGATCACTCCCATCCAGGGAGGGGACAGGGTCAGAACTAGGGGGTTGTGATCACTATCAATAGATGGTAAGACCACCATGTCTATCAGGTGAGCCCAAATACTGTCGTTCAAGAGAATGTAATCAATACATGAGGAGTGGCCCACTCTGTTAAATGTATGCGCCCCGGAGGAGTCTGACTTTGAGCTACCATTAGCCGCCCTAAGGCCATATTCCTGGCAAAGGGCATTAAGGTCAATGGCGCTTTGGGTCCAGCTTTTAATAGGTGGTAGAGTGAGGGGAGGAATGCCTCTCCTAACATCATCTTCCCAGGTGCCAAAAATGTCCTCACTAGCACGGGGTTCAAATGTACAATTGAAATCCCCGGCTAGAATGACAAGGGAATCAGCACCACAAGAACCTAGTCCCTCCTCGATACCTGTAAGGGAGAGCATGGATGTACCAGCCCTTGACCCTCTAACGTAGATATTAAAGACTTTGAGCTTCCTCCCCCCGCCTGGCCCTCTCACTAATATTCTCTGCAGGTCAGGTGATTTAGTTGGTATAGACCTGATGGATAGACCCAGAGAGACACTAGCCCAGATTAGTAGGCCGCCAGACGGATGGCCTTTCCCTGCAGGCGGTTGTGACGCCGGCACAAAATAGGTGGTGTAACCCACCTTATAGCGTGGTTCCAAGCACCAGGTTTCCTGGAATAAGCAAATCCCGAAGGATTCAACAAATGAATTCCATTCAGGTATGTCAATATTCCGTGCGAGGCCCGCTATATTCCAACTGACCACCTTCAGTGTTGCTCCTCCAGCTCCATCTGACCCTGAGATAGGATCAATCACAGGGGGGTCAGGAGTAGAACTAAGAACCCTATCCATGAGCAAGGGTATGGATTCCCCCTCTGCAACCTCCAGCGGGGGCCGGGCTAGTTCCACCCCCGAGATTGGTGTCAATAATGGTTTGGAACTACTACCGGGAGTACCTTCATTGCGACTTTCTACGTCTCATGGAAGTAACACTGGAGGAGACGGCACAACTTGGGGCAAACTGTATGATTCGTGCACCACCCTTTGTGAGGGAATGCTCATCGCACCCTGTTCAACTGATACTGCCAGGCCCATCTTGTCGCTAGTATGGTTCGGGAATGGGTCAAAGTCTGAGGAGCTGGTTACCCCCTCCCCCTGTGCCCTTATCTGTGGTTGTAGGTAGGTTACTTATTCCTATGATACACGTAGTCAGAATGGGTTCAGTGCCAGATGTAGGGGGTGTATTTTCAGAGCTGGTAAAACAAGCTAACCTCGGGGTAAGTCAATCCACTTCTTCAAGGCAACCGAACCTGTTACAAGTTGGAGCCCCATTCCACCAACTGTGGTTGCCTTGCCAGCCATCTACAACCCCTCCCCGAGCATGATGTTGAAGTAAGAGATGCTGTGCACAGCATGCTTTGGGCTCATCGAACCACACCGGGTACTGAATTTGGGAAAAGTCCTTTTGAGTTGTTGAGAGGCAGAGTCGCTACATTTAGTATGTGTCCAGCATGGATGAGGCAGTGGGGATTAGTTTCCAAAACTTCTACATTACCTTCTGAAATGGGAGTTAATGGTGAGGCTTATCTCCCTGTATATAATAAAGTGAATAATAAAGGAAAGAGTCCATGTCATTCAGAAGCGAGTTCTCACAAGGAAGTGTGTGCTCATAAAATCAAGGTGGGAGATTGGGTAAAAATAAAAATTCCTCACAATGTACCCAAAGGTTTGTCAAAATTCAGCCTGCCTGTTTGTGTTGATTCAATTTCACATTACGCTGTCAGAGTCAATGGAAAGAATTGGTGGAATATATCCAGAATTTATAAATTTCCTGACAAAGTTGTACATCAGATGGGTTTAAAATCTGATCCTGCTTTTTCTTTCAATAAATCAGCTCATGACAGTTCTGAGTCTGACAAGAATTGGGGAAGTTCTTCTTCTGGAACATCTGCAGACACTTCTGTTCCATTCTTGCGGAGGAGTGGTCGCAGGAAAATCTACTCCCAAACGTATGGATTTGTAATATGGTAGTTATTTATCTGCTGTTTTGTTTTCTCTTTTTGCAGTATTATATTTTTCTTCTAGAATTGGTTTACGTTGAAATTTACCTTCGCAATTATAATGCTTGATGTTTATGCACTTTTACTACACACGTTTTGTTTCTTTAGTTTCCTTTTCTTTGTCCTTTTGTTTTTCTCTTTATTTTGTTTCTGTGAGAAAGGAAGATATTGTAGTAATGTTAAGTCATTCTACCATGACATATTGAATGTTCTATCACCTCCTTTGTGTTGGAATGTTTTTGCTTGAAGCTCCCAGGCCTGTTGATGTTAATCCCTGGAAGCTGTGGAGACAAACGGTAATAAATACAACTTATCCTCCTCTTTCTGTGTTCGTCTGATAAAGACTTCTAGCTACAGATTCCTTTCCTTTAAATAGATACCCAAGCCATTCCACCTATTACACTATGCAAGGACACCTTGAAAAATCTGGCATGGAATAAGCAATTTACAAATGAAACCCTGATCTGAAAGAACCCCCTTTAACATGACATCTGTGGACTTAAGGGTTTCGGTGTGTGAGATATTGTAATATCTAAATTGGGGAATGCTATGTTGGGTACAATACAATTCTATGCTCATTTCAGGACCTCCAATCAAATTACAACATGCCCATGCATCAACCTTTTAGATATATACAATTGAGGCACGTTCTGCTCCCCAACATTAAAGACAACACAGAACTGTGTAACTTCAAGACATGAGACACTCTCATATGCGGACTGACAGACCATGCAAGTTGCAATGGCACCCAATATAGAAAATCCAACTGAGGTACCTTCAAAGGACATTTCTCACATGACACAGGCTCTGGAAGTTTGGGAGGATTACATTCCTAGATTATCTGCTTTACAGGAAGTCCCCGGGATGTTTGGTATTCCATTCTCAAGTACCCCCAGCTTTAGGCCTTTTTGGGACTGGAACATAACATTCTGGCATCTTAAAGATAACCCTAAATGGATCCTTCTATACATACCAGAACATCTATTTGCATATAGAAATAAAATGTCTATTCTACACCTTGAGTTGGTTATAGCTACGTGCAATATTGTCCAGAATGGGAAGAGAAAAGTTCTACCGACCTTCAATAGCTGGGTGCATGCAATGGATCATTGAACTACATTAGAGGACCCCAATTATAAATCTCCCAGTTCTCCACCGAAGCAAAAGAAAATATGGGAGGAATGGATGAAAAACTGAGGAATAGCAGCAGACTTGAGAATAAGAGACACTATTATGTCATGACATAAGCTTAGGTACAGGTCTCAACTACATGTACCTAGTAATAGAACTACAATACAGTTAACTATATTTGATTTAAGACGGCCCAGTAACAACTGACTACAAGATGATGTTATTTGAAAATGCTGTATGCTTGTCTTGCTTGGTTTTCTTTTAAACACTAAAAGTCAATAACACTGTTTTCTTAATTAACAAGATGTTGGCCATAAATGAGAAGTCAGCACATTCTTAAATAGGGAGAGAAGGCATATATGTTTTGATATGACTTATATTTTCAACCCCAGAATGTTTTAAAGGCTATGACTGTTTCACCAGGAATCAACCATGTCACATCATCATGACAGCATGCTGCTACAGCATTTGCCCACTGGGCCATTTTGGATTTGACGTGTGACCCAAAAGTTACACAAGCAACCTTTGAAAGAGGTTGCAGTTGATTTGTATAGCAGGAGCATTGGCTTACTGAGATATTTTACTGGCATTGCAAACTCCAAAATGAAGGTTGAGACCTGCCATCTTTTCAAGCCCAATTGAGGAACCCCTATTTGGCAGGTAATGGGAAATGCTCCATTGTGAACATTTTGGAAAAATAGTTCTATTTAAACATAGGCTCACATAACTGTAAACAGAATTTAATACAAATCAAAGACCACTTTACAGTGGCACATTTTAAGAACATAGACCGCATTGATTAATGCATCTCAACATGTAGTGACTGAATGTGGAAAGTATGAGAAGACACAGTAATTTCTATAGTTTTTAAGCAAGAGATGAGATTATGAGTGCACAATAAGACATTTGAGTCTCTCAAAACATTTCCGCATCCAACACTATTACTGAATGCTGTGGAAATGGTCAATTCTATGTCAGGACCGGAGGCTTCAGATTATGCTATATCTTCCTTCGCTTTATTAACATAAAACTCCACAGCAGCTTAGGAAAAAATATTCGAACAGTGAGAGAAAATGCTTTAAGTCCCAAAGCATTTGAAGGAACGTTATAACAGTCCAAAACCACAACTCCCAAGAGTCTCTTGTATACTACTAGTCCATAGTCCATAGTCCTTCCACCATGCCAATCTTAGCTAGATAGCCAGTCCTCTCTTCCTCTTCCTCCTCTTTCTTCGCTGCTCCCACAGCCAGATAAGTGCTTTTCACGTTTTCCTTTTTGTGTGTGAGATTTACTGTGTATATCGTGTATACGATTTGTTGGGGGCTCGTCGCATGGTTGGCATTTCTTCATTGCAGAGTCCCCGGTCGCGGGAACGTTCTGTTCGTTCCTACGCGATCTTTTCTTTCCCCGATTGTGTGCGGTGACTGATAAAGCCGCCAGCGGGCGCCCGCGCGTCTCGCCGACTCCTCAGCGCGTCTCTTCAGTTACGGGAGCCGCGCTGAGGAGCCTGCCTGCGCCGGAGCCTGCCCTCGCTTGCCCCTCTGACGCCTGGTTTACCGGGTCGGTATTCCTGCCTTCTGACGCCCCGCTGGGGTCTGTATTGCGGCTTAGACCGCGGAAACGCCTTCGGGCGCCTTTTGTGCACCTCAGTTTCTTCGTGTGGCGTTGGCCCACAAAGTGATTGCAGTCAGTTTTGTCTGCCCAAAATCGAATTGCCTTTCGTATAACACCCTCTTGGGTGCATATAGTGCCGGGTTGCTCCTGGTTTTGGGGGGCTTTTCCCTTAATTTCTGTCTAGTGGATTGTTTCCCCTATTTCTGTGAGTTGTGATGGCCCAAGACGGAGAGTATGAGGAGGAGCCCTATTCCTACCTCCAGGATGATGAATTTTACCAGGCGGTGGATAACTCCATATACCGCTGTGTGACGGAGGTGGTGGGGCCCATGGAGGACCGCCTCTCCGCACGCATCGTTGAAGAATGCGCAAAGTTGGCATCCGCGCATTTGGGGGCGCCTACTGACCCCCCAGGAACATCGGGCGAGAAGCCGCCGGCACCGAAAAAACCCTGCAGAGAGGGAACCCCTTCAGGGTCGCAGGGGGTAGACAGAGGCGCCTTTGAGCGTCTCCGTGACGCCTTTTTGGCAAAGGCAACGGCTGCACCCCCTGCCCCCCTGTCGAATCCTGAGGCAGCGGGGGACGTTGGAACGGCTCCCGCATCACCTGTGTATGATTCCCCGGACACTGACGATGACGGGGAGTCGGTGCGCTCTTGGCGCCCCTCGAGCTCAGCTGCAGAGCTTCCTCGGGATGAGTCGGGCATGTTGGACCCGGACGAGATTGTCCATCCGCGGTCCGCAGCCTGGACACCGGGAGAGACTGTGGCGAAGTTTGTTGCGGGTCGACTGCGCAAACCGCTGGAAAAAGAAGCCAGAGGCTGTTTGCGAGGGGAATGCCCAAGGCCGACTTTGGACGGGAAGGTGGCTATGACCCCCGAGTTGGATGCGAAGATGACCACCTTCCTGGCCAAATTCATGAAAGATCCCCGCAAGGGCATTAACCGATCCTGGCGGTCCTGTCAGGATAAATTACTGGATGCCGTAGGGCCTGCCACGAAAATCCTCGACATGGCGGAGGAGGCGAAAGCGAATGGCACGGTCATTTCCCCGGAGGTGATATCGAACTGGGCACAACGAGGTATCGTGTTTCTGGGGAATGCCAATTGCGCCCTGTCCACCGAGCGCAGACGTTCGTTGCTGATTAAGCTAGACCCTAAACTGGGGGACCTGGCCTCTTCGGAGGCGGGCGCGGTAGCCCAGGGGGGCCTCTTCGGCGAGCCCTTTATCAGGGAGCTGGGCAAATTTGTGTCCACTTTTACATCGCTGGACAAAGCACAGTCCAGCATTAAACGCATTTTTCACCAGCGTTTCTCTGGAGGGGCCGGTCGCGGCAGGGGCCGCGCGACCGGCCGTGGCCAACAGGCCATTAATAGAGGGCAAGGCTCCGGCAGAGGCCAGTACCAGACCTCTGCGAACTTCAATAATTTCTATCCCACCAGAGGGCAACGTTTCGGCGGCAGAGGTTTCAGGAAGAATTCCGGACCCGGCAATACCTCCGGTAAGTGTACTTTGTTTGGATCAGGTTCCAATAGGAGGGAGGTTGGCAGCCTTTTACGAGGAGTGGGAATTGCTCACTGCCGACGCTTGGGTCTTGCAAACCGTCCGTGGGTTTCACATAGAGTTCTACAACCAGCCCACTCAGGAGGTTTTTCCACGTCCGATTGTGTTTTCAGAGTCCGACGCGCTTTTGATAGACGGAGAGGTCACGGAGTTGCTTCGCAAAGGGGCCATTCGTCAATCAACGCGCCACCCCAATGGGTTTGTCAGCAATGTCTTCCTAGTGGACAAGACGGATGGGGGCAAGAGACCTGTGATCAACCTCAAGGAGTTCAACGGGTGGTTGATCTATCGACACTTCAAGATGGAGGGTATCCACCTCCTTCGAGACGTACTCCTCCCACGGGATTGGATGGTGAGGCTAGACCTCAGGGATGCTTATCTAGTCGTTCCTATCCACCCGCCTCATCGTCGCTTCCTCCAGTTCTTGTGGCAAGACAGAGTGTTCGAGTTCACGGCACTACCGTTCGGCCTTTCATCGGCCCCATGGTGCTTCACAAAGGTGTTGCATCCGGTGGTAGAGTACCTCAGGGGCCAAGGGGTGCGGATGTTGGTATACTTGGACGACATCCTCCTCATGGGTCAGTGTCCGGTGGTTTTGGCCGGGCAGCTGCAACAGGCCGTACACCTCCTTCAGAGACTGGGGTTCGTTATCAACGGCTCCAAGTCGGTTTTGGTTCCCACTCAGAGACTTACCTTCCTGGGTTTCGTTGTGGACTCGGTGGAGGCAGTACTGAGTCTTCCACCCCGGAAGATCGCGAAGATCAGACATTTGCTACGGCAGATGATCACAAAGGATTGTACGTCCTTGCGGCATGTCGCCAAGGTGGTGGAACTTCTGTCGTCCTCCATCCAAGCGATCTTTCCGGGGCCCCTACACTACAGGGCGCTTCAACGCCTCAAAGCTCAGCACCTCCGGAGAGGAATGGGCTACGATCAATTGGTTCCTCTCACGGAGGAGGTGAAGGAGGAAATGTCATGGTGGCTGTCTCACATGGAGGCGTGGAATGGGCGAGCGATCTTCGGGTCGGTCCCAGATCTAGTCATAGAATCCGATGCCAGCAGATCGGGTTGGGGCGCTCGGTGCGGGGATTTCTCCACCGGCGGCGCATGGTCTTCAGAAGAACAACAGTTGCATATCAACTGTTTGGAGCTCCTGGCGGGCACTTCGCGGTCCGTTGCTGGACCAAGGATTCAGTCAAAGCCTGTGTTTTACTCAAAATGGACAATGTTTCAGCGGTTCGTTATGTGAACCATCTAGGGGGTCCTCGGTCTCGCGCTCTGGCGAATTTGGCGAAGGACTTCTGGGATTACTGCCTATCGCGTCACATTGCTGTGACAGCGGAGTACCTGCCAGGCCAGGCCAATCAGGTAGCGGATTGGCACTCCAGGTACCTCAGGGATGCCAGTCAGTGGAAACTGGATCCCGAAGTCTTCCAGTGGCTTCAAAGCCTTTGGGGTCCCTTTTCGGTGGATCTGTTTGCGTCCCGTCTGGATCACCAACTGCCGCGTTTTTTCAGTTGGAGGCCGGACCCTCTCGCGGAGGCCACGGACGCCTTTCTGCAGGATTGGAGTCGGGAGAAACCGTTTGCGTTCCCCCCGTTCTCCATGGTGGTGCGGACAGCGGCCCAGGTATGCCGCCAAGGAGTGGAGCTGGTGCTAATTACACCGCTGTGGAGATCTCAAGTGTGGTTTCCGGTTCTTCTGGAACTTTCTTGGGATTTTCCAATCCTACTCCCCCTGTTTCCTCTCCTCCTGAGGAATCCAGATCAGGAACCGCATCCTCTCATCTTGCGGAGCTCGCTCCGTCTCATGGCGTGGAGGCTCTCAGGAGACGTTGGACGCTCCCGGGCCTTTCGGGATCAGCTGAGAACCTTCTCTCCAAAGCATGGGCCGATAGTACGACGAAGCGCTACAGATCCGCTTGGCTTAAGTGGATGCGTTGATGTCTTCGAAGGGATTTGGATCCCTTGGTCGCGGGCCTCGTTCCCGTCCTGAATTTCCTGGCTGAACTAGCCGACAAAGGCCTTGCCTACAGAACGATTAATGCGATTCGTCAGGTCATAACAAGATCGATAATTCTCCGGTAGGCGAACATCCTTTTGTTTGTCGACTTCTGCGAGCTATTCGTCTCGCGTTGCCTCCGGAACCCAGGTATTCCGTCCTTTGGGACGTCAATTTGGTCCTGAATTTGTTCCTTTCATGGCCGGCCAACTCCTACCTGTCTCTGAAAGAGCTCTCGGCGAAGTTGGCCATGCTGTTGTGTTTGGTTTCTTGTAGGCGTGTGTCTGATGTACGCGCCCTGGACATATCAGCGCGCATCTTCTCCCCGGATGGGGTTACTTTTACTGTGGGCCGCCGCACAAAAACGGCGTCACAATCCATTTCATATCCGGCTTTTCTGGACACCCCTAAGTTGTGTGTTGTGCAATGCCTCAAAGCATATGAGGATTTAACCTTAGAATTGCGCCCCCCGGGCGAGCGTCAATTGTTGATTGCCCTGCGAAAGCCACACAAAGCTGTCTCCTCCCCCACTATTGCTAGGTGGGTGCGTTGGGTCATGCAAGAAGCAGGCATCGATACAAAACTTTTTGGAGCACACTCTGCCAGAGGGGCCATGACCTCTAAGGCGTTTGCTGTAGGTGCTCGCTTGGAGGATTTAATGCGAGCTGCAGATTGGTCCTCGGACTCTACGTTTAAGAGGTTTTACTTTAAACCTGTGGTGGATTTAGTCCAGTTGGTGGTAAGTAAGCTTTGAACTAGCATAATCTGAAGCCTCCGGTCCTGACATAGAATCGAAATTTGCCTAGCTTATGTAACGGTAAGTTTCAATTCTATTAAGGACACGGAGGCAAGGATTATCCCACCCAGAACGCTCAGTGGTTTCTACCCGCCCGTATGGCAGTACGTAAAGCGTTTTCCTTTATGCTGTTACGTTAAGTTGCTAAGGTTTGATTTTCCTCTGTCATATTGTTTGACTACTTTGACTCCTCGCTTACGCTGTCCTTTTTTCTGGCAGGCAACGAGGGTGCTAAACAGGATCAATGAGACGAATGCGTGATCTGCGCGAAGAAAGAGGAGGAAGAGGAAGAGAGGACTGGCTATCTAGCTATGATGGACATGGTGGAAGGACTATGGACTAGTAGTATACAAGAGACTCTTGGGAGTTGTGGTTTTGGACTGTTATAACGTTCCTTCAAATGCTTTGGGACTTAAAGCATTTTCTCTCACTGTTCGAATATTTTTTCCTAAGCTGCTGTGGAGTTTTATGTTAATAAAGCGAAGGAAGATATAGCATAATCCTCGCCTCCGTGTCCTTAATAGAATTGAAACTTACCGTTACATAAGCTAGGCAAATTTCGATTCTTTAGTGAAACTAAATCCAGAAGCCAATTGTTGTCTAACATACCAGCACCCAAGAGAGATTCAATAACCGTTGTTTCCAAATACTCAATATCTAGTAACAAATTTAAACAAATCATCAGAAAACATTGGGAAATCCTAAGGATAGAACCGGACTTCAATAAAGTTTTCGACAACCATCCCACCTTCGCGTACACTAGAGCCAAAAACATTGGTGAACTTCTAAAAACATCCCACCAAACCACCACTGAATTCAAAGGAACAATTCCGTGCAGGAACTGTAACCACTGCAATAGTGTCATCCAAGGGAATACAATCAATCACCCAATGAAGGGCAACAAAATCAAAGTCAGAGCGACAGCGACTTGTGACACCAGCAATGCAGTCTACATGCTGAAATGCCCATGCGGCAAAATTTATGTTGGACAAACCCAAAGGAAACTAAAAGTAAGACTTAGCAAGCATAAGTCCAACATAAGAAATAAACAACTTAAATCCACAGTTGCCCAGCATTTTTTGGAAGCAGGACATGGCATTAGCCAAATAAGATACTGTGCTTTGGAAACCATCAAACAACAAGAAGGCAAAGACAATCACATTGAACTTCTCAGAAGAGAAAACTACTGGATTCACACATTGTGCAGCATGAAACCTCTGGGTCTTAATGACCGAGTGGAATACTTATGTTACCTCTAGTTTAAGGCTCCCTATTACGCATAGTGGTTAATTCGTAACATCACTTTAATTATTGTACTTTTACTGAGAGTAATTCATTGAGTTCACCGATCATATATATTTCTTTAATAATTTCAATTCTGTGATCTTTAGGTCTTAACATTAATGAGAATGAAATGTTATTTACTCGTTATGCTTTTTACAGGTTCATTATTGTGATGCATTGGAGACTAAACTGTTACTGTCATTGCTATCCCTCATATGTATGTTATCTCTGATTTACTATTGGTGTTCTTTCCGCTTTTTTCTTTGCACACACTTTCACGTCTAACCGGATACCCGTCACACGCATCCGCCATACCGTATAGAATACACGTCCCCTTTAATTATCAAGCTACGCTTCGTTTCTGCGTAACCTCATTGCTATATAGACTTCCGGGTCACAACCGCGATCGAACCCGGTCACAGTAAAGATTGTCGGCGTTTGGGAATCTATCTTTGCACGTTTACGGTAAGCTACCCTCTGGCATAAGAGATTGGAATTAGTTGCATGCACATCTTGTAATCAGAGCACGATTGTTTGAACCGTAGCACTTAAAATGCGTCCGTTTGGTTTATCTATTTCCAGAGCGATTCCGCACAACTTAGACACCCATTTTTTAAAATAGGTCACTGAAACGCATGATGCATGCACGAGTCGGTCGTGATACCACTTTCACGGAGCACAGCTTTTCACTATCCGGAGCACTCCGTTTATTAAGATTTCCAGCACGTTTGGTTTTTCACGCTTTCATTTCATAGTCCACTCACATTACTATACAGTTATTGAACACTATGAACTCGATGTTAAGTACAATTACTTTTTCTTCATTTATAGAACATATCCCCTGATGAAGGCATGATTTGAATGCCGAAATGCATTGGGATGATTTGAGTGCACTAATGGAATTTTGATGATGAAATACATTCTTGTGAATGCAACGAGAATTGGAATAAATATTTGAATATCTTTCACGTTCAAAGTGTCATATTTACCTTTCAACTAATCATTCAAGAAACCTTCTTGTAAGGACTTTTTTGGAACCCGGAGGACACATCTCACGTTTGAGAGTGCTACCCCCTAATATTTTTCATGCCTCCAGACAGAAGGCGATACTCTGGAGTTCCTCACAGACTATTTAAAATTACTAAACAGCTGTGCGCCCAGTTCAAAACCCTTTGTTTGATTTTCTCTTTCAGACAGAGCATAAATTCTGCAGTTCGGTACACAAGAACCTGGTATGAGATCGATCTGACAATCATAGCTGCGATGAGGAGGAAGGACTACTGCTTTCTCTTCACTGAATACCTCCTGAAACATCTTGTAACAATTGGGTAGAATTGTTTCTTTTTCCTCAGCAGTTGCAATTTGACTCACTGTTGATGCGATAGTTTCCATACAAGATGATCGACAAAAGTCAGAAAGAAATACAAGCTCTCTTTTTTGCCAATCAATTATAGGATTATGTAGACAGAGCCATGGCATTCCTAGAATAAATCCATACTGAGGTGCTTGGATTACATCGAATTGAACCTCCTCTCTATGATGTTGTCTTTTTGAGTCTTCACAACACATTATTACTTTTGAGGTTTGCATGGTAACTGGACCTCCAGACAAAACTTTTCCATCTACAGCTTAAACTATTTCAGGAGTGTCTTTCTTCTCCCAGATTATACTTAATCGCAGCGCGGTTTCAAGATCGACAAAGTTTCCTGTGGCCCCAGAGTCAAATAAAACTTCCATTTGCCAGATTTTATGAATTAGTTGTATTTGTACCGCTAATCGAAATGAGCTTTGTAATTACTTACACAAGAATTTACTGAAGGGTAAGCAATGGTACCCAAGAGATCCCCCTCTAAAAATCTTGGGCATGTTAGTTTTCCGACTTTTGGTCTTTTGTTTCAAGAACTGATGCTTTACCAGTAGTTGGAGACTTACTCTCAGGTTTCATCATAGTCTTTTACAAAATGTCCTTTGCGACCACAATAAAGACACTGTCCATTCTTGCGTCTATTCTTGCGTCTGCTGTCTTTTTCATCTTTTGACAATGGCTGTCTAAGAGTTCCGATTTCCATTGGCTCAGGGCTAGATTCGGAATGTGCAAACTGAGTTCAAGGTCTGTTTTCATTTTTCCAATTAGATTTGTCACCTCTTTTTTTATCTGATCTTCATTCAGATAGTCTGTGATCTAAACGTAAGGTTAGATTTATCAAATCCGAGCAAGCTGTTGGTTGTGGGTCTATTTGGGCTAACACATCTTTTAAATCGTCTTCCAACCCCTGATAGAAAAGAGCTGCTCTCTTTTCTTCCGGCCAAGAGGTTTCTGCAACAAGTCTGTTAAAATGTGATAGGTATGCGATAAGGTCTCTACTTCCTTGTCTTAATTGTAACAATTCACGGTGTGCAGATAAAGTCACAGTTCGTCTATCGAATATTTTTTCAAATTCTTCTACAAAGCGCCGCCAGTAATACAATAAAGCGCTATCTTGTCGTACCAATGGGACTGCCCAATTTGCAGCATCTCCAGACAGATAAGAAATCAAGAATGCTATTCTAGACTGGGGGGTGGGAAACGCTGTAGGCCTACAAGAAAAATGCAGTTCTATTTGTGTTAAAAAAATCTGCACTTTAGAAGGGTCTCCTGAAAAACGCTCTGGAGCAGCCAAAGGTATTTGTGGTGGAACAGTTACTGAAATATTTGTGGATGCTCTGGTGTCTTGAGCCTCCTCTGGAAGGGGAGTATTCATAAGCTGTATATTATCTACTTTATCAGACAACAATGCAGTTGCAGCCATAGTTTCATTTAAATCGGCCTGCATTTTAACTATTGCCGCCATTATATCATCCATGGTGGACATTATGTCAACACAATCAGATCGGGAGGAAAAATAATTTGTGGGCTCACTATTCTGTCAGACGAAGTCTTCCTCGGAATCTGATGTGATGATATAAGGGCCCACCTCTCGATACCTCCAATTCTGATTGTAATAATTACACAGAATAATGAACTGATCAAGCGGGGGGAAAAGGGAATTAGGAAGGGAACAGCTGGGAGGGAGATCTGAAAAGGAAAGGTTAAGAATACACAAATACTGTACTTCTTATTTATTCAATAATTATTTCTGTTACCAGATTCTACCTTGAGCAAAGGAACCAACCCGGTTCTTAAAACCTCAATAAGATTGATCACTATTACAAGTTTGCAAATTAAATCTCTTTGCTTTTCATTTTAATTTCTCTCAAAAAAAAGAAACTGTTCATACTCAAAACCTGTGGATAATTCTCTACAAGTTACGACCATTAACTCTTAGTGCTTCTTGCAAATTAACCATGTGTGCTTGTAATGTCTTTGGAACATTCACATATACTTCCTGTAGAATGCCAACTTAAAATCAAAATTGCGTAGTAAAATATATATATATATTGACAAAGGATTAATTCCCCTTTATTTGTTCAAATAATAAACCTCGACACGAAACATATTCAAGATTCAACTTCAATTTAACTGCACAGAATATTCTGGATTCCCTATAATACAATATAAGAAAAACAGTGCTTTAATCTTCAAATTTGCTTAAAAGGATTCTTGTATTCAAAATCCTGATTTTTTGGTTAACTTGTTCTCATACCTGTAGAGTACGACCTACTCTATTACTTTGGAAGATTAACTGCTCTTCTGGGAACAGGAAGAGGGAAATCCACGAAGAAATTTGGTCCAAAAACTGCCTTCTATCCTGCAGCCGACGAACCTGGCACCTCTGGACACTCCCCTGGCAATTCCGCTGCTTGCCGAGAACTCGATCTGGAGGAAGAACTGGAAACAGCCTCCAAAATAAAAGAGCCTGCCAAAGATCAACCTTCCTCCCCAAATCAAATAGAATAGTGAGCACAGAAACCTGGGTGTGGTCACGTACATCGATGTAACCACACCCGCCTATTTTCCCCGTTTGCGGCTGTACCGGTAAACCCTATGCATCTCGCGGATGCGACAGCATGCCAAATTACACGTATCTCGCGGACGCGGTTGCCAAAGTACACGCATCTCGCGGACGCTGTTACCCTGCCAAACCTCACGCATCTCGCGGACAATGTTTAAACTAAAGGGGACTTGAGACATTGCTACATACAAGGTTTTAGAACTGGCTAGGCTCTTGAACAAAGCAGCCACCTACGCCCAGAAGAAAGAAACCAATGCACTTTCCCACATAGGTGCTTTGGACATGGCCGAGGACTGTGCCAGCTGCAGAGTGGGGCAGGCCCTAGACCGCAAGCCACCCTGGGCCTGACAAAATCCCCTGGAGAGGGACACTCGTAATCTTTTACGAGCAGAGTGTTCAAGACCTTCTATCGAAGGTAAAGTCTGTCAAACACCTAATCTTGATCCGGAACTGATAAAATATCTTTTTAAGCTCGGTAGGGATCCCAGGAAAGGTATGGAGAGATCCCTTAAAATCTGTCAAGACCGACTTCTTGATATTTTAGGTCCCCTCACTAAAATTATTGATGCCGCTGAAGATAGTCATATCAACGACTCTACCTTGAACACTGATCTTATCCGTGGCTGGAGTCAAAGGGCACTAGTACTCTTAGGAAACGCAAATGCCAGTCTCAACTCTGAAAGAAGAAGAGTTGTTCTCTCTAAGATTAGCCCTAAGTTGAGTGACTTAGCTGATAAAGAACCTTCACTCAATCCTAAAGGCCTACATTTTGGCGAAGACCTAATCAGGACATTAGGTAAATATGTGTCCACCTTTACAGCCCTGGATAAAGCACATCAAAACATGAAAAAGGTTTTCAACGTCAACAACAATAACCTTTTTGGGAGGGCCGGAAGAAGGGGCCAATCTTTCGGCGATTTAATCGTAGGCCCTATGGCAGATCCAGAGGTTATAACGCAAGAGGCGGCTACCAGTCCTCCTACCAACCTCAATTTTACCCTTCAAGAGGAAGAGGCTTCCGTTCGAGACCTAGAGGAGGATCTAACGACGCAAACCCACAAAGTAAGTGCTTTGATTCCTTTTTCCCCTCCCACAAAAGTGGGAGGCAGACTAAAAATCTTTCTCGAGAATTGGAAACTAATCACTCAAGATCCTTGGGTTCTGAACACTGTTACTGGTTTTACAATTGATTTTATAGATACTCCGATTCATTTTTCTTTCCAAAGAGTAATGTCTCTCTCTCCAGATCAAGAGAAGATTATAGAAGAGGAGATCTCTTCAATGCTCCAGAAAGGCGAAATCATAGAAATCCCTATGGAATTTCTGAGGTTTGTAAGTACTCTTTTTCCTGTAGAAAAAAACGACAAAGGTTGGAGACCCTTCATAAATCTCAGGGAACTGAACAAATACCTTGTTTACAGACATTTCAAGATGGAAGGTATCCATCTGTTGACAGATCTCTTATTAGAAGGAGACTGGTTGGTCAAACTAGATCTCAAGGACGCTTATTTTACCATCCCTATGGCCAAGGAACATCAACCCTTCCTTCAATTTATTTGGAAGAACCGACTTTATCAATTCCAAGCTCTCCCTTTCGGCCTGTCATCAGCCCCCTGGTGTTTCACCAAAATAATGAGAGCAGTCGCTTCATCTCTGAGAGAAAAGGGTATTCGTATGATTATATATCTGGACGATATCCTTATTATGTCTCAAGATTATACTCAAATTCTTCAGGATCTCAAAACTGTTATGGATCTTTTAGAAGTCCTAGAGTTCATTGTAAACAAAGAAAAGTCAATACTGTCCACCTCAAAGTCCATGGAATTCCTAGGTTTCACTGTAGGCACCACCAATTGCCTTCTCCTTCTTCCTCCGAAGATTTCCAAAATCAGAAAAGAGATAAGACATGTCCTCAAATATCAAAATCTTTCCTTAAGAGAACTAGCCAGACTCTTGGGTCTTCTCTCATCCTTCATTCAAGCTATCTTTCCAGGCCCTCTAAATTATCGAGCCCTTCAAAGGATAAAAGGAAAAGCTTTAAGATCAGGTCTTTGGTACGGAGACCGTGTTTTCCTGAACCAAGAATCTATTTCAGAACTAACCTGGTGGTTGGAGAATTTGGATGCTTGGAACGGCAGAGCAATATTTGGTTCAACACCAAATTTTATTTTGGAATCAGATGCGAGCCTTCATGGCTGGTTGCCTGTCTCCTAGATCAAAATACTGGTGGAGTTAGTCTCAAGAGGAGTCTTCTCACCATATAAACTCCCTAGAACTGACTGCAGGCCTTTATGCTCTAATGAGCTTCAAACACTCTCTTCAAGGCAGATCAGTTATTCTAAAAATGGACAATATGTCCGCTGTTGCCTACATAAACCGTCTGGGTGAAACAAAGTTGGAAGACTTGTCAAATTTAGCCAAAAAACTTTGGATCTTTTGTCTGGAACACAAAATATCTCTAAGAGCAGAATACCTTCCAGGGGAATCCAACCTTTCTGCAGATTGGAATTCAAGATTCCTCTTGGATCATTCCGATTGGAAACTCAACACCTTAGTGTTCAAATCCCTCAACTACTTTTGGGGTCCCTTTCAAATAGACCTTTTTGCGAGCAGGTTAACCTTTCAACTGGAACTTTATTACAGCTGGATGCCCAACCCGGGTGCTCTAGCAGTCAACGCTTTTCTCCAATCATGGGTCGGAGTCAACGCTTATGCCTTCCCTCCCTTTGCCATGATCCAGAGGGTCCTCCAGAAAGTGAGACATCAACATGCTTCCATTGTCCTGATAACTCCCTTTTGGCCTTCCCAAGCCTGGTTCCCAACTACTCTGGAGATGTCTTACGATCTTCCTTTCCTGATTCCTTCTCTCAACAACCTTCTCACCGACATAGACGGTCTAATTCACCCTCTTGTTCAAACAGGGAAGTTGAACCTTCTTGCCTGGAGAGTGTCAGGAGATCCAATGATGTCTCAAGGCTTTCGTCAACAGCTTCAACTCTCCTCAGAGAATCTTGGGCCCCGGGAACACACTACCGGTATAACAACATTTGGAAAGTTTGGTTACATTGGTGCTTGGAAAGGGACTTGGCTCTCGTGGAAGCACCTATCGTTGATATAGTCAATTTTCTTGGAGAACAATTTGATAGAGGTCTAAGTTATAGATCTATCAATTGCTATAGAACGGCTATTTCTGCTGGTCATTCCTTGGTCAACAGTAAGACGGTAGGTAAAAATCATATTATTTGTAGAATCCTTAAAAGTATCAGACTTAGAAGACCTCCAAAACCTAGATATCATTCTCTGTGGGATGTTAAATTAATTCATGACCTTTTCTGTAGTTGGCCAGATAACTCACTTTTGAACAGAAAGAACCTTTCTATCAAATTAGCTACCCTTCTTTGTTTAATTTCATGTCGTAGAGTTTCTGATGTTAGAGCTCTAGATATTTCCTATAGGTCTTATGATATGTTTGGTGTTAAACTTGACCTCCACAGAAGGACTAAAACTATGTCTGATTCTATTTTCTATCCTCGTTTTGATATTTGTAAAAAACTTTGTGTTGTGGATTGTATGAAACAATATGATTCGCGAATGCATGCTCTTCGCCCTTGTGGTGTTAATCAGTTGCTTATATCCTTTGTTAAACCTCATAAGGGTATCTCCTCTGCCTCTATTGCAAGATGGGTCAAAATTGCTATGAATTTTGCTGGTGTTGATCTAAATATCTTCAAACCACATTCTATCAGAGGTGTTATGGCCAGTAAGTCCTTTTGGTCAGGAGGTAAGTTGGATGATATTCTTAAAGCTGCTGATTGGTCGAATTCTAGAACTTTTGCTCATGATTATTGTAAACCAATCACTCATATGTCTGATGTTGTCTTACATGGCTACCAACATGCATAATGGTAGCCTCCGGTCTTGTAATGAAATTGCGATTCTCCTATTAACATGACTAGAGAATCTGGATTTCATTAAAGACACGGAAGCTAACATTATCCCTCCCACCCTTCCCTGGGTGGTTGATGGTTGATCTTTTGCTTACTGTTTATTTCTTGTAATATGTTTATAAATGCAATGGTGTACTTGCTATGACAATAAACATATTTTAATGAATGAAATGTTTTATTTGAGTTCTTAATGTTCCTTGTCAGGATTAATCTTTCTTTATATTTCTGGATTTATTTACACTTCTTTTCTTTTCAGATAACCTCTCGTGAACTCATGTTCCTGATTCTTTCTCTTCGGATCTTGGAGATTTCGTTTGTCCTCCATCTACCTTGATTTAATGAAGTCTCATCGTTGAAGTTTTTATTAAGACATTTCCTTTCTCTCCTTTACTCCTTATTTAAAAGAGGCTGATTGCCTAGTGCTTACTGGAATTGTTTTGTTAAGAATGTTCTATTTGGAACTATTGCTTTGTGACATATGCGGCTGTTTGGAGTCTGCATTAAAAGTTATATGCATAATGTTAGCCTCCGTGTCTTTAATGAAATCCAGATTCTCTAGTCATGTTAATAGGAGAATTGCAATTTCAAAAACAGAAAGCCACTTTGAGATGTGTTTTTGAAAATAAAAAAACTTTGGAACCATCATGTTTGATGACGCTATAGGGTAAATATCCAATGTATTTAAATGAACCCCCTTGATGGCAGGTCCTGTGAGTGCCTGAAATATCTATCTGGGTGATGAATATTTCATAATTTTCATGCTCGGGCCCTTCGCTAGTGTCCCACTGTGGAGGACAGCCCAATTGCCAAATTAAGCCTATAATCATGAACAAGTAACATTGAAAATCAGTACTTTTAACCTTAAAGAGCATACACAATATATTAGAAGTACGTCAGTAGATAAATTCTATATGCAGAAAATTTCATTCAAATATACTTTTAAAGCAATACTATGCCTACCCATAATTAATTTAGATTTCCCTGTGCAGTGCTCAGCAACTGGAGAAGTGGTTGGGGGATTATCTACAAAATGTCTCTTTCTTCCTCTCTGCTCACCCTGGTAAATACCACTGCATTGACCTGGAAATCTTAGAAGTCACTATGCATCACTACTTTAATTTAGGCAATTTAATATAAAAATACTTGTGCTTTATTAAAAAATATTAAGAGAAGAAACACTTTTCAAATGTGAAAGTTGCTGAAGATACAATTCTTAATGCACAATAAGTTGTGATTATTTTTGTTTTCAAAATAGACAAGGTTTCTTTGCATCACCACGAATACCAAAAGGAGGCTTTATTGTGGAATACAGAGGAAATCTTATAAGTACTCAACAGTCTGAGATGTTGGTAAAACAAAAAGGGTCTCAGTTTCAAACTTATGCATACTACTTCACACATCATGACAAACATCTCTGGTATGTTCTTAACATGTTGTACATTGAAGTATGAATGGAGATTGAAGAATTGGGAAATTACCAAAACATGAAAAACAGATTAGAAATAGTAGGATACAACATAGGGCACGATTTATATGTTGATAACATACAATGGTGACAGAGTATGCTTGCTGCCAACATAATGGTCTGCCCACCAACATCAGATGTGGGTAGACCATCGTATGACAGCAGTAGAGACTTTTCTGTCTCAGCCATGGCCAAACATCTCCCACGGCCTGGCGGAGCAAGGTCCGTTGGAGATTTGGCTCTATCTCTGCCCACCCAATTTGACTAGCTTAATGAGGGAGGCATTGTTTTATTAATTTTAAAAACAGAAAGCCACTTTGAGTTTTGTTTTTGGAAATAAAAAACTTTGGAGCCATCATGTTTGATGAAGCAATAGGGTAAATATCCAATGTACTTAAATGAACCCCCTTGATGGCAGGTCCTGTGAGTGCCTGAAATATCTATCCAAATTAAGCCTATAATCATGAACAAGTAACATTGAAAATCAGTAAATTTAACCTTAAAAGAGCATACACAATATATTAGAAGTACGTCAGTAGATAAATTCTATATGCAGGAAATTTCATTCAAATATACTTTTAAAGCAATACTATGAATGTATCAAAAGATTGGAAAATATAACATACAACTAGGTATGCACAGTGCTAGGTTCCCAGCCATACTTTCTAATGAATTGTACCAATCTTGTGCGAGATTAGCTGATAGTATTGCTACTATTACTCTAGTTTTATGATTAATTAAGATGAGCTATATTTTATTTAGTCATTCATGCTGAAGTAAACTATTTGGATTTGTTAGTCCTGCTACAGACTTCATTATAATGGAATCTCTACGTAAACAAATGAGGGTCAATTACCTCATGTATGTTTAATTTTCCCCCTCAAATCATGGGCCTAAGCCATCATTGGGTACTAGCCAGGGAGTGGAGTACAATCTTTGGAAGAAAAAACACAGAAAATTAAAGATACATGATCTGAGTATGACAAAATACAACTCATTTGTTTTCTGTTTTTCAGCATTGAGGATGGACCAAATGGAAGACTAGCAAATGATAATCAAAAAATAAGCAGTTGCATGAAAAATATTGAAATTGATAATGTACCTCACCTTTGTTTATTTTCTTTGGAAGATATTTATATAGGAGCAGAGATCACTTATGATTATGGTGGATATGATCTTCCTTGGTGTTTTGCTAACCAAAATAAGGTGATTCTTTTGTCTTCAATTATTAATATTATTTCAGTTTCCCTGCTTTGTAATACTGATGCAAGGCTACGCTATTTAAGTCTACAGACAATATTGGTTTCATGAATATTCACATATAATATTGTCTGGTGTTGAATTCTAACCATGTGTCTGAACATATTCTTTACCAGAACTATGATGGTAATGACCAGCCTTCATGTACTCATACTGGCTTGCCTGGGATGGCCAATGTACGTGACAACTCTAAAAAATATGAAGTGCCTCAATGTTCCAAAACTGACTTGGTTACTGCATCACTTGTACGTGGTAAATCTAAAATTCTAAAGTCATGGTATTAAAGAAAAGTTTCTACATGCATCGGGAATAATGCAGTATCATAGATTTGGGGATAGGACAATAGTTTACAAATATGCACTACAATTCATCAAAATGCCTATATGTAAATGTCATATGCCAACTTGGAGTCTCTGTGCTGAATTACAAGAATCATTTGACCAGACAATCTCAAATGCACATGCACAGATATGCTCACATAGCCCCAAATGCCGTACTACAGTCTGAAGTGTAATTTGACATAATCAAATGGATGGGGGTGTGGCTTGGCGAGTAGAGATGGCAGACGTGCCTTTGTAAGGCTCTGCTGCAAAGCCCATACTGTCCATCATGTATCCCTACCTGGGCACGTCATCTGGCACTGCAGTGAAGCCTTCATCCCTCCATTTCATAGGCAGGGAAACCCTTTGGTCCTCGAGCTGCCGACAGACCTGTCCAAGTGTGTGGGGTCCCATCACCGGCGACTGGAGCCTGCATCTGGTGAGGTGTGCCACAGAAAGAAGGAGTCGGATGCGTGAGAGGCTTGCTGCTGGGAGCTCCACGCCGTGCCGGCTAGTGCTTGTCGGTACTCGTGCCCCTGGTGGAACATCATGGCGACTCCTTACTGAGTCGGCAGACTCAGGACTGGCTGCATTGGCAGAGCTTGGCATAGACCCACGAAGGAGGGACTGTACGACGTTGCCATGATCTAAACTGCTTTGTGCTGTGGCCGATCGGAGCCCTGAGCCTTTGGCTGACGCCCTGTGAAACTGCAACTGCTGTGGGACTCTGACATCAGTGCAGGGGCATCGATGGGAGGGTCTCCCCCAAGAAGGCCATCGACAGCAGGTAGCACTCGAGCAGATGCAGACCTAGGCCGGCTGGAGCAGAGATTGCAGGGCTTTTGCCCACCAGCCCTGCTAGAGCAGACCTCCTTGGTGACATGGGGTTTGCTCTGGCCTTGGGTGAACCTACCCTGCCTGCTGTGCCATCGTGAAAGGAGGGCCAGTAGATTGAGTGGGGCGCTGAAGATGATCTAGAGGAGAGTGGAGTGCACTGCACCCTCTCATCAGAAGCTTCACTTGCACTGTTGTTGCTGGACTGGCACTGGAATAGTCACTTGGAACATTGAGCACTAGCTGCTGAAACTGTTTTGGGGGTCTGCCTTGGCTTCTGTCTGCACCGCTGGCCATACTCAACATACAGGGCATTGCGTGTGCCCCATATACCCTTCTCTACTGTTTGCCTGGGGCTCCCCTGCCTCTCCTGTGCTTGCTGTTGCTGTGGTTCGATTTCTCTGAGGGATCTGTGCAGCACTGGGATGCATGAACTGCTATACCCTCCTGGACACTGTTGACACATAAGCAGATCCTGTGGCAGCGTGCCCCCCCTGATGGCTTGGACGGAGACTTCATTGCTTACTTTGGTGACCTGCGCTTCCTCCATATAGATGCAGCTGGTACTAGCTTGTTAAGTCCCACCGGTGCGGACCCTTGGCAAGGCATATGCACTGGCGCTGGAATGCCATACCACGGGATCATCTCATTGTGGTTGGGAGGATCTTGGGGATCTGTATGTCTCTTGTGCTGTCGTGGAGGGGAGAGGGAACCTCCTTTAAATGTCTGACACCATGGGACATCTACGGTCTGGAACGGGTGGTGCCTCCTCTACTATGGCAGCTTTGTGGAATCAATTGGTGGTGCCAGAGGCCATGGACTCTTCGGGGTCAATGAGAGGCAAGCTTGATGCAATCCTTGCAGCTGTGGAGCGACTTGGAGCTTCTATAGCCTAGACGAGGACTCTCTGGAAAAAAAGATTGATATCTTGGTGGCCGAACTCAACTTACTATATGCGACCACTGCAAATTGGCCGACAAGACCTGCTCCATTAAGCACACTCCTAGCAAAATCGCACTTAAGACCCATGAGGTGGCGACATCTATGCAGGCCCTGGTGGAAGGAGTGCTCCTTTTGGAGCATAGGTCAGATGACGCAGAGGGCCGCGTAAGGAGTAATAATATCCACGTGGTTGGACTGCCTGAGGGATCAGACAAGAAGGATGCAGTCAGTTACCGCTATCTGGATTGTTTAACAGTTTGGGTGGAGAAACATTGTCCCTCTGCTCCTATGGAATTACCGGAATCAGTTTGATTCCTTTTTATTTGAGTGCTGGAAGTTGCACATCGCTGCTACCAGTGGAGCCTTTACCTGATGCAGTGGATGACTCCCTATGTTCCAGCGCTGGCTCTCCTGGGCACTCCTAGGTGTGCTGCCCCTACCTCCATGACAGACCTTTCCAACTGGCATGCTGCTGGTGTACATACCTTAGGAGACTTGTAAAGCGACTGCACCCTTATCCCCTGCAAGACCCTTATCAACAATTCTGGATTACCAACAGGCAAGTTTCTTTTATACTTGCAACACTGACCCGCGCATGGGGCGACTTGACGACAGAACCACTGACTAATTTAGTGATGCAATATTTGCAGGTTATGGGTACAGGTAGTCACATAGTGCAATGGTTAACTGCTTCGCTATTACCCCATACAGCGCCATCACTTGTAGCTTTGTGGGCCCGTTGGGAAGCTGACCTTACTCGACCTTGTACAGATAGGGAATAGGCTCCAATCCTAGAAGGCCCTACTGATGCCCCACGCAACTGATTATAGAAGAGGAGATCTCTTCAAAGCTCCAGAAAGACACAATCATAGAAATCCCTATGGAATTTCTGAGGTTTGTAAGTACTCTTTTTCTTGTAGAAAAAAACGACAAAGGTTGGAGACCTGTCATAAATCTCAGGGAACTGAACAAATACCTTGTTTACAGACATTTCAAGATGGAAGGTATCCATCTGTTGACAGATCTCTTATTAGAAGGAGACTGGTTGGTCAAACTAGATCTCAAGGACGCTTATTTTACCATCCCTATGGCCAAGGAACATCAACCCTTCCTTCAATTTAGTTGGAAGAACCGACTTTATCAATTCCAAGCTCTCCCTTTCGGCCTGTCATCAGCCCCCTGGTGTTTCACCAAAATAATGAGAGCAGTCGCTTCATCCCTGAGAGAAAAGGGTATTCGTATGATTATATATCTGGACGATATCCTTATTATGTCTCAAGATTATACTCAAATTCTTCAGGATCTCAAAACTTTTATGGATCTTTTAGTAGACCTAGAGTTCATTGTAAACAAAGAAAAGTCAATACTGTCCCCCTCAAAGTCCATGGAATTCCTAGGTTTCACTGTAGGCACCACCAATTGCCTTCTCCTTCTTCCTCCTCCGAAGATTTCCAAAATCAGAAAAGAGATAAGACATGTCCTCAAATATCAAAATCTTTCCTTAAGAGAACTAGCCAGACTCTTGGGTCTTCTCTCTTCCTCCATTCAAGCTATCTTTCCAGGCCCTCTAAATTATCGAGCCCTTCAAAGGATAAAAGGAAAAGCTTTAAGATCAGGTCTTTGGTACGGAGACCGTGTTTTCCTGAACCAAGAATCTATTTCAGAACTAACCTGGTGGTTGGAGAATTTGGATGCTTGGAACGGCAGAGAAATATTTGGTTCAACACCAGATTTTATTTTCGACTCAGATGCGAGCCTTCATGGCTGGGGTGCCTGTCTCCTAGATCAAAACACTAGTGGAGTTTGGTCTCAAGAGGAATCTTCTCACCATATAAACTCCCTAGAACTGACTACAGGCCATTATGCTCTAATGAGCTTCAACCACTCTCTTGAAGGCAGATCAGTTATTCTAAAAATGGACAATATGTCCACTGTTGCCTACATAAACCGTCTGGGTGGAACAAAGTCGGAAGACTTGTCAAATGTAGCCAAAAAACTTTGGATCTTTTGTCTGGAACACAAAATATGTCTAAGAGCGGAATACCTTCCAGGGGAATCCAACCTTTCTTCAGATTGGAATTCAAGATTCCTCTTGGATCATTCTGATTGGAAACTCAACACCTTATTGTTCAAATCCCTCAGCTACTTCTGGGGTCCCCTTCAAATAGACCTTTTTGCGAGCAGGTTAACCTTTCAACTGGAACTTTATTACAGCTGGATGCCCGACCCGGGTGCTCTAGCAGTCAACGCTTTTCTCCAATCATGAATCGGAGTCAACGCTTATGCCTTCCCTCCCTTTGCCATGATCCAGAGGGTCCTCCAGAAAGTGAGACATCAACATGCTTCCATTGTCCTGATAACTCCCTTTTGGCCTTCCCAAGCCTAGTTCCCAACTACTCTGGAGATGTTTTACGATCTTCCTTTCCTGATTCCTTCTCTCAACAACCTTCTCACCGACATAGACGGTCTAATTCACCCTCTTGATATAACAGGGAAGTTGAACCTTCTTGCCTGGAGAGTGTCAGGAGATCCAATGATCTCTGAAGGCTTTCGTCAACAGCTTCAACTCTCCTCAGAGAATCTTGGGCCCCGGGAACACACTACCGGTATAACAACATTTAGAAAGTTTGGTTACGTTGGTGCTTGGAAAGGGACTTGGATCCCTTGGAAGCACCTATCGTTGATATAGTCAATTTTCTTGGAGGACAATTTGATAGAGGTCTAAGTTATAGATCTATCAATTGCTATAGATCGGCTATTTTTGCTGGTCATTCCTTGGTCAACAGTAAGACGGTAGGTAAAAATCCTATTATTTGTAGAATCCGTAAAAGTATCAGACTGGTAAATCTAAAATTCTAAAGTCATGGTATTAAAGAAAAGTTTCTGCTTGCATCAGGAATAATGCAGTATCATAGATTTGGGGATAGGACAATAGTTTACAAATATGCACTTCAATTCATCAAAATGCCTATATGTAAATGTCATATGCCAACTTGGAGTCTCTGTGCTGAAGTACAAGAATCATTTGACCAGACAATCTCAAATGCACATGCACAGATATGCTCACATAGCCCTAAATGCAGTACTACAGTCTGAAGTGTAATTTGACATAATCAAATGGATGGGGGTGTGGCTTGGTGAGTAAAGATGGCAGACGTGCCTTTGTAAGGCTCTGCTGCAAAGTCCCTCTTGTCCATCATTTATCCCTACCTGGGCACGTCATCTGGCACTGCAGTGCAGCCTTCATCCCTCCATTTCCTAGGCAGGGAAACCCTTTGGTCCTCGAGCTGCCGACAGACCTGTCCAAGTGTGTGGGGTCGCTTCACCGGCGACTGGGGCCTGCATCTGGTGAGGTGTGCCGCAGAAAGAAGGAGTCGGATGCGTGAGAGTCTTGCTGCTGGGAGCTCCACGCCATGCCGGCTAGTGCTTGTCGGTACTCGTGCCCCTGGTGGAACATCATGGTGACTCCTTACTGAGTCGACAGACTTAGGACTGGCTGCACTGGCTGAGCCTGGCATAGACCCATGAAGGAGGGACTCTACGACGTTGCCATGATCTAAACTGCTTTGTGCTGTGGCCGATCAGAGCCCTGAGCCTTTGGCTGACGCCCTGTGAAACTGCAACTTCTGTGGGACTCCGACATCAGTGCTGGGGCATCGATGGGAGGGTCTCCCCCAAGAAGGCCATCGACAGCAGGTAGCACTAGAGCAGATGCAGACCTAGGTCGGCTGGAGCAAAGATTGCAGGGCTTTTGCCCACCAGCCCTGCTAGAGTAGACCTCCTTGGTGACATGGGGTTTGCTCTGGCCTTGGGTGAACTTACCCTGCCTGCTGTGCTGAGGAAATAGAAATTTGTATGGTCAAATGTGTCCCCCACTCGCACCCTATCCATGCACCCGTGCCCCATGTATGTCATGTAATACCCTTCCCGTACCTGCCATGATAATGCCCCTGCATTTCCGTCTAACATTGACATGTCAGTTATTAGGCCTTCCCCGAATGTAACGTTAATTCTGCACCAAGGCCTGCTTTTCCAATGCATTTCCATGATACACGTTTAAATAACGCGAAGCACACGTTTTTGTGGTTCAGTCGAGCCAGACCCTGAATTGAGGCTTCGAGCCTCTTCTGTCTCAGAAAGCTGCAGTTTAGGTATGCATCCCTGACCTCTACCTTACTCCCTGCTCAGGCGAGCGGTGCCCGGCTCGGCCTGGCCTGTCTGCCAAGAAAGTATTTTGCCTACAGTTATCTGTTCAAGCCTCTGTGAAAAACACATTCCAGTCTAGTGAAATAGGTAAACATATTCCCGCCTGCAGAGCAAAGGGCCCGGCCTTCCTGTCTCCTTGCAAGTAATTTACTGCACCCGTTGCCATAGTAGGCCCATGCCCCCACGTAATGCACAGAGAAATATAGGCACGCACTAGCATTCAGTAATGAACGGCCTCTGCCCGAGAGACCTTTTACTTCAGACAACACATCCTCCAAACACAAGATATCAGATATGTTATAGGTGCAGGTCGTTCTGACATCCCAGACACCAGACTCCTCTACTAGTGCTAAAGGCAACCCCCAGCTCTCCCCAGTTACACGTCAATTGCGCGTCATGACTAAGTTGCGCGCGCATGTCGAGCAAAGGTTTTCTGCTGACCCTGCAGATTTTCCTCCATACATCCACCCACTTGTGGCACTCCTGTGACATGCCGAGTATACGCCTCTTTTCACGCCTCTTTTTACGCCCATATGTTCTTATCTTTCTCTTTTTCACTTGCTCCGCCTGGAGTGTTACGCCTACTGTATCCATTGCTATTATGTGATTTTACTATATATATTGTATGATGTTAATAAAATGTGACATTCCCTTCCTGAACCTTAGTGGTGATGGAACCCGATTCTCCCCTGGCTCGAGCCACTGGAATAAAGCCCGTATGACTCAGATACCACGGACTCTGCCTCTCATTTTATGAGCTATTCTTTTGATATATATGGTATAGAAAAATGTATAGGTAATTCTATTTACCACATAATCTGGCGCCCGAACAGGGACCCCTCCCCTTCCCCACGCGCCGGCGATGTAACGCAGGCCCCTGACCCCTTCTACAGCCGTGACGGACCCCTATCTGTGCACATCCGCGGGTTTTCCTGCTAACTCCCTCAGGCCCACGGAGGAGACGGAGACTGCGAGGCATCCAGACGAGGCGGTGAGGAATGCGGAGAGTCCCGACCAGAGCCCAAGACGAGAGAGCACGGTCCGAGGTATCCCGAGGCCCACCTGCTCCGAGGCGCATGCGCAGCAAGAAGCCGTAGCTGTCCAGTCCAGTATCAAGTTTCCGAGGCCTTCAGTTTTGCTTCTCGGTGAGTACCGTTGTTGGGAACGCATATAGACGGGTTCCTTTATTGTGCCCGGTCAAGACGGGTCTGGGTACACAGACCCGGTCCAGACGTGTCCACTTAGGTGGATACGGTATGACGTGTCTCTTTATGGGACCGGTATGACTGTACTGTTCTAGCAGTGCATCCAGTATTCTAGTCTATGGATTTGTGTTATTCTATGTATCAGGTAATAACTGTTCGCAATATTTTGGTGTCGTGGTATGAATGACTGTTTGCAATTGTTTTCGTGGTTAATGTGTTATTGTTCAAGTCAATTCAAATATGCCGCTGTTTTCGAAATTACGTCAGATAGGAACCAGGAAAGGGATACTCGAGGAGGCAGTTCCCGTCCCGCTTAGGGACACTCCCGGACATTTTATGTACCATAAACATGGCTTAGATGCCATACTGTACTTAGATTTATGGGTTGACTATACAAAGGATCTGGAAGAGAAATATAGATGGCCTGTCTCAGGGACATGGGATGCTGATTGCATCATGAGAGTAGAAGAAGCACTTTGGAAAAAGAAAGCCAGACAATCCCAGAAAGATGCCATTGAACTATGGCGTAAAGAAGCGCATAGAAGAATAGAAAAAGAACTTAGAAAAGCAGGGAAAAACAGAGAAGATTCAGAAAAAGCCCAAGAAAAAGAATTACTAGAAGAAGGTGAACGAGTTAGAGCAGAACAATTAGACCGACAAAGAAATGCCCTTATGAAAGGCATGTACCCCCTTCTCGCCGAGGGCCTACCTAAAGTGACCCCGGAAGTACCCAGTAACTTGCCGCCACCATTGGTCCCAACTAAACTCCGTCATAAACAGACCGCCGCAGACATTTTAATTTCTTCCTATTTAGATGACACTGTTCCGGAGTATGTACATGCAAATGTACCACCTGTTAATAATCCCCCTCAGCACCATGTACCCTCCACGTCTTCCCCAGCTGTTACTGTTCCTCCCTCCGTGGGGCATCGACTATTACTGGCTCTTCCCCCACTTTTACTGTTCCTCTTGTCACCAACCCCCCTCCCAATCCTTCTCTCCCAGCACCTGTAGTTCAGGTCCAACCTGCCATTCCAGTGACAACGTTACCAGTCGCTACACTACCAGCGACAGCACAGCCAATAATAGTCGATGCAGGTCTAGGCGATCACAGTTTAGGAGCAGCGGGAGGAGGCCCCCTCACCCCGCCTCAAGTAAAACGAACATCATTGAGAGAACTAGCATTACAGCGCACGCCAAAGGCGGCTACATACGCATCCCTTAGACAGTTACTTACTGATTGCATATATGACATGGTACCAGGTGAAGATCAAATGCTTGTATATTCATTGCGTGTACGACGTGTTACAAATTATTTGACTGTTTTACCAGACATGAAGGCACATTTAGACAACATATATCACTTTATTAGAACGGGGGAGAGACCAGATAGCATTCAAGAGGCCATGGCACATAGGAAAGCGGAGATCCAACTTATGATCTTACAGTTTTTGATAAATTGTTTGATAAGAGAACAAGACCAGCCTGGTTATGATAAAGAAGGGATGAAAATCCTGACAAAATGGAGTGACAACATAGCAGATGGCAAACATAGTAAACAGGCTTGTATAGAAGTCATGTACAGGAAGATTCGTAAGGTAATTCTAGAGATACACGAGAGGGAAAGGGTAGAGAGAGAAGCCGATAAAGAGGATGATGAAGTTTCAGAAGACGATGATATAGCAATTGAGAACCCAGATAAAATAGCGTACGTAGGTAGGGCAAGACCCTTTGATAGACCTATACGCCCAGAATGTAAGAAACGTTTTCTTTCCCCCATACCAGAACAATGTTCTCTCGAGCATCTATTCCAAGCCACTGACAAAGTACTGAAACAACGAATAGGTTATAGTGAACTTAGTACCATGCACGAACAGGAACTAGCCCGGTCAGCAGTACAATGGGCTGGCAATACTAGCGTATATAAAGATGATGTAGTAGCGCAAACATTTTTGAGTCTTCCTCCGGAAGAACAGCGGATAGCTGGTATGTACATGATCCAACATCTCATTACATTGTACGAAAGTCAGCATTCTGATCCAGGTCCCCTATATAATATATTGGAAGAGTTACTCCTAGGTAGATAGAGAGGCCTAGGTACCGATTTAATTAATGTCATTCTAGAACAGCGACACAAATACAGAACTTTCCTAACTCCGCATTTCGTTCCCGTTCCACACCCAGAAAGGAAACCTTTTTACATAGACAAATTGAATCCCTTACGAGAGGTTCATCCCGTTCGGACAACAGGTGGTGAACTTGAACGAGTATTTGTTTACACCCCCATAACGAAAATGGAATTACTGGAAATGAAAAAATTAGTGCCCTGTCACGATAAAGACCCAGTAGGGTTTCACCGCGAATTAAAAGATATGCTCCGCATAGGGGAGTATACGTATCCTGATATTATTAAAATGTTAAAAGTTCTGTTGCCAACAGGCGTATATGAAAAACTAAAAGAAAAAGAATGGGAGGTGGGAGAGAAAAAGATTATCTGGGCCGAATTAGAAGACGAGGATAGGAGACGAATCCCTGGTACTGGTGTCGGGGAAAAAGCCAAGGCATTGCCCGAGTTAGTGATACAAGTTTTGCCAAGATTACTAGCTACTAAAAAAGAAGATTGGGATGCTATTTCTGCCTGTAAACAGAAACAAGATGAAGACACTAGTGATTTTTATTCCAGATTCGAGAACTGTTTCTTATTAATAGCGGCCTAAAAACAAGTAGTGAATCGTATCCACATCTTTTCGTGACCAAATTAGTAGAGAATTCCTTACCACAAGTTAAAAACAGAGTACTGAAGGTTGAGAGCACATGGCAAGCAAATAGCCCTTCCCAAATGTTACAAATGTTACAGTATCATCAGAACCGAATTAGAGAAGAACACGAACATGAACAGAGATGTATCAAAGACACGAAAATGAAAGTACTAGTTGCCCAGTCCGTCCCAGCTGATGGTCAGAAAAGGGGTACGGCGCCGTCCGGTCATTCTGCAGCTCCTGTTAAAGGGAACTGCAATTGCCGTTCTGAGACACAATATCGCTACAGGCAAGACGAAGGAAAGACCGCGTCCTCCTAGACAAGAACATGTTCCACAAAATATCCCGCAGAACACGCAACCTCCACAGAATCCACAACAGACAGTAGCAGTACCCCAGCCCCAACCTATTGCTGCCACACAACATGTCACGCAACAAATGTACCAATATGCACAGTCAGACTACCCAGATTATCAGCAGTACTCATGAAACAGCCTAGAGAGGGAGGTTGGCTTGCCCCTTATTGAAGTTCCTATAGATCAAGAGGGTCCCTATGTACATAGTCAGGTATTAGGGAAGGACAGAAAAATTTTGATTGACACAGGGGCGAGCAGAACTACCATCAGTCATGACGAGGTTCCAGGGGCACCCCTCTCAGGCTCACAGAATGTTTCCCTGGGATTTTCAGGAAAGCCTATTGTTAATGAAGTATCAAAACCGGTTCCCCTAGAAGTTGGTCCGTTATCTCGAACTACAGACTTGCTGCTTACGAAATCATGCCCTGAAAACTTGCTTGGTATTAAAACGTTGAAAGCACTAGGAGCAGTGATTTGTTGTTCTCCGGAAGGAGTGAGATTGTTTTTACGTGATTTTAAAGGTCATTATGTTTTGAGAGATTTTGATCTCAGACTTCAGAATGTTCCACAGCATTTATGGGCACAAGGTCCGACTGATGTAGGTTGTATGCACATTACACCATACCGTGTCACTCTCAAACAAGGAGTTGTACTGCCCCGAATCCGACAATACAAATTACCACCTGATGCTGTAGAGGCCTTACTGAAAATTGTTGACGAGCTCATTGCACAAGGAGTGGTTGTAGAAACTGACTCCAATGTATGTAATTCCCCTATCATTCCTATTTTTAAACGAACTGACCCGAATGCACCACCGGTCTACAGACTGGTGATTGATCTCCGAGAATTAAACAAATGCATAATACCATAGTACCCTGTGGTCCCAGACATTTCGTCACTATTGACTGCTATTGACTCAGAAGCTGTGTTCTTTACTGTAATCGATCTCAAGAACGCCTTCTTTAGTGTCCCCATCCACCTGGAAAGCCAGTATCTTTCGGTTTCAGTTTAAATGGCCGAAGCTTCAAATTTGCACGTGCTCCTCAAGGATTCACAGAAAGTCCTAGCATCTATAGCCAAGCTTTGAAACGACAACTTGACAGTATTCACATGCCTACTGACACTGCCCTACTCCAGTATGTTGATGATCTGCTGATCACAGCACGAACAGAACGAGATTGTGAACGTGCATCACTGACAGTCCTATATTTTCTGGCGAAAAAGGGGCACAAGGTGTCCCCTTCAAAGTTACAATTCTGTGCCCAGCAAGTGGTATACCTTGGACACTTGCTGTCCAAGAGGGGTAGACAGTTGACACCTGACCGTATCCAGTTAATTGCACATCTTCCACAGCCCAAGACACAAAAGGAAGTACGGGCCTTCATTGGCCTCACTTCTTACTGCAGACAATGGATTCCCCAGTATGCATATCTAGCGAAGCCACTCATACAGTTGACAACACAGGAGGCAGCGACTCCGACTGTCCTCCCTTGGACTCAGGAACATACACAAGCTTTTGATGAATTGAAGAAAGCTTTATGTCAAGCACCTGTTTTAGCGACACCATGTTACAGCAAACCTTTTACACTTTTTGTCACTGAACGCGATGGTACAGCATTATCCGTACTCACTCAAGATCAGGCAGACAAACACAGCCTTGTGCTTATTTTTCCAGTACATTGGATCCAGTGGCCCAGGCTCTGCCTGCGTGCCTAAAATCAGTTGCAGCAACAGCTCTAGCAATCAGACAAAGTGATTCCATAGTATTAGGACATCCCCTGACAGTACAAGTTCCCCATTCAGTGGAAGTTCTCCTGAACCGAACCCAGACACAGCACTTGACCATAGCAAGACTGACAGGATATGAACTGACACTGTTTCAGCCACACATTGAGATCAGACGTTGCAACACCTTAAACCCTGCTACACTTTTACCGTCGAGCACAACAGACCCTGCACCACATGACTGCGTGGAGATAATTAACACCGTAACAAAACCAAGACAAGACCTGACACTTTATGTGGATGGTTCATGCATGAGAACAAGTACAGGAGAGTTAGTGGCCGCATATGCAGTGACCACTGACACTGAAGTCATAGAAACACATCGCATTGACACCTTGTCAGCCCAAGCAGCAGAGCTCATTGCTCTGACCCAAGCTTGTATACGAGCCAAGAACCTGAAAGTAAACATATACACAGATTCACAGTACGCATTCGGAGTCGTTCACGACTTCGGTGTCCTCTGGCAAGAGAGAGGTTTTCTGACCTCCCACGGAGCCAAGATCCAGCATGGTCCCCTCATTCAAGCTCTGTTAGAAGCCATACACTTGCCTACAGCCATAGCCATCATGAAGTGCAAAGCACATACGAAAGTCACTGACACTATTTCCCAGGATAACGACCTGGCAGATCGAACAGCTAAGCTCACAGCTCAGACTCAAACAGACATACCGACTAACACGACTATGACTGAAGTACCATTACAGACACATTGCATGACAGTTAAGGACCCCATACAAGATGTACTCGACATACAGACACATGCCACTCCAGACGAAATTAAGAAATGGACTGAACTAGGAGGGGTCCAAACAGACCAGGGGTGGATGACAAAGGGAAAAGCTACATGGTTCCTGCCTGACTTTATGGTTCAAGTTATCATAAATACCACACATAGTCCAGCACATTTAGGAGAAAAAGCCATGTTAGACAGTATACAGAATATTTGGTTCAACAAGCATTTACGTGCAGCAGCAAAACAGAAAGTGCGTACTTGCATGATCTGTTGTCAGTTCAATCCAGGCAAAGGCGTTCCCGTGGAACAAGGTGGATTTCATCCTCCTGACCACCCATTCGAAGTCCTCCAGATGGATTATATTCAGATGGATAGATGCCGAGGATTCAAGTATGTCCTCGTAGTTGTATGTGCCCTTTCCAGATGGACAGAAGCGTACCCAGTCCCTGACGACCTCACAAGAGCTTTGTGACTCCTTGAATGACTTTTTTATAGAGAAAATCGCCACTATTAAAAAGAACATTCAAGGTCTCTCTAACGGGGAACCTATTGAAGATATCTACTTCAATCCAACCACACTAGACACACTCCCCCCCATCGATGAGAAGACCCTGTTTGAACTTCTTTCACGAGTCAAATCAGGCTCGCCTTTTGACAGTTGCCCCCCGCACATTTTAAAGGAAGTGTGTCTAGCAATTCCATCAGCAATTCTTCCCCTCCTGAACGAATCACTCAATCAGGGCAAAGTCCCTGACGGGTTTAAAAACGCCACCTTGATCCCACTATTAAAAAAACCAGGAGCTGATCCCTTAACTTTAGTTAATTATAGACCCATTTCCCTTCTTCCTTTTTTTTCTAAGCTTCTGGAGGCACATGTCTCCAGATGTCTCTCTAATTTCATTGAAAGCTCTGAATACTTGGAACCAAACCAAGCAGGATTCCGGCCATGTCACTCCACGGAAACTGTAATTCTGGCTGTTCAAGACAAACTACGATCTAATGCTGACAAAGGCATCCACCAGGCTCTGGTGCTCCTTGATTTGTCGGCCGCGTTCGACACGGTTGACTATAACATCCTGATCAACCGTGTCGAACAGGCCGGCCTCAGGGGCCCTGCTCGGAACTGGATTGCCTCTTTTATCACAAACCGCACACAATCGGTGCGTTTGGGATCATTTACAGCCCCCAAGATGTCATCAACTTGTGGTGTTCCCCAAGGTTCATCACTTTCCCCCTTATTATTTAACCTTTACCTCCGCCCACTGATTTATTCCTTAAAAAAGTATAACTTAACCCTATTTAATTATGCTGACGATCTTCAGCTGATCATCCCTCTAAACTCCCCAAACTCCGCAACTGAATGCTCAGCCATAATGTCACACATACAAAAGTGGATGACCCATAACCATCTTAAACTGAACCCAGGCAAGACAGAACTGATCTTGCCTGGGGAAAGTGGACTGAGCTGGGGGCAACTATGCTGGCCAACAGACATGGGATCTCCCCCTACAAAGACCCAATCGGTAAAAAGCCTGGGGATTACACTCAATGAGGATCTATCCCTCAAAGGACAGGTGGCAACGGTAGTCTCCGCAAGTTTCTACCAACTTAGGAAGATTAGAAAGATCGCCCATCTCTTAACACACTCTGCACTTGTTCAAGTGGTGATTGCCCTTGTTCTCTCCCGGTTGGATTTTTCAAACAGTCTCTATTTAGGTCTTCCGGTGGGACTACTAAAACGCCTACAGATTGTCCAAAACCAGGCGGCAAGACTGATTTGGAAACAACCAAAGTGGCAATCAATCAGAGCTGGGTTAGAAAAACTTCACTGGCTGCCAGTGGCCCAGCGGATTGCTTTCAAAGCAGGATGTATCACCTTTAGGGCGCTCCACGACTATGGCCCCAGATTTATCAGGCAATCTATTACCAACTACGCACCTTCGCGCAACTTACGCTCTAAACATCTACTTCTTGCAAATGTCTCCTCATTTAAAAAAAAACGCCAGGGCGGCAGCTGCTTTCACCATCTGGCTGCCTCCTTCTGGAATGCTCTCCCCCTTTATATTAGACAGAGCAAGGATCTACTGACGTTCCGAAAATCCTTAAAAACTTGGTTATTCCAACAGGCCTATGCTTAAGAATGGTGTTGTTGTCTTGACTCTACAGCGCCAAGAAACCCAAGGGTGTACGTGCGCTCAACAAATGACTATTAAGATAAGATAAGATTACACTGCTGTGACCACTGCCAAGCAGTTGGTTCGTGAATTTTTCCCACGATACGGCTTGCCCCGTGTCGTGTACTCAGATAATGGACAGCCATTCTCGTCCGAACTGATGAAACCGGTTTCACTCCTGTGAGGGTACCAGTGGAAATTCCATTGCGTACGACACCCCGAAGCAGCTGGTCTCGTTGAGAGACATAATCAGACCCTGAAAACACGGTTAGCGAAAGTCTGTGCAGAAAAAGGTGTAGATTGTATGGTAGCCTTGCCGGTTGCCCTCTTTTACATGCGTATGGTAGCTCATTCCAGAACAGGGCTATCCCCGTACGAAGTGGTCTTTGGCAGACCACCGAATATGTGGGGTACGCCTATACCGCGTAAAATAACAGATGTTGACAGTAATATGCTGACAGATTACCTGGCCTCCTTGATGTCTGCACTACTCTCTTGTCGTTCACAGGTCGCGGCTGCCTTCCCGGACAACACCCAAGTAAAACCGCATGAAATCGTTCCTGGAGATTTTGTTCATATACGAAATTTCGACCGCTCAAGCCCTCTGGAGCCCAGGTGGAAGGAGCCGAAGCTGGTGTTGATGACCACGAGGACCGCAGTAAAAGTCGAGGGAAGGAAAGGCTGGATCCATTCCAGCCACATCAAAAAATTCCATGGACTGTATCCAGAGACATTTCCCAAGGACTGCCCTGATTCCGATACTGACTCTAAACTCCCCTTATTAGAAAAAACTCCGCAACAGAAGTATAGAAGCAAGTTACGGTCTAGTAAGTCAGACAGCGTTTAATTGTTTAAGTCCCCCTCGGGTGAAGCGGTTAGACAGGTTTCTGACATGTATGAGATAGACCCAAATAGTGAGAGAGATAGACAGAAAGTCAAGAAGAACAAATACTGCAAGAATTTGCATAGCAGATGCATTGTTTCCCTAATTATTATGTTTTTTCTGAGTATTACGATCATATGTGTAAGCTTGACACTACATGTTTTCTTTCCTCCTCTTGGTTCACATGTACATTCTTTTTCCAATGACACTGTAGAGCACACATTCAGTGACCTGTCACCTCACGAACTATCCTATCGACTAGCAATGCGCAACAACACTTTCATTCGTATGTTACACCATTCTCACCAGACCAGCAACGCTACAAGTGCTGGGTATGCGGCCGACTCCCCCCTTATCAGAAATACAAGGGCAAGGGAGCTCTGCCCCTCTTCCCCTATCCGTTTACACATAATGGTTCGTGCGGGGCATGGTTTGCTTTAATGTCATCCCTAGATAGTAAATCCACAGTTTCCCAGGGTGATTGGATATGGGGGAACCTGAATACAGTCATGAATAAAGCATGTTTTCCAGACGCAGATGGTCTTCCCCAAAGGAGAGGGACCGATCTAGAAAATGAAGTATATGCATTAGGAAATTTTTCCCTCAACCTCATGATTCTGAACGTCCAGTCCGAGACTAATTCGGACTTACCGTTTATAACAGTCCTACCAGTAAAAGGTGAATTATGCGTCAGAAAGAATGGTTCAGTACATCTAGGACACAGTGATGGTAATACTGTGGTCGAATTCAGTGATAAAGGAAAGTCTACTTTCAAAGCATCCCGTCATTCTTATTTTATTTGTGGTCAGACAGCATATGTACGTCTGCCCTTGGATTGGGATGGAACGTGTTATATCGCGTTCCTATTACCGCCTGTTTTCCTAGCCCCATCCGATTATCATCGGAATTCCCAACTCACTCATGTAAGACACAAGAGAGATCTTCCTCCGGTTATCGATTACTCCGAGTCAGCATGGGATCAGTAAAAGGATTACATTAAAGGATATTTCTGGTTCATAGGTCCAGTCCAGAACAGTAAAATAATACGTAGGCTAACAAGAACTCTTGAGGCAGTAGTGAACGAAACTACCTTTGCCTTAGGTAACTTAACGGAAGAACAGTCTGCTATGAGACTTGTTGTTCTTCAAAACCGTCTTGTCCTTGACGTCATCCTGGCCGATAGAGGTGGAGCTTGTAGAGTGATCGGCTCCAGTTGTGTGTTTATTCCTAATAACGCACCGTCAGTGTATGCAGCGATAACAAGACTCCATAAGATTGCTCACCAGATGCACCAGAATTCAGGCACCTGGACGTGGTCCGGTTGGCTCTGGAGTGTGATATCTGCCTGGGGATGGAAAGTGTTATCATTCCTAGGGATAGTATGGCTCATAGTATTCAGTTGTTGTCTCTGTCTGCAATGTGGGCCAGCGATTTGCGGCTTGTGCGCCACTGCTTGTGTTCCTCGTCCACGTTCACGTTCCCGTGCCCGAATGAGAAAAGACGAGCAAATGATGTTATATGAACAGATAGATGGTCTCATGAAAATAGACATATCCTAAAGGGTGAAGTAGGGGCCAAGGAGGGAATGAGGAAATAGAAATTTGTATGGTCAAATGTGTCCCCACACTCGCACCCTATCCATGCACCCGTGCCCCATGTATGTCATGTAATACCCTTCCCGTACCTGCCATGATAATGCCCCTGCATTTCCGTCTAACATTGATATGTCAGTTATTAGGCCTTCCCCGAATGTAACGTTAATTCTGCACCAAGGCCTGCTTTTCCAATGCATTTCCATGATACACGTTTAAATAACGCGAAGCACATGTTTTTGTGGTTCAGTCGAGCCAGACCCTGAATTGAGGCTTCGAGCCTCTTCTGTCTCAGAAAGCTGCAGTTTAGGTATGCATCCCTGACCTCTACCTTACTCCCTGCTCAGGCGAGCGGTCCCCGGCTCGGCCTGGCCTGTCTGCCAAGAAAGTATTTTGCCTACAGTTATCTGTTCAAGCCTCCATGAAAAACACATTCCAGTCTAGTGAAATAGGTAAACATATTCCCGCCTGCAGAGCAAAGGGCCCGGCCTTCCTGTCTCCTTGCAAGTAATTTACTGCACCCGTTGCCATAGTAGGCCTATGCCCCCACGTAATGCACAGAGAAATATAGGAACGCACTAGCATTCAGTAATGAACGGCCTCTGCCCGAGAGACCTTTTACTTCAGACAACACATCCTCCAAACACAAGATATCAGATATGTTATAGGTGCAGGTCGTTCTGACATCCCAGACACCAGACTCCTCTACTAGTGCTAAAGGCAACCCCCAGCTCTCCCCAGTTACACGTCAATTGAGCGTCATGACTAAGTTGCGCGCGCATGTCGAGCAAAGGTTTCTGCTGACCCTGCAGATTTTCCTCCATACATCCACCCACTTGTGACACTCCTGTGACATGTCGAGTATACGCCTCTTTTCACGCCTCTTTTTACGCCCATATGTTCTTATCTTTCTCTTTTTCACTTGCTCCGCCTGGAGTATTACGCCTACTGTATCCATTGCTATTATGTGATTTTACTATATATATTGTATGATGTTAATAAAATGTGACATTCCCTTCCTGAACCTTAGTGGTGATGGAACCCGATTCTCCCCTGGCTCGAGCCACTGGAATAAAGCCTGTATGACTCAGATACCACGGACTCTGCCTCTCATTTTATGAGCTATTCTTTTGATATATATGGTATAGAAAAATGTATAGGTAATTCTATTTACCACAGTGCCATCGTGAAAGGAGGGCCAGTAGCTTGAGTGGGGCGCTGAAGATGATCTAGAGGAGAGTGGAGTGCTTCTGATGTTAGAGCTCTAGATATTTCCTATAGGTCTTATGATATGTTTGGCGTTAAATTTGAACTCCACAGAAGGAATAAAACTATGTCTGATTCTATTTTCTATCCTCGTTTTGATATTTGTAAAAAACTTTGTGTTGTGGATTGTATGAAACAATATGATTTGAGAATGCATGCTCTTCGCCCTTGTGGTGTTAATCAGTTGCTTATATCCTTTGTTAAACCTCATAAGGGTATCTCCTCTGCCTCTATTGCAAGATGGGTCAAAATTGTTATGAATTTTGCTGGTGTTGATCTAAATATCTTCAAACCACATTCTATCAGAGGTGTTATGGCCAGTAAGTCCTTTTGGTCAGGAGGTAATTTGGATGACATTCTTAAAGCTGCTGATTGGTCGAATTCTAGAACTTTTGCTCATCATTATTGTAAACCAATCACTCACATGTCTGATGTTGTCTTACATGGCTACCAACATGCATAATCGTAGCCTCCGGTCTTGTAATGAAATTGCGATTCTCCTATTAACATGACTAGAGAATCTGGATTTCATTAAAGACACGGAGGCTAACATTATCCCTCCCACCCTTCCCTGGGTGGTTGATGGTTGATCTTTTGCTTACTGTTTATTTCTTGTAATATGTTTCTAAATGCAATGGTGTACTTGCTATGACAATAAACATATTTTAATGAATGAAATGTTTTATTTGAATTCTTAATGTTCCTTGTCAGGATTAATCTTTCTTTATATTTCTGGATTTATTTACACTTCTTTTCTTTTCAGATAACCTCTCGTGAACTCATGTTCCTGATTCTTTCTCTTCGGATCTTGGAGATTTCGTTTGTCCTCCATCTACCTTGATTTTATGAAGTCTCATCGTTGAAGTTTTCATTGGGACATTTCCTTTCTCTCGTTTACTCCTTATTTAAAAGAGGCTGATTGCCTAGTGCTTACTGGAATTGTTTTGTTAAGAATGTTCTATTTGGAACTATTTCTTTGTGACATATGCGGCTGTTTGGAGTCTGCATTAAAAGTTATATGCATAATGTTAGCCTCCGTGTCTTTAATGAAATCCAGATTCTCTAGTCATGTTAATAGGAGAATCGCAATTTCAAAAACAGAAAGCCACTTTGAGGTGTGTTTTTGAAAATAAAAAAACTTTGGAACCATCATGCTTGATGACGCTATAGGGTAAATATCCAATGACCCCCTTGATGGCAGGTCCTGTGAGTGCCTGAAATATCTATCTGGGTGATGAATATTTCATGATTTTCATGCTCGGGCCCTTCGCTAGTGTCCCACTGTGAAGGACAGCTCAATTGCCAAATTAAGCCTATAATCATGAACAAGTAACATTGAAAATCAGTACTTTTAAACTTAAAAGAGCATACACAATATATTAGAAGTACGTCAGTAGATAAATTCTATATGCAGGAAATTTCATTCAAATATACTTTTAAAGCAATACTATGCCTACCCATAATTAATTTAGATTTCCCTGTGCAGTGCTCAGCAACTGGAGAAGTGGTTGGGGGATTATCAACAAAATACAAAATGTCTCTTTCTTCCTCTCTGCTCACCCTAGTAAATACCACTGCATTGACCTGGAAATCTTAGAAGTCACTACGCATCACTACTTTAATTTAGGCAATTTAATATTAAAATACTTGTGCTTTATTAAAAATTATTAAGAGAAGAAACACTTTTCAAATATGAAAGTTGCTGAAGATACAATTCTTAATGCATAACAAGTTGTGATTATTTTTGTTTTCAAAATGGACAAGGCTTCTTTGCATCACCAAGAATACAAAAAGGAGGCTTTATTGTGGAATACAGAGGAAATCTTATAAGTACTCAACAGTCTGAGATGTTGGTAAAACAAAAAGGTACTCCGTTTCAAACTTATGCATACTACATCACACATCATGACAAACATCTCTGGTATGTTCTGAACATTTTGTACATTGAAGTATGAATGGAGATTGAAGAATTGGGAAAATACCAAAACATGAAAAACAAATTAGTAGAAGGATACAACATAGGGACCAATTTATATGTTGATGATAACATACAATGGTGACGGAGTATGCTTGCTGCCAACATAATGGTCTGCCCACAAACATTAGATGTGGGTGGACCATTGTATGACAACAGTAGATGCTTTTCTGTCTCAGCCATGGCCAATTCTATGTCAGGACAGGAGGCTCTGATTATGCTTTCTCATTTCTTTAATGAAATGCTCAGCAGCCAATAAAAACAACCAAAAAACTACATTTCCCATGAACACCAGGGAATAACCATAGAGAGTAGTGTATAAAAGGTCCCAACATTAGTCTGTCTTCCTCTTTCTTTGCTGCTCCGCAGCCAGTTAAGTGCATTTTTCTCTTCTAAGCATATTGTTACTTGGTTGACTTTGTTGCTTCTCTTACCTGTTGTGCTTTGCGCATTGGGGTTCACATGTTTGGGGCTTCGTCTCCGTTCTTACTACGTGTTTTTCTCCGCTACTGTTGGGCGGTTTCTCCTTCCATTTGGAGCGTGTGGTTCACCTCCGTTTGTTCCGAGCGCTGTCTCGCGCTCGTGTACTTTGGTGGAGCGGGAGCAGGGGTTTCCGTTTCCTTAGGGGAGCGCGAGCGCTCTCGAGACGGTGTTTGGTGACAGGCGACAGTCGCGCATGCGCACTGTCCTATTTCCGGTTTCGGAGTTTCTCCTCAGAACTGGTTGAGTGACGACGTTCTTGGCTTTCTGCCCACGGCCTGTCTCCAGACTTTAACCCCGTCAGACACCGAGGTCTCTTGAAGACTTGGGTTGCAACATTGTGGCATAGGCTCTGCCTAGAGTGTTTTGGTGCTGTGCAGGCTTTGGCTCCCTCCACACTTGAATTATTCCTAGAAGTCGGACCCGGTCCTGCTTCGTTCGAAGCCTGCTTTGGGATCTTCACACTCCCCCTGACTGGTGTTTTGACACCCCGGATTATAGTCGTCTTGTGGGCATTTACTTTTCTACCTGGTAGAATGGCGGAATACCATGACGCTGATGACGACTACTGCTATGATGTCGAGGAGGAGGACTCCTTGGAACAGAATTTGGTGGAGCAGTTGGACAGAGGGGTCCAACAATCTGTTAACAAGGCACTGGTGCGTGCAATCAATCCTTTGAAGCGTCACCTGAATCTTTATGCTCAACAGCAGGGTTGGCTTCCTGCTGCCAAGAAATCGGCTAAGTCGCCGGTTAATCCTCATAAGGCAGACTTTCAGCGCCTTGCGCAGAGTTCGGCGACGGCTCCTTCCGCTTCTTCTGCTCTGCATGAATCGGATAATGCCCACTCTTCCCCGTCTTCGGATCATGCTTCACCGCCTCCTCGGAAGAGGGTCTGTAAAGAACATTTTGTGGACGCCCCTGAGCGTCCTCCGGTGCTTAATTTCGAGCCGGCGGATATTATCCACCCGAACTCTTCGACCTGGATGCCTTCACCTGCAGTGGCTGCCTATATTGAGACTCACATTCGTCAGCCTTTTGAGGCCTCGGTTCGGGCACGGTTGCGCTCGGAGTGCCCGAGACCGGAATTGGCGGACCACTTAGCCGACACTCCTGAGGTTGACCCCATGATGGTCACGTATCTGAAAAAGTATGCTAAAGACCCTAAAAAGGGCCTGGATAGATCTTGGCGGTCCTGTCAGGACAAGATGCTCGACTTGCTAGCTCCGCTCACCAAGATCTTGGATCTCGGCTACAAGGCTGAAGAGGCTTCTGCTCTGGTGAACCCGAAGGAATTGATCGAATGGGCCCAACGGGCCATATGTTATCTGGGTAATGCTAACTGCGCGATGTCAGCTGAACGTCGCAGGTCCATCCTCTTAAAACTGGATCCGAAACTTTCGGAATTAGCCACTTCAGAGTCTGGTCCTGAGGCTCAAGGACTGTTGTTCGGTCAGCCGTTCCTGAAAGAACTCACTCGTTTTGTCTCCACGTTCAGCGGGATAGACAAGGCGCAGGCCTCCTTAAGGCGGGCAATGCGCCCGGTTTTTGCAAAGGCCGGACGAGGTAGGGGACGCTTGTTCGGCCGTGGCTCTGCGAACCAGTCCCAGAGGGGAAATTCCTCTCAGCAGAGAGGTTCCTATGATTCCGGCTACTCCACCCGAGCCAACTTCTACCCCTCAAGGAAAGGAAAAGGCCAGTACGGAAAAGGCCGTTCTGGCGGCCAGCAAGGACAATACCACGATGCCTCCTCTACAGGTGAGCCTGATTCATGCATGCGATGTAATGTTGGGGGGTCGCATTCAATTTTTCCTGCACAATTGGCGCGTGATCTCCAGCGATGCCTGGGTGCTACAAACTGTTCAAGGGTTCAGAATAGAGTTTTATCACCCTGTGCATCAGTCCCGTCCTCCCCCTTGTTTACATTTTCCTCTAAAAGACCAGGTTTGTCTCTCCGAGGAAATAGACACCCTCCTCAAGAAAGGGGCGATTGTTCCCACGACCCGTCATCCCTTGGGGTTTGCCAGTTCAGTCTTTCTGGTCGAGAAGAAAGGGGGCGGCTCCCGCCTAGTTCTCAACCTGAAAGACTTCAACGGGGGGTAGTCTATCGACATTTCAAAATGGAGGGCATCCATCTTCTGAGGGATCTCTTGCGAGAGGGAGACTGGATGGTCCGTCTGGACCTCAAAGATGCATACCTCTCGATTCCAATTTACAAACCTCATCGCCGTTTTCTCCAGTTTCTCTGGCAGGGAGTTTGGTACGAGTATCAGGTTCTCCCGTTCGGCCTGTCATCGGCACCATGGTGCTTCACGAAACTGTTGAGACCAGTTGTGGAACATCTTCGGTCTCGGGGTGTGCGGTTGATTATTTATCTGGACGATATTCTCCTTATGGCGGATTGTCCTCTTCAACTTCTACGTCATCTGGATTGGTCCATCGCTCTATTACAGTCTCTAGGTTTTCTGATCAATGTTCAGAAGTCGGTTTTGGTCCCTGCCCAGTCTATAGACTTCCTGGGGTTCCAGATCGATTCGGTAGCTTGTCAACTTCTCTTGCCCAAGCAAAAGATGCGTTACATCAAGAGAGAGTTGACATCTGTTATTTCCAGACCGACTGTGTCGTTGAGGTCATTGGCACGTGTAGTAGGTCTGCTGGCATCGTCCATTCAAGCGATATTTCCGGGTCCTCTGCATTACAGGGCGATGCAACGGCTGAAAATTCTGCATCTCCGGAAAGGCCTCGGATATTCCGATCAGATTCCTCTTACAGAGGAGGTCCGTTGGGAAATGCAGTGGTGGTTGGACCACATGGAGGCCTGGAATGGTCGAGCCCTCTTCGGTGTGTCCCCGCATCTAGTGATAGAATCCGATGCCAGTCGGTGGGGTTGGGGAGCCCGCTGCGGCTCTGTCTCGACCGGGGGTCGTTGGTCCCCTCAGGAGTTGACTCTGCATATCAACTGTCTGGAACTCCTAGCGGGTTCCTTTGCGATCAAGTGTTTCTCCCCTCTGCAACCGAGTTGTTGTGTCCTTCTCCGGATGGACAATGTATCGGCGGTCCGCTTTGTGAACAAACTGGGCGGGACCAGGTCCAAAGTGTTGGCGGAGATCGCCAAGGATTTCTGGCACTTCTGTCTGCAGAGGAAGATCACTGTTATTGCGGAATATCTTCCGGGATGCCACAATCAGATAGCGGACTGGCACTCCAGACATCTCCGAGATTACAGCGACTGGAAGCTTCATCCTCGAGTCTTCCGTGCTCTCCATCGGCGTTGGGGTCCTTGTCAGCTAGATCTGTTTGCCTCTCGCCTCAATGCGCAACTTCCGCGCTTTTACAGTTGGAGACCGGACCCTCAAGCTCTGGCCACGGATGCTTTTCTCCAGCAGTGGCCATCGACCCTTTGCTATGCCTTTCCACCATTTCTAATGATTCCCAGGGTATTGGCTTACTCCAAACGGTTTCAGACGGATCTGATTTTGATTGCCCCTCTCTGGAGGGCTCAAGCGTGGTTTCCGGTGCTTCTGGAAATGTGTTCCGCTCCGCCGTTTCTCCTTCCCCCATTGTGGAATCTCTTATTGGATCCTCTCGGAGATCCTCATCCCCTGTTCCTCTCAGGCTCCCTGCAACTGCTCGCGTGGAGGATCTCAGGGATCGTTGGTTGCTCCCAGGCCTTTCAAGCGACGCTTCCAAATTCCTTAGTGAGGCATGGGCTCCCAATACTCACAAACGGTATAAAGGGTCTTGGAAGCGATGGTGCGATTGGTGTGCTCAACAACAAGTTGATCCCGTTTCAGCAGATGTCAGTGTGATTGTTAATTTCTTGGCCTCTTTAGCCACCTCTGGTCTGGCTTATTCGACTATCAGTGGTTTCCGATCGGCTATTTCAGCGGGTCATGCCCACATCGATGGGAAACCTGCGGGTGAACATCCTTTTGTTTCCAGGTTGCTTAAAGGGGTTCGTTTTGCAAAACCTCCCACTCCTAAGTATGTTACCTTATGGGATGTTTTGGTTGTTCTCCGATTCTTGGAGGCCTGGCCTTCGAATTCTTTGTTGTCTCGCAAGCAGTTATCTGCGAAGTTAACGATGTTGCTATGTTTGGTTTCATGTAAGCGCGTGTCAGATGTACACGCTTTGGATCTTGCGGGTCGCAGTTTTACTCCTGAAGGGGTTTCTTTTCGTCTTTCCAGGCGTACTAAATCTAATACGCCTTCTATTACTTATCCTTCTTTTCCCTCTCATCCCAACCTTTGTGTGGTTCAGTGCCTAAAGGATTACGAGGTGAGTACCGCTTCTTTTCGTTCAGACATGCAGGGTCAACTGCTGATTGCTTTACAAAAGCCCTTTCGCCCCGTCTCTCCAGCTACTTTGGCGCGCTGGGTGCGGTGGCTTATGTCTGAAGCAGGTATTGATGTTTCTGTGTTTGGCGCGCATTCTGCACGTGGAGCGATGGCGTCCAAAGCCTATTCCATGGGTGTTACTTTGTTTGATATCATGAAAGCTGCAGATTGGTCATCTGCTTCTATATTTAAAACGTTTTATTTTAAACCGATTGATTGTGTTGCTTCTGTGGTGGTGGATCAGCTTTAAAAAAGCATAATCAGAGCCTCCTGTCCTGACATAGAATTCAAAATTTGCAAACATTCGTGACAAGAATTTTCAATTCTATTAAGGACTAGGAGGCGAGGATTATCCCACCCGTGTTTCATATTTGAATACTAATGTATTATGACTGTATACATGCAATTACAAATATTTCACTCATTGTTCTCCCTCCCTGAATTGCTCTGGACAGTATTATTACTTTGGATATTATGGCTCTGTATCTTTTTCCAGGTTCAGACCAGAAGTGATGTTGTTTGTCCCTTGGCGGAATCTGGTTCTCCTCCTGGTTTCTGGACCCATGGTTCTTCGGCTGCCTACTTCAGGATCCTCTGGATGACTGCGGCTTGTTTGGAATTGTTGTTCCTGTTGTATTTGGGATTTTACTTTAACTTGGACATATTTCCACAAAGAAAGAGGAAGACAGACTAATGTTGGGACCTTTTATACACTACTCTCTATGGTTATTCCCTGGTGTTCATGGGAAATGTAGTTTTTTGGTTGTTTTTATTGGCTGCTGAGCATTTCATTAAAGAAATGAGAAAGCATAATCCTCGCCTCCTAGTCCTTAATAGAATTGAAAATTCTTGTCACGAATGTTTGCAAATTTTGAAATATCTCCCACGGCCTGGCGGAGCAAGTTCCGTTGGAGATTTGGCTCTATCTCTGCCCACCCAATTTGACTAGCTTAATGAGGGAGGCATTGTTTTAGTAATTTCAAAAACAGAAAGCCACTTTGAGGTGTGTTTTTGAAAATAAAAAAAACTTTGGAACCATCATGTTTGATGACGCTATAGGGTAAATATCCAATGTATTTAAATGAACCCCCTTGATGGCAGGTCCTGTGAGTGCCTGAAATAGCTATCTAAATTAAGCCCATAATCATGAACAAGTAATATTGAAAATCAGTAAATGTAACCTTAAAAGAGCATACACAATACATTAGAAGTACGTCAGTAGATAAATTCTATATGCAGGAAATTTCTTTCAAATATACTTTTAAAGCAATACTATCAATGTATCAAAAGATTGGAAAATATAACATACAACTAGGAATGCACAGTGCTAGGTTCCCAGCCATACTTTCTAATGAATTGTACCAATCTTATGCGAGATTAGCTGATAGTATTGCTACTATTACTCTAGTTTTATGATTAATTAAGATGAGTTATATTTTATTTAGTCATTCATGCTGAAGTAAACTGTTTGGATTTGTTAGTCCTGCTAGAGACTTCATTATAATGGAATCTCTACGTAAACAAAAGAGGGTCAATTACCTCATGTATGTTTAATTTCCCCCCTCAAATCATGGACCTAAGCCATCATTGGGTACTAGCCAGGGAGTGGAGTACAATATTTGGAAGAAAAAACACAGAAAATTAAAGATACATGATCTGAGTATGACAAAATACAACTCATTTGTTTTCTGTTTTTCAGCATTGAGGATGGACCATATGGAAGACTAGCAAATGATAATCAAAAAATAGACAGTTGCATGACAAATATTGAAATTGATAATGTACCTCACCTTTGTTTATTTTCTTTGGAAGATATTTATATAGGAGGAGATATCACTTATGATTATGGTGGATATGATCTTCCTTGGTGTTTTGCTAACCAAAATAAGGTGATTCTTTTGCCTTCAATTATAAATATTATTTCAGTTTTCTTGCTTTGTAATACTGATGCAAGGCTACGCTATTTAAGTCTACAGACAATATTGGTTTTATGAATATTCACATATAATATTGTCTGGTGTTGAATTCTAACCATCTGTCTAAAAATGTTCTTTACCAGAACTATGAAGATAATGACCAGCCTTCATGTACTCATACTGGCTTGCCTGGGATGGCCAATGTACGTGACAACTCTAAAAACTATGAAGTGCCTCAATGTTCGAAAACTGACTTGGTTACTGCATCACTTGTACGTGGTAAATCTAAAATTCTAAAGTCATGGTATTATAGAAAAGTTTCTGCATGCATCGGGAATAATGCAGTATCATAGATTTGGGGATAGGACAATAGTTTACAAATATGCACTGCAATTCATCAAAATGCCTATATGTAAATGTCATATGCCAACTTGGAGTCTTTGTGCTGAAGTACAAGAATCATTTGACCAGACAATCTCAAATGCACATGCACAGATATGCTCACATAGCCCCAAATGCCGTACTACAGTCTGAAGTGTAATTTGACATAATCAAACGGATGGGGGTGTGGCTTGGCGAGTAAAGATGGCAGACGTGCCTTTGTAAGGCTCTGCTGCAAAGCCCCTATTGTCCATCATTTATCCCTACCTGGGCACGTCATCTGGCACTGCAGTGCAGCCTTCATCCCTCCATTTCATAGGCAGGGAAACCCTTTGGTCCTCGAGCTGCCGACAGACCTGTCCAAGTGTGTGGGGTCGCATCACCGGCGACTGGAGCCTGCATCTGGTGAGGTGTGCCGCAGAAAGAAGGAGTCGGATGCGTGAGAGGCTTGCTGCTGGGAGCTCCATGCCGTGCCGGCTAGTGCTTGTCGGTACTTGTGCCCCTGGTGGAACATCATGGTGACTCCTTACTGAGTCGGCAGACTCTGGACTGGCTGCACTGGCTGAGCTTGGCATAGACCCATGAAGGAGGGACTCTACGACGTTGCCATGATCTAAACTGATTTGTGCTGTAGCCGATCGGAGCCCTGAGCCTTTGGCTGACGCCCTGTGAAACTGCAACTGCTGTGGGACTCCGACATCAGTGCTGGGGCATCGATGGGAGGGTCTCAGCCAAGAAGGCCATCGACAGCAGGTAGCACTCAAGCAGATGCAGACTTAGGTCGGCTGGAGCAGAGATTGCAGGGCTTTTGCCCACCAGCCCTGGTAGAGCAGACCTCCTTGGTGACATGGGGTTTGCTCTGGCCTTGGGTGAACCTACCCTGCCTGCTGTACCATCGTGAAAGGAGGGCCAGTAGATTGAGTGGGGCGCTGAAGATGATCTAGAGGAGAGTGGAGTGCACTGCACCCTCTCATCAGAAGCTTCACTTGCACTGTTGTTGCTGGACTGGCACTGGAATAGTCACTTGGAACCTTGAGCACTAGCTGCTGAAACTGTTTTGGGGTCTGCCTTGGCTTCTGTCTGCACCGCTGGCCATACTCGACATACAGGGCATTACGTGTGCCCCATATACCCTTCTCTACTGTTTGCCTGGGGCTCCCCTGCCTCTCCTGTGCTTGCTGTTGCTATGGTTTGATTGCTCTGAGGGATCTGTGCAGCACTGGGCTGCATGAACTGCTATACCCTCCTGGACACTGTTGACACATATAAGCGGATCCTGTGGCAGCGTGCCCCCCCTGATGGCTTGGACGGAGACTTCATTGCTTACTTTGGTGACCTGCGCTTCCTCCATATAAATGCAGCTGGTACTAGCTTGTTAAGTCCCACCGGTGCGGACCCTTGGCAAGGCATATGCACTGGCGCTGGAATGCAATACCACGGGACCATCTCACTGTGGTTGGGAGGATCTTGGGGATCCGTACGTCTCTTGTGCTGTCATGGAGGTGAGAGGGAACCCCCTTTAAATGTCTGACACCATGGGACATCTACGGTCTGGAACGGGTGGTGCCTCCTCTACTATGGCAGCTTTGTGGAATCATTTGGTGGTGCCAGAGGCCATGGACTCTTCGGGGTCAATGAGAGGCAAGCTTGATGCAATCCTTGCAGCGGTGGAGCGACTTGGAGCTTCTATAGCCTAGACGAGGACTCTCTGGAAACAAAGATTGATATCTTGGTGGCCGAACTCAACTTACTATATGCGGACCACCGAAAATTGGCCGACAAGACCTGCTCCATTAAGCACACTCCTAGCAAAATCGCACTTAAGACCCATGAGGTGGCGACATCTATGCAGGCCCTGGTGGAAGGAGTGCTCCTTTTGGAGCATAGGTCAGATGACGCAGAGGGCCGCGTAAGGAGTAATAATATCCACGTGGTTGGACTGCCTGAGGGATCAGACAAGAAGGATGCAGTCAGTTACCGCTATCTGGATTGTTTAACAGTTTGGGTGGATAAACATTGTCCCTCTGCTCCTATGGAATTACCGGAATCAGTTTGATTCCTTTTTATTTGAGTGCTGGAAGTTGCACACCGCTGCTACCAGTGGAGCCTTTACCTGATGCAGTCGATGACTCCCTATGCTCCAGCGCTGGCTCTCCTGGGCACTCCTAGGTGTGCTGCCCCTACCTCCATGACAGAACTTTCCAACTGGCATGCTGCTGGTGTACACACCTTAGGAGACTTGTAAAGCGACTGCACCCTTATCCCCTGCAAGACCATTATCAACAATTCTGGATTACCAACAGGCAAGTTTCTTTTATACTTGCAACACTGACCCGCGCATGGGGCGACTTGACGACAGAACCACTGACTAATTTAGTGATGCAATATTTGCAGGTTATGGGTACAGGTAGTCACATAGTGCAATGGTTAACTGCTTCGCTATTACCCCATACAGCGCCATCACTTGCAGCAATGTGGGCCCGTTGGGAAGCTGACCTTACTCGACCTTGTACAGATAGGGAATAGGCTCCAATCCTAGAAGGCCCTACTGATGCCCCACGCAACAGATTATAGAAGAGGAGATCTCTTCAAAGCTCCAGAAAGACGCAATCATAGAAATCCCTATGGAATTTCTGAGGTTTGTAAGTACTCTTTTTCTTGTAGAAAAAAACGACAAAGGTTGGAGACCTGTCATAAATCTCAGGGAACTGAACAAATACCTTGTTTACAGACATTTCAAGATGGAAGGTATCCATCTGTTGACAGATCTCTTATTAGAGGGAGACTGGTTGGTCAAACTAGATCTCAAGAACGCTTATTTTACCATCCCTATGGCCAAGGAACATCAACCCTTCCTTCAATTTATTTGGAAGAACCGACTTTATCAATTCCAAGCTCTCCCTTTCGGCCTGTCATCAGCCCCCTGGTGTTTCACCAAAATAATGAGAGCAGTCGCTTCATCCCTGAGAGAAAAGGGTATTCGTATGATTATATATCTGGACGATATCCTTATTATGTCTCAAGATTATACTCAAATTCTTCAGGATCTCAAAACTGTTATGGATCTTTTAGAAGACCTAGAGTTCATTGTAAACAAAGAAAAGTCAATACTGTCCCATGAAATTCCTAGGTTTCACTGTAGGCACCACCAATTGCCTTCTCCTTCCTCCGAAGAAGATTTCCAAAATCAGAAAAGAGATAAGACATGTCCTCAAATATCAAATTCTTTCCTTAAGAGAACTAGCCAGACTCTTGGGTCTTCTCTCATCCTCCATTCAAGCTATCTTTCCAGGCCATCTAAATTATCGAGCCCTTCAAAGGATAAAAGGAAAAGCTTTAAGATCAGGTCTTTGGTACGGAGACCGTATTTTCCTGAACCAAGAATCTATTTCAGAACTAACCTGGTGGTTGGAGAATTTGGAGGCTTGGAACGGCAGAGAAATATTTGGTTCAACACCAGATTTTATTTTGGAATCAGATGCGAGCCTTCATGGCTGGGGTGCCTGTCTCCTAGATCAAAATACTGGTGGAGTTTGGTCTCAAGAGGAGTCTTCTCACCATATAAACTCCCTACAACTGACTACAGGCCATTATGCTCTAATGAGCTTCAAACACTCTCTTCAAGGCAGATCAGTATTTCTAAAAATGGACAATATGTCCACTGTTGCCTACATACACCGTCTGAGTGGAACAAAGTCGGAAGACTTGTCAAATTTAGCCAAAAAACTTTGGCTCTTTTGTCTGGAACACAAAATATGTCTAAGAGCAGAATACCTTCCAGGGGAATCCAACCTTTCTGCAGATTGGAATTCAAGATTCCTCTTGGATCATTCTGATTGGAAACTCAACACCTTATTGTTCAAATCCCTCAACTACTTCTGGGGTCCCTTTCAAATAGACCTTTTTGCGAGCAGGTTAACCTTTCAACTGGAACTTTATTACAGCTGGATGCCCGGCCCGGGTGCTCTAGCAGTCAACGCTTTTCTCCAATCATGGGTCGGAGTCAACGCTTATGCCTTCCTTGCCTTTGCCATGATCTAGAGGGTCCTCCAGAAAGTGAGACATCAACATGCTTCCATTGTCCTGATGACTTCCTTTTGGCCTTCCCAAGCCTGGTTCCCAACTACTCTGGAGATGTCTTACGATCTTCCTTTCCTGATTCCTTCTTTCAACAACCTTCTCACCGACATAGACGGTCTAATTCACCCTCTTGATCAAACAGGGAAGTTGAACCTTCTTGCCTGGAGAGTGTCAGGAGATCCAATGATCTCTCAAGGCTTTCGTCAACAGCTTCAACTCTCCTCGGAGAATCTTGGGCCCCGGGAACACACTACCGGTATAACAACATTTGGAAAGTTTGGTTACGTTGGTGCTTGGAAAGGGACTTGGATCCCGTGGAAGCACCTATCGTTGATATAGTCAATTTTCTTGGAGAACAATTCGATAGAGGTCTAAGTTATAGATCTATCAATTGCTATAGATCGGCTATTTTTGCTGGTCATTCCTTGGTCAACAGTAAGACGGTAGGTAAAAATCCTATTATTTGTAGAATCCTTAAAAGCATCAGACTTAGAAGACCTCCAAAACCTAGATATCAATCTCTGTGGGATGTTAAATTAATTCTTGACCTTTTCTGTAGTTGGCCAGATAACTCACTTTTGAACAGAAAGAACCTTTCTATCAAATTAGCTACCCTTCTTTGTTTAATTTCATGTTGTAGAGTTTCTGATGTTAGAGCTCTAGATATTTCCTATAGGTCTTATGATATGTTTGGCGTTAAATTTGAACTCCACAGAAGGACTAAAACTATGTCTGATTCTATTTTCTATCCTCGTTTTGATATTTGTAAAAAACTTTGTGTTGTGGATTGTATGAAACAATATGATTCGAGAATGCATGCTCTTCGCCCTTGTGGTGTTAATCAGTTGCTTATATCCTTTGTTAAAACTCATAAGGGTATCTCCTCTGCCTCTATTGCAAGATGGGTCAAAATTGCTATGAATTTTGCTGGTGTTGATCTAAATATCTTCAAACCACATTCTATCAGAGGTGTTATGGCCAGTAAGTCCTTTTGGTCAGGAGGTAAGTTGGATGATATTCTTAAAGCTGCTGATTGGTGGAATTCTAGAACTTTTGCTCATCATTATTGTAAACCAATCACTCATATGTCTGATGTTGTCTTACATGGCTACCAACATGCATAATGGTAGCCTCCGGTCTTGTAATGAAATAGCGATTCTCCTATTAACATGACTAGAGAATCTGGATGTCATTAAAGACACGGAGGCTAACATTATCCCTTCCACCCTTTCCTGGGTGGTTGATGGTTGATCTTTTGCTTACTGTTTATTTCTTGTAATATGTTTATAAATGCAATGGTGTACTTGCTATGACAATAAACATATTTTAATGAATGAAGTGTTTTATTTGAATTCTTAATGTTCCTTGTCAGGATTAATCTTTCTTTATATTTCTGGATTTATTTACAGTTCTTTTCTTGTCAGATAACCTCTCGTGAACTCATGTTCCTGATTCTTTCTCTTCGGATCTTGGAGATTTCGTTTGTCCTCCATCTACCTTGATTTTATGAACTCTCATCGTTGAAGTTTTTATTGGGACATTTCCTTTCTTTCCTTTACTCCTTATTTAAAAGAGGCTGATTGCCTAGTGCTTACTCGAATTGTTTTGTTAAGAATGTTCTATTTGGAACTATTGCTTTGTGACATATGCGGCTGTTTGGAGTCTGCATTAAAAGTTATATGTATAATGTTAGCCTCCGTGTCTTTAATGAAATCCAGATTCTCTAGTCATGTTAATAGGAGAATTGCAATTTCAAAAACAGAAAGCCAATTTGAGGTGTGTTTTTAAAAATAAAAAAACTTTTGAACCATCATGTTTGATGAAGCTATAGGGTAAATATCCAATGTATTTAAATGAACCCCCTTGATGGCAGGTCCTGTGAGTGCCTGAAATATCTATCTGGGTGATGAATATTTCATGATTTTCATGCTCGGGCCCTTCGCTAGTGTCCCACTGTGGAGGGCAGCCAATTGCCAAATTAAGCCTATAATCATGAACAAGTAACATTGAAAATCAGTACTTTTAACCTTAAAAGAGCATACACAATATATTAGAAGTACATCAGTAGATAAATTCTATATGCAGGAAATTTCATTCAAATATACTTTTAAAGCAATACTATGCCTACCCATAATTAATTTAGATTTCCCTGTGCAGTGCTCAGCAACTGGAGAAGTGGTTGGGGTATTATCAACAAAATACAAAATGTTTCTTTCTTCCTCTCTGCTCACCCTAGTAAATACCACTGCATTGACCTGGAAATCTTAGAAGTCACTATGCATCACTACTTTAATTTAGGCAATTTAATATGAAAAAACTTGTGCTTTATTAAAAATTATTAAGAGAAGAAACACTTTTCAAATATGAAAGTTGCTGAAGATACAATTCCTAATGCATAACAAGTTGTGATTATTTTTGTTTTCAAAATGGACGAGGCTTCTTTGCATCACCAAGAATACAAAAAGGAGGCTTTATTGTGGAATACCGAGGAAATCTTATAAGTACTCAACAGTCTGAGATGTTGGTAAAACAAAAAGGGTCTCAGTTTCGAACTTATGCATACTACTTCACACATCATGACAAACATCTCTGGTATGTTCTAAACATTTTGTACATTGAAGTATGAATGGAGATTGAAGAATTGGGAAAACACCAAAACATGAAAAACAAATTAGAAATAGTAGGATACAACATAGGGCACAATTTATATGTTGATGATAACAATGGTGACGGAGTATGCTTGCTGCCAACATAATGGTCTGCCCACAAAACATTAGATGTGGGTGGACCATTGTATGACAACAGTAGAGACTTTTCTGTCTCAGCCATGGCCAAATATCTCCCACGGCCTGGCGGAGCAAGTTGCGTTGGAGATTTGGCTCTATCCCTGCCCACCCAATTTGACTAGCTTAATGAGGGAGGCATTGTTTTATTAATTTCAAAAACAGAAAGCCACTTTGAGGTGTGTTTTTGAAAATAAAAATTTTGGAACCATCATGTTTGATGACGCCATAGGGTAAATATCCAATGTATTTAAATGAACCCCCTTGATGGCAGGTCCTGTGAGTGCCTGAAATATCTATCTGGGTGATGAATATTTCATAATTTTCATGCTCGGGCCCTTCGCTAGTGTCCCACTGTGGAGGACAGCCCAATTGCCAAATTTAGCCTATAATCATGAACAAGTAACATTGAAAATCAGTACTTTTAACCTTAAAGAGCATACACAATATATTAGAAGTACGTCAGTAGATAAATTCTATATGCAGGAAATTTCATTCAAATATACTTTTAAAGCAATACTATGCCTACCCATAATTAATTTAGATTTCCCTGTGCAGTGCTCAGCAACTGGAGAAGTGGTATGGGGATTATCAACAAAATAAAAAATGTCTCGTTCTTCCTCTCTGCTCACCCTAGTAAATACCACTGCATTGACCTGGAAATCTTAGAAGTCACTATGCATCCCTACTTTAATTTAGGCAATTTAATATAAAAATACTTGTGCTTTATTAAAAATTATTAAGAGAAGAAACACTTTTCAAATGTGAAAGTTGCTGAAGATACAATTCTTAATGCACAATAAGTTGTGATTATTTTTGTTTTCAAAATGGACGAGGCTTCTTTGCATCACCACGAATACCAAAAGGAGGCATTATTGTGGAATACAGAGGAAATCTTATAAGTACTCAACAGTCTGAGATGTTGGTAAAACAAAAAGGGTCTCAGTTTCGAACTTATGCATACTACTTCACACATCATGACAAACATCTCTGGTATGTTCTTAACATGTTGTACATTGAAGTATGAATGGAGATTGAAGAATTGGGAAATTACCAAAACATGAAAAACAAATTAGAAATAGTAGGATACAACATAGGGCACGATTTATATGTTGATGATAACATACAATGGTGAGGGAATATGCTTACTGCCAACATATTGGTCTGCCCACCAACATCAGATGTGGGTAGACCATTGTATGACAACAGTAGAGACTTCTCTGTCTCAGCCATGGCCAAACATCTCCCACGGCCTGGCGGAGCAAGGTCCGTTGGAGATTTGGCTCTATCTCTGCCCACCCAATTTGACTAGCTTAATGAGGGAGGCATTGTTTTATTAATTTCAAAAACAGAAAGCCACTTTGAGTTTTGTTTTTGAAAATAAAAAAACTTTGGAGCCATCATGTTTGATGAAGCTATAGGGTAAATATCCAATGTATTTAAATGAACCCCCTTGATGGCAGGTCCTGTGATTGCCTAAAATATCTATCTAAATTAAGCTTATTATCATGAACAAGTAACATTGTTAATCAGTAAATTTAACCTTAAAAGAGCATACACAATACATTAGAAGTACATCAGTAGATAAATTCTATATGCAGGAAATTTCGTTCAAATATACTTTTAAAGCAATACTATCAATGTATCAGAAGATTGGAAAATATAACATACAACTAGGTATGCACAGTGCTAGGTTCCCAGCCATACTTTCTAATGAATTGTACCAATCTTATTCGAGATTAGCTGATAGTATTGCTACTATTACTCTAGTTTTATGATTAATTAAGATGAGCTATATTTTATTTAGTCATTCATGCTGAAGTAAACTATTTGGATTTGTTAGTCCTGCTAGAGACTTCATTATAATGGAATCTCTACGTAAACAAATGAGGGTCAATTACCTCATGTATGTATATTTTTCCCCCTCAAATCATGGACCTAAGCCATCATTGGGTACTAGCCAGGGAGGGGAGTACAATATTTGGAAGAAAAAACACAGAAAATTAAAGATACATGATCTAAGTATGACAAAATACAACTCATTTGTTTTCTGTTTTTCAGCTTTGAGGATGGACCATATGGAAGACTAGCAAATGATAATCAAAAAATAGACAGTTGCATGAAAAATATTGAAAGTGATAATGTACCTCACCTTTGTTTATTTTCTTTGGAAGATATTTATATAGGAGCAGAGATCACTTATGATTATGGTGGATATGATCTTCCTTGGTTTTTTGCTAACCAAAATAAGGTGATTCTTTTGTCTTCAATTATCAATATTATTTCAGTTTTCTTGCTTTGTAATACTGATGCAAGGCTACGCTATTTAAGTCTACAGACAATATTGGTTTTATGAATATTCACATATAATATTGTCTGGTGTTGAATTCTAACCATGTGTCTGAAAATTTTCTTTACCAGAACTATGACGATAATGACCAGCCTTCATGTACTCATACTGGCTTGCCTGGGATGGCCAATGTACGTGGCAACTCTAAAAACTATGCAGTGCCTCAATGTTCCAAAGGTGACTTGGTTACTGCATCACTTGTACGTGGTAAATCTAAAATTCTAAAGTCATGGTATTAAAGAAAAGTTTCTGCATGCATCGGGAATAATGCAGTATCATAGATTTGGGGATAGGACAATAGTTTACAAATATGCACTTCAATTCATCAAAATGCCTATATGAAAATGTCATATGCCAACTTGGAGTCTCTGTGCTGAAGTACAAGAATCATTTGACCAGACAATCTCAAATGCACATGCACAGATATGCTCACATAGCCCTAAATGCCGTACTACAGTCTGAAGTGTAATTTGACATAATCAAATGGATGGGGGTGTGGCTTGGCGAGTAAAGATGGCAGACGCGCCTTTGTAAGGCTCTGCTGCAAAGTCCCTCTTGTCCATCATTTATCCCTACCTGGGCACGTCATCTGGCACTGCAGTGCAGCCTTCATCCCTCCATTTCATAGGCAGGGAAACCCTTTGGTCCTCGAGCTGCCGACAGACCTGTCCAAGTGTGTGGGCTCGCATCACCGGCGACTGGAGCCTGCATCTGGTGAGGTGTGCCGCAGAAAGAAGGAGTCGGATGCGTGAGAGGCTTGCTGCTGGGAGCTCAACGCCGTGCCGGCTAGTGCTTGTCGGTACTCGTGCCCCTGATGGAACATCATGGTGACTCCTTACTGAGTCGGCAGACTCAGGACTGGCTGCACTGTCTGAGCTTGGCATAGACCCACGAAGGAGGGACTCTACGACGTTACCATGATCTAAACTGCTTTGTGCTGTGGCCGATTGGAGCCTGAGCTTTTGGCTGACGCCCTGTGAAACTGCAACTGCTGTGGGACTCCAACATCAGTGCTGGGGCATCGATGGGAGGGTCTACCCCAAGAAGGCCATCGACAGCAGGTAGCACTCGAGCAGATGCAGACCTAGGTCGGCTGAAGCAGAGATTGCAGGGCTTTTGCCCACCAGCCCTGCTAGAGCAGACCTCCTTGGTGACATGGGTTTGCTCTGGCCTTGGGTGAACCTACCCTGCCTGCTGTGCCATCGTGAAAGGAGGGCCAGTAGCTTGAGTGGGGCGCTGAAGATGATCTAGAGGAGAGTGGAGTGCTTCTGATATTAGAGCTCTAGATATTTCCTATAGGTCTTATGATATGTTTGGCGTTAAATTTGAACTCCACAGTAGGACTAAAACTATGTCTGATTCTATTTTCTATGGGTGAACCTACCCTGCCTGCTGTGCCATCGTGAAAGGAGGGCCAGTAGCTTGAGTGGGGCGCTGAAGATGATCTAGAGGAGAGTGGCTTGCTTCTGATATTAGAGCTCTAGATATTTCCTATAGGTCTTATGATATGTTTGGCGTTAAATTTGAACTCCACAGTAGGACTAAAACTATGTCTGATTCTATTTTCTATCCTCGTTTTGATATTTGTAAAAAACTTTGTGTTGTGGATTGTATGAAACAATATGATTCGAGAATGCATGCTCTTCGCCCTTGTGGTGTTAATCAGTTGCTTATATCCTTTGTTAAACCTCATAAGGGTATCTCCTCTGCCTCTATTGCAAGATGGGTCAAAATTGCTATGAATTTTGCTGGTGTTGATCTAAATATCTTCAAACCACATTCTATCAGAGGTGTTATGGCCAGTAAGTCCTTTTGGTCAGGAGGTAATTTGGATGATATTCTTAAAGCTGCTGATTGGTCGAATTCTAGAACTTTTGCTCATCATTATTGTAAACCAATCACTCATATGTCTGATGTTGTCTTACATGGCTACCAACATGCATAATGGTAGCCTCCGGTCTTGTAATGAAATTGCGATTCTCCTATTAACATGACTAGAGAATCTGGATTTCATTAACCCCTTGGGTGCTATGGGTTTTCCCCCTGGGTGCTGCAATTCCATAAATCCCACTTTACATGACAAAGCCAGCTCGTCATAAGCACAGCGCAGGTAATGCCCATGACGAGCTGGCTTTGTCATCAGCGCTGAAGGGGTTAAAGACACGGAGGCTAACATTATCCCTCCCACCCTTCCCTGGGTGGTTGATGGTTTATCTTTTGCTTACTGTTTATTTCTTGTAATATGTTTATAAATGCAGTGGTGTACTTGCTATGACAATAAACATATTTTAATGAATGAAATGTTTTATTTGAATTCTTAATGTTCCTTGTCAGTATTAATCTTTCTTTATATTTCTGGATTTATTTACACTTCTTTTCTTTTCAGATAACCTCTCGTGAACTCATGTTCCTGATTCTTTCTCTTCGGATCTTGGAGATTTCGTTTGTCCTCCATCTACCTTGATTTTATGCAGTCTCATCGTTGAAGTTTTCATTGGGACATTTCCTTTTTCTCCTTTACTCCTTATTTAAAAGAGGCTGATTGCCTAGTGCTTACTGGAATTGTTTTGTTAAGAATGTTCTATTTGGAACTATTGCTTTGTGACATATGCGGCTGTTTGGAGTCAGCATTAAAAGTTATATGCATAATGTTAGCCTCCGTGTCTTTAATGAAATCCAGATTCCCTAGTCATGCTAATAGGAGAATCGCAATTTCAAAAACAGAAAAGCCACTTTGAGGTGTGTTTTTGAAAATAAAAAAACTTTAGAACCATCACGTTTGATGACGCTATAGGGTAAATATCCAATGTATTTAAATGAACCCCCTTGATGGCAGGTCCTGTGAGTGCCTGAAATATCTATCCGGGTGATGAATATTTCATGATTTTCATGCTCGGGCCCTTCGCTAGTGTCCCACTGTGGAGGACAGCCCAATTGCCAAATTAAGCCTATAATCATGAACAAGTAACATTGAAAATTAGTACTTTTAACCTTAAAAGAGCATACACAATATATTAGAGGTACGTCAGTATATAAATTCTATATGCAGGAAATTTCATTAAAATATACTTTTAAAGCAATACTATGCCTACCCATAATTAATTTAGATTTCCCTGTACAGTGCTCAGCAACTGGAGAAGTGGTTGGGGGATTATCAACAAAATACAAAATGTCTCTTTCTTCCTCTCTGCTCACCCTAGTAAATACCACTGCATTGACCTGGAAATCTTAGAAGTCACTATGCATCACTACTTTAATTTAGGCAATTTAATATAATAATACTTGTGCTTTATTAAAAATTATTAAGAGAAGAAACACTTTTCAAATATGAAAGTTGCTGAAGATACAATTCTTAATGCATAACAAGTTGTGATTATTTTTGTTTTCAAAATGGACGAGGCTTCTTTGCATCACCAAGAATACAAAAAGGAGGCTTTATTGTGGAATACAGAGGAAATCTTATAAGTACTCAACAGTCTGAGATGTTGGTAAAACAAAAAGGTACTCCGTTTCAAACTTATGCATACTACTTCACACATCATGACAAACATATCCGGTATGTTCTAAACATTTTGTACATTGAAGTATGAATGGAGATTGAAGAATTGGGAAAATACCAAAACATGAAAAACAAATTAGAAATAGAAGGATACAACATAGGGACCAATTTATATGTTGATGATAACATACAATGGTGTCGGAGTATGCTTGCTGCCAACATAATGGTCTGCCCACCAACATTAGATGTGGGTGGACCATTGTATGACAACAGTAGAGACTTTTCTGTCTCAGCCATGGCCAAATATCTCCCACGGCCTGGCGGAGCAAGTTCCGTTGGAGATTTGGCTCTATCTCTGCTCACCCAATTTGACTAGCTTAATGAGGGAGGCATTGTTTTATTAATTTCAAAAACAGAAAGCCACTTTGAGGTGTGTTTTTGAAAATAAAAAAACTTTGGAACCATCATGTTTGATGAAGCTATAGGGTAAATATCCAATGTATTTAAATGAACCCCCTTGATGGCAGGTCCTGTGATTGCCTGAAATATCTATCTAAATTAAGCTTATTATCATGAACAAGTAACATTGTTAATCAGTAAATTTAACCTTAAAAGAGCATACACAATACATTAGAAGTACATCAGTAGATAAATTCTATATGCAGGAAATTTCATTCAAATATACTTTTAAAGCAATACTATCAATGTATCAGAAGATTGGAAAATATAACATACAACTAGGTATGCACAGTGCTAGGTTCCCAGCCATACTTTCTAATGAATTGTACCAATCTTATTCGAGATTAGATGATAGTATTGCTACTATTACTCCAGTTTTATGATTAATTAAGATGAGCTATATTTTATTTAGTCATTCATGCTGAAGTAAACTATTTGGATTTGTTAGTCCTGCTAGAGACTTCATTATAATGGAATCTCTACGTAAACAAATGAGGGTCAATTACCTCATGTATGTATATTTTTCCCCCTCAAATCATGGACCTAAGCCATCATTGGGTACTAGCCAGGGAGGGGAGTACAATATTTGGAAGAAAAAACACAGAAAATTAAAGATACATGATCTAAGTATGACAAAATACAACTCATTTGTTTTCTGTTTTTCAGCATTGAGGATGGACCATATGGAAGACTAGCAAATGATAATCAAAAAATAGACAGTTGCATGAAAAATATTGAAAGTGATAATGTACCTCACCTTTGTTTATTTTCTTTGGAAGATATTTATATAGGAGCAGAGATCACTTATGATTATGGTGGATATGATCTTCCTTGGTTTTTTGCTAACCAAAATAAGGTGATTCTTTTGTCTTCAATTATTAATATTATTTCAGTTTTCTTGCTTTGTAATACTGATGCAAGGCTACGCTATTTAAGTCTACAGACAATATTGGTTTTATGAATATTCACATATAATATTGTCTGGTGTTGAATTCTAACCATGTGTCTGAAAATTTTCTTTACCAGAACTATGACGATAATGACCAGCCTTCATGTACTCATACTGGCTTGCCTGGGATGGCCAATGTACGTGGCAACTCTAAAAACTATGCAGTGCCTCAATGTTCCAAAGGTGACTTGGTTACTGCATCACTTGTACGTGGTAAATCTAAAATTCTAAAGTCATGGTATTAAAGAAAAGTTTCTGCATGCATCGGGAATAATGCAGTATCATAGATTTGGGGATAGGACAATAGTTTACAAATATGCACTTCAATTCATCAAAATGCCTATATGAAAATGTCATATGCCAACTTGGAGTCTCTGTGCTGAAGTACAAGAATCATTTGACCAGACAATCTCAAATGCACATGCACAGATATGCTCACATAGCCCTAAATGCCGTACTACAGTCTGAAGTGTAATTTGACATAATCAAATGGATGGGGGTGTGGCTTGGCGAGTAAAGATGGCAGACGTGCCTTTGTAAGGCTCTGCTGCAAAGTCCCTCTTGTCCATCATTTATCCCTACCTGGGCACGTCATCTGGCACTGCAGTGCAGCCTTCATCCCTCCATTTCATAGGCAGGGAAACCCTTTGGTCCTCGAGCTGCCGACAGACCTGTCCAAGTGTGTGGGCTCGCATCACCGGCGACTGGAGCCTGCATCTGGTGAGGTGTGCCGCAGAAAGAAGGAGTCGGATGCGTGAGAGGCTTGCTGCTGGGAGCTCAACGCCGTGCCGGCTAGTGCTTGTCGGTACTCGTGCCCCTGATGGAACATCATGGTGACTCCTTACTGAGTCGGCAGACTCAGGACTGGCTGCACTGTCTGAGCTTGGCATAGACCCACGAAGGAGGGACTCTACGACGTTACCATGATCTAAACTGCTTTGTGCTGTGGCCGATTGGAGCCTGAGCTTTTGGCTGACGCCCTGTGAAACTGCAACTGCTGTGGGACTCCAACATCAGTGCTGGGGCATCGATGGGAGGGTCTACCCCAAGAAGGCCATCGACAGCAGGTAGCACTCGAGCAGATGCAGACCTAGGTCGGCTGAAGCAGAGATTGCAGGGCTTTTGCCCACCAGCCCTGCTAGAGCAGACCTCCTTGGTGACATGGGTTTGCTCTGGCCTTGGGTGAACCTACCCTGCCTGCTGTGCCATCGTGAAAGGAGGGCCAGTAGCTTGAGTGGGGCGCTGAAGATGATCTAGAGGAGAGTGGAGTGCTTCTGATATTAGAGCTCTAGATATTTCCTATAGGTCTTATGATATGTTTGGCGTTAAATTTGAACTCCACAGTAGGACTAAAACTATGTCTGATTCTATTTTCTATGGGTGAACCTACCCTGCCTGCTGTGCCATCGTGAAAGGAGGGCCAGTAGCTTGAGTGGGGCGCTGAAGATGATCTAGAGGAGAGTGGCTTGCTTCTGATATTAGAGCTCTAGATATTTCCTATAGGTCTTATGATATGGTGAAGTAGTGTGGCTCACTGGTTAGAGGCGGCAGACCCGAGAGCAGAGGACAGCCCGGGACCAGGGTTCGATTCCCGACGCGGCAGGTTTCTGGACCAGGGTCAGCGGACTCGATAATTCTCTCGCCTAGGTGCCCACTCTGATCAGCGTTCACACTCGGCAACTCTGGGCATTAGCTTGCCTCATCTTCACTAACGGCCCCACCAGACCGCCGGGGATGCCTGGTCTCACCCTGGAGATACCCATTAAGGGACCATCTCTCAGGGAAGCCAGGAAGGGTTTCACAGCGGTCGAAGCGCCTTGGGACCCTCCGGGTAAGTAGTGCGCTATATAAATGCCTATACATACATATGTTTGGCGTTAAATTTGAACTCCACAGTAGGACTAAAACTATGTCTGATTCTATTTTCTATCCTCGCTTTGATATTTGTAAAAAACTTTGTGTTGTGGATTGTATGAAACAATATGATTCGAGAATGCATGCTCTTCGCCCTTGTGGTGTTAATCAGTTGCTTATATCCTTTGTTAAACCTCATAAGGGTATCTCCTCTGCCTCTATTGCAAGATGGGTCAAAATTGCTATGAATTTTGCTGGTGTTGATCTAAATATCTTCAAACCACATTCTATCAGAGGTGTTATGGCCAGTAAGTCCTTTTGGTCAGGAGGTAATTTGGATGATATTCTTAAAGCTGCTGATTGGTCGAATTCTAGAACTTTTGCTCATCATTATTGTAAACCAATCACTCATATGTCTGATGTTGTCTTACATGGCTACCAACATGCATAATGGTAGCCTCCGGTCTTGTAATGAAATTGCGATTCTCCTATTAACATGACTAGAGAATCTGGATTTCATTAACCCCTTGGGTGCTATGGGTTTTCCCCCTGGGTGCTGCAATTCCATAAATCCCACTTTACATGACAAAGCCAGCTCGTCATAAGCACAGCGCAGGTAATGCCCATGACGAGCTGGCTTTGTCATCAGCGCTGAAGGGGTTAAAGACACGGAGGCTAACATTATCCCTCCCACCCTTCCCTGGGTGGTTGATGGTTTATCTTTTGCTTACTGTTTATTTCTTGTAATATGTTTATAAATGCAGTGGTGTACTTGCTATGACAATAAACATATTTTAATGAATGAAATGTTTTATTTGAATTCTTAATGTTCCTTGTCAGTATTAATCTTTCTTTATATTTCTGGATTTATTTACACTTCTTTTCTTTTCAGATAACCTCTCGTGAACTCATGTTCCTGATTCTTTCTCTTCGGATCTTGGAGATTTCGTTTGTCCTCCATCTACCTTGATTTTATGCAGTCTCATCGTTGAAGTTTTCATTGGGACATTTCCTTTTTCTCCTTTACTCCTTATTTAAAAGAGGCTGATTGCCTAGTGCTTACTGGAATTGTTTTGTTAAGAATGTTCTATTTGGAACTATTGCTTTGTGACATATGCGGCTGTTTGGAGTCAGCATTAAAAGTTATATGCATAATGTTAGCCTCCGTGTCTTTAATGAAATCCAGATTCCCTAGTCATGTTAATAGGAGAATCGCAATTTCAAAAACAGAAAAGCCACTTTGAGGTGTGTTTTTGAAAATAAAAAAACTTTAGAACCATCACGTTTGATGACGCTATAGGGTAAATATCCAATGTATTTAAATGAACCCCCTTGATGGCAGGTCCTGTGAGTGCCTGAAATATCTATCCGGGTGATGAATATTTCATGATTTTCATGCTCGGGCCCTTCGCTAGTGTCCCACTGTGGAGGACAGCCCAATTGCCAAATTAAGCCTATAATCATGAACAAGTAACATTGAAAATTAGTACTTTTAACCTTAAAAGAGCATACACAATATATTAGAAGTACGTCAGTAGATAAATTCTATATGCAGGAAATTTCATTAAAATATACTTTTAAAGCAATACTATGCCTACCCATAATTAATTTAGATTTCCCTGTACAGTGCTCAGCAACTGGAGAAGTGCTTGGGGGATTATCAACAAAATACAAAATGTCTCTTTCTTCCTCTCTGCTCACCCTAGTAAATACCACTGCATTGACCTGGAAATCTTAGAAGTCACTATGCATCACTACTTTAATTTAGGCAATTTAATATAATAATACTTGTGCTTTATTAAAAATTATTAAGAGAAGAAACACTTTTCAAATATGAAAGTTGCTGAAGATACAATTCTTAATGCATAACAAGTTGTGATTATTTTTGTTTTCAAAATGGACGAGGCTTCTTTGCATCACCAAGAATACAAAAAGGAGGCTTTATTGTGGAATACAGAGGAAATCTTATAAGTACTCAACAGTCTGAGATGTTGGTAAAACAAAAAGGTACTCCGTTTCAAACTTATGCATACTACTTCACACATCATGACAAACATATCCGGTATGTTCTAAACATTTTGTACATTGAAGTATGAATGGAGATTGAAGAATTGGGAAAATACCAAAACATGAAAAACAAATTAGAAATAGAAGGATACAACATAGGGACCAATTTATATGTTGATGATAACATACAATGGTGTCGGAGTATGCTTGCTGCCAACATAATGGTCTGCCCACCAACATTAGATGTGGGTGGACCATTGTATGACAACAGTAGAGACTTTTCTGTCTCAGCCATGGCCAAATATCTCCCACGGCCTGGCGGAGCAAGTTCCGTTGGAGATTTGGCTCTATCTCTGCCCACCCAATTTGACTAGCTTAATGAGGGAGGCATTGTTTTATTAATTTCAAAAACAGAAAGCCACTTTGAGGTGTGTTTTTGAAAATAAAAAAACTTTGGAACCATCATGTTTGATGAAGCTATAGGGTAAATATCCAATGTATTTAAATGAACCTCCTTGATGGCAGGTCCTGTGAGTGCCTGAAATATCTATCTAAATTAAGCTTATTATCATGAACAAGTAACATTGAAAATCAGTAAATTTAACCTTAAAAGAGCATACACAATACATTAGACGCACATCAGTAGATAAATTCTATATGCAGGAAATTTCATTCAAATATACTTTTAAAGCAATACTATCAATGTATCAGAAGATTGGAAAATATAACATACAACTAGGTATGCACAGTGCTAGGTTCCCAGCCATACTTTCTAATGAATTGTACCAATCTTATTCGAGATTAGCTGATAGTATTGCTACTATTACTCTAGTTTTATGATTAATTAAGATGAGCTATATTTTATTTAGTCATTCATGCCGAAGTAAAGTATTTGGATTTGTTAGTCCTGCTAGAGACTTCATTATAATGGAATCTCTACGTAAACAAATGAGGGTCAATTACCTCATGTATGTTTATTTTTCCCCCTCAAATCATGGACCTAAGCCATCATTGGGTACTAGCGAGGGAGTGGAGTACAATATTTGGAAGAAAAAACACAGAAAATGAAAGATACATGATCTAAGTATGACAAAATACAACTCATTTGTTTTCTGTTTTTCAGCATTGAGGATGGACCATATGGAAGACTAGCAAATGATAATCAAAAAATAGACAGTTGCATGAAAAATATTGAAAGTGATAATGTACCTCACCTTTGTTTATTTTCTTTGGAAGATATTTATATAGGAGCAGAGATCACTTATGATTATGGTGGATATGATCTTCCTTGGTTTTTTGCTAACCAAAATAAGGTGATTCTTTTGTCTTCAATTATTAATATTATTTCAGTTTTCTTGCTTTGTAATACTGATGCAAGGCTACGCTATTTAAGTCTACAGACAATATTGGTTTTATGAATATTCACATATAATATTGTCTGGTGTTGAATTCTAACCATGTGTCTGAAAATTTTCTTTACCAGAACTATGAAGATAATGACAAGCCTTCATGTACTCATACTGGCTTGCCTGGGGTGGCCAATGTACGTGGCAACTCTAAAAACTATGCAGTGCCTCAATGTTCCAAAACTGACTTGGTTACTGCATCACTTGTACGTGGTAAATCTAAAATTCTAAAGTCATGGTATTAAAGAAAAGTTTCTTCATGCATCGGGAATAATGCAGTATCATAGATTTGGGGATAGGACAATAGTTTACAAATATGCACTTCAATTCATCAAAATGCCTATATGAAAATGTCATATGCCAACTTGGAGTCTCTGTGCTGAAGTACAAGAATCATTTGACCAGACAATCTCAAATGCACATGCACAGATATGCTCACATAGCCCTAAATGCCGTACTACAGTCTGAAGTGTAATTTGACATAATCAAATGGATGGGGGTGTGGCTTGGCGAGTAAAGATGGCAGACGTGCCTTTGTAAGGCTCTGCTGCAAAGTCCCTCTTGTCCATCATTTATCCCTACCTGGGCACGTCATCTGGCACTGCAGTGCAGCCTTCATCCCTCCATTTCATAGGCAGGGAAACCCTTTGGTCCTCGAGCTGATGACAGACCTGTCCAAGTGTGTGGGCTCGCATCACCGGCGACTGGAGCCTGCATTTGGTGAGGTGTGCCGCAGAAAGAAGGAGTCGGATGCGTGAGAGGCTTGCTGCTGGGAGTCAACGCCGTGCCGGCTAGTGCTTGTCGGTACTTGTGCCCCTGGTGGAACATCATGGTGACTCCTTACTGAGTCGGCAGACTCAGGACTGGCTGCACTGTCTGAGCTTGGCATAGACCCACGAAGGAGGGACTCTACGACGTTGCCATGATCTAAACTGCTTTGTGCTGTGGCCGATTGGAGCCTGAGCTTTTGGCTGACGCCCTGTGAAACTGCAACTGCTGTGGGACTCCAACATCAGTGCTGGGGCATCGATGGGAGGGCCTACCCCAAGAAGGCCATCGACAGCAGGTAGCACTCGAGCAGATGCAGACCTAGGTCGGCTGGAGCAGAGATTGCAGGGCTTTTGCCCACCAGCCCTGCTAGAGCAGACCTCCTTGGTGACATGGGTTTGCTCTGGCCTTGGGTGAACCTACCCTGCCTGCTGTGCCATCGTGAAAGGAGGGCCAGTAGCTTGAGTGGGGCGCTGAAGATGATCTAGAGGAGAGTGGAGTGCTTCTGATATTAGAGCTCTAGATATTTCCTATAGGTCTAATGATATGTTTGGCGTTAAATTTGAACTCCACAGTAGGATTAAAACTATGTCTGATTCTATTTTCTATGGGTGCACCTACCCTGCCTGCTGTGCCATCGTGAAAGGAGGGCCAGTAGCTTGAGTGGGGCGCTGAAGATGATCTAGAGGAGAGTGGCTTGCTTCTGATATTAGAGTTCTAGATATTTCCTATAGGTCTTATGATATGTTTGGCGTTAAATTTGAACTCCACAGTAGGACTAAAACTATGTCTGATTCTATTTTCTATCCTCGTTTTGATATTTGTAAAAAACTTTGTGTTGTGGATTGTATGAAACAATATGATTTGAGAATGCATGCTCTTCGCCCTTGTGGTGTTAATCAGTTGCTTATATCCTTTGTTAAACCTCATAAGGGTATCTCCTCTGCCTCTATTGCAAGATGGGTCAAAATTGCTATGAATTTTGCTGGTGTTGATCTAAATATCTTCAAACCACATTCTATTGCAAGATGGGTCAAAATTGCTATGAATTTTGCTGGTGTTGATCTAAATATCTTCAAACCACATTCTATCAGAGGTGTTATGGCCAGTAAGTCCTTTTGGTCAGGAGGTAATTTGGATGATATTCTTAAAGCTGCTGATTGGTCGAATTCTAGAACTTTTGCTCATCATTATTGTAAACCATTCACTCATATGTCTGATGTTGTCTTACATGGCTACCAACATGCATAATGGTAGCCCCCGTCTTGTAATGAAATTGCGATTCTCCTATTAACATGACTAGAGAATCTGGATTTCATTAAAGACACGGAGGCTACCATTATCCCTCCCACCCTTCCCTGGGTGGTTGATGGTTTATCTTTTGCTTACTGTTTATTTCTTGTAATATGTTTATAAATGCAATGTTGTACTTGCTATGACAATAAACATATTTTAATGAATTAAATGCTTTATTTGAATTCTTAATGTTCCTTGTCAGTATTAATCTTTCTTTATATTTCTGGATTTATTTACACTTCTTTTCTTTTCAGATAACCTCTCGTGAGCTCATGTTCCTGATTCTTTCTCTTCGGATCTTGGAGATTTCGTTTGTCCTCCATCTACCTTGATTTTATGAAGTCTCATCGTTGAAGTTTTCATTGGGACATTTCCTTTCTCTCCTTTACTCCTTATTTAAAAGAGGCTGAGTGCCTAGTGCTTACTGGAATTGTTTTGTTAAGAATGTTCTATTTGGAACTATTGCTTTGTGACATATGCGGCTGTTTGGAGTCAGAATTAAAAGTTATATGCATAATGTTAGCCTCCGTGTCTTTAATGAAATCCAGATTCTCTAGTCATGTTAATAGGAGAATCGCAATTTCAAAAACAGAAAGCCACTTTGAGGTGTGTTTTTGAAAATAAAAAAACTTTAGAACCATCATGTTTGATGACGCTATAGGGTAAATATCCAATGTATTTAAATGAACCCCCTTGATGGCAGGTCCTGTGAGTGCCTGAAATATCTATCCGGGTGATGAATATTTCATGATTTTCATGCTCGGGCCCTTCGCTAGTGTCCCACTGTGGAGGACAGCCCAATTGCCAAATTAAGCCTATAATCATGAACAAGTAACATTGAAAATTAGTACTTTTAACCTTAAAAGAGCATACACAATATATTAGAAGTACGTCAGTAGATAAATTCTATATGCAGGAAATTTCATTAAAATATACTTTTAAAGCAATACTATGCCTACCCATAATTAATTTAGATTTCCCTGTGCAGTGCTCAGCAACTGGAGAAGTGGTTGGGGGATTATCAACAAAATACAAAATGTCTCTTTCTTCCTCTCTGCTCACCCTAGTAAATACCACTGCATTGACCTGGAAATCTTAGAAGTCACTATGCATCACTACTTTAATTTAGGCAATTTAATATAAAAATACTTGTGCTTTATTAAAAATTATTAAGAGAAGAAACACTTTTCTAATATGAAAGTTGCTGAAGATACAATTCTTAATGCATAACAAGTTGTGATTATTTTTGTTTTCAAAATGGATGAGGCTTCTTTGCATCACCAAGAATACAAAAAGGAGGCTTTATTGTGGAATACAGAGGAAATCTTATAAGTACTCAACAGTCTGAGATGTTGGTAAAACAAAAAGGTACTCCGTTTCAAACTTATGCATACTACTTCACACATCATGACAAACATCTCCGGTATGTTCTAAACATTTTGTACATTGAAGTATGAATGGAGATTGAAGAATTGGGAAAATACCAAAACATGAAAAACAAATTAGAAATAGAAGGATACAACATAGGGACCAATTTATAGGTTGATGATAACATACAATGGTGTCGGAGTATGCTTGCTGCCAACATAATGGTCTGCCCACCAACATTAGATGTGGGTGGACCATTGTATGACAACAGTAGAGACTTTTCTGTCTCAGCCATGGCCAAATATCTCCCACGGCCTGGCGGAGCAAGTTCCGTTGGAGATTTGACTCTATCTCTGCCCACCCAATTTGACTAGCCTAATGAGGGAGGCATTGTTTTATTAATTTCAAAAACAGAAAGCCACTTTGAGGTGTGTTTTTGAAAATAAAAAAACTTTGGAACCATCATGTTTGATGAAGCTATAGGGTAAATATCCAATGTATTTAAATGAACCCCCTTGATGGCAGGTCCTGTGAGTGCCTGAAATATCTATCTAAATTAAGCTTATTATCATGAACAAGTAACATTGAAAATCAGTAAATTTAACCTTAAAAGAGCATACACAATACATTAGAAGTACATCAGTAGATAAATTCTATATGCAGGAAATTTCATTCAAATATACTTTTAAAGCAATACTATCAATGTATCAGAAGATTGGAAAATATAACATACAACTAGGTATGCACAGTGCTAGGTTCCCAGCCATACTTTCTAATGAATTGTACCAATCTTATTCAAGATTAGCTGATAGTATTGCTACTATTACTCTAGTTTTATGATTAATTAAGATGAGCTATATTTTATTTAGTCATTCATGCTGAAGTAAACTATTTGGATTTGTTAGTCCTGCTAGAGACTTCATTATAATGGAATCTCTACGTAAATAAATGAGGGTCAATTACCTCATGTATGTTTATTTTCCCCCCTCAAATCATGGACCTAAGCCATCATTGGGTACTAGCTAGGGAGTGGAGTACAATATTTGGAAGAAAAAACACAGAAAATTAAAGATACATGATCTAAGTATGACAAAATACAACTCATTTGTTTTCTGTTTTTCAGCATTGAGGATGGACCATATGGAAGACTAGCAAATGATAATCAAAAAATAGACAGTTGCATGAAAAATATTGAAAGTGATAATGTACCTCACCTTTGTTTATTGTCTTTGGAAGATATTTATATAGGAGCAGAGATCACTTATGATTATGGTGGATATGATCTTCCTTGGTATTTTGCTAACCAAAATAAGGTGATTCTTTTGTCTTCAATGATTAATATTATTTCAGTTTTCTTGCTTTGTAATACTGATGCAAGGCTACGCTATTTAAGTCTACAGACAATATTGGTTTTATGAATATTCACATATAATATTGTCTGGTGTTGAATTCTAACCATGTGTCTGAAAATGTTCTTTACCAGAACTATGAAGATAATGACCAGCCTTCATGTACTCATACTGGCTTGCCTGGGATGGCCAATGTACGTGGCAACTCTAAAAACTATGCAGTGCCTCAATGTTCCAAAACTGACTTGGTTACTGCATCACTTGTACGTACGTGGTAAATCTAAAATTCTAAATTCATGGTATTAAAGAAAAGTTTCTGCATGCATCGGGAATAATGCAGTATCATAGATTTGGGGATAGGACAATAGTTTACAAATATGCACTTCAATTCATCAAAATGCCTATATGAAAATGTCATATGCCAACTTGGAGTCTCTGTGCTGAAGTACAAGAATCATTTGACCAGACAATCTCAAATGCACATGCACAGATATGCTCACATAGCCCTAGATGCCGTACTACAGTCTGAAGTGTAATTTGACATAATCAAATGGATGGGGGTGTAACTTGGCGAGTAAAGATGGCAGACGTGCCTTTGTAATGCTCTGCTGCAAAGTCCCTCTTGTCCATCATTTATCCCTAACTGGGCACGTCATCTGGCACTGCAGTGCAGCCTTCATCCCTCCATTTCATAGGCAGGGAAACCCTTTGGTCCTCGAGCTGCCGACAGACCTGTCCAAGTGTGTGGGCTCGCATCACCGGCGACTGGAGCCTGCATCTGGTGAGGTGTGCCGCAGAAAGAAGGAGTCGGATGCGTGAGAGGCTTGCTGCTGGGAGCTCCACGCCGTGCCGGCTAGTGCTTGTCGGTACTCGTGCCCCTGGTGGAACATCATGGTGACTCCTTACTGAGTCGGCAGACTCAGGACTGGCTGTACTGGCTGAGCTTGGCATAGACCCACGAAGGAGGGACTCTACGACGTTGCCATGATCTAAACTGCTTTGTGCTGTGGCCGATCGGAGCCCTGAGCCTTTGGCTGATGCTCTGTGAAACTGCAACTGCTGTGGGACTCCGACATCAGTGCTGGGGCATCGATGGGAGGGTCTCCCCCAAGAAGGCCATCGGCAGCAGGCAGCACTCGAGCAGATGCAGACCTAGGTCGGCTGGAGCAGAGATTGCAGGGCTTTTGCCCACCAGCCCTGCTAGAGCAGACCTCCTTGGTGACATGGGGTTTACTCTGGCCTTGGGTGAACCTACCCCGCCTGCTGTGCCATTGTGAAAGGAGGGCCAGTAGCTTGAGTGGGGCGCTGAAGATGCACTGCACCCTCTCATCAGAAGCTTCACTTGCACTGTTGTTGCTGGACTGGCACTGGAATAGTCACTTGGAACCTTGAGCACTAGATGCTGAAACTGTTTTGGGGGTCTGCCTTAGCTTCTGTCTGCACCGCTGGCCATACTTGACATACAGGGCATTGCGTGTGCCCCATATACCCTTCTCTACTGTTTGCCTGGGGCTCCCCTGCCACTCCTGTGCTTGCTGTTGCTGTGGTTCGATTGCTCTGAGGGATCTGTGCAGCACTGGGCTGCATGAACTGCTATACTCTCCTGGACACTGTTGACACATATAAGCGGATCCTGCAGCAGCGTGCCCCCCCTGATGGCTTGGACGGAGACTTCATTGCTTACTTTGGTGACCTGCGCTTTCTCCATATAGATGCAGTTGGTACTAGCTTGTTAAGTCCCACCGGTGCGGACCCTTGGCAAGGCATATGTACTGGCGCTGGAATGACATACCAGGGGATCATCTCACTGTGGTTGGGAGGATCTTGGGGATCCGTACGTCTCTTGTGCTGTGGTGGAGGGGAGAGGGAACCCCCTTTAAAAGTCTGACACCATGGGACATCTACGGTCTGGAACGGGTGGTGCCTCCTCTACTATGGCAGCTTTGTGGAATCAATTGGTGGTGCCAGAGGCCATGGACTCTTCGGGGTCAATGAGAGGCAAGCTTGATGCAATCCTTGCAGCGGTGGAGCGACTTGGAGCTTCTATAGCCTAGACGAGGACTCTCTGGAAAAAAAGATTGATATCTTGGTGGCCGAACTCAACTTACTATATGCGGACCACCGCAAATTGGCCGACAAGACCCGCTCCATTAAACACACTCCTAGAAAAATCGCACTTAAGACCCATGAGGTGGCGACATCTATGCAGGCCCTGGTGGAAGGAGTGCTCCTTTTGGAGCATAGGTCAGATGACGCAGAGGGCCGCGTAAGGAGTGATAATATCCACGTGGTTGGACTGCCTGAGGGATCAGATAAGAAGGATGCAGTCAGTTACCGCTATCTGGATTGTTTAACAGTTTGGGTGGATAAACATTGTCCCTCTGCTCCTATGGAATTACCGGAATCAGTTTGATTCCTTTTTATTTGAGTGCTGGAAGTTGCACACCGCTGCTACCAGTGGAGCCTTTACCTGATGAAGTCGATGACTCCCTATGCTCCAGCGCTGGCTCTCCTGGGCACTCCTAGGTGTGCTGCCCCTACCTCCATGACAGAACTTTCCAACTGGCATGCTGCTGGTGTACACACCTTAGGAGACTTGTAAAGCGACTGCACCCTTATCCCCTGCAAGACCCTTATCAACAATTCTGGATTACCAACAGGCAAGTTTCTTTTATACTGGCAACACTGACCTGCGCATGGGGCCACTTGACGACAGAACCACTGACTAATTTAGTGATGCAATATTTGCAGGTTATGGGTACAGGTAGTCACATAGTGCAATGGTTAACTGCTTCGCTATTACCCCATACAGCGCCATCACTTGCAGCAATGTGGGCCCGTTGGGAAGCAGACCTTACTCGACCTTGTACAGATAGGGAATAGGCTCCAATCCTAGAAGGCCCTACTGATGCCCCACGCAACAAAAGATTCTGTCTCATACAGTTTTATAATATACACAGGGCCTATCTGACACATGACAAAATTAATTGTTACTTTCACTGCACAGATGCGGCCTGTCCCCGATGTGCTCTGGTAAATGCCACTTTGCTCTACATGCTCTAGTCTTGCCCCACTTTACACACTGGCAGGGTGTTACGACTAGGCTGTCATCTTATAAGGAGCGCCCTGTCCTACACACATGGGAGGTGTGTGTGCTGGGTGTATTTCTTAGGGCCAAGAAACACAAGATCACCTTCAGATTTCTCGATCTGGGATTCCTAACCGCTAAGCGCTTATCACCTGCAGGTGGCAGTCTCTAGAAACCCCTCTGTAGGAAGGTAGGATCCTTCTGCATCGTTACTCCCACTTTATGCTGGTGTTGTGTGTTTTTTACTTAGTTTGCTGGACTTCAGCTAATCAGGATCCCAGTCTCTGTGTTTCTTCCCTAAATTGGATATGGTGAGTACTTAGGTACACCCCATTTTGGCTACTGGTGTACTCTGATAAGTCACTAGTATATGGTACTAGTGTAACCAGGACATAGGTACACCAGGGGTCTCTCATGGGCTGAAGCATGGATTATGCCACCCATGAGAGACCACTCAAATTGTGACTACAGGCCTGCCATTGCAGCCTGTGTAAGCTGGTGCTAGCACCACTTACAATTTTTCTTATATCTGAAGTCATTGCACTTAAAACCTGGACTCTGCATTACTATTGCATTGATGAACTATACTGGGGAAACTCTTGCAGACTCCTATATGTGGACTTGACTAAATCTGCTGAACATAGCAAAATTACTCACTCAATACCAGTTACTTGTTTAAGGCATTAATTGTTGACTGTACAATATCATTTTCATGTACTGTATGAAGAATATATGAGCATGAATCCTCTACATTGTCTTTATATATGATGTTGACAGAGTGTATTAATGACAAAATGTAAAATGTAATAAAGAGATTCAAACAAAAAAGTAAATAATCAAATAGACTGGTAGACCAAACTCCCATGCTCCACCAGGAGCAAACCCAAATGCCCAGTCACTGCTTACATGCCTAAGCATAATTTTAAGTACGCAAGGACATATTCAAATGCTCAGTTTACAACCTCAAATCTACAATTGCAACCTAAAATGCCCACATCCAGCAAACAAATACAGGTACAGACAAAAATGCAAAAGCACAAATAAAAATGCCTCGATGCTGCCTCAAACTGTGGTGTAATGTTACTCAAATTCAGATTTTTTTTTTGTTACCATTGGGCATGTTATTACATTTCGGATGGTTTGAAAGACTGGGCTCTTAGATGCATTATTTTAGCCTGGAAAATAATCTTGATTTTGTGAAGATTCAGATAAATCATTATTTGATGTTGAATTCTTTATGTTTAATTAAATTACACTTTTCCAGAATTCTGAAGCCAATGGACTGTTTCTGTGTTCCCATACTGACTTCATACAGAGGACACCTGTATATAGCAGCTCTGAAGAAAATGTGGACTTGTCTAAGGTAACACCTTTATCTGGCAATTCTGAACACCAGACTATGGGCCATATGTATCATAGTTCCGCTTTGCGATTTCTAAATAGCGATTTTTAAGGAATCGCTATTTAGAAATTGCAAAATGGTATGTATGTAGAAATCAGCTTCGTTTTAGCGATTTCTTAAAATTCCTTAATTGCGATTAGCAAATTGCTAATCGCAATTAAGGAATAATTTCCCATTCATTTCTATGGGCCAGGAGGCCCATAGGAATGAAGGGGAAATGTGCGATTAGCAATTAGCTAATCGCAAATTGAAAATATTTTCAAAGGTGCAGGGGTGTCCAAAGGACACCCTGCTGCACCCCTGAAAATGACATGTGTGCGCATATGGCGCACATACATGCTCTCACACGGCACCTTTTGTTTTTAAAAAATTGCTTTTTGAAAGGAATTCGCAACTTACCACCAACTTGAAGTTGGTGGTAATTTGCGATTCCTTAGGGACAATTAGCAATATTTTTTTGCATGATGCAATTGCAAAATAAGGAATCGCAAATTGTGCGATTCCTTAATGCAATTGCAAAATAAGGAATCGCAAATTGTGCGATTCCTTAAATGCAATTGCAAAATAAGGAATCGCAAATTGTGGGATTCCTTATTTTGAACCACATTTGCTTAATACATACCATATTGGGAATTCGCATTCGCAAAGGCCGAAATTCTGCGAATTTCGGCCTTTGCGAATGCGAATTTCAATGATACATATGGTCCTATGCCTTTAAGATTCCATAGTGAAAGTCCGAGAAGTCAATTGTATGTGTTTAAGTCTGCAAAACTAAGTTTACTGTATAAACATTCATCTTGTGCCATTCAGAAATAATGCAGGCAATAAGGTCAGGAGATGGTGAATCCTTTCCAAACATGGATGACAAATCCGCAATTGTCAAAGGTAGCTAAATTGATATCACTCAGCCCTTGTCTTCCACCTCCCTCACATAACAGCACAGGACGTTATGTCACATGGAAGCTGAACCAGTTGAAACATGAATTCCCATTACTGTAGATAACAAAAGATTCAGACACTCATAGTGTAGGAGGATGGCTTAGTATGTGGTGCACACTTAAAGGAGTGATGCACCTTGTACTAATGCAGGCAACCCTGGTCTTTGATAACCATAGAAAGCTCTCAAAGGGGTAACTGTGGAGAGCAGCCTTCAGGCTTATCTTGGAGGAGTGTAAAGCTGCCTTTTTTATCAACTTTAATCATTAGTGTAGATTAGATGAAAAGAAACCAAACAGTGCTTATAGAAATAAGCCTGCTTATTACAAACACAATCACTAACACATTGGTATATCTCCTGCCCGGGGATATCAACAATACAAATAGGAATACTTCAAAATAATCAGGTAAGTAGCACAAATATACACTGGTCTCCATGGGGAGATCAAACTATATATTAAGAGAGGGAAATGCGAACTGCAAAGGAGAACAAGACTTGGACCAGTAGACTTAGAGGATGTGGGTGAACAAGGAATCAACCAAGGTAAGTACCCAGGAACCCCACAGAAGGCTGTGTGCAGAGTGGAAACACAGCCACATGTCCAATAGAAGTCAAAGGAGAGGTCATGGTTGCAGTTTTAAAGAAGGAGGACCCTTCCAAGAGGACCCTGAAGAAACCCTTTGGAGGGTGGAAGGTTGGAAATCCACCCCACTCATGGTTTCCCCAGGAACCAGGTTACCTACACCATAGGGATTAATTGAAGTCGAAACCTGCCATAGACAATAGAAGACTCTCAAGAAAAGGCTTCTGGAGAAGTCTCTGAAAAAGTCAGGTGGAATCCAAAGGAGGATTCTTGAAGAGGAGAACCTGTAAGCAGAGAGGACAGAGTCTGTGCCACTCGGAGGTGACCAAGAGGACGGACACACAATGCCTACCGATGTCAGGAGGTTCCGAAGATAAGACGATGACCTTGTGAGGATCAGGCACGCTGATGAAGACCAGGAGCAATGCACGAGCTGCCCCACATCGTATGCCGGTGTCTTGGTGTTTGGCGGCTAGGTGTTCGGTGTCCGGCGGGAGCATGAACAAGTCTTGGTAACCACAACTGCTGTGGAAAGCGAAGAGATTCAAACGTTGGGACCAGCAGGATCCAAGGATCTCACCAAATGCAGGAGAGCCACAGCAGGCCCCAAGTAAGCAGGGAAGCCCACTGAAGCGAAGGAAGACCCTCAAGCAGACCTGCAGGTGCAAGAGTTCCAAGAGGACTTCAGTCAGCTCACCAAAGATGGAGGTCCACATTGCAAGGACTGCAGGAGGATGCTGATCTTTGAAGGATGAGGTGCTGGCCGCTGCAGCTTCTTGTAGCCCGAATATCTCTGGAGTGCAGAGCCAACAAGTGTGGCAGTGGCAAGTCGACCCAGAACACAGGGGTTTGGTCCCAGCGGCTCTGACAAGGGATACAGTCCTCAGAATTGCATAGAAGACAGGTTAGGCCTCTAGGGAGCTGCAGACTCCTGTGTTGCTGGGCCTCTGGAAGTCCATAGGGTGACAGGAGCAGACCGGTCAGCTTCCTTGAGGTGCCTGCTGATACAGGGGACTGAAACCTTCACTCCAAAGGAGATTTCTCCGGATGTCCTTGATGCTCACAGGTCTTCTGGAGATCCTGGATGAAAAACAGACATAGACAAGGTAGACTTGAGGAAGAGCAAGACCAAATTAGCAGGAGTCATTCTTGATGCAGTCTCGGTTCCAGTCGAAGTCCAACGAAGTTCAAGTGTCCAAATGGTCGAAGAGTGTCTTGGTTTAAAAAGTGAATCTTGTTTAACGATGAATCTGAGTACCCACCCACAGGAAAGTCCTTACGTTCCCTAGGGAAATGGCTGGAACGACTCAGGGTCCCTCTCAAAGAAGGGACTGGACAGAGAGGAGGATCCTGTCCTTTGTCCAGTTCTGCGCCACAGCGGGAACCAAGGAGTCCTGAAGTGGCTCAAACCAAATAGGCATGGAAGGCATCAAATGTGCCCTTCAAAGCAGCCTGGAGGCACTGGAAAGCGCCCCACTCCTGCTCAATACACTAAGTCCTGTCTGGGAGGTGGTCACACCTCCTTGTGACAGGAAACCTATTGTCCTACCATCCACTTTTCTTGCTCACCTCAGCAGCAGGAGGCCCTAAGTCAAGTTTACCAATATAAATGGTATTTGCTTAATTAGAGCGTAAGAACTGAGGAACTACCGTCACTTGCCCAAACACAACATAAATTCAAGACACAGCCTCAAATGTCAAGATGTAGCACCAAATATATGCACATTCCAAAACAACTGATTGCAGTTTCAAATACCAAAATGTCCATGTCCAGTCTTAAATACCCACTCTCAAATTGACAGGAACAGACAAAGCCCCAAAGTGCACGTGGCATACACATACAATGTCTGGATGCAGAGACAAGGCTCCCCATGCGCAGTCATAGCCTTATCTCTATTCTATTGTACAGTTCTTGTAGACCATGTGGCTACCTAAAGGCCCCCCAGAGCTAGAACAGACATCCCAAGTTACCAGATCATCACAGAAGAGGAAATTAGTTACTGAACAGATAGGGATAAGGCCTTATAAAAGCAGAGTTTGTGGTCCAATTGACGTAATTTTAATGGAAGGGTGTTCTAAAGTTTGGGAGCCTCATGCTCAGATACTGCCACAATATTCTGGCATAGCCACAAATGCCCAGACAGAAGAATTTTATTCTGTGATAGAATTGATCCAAATGATAATGCACATCCTCAAATGCCTAAACACAGCTCCCAGGCTCAGCCTAACATTCGAAGGCATAGCATTTATATATTTAGCTTCAGCAAGCATATCCAGAGGTAAAGCCTTAGCATGCAAAGGTACATCCAAAAATGGTCACGGCAGAGAGATGACCTAGGTTAGTGAAGAATCCTAATCTCCAAATATTACCTAAAATACAGTGGGCCCTTCCTATGCACAAGAACGCTCTAAATGCCCACTGCAAGCTAATCTGCTGCAAATATATCTGTTCTACCCTTTGCCCCCTTTTTACCCTTTCTGTTCCTGTCTTGAAAACTGAAGTATTCCAACAGAGGTGCACAATTGGTGCTACGAAGGCACAGATACCCACAGATAGACCCAAATACTATACTTTGGTCTGAAGCGCAGTATGATATAATCAAGTGGACAGGTAGATCACATTCTCGGACCTCTCCTAAATATCTAGAAGCAAATCCAAATGCCCAGTCACTGCTACATGGCTAAGCATAGTTTCAAATACTCAAGGACATATTCAAATGGCCAGTTTACAACAGCAAATCCACAAGTACTCCCCAAAATGCTCATGTTCAGCAACAAAACACATGTACAGTAACAACACTAAGGCATACATTCAAATCCCTAGATGCTGCCTCAAACTGTGGTGTAATGTTACTGAAATCCAAGTTTTTCTTTAGTTCTCATTAGGTATGCAATTACATTTTGTGTGGTTTGTAAGACTGGCTCTTAGATGCATTATTTTAGCCTGTTAAATGAACTTGATTTCATGAAAATCCAGATAAACCATCCGTTGGTGTTGAATGCTTACTGTTTAATTAAATGGCACATTTCTTGAATTTTGAAGCCAATCAACTGCTTCTGCATTCCCATACTGACTTAACAGAGATGACAACTGTATATGCCAACATTGAGGACAACGTGGACTTGGGGTGATGGATGATATATCAACTGTATGTGTTAACTCTGCAAACCTAAGTTTATTGTATTTAAAATCATTTTGTATAATTCAAAAATAATGCAGGCCATAAGGCCAGGGGATAGGGAATCTTTTCCAAACAGGGCTGGCATTTACCAGTCGTCAAAGGGAGCATAAGGGATACCACTCACCCTTTGTCTTCCACCTCCCTCAAATAACAGCACAAGGATCTCAGGAACACACAACTCAGGAACTACCATCACATGCCCATACACAACACTAATAACTAAGATAGAGCTTCAAATGCCAAGATATAGCCCCAAATGTCCACAAATTCAGAAATAACCAATTACAGTCTCAATACCAAAATGTCTATGCCTAGTCTTAAATACTATGGGCCATATGTAGGTAAATATATTTTACCGATTCCTAAATACCGAATTTTACCGATTCGGTATTCAGGATTCGGTAAATGAGATGTAGGAAAAAACTCGGTAACATTTACCGAATCAGAAAAATTCAGAAAATGTGTACCGAATCCGTATTTACCGAATCAGAGATTTAAAAAAACAAGCAATTGAGGATTCAACCAATCCCGTGCATCCACCCCACCCCACAACCAGGAAGTGGCCACACCCATGCAGGTGAAGACAATCAGAACCTTCTGGAGAGCTGGGAGCAACTGAGCCACTGGCTGAACATTGCTGAGGAAAACTGCAGGATGGCTTCCAACGAATCAGAGAGGGAAGGAGCATGCACAGCAATCCTCCCCCCCTTCCCTATCCCCATTCCCCAATGTGGCTTTGTGACTCACACTCCAGTAAAGGTTTTAGTATACACCAGCAATGCATTATGGGAGATGTAGTCCGTGAAACACCCATCATGACAGTCATCACACTAAACAACAAGGCATGCCACACACATCAGTCAGAAGCAGCGGAGGACATTGAGATAGTGTGACAGGATTGTAATTTAATATTGAAGTGCAGGGCTGCAGGTCCACTGAGCTAATATAAATATCTGTCCATAGGAGAGTCATCGCGCAGGACTGCGCAGGGGAAGGAGGGAAGGGGACCCCGTAAGGGAAGAACTGAGGATGCCAGCACAAGTGCAGATAACAGCACTCCACCACCACCGGCACCAACACCACAGGCAGCTGCAACAGCAGAGCCAGCATCAACACTGCTGATTGACTCACCACCACAGCAAGCCTCACAAGAACTCTCAGCCTCACCAGCAGCAAAATCACCTGTAGTGGTAAGGCCCAGGAGGCATGCTGTTGCCACTCTCCATGTCATGGAGTCGTCCTCTGAGGACACAAGGGGGGTGACACACCAACTGCTCCACTGGAGGAAATAAATGCTGGGCTATAGTTCACCTCCGAGGGTGTGCACACAGGTGCGAGACACCGCAGGGCCCGGGAGCACCGCACAACTCGGCAGGGTGATGGGGTCTTCGGAGAGCTGGAGGCCAGTATGGTCAAGGTGCAGTGCCTGCAGGGGAAGGCGATACAGTCAGTTCAAAGACAAATGTGGCACCTAAACCAGAACATGGTTAATATTGACAGGGGCATCAGCTCTATGGCGGAGGGCATCAAGGAGATGGCTGAGGGCATGCGGGACATGTCCCAGTCTTTGTTAGTGCTTTGTGACAAACTGGACGAGGACAGGGCAAGAAGGCACAGGGAGAAGCAGTACATGGAGCAGCACACCAGGGCAGTGAACCGCATGGCAACTGCCACTTCCCTGCTCTGCAGGCGCTCCGTGGCAATGCAGGAGGGGCTTGTGCACTGCTGCATTAATGTCACTGGGGGGAGGGGGAAGGTGACAATCGCACTAGAAGTGCTGCTGACCACCCAGTCAGCCAACGCTGGTGCACTAGGTGTGGGGGAGAGTGATGAGACCACCAGCAGGAGCAGCATTACCCCCCCTGTCCCAGACACCCGGAGGGGCAGCAGGCGGCATGCTGTGGGCCCTGGCTCAGCAGACACTGAGGAAGACCAGCTGCAGGCATCCAGCACTGTTGTGCGTGGGTGCAGACGTTAATGCTGCCCACACATTTCTGAACATATTTAGGATGAAGTAACCCATTACTACCTATTAAGGTTGTCACCATTTGGACTGGCTTGGTGTGCCATTTGTTCATTGTCGTTGTGCCCAGTTATTAAACTACGTCATGTACATGCAACGCCTGGCTGTGTGTCCTTACTTACTTAGAAATAGTTGTGTGTGATCTCTGCCAGTCTCTGTCTCCCATCTGTTGCTGGCCCCACTCCTGCTGTGTTGGGCTCAGGCTGTGCATCTTCATCATCATTATCCTCAATATCTGTTAATTCTCCTGCTGTTCCTTTCCTAGTGGCAAGGTTGTGCAGCATTGTGCAAGTTGCAAATATTTTACAGTAGATGAGGGGTGAGTACTGACGTGCGCCTCCGCTTTTGTGGAGGCAGCGGAACCTGCTTTTTAACAGCCCAAAAGGTGCGCTCCACAACGTTGCGTGTGGATTTGTGTGCCACGTTGTAATATCTCTCACTCGGGGTTGATGGTTTCAAGTAGGGAGTGAGGATAAATAAGCAGACGGAATATGCGCTGTCGCCTATATGAAAAAGAGAGAGCCATTACTCACATGCACAACAACACCAACATCTGCAATATCTATCTGGGAGTGTCACAGTGCTTTACCTAGCAGGTATCCTTCTCCGAATTCCCCTGCTGTCAGGCGTGTGTAGATCCCACTGCTCTGGAAGATGTAGGAGTCGTGGGTGCTTCCTGGGAATCTGGCCACAATGTCTGTGATTATGTTGGTAGCATCACAGATTACCTGCACAATTATTGAGTATGTGGACTTTCTATTCCTGTATATGTACTCAGTGGCTGCAGGTGGGCAGATTGGGATATGTGTGCCATCAATGCATCCGATCACATGTGGGAACTGTGCCATTTGGTAAAAGTCAGTCTTGGTCTTCAGCAGTTCCGCATGTGTGTCAGGAAAGCTGATGTAATGATGCATTCTCTGCATCATGGCCTCCAGGAACTTCCTGTAGAAACGGGACAGGCAGCTCTGGGACACCCCACCTATCGCAGCTATCACCCCCTGGTAACTGGCAGATGCAAGCAGGTGTAGGCTACAGAGCACCTGCACATGTGGTGGTATGGCATGCGCCCTTGATGTTGGGTGCTCCGGGAGTGGGTGCAGGTCCCTTATCACGTCCTGGATGGTGTGGGGGTGTAGCATGTACCTTTCATGGATCTCTGCCTCAGTAAGTTGGAAGAGTGTGATCTGCTGTCCGTAGACTTGCTCCTCCTGTCTCCAGTTCCTCTCTCCTGCTGCCTGTAGCCGTCTTGCTATCACATAGAAAGCCGCCATTCTGATCACACTGTTGCATTTTGGGGCCTGTTTTATGGCCTGCACCTGGTTACCACCTGCTTTCAATCAATGGTAATTACTGACTCTTAAATGCCGAATTTCATGAAATTCGGTATTTTCGAAGTTACCAACATCTCTATTCTAATTTTTACCGATTCGGTAAATAAGGATTCGGTAATTTAGAATTCGTTAATGATGACTTGGTATTTACAGATTCATATTTACCAAATCCTTACTTTTGGCCTCCGAGATCTAAAATGCCTAAATACCGGTCGGTAACGGCAAATTTATAGAATTTCGGCCGTTACCGACCGGTATTTAGCTAACTACATATGGCCCATAGTCTCAAAATGAAGTGGACAGACAAAGCATCAAAATGTACAGTTGAACACACAGAATGCAGAGACATGGCTACACATGCCCATCATAAAGTCAAATGATGCTCAGACACAGCCACAATGTCCTGGCATAGCTGCAAATGCCCAGGCAGAAGCATTGTATGTGAGGGAATTGCTTCAAATAGCAATACGCAGCCTCAAATCCTTATGCACAGTCTCAAATGTCCAGACTCTGCCTAACATTCAGGGGCATAGCCTTCATTCATAGCAACAACAACCATATCAAAGGTATAGCCTCATCATGATCAGGTATATCCAAAAATGGCCAGTACAGCCTCCCAAAGTCAAGGTATAACCTAGAACACAGTACGCCCTTCCAAGGCACAAGAAGAGTTTAAATGCCCAAATGCATCCTATTCTTCTGCAGATATACCTGGTATACCCTTTCCCCCTTCTTACCCCTTCTGCTAGTGCCTTGAAGACCGAAACACCACGACACAGGTACACAATTGGTGCTCACCAGGCACAGATACCCCCACACAGCCCAGAGTACTGTACTACTATCTAAAGCATATGGCATAATCAAATCGACAGGTAGACCAAATTCCCGGGCTCCACTTGAATATTCAGGAGCAAACCGAAATGCCTAGGCACTGCTTACATGCCTAAGCATAATTTCAAGTATCTAATGATATATGCAGCTGCCCAGTGTACAACTTCCAATACACAATTACTGCCTAAAATGCTTACATCCAGCAAAAAAACATAGGTACTGTCCCAAATACAAAGGCACACAAACAAATTCTTAGATGCTGCCTCAAACTGTGGTGTAATGTCACTCAAATCCAGAAGTTTCTTTAGGTCTCATTAGTTATTTTGCATGGTTTGAAAGACAGTCTCTTAGATCCATTATTTTAGCCTGTTAACCTTGATTTCATGGAGATTCAGTTAAACCATCAGCTGACGTTGAATTCTTACTGTTTACATCAATTATATTTTTCCAGAATTCTGAACCCAATGAATTCCTTCCGTGTTGCCATACTGACTTAACAGAGATGACACCTGTATATGCCAACTCTGAAGACAACGTGGACTTGACTAAGGTAACAAATTTATCTGGAAATTCTGAACAAAAGACACTGTCTTTAAGGTCTTGTGGTGATGGCTGAGCCATTACTTGTATGTGTTTACTCTGCTGACCTAAGTTTATTGTATTAAAATTCTTTTTTGTAAAAGTGTCATTTTCAAACACACATTTTAAAAACCAACTCCACACAAAGAAGTGTTTTTAAATTCTTAGCTCACGGAATCCCAATTCCAAATTTTTATCTCTTCCCGAATTAAATGTACATGTGTAAGATATTACAAAGCAGCTCCCATGATAAACTATGGGAGAGATAGTCCTTGCAATAGTGAGCAACAACATTGGCAGTAATTCACTATCAGGATACACAATACAAACCAGTACATGTCCTACCTGTCACATACACTGCACCCTGCTCACGGGCTACCTTGAGCCTATCTTGGGGGTGCCTTACAGGTCGAAAATTGAAGGTTTGTACCTGGCAAGTAGGTGCACTTGCCAGCTCGACGTGTGAGGAAGTGCCTCTTTTGACATGGTTAGCCCACGGCTTTTAGCCTGGATATGGTCTGGCTTTGACTGAAAGTCCACAGTATCCCTGCCAACCAAATCCCCTGGGCCAGAGCGCCTTCCCTAAAACTGTACCATGATTGGCAACTTCAGATCCCCCTGAAAGTCCCTAGGGCATTGGGACTAAATAGGGTCCCCAAGAACCCCTAACCAAGGCCATGCAAACTGCCACTGCAGCCTGCATGCTTTGGTGCAGAGACAAACAACAAGTCGACATGGCCCACTGCCTGTGCCCCACCAAGCAGTAATGCCTAAGATTATGGTAAAATACCCCTCTAGCAGGCTGTACAAACCTGAGGGCAGGGTGAACTATATCTCCGGTGTGGGCATACCTGCAAGAGCAGATATGCCCTACAATATATAAGTCTATTCTTAATATTGTAAGTGCCAGGGAAGCCATTGAGAGTACATTGGCTGGATATGCTACACCTCATGTTCTCCAGCACCCTGATGGCTGAACCCAAGAGTGTACACTGATGCCAGTGTTGGATATTTATTTAAACATGTACTCAGAGGACACCTCAGAGGAGCCCCCTCAAAACCTGCTAACCCTGGTTTGGTCTTTGATTGGCTTTAGGCAGCCTGCCACCCCAGACATGTTTCTGGACCCCTGGGTTCAGAGCCCCTGCTATCTGAGGTCAGAAACAAAGCCCACCCTGTGTCACACCTCCTCCTCCAGGATGAGCACAGTGCTCGAAAGGAAAGCTTCAAAGGCCTTGTCGCCTCTGTAATGCAACCCAGCCTCTGCTGCTAGCAGCAGATGGCAGCCCCCATGCTAAACCCCCATTTTTGGCAGAACTGGCGGGAAAACTTTGCAAGAAAAGGAGGTGTGCCCCTTTCGCAAACTCCACCCCTCAGCTGCTGAAGGCAAAGAGAAGCACATTTTTTTAGGGCCCACTATCTTGAATATGGTGGGACTTATCCAATCAGGGCTAGGGCTATGCCCCCACCCACAGGAGGGTGGCATAATAGAAACACCCCAAGTAAGGAGCCCATCGCTCCCTACTTGTCACTCCCTTGTAACACCTCTAAATCTAGTATTAGGATCACCTCAGACCCTGAAATCAGATTCCCGCCGACCTATGAAGCCTGTACACCAAAGAGCCTAACAGCAAGAAAGAAGAAGGACCAGTGACTGACTCTGCTTCAGCCCGGCCGCCTGTCAGACGCCTTTCGCCCTTGCTACAAAAGTCGATTCGTCCTGCAGGCCCAGCGACTTCCAAAACCCTGGGAGGACTGCCTACCTTCAACAAAGACTCTAGATCTCCCTTGGACAGTGGACCTGTCAGGAAGAAACCAACTTTAAAGAAAAAGATCTTTGTCCTGAGGAACGGCGAAACTGCCTCCGGACCCACCTCTGCACCCAACGCTTAACCCCTTTGATGCTGATGACGAGCTCAGCTCGTCATCAGCCACGGGTGGCGTGTGCGGATGACGAGCTGAGCTCGTCATGTAACGCGGTTATTCGAAAACAGCCGCACAGCGCAAAAATAACCGCAGCAGCGATGCGGTTAAAGCCCACGTCCAAGTGGCACACCTGTCCTGCAAGGGTTCCCCAGCAATTCTTACCCAGAGTCCACTGTGGACTGACCTCTACCGGACTCTACCTAGATGCCTGCGGCCTATATCTGAAGACTCCCCTGACCACAACCTGCCGGGTAAGCTATTCTCGACAGCTAAGGACACCGCTGCACCCAAACCCCCGGGGCCTTGGGGAGCTTGATGAATGGTGTCCCTATGTCCCCTACCATCAGAATGTACCTGATCAGCTGTAAGTTTTCTTCATTCAGCCCCCTGGCCGGAGTCGGCAGCCTTTCTCCAAATCCGATTTCCCCCACTGATCTACATTGGGCACCTGATGCTGTGTTGGCACTCTGCACCAGGCCGCCCTGGTGCCACTGAGGGTGTTAATTTGGTGCTGCCTTGTGGCCACCCCTTGTGCTTATTTTAACTTGCAGGAGATTGACCCCTGATACTTCTTTATTCACCCATGAGCAGCACATCTTCAATCACCCCCAGTCTCAATTGGTTAACTGTTGGCACCCAAATCAGAGTTTGGCATCTTCACACGTCCACCCCTGTGCCGCTGGTGGTGCAGTGTTGGTCCCAATTTGAACCTTGGCTGGTGTTCACCTGAAATCCCGAAGTCTCGATTTGTAAGTCATGTACTTACCTTCAAAACTGTATTCTTGTTTTCCTCCCATAGGTGAACATTGCTAAAGTGACATTTTTTTGAAAGTGATAATTATTTTTCTTGAAAACGCACTTACCTTTTAGAGTACACCCAATGTTGATGTCTATAAGTACATACTATCCAATTTATATACATGATTAATAAAAAGGGGGTAAGAATGCAGCCCAGCCGAACACCATTTTTAAGATCAAAGAACTCAGCGCGTTCCCCATTAGATCTAAATCTCACCACCCCTGTTGGGCCACTGTGTAGATCTCTTGTGAAGGAGACAAGTACCTGAGCCACTCTGAGTATCCCTAATTTATAGTAATTAACTACCTGCCCCCCACTCCCTTAGTACAGAAAGATGCATTCCACTACTTTTGCTTAGGATACTGATACATGCAAGACATACTATGTGTCCAGCATGCATCGTGAAACAACTAGATGATAAAGAGATTAATTATTCTTGAACACTTTAGATAAGAACCTATTTCCTAAATTACTGTTTCACATTTAAGAAAATACTTTTTCTGTTTTTGTGACTATTTTCAATTAATAATGAGCTGACTGTGCAAATATGGTCACCTAAATTAACCTAGGATTTGTTTGCAGATGTCTTACATGAACTATATGTTCGATCAAGAAGAAAGCCATATTGATACCACTGAATTTTGCAATAGTGATCCAGAGTATATTCTGTCTGAAGATGAATGTGAAGAGTCTTCAAATGGCAGTGAAGTGCTTGATGCTACAATACCAGTTCCATCTACTGAAGTTCCAAAAACAAACATGCATATAGCCAGAGTCAGTCTTTTGGAACAGCCCACAACAGATGAAACAGAACCAACTCAATGCAATGCAACCAATAGCGATGACACAGACTCTGCTAGTGATATTTATCCTAACAACAAGCTCAGCACATTTGTAGTTGAAAACTTTGGAATCAATAGAAGGGGGAAAATGATTAGCAACAAAAATCAATATTGCTGTGTGGGGAGGAGGGAGGTAGTACGTTCGGGGAGGCGGGAGGTAGGGCACGTCCAGCGGTGAGCCTTGCACAAAGACACCCCCTTTTTGGCGATGGTAGCACGACCAGTTATAGCTGTGACCAGAACAGTAATACCCGGTTGTTTTCTTTTTCCTGAGGCCACAAGAACCGGGATATTGGACCACCCCTTGAAGCTCCAAGAACCACGAGAACCTCAGAGAAGGAAAGAAATTCCGGAACCATCCTAATCTGTAGTGTGGACTCTTAATAAAAGTGAACCTTAGAATAACGCTACTCTGGTCTCATACTCTGTACACCACTAGCTCCTAACAAATTGGTGTCAGAAGTGGGATACACAAGTGGTGCCATGACACAGCCCGTGCCTATCCCGGTTGAGAATATCATCACCCAATTAGCAGAGGGACAGAGACATCTTCAGCTGGTGTTTGAACAGCAGCTTCAAACAGCCAAAACAGAAAGGGATACCCTTCAAGAAGCATTAAAAGAACAGGCCACCCTTCTTACTACTAACCAACAGGTACAGGATACAGCTATCCTGCACCTTACAGATGCTATAGCCACTGCTCGTATCCTTCCCAATGTGCCCAGTTCTGTGTTACAAAAATTCCAGGAAGGTGAGGACCCGGACTATTTTTTTACAAACTTTGAACGAGTAGCAACAACTGCATCCTGGCCCAGGGAAAGATGGAGCCAGTATATAGCACCCCTTCTTTCAGGCGAGTTGCAGGCGGCATACCAAGCTGCGAATCCTGCAGGCAGGACATCATACGAGGACGTAAAAAAAGCTATCCTCGAGAGACTCGGTTGCGACCAGGAGTACTACAGGGCCAAGTTCAGGAAGGAAAGGTGGAATCCAGGAGACAACCCCCGGGCCCTGTACTATCGGATTCAAGATTTAGGCATCCGGTGGCTGGCTCCCCTTGACACAACCATAGAGGATCTGATGGCAACGGTCTTCTTAGAACAATTCCTGGATGCCTTACCCCCGTCCACTCGCTCCTGGATTAGGCAACATCCCAATCTTAACCCTACTGTAGCGCTGGACTTAGCCTGTGCATATCACAGATCACCGGAATTCCGTACTAGCCCTAATAAAGTTCCTGTTCCCAATCCCCGGCCCGTAATCACCAGACCCCAAAGCAGACCAGAACCTAGGGTCCCCCTTCTTCCCCGCGTTCCATTCAGGCCGGCCACCCCAGGACCTGGTGCAAGCCCACAAGGACCCCAGTGTTATCATTGTTCTGAGTGGGGGTCACATAGCCCGACACTGCCCCCATAGAGCCCAACCAGCAGAACCCATGGAGATAGGGTATTCCAAAGGACGTGTATACGTCTAAGGCAAGGGACATTGTCAGTACAAGAGAGAAGTGCTCCTCAACGGAAAAAAACAACAAGCCCTACTGGATACTGGTTGTCGTGTATCCGTGGTTGACACCTCTCTGGTACTTCTCCAGCAGATACAAAAAGACGAGACTGTATACGTGACTTGTGTTCATGGAAACACCAAAGGGTATCCAGTAGCGGAGGTGTTGCTTGAGGTATCCAACGACCCCCAATTGCGCCGAGTGGGCGTTATACCCTCTCTGCCAGAGGCCGTCATAATAGGGACAGATCACCCCAAGTTCGATCACTACATTGACGAAGCCAAGAGAGACCCCACAAACTGGTGGAAGGAGGCCCCTTTTGGAGACAGTGAAGTAGAAGGGATAGCAGGGAGGGACCGTAAAAGTCGAAAGGAAAAGAGAAAGGTCATAATCGAGTTTTCCCAGATGAAAGGACGGTCACCTGTTTTTTCTGTGACCCCTACAGATACGGTTGGACCTGCCCATAGTTTCCGGTCAGCCCAGATGGATAACAATACCTTACTACATGCCTGGGAACAAGTACAAGAACAGGACAACAACAAGGTAGGGCCCTATTTTTTTGTACAACGAGGTTTGTTGTATAGGGCCACAAAAAAGGGTGACACGTTAACAACCCAGCTCCTTGTGCCGCTGTCCTTTCGTAGCCATGTGTTGGAGCTCGCCCATAATTATACTGGGGGAGGACATTATGGCAAAGAACAGACTCTCGCGTATCTGTTAACCAAATTCTATTGGCCCGGTGTTTATAGAGATGTGGCTAAGCATTGTGCTGCATGCCCTCGGTGCCAGTACTCCAAAAAGGCTCCCTTATATCCTCTCCCCATAATCGACGTACCATTCAAACGGGTGGGTATGGATATAGTTGGGCCCCTAACTCCCTCAGCAAGAGACCATAAGTATCTGCTAGTGATTGTCGACTACGCCAGTAGATATCCTGAAGCATTTCCTTTCTCTTCCATGTCTACTCCCGTAATAGCCAGAGCCATGATTACTCTTTTCTCCCGAGTTGGTTTCCCTGAGGAAGTCCTCACCGATCAAGGGACCCCCTTTATGACCCGTTTAATGTCCCACATATGTGAGATCCTAGGCATTAGGCAGATACGGACTTCTGCCTATCATCCTCAAACAGATGGCCTTGTGGAGCGCTACAACAAAACCATAAAGAACATGCTCCGCAAGGTCATCTCAGACACAGGAAGGAACTGGGACCATCAATTACCCCTTATACTGTTTGCCATAAGGACTCACGAACAAAAGTCTACGGGATATTCCCCCTTTGAGATTCTGTTCGGTCGAAGACCCCGATCATTGCTTGATATGGCAGCAGAACAGTGGGAGGAGGAAGAAGAGGAGGGCAAACCCCTACCCCAATACGCAGCCGATTTAAGGAATTCCATTACTCACATATGTGGTATGGTCCATGACAATTTGGAGGACGCCCAATTGTCTCAAAAACGCCTTTATGACCGCAATAGCCAGTTAAGGTCCTTCCAACCAGGGGACAAGGTACTACTACTCCTTCCCTCATCCGACAATAAGCTGCTGTCCAAATGGCAAGGACCGTACACTATAGAGAAACGGATAACCCCTGTCACGTATAGTGTACTTCAACCCTTGCATCCAGGTGGGAAACAGATATACCATGTGAATCTGCTAAAAATATGGGTAGAACCCCCTGAAAAGATAGGAAAGGGTCAGTCTTCTTTTCTGGTAACCACACAGAAACCCCTGGGAATTCCTGTGATCCCCACTGCCATCTCCTCCCCGGAGAAAATTCCCATAGGAGAGGTGATAAGCCCAACCCAAAGAACCCAACTTGAGGCCACCCTCGCCCAGTTTCCTGGTCTCTTTTCCTCCACCCCCGGACTAACTTCGATGGTACAACACAATATCGTCGTCTTAAACGATACCATTATCAAGCAGAAGCCCTATAGGATACCTGAGGCCAGGAGGGAGGCAGTAGAAAAGGAGGTCTCCGCCATGCTAGAGGCCAACATCATTGAACCCTCCACTAGCAACTGGTGCTCTCCCATTGTGATAGTGCCAAAGCCCGATGGAAGTCTGCGTTTTTTTATTGACTTTAGGCAGGTCAACAATGTCATCAAGTTCGATACATATCCAATGCCAAGGGTCGATGAGTTGCTAGAAAAGTTAGAAGCTGCAACCTACATGACAACTCTCGACTTAACGAAGGGTTATTGGCAGATACCCTTGTCCCCACTGGCCAAAGAAAAAACTGCCTTTTCAACCCCCTCCGGCCTCTACCATTTCCGTGTATTGCCCTTTGGCCTCCATGGGGCCCCGCTACGTTTCAGAGGCTTATGGATCGCCCCCTTCAACCCCACAGAGATTATGCGGCCGCATATCTCGATGACATCGTCATATTTAGTACAACCTGGGAAGATCACTTAAAACATCTCTTCGAGGTGTTCTCAGCAATCCAGAACGCCGGCCTGAGAATCAATCCAAAAAAATCCATGTTGGCCACCGATTCCATTCATTACTTGGGTTATACCATTCAGGGTGGCCATCTAAAACCACAGATGAGCAAAGTAGAAGCAATAAAAGCGATCCCTAGTCCCAAGACGAAAAAGGATGTCAGATCCTTCCTAGGATTTATCGGCTATTATAGACGATTTATCCCACAATTTTCCACTCTCGCAGGACCTCTTACCGACCTGCTAGCAAACAACCAGCCTACCCATATCAGGGCATGGGAACCAAGACACGAAACCAGCTTCCAAAACCTTAAGTCTGCAATATGCTCCACACCTGTCCTACGTTGTCCAAACTTCCGGAAACACTTTGTGTTACAGACTGATGCCTCAGGAGTCGGCCTAGGAGCGGTTCTTCAACAACCTGATCAGAACGGAGAACTGATACCTGTATTGTTCATTAGCAGGAAACTGTTTCCTAGAGAAGTACATTACTCCACAGTTGAAAAAGAGTGCCTGGCCATCAAGTGGGCGGTGGAGGCCCTGCAGTACTATCTTTTAGGGTGTTCATTCACTTTACTGACTGACCATGCACCCCTCACTTGGCTGGCTCGGAACAAGGACACCAACCAACGTATACTTTGGTGGTTCATGTCATTACAACCTTTTTCGTTTCAGACCCTGCATGTTCCCGGTTCCAAACAGGTCTGCGCGGACTACCTATCCCGTCATCCCTACCCCAAGTGGCCACCCCGTCCGTTCTTGAGGGGGAGGATGTGTGGAGAGGAGGGAGGTAGTACGTTCGGGGAGGCGGGAGGTAGGGCACGTCCAGCGGTGAGCCTTGCACAAAGACACCCCCTTTTTAGTGACGGTAGCACGACCAGTTATAGCTGTGACCAGAACAGTAATACCCAGTTGTTTTCTTTTTCCTGAGGCCACAAGAACCGGGATATTGGACCACCCCTTGAAGCTCCAAGAACCACGAGAACCCCAGAGAAGGAAAGAAATTCCGGAACCTTCCTAATCTGTAGTGTGGACTTTTAATAAAAGTGAACCTTAGAATAACGCTACTCTGGTCTCATACTCTGTACACCACTAGCTCCTGGCGTGCTATTATTGCAATAAACCACAGGTTAAAATGCTGCACCATCTGTGTAGGAAACATCAAAATGAGAAAGAGGTTTCTAACGCAATGGCAGCAAAATGTTGGAAAGAACGGCTGAAGAGATTTGCTCTAATTAGAAACTCAGAAAACTACCTACACAACCAAGAGGTAAAGAAAACAGGCAAGGGAATTATTATTCCATTCAGGAGACCCAGAGAGGAAGACAACCCAAGAAATTATTTGCACTGCGTCTACTGCAAAGTATGTGTGAAAAGATTTGAGTTAAGGAGACCTGTGCTTTTGCTCCAAAGTCTGAAGAACAGGAAAAGAGACGACGTCCTGCGCAAGCTATTGCTGCTTTTTGGGAAACAAAACCAAATAATGTTTCAAATGGTCTTTGGGAGTTACTTAGCCATATTCGCAACAATTACATACTATATGCAATCCGAAGTGATTTGTCAATAATTGAATATGGGCAATATCTGCATAATAAGTTTCAGCATGATGTAGAGGATAAAAAGGAATACATCAGATGTAAATTACATGAGCTAGGACGACTAATTCTTCAGCTCAGAAATGAAAAACATGTGCATAGTCTTGAAGATGCTGTAAAGTCAAACAACTTTAAGCATGCTACGTCAGCTGTTAAAGCTGTTGCAGGTATAAATGTTACTACAGGAATACTGAAGACACCATCACTTGCTTTGAAGTTAGGGTATTCACTGAAGCGAATAGCTTATCTCACACAGTCAAAAGCTCTAATGAATGGAGATGATGAACTAGTAAAAATGTCTTAAAACTTTATCAAATTGTATGTAAATAAATGGGTAGAGGTCGTTTCTTCAACAGATCTTGCACAGCTTAGGGAAGCTAAATAGAACACACCTCTTCTGCCTTTTACAGAAGACATTAGACTTTTACATGCATATTTGGATCAACATATTTCGGGATTCCATGACAAAAACTGCTCAGAACCCCAACTCTTATGTGCCCTTTCTGACACGACTAATTCTTTGTCAAGTCATCCTCTTGAACCGGCAAAGAGCAGGTGAAGTTTCCAAAGTTGAACTGGACAATTACATTTCCCACTGTAGGTCAGAGCTCCATCATGATGTTGCCCTGGCTTTAACTGACTTTGAGAAGAAACTCTGCATGTATTTTGAGAGAATTGAAATTAGAGGGAAACGAGGAAGATAGGTGCCTATTCTTTGACACCGACTATGATTAAAGTTTTTGACATCTTACTTAGGCAATGTGAAATTGCCAGTTAGTATGATAAAGAAAACAAATATCTTTTTGCTGGACCCTTGTCCATTTATCCCTATCGTGGGTCAGACTGTGTGAGAGAATTTGCTGGGAAATGTGGTGCCAACAATGTTCATGCATTGACGTCCACCTCATTAAGAAAACACATTGCTACCCATTCACAAGTTCTACATTTAAATAATGAGGATAGAAAACAACGTGCAACATTTCTTGGGAATGACATAAATGTACATGAAGAGGTCTACTGGCTCCCTGAGAACACACTTAAAGTAGCAAAAATTGGAAAACTGCTACTAGCTATAGAGAAAGGATTGCTAACCAAATACATGGGAATGGGCTTGGATGCCATTCAGATAAGTGAAAATGGTAAGTTGGTAACTGAAAATAACTTCCTTGGTTGACCTCTAGTAATCTATGTTAAAGAGAGGCATGATATATTTTGCATGTATAGTATAATTAATGCAAGCATATATGTTGTACTATATCTAGATATAAAATAATCTACATGACAATTATACCTATATACTGATGATAAAATCTACAGAATGTGATCATTGTAGTTTTATGCTTTCATTTTATTTAAAGACGTAAACAATGCATTTTTGTAAGTATCATCTTTACTGTTTTTTTAATTGAATGAGTGTTAAAAATACTCCTACAAGGTAAGGCAAGAACAGAGGACACTGGATGAAAATAGTAAATTTTTCAGAAGGGTTATCTGCAAATCCTTTCCCAGGGCCGCACGTCTTTCAGAATCACTCATTAGTCACAAGAGTCTACTTCGTCGTGGCAGAGATGCAAAACTTACAATAGTGAGAAAATGAAGAACATAAACAAACTTTCTTTTCTTCTTGCAAAGTACCCAGGGCAAGCATCAGAGAGATCCTCAAATAATTTTTATTTGAGAAAGTGTCAATACCCCCAAAATCTTATATCCGAAGTTGCAGAAGATGTTATCAAATTGCAGCAGCTCCTGTCTATTAGAAGTCGATATAAATGTTGAAACAAACTGTAACTGATTGCCTTCACAAGATGTGTGTAAAGGATATCGCCTTAATGTACTTCTATTTTATTTTCTAGAACTTGTGGAAGAAGACACAAGGTATTATTTAAGCGATAAAGATCAAGGTATGCAACTTACATTAAAACTATGTTTTATATGCTTTTAACTGAATGAACATACAAATTATGTCATGTTATTGAAGTACTTGCTGTATGTGGAGATGCTATATGAGGGGGTTTACGTCTTAGTTCTTACTTACTTCCTGAAAATATGATTGAGGATTGGAATTACTCTGTATGTCCCAAGATTACCCATGTATACTGTCCAGTGTATTACTTTCGTAACTGCTATACTCACTGACATCTCTGTGTGTGCTGTCCAGACAGTAGTAGCGTGTGAAATGTGGCAGACTCAAAAAGGCTGGGAACAGAGTTGTAATGTCTAAGCACATCGGTAGCCCATACAGTGAGATGACATCCTCTGACTAATGCCACATGCATTAGCTACTAACTATTTCTTCAGTTTCTCCAACATTGGTTCTTTTGTATATTCACATGGTTGAATCATTCCCTGTTGTCAGGCTGGGAATCCACGGTACACTGTCACCAAATTTCCTGCGCCACTTACCAGCGATGTATTCAATGGATTCCAATTAGCTCTGCAGTATCATTCAGTTCCTCATTACACAATGGCCGCCATCATGAAATGTTGCGTGACAACACACATCTTAAATCCCAGGTGGTAAAGCAGTAGAACGCTAACAGGAAAGAAGCAGAACACTCTGCAAAGACAAGAAATTCAAAAGATTACAGTCACTCACACAACCAATGATAAGAAGCACTTCAGATTTAGATTGGAAATAGTTAATTTTCTAGACCTATGGCCAATCCATTTCAGACTTGTAAGTCACCAAACTATTCCATCCAACTAGAAAAATACATTATTGCATCCAACTTGATGAGTGAGAAGATGGGTGATGGTGAGGATCAGCCTGGCTTCATGCAAGAATCATCATCAAAAAGTTATGTTAATTTTGCACCCTGCCCTACTTAGTGAGTTTTATGAGGACATGCACCTCATTTTTGAGCGGGATGACCCCACTGGATTTCCACCGGCAGGTTCACCCGTGGCGCTAGTCTGGCCCCCTGGATCCGGTGCTGGATCCAGAACAGCTCAGATCACTAGACTGTAACCTTCCCTGTAGCATTTTCCAGTGATGTTGTTCCTGGCACCTCCTACAACCCACAGCAGCATCAATCCTATCATCATACCCAACTCCAATATGGAGCTGAACCTGCATCGCCCAATGCCTGTTCCGGCCAGAACTCAATCTTCTGGGTCAGAGCCAGTGCCTCCTTTTTTCACAACCCTGGATAAGCGTTACGATTGGGTAGGATCATACAACCCCCTTGAGGAGGCTGATGACAACTGGTATGGGGAACTGGTGAATGCCAATGGTCTGGACACCTCTCCAGGCATTGGCCTGATCTCTCCTCCTACTGTGACTACAGAGAAAGTGGCCTCCTTTGCTATGGTTGTGAGGAGGGCGGCTGAGGTGCTAAACCTGACAAGGAAGTCAAATTTAAAGTAAATATTTTCCAGAACGTACTTTCAAAATGTCATCTTTTGCGTGAAGCCTCTAGAAGGCCATTTGCTCAAGGTTTCCAAATGTCACCCAGGAGCGGAATGCCTCATTAATGAGGTGTCAATTAGCTCCTCTAGCTAAAACAAAGGCCTTGCGTTTTGGGAGGTGTTTTGTTACTCTTAAAGGATGAGCATCTGGGCAGTACCCAGAACTTTATTATCTTCAAAGATGTCTACCCTGTCACAGGCAGATCTACGTAACACCTGAGCGTGCCCCATCTTTTGTCCTGTTAGTCAGCCACACTCCAATCACAGTTGGAGAGGAACTACCTGCAGAGCCGGTTTTGAACAACCAGAGGCGGGTATGCTCATTTCCCCGACCAGGGTACAGATGGATTTGCTTCCACCTATACACTGGACTAAGAAGTGGACTCCAAGGGTATATTGGCTGACCTCCTGGTAAGCTACTGCGACACAAAAAAAAGTAAGAAGCTCACTTTCCTGAAAGAACCCAGCTGTCCAGTTGCAACTGGACCTGCCTTGGGTCCTGCTGATGGTGTCTGTAGAAGTGAGTCCTTTTCCTCATGCCCAGTTTCTGAGGTCCTGGTACCCGCAGCTGGTGTCAGAGTGTAATCCTCCTACCTAAACCTAAAAGCTAAAAGCTGGGACTTAAAAAGAATGTCAATACTTTTTGCCAGGAGAACCATAGTGGGACCGGGAACAAATTCCCTTCTATTGAATGTGCTTCTCCAGTGGGCTTGACTTTTGCCATAGCTCAGCTATGTTCTTCTTCACAGCAGAATGTCTCAACTTTGGCCTTTATGGCGATGAATGGTGCCTCAAAGTCAACTTTCTCTGGGTCTATGGGGCTGTCTGGGAGCGCCTCGGCGGCGATCTTTCTGACATTGGCCGCTTTGGCATCAACAGGTGTTTGGCAGGCAATTTGGATATTGATCCTGACTGCGAGCACACAGGTATTTCCATTGATGTCGATTTTCATGTTGTTTTTCTTTTCTTCCTCTATATGCAGATTTTTCTCAAGAGGAGGATTCTTTGAAGTAGGTTTGAGTCAATATAACGCCACTTGAAGGTCCTACCTTTCCTCTCTCCTGAAGGGCATGTGGTCTGATCTTCTCCCTGTCCTTCAATGTTCTCTATGAAAAGTTATGACAGTGATAACATGTCTCTGGACAATGCGAGGAAGGCAAACAAACTATGCAGACAGATTGTGCCATCTTTTTGCCACATTAAGGGCAGTTAATGAAAAGAGACAGACAGCATTATGTGAATGAGAAAAAATATTTTGCAGTCAGAAAAATATTTTAAAGTACACTTAAAGCCGTCGAGTGAAGACAAAGTCTTCTATTTTTGAAGAGAATTTTCTGACAAGAATGTAAAAAAACAGTATAGCTCAGTGCTTCAAGATCCTCACTGAAGGAGCCGGAAATATGAACTGACATAACTGTCACCTGTGGGGCATGATGGAATGTAGGTGTTCCTGTGGGGTCTTAAAGGCACAGTGCCAGTTTTCTCTGTTAAGGTTTCAATGCGGCCTATTCGCTAACAATGCCTTCCATTTTATTCCTTGTTCCTTTCAATTAATGGCCTTGTTTTACACTCTAAAGCCTCTTTTTCTATGTTGCAGAAATGTTGAATGGTTTTGGGGCATTTTAAATGAAATTTCAATGTAATTTGGGCATTTTTTAAGCCTTTTCTATAGGCTGCATGTGTGCACTTATATGTGTGTGTGTGTATGTTTTTCTAGGGCACTGCATATTTGAATGAAGATAAACATACACATATATTATATTTAATATGTGCTCTGGGATCCCTGCGCATGGATGGAACTAGTCACTACTTAGGACTATTGATGAGTGTTCCCCCTGGAAGAAAACTTGGAATAGAGGTAAGAAATGTATCTACTGTTCTCTCTCAGTGGATATCTACTGATAATCATAAGCACTGAACAGTCCCGCTCACTTGTGGTACTATTCAGTGCTTACTATTTCATTGGAGATTCCCCTGAAAGAGAACCAAGATTACAGGTAAGAAACCATTCTTTCCCCAGAGTTGGCATCCTTCATGGAATCACATGCAATTTGGCTACAAATCAACCCTCATGATGAGCGGATAGTTGAATCTATGGTACCTTTACCTCATTGACCATAGTTCAGGCCATAAAATGAGATATTAATTTTATTTATTTATTTAACTTGTATAGCGCAACAGCTACCCAACCAAGGGTTTCCCAGCGCTACAGATTCAGTAGTAGATGACAGGACAAGGCATTTTCAGATGTTGAAAAGCCAGGTTTTTAAGGCTTTCCTGAATTTCATATAGCTCACCTCAGAACGCAATGCGTGTGGCATAGCATTCCAAAGTGAGGGTCCAAGAAATGCAAAGGATTTACCACCCATGCGTGATAGTTTTATTTTAGGGATGACAAAATGATTGGCTGTTGCAGATCTCAGAGTCCGAGAGGGATGATAGGGGCGCACTAGTTTTTGTAGATACTTGGGGGCTTTTTTTGTGAAGATCTTATGCATAAAGCACAGGGATTTGAATTTGACCCGGCTCTCAATTCTCAGCCAATGTAGCTCTCGGATATATTTGGAAGTGGATGAGGAAATAAGGATTTTCCATAGCAGTCTCGCCGCTGCGTTTTGCACTGTTTGTAGTCTGCGGATCGTTGCCTTTTTTGCCCCCAAATATAACACATTGCCGTAATCAAGCCTAGATGTTATTAAGGCATTGATGACGGTTTTCTTAGTGTGTTCGGGTAGCATCCAGCAGATTTTTTTAAGCTATTTTAATATTGCAAAGCAAGTGGCCGATGTCTTTACAGCTTGCTGCTGCATATTCAACGAGTCATCGACAATGACGCCTACATTTCGAGCCTGCGTAGTTGGAATCGGGGGAGTACCCATTTCGGATGGCCAATGTTGGGGTCCCCAGAATTCTTTATTTTTTCCCAGGACAATTAACTCGGTCTTATCACCGTTCAGTTTGAGAAAGTTTTCTTGCATCCACCCTGCAATCTTTCCCAATCCTAGTTTTAAGGTAGAAGGATTATCACTTTCCGCAGAGGAAAGAGAGAAGAGAAGCTGAGAATCGTCAGCATAGGAAAACATTAGCAATCCAGTCTCTTCTACGACTGTAGCCAGCGGGCTCATATACAAGTTAAAGAGTAGCGGGCTCAAAATCGAGCCCTGCGGTACTCCGTGTTTGAAAGTCAGTGTGTCTGAACAGGCAGATTGAGAGAAGACTTGAAAAGTACGATTTTCAAACAATGACTTAATCCAGTTAATGGCAGCACCATGAATGCCTATAGAATGGAGTGTCCGCATAAGTACCGCATGTGACACCGTATCAAATGCAGCACTGAGGTCAAGAAGCACAAGTGCCACCGTTTCTTCTCTATCTATCAAGGCTCGGATGCTCTCTGTTACACCTAACAAGGTGGTCTCAGTAGAGAAGCCTGAGCGAAAGCCTGATTGATGGGAGGGCAGCAAGTCGTGTGTGGTTATAAATTCCGTGAGAGACCGATGGACGTGTTTCTCCAAAATTTTGCAAAAATGGGCAGGAGGGAAACTGGCCGGAAGTTGGAGGGCAGGTTTGGGTCAGCATCATAGACTATAGACATTATAAGGCTGATTCAGTGTATAGTAGGGGTGGACATTAACACAAGCAATTCCATGTAGTGTAATCTCGTCAAGTTACCTACAAATTCTGTGAATTACATGAGAAGAGTAATTCTGTATTTAGTGCTATTTCTTAGGGCAAAAATGTCTCCTCGCATCCAAAATTGACACAAGCATGCATTTTGCACTAAGAAACAGCATTAAATGCACCAGAATACAGACAGCTTGCCCAAGCAGACGCTTGCACTTGCTAAATGTGCTCTTGCGATAGAATACTCTCCCAACTTACTTCTGGCATTTAGTGCTATTTTCTTAAGCCCAAATGCATCCTCACGTCCAAAATAGAAGCGAGGATGCATTTGTGAACAGTGAGGGCAAGTGGCCCCTCATGCTTAATAAATGTGTTCTTGTGATTGGATTTTTTTCACAAAATTTCAAGAGCAGGAGCAACTGCATTATCTGTAATTCAGATTGCTTCAGCTATTCAAGAAATGACTACAGTGAGTTCCCAACCTCAATATCTGTGAATAATCAGGTATATGAATCTTTGAAAGAGCCCGACCCAGGGTAGTTGTTGTGGCTGGTAACTTTGTCTTATTTGTGGAAATAGATCACATTGTATATTAAAGCTCTAATGCAAAAAGGTCTGCAGAATAAAACAGTGTTGGGCCATTGACAAATTAAAAGTATAGCATTACTCATTACTTTTATGCAGGCGTTACGTATTCAGATGAGGATGATGCTGCGATAGAAATTGTGAGAACGGAAAAAAAATAAAGCAGGCAAGAAGACAGGTAACTTGAAATGTATATGCATTTTAAAGTGGCAACATAGAAAAGGAGGATTTACAAACCAGATTTAAGTGACATAAAAACTTTTTGAGACCATTATACTAGAAGGTTAAAGATTTATGTTCTGATTCTGAATCTATTTTATGAACACCTTTATTATGATGACATATGTTTTCTAGGATCTACATTGCTTATTGTCCTGGAAATCATCCATCAATCTCATTTAGTCATAATCTTTTTTATTTGCTTATATCTACAAAGTGAAAAAACAAAGGTGGTCTGCTGAAGAAATTAGAGCGGTTGAAAATCATTTGATAGAATTCATTCACAGGGAGAAGGTGCCTGGGAAGACTGCTTGTGAAAACTGCAAACGTATGGAACATGCACTCCAAAATCGCCAATGGAGAGATGGGGAAAGCTATGTAAAAAACACGTTGATAGCACTAAAAGGTTGATGATTAAGGGAGGAGTGTAGCCTTGCCATATAACAAATCACTAGCGTGTCTTGGAGCAATGGTCATGATTTTGTTCTATATGTAGGCATTTAACATGAGTATTCTGAGAAGATACCTTTGTGATGAGACGTATTGTGAAAAGAACATTAGAAGTCATGTAGCCTTATACACCAGCATGTATGAAAGCAACGCTATGCCTAAACAATATCAGCTGATAGAACATATGCAGAAGCCCACAGGTTAATATGCTATTCATTTCCATAGTTGAGTGTGGGGAGGGGCCATTATTCACAAGAGACAAAGCTTGGAGTGGGTTATGATGTGTCTCCTCTCCCTTCCCTTAACAATGCTAATAAATAGCATATTACACTTTGAGCATCTGTGTATATGGGTTAACCTATTTTTCATATTATATTTCTTTTATATAAAGGTATTTAAACAAAACCAGGATACAGGTTAAATTTGTTTAGTCAGCGAACATCACAAATACCTGATATTGTGCATGCACACATTATCAGTAGGTCAATTACGGGTGAACCGCTCAGTTTTTAGCCTATGTGCGCATTCCCCCAATCATGATACAGAAGACTATGGATCAAACCAAATAGAGGTCACTGTAAGCTCTTCATATGTATTTCTTATCTAGTTCTAGATTTATATGTCAGCATTGTTTGCCATTGCCATTGTCAGTTCATCTTGCATGAGGAACATTCAATATCTACTACAGTGATATTAAGTATGGGGATCTTGGGTCATATTTTTGCAATTCGGTTATGTGATAGTTTATTTGCAGATTCTTTTATGTACTTCCACTTCGCCATTCTATATGGAACATAAAAGTATTTTGGTTTAAAATAAATAAATAAACACAACGATTTAATAAAACATTGTCTTTATTTATTTGTAATTTATGTCTGAGCACAGTGGTTTCCATAATGGAAATTATAAGTTCCTCAATTGTGATCTTACACTAGGCAATGCTGGGACTGCAAGACAAAGAAAACTCTGACAAGGATTGTTTTGAGTATCTGATTGTAATCTCGGAAAGAGGTGAATACCACAGAAGAAACACCAAACCAAGTAAATCTGGATATAAGCACAGTGATTATAGACCATACAGACAGTATATTTTAACTCAAATAGCATTTTAAAGAACACAATCACCTGTTAATATGGCACTGCAGTGTTTCTGGAAATTACCAGTGCATATTAGAGTTTGATTAGATTGAAGGAGATGTGTTGTTAGGGGAGCTAAGGAATGTTTCTCTTTTAGATGAACGCATCAAAAGTTGGGTATTTGAGAATGGTTGATGGGGCTAAATTTCTATGCCGTGGTCTTTAATGCATCTTGTCATCCAGTATGCACGCCCGTTTCCTGCCAGATGTATCAATACATGTTCTGTTTGGTGCCCTAATACAAAGTTCTGGAATTATGTTTTTAATTCAAAGATATTAGTGCATGGAGCTTTTGTGTGGAGTATTGTACTTGACTATAACCTTTATCATGGCTAGCCTCTTAGGTCCTATGGCGTTGATAACAGCATTAACAGTTCCATCAGAATTATGAAATCCACAAGAAGATCCGTTTTCTTCCCTATTTTCTGCAACAAGGGTGGAGGATAAAGGCATGACTAGGAGCAATGGGACCAACACAACCCTCCATGGACATTTGGAACAGCGGCGCACTATGCTTTGCAGTTCAGCCTTGCAAATCGGTGGATTTTTAACCTCTTTGATCGTAGACAGGCCCATGATTGGTTGGAGCTGAAGACCCTTCACTTTCCAATTTTTACCCAATGCCTCTGACAGGTCTGGTAGAGATCATGGATAAGTGGGCCTGCCTGCTCATTCAGTTATTAGAGCTACACAACACAGAATGCAGCATTATGCGCCAGGCAGCATCAGCTTACTCATTTGATGCTTTGCTTAGGTTCCTCCTGATGTGTGCGAAAACCAGGAGGATTATTTTAGAAAATTGAGCCTTTTACCCTCATTAAATATAGAATGCTACACTATGTGCACAATTTTTATATTTGTAGTATGTTCTTGGAATGGGATATTGTTATATTGTACCAGCTTTTATTATGCTAGCCTGTGTCACATTACTTATGATGTACCTCCATTCTATCCTGGAAGTCATCATGCAGTAGACAGTGACAGTTTAACCAGCTGTGTCTGGTAGAGATCGTTCTGTGTTTCTCCTGACAGTAAATTTACATCAAGAAATCGAGGAATTCCAATCTTGTTATTTATAACAGATATACAATCCATGTATTTCAGTTTTCCTCTTTTAATCTGGAATGTCACAATAAATGATCTATGAAAATGTTTCAATAAGATTACTTCTAATCACATTTAGTACAGTGAGAGAACATTAGGCCTGGAGGCCCATAGGAATGAATGTCAATTACCGAATCGGTAAATACAGATTCGGTAAAATTGTGAAATAGTCAAGGGTGGCAGGGTGGCACTTTGACACCCTGTTGCACCCCTGATTAGTGCTTGTGTGCCATGTGGCACACATACATGCCCTAAGGGCATGTATGTGTGCTACATGGCACAGGTGTAAATGCACATATTTGCATTTACATAGGAATTCGTTATTTACCACCAACTAATAGTTGGTGGTAAATAACGAATCCTTAAAGCCCTGTAGCACTGTTTACAGTGCTACCATATTTCAAAAAACAGATTCGGTAATCTTACCGAATCGGTAAATTTACTGAATCGGTAAAAATACCGATTCGGTAAAATTACCGAATTTGTATTTTTTCATGCCCTACATCTCAGTATCCAAATACCGGTCGGTAACAGCCAAAAATCGGTATTTTCGGCTGTTACCGACCGGTATTTGGATACCTACATCTGGCCCTGGATCATTCACATACACAGGGCCCCATTCAAAAAGGTAAAGAAAACCAAAAGTCAAAGTTTATGACTTTTGGTATTCACAAAGGCAAGTTATGAGTAGTATCTGTACGTCAGCACTCAGGCTGAGTTTCCGCACTCGGGGGACCAAACTGGAGATTCCACACCACACCGGGAGTGGAATCTCCGCACTCAGGATGGATCTCCACCCCGAATGCGGAGATTCCACTTAGAGAGCCGGCGTAAAGATACTACTCGTAACTTACCTTTATGAATACCGACAAAGTAGTATAGTTAGACTTTTGCTCTAAACTTAAACCTAAAATGTAACTTTACTTTTCTGAATCAGGCCCATTGATCTTTATGAATGCCAATCCAGAAACATTTGTTCTTAGGAGATTATAACACAGCTGACCATTTTCCAGGTGAATGGGATCTAGACATACTCTCCAGTCACGTCTAGTAACCGAGGAGTTGCATTTCCCTATTAAACGTTACTAATCTTGATTTTTGCAATAACTTATTTGGTTACACACACTAAATAATTAATGCACATGAACCCTCAGCGGAAGGCCCTCGTTCACATTTGTCAGTTCACATTTTCCAGATCCTGATGGAGAGGTGGGGGTGACACCTACCTATTCTATTTCTCTGACCACCTATAAAAAAAGGGCATTCCTAAAAAATGAGCCCAGACGAAACATCTAACTCACTGTGTGCAGACCCCGACCTCAGGACTCCTTATCTATTGATGGATGGACTTCCCTGAATGAGTACTGGATGAAAATGTTGCTATTGAAGTCTCCAAAATCACCAAAAGGTTTGACAATTATATTACTACATATACATTGTAGGATAGGATACTTACACAGACTGTTTACAAGTTAGGATAGAACTCAGTAAAAATTTCAAGCTAAAAACAAGGGAAATTTATACTTTCAGGTATTACTCATCGGAACAAGACAATTATACAATTTCAGCTGTAGGATTAGTTTGGGAAAATCAATCCTAATATGCACATTTTAAAACTCACATATGAAATATTTGCTTTAGTTAGATGTTCTTTATGGAAATATTGAAATACATTATTAAATTATGTAGCTTTCATGATTCATCTTGCTCCTAAATGTGGTAGTATATTGCCTATGACCTGTTGTGCTCGATAATTTCTTCTTGATCCACACACCCTCATGAGACAGCAGCACCTGAGTTCAAAACTGTGAAATAGGCAGGACATGGAAGGGCAGAGTAACTATCACTGAATTGGTCATTTAGATACAGTGATAAAGCAGGCAGTCGTTTATTGCTCAGGGTTACTAAATATATGATGTTACAACACAAACAATTACAACGCATGCCTTTACAACGGAGGTTTTACATCTCAGCTACCTTTACAATGCATGATTTTACAACACATGCCTACAACGCATGCCTTTAAGACGCATTTTCAGAAACCACCTTTATAACGCATTCCATTACAACACATGCCATTACAACACATAATACTTTTAGGGTAACAGTGGGGTAAGTGTTGAATAGTGTAGGGGTAAAAATTACTATTCACACTCCAGTGAGTGCAACAGTAGGGTAAGTGTTGGATAGTGTAGGTTTAAAAATTACTGTTCCCATTCCAGTGAGTGCAACAGTAGGGTAAGTGGTTTTTTTTTTTGGTATGTTCTTATATAGCGCTCGAATCACCGGGGAGGCATCTCGGCGCTTGCCTTGGGAACCCGTCCTGGCTTTTCCCTGTGAGATAGCCCCTACAGGGCATCCCCAAGGTGAAAGCCAGGCATCCCGCAAGCTTAATGCCCAGAGTTGCAGAGTGTGAACCTATGATTAGGACAGGCACCAAAGCGAGAATTATCGAGTCCGTGGACATTTGAGCTCAAGACCCTGCCGCGTCGGGAATTGAACCCTGGTCCCGGGTCTGACCTCTGCTTCAGGGTCTGCCTGCTCTAACCAGTGAGCCACACTGGGGATAGTGTAGGTGTAAAAATTACTGTTCCCATTCCAGTGAGTGCAACAGTAGGGTAAGTGTTGGATAGTGTAGGAGTAAAGATGACTATTTCCATATACTCCCAAACCCATACCCACCGTAAAACTAAAAGATACTCCATTAATTACCTTATAATGCATTGTAATGGCATGCGTTGTAATGGCATGCATTGTAATGGTATGCATTGTAATGGCATGCGTTGTAGTGACATGCGTTGTAGTGACATGCAATATAAATGCAGTCGCGTTGTAATAACTACGTTGTGAAGGTAGTGCGCTGTAATGACTGCGTCATAATGGTTGTTCCCCAGGGTTACTATAGCATCAGTCCACCACAAGAGTTGTGCAATAGCCTGGATGGAAGAAGCAGAGTGATGTTGCACACATGAGTAAGAATATAGATTGTACTGGAGGACCCTCAAGCAAAGCTATCAACTGATCCCTTGTTACATATGTAGCTTTCAACAACCACCATTTAAAACCATCATCAATAAGTATCATGGGTCTTGCAATTTAACTTTCCCATTTTTACAAGCAACATTATGTCATGCTAAAAAACACCCTCAAATCAGGTTCAGTAGACAGCTATGTTAAACTGTTGTTTTCCAGATCAACGTATAAGTTACTCTTCTAGTCTGGGAACTCTGTTGTTTCAGTGAAAAAATACATTTGTGACTCAATGTGTTAAAAAGATAAAAAGATAAGCCCACTAGTGCCATAAAAATGTTATACAAAAGCAGGTCAAGAACTTGGCATCCCTGAGAATCTGGGATGATTCCTTAAATTATTTTATTATTATTAAATATTTTAAAAAATGGTGAGGCTTGTTGAGTTTGCATGGAAAAATATGGAGGTCTTTTGTAAAGTAACCTGCACATAAGATGCATCCAGAGATTGCAATACAATTAACCTGTCATACGTTTGAATCAAAATGGCACTTCTTTGTAGTACCTTTGAGAATAAATACTGCATTTCATCCTGGTTTGAGACCTCTGCACCCATGGCTGGATTGTAAGTTCCAAAACATGTTACTACTTTGAAAATGAATTACACTCAAGTTCTGCAACATGAGTCCCTGCACCATAAACTACAACCATCAACTTGCATCTTGAAATCATTCAATGAACCTGATTCCAGGTCGTGCATCAACAGCTGTGTTGCAGTCTCTAAATTCCAACACTTGCAATACAAATCAATACAACTGCTTTGTCAAAACTGAAAGCCCAGGCTAGAATCACTACTGAAAACTGCACTCAAATCTGTATCCACTGCAAAATTCACATGCCGGCACTCTGCATCAAAATCTCAGCTAGGTATTCCTCAAATACACATGAAGATTTCTATCTTTAACCTCTTCGCTGCTGATGATGAGCTCAGCTCGTCATGTAACGCAGCTTTTTGAAAATTGCCGCACACAGCGGGAAAAGCCGCCGCAGCGATGCGGTTAAGGATAAATTAATAAAAATGAAACATGCACTCACTGTATAATGGAGCTGAAACAACTGTAGAATCTCCTACAATTCAGTACAACTACTCAGTAAATAGAAAGGACTACCAGAAGGCTACCAAAGGGGAACAAAAGGGGCGGTCATCTTGAAATCCAGCACTAGATGCTTCCAAAAACCTAACGTGACAAAAAAATCATTTGCTTTTAAATTTCCAGTCCCAATCACTAAACTGTACAGTGTTTAACATAAAATATGTAAGGCTACAAGTTTATAGCTTCTATTAAAAAGGGGCAAAATTATTAATGAATCATGTTTTTTTAGAGCACACCTACACAAAAGATAGCTTAAATGTGTGTATCTGCTTGGACTGGAAGTGTTTTATGTAGTATAATAGCAGTCCTGTGCAAGTGGCTACGCTAAACCATTTTAAATGTGGCATTCATCTACACCTGCTCTGCATGTTTTCCCCATTTTTGTTCAGTGATATAATAAGGTCCCAGAAGAAAAATATTGCTCTTTTATTCATGTTGCCGAATTCTAGTATGGCAAGGAGATAATAATTAAATAGGATTTTCTGTAAATTTGTAGCTCGGCAACACTGAGTGTGCTGGTAATAACTTTTTTGAAGTGTTTTCTTCATGTATTTATGTATTGATTTTTACAGTTCAATGGGGGAAGATATTGGATTTGTTGATTTTCTCATTATTCTCAACAACTTCGACATAAATAAATGGCAGCTACATCAATTATATATTAGCCAGATGGAAACAGCATGTGCTTGCTTAAGTCTTGTATTCATTTTTACAATACTTTATAAGTAGGGTGTACCGGATTTGCCAGGACAGTCCAGTTTTCTGCCCCCATGCCAAAGCAGATTTTAGTAAATTTAGCACATACTTCGAATCTTGTCAACTGAAAAGAAGGGATGGAAGTTTTCAGGTCATGCTTATCAAAGCAATTCAATTAAAGCAGATGGTACTGAATTTAAAAGATGCATTTAATGTATTTCCTTAGTGTTTTTTTGTGTGTGCTTCTATGTTCATGAGCCTGTTCAATTAAGGCATTTTCTGCCCCTCGGCTGATGTAAAATGACAGTCCCTCTTCTGTATTTGCCAAATGCCCTGCTTTTTGGCTTTCAACACCTGCTTACCTGTTCGTAAAGTCCAGTAGCTAAGAATCCCTTCTCCAAAATATATCCCTGTAGAATCTGTCCAGCGTGACAAAGAATGCTATATTTTTTTTGTGTGCATGCAGAGTTCTCCCCAACACAGGATTCAAATGAAGCTACCAAGCACAATATAAAACCAGAGTTAATAACGAAAAAAGTAACATTACAGTAGAAACCAGAGCAGAAAATATATGGAAATAAATAACTGAATCATCCACTTCCACAGTCCAGGTAAAAACAAGAACACTTTTCAGTACCTATTCAATTGGCCAAGGACAAAATAATATATATTTATTCCAAAGATTTACGAGGCTCCCTGAAAGACACACTCCTGATTAATCTAAATACTTTTATTTTCTCCTCTCACAAAAGCTTACGGTTCATTGTAAGTGATCGGGAAATTGTCCTAATTTTTTTAAATGCCCCTCATCTATCTTTAGGTAGTTGCGTACCCCTGAACTTGGCGTGACGTCCTCTGGTCACTGCCTTTATCCCTGTGAATAGGGTTGATAATTTTCCAGTTCTTTTTGTGTTTTTTAATTCATTAACCAACACTTTTAGAATCTTCAGTGTGCGTTTTTATTTCATTATTCCATCTTTTTTAATCATTTCTCATATTCTTCGTTATTCCAATGCATTTCGGCTTATCCATGAAGCCTTCATCAGGGAATAGATCTAAAACAAAATGCGGCCGTTTACACACGAGGTAATAATAATTATTAAACAATAAGTAAGATAATGTATCTTTTCCAAGTACTCCATGCACTAAACTCATCGTGGTATTATTCTGTAGTCGTGGCGCTGGTGTATATTTTATCGTGGCTCAGGTCTACATTTTCGTTTAGTGGAAAGTGGTGGCATTTTCTTAACAACCAAAACTAAAACGTGCTGTCTTACTGGTTAATCATAAATCGTAGTGTCACGTGCGTCCGTGAATTACAGCAAACTGACAAACACATGCTGCTTATCTGGTAATATGCCATCAAAAATGAATAAAACGTGAGTGGAAGGCTGTGTATACGAGAAGGTTAACAAACAGACAATTGTGTTTCTTCCAGTAAGGTGAACACACTTACTCTCAAAAAGATGTGTCAGCTACTTCAATCGCGGGTCTTCTCAGCCGCGTCAATGTTTCTTCCCGGTGCTCACTTATTTACAAGCGGACCGGATATATATCTTAAGATTGGAAGTGATATTAGCGGTTAAGGTGTCATAAAGATAAAAGGTGGACTGTCAAATAGACGCCATCTTGGAGGTATGCCTTCACAATGAAGCTAGTAAAACACGAATTTGAGACTAAAATACAGCTTTATAACCTATGTCGGCACAGTAATGGTTCGGAATGATCCCTAGTGATAAATCAGTGTATCAAGCTTGCAAAATTAAATATTAGAAAAAGTAATAATCTAAAACATAGTAATCTGAAAAAATAGCTATGGTAGTAACCACTTGCACTTTCACTGAATTATTTTCTCAGAATAAGCCCACAACTTAAACAAATTAAACAGTTTAGACAAAATACCCATTCTGATTAGGGGATAAACCCTATAGCATATGAGTCTATAGATAGCAAATTAATTCTACTCTGTCATTCATTCCGAATGGATTTAGAGTCTCTAGGGTGTAGATCCAAACGTTCTCTCTTCTTAATAGTAGTTGGTTATTGTCCATCCCTTCTATGCAGGGGATAACTTCCAAAATTTCAAACCGAGTTGGCTAACATTGTGCGCCGTTTCCGTGAAGTGACATCCCACATTGGATTTTTCTGTCTTGTTCCTGATGTTGGATTTATGTTCATTTATTCTTGTTTTGATTTTTCTGGCTGTGTTCCCCACGTATCAGTGGTCGCAGGGTATTTAAGTAAATAGATGAAATTCTTTGTGTAGCTTGCTGCTGTTACTTTTAAGTTGATACTGTAACCCTTTCTTGGATGTGTGATTGTTGTTCCTCTTAGTATGTTGTTACAATTATTACAATTATGACATGGGACTGTTCCGTTGTATGTAACTGTGGCTTGTGTTGTACTTGATTTGAGGATTTCACCCAGATTTTTTGCTCTTTGGTAGGCAAAGATTGGCATCTCTGAAAATTTTTTGTTGAAATCTGTTTCTTGCGTTAATATTGGCCAATGTCTTTTGATGATGTTTTGAAATATTTTGCTCTTGGTTGAGTATTTAGATACTGCTACTATTCTGGGTTTTTTTGTGCTTCTTTGAAGTAGTTGTTCTCTAGTTTTTAGATCACATCTTTGTTTGGCAGCTGTCAGTATTTCATTGCGATGCCCCCTTTCTTCAAATCTTAGCTCCATTTCCTCTATACGTTGTTCTGCTGTCATTGTTGAAGAAACAATTTATTTAACTCTTAACATATGCGAAAATGGAAGATGATTTTTAGGCTCTCCTGGTGGAAGCTGCCGTAATGCAATAAATTGTTTCGATCGGTAGGTTTACGGAAAAGATCTGTCTTAAATCCTTTGTCAGTTTTGCTGATTTCCACATCTAAAAAGTTTCTATCTTTCACATGTTGGTATGTATGGCATGACATCTCAGAAAAGCTGTATCAATCATGGGACAAGCACGTCCAGTGGCATCTGTAACATCCATGAGCAAGAAACTCAGGTGCTGCATCCTTATAGAGCTCTTAATTCTGTTCAGAATTACAAGAACAGAAAATGGACCATGAGGAACAGGATCAGGGGAACCATGACCATGTGATCAGGGTGCACAGGACCAGTATTAGGAGGACCAGAACATGAATAGCACTATGAAACTCAGGAGGAGCAGGCTCAGGAAGTCTCACACCAAATCAATGAGGACCAAATGCCCAGGGGAAACAGAACAAAGAGGATATGAACATCGGAGATCAGAAAAGCACAAAAAGTGATGAAAAGAATGTTTTGTCTAACAATGCCATCCCAGTTTGAACCCAGCCATTGGCAACCCAAGACTGGTTTCACCGTTTGGGGCCCTTCAGTCAGGTTTAGCTTGACTCCCTTGCAACGTGAGAGAACCCATGTCCGAGCATACATATAGCCAGTTAGAACATTACAACAAACTCACAAAAGGTGATGAGAGAATGCTTGCAATATATCTAGCCACTGGCAATTGTTCTGGGTAGCTTTCCAATCCATTGTTCTTTTGCTCACCATGCCACCTCAGTTTAGACCAAGCCAAATGCAAATCAATCTTGACCATGCTTCAATAGGAACAGCACAATAGGTACTTATTGCTTCCTAACCTTTTATAGTTATACACCCCAGTGAAGGTGTACAACATTTTTGGGTAACTATCACTAGTGAGAGAGTAGGCAATCCTGCCTACAATGACTGATTCAGTAATGTTACCTCAAATGTGCATGGATTTAAAACCCTAGGGCAAGTTTGCATTGCATGATATGATGATGCTTTCCTGCCTGAAAGATTGCTTATGGTATCTGGTTTGCAAAATAGCTATGGGTTATATATAAGCTGAGTTGCTGATTTTCGTCTGTGACATGGTAAAAAAAACCTTACTGAGGATTGCAGTCAGCCTATTTTATTGATGTTGTCATTGCACCATTGTGAGACTCATATTGTAAGTTTCCTGGACTCTGCTGACCAGGACAAAAGAACGATATATATCTGCAGTTTATGACCCAGAAGTACAGGTAGCATACCAGACTGGACCACCCATGTATAAGTTATCACCAAATCCACTGGGGGGAGTTTTTATCTTGCATATTGTTTGGAATAATGGCTACACCTCAAATGTCAGCCTATGACAACATGGAGGTCGAGTGAATATCCATGTGCTGTGGTGTGCGAGCCAGAGTCTCAGGTGCCACTTCTCAGCCACCCCTTACACCAATCATTGTCACAGACATCCTTCCTACTGTCTTCTGTGCTCCTCATCCTTAAACTGATATAATTCTGACAGCTCTCTTCTACCTTTCACAGATCACCCCAGTCTCTGTCAGATCATCCCAGATCTATCCCTCCATTCCAAGCACTTTCAGAGCACGTCAAGCTCTAGTAATTTCCTCTCTTGCTACAGATGCGCAGAGGGGAGCAACGCTAAGGTAAGGAGATGAAATGAATGCAAGCACTGGCCAGCCAGCGTTCATCCTTGGAACTTAATAGCAAAACAATGAAACCACTGAGATGTTTTCACATCACATTGTTGTGTGCAAAATCCAGCCTGTGCATTTTTGACACTCCAAACCTTTTGGCAGGTGCTTTCCAGTGACATAATAGCACATGCATTCAAATTCTCAAGCGTGTACACCTTCTAGCTTTCTCACTGTAGGAGGGACATTCCCAATTTTGGGAAGTTGAACTGACTATTTGTAATACATATCTTTTTTGTGGTTGGCCCTCTGTTAGTACGCTTTATGCAAACACATATCGTTGGAGTCTTCAAAACCCACTCTTCTTCTGAGCCTATGTCACACAAAAAATTCCCCCTTTTCAAACTCTGGCTGTTAGGATTTACAATGTTTAGAGCTGGGTTACCTGCTATAAAAAAATATTTTGCAAAAGTGATACATTAAAATACAGTTTCTGTAGGTGTGGAATTCCCAGATTGTCTATGCTGTTCCCATCTTGACGTTTTCTTTTGTTTGTCACCCCGCTGTTCTTCCTATTTACGAAGAGCTCAAAGGACGCAGCCACCAAAGAATGATGAATGTGTCCAATGTTTCCTTCTTTGCAATGTTTCTGATGGACCTTTTGGCTGCTCTGTTTGGATACCTCACTTTCTATGGAAACGTTGAACCTGAACAGCTTCATACGTATTCTCACGTCAAAGATGCTGGTGTGGTCCTCCTCATCGTCCGCCTGGCAGTTCTTGTTGCTGTTACGCTAACTGTCCCTGTTGTCATATTTCCGATCCGAAGTTCCATCAACCAGCTCCTGTGTGCAGAGAAAGAGTTTAGCTGGATTCGCCATATTGTCATCACAGTCCTCCTCTTGGCATTTACCAACACTCTGGTCATCTTTGTTCCAACCATTCGAGATATTTTTGGATTAATTGGGGCTTCTGCTGCTGCAATGCTGATCTTCATCCTTCCTTCCGCTTTCTATATCAAACTAGTGAAGAAAGAGCCAATGAAGTCTGTGCAGAAGATTGGGGCCACGGTGTTCCTGATTAGCGGAATCTTTGTCATGTCTGGCAGCATGGCCTTGATCATCCTTGACTGGACCAAGAATGCCATGTCTATCGAAGGACACTAACCTAATCGGCTGTCGCGGACTGGGCACTTGACCATGGACGAGTGACTCTCTCGAAAATCCTCTCCTGGGATGGAACTTTCATCAGTGCTTCTTGCAGCATCACTTCCTGGAACTTGCAGATGCTTTGACTCGAGCTGCTTGATGTAGAATTGAACTCTATGGAATAGTTCTGCATGGGAACACGGACATTGTTCACTTCAAACCTGCAAAGGCTCTGCCTGAGGGAAGTGTCGATTTATTCCATTCCAGAGAATGGACGCAACACAACTTTTATTATGCCACAAGTTTGGCTTTAGTCATTAACTGTTACTTGGATGTTATAATAATGTTATTACTTGAATGTGCCTAAAGCATTAATGTGAGTAATAGATATTCCACGGCAAAGTGTTGAACTGATCGATGAAAAAAGCGACACTTTATCATTTTTTTGTACCAAAAATATATTTATCAGCCTCAATCATTTTGAGAGTAATTAATTTTTATACTGTACTGGTATGGCAGTCACACTTCTATATATGTATAACTTACAAGACAACGTGTTTCAAATTCTTGCATTTTAAACACGCAGTTTAAAAACCAAATACTTTTGAATCAGTTTTTGAATTGAAAATTATATTGTACTTGCCAGTTAAAACAAAACACCGTAGTGCTCCCTTTGATCAACCCGTGTTTTTAAATAACATTAAAAAAAACAACAAAATAAAGAAGGTTACAAGGAGATATTCAAACTCTCCTAGACTTCTACTGACAGTATGGGAACCTGCAACATCACACACACTTCAATACTTCTATTGATAATATGAGGACCAAGAAGACACACCCCCTCAAATCTGATTGGTTGTTTTCTATCCTTAGCAACTGCAATGTCTGTGTATGTAGAGAAGGAATATGTTTGTGTGTACAGGAGGGTATTCATCACAAACACTCTCTGAAAATGGGAATTATGGAGCCCTCTTCAAAATTTCACTCAGACAGCTGAGAGAGCTCCTCTCAGTATGTGAACACGGCTTTCTGGTCCTCATAGTGCACTCGTCCTCATAGCGTCAAAGCAGGGCAATTCTTTCAAAATGCAATATTATTGAATATGGTTTTATTTCGAAATTTGCACCAAGTTCCGAAACTCTCCAGAGGTGACTGAGATGATGGTCACTCTTTCTGACCAACCCGTGCATGGCTTTGAAAATTGAGAACAGTGGCAAAACCCTGCCAGCTAGATGGTTATGGGACTGACAATGAATAGGAAACATACAAAGAGCGAGACAAATTATATACAGGTAGAAAAAAGTGTAATGTGAGTTTTAAACTTGTTCAGCTTAGTTTTTTAATACTTAAATAACTGCAGTAGAATTAAAAAAGATAAATCACCTTTCAGGAAAGGTGTCAGCTTCCTATTGTTGAGGGGCTTCACCTGTAAAAGCACAATATTTTGTTAATAGGGATAAGAAGGGCACATACAAGGTTTCAAAAGAAAGTGGCTTTATTGCCAATAAGCTGCAGCTGAGACAATTTACGGGACTGCAAAGTGATCTGGTTTTACAGTGAAGAAATCAGTCTTTATATATGTTTTCACAGACCCCTGACACATTATTCATTAACTACTACATTGTGGCGTGACCATCTCAGCCACGTGTACATTACAACATCATGGTGCATTTCAGAAATATGTCTACGTTCACACTTTACATTATTCCTGACGGATCTGACCATGCAGATGCTGGTTAATCTTTACACCACTACCTCCTGACCGACAGCCTTTGGTCGGTTATCTTTGAAATGTCAATGTGCACTGTTTGCTCTTATCAGCAGAGGCCCGTGTTTTCTGCTTTCCCATACAAATGACGCACTTGCTATCTGTGCTGAGCAAACACTTTACCCTTTCACTTAACCGGGCAAGGGGCAGAGCAAACTTGGCACGTCCTAGGTCAGCGAACCCTTTCTAGGAATTGGCTCGCTGAACTGGCTCTATACACAGGTGAAAGCTAGTGAATCATTAAACAAGTTGGAGTTACAGCAGAATGGGCACGTACACGTTCACTTGCCATTCTTTCTGGTTTCAGCTGAATTTCAGACAACTTAATTTTAACCATTTGTGCAGCATGGCGCTACCTTCCATTATGAGTGGCTCATATCATTTACAGGCAGATGTCAGGCATAAATTAATATAAACTACGGTTCATTTAAATGTATTCATTGAAGAGGGCCAACTAATTTCTCATCTTTTACACACACACCTGCCTTCCAGCATCTGGGTTTGAGCCTTCGCTTGTGGCTTGTTTCTGTCCAAAGGTGTGGATCATCCCTCATAGCCACATCGGCATCATATGAGGCTTGTCTCAATATTTTTATGGGCAATAAGGCTTCCCCAGCTAGGATCCAGGGTTTAAGTGTCATGATGTTCTGGTAGGACTCTTACCAGTAATCAAAAGTATGGGTGATTGTTTCTTGAAGCCTTGATGTCACCACACACAGGTAGGTGAGTGCCCTCCAGAAGATGATACTTCTCCAAAAAGCAAAGGTGTAAAAACACCCCTTGCTGATTGAAGACCTCAAAGGATTGAAGAAAATTTGGAGGTCAACAGCGGAATTCTTCTGTAGTGAATAGTGAGGATCCACATGTGAAAGGAGATAACAAGAGAATGAAAAAAGGCTTTGATCTGACAGACACTGCAACACAAATGACACCCTTATATATTAAAAAAAAACAGGAAAAAGAAATGAGATCACACTTCACCAGACAGGAACCAAGATGTTTTGAGAAAAACAAGAAGAAACAAAGGAAGAGAGAGCCATGATGGAAAAGTAAATGTAAAGAGAATGAAAACTTGACCTGGACTATCTGCAAAGCAGTTTCAAAAGAAAGCTTCAAACTCTCAAACAGGTGATTGTCATTTTGAAGCTGAAGGGGCGACACTTGAGTGGGACTCACACCTTAAAGCTAAGGGCTTCTTGCAGCATCTCATGATTCCAGGAGCAACTGGACTACGCAAGGTACCATGGCTCTTGGATGCCGTTAAAGCTTGGGTAAGGCAGGGGTTGGGTATCAATCCACTATCTGTAGCTGTCTTAGATCTTACTGTCCAGCTGTGTTGTTGTCAGCTACATTGCATTCATGGGATGGGAAGTTGCCATTCCCCATCATAGCCAAGTCAATTCAATTCAATCCAAATATCTTTATTCGGTTTACAACAAAACCATAAAAGGCATTAAAAACTTTAAAAATACAAAGCATGTTAAACAGAAAATTGTCGATCAATAAAGACTACAAGCTTCTTTGGCACTGAAAATTCATCAATACAACTAATTAAAACGAAATAAAAATAGGATTGATCAAGGATTTTAAAAAGAAAGTATGCAGCAACAAAGTAATAAAACATTGCTAAGTCTTTCTAGAACCTTCGTCACCCTCTCAGGGAAAATAAAAAAGTTTTTCCTGTGTGCACTGTCCGCAGTATTGCTGAGTAGACTATTACATCTTTAATCTCTATTTTACGTGGGCACTTTTTTATCTTCTAAGATTTCCTACCTTCTTGGACAGCAATTGTGAAGTTTAGGTAAAAGGAAACATTGTCCTTCTTATATTGTGTAGTTCCTCTGCCTCTAGCTCGCACACCAAAGGCCACCCACTTGAATTGCAGAAGTGAATATGTTCAACCACTATCCAACGGAGGTTAAAGATGAAACCTTAGTATCAGAAGAGACAACTGATGTTGAAATACTGACCCTGAGGCGAAAGGGGTTTGAAGAGAGAGAGAGAGAGAGAGAGAGCTATGATTCTGGTTTACCTAGAGCTCCTGTGGAAAGATTGACGGTTGTTGATCCTTTTGAGTAGGACCCATCAAGTTATAGTGGTAATGTGCACTCATTCTGCCAGGAAGTGACAAAAGAACACAATCAGTTTAGGAAACTATACACAAATGCCTTACAATTAGCTTGAGCATGATTTTCTTACTCCCACTTCGGTTTTAACTTTACAATCCTTAAACCCACTTGTGGAGATCAACTTTGAGTTTATCCTTCTATTCGCTGTTAGGTAAAATTAGACTTAGAACCAGAATTGCTCTTTTTCATAAAAGGTGCATTCAGAGAGTTTTTTGGGTGTGAGTCCTTAAAAGAAAATATCAAACAAGAATTACTGAAAGAAATCGGAGTCTAATCGCGGGTCCTTTGAACACTGAGCCCCCCGTGCTAAAGCCTAAGTGTGCATTTTTAGTTTCTTCACTGGCGGTAACAATTTTATAACTGTCTTTAATATTATGTTACACCAAACAACTAACACAATTAGTCCTTTTTACTTTTAGTTAAGCTTTCACCGTTAAACTGAATGTAAGGATGTCCTTGCAGAAATGAAAAAACCAAAAACGAGAAAGGCCTGGCTAGTGCACTAACCTGAGGTCCATGTAACAGGCCAAAGTAGCTGGAGGACTGAGTAACGGTGAGAAAATGATGGTCCTAGTCAAGGCAAGGGAGGCACGCGGGCGGAACTACCAGGTTTCAGGGTTCAAGATTGTTGGCATTTGTCTCAAAGGGGACAGGATTCCAAGATAATTTACAAGTCCCTAGGTTCCAGGCTACTGTGTTTGGGTTGCTCTTGTCAAAGGCGACATGGCTCAGAACCCACTGGCAGCTCTGGTGGGAGATAGCTCTCTTCGGAGAGATTGGCAAAGCCAAATTGAAGGCCTCATTTTGAACCTGGTATTTATAGCCTCTTATGCTTGTGGAGAGGGCGGCTTGACAATCAGAAAACTAACTCCGGAAGGAAACAGGGGCAGGAAACAGGAGTCATTAATTAGTCAGTAGTTATTGTATTGTAGCTATTGTAGAAACAAAACCAAAAAACAGATACCTCAGCCAGAAACAGTGCAGCAGGAAACAGAGTACTTCAGCTGCTCAGCAGGGTTTAATTAGTCATGATCAAAAAGATCAGACTTCCCGACAGGAACAAAAGACAGCAGGAAATGGAGGTCAGCAGTGTATTCTGTTTCAGCAAAAATACTAGACACTTGCCCTTCCCTAAATAGACTGTTTTAAGTTTGCACAAATGAAAGTGCATAGCATGCCTATTAAATTAAAATCTCTGTCGAGTATTTATAAAGTACGTAGCTGAGTACACCTGCCTGTTTGGAAATTAGTGATGACAACAGGGAACATACAGCACAGGCAGACAGGGTATGACACTAACAAGGAACAGGACAGTGACACTTTCTCTATAATTCAGCACTCTTGCTATTACTTATCTAAGTGCTTGACATGGTATTGGTCAGGGGGTCATAGCACTGTGCTCTGACAGAGAAATGCCCCACAGGGATTCTCGTCTGAATATTGTACTTACTATTTGCTTTACTTATTCTTCCATTGGTCTTGTGATATTGATTTCTGGCAGACCTATGCTGCTGAGATTATTGCATAAGGAAATACCTTATGGACCTTTATTCTCTGTGCCTATGTTCTGTATACTTTTTTCTATTCTTTCATCATGTTGGTAATCATCCTTAATGTTCAAAATTCTTTATTCTGCTTCATCTAGTCTGTTGTTCATGTGATCTAGCCTAAGAGTTTAAGAGTCAATTTTTGCATCTATGGAGGGACGGGTAGACTTCATTTCCAACAGCATATTTTCGAGTGCTGGGTTCTCTCTTCCCATTATTTCTTCTGTGGCTCACAGAAATTCTAACCGGTTCTTTCTTGTCAAAGGGCATCTTCCCCTGTTTGCGATCATATTCTGACCAGTAGTATATTCACTTGCTTGGTGTAGTCTGCGTTGATTCACAGTAAGGTTACCCTACTCTGATCAGTATATGAGAATCTGAAGAAATAAAGAGCAATTGCAATTGTTTGGTTCTTTGTATTTACTTCATGTATATGCAGTCAGTGATAGTCTGGCCAGTGGATATTTTTAGGATCTTCTCTAAGCCCAACACCACTTCTGACCCATCATATCCAGGGCTGCCACTAAATCTGGGTTCCGCTGATGTTCTAGGCCAGTTTCAGTACCAGCAGCCAAAGGCCAGGGATATACTTCTGGTGGGCAATTCACCAAAGGCTGAAACCCTAGGCTGCAGCACACCACAAAGCAGCACCAGAATAGTACATCTGCCATTTTCCTTTGCTTGACCCACATCAACAGATGGTTGTCAGGCATCACTGCTGGGCCATTTGGGCTCCCAAACCCCTCTCGTATTTGCTCCTAGTTTAATTTCCAGGAGAAAGCAACCTCATCTAAGAGTCCTAGTGCTTTTCCCCTTCTCGAACCCCTTGACTGGAATCTTTGTTTCCAGGGCTGCCTTTAGCACTGCTGGTGACCGGTGCAACAAACTTTGAAAGTGCCTGATAATTACCTCCTTTTCTATGAATTCCCTCATTACCACCCTCCAAAGGAGCCCCTCATCTTTCCAGCACCTCTGTCTAATGTCTTTAACTTCTTTCATAGTGCTACTCATACAATATAGATATCAGGGCAATTTACATCAGTCACACATACAGAGCCAATTGTTCATACAAGTGTGTAACTCATTGTATAGGAAATGTTACGTAAAACAATTAGAACTACAAGTTGTAGGAGCCACATGTCATCCATACTGGTAGGCAGTGCGTTTTAAAAGTGCTTGGTCTGGAGAATCAGTAACTCAGAATTAAAACTTAACACTGTAGTTGAAGCTGGCTTTACTGATAAGTATTTATTTCTACTAAAATCAACCCTGTTTGTCATTCTTAGGATAAAGAAAGAAAAACAAATGGTTCTAAATCTGCATACAGCTCTTTGATGCCAGCTCGTAGCTCACTGTGCTATACTAGGAGAAGTGTAACTTATAAACTGCAGGTAAAAGAAATATCTCTATGACAAAGCAGTAGCCCATTGAGCTATCTACTTAAAATACAATTCTGTGATTTGCATATTACACATGCTTTGCAGCAGACACATTAACCCTCTGTGCTGATTTATGGTGAGGGAAAACCGCTGCTAGAAAAAACTCAGTTCTCTGCAGCAGTTAAATTAATCTCTAGAATTATCTGACATTTTACTATTGCCTGAAAAATAAGGGGCACACAAGGGACTCTTTTGCAGGTAGTTTTAACCTCATAAGTAATGTCAAAATACAGGGCCCGATGCCCAGCGCTCTAATGCCAGCACTGTTCGTTGTAGTAGCAGCCACACTGATCCAACTTCACCTCCTCCTCCAGTGGTTTATGCCTTCCACCATGGCACAGGCAATTGGTAGTTAGGAATTTTGTTTGAAGTGGGTGCCACAATCTTTCAGGCAATTCTCTGGGTCATTTGGCAACCTTTGTCTCACAAGGCTGATCAGGCCTCAGCTTGTAGCAGATGAATTTGTACTTTGAGTGCACGTTCCGGCCACAAATTTTATCGCCAATCAGGTCTGGGTGTGCATACAATGGTCGATGATGCTTGATTTAGGGCTGTTTGTAGGATGAATAATTTGGATTTTCTCACCAGGCTGTTTGAGCTATTTGCTCATGCAGCCATATTGCGGCACAGCACTTTGGCACCCTCCACTTATTTACTTTTCTAAGGATTACTGTTTCCCAAATTTCTCTATATGAACATTCATGCCCAATTAACCTTCTGTATTTAGTCTGTGGTTGAGCATCATTAACAGACCATTTGATCTGATTAAACAGACATTTTACATTATTTCAGAAAACACAACTAGGTCACAAAATGATGGAATGCATTCAGTAAAGCCTGAACAAATATATCCACACTGCATCCACCTCACCTCATCTAAGTATGAAAAAGTACTTCAAGGACCATCCTGCAATATCTTTGGAATTGAGGGTAGACTACCTGCGCCCCCTATATACATGATGAGTGAAGCTGGAGCAGGTTTAGAATCAAAGCTTTTAGAGCTATTGCTATTAAATATGGAGAGGCAAAATTCCTCACCAAATCTTCAGTCATGCAATGCAGAGAAAGCATTCAATGGAAAAAGGCCTCCTAAACAAAGACACACGTACCAAGCGGATCACCTTCTCACAAAATAAATCACTAAAAGGTGAGTCCTCACTCACATCATCTCCAACCAACCTATTGCTAGCATTTAGAGTGTGCAAAATACAACCACATCCTCACTTGAAAAACTTGCAAAGCCTCTGATAAAGTCAGTGGAGCATATGTTTTCCTAACTCTAACAGGTGACAAAACAAACTCCATCTGTTTAAATTAGTGATTCTTTTGATTTAACATCATTGGATAAATCAGCACCTGAATGTTTTGCTGCCCCAATTTAACAAATACAAATATCACTAAAAGTGAATATCGTTTGTAGGCACCCGGAAAAAAAGATTCACAGGACATTGCTTGGCAGAGAGCAGCTAACATGTGGAGGTAGGAAAGAGGAATGCAACAACTGCGTTCAAGGGAAAGGAACTATGTGTCTAATTTGATCATTTAAACTTACCAGCAAATAATATGGGTTATATGAATTACTCTCTTACTAAATCAATGAAGAGAAATATGTCGGCTTCAATTGCAGCAAATAATTCTATTACTTACAATAACTCGCTGTATTAATTGCTAAAGACCCAGACTGCGTTACTGAATAAAAAAAGTTGGGAATACCATATTCCCTTTATCACCTAGCACCTCTAAAAGTGAAAATGGCGTGTTGATGGAGAGTAATGCAATATTACTGGCACCGTTACTAAAGAATGAAATAAAAGATTATGTAATACAACAGTTATCTCACATAAACCTGTAGCAAATTCAAAACAAGAAAAATTTGGAAAAAACTGAGCTATCAATTCACCTGAAATATAAGTATGAATATGGGGATCTAGCTACCTTGCAGAATTCATGTAAGAAAGAGAATTCAGTTATTGTGCATAACATTGCCAACTCCATTATATTGAAATGATTAATACACCACCAGAGTCCTACAACTCATTATCCTCCTGTGAGGTTAATCAAAATTGTGCAGACTCTTCTTATGAAGCATTAGAAGCGGAAATGCTATTTACAAATGAATTGTCTAATACGTTTTAGCTTGCTTCATTCCTGGAAAAGACTCTTTGCAGACTTATATCTAGAATACTAAATACTGTACCCAAATATGACATAGATAACTACTGTCCCCACATATGACATGGATAGTAGCCAAAAGGAAGATAAATTCTGTGAAATAGAGTTACACATATGTAGTGTCATACCTAAAAGAAATTCAGGTTATCCTCATAAGGATTACTGAAGAAATGGCTTTCCCAACAATAGAGTATAATGTCTTTGAAAATGTGGTAGACTCCATTTACCAATGTATTATTCAAGCAGGTGGATTTCGCATGGAGGTTTATACAAACCTAAATGACGGATGTTTGTGGATAGAAATTACCTACTGCATACCAATAGAAATGTATTACCCTGATTTGGAAGAAAATTTGGAACCTTAAGCCCCCAATTTCTCACACAAACACAGGTTCTCCTATTGTCATGCAAAATGGATTAAACAATGTAAGTAATATCAATAAACAGCGCTAAACATCAATAGTGAGTTATCTGGCCATGTGGTTAAACATCATTCTTTCACAAATAGTTTTCCATATTGTCCTTCAGCTTACCACTGTCAGTCCACATTTAGGAAGACAAAGTAATACCTTGGAGACAATGTTGCTCCGATCACTGAACAAATTAGATACAAAGTAATGTGTAGCATTAGAAATGAACCAATACTAAACATTGACAAGCCAAAACACTATCAGCGCCTCATAGACAGGGATGACCTTATTCCAATCTCTGAATTATTCTCAGATAAAATCATGCACTGAGATTCACAAAAGAAACATACTGCAGAAGAGAGCAATGTTTGGGAGTGGTTAGCAATAGCAAAGCTCAGCATGTGATTAATCATCTCCAGCTTGAGATATTGTGTCAGGTAGATAGTAACATTAGAATACGAACAAATAATTCTGAATCTGAACTAGCAAGCAATGTAAAGTTAACTTGCATTTGTACTGTCTTCTGAAAAATCTGAAGATGAGTGTTCTGACAGTAGTTTTGTTTCATGTATTGCGATTGCGGCGTCTCCGCGTATGGGTGCCAGAAACCCGCAGTACCTTGTATGGTTCTGTAGTTCTCAGGCATGGGAAAATGCTGAAAGACGCCTGCAGCTACCGGCTCTGAGTCTCACCCACCTGGGGCTGCCTTCTTTTGTGCTCCTGGGCTCCTGGCGGCTGCTCCCTGCTTCTCCAGCTCCTAAAATGGCATACACCTGCATGAGGTTCTGCAGCTGCCATTTAAAGCTACTCCGCAGCTGGTCAATTTCAGATTTTCTTTGTCTTTTCTTTTCTTTTTCATTCTTTTTCTCTTTTCCATCATGGCTGTTTATTGTTTGGTTGATGTCGCAGTGATGGAATGGAACAGGGCATTAGGACCATGAACACACTGGTCCCTGCCTAGGGCACCGGACACAGTGTCCGGCCTATGGGAGGGGCTAGACAAGAATTGTTAGCGTTCTCCCAGTTTCCATGTGGATGGCGTGCGAGAATTGGACACTCTGCCTTGGGATACGGACAAGGTGGGTCGTGCACAGGAGACAATGCTGCGTACGAAAAAAGAAGTGTTGTGTCCGTGTGGTGCTTCTGGAGGCCTAGGCACACGGAGACAACATCTGACGACGAAGGGCGACATATGGAACTCACCCTGAGTGCGCTGCAACGATCAGTCGCTTTAGGCTACATCTCGCGACCTCCCCTCGGGGGCCCACCCTGGTCACGCACGGCAGCCTAATGGTCAGCATGGTATCAGGAGCCCAATCCGACCACACAGGAGTGAAGTGGTGAGTGCTGCAGTGTTCCTTGTCTTGCTTCAGGCTTCCCGCATTGATCTCTGCATCAACAAGATCTCGCAAGAGTGTGCAACTCTTGGCGGCCATCTTCAAGTCAGGGGTAATGGCCTATGGGCATTGAGGGTGCCCCGGCAGCCATTTAGAAGTCAGGCGCCATCACCTCGACTACTTCCTGCAGCCATTAACAATGGAAATAATTGTAATCCGTCCACAGCGGCCATTTTAAATTCAGGTGCCACTATTTTTAACACTTTCTGCAGCTATACACAGCAACAAAATATAAAACAAAAGTAAAAAGGGCTGTACCTGCACGATGCCCACAAGCATACTAGCAATTATGCAGAAGCACAGTGGCCCCTCAGCAATTGACATCATACACTGCGCAGTGCCCCTTGAACTGGTTGATACCAACATGTCTGACGGTAACAACAACGGCCCAATGCCGAGCTCTATATTGAGATGACCTTTTGATCTCTCGGATTCTCAAACATACAATGGTAAAAGTGGATCAGGCATTTTGAACACTACCTGCTCACCATCTGCAAAAACTACGTGAATGAACAGGCCTAGGATCTATCTACTCTTGAACCTTGTTGGTGATGAGGTAGAAGATCTGCTCATAACATTCCTGCCTGACTCAATTACGACCAACAAAGGCCTAAAAAAATGCCTCACAGGCAGCTTCAAACCCCAGCGAATGTCGTTTTTGAATGATACATGTTCAATACGGATTGCGAACGAGCCAATGAGTCCCTCAACCACTTTGCAACACGACTGCGCAAACTTGTGACCTCCTGGGAGTTTGACACATTTGACAATGAACCAGCAAAATGATTGCGCATCATTGAAGGATGTCACTAAACTGGGTTTCGGCCCAAAATTATGAGAGAAAAGACAAAATACTGAAAATGTCACAGACAGAAGCTAGGGCCACATCGCACGCCATCCACATGGAAACTGGGAGAACGCTAACAAAAACAGGCTCATCACATGGCGGTGGTAGGCGTGACAAGCCATCGCCGCCAGTGAACAAACACACAAGGGCCTGCAATCCCTGTGGTCTGGGAAACCCACAAACCGGTGCCTGCCTGGCCATTGGCTAGAAATGCCGGACATGCAACACAGACAATCGCTATGTGAGTGTGTGCATGGGTGGGCATATCACGTCAGAAATTGGGTGATCGGCCTGGGTACTGATGACTTTAAGGAGACACGCAAGGCCCATGGAAGCATGCAATCCCAGATCATCCACTGACTCCGACTCTGTGTCGGCACAAGAGACCATCGAACATCTATACCTCATAATGGATGCCCCCACGCCAGAGCGACCCTCTGAGCACCTCCAGCTGATTGACAAGAGGCAAGTTAATAAGATGGCCATGGTGGATCTCCAAGTGGGAAACCATACAACACGATTTGTGCTCAACAGTGGAGCCACATACAACATCAATTGTGTGTTGGAGTATTAAAACTGTTGATGACTTCAAATGGGTTGCGAAGCAACCTGTGTTGAATATAGGAAAATTTGTGGAAAAACTCACAGACAATGAAACGTTAGTTCAAGAAGAGGTGCATGTCCTCCAGGGAGATATTTCAGCACTGTGCCACTCAGCAATGTCACAGCTCAAGTAATGGACTTCCTGGCCATGATTTATCACATGTCTGAGCATCACAACATCCTGAGAGAGTATCCTGTGCTTTTAAAAAGGGCTGGAAAAGATGAAAGACACACAATTCACCCGGCACATCAACAAAGCTGTCCAACTGATAGCTCAGCATCACCGCAGAGTTCCAGTGCATCTACAGAAGCAGGTAGAGGAAAAACAAAAGAGACTTTTAGGACAGAACATCATTGAGCCCGCAGAAGGACCAACGCCATGAGTGCACCCCACTGTGGCTATGCCGAAGAAAAACAAGCGCTAACATGCGTCTATCAAACACGACCATCGATACGGAACGACACCCAGGTCCGCATCTAAATTACATGATCAGTTGCCTGACTGAGTCTGGCAGAGACTGTGTGCTCTCCAAGCTAGACCTATTCAAAAGTTATCAGCAGCAGGAACTTGACCCGCAGTAACATTACATTACCACACTCTCCACTCACCTGGAGCTGTTCCGTTACAAGGCATTGAGCTTCAGGGGATCATCTTGCAGGTGAAATATTTCAAGAGATGGTGCAGAGAGTGATAAGGCCGGTTAAGAACTGTATGAACTACAGCAATGAAATCCTGTTTTTTGGGCGCACAAATGAGGAGCACAACTAGCACTGAGGGAGGTATGCAGCCAGTTGAAAGAAGCTGGCCTGACGCTGAATGAGGACAAATATGAGCGGAGAAAGGGAGAACTCACCTTCTTTGGGCACACCTCACGGAATGGAATGAGACTGGACCTGAGTAAAGTTGAAATGATCCACAAATCATGGGCCCCGGTGGACGTGGCAGAGGTGAGGTCATTTCTGGGGTTGGCAAGCTACTGTGCTCACTACAGCAAGGAATTTGCAACAGTGAGCACACTACGTTGTGAACAAAATAAACAAGGCAACCATTTCTCTGGACGTCAGAGTGTGACAAGGCATTCATGGACATGCTGTCACAGCCGTGGATCACCTCGTCTCCTATGATGCTTCACCTATGCACTCAGCTCACGGTGAATGCCAGCCAAGTAGGGCAATGGGCCATTTTCGCCCAACATAGGCCAAGACGAGACTCCCTGAGGAGTATTGTTGAGTACACAAGCAGAAGCTTGACAGACATGTAAAGGGCATACTCGCAACCGGAGAAAGTGAGCTTAGCAGAAGTGTGGGCCTGCAAGAACTACCGTATGTTAGTTTATGGGAAGCCTTTCACTATCGTGACAGATCACCAAGCATTAGTCATGATATACAGCAACCAAAACACCAAAAATCTACTGTGCATCAAAATGTGGGGGATACGATTAATGGACTATGATTTCAGAATTGGTCACAAACCAGGGAAGGAGCACAACCCTGCTACATGTCACTGCAACCTCTGCTGCATGCAAAGGAGACATTCTCCATGGCAGAGGAATACCTTTGTTTCATGCTGCGACAAAAAACAACTACTGCGATCACAATGGAGGAATTGGTGAAGAAACAGAGGCCAATACCACACTGAAAGCAGTCAAAACGATCATGCGGCAGCAGAGGTGGAGACATGTGAAAAACAAGAGCCCAGTCAACGAAGAGGTCAGGAGAGTAGGACTGCTTGCATTCACACAGGTGCAGGAAGAACTGTTGGAGAATGAGAGGGATACTTCTTCGAGGTACCAGGATAGTCATGCCACAGGCTCTTCAAGGACAGAGAGTCAGCTTTGCACACAAGAGCAACAGGGGAATGGTGGCCATAAAGAAAATGCTGAGGTAATAAGTATGGTTCCCAGGCCTTGATGGTCTGCTAGAGGACATGAACCTAAATTGTCACCTTTGTCAGATCACAGGGAGACATGGGCAGGGAACCAAGGACAAAATGCTGTGGAAGAGGAACATGGAGAACAGCGTGGAATAGTCCATCCTAGGCTTTACCCATCATTGGAGTACGTGAATGAAGGGAATTCTGGGAAGGATTGCCTACAATAATTTGGCTTTTTATTTTTTTCCTCTGTACCTTTATACCCTTGTACGGAGATCCTTCTATGTCCTTCTATTTTTGCATTGTAATAAATCTAAATAACCTGTTCCAGTTGTCCGTGGGTTATTAAGTATCAAGGTGAGTTACCTGGAATTGCTTGTTGACTCAATTGATTTTCTCCCCTTCACACTTTCATGCTGCCTAAAAGATTAATCAGTTGGCATTTCTAGAAAGATCCAGTACAAATAGGCCTGACCCTTTCACTGCCATGAGGCTTACAGTATCTGAGATGGATACAAATGATAGCCAGCAAGCAGTTCATATGAAGTAGGGAAGAATGCAGTTAGAAATTATGACTTCAAATAGCAGCGCCATAGAGAGCCCCAGAAGATTAGGATTCATCTTGTAGACAGACTATGCATGCCATAAAAAAGGATAAAGACAAAATTCCCTTTAGCAGAAGTGTTAAGAAACATGGATTGAGTGAATGCAGTGGATTCTTTCACCCAAAAATAGAAGACATTGCATAGAACACACTCTAAAGTACTAGGAGAAATATAAATTATCGCCTCACACAGCAGGTTGCTTAATATAGTGACATTGCATTGACATGTGTCTATTCCCACTAATGTCAATTACAGACACTAGCTGACTGGGTCTTTCTAGGCTAGCCCTTTATCTAAAAGCACACAGCGTACTGCACTAACAATACTTTCGTAACTCCAGTGGCCCACCATCCACATTCCTACTCAGTACCAAACTTGTCCCGTCCCACTCTCCCCTTTGCAAACACCCAACGCCACTGCAAAATGCAGCTTTACCTAAATGTAAACATCCAGGCTGACGTTTCTGAAGGGGCTTCCACTTCCTGTTCACCTTTCAGGACTGCTACAGCGTCAGCTGTTACTACTTGGACTATCCTGGCAGAATATCTTTCCTCTGTGGTAGCAGCAAAAGCAGTGGCAAAACAAAACAAGCAAACAAAAAATAGAATTAATAAGAGACATAGGGAAGGGTTTACACATCATTCTGTGTCTATCAATATCCACTGAATCTATGGCCCACATGCATCAAAGTAGATTGCATTCGCAATCGGTATTTTTCTAAGAAAACGGACGTTTGCGAATGCAATCTACCAGTGTGAGATGCATCATTCATTTTTTGCATTTTCGGTATTTTAGAATTCGTAATTGAATATGCGAGTTCTAAAATGAGTCGCAATGGGTGCGATTCGTATTTTAGAAGGAAATGTCCCCATGCATCATTGTTTGGAAGATGCAAAAGCTGTGGAAAACGCAATTTGCATTTCTAAAAATAAGAACAAGTCAGAGATGGTGTTATTTTTTCGCTGCCATAGGAAATCTTATGATGTGGGCGTAAGGGAAGTTGTGTAAGCAATTTCAAGGGACAGATTGCTTTTCAAATGGATTTAATAATGTGACATGTGATATCATGGGCTGTTTATTTGCGACCTCTGACCTTTTGGTGAAGTTACATGGAAATTGTGTGATATCTCAGAGAAATCATTGTTTGGACAAATTTTGTGAATTGGTATAAGGTATGTTGGTGGATGTTGTGCACATTCTTTTGGTCCTTTGCTGCTGTTAGATAAATAAGTGTAATTCTGTGAGTGTGCAGTTAAAATTTCAAATGTTTTTAATTTTCTCACATAATATTGTGCAATACAGTTTGAAATCCATATTAGCCTGCACTGTTACTCATTGCAGACCACATGTTGTGAAGGCCTTGCTGATTGCCTGGTCCACTACATAAGGCTGGGTGTTGCTGCTTCCACTCTTGCTGTGTGTCAGAGAGCAAACAAGAGCCTTGCACAATGGCAGCACTTTTCTTCCTTGCGCGTCGCCATAGATTGAGAATAGGTGCAGGTTTGAGGGGAAGGCAGATAGAAGAGAGAATTTTTAGAGTTAGGATTACCTTGCTTGGTCAAACTGAAGATCAAATTTATGATAGGTACCGCCTTACTGGTGACTTAATAATTGATCTAATTAATGATTTGGATCCCATGTTGCAAAGGGCGACTCGCAGGACAAATGCTATCCCTACTCATGTTCAAGTCCTGTGTTGTCTACACCTGTTAGCGTCTGGTTCTTTTCAGGGGGTGGTAGCTATTGCTGGTGGTGTATCCCAGAGTTCTCTGTCAAGATTTTTCAATTCTTTTTTGGATGCAATGTTAAGTAGAATTGGTCATTACATAAAGTTTCCTTCTTCTCCACAAGATTTACAGAGAACTAAAGTGGATTTTTATGGTATGGCACAATTTCCACATGTGATTGGATGTGTGGATGGGACTCATGTACCTATTTGTCCTCCCTCAGAAAATGAGTACATATTCCGTAATAGGAAAAGTTTTCATTCTCTGAATATTCAAGTGATATGTAACTCCAAGACCATCATAACTGACATAGTGGCAAGTTACCCAGGGAGTGCCCATGATTCCTACATTTTCAAACATAGTGCAATACATGCCAGACTTCAAGCAGGACAGTTTGGAGATGGCTATTTGCTTGGTAAATGTTTTTTCTTCCTTTTCAAATGTACAACTTTACCTTCCATCACACTTACCAAGTAATACATATCTAAAGTAAGTGTTGTTTTCTTTTGGTTATAGGTGATAGTGCCTATGGAGTTAGGTCATACATATTGACTCCATATCTCAACCCAGCAAGTAGAAAGGAACAACATTACAACCAATCTCATAAATCAACGCGTAATGTAATTGAGAGAACTTTTGGTGTGCTTAAATCAAGATTTCGCATATTACATAAGACTGGTGGTAGTTTGCAGTATAATCCAAAAACATGCTGTAAAATTGTTGCAGTCTGCGCTATGCTACACAACATGGCAACAGAGAGAGGCATACCTTTAGAAGAAGAAGACATGTTACCACCAAATGACAATGATCCCCAGCAACCCCCAGCAAGACAACATGGACCAGAGGCAGCAGAAGGACGGATAAGGAGAGCAGAAATTACACAGAATTATTTCTGAGAAGGTAACATGCTTTATTTGTATTTCTCCATACATAATGAAATTCTGTTTCTTGTAACCAAAAACAAGTAAGGAACATTCAAAGTAAATGTCTTTCATTACTCAAAAAACATACCAGACCTCTGTCTGGGAAAATGATCTTGTTCTTAGTCAAAGATTAAATGGAATCATTTTACTGGAAAACCTCCATTGAGAAACAACTTGCTTTCATACTACTTCTTACGCCCACGAACACCCAAAGCCTTTGAACTTTTATTTCCTTCATCCATCATCATCTGGCATCCTTCCTTAGCAAATCTAATACTCCGTCTTGACCCAGCAAAGGTCCCTTCTGGTGGATTTACATGTTTCCCAACCATAGCACAGTCATTCTTTGGTACATTGATTGCAGGTATATTACCACTGTTAGAAGCATGCTGTAAGGGAATCTCTCTCACCATTCCCCTTGTTATTGCAACAAAAGAAGCATTCATTTTTTCATGTATTTCTGCATTTTGCTTGTGAGGTTGTCTGTTGCCTAAGGTGTTTATGACCACTTTGCTTATGTTGTAATTTCATGACTTTGCAAATTGCTTCCAGTGACTTTGCTATACTGTCCATTTTCCCAACAGAAGCCTCTTGGCTATGTTTGAAATCATCAGCCATCTTCTTCATAGTGCTGTGCATGCCTGCTATGTTTTTGCACATAGACATCATTTTGCCTTTCATAATTCGAATATCTTTTCCTTGCAGACGCTGTATCTTTAAAATTTTGTCCTCTACAAGACTTCCAGTGGTGGACCCCTCCTCAAACATGGACACTGTTGAGGTTCTTGGCCGCCTTCTATAAAATTGACTGAGCCTCCTTCGCCTACTAGGCCTGGCATTGGTGGCTGTTGGTGTGGGGTCTGGTCTTGAAACTGCATTTGTTTGAGTACTTTCCTCCTCTGATTCAGTTTGCAGTAGTTGGCGAACTCTATGCCTTTCATTTACTGTGTCATTTGCTGTAGATGTACTTGGAATGTTGGCATCCTCATTAATTTGAATGTCTAAGGTACTGAAATCTCTTAAATCTTGTTCAATTAATTCTTGAAGCAATTCTGTTAGAAAAGTGAAAACAGATATTTAGAGTGGCAATTGTTTTGCTGTGATTCACAAAGAACATAATTTGGCTTGATGGTTTTTGTCATAATACATTTTGATAATTTACTAACATATCTGTGTGTCTGTTCTTTATTTGAGAAGTATAACTTTTAAATGTCATAAAATGTTTTAAAAGAACTACATTGACCATGATGCATTGCTCTAAGCATTATAAGTTCCCTTTCATGAGGCAAGTAGTGCTTTACATGTAATTTTCCATGCGTGGTAATGTTGCAAGCTTCTTCCATCTCATGCCTTTACTATGTTAGATGAAAACCATGTTATTTATTAACCCTCTTAAATTTTCAAACACATATTAACTTACCTTCGGAGGGAGTGATGAGATCTGACGTGTCTATGTTCATAACACCAACAACTGCCTCAGTCAACAGTGTCCCTTCTACAAGGTCTTCTAAAGGGGTTGTTGGTATGTCCTTGGGGGGACCACCTCCAGTTTTGTTTGCAGACTTTACTCTTGCCGCAATCTTCTCCTTAGCGCGACTGCGCAAGTCGTACCACCTCTTCTGTAAATTGCAGATTTCCCTGTGAGCCACTCCAACTGCATTCACCTTGGACTGAATGTTGAGCCACACATTCCTTTTCACAGCATCAGGCACTTTATGAGACAGTTTTCCAAATAACTGTTCATGCCTGTCTGTCACCTCCTCAATGAGAATTTCAAGCTCTTTTTCTGAAAATTTCACTTTTCTTTTCCTGGAGGGCCCCTCTGCCTCTTGGTTTTCCATGTCCTTCCTTGTGAACACCACAGACTGCAGCAAAAACAACCTTCCTCCCCAGGCCCTGAGATCAACTGCCAGAGCTACATTCAAAAGAAACCTCAGGTGTCCCTGATTGCCTTCTTTGGCTTCTCAGCAATCAGAGTGCATCAATTCATCAACTGTGCTTTTTTCGCATTATGCGAAAGTGCAAAATGCGATTTCCCGTTATGCGATTCCATAAACAGCGCGATTCGCTTTAAATTGCGATTTATTGCGAAATGCAAAAAAAATACGAAAATCTTCATGCATACCATTTTACGATTTCTTATTTGCGATTCCTTAAAAATCGCAAATAAGAAATCGTAATCTCCCACTTTGATGCATGTGGGCCTATGTTTTTCTTATATGTGTGAAACTCTGCGTCATTTATTACTCAGCAAAGACGCAGGATCTGAGGATCTCTTGTTCTTGGGATTTACCACACCTGCGTATATTTGTCACCTTCATGATTACATGTCTACTCCTGCCCTCAACTCTAAAACACAATTATTCAAGTACATGAAGGGTCTATTCCAGCAGACGACTGCCTTTCACGGCATTCGTGGAATAAAGACTTTACCCCTTTACACCCCCAGCCCCCTTACCAGCCTTGGCAGGTGCAGCTATAATATGCCCTGTCCTCTCTTGCCCCTCAGTGTAAAGCTGTCTCAGCCCTCTCCCTCCCTCCCCTCCCCAGTTAAAGCACATTGACCCCTTCTTCAAGCCCTGCATCTGCCCTGCACTCTCCTGCCAGGGGTAACCGCTGCAGAGAGCTGCTGGTTGCATTTCACCAATCCCAGACCCCCTATGGCCTTGCGCAATGTTACTTTGCTTTGCTTAGGTGGAATTGCAGCTCCTCTCTAGTGACTCCCACACTTACTTCCCGTACCCTGGGAGCCGATGACATCCTTTGGTTTTTTCATGATCTACACAGAAACACTGTAAATCCTGTATCAGCACAGCCACTTTCCAGTTAAGTTGAGTCGACAGGTCTTGTGTGCATGTGAGAATATGTGTCAGAGAAAAGCATGGCTGTATTTGTACATGTGAATGTGTCTGTGTGATCCTATAGCTGTGGGTGTAGAATGGTTGTCGGGGGCCTTGGCACACGGATGCATAATTATTGCCACATCATAGTGTAGTAGTTCAGAACTTACTGACTTGGGCAACCCAGCCCTGCACCATCCAGCATACTGAATGAAACAGATTCCAGAATAGGAGTCCTAAAGAGAATTAGGACAGTCCACGTCGGCCACCCATAACACAGCATAGTTCCCATCTACACAGTCATGCAAGATTCAAGCTAAAAGTACACTGAATCTAGAGCAAATTTCACTCATCACAACATACACTAACAATGCTCTTCCCAACTAACCACACACAAAGTCCATCTGCAACCTTGTGCACGTGCCTCTGTCATAGTGTGGCAAGCTGTAAAGAACGTGGAGAAGTGTGGCGCAGGGGTTAGAGGCGGCAGACCCGGAAGCTGAGATTGGCCCTGGACCAGGGTTCAATTCCCCGCCTCGGCGGGTCTTGGGCTCAAAAAATTCCACGGACTCGATAATTCTCACTCCGGTGCCTTCTCAACTCACGGGTTCACACTCTGCGACTCTGGGCAATAGCTTGCTTAATCTCCACAACGGCCCCTCGCGGCGGGATGCCTGGCTTTCACCTTGTGGATACCCTGCCGGGGTCATCTCACAGGGGAATACCAGGACGGGTTCCCTAAGCAAGCGCCGGGAAACCCTTTGTGGGTAGCTGTGCGCTATATAAGCTCAAATACATTTACATTTACATATACTTTTACACACAAGATACTGTTGAATTTAGACAGATTTGCAAACAGCAAGAAAGGGCTGTCGTGGAGATAAGTGACGTCACTAGAGCTAGCGCATGACTCCGAACCTTTGTGCACAGGAGGGCTCCTGATAGCAGGAAGGATCCGGCTATAACATGCACCTCTCAGGCCCACAGTCTCTATTCTAAGACTAAGATGAGCTGATAGGATCAATTTTATAAAGGTCTAAATGTAGTACTGTGAGGTGTGTGTCTTTGTGTGCTGAGCATTGCTAGGCCCAGCTGGGCAAAGAAACCGAGTCGGAGGAGCTACCTCGAACTCCACAACCCCCACATACACATAAGTTCTCTTACAGCAATCATACTGTCATGCTCTCACCTGTGTTTCCGCAGGAACGTCATGGAAATGAAGACTGATCCGCAACTTCTCCCTATCACCTAAGCCGTCAGACCTTGTCTAGACAACAAAGATAACATGGGGAAGAAGGGAGACAAAACAAGGAAAAAAGGAAGAAATCCTTCAGCGTCTTCAGCACTCAGAGGACTTCATGAAGCAACTCAAATGCTGTCATCAGTGATTACACTTAAAGCTGTGGGGAAAAAGGGGAAATCATTTAGAAATCAAACAACTCTACTAGAATTCTAATGTCTCTGTAAACTCTTCGAGTACCTTAAAAACTCCCTCTTTCTTCCATGGACTTAGAAAATATTGATTGAGGCAATATGCTTTGTAGGGCTGAAAGGCAAAGGAAAAATCCTTAAAACAAAAGTGTGATTGGGAATATTCTACTTAACATAACAACATAGTACATGCCCACCTATACAATTCTTGAAATGCATATAACCTTGTGAGAAGGCGAATACACAAATGTAACATAAATTCTTCTTTCTCTATTGAATGTCCTCTGAAGGCAGTCTTCGCAAGGTTGAAGGAGAGCACTAAAACAAAACCCCAAGTGCCTTCTCTAATTCAGGTAAGTTCATAGCCAATGATGAATAACATAAATATGCAGCGCAGGAGCGCTAGCCCCGTAACCACGGTATCAATCAATATAAATAAATACTGAAGGCAGCGCAAGTGTGCTGTTACCAATTCCAGAGCTTTTGGTCATATACACTGTCTCTCCATGTAACGGTCTCGCCAGCTGGAAGGCACAAACCACGGAGATGCGGGTACAGGAACGGGCTGCCGAAGATCCGGACGCCGAAGATCAGGACGCCAAAGAAAAGAACAAACAGCCGACGCGGGAGTGAGGGGGCGCAAGGGACCGGGCAGTGCAAGTGAGCAGAAACTGGAACCCGAAGCGACTTCGCGCGCAGGGGGCCGGTCTTTCAATCGCCTGGCTTCCCCCTGCACATGCGAATCTGTGCGCGGCGGCGGCCATCTTAGTAGTTCCTTCTCTCTCCGCCGGCACTGCAGTCCTGACACATACAGTGAAATGTGTATACACATGTGCTTACTCACATAGTGTTAAACATACACCACCACAACCATATTTTGTCCAGAAAAGAGGCTTATGGAACACTTTATTTTATAAAACCAATCCTCCACTAAAAAAGTAACTACAATAAACAAAGCCCAACATTCTCCTTTGCAATTTACCACTGTTTCACACAAGGAACAATCATTTTCACATGTTGCCTTTTTATATATGCACAATACACACTCAATCAGGTGGTGGTGCCTTAAGAAGCTGCCTGTAATTTGATAAACTGCGGGGTGATGAAATATGTTTTGAGCAGATGGCTTTCTGGCAGCTGGTGCAAGCGTTTGACTGACATTATCTGCGCATTGTATAATACCACGCTAATTCTCATCTTAGTGAGAGAAAACAAAAATGATGTCACAGAGGTCTGCAGTAGTAGAAAAGTTACAATGGTCACAGTAACCTCAAGGGTCCCAGTCTCTCTTGTCAGAGTCCCTGACGATCATGCTCAGTGGAATTTCGAAAGCCACAATAGGCATGAACAACAACAGACTTCCTTCCTAAATAAACAGTGCCCCTATAATTAGGAGGTTGTTGTGGGGTCGCGCTTACCTAACCTAACCTTTGCCATCTTTATTTATAAGCTGTTCTTATAAAGGTCTGCAGTGTCAGTCACATGCCAGTGTGTCCTGAATCCTGGCAGGCGGAGTCAAAGTAAGCCACACATCAGAACAATGCCCCTGGAAAGCGGGAATTTAGAAGGAGTGTTAGAGAGAGACAGCAACAAATCTGAATTGGTTACACTTTACCGGGGAGGCCACTCTGTGGTGAATATTCGTGGACCCCTTCCATTCCATACAGAGGGAGGATCAGGCAGGGAGGGATGCACCCCCCTTTCCAGTAGAAAAATACACTTCTTTTAGAAGCTGTACAAGCAGGAAGCTGAGCTTCGCAAACAGAGTGAAACGCAGCTTCCGCGGTGAATTAGGGCACACCCTTTCATTCAAGCATCGTCATTTTGAAAACACTGTACAGTCGGGTGTTACTGCTACTCACAAACCTGTCAATGTCCGACAGAAATTCAGCTGCAGTCACTGTCGGCACAGGGACATAGAGTCAGTAATACTATATATATTCCAGGCCGCAGCGTATGCCAGTGTAAGGCCGGTGTTGCTCCTTCTAAGTTACGCTTTCATTCAAACATCGTTTGTTATTTTGAAATCATATTACTGCTCTAATACATGTCAATGATGATGCTCTGAACCCATAAATAAATGTATCATTATTAATATTTTAAATAATTCCAGTACCTGCATATCAGCGCCTCTAATTTGGGCAGAGCCAGTCCCTGCCTTGTCTGGACGATAACTCTCTCAGAACTCAGAAGACCTGTGAGGCAGGAGGGAAGCTAGCCATATGAGTGCAGCTGAATGTCTGTCAGCACAGGGACACAGAGTCAGTAATGTTATACATACCAGGCTGCAGCGTCTGCCAGTGAAAAGCCAGTGTTTCTCCTTTTAGGTTACACTTTCATTCAAGCATTGTTTGTCATTTTGAAAACATATTACTGCTCACAGACATGTCAATGATGACACGCGCTGAAAACTCCGAAACCATAAATAAAGTTATCATTATTATTATTTTAAATAAAAATAATAATAACGCAGAGAGAAGCGAGCACTGAAACTAAGAACAAACAAGCTTCCACTACCTCTAATATCAGCGCCTCTAATTTGGGCAGAGCCGGTCCCTTGTCTGGTGGACGGTGTCTCTCTCAGAACAGAAGGCAAGAGAGGCAGGGGTCAGGGGAAAGACGAGGTTAGCCATATGAGTGCAGCTGAATGTCTGTTGGCGCTGGGAGGGACAGAGTCAGAAGTATACCAGGCGTCTGCCTGTGAAAGGCCGGTGTTACTTCTTAATTAGTCACGCATGCTTTCATTCAAGCATCGTCATTCCTCATTTTGAAAAAGTTAGGTGTTACTTACACTGCTCACAAACATGCCAATGACGCGCTGAAAACACCGAAAAAAGTAGTCATAATCATGATAAGGCAGAGTCCCGAAGCTGCTGCTCTGTATATTAAGAGGTGAACAAACAAGCTACCTGCATATCCTATGAGCTCGAACCCTAACAGGGGTCGGTCTGTGGAGAACTATAATGCAACGTTCTCTCACGCCAGGCTCCTCGCGACTGCAGAGTGCAGACAACGTGGCAACGACACACAAGCCAAACTGGAAAATGCTGGATTTGGACTCCTCCCCCAGACCCCAGAACACCAATCACTTTATAAATAAGCAACTGTTGCTGGGCCTCGAGAAAGAGCCAGAGGCCGCTGCCACACCCCACTTCTACTTTCCCTAAGTTGGAATTGCCCTGCCCCCAGCCATTGCAATAAATGGAGAGCTTCTGACTCCTCTCTCGGCCATACAAATAACACCCAAAGTCCAATGCTATTCTGGAAGTGAGACACAGACCGTGCCCACCTGTGTGTCGTCACTGCCCTGCTTTCTGGCTCCAGGTGAAAGAAATCTTCCCCAACCAAAAAAGCATGCACAGCAGAGCCAAGAGCCATCACCCCCCACCCCCTCAAAGAAAAACCCGGATTTGCCCATGTTTGTTCACGAGCAGCCAGAACAGTTTATTGCTAGCTGCTCGGTGTTCCATCTCCCTCACCAGAGACCCCGACACCGCCAGAACCAGCCTACTCGAAGGGATGAAAGACGTCGCCGAGTGGATGAAGAACAGCCGCCTGAAACTGAACTCAGACAAGACGGAAGTCCTCATCCTGGGACCATCACCCTCCGCCTGGGACGACTCCTGGTGGCCCCCAGCCCTGGGCACCGCCCCCAAGCCAACAGACCACGCACGCAACCTGGGCTTCATCCTGGACTCCTCACTCTCGATGACCAGACAAGCCAACGCCGTATCCTCATCATGCTTCCACACCCTTCGCATGCTTCGCAAGATCTTCCGATGGATCCCGACCGAAACCAGGAAGACGGTCACCCAGGCCCTCGTCACCAGCCGACTGGACTACGGAAACACCCTCTACGCCGGAACCACAGCCAAGCTACAGAAAAGACTCCAACGCATCCAAAACGCCTCCGCCCGACTCATTCTGGACATCCCCCGTCACAGCCACATCTCCGGCCACCTGAGGGACCTACACTGGCTCCCCGTCGACAAGAGGATCACGTTCAGGCTCCTCACCCACGCACACAAGTCTCTCCACGACCTGGGCCCCTAGCACCTCAACGACCGCCTGACCTTCTACACGCCCACCCGCCAGCTACGGTCTACCAGCCTCGCCCTCGCCACCGTACCACGCATCCGAAGAGCCACCACCGGAGGCAGATCCTTCTCCTACCTGGCGGCCAAGACATGAAACTCCCTTCCCATCCACCTCCGGCTGACCCAGAACCACCTCGCCTTCAGGAGACAACTCAAGACCTGGCTGTTCGAGCAGTAGCGGACCCCTTCCCCCAAGCGCCTTGAGACCCTTCCGGGTGAGTAGACCGCTATACAAATGTTGTGATTGATTGATTGATTCCATATCACATTTTTTTAAACCCCCAGGGTGTCAGGCCGACGCCCATCTCGCCCATGAACGCCTATACCTCATGATGGATGCCTTGCGCCAGATTGACCCTCTGAGCAAGTCCAGCTGATTGACAAGTGGCAAATTAAGAAGATGGCCACGGTGGATCTCCAAGTGGGAAACCATACAACACGATTTGTACTCGACAGCGGAACCACATGCAACATCAACTGTGTGTCAGAGTATACAAAAATGAAGCACAACCCTCTATTGTCGCCCTCCACTGTCGATGACTTCAAATGGGTTGCGAAGCAACCTGTGATGAATATAGGAAAATTTGTGGAAACACTCACAGACAATGAAATGTCGGTTTGAAAAGAGGTGCATGTCCTCCAGGGATATTTCAGCACCATGTCTACTCATCAATGTCACAGCTCAAGTAATGGACTTCCTAGCCATGACTTATCACGTGTCTGAGCGTCATAACATCCTGAGAGAGTACCCTGTGCTTTTCAAAGGGCTTGAAAAGCTGAAACTCACGCAAGTTCCCCCGCACAACAACAAAGATGTCAAACTGATATCGCAGAGTTCCAGTGCTCCCACAGACGCAAGTAGAGGAAAAACAAAAGAGACTTCTAGGACAGAACATCATTGAGCCCACAGAAGGACAAACGCCATGAGTGTACCCCGCTTGGGTTATGCCAAAGTAAAACACGCAGAAAATATGCATCTGCACTGACATGCGTCTATCAAACATGGCCATCGATAGGGAACAACACCCAGGACCGCACTTAAATGACATGATCAGTTGTCTGACTGGAGACTTTGTGTTCTCCAAGCTAGACCTATTCAAAGATTATCAGCAGCAGGAACTTGACCCGCAGTAACGTTACATTATCACTCTCCACTCATCTAGGGCTGTCCCGTTAGAAGACATTGAGCTTCAGGGTGTCATCTTGCAGGTGGAATATTTCAAGAGACGGCAATTAAATCCTAGTTTTTGGGCGCACAAATGAGGAGCACAACTTGGCACTGAGGGAGGTATGCAGCTAGTTGAAGAAAGCTCGCCTAACGCTGAATGAGGACAAATACGAGCTGAGAAAGGGAGAACTTGTCTTCTTTGGCCACATCTTCTAACGGAATGGAATGAGACCTGACCCGAGTAAAGTTGAAATGATTCACAAAGCACAGGCCCCAGTGGACGTGACAGAGGTGAGGTCATTTCTGGGGCTGGCAAGCTACTGTGCTCACTACATCAAGGATTTTGCAACAGTGAGCACACCACTTCGCGAACCAACTAAACAAGAGCAATCATTCCTCTGGACGTCAGAGTGTGGCAAGGCATTCATGGACATAATGTCACAGCCGAGGATAACCTCGCCTATTTGATGCGTCACCTATGCACTGAGCTCATGGTGGATGCTGGCCAAGAAGGGCTAGGTGCCGTTTTCGCCCGATATAGGCCAAGACAAGACTTCCTGAGGAGCATTGTTGCATACGCAAGAAGAAGCTTGACAGACAGGGCATACTCGCAACCGGAGAAAGAGAGCTTAGCAGAACTACGGGCCTGCAAGCACTACCATATGTTCATTTATTGGAAGCCTTTCACTATTGTGACAGATCACCAGGCATTAGTCACAATATACAGCCAATGGCATGGTAGAGCGCTTGATGGGCAACATCAAAAAGGCAGTCTAACGAGTTAAGCTGGTGCAGATTTCAAATGGTTAAACATTGTACCAAGTACTTTGGGACTATCGCAACACCCCACATGGATCCTCGAGGCAGCGTCTTTCAGAACACAGCAATGCTAATGGACATGATGGATAGTGCTGATTTTAGGCAACTTGTTAGGGGACCTACTCATGTAGCAGGACATACCCTGGATGGTATTTTTTCAAACCATCCAGGCTTGTCGTTTATAGGCATATTACCACTTTTGTGGTCTGACCACCCTGCTGTCCAATTCGAACTAATCATTGTGGCTAAGCATGCGAGGAGTAGCTATCCCAAAGGACAGATAAAGACTAGAGTCTGGAGTAGAGTCGATGGGACTGCTCTACAGGAGCTTCTAACTTCCAAGGCAGGTCATTTACCGCAGAGGGTAGAGGAGGCGGCCTCCATCTACACCAAGTGGCTTGCACAAGCTTGTGAAAAATTAGATCCACTAAAAACTGTCTTCCCTAAAAGATCACATCCCTCTGCTCCATGGTTTACAGAGGAGGTGAGAAATCTAAAACGCATCTATATACGCCTCAAATGTAAGTGGAGGAAAGGCTACAAGGAAGCAGAGAAGAAATTGTATAAATCTAGCCTTCAGATTTAATAAACAAAAATGCTATTCGACCCAAATGGATTTGGCAAAGAACTCAGCCAAAGAGCTCTTTAGAACTGTCTCCAATCTGGCTTCCCCGAGCCCAGTTAGTGTCCAATCTAGTCAGGAATTATATGAGGAGATCACCAAATCCTGCCTTAATAAAGAGGTGAGCATATTCTCAGTCTTCAGCGGATCTAATGATGCTGGACTGAACATGGCAAAGGAGGTTTTTGAGCCAAAGAGGATCCCTCCCCCTTGCCTTGGACAAATATATGCCACTGACCGTACACAATACTCTTGAGCTCCTAATGGGAGCCAAATCGAGCTCACCTTTTGATCCATATCCGGAGACGGCTGTAAAACTGGCCCTGGTACGATCGCTCTTTTACTGCGTTCCATTTTTATTGGTATGTTTGAAACAGGAACGTTTCCAAGCTTTGGAAGCCCGCGTCAATATTGGCCCTTCTGAAAAAGCCAAACCTGGACTCCAAGGATCCTAACAGCTTCCGCCCGATCTCTTGTCTTCCTCTCCCTGCCAAATGGTTGTGAAAATTATGAATCGTTAACTCAGTGCTTTTTTGGGGGGAAGTCCAAGCATTGGATTCCTCCCAATATGGTTTTAAAGAGGGACACAGCACTCAGTTGGCACTCATCAAGGCCACGGAAGAGATCAGGGAAGCAGTGGATCAAGGAGGCCGGGCAGCTCTGATCCTATTGGATCTGTCAGCTGCATTTGATACAGTCCATCATGATATTCTGATGGACCCTCTCAAGGACTGTGGCGTCCAGGTTAAAGCTGGGGATCTTCTCAAATCCCTTTTATCAAACAGAGGACAGATTGTATCCTTAGGTAAATTTCAGTCCAACCACTTTTCACTACCATGTGGTGTACCGCAGGGGTCATCACTGAGCCCCACACAATTTAATGTGTATGTCTTGTCATTGGCTCCCGTTATCAGTGCATTCGGGTTTGGGATCACGTCGTACGCTGATGACACAAAAATGGTGGTGTCTCTATTACCCAGCCAAGAGTTGGGAATAGATAAACCTTTCCAGACCTGCATGGAATCGGTTGGGAGAAGGATGGCAGACAATTGCCTGAAGCTGAATTCAGGTAAAATCGCAGTAATGCTGTTCGGGAATGATCTTAACTTCTGGACTCCTAACTGGTGGCCTGCCTCCCTGGGGTCACTCCCTACACTCTCTAAAAAGGTGAAAAAATGTTTGAATAATACTAGATAAGAAACTCTCCTTTAGGGCCCAAGTAAATGTAGTAGCTTCAACAACAGTGCATGTCCTGAGAACTGTTAAGAAGGTATTGCGGCTTCTACCTTTGTGGAGCCGGCAAACAGTGGTTACAGCATTGGTCTTGTCGAGGCTGGACTACTGTAACAGCCTCTATCTAAACATACAACAAAAATTCCAATATAAACTCCAGCTGCTACAAAATGCAGAGGCCAGATTACTTATGGGCACATCCAAGTTCCCCCCAATTTCCAAAGAGATAAATACATTGCACTGGCTCCCGATGACGAACCTGGTGCATTTTAAATCTCTCTGTATGGTCTTTAAAGCACTTCAAGGCTTAGGTCCAGATCATTTAAGATGCCAGTTTCAATGGAATAGACCAACAGGAACTCACAGATCACTGGGAGCCAAACTGGTCGTAGTCCCACCTACAAAGAAAGCTCAGTGGGGTGGCAGAAGCTTCTCTTCATGCGCAGCAAAAGCATGGAACGACTTGCCATTCCATCTGAGAAATGCCACCAATCTTCCAGCGTTCAGGAAAGGGTTGAAGACCTGGCTTTTTGATAAATAAACCCTCTTTTTTTCTAGCTCTGCATTGGGGAGAAGTAACTAGCGCCAGGACACCCCTGGGTGATTGTGCGCTCTAAAGGTTTCCATAACATAACATAACATAACTGGTACTGGGAAGAAGAGGCAGAACTCCTCTGCCTTAGCAGGAGCATGCCGCCCGGGACCAGCAAGCAAAGCAAAAGATGAAAAGGCAGGCCGACACACAGCACCACGCTACCACCTTGATGCTCAAGCCAGGAGACCAGGTCCTTGTACGCCAACGTCAAACACCAACCAAAGTCGGACAGTCCTTTCTCCAGCCAGCCGCTGAAAGTAACAAATGTAAAAGGAACAATGGTTAAAGCAGAGGATGGACCATACCTGGAATAGCTCCCACTTCAAGGATGTTTGGATGGTAAATGAGGATGGGGTGCTGCAGGGATTCTGCTCATACACAGAACTGTGCACAGAGACCCAGGACCTTAGTGAATTGTGGTGGACCAAAAAACTCACCTCAGTACCTAGAAACCCTAACCGACTAGCATCAGTGTCACATTAGCTCTTCGTCCTATAGCAAAGGAACCAATGATTAGACACCCCAGAACATGCAACTTAGGTTAAACTCAGGAATGGTGGGAAGCAAGAACACTCTTTCGTTTGTTATTCTCTTCCCAGTCCACAACAGGAGTAAAACGAGACACAGGAAAGGTTAAAATATTTATTTTAACGATGTGCTCTAAGATGCAGTGTATTTGTTAACATAAGCAGACATATGATTAGAAATAAAATGATCAGCATTGTTACAATTCCATAAAACACAAAAGGAGAAATCATATTACAATGATGGTGAAAACAGGTCTTATAGCTCCTAGTATATCCCCTCCCTAGATAGGAACTATGTTTTATAAAATATAGAAGGTCTCTTAGGCTTGTGTGGGGGATCCCATACCTCTAAAATCAGCGATTGTATCACATCAGGATCTGCAAAAGCTCTCTGGAGACAGAATTCTTCCAAGTGCCTGAAATCATACCTACAGTGCAATATTAAAGGCACCAGAATCACCGGTGGCCTGCAGCTGCATGTATGTTATGTCTAAAACGTGAGCCGATCAGCCCGAACAAGCTACCTTGTTATGATAACCTTGGAGGCTTTAGCACTCATTGTGCAGACTAGGTTCGCAATGTAAGTCTAGGGATGCCGAAAACAATCCTTTCTCATGTGATTTAATTCACGCAGTTTAACAACAGCTATATGCAGTGTTGTGTGCAAAAGCAGCAAAAGGTAAATGGCGTTTAAACTTCTAATAAGCCTATGCTAACTTAGCAATGTGCGCAAACGAGGCTCAGCCCTCAGTACACCCTCCCTTGATTGCAGAACGCACAATAAGTGTGGGCAATTTTTAGAACCCAGAGTTAAAGTTCGTATGAGGCAGAAACAAGTTTAAAATTTTGTCAAACTGGATAATTGGGAGTAAATTCCGAATTAGTAATCATAACACCTATGAAACCCAACAAGGGGGCGTAGTGTCAAAACACATGTAATGCATAGAAAGAGAAAAAAAATGAAGTAAAAAATCATCATTCCACTACTTGTCTCTGAAGCAGGAAAGTGATCATTCAGCCATCCAATTCAATAATGGAAAAGAAAACACATGTTCTTCAACAGCCGGAGCCTCTAGCACCATCAGAGAACAACTGGGATGTTCTTTGAGATAACTGCGTGTCAGAAAGTCATGGGCTGCAGTCCATATATTCCAAGTGCCTAGGACTCCATGCGCCGCTGCGCAGGCCATAATCCTGACACCAGAACAGTCTAGTTCATGAGCAACTAAGGGACTAATTAGTAGATCATAATCCGGGTTAGGAGACACCTTTTTGTGGAGACACAAATCCAGAGCCCATTCAAAACTGCAATCCAGGCAGTGGAAAACTGGCTGCACTCATGTAAAGTACAAAAACTGAAAAGATAAACCATATGCCACACTCAAAGTGGCCAGAGGCAGCGATCCATAGTATTCAAGCATCCGGTCATGAAGTTGGAACAGCCGGGGCAGGTTGTCGTGGGACACAGAATGTGCAACGATTTTGGAGCAAACAAATTAACAGCAGTACACAGGCAGCCAAGGCGAGAATTAATGGTAAACCGCCGAAGAGGCTGGAAAAAATAGAAAGAAAAAATGCCGGTATAACACCAAATATAGTTTGGAATTAAATCACAAGGCCAGAACTTACTACTTTCAAAAAGTGCACCAAGCCTGAGGTCGTCGAGGCATTGAATATAGTGTGAATCAACGCTCCAAAATGCAGAGGGAGATCAGTAAGGCATGTACCACGGTATGGGTATTAGCCACGAGAAGGATGAATGTTTCACGTGCAAATGTAAGGGCGACTTCTTTTTGAGACAAAAGAACCCTTATTCGACTCATCTTGTTGAATTCTGCTTTCAAGGACGGAATGGAAGGCCAGATGGATATATCGAGCTTCCCATGCGGAGGAGGAAACAGCACATTCTTACAACAGACTACACGTTGGGATACAGTCACTATGTACGGTATGGTATCCCTGCCAGCATACCACAGCAATCTTCATTATTTAATAATAAATAACTACCGTTCGTTAACAACGTGAAAGTAGGTGTAGTAGCCGAGGCGTGTGTACCTTTTAAAATACAGGCCAAATTTAGGGCTTCTGAATTACAAGAGCCGTGCAATTGTATATTCCTACAGACCAATGAATGATCGGGTGTGAAAGTGCAATCTTCACCTTTTACATAAACTTCTGTACCCTCCCTCATGCACCTATAGGTGAAGATTAGGGATCAAACTTCATGGAGATAGTGCTACCTAATGGTTCATATCTGCCTATGGCATAATGTTTCTTTCCTGCTTTGAATTTAAACAGTGGAAAAGGCAGCATTATGAACCCATGAATAAGCCTAACTGCATAAATTGTTTCAGCCACAGAAAATGGTAAAGGTTCTAACTTTTCAATATGCAATAGTTAAAATGTTGCATCTTTCATTGACATAAATTGTTGTTTGACAGTCAAATTAAAGGGCAGAAATAAAGAAGTGTTCATGTAGTTCCAAGGCACTTTCCCAGCCTTCAACATTTGTAAAGTCCATGCAAACTGCATGATAGACGCAATTGATTTTGACCATGGTACAAAACTAAGGCCTCATCTTGCACAATATCAATAACAGAAGAAACAATATTATCTAATGTGTAAATTCGGGAATGAAAGTGTGTTAATTCTATTATCTACAACTGCCAGCACTTTTTCTAAATTTGCTTGATCAATAGCCCTCAATCTAAAAGCAACTTCAATTTGGGACAGTTTCCAAACTTCGTTGTAAATAGCATAAACCCATCTTTTAGATCTGCCTGTCGCAGGAGCTTTCACAAAGTCATTCAAATCAACGTCGTCAGTCGATTTAGACAAATGAAGCTTAACTGACGCTAAAGTGGAGTGTTTGAGCCAGTTCTGACATAGCTTGCCTACAGAATTGGTATTGACAGAATAGTCACTCTCAAAACGGGGATCCACCCTAACCTTTGTATAGCCAGGGGTCAAACCCAGAAAACGATGCTGGCATGAATCTGCACTTTTTTGCCATAATAACCATCCTAGGGGATCCAAACTGGAAATGTTAAAGGATGAATTTTGTAACAGAGTCTGTAATTCACTAAGGGATCTACTGGTGTGATTATTCCAATTGGAGTATACTCCTAAATCAGGAATAGAAGGAGCCTTAATTTTTTAGACCTAGCGAATCCAAAGCAGATGGTTTGTGAAATAGTTGAATTCAGAAACAACATATGGTTCGGGGTGAGACATGCACGATGCAAAGCCTCAGTGCCTTTCCAATTCTTAGAACGCCAAACAGATTTAAGATCAATAGTATCTTTCCACAGCTCATAGCCCCCTATTGCCAAATGTTCGATATAAGAGTTTGAATACAATAATTTAGTGTGGGTGAGTCTAACCTTGGAAGATGTAAATGTAGTGTATTTTGTAAAGCGCACAGCTGCCCCAACGGGGCGTCCCGGCGCTGTATAACGCTGTGGAACCCTTCCTGGCTCTCTCTGTGAGATGCCCCTCCTGGGCACCCCCAAGGTGAAGCCAGGCATCCCAGTTTTGTAGGGGCCGTTGTGGAGATTAAGCAAGCTATTGCCCAGAGTTGCAGCGTGGTACCCATGATTAGAGTAGGCGCCGAGGCGAGAACTATCGAGTCCGCGGACATTGAGCCCAAGACCCTGCCGCGTCGGGACTTGAACCCTGGTCCCGGGCCTGATCTCTGCTTCAGAGTCTGCCGCTCTAACCAGTGGCCACACTTCTCCGCCATCTTAAAATAAAATGCATCAGGATTTGATTGATTAAAATCAGTAAAGTAGGAGATTTTTTTAAAAGAGTCTTGGAGCTGCCTTAAACAGGAGCGAGACAGTGTTCCCATTGTGTGTAGTTAACCACATTCCTAAATGTGTTTGCTTTGTGCAGAAAATGACTGCCATAATTTTGGTAACAAAACAAGTCAGCAAAATTTGCAGAATCTAAATGCAAATCTTCAGCATCAAAGGCAGCATAATATTTCAAATCAGAAAATAAAGCCTCTACGGCTTGGACATCCCAATCATCAGAGTGTATGTTTTGTTTAACCACATCCCCCATTGAAACACGAAGTACATAACGAACATTAATAACTTCTGTGGGTCCTTGGATTTGAAATTTTACAGCGTCCCACACAATCCCATCTAAGACAGGCCAAGCAGTGATATTCACAAAAGTCTGGTCCCTCTTCATTCTGTGTGATGAGTAGTGGGTTGCCAAAGTTCCATCAATTAGTCTACTTGTAGTTCTTTCTTTAACATAGTGTCCATTCACAAGACGGAAAAAATACACCACAAATCCTATAGACATGAATAAAAAATTTTTAAAAAGCAATGTAAGTCCAAGGTGGGATCAAAAAATGCTTTTTTAAAACAAGCAGCAAAAATCTAAACTTTTGAGGGGGACTTTGATGTGACTGAGTCAGTGTCAAATGAAAAACGTAATTGATTAGCCACACAGGTCTCTAAATCGAGCATAGATAAGTCTGTGGCAAAAGTGTACTCAGTATCATCAAGAGGATCACCAGCCGGTGGATTCAATAAAGGATTTATAACTGTATTTAGGTCAATGGCAACATCAGGCCTGGTGGTAGGTGCCGGAGCGAAAATAGAGTGTCACAGCATCGATGGACAAGAGACCGCAGGTGTCATACTAAGAAGAATCGGCCACTCTGTGTAGTTTGACATTGTCAATGGAGATGTACCTGTTTTCCTTCCGACCAGGAAGTGGAGGTAAAATTACTGCTCTTGTACCCTGCACGCCAAGCACAGGAACTGGAGCACGATATGAGGGGGCAAATTCCTTCTTGTTCTCGACCTTCTCTCGGACCAGTTCACCAACTCGGGGTGGCCAGCCAACCGCCGGAATCTGCAACACAGCATCAGATGTGGAGGGCAAGTGTTCCTTTCCAAGACTGTCACGGGTCTTTTGTAGATTCTGGAAAACAGGACACGGTTCATCTACGTCAAAGGGAGCATCAGACGCTGCCTGGTCTAGACCCTCAAGGTCCAGAACAAACATTTTTTTTTTGGGGGTATAATTTTTATTTTATTAAAGAAAAAGAACTTATACACAAGGCAATAAGACACTACAGTCGGACATGGGTTCAAGGAGGAAGGAAACTGCAGTACAATATAATACAATCATCGTTGATGCAATGGGGGGGCCAGTGAGGAAACAAGATCAGTGTTCGTAAAAGCTACACAAGACTTGGAATGCCGGGTCAGGGGGAAAGGGGAACCTCTGGGGTCTCCACAAATGGAGGCGTGCATATATTTCCACGGTAGGAGTTCCATTGGCTCCAAATTTTATTCTATTTCCTGGGTCTACCCCGTGCCACATACACTGTCTTCTCCCTGAACATACACCAGTCCATGTTCTCTTTCCATGCCAAAACCGTGGGCGGCCGATGGGAACCCCACAACTGCGCGATGTCTCTCTTAGCAATCATATTACCAAGGGTCGCCCACTGCATCTGTGCCACATCATAGTCATTCGGTTCCCAGACATTCAACAGGCAGCGCCTCGCTTCGGGTAATAATGCCACCCCCGTGACTCTTTCCATCACAGCATGTACACGATTCCAGAACGCCACCACCCCCGGGCTCTCCCAAATTATATGGAGGAAGGTTCCAACCAGTCCACAACCACGCTTACATAACCCATCCACTGAATAACCCATATGAATCAAGCGCGGGCCAGTGACATATATCCGATGTAGGATTTTAAGTTGAACGAGTCGGAGGCGGGCCGGAATCACGACCTCCTTCGGCGAGGATAGCGCCGACTGCCAGTCCTCGTCATCCAACTCCAAACCGTCGCTGGTTCAAACCTCCCTGAGCCGCACCAACAGATCCGTTCGATTATTAATCAATTTCTTATACATCAAAGAAATAGTGCTATCGGGCACGTAGCCGTCAAGCACCCGATCTTCTAGTGGGGAGGATTCAGGGATGTCAATACCCTTAGGGAAAACCGAACTCAACGCGTGGGTAATCTGTGCATAACGGAAAAATTCTCTATCACTCAGCTCATACTCTACCTTCAGTGCCTCGAAGGTCTTGATTTTACCTTTGACCCATAGATCACTCACCCTACTAATACCAATCATATCCCACTTTTCAAATCCTTTTGTTTTCCACAGGCAACCCAGTCTTTCAGACACATAAAGCGGAGTCGCACGGGTCAGTCAATCCCTCCACCCTGTTGCCGCATTCGCATCATGCCACACTCGTACCGCTATCTTAGTAGGGCCCGATAGTTCCCTTCCCACTGCTTTGGAATAAAGGACTCTGTTATAGTCTCCACCTGGTAACAAGTACTTATCCATCTCGAATGCAGGGTTAGAGGCTGGTCCATACATTCCATGATTAATCGCTCCCAACTGAGAGGCCCAATAATATCGCCTGATATCCGGGAGTGCTATACCCCCGTCGTACCATGGCGTGAGCTTGGCCAGGGCAATACGCGAGCGTCCATCCCAGATCAATCGTCTCTGCAAACTCTCCACCTCCCGAAAATAACTTGCCGGAATAACATCAAACGTATTCTGGAGCGCATATAGAAATCGCGGTAAGGACATCATTTTAAAAATAGCTGCACGCCCAAGTGGTGAGAGTGGTAGCCTGAGCCAGCCCACAACGTCAGATTGTAACCTCTGAAGAGGAGGGAGCAGATTACGATCATACCGAGCCACGGGATCTAAAGTTATAAAAATCCCCAAGTACTTAAATCCCGACTGCGACACCTGGATGGGACAACGGCGCGGTAAAGGGGGGTATCACTCGAAAGCACATACACACAGGACTTGGTCCAATTGATCACAAGGCCGGAGTTCCTTCCAAACGAGGTGAGCACATCAAACTATACATTCAACGACTTACGAGGGGACGTGAGGTGCCACAAAATGTCATCAGCATAAAGCGATATGCGATCCTCAAATTCCGGGGTCCACTGAATACCCTTCATCGAAGGCTCCCATCACAGCCAGGCAGCCAGGGGCTCCAAGGCCAGGGCGAAAAGAAGCGGGGACAACGGACAGCCCTGCCGCGTACCCCTCCCAAGAACAAAGGGCTTAGATACTCGACCATTCACTACCACCTGTGCCAATGGCTACTCATACAAAAGTTTCACCCAGCCGATGAAACCAGGACCAAAACCAAATTTCGCAAGAGCGGCCCAGAGGTATGGCCACTCCACTGTGTCAAAAGCCATCGTAGCGTCCAAGGAAACCAAAATGGCAGGCTCACGAAGCTACGCCGCCCTCGCGAGAACGCCGTGCAAGCGCCTCAGATTGAGTGCTGTATTGCGGTGTGGGATGAAACCGGACTGAACCGGATGAACCAAGTCACTAATTACTTTTATCAGGCGGTTTGCCAGCAACTTAGCGAGAATCTTTGGTTCGGCATTTAAGAGCTAAATGGGCCTGTAAGACGCACAGCGATCTCCCGGTTTCCCCTCCTTATGAATCACCACAATGGTAGCGAGATGCTGATCACGAGGAAGGGAGTCGATGTCTCGCGACTCCAAAAACATATCACGGAGATACGGCGCCATTTTGTCGGGACGCAACTTGTAGAGTTCGATGGGCAGACCATTAGGGCCCATAGCTTTGCCCGAGCACACAGAGCGAATAGCGAGGGCCACCTCGCCAGCTGAAAATACAGCGTCCATTAAGTCCCTATCCGAATCCGACAGGCGAGGCAATGCAATATCACGTAGCAACAGGTGGGAGTCTTCCTCCGGTCTATCGGAGACTGGGGAATACACACTTCGGAAATGTTCAGCAAAACACTCGACAATCTCAGTTGGATCAGTCACACGCACTCCATCAAGTTTCTCAATCACAGAAACCACACGACTCTCCCTCTCCTTTTTATCCAGCCAAGCAATGAGTTTCCCAGCCTTATCACCCACATCATACAGTCTGCCCTGCTGCTCTCTACTCATGACTTTAGCGGCATCCGTCACCAGGGCCCTATAATCCAGTTGTTTGAGGCTGAGAGCATGAAGCTTGTTACGAGTCACACCCAGTTCCAAATCCCTTTCTAGCTCAGTTATTTCAGTCTCTAAACGGACCACCTCCTCATTCTTACTTTTCTTGGCACCAGCGATTAATAGTAATGTCTGTCCTCGGATGACCGTCTTGAATGCCTCCCACAGTAACACAGAGGAGGACACAGACCCCTCGTTCTCGGCAAAGTACTGATCCAGGGACTTAATCAACTCGGCACGAGTTTTAGGGTTGCGAAGATACCAGGGATTGATCGGGGCAAGCCGTCCCTTGAGACTCATACTAGTGCCAATCTGGAGCCACAGTGGGGTGTGATCTGATATACCCCGGGCCAGATGTCTAATCTCCCTGACAGAGGAGGCCTGCACCGCCAGCATCAAAACATAGTCAAGTCTGGAGAGACTGCCGTGGGCCCCAGAGTGGAAGGTGTATTGTACCTGTCCCGGATGCATCAACCTCCAACAGTCTATCAAACCCAATGTCTCCAAGAACCCACTTAACCAAGACTGTGACCTGGTTAGGTCTCTGGGGGGGGTAGAGATCTACACTACCGGAGACAACTGAATTGAAATCTCCGCCCATCACCAGGATACCATCTGGGAGCAAAATGCGCCTTACCTACTATGAATACATCAGAAAATTCATAGATCCCCCGGGATGGTCTGAAGCGTCATCCTGATCCTCCAAGTGTGTTACCTAACACTAAACCCCTGGGTTAAAAAGATGTAAATTTAAAACACAATGAAGGACAGGTCCCAAACTTTCAAAAAAATGTGTGAACACTGAGAGAGCACCTCACGGACGTAACTCCCGAGCGGTTCCTGGTTAGCAAAGTCCAGTGTACCCACTTCTTATCATCGGTTGCTCTCTCTGTGTAGAGTGTGAGAAAAGGTAAAAAAAACACACAAAAAGTGGTATAGAAACCAAAAACCAGTGCCAAAGTGCATTTAAATAGTTTGTCTGTATCCATGTGAACCCAAAACCAAAGACTAAGGGAAGTGTGAAGTGCAACAATTGTTAAAAAGAATAATGGTGAACAACACTTCTCAGGATGGCGGCGAGAAAGGTCCTTTATCGCCCAAGTCCAGGAGAAGCACCTAAACCCCTCACTCCCATTGAGATACTAGATTCTTACAAATATAAATACCCGAAGGAGTCCGTGAATAAAGAGAAGCCAAAGCTGGAAGTGATGAAATGTCCCGACCTTGAGATAGCGTACACTTCTCTTCTTGAGGAGTTCGAGAATTCTGGTCTCATCATCACTGAGGCCTGCAGTTACCTTGTAGCAGTGATGAAAGACCTAGAGGAGGAAATAGACGACGACTGGGACTCCTATGGAGTCAGTATTGCCAAAAAAGGAAAGAAAATTAACCCCTCTTGCATACTGTCCATCACCCACAACAAAGCAACAGGCAACTGGGCATTTACAGGCCGCAAAGTCTCCCCCTCAAAAGAAGAACGGCTTTCATTGGCTGGCTTTCTTCTCTCCCTATATAGACTCGGCAAAATAAGAGCTGCAAACCAAGGAACATACAAAGAGACACTTGTCTCAAGAATTACAACCATCCTCAACGGAAGCCCTTTGTAGGAAACATGAACCCCATTACTCTGTCAGCAGCCGCATCTCACTGCTCTGTGTGGAACAGCAACCCAACATTTCGAAAGATCGTGGGAACTTATGACATGTTCTCAATGCGGTGTGAAAGCGAGTTCTCTGGCTTAAGAGCAGGGACTGTCGTCACTGCGTATGAGGATTGTTCTGGCCTAACTTCCTTCTCTTACTTCATTCGAAAAATTGACCGATCTGTCGAAGATACCGTTCTGTATTTCTTTAGCCAGCATGTTATGAGAGATGTATCTCGGTATGGCACCCAGATCAAGAAGCAGACCTACCAAATTCATATTTCATTCATTTTAGATCTTTAGGAATTGTCGGAAAGTCGCCCTACTCCTCAAATGCAGTAGGAAACCTCTATAACCTCATACACAGTACCTGCTCTTACATGGGAGACGCAAGATCACTCAACGCAGTTGTCATTTCGGACAGCTCCCCTGACACCATGTCTGTCTTAGAAGGTTTTCTCGGGGAAGCGTTCTTTGGTCAAGGGTGGTTTGACAGGCTGACGTTCCGTGATGAGCAAGACTTTCAAAATCATCAGCAGGCGGAGGCAGAAGGAGAGGACTTCAATGAGGGGATGTCCTCTGTAGGATCCGACTTCGAGATGGAGAGACCTGAGAGGATCCAGGGCAATGATCCCGAGGAGGTCTATGCGAGGATGGTTCAATCAAGATTTAAACTCACGGAGTCCATGAAGACCAGATACAGCCACAGTAACTCCGAGGAAAGATACATTTTCAGAGTTCCTAGCCCGAGTTTATGTGAAGCCCTAATCAACTCAAGACCAATCCTTTTCCTTCCTTCAAGTGCCTTTTTATTGACTTTCACTTTTTTACTGTGAATCAACAGAGCTACCTCAGTTTTTTGTTATTAAAGACCAGTTTTGAAAAAAAAAAGAATAATGGTAAGGGTTGCTAGCTTTCTGTCTTTATTCTGGAGCTGCAAGCCTTCCAAGTTAAAAATGGACTTTCATATACCATACACATTCAAAAATTGCTGACATGTTTCATTGCTATCCATTCAGCAAATTCATCAGGGCAGTCTGAGGTTCTTAGTCATCACACTCATATGTATATCTAGGACCTGTATCAACAAGATAAAACAGAACACAAATGTGAAATAATGAAACCCCTGGCCAGGGGCTTGCTAATGAAGGGCACTCTTACAGCGCCCATCGTTATATGGTCCTCAAGATTACCTTATGGTTGCCACATCCGGACGTAACGGCAACCATGTGTTGGTCCCCGTGTCTACTGATCAAGTGTCCTTCGGTGCTTTGGTAAGACTCAAGCACGCTGGGGAAATAAATATGCATAAGAAAAACAATCAATGATTTAGCAGTGAATGTACAGGTTTCTTCATTCATTACGCACAGTTACTAGATATTCTACACAATGCCGAAATGGCCTCTCGGCATCATCCATGATTATATGGCCCATTTGCAAAAAGTATAACCGGCAGTACAGCGTCGTACTGCAAGTAATGCAGGGAGAAAAAACGCGTCATAATTACAAACTTTCCGGCCGAACTGACAGTCTGGAAAACATACCAACGAGCTTGCCCAATACGCTCGTAGCATTTTACGGACCGGTCCAATTGACCGAAGGCCCATGTCACGAAACGCAAAACAAGGTGTCAAGAAGTGCGTTAACCGCAACAGCCGCTGCCTATGCCCCGCATCTAGCCTCCTTACCTATGCCGCGCCCCTCCGGCACTCCCGACGGTCCTACAACAGGCTACCGTCGCGGAGGAGTGTACGTAGGGGCTCCGAGCCCCACCCACTGCGTGACGAAACACGTCGTGCTCCCGGCAGGTTGCGGCGGCCATCTTAGATCGGGGGAGCAGTTCGTGAATTATACGAGATGCAGGACTAACTGGAAAGGGGCTCACTGGAGACAACGTTCAGTTTTGAGAACCAGAGAAAAAAATCGTAATGTTTAAAATTAAAATTACAGCCATTATTCCACATGGACAGTCAGATTATTTTGATTATAAATGCAGCCACTATTGCATTTTATTTGTGATCACAGCAACGAAAATCATATATTGTAACCACCAACACAAAGAGTACAAGGTAAAATTGACAATCAGGCTCTCACAATGCGGACCAATCAGATGTGGAATCGACAGATAGTAAGTGTTGCCAATACTCACAGCCACCGGCAACTTCACTTTCTATTCATGCCAAAACAAGGGAAGGGTAAGGTCAAGGTAGATATATGTGAAAACAGAGCCCAAGGACACACACGTGTCACAGCTCTTCACATCCAAATACAGAATGGACTCATTTCAACACCAACAATGCACGCTCGAAAGCGGGCTCATAAAGTATGAAGTACCCATACCCCCCACTTATGCCTATAAACTAGAGACCAAGGGGGTGTAAAATGAGATACAAGGGCTGGGGGTATGTTGTATTACCAACTGAGAATAAGAGAGAGGGAATTACCTCCTGATGATTTTGTTCCATTCAATATTCTCATTTAAATCCTCCCGGTCTGCCCTCTCAGAAAAAAATCCATTTCGCTTCTTTGCGTGCCAAAATAAGGTAGCCTGTTGTAGGACCGTCGGGAGTTCTGGAGGGACGCGGCATAGGTAAGGAGGCTAGATGCGGGGCATAGGCAGCAGCTGTTGCGGTTAACCCATTTCTTGACACCTTGTTTTGCGTTTCGTGACATGGGGCATCGGTCAATTGGACCGGTCCGTGAAGTGCTACGAGCGTATTGGGCAAGCTCGTTGGTATGTTTTCCGGACTGTCAGTTCGGCCAGAAAGTTTGTAAATATGACGCGTTTTTTCTCCCTGCATTACTTGCGGTACGACGCTGTACTGCCGGCTATATTTTTTGCAAATGGGCCATATAATCATGGATGATGCCAAGAGGCCATTTCGGCGCTGTGTAGAATTTCTAGTAACTGTGCGTAATGAATGAAGAAACCTGTACATTCACTGATAAATCATTGATTGTTTTTCTTATGCATATTTACACTCCCATTGAGATACTAGATTCTTACAAATATAAATACCCGAAGGAGTCCATGAATAAAGAGAAGCCAAAGCTGGAAGTGATGAAATGTCCCGACCTTGAGATAGCGTACACTTCTCTTCTTGAGGAGTTCGAGAATTCTGGTCTCATCATCACTGAGGCCTGCAGTTACCTTGTAGCAGTGATGAAAGACCTAGAGGAGGAAATAGACGACGACTGGGACTCCTATGGAGTCAGTATTGCCAAAAAAGGAAAGAAAATTAACCCCTCTTGCATACTGTCCATCACCCACAACAAAGCAACAGGCAACTGGGCATTTACAGGCCGCAAAGTCTCCCCCTCAAAAGAAGAACGGCTTTCATTGGCTGGCTTTCTTCTCTCCCTATATAGACTCGGCAAAATAAGAGCTGCAAACCAAGGAACATACAAAGAGACACTTGTCTCAAGAATTACAACCATCCTCAACGGAAGCCCTTTGTAGGAAACATGAACCCCATTACTCTGTCAGCAGCCGCATCTCACTGCTCTGTGTGGAACAGCAACCCAACATTTCGAAAGATCGTGGGAACTTATGACATGTTCTCAATGCGGTGTGAAAGCGAGTTCTCTGGCTTAAGAGCAGGGACTGTCGTCACTGCGTATGAGGATTGTTCTGGCCTAACTTCCTTCTCTTACTTCATTCGAAAAATTGACCGATCTGTCGAAGATACCGTTCTGTATTTCTTTAGCCAGCATGTTATGAGAGATGTATCTCGGTATGGCACCCAGATCAAGAAGCAGACCTACCAAATTCATATTTCATTCATTTTAGATCTTTAGGAATTGTCGGAAAGTCGCCGTACTCCTCAAATGCAGTAGGAAACCTCTATAACCTCATACACAGTACCTGCTCTTACATGGGAGACGCAAGATCACTCAACGCAGTTGTCATTTCGGACAGCTCCCCTGACACCATGTCTGTCTTAGAAGGTTTTCTCGGGGAAGCGTTCTTTGGTCAAGGGTGGTTTGACAGGCTGACGTTCCGTGATGAGCAAGACTTTCAAAATCATCAGCGGGCGGAGGCAGAAGGAGAGGACTTCAATGAGGGGATGTCCTCTGTAGGATCCGACTTCGAGATGGAGAGACCTGGGAGGATCCAAGGCAATGATCCCGAGGAGGTCTATGCGAGGATGGTTCAATCAAGATTTAAACTCACGGAGTCCATGAAGACCAGATACAGCCACAGTAACTCCGAGGAAAGATACATTTTCAGAGTTCCTAGCCCGAGTTTATGTGAAGCCCTAATCAACTCAAGACCAATCCTTTTCCTTCCTTCAAGTGCCTTTTTATTGACTTTCACTTTTTTACTGTGAATCAACAGAGCTACCTCAGTTTTTTGTTATTAAAGACCAGTTTTGAAAAAAAAAAAGAATAATGGTAAGGGTTGCTAGCTTTCTGTCTTTATTCTGGAGCTGCAAGCCTTCCAAGTTAAAAATGGACTTTCATATACCATACACATTCAAAAATTGCTGACATGTTTCATTGCTATCCATTCAGCAAATTCATCAGGGCAGTCTGAGGTTCTTAGTCATCACACTCATATGTATATCTAGGACCTGTATCAACAAGATAAAACAGAACACAAATGTGAAATAATGAAACCCCTGGCCAGGGGCTTGCTAATGAAGGGCACTCTTACAGCGCCCATCGTTATATGGTCCTCAAGATTACCTTATGGTTGCCACATCCGGACGTAACGGCAACCATGTGTTGGTCCCCGTGTCTACTGATCAAGTGTCCTTCGGTGCTTTGGTAAGACTCAAGCACGCTGGAGAAATAAATATGCATAAGAAAAACAATCAATGATTTAGCAGTGAATGTACAGGTTTCTTCATTCATTACGCACAGTTCCTAGATATTCTACACAATGCCGAAATGGCCTCTCGGCATCATCCATGATTATATGGCCCATTTGCAAAAAGTATAACCGGCAGTACAGCGTCGTACTGCAAGTAATGCAGGGAGAAAAAACGCGTCATAATTACAAACTTTCCGGCCGAACTGACAGTCCGGAAAACATACCAACGAGCTTGCCCAATACGCTCGTAGCATTTTACGGACCGGTCCAATTGACCGACGCCCCATGTCACGAAACGCAAAACAAGGTGTCAAGAAGTGCGTTAACCGCAACAGCCGCTGCCTATGCCCCGCATCTAGCATCTAGCCTCCTTACCTATGCCGCGCCCCTCCGGCACTCCCGACGGTCCTACAACAGGCTACCGTCGTGGAGGAGTGTACGTAGGGGCTCCAAGCCCCACCCACTGCGTGACGAAACACGTCGTGCTCCCGGCAGGTTGCGGCGGCCATCTTAGATCGGGGGAGCAGTTCGTGAATTATACGAGATGCAGGACTAACTGGAAAGGGGCTCACTGGAGACAACGTTCAGTTTTGAGAACCAGAGAAACAAATCGTAATGTTTAAAATTAAAATTACAGCCATTATTCCACATGGACAGTCAGATTATTTTGATTATAAATGCAGCCACTATTGCATTTTATTTGTGATCACAGCAACGAAAATCATATATTGTAACCACCAACACAAAGAGTACAAGGTAAAATTGACAATCAGGCTCTCACAATGCGGACCAATCAGATGTGGAATCGACAGATAGTAAGTGTTGCAAATACTCACAGCCACCGGCAACTTCACTTTCTATTCATGCCAAAACAAGGGAAGGGTAAGGTCAAGGTAGATATATGTGAAAACAGAGCCCAAGGACACACACGTGTCACAGCTCTTCACATCCAAATACAGAATGGACTCATTTCAACACCAACAATGCACGCTCGAAAGCGGGCTCATAAAGTATGAAGTACCCATACCCCCCACTTATGCCTATAAACTAGAGACCAAGGGGGTGTAAAATGAGATACCAGGGCTGGGGGTATGTTGTATTACCAACTGAGAATAAGAGAGAGGGAATTACCTCCTGATGATTTTGTTCCATTCAATATTCTCATTTAAATCCTCCCGGTCTGCCCTCTCAGAAAAAAATCCATTTCGCTTCCTTGCGTGCCAAAATAAGGTAGCCTGTTGTAGGACCGTCGGGAGTGCCGGAGGGACACGGCATAGGTAAGGAGGCTAGATGCGGGGCATAGGCAGCAGCTGTTGCGGTTAACCCATTTCTTGACACCTTGTTTTGCGTTTCGTGACATGGGGCATCGGTCAATTGGACCGGTCCGTGAAGTGCTACGAGCGTATTGGGCAAGCTCGTTGGTATGTTTTCCGGACTGTCAGTTCGGCGAGAAAGTTTGTAAATATGACGCGTTTTTTCTCCCTGCATTACTTGCGGTACGACGCTGTACTGCCGGCTATACTTTTTGCAAATGGGCCATATAATCATGGATGATGCCAAGAGGCCATTTCGGCGCTGTGTAGAATTTCTAGTAACTGTGCGTAATGAATGAAGAAACCTGTACATTCACTGATAAATCATTGATTGTTTTTCTTATGCATATTTATTTCCCCAGCGTGCTCGAGTCTTACCAAAGCACCGAAGGACACGTGATCAGTAGACACGGGGTCCAACACATGGTTGCCGGTACGTCCGGATGTGGCAACCATAAGGTAATCTTGAGGCCCATATAACGATGGGCGCTGTAAGAGTGACCTTCAGTAGCAAGCCCCTGGCCAGGGGCTTCATTATTTCACCTTTGTGTTCTGTTTTATCTTGTTGATACAGGTCCTAGATATACATGAGTGTCATGACTAAGAACCTCAGACTGCCCTGATGAATTTGCTGAATGGATAGCAATGAAACATGTCGGCAATTTTTGAATGTGTATGGTATATGAAAGTCCATTTTTAAATTGGAAGGTTTGCAGCTCCAGAATAAATACAGAAAGCTAGCAACCCTTATCATTAATTCTTTTTAACAATTGTTGCACTTCACACTTCCCTTAGTCTTTGGTTTTGGGTTTACATGGATACAGACACACTATTTAAATCCACTTTGGCACTGGTTTTTGGTTTCTATACCACTATTTGTGTGTTTTTTTGACCTTTTCTCACACTCTACACAGAGAGAGCAACTGATGATGAGAAGTGGGTACACTGGACATTGCTAACCAGGAACCCCCTCAAGAGTTACGTCCGTGAGGTGCTCTCTCAGTGTTCACACATTTTTTTGAAACTGGGACCTGTCCTCCTTTGTGTTTTAAATTTACATCTTTTTGACCCAGGGGTTTAGTGTTAGGTAACACACTTGGAGGATCTGGACGACGCTTCAGACCATGCCGGGTGATCTATGAATTTTCTGATGTATTCGCAGTAGGTAAGGCGCATTTTGTTTACAGTTGTTTGAGTGGGGGGCGGCCTTACCTCTCTCCCCCTGTACTCCTATTGATGATAGTACCATCTGGGAGCCCCAGTACCGCACGCCCAAGATCAGCAAAAGTTGAGGTCTGTAGACCAGGCGGGACATGTACAGAAACCAGTGAGACAGTCCTTTCTTCCAACCTCCCTGTGAGAGCAGCGTAGCGCCCCCTGTCATCAAGAATCATGTTGTCTATTTCCAAAGGGAGAGAGTTCTTGACTAGGATGCCCTATGCCCCTAGAACCAGTAGTGAACCCAGAGTGTACAGCAAGACGATATCCCCGCCTATTCATGGCGTGACAAGTGTTTCCAATCACGTGCGTCTCCTGTAACAACACAACATCAGGGGAGAGGCGTCTCAACAATTGCAACACTACTCCCCGCTTTATCCTATCCCCAACCCATTGACATTCCAACACAGTATTTTCAACCCACTATCCCTTATCTCGGAAATGAATGCAGAATCCACCCCGTAGCGAACACAGTACCCAGATACAAGAAGAAAACAATACGTTGCCTTGAGAAAAAGTGAAACATACCCAAACTCCCCCTTCCGCCCCCCAACATGATCCCGTTACAATACCCCCCACCCTGCACCCCTGCGTTAGACTCAAGAACATCCCCAACTTGCAGTGTGCCTGTCGCCCTAATATTAAACTAGTCTACAAAAAGAAACCCAGAGGAGATAAGAGTCCCGCTCCCTCCACCACCCTCGGGTATGCCACCGTAGATCACATAATTATGAAAGACATCAAACTGAGCTGTATGGTATGTTAATTGTTCGGAAATCAGGAACCACATTGTCATTCTTGCTCCGGCACGCCACCCTCTGCTCCACCCGAGTGCTCTGTTTGATCGCTCAGCTTTGGTAATATATCCAGCCAGTCAATCACGCTCTCTGGACGATCAAAGAAAAACGTCCGGTCCTCATATTCGACACGGAGCCTGGTTGGAAATAGCATTGCATATTTCAAGTCCATGTCTTTCAACTGTCGCTTTACCCCCTGAAACCCCATCCTCTGTCTCTGAACGAACTGGGTAAAGTCCGGGTAGAAGCTAACCGTTGTGTTTTCAAACTTCACGGGGCCTCCCACCCGCGATGCCTGCAGGATAGCGTCTCTGTCTCTGAAGTTGAAAATTCTGGCGACAATCGGCCTCGGAGGGACACCCGGCTTCGGCTTCCCACCCGGTACTCGGTGCGCACGCTCCACTGCAAATAATTTACTTAGGCCTCTGGGGGCGAGGTGATTTAGGATAAGGTCCTCCACAAGGAGATCTGCAGCAGGATTTTCCGATTTTTCAGGGACCCCAATAATACGTACATTATTGCGTCTGGCCCTATTTTCAAAATCCTCAAGTCGACGAGCCATGAGATCATTGGAGGATCGCAAATTGCCGGCCTCCGTCTGTAAGTCGGACACATCGGTCGTAAGGCTGGAGGTCTTTAGATCTAAGGATTTGACCTTCTCATTAGTCTTCGATAAGTCCGCTCTGATCAGACTGACGTCAATGGCCACAGTGTCGAGCTTAAGGGCGAGAGCCTCATATTGCTGGTCAATGGAAGACTTAATACCAGCAATGGCGCCCATGACGTCCTGAAGAGTCAACTCGATTGACGCAGCCGGGTCCTCCCTTGCTTCCTCCAGAGTCTTATTCGTACCACCGGGGGACACCTTGGGCTGGGAATATCGATCCATGACATTCGTTTGAATAGTACCCCCCCCCCCCCCCGAAGAGGCGTCTTGGTTTTTCCGCTTCTCGTTGTCGGGCCTGCCCGCCATGTTGGGCAATATGCCCCGAGGGGCCTGTGAGACCTGGTGAAAATGGCTCTTCGCGGTCAACCCACCGGAGTCTTCGAAAGCAGGCGCCAGCAGCTGCAGCTCAGCACACAGACGCTCGCGACCGCTGGCACACGGTGGATTCACAGAGTTCGGCTAGACCTCGAGCAACCAGGTCAATCTTGGAATAGGATAAGGCCAAAGACCCGAAAGCGAAATCGAAAGTTAACTCCAAGGCAATGAGCAGAGCCTGTGGGGCCGTTGTTGTTCAACTACTGCCTGGGCGTCTCCACGACTCGAGCCCCAGGGGTCGCCATAGTGTGGGCCTCAAAAGTTCAGGTTGTCGTAGTAGTGGTTCCCGAAGTCCGAATCAAGTTTTGAAAGCAGCTAGTCTATCAGCTGAGTTTCATCTCCAATAACCCGTCTTCGTAATCAGGATATCGTTCAGGATATATGCGGAAGGCAGGGAGGGTCTCGGGAGTCCTGTGCTCACGTGGCCATCTCGGATGCGCGCGAAGCTCCTCCCCCCGGAACAAACATTTTGATACCAAAGAGCATTTTGTATGGGGTCCGCCCACCCAGAGTCCTTATGAGGAGATTATTAAGTGCATGCTGAACACTATTGAGGTGGGCTAGCCAGTTCCGGCCTGTACCTAAAACCCTAGCTGTCAAGGATTGCTTTAAGTCATGGTTCATCCGCGCCACAACACTATTGCCCTCAGGCCGATATGGAGACTTAAATTTGACTTGGACCCCCAATGAACGCATGGCATCCTCGAACGCTGGACCCTGGTCTGAGTGGAAGGTACCACATGCAGAAATTCCCACAAAGACACGCACATCTCTTATGACAGTTGGAGAATCAGCCCTTCTTTGGGGCCACACCCACACAAAGCGCGTGCAAGAATCACCTCCAACTAAGATGTACTTATAAGCAATATCAGAGGAGAAAGGATTGCAGTGATCTAAATAAACACAGCCAAGTGGTGTATTAGATATATACAACTATGTCTGGGGCTGGCATGAATCAGTAGAAGGTGTAATCTGCTTGCAAATGTCACAATGAAGGACATAATCATGCGTTTGTTAGTACAATCCGCACCACCAGTAGAGCTGTTGTAAAAGAGATACAGTCGCAGAGACGCTGGCATGAGCGGACGCCATACCCTCATGAGCGCCTGTAATCAGTGTGTACCTGCGGTCCGAGTTGGGAATCAATCTGTTACCAACGTTGTTAATTCTTACATAAGGAACTTTATCAGGACTTAATTATAAGAATATCCGGAAGGGAAACCTCTAGGGTAATTACTTCCCTTCTCCGTTGCGGCTATAGCTGCCAAGATGTAATCGTCAATCTTACTTTTGGAACATGTAACTGCTGCAACCAAATATGTTGCTACTGCTGTCTTTGCCGCTTCATCGGCAAGTCTATTGCCCACAGTGTGAACTCCAACACGCTGGTGACCAAGAGAATGAATCACAAACACGATTGGCAGTCGTTCTTTAAGCTCAGCCACTCGAACCCAGATCATTTTGTGCTTTATTGTGCTACCTTTGGAATCAGGATAGTAATTTTGAGTCCAAAAGAACAAATTGTCATTGTAAGACTGTACACAGTAGTAAGAGTCGCTTACGATAATAGTCACACTAGGATCAGCGTACTCCAATGCAAGCATTAGAGCACGTAGCTCTGCCAATTGGGTGGTACAGTCCCCTAATGTCTGTGTATGCACGACATCGGACTTTAATTCTCCATTCACCATAGTACAAACCACTATTGCGCAGGCCGAAGAATAAGCGCGCTTTGAAACCGTCGCCGGTTGCGCCGAACCGTCAGTATAAATGATACAATGGAAATCCTCCAGCGGGCGCATGGTCAGAGGAGCCGGATGAACAAATTCATACTGCAAATTCTCTTGAGTCTGCAAAGAGGAGTTGAAAATGAAATTGACGTCCAGAGACGTCAAAGACGTAGCCCATTGTATCCACCTTGGGTGCAAAGCTTTTGAATTTGGTCCACTGGCTTTCATCACTGCCTCCAGAGCAGGATACGGAGTAACAACCAAAATGCGTTTCCCCTTCGACAGTGCACGCTCTTTCAGAATCGCCATTTGCACTGTAGTCAAAACTTTTTCCACACTGGAAAACCGCAGCTTAGCCGACTGTGTCACCCTCATTAAAAGTCAGGTAAGTGAAACCCACTGCCCCCTACGATTCTTATCACCAGGTTGGTGAGCCGGCAGCCAGCAAGATTTGGGGAAAGTAGGTTGTACCAAAGCGTAAAGAGGCTTGATACGCTGGGCATATTCGGGAATGCTAGTACGCCCGAAATTCAAAAAGCCCAGTAAAGACTGTAGTATCTTCAGTGTTGTACGAGCGCACAGCTGTGTGCATTTCTCCAGGAAGTGAGGTGCTAAACCTCGACTTTCATTGTTGAGCTCATAGCCCAGGAACAACACTGTGTACTCTGCAATGTGTGATTTTCTAAAGTTGAATTTGTAACCGAAGTCCGCAACCTGGCAAAGTATGCGGGCAACGTGACACAGATGCGGCCACAATTAGTCATCTGTGAGATAAATGTCATCCACATACGAACATGCATTGGGTCGAGTCTCTCCAAAAGAGAGACTATGCGGGCGACAAAGACGCCTGGACTGTTCTTATAGCCCATAGCCAATCTTCTGCATTGGCATTGTTTACCATTATTAGTAAAAGCTGTCCATTGACTACTAATAGAGGATAGGTTATGGCCGAAAAAGCCATTGGATATGTCAAGTGTGGTCTTAAAACTTTTATGCACCAGACTATCCACAAGGGAAGAACTGTGAGTGTTTTGTACCGCTCACATACAACAATGTGAATGTAAGTGCCGTTCATCCAATACCAAACGGTAAGAGTCATCAGGCTTAGTCACAGTAAAAAGAGGGTTATTCATTGGAGACACAAATGTTTCAATCACACCTTGATATTCCAATTGTTCAAGGATCTCTGCCACGGGAGCTTTTGCTTCACGCCACATGGGGTATTGGGGTTGAGTCTGTGGCATAGACCGCAAAGGTATCTCATGCTGGGGGGAAAATTTGTCCCAGCCACAGTGAATACGGTACAAATCCGGTGCAAGCACCTTAGCCCACCCTTCTGCAAAATGCAGAGCCTGCTCCTTCGGCACAATGTGCGCAAAACTAGGGAGGATCACCTGCTCCCCATGTGGAGCGGCTAAAACAAAACGTGTGGCCAGTCGACCTCCGCCAACAAAATGTCATAGGTAGTAAAGATTCTCCCAAAACACCCCTTTTACAGTACGTTGTATGTCACCTTCAATTAAAAGGACAATTTCAAAAAGTCTCAGGGGGAGACACTCTAGTGTAAACTGTCTCAACAACAACGAACATGTCAGTTGCTGTCACCTTCAGAAGTGGACGCAATGCTTCCCGCACTATGGCAATTTCCGCAGCGCTGTCAAGTAGCGTCAGCGCCCACGTTAGGTTACGAAGCTGTGTTCTCACTATACGTGGCATATCTCGCTGTTAAAGCAGCAACTTTCTTTTTCTGAAACTGGGATCTTTGACGTGTAGATTCGTCCTGCTTACCTTTACCGTCTGTCTTGCGGGGCTGCTCTTGTTTTGCACCCCATCCTCTGCCGCCGTCTCCTCCGCCGGTGGGTAAGACTGATGTTTCCTGCAAAAAGCGAGGAGAACTTTGATCAAGAACCTGAAAACGATCAGGTGACTTAATAGTAGCAATTCATATGTGCGCTCAGTATACACAGGTATTAGTGAAGCGGGACGGGACCCCTGTTTCTGTTGCTGTTTCCCCTGTTTTTTATTCTTATTCCACTTCTGCTTTGGAACAAAAGGAGCGATCATTTGTCGGCCGACTGAGTTTGCATTTGCATTGTTCTAGCAAAAGGCTTAACACCCAAACTATTACATCCAATGGTCTTTAAGCCGCCGTAATAATTTTCGGTAACTGACGGGGTTACACCTGGAAGCTCACCGCATCTCCCTTAATATTAGAAAGGACGAGATTGGAAACAACGTCAAACACTCAGAGTCTCATTCCCTATTCAACAGCCGACTCCGGCCCATGCTCATCCTGAACACGCTTAATGACAGAGGGTAGGACAGCCATGGACGGAGTGCCGAAGCACTTAACATAGACTGCCCCAAAAATCATACCTTATGTATCACAGTCAGTCACTTCCGGCACTAAGTCTTTCTGCAAACTAATAGTAAGAATCCTGTGTTTCTCCACAGGAGTCTGGTTAGGAAATACTGCCTCCAGTTGGTCAAATTTCTCGGCAAGCCAAAAAGGCATATCATCTTAATTCTGAGGGTGCTCGCCAATAACCACATTAAACATGACGGGTCTAAGGGGAGTGGCCGACGGAGCAGCGAAATGGCCGCTTCCTAGGCGAGCTCCGCCGGCTATAAAAGTTATGCTTTATTAATCCTGACATGATCGTAAGGCACACGCATCAAATCGGCATGGATCTGTAGAGGAAGGCAAAGGGAATCGGCAGCCGCTTTTTGAGACCAGTGGCGGGCGCACTTCAGAAGTTATACGCTCCGATTGTATCGCCGAGACGGGGGGCTGGAGATTGCAGCTGAGTCTGGAGCCCTGCCTGGGCGTCTGACTCCTACTCTAGACCGGGGCTGAGGGGGCCGAGCCTGTGAGCGCCGCGGATCGGCTCGAGCTGCACTGAAGCTCGGGGTCAAAGGAAACACGAAGCAGACACGTCCTATCAGGTCAGAGGCTGAATACTTGCAAAGTGTGACGGGCGTGGGCAATTATAAACTTATAAACTCGGCACTAGAAAAGTTGTATGAGCCGCCATCTTGGATTGGGATGGTCTGGACTGCACGGCGTCGCGCTCACCGGTCTGAAAATAAACTTCCACGATGAGACACTAGTAAATTAAGATATTGGATGATGTGGCTAGAAGGAACTCTCATTGCACACATGTGAGACGCTTGGACAATGTGCTGGTTGGAGTGAGAGGTTATAGTGCCGAAAATGCATGCTGCGAAGTGCCCTGGACTCAGAATAACGACCCCCAAGTGAAGATTGGAGACAGGGCTCTGCTGCAGGTCGCTGGTGGGTGCGCCCTTCTTTGAGCATTAGAAGACTCGCTGCGTCCGCTGCTGTGGGCCGTGCTTGTCGGTGTGCTCGCAATCTGCCCGATTAAACTTGTGCCATATTAGATGCCCTGACTGTCTGCTGGGCCCACACACGATGTCCACTGGTGTACCTGGGTTGCGCCTGTTCCTGGGTCACGCTGGTCTACTGTCCCACACGCGCTGAAACCCTACTGGACAGGCTGTTGAGGTGTTGACGACCTGCAATGTGATTAATTCTGTGCCCACACCTACCTGCCCACGCCTCACTGTGAAGCGTCCAGCCCGCACAACGCTACCTGGACGGACCGATTTGACCTGAGACCCATGCCAGGCCTTTGGAGAGCGAGTATTCCTACTACCACGCTAGGGCAGGAAGAGATCTTAAAAACGTTTGCTGCATTCTATTCCAACCTCTATGACTCCACTTATGTGCAAACACAAGACCTACCTAGACTCCATTGCCCTGGTGTGGTTCAACAACGTCCATCGCAAGTATATGGACCTTCCAGTCACTGTCCAAGATATTGCTAAGACTATCAAGGGTCTGCCATTGAACAAGGCTCAGGGCCCTGACGGGCTCACCACGGCATTCTATAAGACATATATGGACGAACTGCACCACGACTCCATGCGGTCTTTGCCGAGGCTCAGGAGGAAGGGATTTTGCCGGACTCAATGAGAGAGGCGCTCATTGTCACGCTTCTGAAACCGGGAAAAGATAGTCAATCGCTCGATTCTTACAGGTCTTTGTCCCTTATTAATGTGGATGTGAAAATATATGCAAAAATTATAGCAGATCGCTTGCAACCGATGCTTCAGATAGTTGCCCTCCCGGACCAATCAGGGTTCATACCGGGCCGTGCAACCTCGCACAACCTACAAACAATTTTCTCAGTATTACATTATCTCCACCCTGATGTGAGGGCTGCAGTGGTATTCTTAGATGCCACAAAAGCCTTTGATTCTCTAGAATGGCCATATTTGTTTCAGATCCTCGAGCGCATGGGGTTCAGCCCGTTATTTATAATGCAGATACGTTTGCTTTACACCGCACCTAAAGCGAGAGTACGAGTTAACGGCCTAATATCCGAGTCATTTGAAATCTCTTGTGGCACTAGGCAAGGCTGCCCTTTATCTCTGCTTTTATTTGCCATTGCAATGGAGCCACTGGCGGCCAGGATTAGACAACATCACACAGCAAGAGGTATCGGATTTAGCCCCCGCAGTTTGCTGATCTCGCTATATGCGGATGACGTAACTCTGTATGTTTCAAACCCGGCTGATAATTTGAACCCTCTGTTACGTGAATTTGTGAAATTTGGAGGGCTATCGGGTGTCTCCATTAACTGGGCCAAATCGGTTATCTTTCCCTTAACTGATAGCACCCCGAGGTACATTCTGAATTCCCTCTACGCTGGGAGGCAAGCAAAGTTAAATATTTGGGTGTTTGGATCAGCCGGAGCATTCAGGACGTCTGGGCTCTAAACTTTGGCGGAGCGGTGAGCTGGCTTGAGGGAAAAGTGGCTATTTGGGCGAAATTACCATTGTCCATTGCCGGCAGGATCGCACTTGCCAAGATGGTAGTCTTACCAAAGTTTCTATATCTCTTTGTAAATATTCCGATCCCTCTGACAAAACACTTTTTCACCTGTCTATGCTCACATCTGCTGACACTGGTCTGGGCAGGAAGACAAGCTAGATTGTCCTGGGCGCTATTGACACTGCCTCTACGACAGGGTGGGATGGGGGCGCCTGACATGCATCTATATGCGCTATGTGCACAGGCCCAGTTCGTGCATTTCTGGGCCTACCCCACCCCATATCAGCCACATGTGGCTGTGGAGATGGACTCGGTGGCCCCGCTGCCCCTTGGTATTGCCCTGTTCCAGGGAACTTCGAGACCGTCGACAGACATAGAATCCGCTAATATGCTGCGCTGGACGTGGCGAGAGTTACAAAAGCGCGCTGCTCTCCCCCCTCCTGTATGCACCGGCTATCCCTCTTAGACAAATCCTGATGCTCCCATGCCTAGAAGAAAGCGGGGGAGACAGCTCCTTGACCGGAACGGTATTGCACACATTTGCAGATTTGTATCCTAACGGCCAATTCCGTGATCTCCAAATCGTGGAAGATGGACAAGGCCCGTCCTTTAAAGACAAATTCATGTACCACAAATTAAAATCATCTTGCAAGGAGTTTTGGGATAAATTTCCAGATGAACCTTCGCAACTACACGCCTTACAAAATGTTCTAGCAAGGGCATCCCCCAAGAAGTTGATATCTCGTTTATACAATTCCATGCAGGAACAAGCCCCTCTTGTAACACCTAACTCTATGCAAGTATGGAACACAGAACTTGACCCGCCCCTAACAACAATGGTCCTTTTGTTGCAGGCAACTGCTGGAACTCTCCCCCAATTACAAACTCCGGTTAATCCATTTCAAATTCTTACATAGATTTTATCGCACCCCTACCGCTCTCTGTAGAATGGGTTTATGAGAAGACGACAAATGCTGGAAATGTGGTGCTGAGGGGGCCTCCTTTCTCCATGTTGCTTGGAGCTGCCCGTCCCTCTTTACTTACTGGACCGACATATTTGATGCTACTAACCAAATTATTGACAGAACGGATGGCCCTTCCCCATTGCTGGGACTCCTGGGGTGGGTAGCAAACACAGAGCCTAAACGTCGTAAGTTACATTCGCTATTACTTCTGTATGCTAGACGCCAAGTGGCTATTTGCTGGGGACGTGGAACCCCACCTAAATGTGCGGATTGGCTGTCGGATGTGACGTATGGGCATACCCAACTTGGTACGTATTGGGAATTGATGTCGACTGCCTCCCGCCCGCGTGACATCTGGGAGCCGTTCCTGCAGTGGATGCCCGATAGATCAGATTCTACGTCTCTGGAACCAGATGTTCCCACATAGAAAGTTATAACCGCTGAGAGGCCATGTGCTGATCTGAGCTTGCGGATTCAACTACCAAATCTTAGTACCTGCTTGATCAAATGTTTAACGAGATGTGCACACCCTCTGCGTTTATCTGGAACTGTTTCTACCTTGCTGCTGTGAGTCCCGACCCTTTGCATGCACCACCATCTGTTTGTATGTGATATGTTTGTCAGATGCCGCACTTGCCCTGTGAACTTTGCTCTGAGGGCACTATGAACCAGGATGCTATTATACCTATTGTATTTACCAGATTTACATCTCTACTGTACTGACAGTTGCCTAGTTTGTTGAGAGGTTTAAAACACTTATCTCCTATCCTCTCAAATATATTGCAGTTGTAATTGATCTGAATAATACCTCAAATGCATATATTGTTTCCTATGATCACTGCTATGTACTGTATCCTAAATCTTCTAATAAACAGTTTAAAAAAAAAAAACCATGGTGGGTCTAAGCTTTATCCCGCCCGGTCCAACTGGATGCGCAGCAACACCAGTTGCCCCGCCCTGAATGTGGCGGGATATGTATTGAGCCAAGGCGCTTATAACCCCTACAGCAGAAGTATAAAGTGGCCTCAATTCACCAACGGGAACCACCGTGGCACGTGAGTGCGGGGTAAATCCAACCAAAACAGGCCAAGAAGCACCTGGGATGGACAAAGGACCTACCCGAACCGCCGTTAAAGAGTGGGGAAGGGCGCCATTAAACCAAATTCGGTGCTGCCAAGCTGAAATCGGAATCTCCTGTGTCCAATATGGAGTGTACTCCATAGGCATGGCAGTGTGAGTGTAAACATGAAACGTATTGGTATCTGCATTCACCGCAGGGAATGTAACCCATGAGTAGAAAAGCTCAAACGGGTAAGTGGCATCAGCACTCACCACAAAAACAACTAACATGCTCTCCAAGGGTACGGCATAAGTCTGCAAATGGTTGCGGACCGCCATCCAGCTATGCTGGGGTATTTCAACATCACCCAAAATGACACAGTAGAGAAAAAGACAATACAAAAGAATGTAGCACAACTGGGTAGTAATTCAATAGAAACAGTTTGAAATTATCAAGCTTGAAAAGACCTATTTAACTATAGGTAGGTTTATCCGTCACCACTGTCAACCGGAAACAATAGTGAGGGGGTCGTGGACTGATATAAGCACTACTCGAGAGTCTCAAAATAAGACCACAAAGTTGGGTGCGCCATGTTGCAGGGATTCTGCTCATACACAGAACTGTGCACAGAGACCCAGGACCTCAGTGAATTGTGGTGGACCAAAAAACTCACCTCAGTACCTAGAAACCCTAACCAACTAGCATCAGTGTCACATTAGCTCTTCGTCCTATAGCAAAGGAACCAATGATTAGACACCCCAGAACATGCAACTTAGGTTATACTCAGGAATGGTGGGAAGCAAGAACACTATTTAGTTTGTTATTCTCATACCATTCCACAACCGGAGTAAAAAGGGACACGGAAAAGGTTAAAATATTTATTTTAACGACGTGCTCTAAGATGCAGTATCTTTGCTAACATAAGCAGACATATGATAAGAAATAATATAATCAGCATTCTTACAATTCCATAAAACACAAAAGGAGAAATCATATTACAATGATGGTGAAAACAGGTCTTATAACGCCTAGTATATCACCCTCCCTAGGTAGGAACTATGTTTTATAAAATATAGAAGATATCTTAGGCTTGTGTGGGGGACCCCATACCTCTAAGATCAGCAAGAGTGAATCACATCAGGACCTGCAAAAGCTCCAAGTGCCTGAAATCATGCCTACAGTGCAATATTAAAGGCGCCAGAATCTCCTTTGGCCTGCAGCTGCATGCTATGTCCAAAACGAGAGCCGATCAGCCCGAACAACAACTACCTTGTTATGATAACCTTGGAGGCTTTAGCACTCACTGTGCAGACTAGGGTCGCGATGTAAGTCTAGGGATGCCAAAAACAAGCCTTTCTCATGTGAATTAATTCACGCAGCCTAACTTACAACAACAGCTACATGCAGTGTTGTGTGCAAAAGCAGCAAAAGGTACAATGGCTTTTAAACTTCTAATAAGCCTATGCTAACATAGCAATGTGCACAAACGAGGCTCAGTCCTCACTACAGGAGGAAAAGGAAGCACAGGCCCCGATATGCGACCAAGGGAGGCAAAGGACCCGTGAAGACGGATCACTCTGTGACAATACAGAAGGAGAAAAGCAAGGCTGCCCTGCATCATTCTGGAAGGGAAAGTCTGCGCCCTTCAAGAACGACTCAGAAGCCCAGACGACTGATTAAGGAAATGTGATGCTTCAGTCAACAAAGTAGTTGTCTGTTGACATCAGCTACTGTACTGTGCTTTCTGTTCTCTCACTCCCTCTTTCTCTCTCTCTCTCTCTTCCTTCTTTCCTTTCTTTCTCCCCTTCATCCCTGGGGAATATGTTATTTTGTCAACAAAGTGGGGAGATTTTGCAGTGACGGAAGGGTCCAGGGCATTCGGACCATGAACACATTGGTGACTGCCCTGGACACGGGACACTGCTTCCGGTCTAGTGTATAGGCGATTCAAGAACTGGACACTTTGCCCTAGGATACGGACGAGGTGGGATGTGCGCTGGAGCATATCCTGAGTACGAATAAAGAAGGTTTGCATATTACCTGCACGTGTCTGCGGTGCTTTTGAGGGCCTAGGCACAAGGACACAACAGTTTCTTCCTGATTTTCCCATCAAAATTGGTTTCCTGTTTTCATGTAATGTTTAATGTAATTTCCATTTTCTGCTCGTTTTCTTTGTATCAGCGTTCTGATTGGAGGGTGAGTTCAAACAAAGCTGTATTCCTTCTCTGGTTTCCTCGCACCCTTCACTCGCTGATCATCACTCTTTGGTCCAAAAGATTTCTACTGATAAAATCCAGATTCCTGGGTTTAATCAATTGTTTGAAGTCTTCATCCAGGTTCTTTTCCTTCTGAGAACATGTCAGCTTCCCGAGGGCACCTGCCTCCCTCAAATTCCTGTGTTTGGGATATCCTGGCACCAGGAAATGATAGCACAAAATCCAGGCAACGAAAATCCCAGATTCCTTGCTAGTAAGCATCCCGACAGAACAGGTTGCAGCACCAAAAGTATCCGTCTGTTCCTGACGTGAATCCTGATTCTGACCTGGCAACTGCTCTTAATTAACAAATACTGAATCTAGACCAGTTAAGCACCAAAAATTCTGGCCTTCGTCAACCAATCCACTCAGGGTCTTGCAACCTTCCTCTCATCAGCTCCTCAACTCCTAAGTATTCTGAAGTTCTTTCATTGTTAAATGATTTTTCTGACATTTTTGTGGTTTATTTCCATTTTGACCTGGTCAATTTTCCTCTGACAGATCGAAGGTGAAGTATCTAAATTGTTCCAAGATTGGTGCAGCTCAGTCCTGTGCAACTCCTATGGTTGACTCAGAAGGCTCTTGCCTGAATAATTATGCAATTTCTTTGGCAAGCTTCAAGAGATGTTGTGAGAGTCTTGACAGTGAAGCTTCTGCCAAGGACACCTTGTGAGAAATATCTAAGAGAAATTCTGATGTACTATCCTATTGTTTGTTGCTAAAAATAACTTGGGTGGTGCACACTCAGATAACCTTACTCCAAAGACATTTAGGAGGAATTAAAGGATGAGCTAGAGGTCATAGCTGATATTCGCCTCATAAAACATAGACTTACGGAGAGTAGATGGGAAAAGCATAAAGATCAGAGGTTCTCCTCTACTACTCCTGAGTCTTAAGACAAGCTGAGTGTACTGACTCCTTTCCTGAAGAACCAATGCAGGTTGGATCTGCTGGACACCCATTTTCTGACCCTGAAATGGATATGTGGCAAAAGCCCAAGGCATCTGCAGCAAGGCTTCTTTGATTGACTCTCCAGACCTCAGGTAAAGGGCTTTATAAGAGAGTAAGGAGCAGAAGATCCTGCTCTCCCTAAAGTTTTCAATCTTTTAATGGGTCTAGTCCACGCTTATTCATGTTGAATTTAACTCTTCAAGTTCATCCCAGTCAGTCCATCTCTGTTCCAGCTCTGTGGGATTCTGGTGCCTCTGGTATGGATATATGGGCTTGAAATGTGCCACAAAACTCCAAATTCCTGTCAGGAAGTGGTCTTCTTCTGGTCATCTACAGATTATTGATGGTTATGTATTGATCGGTTTTCAGACCTCCATGACTGTGTCCGTCCTAGTCTACTTAGGTTTGCCTAAGAGTTGATGGTTGCCTTTGATCTGATCACATCTCCTAATTGTGCAGCTGTGCTTGATAATGACAATCCCTACATCAATTGGGCAACTGGGGTTGTGTCTCTTGCCTCCAAGTTTCTGAGAGACCATTACTAATCTGTGCTCCTTCATGAACAAATTGTGAAGCCCACCATAACCATTTACTTTGCTTGACTTTCACCCAAACATTCAGTGCCTCAGTAGATGAGTCCATAAAATCCACTCACGACTTGTGGGACTGCTTCTGCCTATACCTGGCCATCAGGTAATATGTTGTATTCTGTTCAATGTATATTATTATGTCTGGCACTTTAAACATAACATTCTATGCGCATTCTAGTGTTGCTATGCCCTATGACATAGTTGTGTTCTTGATGGTTAGTTGGGTGCCAGCTGAGGAGGGAACACCAACGTTTCTCTGACGCTTATAATAAAAACCACATTTGATGATTACAATAATTTGTGAAGGAGTTATCTTTGACTACTACAGATGGCGATGATCAGCTGGTGACAAGAAAGAAGCACAGAGTGAGTGGTAAGCTCCGTTGGTGAAAGTGAACCCATACGTGCGTGGACTCCCCTTGAAATACTAAGTAAGGAATTGACCTTAAGGCACGAATGGACTTTGATTTAATTTGTGAATCAAAAGAAATTCATCTAGTGATTGTGATCCTAACCTTATCTCTGAATATCGTCACGTTGGAATTGGAATCTCATCGTCAGATACAGAGATATGTTAGCAGATTTTGTTCGTTTTGTCTAGAAAATATTGAAAACAGCTTGTACAGACTGTGAGACCATCTACGATTATAAAATGTGGGATGTCACATCTTACAAGTACATTTTTATACAATTTCAAATGATCTTGCTTTATTTAAAGTTTAGAATTACCGTTGGAGAATTTTGAAGAGCGCATATTCCAGTGTTCTGTCTTCCTCGAGACGCTCGACATGACACGCACTTTTCCCAGTATCCCTCGGATTCTGACTTACGTGGAAAACTTGATGATGTAACACCGTCTCGCACGTAGTGGCCATTTTGAATTTCATGAACTAGTCGCTTAGCTACAAAATAAACGTGTAGAAAGGAGAGACAAAGTACGCAAACGGGAATTAAAAAGCCACAGCGTGATGATGATGTAACAATGACACCTGGGAGAAGGATGAGACCTAAAGCAATATTTTTAGTACAAGGGAAAGAAATAGAACTAATGGTAGACTCAGGCTCATTTTGGACGATCGTTCTCAAAGTAATGTTTAAACAAAATTGGTCTGATCTTGTTATTTCCAAAGGACATTAATCCAGGAGGATAGCAAGGGGAGAAGATTGATATCATAGGATATTTGCTTACAGATATTTCATTTCATGACAGATGTGTGAAAGGGAAGGTATATGTAGCTCGTAGTGGACCACCGATTTTGGGGTGGGCACACCAATACGATCTGCATATAATTATAAATCCGAGAACAACTCACCAAGTGATGGTAGTTGATGATATTACAACAGAGTCAATTGTAGAAGGAATGAATAATTTATTTTCTGAGGAAATTGGTGAACTGAAAGGATATGTTCACAAAATAATGCTCAAACCGGATGTAGTTCCCATGCAGCATAAAGTATGTAAAGTTCCCATCATTGCTAGACAAGAAGTTAAACGTATGTTTAGCAAGATGATTGAACAGGGGATTATTGAACAGATCGAAACTTCTACCAGTAATTATCACAGCCAAACCGGATGGTAGTTACAGGTTCTGTGTGGACTTACACACTTTAACTCAGAATATTATTGTGGACAATTTCCCATTGCCAAACATCAATGAATTAATATTGTCTTTGAAAGGTGGGAGGTTCTTCTCAAAATTAGATTTGCGCAGTGCGTATCACCAGATTAAACTACATGTTGATTCCAAACCCCTTACGGCATTCATTACTACAGAAGGAATTTTCCAATTCACCAGAATGCCATTTGGATTAGCATCTGCTGCTGGGGTTTTCCTACGAATGATGAGTTCAGTTTTAAAAGGCATAAAAAAAGTGGTGTATTTCCAAGATGATGTACTATTATTTGGTGAAACTAAAGTACATCATGATAGGGTTTTGAATAAAATGGATAATGCTGGATTAACTCTAAAGAAAGAAAAATGCAGATTTGCTGTTGAAGAGGTGGAATATTTAGGGTACACTCTATCGGCTGGGGGGATTAGACCAAAGCGGGATCTTCAAGAAGCAATAAGGAAAGCGCCCGCACCTATTGAGAAAGATCAATTGAGATCTTTCCTAGGGCTTATAGAGTACTATGCCAAATTTGTACATAATTTTGCAGATAAAACTGAGAAAATCAGAATGCTTCTTAGGAAGGGTTGTAAGTTTGTATGGTCTAACGAGCAACAGGATGCTTTTAATATTATCAAGAATTAAATTTGTAAAGCAAAGATTTTAACTCCGTTTGACACCAAATTAAAATCAATTTTGACAGTGGATGCCAGTACGGTGGGAATTGGAGCTGTCCTAGCTCAGGAACATACTTCTGGGATAAAACTGTGGCCTTTGCCTCAAGATTTCTCACTTGTTCTGAAAGGAATTATTCGATAATAGAGAGAGAAGCTTTTGCAGCGGCATGGGGATGTGAATATTTTAGAATGTATTTATGGGGTTTTCAGTTTATATTACAGACAGATCATGAACCTCTTACTAAAATCTTGTCTCCTGGTGTGGCAGGCAAAGGATCGGCAAGATTAGCTAGATTAGCAGCTCGATTACAAGAATTTATGTACAAAACTGATTATATTGCTGGTTAGAAAAATTGTCAAGCTGATGGTTTGTCTAGACTTCCTTTATCATGGCATGAAGTGGATACATCTAATGTAGAGTCTTTCCAATGTGAAGGTGCAGTTGCTGCGGTTGACGAACTGGTAGAATTGTGTAGTGGTGCTATCAATGAATGTCAATGGAACAAAAGTTTGGCTACAGATGAGGTGTTATGCATGGTGAACGAGTTAATTGTCAAGGGTAACAGATGCGAAAGCTGTAAGGCCTTATGTAAAAGGCTTAGAAGCGTGGTCTATATTTGATAAAGATGGGAATATTGTAATGCGAGGATAAATTTGTTCCACCACAAGATCTTAAATTTACTTGTTTAAGTTGGCTCATGAAGGGCACTTAGGTCAGTCCCTTACCAAGAAGAGATTAAGAGAGCACTTTTGGTGGTGATTCAAATGGCAGTACCAAGTGGTGATGATGTTAAAGGTATGGTAAATGATTTGGTTTGGGCTTACCGCACCACAGAAAATACTGTTTCAGGAAAAATACCTTTTACTATTAGGAGAGGGAGCTCTTCCAGTACAAAACTTATTCCTGCTTGGATGAAAGGTTGTATTGGTTTGGCAAATCCTAATGGTAACAAGTCAATAATCAATGATGCTTCATTCCTCAAAGGGAATATTAAACCTAACGATTTAGTCAAGGTTAAACATGGTCGTTTTGGTACTGGGGGGTTTACTAAATTTTGTGGTCCTTACAGGGTCAAATCAGTTCACAATAACCTTACACAATGGCGAGAATTGGAATTTGAGAAGAGTTGCTCTTTATAAAATAAGTAAGGACCATGAGTTGAATTGTGAAAATTACTGTCTTAATCCCTATTTTCTTATGAATGAGTGATAATGAAATTTCTGCAAGACCACCTGTGAATTTACCAACTTGAAGCAGTGATGGTACCAATGGCAATACGGTTTACTTCAAAGACCTAGATGTCCTCCAAGATATTTACAGGACTATGTATGTGGAGATTTCTGAGCATACTAAAGTTACTCTTCATAGATGTATTAGTCTATTTATGCAATATTTTGGTGATTCTTTTTCTTCTAATGACAGTTTGTATTTCACAGAGATATATAATAACAATATATTTAATTGACCTATAGCTATAGTAGTTTTTACCAAATGTATTGCATTACTTTCAAAATCTATAAAGAGAAGAGGATATGTTGTATTCTGTTCAATGTGTATTATTATGTCTGGCAATTTAAACATAACATACTATGTGCATTCCAGTGATGCTTTGCCCTATGACATAGTTGTGTTCTTGATGGTTAGTTGGTTGCCAGCTGAAGAGGGAACACCAACGCTTCTCTGACGCTTATAATAAAAACCACATTTGATGAGTACAATCATTTGTGAAGGAGTTATGTTTGACTACTACATGATACTTCCAGTCCCACTCTGGGGCTCTATGGATATGTAGGTTCATGTGGCAAACCACTTCCATGTCATCCCCCATTACATAGCTATGTACCAGGTCTTTGGGCAGTTGGACTCTTTCAGATTTCCTAGGCACTTAATTGTCACTGCTACCATCATCACAGAACTTGGAGGTCCTCAGGGACCTCAAGGCTATCCTGCACTGGTTCCTCTCATGGGTCTGCAAGACTTTCTTCTCCTCCAAGCCCAGTGTTAACTTCCTTTCCTCCTGTGCCAATGGCCAATGGTGTTTTGTTTCTACTCAGCAGCCAAAACCAACTTGTTCTCTTCTAAGGCTAAGATAGCCAGCTGAAATTTGAAAACCCACTCTGTCTGTTCTTGAGTTCTGAGAGGGGAAAACTGTGGGCTGATATACTGCTCCATGCCCTGGACAACCCAGGTGATGCTGCCCCTTGTGTACAGCACTCCCTTGTTACTGGGGCTTCCTCATAATCTTTCTTATTTCCCTCTTCAACCTCATTCTCCTCTGAGGTGCATTGTAGCTGACAGACCACCAACTAGGCTCTGAAAGCAAAGTGATAATCCTCCTTCTTGGACTGCTTGTTCAGCTTAATTCCCCTTTCCTTACACATACTCCTCAGCTCTGCCAGTTTAAGGCTCTCCATTTAGCCAGATCAACCCCAATAGTCCCAAAAACGTAAGGTACAAAAACTGAGAGCAAGAATGAATTTAGAAAAAATAATAAATTACACACTTAAGACCAAAAGCAACTTAAAAATCAAAAGTGAGTTTTTGCTGTAAATTTAAGCAGTTTACTTTTAAAATGTCAACTTACATTACTGCATGGTACTGTAAAACACAAGTCCTGGATCCCACCACTGAACACCAATGTAAGAAATGTATTAATTATTGGGCTGTGTGACTTCCCACCTCGAGGAAGAATCAAAACCCTAGTCAAGATGAACTATCAAAGTTACTAAATCAACATGAGAGCAACCCCCTGGTAGCTATGGCACGGGGTTAGCAACAAAAGGGGGGACAATATTTATAGGGGTCCAGTGTGCATGTCCCTACGAACTATTACCCAACTGATTGCACAAAGTTCCCCTGGGGGTGATAACTGTGTTAAGGAGAGTGGACTAGCTACCTCTCTCTAAAAGGGGGGTTGTATCTGGAAGTCAGGGGCGATTGTCCCTTTTCGGAATTTAGGGAAACCTCACACAACAGGTTGGTTCTATGACTACTGTCGCATTCCCAACAGATCGCTTCGTGTCATCATTGGCTTCCTGCTCCTGCGTCAAGCCGGCACTGCAATGCCTGACGGGCGGCACTTAGTAATGCACTTTTGTCGGAGATCTTTTATTCCAAAGCCGATGTTTGAGTGGGTGCGAGGGGCCCTAATCGTGAAGTAGTGAGCGTGACATGTGGTGATTCTAAAAAAAGTTAGTGTAGTCTACTATGGGTATTTTATTCCTGTAGCTACCTACTTTATTAAAACTAAGAGGGGTATGGGATTTCAGCCAACCTATGTGTGGGAAGCCCATTCAACCCTCAACAAGTGATCTGGTCGACATGTTTCGTGCCATCAAGGCAATTCATCAGGACCAAAGGAAGTGCTCATAAACTTGAAGAGAAGCCCATAGTGGGCTGCGGGGTTAAATCGATACAACCTGTGGGGTCAGGATCTGGAACCAGGAAGAGTTCCTGTGTTGTTCTCCGCCCCACAGTCGTTGTAGATAGTCGTCCCCGGGCTGCTTTAGTAGGACCTGCGTGATCAATAAGTAGCCTTCATCACGATCTGAAGGAGCCTCTTAACCTACGTCCGTCCGGCCGGCGAATCTCGGCCGGTCAAGCAGCCCCTGACTTCCAGATACAACCCCCCTTTTAGAGAGAGGTAGCTATGGCACGGGGAACATCCTTTACAACAAATGTTTTACAACGCGGTACCGTTACCACGCAAGTTTTACAACGAAAGTCGTTACAACGACTTTCACTGGAGGGCGCTCTAGGATAGGGAATAGTTTAATTTACATTTCAACACCTTCCCTACTATCCACGGGGACTGGAGTTGGAATAGTAAATTAAACTATTCACTATCCACCGCATTGTAAATCCTGCGTCGTAACGGTACGCGTTGTAAAAGCACGCGTTGTACCGTCATACATCCCTATGGCACAGAGCAGAAAGGCTTAACCTAGGGCAATGAGCAAAGTATTTATGCAGTATCAAAATAGTAATAAAGTCAAAATGCAGAACAATAAAAATTACAGACCATGTTATAAAATAGAGCGAGATTTAATAAACAAAACTACATCAAAATTACAAAAATCTTATAAGGGGAACCAAGAATATGAATTTTAAAAAAGTGTGTAGAAATAGCTCCGTGCACTTAAAGACTCATAGGGTGTCAGACAGTGACCAACAAACGGGTACCAGTTCAGGTCAAGTTGGTTCTGGTCAGCTGGGACTTTGTATAAATGTATCCAAATAGAAGGCAAGTCAACTGACCCTTGGAGCCAACTTTTTTGTCCTGGGTACAACAGGGAGCAGGTCCAGTCCTTCAGGGCTGCACTAAGGACACAGGTAGCAGGTCCAGCTGGATTTAGACGTCTGTGCCTGGAGATACCACGTTCATGCCTCGCATGAGATAGTGGGTGTGAATAACCCCTGGATATGCCCTAAGTAATGGAGTAAAAGTTCTCAGGACCACCGCTACCTACTATCTTCTTTGGGCATTTGGAAAATGGTAAAAGTCTTAGGCAATTCTACACGTGGGCTCTTAGGGCTGGGTGAGTTTGTGGTGAGTGTACCGTGGTAACCCTTAGTGTCCCCCCACACTTGACACCAAAATCCAATTTGAAGCAAACACTGTACCCCTAAGAAACCCGGAGACAGATGACTGGTTGTACGAAAGCAGGGCTGCTCTAGCACTACTCAGTGGAAACACAAGCATGGCCATGGCCTCCTGTCCCCTTCTTTTCAAGTGCACCCCAAGTATTATATGTTAACCCAGCAGACCAGCCAAGCAAGATTTTACACTTCAGCAGAATTTGACACTGTAGAGCAGAGGTGTTCAAACGTTTGCATGCAGACACCCCCCTGTCAATATTTTCAGGCGTAAGGACCCCCTCCTGACAAACATTTCTAAACCTATAGGCAGGGCTACTGTGAATATGAGGTAGGTGAGGACCAAATATACGAGATAGGCTTGACTAAATTGTGTGGGAAGAAAATGTAAATAATGTTATGTGATGCTGTGTATTTTGGGATAGCATTGCTTCATTATTTTGACATTTTTTACACACAGTAACACTGAGGAAAGATTTCACCCCATCAGTACCAATTTATAACCAAAATGCAGCAATTAACATCAGAAAGATGTCTAGTCAATCTTTGTGAAGGGCCTTCCACTCCGCAGGAATACATGCAGCCACATTAGAAGCTCGCCTGCCCCTGCCCGGGCGCAGCATGGGTGTCTTAAAACCCTGGCGGTCCTGTGCAGAGTTAAGCCGTTACCCACTTTCCTCTCACCCCCTCCCATCCATCCCTCTCTTCTTTCCTCTCCCAAACCCGGATCCCTCTCTCACTTTGCAGGCCATTTTCTTTCACCCCTTTTTACAACCTCTGAACTCTCCCCATTCAAGCTCTCACTTCCCCTTTAATCACCTCTTGGCTCACTTACCCTTTAATCACCTCTTGCCATTCTGTCTTTTCACTGCCCTCATCTCTAACAGTCTCTCGCATTTATCTCATGGCTTCTCTGGCCCTCACCTCCCGTGCCCCTTGGCACTTCTCATTCACCTCAAGTCTCTCCATTCAAATTTTGTCTATTTGTATCAAACACCTCTCTAGTCTCCCCATTCATCTTTCACATTTCCCCTTTGTTCTTCGTCACCTTCTTGAACAGACATCCCTCTCCCCTTTTACTTCAGCACCAGTGCCTAATTTGAGCAGGTAGTGTCCGGTGCTCCTCACTGGCACCTAATTGTGCACACTGGCACTATGACAGTCTTCTACGTGGTGGTTCTGTCTGTGTAATTTAGAGAGCAGCAGCCGTCTGTTTATTAACACCTTGGCTGCTAAGGCAATTCCCCTCCGGTGCTGGAACTTGAAATAGTCCATTATTCATGACGAGCTCAACTCGTCATAAGCACATGACCAGTGTACTGCATGACGAGCTGAGCTCGTCATGAGCACCGAAGGGGTTAATTCAATATACATCAAAAACGATAAACTACTGACACCCATGCCCTTCTTATAGCTTTGGGGGCTTGAAATAGTCTGAATAGTCACACTTGTACAAGTGTTACGGTTGGTAGTTGCATAGGTATTGTCATTGGCCTGGCAGGCAAGGCAATGGATGGGTGGTTAACGTTTCAGTGGCATACTGGAAGGCCCTGGCACATGTTTTATTACAAATTATTCACGGCTCAGCACCCACCCCAGTACTCCCTCTCTTCCTCTATCGCTGATGTCCCTCACCCATGTTGCATCAAATCATCTTTTTAGGTCACAGATCATCTCTCACCTATCTTCTCTCACAGATTACCAGTAGCCCGCACCTTTCGCTCACATTCACTTCTTGCATGTCTACACTTCCCTTCGGCACTTCACATTTCTCCTCATCCCTGACCTCTTCAATCAAATTCTTTTACTCCCTTGCTGTCCTATCTCATCCTCTCATCTCTTCTCACTGAGCATAAGGGTCGGTCCCGTATGCTTCTCTCTGCCTGTGCAACTCTGCTTATTGTTCCCTAATTCAGGAAGGCGTGAATTGTCTGTCTCGCTGTTTTGGTGCAGGCCGCGCAGTTATCGAGCTTGCACCCTCCTTTGCTTCGCTCCACCAAGAATCTATTATCCTTTAGGAGGATATAAAAACCTGGCTCTATTCTCTGTAGGTTACCCCATTTGTCTGGTTCTCCTTCCTCTTCTGCGTGCTTCTCATTTGCCTTCAGGCAAATGTAAATAATATTAATAAAAGGAAGAAGCAGGGGAGCTACTAGACCCGAACTTCGGGGGTTCTAACAATCTCAGCCAGGGCTGGATTAGCACTGGTCGCACACAGTGCAACAGTCTTTTTTTGGTGCCCCACCCCCCGTTTCCTCCTTCTCTATTAATTCCCTTACTACCACTCAACAACAATGTACCTCATCTCTATAGCACCTTTCTGACAAACATTTCATTTTTTATACCACTTCTCATAGTTTACTCACACTCAGATCTGTGATCTGCATGGTACATGTTCTTTGTAGCAAGCACATTAACCCTCTGCACTGTGTGGGTGACAAGCGTGCCCATTTGAGTGCATGGTGAGCAAAGCAACAGTGTGAGAGTAGGGTAAGAGGAGTGACTGCAGGGTGAGTGAGGTGACCATATGAATTTGGCTGCGGATGTAAGTGCAGAGTGAGACAAATGAATGCATGGTTAGTGATGAGCTTGTTTGAGTGAGTTGCAGATTGAGCAGTGAGGGGACAGGTGAGTAAAGTGTCACATGAGTGCAGGGTGAGTAGTGTGCTCGTGTGACTGCAGGAAGGTATAGGGTGAACAGTACAAGTGCATTGTGAGTGCAGAGTGATCACTGAGTGCAGAGTGAGCGGGTAAATGGTGTGACTGCATGATGATCAGTGTGAGTGTAGTGTGATCACAGTGAGTGCTGGATGAGCGTAAAAGTGAAAGGAGAGAATGAGGACTGAGTTATCTGAATGCAGGGTGCATTTCCAGACACTTGAAGTAACTCAGCATGTTATTGACGGCAGCGAAGGGTTTAAGCTATAAGTTAAACTATTGCTATTATGGCATTAATCAGGAATCGAGGGTGGAGGAAATAAATAATATACGTATCCTGCAACAAGTTTCCAGTCCTATGGTTAGGGTTGTTAGCTCATTATTTTGATGGCCCAGACGGTATAAAAATATGCAGTCAACTAAAGCCTTATTTTCAGCACTTATCTGTGCATACTTAGAACAGCAAATATAAATAGAAAGCACTTTTAATTGTGTTCTAGGGCTGCCTCAGTGATCCATGACTGATAAATAAAAAGAACAAAGACCGAAAAGTCACATAACGAATGAATACATACTTTTATATTTATAACTCATTCAGAGTCAAGAGGAGGTCTTTGAAAGCTCATTAAACAACACACGGCAGGCATTTTTCTTTTGGCAACCTTACTTTATATTCCTTTTCATTAAATGCATTCTCACACTACAGCAGTAAATGTAAAATACAAATGTAAGGAATAGGTAGAGTGGGGGCCCAGAGGGTACTGGAACCTGAAAAAAACTAAGCCTCGGTAACCAGTTTACCAAGGCATGTAAATGTGTAAATGGTCTTTAACGACCTATAAAAAACCCGGGTGTGCCGGAGATAAGACTCCAGACACTACCCAGCCAAGCCCACAGCAGCTCGAGCTGCACTGCAGCAGCCCTTGTATCACTCCATGGCCCCCCTGGGGGTCGCGCATCAGTTTGAAGACCCCTGCTGTAGAGTCTAAAAGGATACCCACAGCCCCCACCCTGCATATTCTGTCAGGTTCAGAGGAGTCACCGCTGTCCATTCAGATCAGCCTATTCTTTACTCCTCTGGGAGGCATGTCATGCATATTCAAATGTTAATCAGTGCCTGGGAAAGGTTGGAGAGCCAGTTAGCCTCCAGGAATTCAAGCAGGGAAAATGATAACTTTCTTAAAGTTACTTTTTCTGATAATTTTTTCAAACTTTCAACTTCACCAATAAATATAATAACTAACTGTTTTTCTAGCTAGTCCCAATCCTGCCATCCAGTACTATTATTTTAATCTGTACTCTGTTTTCTTCATAGGACAGCTAGGCCTGGCAGAGTGAAAAATAACTTGTGGGTGCAAGTCATTGTTATGACATTTTAACATTACATTTGAACATACCCTGAATTTAAATACTATGCACCCTGTATTTCAGGTACAAGGCCTCCATAAGCATGACTTAGTATTATTTGAAACAGGAGGGTTTGTCCTGTCAAAAGGGCTCACTTCTACTAGTCAAAATTCAGTGTTTACACTGCTACAGTCAGGCTACACAGGGTATTACAGAAGCCATATTTGCACTACCACTGTAGTGGATGGCACAATAGGTGCTGTCGTCCACTGGTTGCATTTACCTTCCAGACCTCGTTCATTTTGGACAATACACTAGGGAATTATAGGAAAGTTAAATATGCCACTTCAGAAAAAGCCATGCAAACCCTGTTTAAAGGGTTTGCACAGGCACTTTGGCATGGGTAACAAAGCTAGCAAAAACTATAAGGGCCAGCAAAATGTAAAAAATCAGGGGTGACCACACAGGAAAGGTGGATTTTCAATACAGATGTTGATGTACCTACAATATTAACCAGAGTCTCACACAGACAATACTGGAGACCCTCAACCACAACACCTCGTAGACGGTATATCTTGATTCTCCATCTCGCTGGTTATGTGGATTGAATCATCATAGTGCCCATCAGTTGAGTGTCCCATTCTTCAAGTGACCTTTCCTCTATCAGGAGGGAGATTGGCTGGATTGCAGCAGTCGTGACAAGTGATTAAAAATATCTATTTTCCTGTAAAGGAAGATTTATTGGACAAAGATTCCCAAGCGGGTCAGGTGGCCTTCATCAGGACCAAAGAAGAGAGGGTCCAAAGTTTGGGGGACTCTCTTAGAGTGAATAAGCTAAGTGATTTCACTTACCACTCTTCATCATGTGGGCGCATAAAGATAATATCAATATTTTTCATCTGATTGTTCATATGGGTCTGTCATCCAAAAGAGCCCACCGTGATATTTAGGACTACACTGTTTAATTCACTAGAGGTGATGTCTAAACATAATTCATGTGTTATGAAAAAAAAACGTTCACACGAAAATTGGCTTGGCAACTGTTCCCCCTCTCTGTTCCTGATGCCAACCTGTCTACCACAACAAAAGAGGAACCCCTGTCATGTGTTAATCAAATTTGTCTTTCAAAAGTGGCTTCCCATTTGAAGCTTGTGGCTTCCCATTTGAAGCTCGTCTTTTGGGCTCACATCCCATGGGACTTTCCTGCCAGTGAGAAATAATACCTCATCCAACGGCAGGCCTTTTGTGCTCCTTCCTGAGAGTCGCTCACACCATCCCCAAGAGGGCCGAATGCTGTCTTCTGGACAGCAACTCTAAAAGGCCACTGGAAACTTTGTGGAACACAGTGGAAACTTCCTCAATCTGCCATTTACCTTTAACTTGGGCATCAAGTCAGATTTAATGCAACAATTATTTTGATACCTTGGAGTGCCAACTCTAGTAGCCCCATTCAGAAGTTAGCACAGATGAGTTGTCAGGGTGTACCCCTGCACTCGCCAATAAGGCCACTGGCCTTTCTACAGTAGAAGCAACAATTTGGAGTTACTCTTAGAGAATGTAAAATACATGTTCTACTTTTTTATAATCTGCACCCCGCCCTAGACCTTGATAGGCCTGACTTAGATTTGACATGTACATATTAAAAAGGAAGGTCTGGGCTTTGTCATTAATCTAGATGGCAAAGTCAAGTTAGTGGGTCGAAAACTGCTCTGTCGGTCAGCAGTGGCAGCTGGGAGTCATGCTTTACTTTGTCACACTCGTAGTGGCACAATAAGTGGTGCAGTCCACGAGGGACACTGTTACTTATAGGCCCTGTGTACGTCTGCCACTACATACAAGGAACTTATAAGTAATTTAACTTATGCCAGTTGTAGGAGAAATGAATCAGACATATGTGTCTTAAGGGAAGGAGCACTGGCACTGACGTTTGGATAGCAGGCCTCAGTGCAGTTCCAGAGTCAGGAACCCAGCAGCATCAGTCCAAAGCTTTGGAGGCAAGCAGCATTAAAAACATTTTGAATGTTGATATATTTTGAGACTAACTGTGGAACGGTACATAGGGGAACTGAATGGGAAGTGTTGAAAGGGTATCTGAGAAGAGAATGCACAGCTAAGATATATAAGCTACATGATAGTACTGCTACATCCGTATGGAGAGCCCACTATTTCACATACCAGGTTTACACCTGCTACTTGCAATAAACAATACTCCGAATTATATTTTGATTAAGCAGAATGATCAGAACAGATACAAGGGTGCAGATTATCTTGGTTGTTTCCAACTCAATCATTCCCTGCTGTAGATAATTTACACTGAAGACCAAAACTTAAGGTCAGAAGCTTTATTCAGTGATGCCCTTCGAAGCAACATCAAAGACGTTCTGACATATTTTGATACTAACTGGAGAATGGCACATAGGGAATGATATCTCCTGATGGTACCAAAAGTGTCATTTGCTAGTTTTGTTAAAAAATATAGGTGTAAAGGGTACACAAAATTATAGTCATGTTTTCTATGAAATGTGCAGGCTTGTTATTGCACTTACTTGCCTACTAGAGTAGATGTTGAAAATGAATATAGTATCTCTATAGGTACATTCCTGAGAGTAGCATTCTATCTTGCCACTTCAAGATGGAGCCGACCATGAAAAATACACAAGGGTAGCATCTTGACCATCACTAGAGTCATTTCTAGCTTCTGCATATGTCTTTAGAATGCAGCTGCAGAGCGCCACAGTTTAGCGGGCTTCAGTTTCTGTGATAGTGGGACTTTTTGTCAGGGTGAAATTCTGTGATAGTGGGACTTTTTTCACGGTGAATCTGGTAAGTTTCACAAGTTGGACTATTGAGTAGCTTGTGTGCCCCCTGACTTTTTTGTTCAGCTCCCATCTTCATATGTCAAATATTGCTAAATCCACTAGACTGTATACCATGGATGTATTCTGTATCCTTTTGGCCTTCACTGCAGTGATGAGTTGCTAACAATGTTCTTACTACATAATGGTCACTTCGACCTTCTACAACATGAGTAGATATATGTACTTGTATTTCAGTCCTACTAGCCCTTCCAAATCAACTCAAATTTAATATTTTTAAAACCGCATGTTGTCTTGGATATTCCCCTGTTTTTCTAAGTACAAAAAGTATATTTTTATTAAGGATCACTAGATATTTTCACTGGAATTAAACACCATATACTGATTCAATACTGTTCTTCGCCACACTACCTTCAAGAACTTTACACCCTTTACCAACCACCTAGACTACTCAGATCTGCAAATCAACAGCTATTGTGACTCTGATAACACAGAAACAAAAGATTTGGTGAGCGTTCCTTTCCCTCAAACGGCTCCTTCCTGTAGAACTCCCTACTGATGCCAATGAGATTAGAAATGGACGACACGATATTCAAAAGATTGTTAAGGCCTACATTTTCACCCAAGAATTCAGATACTAACCAGAACTTACTTCTTCCCTCGCTACATGGATCTTCAGTCCTGCCTGGTCAAGTGCCTATAGCCAGCCCACCTCCTGCAACTGGCCAATGTACTCTGTCTCTTCAAGGCTACGCCAGACAGCATTGTTCTGAGGAGACCCAATGATTTTTTCCAAAGGGGTGAAACGACAACGTAGTCCTCATAATAGGGCTGGTTATAAGAAGGACTTTTGTAGTGTAGTTCCTATATTCCCAATAGGCTCTGCGCATTGGAATAATATACACTATAGATTTGACATAGGACTGAGGTCAGTATGTCTCTATCGAGTATATTAAACTTAATTGTGTGTGTGCCAGGTAACTCAGAGGTCACTAGAAACTTTATTGAATAAACAAGAAGGGATTAGTCTCTGAAAACCGCATAAACATGACAACTTTGTTTCCCCTAGAACCGGAACAAAATATCTTCAGAGTCGTGGAAACAATAGATAACTATTTCACTCAGTCAATCGTGCATGCTTCGTTTCTACAGAGTTGCATAGAAATAGAGAGACAGGCGTTTCAATAAAAAGGGTTTATTGAACAGTCTTCTTTCTCATGCAGGAGATATGAACTGCTCCAATCGTTAGACAGAATGCAAAGTATAATGCGTACAGTGTAAACAGTAATATAAAATAATACTGTAATAGCATTGTCTGTTGCTATGACATATATAAAAATACATACATAAATAACACAGGCTAAAATACTCATCTGGTGCTTCTAAAATATGCCTACCCCAGTGTACCTAACCTAGGTCTAGTACGAGGGAAGAAGTAGGTGCTGTTTTAGCTAAGTTTAGTTTTGCCAAGAATCTGCCAAAGTTTTCTCTAGGTTCTAATCTGCTCCATACCTTAGAATGAGACAGGTTGGTATCTCTTTCCCGGGACTCGATTTTCCAACACCCCCTAAGGGGAGTCAGAAACGCTGGAGCTGGATTCTAGGCAGGAGGATGACAGCATCTAGTCAGTGCGTCAGTGTAATACGTTGTACTCATATCTGTGACAGCGTTCACGTGCTTTATTATTCATGTGCTAATGGCGTTCATATTGATATTTTATGTCTTTGACTGCATGCACACTCTTGCTGTTAGGTGCACGTGCAGTCTAGTGATTCTTTGAGTATGTTATTTATTAAAAGTGTATTCTCGAGGGTGCAGCCTTGGGCTCTGTGGTATGAACGGTAAAACTTAGCAGTTTGCCGTTTGGACTTCAGAGAGGAAAACGCACTCCTGTTGTGTTGTTGCCCTGTACTAGAATAAACTTCTTTATGATATTTCTTACAAGCTTCCAGTGGATTTATTTGTATCACGAATACCAACTTTACAATTGGGGGCGATTTTTGGCAATTTCAAGCAACACCACAAAGTTTGTGTTTTCTTCATATCAGGGATCAAGGCGAAGCGTTAAGTTAAAGCTACTTACTGTTACTCAACTTGAAATAATTGTTTTCCGCTTCGATGAGGAAAGCGGAATGCTCCGGATTCACCGTGAATTAATACGGATGTTTACTTTCAACGTGAAAGGTCTATCTGTGAAGCACCTCTCTTAGGGTGAGTTCGGGTTTATGTATAAGCTCCTTCCATTGGCTTACAAACGGGCAGCCACTCCCCTCTTGTGATTAAATCAAAATGATTGGTTTACTGGCATTTTCTTATTGTTGTTGACTACCGGAGCACGATCTCTGCGTTTGAAGGAAAAACGAACTGTAAGTTAACAAAAGGCTATCAGCCACATGCATCAAAGGAAATTGCATTCGCAAACGGTGCGAATCGCAAAATTTGGCCGTTTGCGAATGCAATTCCCATTTTTGGGATGCATTAACATTATAGTAATTTTTGCAATTTAAGAAATCGCAAAATTGTGATTTCTTAATTTGCGATTGCATTTAAGGAATCTCAAATTGAGATTCCTTAAATGTAATGCATCAAACTTTAAAAATTTGCGAATTCGCAAATAAGGGGAGCAAATTACCATGAAGTTGACCTTCATGGTAATTTGCGAAAACTTTGAAAATTGCACTTAAGTGCATGTGAGTGTGCAAAATGTACTCCTAAGCAGATTTATGGGGTGCAACAGGGTGTCCTTTGGACACCCCTGCACCCTTGAAATTGCATTCTTAATTTGCGAATTTTCAATGGTGAATTGCAAAGTAAGAATGTTTTTCCATTCATTCCTATGGGCCTAGGCCCATAGGAATGGATGGGGAAGTATTTCTTAATTGCGATTCTCAATTAGAGAATCGCAATTAAGGAATTTTAAGAAATCGCTATTTTTATAGCGATTTCTTGATGCATTGCAGTTTGCAATTCCTTAATTGTGATTCCTTATTTTTCGCAATTAAGGAATCGCAAAATGCAATATTGATGCATGTGCCTGTATTTTTCGTGCTTGTTATTCATTTTTAAGACTAGAACAGTTATATCCTCGGCTAAATTAATCTTAAGACAAGAAATTGGTATTATTATTACACTTGACTGTTTAATTAAAAGTACTCCATATTTAAAATGGCAAATCAACAAATTATTCAATTGGATCATTTATTTACGTCATGGTAAACCGAAGGAACCATGGAAGCTATGGTTCAAATCTTTTGAAAACTATTTAGTAGCCATAGATCGTGAAGCCTATTCTTCAAAGCGCAAACTAGCCATCTTGTATAGCTTTTAGGATAGTGCTGGTCGTGAGACTTTTAACAACTTACCAGTCACTTTTCCGCCCCCAGAAGAAGGAGATGGTTGGAATGTTTATTCAGATGCCATTGAGAGTGTAAACAAAAAGTTTTTGGAACAACCAAGCGTAATGTTAGAGAGATTCAACTTCAGAAAAAGAAAACAGAACTCAGATGAATCTGTTGAAGAATATATTTCTGTCCTGAGAAACTTAGCATCGGAGTGTAACTTTGGAGCATACTTAGACTACCATATAAGAGATCAGTTTGTATACTCATTTTTTCATAAAAAGATTCAGGAAAGGATACTCAGCTGCAGAGAACCCACATTATCTGAAGTTATTGTCATGGCGAAAGGAACAGAAAGATCCATCATCACTTCAAGTTGTTTAAATAATGAAAATGTTTCTCCTATTAATGTAGTTGAACAAGACTCTTCCATTAATAATATTTCTTACAGGTCAAGGTATACTAAACCTCCTCAATTTAAACAGAACAAAACATCAACGTGCTGTTACAGGTGTGGGGCAAAATTACACTTAGGTGATAGTCCCCTTTGTCCAGCATTAGGCAGAAAATGCATGTAGTGTACTGCTCAGCCAGGATGTGTGATGATGCGTGGAACGTTGAATGTTGGAATGTTGGGATGTTAAGATCAGTTGCTGAATGGGCTGAGCAGAGCACAGACTGCTCCTGGCGGGGCTCTCCTTCATCTTGAATACAACTAAAATAAATACATCATTTAAATCACAAAGAATGGACTTATTTCTGTTCATTACATTGGCGATGATTTGGAAACGCCCTGCACGTCAACTTTCAAGCTACCTCATCATTCAAGATTTAAATTCTTCAGCAGCTCAACTCTATGGCACCATGAGCCCCGCCAGTGACCTGTCACCGGTCGCCCTCAACATCTAAAGTGCCATTCTCAACATATCCTGCTTCCTCAGCTGCTGTTAAAATTGCCTGACTGCCACCCTGTTGTATTCTTCACATGAAAGGCATGTGAGTAACCAGCTTTGTTTCTCAAGCACATAACCTGCTCACATTGCGTTAATTCAGCATCTATTCAGCTTCTACCCACAGTACCTGCCTTTATGCCAGTGACTCTCCGACCAGTCTTCCCACAAATGGGTCTCAGTGATCAGGTTGGTGGATTGCCTTCTGTGGTTCCTGCTCATACTACGAAGCAGATTGTACGCTTGGCCTGATAAGGGTGGGAAAACCAATGTGGGACTCTCATTGCCAACTGAAGGAAAATCTGTATAGCGGGAAAGGAGATTGTCAAAATCGGCAAATGTAATGTCTATTTGACGTGACTGTTTCAGAGGGAACCGCTTCTCAGGTGAGCCCACTCTCCTCTCAAGGGCGACTGCCAGAGTGTCCTTTTGTGTGTGCTGTGACACCTCTTCCGAGGCAACAGAGTTTCGTGGAGCACCGGATTTTCATTCTCTATAAGATCCGGTGAGCGCTGACATTTTATTTTTAATTATTATTTATCCTCATGTTTGTCCACTACTTGGCAGTTAAACCGCCCTGCCAAATTCGAACTGCGCTCGAGCTTCACACCGAGCGCACGCACTCAGCACATGCAGCCTCACCTGTGTCTCATGCCACTGTCATCTCGTCATCTTCTCCTATGACGTGAGTCAGTTTTCCTGCATTATGTCTGCTTTTCAGCTACCGTAATCACGCAGATGCCAAGAGCCACCCGGCATCTCTTACGTCAACATGCAGCCATTTTAGATTGGCATTTTACATCATTTCATGTCGTCTTCTTCATTCCACATACTTGCTACGTCATTTCTACTTCCTCATTACAGCGATAGGCACGCTTTATTATAGATTTGCCTATTGCACATCTGCATTTTCTACAGCGATAGGCACGCTTTATCTTAGACGTGCCTATCGCATTTTTGTGTCATCGTTACAGCGATAGGCACGCTTTCACTATTTTTCCAGCCAAGCATTCCACAGATCTCCGGCATTCCTACCATTTACATATCGATTTTTCTCAAGACCATCGGATCGTCTTATTAAACCTTTTACAGGTTCTGTTTCATTTATTTATTTTTGTGCCATCACATGGATTTTGAGACAAGTCATCTTCCTTGGAAACTTTCCTCATCACGTCGATCTGATGTGTCCCCAAATACAGTACTTTATCTATTTCAACACTGCCACCTAGCGGTTACTTTTCACCACCGCATCTTCACAGGAAAAACAATATTCCACCTGTTTATTGCAGTCTTTCTAGTGTTTCATTATACTACATATTGTATTTTTACAGTTAACATATTGCAGTTTGTTAAAAAGTGGTGGATAGTTTTCACCAGTTATTGTGTGGTATTTCAAACTACATACACTGTTACAGTACATTACATTACTGTATTCATTGTATGTTCATGTTTGTTCCTCACATCATTTTACATGGAACATCCACTTCCGTGTTCATATAATTTTCACATTTTTTGTTTCATACCGTGTGGTTACCTTCCACACCTTCCACTCTACTTGAAGGAAATTTTCACTTCACATTTTTGTTTCATACAAGTGTGGTTACCTTCCACACATTCCACTCTATTTGAGGGAAATTTTCATTGTTTCATGTGGTCATACTCCACATCCATTTCCAGTTTTAGGCAATACATTTTGCCGTGTGCCATTCATGCACACCTTGCAAGTCACGTTTCAGTGCTTATTTACTAAACACAACTTTTTGTTGCGTTTTCTCACAGTACCTCGCAGTACCCATTTTACACTCCCTTTGCATGGGATTTATTAGTTTGTATTTCACCTTACATCGTTCCATGTACGTGATTACTACTGTCTTGTGGATTCACTTTGTCAAGAATCCACCTAGGTGTATCTCACACACCTTTCTACATCTTTTCTTTCCATTTTCTCCTGCATTCACTTTTCATTTTCTCGCCACCTCCACACTGGTCTGGCCAACCAGTGTGCTCTGGTGGTGATTACTATTTCTATTCTTCATTATTCATGTCTTTGCGTCACCATTGTTGCGCAAATCTCATCTTTCTTCACTCGTTTTTCTTTACATTAATTTTCCTTTTACCATGCAACACTTGCATCTTATTCGCATCTTTTCTCTCTATAAGGGGGAAGAAGGGTTGGTTCCACTCATTTACATGTTTGAAAATGTATTTTCTTCATGCCTTCCCTTCTAGATGTTTCTTGAAGAAATTTTGCTTGTAACTTTTTGTACATCTTTAAGTTCTTCCTTCTCATTGCAAAGAAGGGAGAAGATGTAGTGTACTGCTCAGCCAGGATGTGTGATGATGCGTGGAACGTTGCTGAATGGGCTGAGCAGAGCACAGAGCACAGACTGCTCCTGGCAGGGCTCTCCTTCATCTTGAATACAACTAAATAAATACATCATTTAAATCACAAAGAATTGACTTATTTTTGTTCATTACAATGCACAAAATGTGGAAAAATGGGTCATTTTTATAGCGTGTGTAAGAGAAAAAGAATTGTCAGAGTCAGCAGTTAGGTGCCAATGAGATATCAAGCAAAGATAATGCTGAGCATAGCCATATTCTTTCTAATACCATGGAAAGGTTGATGCTCTCTGTTGATACTGAAAATGTAACTATTTCTGATGAGAAAGTCAAAGAACCACTAGGTGAGGTTATCATAGGTGATCTAAAACTTGAAATGATGGCTGATTCTGGAGCTCCAGTTACTATCATTTCAAACATACTGTTTGAGAAGCACTGGTCTTTCAAGAAGAATTTGGAAAAATTAGACATTATTCCTAAGGTTTATGGGGGTCATAATATTGAAATGTCTGATTACTTTACTGAATTTGTTTCATGTTTAGAGCGAAAACATTTTACTAAGGTGTATGCAGCCCATGAAGGTAAGCACATTATTGGCTGGCAAGATCTAGCAAAAGTGGGGTTGAAGTTACTTCCAGGCTCAGGCAATCCCATTCAAATCAATACTGATGTTTCTATTGCTTCTGTTGCTGATTCAAATGTCAACTTGTCAAGTTTTACAAAAACAATACTTAATGATTTTCCAGAAATTTTAACGACACATATTGGTAAGATTACAAAGGTTGAGCATCTGATAAAAATAAAAGAAAATGCTATTCCCATTTCACACAAAGCCAGGCCCATTCCTTTAAGTGTAAGAAGTGATTTAAAAGTGTTACTTGACAACTTAGTTGCAGAAGGGATCATTATATCTACTGAGTCTTCTGAATGGGTAAGTCTGATTGTAATTGTGAGAAAAAAAGATAATTCAATTTGTTTGTGTGCTGATTTACGCTCACTCAATAAGAATATAATAGTGGATTGTCATCCTTTGCCCAAAATCCAGGATCTATTATCTAACATTTCTGGAGCCACTTGTTTCTCCATCCTTGACCTAAAGTCAGTGTATCATCAGATTCCTTTAGCCGCATCTTCCACTGACCTTACCACGTTCATTACACCTTTTGGGGCATACAAGTACCTTAGGTTGCCCTTTGGTCTGGCCTCTGCGGCGAGTGTGTTTCAGAGGCTTATGGACCACATCTTAGCAGGCATTGAGTCAGTACAGGCTTATCAAGATGATGTGTTGATTTACTCCAAAGAAAGAAGTGATCATATCATAACCGTAAGAAAAGTTCTTGAAAAATTCAGGGAGTTTGAAATCACACTGGGAGCGGACAAGTACAAGTTTATGGTCCAATCACTTGATTATTTAGGTCACACCATTTCAGCTTCTGGTATCAGTCCTAAATTTTCTCTAACAAAAGCTATTGATGGAGTTGTAGATCCTCAAAGCAAGGACCTACTTAGGTCATTTCTAGGCATGACAGAATACTATTCAAGATTTATCTCTAATTATGCTCAAGTTGTTCAACCTATGCGTGTTTTATTTAAAATAAAATACACATTTTTCATGGAATGATGAAGCACAGAGAGCATTTGAATTAGTGCAAAAGCGAATTCTTCAGGCTCCCGCTTTATCTCCATTTTCTCCTGGACACAAATGTGTCCTATCTGTTGATGCGAGTCAATAAGGCTTAGGTGCAGTACTATGTCAATGGGAAAGAAACACACTGGCATTCTCCTCAAGATCTCTTTCTGTTGCAGAGACAAACTACAGTACAATAGAGAGAGAGGCCATAGCATGTACGTGGGCCGTGGAAAAATTTAGAACTTTTATTTGGGGTACACAATTTGAAATTTTGTTATTAAATATATACCAGGTGGTTGCAATGCAAGGGCAGACTGTCTTTCAAGGTTATCAGTAGAGGATAATTCTTCATCATCCAGATTTGATGATGTAGAATGTGTGGTGGCCACAGTTGAGGATGCCATCACCAATTTACCTCATGTAACTCAAGATGATTGGCATAAAGCCTTTAAAGAGGATTCTATTCTTCAAGCTGTCAAAAACATGATTGTGTCTGGGTGCCTAAAGAAGTCTCCTTACCTTCTCCTCTTAAATCTTTTGCACAAGTCAGTAAAGAACTTTCTTTAGTTGAAGGTTTCGTCATGCGTGGAGATTTAGCAGTACCTCCCACTTCATTACGCAAAAGATTTTTTGATATAGCACATGAAGGCATTTAGGCATAGGTGCGACTGCCAGAAAGTTAAAAGAAAGTTTTTGGAGGCCTGCCTTAGAGTCAAATGTCACCAATTGGATAAATGCATGTAGTACGTGTCTGTTATCTGATAAGCACTGGAAAACTACAAAACTTCCATTACATAATGTACCAACACCTGAAGAGGCATGGACGAAATTGGCACTAGACTTCGCAGGTCCATTTGATCTACTCTCTACTGACAAAAAATACATTTTAGTTTTAGTAGATTATTCAAAAAGGGTGGAATTTGAATTCTGTTCTTCTCCCACTTCTTCTTCGGTGATCAAATTTTTATCCAGGATTTTTCTTACTGAGGGTTTTCCTAAAGAACCGGTCACAGATAATGGCTCACATTTTACTTCAACAGTTATGGAAAACTTTTTGTTTACTCATGACATTAAGTATTTAAGGGTTGCATTATACTCTCCCGGAAGCAAATGGTTTAGTAGAGCGAATGAATAGAGTTATTAAGGAAGGAATACAGACGGCCATATCTGAGAAAATACCTGTAGATTCATTTTTACAGAAGAAGATTTGGTCATATCTTATTACTCCACACTCAACATCTGGTGTTTCTCCTTTTAGGCTTGTTAGGAAAAGAGATCCTAATGGTACTCTTTGTCCTTCATGGATTAAAACCGTGAGAAAAACTGATAATTCTTGTTTGGTTTGCAAAGATAAAGAAAACATGCTTAGAAATGTTTCTATGAAACAAGCTGTGCAAAAGAGAAATTTTGACAGTAAGAATTACAATTATATTTGCAACTTCAAAATTGGAGACTGGGTTTTGATTAAATCTCCAATGAGAGTTAAGAAAGGTTTGTCAAGGTTTTCTCTTCCTGTACAAGTTTTGAACATTTCAAAAGGTTCTTTATTTCTTGGTCAGAAAGGCTGGTGGAGTAAGAGAATGTTAGTAAAATTAACTCCTGATCAAGCTAGAAAGATTATTTCAAAAAAAGAAATGTTGCATGATGAATTACATTTTTCACACTTTTTGGATGATTTGGGCATGCAAAATGAGTTTTCTGTTACTGGAGATATTCAAAATCAGAATTACCAAAATCAAGTGTCAGAAGACTCTTTTTCAAATTCAATGGTAGAAAATAATTCTTTACATGATGATTTGGCAGTTTCTAATACTGAAACAGTAAGACCAACACGTAATTGTTCTTTTCCTTCAAGGTATAAGGATTTTTATTTAACTTAACTTTCTTTTCTTTTGTTTATAAAAGGAGGAGGATGATGTAATACGTTGTACTGATATCTGAGACAGCGTTCACATGCTTTTTTACTCACGTGCTAATCGCGCTCATATTGTTATTTTATGTCTTTGACTGCATGCGCACTCTTGCTGTTAGGTGCGCGTGCAGTCTAGTGATTCTTTGAGTATGTTCTTTATTAAAAGTGTATTCTCAAGGGTGCAGCCTTGGGCTCTGTGGTATGAACGGTAAAACTTAGCAGTTTGCCGTTTGGACTACAGAGAGGAAGGACGCACTCCTGTGGTGTTGCCTTGTACTAGAATAAACTTCTTTGTGATATTTCTTACAAGCTTCCAGTGGATTTAATTATATCACGAATACCAACTTTACAGTCAGCTGGAGAGTTGGCTTCCTACGATACTTGCTGTGGCGAGCTGCGTCGTGCAAGTAGGTAGTTGAACTGCACTGAACCACACCGTGCTTTGCCATAGCAAGTGAAGGCATATTTATACCTTGAAGGTGTTTAGGAATGCCAGTATTTTTTTTTTATATTTCTTTTTATGTAACACAAGGCATCATGAGGTTAAAGGCATTATACAGAGGGGACATCGTCCAATATTACAGCATTTAAAACAGGAGAATGCGGATGGGGGGAACAAGGGTTAAGGATAAATACACTGTTATCAGGGTGAGCCCGGAACATCAAAGTTAGAATTGGCAGGCAGTACACAAATATCTCCCCTGTATCGATTCCACAGACCTCACACTGAAGACCATTAATGGGGTCGGCCTCTTGCCACATAAACAGTTTTTTCGTGGAACATGCACCAGTCCATATCCTCTTTCCAACCCACAAGAGTCGGCGGACCCCCGGATCCCCACCTTTGAGCGATATTACGTTTTGCAATCATGGCACACAACATCGCCCACTTGGTCTGGGCCGAATTTAGATCTGTCGGTTCCCAAATATTGAGTATGCTTCTCCTAGCCTCCGGCCGCAAAGTGATCCGCAAGACCTCACTCATCGCGTTGTGTATCTTTTCCCAGTATTCAACAATATATCGACATTCCCAGAGGACATGGATGAACGTCGCAACAAGACCACATCCTCTTCTACACAAATCCATTTCAGATAGCCCCATCCAAACCAATTGGGGTCCAGTGACATACACCCTATGCAATATTTTTAACTGAATAAGCCTTGGCCTTGCTGGGATCGCGACCATTTTCGGTGAAGAGACGGCTGACTGCCAATCTTCATCGTCTATTTCAAGACCATCTCGCATCCACTTATCCCTCACCTCCATAAGAAGATCACATCTATGGTTAATCATTTTTTTATAAATCAGGGAGATAGTCATCTCTGGGATGTGACTGTCCAAAATCCTATCCTCTAGGGGGGAGGCCCCAGGCAGGTCCGCCTCCACAGGCAGAGCCGCCTTCAGCGCATGTGTAACTTGTGCATATCTAAAATACTCAGATCCCCCCAGCTCAAATTCTGTCTGTAATTCTTCAAACGTTTTAATCCTCCCTTTCACCCAAATATCACCAATGGTCGAGATTCCAATCAAGTCCCACATATCGAACCCTTTTGTATGCCAAAACTTGCCAAATTTTCCCGACGCAAATAGGGAGGTAGCCAGTGTTAAGCGATCCCGCCATGCCATTGAGTTTGTGGCGTCATGCCAAATACGTACTGCGTGTTTAGTAGGCCCAGTGAGATTCACAGTCGAGGATCTGTCATATAGTGCCCTATTATAGTTACCACCAGGGAGAAGCCACCTGTCCATTGCATAACCAGGGTCTGACACAGGCCCATAGGTCCCGTGATTGATGGCCGCCAGCTGAGAGGACCAATAATAACGTTTGATATCGGGGAGGGCAATTCCCCCATCATACCAGGGAAGAGTCAATTTGGCCAATGCAATGCGGGGCCTTCCCTCCCACAATAGACTACGCTGCAGTCCTTCCACCTCCCGAAAGTAACTAGCCGGAACCGCATCCAACGTGTTTTGAAGGGCATAAAGGAAGTGGGGCAAAGACATCATTTTAAAAAGTGTTGCTCGCCCCAATAAGGATATAGGGAGCTTCTACCAGCCGAGTGTGTCAGCCCTCAGTCTGGACAAAGGAGGGAGGAGGTTCCTGGTGTAGCGGATTGTAGAATCCAATGAGATGAAAATCCCAAGGTACTTAAATCCCTCTGTGGCGATTTGAATTGGGCAATTTCGCGGGGGGACCGGAGCTTCCCCGGAAAGAACATACAGAAGCGATTTCCCCCAATTTATTGACAGTCCCGAATTCCTGCCAAAAAAGGCCAATACGTCACACACTACAATTAAGGATTTCCGAGGTGAGGTCATATAAAGGAGAATATCGTCCGCATATAGCGAGATCCGTTCTTCACACTGTGAAGACCATCGAATACCACGAATCGAGGGCTCCCAGCGGATCCAGGCCGCCAAAGGCTCGAGGGCAAGCAAAAACAAAAGTGGGGAGAGGGGACAGCCCTGTTGAGTGCCCCACCCAAGACAAAATGGCGCCGAGACCCGGTTGTTTACCACCACCTGAGCGAGCGGCTCAGTATAGAGCAGTCGCACCCATCGAATAAACTCTGGACCAAAACCAAATTTCATTCCAGTGTCAAAAGCCATTGTTGCGTCGAGCGACGCTATTATGGTCGGCTCCCTTAGGGTATGTGCTCTAGCTATCACACCAAGCAGCCTGCGGAGGTTTAAGGCCGGGTTTCTGTGTGAAATGAAGCCCGATTGATCCGGGTGTATCAGCCCACCGATTACCTTAATTAATCTGTGGGCGAGGAGCTTAGCGAGTATCTTAGGCTCTGCGTTCAACAATGAAATTGGCCTATATTAGGCGCAGCTCGATTTTGGTTTGCCCTCCTTGTGTATAACCACAATAGAGGCAATCCTCTGATCATAAGGCAACACTCCTGTCTCCCGGGCCTCCACAAACATGTCCCTTAGGTAAGGCGCGATCTTATCCGGCCGTAACTTGTACAGCTCAATCGGGAGTCCATTGGGTCCCAACGCCTTACCAGCATTCAATGACCGTACCGCCTGAGCTACCTCATCGGCTGTGAAAACAGCATCCATGAGGTCCCGGTCCTCACCAGACAAGCACGGCAGCCGTAGATCCCGCAGGTGCAGGAGAGAGTCCTCCTCCGGCAGATCCGATACCGACCTGTACACTGTCCGAAAATAATCGGCGAAACTGTCCACTATACTCTGTGGGTCCGTGAGTCGCACACAGTCTGCATTCACTATTTCCGGGACGACCTGATCTGCTCTATCCTTCTTATTCTACCAGGCAATAAGTTTCCCCGCTTTTTCTCCGACATTATATAACCTACCCTGCTGCTCTCTGCTTAGGGCTCTGGCAGTATCTGTTACCATTGATCTATATTCGAGTTGTTTAAGCTTCAAGAAGTGCAATTTAGATTGATTTACCTCCTCTCCCAATCCCGCCTCAAGGCGTCCCATCTCAACCTCTGCCTCGACAATGGTTTTATTCCTGTCCTTTTTTTCCCCCACTATCAGTGAGAGAGACCGGCCTCTGATAACCGTCTTGAAGGCTTCCCAAAGAGAAATGGAGGAGGCAACAGACCCCATATTCTCCAAACAATAATGATCTAAAGCTTTGATCAGTGCGTTCCGAATCTTAGGGTTGCGCATGTGCCAAGGATTGATGGGGGCTACTCTACCTCCCGACCCCAAAGTAATGCAAAATCAGAGACAGAGCGGAGAATGATCTGAAATCCCCCTAGCGAGGTGTGTTGTCTCTACAATATAAGCTGCCCGGACCGCAGGCACCAGGCAATAATCCAGACGAGAAAGGCTACCATGGGCACCAGAATGAAAGGTGTACTGTTTTTGTTCTGGATGAAGCAATCTCCACCCGTCCACCAACCCCATAGCCTCTAATAAATGAGACAACCATCTCTGAGCTCGACCCCCGTCCCTGGGAGGATATCTATCCATGGCACCCGATACAACAGCATTAAAATCGCCCCCCAAAATCGTAAGTCCCTCAGGAAGGTCGAAAAGGAGCCTCCCCAAATCAATGAAGGTTGTGGCCTGTATACCAGGGGGAACGTAGATCGACAACAATGAGAGGGTGTGCCCCTCCCAACGACCCGTAACCCCAACTCCTCTGCCTCTATCATCCTCAAGCACTGAGTCTATCATGAACGGGAGCGCCTTCCTAATCAGGATTCCCACTCCCCTAGAACCAGACGTAAACCCTGCATGACCCACCAACTTATATCCCATTCTATGCATCGCCCGACATGTGTTCCCAATCAAATGCGTTTCCTGGAGTAACACCACATCCGGAGCATGTTGTTTGAGGTACTGAAGCACCACACTGCGCTTTATTTTGTCCCCTGACCCATTAACATTCCAGCTCAAAACCCTTAGATCCCTACCCCCATCATCACAATTGAAAAGGAAGTCGTCATCCTCCGCATCCTGTAATTCTAACACGCTAGCTTTCAATAGAATGCCCAGAGACTCGTTGCCCATGCTGAACACAAAAAAAAATACGATAAACAAAACACCCCCCCCCCCCCCCCACATAAGACCTCCCTCCACCCTGCGCACGGCTTTCGCTCGTCCCCAACTTGCAGTGTGCCTGTCGCCCTACAACTAAACTGATATAACTAACTAAAAGATAGACCCCTGGAGGAGGATGACCCTTCGAATCCCCGCTTGTCCCCAAGGATGTTATAGTTCCCGAAGTCTGTCTTTGTCCCACCACAGCCCCGGCAATCAGTACCAACAACAGTCAAGGCACTCATTCTTGCTCTAGCGAGCCCTCCTCTCCATCTTCACTTTGTCGCTGCAGTTCCTCTTTAGAGGGTCAGTCAGTCAGTCAGTTAAATTTTCTTTATTCGATAACTTAATATCATAAAAGGTCATGGTACAATCATTACAACAACAAAACAATTAATTACACATTAAGAAAATTCATTCATATTAAATTTAAAATTTATCCTACACAATTTATACTTATTTTAGTTTCTTTCGGCACATACATAGGACCAATCTTAAAAAAAACATTTTAAAACTGTATTAAAATTATACTGTACTTGAAGCTGAATTATAAAAAGAGAGAAAATGTGTTATTCTGGACTATGTGGGGTCAATGAAGGCGTGATGCTCTTGTTCCTGATACGGATAGCAGCAACCAGGAAACAGGCGACATGAAACAGAACATAAAAAAGTGTAAAATATCCTGTACTGAAAAGTTGTCACATTTACAGGGATCGGCCCGTTCAGGGGAACACCAGGTTTGAAAAACACCTAAAGAAAAATGTATCTGGTTGAACCGGAATCTGATTAGGAGATGCCGATGGTATGGGTTATTTACTATAATCATGTAAGGTTCAGGGCCCGGACAGCTGACTAGGGCATAGTTGGCTCTTGCTAATGGTTTCATCATTTCAGTCTCCTCTCGCTCTAATGATAGTATGTTCAGCATGGCTTTTTTTGTCAGAGCGATGTCCTTTTTTGTTATAATTTCAGGTGAGGAAAAAAGGACTGAACGCCCTATTTTTGGGAAACCAGATTTTATATGGGACAACCATGGAATTTTGTTAGCATTATCCAGCGCTATACAATTTTTCAAAATGATATGATTAAGAGAAACTTCTGTGTCTAACCAGGTTTTTAACCAATATATCAAAGGTGCTATTTTCATTTGATCTGTAACAAATCCAACCCCTAGTTCAGTATGGATAGTGAAAGTGGGGGTACACTGTGGGACAGTTAAAACTCCTCTCAAAAATTTGTTTTCTATTATCTGCATTTTAGCATGAGGGGTATAGCCCCAGATCTGAGCGCCATACATGGCAACCGCCAAACACTTAGCTTTATAAACCTTTAAAAGTGCTTCAACTGGTCTGGCCCCAAGCTTTTTTGAGAATCCCATTAATGCTGAAGCGGTCCTAGCAAATGTCATGCTATGGGTATTAATTTGTGGGCGCCAACTACCCTTTTCGTCGAAGACGACTCCCAGGTAGGGAAATGTGGGCACCCTAGAGACCGCTTCCCCACTACAGAAGAAGGTTTTGATTTTAGTTTTACGATTCACATTCCCTGCGATCATAACCTGGGATTTGTTGGCATTTATTTTTAGGTCAAGGTTCTCCATAAAGCTTCCAAATGCGTCTAACAGCCTTTGCAGGCCTACCGCAGTGCGGGCCAGGAGGACGGCATCGTCAGCGTAAAGGAGAACTGGAATACCCAGTTCCCCTATACGTGGGATGTCCAGAGAAACCTCCCCCAGTTGTGACTCTAGGGCGTTTATATATAGTGTAAACAGCAGGGGTGCAAGAATGCACCCCGGTCTAACCCCCCCTTTCTGACTTAAAGTGTCTAGAGCATCGCCCCTCAGTGTTAACTTTAATTGTGGCAGTAAGGCCCGAGTGCAAATCTGCTAAACAATTTACTAAAGGTAAATCAATTCCCATGTTTAAACGTATGTGCCAAAGCTTCGACCTATTGACGAGATCAAAAGCAGAAAAGAGGTCCATAAAACCCATGTATAAAGACCCCTCCTTAGCTACTGTATACTTATTGACTAAAAGATGGAGGTTTAAACACTGATCAATAGTACTCCGTTTAAATCTAAAACCATATTGTGCATTTGAGAGCACCCCTCTCTCTTCCAGCCACTCACTAAGTCTATGCAGGACCACACGGCCCAGCACCTTGACCGAATAATCGATTAGGGAAATGGGTCGATAACAAGAGGGATCCTGCCTAGCACCTTTTTTAAAGATCGGAATGATAATCGATGTGACCCACGAGGCTGGCAGACTATTTGGCCCTACCGAATTAAAAACATTGGTTAAGATTTTAGACCAAAAATTTGGGGCAGCTCTAAACAGATCAGCTGGGACCCCATCAGGCCCGGTAGCCTTACTCTTTGACATCTCCCCTATTGCCCTTTATACTTCACAAACCTCAAAAACCACTGGGGACAAAATGTTTTCGGGCAACTTAGGTTCAGATTTTTGTCCATGGGAAGGAAGTCTGTATATGTTTTCAAAGTGGGCTATCCAGACCTCACCATGATGTTACATTCAAGAGGGGAATTGTCATCATTTGTGAACAGTGGCTGATTAACAGTTGCCCAAAATTTCCCACTGTTTTTTAAAATGTCAGGTGTCAAACGTTTTGTCCAGGCTTCGTCCCGTAGTTCCTGTTTTCTTGCAGTTAATGCTTGTTTATATGCAAGTCGCCGGTTTGCTATTAGCCCCCTGTCCCTGGGGGTAGTCTTTAAAGCCTTAAGGAGGGCAACATGTGATTGTGAACAGTTTTTATCAAACCATCTTTTGCCGGTCTGTGGTTTCTGTTTCCCTTTTACAAGTAGTCTTTGGTTTATTTTTACACAGATGTTATTAAATGCGTTAATAATGTCAGGGCCTTGTGACTCAGCGTCCAGACAAGTATTTACCTCCACCTCTACATTAGATAGAATTTCAGATAAGAGGGTCGCTGGGACTACTTTGGCCCATTTTAGTCTTCTCCCCTGGTCCTTTAGGGCCACCTCCCTCACAGCTTTTTGTGATGTCGGCCTAAAGGATAATGGATCGCCCTGTGATAATTCATTTATCACCGGATTGTGGTCGCTATAGGTGGAAACCTCGGTTAGATATCTTAAAACATGAGATAACATGAATGATGTTAAAAAAATACAGTCAATGATTGTACCTATGTCTTTCCCCTTAAAAGTCGGGATCCTATTTTCAACCTCCCCACATCCTGACTCGTAGAGGTTCCAATTTGCTAGAAAAAGTTCTAGATCCTCCCCCTGCTTTGTATGTTAAAAGTGAGACGCTATAGAGAACGGTGGGCCTTCATACGACTTATTCATACAGAGATTTTCACAGGGGTGGATATTAAAATCTCCCATCAATAGGATCTCAAAGCAATTTGACTTCAGACTATAAGTTAGAAGGAATTGTTCTGACATATCTAGAGTATTTCCAGATTCCATAGAATTATAAAAATTTATAAAAATAACTTTCCTAGTGTCAGAGACTGAAAGTTCCACTGCTAAACAATTTGGACAACCTGTCATAAGTTGCAAGAGCGAGCCCTTTAACTCTATGGAGAACAAGCTAATCAGCCCTCCCTTCGCTCTCCCTTCTATACTCCGTTTTGCTGGTATACTGAACTGACAGTAACCGTCCAAGGAAAATCAGTTTAGGGGATCCCAGGTCTCTTGGAGGGATATTATGTCAAAAGTCTTTAAAAACCTCTCCCAAATTTCATCACTCTTTTTGGCCCTTAAGCCAGTTATATTCCAGCTCAAACTTCTACAGGATAGAGCTGGTAACCTCTCTATGGGTGCCTATGCCTGGGTATTAGTTAGTCAATCGTTCTCCTCCAAGCCTGAGAGTGGAGAAAAACGATTTCCTGGTATGCACCCCGTTATATTTTGAGTCTCAGTATTTGTATTTGTAGCCCTGAGTGGATTCCCCCTTCTCGCGCTGGCTGTGAACAACTATTTACGTTTATATATGGTGCGTATGCCTTCTCCACTGGGGCGGCTGGGAGCCATACCCTATTTTGAGGGGGTGGATTAAAAAACCCAAGGGGAAGGGGCCTAATTCCCGGGTTTGACAACTCAGAACCATCCCATAGGAGGCGGTCTGCTATATTTCGAGTTTTAAAATGAATTACCACACAATCACCTTCGCGTGATTTTCTTTGTCGCCCCACCCAGCGTACTCTTCTAACCATATTTATACTGGTAGCTATGTCAGTATCCCCACTAGAATGATTATTGCACCATGTTTTAGTTCTTTCCATGAGCTCTTGTTTGCTTTCAGACCCGTTTTTCTTAAGTGGGGAAACCCCTGTGAAGACAGCCACTAAGGGGCGGCTTGTGGTGGGAGATGTAGGTTAATTTGGCATGGCATCACATCAAGATCCTTACCACAGTACTGTTGGCCAACCAGGATAGACTTATGTTGCTTTACTACATTTCTGCTCTCAAGAACTGGGGACCTCACATCCCCCTCTGGAACCGACCCAACTCGGGCAGTATTAACAACAGGTACATGTGCTATATTGGGGTGTGTAATTTGTATGTCACTTTGCACCGGGTTCCCTTGGTGCGAAGTCTGTGGTCCTGGAATCTTGTCCAGCTGCCCACGAAACTCTTGAACAAAACTGTCCAGAGCAGCACATTTCTTTAACAGTCCAGCTACGCACGTGTTAAGAACATCGATGATATCCTTAGCGATACTGGTCAATGCCGGTTCAAGATGCAAATTAATGAGCCCTTCAATTTTGGAGCTTAGCCTGTTGACCAGATCGTCCTCCAGATCCTCCGATATACTATTAATATGCTTAGTCTTCCTGTTGCACTTCTTAGTTTGCCTGCCCTTGCCAGGATGGGTTAATATGGTCTGTAAGTCCTCCTGGGTTTGGAGAGGTCCCTGACTACCTTCCTTTGGGACCACTGCTAGCGGTGAAGCGTGACTGGGGTCCAACTGAGGTTCAAACTGTTGATCTATGGACTCATGTGTAACCCCCTCCTCGGGATGGCCTGCTTCTTCGTTTACCGAAGCTGTTATGCCCAGTTCTTTTTCAGCATTTGCAATTTCTTTTGTGATCACTCCCACGGCTGATGTGAGATAAGATATAATTGTGTCTGCTTTTCGTGGGATCTTTGTCTTCTTATTCCCTTGACCCCCTTGGCCCCCATTACAAAGTTGTTTGCGCTTACCCATTGTGGCTTCTTAGGGGGGTAGCCCGTCCCGTCTCCTGCCGTTCCCGGACGGCCACAGACCGGCGCCTCCCGCGACACGGAGTGAGTCTCTGTCCTTTAAGCGCCTCCGGGCGCGAGGTTAGGCGTCAGTGGGTGCAGTTCGCACTAGGGAGCCTGGGAGCTGTGGTCTCAACCCTCTGCTGCCGCTCGATGTTGCTGGAAGCGGCGGTGGGGGAGACCTTCAGCGTCAGGACCCCAGGACCCCAAATGCGGCAAGCTCAGGGTAGGGAAAGTGGTGGCCAGTTCCCCCGCAGCAGCGTATTCAGCCCCCATTTAGAGGGAAGACTATCCAACCAGTCCGAAGCAATTTCAGGATTGTCAATAAAGTATACTCTTTCATCATGTTCCACTCTCAACTTGGCTGGGTAAAACATGGCGCATTTCATGCCTTTGTCACGAAGTCTCTGTTTGACACCCATGTAATTTTGCCTCCGACTCTGGACCGCCTGTGTGAAGTCTGGAAAAAACTAAGAGAGGAGTTACCGTATTTCAGGGGGCCCCCTGTCCTGGAGGCCTGCAGGATAGCGTCTCTGTCCCTGAAGTTTAGCACCCTCTCGATCATCGGCCGAGGTGGGGCCCCAGCTTTTGGCCTTCCGCCCGGGATCCTGTGCGCACTTTCCACAGTGAAGTATGTACCAAGCCTTTCGGCTTCAGGTGGTTCAGGATAATGTCTTCCACAAAAAGGTCCGCAGCTTGACCTTCGGCCTTTTCCGGTACACCGATAATGCATACATTGTTTCGTCGGGCCCTTCCTTCGTTTTCGTCCAACTTACGGCATGTGGCCTCTCCGGAGGCCTTCAGATTACGAACCTCTTGTTGCAGCTGCGTCACATCCTCTGTGAGACTCGTTGTTTTAATGCCAAGCGATTTCACTTTTTCGCTGGTTTTGGTGAGGTCCGCTCGAATCAGATTGACCTCGATAGTGACTGTGTCCAACTTATGGTCCAAAGATTCAATTTTTTGACCGAGTGAGGACCTCACCCCTTAAATGGCGGCCATCACGTCCTGAAGTGTAGGCTCGGGTGAAGTCGTCAATGTCTCACTACTACTTTCCTGCGTCTTCCCAGACCCGGAAGGTGACCCTTTAGATTGCGTATATCTGTCCATCTTATTGACTTGTGTATGTCTGACCCCTCTAGTAGTTTTAAGTAGTCTGTGTCCGATTTTGACGCCATTTACAGGGGAACAGACAAAGCACCACCAACTACGTGTGACGAGTACAATAAAAGAGCGAGTCCTCTGCCCGCAGCAGAGGGTTTGGCCAGACAATATCCACTTTTGCAGTGTTATACGCTTCCGGTCCTTCACCCAGTGTCCGGATCTCAGGGTAGTGTCAGGACAGCCCCTAGACAGATTTGTGGGGGACCTGGCCCAAGATGGGGGAAGGACCGGCGACTTCCGGTTTCAAGCCACCGTTGTTGACAAACTCCAGCCGGGGCCCAATCCCAACTCGGCATCCCGGTTTCTGGGGCGAGCAGGCCTCAATCTTCTTGGCGCTGTATCTTCGGTTACCGAAGGCTCAGCGAGACCCTGATTTCTGCATCCGACGCACTTTCAGTTCCACAGCGACAATCGGTCATCAGGAGACAGGATTAATACCAGGATATGCCCGGGGGTAGCGGGGGTCTCAGGAGCCTAAACTTACGCGGCCATCTTGGACGCGCGCGTAGCTCCTCCCCAGGAATGCCAGTATTGACGTACAGTCGGGCATATGAACGTCATGAATAAACCCCTAAGAAATAGATGTTCATGCATAATAAATGAGTTCTTGGAGAAATCAATATCCAAGCAAGGGGAAGTCCCTAACAGCTTAAGAGTCTGGTTTTCAAGAACTCGTTGTGATGTAGATGGACGGATGGAAGTAGCTATGCCTGTATTTGGGTAGCATGGACAATGCCTAAATATGGACTGGATATCTATGCCTATATACAGTCAATGTGAAATTTACCTATATAAGGGCATGAATCTGGAAAATTCATACGGAATCTAAATCGACATACAACAACCGCTCCACTTTCTTATGTATGACATTACTAAGTTCTAAACATGTTAAACATATCTAAATCATATCTATACATGAAGTGCTAAAAGCATGTTTCAAAAACATTGTAATGATGTATCCAAACTAAAGCATTGGTGCTGTACACATTAAAGCAAGTATTCATTCTAAGCACATGTTGACATTTTTAAATGCTCACTGAATGAATCACGAAAATATACATTTATGAAATGGCTCGTTAAATATAGAAGAAAAAGTGCCGAAACCATTTCCTGTCAGATTACATAAAACTGTATGTGGACAAGGTCATATATTGTTTCTGGAAGTTTTTCAAAGAATTCTTGTTCTCTATGAATAGTTCTACTTTAAGCAGATTACTAATGGCAAAAAATGAAAAATACAATTTGGAGAAAAAAATTAACCATAGGAAAAAGAGTTCTAAAGTTAGTACCTTGTTTTGAAAAATGAAGGTCAAATTCAAAGTTTCTCAGAACACTGTGTGCCAAAATCAAAAGTCAGTTTAGGGCTTGGAGAAAGCATGAAATCTTCTATGTCTATTGACAAAAAGTCATCTACCGTTGTAGGTGAAAGTTGGATGACCTCGTTTAGAAGATTAACCGCACATAGATGTGAACTATAGTCGTCAGCATTGGTCGCATTAGCAATGTTCATATTGGATGGTACCCGCACGCCTGCATCGGAACTTGGTTTGTTGGTGCTTCTACTCCGTGGTTTACCTGCACTCTGCCCAGCTGCTGTCTTTCACCTTGCCACCTCACGAGGATTACTTGCCAGTGAGAGGGGAGGCCTGCCTGCTAGTTGCCGTCTGCTAGACCTGCGAACCACGCACTGCCCTGCATACAACATCAGGGGGCAGCGCTGTCTCGCAAGAGGCGCGTAGCAGTTGCCCGGCCCCCCCGGGACCTTTAAATACCAGCGCGGGCTCCCGCATCGCGGGACGCGCACGTGCGCGTGCCGGGCGAAGCCCGGGCCAAGGGCAGGCCCGTCTGAGCCCATCCGAGACTGGTAGAGACTGGACTGGGCCACCTCTCGAACATTGTAAATATTGTACTTTTTATATCCTCTGCCTATAAGTTTCCCCAGGGGAAAACATCGTGCTTAGGAAACACAATGGCGTCTAGAGTTGGGAGAGGTAGAAAGGCATTAAATGCAGTGACAGGAGGGGGCGGTACTGGGACTTTAGACCATTTTATTACTAGAGCAACCTCGGTCTTAGAACATGAGATTGCTCTGACTGAACGCCGCCTCTCCCTGGAACCCATGTACCTGAGGCAATCATCAATGGGAGGAATAGCATTGATGTCCTCTCCAAACCAAGGGATTGCTCCCGCCTTGTCTCCCGACATTATTTTGTCAGATGGAAATAACCATCATTTGCATGAGCTAGAGCAATCTGACTTGTTAGATACTCGGGAAACTAGTGCACCGGTAACATTAGATGACTCCTCTATAGATAACCCCCTGAACATTACTGGACCGAACATTTCCACCAGATGCATAACCTCACTTTTGCCTAATCCTCAAATCCCAAAACCGATAGTGAAGAGAAAACGTGGGGGGGGGGTCATTCTTAAGGGGGGTTGTATAGAGAAGACCAAGGTAATAAATCCAACAAGTGCACCATTAAAACCAATGGCGGATGCCACTAATTTGTCATCATCCTTGACTACCACTAAGTTGCAAAAGGTTCCTGTGATATCCTGCTGCTCAGCTAGAATGACTGCCTGATGAAATGTTAGTGTTTGGAATGTGTGAGTGCGTGAATCAGTTGGGTGAAGGGCTGAGCAGCAGGGAAGCTGCTCCTGGTGGGGCTCCTACTAGGACTCTTACTTTACCTGTTCCTGTATCTAATCTACTACCACAATAAATCTACGTGGTAACTACCTGACTTGGAGCGTCCCTTCTTCAATACTACATTTTTGTACCAGGAGTGTTGGACTTCAGTCTGGGATATAACCCACTTCAAGCATCAAGCCACCGTTCTACTTCAAGATGCTGTAGAAACCTGCAGCCGCGCTCAAGGTAAAAGAATTCTCTACATATTTAAGCTGAACATTTTAAAGATTACTGGCACCCGAGCCCCACCAGTGACCACTTCACTGGTCGCCCACTTTCCTAACGTGCCAGTCACTGCTGCACTTAATTTCTCTGCCTGCCGGCTGTTGTCTGCTAACTCCCTGTTTCCTGCTAATGGCCTGCCTTTAAGCTTGAATTGTTCCTGTCACCCTAATTTACTTCTCCTGATTTGGAGGAGCGAACTGTGTGCGGTTTAATTATCTCGCAAAAGGTGGAGCACTTTACTATTAAGAGCACTGCTTATTGAGTTCAATGTAGAGGAGGAGCACATACAATGCGTGCAGTCAAGCATGAAAAGAATCTTCTTTTAACAGCATATCTTCCACAGCGCATGTAACCAAGCCTTATGAACTCGTGTTTATGATTTACAATAAACACTGCCCTAGTTCATGCTTCAGCGCTCTTCCTAATATTTCAAACCAAGTCATCATTTTAAAATAAACTGTCATCAAAGCGTGAAGGGAAAGCTATGATTGTAGAGGAGGCTGTTCTGTTTTAAATGCGGTGACATGTTGGCTGCTTATAATGAAAGATTATTTGCATTATTATTTATTTCTATTTCTTGCCTTGGGACTTGGATACAACCTTTTACAATTTCAGTTTAACTGCCGTCCCTCTTTAAAAATGCTGGCACAAGCTCTTCGAGCGCGCACCCTTACCTGTCAGTTTTGGAGCTCTGTGATGCTTTCCATGACGTTCTTCAACATTCTCCTGCCTGCAGCTCTTCTGGGACGTTTGTGATGCATAGGCGGACCGAGAGCCACCCCGCACCACGTAAAAAAAAACGTGCCGCCATTTTAGTATTGGTGCTTCTTTCATCTCTAGCGTAGCTTCCAGCAGGTTACTCTTTGCCAGCCATGCCTCCCACGGACCTCCGGTGTGCCTTCTACTCATACATCGATTTTTTCTCAAGTACATCGGCGCACATTAATAGATTTTCCACAGGTACTGTTTTATTTGTATTTTTTTTAACTGGCTGACTCCTCACACGGATTTCCTGTTTGGATGTCTACTTTGGGAACTTTCAACATCACGTCGACTGTGCTGTCTAACAGTGCCACCTAATGGTTATTTTTCATGTTTGTACTTCAGTAAGGAAATTATATGCTCATGCGTTTTAGAGACTGAAAATGCAGATCTTCTAATTCTAGTCCTTACGTGAAACTCAACTCCGCCTAAAGTTTCCAGCAAGGGTTTACCTTTTGTTGCCTCCATCAGCATCAGTTTTCTTCTTTTAAGATGCTATCACCAGATAATATCTATGTACTTCACTTAAGTTATATGACATCATTTTTACAGTCATTTTAGAATAAGCATTTCATGATATGTGTACAGGCATATCTAACTCCATGCGCGCTAGCGGAATTCCGCTCCTGCGCTGAGTTTTTCTAAATCGCATGTTACGTGACGAGCTGGGCTCGTCATCAGCGTGCGAGCGGGCTACACCATGACGAGCCCAGCTCGTCATCAGCGTCGAAGGGGCTAAAGTTAAAAATGTAATGACATCTTTTACAGTCATAATTATTTTACATGCCTCACCTACCCTACTGTAAATTGCATTTTACTGTGTCATATTTTAAATATGTATATATTTATATATATATTCAGGGGGTAGTTCTTCAATGTTCTTCATATTGTAAAGTGGGGTAATGCATTTTACTAAAAAAAATTGCAAATGCATTCTACTGTGCACTTTCAGCCACACCACGTTTTTAAGCTTTAAATGTATCCTATTTTATTACGTGTGGTCCCTTAAAAAATGCAAATGCATTTTACTGTGCACTTTCAGCCACACCAAGCTCTTTAGCTTTAAATGTATCCTATTTTATTATGTGTGGTCCCTTTCTTCCCAACATGCTTTGAGGGAGATTTTACTGTTTCATATGGTGCGTCTCCACATCTTCTATATGTGGTGTGTCCCCACATCTTCATTGCCCATTTTAAACTTCGTTTCATGTGGTACAACCACATCTGCGCATTTTAAACTTTGTTTCATGTGGTATAACCACATCTGTGCATTTTACAAATTGTTTCATGTGGTTCAACCACATCTGCACATTTTACACTGTGGTCTTTCTCCACACATTTTACACTGTGTGGGTTTCTCACACTTTTCACCCAACCTGCTTTGGGAAGTTTTGTAGTGTGGCGTTTCGCCACATATTTTACACAGTGTGGTCTTTCTCCACACATTTTACACTGTGTGGGTTTCTCACAGTTTTCACCCAATCTGCTTTGGGAAGTTTTGTAGTGTGGCGTTTTGCCACACATTTTACACAGTGTGGGTTTCCAACACTTTTCACCCAACCTGCTTTGGGGAAGTTTTGTAGTGTAGCTCACCTTTCCATTTCACCTTTTCTTCTTTGTGAGCTTAACACACGGTTATTTATTTATTCTACTGCATACTGCTTTCGTGAAGGACAGCCTTCATTTCTTTTTCTGTCTTCGGCTGACTTCCACTCTTTCACTGTTATCTGTACTTATTTCGTCATTTCACTTTTACAATTTCTCTTCAACACCCTGTACTTACTTCCTTGTTTGCCTGGCCAGTATACATGATGTTAGTACTTGGTTTTCTTTTGAGTCTGTTGTACAGTTCTGTATTTATTTATTTTTGTGTTTCTGTGGAAAGGGAAGATGGTGCAATAGTTGTTTGTACTTTTCTCTCACTTCCTATCTGCTTTAGTTCCTCTGCTTGCTATTTCTATATTTCATTTTACGCTTTGTTTCACTGTACCATTCACTACATTTAATTATTTGATTGTCATGCCTCTTTTTGATGCCTTTTAAAATGTCCTTCCTTTGAGTTGTAAAGGGGGAGATATGTGATATCCTGCTGATCAGCTAGAATGACTGCCTGATGGAATGTTAGTGTTTGGAATGTGTGAGTGCGTGAATCAGTTGGACGAAGGGCTGAGCAGCAGGGAAGCTGCTCCTGGTGGGGCTCCTACTAAGACTCTTACATTACCTGTTTCTGTATCTAATCTACTACCACAATAAATCTACGTGGTAACTACCTGGCTTGGAGCGTCCTTTCTGCAATACTACAGTCCCCCAGGCCCACGTGGTAGAGCCCCTGACTCTAGCAAATAACAGTGCAGAGGGTTTGCTTGGAAAAATAGAACAGTTGGTCAAATCACTGATGTTACCGATGATCTAGAGATCCAAATAAATTAGCGAGAAGCTGGGGAAGTTAGAACAAGTTACCCAAGCTAACTTTTGGATTCTACCGTAACTCAGCGTGATCCAAATGCTATAACCACAGATAAATCTGTAAATAGGCCAAGTGTGATTTTGACTATCACTCCTAATATCTCAGCATAGCCACCTAGTTTTATGGCACTGGAAAATCCAGTGGGTTGTCCATCGGTTCACGGGAGAGGGGGCCACTAGAGGGAAAAGGAAAGGGGGGTGTATAGTCTACAGGGGAAATAGAAAAGGCGAACAAAAACATGTTGCAGACTAATGACGTAGCTCAAACTGGTACAGAAATAAGTAGTTTTGAGAGAGTAGATCTTCCACCAGATTCATATCCCTTCTGTAGTTGTCCTATCTGGGGTTCCAAAGTTAGAGAATCAGAAAACACAAACCTACCATGAACTAAAAAATAAAGTAACTTCTGGTTAAATAAAAATAGACCACTCCGACCAAATCTACTTGGAGAAATCCTAAATGTGCGTGGAGTGAGTTGGTTGGGCCATAGAAGGAAGGACATGGACGGGGACTGCATTATAGTTAATTTTAGGGACAGCAGGGTAGTTCAGTACATAGGTGACTTTTATAACCACAGAGGAACAGGTGGCATTTATACTCTAGATTTAACTTACTTTTATCCCTACTCCCCCTGCCCCGCCTGGCATAATATCCCATGACAGATGGCGAGGAGGGTTAAGGAACCCGTTTGAAAACCAGTTCAACATCCCAACAGCTAATTGCTTGGAGGTGTTTTCCGGGCTTGAAGGGGTTGACTGACTGTGCAAAGAGATGGGTATGGTTAACTGCTTGGAGAACATAAACAATGACATCCTAGTGGTTAACGAAAATATTGTAGGTGCAATCTCCTTTTTAGTGGCCCCTGTGTAAAGCGCTATGACACTGAACCCTAGAATATTTGAAGATATATCAAATGAAGATCTAGGCGGGCACAATTTTGATACATGCACCCAGTTAGTTGTTAAGGAAGCAGAGAATGTCCCAAAAGCAGGATATAAGGCGAAAAAGAGTAAATGGTCTGTTATGTCCTGGAATGTTGCAGACATAAGATCCAAGAGAAGTAATCTGATATGGGTAAAGTTCATCAATGAATATGATGTAGTCTGTCTTCAGGAGACCTGGGAAGTAGAAGCATCTCATTTGAGTGGCTTTAAAACCTTTTTTTCACCTGCTATAGGCTCTGTACATGGCAGAGCTAAAGGAGGGCTCTGCACTTATGTTTCCAACCTTTTTAAATGTGAAAAAATAGAATTTCCTCGGAATAATAGGTTTTATCATATGGTTAGGATACATACTATTAAAAAATTGTGTTTGATTATCGTGAACTTTTAGAATAACGTTCCTTTGGATAACATTGAACCAACTTTAAACAATTTACAATCAGATATTAATTTCTGGCAAGGAGAAAAAGCCAAAGAGGCTGTAGTTGTTTGGGTTGGCGATTTCAACTGTCAATTATGTAAAAGAGGAGAATTGGGTCTTGTGGTCTATCGGTAGACAAGGAAACTGATCTACCGCACTTTGATCACACTGTTAGCGGGGACCTATAAAATTATATTATTTTTTCAAGCGATCTGGGCTTTGCTAACAGAATGTGTCAACCTGAGATTCCATTCTCTCCCACTTTCAATGGTAGAGGTGTGCTTTCAACAATTGATTTTATATTTATCTCCTCATGCTACAGAGAGAATGTATTAAACTTTGAAACATTGGATAATTCTTTAAGTGACCATTTCCCTATTAGAGTTGAAGTACTTAATCCCCATTTTGATGAGGCGGTTGACCTCATACAAGGGCAATATATGGGTAACATCGCCTTAAAAAGTCAAAATGGGTATTCCCTAAAATGGTTAAAGGTAGTTCCAGAGGAATTTTTACATCACTTAATTAGGAAATGTGAGAACAGCTTTAAAGTTTGTTTGAATGAGACAGCTGAAAACTCAGAAATAATTATTCATTTTAAGTTAATATCTTCACAAGTTAAAGCTAGCTTGTGGGTAGAAGTTAAAAACCAGAAAGAAAACATTACGAGCTGGTTCGACACAGCCTGTACTAATGCTTATTCTAACCTCAAGTGTGCCTTAAGAAAAACCAACAAGGATAGGACCTCAATTAGAGACCTACGAAAGGTATACAAGATGGCTCTAAAAAAGAGAAAGAATGTTGTGAAAAAGGAAGCGTGGGACTCACTGTGTGAGGCCTCCCAAAGCCGAGATTCGTCATCCTTCTGGAAGGCAGCAAACGCCCCGTTTTTTTAATATTAACACTATGGCGAGGGTAGAGATAGCCATCAATGAGACAGAATGGGTTAGGTTTTTTGAAGTGTTGTACAGTGTACCATCCTTGGAGGGGCAATTGCCCAGTGAGCACGTAGAGGAGGAAGCGATTATGCCCCCCAATAATAAAACAAACTTGAACATCACTATTGAGGAAGTGCTATTGGGTATTAAAGCCAGCTTGGGAGGAAAGGTGCCGGGCCCTGACAGGGTACCGGTTGACCTCTTAAAGTATAATATGGATTTATGGGCCCCACTCCTCATGCAACTGTTCAATGCTACCTGCTCAGATGGTCTTGTATCGACTTGGTTTGAATCTATTATCATACCCATTTTTAAAAAGGGAGATAAAACTAGTTGCGCGTGCTATTGCCCTATATCTTTACTAGACTCGACCATTAAAATCCTGGGTAGAGTTATTTTAAATAGGCTACAAACATGGGCTGATGAGCATGCCATAATCAGTGACCTCCAATACGGTTTCAGGAAAGGTCTTGGCACAGTCGATCAGGGCCTTAACTTGCATATACTCCTAGAGAAGTATACTAAAGCTAGAGGCAGCCGGATGTTTTTAACTTTTGTGGACTTGTCATCCGCTTTTGATTGTGTTACCCATAGCAAGCTATGGTTGATATTGGAACACTTGGGGGTCGAGGAAAATATTATTCTATTCCTTAGGAATCTTTACAAGGGGGCAAAGGCTTCAATAAGGTTTGGTAAAAATGGTGAGTGCACCAAGATGTTTAAGATAGCTAGGGGCGACCGGCAAGGATGCGTCCTTGCCCCTTTTTTATTTACCATCTATATCAACGACTTAGAAAGAACATTACTGCATGAATGTCGGGATATGCCTTTGGCATCAAATCGTTCAATACCTGCATTATTATATGCAGATGATGCGGTATTGATGGCTAGGACTCCGCAAGCAATGCAAAAAATGATAATGTCTTTCACTAATTTTATGACCAAATTGGATTTAAAAATTAATTGCACTAAAACTTTTTGTATGAATTGTGGCTCAGGGGCAGATAGAATAAAGAAAACTATGTTCATTGATTCTAAGCCGCTGAATTATATTCACACTTTTCCGTATTTGGGTATTTTGTTCGATCAATCTGGCCTTTGGACGTCAGCTGTAAATACAAGGAGATTGTTGTTCTCCAAGTCCATTATGGCCCTGATAACTTTTAGTAGGAAAATGGGTAGAAATCCTATTAACGAACTGTTATGCATCTATAAAGCAACTTGTGTGGCGATTGCGATATATGGTGCGGGTATCTGGGTTCTTGCCAATGTGAAATCTCTGCAGGTAACTGAAAATCGTTTCTTGAGACATCTTTTATCTGTGCCAGATAGTGTGCCCACCCATAATTGCCATGCAGAACTGGGATTACCATATTTAGAGGATGTCATCGAGGTACAACCAATTCTCCTTTGCCACAGAGGAGTGTTTTTTTAACCGTTTTATTTTAGGGGATGCATTAAACCTTGATAACGCCCATAAAATGAAATGGTTACATTATATAAAATCGTTTTTTATTAAAATAGGTCACTTAGACTATTATGTAGAACCTTCTCTATTGCAGCATATCCCAAGGAAAGTACTGAAAAAATTGTGTATGACCTACCTAGAGGATGTTAGAAACAAGGCGGAATATACCAAAATATCCGTTATTTACCATCAGTTAATCCTGACTAGGAATGATATGCAACCATATATAACTTTACAGATGCGAGACTTTGACAGGTTTTTATTGATACATTTTAGATTTAATATCTTTTTTTAGGCTATTAGGTTTTCCTACTATGAATGACTGGTCAAAGCAACTAATCAAATGCCCATTTGATGATTTGTCCAATCAATCTGACGTTCATATTTTGTTATTTTGCAAATTGTACACAATCCCAAGGAAAAGATGGATTGTACCTATTTTAAAGTATATGGACCTTAGACAGTGTTGACCTGCCTTTTTAACTATCCAGATGTTAGATGATATTTTTACTGTCGCATCTGTCTCTGCTTTTCTTAAAAATGTTTTTAACTCACGGAAATCAATACTTGAATGAAATTGAAATGAACCTAGGTCACTGGATTGGCAATGATTAATTTTATATCTCCTTTTATATATTGATGTGATGTGTTTTTATTGTACTTTTATGGTTATCTATGAATCATAACTGAATAAAGTTATTGATTGATGAAAAATGAAGGTCAAATTCAAAGTTTCTCAGAACACTGTGTGCCAAAATCAAAAGTCAGTTTTAGGGCTTGGAGAAACCATGAAATCTTCTATGTCTATTGACAAAATGTCATCTACCGTTGTAGGTGAAAGTTGGATGCCCTCCTTTAGAAGATTAACCGCACATAGATGTGAACTATCGTCGTCAGCATTGGTCGCATTAGCAATGTTCGTATTTGATGGTACCCGCTTGCCTGCAATTTCCTCTCGTACCTCAGCAGTTGCAATTTGCTTCTGTGAGATCTCAATTAATGCCGTCATCAGAATTGGTAGCTGCTGGGGACAACACAGACCATGGGCTGTTACCGGTTCCAACAAAGTATCAACATCCATGTGTCTAACACGCATTCTTCTCCGCATAGCAGGCAGCGTAGAACAGGTAAGATGCAAATTGGTCTGAATGACAGAAAACATGTGGTATTTAATTCTCGTAAACGAGGTAGTCCCAAAATTTGGATGATGCGCTCACAACACTTCATCGCCAGTAGACTTGTCTTCATGGAGAACTGGGTGTCGCTTGTGATTTGGCTTGCAATATTGCAGCAGTAGGAGCAAAAATAGTATCCCTGCAACAAGTTCCAAAAGGTGGGGCAGTCCACCAAACACAGAGTGCAGAAAGTTTGGAAATATTCCTAGGACTGCTTGAAAAGGTGCTAACAGTCCGGAAAATACTGTCTTAAATACATTTACAATACCGCTCGTATCAGACATGTTTAAGATACTACTTAAAATTTCTGAGAAATGTATAGGGCAGTTTGTATTCAAAAGGGCATGTATCTCGGCAGAGGTCCTTGCGATTTGTAGATCATAGGTTTCTTTGCCAGAGGTCAATGGCACAGTTTTTTGCAAAAGAATGGCTTTCATTCTGCTTAGAGTATCAATTCATATAGAAGAGATGTTCAGTGAAGGCCAAAGTGGCGACACACTGACTAACTTGGTTTTTGGAAACAATACTTGCATACAGCAAGTGACCCTGGATGGCATAGTTACTAGATATGGTATACCTGGCAACATGCCACAGCATCTGTGATCGTTCAACATGAGGTAACTTCCATTTGAAAGTTGTCCAAAAATTGGATCAATCACTGCAGCTGGTGAAAACTTCACGTCCCCACTTCAACATCTGTGTGTGTATGGTAATTCCCAGGATGTCTCGCTGTATTCTTTACCCAACCTTTCATATGTGCCTGCTGGTATGTGTTTTAGGCAATACTGAAAATGGAAAATTGTAACAGGCAGAGTGACTGTTCCATGTATAATCCATAATCCATTTAGTAGCTGGTTTCTCTGCTACCGTAAAAGGCAATCTTTCCAGTTTTTCAATGCTCAGCACCGTATAGTCTGCTCCCCTTTGTGCCAATTTGATCTGTTTATCAGTGAGATTGAATCCTGAAAACAGTGACATAATTGCGACTGACCATGTTGCAACATGACCAAGTCCTGTTCCATAATGTCTACGGCAGAAGACACTATGATGTCCAATGAATATATCCTGGACGACAGAGTTGTTAACCCATTGTCAACCACAGAGAGAGATTTCTCTAAATTAATACGATCAATTTCTCGTATTCGTTCTGCAGTCTCTGATTGCGTAATCTTCCATATTTCATTATATGCAGCATATATACTGGCATATATAAAAAGTTTTTGACACGGTTTTCCATGGTGCTAGCAAGAATTCCCTAAGGTCTGATCCATCTTTAAGTAAAGATAAGTGTTGCTTTACATCCTTAAGTGTAGATATTTGTAGCCAATCAAGGTAGAGCTTCCCGACACTGTATATTGTTACTATTCCCGGATGCTGTCTGTGAACCTATCTTGGGTCTGGACTATTGAATGTGAAACCCTGTGTTCTGTTCAGGAACCTATGTTGACAGTTGTTTGTGTCTGTAAGCCAGATCAACCATTTATTCCAATCTGGATCTGTTCTGTTGTGATGGACAATAGTATGTACGTCGACCTCCCCTCTGAAGTGTTATCACTCTCAGGTGTGGGTGTAGTTATGGTCAGATTGTTCATGTCTTTGATATTGGCTTACCCAAAGCAAGATGTCTGTTGGACAGTGTCATTCAAAAACATAATTTACTCAGGGATGATACAGGCTCAAAACATAGCTTCTACAACCTGTACCTGCCAGTCTTTTGGATGTTGTATATTTTGAAACGTTTATGTTTTTTAATTCAGATTCGTGTGAGGACTTCAAAGCCTTATGTCCTAAGTAAGTGAGTTTTACAAGAATCAATGTTTAAACAAATGACTTGTGAAAAATAGCAGAAGTAAAGAATCGAAAATCATACTTTTCTTTTCTCACTTACATGTAGAGAAGAGCACCAGTTTCTTCTTCAATGATGGAGATCACCTTTCTATAAAAGACGGACACATCTCTAAAGAAGACTCCATTTATCAGGACAACCAACCACACGCACAACAACTAGGACGCCAAGATCTTTCCTGTAAAATCGCAGGTAGGACACTTATATTGAGTAGTTTACTATACACGGTATAGAGGGATCTAGTGAAGTTTTAGTTCAAACTTTTAAAACGTACATCTTGTTGCCTCGCAAGTCGACAACAGGAAAACACAGCGCCCGAGTCCGGCCCTCCTCCCTGCTTTCTATAGTGTAGCCATAGTATACATCTGAAATACTGATTATATTTTAGGGGTTCTGGGAGGTTGGCTCATTGCGTTTCTGCGAAATCTAAAGTCAAGCACCTTACAGGTAAGAACAAGAACTTGCAGGTAAGAGTGCATTGATAACCTGACAATAGTCTGTTTTGTCCCAGGCTATACCATCTGGTTTAGGAACGGCTGTGAAGTTCACTGATGACAAGTCTCTTTGTTCACGATGGGATGATTTGTGGGGCTTTAGGAGTAAGTTGACTTCTTACTTGCTGTGTCCATTTTGACATATCTTCCAGTTATCAGCATACCCAGAGTTATTACCAGTGTCAACCAAAGTAGAAGAAAAAATATTCCCACCACAATCCATAGCTCAATCCATGGTGAAATCAGATAAGTCTTTCTTTTCCAGGTGATGAATTAGGTCATTTGCTTGTTCTTTGAAAATTCTTTTCGCTGGCGTCGTTTCAGGTTCGCTGGGATCCTCAGAAAACGTATCAAAGTTAATGAAATAGCCAGAGGCAGTTCTGTCAATGGTTGGAATTGCATCCGGATTTGTTGAACTCGCTGGAACCACTTGATCACTTGTTACTTCATTGTGGACAGGTGCCACTTCGTTGTAGACAGGTGTTTCATGACAAACTGTTATTTGGGTCTCAAGCGGTACAAGATCCATAGCTTTGTTGCATAGTCCTTCTTTTAGCAGTGCAGATTCCTCAAAGGTAATGAGTCTCTCTGTTTGAACCTCTTGGATTGTAGCTAGAGGTGTGCGTCCGCTACACTCGCGGAGTCCATTTGGCCTACTACTTAGTATCAGCAACATAATGTGGTTTGATCAGGTCGATGAACACAAATCTGTTTTCCTTTTTACCAGCAAGGGGCGGCTGTAAAACTGTTCTTAATCTGTGGATAGCTAGGACAAGTACTGGTTGTCTGTAAGAAGGCCCAAATTCCTACTTGTACGCGATCTTTTCTCTGACTAGATTACCAAGCTTTGGGATCCAGACAGGCCTTGCTGGGACGGTTGGTTTTTCCCCAGTGGTGGTTGGCTTCAGGAACACGTTGCCTTGTTTCGTTCTTAGTTCATTTAAGTCCTGTAAAACAGCCAAACGATCTTTGATATCAAATGTTTTTTGTTCCACCACTGATGTCTGACAATCAAGGTCTGAGACCAACATTCTTGTCCCAAAAAGGACTTCATATGGAGTGATACCCCCTAGAGAACTTCTTGGCACGTTATTAAGACTACGTTGGACACTTATTAGATGTTTGACCCACCCGTCACCCAAACCTATTACCCTACCTGTTATAGATTGCTTTATGTCCCGGTTTTTCTCTCCACAACCAAATTTCCCTCAGGATGGAATGGACTAGAATACCGCAATGCAACACCCAAATTAGCCATGGCCTCTTTGTAAGCTTAAGAGCTAAACGCAGGACCCTGGTCAGAATGTAGCATGTTGATTGCGTTTGTGCCGGTAAAGATTCGCAAATCTTTTATAAAAGTTTGAGGGTCAGCCGAGCGCTGAGGCCACATCCAAATGAACCTAGTACACATATCCACTTCGACCATGATATATTTATAGTTATCATCCCTCTGTAAGGGACTGCAGTGGTCCAGGTAAACGCAAGCTAATGGTTTATCCGAAATTAACAGGGGCATCTGTGCAGGACGTTTCACAGTAGAGACTTTCATCTTCTGGCATATTTCACATTCCAAAACATAGTTTCTGGTTTGTTTCCTAATACCTTGCCACCAGCATCTCTGTTTTAACAATGAAACTGTGGCGGAAACACCTGCATGAGCAGAGGCGAGCCCTTCATGTGCTGCTAGGATTAGTCCTAATCCATGTTGCATGTTTGGAATTACCCTATCCCCCACTCCAGGTATTCGAGCAAACTGAACATTGTTTGCATCAGTTATATATGAGTATTTGAGTGGAAACCCTTTAGGTAATGTTTTACCGCTTTTTTCTTGAAGCATTGACATCTAGCATTATTTCATTGTCTATTTTCGTTTTTGAACGAGTGATTGCAGCTACGGAAGTCGTTTGCACAGCTGCCTTCGCGGCTTCATCAGCCAATGAATTCCCTTTAACGTGAACGCCATCATGTTGATGACTCAGCGTGTGTATCACGTGAGTGTATTGTAGTCCTTTTCGTAACTGAACTACTTGTTCCCAAAGCGTTTTATGCTTAATTGTGCCACCTTTTGCATCTTTGAAACCGTTTTGAAGCCAATTCTGTAACTATTCATTGTAGGACTGGACACAGTAGAAAGATTCGCACACTATGAGTGTGGGGAGTTCGCGATCTTTATTTTCGAGTGCCATTTTGAATGCTTGTAGTTCAGCTCACTGAGCTGTACAATCTCCTAGAAATTGCGTTTTTGTGACCATGGGTATGAATTTGCCATCGCAAATACAACCTTTAACAATCGCGCATGCAGCACTGTAAGCTTGTTTACCCCCGTGGCGGGTTGTGCTGATCCGTCAGTATAAATTATACATTCATACTGTTCTAGAGATTGAATTTCAGTAGGCAGATGACTCTTGATTCTTGTTCGTATTTCAGGAATGCTTGTGCTGTCAAATAAGGATCAAAAACGTATTCAACATCAGTTGCAGCAAGAGAATTAACCCATTGTATCCATCTCTGATGTAAAGCTTTAGCATTCGGATTGCTCGCTTTTGTCACTGTTTCTAAGGCAGGTACAGGAGTTACGACCATAATGCATTTTCCCTGTGCGAGGGCTCTCTCTTTTGCTACGGCGGTTTGAACAGCTGTCAGAATTTTTTCTGTTGATGTAAATTTCATTTCTGATTTGTAAGCAAATGGTACTTTTTCACCTTCATTAAAAGTTAATTAGTTGAATCCGCATGGATTTGTTTTTAAAAATCCCACTGTTTTTTAAATTGCACTGACCAAAACAGTTGGTAACACTCACTTGCACTCCTCGCTTTCCTTACTTCCGGTCCGACTCCCCGGTCCACCGCAGGCTTCATTCCCGTTTGTGTGGAGGGAGGACAGTTCCGGAAGGACTGGTTGGCGGTCTAGTCCCCACCCGTAGCCCTGCATAAAGGAGGATGCAAGGCAGAACGTGTAGAAAATAAAACAACAAATATGAACATTGCCGGCGCCCTCTTGCTTAGTGAGGGCCTTTACGTGGGCGTAAGCGGCAACCGTTTTAGACATCGCGTCCATTTCATATTCTGCTGGTCACCTGTGAATCACCCCGACCTCGCTATCATCCCCCGCGCTATAACCAAGCCTGAACACATGTGCCAGGGTCGTAAAACCTTGTCAGCATGACAATGCCCCGGAGTCACTTCCCTGCACCTGACCACTCAATCGGGTCCCAGGCACTAACCAACCCCTGTGGACATAGTTTATTACCCGCACACGGCAGGGCTTGTTTCACCAACAAAGGTTCCTGATCTGATCAAAGACACGAACCCTTAGATCTGACCAATCCCACATACTTTTCGATCCTGCCGGAATGTCCAGCTGCAAGATAGCGATCATCTGGTAGATCTGGGTGGAGGGACGATTGCTGCTGGGTTTGTGTGGGAACTAGCTTGAGGTGGGGATTTCAAGGATGTTTGACTATGCAATAAACTGATGCCAGGAATGTTTGACCATGTAATAAACTGACGAAAAAGCATATAAAAGGCCATGCCACAGAGATGCAGTTAGAGCACCTCCCGACGATAGCCCTGGCGTCTGATGTGATGTACTCTCTAGAGAAATAAAGCTGTTCTTCGCCTTCCAGTTCCCAGCGCATGCCTCGTTATTTTGATCACTAAATCTTGAGGTGAATTAGAGGTAGTTAGCACCAAGCGGCATCAAAAGTCTTGGGAGTCATGCTGCTTTTCATCAAACGCACAGCGGACGGGTTGAGGTAGCTCTCTGACCTCTTCTACCTAGCGCTAGCTGTTTGATGCTACATTTGTTTGTTGCAAAAGCTACACTGTCTACTAGATTCGGCGCACTCTTGTTTTTAAAAATCCAACTGTATTTTAAATTGCACTGACCAAAACAGTTGGTAACACTCACTTGCACTCCTCGCTTTCCTTACTTCCGGTCTGACTCCCCGGTCCACGCTGGCTTCATTCCCATTTGCGTGGAGGGAGGACACTTCCGGAAGCACAGGTGGGCGGTCTAGTCCCCACCCGTAGCCCTGCATAAAGGAGGATGCAAGGTGGAACGCAAGCCTGCCTGCGCCCGTCCGCTCTAGAACGCCGACAGGTGCCAGGGACCCTGGTTAACCACCCTCAAGCTGGGACCCCGCTAAGCGTACACGCTATACCAAATTACAGCGAATTAATTTACAGACGAATCCCCTTTTACGATGTCAGCGGGAATCCTGGCCATACACAGAAGGCCCTTTTGCTTGCCGGGCCTGTCGTTTCAGGGCAAGTCTCCCCTTTGCTGACCAAAATATCACCAATCCTACTCAACCTTTGCGGAAGGGAGGGAAAAGCCTCCTATGCAACATTAGATCCTTGCCCAAACATGCCATAGAGGTTTGGGACCTATTATCCTCGGTCCAACCGGTATTAGGTTTCCTTACCGAGACATGGCTCAAACCTCACAGTGTTCCTGCAATTGAATTAGGAATACCAGAAGGATATAGGATGGTAAGATCAGATAGGACTTCCAAAACCGGGGGGGGGGGGGGGGGGGGGGGGGATCGCCATTGTATACAGAGAAGGAATTAAGATCTCTATTCTGGAGCAGCGTGAGGATGCTAGTATGGAAATTATGGTTTTTAGAATTGAATCCTCCCTACAAGCTAGCTGGAAAGGTGCACTAGTATACCGGCCCCCAGGACCCCTTGCCGATTTTTCCCTGGAACTAGTCGAACTGCTAGTCCCCTTTGTCATTTCATGTAAAAACTTCCTACTCCTAGGAGATTTTAATGTTCACAGCGAATGCTCCTCTAACTCAGAGGCACAGACACTTCTAGCTGACCTATCTATGCTAGGCTTAGTTAAGCACAACGAAGGCCCAACTCACATAGCCCGACACACCTTAGATAATATTCTATCTAATTCATCTATGATCCATTGCGAAGCCCCTCAAGAACTGACCTGGTCGGACCATTATGTCATTGAGTTTGACATTGCCAACTCCATCGAGTTAGCAACTACTAAACCAAAGGCTTACTCCTAACGTACACAGTGGAAGAAAGTGTCAGAGGAGAACTTTCACGCTGTCTTTCAGAGAGTAGAGACCTTGGCATCAGATAACATTAAACTCTGCTGTCTCCACAGCCATTGACCATATTGCACCCCTGAAAAACACACCTAGCTCTCATAATAGACCTCAGGCAGCCTGGTTTTCTAGACAATTGCGAGCCCAAAAACAACTATGTAGAAAGCTGGAGAGGCTCTGGCGCCTCTCCCATAAAGATGGAGATAGGGCTCTATTTCAGTCCGCCCTATCTAGCTATCATAAAAACATAAAAGCTTCTCGTAAATCACACATTACCTCCCAGCTAGCCAGAGCTGACAATTCTTCCAAAACCCTATACCAAATTATCCAATCTTTCGTTAACCCCAAAGCATGTGAAAGCATAGAGGCTCCCACTCAACTTCTATGTAACGAAACATCCCTCTATTTAGCTCAAAGATAGAGCTCATTTATGAGAAAATTACGGGAGCAGGAGATATACCGGGGCCCCAAATGATGATATATCGCCCTAACCCTAATGATATCCAGACATTGGAATGCTTTCCTACTATTTCAATAATGGAGGTTGACCTATTGATAAATAAAATTACATCTGGCTCGCCTACCGATTGCATTCCTGCAAAGATCCTTCCAGCCCTGGCCAAAGATCTGTCACCCCCCATGATGGATCTGATCAACCTCTCCCTAAAGGAGGGGCAGATACCACGGGAGTAGAAAACCGCCCAGGTCAGGCCGATTCGCAAGAACACCAAACTTCCTTGGACGGAATTCTCCAATCTCCGCCTTATCTCGCTCCTTCCATTCACCAGTAAGCTCCTGGAAAAACACGTAAATCACCATCTCTCCTATTTTGTCGAACAAACTGGATGTTTAGACCCTTCCCAGTCCGGTTTCAGGCCCAAATACAGCACCAAATCAGCATTACTAGGGGCCACAGACAATATCAAGATGACCCTAGATAATGGTGCCTCTATGGTTCTGGTGCTGTTGGACCTGTCTGCAGCATTCGACTCTGTCTCTCATAAAATCTTTACGCAAATACTGGAAGAAATCGGAGTAAGAAATACGGCTTTACAGTGGTTGAAGAGCTTCCTATACGATCGATCTCAGGTAGTTAATCTAGGACCCTACAGAGAGGCCCCCACTAAATTGTGCAAGGGAGTTCCCCAACTACTCTTCCCATTTAACAAACTCACCCCAGAAGTCCGGGAGGCCTTCTCCAATGGAATGAGAGAAATATCACACTGGATGAGGCTTAATTTCCTTCAATGAAATGTAGGGAAAACAGAAATTATGCTCTTTGGAGCGGCACCCCTCCTGTGGACACCAGATTGGTGGCAGACAGATCTGGGCCCCCACCCTTCTCCTAAGACAGTGGTAAAAAATCTGGGGATCCAGCTTGACCAAGCACTTACAATGAAGGAGCATACAGCTCAAACTGTGGGTTCCTGCTTCCATGTTTTGGGCCTACTACGCCGTATTTTTCCTCTAATCCCGGACTCCTCCTGGAAAACTCTTGTCCAGGCACTTATACTGAGCCGCCTGGACTACTGTAACGGCCTGCTTGTCTCTGCCAACGAACCTTCATTGGTCAGACTACAGGTTGTCCAGAATTCAGCAACACGACTGGTTCTCAATGCTCCCCCAAGAACCGCCTCTCGCCCTCTTCTGATGAAACTACTGATAGAGGGAGATTTATTACGGGGCAGAAGGGTTCACGGGGCTGGGCGCAGCTGCTCTGAAGCCAGCGCTGGGAAGATCGTGAGAGAGAACTAGGGACAAAGGAGCACCTTAATTTGTACCCTATGGTGCAGGAACCTTTGCTCAAAAAAACAGATATGTGAGCCATGGAAAACGAAGCTGAAAGGTTAACAGATTTACTAAGAAGGTGCAACAACAATATGAAGGCATAAAAATCACAGAGTTCTGGATCCCTGGCCCTGCATTCTCAGATAGCCTCGTGGACCAGATATCATTTACTGAATGACAGTTTGAAACAGTCAGAGAGAGCCTATACCTTAAAAGCTTAAACACACCTTTATAAGTTGAGATAAAATACATTCAACAAGCAAGGCACATTTCATCTAGGAATACTCACATCTGCCTATAATTGAGAAGTCCTACAATGACAAGTGAAACACTTCAAATATAATGAGGATAAAAGCAAGGTTAAAAGAAAACACAATAGTTATAACATTTCATATGGCAGAATGAAAAATACAAAACAGCTAATACATATATGCATACTAATTTAATGATCAAGGGCTCTTGGAGACAACCCCAACCTGATGACTACAACAGACCAGGAGTTGCCCAATGAATATTTCTGCGGACCTCCTTTGTATACTTTTGATGGTGGTGGGGGGTCTTATGGTAATGTCATCTTGCGCCACCTTGTGCTTATTTATGGTGCCTGCATCATTTATGGTTTGTTCCGTACCCTTCCCATCCATATGTTCAAAAAGCAGCCCCTTCTCGTAAACGTGGCACTTATTCTAGGCTAAAGGTCAATCCTTGTTGACTTGAGGCTTACCGTAAATTAGCTTTTATCTTTAGTTTAACAGTATTCATTATGTGAGGATGTACCATCTGCATTAAGCATGGGCGAATTTTGCGAATCTCGCGTTCGCGAATTTTGCGGATTTGCGAATTCGCAATCCGCAAAATCCGCGAATTCTCGCGAATTTTTTTTTTTTTTGTGTTCGCAAGTGTTTCTGCCAGTTCGCGAGGATTTGGTACTAGTTCGCAATTGCGAACTTACTTGTCGGCTCGCAACGGTCGCGACTATGTTATTTCTACGTCTGGTTCATCATCACAGCCTCCCAGCACCCTCTGTTTCACCACTGGCACCCTCTCTTTGACCCATGCCACCCTCTGTTACATCAATGCCACCCTCTGGTTCATCATCACTGTAGAAGATGGGGGGGAAAAGCAAGCCCACCTGCCCTGCTTGAACTGACATGAATTAATTTGGGCTTAGTTTATTAACAACACCTGCCCTGCCCCAACTGACAATAATGAATTAGGGGCTAATTAATGTGTCACTGAAAGAATTTCAAGTTCCAGCCTGGCACCTGCTTGTCTGCTCCTTTAGCTGTAAATCAGGACCTTTGTGGCATACAGTTAAGGTCAGAGCAGGGTCACACAATAGTTGCAAGCAGGCAACCGAATTCTGGAGGGCCCCCTCAGGAAGCACTACAGAGAATCGTTACAAATCATGAGGTTGACCTTTTGCACCTGCTCATTGCTTTTGCTAAAATCGTTTTTCGTTTTTTTCGCGCTATTCGCGGGGCGCGGCGTCGTGCGAAACCGACCACGGAAGTCGCCAATTCGTGCGAATGAGCATTTTATTTTTTTGCGGCTTGTTGTTTCGCGAGTTTTTTTGCAGTATTCGCGAGCCGCTTGCAGCGCAACACGCGAATTTACCCCAAGGTCGAGTACGGGCGCGGCCATTTTGTTTGCGTGACGTATTTCCGTTTCCGCCCGCTATGTATAATCTCGCGCAGTAAGCGCATTGCGAGTAGAGGTTCGCACGAGATCGCGTGGGAAATCTAGAGGTTCGCACGAGATCGCGAGGAAAATCTCGCGCGAACTTACTTTCGCGCTCGTGAACGGGCGCCGGCCATCTTGTTTTTCATTCATTTCCTGTGTCTGGGCATGGTGTTTAATCCTCTTGGTATCTTTGCCATCCTTTGCTTGTTTTCAGTTTTTTTTTACGATTTTGCTTCTTATCTATCCCTCTCTTTTCCTAGCTGTATATTTTTGTCTTTTCTGCTATTTTTCTTTACTTTTAAACTACTTTTTTAAACTCTTTTCTTTTCTTCTTCCCTATCCTATTCTTTCTTAATTTTCTACTTCTTCCTACCTTACCTGCCCAGACCATGGTCAAGCCAGGCGCCGTGAAGCTGCCCAGGCACTTGAGGGCCGCAGCGGCGGCGGGGAGTAGTGCTGGACCCAGTGCCAGGACAGCATGCAGGAAATTGAGGGGGGAGCAGGTGACGCGACGGGAGATATTCAGCCCGGAGGAAGTGGGCGCGCTGGTCTACTTCGTCCAGCGCCGCCTGCCCAGGACCATCGCGGGAGGCGGCAGGATCGCGGCCGGCGGCTACAACATGCGGGAGCGCCGGAAGCGGTGGGAGAAGGTGTGCTGGGCCATATCCCACCTCTACGGGGTCCAGCGCACCTACAGCCAGGTCACCCATCGCTGGACGGACCTCCTGGACCGCGAGCACGACCTGCTGGACCAGCTCGGCTTGGAGATCCCCGGGCTTGGTGAGTAGTAGTAGCCATTTAATCACTCACTACTATGATGTTTTCTCCTGCTCTGTGTTGTTGTATTGCAAATATTTGTTTTTTACATGGAGCAAGCCAATAATGCCGCTGATGACGATTACATTGTAGTTAAATTATATTTCAAAATCTTCTGTGCATTTCAGGTGCACTGCTCTCCTTCTCAGTGGCGTTGCTACTATGCTTATTTGTTTTCTATTTCGTGGTCTCATTGGCCTGAGTAACTATTATGTATGAGTGTACTTTACAGAACTGCGTAATGCTAGACACTAGGGGGCAGATTACATTTACAAGCCCCTTGCGCCACGTTTACGTTGCCTTGCGTGACGCAACAGCGGCATAAACGTGCCGCACCCCTGCGAGTCATTTACAGCATGACGCATCTAGGGAGATGCGTCACGTTATAAAGCCATGGGCCTGCACCACAATGGGTGCGTTCCTAGTACGCAGGGTGGGCGGTCCGGCGGCTGTGCGCCTCGCAAAATTGCCTGCGTGAAATCTACAAGATTTAACGCAGGCACTTCTGCAACGCTGCTACGTCAATTCAATTCCTTATGTCTGCTCGAAGCAGGCGAAAGGACTGACACAGCATGTTAAGTATTGGGTGGCCCTGAGCATTACTGGAGTTGCATTGCGTTGGCGACGTGACTCCAGCGATGCGCCGCTCTTACGAGATGCGTCACGCAAGTGCCTACCCTTGCGCCAGGGCGCGCCGCATTGTAAATGAGGCGCATCTGCCGTGTCGCAAGGGTAGTTTTGCGTGACGCATTTGATCTGGCGCATCTCTGGAGATGCGCCAGAACGCGTAAGTAAGTATGCCCCAAGGGGCAGAATTGCAATTACCGTCGCATCCCTGCAAAGTAGCAGGGATGCGCCATTAATTGTGCGGCCCGCTACCACCACCAAACATGGTGCGCCGTATTTGCAATGCGGCGCACCATGGGCCCAAAACGTCACCGAAGCTTTACTGCTGGAGTTGCGTCGCAACGATGGCGCAGCTCCAGCAATGCTCTGGGGTACCCTATCTCCCCAATGCTGGGTCAAGCCGTACGTCTGCTTCAAGCAGGTGCAGGGTTTGTGTGACGCATCATTGTCCTAAAGGTGACTGATTGAAATTTTGTAGATTTCCCTCAGCCACTTTTAGGATGTGTTCCAGCGCAGGAATGCCCTCCCTTGCGCCGGAACGCCCCCTGATGGCGCAGGGCTTTATAACGGGATGCATCTCCCAAATGCGTCACGTTGTTATAATATTATACACCGCACCATGGCGCCCTTTTTTGTTTAGCTGCTGCGTCACAAAAGTCACGCAAGAACGGCGCAAAAGAGCCGCAAGGGGCTTAAATCTGCCCCTTCCTTTGTACCCCTGACAATAAGAAAAATAGTGGCGGTGGATTGATAGTTTGACTATTTAATTGACTGGTAATGTAGCAGGCAACTGTTAGTGTTGTCACTGATCTGACTGAAATCACAATGGAGTTTGTCTGTCACTTTGCGTCTTGCCTGCGGACTGCTGCCTGCCAGTCCTAGGTGAACGTTTCAGTACTTTGTTTAGTGAGTTACGTGACTTTCGAAGTCACAGGTCCGCAAATAAATGAAAACTAACCCTAATCAATATAATTTCGCGGAAATATTTTGTTATTGTTCTTTTGAAATGTTTGATTTGGTTGACATTGACAAGCAACAATCATCCATGTTTTCTGTTCTTTCTTTCATGTTGTACGTCAGCTCCCCCCAGGGGCGAGAGGAGGACACAGGAGCAGCAGGCGGCGGATGCTGTTCAACAGGGCCAGGATCGGGCAGGCGAGGGCTCCTCTGCTGGCCCCAGTAAGTTTTCATTTTAGACTAGTACCTATTTTTCCTAGCGTTCCTCATTTGACTTTTTTCAAAATTGTCTTTGATCTTCTTGTAGACTGTATCTAAATTCTTATCCTGCCTCTACTATGACTCCCTGTGGTATTACTAGATTATTCTTATTAGTCTGTCTGTGTAGCTAACTAAGATTGCACGGTTGGCGAAACTCCCATGATTCTAGTCAGCAATAGCTCTATCAACTTAGTGCAGTCCTCTGGGATTGTCCATAATGTCTTTTGAAGTGTTCTATCTGGACTCATGTTTGCAAAAATTGCAAAACCTTTCGCTCAGTCACTCTAGTCTGGACCAAAAAACACAGATTGTATTTAAGTTTAAAAGCTTTATTAAAAGTAAACACATTTATTAAAATGAAGTCATAATAAAACTAAACGTTTAACTGATAATGGAAAAGTGGTTAGTGCTGACGATTAATTGAAGACATTTCTTGTGGTCGAGCCGAGCTCTCACCTGGTTTCAACTTGATCTTGTTGGCAGAAGTCCATCTTCTGTCTGTGTGGAGAAAAATGGTGCGTGTTAAAAAAACAGCCTTCATCAGTTGTGCCAAAAAGTGCAGCAAGACAACCTTCCCTGGAAAAAGGGACATTTTTTTTAACTTTAACGTAGACAGTCACAAATTACATTGTTTTCACATGTCTTCATTCCTAGACCAAAGACTAGTGAGTGCTTTATTCTAACATTCTTAAATGTACTTTGTAGGTGGAACATCTGGTGGCGGGGCCAGTGTGGAGGTGGTGGTGCTCGACACGGAGGCGGAGGGCGATTCTTCAGGGGAGGAGGCGGCGGCTGTGAGAGTTGAGACGGTGGTGGTGGCGGCCAGACGTAAGCTCTTATATATTCCTTACTTATTGAGATTGAAGACTAGCTGGGAAGGCAAGAATATGAGATGCATGGCTGGGTGAATGATGAAGCAATGATGGGTGGAAGGACAACAGCCTAGGTGGGTGACACAGAAACTGTATGTGTCCATATACCTGGATCATGCTACTATCTGACTCTTAGATAGCATATGTGTATCTAGAGCAGGGGTACTCATAGTACGGCCCGCGGGCCGGTGGTGGCCCGGCAAGCCTTCCTTGGCGGTGCGCAGACCTTGCAGACAATCACTGCTCCCCCGGCCCCCACAGAGCAGAGGCTTTTTTGTATTTCACCTGTTAGCGCCCCTGCATCTCCACTCTGACAATCACTGCTCCCCCGGCCCCCACAGAGCAGAGTGGAGATGCAAGGCCACAAAGAGGTGAAATAGAACAAAGCCTCTGCTCTGTGGGGTCGGGCAAGCAGTGATTGTCAGGGTGGAGAAGCAGGGGCGCTACAACAAACAAAGCCTCAATAATATGTTAATGGTCTTTTAAAGACCTGTTAAGTACTTTGGTGTTGTTGTCTGTGTGTGCGCGTTGAGGAAGCGGTCTCAACCCGGGCTGAAGGCTGACACAGATAGACACACACACAGTGAGATGACAGAGGGGGAGGGAGAGGGAGGGCAGGAGGGAGAGAGAGATGGAGAGGGAGGGCAGGAGGGAGAGCAGGAGGGAGAGAGATGTATGTAAATGCTGGGTCTGGTGGCTCAGTGGATGAGGGCATCTGCTGCAGGGACCTGTGTGCAACCTCATGGTCAAAAGTTATCGTTTTGCTTTAGCCCCGCCCCCTCTGACTCCGCCCCCACCAGTGCGGCCCTCGGCCCCAAACTACACTGTAAATGTAGCCCCTGAGAGAAAGTTTGTGAGTACCCATGATCTAGAGAGAGTAGACGGTCAGTGGATGAACTAAGTGTAACTTTGAAGAGCATGTAACACTGCACTCGCACGTCCGTTCCAGTGTAGGAAAGGCAAGGAAAAGAATTTTTAATTTTGTCCAAATACTACCATCAATAGTAGCAGTAGTTTGTATTGCAAGCACTGCATAGATCCGGTTATTACGGTGGCCACTCCCTACCTCTCTTAATAAGTTTAGTAGTACTCAGTCATTCATGTGTGGATGTATCACTGGTCACTCAATAAAAAGCAAAGCACCTAAAGTCATCCCATATATAAGCAAAAACATCCCATGTGAAGTGATAGATAATCAGATTATTTATCTTCTTCAATTTTCCATTTCTAGTACTCATTTCCACTGTAGGGTGAAAGTTAAATTAATTAAGCAGTAGCCCTTGAGTTGTAACAGAGTATTCTCAGTGCCACCCGTAATAGAAAAGTAAGAGCTTCACCACCTGCATGTACTGGACGGGTACAGTAACGCAACGCAAGTCTAGGTCACTCCTCATGGCGTGCGTCTCTTTTTCTCGGGTGCAAGTTTACTGCGCTGGCATTATGCCGGCTTGCAGAAGATAAAGTACCAATTTTCCTAAACAAGAGACAAGAAGAAGAATAAGACTGGTGTACTTTCATAGTCGACTCCAATGGAAGTCCGTAGTGCTCGTAGAATTTGTTCCTTAAACTCCCACTAATGTTAGAGCAAGGATGAAGAAGTGTGAGGTTAGATAGATACTGGCCTCAATAGTTATGTAATGCGTTTGCAAGTTGCTAGTTGTAGTGCAACACAAATTTCTGCTGAATGATTGAGTTAATCTTAAAGAGCATTGGTTACAGACTATGTCTTTCTTTCTTCATATAGGTTCTCCTTCCAAACGAACAAGGAGGAAGGAGCTGGCTAGAGCGGCCCGGCAACGGAGGATCGATGCCACTGTGGCCGAATATCGGCGGCTGGTGGCCCTGGAGGACGAAGAAAGTGTGCAGTCGACCACAACAACTACGTCGTCTGCATCGGCCTCCGTTCCCCCACGGGCTGCCAGTGCCACCCAGCACAGTGGTCCACCCAGACTGAGACGGGCTGCCAAAGCCAAACGCCACCGCCGAGTAGCAAGGACAACAGCTTCCTCTCACAGCCGTTGCACCTACAAGGCATTGAAGGCACGCCTGCGCCGCAGTACCCTGATGGTGTCCCGCCTCCAGCAGGAGCTCCACCACTTTTCAAAGGAGTTGGAGGGGCTCCGCGTAGAGCACGCCTTGCTCCGCCAGGAGCATGATGCCCTGGCCCAAAAAGTTGACAGCATCCACCCATAGTGTCCCTTGCCCCTTTTTTAGAGACTTTTGGGGGGTGGGAATTGGGAGTTGGGTTTTTGGGGACTTTTGAAGGACAATCGTTGGGGTTAGGGAGGGTCTTGCGGGAGATTATTTTGTTAGGGATATAAATATACTTTTTCAAACTTTATCTGAGCATACCCGTTTCTTACTGCTTGCCTGGTGGGTGGGGGTTTAACAGTGACTTTGTTTTCCTGAAAGTTTAGTTCCATTTTCTTCCTTTAAGTGTAAATGCCCAAATGTTTTCAACACTAAGCGCCTCTCACAGACTAAGTGAAGTGAATCCAAGAGTCCTAGGACTTTAGTAGTACTACCTTCAGTCTCTCGTCTCTCCTACTAATACTCCATTATACCCCCAAACCACCAAACGCTTATCTTACCTGTAATTTGTGTTTGAAAGTAGGGCTAGACCCAGGGCTGGCTCCACGGGAAACAGCGAATAAGGTTGGCAATCTTGGTCCGATAAAATTTCCTCATAGCGGTGGAACTAGTGGTGTGACACAGTGGCAGTTGCATGCCTATGAAAAAAAGAAAATGAAATCTGGTTTGTCCTCCTGAGCAATTCAACGGTACAACTGAGAATATAGCAGGTGACAGAAGTACAGTAGAACAGTGCCACATTGTAGCCTAACAAATGGTAAAGTATAACTACTAATTCGGTTGAAGTTCTTTCACATTAGCAATGGTTCTTTGTCAAGCAGAGTAAGAATATATCCTCGGATTTCTTCACCAGCCTGTTGCTATCACCTTATCCTCCCCAGCAAGTGTGTGGATTTATTGCTGTAATTTAGTCACACATCAATCAAAACCACACAGCCCGGGGGAAGAGGGTTAGGGTTTGAAAAATGGATGGGTACGGGGGTTTTTGGGAAAGGTTTTGGGAGACAAGAAAAAATAGCACAGCATAGACAAACAATTGTGAACATAAACAAATCTTTGGGTACAAACCTATCCATCAATCTTTGAAAGTGCATGCACTACTGCATGTATGTCAGTGAAAAGTAAGTAGTACTTTCGACAACTGTGGAAGAAAGAATGCGACAGTACAGGGCCTGTGTGGAATTATTGATAACGATATTCAACATAAGGTCTCTGTAGCCAGATACCCGAGAGCCTTGCTGGTCACTATAAATCCATTCACAACACTCAGTGGGGTTGGTCTGGAAGGTATAGTAGATAGAAAAGGAGAAATTGCTTTTTTTCTAGGTGTCCCCTCACTCACCAGGGTTGCCCCTTGGTGACATGCTTCATCATTGGGGCCATCCCAGTCCTCTACGGCCTGGGGCGTGCTGCGACTTGCGAATTACGTAGGAGCACTTACAAATGACTATGTGTGGTGCAGATGTGATAGTGGAGTGGACTAAGTGATGTGTTAAGGGATCAATTTAGAAGCAGAGAGAGATCCAAGAAATGCAGTCACAGTCAGAGAAAAAGGCAAGGGATACTGTATCTATGTGGTTGTAGTGGTCCTGTTGGAAGTGGTAAGTAAGTTGCCTGCAGAAAAAAAATCCTCCTATTAGCGCCACTCCTCCATTGCAGCCGACGCTTCGTCCATCGATGTTGGTCACCAGAAGACACCCTGTAAAAAAAAGCACAGCATAGACAAACAATTGAACATAAACAATTCTTTGGGTACAAACCTATCCATCAATCTTTGAAAGTGCATGCACTACTGCATGCATGTCAGTGAAAAGTAAGTAGTACTTTCGACAACTGTGGAAGAAAGAATGCGACAGTACAGGGCCTGTGTGGAATTATTGATAACGATATTCAACATAAGGTCTCTGTAGCCAGATACCCGAGAGCCTTGCTGGTCACTATAAATCCATTCACAACAACACTCAATGGGGTTGGTCTGGAAGGTATAGTAGATAGAAAAGGAGAAATTGCTTTTTTTCTAGGTGTCCCCCCTTGGTGACATGCTTCATCATTGGGGCCATCCCAGTCCTCTACGGCCTGGGGCGTGCTGCGACTTGCGAATTACGTAGGAGCACTTACAAATGACTATGTGTGGTGCAGATGTGATAGTGGAGTGGACTAAGTGATGTGTTAAGGGATCAATTTAGAAGCAGAGAGAGATCCAAGAAATGCAGTCACAGTCAGAGAAAAAGGCAAGGGATACTGTATCTATGTGGTTGTAGTGGTCCTGTTGGAAGTGGTAAGTAAGTTGCCTGCAGAAAAAAAATCCTCTTATTAGCGCCACTCCTCCATTGCAGCCGACGCTTCGTCCATCGATGTTGGTCACCAGAAGACACCCTGTAAAAAAAAGCACAGCATAGACAAACAATTGAACATAAACAATTCTTTGGGTACAAACCTATCCATCAATCTTTGAAAGTGCATGCACTACTGCATGCATGTCAGTGAAAAGTAAGTAGTACTTTCGACAACTGTGGAAGAAAGAATGCGACAGTACAGGGCCTGTGTGGAATTATTGATAACGATATTCAACATAAGGTCTCTGTAGCCAGATACCCGAGAGCCTTGCTGGTCACTATAAATCCATTCACAACAACACTCAATGGGGTTGGTCTGGAAGGTATAGTAGATAGAAAAGGAGAAATTGCTTTTTTTCTAGGTGTCCCCTCACTCACCAGGGTTGCCCCTTGGTGACATGCTTCATCATTGGGGCCATCCCAGTCCTCTACGGCCTGGGGCGTGCTGCGACTTGCGAATTACGTAGGAGCACTTACAAATGACTATGTGTGGTGCAGATGTGATAGTGGAGTGGACTAAGTGATGTGTTAAGGGATCAATTTAGAAGCAGAGAGAGATCCAAGAAATGCAGTCACAGTCAGAGAAAAAGGCAAGGGATACTGTATCTATGTGGTTGTAGTTGTCCTGTTGGAAGTGGTAAGTAAGTTGCCTGCAGAAAAAAAATCCTCTTATTAGCGGCACTCCTCCATTGCAGCCGACGCTTCGTCCATCGATGTTGGTCACCAGAAGACACCCTGTCCACTGCCTGCCTGATGCTGAATTGTGGCTCGCTACTGTGAAGCCTGACTCCATCCTTTTTTCCCCATTGCAGAGACTGAAACCCGGCCTGTAATTATTCAACGAAAAACAGGAAGTGATATAATATTACAACACCACTGATAAATAAATATAAGGTATGTAGGCTGTGGAGTGCAAAAAGTCACAATTTGATTTTCCTAGTAGACAGTACAATATTTTTGAAAGTGCGTACTCTGTCTGAGTCACCTTTTGAAGGATAAATAAGTATGGGCAAATTAATGTAGCGGATCTTTCCCCTCAAGCTAGGTGTACTGTAAACTGTGTTTTAGAACAAAATTAGATCTTCCTAGCAGTGCTCCCACCCAGACCCTTACTAAAGCCAGTCGCAAAAATGTAGAAGACCCCCAATCAAATCTCAAAAAACGAGGCCTAGCAGAAAACTGGTGACAAAACTTACTTTGAAAGTAAAAGTAGGCCGAAGTACCCCCTTCCTAATTACCCCTTACCCACCGTGGATTGCATTCAAACCACTTGCAAGCAACCAAGCAAAATTAGCCATAGCCAGCATCGCTCCAAGACTCGAAATCCCCCCCACTCAAACACATGCAATAGAAATACTGCTAACCCTAACGAACCCTAAGTTAAGAATAGTGGCAAAGGCTTTCTTTAACTATGCCAAATCCCCCCTTTCCCACCATGGATTTTCTTCAAATGACTTGCAACCAAAATTACACATTCTCACGAGTGCTCTAAGAGAGAACACCCCGAAACACATGTAATCCTGCTGCTAGGGTTAACCCTAACGAACCCTAAGTTACAAAAAGTGCCAAAAGGCTTTTCCGCGAGGATTTTGTCCCAACCACTTCTACCTGGTATTAGACCTTCCCAGGAATGCCCCAAGACCCGCCAACCCAACCCACCCGCCAAGAAGCATAACACCCCCAAACAGGCCAAAAGCAAAATCTCATACTTGCAATATTTCTCGGCCTTCGGTCCAAACGCGCTGCGTAGCTAGGCCATAAGTCGGGGTTGCCACGACGGATTTCCTGAAAAGCAAATGCAATCAAGATTAGAGTGTCCCAGCAGTGCTCCCAGACCACGAAACTCACCCACAATCAGACGGAACCCCCCCCTAAGAGCACCTCAAAGGCAAGCAAGTCATCAAAAACACAAAAAAATTTCCGCCTGGGATTTGGTCCAAAACACTTTTATCCGGTATTAGAGCTTCCCAGCAATGGCCCCAGAGCCGTCAACCCAGGAGAAAACAAGTAGAAGACCCCCAAACAGCCAAAGAGCAAAAGTACAAAAATGGGGACTTAGTCAATTTTTCACAAATTTCCCAAATCACTCCGCGCGCGCTCTGCAGCTAGGCCCTAACTCCCCTCTGCCATCATGGATTTGCTTCAAACCTCTTGCAAAGTAAAGTATATATAGCCAGCAGTGCGCCCAGACCCCGAAACCCACCCACAAACACCAGGAAGCCCCCAAACAGGCCCCCGAAAACGCTACATTGAGCAAAATGTCAGAAATAGCCAAAAAAAAAATCGGCCTGGATTTTGTCCCAACCACTTCTACCCGGTATTAGACCTTCCCAGGAATGCCCCAAGACACGCCAACCCACCCGCCAAGAAGCATAACACCCCCAAACAGGCCAAAAGCAAAATCTCATACTTGCAATATTTCTCGGCCTTCGGTCCAAACGCGCTGAGTAGCTAGGCCATAAGTCGGGGTTGCCACGACGGATTTCCTGAAAAGCAAATGCAATCAAGATTAGAGTGTCCCAGCAGTGCTCCCAGACCACGAAACTCACCCACAAACACCAGGAAGCCCCCCAAACAGGCCCCCGAAAACGCTACATTGAGCAAAATGTCAGAAATAGCCAAAAAAAAATCGGCCTGGATTTTGTCCCAACCACTTCTACCCGGTATTAGACCTTCCCAGGAATGCCCCAAGACACGCCAACCCACCCGCCAAGAAGCATAACACCCCCAAACAGGCCAAAAGCAAAATCTCATACTTGCAATATTTCTCGGCCTTCGGTCCAAACGCGCTGCGTAGCTAGGCCATAAGTCGGGGTTGCCACGACGGATTTCCTGAAAAGCAAATGCAATCAAGATTAGAGTGTCCCAGCAATGCTCCCAGACCACAAAACTCACCCACAAACAGACGGAACCTTCCCTAAGAGCACCTAAAAGGCAAGCAAGTCATCAAAAACACAAAAAAATGTCTTCCTGGGATTTGGTCCAAACCACTTTTATCCGGTATTAGAGCTTCCCAACAATGGTCCCAGAGCCGTCAACTCACCTGCAAAGAGGTACAACAACACCCCCACAAGTGCTGAGTCTTTCTTCATTGGGCGTAAACCAGCCCTCTGGTTTGATGGAAATAGGAGTCTGGAGGAGGAGGATAGAGGAGCATGTTCTTCTGAACTTGTGAACCTGAGGAATGCAGACTGCGGCAACTTCAAATCAATTAGCAAACCAGTGAAGACAGTTTTGCTGATGGGCTTGATTTTGTGATTATCTGATTAAAGTTTGAAATATATTAACTGTGCACAACAAAGAAAGACAGACACACAGGAATAAAAGTGAATAGGGACGAAAAAGAAAGTTATTGATTCGTTGTCTCATTTTCAGGGCTCGGTATCACGGTCCAGGAATAAGAATAAGGCTTCGTCATCATACTCTGCGAATTCAGGCAGGGTGAGCTCAGTGTCACCTGACAGAGTAGAAATTCCCTCATCTATGTTGCTGGCCACCTCCTCTTCATCCGGCACGCTCTCTCGTACTCTTAAATCTGGTGGTATGAGGTGCTGATTCATCTTGATCATTGTTAACCTCTCCACATTTTTGGGCGAGAGGCGGCTCCGTTTGGGAGTTACAATGCCACCAGCCGCACTGAAAACCCATTCAGAAGACACGCTTGCGAGTGGGCAAGACAAGTAGTTTAAAGCCAGGTTGGTGAGCTGTGGCCACAATTCTTTTTTCCCATGCCAATACGCCAATGGGTCAGAATTAACATAGACCTCTGTTGAGTCATTCAGATAGTCCTTCACCATCGACTCAAGGTCCTCATCCAAGGTTCCTCCACTTTGCTTAGCTCTTGCTGTGCCTCTGACCTTTTGAGAACCAAACCCACGCAGAGCTAGCCAATCCTCTTCAGCCTCCAATGTTTCTGTTGTGTTTCGTGCAGATGATCCGGTTGCCGGTGTCTTTAACGGCTGAGAGGTCACTTGTGCCACAGCCACAGGTGCAGAAGTGGATTGTTTTGACTGGGGATGGCCTGCTGATGTACTGCCATTTCCTTCAATTTCCAGCCGTTCTGTTTCAAACCTCTTGGCTGACAAGGCTAGCCAACGTTTGTACTTTGGAACATGTTCATCATCAAAAGGAAAGAATGCTTGGCCTGCCAGCGCCTTTTTGTAGCGTGGATCCAGAATAGTAGCACAAATGTAATGCTGTTCTGAGTGGATCTTTTTAAGACGTTCATCACCTTGTAGGAGCTCTAATAATTGCTCAGCCAGAAGCAAAGAGTCTTGGTTTTTGTCATCTTTTTCAAACACAGAACACACCTCCTTCAGTTGGTCCTCCAGCATGTACAACAATGGGATAGCTTTTCCCAAATTAGAGTCCTCCTTGCTGACTGCACGCGTGAAGAACTCAAAAGGACGAAGCATGCGTGTCAGGATTTGAACTATGTTCCATTGCGGCCCACCCATCCTCAGCTCCTCTGTACCCTCTGTAAGGAAATATTGATCGAGTTCCGTATACTGCTCATACAGACGCTCAAGCATGTAGAAGGTTGAGTTCCAACGTGTTACCACCTCCTGGATGAGTGCTTTCACTAGCATTTTACGTTGATATAGCAGGCTCCTCAGCTGCTTCCGGGCCTTAAAAGAATGGCTGAAATGCTTGCACATTTTTCGGCAGGTGTCCAATACACTGTACGCTGCACTGGCTTTATTAGCCAAGAATTTTTGGACAACCAGGTTTATACAGTGCGCCAAACACGGCACTCTGAAATAGTAACCGTCCCTCATGGCCTTAACTATATTGGCGCCATTGTCCGTAGAAACATAACCAACCCGGCATTTTAGTGGGGACAGCCAGTTAAGGACCTTTGTGTTAAAGACATCCAAAATGTTTTCTGCTGTGTGAAGTTTCTCCAAACCAAACATGGCTAGTGTTGCATGTTTCCGAGCAGCTTTAAAAACAATGTCCGTGTCAACACCTGTGTTTAGCCTTGCTTTAGCCCCTGAAAAAGAGACCCAGTGTGCAGTGATGCACATGTAATCAGCGCCTGCGCCACTGGTCCACATGTCTGTTGTCAGATGTATAGTGTGAACAGCACTCTTCTGCAAAGCTGCCCCAATCACCTTCAGAACATCTTCATGTAGTGCTGGAACCGCAACTCGGGCAAAATAGAACCGGCTAGGAACCTTCCATTTAGGGCAGAGCGCTGCCACTAATTCTAGAAAACCAACCCCTTCTACAAAAGAAAAAGGGAGAAGGTCCAGAGCTAGCATTTTAGCCAGCTTAGTGTTATACAGACGCGTCATTGGGTGGTTGCGTTCATATTGCGCTTCTGTAAACAACATCTTTTTAATGTTGCCCTGGACCAAGGATTTACGGGATGATGATGATATCTTCGACCCAGTTACGCTCGCTGATGAACTTTTCCGCATTGATGTCTCACTCTCTCCCACACTCTTAGTGTGGCTCACATGGGGTGTGCTGCTGACAGGGGTACTGGGTGTAAGTGAAGTGTTTGAATCGTCTTCTTCCTCCTCGTCATCATCAGATGAAAAATCAACGTTATCATTACGTGCAATTCTGGCTTGCATAAACGCCTCTAGGTGCGGTAACCATTGGACAGGGTGCGCTCTCTTAAGATGACCTCTCTGGCCTCCGGTACCATAGTTAGAACCAAGCTTACCACGACCAACTCGAACCTTACAAAGGCTACAAATGGCTACGTTTTCCATTTTTGGGAAACACTAAAGAAGTCCCAAACTGGAGACTTGAAATGTCTTTGGGGGCCGGAGGAGGCGGCGATACTGGTGGTGGTGGTCCTGCTGCTAATGCCAGATGAAGTGGAGGATGTGGATTGCCGAACTTCAGTACGTTTTGCACTTTCACCACCACGAATTGAGGTCGAGGTGGGTACCTTCTTGCGAGGAAGAAATATGGAAGCGGTAGGTTTTGGTGTACTACTTAACTCCAAATCTAATGATTCCATTTCCATTGCCTCCTCGTCGACATCATCATCACGCTCAGCAGCTTCTCGGGATAGGGTCAAAATGTCTCTTTGCTGCATGCCCGGTGGGGCTGCAGTGACCTTTGTGATGACTGGCTCGTCGTCATCGTGAGAGGCTTCATCACCAGCAGTATCTGTCACTTCTTGTTGAGCCTCATCACACTCCATAGGTATGAGTTTTTCGACGACCTTCCTTTTACGCTTAGGTACCTTTGTCAGATCATGGTGTGCCTCATCCTCAGACCGCAGTGGTGGTTCCCAAGCTGGATCCGTATCATCAGAAGGAGGTGGGCTTGAAGAAGATGTAGACACCCCCCTTGATCTTTTCCTTGCTAGGGATGTGGAAGACAATGAATGATCATCAGGAGGAGTGGCTTCCAATGATACCTCGGCTTCATTGTCGATTTCCTGATGTGCCCCTACTTCGGGAGGAACAACTATTGTGGGCACTTGTGAACCTCCATGCACCTTTGCTTGCGCATCTCCATCTGCTGCCTCTCCTTCCACATGTACTTGGGCGTGTACTTGCACATGGTGTTGTTGTTGCGGCTGTGGTTGTTCAACACTTGTCAGATGAGTTACAACAACCTGTGTTGATTCAGGGACATTGCTGCTACTTTCTTGCGATGAGCCAACATCACTGGTCGATGGTGATTGGAGAAGTACACTGACTGCCTCTGAAGCACTCAAGGGCTTTGACTTAAGTTGGCGTGGTGGTGGAGGCACTGAACCCAATGGAGCAGGGGTGCTGCTCCCAGCTTGGTCCCCAGCAGATCCTGCTGCTGTAGGCGTACTTTTTTTTTGCTCCCAAAAAACGTGGCGGGTGGCACACCAGCCTCCTTGGTAACTTGCTTCTTCTGCTCCTTACTAGCAACTTTCTTGCTAGAGGAGCTACGGAGAAATTTTTTTGGGGCCATCTTCTTCAGAGCAGGTCAGACAGCAGGCCGCAGTTGCACGAATTGTAGAGTTGTCTGAGGCCAGGCGTGACGTTATGCTGCACACACACACCGCTGCAGGACTTGTTCCTGGCACTGGTGGTTCTCTTGAGTCTTGTGCACCTAAAAACAATGGAAGACAGAGGAACATCAGTTCAGTTATACACCACAAAAAAAATCGAAAAACACTGCAAAATCAGCACAATCCCATTCCATCCATGCCCTCCATGATGTTTAAATTCAAGACAACCCACAGAAAGACTAGGCCCATGCAAGACTCACTACCCCTGGGCATTAATAAAGGTTGAAAAGTAGGCAAAATGGTTGCAGCCTTGCAGGCCTAACAACAAAGCCTGCATTCAAAATGGCCACTTGCCTGCCAGCACATGGCCAGTGCCTGTAGCTGCACTCAAAATGGCCACCAGCCACATGGCCTGTCCCTCCCCATGAACACCCCCAAAAATCGAAAAACACTGCAAAATCAGCACAATCCCAATCCATCCATGCCCTCCATGATGTTTAAATTCAAGACAACCCACAGAAAGACTAGGCCCATGCAAGACTCACTACCCCTGGGGCATAAATAAAGGTTGAAAAGTAGGCAAAATGGTTGCAGCCTTGCAGGCCTAACAACAAAGCCTGCATTCAAAATGGCCACCTGCCTGCCAGCACATGGCCAGTGCCTGTAGCTGCACTCAAAATGGCCACCAGCCACATGGCCTGTCCCTCCCCATGAACACCCCCAAAAATCGAAAAACACTGCAAAATCAGCACAATCCCAATCCATCCATGCCCTCCATGATGTTTAAATTCAAGACAACCCACAGAAAGACTAGGCCCATGCAAGACTCACTACCCCTGGGCATAAATAAAGGTTGAAAAGTAGGCAAAATGGTTGCAGGCCTAACAACAAAGCCTGCATTCAAAATGGCCACTTGCCTGCCAGCACATGGCCAGTGCCTGTAGCTGCACTCCAAATGGCCACCTGCCACATGGCCTGTCCCTCCCCATGAACACCCCCAAAAATCGAAAAACACTGCAAAATCAGCACAATCCCATTCCATCCATGCCCTCCATGATGTTTAAGTTCAAGACAGCCCACTGAAAGACTAGGCCCATGCTAGACTCAAAAAAGGCCACAAGTACAGCCCCAAAAAACGAAAATCACTGAAAAATCAGCACAATCCCAATCCATCCATGCCCTCCATGATGTTTAAATTCAAGACAACCTACAGAAAGACTAGGCCCATGCTAGACTCAAATACCCCTGGTGAAAAGGCCACAAGTACAGCCCCAAAAAACGAAAATCACTGAAAAATCAGCACAATCCCAATCCATCCATGCCCTCCATGATGTTTAAATTCAAGACAACCCACAGAAAGACTAGGCCCATGCAAGACTCACTACCCCTGGGCATTAATAAAGGTTGAAAAGTAGGCAAAATGGTTGCAGCCTTGCAGGCCTAACAACAAAGCCTGCATTCAAAATGGCCACTTGCCTGCCAGCACATGGCCAGTGCCTGTAGCTGCACTCAAAATGGCCACCAGCCACATGGCCTGTCCCTCCCCATGAACACCCCCAAAAATCGAAAAACACTGCAAAATCAGCACAATCCCAATCCATCCATGCCCTCCATGATGTTTAAATTCAAGACAACCCACAGAAAGAATAGGCCCATGCAAGACTCACTACCCCTGGGCATAAATAAAGGTTGAAAAGTAGGCAAAATGGTTGCAGGCCTAACAACAAAGCCTGCATTCAAAATGGCCACTTGCCTGCCAGCACATGGCCAGTGCCTGTAGCTGCACTCAAAATGGCCACCAGCCACATGGCCTGTCCCTCCCCATGAACACCCCCAAAAATCGAAAAACACTGCAAAATCAGCACAATCCCATTCCATCCATGCCCTCCATGATGTTTAAGTTCAAGACAGCCCACAGAAAGACTAGGCCCATGCTAGACTCAAATACCCCTGGTGAAAAGGCCACAAGTACAGCCCCAAAAAACGAAAATCACTGAAAAATCAGCGCAATCCCAATCCATCCATGCCCTCCATGATGTTTAAATTCAAGACAATCTACAGAAAGACTAGGCCCATGCTAGACTCAAATACCCCTGGTGAAAAGGCCACAAGTACAGCCCCAAAAAACGAAAATCACTGAAAAATCAGCACAATCCCAATCCATCCATGCCCTCCATGATGTTTAAATTCAAGACAACCCACAGAAAGACTAGGCCCATGCAAGACTCACTACCCCTGGGCATTAATAAAGGTTGAAAAGTAGGCAAACTGGTTGCAGCCTTGCAGGCCTAACAACAAAGCCTGCATTCAAAATGGCCACTTGCCTGCCAGCACATGGCCAGTGCCTGTAGCTGCACTCAAAATGGCCACCAGCCACATGGCCTGTCCCTCCCCATGAACACCCCCAAAAATCGAAAAACACTGCAAAATCAGCACAATCCCAATCCATCCATGCCCTCCATGATGTTTTAATTCAAGACAACCCACAGAAAGACTAGGCCCATGCAAGACTCACTACCCCTGGGCATAAATAAAGGTTGAAAAGTAGGCAAAATGGTTGCAGGCCTAACAACAAAGCCTGCATTCAAAATGGCCACTTGCCTGCCAGCACATGGCCAGTGCCTGTAGCTGCACTCAAAATGGCCACCAGCCACATGGCCTGTCCCTCCCCATGAACACCCCCAAAAATCGATAAAACACTGCAAAATCAGCACAATCCCATTCCATCCATGCCCTCCATGATGTTTAAGTTCAAACTAGCCCACAGAAAGACTAGGCCCATGCTAGACTCAAATACCCCTGGTGAAAAGGCCACAAGTACAGCCCCAAAAAACGAAAATGACTGAAAAATCAGCACAATCCCAATCCATCCATGCCCTCCATGATGTTTAAATTCAAGACAACCTACAGAAAGACTAGGCCCATGCTAGACTCAAATACCCCTGGTGAAAAGGCCACAAGTACAGCCCCAAAAAACGAAAATCACTGAAAAATCAGCACAATCCCAATCCATCCACGGCCTCCATTATGTTTAAGTTCAAGACAACCCACAGAAAGACTCAGTCCACCCACCACTGAGTACCCCTGGGCAAAAGGCCCCAAAACAGCCCAAAAATCGAAAATTCCAAAATTTTAGTTGCAGCAACTGTAATGCCCCAAACAAACTTACTTGTAAAATTTCTAATCCAACAGTGATCCAAAGAAAGTCAAAAAGGCCTCAAATCCAAATATCCAGCAGCATCCACAAAAAGTAATCCTTCCAGCTCCAGATCCAAATGAAAAGTGACCAGGAGATGGACAAAGCACTGGGAGGAGCCTGCTGAACAGGAACAGGAAGTTGAAGACTCTGGGGCACTTCCTTCCTCCCACCCCCTCCACCCCTCCCCAAAATGGACTCCTCGCTAAAAAAGTGCAGGCAAATGTCAACCTAAGGAGTTATTCAGATAAAAATCATCATTTCAAGAAGGTTTATGCTGCTTGCTGGTGGATTTCTTGTGCAGAATTGCAAATTTTATATTTTCGCTCGCCGCATCTCAAATCTCGCAATTGCGAAGTACCGCGAGACGTGATCTCGCCGTACTCGCGTTGACAAACTCTCGCTGGCAAGCCGCGATGACGTAATCGCGCTCGCCAATTCCCGCGGGATCACACAGCAAGATCGAAAATGGCACAGCACTCGCAAACTATCGAGAAAAACAACCCGGCAAACGATGATAAACGCCGCGCGCCGCAAAAATTGTATCACCAACGCCGCGCGCCGCAAAAAAAATCCGCTGCGTGCGAATTTGCGGATTTTGCGGGAAATTTGCAAATCTCGCGGATTGCGAATTTCCCAAAAATCTGCAAAATCCGCGAGCGAAACGGATTTTCCGCCCATGCTTAATCTGCATATCCGGTTACCACGCCTCTCACAGCTGCATGGCACTGATGAGGGGCCCCAGTTCCTCTTTTCTCAAATACAGTTAGAGGATATGGCCTTCTGTTATGTCGAAAGAATTGGATGGAAGCTGACCTTTAGCACACAAGCTGGGTGGGGCTCTAAACAGGAGAAGCTCCGCAGACAAGTGGAGCTGGGTGAAGTCTTGGTCAGACCTGCTTTCTGCTTTCTTAACACAAAATGGCAGTACCAAAAAATGGCAGTACTCTGGCCGATCTAACCAAGGCCTATAATGCTGAACAGTAGGGCCTACACAGGGGTTCATGCTAGCTAAGCGATAAGAATATCTTAGGAGTGTGTTTTGTTTTGAGGGGTGGGGTTTGGACTTGCTACGTACCGGGTTTGTGCCTGCACTTCTCCTGATTCGTGTATCTTACCCCCGATACTGCATTCGTATTTGTATTGTTTGTGGATATCCTGATTCGCGCGCAGTATTGTAGGACCATATATGACTGTACGGCACTCTTTTTCAGTTCCCTATTTGAAAATGAACCTTTCAAATCCTGATTTCAAACCTGTACGTCTGAGCACAAGTTATGTCCTGGTATTTCTGTGACCCCGGCTTTCGAACTGCTATAGCTTTCCATATTGCTTGCTGTACTCCTGCTCTGATTAGCGGCCGGCCGGGATGGTTGTAGGCCCATACTTGTAAATGCTTGTAATATTAATAAAGGTTCCCAAAAAAATATATATATATATCTTAGGATATATATATAGTAAAATCTTCCCCTCTCTCGTTCCCCCGTCTTGTTCATATTATTGAATATCATTGAACATCATTCGAACTGCATATTTAGCTGGCGCCGGTGGGGAGTGGCCATGGTGAGTCATGAATAAGCGGCTCTTCAGTGTTCGGGGCAGTTGCTTAGGCCTCAGGTGGCCCCCCTAGTTTGTCGCACATCGTCTCATAGGGATGTACCAAATCTCTCCCCGTGGGAAGTGGTGAGCCACTATGCACCTGGGCCCGGTACTCACTATCAGGAGGAACCTGTGGTGTGCGAGAGTCAGGGATGGTGAGCTCTACTATGTTTAACATTGCTACTCCTTCCTCGTCCCCTCGTTCCCTGCGTATTCCCGTGTATACTCCTGAGTTTGCATAATTCATCCCAACCACTTTCGAGCTGAATCTCTTAACACAATGCATCATAATCTGTGCCCCGAAACACAACAGCAGCAAGACAAAAAATATTGGCATTATAAATTTTAGTACTGCAGACAGCAATGAAGGTATCCAGACCAAATTGAACCAATTATCAAAAAGGTCTGCTTTTGCACCTCCCTCCTCATTCATCTTTTTCATCAGATTATCCAAGTCCTCGATGGCCTTTGTAAGTGTTCCGTTGTCCGCATCATTCGCTATTATAAACGTGCAGCAGGATCTGCCCACCATGGCGCATACATCACCATTCATTGCAATCAGCTGGTCCAGAACATAACGATGTTCCAGAACCATGAGTCTCAAAGGTCGCAGTTCTTCTTTCACGGCGTTGAACCCATCACGGGTGTTGTTGACAAGCTGCATCAGCTCGTACGTGGTCACTTGGAGCCAGCGAGCATTGGCTTTGATCTGGAACATGGGGACAACGCCCCCGGAGAAAAGTTCAGCATCGTTGAAAAGGCGATAGTCTTGTGGAATCTCATGAAAAGGGCCATCTGCAAAATACTTCAAGACTTCCCTTTTCTGGTGGTGGAGCAGGGTGACATCACCTGTCATCGGGTGGGTATGAATGTTGGAAATGTTCGCTGCTGGGGCAACCAAATGCAGTTCATGCATCATCAAGATGGAACAAAGGCCTTGCCAGTGGGGGGGCAGCTGCAGATAGATATGTTCTCCGCAGGCCCAATAGATGTCCATGAGGCTGGAGGTGCCGTACTGAAGGTCCGAATTGTAAAAAATGTTGCTGCAGTTAGTGTTTCGACCCACAGGAACTGTGCCGTTACCTAGGAAGAAAAGGAGAGGAGAATGCTCTTTTTGGCTTGTATGTTGTACCCTTATTGAAATTGTACCTTCTAGTTTCCTGTGTCCATATTTCTGCACACTCCCTCCCAATATCCTTATTGATATAGTGTTTGTGCTCTTGTCCTACAATTGGCCTACCTAAGGAGGCTGCCTTACATATTAACTCATGTGGGCCATTCCATTTGCTGTTGCAATGTAGGCGCAGAATTGGTCTCCACTGACGAGGGCATGTGTCATGGGCATGGTCGGCTTGTTGATGTTCTGGTGAGTGGCATTTCGATAGGGGTGTTGGGAAGGTGAAGTACCCTAGTGTCTTAAAGTTGTACTCCCAAAACTTCATTACCTCGGCAGGAACTGTCATACCATGGTAAACTTGCATCCTCCTTCTAAACTCCCCTGGATCAGAAACAACTGTAAATGTGACGTACTTGTCGTCACACTCTGTGGCCTTTACAAATGCCTCATTTATCTCGGCTGACTGGAGCTGTATCTGACCATAAACGCGGCAAAGAAACAGGTGTAGGAGACATTGGGCGGTGGGTGGTGGAACTTCTCGGGGAAAGATCAATTTGTCTGCGCCTACAGCGCGTGGAATGTGAGAACATACCAAGCAGGACTCATTTGTGACAAGTGGGGGTGGGGTCGCACACCACTCACACACCGGCGGCGTCACCCCCAAGGAGTCTGGTCAATGTAGTAACGTGTTCGTGATGCATCATCTTTCGATCTTCTGCTATCTTCGCTGTCTTCGCCATCCCTGGACGTGTTTCGGGGTATCACCCCTCGTCAGCAGGGATAGGCCATGTTCTGGGGTTGCCGATGGCTGCCAAATATCTGCCAAGTATAGTACCACTCAGGCGCGTAGGTGCGGGATCCCAGGCTCGTCAGCCAACTGCTCAAGGGAGCTTTAATGTTACAAGTGGGGGTGGGGTCGCACACCACTCACACACTGGCGGTGTCGCCCCCAAGGACTCTGGTCAATGTAGTAACGTGTTCGCGATGCATCATCCTTCGATCTTCGCTGTCTTCGCCATCCCTGGACACATGTTTCGGGGTATCACCCCTCGTCAGCAGGTATAGGCCGTGTTCTGGGGTTGCCGATGGCTGCCAAATATCTGCCAGGTATAGTACCACTCAGGCGCGTAGGTGCGGGATCCCAGGCTTGTCAGCCAACTGCTCAAGGGAGCTTTAATGTTACAAGTGGGGGTGGGGTCGCACACCACTCACACACCGGCGGCGGCGCCCCCAAGGACTCTGGTCAATGTAGTAACGTGTTCGCGATGCATCATCTTTCGATCTTCTGCTATCTTCGCTGTCTTCGCCATCCCTAGACACGTGTTTCTGGGTATCACCCCTCGTCAGCAGGGATAGGCCGTGTTCTGGGGTTGCCGATGGCTGCCAAATATCTGCCAGGTATAGTACCACTCAGGCGCGTAGGTGCGGGATCCCAGGCTCGTCAGCCAACTGCTCAAGGGAGCTTTAATGTGACAAGTGGGGGTGGGGTCGCACACCACTCACACACCGGCGGCGTCGCCCCCAAGGACTCTGGTCAATGTAGTAACGTGTTCGCGATGCATCATCCTTCGATCTTCGCTGTCTTCGCCATCCCTGGACACATGTTTCGGGGTATCACCCCTCGTCAGCAGGTATAGGCCGTGTTCTGGGGTTGCAGATGGCTGCCAAATATCTGCCAGGTATAGTACCACTCAGGCGCGTAGGTGCGGGATCCCAGGCTTGTCAGCCAACTGCTCAAGGGAGCTTTAATGTTACAAGTGGGGGTGGGGTCGCACACCACTCACACACCGGCGGCGGCGCCCCCAAGGACTCTGGTCAATGTAGTAACGTGTTCGCGATGCATCATCTTTCGATCTTCTGCTATCTTCGCTGTCTTCGCCATCCCTGGACACGTGTTTCGGGGTATCACCCCTCATCAGCAGGGATAGGCCGTGGACTCATTTGTGACCTTTCTTCCAACCTCCCTCATGTCTCTGTTTCACATGTTGTCTAATAGAGCATTGTGAATCCCATTACCCTCAATTTCAGAAGATGCTTCATTGTCTACTTTAGGTCTGGTGGAAGGAACAACCACACTCATTGATCTGCCAGTGACAAGCTGGTGTGGTGTGAGGTGATGATCAGAGCTAGGAGTGTTCCTAAGTGTAAACAAAGCAATGGGAAGGCAATAGAGCCATTTCTTTCCAATTGTGGCACTTATTTTACTGATCTTGGCTTTAAGCAGGCCGTTTAGGCGCTCACAAATACCATTGCTTTGGGGGTGATAGGCTGAAGTCAACTTATGTTTTACTCCTAGCATTGTTGCAATTGTGTCAAAAATGGCGTTTGAAAATGGCTGCCATTGTCACTGCGAATGGAATCCGGTAATCACCAGCGACATATGACCTCACGAAGCAGGAAGGTGGCTGCAGTCTTTGCGTCACAATGGACACATGGTCCAGCCTCAATCCAGCGTGAGAAATGACACACTACCACAATGAGGTATCGGTAATTCTGGAATCTGTCAATCATGCCTACATAGTCAATGTGGAGCTCTCTAAAAGGACCCTTGGGCCTTGTATTGTTGATGACTGTTTTCAGAGCTGGATTAGGGGAATACTGTTGACAAATGAGGCAGTGATGAACAAAAAGTTGTATATGCTCATATGCATTGGGGATAAACCACTCTGTCTGCAAGGTTGTGGACATGATATCACAAGGGACATGTGTAGGAAGGTGTAACTGAGTGAGTGCTATTTGCAAAAGGGCTTGTGGCATGACAGGCTGTCCTGTCATTGTCTGTCTGTAAATGAAATCTGAAGCATCTTGCTGCACTCCCCTCTTCTTCCACTACTCTTTTTCTTCTGGTGGTGTACTCTCCTGTATCTCTCTGAGGTGCAGTTGTGCAATGAGGTCATACTGCTGTGTGTTATCAATAGAGTATGGAAGTGATGGATCTGGTGTATCCGGGAGTGGCAATTTACTATGATCATCAACTGTATCGTGTGTATCTTTTTGCACTGCTGATGGTGCATCTTGGGCAAGCAGAACGGGGGCACAGTCATTTTGTTCTGGGGGTGGTGATTGTACAGTTCGGGGCCCTCGTGCTGCTTCTTTTGCAGCCCAATCTGCCATGGCATTTCCTCTGGACGCAAAATCTTGACCATTTGTATGTGCAGCACATCTCAAGTAACTGTTTGTGCATCACAGGCGTGCCATCTTTTTTGAGAAATCCACGCCATCTCCATCTCAAGATGCTGGAATGTGTTGTTGTGGTGACATAAGCAGAATCAGAATATATAGTAATTCTTTCATCAGCCCCATGCTTGAGGGCTGCAATCAGTGCCACTAATTCTGCTGCTTGTGCTGAGTAATGTGGTGGTAATGCTATCTGCTGTACAATGTCTAGAGAGTCTGAGGAGTTATTCTGCTGTGCTCTGACTACTGCAGCTCCTGTGTACCTTATCCCTGTCTCTTGATCAACGGTAGAAGAACCATTGACAAAGTAGATTGTACTGTCTGGTAATGGGTCCTCTTTTGCTGTTCCTGACTCGTCTGGACAGTATGTGGCACAATCATGAGTGTCATCATCATCGGTGGCAATAGGATGGGCAAAGAATGTGGCTGTATTCACAGTGTGACATTTAACAACCTTCAGGGATGGCAATGACAGTATTTATTTATTTATTTCGACTTATATAGCGCGTTATCACCCCGGGGTCTCTAAGCGCTTTGTCAGGTGCACACCAGAATTCATACAGCCAATCATCAAATTACAACACACCCCATGCTTGCTGGAAAAGCACTGTTTTTAAGTTTCTACGAAAAGGCAACAAGTTGGATTCTTTGCGCAATTCGATTGGTAAGCTATTCCAGACTGCTGGAAAAACATTAGAGAAAGCACGACCAGCCAGGGTGGATAATCTAAAGCGCGGTTGGGTTAAAAGGGTGGCTTCCGATGAATGCAACACCCTACCAGGTGTATGACTTTGTATCCTGACACTCTGCGTGGTCAGAGTTGTTTTAGCGTTTTGTATTATTGCAAAGACAGCATGCTCAGTATACAGTGTCAGAGGGGAGCCCATAACTATGGGGGTGCTTTTCTCAACAGCGAATGCTGCTGTTGATAAAGCCTGCTCACAAGGATAATGGCCTTTCATTACTGAGTCTAACATGCCGCTGAAGTATGCAATTGGTTTGTGGCCCATGGGGTATTTGTGGGTGAGGAGTGCTGTCATGACCTGTCCATTGCAGTGAGTGAACAGATAGAATTCCTTTGCATAGTCTGGAGAGCCTAACACTGGTGCATTTGTAATTTCATCTTTCAATTTTGTGAAGGCTGATGTCATTTCAGGTGTCCAGTCAATCTTGTTATGCCTGTCTTTAGAATTTTGACAGCTTTCAGGAGTGGTGCAATTACAGTAGAGTAATCAAAGACCCACTGTCTGACGTAGTTCACTAGTCCTAGGAACTTTTGCATGTCTTTGACTGTCTGAGGTTCTGGAGTGTTTCTTATTACTTCTACTCTTCCTGGCGTAACTCTTCTTCCTGATGCTGAAATCATTTGACCTAGGTACTGCACTTCTTCCTGACAGTATTGCAATTTTTGTTTGTCTACTTTTTATCCTCTCTGTGCTAGTGTTGTAAGTAGAGCAATTGTATCCTGACAGCACTCTTTCTCTGTGGTGCTACAGAGCAGTATGTCATTGGCATATTCTCGCAGAGTGCTGTCACATTGGAAATTTGACAAGTCATCTTTGACAACTCTGTTGAACACACTGGGGGACTCACAGTAGCCTTGGGGCAATCTTTTATATGTGAACTGCCTATTTTTGAATGAAAATGTGAATAAAAACTGGCTGTCAGCATGCAGTGGGACACTGAAAAAGGCATTTTTCAGGTCAATGACAGAAAAGTAATTTGTATTGGGTGGGATGTTAGTAAGGATCACTGAAGGGTCAGGGACAATGGGAAATTCTGGGACCACTATGCTGTTAATCGAGCGAAGATCATGAACTAGCCTCCATTGGTTTGTTTGTTGTTTGTGTACAGGAAAAAGACACGCGTTACAAGGTGAGATACAAGGATATATCACCCCTTGATCTAGTAATGCTTGTATGGTAGGGGCAATTCCTTCTTCTGCTTCTTTAGACAAGGGGTACTGGCGCACTCTGGGGAGAATGGCGCCTTCTTTCAGTGTTACTCTGAATGGTGTAGCTGATCGAATGAGCCCCACATCATTGGGACCTGTGGTCCAAAGGATGCTGGGTACCTGAGCTAAGTCTGAGTAACGCGCAGTATCAATTACTGTGGGTGGAGCTTGTGTTCGTATTTCAAATTTCACTGATAGAGGGACTGGATTCTGATATATAGTTTCTGATTTCAAATGTTCCTCAGGATCACCGAATAATTCTTGATCTGAAATGTTTCTCACCAGGTGTCCAGGCTCAATAAAAATGACGCAGGCCATTGTGTGGGCGAAGTCATCTAGGTCTAGAAAAGCTCTATAAGTGGGTGTTATTTCAAGAAAGTGTATTCCTAGGATCATATTTTTGTCTGGCACTGGCCTATTCTGTGATTGAGGGCGGAAAAGAAATTCTTTGGGAAGCTGGACAGTGCGCCCATTCATCTCTGGTTCGTTGGTAATGACAATGTGCACTGCTGTGGAGAATACTTGCTCATCCATTGGGCGTGCTCTTATCTGATCCCTCAGGGAGGAATCCAAAGTGACAGCCATCATTCTGGTCAGTGGTGTACCAGGAATAGAGCAAGTCATTGTGCCATCTTCACTGAAGTGTATTGTCATATTTAACTTGGCCATGAGGTCACGCCCCAAGATATTTACTGGGGACTGTGTTGAGTAAAGCAGACGCTGCTGAACACATTTACCTCCTATTTCCAATGGTACTGACTTTGTGAAAGGGACCCTTGTTATTGCCCCGAAGAAACCCTGTGTGTCTGCACTTTGATTGGAGATGGGCAGTGTTCCTTCCCTTATACAGGAGAATGTGGCAACTGTGTCAATCAGAAAACTATAGGTTTTGTTGTTAATCGTGACATACACAACTGGATCCTCTCTAATATTTGTGAGACACGACAACAAGGGACACACTAGGTTTGTCTGTGGGCTGTCTTAACTTGAATACCCTCCAGTCCGGTACTGCGGGATGGTGCCCTGCAAAACTGAATTGGCAGGGGGCAGTACTGTGGCAGGAACTTGTGTCTGTGGCACCATTTGGTTCACAGGCATTTGTTGCTGTAGCATTTGTGGCTGTGCTTGCTGAACTGGGGGCTGTACTTGGGCCATCACCGGTGTTTATAATTGCACCTGCTACAGCATTGGCTGTTGCTGTGCAGGAGAAGCGTAGGTGTAAACTACCAGGGGTTGCAGTGGCTGTCGCTGCTGCTGAACGTATTGTATTGGTGCCTGAATTTGCTGTGGATGTCCTCTACCTGCTGACCTATTATCATTATCTTTCATTTTAGTACGGCAGTCCCTTAGAAAGTGACCAGGCCGCTGACAGTAGTAACAGTCGAGCTTCTTGCTGGGGTGCAGATCTTTGAAAGCCTGATCCTCTACCCCTCCCTCGCATCCCAGTATTTGCAGACCTAGTTCGTCTGTTATCATAATACTGCTGTTGTTGTTCATCGTCATGAAAGAGTTGTGCCTGTATTTGTTGTGCTGCTGCCTGCATGTTTCCTCCTAGTGCATTCTGGGCATTTTGTTGAAAAATTATTGACAGTAGTCATTTGATTTACTGGTGTAGCTACCATAACTGCATCCAGAGCCTCCCTTTTCTTTAGTTTTTGCTGCACTAATTTAGCAGCTGCGTTTTCAATTGCTAATTGCCTCTTTTTCTCCTGTTCCTGTTCCTTCTTACAATAGTGAATGATATGATGTTGTATTTCTGGCCAAGGTTTGCATTCCATTGCTACGATTCTGTCTAACTTGTCCTGTACCGCAGTGGGCAATCCCTTCTTAACAGTATGGTAGAAGAACCTACAGTTACCTCCTGTCACGTCCCATTTCTCTCCTAACTCCTGATGCCATTTTTACTTCATTCTTGAAATGTACGGTGCGGGGTCTTCATTGCTTTGCATGGTCTGTGACATTAGAGACCCGATGTCTGGGACATCTGGGAACCTTCGGCGTAGTAAACTCCACAGGGCAGTCCTTATTGAAAGGATTACCATCGAATTTTGTTTTAGTGGTGGAAAGTCTGTGGTCAATGAGTGTGAACATATCATCTGCATCTTCTCCAATCAGGGAAGTGAGCAGACTTTTTACATCCCCAACAGCCCATGGCACACCTGTAGTGTGTTTTTCAAAGGCTTGTATCCACTTTCCAGCACCCTCTGTGAGGGGTGGGAGTTCTTTCTTCAAATTTTCTTTGTCCATAAGAGACCAAGGGACATACATGGGGCGGTCCCATGTGTTTTTAAACAACAGGGGCAGCTGGCGTGTTATCCCTGTGGGCCTTGTTGTGTCATACATTCGGGCGTGTCTCTGCCAGACCTTTAGGCCTTAGCGCATATAGTTGTAGTCCCAATCGTCATCTCCTGCCCCCTGCAAGATACATTCTTCAGCAGTGGCCATTTCCTCAGGTTCAAAAGACCCATCTCGGGCCATTCATTTGGGGTGCATTAGCTTCTGTCCAGCCTGCCAAGTCATCTGAGAATGGATTGACATAGTAGTCAGACCCTTCTCCACGTGTCACTATCTCATTTGGTGTCTGATCTTTGACCAATGACTGTCCAAGCCTGCTAAGGGCCATTTGGTGTTGTGCTCTGGATCTGGTGGTGCGCAGGCGTGCTGTGCCTGATACATCATATTCCTGTGGGATATCATCAGGTCTCCCATGGTTACCTAGTACTTCCAGATTTTATACTTCTGTTCTTCTCTGCCTTCTCCACCTTCTTTCTGCTCTCTCAAGCACATTTGGCGAGTCCAAATTGTCTATATCTAGCTCTGGTGTTACTATTCTGCATGGTGTGGCTACTGGGGGTGGTGCCTGTCGTGCAGGTGTCGGTGGCGGTGACAGCTGGGGGTTGTAGTTAATGAGTGTTGGCGGAGCTTGGGGTATACTGAAGTGGGATGAATGGGAAGGTGCAGTGTTGTTCTGTGGTGCGGCTGCACCTTGGGCTTCCTCATGTAAGTATCCCCAAGGCTCTTGCTGTTGCATGATAGTTGGGACCCTACCACTGTGTGACTCTACTCTGTTTGCAGCACTCGCTAATTCATTGAGTGTTGGTGATCGCTGCCTTCTACTAAATTGGCCCAAGTCACCCATCAGTTCAGTCATTCTATTATCTACTCTGCCTATTTGTAGTGATAGTCGTCGGAGTGTAGCTGTATTACCAGGGGGGTCTCTTGAGCACTGTTCATGTGACATGTCCCCTGCTTCTCTACCCGTTCCTTGGTATAAATTCTGCTCTGTCCTCCACCTGTTGATATCTCTCTCTGTGACTACCTCTGAGGGATATTGTTCGTTGTCCCTGTTTTCTTCACTGAACTGTAGCAGGTGTTCTTCCTCTCGCCTAGGACCAGTGTTCCGGGGCTGCCACTCCTCATGGTGTGTTTGTGTATTGTAATGTTGCTGGCTGGGGGACAGGAAAGGGCCATAGTGTCTAGTTCTTGTGTCGGAGGTATCGTGATCCCTAGTGAATGGTGTGGTGGCTGGGCGGTTAGGTCTGGGCAGTGGCATGTGGGAGCTGTGCTGTGAACCGCCCAAGGCCCCATCGCTTTCTTGGTCCTCTTCCAGCTGGGGAACTGCAGTGTTTGATGTAGGAGTCATCTTTATTGTAAGTAGAGCGTCATTTTGACCTGGCATTCCTGAAGTGGCACCTTGCATCACCGGGCCTTGGGAGCTTAGGGAGAGCTGGCTCTGTCTATTCTCTGGTCTACTGTTTTGTAAGTCATCTGAGATGTCTGGGGTAGAGATATCCTCATGGCCTATGGCTGCCAGGTCATTTGATGAGGGTTCTAGGTCAGTTCTGATAACTTGTTCTGGATACATGCAACCTGAGTCATAAGCTGGTGGAGGTGCTGTGGGGGTTAGTGGTGTGTCATTGTCTTTAAATACACTCCACATGGCCAGGGTGTCTTTACGTTTTTTGAGCTTGCTACCAGAGTATTTATCCTGCAGGAATGTTCTTGCATGCTCTAGTACCATCCTATTGAATGTACCTTCCCTGGGCCAAGGGTGTAGCATATTTTGTGTGAACTTGTGAAGTTCAGTACAATGTTTCATGATGCTCTTTTCTTGAGCTGTAAAGTTTTTTATCACGTGTTGCAGAGGAGTTGTCATTATTCCTCTGCGTTGTATATATAAAGGGATGAAGATGTAACTTCACTAGGTGCTTTAGTGAATCTCACCTGCTGCAAGTCTGTTGTGCCAATTTCCAAGGCTGAGAGCAGTGTTAAGATGACTGTACCCGTCAGTGGTGAAACATGAACAGAGGATGCTGTCAGATCCTCAGAAAGGGCAGTAACACGACCGTTCTCTATGGATACGGTGATCTGTAGTCTTGGGTTTCGTGTGGGCTGTCTGCTCATACCCTAGAGCTACCTTTGGGGTGGGATATCTGTGGCAGTGAATGTGACTATACTAATCTCCTTTTAACAGGCGGTTTTGTAAATATGCCCACATTAATGGATAATGCGTTGTGGAAGGGTGTCTTTGTAATAGTTCTGAGAGACTTGGTGATGGCTGCTGCTGCAGCTGGTCTTGGAGCTCCTGGGCGTGATGCCCACAAACCAGGGGTAAGGTGGGGTCCTGCAGTGCCTGTAGAAATAATGCGTGATGTTCACAGCCTAGTGGGGTGAGAGTATCCTGTGAATCTCCCTGCCCCTCCGGGCAGTTGGTGCTTGGAGGAGGCGGTGTGAGTGAACGCTGGTGGGCAAGATGAGGGCTTTCGCTATTTACTACACTACCTACTGACTGAATTAATTCTGTGGAGGGGGGCCCTTCAGTAGGATATGAGGTTGATGGGGACACCAGTGGTAGGTGTAAAGGTATCTCTTGAGTGTCTTCCACAGAAGGGGATCTCTGTGAGTACTGTGGTCCCTCAAGTGCAAGGTGTGGACTATCGATAGGGGATGTATAGACTCGCGCTGGGAGGCACAGTCTCACTAGATGCAATGTAGATGCCCTTATCTCAGTACCCTGTGTAAGTGGGATTCCCAACAAGTCCCACGCTCTAAATATCAAGGAAATTTGGCTTCTGTTAAATGTTCTCAGAGTTTGTGCGCTAATGTTCTGTACTGATATAATTTTATTGTCTAATATGTGCAGAACTACCTCGACTGGTTGTTGTCCACTATAGCTCATCTGTATCTTGTAACAAAATATATATATTTTTTTATATGTACTATCGCTGCCCTTATGTGTCAGTTGTTAAAAATGCAGGATAGTCTAGTACAAGTTCGTCCCCTAATGCATCTTTGATGACTAAATAAAATGCCTTTTTAATCTCTTCTTTATCTGGGCCGTTATAAACACCTTCTGGTGAGAGGTCGGGGAATTGTAGAGCACTAGGGTGTTCGCCCAAGCAAGCAACGAGGACCTTGCTGCGCAAGGGGTTCCAGGGCCACGAGGTGATCACAATGGTGGGTATCTCTAATTCTGGTGTGATCATAGAAACATGCACATGTTTTGTGTGTGCAGTCTTGTATGTTCTTGGGGAACGGAATTGTCCCCTACCTCCTTTGAGCAAAGGCATAGCATGAGCTCCCTGGTCTCTGAACCCGACCCTACCGCGTCCCTGGCAACACGGACTCCACCCCTTTCTCCTCCCTTGCAGGAACCTATGGAAACAAACGAAAGACCGGAAGCACCTTGTTGCGACCCCGGAAGTCCCTCCCTCGATACCAACCCGGAACCCGGAAAAGCCGACAGAAGCGAGAGAACACCGTTCAAGGCGGCGGACTCGTGGCAGGAGACAGCGTGCGGAGAACCTGAGGCGGAGAGTGGAGGTAGCGTGTTCTAAGGAGAAGAGAAGACCGGAGGCGAAGACGAGGACATCTGGACCGAAGACTGGTGGAGTCCCCAGGAGGTTGAGGTAATATAAATTTTTATAGTCAATTGTGTCCCCTAACGTGAACCCCACCGTCTCCATGTACGAGCTTAAAGTGCATGTAACTTCCCTCCTCGACCTGCTATGAAGACGCAAATACATTTGCGTCCAACGTTAACATGTCCTCTTTCAGATCCACCATGAATGGATCGATAATTCGGTTTCTAAGTATGCCTTGCCAACGTCTTTTCATGGTACACTTTTACGTTTTTCCTAGTCCTGCAGAGCTAGGCCCTGATTTCTGCCATCGAGCCCTTTCTGTTCTCTGCCTCCTGAAAAGCTGCAACGTGGGATGCCTCCCTGACCTCTGTCCTACTCCCTGCGCGGCGAGCGGTGCCCAGCTCGGCCTGCTTGCCTGCCAAAGACAGTATTTTGCCTTCAAGTTATCAGTATAGCCGAGTTCAGCTCCTCGCAAACACATTCCAGTCTAGCAGAATAGATAAACATTTCCCCGGCTGCAGAGCAAAGGGCCCGGCCTCTCTGTCTCCATGCAAGTAATTCATTGCTCCTGTTACCTTGGTAGGCCCATGGCCCCTCGCATTACACGCAGACACGTAGTCACATATGCACGCATTAATAGTCAGTATAGAGTAGCCTTTGCCCAAGAGACCTTTCCCTCTAGATAATATAGTTCCCCAAACACAAGATATCAGATATGATTTAGGAACGAGTTGATCTGACATGCCAGACTTCTGTCTCTTTCCTCTAGTGCTAAATGTCAAGTCCCCTGCACCCTCCAGCCTCACGTCAGTCACACGTCATGCTGCTGCGCGCGCATCCTTGCTACAGATTTCTGCTGACACTGCAAGATTCCACTATGTATCCACCCACTTGTGACACTTTCATGTGACGTTTCTAGCACACGCCCTTGTGCACGCCTTCTGATTACGTATTGCTACGCACATGTGTTCTTATCTCGTTTCTCTCAGCTGTTACGCCTTCTGTATTCCTCACCATTATGTGCATTCCGCAACAACAAACTCCACCTCCTCCCGTTCCTGCGCCTGTTCCCCCAACACTTCCCGCACCTATTGTTACTCCCCCTCTCGTTCTTCCTGGCATTCATCCACTAAATCCTTTTGGACCTGGCACCTCAGGAGGTGCGACAGGAGGTTTTCAAACACCGCCACCAACACATCGACTGACTTATAGGGATTTAGCAAAACAACGTACACCTCAAACAGCGAGTTACGACATACTTAAAGAGCCTGTCACAGACTGTAGATATGATCCAGTACCCGGTAAAGACGACAGAATGATGCTAGCATCAGTACGTCTACAACGAGTTGCAAACTATTTAATGTTACTACCAGGAATGATTGATCATCTAGACAGAATATATCATTTTGTCCAAACGGGGGAAGGTCCTGAAAGTATTGGCGAGGCCATGGCATACCAGAAAGTTGACACTCAAGGTATGATATTATGCTTCTTCATAAACTGCTTGATAAGAGATCAAGATAGGCCTGGTGTAGACAAGGAAGAGATGAAAGCACTTAACAAATGGGGTCAGAATATAGCAGACGGAAAGCATGATAAACAGAGTTGTATAGACAACATGTACCGAAGGATCCGAAAAGCAGTAGTACAAATACATGAAAGAAGAAAGCCTGAAAGAGAAATAGATACAGACAAGAATGAATCCTCGGAGGAGGACGAACAACCAGAAACCACAGCAGAAACATTGCAATTACCAGCTAGAGAAATGATAGCATATGTAGGTAAGGGAAGACCCTTTAATAATACAATACGTCCGATACGTCCAGAAAGCAAGAGACTTTTTCACGCTGCCATGTCAAATCCAAGGACTCCTGAACATTTGTTTCAGGCTACCGATAAAATACTTCAAGAACGAATTGGGTACCATGTACTCGATTCCATGGATGAACAAGAACTAGCCCGGTCCGCCGTACAATGGGCTGACAATTCCCGTACATATAATGATGATGCAGTAGCTCAGACGTTTTTGAACCTTTCCCCTGATGAACAAAAATTAGCTAGTGTATACATGATTCAGCATCTCATTACGTTATTTAAAAGCCAACATTCTGATCCAGGTCCCTTACCGGATATATTAATAGAACTGCTCTCTAATAGATGGAGAGGCCTAGGTACTGATTTAATTAAAGAAATTCTAGAACATAGACACAAGTATAGTACTTTTCTGAAACCACAGTTTATGTCAGCTCCACCACCCCCAGAAAGAAAAATGTTTTACTTTGATAGACAGAATCCCTTACGGGAAGTACATCCGGTCAGAAAAGACGATGACACATTAGAACGTGTATTTGTATATACACCCCTCACTAAAATAGAATTGCTAGAAATGAAGAAACTAGTACCCTGTCACGATAAAGACCCTGCAGGTTTTCACCGAGAAATTAAAGATATGCTACTCATGGGTGACTACACGTACTCAGATATTATGAAAATGTTAAAAGTACTGTTGCCTGCTGGCATTTACGAGAAACTCAAAGAAAAAGAATGGGAGGTGGGAGATAAAAAGATTAATTGGACCGAAATAGAAGACGAGGAAAATGGTCGCACTCCAGGGTTAGGCCTTGGGGAAAAAGCTAAAGCATTACCAGGATTAATTGTACAGGTTTTGCCAAGATTATTGACAACGAAAAAGGAAGACTGGGACGCAATCTCAGCCTGTAAACAGAAACACGATGAAGACACTAGTGATTTTTATTCTAGATTCGAGAAATGTTTTATTATTAATAGTGGCCTGAAACCAAGTAGCGAGTCATACCCGCACCTTTTTGTAACCAAATTAGTCGAGAATTCCCTGCCCCAGGTTAAGAACCGTGTATATAAAGTCGAAAGCACATGGCAAGCAAATACGCCATCCCAAATGTTACAAATGTTACAGTACCACCAGAATAGAATTAGAGAAGAACAAGATCACGAACAAAGACGTATGAAAGATACGAAAATGAAAATGCTAGTTGCTCAGTCAGTCCCAGCTGACGGTCAGAAAAGGGGTATGACACAGTCTAATAATTCGGCGGCTCCTGTTAAAGGGACATGCAACTATTGTAAACAGCCAGGTCACTATGTAAATGAATGTACAGTCCTGAAACACAACATAGCCACAGGTAAAACTAAAGAGAGACCCCGTCAGCCTAGACAGGATCAGATCCAACATCAGGTCCAGCAACATGTTCCACAGAACACCCAGCCAATGCATGCTCCCCAACAGACAGTACAGACAGTAGCGGTACCACAGCCACAGCCTATTGCCGCGACACAGCAAGTTTCACAACAGATGTACCAGTATGCACAATCTGATTACCCCGATTATCAGCGATACACATGAAACAGCCTAGAGAGGGAGGTTGGCTTGCCTCTTATTGAAATACCTGTAGATCAAGAGGGTCCTTATGTACATAGTCAAGTATTAGGAAAGGATAGAAAGTTTCTGATTGACACAGGGGCAAGTCGAACAACAATAAGTCACGATGAGGTTCCAGGGGCACCCCTCTCAGGCTCACAGAATGTTTCCCTTGGTTTTTCAGGACAGCCTATTGTTAATGAAGTATCGAAACCTGTTCCCCTAGCAGTTGGTCCATTGTCACGCACTACAGACTTACTACTCACGAAGTCATGTCCAGAAAACTTGTTAGGTATCAAGACACTGAAGGCTCTAGGAGCTGTAATATGTTGTTCTCCGGAAGGAGTTAGACTGTTTTTACGTGACTTCAAAGGTCACTATGTGTTACGAGATTTTGATGACAGATTGAAAAATGTACCAGAACATTTGTGGGCGAAAGGCCCAACTGATGTAGGTTGTATGCACATTACACCATACCGAGTGACACTCAAGCCAGGAGTTGTACTGCCCCGAATCCGACAATACAAGTTACCACCCGATGCTGTAGTGGCTTTACTGGAAATCATTGAAGAGCTCATTGCACAGGGAGTGGTTGTCGAAACCGACTCCAATCTATGTAATTCCCCTATCATTCCGATTCTTAAACGTACTGACCCAAATGCACCACCAGTTTATCGGTTGGTGATTGATCTGCGAGAATTAAATAAATGCATTGTGCCACAGTACCCTGTGGTCCCCGATATCTCATCCTTATTGACTGCTATTGATTCAGAGGCGACGTTCTTTACTGTAATTGACCTCAAGAACGCCTTCTTCAGTGTCCCCATTGATCCGGAGAGCCAATATCTTTTCGGATTCTGTTTAAATGGCCGAAGCTTCAAATTTGCACGCGCACCTCAAGGATTCACGGAAAGCCCCAGCATCTACAGCCAAGCATTGAAAAGACAACTTGACAGTATTCAAATGCCAGTTAACACTGCCCTGCTGCAGTACGTCGATGATCTGCTGATCACCGCTCGTAGCGAACCTGAATGTGAACATGCATCACTGATACTCTTACATTTTCTGGCTGACAAGGGACACAAGGTTTCCCCTTCAAAGTTACAATTCTGTGTTCAGCAAGTGGTGTACCTTGGGCACTTGCTGTCCAAGAGGGGGAGACAGCTAACACCTGACCGCGTCGAGTTAATTGCACACTTACCGCAACCCACGACACAAAAGGAAGTGCGGGCCTTCATTGGCCTCACCTCTTACTGCAGGCAATGGATTCCCCAGTACGCATTTCTAGCCAAGCCACTTATACAGTTGACAACACAGGAGGCAGCGACTTCGACTGTCCTCCCTTGGACTCAGGAACACACACATACTTTTGATGAATTAAAGAAAGCATTATGTCAAGCACCAGTTTTAGCAACACCATGTTACAGCAAACCTTTTACACTCTTTGTTACAGAACGCGATGGCACAGCATTGTCTGTCCTCACACAAGATCAAGCAGGTTCACATAAGCCTTGTGCTTATTTTTCGAGTACATTAGATCCAGTAGCCCAGGCTCTGCCTGCGTGCTTGAAATCAGTTGCAGCAACAGCCTTAGCAATCCGACAAAGTGATTCCATAGTGTTAGGACATTCCCTGACAGTACAAGTTCCACACTCTGTGGAAGTTCTTTTAAACAGAACACAGACTCAACACTTGACTATAGCACGACTGACAGGTTATGAACTGACATTGTTCCAACCACACATAGAAATCAGACGCTGTAACATACTCAATCCTGCCACATTGTTACCTTCGAACATTACAGATCCAGCTCCACATGACTGTATAGAGATCATTAATGCAGTAACAAAGCCCCGACGAGACTTGACAGATGTTGCACTGACTAACCCAGACCTGACACTTTACGTGGATGGTTCATGTATGAGAACAAGCACAGGCGAATTAGTGGCCGCATATGCAGTGACCACTGAAACTGAAGTCAAAGAAACACACCGCATTGATACACTGTCTGCTCAAGCTGCAGAGCTTATTGCTCTGACCCGAGCCTGTATAATAGCCAAAAACAAGAATGTTAACATATACACAGATTCACGTTATGCATTTGGAGTCGTACACGACTTCGGTGTACTCTGGCAGGAAAGAGGTTTCTTGACCTCTCACGGAGCCAAGATCCAACATGGTCCCCTCATTCAAGAATTTTTGGAAGCAATACATTTGCCATCAGCTATAGCTATCATGAAGTGCAAGGCGCATACTAAAGTTACAGATACCATTTCCCAGGGTAACGACCTGGCAGATCGAACAGCAAAACACACAGCTCTGACTCATACACATGCAGCTGACATGACAAAGACAATAGTTTCGACACCGACACATTGCATGACAGTTAAGGATCCCGCACTAGATGTAATTGACATACAGACACATGCTACTCCAGATGAAATAATGAAATGGACTGAACTAGGAGGGATCCAGACAGATCAGGGATGGATGACGAAGGGAAAAGCCACATGGTTTCTCCCCGACTCTATGGTCCAAATTATGATCAACACTGCACACAGTCCAGCACACCTGGGAGAAAAAGCCATGTTAGACAGTTTACAGAATCTCTGGTACAATAAACATTTACGAGCAGCAGCAAAACAGAAAGTGCGTACTTGCATGATCTGTTGTCAGTTCAATCCAGGTAAAAGCATCCCCGTAGAGCAAGGTGGATTTAATCCTCCAGATTACCCTTTTGAAGTCCTCCAGATGGATTATATCCAGATGGAACGATGTCGAGGATTCAAATATGTCCTCGTAGTTGTTTGTGCACTTTCCCGTTGGACAGAAGCATATCCAGTCCCAGATTACACTGCCCCGACCACTGCCAAACAGTTGGTTCGTGAATTCTTCCCACGGTACGGTTTGCCTCGTGTCGTGTACTCAGATAACGGCCAACCATTCTCGTCCGAATTAATGAAGCAGGTTTCACTCCTGCTAGGATATCAGTGGAAATTCCACTGCGTCCGACATCCCGAGGCAGCAGGTCTCGTGGAACGCCACAATCAGACACTGAAAACACGCCTTGCCAAGATCTGTGCCGAGAAAGGGGTAGACTGGATAGTCGCCTTGCCAGTTGCATTGTTTTACATGAGAATGGTTGCACACTCTAGAACAGGGCTATCCCCGTACGAGGTGGTCTTTGGTAGGCCACCGAATATGTGGGGGACGCCTATGCCTCGTAAAATTACTGATGTTGATAGTAACATGTTGACAGATTACCTTGCCTCCTTGATGTCTGCACTACAATCTTGTCGTTCACAGGTAGCTGCAGCTTTTCCCGACAATACCGAGGTGAAGCCGCACGAGATTACACCGGGGGACTTCGTTTTTGTGCGTAATTTCGACAGGAGAAGTCCGCTGGAGCCCCGCTGGCAGGAGCCGAAGCTCGTCTTATTGACCACGAGGACGGCAGTGAAGTTGGAGGGCCGCAAGGGATGGGTCCACATGAGTCATGTTAAAAAACTTTACGGATCGCCGCCAGAGACTGACTCTTCCTCCCCCTCTAAGGACTGCCCAGATTCCAGTGACTCTAAACTCCCCCTGGTAGAGAAAACTCCTCAACAGGAATATCGTTTAAAGCTGAGGTCTAGCAAGTCAGACAGTTTAATTGTTTAAGTCCTCCCCTAGGTGAATCGGTTAGACAGTTTCTGACATGTACCCGTTAGACCCCAATAGAGAGAGAGATAGACAGAAACAGCTCAAGAAACGAGAATATTGTAAATCTCTTCGTAGTCACTGTATTGTGACATTATTGATTATGTTTTTTCTGAGTCTTACGATTATTGCTGCAAGTTTTCTGCTACACATGTATTTCCCTATTTCCATACATGCACATTTCTTTCCAAATAGCACTGTCGAGCATACCTTCAGCGAATTACCCCCGCATGAGTTGTCTTACCGACTTGCGCTACGCAACAATACTTTTATCAGTATGTTACATCATTCTCATCAGACCAGCAATGCTACCAATTGTTCGATATGTGGCCGACTTCCTCCCTACCAGAAATACAAGGGAGTCTTGCCCCTCTTCCCGTATCCGTTCACACATAATGGTTCCTGTGGTGCCTGGTTTAGTTTAATAAATTCTTTAGACTCTGCGTCCATAGTCTACAAAGGCAGTTGGGTATGGGGAAATCTGAACACAGTTCTGCATAAAGCATGTTACCCTAACAAGGAGGGTCTTCCACAAAGAACAGGGACCGATCTAGAAAATGAAGTATATGGATTAGGTAATTATACACTCAACCTCATGATTCTAAATGTTCAGTCTGATACAGGACCAGACTTACCCTCTATGTCAGTATTGCCCATCAAAGGCGAATTATGTGTCAGAAAGAATGGTTCAGTACCTCTAGGTCATAGTAAATGTACTACTGTGATCGAATTCAGTGATAAAGGCAAGTCTACATTCAAAGCTACCCGCCATTCCTATTTCATTTGTGGTCATACAGCCTATATACGTTTGCCACTAGATTGGGATGGGACATGTTACATTGCATTCCTTCTGCCACCTGTTTTTCTAGCTCCGCCCGATTATCATAGAAACTCCCATCTAGTTCATAGACCCAAGAGAGATCTCCCGCTTGTCGACTATACTGAAACGGCATGGGAACGATACACAGATTTCAATAAAGGTTTCTTTCCCTATTTAGGTGCTGTCTTTAATAGTAAATCTATACGTCACTTAACCAGAACCCTCGAAGCAGTAGTGAATGAAACTACTTCCGCCCTAGGTAACTTGACCGAGGAACAGTCTGCTATGAGACTTGTCGTTCTTCAAAATCGCCTCGTCCTTGACGTCATCCTGGCCGATAGGGGCGGGGCCTGTAAAGTCCTCGGATCGAGCTGCTGTGTTTTCATTCCAAATAATGCACCGTCAGTATATAAAGCCATTACACGTCTCCATAAGATTGCAAGTCAGATACATCAGAATCCAGGTACCTGGACTTGGTCCGGTTGGTTCTGGAGCGTGTTGTCAGCCTGGGGTTGGAAAGTCCTATCCTTCCTCGGAATAGCCCTTCTCATAGTATTCAGTTGTTGCCTATGTATACAATGTGGGCCGGCGATTTGCGGCTTGTGCACCACATCCTGTTTTCCTCATCCAAGTCCACGTTCCAAATCCCGCCTGAAAAAGGAAGAGCAAATGATGTTATATGAACAAGTAGATGGACTAATGAGGATTGATATATCATGAAGGGTCCGTAGGGGACAAGGAGGGAATGAGGTAATATAAATTTTTATAGTCAATTGTGTCCCCTAACGTGAACCCCACCGTCTCCATGTACGAGCTTAAAGTGCATGTAACTTCCCTCCTCGACCTGCTATGAAGACGCAAATACATTTGCGTCCAACGTTAACATGTCCTCTTTCAGATCCACCATGAATGGATCGATAATTCGGTTTCTAAGTATGCCTTGCCAACGTCTTTTCATGGTACACTTTTACGTTTTTCCTAGTCCTGCAGAGCTAGGCCCTGATTTCTGCCATCGAGCCCTTTCTGTTCTCTGCCTCCTGAAAAGCTGCAACGTGGGATGCCTCCCTGACCTCTGTCCTACTCCCTGCGCGGCGAGCGGTGCCCGGCTCGGCCTGCTTGCCTGCCAAAGACAGTATTTTGCCTTCAAGTTATCAGTATAGCCGAGTTCAGCTCCTCGAAAACACATTCCAGTCTAGCAGAATAGATAAACATTTCCCCGGCTGCAGGGCAAAGGGCCCGGCCTCTCTGTCTCCATGCAAGTAATTCATTGCTCCTGTTACCTTGGTAGGCCCATGGCCCCTCGCATTACACGCAGACACGTAGTCACATATGCACGCATTAATAGTCAGTATAGAGTAGCCTTTGCCCAAGAGACCTTTCCCTCTAGATAATATAGTTCCCCAAACACAAGATATCAGATATGATTTAGGAACGAGTTGATCTGACATGCCAGACTTCTGTCTCTTTCCTCTAGTGCTAAATGTCAAGTCCCCTGCACCCTCCAGCCTCACGTCAGTCACACGTCATGCTGCTGCGCGCGCATCCTTGCTACAGATTTCTGCTGACACTGCAAGATTCCACTATGTATCCACCCACTTGTGACACTTTCATGTGACGTTTCTAGCACACGCCCTTGTGCACGCCTTCTGATTACGTATTGCTACGCACATGTGTTCTTATCTCGTTTCTCTCAGCTGTTACGCCTTCTGTATTCCTCACCATTATGTGCATTAACTATAAAAGTTGTACTCTGTCAATAAAGTATGCTCTATCCCTTCCTGATCCTTTATGGTGAAAGGAACATGATATCCTGGTTCGAACCATTCCATTTTATGGAATAAAAAACCCTTATAACTCAGATGCCACGGACTTTGACTCTTATTTTCGATTGAGTTATTTTATTGAACTTTACTGCATAGAAATTCAGCCGGTAAATATTTATTTACCACAAGGTGGCGGGAGAGTTGCGGCGGGGCATGTGAGTACCCTGTCTCCAGGCTCCCAGGTTGATTTGTATATTCATGTACATAGAGTGTCCCCTCACTTTGTAGAGCACTATTCGCACTGTATATATTGTATAACCACGTCACGAACCTAGTAGTATAGAGAACCCCACACCTACCCCTCACCACTTCCACCCTCTTCCTTCCCGCTCTTTCATATTCCAATTCCTACCCTTACCTTACCTTCCCCCTCCACACCCCCCTGGTGTTGGTGACAGTACTCAGGCAGTCCTACATTCGAGGACTAATCGCCCTGTTATTTCTCTCTCCTTTATATACATCCGAGGACCACCGGGACCTACCTGGAAAAGAAGGATCTACTCCAGAGACGTCCAGCCTAGCAGAGTCCTTCAGGGACCTTCCCCCTCGCGGCATCCCGACGACTACTCCAAGGAACATTCCCTTCATCCCAACCCTCTGCTTCTTTACCTTCCAAACCCCTGACTGAGAAAAACAATAAACTAAGCTACGTCATAGCTCACTATATCCGGCCTCCACGCCTGTTATTCCGGTTCGCCCGAACCACTAGCCCACAGTTCTGTAACCCTGTATCCTATTCATTAATGTGTGAAAATGTAATTTAAAAGAATTTTTTTTTCTGTAAACCTAAGTGACACCTATATATTTTAAACGGCAGTGAGCTTCTCTGGCTTCTCCTGCAGTGCTGATAAGGGGGGAGGCTAGTCTGAATGCACACTGAAAGGTAATAGCATAAAAATAGTATGTCTGTGACAATTATGGTGCTCACGATGCTTAGCTTACAGAATCTCTTCAGTTAGTCAGTGGCAAATCAATACACATGGGGATACATACATGCATTTACAATCTCCCTAGTTATTGAATCTCACTAACGAACCAGTCTTCTGCATTTGGCAGTGGCCTTCAATAATGTTCACAAAATATTTTTCAGCAGTATTACTCCGCAATTAATATATGTGTGCGTATACTCAACCAACAAATCCTAAAAAAAGAACAACAAATGTGTGCCTAGATATTATGGTGTAAATAAGGACAGCCTCTGTACCAGCCAGTGACTTCCAATTCAATGACCATGAAGAAATAATAATAATACTAATCACAAAAAAGATCTGTAGCTATACCTAACAAAAACCTCTATACATATATCACTAAACACCAAGCAGTGACATGTAGTCCTAAAAGTGCCTACTAAATAGCGATCATTTATTCATGTGTCTCAAAGAAATATTTTTAGAGTTTGAATTTCTTTAAAAAATTGCGCACTTTGCCCACTAGAGGGCGTTAAAGTGCTTCCGATGTAAATGGTGTAGAGAAAGAGAACAAAGATATGCAAAAAATACTTTTAAATGGCGAAATTACAAAACTTTCAACAATGGGGAATCACTTAGAGGGGAATCACTTAGCTTACTTAGTTATCTACATAAGCGCCATCTGAAAAACCATTAGCTACGTGGATTTCGGATCTAGCTTCTTCTCCATTGACTATTGAAATGGAGGGTATATCTCTTTACTATTCAGAGACTTCACTTAGAAACTCCAGTTTAGGTAAATATTGAAAAGACGACTGCTCCAATAATTTCCTTTTCTGTCTTCTTATATCTACATAGGATCCCTTAAAAAAACTAAAATATTTCACTTAGATAAATATTTAAAAGACGACTGCTCCAATCTTTTCACTCTGTCTTCCTATATATACAGAGGATCCCTTAAAGAGCAAAAATAAGCATTTGAAAGATGCCAGACGCACCTTCCCTTCCCTGATAATTAGATTAGTCAGAGGCCCTCCCTTTTATTCAGAGAGGCTCAGCAAAAGAATGGTCATTGAAAGACGCAAGAAGCAGTCTTTCCTACTTTGCTTTTACAATGTCCAAACTTCACTTTCAGTTTTCAGAATTCCACTCCTCACATAACCTCCCCTCTCTTTGGAAAAAGAAATGCGTAGCGAGACCACTAGACAGTAAGAAACTGATAACCTGTAAGGGACACAGATGCTCCACAAAACACAACCACCTCTCCACTGTAACCCAGAAAAAGACAAGCACCAAGGCAGTCAAGTTATAAACTTACCCCGTGCGTTGTGCTTCTCCTATGGCTCAGTCAGAAGGGCTGCACGTCTGTTCTAGCAGCCTGTATTTCCTCCAGATCAGGTGCTTCCTGTCGGTTGGTGCTTCTAATCCGAGTGTGCTGGGTATACTCAGACGTGAGTCCCAGGCTCTCCACACCACTGGAGTCAAGCTATCCAGGCTGATGAAGGCTGATAGCCAGAAACCGGTCCTTGGATGCTTGATTCCGGTCTGGGAAAGACATGGCTTGGTATTTCGGACTGGACTGTTCCCATGAGGCACAGGGTCAGAGCTGATTTGCATATAGCCAGTGTCTAACCCAGGGTGGTGTGGAGTGCAAAAAAACGATGGATTTAGGCCCAGATCCTTGTACTGGGGTGCATGTATGACATTGTTCTACATTCTGTCCATCAACTGTGTTTTTTGCAATTTTCAATCCGAGTCAAGGCACCAAATGATTGAGGGAGATTTATTACGGGGTAGAAGGGTTCAGGGGGCTGGGCGCAGTGGCTCTGAAGCCTGCGCTGGGAAGATCGTGAGAGAGAACTAGGGACAAATGAGCACCTTAATTTGTACCCGGTTGTGCAGGAACCCTTGCTCTAAAAATAGAGAAAAACAGATATGTGAGCCGTGGAAACCGAAGCTGAAAGGTTAACAGTTTTATTAAGAAGATGCAACTTCTAGGAACAACAATATAAAGGCATAAAAATCACAGAGTTCTGGTCCATGGCCCTGCATTCTCAGATAGCCTTGTGGACCAGATATAATTTACTGAATGACAGTTTTAAACAGTCAGAGAGAGCCTATACCTTAAAAGCTTAAAGACACCTTTATAAGTTGAGATAAAATACATTCAACAAGCAAGGCACATTTCATCTAGGAATACTCACATCTGCCTATAAGTGAGAAGTCCTACAATGACAAGTTAAACACTTAAAATATAATGAGGATAAAAGCAAGGTTAAAAGAAAACACAATAGTTATAACATTTCATATGGCAGAATGAAAAATACAAAACAGCTAATATATATATGCATACTAAATCAATGATCAAGAGCTCTTGGAGACAACCCCAACCTGATGACTACAGCAGACCAGGAGTTGCCCAATTAATATTTCTGCGGACCTCCTTTTTATACTTTTAAAGGTGGTGGGAGGTCTTATGGTAATGTCATCTTGCGCCACCTTGTGCTTATTTATGGTGCCTGCGTCATTTATGGTTTGTTCCGTACCCTTCCCATCCATATGTTCAAAAAGCAGCCCCTTCTTATAAACGTGGCACTTATTCTAGGCTAAAGGTCATTCCTTGTTGACTTGAGGCTTACCGTAAATTAGCTTTTAGCTTTAGTTTAACAGAAAAAGCGCCTTACAGTACACATTATGTGAGGATGTACCATCTGCATATCTGGTTAAAACACCTCTCACAGCTGCATGGCACTGATGAGGGGCCCCAGTTCCTCTTTTCTAAAATACAGTTAGAGGATATGGCCTTCTGTTATGTCGAAAGAATTGGATGGAAGCTGACCTTTAGCCCACAAGCTGGGTGGGGGCTCTAAACAGGAGGAGAAGCTCCGCAGGCAAGTGGGGCTGGGTGAAGTCTTGGTCAGACCTGCTTTCTGCTTTCTTAACACAAAATGGCAGTACCACAAAATTGCAGTACTCTGGCCAATCTAACCAAGGCCTATAATGCTGAACAGTAGGGCCTACACAGGGGTTCATGCTAGCTAAGCGATAAGAATATCTTAGGATATATATATAGTAAAATCTTCCCCTCTCTCACTACACTGGCTCCCCATCCGTCAAAGGGTAAAATTCACAATCTGCTGCATTATCCACAAGGCACTGTATAATTTAGGCCCTTCCTATCTCTCTGAGAAATTCAAACCTTATGTCCCTCCGAGATCCCTTCGCTCTAGTTCCAAACATATGTTAATGGTACCTCGAGCAAAAAGAGCAAGACTAGGCGGTAAGGCTCTCTCCCATCTTGGCCCTGTTACTGGAACGAACTGCCCTTACCTCTGAGACAGTGTACAGACCATCTACAATTTAGGAAGGTGCTTAAAACTAGGCTTTTTGGTACCTGTTAGCTTGCTGGGTCCACACATCTACCTCATGCTCCACTTAGCGCAGAGATACCCTTCCGGGGGTCGATTCTAGCGCTATATAAACACATAAAATAAATAAATTCGGATCACTAAGTTGCGTACGTTTACGCGTGTTTGCAAATGTTTTGTTGCTAACATGTCTGTTTGGAGTGAACGCAAAATTCCTGTGTGTTTTTGTGTCCAATTTTCTGTTTTAAAATCAGGTTTGATTAATTCGTAGAGAGGTTTTACCCTTCCTGCGTAATTTAGAATGTAAGTGCTTCCAAAATTCAGGAATCCTAGAATTGACAGTAAGTTTTTTAGCGTTTTTGGAGGTTGGAGAAGCGCACACTTTTCTAAAAAGTGGGCTACCAGGCTTTTACCTTCACTTGATAACTCATATCTTAGGAAAAAGACGTTGAGGTGGGCAATTCTTGATTTCTTAAAATTGAATTTGTACCCTGCAGAAGCGAAGCCTAGTATAATGGTGCTCACCTTGTTCAAGTGCCTATCCAAGTCATCGTCTGTCAGATAGATGTCATCAACATATGACAATGCCTCGTCATCATAAGTTTGTAGTAACTCTGTTACCCTTGCTGAGAATAACACAGGACTATTCTTGAATCCTTGAGGGAAATGAGAGAAATGACGCAGTGTCCCCATCATTGAGAAAGCGGTCAAATACCTACTTTCTGGTGCAATGTTTTGACAAAAGAAACCGTTTTTTTACGCACAATGTTATTCATTAATTCCGTACTGTGTGCATTTTGCACTGCAAATGTTTTGCAACAAGAGTTTAGATGCCTGTAATCCAATACTAGAAGATATGTTTTGTCTGGTTTGGAAACAGGAAACAAAGGATTGTACATTGATGAGGTGCAGGTTTCAATCACCCCCTGGTATTCAAGTTGATCTAAGACCTCCCTGACCTGTTTTTTAGCTTCTTGCTTAACTGGGTACTGCCTTTGTGCAGTTGGTTGACTTTTTTCACTGCATTTTATGGTGAGGAGAATCCTCACCAAACATCATCTTACATGATTTTTGTATAATGCTGGAGCCTAGGCGACTGCCCATTTCCTGGGATAGGTATATTTAAAATGTATTGGAATATGATTAGAGAAGAGAGGGCAGGATGGCGGCCAGAACGCTGGCCGAGTGAGCAGGTCTCAGCAATTGCTCCTTTGTATGAGCCGTCAACTTTGAGATACTCAGCGCGGGGGGGGTGAAGTTATTTGGGACATACCTTCGTGTTCAGAACACTTTTTCCTTTTTCGAAGAGATGCTCCGACGGCTTCATATCTATCAGAATTCCTTGCCGATTTGGATGATACCAACGCGGATCTTCTCCGGCTTCAGCGCATCAGTCACCCGTCAGAGTTTTCAGCTTTACCTTAGTTTCCAGCGCTGCTACGGCAGAGTTGCAATGCCGCCAAAAAATCAAAATCTCCCGAAGAATCCCCCAAGGGCTGTGGGCAAATCGTCAACAGCGTCTGTAGCGGCTTCATTATCTCCGCAAGCAGAGCTTTCAAAAAGATCTCAGGCTGATGCTACAGGTAAGCCTTTGAAGAATGCGAAGGCTCTCCCTCACTTGCTACCAGCAATGTTTAAAACTCGCGGAGGCTCTGCAGCTAAAGGCCAACAGACTCCTGCTCCGTTCAACTCTGCAGGCGCCCCCACAGGCGCTCCCATAGCTCCGTTGTTGGACACTACAGTTCTCGCTACCGGTAAGACAAATTCTATCCCAATTGTATCTTCTTTCGCTATCACCCCCAAGACCATCGCTGGGGGGGGGGGGGACTACAGGCGTTTTGGTACAGGCAGAAGAAGAGGGGATGCCTGTAAGCTCAGGGGGACAGGTGGCACTTTCTGACTCTATTTTGGTTCCTAGCTTACAGCCCTGCGGGATTGTGGGAGATGTAGTCCCGGCTGTTCCAAATAATGTTCCTGAAGGAGAAACAGATAATTTCTTCTCTCTTTCTGAGAATACAGGGTCTTCTGCCGACGAAAATGGACTGGATAAAGATTGGTCAGATGAGGAAGGCAGTGAGTTGGGCGACTGGCGTACAAACGATGTTTTGAACAGCATGGGGCTCTCCACAGTTCGTGAGGCACCGCAAGATGCTGATAATTTTTTTAACTCTGGACCCCTTGCCTGGGACTATTCATCCTCTGCTCATCCTGGCTTACAAGATAACTCTCCTTTCCCAGTCTCAAATGTTGGGGATCCTAACTCTAATCTCCCGCCAGGTGAGATGACATTAGGTATCCTATATCAAGCAATAATGGCCCATCGGGAGGAGGCATGGCGGGAGAGCGCCCGTGCACAAGAGTCATGTCGCCGAATACAAAATTCTCTGCGCAGGATGATAAAGACGTGTGCGGACATTGCAACTAGGATCACAGAGGCGGAATCCCAGATTTCTACCCTTGAAGACGATGTAATTGCCCAAAAATCAACAATTGATTCAATTCAGTCCCAGAGGCTTGACATCCAAATGAAACTTGTGGATATGGAAAACCGAGCACGACGTAACAATTTAAGGATTTTGGGGGTGCCCTAGGGCACGGAGGGGTCGGACACCCGGCAATTTGTAGTGGGTCTATTTTCAGAGGCATTCCCGGAAGTTAAGGATTGGGATTGGCAGTTAGAGATCCAGCATGCCCATCGTTTTCCTTTTAAACTTAAACCACGGGGGCGTGGCCAAGATGGAGGAGTAGGAGGACGTGCGCTCCGGAGCTCCTGATCCCCACCGAGGCCCCAAGCCCTATTTCCAGCTACTTTCTCCCCCCCGGAGCCACAAAGTACAGCTGCAAGTGCGGGGGAATCGGCATTCTCCCGAACGCACCGGAAAAACACAGCGGCGCATATTCTGGCGGAGGTCGGAGCGCCTGGCGCCGGATCAGCACTGACGGGAGCCGGGGCCTCTTGCCCATGCCGAGGTGGTGCACAGCGGAGCTGCGGTCGCCGCGAGGGACCGCCCAGCCAGGGGACGCTGAGTAAACCATTGCGGGGGGTCCGGGAACCGGCCACGGACACTCGGCGCCGGTGGCGCCTGCGAAACACCTACCCCGCCCCCCGAGGAACAAGATGGCGGTGAGCTGGTGCGGAGTTCTCTCCCTGCCCGGCGGAGACTGTCTCCCCGATTGAACGGAGTGCACGATTGGGCGGCGGACCCCCGGAGGCAAGTCAGGACTTTGTGCGGAGGGGAGAGGGGAAGCCTGAAGCGGAGGGCCCGGCTGCCGGAGTGTGGAGTCCGCTGCACTCTGGGACGCGGGGAGGGCCGGACTCGGACCTACGCAAGCGGCCGGCTTTGGGGCCTACTGCGGGCCTAGTTGACGATCGGCGGCGGCCGATCGGGAGGCTGCGGACCACCGGCAATCCCATTGGCGGTCCGGTAGGCACAAGGGGTCTCTCTGCACTGTCCAGGGGTGGATCCCGCTGCTCCCGGCACTGATCGCACCCAGCGCAGCCCCATCGGCGGGGCATCAAAGCACCAGGCCGCAGGCGAGTCGGGCCTGGGCTGAGGCCGGGGAGGAAGACGCCTACCTGCACCCCGGGCCTCGGAGGCACAGCACGACGGTGGGCCCCCAGCCCAACGGTCGGGACTACGGCACACGGAGCTGATCCCCTGGGTCCCCAGGGGACCCTGCAGTGAGTCAGGCAGCTGGGGGTCGCCGGAGGGGAGAGTCGCGGCTGAGGCCCCTGGGCGCTACGAGGGACCGGAAGCTGGGAGGCTGAGACGCAGAGCTATTGGTCGCCATTGACCCCGGCCAACTTGGCACTGGGACGGTCGGTCCCTTACTTCGGGGGAGCCTCTGGCGGCGTATTGGATCGGACTGTGAGGCGGCGCAGGGGCCGGACATTACCGCGACCTCCACACGGTCCCTGAGGGCCTGCTGCGGCCTAGCTAAGAGGGAGACCCCGCAGGAGCGCTGGTGACGCCGAACCTGAGGCCGAAGAGCGGCGCCGGGCTGATTGGTGTTGTGGACCCCGGAGGGGCGGCCAGTGGAGCGGCTCGGCCCCACAGATCGTGCCAGAGACCACTAGCTCGGTTCCTAAACCGCAACGGGGGTTGGTCTATTGACTTTCCGAGAGGCGCACCGTGGTGGCAAGCATGTCGAGCAACAGGGGAACCCGGAAGGGGGACCGCACGCTACCTGAGATGCTGAACCGGAGCAATGCGAGACAGGACCGGGGACAGCCATCCCCTCCCCACCCGAGTGGTTCTCAGGGAGCGAGCGGAGGAGAACCACCGGTTACGAGATCCTTCCTGGAGTCCCTTTTCAGCACATTGAGGGAAGACTTTCAGACGCTCAAGCAGGAGGTCGCAAGTGAGGTCCGCGAGATACGGAGGGAGGTGGACGGTCTGGGTGACAGAGTGTCCACAGTGGAAGAAGCGGGACATGCTAGGGACGATGAAATCACACAGTTGCAGCAGGAGGTCATCCGACTCCGAGAACAACACATTGACCTGCAATCGCACTCGGAGGACCTGGAAAATCGTTCCAGGAGGAACAACATCCGTGTCCGGGGAGTTCCGTCCCGAGAGGAAGGGGAGGATGTAGCTGCATACCTTGGGGAACTGTTCCGAGAGGTACTGGGGGAACCGGCTGACTTTCCTATCCGGATAGACAGGGCGCACAGAGTAGGCCTGCAGCGCCGGACTTCAGCGCCCCCCCCCGATATCTTGGCCTTCTTGCCTGACTACCCCCTGAAGGAGCGGATACTACGGGAGGCTCGGAGAAGACCCGCCCTGGAGTTCCGGGGCCACCGAGTGGCTCTGTACCAAGATCTGGCTGCAACAACCCTGCAGAAGCGCAAAGCTTTTAAAATTGCGACTGACTTTCTCAGGGAGCATGGAACTCAGTATTCATGGGGTCATCCTTTCCGGCTCATTTTTAGGTGGAATGGCACTTTGCACCAGTTGCGCTCCCTTCAGGACACGTGTGGGGTTCTGGGGATCACCGCCACTGAGGACGGTACGCACACACCCCGCCGGAGCCGTGTCACCAGGGACGGATGGCAGACGATCCCCGGCCGACAATCATCTACTTCTTCGACACGACCGGGCTCTCCTGCGGCCCTAGTGGAGTCTGGCGCCGCCACGCAGGAAAGGGCGGATGATCCTGCGACGATGGTAGTGGCGCTGACAGCTTAAAGTGAACTCCGGGGGGAGATCGACATCGCTATCATGGAGCTACAGGTTTGGGGGTCTGGGGGGGAGGGGGGAACGGAGAGATGCGTGGTGGCTGGACGTCCACTTGTTTGACTTTCCGCAGGCTTGTCCGATAAGGACCGGACTGGGACACTGGGTTTGCAAGGTTCTCGGGGGGGTGAGAAGGGATGGGATTAGGGTTGTTGAACCAGTCCCGGTTGAGGGAGGGGACTGGGGGAGGGGGGGTTGTTGGGGTAGACTGGGGACGGTTGGGGGGGTTGGGAGTTGGAAGTGGGGAGGGAGGGTCGTCCAGTGCACATGGGGGTTTTTTAGTCGTCCTAGCAATGCCTATGTTTCTTGGTTTGCTTCCACTTTGCTATGGTGTTTGTGGCCTGGCCTGTCCACCTGATTTGAATGTGGGCTTGCATGGGATGGAGAGATCTGTGAGGAATTCCTGGCGGGTGGTGAGTCCCTGGATGGTCTGTTTGATCTATGGTAGATACCTCATCTGCGGCTCTTTGTGTCCCTGCTCCTTACTTGTTGCTTGGCTCCACACCATGCCAGATAGTGCCTCTGTTTTGCCGCCTCTGCCGGGTGGGGGCCCTGTAGCTTTTTGCTGTGCTGTTGTTCATGCCTCCTGCCACGTTTAAGGTTGTAACCCTGAATGTGCGGGGTTTGAATAATCCCGTTAAGAGGAGGGCTGTCCTTTCGCTCTTAGAGAACACTCAGGCTGATATTTGTCTCCTACAAGAGACGCACTTATTATCACAAGACACACACAGACTTCGATCGCGAAAATTCCCTTCGCAATTCTTTTCCTCTTGCACTACAAAAACGGCTGGGGTGGCGATTCTGGTGGCGCGACACTTCAAGGGGGAGATTCTCCACAAATTCACTGAACAAAAAGGTAGATTATTGGCTTATCGGTTTAGGATAGGGGGTCTTCTATTTACGATCGGGTCCCTGTACAGCCCCAATGAACGGCAGGACCGCTTTCTACAGGCGGCAATCGAGGAGGTCACCTCTACCCAGGATCGACACATCATACTCGGGGGGGACTTTAATATTGTCTTTGACTCCGCAATGGATAGGTCGGCGCAACGCTCCCCTCAAGTCGGAGAGCTATCCGCGGACCGTAAGGCCCAGCTAAAGGAGGTGGACCTCCTGGATCTGTGGCGACATCTACACCCGACTGATAGGGAATATTCGTATTATTCCCATGCCCATAAGACATACGCGCGGCTGGACCACCTCTTAGTTACCGCCCCGGTGAAAACGCTAGCCTCGAGTTCGGAGATAGGAGTGATCTCCCTCTCTGACCATGCCCCGGTTGAGGTCCTGCTGAGTGTGCCTCCGACGGCTCCCCACCCTCGGACGTGGCGCCTCCGAGACACACTGCTGCACAGAAAGGAAGTGGTTGCTCGCATTGAGAAGGTGATTCAGGAGTTTCAATCCCATAACGACAACACAGACACTACCCGGGCCACGCAATGGGCAGCCATGAAGGCTGTTATCAGAGGGGAATTTATTGCGATCTCCTCGGCGGATAATAAATTGCGGCGGGCCAAGAGAGAAGAACTGACGGATCGGGTTAGGGAGCTTGAGCAGATCCATCGCAGAACGGGGGCTCCCCGAATTTGGCGGCAGCTCAGGGAGGCCAGGAAGCTTCTTGCGGCCCTGGACCTTGACCGGGCGGAATATGCGGCGTTGCGGTTGCGTCACACCTTTTACACCGGTGGGGATCGCTGTGGCCGGTTGCTGGCAAATAGGCTACGAGTAGCGAGGCAGTCCCAGCTTGTTAAGGAGGTCTCGGACTCAACGGGGTTCCTGGAAACAGAAGACGCTCGAATAGCAGCAGTCTTCCGCGGTTTTTACGGGGAGCTATATACGGGGGACCCCCCAGATGAAGTGGCCATGGACGCTTATCTGGACTCTGTCACGTTGCCCTCTTTAGAGCCGTTCCAAGCGGAACACTTAGACAGAGACATTCGGATTGAGGAGGTGGTCTCCGCTATTGCCAGACTTAAGCATGGCAAAGCACCGGGTCCGGATGGATACATAGCGCTTTACTATAAGACGTTCTGCACGACGTTAGCCCCCATCCTGACACGCCTCTTCAATTCATTCGCGGAACCTGGAGCCATTCCACCCGATCTACTTCGGGCCACGATCTCGGTTATCCCCAAGCCGGGCAAGGACCCGAAACAATGCGGGTCGTATAGGCCGATCTCCCTCCTGAATATTGACCTGAAGCTGTATACGGGGATCTTGGCCGCTAGACTAGCTCTCCATTTGCCGGGGCTGATCGATCCGGACCAGGCAGATTTTGTCCCCGGGAGACAGACAGTGGACAATACAAAACGGATAGTTCACCTATTGGAGAAGGCCTCCCGGATCCCGGGAGAACGGATGATGTTGGCGGTAGATGCAGAAAAAGCATTTGACCGGGTCCATTGGCCTTACTTGGAGCGGGTGCTTATGAAGGCTGGTATAGGGGAGAAGTTCCGCTCCATGGTCCTTAATTGTTACAGTCGCCCGTCGGCGGTGGTCCGTGTCAACGGGCTCGCTTCTGACTCCTTTGCTATCGAACGCGGCACCAGGCAGGGCTGCCCGCTCTCGCCTCTGCTTTTCGCGCTCTATATGGAGCCGTTAGCCCAGCGGATGCGCGATAACCCAATGGTGACTGGCATCCAAATGGGAGGCTTCACTCATGCCATCAGCCTCTATGCTGATGATGTTATTCTGTCCATTGATAGGCCCCGCATAGCTCTACCGGCATGCATGGAAGAACTGGCCTCTTTTGGCGCGGTATCAGGGTTCAAGATGAACATGGGGAAGTCGGTGGCGTTGGATATCTCTCTTGAGCCGGACACCAGAGCCTGTCTGCAACAGCGATTCCCCATGCTCTGGTCCTCAGGGGCGGTCCCATATCTGGGGATCCAGATTGCCCCTACCCTACCAGCTATGGTATCAGCGAACTACCGAGCCCTGGGTGCCAAGATTAAGGAGGAACTGGGTCGGTGGAACAGAGGCATCCTTTCCTGGCTCGGCAGGATAGCCGCTGTTAAAATGACGATCTTACCTCAGGTGCTGTACCTTTTTCGGGCCCTCCCACTCCAACCGCCGATGGGTTGGATCTCGCAACTACAGGCCGATGTCTCTCGGTTTGTCTGGCAGGGTAAGAAGCCTAGAATGCGTAGGGCTCTCTCGCTGCTACCTCCGGAGGCTGGTGGGCTGGGTATCCCGGACTTCCGCAAATACCATCAGGCGGCTCAGTTGCGCTATCTTGTGGAGTGGAGTAAGTGGGAATCGGATAAGCATTGGCTCTTTCAGGACCAGGCGGTGGCGGGGAGACCCCTGCAGGAGGTCCCGTTCCTGCGTCGTCAGCATCGGCCCAAAAATCTGTATGCCTCCTTTGTCACGAGGGTGCCCCTGCGAGCGTGGGATGCTACTAGCAGTTTGTGTGGCCTCACTACGTTTCCATCACCGCTTACTCCACTGGTGGACAATCCGGACTTTACTCCGGGGATGGAGAGGGGGGCGTTCACGAGGTGGCGTCAGGCTGGGTGTAGAGCCTTATGTCACCTTTATGACCCGGAGGGAGTGGTCCCTTTTCACCACCTTCGTCAGGAGTTCTCCCTCCCAGAGACGGAACGGCTTCATTACATGCAGGCTCGCCACTGGGCACTCCAGCCACAGGTGAGAGAGACGGCCGATCGGCCTTTTCTCCCCTATGAACGTTGGCTTATGACACGGACCTCTGACTCCAAACTGATTACCGACTTGTACAAACTACTACAGCCACCGGCGACACATCTTTATCACCCTGGGAGGGAGCGTTGGGAAAGGGAGTTGGGGAGGACACTGAGCCCTAGAGAATGGGAACACATATCCTACAGAGCGCGGCACTCAGCTTACCACATGGGGCTCACAGACACACTGACTAAAGTCTCTACCTACTGGTATTATACACCTGAGCGAGTACATGAGTTTGATCGTAAAAAAGATAACACATGCTGGCGGGGATGTGGGCACCGAGGCACTTTAACGCACATACTCTGGGACTGCCCGCTCTTGGGGCCTTACTGGAAGGAGGTGTTAGACGAAATAGATTCTCACTTTGAAATTGAATTGCCTCGCTTCCCGGCCTATACCTTGTTAGGGCTTCCCAATGATCTAATGTACCCCCTCCGTTCTCGCAGGGGCAGGCAGATAGCGATAGCACTGGGCTCCGCTGTTCAGAATATCTTGATTCACTGGCACACTGCTGTGATACCGTCTATCACTGGCTGGCTTCACAGGTTGTGGCATGTGCTAGGTATGGAGAAAATGTCCCTCACAGTGGCGGGTGACGTGGAACAGTTTGGGGAGCTCTGGCAACCGTTTCACTCCCTGTTGCTTACTGAATTTAGGGAACTTACCTGCCCCAAGTACCTCCGCCTTTTGCGGCTCCCGGCCCCGGTGGGGTCTGCCCCGTGATCTCTCTCTGGACCTCTCCTTCTTGATCTTGTGACCTGGATGTGTGACGCGGTAAAGGATTGTGCACTGGACGGGGGGTGGGTGTGGGGGTGGAAGTTGGGGGTTCGGTTGTTGGGAGGGGTTGTTGGGCGGGGGGGTTTCATGGAAAATGTCATGACATGCTGGGACGACAGGTGCCTTCGGTTATTGAATGGGCGTGACTTGTGGAATATCGACTGTTGACAGCGCTTTTCGATGCTAGCTTCTCCGCCCTGCTGTATATCACTGAGATGTCTGTTTGTCCTTCTGTGTTGTGCTGAATAAAATACTTTAAACTTAAACTTAAACCACGATCAGGCCAAACCATTAACAGACTCCGCGCTATTTTAATTTTTTTTCAAAATTTTCTAGCCAGAGAAAGAGTTTACGATCTGGCCAGGCCAGATAACAAAGATCAGGGAAGAGCTGCCAATTTTTTGTCAGGTCAGACTTTTGTCCGGCTACGGTTAAACGGAGGTGGCAGCTCCGTCAGCTTATTGCCCCTTTTCAGTCAAAGGGGGCGCAGGTTTTTTTGCTCTTCCCCTCCAAACTCAAGATCATTCATCAAGGCCAGACCAGATTCTTTGAGTACGAAATTCAGGCAAAACTTTTCCTGGACTCAATTTCAATTGATGAAATATTGTAGAAGTATGAGTACGTGTGTATAATATAATATTTTTTTCTCTTTCTCTTTGAGGGATAGTGTTTCTGTAGGGGAAGGCATTGTAATTGCAAAACGGCATAGTTATTCTTTTTTTTCTCATACCTCTATGGGACATACCCTACAGTTGTTGAAAACAAAAGTGTTTTTTTCTTTTTTGTTTGGCAGTGACTCTGAGGAGGGTTCTTGCTCATACCAGCTTCTCCAGCACTCGGACTTTGGTCCTGTTGCCTAGTTTGGGGGGTGGGGGGGTGGGGGGGGGGAGGTGGGTAGGCGGTAAGGGTGGGGGGGTTGCTGGGGGCTGGGGGAGGGGTGGGAGCGCATTCAAAAAATCAGTTTGAAAAATTATTTTTTGTTATGGCAATCATGTATTAAAACAGCTGTTTACTTCATTTGTGATGTTTAAGTATATTCACTTTAATGGCGTCAGTTAAATTGCATATAGCCTCATGGAATGTCTGTGGTTTGAATAATGGCAAGAAACAGACTTTGCTTTCTCGAATCATTCAGGGTCTTCGGCTGGAGGTGGTGTGTTTGCAAAGACGTATGTAAAAAAAAGGATCCTCTTCAAAGCACTGCTTATATGCTACAGGATCAACTCTATGAAAGCCCCTGAATATCTCAAAGACTTAGCCATACCCTATGAGCCAAATAGAGCACTTCGCTCCATGGGAACTGGTCTCCTTAAAATTCCTCGCATAAAGAAGGCCAGGATGGGAGGACGCTCCTTCCGCGTGCTGGCGGCTAAAAACTGGAATGCCCTTCCCATGAACATCAGACTAGCTGAAACAGAAACTACTTTTAGAAAAGTCTTAAAAACCTACCTGTACACCCTTTAACTTCTGCCTCTGCGTCCTGCTACTCTCTCCATAGCGCGGGGACACGCCGGGATGGCGTCACCAGGCGCTTTATAAACTCTTTTATTATTATTATTATTACCCTGGAACAATCGAAGTTGTTTAAATATCCCTGGTTTTGATTTACTAGTATGTTCTCAACTGACTTCCATGATAAGAGGGGTAGCCATTTCGCTAAAACGTGGAGTGGGCATATGTGTAAGATCTAAACAGGATACTGCGGGGAGATGGGCACTCGCGGAGCTTTCGCTTAATGGCAGATCCTTCACGGTATGTATTGTTTATAGCTCAAACTCTGATGACGCCTCAGTCTTAGAATTTCTTAAATGTAGAGTTGGCCCTATGGCCATACCCGGTGTGCCTTTGCGGGGATTTTAATATTAATTTATCTGCTAGCTTTAATTTGGTTGAAGGCCAGAAATATGTGGGTCTAAAACCCAAGGTTTTCAGAGCCTTGCAAGCTTTGGTACAGGAACATTCAATGGTAGACCTTTGGTTTTATCACTGGAAAAATGTAGATGGTTCAACTTATTTTTCAGCCCCTCATAGAAAAATGGTTTGTTAAGATTATTTTTTTTTTGTCAGATCAAATTATAGATACCACTTCAATCTCGATTATGCCCAGAATCATTTCAGATCATAATCTGTTAACTATCAGTTGTACTTTAAAAGGGGTAGCAAGAATACCAAGATCATGGACGTTTGAGCGAAAATTATTACTGGATGGAATATATATAGATCATGAGGTCTTGGATAACTGAATTTTTGGACATTAATAGAGGTTCAGTTTCTAGTGACGTTCTGTGGGATTCATTTAAGGCCGCAATTTGCGGCGAGACCAAAAGTGTTTCATTTCACCGTCAGAAATTAGTCCGAACACAGACTAATGAGCGCATTGACGAATTACGCCGTGCAGAGATCCAGCTCACTAGTGCGATCAGGGATGGTGACGACATAGATCCCATTCAATTGCGCGTTGCTTGCATTAAGTCATCTCTTCTGGAGTTCCTTGGCCAGGACCTTTCTGACAAATATTTACAGTATCGGTCGACAATGTTTGAGTTTGGTGAAAGGTCAGGCAGGGTCCTTGCCAAGCGACTTCAGCAGCGGTGTTTGGCTAATCGCATTGTTAGGATTCAAGATACTCGGGGGCAGGTCCATGATACTCCTGAAGGGGTACTAACTGTCTTTTCGGAATTCTATCCGTCCTTGTACACTGAGGAAATCAGTGACCTTATCATAGATCAGGAATTTGATACCTATGTGGCCGGTCTCAATACGTGTAAAATCTCTGAGTCTCAGAACTCCTTCCTGGCTGCTCCCATAGGGTGGGATGAGGTGGAAACAGCGCTAAACTCACTGGCTAAAGGCAAAGCAGCTGGGCCTGATTTTATTCGGCTAGAATTCTATTCCACATTTCGGGCAGAGATTCGCGAAGATCTCCTGACAACATTTAGGAAAGCTCAGCTTGGGATTACTCCGGATTCTTGGCATTTGACAACTAGCATTTTGATTAAAAAGAAAGACAAGCCAGCTTTGGACCCAGCTTCATTTCGTCCGATCTCGCTCATTGATACTGACAGTAAACTATTCTCAAAAATCCTTGCTGCTAGACTTGTATCAGTCTTATCCCCCCTGGTTTCAATCCGTCAGCACCGATTCATCCCGGTAAGGGATACGGCGGATCATGTACATAGAGCTATAGCTTTGCTGGACTAGGCCCAAGTCACAGATTCTCCTCTAGGGCTAATCCTATTGGATGCCGAAAAGGCGTTCAATAGGGTTGCCTGGGGGTTTCTGTGGAGGGTTCTTCAATGGAAGGGCTTATGTCCAAGTTTTATACATGCTATACAATCACTGTACATCACTCCCGTGCAATTTTATCTAGATCAGGTCTCCTTTCAAGTTGGTTTGTAATTGAACAGGGGCACAGCCCCTGTTCACCCCTGTTATTTGTCTTTTACATTGATCCGCTTATTAATAAAATAGAGTCTTCTCTAAATATAGTTCCCGTCAAGGTTAATTCGCACAAATTTAAAGTATTGGCTTATGCCGATGACATTGCTGTTTCAATTTCCAATGTGTCATCTTCATTTACAGCCTTACAGGGGTTGGCAGATTGTTACGGTCAACTATCAGGGTATAAGCTAAATTTACAGAAAACCCAGGTTATACAAACTACTAATATGGGTCCATCCGATGAACCAGTGGTACGAAGCGCCAAATATTTGGGGGTTGAAATCATAGCAACAGTGGAACTATTACTGGAAATAAATATTTTGCCAATAATTGAAACAGTCAATGCTACTTTGTGTAGATTAGATAAGTTGCATCTTTCTTTATTTGGCAGGAGGAACGTTTTGAAAATGCTTGTTTTATCTAAGTTTTTGTATATATTTAGGACAATTCCGTTGGAATTTGCTCAGACTAGCCTAACTCGAGCAGAAAGCTGTTGTAATAGGTTTCTGTGGGGTTATCATTGCCTTCGGAGGGCGGCCAAGTGGATGCATTTGCCCTTGAATAGGGGGGTGGTCATTCCCCGATCTGTTGCTTTATAATTGGTCAGCCTTGCTGCAACATCTAGCTGTACCTCTTTTTGGGTCAAGAGCTCCAACTTTACCAGCTTGCTCCCCATCTATTTTTGAGATAGGGCTGGGCAAGGACACTAAAGGGGTCCTTCTCTCGGTGCTGGAACCCAGCTACTGTAAAAAAAACCAAATTCAAGGTGATCCAAACAATGTATTCAGTTTGGAGGAAAATACAACGGAAATGGGCAATTCCAAATTATAATTTTTATACACCTTTGGCGGCTGCTAGGTTGTTACCTTCTATTTTTCCAGATTTTGTCACCATTAGGTGGAGAACACATGGTATCCTTTACCCACTCCAGGCGTCTATTGGAGTATTACGGGAAAAGGGGTCTCTGAGAAAAGCATGATTGAGTTACTTTAGTATTTAGCCTTAAATTAGTACCTTACCATACTGTAGGATGGCGGTCAATATTAAACTTAATTGTGTGTGTGTCAGCTAACTCAGAGGTCACTAGAAACTTTCTTGAAAACAAGAAGGGATTAGTCTCTGACAACCGCATAAACATGACAACTTTGTTTCCCCTAGAACTGGAACAATATCTTCAGAGTTGTGGAAACAATAGATAACTATTTCACTCAGTGAATCGTGCATGCTTTGTTTCTACAGAGTTGCATAGAAATAGAGATAGGCTTTTCAATAAAAAGGGTTTATTGAACAGTCTTCTTTCTCATGCAAGACATAGGAACAGCTACAATCGTTAGACAGCATGCAAAGTATAATGCGTACAGCGTAAACAGTAATATAAAATAATACTGTAATGCCATTGTCTGTTGCAATGACGTAAAAAAAATACATACATAAATAACAAAGGCTAAAATACTCAACTGGTGCTTCTAAAATACGCCTACCCCAGTGGATCTAACCTAGATCTAGTAAGAGGGAAGAAGTAGGTGCTGTTTTAGCTAAGTTTAGTTTTGCCAAGAATCTACCAAAGGTTTCTTTAGGTTCTAATCAGCTCCATACCTTAGAATGAGAGAGGTTGGTATCTCTTTCCCGGGACACGATTTCCCAACACCCCGCAAGGGGAGTCTGAATCACTGGAGCCAGAATCACTGGAGATAGATTCTCGGCAGGAGGATGACAGCGTCTAGTCAGTGCGCCAGCTGGAGAGTTGGCTTCCTTCGGTACTTGCTGTGGCGAGCTGCGTCATGCAAGTAGGTAGTTGAACTGCACCATAGCAAGTGAAGGTATATTTATACCTTGAAGGTGTTTAGGAATGCCAGTATTGACGTAACGTCGGGCACATGAACGTCATGAATGAACACCTAAGGAATAGATGTTCATGCATAATAAATTAGTTCTTGGAGAAATCAATATCCAAGCAAGGGGAAGTCCCTAACGAGTCTGGTTTTCCAAGAACTCGTTGTGACGTAGATGAACGGATGAAAGTAGCCATGCCTGTATTTGGGTAGCATGGACTATTCCTAAATAAGGACTGGATATCTATGCCTATATACGGGCAATGTGAAATGTTCCTATATAAGGGCATGAATCGGGAAAATTCATACAGAATCTAAATCGACATACAACACTGTGGAACAAGGAACTCTAATTTGTTGAGACACTTTTTAGACTATTCATTCAGTCTACGAGAACACTACACTGTATGTATGTGTTTTGTTCACACTCACTTCTCAGAGTGCACTGCACTATCTGCACTGTATGAAAATCCGATGTAACATATGTCAATTAAATATATTTTATGCATATTGTTGAAGACATTGTCTTTCTGCTTTATAGTATTGGATTGTAAAGGCCAGACTTTTTCCTGTTTAAGTAGATTCCACTTTCTCTTATCTCTTCTCTGCTGGTTAGCCTTCCTTCCATCTTTCTCTTGGCTTTACGCAAATGTTTGATACTTTTTGTACTTTGTAAATGCTTGTACATTATGTTTTTTATATATATTGCACACATACACGCTGGGCCTATTTCAAATATATGAATCTAAGTAATTGTGTTTGAGGGGATACCTAAGGAGCCACAGTCTCTCGTAACTTATTTACACCCTGGCTCAAGTTTGGGTCTGTGAGCCAGCCCTCTACTGGGTTTTGGCTAAAACATATGGCGAAGCTACAGGTGGACTAAACGCTTGCCACCGAAGAAGACATCTTTGCACACTTCAAATGAAAGGAGGAAACTGCCCCAAGAAATAAAGTGAGTTAGTGATCACAAAAGCAAAATGGGAAATGGGTGGGATGCACTGGACCAGTACTTTAACGCAGCACACAGATGCTGGACAAGACGAGTAGACTAATGGCCATCATCCTACAGAGGGAATTACTCCAAGCCCCAATACTTAGAATATAAAAGAGGACAATGGATACCTCATTACACAATTAATAATGTACTTTGATTCTGCTTGCCACCTTGACCAACAGATAGAGGACAGGTGTGGATTGTGCTACAAACCATACGATTACCTAGGCTTACAATTGAACAAAAAAGGGCAGGCTTGTAGCCTCTCTGACCACACGCAAATTGCTGACAGCCAAAAGAGGAAGGCAGTGATGGGCAGCATGTATTAATCATTTGAGGGGGTACTCATACAGAAAGTGCTTAAGGTGTTCCTATAGATATATACTGTGACGACAATACTCCCCACTATGCAGAAGCGATAATAACCTTGATCCCAGCACCTGACACATGGGTGTTAAAATCTTAAGTAAAGTACTTTCAAACAGTGTGTTGAAGACTACAGCGACCCTTGACACCCTGACCAATTCAGCTTCATGTGCCAGCAGAGCACCACCCTATCCCTGAGAGACATGGGCGGCCCATTATGCATTACATGTCAGGATTCTTTTGTTGTACACTGAGCCGTCAGCATGAAGAAAAACTGGAAAAGGTGCTCTAGAGGGTAGTGAGATGGGTCTGTGCCCCAGCTCTATTTGTCCTGATTGGGCTACATCACCGCAGATGGAGCACAGCAAAAAGACGCTACCCATCTTCACACACACATATTTATTTAACTACCCTTTGATCAAAAGTAGCGTTATTCACTTAAATCGTTCAATCACGCTTTGTTTACGTTTGTGTATATATTAACCCCTTGCATGCGGATGACGGCCGGGAGCCGTCATGGCACACAGTGCTCGTGTGCCGATGACGGCTCCCAGCCGTCATGACCGCACCCGCGATCGGAATGTGCCGCACAGGCGCAGAATCGCGGCAGCATGCAAGGGGTTAATATAGATATATGCAAGCATAGAAGTCAGAGGCAAACATAGATATAGATAAGTATATATATATATATACTACCGTGATCAGGAACTACGGTTCGAAACGCGTAGGAGTTGTTACCTCACGTTTGAAAATCAATTAACAGCGTGAAATATCAAGAAGTGTGCCGCGACTTTTTCTTGTATGGCAATTATCTGAGACAGGACAAATTGTTTGTTAATATATATATATATATATATATATATATATATATATATATATATATATATATATCGACCTTTATATATACATGTATAAAAAATATTTATTTTTCAGAAAGACACACATCCACTGGATGATGTCATCAGTGATGTCAATTGAGATGTCATCAGTGATGTCATGAGTGATGTCACTGACCATGTCATGAGTGATGTAATATGTGACGTCATCAGCAGTGCATTGCGGGCGCACAAGTTATAGTTAGCTGAACTAACTATAACGGGGGAATTTCAAAGGTTTTGTATGGGTAAAACAACCAGCTAACTATAACTGGTGTGAAACCTATGTTTTTTTCAGTGAATTTCAAAGGTTTTTTAAATGCTAATTCCTAACTATAACGTGGCTGAAACCTATGGTTTTTCAGTGAATTTCAATGGTTTTGTAAATGATAATTTTTAAATGTATTATTTGTTATATTTTTATACTGATTTACTACATTATTTTAAATTATTTATTTTTAGATATTTTATTTTTTTAAATTACATTACAAATTTTTAATATAAATTGAAAAAAAAATGTTTTTACACCTCTCTGCAACGCAGCCCCCTGGCGCGTTTGCAGACGGGGAACTAATTCCCTTTTCATACTGGGGTCCCTGGGTGCCTACTAGACCACCTGGAACCTCCAGTACGCGCCAGGGGGCTGCATTGCAGAGAGGTGTAATGAGGCCACACCCTTTTTTACACCTCTCTGCAACGCAGCCCCCGGGCACGTTCGCAGAGGGGGAACCAATTCCCCTTGCATACTGGGGGTCCCTGGGGGCCAACTAACCCACCTGGAACCTCCAGTATGCGCAAGGGGGCTGCATTGCAGAGAGGTGTAATGAGGCTATGCCCCTTTTTACACCTCTCTGCAATGCAGCCCCCTGGCGCGTTTGCAGAGGGGGACCTAATTCCCCTTGCATACTGGGGGTCCCTGGGGGCCAACTAGCCCACCAGGAGCCTCCAGTATGCGCCAGGGGGCTGCGTTGCTTAGCCCTGGGGGCGGCGGTCCCCCCCACACTTCTTTATCACTATGCCCCCGCGATTTGGTCCCCCCGGGGGGTAATTTGAAAAAAAACAGACCGGGTTTAAAAAAAAAAATTGGGGCCTTGGGTGTCCTTGTGGGACCACCTGGGCAGGCATAGGGGGTCAGGGTGTTTCTACCCTGCCCCCTTATTGTGTTCTACACGTTTGTCTTTCTGCTTTCTTGTGCCTCGTTCTACCGAGCATAAGATGGCTGCCAACACTTCCTGGTTTGGAGTGTTGACAGCCAATGAGCATGCAGCTTTCTCGAGAAGGTATGCGTACCCCGCAATTTAAAAAAAAATATATTTTTTGGGGGACTTGGGGATCCTTGTGGGACCCCCTGAGCAGGCCTAGGGGGGTCAGGGTCAGGGTGCTTCTACCCTGCCTCCTTTTTGAGTTCAACACGTTTGTTTTTCTGCTTTCTTGTGCCTCAGTCTACCGAGGCACAAGATGGCTGCCAACAATTTCTAGTTTGGAGTGTTGACAGACAGTTGACAGCCAATCAGCATGCAGCTCGTGCTCGGGAAGGTGCGCGTACGTACGCATACGGTACGCGGACCTGTACGCGTACGGTGCGCGCTTCTAGATATATATATTTTTTTCTTTTGATTTTCTCAGGAACTACTGGAGGGATCTACACCATTTAAGCAAAAGCGTCATCTGCGAATCAGACTCTACCATTTTGCCAAATTTCTTGTAATTCCGTTCAGCAGTTCGGGCTGTAGCCGTGTCTAATCGTCCTATGGAAAATAACATGGGGAAAACACGTTTTGGGACCCCCCCTTTTTTCTCAGCCCCCACTTGACAAATCCCCCAAAACTTTCAGGGAAGGAGCGGAGCAGAGCGGGCCATCTTCTTTGAGAAATTCTCGAAGATTCATCAACCGGCGCCAAAGTTATTCCAAATAGAATGTTGTGGATTTCCTATGGAAACTAGGTCCTAACTATAACTACCTACTGGAGACCGCCAGTAGGATATATATATATATATATATATATATATATATATATATATATATATATATATATATATATATATATATATATATATATATATATATATATATATGCGAACCAAAACTCTAGCACTTCCACATGGCGAACTGAAGAAAACTGAACACCAGGACCTTTAAATGGCAGAATTCTTTATTTCTACACCTCCTCATTCCATGACGCATTTCGGGCATCAAGTGCCCTTGATCACATACAAGGTAAGCAGTACGCCATGTTTTTTTATAAGTTTTTTTCTTTCTCAAATGCAACACCACGTGACCTATGAACAGTGAAGAAACACTATGTTATTTACATGGAGACGTTTTTACCATGCACTAAAACGCTATTCAGCAATGTTGCATATTTGCTAAGCACATTGATTTTACGAGACATCACACATCATGTACTTTATATTGCAGAAAAAACATGAAATGCTCGCTTTTATAAATATTATGCGATTTTAAATAAATAAATTAAATAAATATATTCAATATTTAAAATTACAATAAATATGTATAAATAATCTAAAATATACATATAGCCACACAATAATATATATCAATGTGAATTTAAAAACCAATGTGCAAATAACGCGATAATCATATTACTGCTTGAATGCTTGTTAGTCCTGTAACAATAGATGAATTAGTATCTGCAAAATACAGTACCAATTTTCATTGAGTTATAAAGTGCATAGTGCCCTTGTATACGTCAATTGTGTATACATATGTTTCATAAAGTGAGCTGTGCCTAAATTTCAATATTTGTTTTCTTTTAAAGTGCATAGTGCAATTGACTTGCATATCCATGACAAAAATATATATATGTATATATATATATATATACACACACACACACACACACAGTGGTGATTCTTAAAAAAAGTAATACATAATGTGTCTAACAACAAGAGGCAGAATGTCTACACCCTAATAATTTCTGGTGGACAACGGACGAGTCTAAAAAGATCAAAAATCTCAGTTTGCCCAACAAGCATGCTGTGCATATTAGCTATAAACGTGGTAATCCGATTTGGGCAAGTCAAAGAATAAATGTTCAATATGTGCAAAGATACTATGTGTTAAAATATATCCAGGCTAACTCAACCTCACAAGGTTAAAATGTTCTAAAATAACACATACAAAATTGGTAAAACACAGTAAAGGCCTACATCTAGACAGTCATAAATACGGCATAAAACTAGGCAACTATAGAAAAGTGTGCATGTCCTCTGTATTGTTAAGCACGTTCGGGAATTTGCTATCAAGTTCTAAAATAAACCTTGTTTCTCTTTGTCTTAGCAATTTTTCCCAATTGCCACCTTTACGAGGGACCGGTACAGAGTCAATGACAAAGTATGTTAGACAGTTAACATCTTTGTTGTGTTCTTCTTTAAAATGTCGAGCGACAGGGTAAGTCGAAACACTGTTCACAATTGCAAGTAGATGTTGCAGTATTCTCACGTGCACCTGCAGCGTTATGCTTCCCACGTAACTAAGCCCACAGATGCACATGAGAACATAGACTGCGTTATCCGTTCGACAGTTGTAATTGCCTTTGATCTTTATCTCATTTTCTCTAAATGGAGTCTTGTACTCTGATGTATTTACTCCAAATTTACACGCACGATAAGATGTACATTTAAAGAAGCCTTGTCTGGGCCAACTTTCCCTTACTGCTATCTCAGGACTATTCTTTTTTAGCATTGCCCCCATGCTTTGTGTTTTTCTAAACATGACGGTCGGTTTAGATGGGAGTCTACTGCTCAAAACATTATCAGTAAGCACTATAGGCCAGTTTTTGTTAATTATGGACCGTATTTTTCTTTGTTGTCGACTATATGTTGTAATTAGTCTAGGTGTGTCATCAGTGATGCTAAGAGGATTAGCCTCACATCCTTCTCTTTGTGGCAACAACGATTCCCATGATCTCCCCTCAGATTTATTGACAGCATCAACCAGCATTTTATTGCTATAACCTCTCTTTCTTAGTCTGGCTAGGGTATCCTGTTTGCAGTTTTCAAATTCCTCCTCTGTATTGCAATTTCGTTTCAACCTTAAGATTTCACCAAACGGGATACTAACAATTAAATGCTTTGGATGGGCACTAGTAGCATGCAATGTTGCATTCCCTGCTGTTGGCTTTCTATAGGCAGTGGTGGCAAGTCTACCATTATGTATAATAACGCTAACATCTAAAAATTCTATTCTGGTCTGACTAATGTGTGATGCAAAGTGCAGATTCATACAGTTAGTATTGATAGTATTCACAAATTCCTTCGGACTTTCAATTCCGTCATTCCAAACAATAAAAACATCATCGATGTAGCGTAACCAATGTACAATTTTCAGTGAGACAAGTTCCCGGTGTTAAACCATGAGGACCCGCTCCTCCCAATAGCCCACGTGCAAACACGCGTAGCTAGGAGAGAAGCAGGCCCCCATGGCCACACCCTGTATCTGCTGGTAGACATCCTTGCCAAATGAGAAAACATTATTGTTTAAGCACCATTCAATCAAAGCCAATAACAATTTGTGTTGTGTTGGTAATAATCACATGACTCCAGGAAGTGTTTAACAGCAATTATACCCATCTTGTGATCGATGCTGGTATACAGCGACTCTATATCTAATGTTATTAGAGTCAGGTTGTCTGTCCATTGAAGGTCCCCAATTTTGTTGAGAAAATCCCCTGTATCTTTTACATAAAAGGGCAATGATTTAACTAGATCTTGTAGAAAGTAATCCACATATGCCCACACATGCTCAGTCATACTCTTGATGGCTGATATTATAGGGCGACCCGGGATTGGAGTAACATTTTTGTGGACTTTAGGCAACAAGTATAGAAATGGTAGAACTGGGTGTTCATTAAACATATACTGGAATTCACCAGTGGTGATCAGACCTTCTTGTTTCCATTGCTGCAACTCCTTTTTTATAGTTTTTCGCTTTGCTGTATTCCTTCATAGTTGTTTTTTCATACCAGCATTTGTTGTTAAGCTGTCTCATTGCTTCCTGTGCATAGTCCTTCCTCAGCCACAGCACTATATTCCCGCCTTTGTCTGATTTTTTTAATGACGACTTCCACATCTTTACTTAATCTGTTCATTAGATTTCATAGTTGTACTTGGTTATATTCCATCTTGCCTTTTTTGTAGTTTACTTTGCGGTGTAACGTTTTGATTTCCTCTGTGATGCATTCATGAAGTGTCGACTGCGTCTTTGGGCATTAGCGGTAGAAATGTCGATTTAGGTTTATATGGGCTTTCTCCAGCTCCTTTTTGTGATAGATTGATTTTTTGTATTCTTTGTTGAGTGGACTCAATGTGTATTTCTGTTTGACTAACAACACTTAGTTCATTACCAAGGTCATGCATAGTCTGAAATGTCTGTAGATCCGATGCCTGCAATTTCGGCGTAGCCTCAGTTTCCACAGACTGTGCACTTTTGGTTGTTTTTTCTAGTCCAGTTTTAATAGTGAAGAATTCTTTCAATTTTAATTTGCGGATAAAACAAAATACATCCATCCTCGTTCTCGCATAATCAAAGTTGTTCCCTGGACAAAAGTTAAGACCTAATGCAAGCAGCTGTTCTTCTGCCTTTGTCAATACAATCGTGGATAGATTAACAATTGTTTTTGCATCATGACCTAGGTCTGTTTTTTGCGCCACTGATTCTTCTTCTTTTCTTTTGGCTTTGCGCTTTCCCCCCGCGGCGCCATGCTCTTCTGTTGCGTTCTGCCTTTATCTATTGGCTTTTTTATGTTCCTGGGTCCTCCACCAAAAAGTCAATCTCTTCTCCCAAGCTTAGTATAGCAGTACCCATTATTCTATCATTGCTTGCACCTTCCATACTCAAATCACTGGTCACAGACTCTGTGTCAGTGCTTGCAATATATATACGCACATACACACACTTCCTTATTAACCTTAGTAAGTGCCCCAATTCGTTTTTCAGAAAGTTGGCAGAGAAGGAGGGTTAGACTGTACCTTCTGAATCCAGTTCTTCACTCTTGCAATGGAACCACTCTGATGTAGATTACCAGCAATCTTGAGAGACTGGAGTGTCGCCGGGATGCAACTACAAGCATAGTATCCATGCAAGCCGATGATGTTTTTTATATACTTGTGAGACCCAATGAGATCATTGCTGTTGCTCCTACAAGAATTTGAAAACTTTGGCATGTCATCCAGAATGAGCACCGATTGGGAAAAACTAAATGTTTTCCTTTAGGAGAAGTAAATTAGTTGGACTACAATAGGTAATTTCCATGCAATTGAGGGTGAAATTAAAGTGGGATAGCTTCGGAACTGTGGGGATTTCAGTGGCACACACAGTAGATAAGCAGTATTTTGTAAAGTGAATCAAGGGAATGGAAGGATTGCAAAGTTCGATAACATTCTGGAACACTCCACCTTTAGCCATCAAGGGCTGGGTGTTACTAGCCAAAATTGATTTTCAGCGAGGATGCCTAAACACCTTAAGGGCTTGAGGATCATACTACTTTCATGTTTTTTTAAAGAACTAGACAAGAATCTGTTATCTCAATACTGGGCATGATAATGCAGCAGAGTTAAGCTTAAAATGCTAAAGGTATCATAGAAGTAAGATGGACTGGTATTAACCTCTCTCGAAGCATATTACATTGACTTCAGCTGTAGCACACTAAAGAAGTTTTTAAAAAATGTTTTTTATTTATTTGACAGAGTTTTATATATTGCGAACTTGACCCGAATCGGGTATCAGAGCACTTTTACATAGCACCAGTTGTATTACATGAGGACACATTCATTTGTGTTAGGCACGGAGAGATTAAGGGCCATAAGTATCAAGCAGAATTGCATTCGCAAACACCGAAATTTGCAGAATTTCGACGTTTGCGATCGCAATTTTGCCAAATGGTATGTATGAGGCAAATCTGCATGCAAAATGAGTAAGTAGTAAGTAGTAAATTTATTGCAGTTAATTAAAACTCACAATTCAAAATACATAAAAATTGGTTATCAAACATTTAAAATTATTTCCGTAGTACATATTGTCGATTAGTCAGTTAATGTACTTCGTTTGGATCGTAAGCTCAGAGTTGCTCAGGGCAGTGTCTGGCTATTGCACATTTACATCTTTTTCTGCTTTGTTAATTCTTTTTGCCACTGCGTCAAGGTATTTTGTAATTCTGCAGTTTAGTTGAATCTCTTGCGGATTGAAACACAGTTTGACTGCCTGTCGACAGGATCTAATCCCCTTCTGATTCCATATTGCACGTAATAGTGTTCTTCTTAGGTCCGTTAAGCTGGGACAAATACATATTGTGTGAACTAGATCTTCAGGACCTGTTTTGCAGTCGACAAATTTGGTCGTCCTGAGTCCTCTTCCATGGAGCCAGATGAGGGAGAATTGGAAGAATGCCTAACCGCAGCTTTAGGAATTTTTCCTTAATCTTCTGTTTAAATCCTTGATCTAAATACACTTGAGGCTTTAGAGTTTTATAGTCGTTTAAGACTATCCATCTGTGTGCCCTTTTTGCGAGGGTTTATTTGTCTTCCAGCAGGGATGTTATTTTAGTTACTTTTGTTACCAGCTTTTTAAAGTGTTTATGGTCTACTGGGCTGTTCCAAAGGACAGTCAACTCAAGATTTTGTAGAGATTCCGTCAGATACTCTCTAGCGTGTGATCGTTCGCGTCTTTGCAGTTCAGTCCAGAGGTGGGAATTTAGGGTGCCTGGCTCTGCGTTTCTGATCTTGTGCCAGCATTTTATGAAGCTGCCCCTTCTTTCCACTGTTTGCTTTTGTACCCCGAACTCCAGACGGATTTGTGCTGGTGAGACATAACTAGGAAGCTGGAAGACTGACCTGTAGGTTCTGGTGATTACTTTGTCTATTGTCAGAGCGTCTTTTCCAAAAGTTGGTTCACTCCCATATGTTAGTGTCGGTTGGAGACGAGCTCTCAGTACCTGCAAAAAGGGTTCGAGCGTGTGGTCAGGCAGAAGCTTCTTCAAGGGTTTCATCGCGAGGAAGGTCATGGTTCCTTTTCGGTGTAGCGACTCTAGTTGAGGTTTAAACAACCCTCTGCTATCCAGTAGGACACCCAGGTACTTGTAGCACGTCACTTGGTCAAATTTGTGACCATCCAGGAGCCAATTGGTCTTCCTGGCCTTGTTGTAATTCACAACCATGATTCTTGTTTTTTTCAAATTGATAGTTAAGCCGTTACGATGCGAGAATGAACTAGTAGTGTTCAAAAGATGTTGGAGGCCTGTTGGGGTGCGGCTTATTAGGACAAGATCGTCGGCATAGAGGAGATTGGTCAACGTAATGTCCCCTAGCCGCGGGGCGTGCGATTTGGTACTGTCCAGTTCCCCTGGTAGATCTGCAAAGTAAAGGTTGAACAGGGTCGGGGCTAGGACGCACCCTTGTTTCAGGCCTTTGGAGGTGTTAATTCGCCTTGAAAGATGCGTCCCGTCTCCCAGCTTGATCTTGAGCCACGTGTTAGTGTGGAGTAGGATGAGTTGCCTCAAGAGGGGGTGGGGTATCCCCCATTTTTCAAGCTTTTGCCATAATTTACCCCGGTCCACGTGGTCAAAGGCTGAGCTGTAGTCTATGAAACACAGAAACAGCGAGTTTTTTCCTAATTTTGCCACATCTGTAAGTAGGGATAGAGCCATGATATTTGTGGAAGTACCCTTTCCTCTGCAAAATCCTGTTTGGGTCGATGGAATTATATGCATTGTCTCTGCCCATGAAGTCAGTTCTTCAAATAGAATGCCGGCATAATATTTGGCCTCTATATCTAGTAGGGCTATCAGCCGATAATTGGCAGGATTGCTCCTGTCTCCTTGCTTATAGATAGGGCTTACGATAGATCCTTTCCAGGATTCCGGGCATGCCTCTAATTCCAGTGTGCTCGAAAAGAGTGGAACTAAGATATCGCTCCAGAATTCAATGTCATGCTTGAATATTGATGGTGGTATCCCGTTTGGGCCCGGGGCTCCTTCCGTTTTCCCCTTCTTTATTTGAGTTTTTATCCGATTAATAGTTATTTTGATGTCGTTTTCAGGGTTGAATGTTGATGTGCTGGTATTCTTTTCTCCCCCTGCCTTCTGTTGGTCATGTTGTGCTCTGATGTTTTCTCCTGCGTTTCTGGGCCCTTTTTCTACCTTCCTTGTTTCACTGATCTCCGTAATAAGCTCATTTCCTTGTGTTGTCGAACCTGTGGAGTTGTCTTTGTTGGGTTGATTAAAATGATTGTGCAGGTAATCTGCCCAAACTGGCTCTGACATATGTGAGCTTATCCTGTGGTGCCCTGGCCGCTGCAGGCTATGAATTCTTTTCCAAAAGTTGGCGCTGTTTTTTTGTTTTGAATCGTGCTTTATTTTTGCCCAAAATTCATCATTCGTCTGCCTTTTGTTCTCCCAGGTTGTCTTTTTCAGACTTGCTTTTAAACCGTGTAGGGTGTAATGTAGGGGCTCTTTTGTAGGCTGTATGCGCAATTGCTACAAAGGTTTGCTTGATGACCCTTTTGAGGCTTTTTATCTCCGGTGTGCTTTTCTTTCTCGATGTAGCCTTCGAGGGTTTGCCTTTAGGCGCCATTGGTTTAGTTGCATATTTGGCCCCAAGGGCCTTCGTGAACCCTTCCCAGACCTCTATTTGGTTTCCGGCCGAGGTCCCTTGATGTATTAGTTCCTTCGCGTCAATAGACAGCGCCTCAATATTGTCTTGTTTGAATCTAAGGCGTGCAAAACGAGGATTCCTTATTTTGCGATTCCTTAAATGCAATGTAAGAAGCACCATAAAAGTGCAATTTGCCCTTAAGGAATCGCAAATACCACCAACTTCAAGTTGGTGGTAATTTGCGATTTCTTTGAAAAATGCACTTTTTGGTATTTTTCAAAGTGCTATGTGAATTACATACATGCCCTTAGTTCATGTATGTGCGCCACATGTGCACCCATGCTTATTTCAGGGGTGCAATAGGGTGTCCTTTTGACACCCCTGCACCCTTGAAATTGCATTCTTAATTTGCGATTCGCTAATTACTAATCGCAAATTGAGAATGTCTTCACATTCACTATGGGCCTCTAGGCCCATGGGAATGAATGGGGAGGTATTCTTTAATGTCAAATCGCAATTTGAGATTCGCAATTAAGGAATATGTAGGATTCGCAAAATGTATTGCAAATCCTACATACATAGCATTTTGCGATTCTCAAATAGCGATTCGCAAAAAATCGCTATTTGAGAATTGCAAATAGAGATGTTGATACATATGGCCCCCAGTGATTTGCCCAGAATCATAGGATGTTCAGCGTCTTTGCCGAGACTCGAACCCAGTTCCCCATATTTGAGGTCCACCGCCCTAGCAGTGAGGCAAACTCCTCTCTGCAAGTATGCTAGCAAATGGGAAAATAATTCAGAAGAGGGGTCAATGAGTGCACCATATTCAATTTGAGACAGCGAAAATCTCAGTCACTGTCCATACATAATAAGACAAGTAAGGGAAAAGCGGCAGAGACTGTCATGTCCCCTGTCTCATTGCGCCTTCAATATAGTTATGTAGTCTGTATCCATTTAAAAGACTATTAGAAACCTCAAACCTAAGAATAGATTTATAATATTGGCTGTGGCATAACATTTAGGGTCAAAGGTGGGCAAATTTTTCAACATGCAATACTAGTGAACTTGCTGTTGGAAATTTGGACAAGGTTCCCAAACTCTCCAGAGGTGACTGAGATGATGATGGTCAGGCTTTCTGACCAACCTCTGCATGGCTTTGAGAATTAAGAACGGTGGGAAAATACTGGCAGCTAGATGGTCATGTGGAATGGCAATGAATAGATAATGACAAAGAGCGAGACTATATATACAGGTAAAAATAACGCATAATGTGAGTTTCAAACTTGTTCAGCTCAGTTTATTAATACTTAAATAACTGCAGTAGAAATAAAAAAGATAAATCACCATTCAGGAAAGGTGTCAGCCTCCTATTGTTGATGGGCTGGTGCACTCTCTCTGGCATTCTCACCTGCCTTCCAGCATCTCAAGTTGAACCTTCGCTTCTGGCTTGTTTCTGTCCAGAGGAGTGGATTGTTGATCACCCCTCACAACCACACAGCATCATATGAGGCTTGGATCAATGTCATTATGGGCAATAAGGCTTCCTCCCCTAGGATCCAGGGTCTTAGTTTCATGATGTACTGGCAGGACTCTCGCCAGTAATCAAAACTATGGGTGATTGTTTCCTGAAGCCATGATGTCACCACATACAGGAATATGTGGTCGGTGAGTGCCCTCCAGAAGCTGCCACCTTCTCCAAAAAGCAAAGGCATGAAACCCCCTTGCCAGATGAAGACTTCAAAGGATTGAAGAAAATCAGGAGTCCAACAGCGGAATTCTTCTGTAGTGAATAGTTAGGATCAATATGCGGAGGGAGGAAACAAGAGAATGAACATGGCTTTGGTCTGACACACACTGCAACATTAATGATGCCTTATATCTCAAAAGAACAGGAAAAAGAAATTAGATCACACATCACATGAGAGGAACCAAGATGGATTGAGAAAAACAAGAAGAAACAAAGGAAGAGAGAGCCATGATGGACAAGCCAAAGTAAAGAGAATGACAACTTGAACTGGACTAGCTGTGAAGCTGTTTCAAATGACAGCTGCAAATTCTCAAACAGGTGATTGCCATTTTCAAGCTGAAGGGGTGAGTAGAAGCAACAAGGAGACAGGAGGCCCATAGGAGACAGCCATTCTTGAGTGGGACTCACACCTTGAAGCTGTGGGCTTCTTGCAGCATCTGATTACACCAGGAGCAGCTGGACCATGCAAGGTACCATGGCACTTGGATGCTGATAAAGCTGGGGAAAGGCGGGGTTTGGGTAGCAATCCACTAAATGTAGGTGTCGTAGATCTTACTGTTCAGCTGTTTTGTGGTCAGTTGCATTGCATTCAGGGGATGGGAGGTTGGCATTCCCCATCGTAGCCAAGTAAATTCAATTCAATCCAAATATCTTGATTAAAAACGTTAAAAACTACAAAGCATGTCAAACACAAAATCATCCATCCAGACTACAATTTCTTGTGCAAGGAAATTTCATCAATACAACTTGTTAAAACGAAATAAAAATAGGATTGATCAAGGATTTTTAAACAAAAGTACGCAGCAATAAAGCAATAACACATTGCCAAGTCTTTCTAGGACTTATGTCACCCTCTCAGGGAAAATAAAAAAGTTTTCTCATTGTGCACTGTCCGCAGTATTGCTGGGTAGACTATTTCATGCTTAATCTCCATTTTACAAAGGCATTGTTAGACTTCAAAGATTTCCTGGCTTCTCGGTCAGAAATTGTGATGTTTAGGTAAAAGGAAATGTTGCCCTTCTTATAGTGTGTAGTTCCTCTGCCTCTAGCTCTCACACCAAGGGCCACTCACCAGAATTAACAGGATGCGTGCAGAAGTGAAGATCTTCCACCACTTCTCCTGGAGGTTAAAGCTGAAACATTAGTATCAGAAGAGATAACTGATACTGACGTCTGACCCTGAGGCAAAAATAGTTTGGAGAGAGAAAGAGAGAGAGAGCGCGCTATGGTTCTGGTCTACCTAGAGCTCCTGTGGAAAGAATGACGGTGTGTTGTTACTTTTAAGCAGGACCCTTAAAGTTTTAGTGGTAAGGTGCACTCATTCTGCCAGGAGTGGTAGTCTGTGACAAAAGAACACAATCACTTTAGGAAAACATACACAAATGCCTTACAATTAGCTTGAGCATGCATTCCTTACTCCCCCTTCAGTGGCTTAACTCTACAATCCCTAAACCCACTTATGGAATCAACATCAAGTTTACTTTTCTATTCTCCAGTAGGTAAAATTAGACTTACAACAAAAAAATTGCACTTTTTCATAAAGGTTCATTCAGAGAGTTTTTTAGGTGTGAGTCCTTAAAAAAATAACAAACAATAATTACTGAAGGAAATCAGAGCCTACTTTGGGGTCCTTTGAACACTGACCCTCCCCCGTGCCACATCCTATTTATGCCTTTTTAGTTTCTTCACTGGCGGTAACAATTCTATCTTTTATATTATGTCACGTAACACAACTACACAATTAGTCCTTTTTACTTTTAGTTAAGCTTTCTCCTTTAAACTAAAACTAAGTGTGTCCTCGCAGAAATCAAAAACCAAAAACTGAAAGAGCCTGGCTAGTGCACTAACCTGAGGTTCATGTAATAGGTCAAAGTAGCTGGAGCATTGAGTAACTGTGAGAGAATGATGGTCATAGTCAAGGCAAGGGAGGCACGCTGGCTGAACTACCAGGTTTCAGGGTACAAGGTTGTTGACATTTGTCTCAAAGGGGAAATGATTCCAAGATCATTTACAAGCCCCTAGGTTCCAGGTGACTGTGTTTGGGTTGCTCTTGTCAAAGGCGACTTGGCTCAGAACTCACTGGCAGCTCTGGTGGGAAACAGCTCTCTTCAGAGAGATTGGCACAGCCAAATGGAAGGCCTCATTTTGAACCTGGTATTTATTGCTTGTTATGCTTGTGGAGAGTGCAGCCTTACAATCAGAAGACTGTCTCCGGCAGGAAACAGGGGCAGGAAATGGAAGTCCTTAATTAGTCAGAAGTTATTGTACAAACAAAACACAAAACCGACACTCCGGCAGGGTACAAGGCAGAAGGAAACAGAGGACTTTAATAGCTCAGGCAGGGTATAAATAGTCAGCACCAAAAATATAGAGACTTACCAACAGGAAAAAAGGGCAACAGGAAAAAAGGGCAGCAGGAAATGGAGGTTAGCAGTGTATGCTGTTTTAACAAAAAGACTAGGCACTTGCACTTCCCTAAATAGTCTTGTTTAAAGTGCACACAATTTAAAGTGCATAGCATGCATTTTAAATTAAACTCTCTGCAGAGTTTGCAAAATAAAGTACATTGCTGAGTACATGGCACCTGCCTATTTAGAAAATAGTGATGACAACAGGAAAAATACTTAAACAAACAATAATGGTTCTGTCGGGGAAAACATTTCAATTGAACATAGTATTTAATACATCAATGTACTTATATAACCCATGAAGGACACATACGAAATAAACAAATAAATGAACACTGACCCCAATGAAGAGAAAGTAAATCTTTAGTATTCAACTTTCTCATAGATCTTAATTCAACAAAGCATTAGGTATGCTGTCCAATGTACAAAAAACACATATACAGTGAATACACAAGGGGTATACTTTGTGATTTGTGACTGTGTGTTACAGGTGATACAACATGTATATATAAAAATTACATTTTTTAAACTATCCACTGTAATTACAATAGTCTCAGGGGATAAAATTGTTTCTTTTGTTTGTTGGGACTTTGTGCAGTCGGATATATAACAAAGTACATCAGATACAACAGGGAAAATATAGCACAGTGCCACTTTCTCTATAATTCAGCACTCTTGCTATTACTTATCTAAGTAATTGACATGGTATTGGTCAGGGAGTCATAGCAGTGTGTGCAGGGATTCTCGTCTGAATATTGTAGATACTATTTATCTACTTATCCTTCCATTGGTCTTGTGATTTTGGTTTCTAGCAGACATAATGATGCTGAGATTATTGCATCAGAAAATACCTTATTGACCTTTATTCTTGGAACATATGTTCTGTATACTTTTTTCTATTCTTTCATCATGTTGGTATCATCCTCAATGTTCAAAATTCTGTATTCTGTTTCATCTAGTCAGGCTACATATTTATCCATTCATGTTCATGTGATATAGCCTAAGAGTTAAAGAGTCAATTTTCCCATCTATGAAGGCAAGGGTTGATTTCATTTCAATCAGCATATTTTCTAGTTCTGGATCCTCGCTTCCCATTACTTCTTCTGTGACTCACAGATCTTATAATCGGTCCTTTCTTTTAAAAGGGCATCTTCCCCTGTTTTTGCGATCATATTTTGACCAGTAAATTCACTTGCTTGATGTAGTCTGCCTGGATTTACAGTAAGGTTAACCCTACTCCGATCAGTATATGAGCATCTGAAGTGATAAAGAGCAATTGCAATTGTTTGCTCATTTGCACTTACTTCATGTATATGCAGTTAGTTTTTGTTAATCAGTGATAGTCAGGAAGGTGGATATTTTTTAGGGCCTTCTCTAATCCCAACAGCACTGCTGACCCATCGTATCCATGGGTGTCACTAAATCTGGGTTCCGCTGATGTTCTAGGCCAGTTTCAGTACCAGCAGCCAAGGGCCAGGGATATACCTCTGATGGGCAATTCACCGAGGGCAGGGACCCTAGGCTGCAGCACATCGCAAAGCAGCACCAGAATAGTACATCAGCCATTTTCCTTTGCTTGGCCCACATCAGCAGATGGTTGTCAGGTCTCACTGCTGGGCCATTTGGGGTCCCAGCCCCTCCCACATTTGCTCCTAATTTAACTTCCAGGACAAACCAACCTCACTGTGACGAGGGGGACCCGGACTCGGGCCCCCCTGGCGTGCCTATTCATGTGTCTCCTCTCTTTACGCAGCACACAGACTCATGGAAAACTGCGGACGTCGTCAGATGCCGTCCGCTACTGGACTCTGAAGAACCCTGTTGCTTTAAGTGGGCAGACCCAGATCTGGGACCCGCCCTCTACACCTCGGTAAAACCCGTCCCTGAATCTACACAGGTGTGTGTTACACCCGGAGGAGGAGGAGAGCGGCGTGAGGAGAGTGAGAACGGAGCGGAGAGGAGAAGGAGCGAGGACGGAGGGAGAGGAGAAGGAGCGAGGACGGAGGGAGAGGAGAAGGTGCGAGGACGGAGCGGAGTGGAGAAGGTGCGAGGAGGGAGAGGACTGGAAGAAGAGTGAGGACGAAGCCGAGTGGAGAGGGACCGAGGAGCGGAGAGTGAAGTAGAGAGACAAGGCGGACCACGAAGACCAGGGTACCGGAGAAAGATCGGAGGTGGAGAGAGACTGCAGCGACACGCTAGGAGGCCAACGTGAAGGCGCATCGCCCAGCCACGCTTCCCGGGAAGTGTGGCTAGGACAGGTACGGTCTCGTTTCCTGGGTTGGGCGGGACGTAGGCGGGACAACCCCCCCTGACCAATACCGTGCACGTAAACCCCCCCTGTTCCCTCACTTTCACCTCACGGATAGCGGGGTACAATTGTGCACGTGTGTTCCCTCACATTCCCCTACCCTGATCTCAGTTGTTGCGGACAGCCCAATAATATTGGTCTTCGTTTTGTTTATTTCTCTACTGGATACCGGCCCGTGTGCCAAGACGGCGGAAGCCCGGACTACTTCTCCCAGAAGACATCAGGAGTTAAGAAGGCGGGGATTGGCACGAGAGGCCACGGAGGACGCTGCGAATCCCCTTCCGTATTACCGAGTCCCGGTGCAAAAGAGAAAACTGTACAAAGCAATAAAACCAGCCCTACCTACTACCCCTGTGTCCGTGGATCTGTTTGGTAAACCACCTGAATCCCCACAAGTGGTGGAGAATGCGGGCATAAAGGAGGACTCCATCAGGGACACAACGATGGAAGAAATACTACAGGCGCTCGTGAAGGGTCAGGAGCAGTTGGGATGGGCGGTGGAACAACAACTCGCCGCCGCACAATTGGACAGAGATACATTCCGAAACACAGTGGTGACACAGCTCGAGGGAATGCGCCCCACAGTCGACCCAGCCAGCAATCCAGTAAGAGAGAGTCGACCGCCGGCCACCCCAGCAGGCATTTCCCTACAGAAGTATGTCACCGGGGAGGATCCAGACACGTTTCTCACAAACTTTGAGAGAGTGGCACTGGCGTGTGGATGGCCCCTGGAGAAATGGCCATTTTTCCTTGCGCCCCTGTTGACTGGCGAGGCGCAGGCGGCCTATCAAGTCGCCAATGGTAACGGACAGACCCCTTATGGACAAATCAAAGTAATCATCCTAGATCACTTGGGATTGGACGCGGAGGTGTATAGAGTGCGCTTCCGTAAGGAAAGGGGGCAAGCCGGGGATAACCGGAAAACTTTGTTTTTCCGCTTAAAAATAGCAGCAGACAAGTGGCTCGCCCCGACAACTAGTACAAAGGAGGAGATAATGGATAAGATTTATCTGAAGCAGTTTCTCGAAGCCCTACCCTTCGGGACACAGAGGTGGCTCCGGCAACACTCCAATCTGTCGACCATCCAGGCTATGGAAATGGCGGCCACATATGTCCGCGCACAGCCCCGATTACATACGACGGAACCCGAGAAACCAGCCAGGACCGCGCCCAGGCCTGAACGGAGGTTGCGAGCTCCCCCTGGGCTACCCATACCAAGACCGATGGCGGCAGAGACCCCCCCTTCCGGAGTCCGCAGTGTTTCGACTGTGGAATGTGGGGGCACATCGCCCGCCTCTGCCCCCAGAAACGGCCCCAGGATGAACCCATGGACGTCAGCTACTTACCCAAGGCCGTCATGTATTCCGCAGAGCTGGGCGGAGCCTATCACGTGAGTGTTAAGGTCAACGGTATGGTAGTCAGGGCCCTCCTGGATTCAGGCTGCAAGCAGTCAGTAATACAGGGTTGTTTCGTGAAGCCCCTTCAGGTAGTGCCAGACGCCTTAGTGTTTATCAAATGTGTACACGGGGATGTTAAGGGTTACCCAGTGGCTTACATCCCCATTGCAGTAGAGGGAAAGGACACTTTGGTTGTGAAGGTGGGGGTATTGAACGCCCTTCCCGAAAATCTTATTTTAGGGACGGACAATCCCCACTTCCTTGATCTTTTCAAGGGCCGACTTCAACAGGATAGGGGAACCGATGAGATAGCTATCCCTGCCCCGACCTCCCCTGATCCTTGGGAGGGTGATAGGAGCTTCCGGTTTGCGCAGGCCAACGACGCCAGCCTATTCAACGCATGGGAACAAGCCCACAGTGAGCAGAACAATCCCCAACCCCGATATCCGCGCTTCTTGATTAAAGAAGACCTCCTATACAGACAAGCCAAACAGGATGATCCAATGCAGCTGTTAGTGCCAACATGTTTTCGAGAACAAATCATGTTTTACGCTCATACGCATTTGCTTGCAGGCCACATCGGGAGTGAAAAGACCACTCAGAACGTGCTAAGAAGCTTCTATTGGCCAGGGATTTACCATGATATTAAATCTCACTGTCAGACCTGCTACCTGTGTCAAAGGAAAAACACCCAGAGGCCCCCAGCCGTACCACTTCAACCTCTTCCCATAATTGGAACCCCTTTTGAGAGGGTCGGCATGGATCTCATCGGACCGTTACCACAGACAAGGAGGGGATACAAATATGCGCTAGTAATCGTGGATTACGCCACGCGTTTCCCGGAGGCATTTCCCCTGAAAACCCCCACTTCCAGGAACATAGCGGATAAATTCATGGAACTGTTCTCACAGGTGGGGTTTCCCAAAGAAATCCTCACCGACCAGGGGACCCCGTTCATGTCGAGGGTCATGAAAGAAGTATGCCTCCTACTTGGGCTCCACCAGATAAAAACGTCGGTGTATCATCCCCAGACGGATGGCCTGGTGGAGCGATACAATGGTACCTTAAAGTCCGTACTGAAGAAGATGTTAACAGTGAATGAGACCGATTGGGACTTGCTTCTTCCTCTGGCCCTATATGTCATCCGAGGCCAGAAACAAAGTAGTTTAGGGTGCTCATCATTTGAGATGCTGTTCGGGAGACAACCCCGGAGCCTCCTGGACATGACTAAAGAGGTGTGGGAGACCGAACCAACGGGAGAAACCAGAACCCTGTTGGAGTATAGCAAAAACTTAAAGAATAAACTGGGTAAAATTCGCGAGCTGGCCTTTGCCCACCTGGAAGTGAGTCAAAGAAAACAACAGGTCCAGTACGATAAGGGGAAGAAGTGGAGACAACTCCTTGTTGGCGATTGGGCCCTTGTACTCCTGCCCTCACCCTCCAACAAATTTAAGAACGAGTGGCAAGGCCCGTACGAAGTCACAGAGACAATCGGGAAGACCACCTATCGCTTGCGCCTGAGTGGGAGGAAAACCCAGATATTTCATATTAACCTTCTGAAAAAGTGGCTGGGACCAACCCCGGTGTCATCCAACCTAGTAACCCCGGTTGGGAATACCCCGGAGACCTCGCTGGGTGAACTGGTAGTCAATGATGAGTTGTATCAAAACGAGCAAGAGGGACTACAAGAGATCCTACGCCCTTTTGAACCGATCTTTTCCAACCTTCCCGGCATGACCCGGCTGGCAAAACACCGGATAGAGACCCCTGCGGGCGTCACTGTCAAACAGCGCCCGTACCGGATACCAGCAGCCAAGAGAGAAGCTATAAGGAGAGAAGTGGACGAAATGATCAGATTAGGAGTGATCCGACCCTCCCGAAGCGAGTGGTCCTCACCCATAGTGATGGTGCCGCAACCTGATGGCAGCAGCAGGTTCTGTATGGACTTCCGGGCTTTAAACGCTGTGTCCTCCTTCGACGCGTATCCTATACCCCGGATCGATGAGCTCATTGAAAAGCTGGGGGACTCCAAATATATCAGTACCCTAGACCTGACCAAAGGATACTGGCAGGTGCCCTTGCGCGAAGAGGATGGAAAGAAGACTGCCTTCGCTACACCAGACGGGCTTTATGAGTTCAATGTCCTCCCGTTCGGCTTACATGGTGCCCTGGCCACCTTCCAGAGACTAATGAACGAGGTATTACGGGGGCACCAGAGATATAGCTCGGCGTATCTCGACGATGTTATCATCTTCAGTCCGTCGTGGGAGGAACACCTACAACACCTACGGGTCATCCTCCAACAGCTAAGGGACGCCGGACTTCATGTCAATGCAAAGAAATCCAGGATTGGATTTCAAAAGGTTAAGTATCTGGGATACTTGCTGGGGCACGGAGCCATAGAGCCACAGATCAAAAAAGTGAGAGCCATTGCCGACACCCCGTTCCCCAAGAACACAAAAGACATGAGGGCCTTCTTGGGGTTGGTGGGCTACTACAGGAGCTTCATCCCCTCGTTTTCAGATGTGGCAGCCCCCTTGACAGACACTTTGAAAAAGCATCATAAGGGACACGCCTTCCTCAATCCATCGCCAGCCATGTGGAAGGCCTTCCAGACGCTCAAAAGAGCCATTACAACAAGCCCTGTGTTGACGTCACCTGATTTTTCGAGGCCATTCATCCTACACACGGATGCCTCGGACTTTGGCATCGGGCCGTCTTGTCACAGGACTCAGGGGAGGGGGGTGAAAAGCCCATACTTTACATCAGCAGGAAGTTCTTCCCTAGAGAGGTGAAATATCCCACTATTGAAAAAGAGTGTCTCGCCATACGGTGGGCAATAGACAAACTGCGCTATTACCTGGAGGGGCATCCGTTTGTTTTATACACTGATCACGCCCCACTGTTGTGGATGAGTAGGAACATCTCCAACAACCCGAGGGTTATGAGATGGTTCCTTGCCCTGCAGCCCTTCCGATTCCAAGTCCGCCACAGAAAAGGGACAGACAACGTCAACGTGGATTTCCTGTCCAGGTTTCCTCTCCCCGATCGGGAGAATCCTAGGGGGGAGGGGTGTGACGAGGGGGACCCGGACTCGGGCCCCCCTGGCTTGCCTATTCATGTGTCTCCTCTCTTTACGCAGCACACAGACTCATGGAAAACTGCGGACGTCGTCAGATGCCGTCCGCTACTGGACTTTGAAGAACCCTGTTGCTTTAAGTGGGCGGACCCAGATCTGGGACCCGCCCTCTACACCTCGGTAAAACCCGTCCCTGAATCTACACAGGTGTGTGTTACACCCGGAGAAGGAGGAGAGCGGCGTGAGGAGAGTGAGAACAGAGCGGAGAGGAGAAGGAGCGAGGGCGGAGAGGAGAAGGTGCGAGGACGGAGCGGAGTGGAGAAGGTGCGAGGACGGAGCGGAGTGGAGAAGGTGCGAGTAGGGAGAGGACTGGAAGAAGAGTGAGGACGAAGCCGAGTGGAGAGGGACCGAGGAGCGGAGAGTGAAGTTGAGAGACCAGGCGGACCACGAAGACCAGGGTACCGGAGAAAGATCGGAGGTGGAGAGAGACTGCAGCGACACGCCAGGAGGCCAACGTGAAGGCGCATCGCCCAGCCACGCTTCCCGGGAAGTGTGGCTAGGACAGGTACGGTCTCGTTTCCTGGGTTGGGCGGGACGTAGGCGGGACAACCCCCCCTGACCAAGACCGTGCACGTAAACCCCCCCCTGTTCCCCTCACTTTCACCTCACGGATAGCGGGGTACAATTGTGCACGTGTGTTCCCTCACATCCCCCTACCCTGATCTCAGTTGTTGCGGACAGCCCAGTAATATTGGTCTTCGTTTTGTTTCTTTCTCTACTGGATACCGGCCCGTGTGCCAAGACGGCGGAAGCCCGGACTACTCCTCCCAGAAGACATCAGGAGTTAAGAAGGCGGGGATTGGCACGAGAGGCCATGGAGGACGCTGCAAATCCCCTTCCGTATTACCGAGTCCCGGTGCAAAAGAGAAAACTGTACACAGCAATAAAACCAGCCCTACCTACTACCCCTGTGTCCGTGGATCTGTTTGGTAAACCACCTGAATCCCCACACTCACCTAAGAGTCCTAGTGCTGTTTCCACTTCTCCAACCCCTTGACTGGAATCTTTGTCGTCAGGGCTGCCTTTAGCACTGTTGGTGACCGGTGCAACAATCTTTGTAAGTGCCCCACAATTATCTCCTTTTCTATGGATTCCCTCACTACCACCCTCCAACGGTGCCCCTCATTGCTACAGACATTCTGCCTCACGTACTTAATTTATTTCATAGTGCTACTCATACAATATAGGTATCAGAGAACTTTACATCAGACACACATTATACAGAGCCAATTATTCATACATGTGTAAATCAATGTATATGAAATGTTACATAAGACAATTAGAACTACAAGGTGTAAGAGCCACATGTCATCCATACTGCTAGGCCATATGCAGTTGAGGCTGGCTTTACTAATAAGTATTTATTTCTACAAAAATTGAACCTTTTTATCCACCTTGGATAAAGAAAGACTGGGGAAAACATAAGATTCTAAACCTATACCCTGCAATTTGCATGCAGCTCTTTGATACCAGTAAGCTATTAGGAGAAGTGTAACTTAAGACCTGCAAGTAAAATAAATATCTCTATGACAAACCAGTAGCACATTGAGCTATCTACATAAAATACAATTCTGTGACTTGCATAAGTAATGTCAAAATGCCGGGCCCCCGCGCTCTGCGCACTAATGTCAGCATTGTTTGTTGCAGTAACAGCAACACAGATCCAACTTCACCTCCTCCTCCAGTGGTTTATGCCTCCCACCAAGGCTCAGGCAAATTGGTAGGTGGGAATTCTGATTGAAGTGGGTGCCTCAATCTTTCAGGCGATTCTCTGAGTCATTTGGCAACCCTTCTCATACAAGGCTGAGCAGGCCTCAGCTTGCAGCAGAAGAATTTGGGCTTCAATTGCACGTTCCGGCCAGAAATTTTATCTCCAATCAGGTGTGGGTGTGCATACATAGGTCGATGATGCTTGGTTTAGGGCTGTTTGTAGGATTAATCATTTGGATTTTCTCACAAGGCTGTTTGGGCTATTTGCTCATGAAGCCATCTTGCATTGCAGTACTTTGGCACCCTCCACTCTTTTACTTTTCTAAGGATCCTTGTGTCCCCAATGTCTCTATATGAACATTCATGCCCATTTAACCTTCTTTTTTCTCAAAACCTGGGAAACTTTTTTGCCTCTTGCAGTAATTGTGTAGCATCTTCCAACTGACAAAATGTTTTCTGCAGCTGTGCTGGAGGACAAAATGGCACTCACAATCTCTATTTATGATCCAAAATTTGTGAATGAGCACTAATCATTGCTTTAAATGTGTGCCTCTAACGTTTTAGGTTCTGTATTTAGTCTGTGGTTGAGCACCATTCCCCTCCCACTTCGCTTCCTCCCACATCACTGAGTGATGGATGGAGTGTGCCTACAGTGGACGATATCAACCAATATGAAAAAGCCTGGAAATGCTTTTGTAGACATCAGCACTTTCTGCTCATTTTTAGAATTGACCACTTAGACTGTATTGAGTTTGGGGTATATACTCATTGAGCTTGTACAGTTAAGTGCCCCCAGTAGTTACTCTTGTTGTTACTGCATTGTAAACCACAAGTCTTTGCATTCATAAACATGTGTGTAAGCAAATCCGGTTCCTTTTCTACCCAAACCAGGAGAGCCTGCCATGAAGTGGGCGGATTGGAAGTGTTATTTCTTGAACCATTTGTCTGCCATCATAGAGAAGGGTGAGGAAGAGTTCAGTAGTAAGAGGAGAAAAAATGTATTGCATAATTTGGGTCCAGAAGGGCTAAGAGCGTCTAGTGAGATGGTTAAAAAATCCAGAAATGCTGATGACAATGATGTCTTCCAACATGCTTTAGAAGATCTTGAAAGTCATTATCAACCTGTTATATGTGCTGCAATTGACGGGTACAATTATTTTCAGAAGAAGCAGAGAAAACTGAAAGTGTGAAGGATTATGTTGCAGCATTTAGGAAATTAGCTATCAATTGCAAGTTTGGGCATCTTCATGAGTTTATCCGTGATCAGATTATAATGCATACAATTAATACTAATGTACAAGAGAAGCTGTGGGTATGTGGGGATTCTCCACTTAATTAAATTATAGCCATTGTAAAGAAAGCTGAGATGTCCAAGAGGTGTGCTGTAGCAGCTAAGAAAGAAAATGACAATAGCTCATCTGTATGTAGGTGTCAGATAAAAGTATTGGGTGTAACAAACACACTCCTACAGTGGAGAGCAAAAGCAATAAGAAACCTGTTAGTAATTATTCTGCACCTAACAAACTTGCCAATAAGAGGAGCCTTAGTTGTTATAGATGCGGTGCTCCAACGCATATGGCTAATGTTAGATATTGCCCCACCTTTTGAACATAACGTACATATTGTGGTGTTGTAGGACATCTGGCCAGAGTGTGCAGAAGAAGATCAAGTAAAACCTCTGTCAAATGCGTTTTGTACAGAACCAACTCTGATGAGGTGGAAGAATACACTAATGACAAATGTATTTTATGCATTGAAGAAAACGTTTTGGGTACGACAATTTTACTAAGAAAAAGCCTTCTGCCTAGTTAACATTGGCAGAGTAGATGTAATGATGGTAGCGGATTCACATTTGCCGTACACCATAATCCAGCGCAGTGTGTGGGAAGATGCTTGATTCCGGTCTGGGAAAGATATGGCTGTGTAGTTCGGACTGGACTGTTCCCAAGGGGCACAGGGTCAGAGCTGATTAGCATAAAGCCATTATCTAACCCAGGGTGGTGTGGAGTGCAAAAAACGATGGGTTTAGGCCCAGATCCTTGTACTGAGGTGAATGTAAGACATTGATCTACATTCTGTCCATCAAATTGTTTTTTGTAATTTTCTCCCTGAGTGTACTGGGGTAGCCCAGATGTGGGTCCCAGAGCCTCCACACCACTGGAGTCAAGCTAGCCGGGCTGATGAGAGGTGTTACCTCGAAACCGGTCCGGTCCTCGGATGCTTGATTCCGGTCTGGGAAAGATATGGCTGTGTAGTTCGGACTGGACTGTTCCCAAGGGGCACAGGGTCAGAGCTGATTTGCATAAAGCCATTATCTAACCCAGGGTGGTGTGGAGTGCAAAAAACGATGGGTTTAGGCCCAGATCCTTGTACTGGGGTGAATGTAAGACATTGATCTACATTCTGTCCATCAAATTGTTTTTTGTAATTTTCTCCCTGAGTGTACTGGGGTAGCCCAGACTTGGGTCCCAGAGCCTCCACACCACTGGAGTCAAGCTAGCCGGGCTGATGAGAGGTGTTACCTCGAAACCGGTCCGGTCCTCGGATGCTTGATTCCGGTCTGGGAAAGATATGGCTGTGTAGTTCGGACTGGACTGTTACCAAGGGGCACAGGGTCAGAGCTGATTTGCATAAAGCCATTATCTAACCCAGGGTGGTGTGGAGTGCAAAAAACGATGGGTTTAGGCCCAGATCCTTGTACTGGGGTGAATGTAAGACATTGATCTACATTCTGTCCATCAAATTGTTTTTTGTAATTTTCTCCCTGAGTGTACTGGGGTAGCCCAGACGTGGGTCCAAGAGCCTCCACACCACTGGAGTCAAGCTAGCCGGGCTGATGAGAGGTGTTACCTCGAAACCGGTCCGGTCCTCGGATGCTTGATTCCGGTCTGGGAAAGATATGGCTGTGTAGTTCGGACTGGACTGTTCCCAAGGGGCACAGGGTCAGAGCTGATTTGCATAAAGCCATTATCTAACCCAGGGTGGTGTGGAGTGCAAAAAACGATGGGTTTAGGCCCAGATCCTTGTACTGGGGTGAATGTAAGACATTGATCTACATTCTGTCCATCAAATTGTTTTTTGTAATTTTCTCCCTGAGTGTACTGGGGTAGCCCAGACGTGGGTCCCAGAGCCTCCACACCACTGGAGTCAAGCTAGCCGGGCTGATGAGAGGTGTTACCTCGAAACCGGTCCGGTCCTCGGATGCTTGATTCCGGTCTGGGAAAGATATGGCTGTGTAGTTCGGACTGGACTGTTCCCAAGGGGCACAGGGTCAGAGCTGATTTGCATAAAGCCATTATCTAACCCAGGGTGGTGTGGAGTGCAAAAAACGATGGGTTTAGGCCCAGATCCTTGTACTGGGGTGAATGTAAGACATTGATCTACATTCTGTCCATCAAATTGTTTTTTGTAATTTTCTCCCTGAGTGTACTGGGGTAGCCCAGACGTGGGTCCCAGAGCCTCCACACCACTGGAGTCAAGCTAGCCGGGCTGATGAGAGGTGTTACCTCGAAACCGGTCCGGTCCTCGGATGCTTGATTCCGGTCTGGGAAAGATATGGCTGTGTAGTTCGGACTGGACTGTTCCCAAGGGGCACAGGGTCAGAGCTGATTTGCATAAAGCCATTATCTAACCCAGGGTGGTGTGGAGTGCAAAAAACAATGGGTTTAGGCCCAGATCCTTGTACTGGGGTGAATGTAAGACATTGATCTACATTCTGTCCATCAAATTGTTTTTTGTAATTTTCTCCCTGAGTGTACTGGGGTAGCCCAGACGTGGGTCCCAGAGCCTCCACACCACTGGAGTCAAGCTAGCCGGGCTGATGAGAGGTGTTACCTCGAAACCGGTCCGGTCCTCGGATGCTTGATTCCGGTCTGGGAAAGATATGGCTGTGTAGTTCGGACTGGACTGTTCCCAAGGGGCACAGGGTCAGAGCTGATTTGCATAAAGCCATTATCTAACCCAGGGTGGTGTGGAGTGCAAAAAACAATGGGTTTAGGCCCAGATCCTTGTACTGGGGTGAATGTAAGACATTGATCTACATTCTGTCCATCAAATTGTTTTTTGTAATTTTCTCCCTGAGTGTACTGGGGTAGCCCAGACGTGGGTCCCAGAGCCTCCACACCACTGGAGTCAAGCTAGCCGGGCTGATGAGAGGTGTTACCTCGAAACCGGTCCGGTCCTCGGATGCTTGATTCCGGTCTGGGAAAGATATGGCTGTGTAGTTCGGACTGGACTGTTCCCAAGGGGCACAGGGTCAGAGCTGATTTGCATAAAGCCATTATCTAACCCAGGGTGGTGTGGAGTGCAAAAAACGATGGGTTTAGGCCCAGATCCTTGTACTGGGGTGAATGTAAGACATTGATCTACATTCTGTCCATCAAATTGTTTTTTGTAATTTTCTCCCTGAGTGTACTGGGGTAGCCCAGACGTGGGTCCCAGAGCCTCCACACCACTGGAGTCAAGCTAGCCGGGCTGATGAGAGGTGTTACCTCGAAACCGGTCCGGTCCTCGGATGCTTGATTCCGGTCTGGGAAAGATATGGCTGTGTAGTTCGGACTGGACTGTTCCCAAGGGGCACAGGGTCAGAGCTGATTTGCATAAAGCCATTATCTAACCCAGGGTGGTGTGGAGTGCAAAAAACAATGGGTTTAGGCCCAGATCCTTGTACTGGGGTGAATGTAAGACATTGATCTACATTCTGTCCATCAAATTGTTTTTTGTAATTTTCTCCCTGAGTGTACTGGGGTAGCCCAGACGTGGGTCCCAGAGCCTCCACACCACTGGAGTCAAGCTAGCCGGGCTAATGAGAGGTGTTACCTCGAAACCGGTCCGGTCCTCGGATGCTTGATTCCGGTCTGGGAAAGATATGGCTGTGTAGTTCGGACTGGACTGTTCCCAAGGGGCACAGGGTCAGAGCTGATTTGCATAAAGCCATTATCTAACCCAGGGTGGTGTGGAGTGCAAAAAACGATGGGTTTAGGCCCAGATCCTTGTACTGGGGTGAATGTAAGACATTGATCTACATTCTGTCCATCAAATTGTTTTTTGTAATTTTCTCCCTGAGTGTACTGGGGTAGCCCAGACGTGGGTCCCAGAGCCTCCACACCACTGGAGTCAAGCTAGCCGGGCTGATGAGAGGTGTTACCTCGAAACCGGTCCGGTCCTCGGATGCTTGATTCCGGTCTGGGAAAGATATGGCTGTGTAGTTCGGACTGGACTGTTCCCAAGGGGCACAGGGTCAGAGCTGATTTGCATAAAGCCATTATCTAACCCAGGGTGGTGTGGAGTGCAAAAAACGATGGGTTTAGGCCCAGATCCTTGTACTGGGGTGAATGTAAGACATTGATCTACATTCTGTCCATCAAATTGTTTTTTGTAATGTACACCATAATCCAGCGCAGTGTGTGGGAAGATGAATTCTCTGAAATTATAGGCAAACACCTCAAACCCACTGACGTACATCCTGTTACATTCACAGGGGAAAGAAATCCTATGGTGGGTTTCAGGGACCTCAAATTTGAGTTTAAGGGAAGAAATAAGGAAGGGAAGTTGTACGTAACAGAAGGAGGACCTTCCGTCCTTGGGCGGGCTGATCAAGGAGGGTTAGGAATCACACTCAACCCCAATGGATCAGATCAAGTTCTTATGACTTGTAGCCCCAAGGAATTAAAATATGATTTTCCAGATGATTTTTTGTGGTAGCATCGGGAAACTTTCCAAATTCACACACAAAATAGTATTGAGAGAGGGATCAACACCTGTGAGTCACAAGGTCCGCAACATTCCAATCAACACCAGGGAGGCTGTGCAAATGGAATTAGAACGATTGAGAAAAAAGTGCCGAATGGTTGGCTCCCTAAGTAGTGGCACGCAAGCAGAATGGCAGCGTGCGTCTGTGCACATACATGAGAGAGCTTAATAAGAATATTGTGGTAGACAAATTTCCACTACCAAAGATAAATGAAAGGCTGGCTCAAGCCAAAGGGGTCAAGTGGTTCTCCACAGTAGATTTGACTGCAGCTTACCACCAGATATCCCTTTATCCATCGAGTAGGAAGTTGACTTCTTTCATAACGCCATTTGGATGTTACAGATTCAGACACCTACCTTTCGGCCTAGCATCTGCTGCCAAAGTTTTTCAGAAATGAATGCACAAACTATTCAGGAACTTAAAAGGTGTCTTGTATTTCCAGGATGGCATACACATAATGGGGAAAGACAAATCAGAACATGACCACAAATTGAAAGACATTTTAAGAATATTGTCAGTTAATGGCCTTACAGCAGAACTAAGCAAGTGTAAGTTTGGTCTCTGTTCAGTGTTGTATTTGGGCCATAAAATCAGCGAAAGAGCAAAAACTCCCAAAAAGGACATCTTTGACGCCATCAAGTCAGCTCCAGAACCTAGATCGAAAGATGACGTAAGGTCATTTCTATGGCCTAGCAGAATTCTACAGCAAGTTTGTGAAGAACTTTGCCACCAAGACTCAGACCATGCGCCAGATCCTGAAGAAAAAAAGTACCTTCATTTGGAATACAGAAACTAATCGGGAATTCAAGAGGCTCAAGGATGACATTTGTGATGCTATACCTCTACAAGGTTTCGATATGTCAGCCCTAAGTATTTTAACTACAGATGCCAGTGAGAAAGGCCTCGGAGCTGTTCTATCTCAGCTGTCGAATGAAGGGATAGAAACAACTATAGGATTTGCTTCGTGTTACCTCACTCCCAATAAAGAAAGCTTTTCTGTGATAGCAAAGGAGATGTTGGCGTCCATTTGGGGCATTGAAAAAATCAGACAGTGCATATGGGGCACAAAGTTTAGAATTAGGACTGATCACGAACCCCTGGTGAAAGTCCTCACTTCCAGTGGTAACCTAAAAGCCACCCCCTGCATTGCCAAAATGACTTTAAGATTAATGGACTTTGTTTATGATGTAGAGTATCTGCCAGGCAAGAAGAACAAAGTGGCAGATTACTTAAGCCGATCTCCAGTCAGCGCAACAGAAGTCTCTCACAATGAATGGGAAGACTACAGCTGTAGCAATCATGGGAGATAAATAAGATGTCATAAGTGCTGGAATGGAAATCGTCGTATGACAAGGATCTTATGTTAGAATCACTCAAGCTTTTCGTGAAGCAAGGATGGCCAGAAAAAAAGAATCTGAAAGAAGAGCACAGAAAATTTTGGGAGCTGCAAGAAGAACTATCTATCAGCAATGATGCAACTTTTCTGATGAGAAAAGACAAAGTAATCCCAGGCACTCTCTTATTTGCACTGGTTGCCAGTCTAGCAAAGTATACAATTTAAAGCACTGTGCATAGTGTTTAAGGCCCTGCATGGACATGGACCTAAATCCCTGCAGGAGAAACGTACATGGTATGCCCCTCCAGGAACGCTTCGCTCCTCATCGGCTAATCTGGTGAGGGTGCATAGAGTACAGAAAGTTAAATCAGGAGGCAGGGCCTTCTGCACGGCAGCTTCCCGTCTCTGGAATAAACTTCCATCTGATATTAGACAAGCGGACAATATCCTGCAGTTCAGAAAAAGGATAAAAAACTTGGCTCTATCCCCGAGTATGCTCTCTGATATCCTGCTAACTCTCTCCTGGGCAGGGGACACAGTCTTTTCCGCACTCAGCTAAACACCATATCAAAGCGCCAGGTTACCCGTAGGGTGTTAGTTGCGCTTTATAAGCAATAATAATAATTCATCCAGAAATCCTGAGAACATGCATACTTAACATAATGCATGAAGGTCATCTTTGTATCGTCAAGTCTAAGAGAAGAGTAAAGTCATCCTATTGGTGGGGTGGCATCAACACAGAGATTGAGAAGATGGTGAGGGAATGCGTCCATTGCGCCAACGCCAACAAATCATTAGTCACTTTGAGGCCACCATTGGGAGAGTATAGCATTCCTGAGAACCCTTGGGAGGAACATTCAATTGACGTATTAGGCCCTGTCCCTGACGGGTGTGCCGGAATATGTCATCGTACTAATGGACAGATACTCAAAATGGCCAGCGATAAAAAATATGTGAAAGAACAGATACCGCTGAAATCATTGCATTTTTAACCAGCACATTTTTACGCGAAGGCATTCCAAGGACCATACTATGTGACAACGGTCCACAATTCACATCGGAAAAATGGACGGAATTCCTGAGAAGGAAAGGAATTAAGGAAAAACACACCCCAGTTATCATGGGGTCCATTCAAGCAGTCATAAATGCTGGAAAGGATTGGGAAGCGGAGATTGAGAAAACCTTGATAGGATACTGTCCTTTTAGTAAAGCTCTCTCGAAGGACCATTGCGAGGGTGTTCTTTGTATTTCGGTAATTTTAAGCGTACAAATCAGCGGACTATGGTCCGAGATAACCCGTGGGAGTTTTTCTATATTCAGACCAGGAAGTAGGGTAGTAGACATTAAAAAATAATCCAGTCTGACCATTACTTTATGTGGTGAGGAGTAGAAGGTACTCCCATCCAAATGGGGGTGTAGCTTTATCCATGGATCAACCAAGGCATTGTGGGACACCATAGCGGCTAGTGCTTTATATACCTTCTTCTTCCTTCCCAGATATGACCCCCCGGAATGTGAAAAAGAGCTCTCTGGATCGTGTATATTAAAATCCCCACAGCACACTATAGGCTCGGGCCACTGAGCCAACTCAGTATCTAAGTATTGGAATACCTCTGGGTCATCTTCTGTAGATCCATAAACTGAAGCCATAGTTATTGTCTGTCCCATAAATTTAATTTCCACGATCACCCATCTACCCCATTTATCTTCCTTCTTTCTCACAATAATCATGTCCCTGCCTTTCCCCAAAATTGCTACCCCTCTAGTCCTGTTACCCTGTTTAGTACTAGCAAGAACCTTAAATCCTAATTGCCCCAGAAGATAATTCTTACTCCCTTCTATATGCGTCTCTTGCAGACAAATTAAATCAACACGCAGGGTTTTTAAGTATGCCGCCACTTTCATCCTCTTATTCATATCATTGAGACCACAAACATTAATTGTTGCTATTTTACACACCATTGCAGAAAAGTAGAAGAATATACCTATTGAGACCGATTCTTTTTGAGCTCATCAACCAATATATAAAAGTCCCATATAATCTAATCTGATGACAATGTGTTAAATCATATATTGAAACAAAAATTGTAGTTACTGTTTTTTCCCCTCCCCCACCCCCTGGGCCCACCCCCTCCACCCCTTGCCTCCCCGCTCCACTCCCCCCCTCCCCCCTCTCCCCCCCTTTCTACAGGCAAATAGGTCAAAGGACCTATGTGTGCCCGCCTTAGGTTGCGCTAGTCGCGTCCCTCTCTCGCTTAAACATTCTTTGTATGCTTTACTGCTCTTCACCCTTGGCCTTCCACCAGTGGTCTACTAACAGTGATTAATATAAACCCCAACTCTACCCTTCCTTCTTCTTTTTCATCTCTTCCAGAAATAGTTGTGCTTTAATTTCAGATGTGAACATCCAAGGTTTACCCCTCACGATCACCTTAAGTTTAGCTGGATACAAGAGGTATGCCTCCACCCCTAAGGCCTGGAAGGGGGAGATCATCTGCCGTAGCCTCCATCTCCTCTCTATAGTGGCATGACAAAAATCAGGACTGGCGAAGAAGGTTATGCCTTCAAAAGTCCTCCTATTATCAGGTCTGGCCTTGCTGATGATCTCTTCTCTAAGCAGGAAGTTTCCTACATTTATTAGGATAGCTCTTGGGAGGTTCCTCTGCCCAGCACCCCTTCCCCCCCTACGTCACCCGGGCCATGGGTTTTCTTCACTGTAAATGGGAACCTGTGTGCCCTCTGTATCTCCCTATCCCACTGCCACTGGGATTCAGGGAAAGCCCCCTTCAGTAAATTAACCACAAATTGCCTGACGTCCTGCCCTTCTGTCCCTTCTGCCACACCCAGTAGCCTGACATTATTCCTCCTCTGCCTGTTTTCAAAATCCTCCATTTTCCAGGACATGTCCACCGTTAGCTTCTCCTGTTCTGATTTAAATGTCTGCCAGCTTCCAATGTCGTCTTCCAGTCTTCCAGTACGTTTCTCCACCTCTGTTACTCTGTCTGCTATGCCTTCGTACAGCTTGTTAACTTTCCTCAAAGTGTTCTGTATTTTCTTTGTGGCCTGTCTTGCTCTACGAGATTCTGCCCTGGCCTCCCCTTGCATCTGTTTGAGGATGGTAAATAAATTTTCAGAAGAGTCCTGCTTAGGGGGCGGGCCACCTGTAGCTCCCTCAACGCACAATGTTGCTCTAGAATTATCTTTATCGTTAAGATTATCGTCCTCCTGATAGACCTGCGATGTTGCAGAGTAGTCCCATATCAGTCGTTTCTCAGTGCGTTCGGGAAAACAAGATGTCTGACTCCTTAACTTCCCGCGTTTCCTCCTCATTGTAGATTCTTTTCCTGAGGTGGTGTAGTCTGATCCAGACAGATCCTCATCTTCCTCCTCGGAGCTAATCTCTGTAGAGACTGGTGATTCAGAGTCCTCATTTACTGAATAGAATTCTGGTTCCACTGAGGCACTGTCTCCTCCACCCATAGTCTGCATATTTTGGATGTTTGTATTAGTTTCAAGGCTAACTCTGCTCCCCCATGTACTGCCCCGTTGTTTTAGTTCGTTCATTTCCTTCTTAACGCCTAACAGTGCCCCGAGCATATCAGCTGTCGTATCTCCCGTTCCTATGACCGGGTTAGGGCCCCCTGTAATATCCTCTATGACCCCTTCCAGGCTCTCACCTCTGTCTTGTAAACATCCTTCTGCGTGAGCCACAAGAGCCTCAGAAGCCTCAAGGGTGATGCTTTGCTCAGGGTTCTCTGCCGGGGCCGGTCGTTGCTTAGCAACCGGCAGCTCCGTGTCTCTCATGCCTGCAGCGTCCATTGCGTCCTCGAGGACGTTGCCGGGCAGAGCCGCCGCTTCGGTTGGGATCTTCTGCGGGAGCTGCTCTGCGTTCCTTAAAGCCAGCACCTGGACCAAGGTAGGCTGCCTGAAGACTGTCTCCCGATTTTTACTGCTCTCCTCCGCCTTTTGCCCACTCGCGCTTTTAGCTCCTATGTTCAGCTTCCCCCGCAGCTCTCCTTTTTTCACCCCGGCTTTATCAATCATAGGAGGGGGAAGTGCCTTTCTTATCGCTCCGGTGCCTTTCCCAGCGGGGGTATCTGCTTTCAGGGTTACTGTCGATCCTGCTCTACCTGTAGCAGGGTCTGGCGCCTTCTTACTTCTCTCGCTCTACTTCTCTCGCTCCCCTTCTCTCGAGGAGGCATCTTCGGCGCCATACTCCAGCTGATAAATAGCTTTATAGCCCTGACCTTAGCCCAGGCCCGGCCACTCCAATCCTGTGTAGACGTTCCTGAAAGAACTTAGCTGCTGAATTCCGACTAGACCCACAATCCAACTCCATTCAGTGTCCATTTAGAGAGCCAGGTTAATTAAGAGCAGCACCGCATCCTCTCATGGTCATAGCATCAGTGCGAGAAGGGGAATAGTGCGACCTCTCAGCACAACACTACAGCGGCCATCTTGCCTCCGCACTCCTCCCCGATTCTACTTATAGGGAACATATGGTTCCATGGATACAATCCTTCTGGGAGGTTAATAGAGGGACAGCATCCCCAGGGGTGGTTTGGGACACGTTCAAGGCTGGAGTAAGGGGAGAAACTATGAGCTATGTTTTGGCAAGACAGAAGAGGGAAAGTGATGAGAGAAAACAAATAGAAAAAGAGTTACTAAGAGAGGAAGACCGCTTGAGTAGGGCTATCGTACAGAAGCTTCCACTGGAAGAACATTTATTTAAAATCATAGCATTGAAAGCTGAAGCTGTTGAAGGTTTCGCCAGGAAAGCCGCAGATAATTATCTTACGAAAAGGGCAACAACATACGAATATAGTGAGAGAATAGGGCAAGTATTAGCAATAAGAACTAGGCAGAAAACAGCAGCAGCAACAATAAAGGAGATAAGGGATGAACAGGGGAATGTGGTAATAGATTCTAATTCAATAAGGGAAGTTTTTAGAAGATTCTACTTAGATCTATATACCCCAGAGGACATAGCAAGTCCGGCAAATATTGAAAATTATTTCACGAATATTCTACCTCCAATCTTGCTCGAAGAAGATCGAGAGATCATGGAGGGCCCTTTCCACCTAGAAGAACTAGAGTCTGCCATCGGAAGCTTACCAGCAGGGAAAGCAGCAGGACCAGACCTAATACCAATTGAATTCTACCAAGTATTTAGGGAGGTCTTACTCGCAGATATGTTTTATACATTGGCGCAAGCACAAATAGGGGTATCTATTCCGGAATCCTGGGGCGGCGCTAATATTATCGTTATTTTAAAAAAAGGTAAACCACCAGAAGCACCAGGGTCCTATAGACCCATAACACTGATGAACTCAGACGTAAAAATATATTCAAAAATATTGGCAAAAAGATTGGCAAAAAATATTGAACAACTTGTAACCTCTACTCAACACGGGTTTATACCTGGGAAAGGGACAACCCAACACGTCAGGACTGTAATTACCATCCTCGATGCCGCAGATGTCTTAGGAGACCCTGTCGCAGCGCTTTTTCTGGATGCGGAGAAGGCGTTTGACAGGGTCTCTTGGGATTATCTGTGGTACGTTATGAAGTGGTGTGGTATAGGGGATAGGTTTATAAAAGCTATACAGGCCTTGTATATCACCCCCACTGCTAAAATTAGTGTTAATGGAGGGCTCTCAGCTGCAGTGAGTATTGCTAGGAGGACCAGGCAAGGGTGCCCTTCCTCGCCTTTACTGCTTGCACTATATTTAGAGCCGTTACTAAGGCGTTTTGAATCTAATGTGGATATACAACCAATAAAAGTAAATAATTGTATAGTGAAGACACTAGCATACGCGGATGACGTCGCAATTTTAACATCAAATCCTACCTTAGCGATAAAAGAAGTAGAAGCAGAGGCTCTCATGTTTGGGCAGATATCTGGGTACAGTCTGAACAGAGCCAAAACGCAAATTATAAAGAATGCATATACTAGGTGCGAGGATAATCGAGTGGTTAGCTCGGCAGTATATTTGGGGGTTTCACTATCTGCGGATTTGAGAGTAATAGTTGAGAGTAACATGGCTCATTTAATCTTAAAGGTAAAAAACGACTTAGAGAGAATGAATAATCTTCATTTCTCCCTGATGGGATGCTCTAATATAATTAAAATGCTGATATTGCCCAAATTTCTTTATTTGTTTAGAACTATTCCTTTGGTTTTTGATCCTAAATGGTTTAATTTGTTAGAGAATGTATTGAACAGATTTATTTGGGCGCATGGGAAGACCCGGCGTGCGTATCGGTACATGACCCTCCCAAGGGAGAGAGGGGGGTGGGGGGCCCCTGACTTCAGAATGTATCAAATGGCAACAGCATTACAGTACATGCAGGGGCTAATCAGGGGTGGTGGAGTCGATGAAAGAGTTACTATCATGTCCACGGAAGTGTACTCTGCAGTCCTAGGAACCGAGACAGAAAATTGTTTTTTAAACTGCGTAGAATTTGGGTACTACAAAAGGACTAGATTTAAGACCGTAGAAGCAGCAGTTAAGGTGTGGAACGCGTTCTTAAAAAAGACGCACCTAGGAAGATATAACAGGCTGTATAAGAACAAGTCTTTCCCGGTGGAAGTCTTCGCTGACTTAATAATGGCTGGTTGGGCGCAAAAAGGGATAATACAGATCGGGGATTTAATGGAGGAAGAGGGGTTTGTTCAATTTGAAGTATTAACCCGAAAATATGGTGTTGCAAGTAGGGATTTTTTTAAATTTCTACAGATAAGGAGTTTTCTCTGCAACAAGCGGGGGGGGCAGCAGGCTTTAGTCGAAATGAAATACTGGAACAAATAGTATTAGGAGGGGAGTGTACGATAAGATCTTTTTATGCAAGTCTTGCAAAAGGGAAGGTGGATGACTTGGATAAATTTAGTAGCAAATGGGTTGAAAAATTGGGTGGAGAAATGGAAAATTTTGTGGAATCACTTTATCTGGGGCGTACCATCTTATGCTCGGGCCCCCTTTAATCTCAACATTATAAAACTTTGTTTTCATTGTATCATACACCGGCTAGAATAGCTAAATGGGGAGGTTCGACTGGTACCACCTGTCCTCGATGCAATGCTGTAGATGCAGATATTGTCCATATGTTTGCCACCTGCCCCCAGCTTCACACTTTGATCAAAAACATAGAAGAATTTATGGGTAATTCTTTAAGAATACGAGTTCAATTGACACCGCTGCTAATACTACTGGGAAGGGATATGGGGGAAGATTATACCTATAAAGAATTTATGTTTATTGCCGCAGCAGTATTAAGACTGTCAATAGCAAGAGCATGGTTGGACAAGACCCCTCCAGTAATGCAAACTTGGCTTTCTAATTTATTAGGTATGTATAATTTGGAAAAGGCAATATACTCACGCAGGGGGAAAAGGGGAAGAAAGTTAGGTTTAAAAATTTGGGAGCCAATTGCGAAATGGAAGGAGACCATGGAATTATAGTTATGTTTGAGTTTTGAATTTGGGTTAGGAAATATAAATATTTGTAAATCACAAGTCCAGGTGGATATTGAGTAATGGAAAGTATTTTTTGTACTATTTTTTTTTTTGTACTATTCCTTTGTATTTTATAATAGGAGAGGCTCAATAAACCAGATGTGGTTAAGTATAAATTTAAAATTATCAATCAACAAATCTATAATGTATGTATTATATATGTGATACAATGTGTAATGAAAGAAAAATAAAAAATATATTTAAAAAAAAAAAAAAAAGACAGGATACTGTCCTTTTAAAATATTGCGAGGAAGAGAACCCTACACCCAAGGCAATATCTTGTGGATGAACCTCAAACTACAGAGCAGATGGTCCCCATCCATTGTAAAAAGCAACCTAGAAAAGGCACAGAAAATATACAAGGAATACTACTGTTGTATTCTGTACTATTCTGTGTTACCTTTCTCCTTGCTGCTCAGCCTGTGTGTATGATGCAATCAGAATGTTCGTGAATGCATGGTTTGAATGAGTGGTCAGTTTGAGTGACTAGGGCTGAGCAGCAGGACGCTGCTCCCAGTGGGGCTTTCTTTACCATTCTACTTATAATGCATAAACCTACTTAACTACACCTTCGGCTACTGGATTACTTACTCACAAGAGCACTTTCTTTGTTGCAAAAGTGGCAACGATCTGATACGAACAACGTGTGCAGAGAAAAGAAATGAAATAAGAAACTACAAAGATCATTGCCAGCCAAGCCTGATTATAAGTTAGTCAACGCCCTTGATGCCCCACCGGTTTCTTCTCCAACAGACAGCCTCAGAGGTATGTTTCAGGCATTGGACATTGTGTGGCGTACTTGGCTTGAAACTTGCTGCCAACCTGCTGATACTTTGGATTACAGCCAACCTGTGGATTCTTTGAATGCTTAGACCGTTGCTTTTGTCGAGCTCTTGTTGAACTTTATGTGACCTAATCGTTCCCTGGCGTGAAGTTGTTGGGTTGCTTCAAAAACATAGAGTGACAGCTAAGATCAATTATATTCAGTCGCAGTGTGTGGTGACAATATTGTCAAATTTAGTGATCAGGGGCAAATATCGGGCCCAGAGTGTGTCACGGTCATGCAGAGTGTGTGTGCCAGCGTTTGCGAGTTAAGCAAAACCAAAGGGGATGATGCGCTTTGAAGATTCACAGTTTCGGAAGTGTCGAGTCAGGGCTAAAATCTGGTCACGCTTTTAGGCGACTGTGAAATGTGCTGATCGGGGGCAGATCCTGAAGCGTAGTGATCGTAAGTAAACAGGACCACTACTGATGGGCCAGTGAACTGGGATTTGAAATGCCACATTTATACAATTTTACGGTTACTCAACAACGAGGTGGGCATCTCAAGTTGTGAGTACTGAGCTGTGGAGTTGCACAGACTTGTCAAAGGAAAATGACATACATGCCAATGTTTATTTGCTTTTGCCTGAAGTGAGTTATCATTTGAATTAACTGCGACCGTTACCTTCAGCATGCAGTCGCGTGAGTAACCCAGTGTTCTTCTCCGTGCCTCATAGGGGCGTGTTGTTCCCAATCTTCCATCACTAAGGTAATTGCCAAAGAATCCTGATGGTTGTCAAGACGCTGTTCACGCAAAGTTGTTTGGAGAGGGTCTAATAGTGCACGCCTGTGCTGCAAGCCATCCGGAGAATGTCACCAGTGTGCACTGCCTTCTTTAGATTGGCGTTTTCACACAGTTTAACATTTGCCAACCACGTTTCATTAAAGTTGAGGTGGATGTCATCGCTTCACACGAAAATGAGATCCGGAAAACATGTGGAACAAGATTACGTTTCCCTGATACTGCCCGGAATTTTCTGTGACGTGCTTGGAAGTATCATATTAACCCTGGTCCCATCTCAATCTTGAACAATCTGTTCCCACGTCAATCTTGAACAACGCATCTGAGTGGTGGAACAGTGCCTGTCAACAGTGACTGCTTCATTTATTTCAGGTATTATGTTGCCAAGCACGAATCTTACTGCGCTTTTGAGACAACTGTGTCTACTTTCATTATTTTAATTTATTGTGTTGCCTTTTTCAAATGCGTAGCCTCTGCCTATGCATATAGTTGTGTCTGCCATGTGTTTTGCCTAAATTAATGAGCTGTTATCTGCAGTTAGGAGTTATACACCTATATTTTGTTGATATAGAGACTAGCTTTCAACATGTTATGTGTGCCATGTTTGCTGAGTACTTGTAGTAATGAATTTACGCACTTTGTTCAATGTGTTAGTGTGCGCATGTGTATATTGGGGGTCTCATACTCTGTACTGTGTTTTACCTTGGTGTGCGTTTCGGGAGTCATGTACCCCGTGCGCTAGGGAGTCATGTACCCCGTGCTGTGTGTTTTTCCTTGGTGTGCGTTTCGGGGAGTCATGTACCCCGTACGCTGGGAAGTCATGTACCCCGTGCTGTGTGTTTTACCTTGGTTTGCGTTTCGAGGGTCATGTACCCCATGCGCTGGGGAGTAATGTACCCAGTGCTTCGTGTTATACCTTGATGTACGTTATGTTGGGGAGTCATGTACCCAGTGTAGTGCATTTTACTTTGGTGTGTGTTTCGTGAAAACATGTACCCCGTGCACTGGGAGTCATGTACCCCGTGCTGTGTGTTTTACCTTAGTGTGCGTTTCCGGGAGTCATGTATCCTGTGCGCAGGGGAGTTATGTACCCAGTGCTAGTGTTTTGCCTTGGTGTGCGTTTCGGAGAATCATGTACCCCGTGTGATGGGTGTCATGTACCCTTTGCAGTGTGTTTTGCCTTGGTGTGTGTTTGAAGAGTCATGTATCCCACGTGTTTTGGGGAGTCATGTACCCTGTGTGTTTTGCCTTGGTGTGCGTTCTAGAGAGTCATACATCCCATTCTGTGTACCGCGTTGTGTGGGTGTGTTGTTTTGCTGGGCTTCTGCGTTTGTTGTTTCTTGGGGCGTCATTTTTAAGTTTCGGTTCTCCATGTGTTGCTTTTCGTGCTAGTCTGGCCAACTGACATGATTCGTGACATTCGGGGTTTGGTTTGTGATGAAGGATGGTTGTTTATGTGTGATACATTGTCAGGTGATGTCTCTGTGACGTCTGACCTTTCTCTTATATTTAGTGCGAGTGCGAGTTGTGGTGTGTTGTTGACGTTTCTTTTATCTGTACAAAGTGATGTTTTCATCATCATTCTGCATTTATCTTTATTGTCCGATATTCCATTTTAACACTGCACCATACAATTTCCATCCATTTTATTCTGCATTGTGTCAAAGCTGTTCTGTTATCTCTCCTTTGTTTATTCAGCTTGCAGTTTAGATTTGTAATCATCTTATCCTATTTCCTGTTGATTTGTTTATTTGGAAATTCTTTCTTTGTTATTGTTTGGCATACTGTATTTCTACCCTCATACTTTCGTTTCTTTTGTTTTGAAGGAGATGGTTTGTATTCTGTACTATTCTGTGTCTCCTTTCTCCGTTCTGCTCAGCCTGTGTGTGTGATGTAATCAGAATGTTGGTGAATGCATGGTTTCAATGATTGGTCAGTTTGAGTGAGTGGGGCTGAGCAGCAGGATGCTGCTCCCTGTGGGGCCTTCTTTACCATTCTACTTATAATGAACAAACCTACTTAACTACACCTTCAGTTACTGGATTACTTACTCACAAGAGCACTTTTTTCATTGTAAAAACTACGCCAAGAAACATGGAGTGAAGGACGCGTGCCTTAGTGTTGGTGACTGGGTCAGGGTCAAGTTAGGCACCACCTGTAAGAAGGGGAGTAGCAGGTTCAGCTAGCCCCAACAGATCAAGGAGCTGTATCAAGGATCTGCCAAGCTAAGCAATGAAAAAATATGGTCTCTCACTAGAATAGCCAAATGCAACACGGTTCTGTGGTGGGGGAATGACATAAGCACTTCAGAGAGAAACAATGGGTGGTTAGGGTCAGAAGCAGAAGGTATAGAATCCACCACTGACAACAGGGAACCATCTTCTAGAGACGAATTGTGCAGTACTCATGAGCCAGAGGAAGCACAGAATCCCAATCACTCATCCAGTTCACCTCACCCTAAATCGAGTGACATTGAAAACCTTGAGACACAGAGCGCCGCTGCCCAAAGTGTTAATGAGGATGTGGGTACAGAAGCTGGGTCTGAGTCCCTAGAAAGAGATGCGCACTCACCTCTTGCTTCTCCTAAGTGCATCCGTAGGGGAAGAACTATTGTATTACCAAAAAGATATGATGAATTTGATATGCATCCTACTTGAACCTTTTATGCTATGTTCAGCTTCAACCATATAATTATTCCGCAGTTATTTATTGGATTTTCAAATATATTTATTCCGCAACTATTTATTAGGACTTGCTAATTTCAGTCACCCTTGTATTTATATGATGTTTAATTTATTGTCCTGTTTATTTATTCTGTTATTTATTATGACTTGTTCCTCCGTTTCCCTTATTTATGCCAATGCCCTTCTACCCTATATTTATTGGATACTCGTGTATGACCCTTTCGTATCAAATTATCAAAGGGGAAGATGTATGGTGTTGCGCTCTAGTCTTTCTCCCGTGTCATGCATCCGCAATGCATTGTAGATGCCCTGACGTGGAGAGAGACACCATTTTGTATTGCCTCCCGGCAGTTGCACACTCTCCCTCTCCAATAAAGCATGCATCATCTTCATGCTCTGAGTGGACATTCTAATTTCTTGGTTTCACGCTACCCGCGCTGCACTACATTCCTGTGGCATCTGCAAATTCCATGCTCCTAGGGATTCCATGACAGGTCCTGGTGCCCCAGGTGATAGAATTGCATTGTTTCAAAGGACTGGTGGATGTTAACTGTACTGGCTGGGATCTGGATGGGTTTCTTCGTACTAAGAATATAACCGGAATATCTACACTTCTACCTGCTTCCTGCGTGATCCTTTCAGTTGTTTCAGGATCTTACAGTGGTGTAGTCGGCAGCTGAAAGGAAAGAAGAACCCAAAAGCCTCAACATCTTATTCTATGAGGTACTGTGAAATTAACACACCTTAAGACTGGGAGCTATTGCCATGCTTTCTTTGTTATCTTTTGGGATGTCCGATGCGGGCTTGTCTTATCTGTAGTGTGTGGATGTCTTGATCTTGCATTTTTGAAGTGCTCACTTCTCTTCACTTTTGCTGTGAGATTAATCTTGGATCTCTGTCAAATTTAGGATCTGTGACTCGTTTTACTTGCATCGCGCTGCCTGTGCATTTCGTGTTGCCTTTCATCAGCGATTTAACCAAGGAAATGTTTCCAGCAACTTAGAATGTTCAAGCTGTGTTTTTTTATTACGTTTCCAAAGGCTTCGTGCTAGCAGTGTCGAGTATGTCATGTCAATCTAAATTATTTGATGGATTATACTGACTCCGGAAAATGGTGTTTAATACTGCAGTGTTTCAAACTGTGACGTCCGCATAAATTGGTACGAAAATTGATGTTTTAAATTGCAGCATTTCAAACGGTGCTTGCGCATTATTTGGCTTTTCAGCGCGAGCCTTCATTGTTTTTTAATTTTCCCTGCTCATGCAAATGAAGCTTACCTCTTAATTGTCAATTCAAAAATGGGTATACCCAAGGTTAGTCCTGGACCTGGGCACTATGTGATACAAAAAACAATGGTCCTATAACCTAATTTGCAAAAGCATTTGGTCAAATAACATTTGTTAAATTCATTTTGTATTTGGACAGGAGCCTGGAGCCAAAACTTGAGGCAACCTACTACCGACCTAAATCAATTTTTCCAAAAACTCAGTTATACATAGGGATAAACAGACAACACAGACCAATAAATATATATTTTCACCAAGTAATTTAATTTACTAGTTTTTCTGGTGAAAATTCAATTAGTATTCAAGATGCTGGTGGTATTCAAGAAATACCGGTTAAATAAAGGTTGCTCCAAAGGGGGAACGTGCTAATAGAATGAGGAGTGCTCAGTGTGAAGAAGAAAGGAATTCAGTGACATAGAAGAAAACAAGAGATTCGTATTATTTCCAAAAAGCACTTGGATAGGCCTAGACTTACCTTATTGTGTCCCCTCTCGTGCAAATTTTGAATGTTATTCTGCGATTTTACATATGACTTAAATTGTGTATAAATACAAGTGGAGCTAGGCTGCTTATGACGGTGAATGACAACCGATCATAGTGCTTCCCACTGAGAACTCCTCATTCTATTAGCACATTCCCCCTTTGGAGCAACCTTTATTTAAACGGTATTTCTTGAATACCACCAGCATCTTGAATACTAATTGAATTTTCACCAGAAAAACTAGTAAATTAAATTACTTGGTGAACATATATAATTATTGGTCTGTGTTGTCTGTTTATCCCTGTGTAGAACTGAGTTTTTGGAAAATTGATTTAGGTCGGTGGTAGGTTGCTTCAAGTTTTGGCTCCAGGCTCCTGTCCACATACAAAATTTATTTAACAAATGTTATTTGACCAAATGCTTTTGCAAATTAGGTTCTAGGACCATTTTTTTTGTATCACATTTCCTCATAATTGTAGCTTCCTCGAATGTCTTCGGTCTTCGTGTTCTCTAACACGTCTTCTATGTCAAGGTCTTTTCCTGCAGATTCGTCTCACGTCGGACACGTGTCACGTTTCAACACTAGAACGCCCATCGTATAAAGTATGGGACGTGCTTCACGCTGAGTGTAGCAGTACGGCTGCCATCTTAGATGGGTCTTTGGTGCATTGTTTATGCTGTCACAGTTCCAAGCAAGAATACTGCCAACATGGGATCTGGATGTAATTTTCGTGCATTAACGCTGCCAGAGATTCAAGCGAGAATACTGTCAATTTCATAGGCTTTTTAATTTTGACATTTGCATGTATCTAAAGCCAAGTGCATGCATATTGATCAGTAAGTATTGCAATCACCTTTTAAGGTGATTAATCCTTTTCGTTTCTACAACTGTTGCACGCACACATATGTTCTTTTGAGTGGACATCGTCCACCCATTTCTTTTTGTGTGTCATCCCCTTGGCATCCCCTCTGTGACACGCACACATCATTTTAGCATGACATACAATTTTCTTTGCTGCAAAATTTGATATCATTATTTTTACTTTCTCTCTTTGTGTTAGTGTCATATTTTGTATTTAAGGTTCTTCTTTAACCTAGTTCTGTCCAGTACTCTAGGTCATATTTTTAGTGTGTTACTCAATATAATTGTTTTGGTGTGTTCCAAATTTTTACGTTTGTTAGTTTAGTGGCCCTAGTAATGCAGAATGGAACAGATCCTCCCTTCTTTCTCATGTCCCCTGGTGAGCCTCCGATAAAGTGGCAAAAGTGGAAGAAGGTTTTTGAGCGGTATGCAAGAGTGGGTGGCGTAAGTTTGAGCACTGAGCGTAGGTCTTCTCTTCTGCTTCACTATTTAGGGTCAGAAGGGCAAGATGTTTTTGATCACCTTCCTGACCTTACAGATGCAGAAGAAAAAAATATAAACAAATTTGAAATCTGTATGAAAAAACTAGATAAGCACTACTTGCCCAAAGTGAGCACGATATTAGAAAGCTATCCGTTTTCATAAAGGTTACAAAATGAAGGTGAAACAGTTGAGGCTTACATCACTCAACTCAGAAAGCTTGCTTCTTCATAAAAATATGCTGTTTTGTTGGATGAAAGGATCAGGGATCAATTCATGTTAGGGTGTAACATTGAGATGATATGTGAAGAGTTGTGGTTGAGGGTTGAACCATCCTTAGATGAGGTCATGCTAGTGGCTAAGAGGGTCAAACACTCTCTCAAGTGCGTTGACACCATTAACAAAGATAAGCAGGCTACTGTTCAAGTTGTTAAGGAGGAAACCAAAACCACCACTAAATCTGAAGAGGTTTGTAAGAATAGAATAAAATAGTTTAATTTAAATGTTACAGGTGTGATAAAGTAGGCCACTTAGCTAATGAAAAGAGATGTCCTGCTTTAAATGTCTGTTCTAAATGTAAGGAAATGGGGCATCTTTCAATTGTATGCAAAACTAAGAGTCGGTCTTCCAATGTCAAATGTGTTGAAGCTGAAATTCCAGAGGAAGATTTTGTCTGTGGCCAAATAGTTGTCCAAGTTGACTCTCATACACCTCGAAAATCGTGTCCTCTGGATGACATCCAGGTTGAAGGTCAATCCACCAGGGTGTTGTTTGACACTGGTGCCAAGATCACCATAGTTTCAAAATAATGCTATCGAAATAAATTGGCTCATAAGGTCTCACTGTTGAAATATACGTCATTTGGCTTATGGTGGTGAACCCATTCCACTGCATGGTTATTTTATAGGGCTCATTGAATACAAGAACCATTACACTTACGGCAAGATTTATGTTTCTGAGAAAGATGATAGCATTAATCAGCTGGTTTCACCAGGGGGATTTGGGGGTCATGCTTGATCCAGGTAGTGACTGTCCCATAAATTTATAGGATGATGTACACTTAATTCGTGAGGAACCCCTTGATATTGAATCTAGGTCAAGCAGTCCTTCCCCAGTGTTTTTAGGGATGAACTGGGTTGTCTAAATGGGTTCAAGCTTGATATATGTCTACTTCCTGACTCACAGCCGTTTAGCAGTAAAGCAAGAAGTGTTCCTTCGTCTGTGAGGGATGAAATGAGAAAAGAGTTGGAGAAACGCAAGCATGGTGGTATTATTGAAAAAGTGGAAGGGATTGTTTGGCCCCTGTGGTAGCAGCCCACAAGCCAATGGATCTCTTTGTCTATGTATAGACTTGAGACAACTAAATAAGTGTGTTAGTAGACCGTTATCCCCTTCCAAACATCTCGGAACCCTTGGTCTTGCTTGGGGATGCCATGGTTTTCAGCACCATTGACTTGGCTTCGGCCTACCACCAAATTGAACTTGCAGAGTCTTTAAAGGACTATACAGCTTTCGTGACACCATTTGGAACATTCAGATTTGTCAAGATGCTGTTTGGTCTTGTATCTGGGGCCTCCGTTTTTCAGCGTGTAATGGAAAGACTTCTCAAAAATTGTAAAGGAGATTGTGTTTATCAAGATGGCATTCTTGTGTTTGGGAAAGATCATGGTGAACTTGAGAACCGCCTTAATGTTGTCTTAAGTAAGTTGTCTGAGGCTAATCTTACCATCAAAGCTGAAAATGTTTGTTTTAGTACCTCTTCCATTCATTATCTAGGGCACCCAGTTTCAGGTGAAGGGATTGCTCTTAAGGCTGTCTTGGTTGACACTATTTCTCGTATGTCTGCTCCCTCTAGTAGGGTAGAACTCATGAAGTTTCTTGGGATGATTGAAAATTATAACAAGTTCATTAAAAATTTTGCAGAGAACAGTAATTGTATGAGAGCATTCTTGAGGAAAGGGGTTGAATTCAACTGGTGCAAGAAGTGTGATCATGAATTTCTTTCCCTCAAGAAAAAGCTTGGTGATGCCCCTAAACTTAAAAGTTTTAATCCCTCAAAAAGTTCTTTAAAAACAACAGATGCAAGCCTCAAAGGTTATGTGGATGCTCTGCAACAAGAGGGTAAAGTGGGAATGAAGACTATTATGTTTCTTTCTCGTGGTCTCAAAGACGCTGTGTCTCGCTACTCCGTTATTTAACGGGAAGCTTTGGCTGTGTTTTGGACCATAAAAAAACGTAAACGTTTTTTTTGTGGGGAACTAAGTTTTTGGTAAAAATTGATCACAAGCCTCTTTGTGATACTTTGGAAAAGAAAAGGATTGATCTTGTCTCTAGTAGAATTACGAAGTGGGTCCTAGCTCTCCAGGAGTATGATTTTGATATCAGATATATTCCTGGGGTAGAGAATGGCGTTGCTGATACCTTGTCTAGGCTTGTGGGAAAAGAGGAAAGTGATGGTGTTGAAGAAGATGAAGATGGTGATGATAATGATATCATGTGTGTGAAGTTAGTGAAGGTATTGTTGATGAGCATCAGTGGAGACTTGAACTGTCTTCTGATTCCGTTCTTTCAGAGGTAGTATTGCTAATTCAAAAAGGTTAGAAGTTGAAGAAACAAGCATCTGAACAAGCTGCCACGTGTTGGGGCCTTAAGGATGAGATGTCAGTTTGTGATGGTGTGCTACTACGTGGTACAAGGCTTGTTCCACCAAGCAAACTTCGTCAAACCTTAATTGATTTAGACCAAAGATCACATTCTGGGATGTCAAAAACCAAGGAGAGACTTCGGTCATCTTATTGGTGGCCGGGTATGGATCTTCTTGTGGAGAGAGTTGTGAGAGATTGCATGGTGTTCTCCACAAGTGAGAAGTCTAAAATAACAAGGGTTTAGCCTATGGTTATCAGGAATCTTCCCAGTTGGCCCTGGAAAGAGGTTGCTCTAGACATACTAGGTCCTGTTCACTCAAATGGTCAACAGGTGTTCATCTTGGTACTAATAGATCTTTTCTCCAGGTGGCCCTCTAACACTGAGACTGTGAATGTCATCAAAATTCAAGAATCCCACATGGCCAAGGAAGGGTATCCTGAAACCATTTTCACAGATAACGGGGTTCAGTTAGTCTCGCGTGAGATGGAGACGTTTCTTAAAGTCCGAGGTATCGGGCACAAGAAATGTTCTCTTTACCACCCAGAGACAAAAGGAGTTGTTGAGAGGTTCAATAGGGTATTGAAGGAAATTACCTCTTGTGCCAAGGCTGCTGGTTTCAATTGGAAAGAGGAAGTTCTGAAAAAAAAAGTGGAATGCTATAGGATGACTCCACATAGCACTACAGGGGAGTCACATTTTGTTCTGTACAGAGGTAGGTCTCCTTGTACTTTGGTAGAACTGGTTTGGGTGAGACATTTAGAAGAAACGGTCTCTTCCTCTAGTTTGAAGAGTTTCTCCTGACTGGTGCAAGAGAGAAGAGGCCAAGTGTCTTTCCAGAAAATTATATTTTGATTCAAGGAAGTCCAAAAAAAATACTATGGTCAAGGTTGGGGACTTCGCTGTTATCAGACAACCTGGGTTCAAAGTTATGTTCTCTAAACCTATATGTGTCATAAATGCTGTTAGAACTCAAGAATACAGAGTATGGAACTTGAATAGGTTATCTGTGTACAAAGAAGCAGAGTTTTCTGGGCCTTCAGTGTCTGGAAAGATTTCTCACACTGCCAATTTTGCTCCACCACTTGTGTCCTCTAGGATTGTTAAGAGGCCAAGCTGTTTGAGTGATTTTGCATCTTAAAACTATGCTCTTGTATTTTCTTCTATTTCTTTTGTTTTTTTCTTGTTTTTTTTTCTCTTTCTCGCTTGCTTTTCTGTGTTAACGGGGAAAGATGTGTTGCATCTGCATATTCCAAGCTCTTAGGGATTCCATGACAGGTCCTGTTCTCCCAGGTGATAGAATTGTATTGTTTCAAATGACTGGTGGCTGTTACCTGTACTGGCTGGGAACTGGATGGGTTTCTCCTTTCTAAGAATAAAACCTGACTATCTACACTTCTACCTGCTTCCTGCGTGATCCTTTCAGCTGTTTCAGGAACTTACAATTCCCCAGCACAGTTTGCGCATACTCACCCTCCTCGTCCGCAAAAAAAAAAAATGCACAGGACGTTACGCTCTACGTTCTGTCACGTGATATGAGAATGCAACGCCCTATTGGCAAAATGGCATCTGTAAATCAGAGTAAGGCAAAATGTAAACAGGAAATACATGCATAAAAAAAAAAATACAGTGGAAGAATATTGTACCAGGATGTGTGTCTGTACGAAAAGGAGCTGTAGTTCAGCGGCTAAACTGCCTTCTGTGCAGCAAGTGATTCAAAATCCAACAGCGTTATGCATACATTTCAATAGACCAGATTCAGGCAGAGGACTCCCGATTTGTAAAGTAAAAAAATGCTTTCTTTTTGCTGTCTCCTGCCTGAAATTGTCTCTGTTTCAACAGAAGTCAATGGGAGAACTACAGTCTCCCCGAATATTTGTTTTAAATCGCCCAATTTCTGCTTCTAAAATGTGTTAATAAAAAATGATTTGAAATCAAAAGAAAATGGTATGATACATGCTTTCAAGAGGAACCAATGAAGTCTATCGAGGAAGGAGGTGATGTCAAAATATTTCTTGAAGCCCAAGTGAGGCATGCTGAAGGCTATAGGATGCCTGGAAGGAGGGTGGGGGGGGGGGCATTATTGGGGCAGTGTGGAGTCTGGAAGGTCGTTGAGTGGGGTTTTACAACCATTTGCATGTGAGAGCACAAGGACTGGAACAGCAGTTCTGAAGTCATTTTCTTGTAAGAATGGTTTCACTTTCTTCAGTACAGAGAGATGGTACCCAACCGTCTTGGTTTTCTTAAGGATAATAAATTGCAGCAAAAGTGTAAAACATGATGACGTTTGTTCATAATTCAAAAGGTGTATATCGTTAACATGCAGAACCGTTTCACCTTAGTACTTCAGATAATATCAGTGCATTGAGAAGTACTTATTAAAAAAGTGATAGTTTTGGCTTGGGTTTATATTATACATGAACAACATTATTGTTTATTTAGCTCAAACACAGGAGAAGATTTTGTACAACACACATCCTGAAGTCAAGTATTTCGAGATCCTCATATGTGATCATGAAAAGGGGGGAAGTGAAATAAAGCAATTGCCTAGGATCACACAATGTAGTTAAGTGGATAAGCAGGGATTAATCCCACGTTTAGTTCAGACACTAGATCAATATGCTTTGCTTTCCCTACACCCACCTTGTTGCCAATGCCCCTCAACTCCCGATTGCCACCCTGGTGGCATTAATGCAGCCCTTCATCACATCACTGACCAAACCTTGTGGCCCCTGGGGAAATGTTTGAGTACCCATGGTCTAGAGTGAATCTGAATGACGTGGCATGGGTGAATAGTGGGGTTCAAATATATCCGTGTTCATGTCAGTGTGCCAAGTTTCCACTACGTGTTGCTTGTTGTTTTTGACAAATAGTGTGAATTGTGCCTTGGTGGGGTTGACCTTTAGGTACATGCTGGACATCTGGATGAGACGAAGGCAGTGATTGAGGTGGTATATTTTCTTTGGGAACTGGAAGAATAATGTATTCCTGACGTACAGAGATACAACTACCATATTGTTAAAGGTATTTTAAAGTTATTGTATTAACATTATATGCTAAACTCATGGCGACTTGAATTATATAATTTTGTGCAGCAGTATTTTCCACATTATTATGGATTTGCTGCAGTTCCAACATAATCTATCAACTACTGCATAATCTGCTGATTTCAGCAAGAAAATTGTTTGTGTTAAAACAGATCAAACGTTACTAAAAATGCGACAACACATGTTGCTGCGTAGTGGAAGGCCCTTCTCAAAGGTTGATTGGTCATCTTTGTGTTGCTTGTCGCTGTATTTCGGGGGTCAGACTAGTAGTATTGATTTGAAACCTTTCCCAGGACAGTATCGACATGTGTAAAACTCACAAAGTAATGAGGTAATACTATATCAAAATGTGCTGCTTCACACTACATAAATTGCCTTCTCTAGCTGCATAATTTAGTAAAGCTTGCCGCATAATTTGATCCAACCCTGCTGCATAATTCCAGTGGCCCTATAAGTACATGTAAGAAAACTTTGTGAGAAAGAGGCAGAATTGTACTCATATTTGTCAGCATTCCAGCGTTAGGTATGATGCTTCTGGCTTTTTATAGAAAAAATGCTGTTAATTTACCATTTTCTTGCTTAAACTTCCTTCGCTTTGGGTCATTGAAATTCCATTGATTTTTCCCACAGCTGCTCTTGCACATGCTTGTGTGCTAACCTTTGACTTGCTTTGCAGTACATTTTATTTTAAGCAAACAAAAATACCAATAAAGGAAAATATCTATATTTTTGGTGAAATAGTTGCAATTGTGTATGCAGTTTTATATAGTACGAGGGCAAAATATTTCATGTTTTGTTGATAAGCACAGGCACATTTACCCACAATCACAGGATGTTGAGCAGACGCAGAGAATAAAACGTGGAGTCTAAAAGCCCTTTACCAAATTGGAACCAGTGCCCTATCCTGTGCCCAAATATGAGCGACTTCATTACACCTGGGTATAAAACCAGTTTGGGGAGCGTGGATTTCTAGATTTGACCGTTTCAATAAAAATAATAAAGATTTGCTTATAAAAAATGCTTGGGGAAATACTATTTTTGTACTGTATTTGTGAGATTCCAAAATGATCCACTTAAAATTAGAAAAAATGCCCTGTGGAAATTGTCTTACATATTTTACCAAAAGGCAGCATTCCCATCTTTCACTATTTTGCCAGTAAAAGTTCCTTCAGGTGCATGAGAAAAAACACTGGTTGAAAACACAATTTTCACGAAACCCTGATTTCATATTAGGTCAAACAATGTTTGTACCCGATTTAAAACTTACATAGGCAATAAATAGAAGTCATTGGGGAAAATACATTCCCCCATTTTTTTCGAAAACCGCTCACTTTCTTTAGTCTAAAATGTTATGCATAAATCACCCCATTGATGCGCACGTATAATAATCTCCCGTTGCATTTGGTCTTACATTTTTTTTTTTTTTTTTACATTTCCTGTTTTGCAGCAATTCCCCAGTTCTTGCACACCCGAACCTATACATTACAACACCGGGAAACTCTTGCAGAAATCTAAAACATCGAGTAAACACATTCTCCTATTAACTTCCATTACGGCCATTTTTCGTAGTAAGAAAAAAAAGGTTACTTTTGCTGTAAACATTGGAATTCTACACTATCGGAGCGTTGGTTTTAAACCTTACTAAAAAAAAACTCTAGATTTTAAGCAGCTGCATTGTGTACGTGCACTTTTTACATCCACCAGGAACGGCTGGACCACCAATGTCGAAGCGGCGGGACTTATGCGTTTGCGCCCGTTTCCAAAGCACTTCGACGCGGACATCCGGTGGCGCCGGAAAGGACGTCCCCAGGAAGTAACGTCACTGCCTGTGCCGGCATTTTTAGGAATGCGCGAGGCTTGAAAAGGTGCATGACATAGGAGAATGATTGGTTGTCTTTCTCCTTTTCAAATGTCTGTTGTATCTTTTATGTTTTGGCCTTTCTGGTCTTCATGTTAATTGACATCCAATCGCTTCGTGGCAAGTTCTGCTCCATAAAACTGAAACCAAACATAGCGTCGTCCTATCTGAGATTGTTAGCCTCTGATAGCACGATGTATGTTCTGTTTATTCTCTAAGAGGACGAGGGTTTGTTTTTTCAGATTTATGGAGCAGTATTTAACCCTAAGGTATTGGAGCCGCTTGTACAAGGGCATTCGTTATATTACACAGGGTCACATTTGTTTTTACTTTACGTACGGGAGGTGATTTGCCGATCATCACATGATGTTGAGTGGACGCCGAGCTCCTTGGTTCCAAAGACAGAACCTCTGGCCATAACGCCAGATCTTCTCGAGGTAGTTCCTGCAGGTAAGACGCAAACTCATCTGAGCTTCTAATTTATTAGGTATAACCTGCATTTTTGGCGATCGCAAAGTAAACCACACATCTGTTTGGATCTCCTCAACTCTATCAAGTATTTCAAATATCAACGTCTGCCATCATATGTTCAGTAAAACATTTATGTAAATGTCGAAGTGGTAAAAACAGTTTTAGAATATTTTGGCCTCCCTCCTTTTATGGTTGTTTCTGAACCAAACCTCTAAGTTTCTGACAACCATGTATGAGTAGCGCAGGTGAGTTATTTTTTGCATTCTACTTTGAAGTCATGTTTATCAGATTATAAAATCTGGGACTTTAGGTACAGAATACTGTGTGAAACCGGACATGGCAAAGCAAATAGATCTGACGTTGTCCGTCAGCCTTCTGGCTTTGTCAGTGCTAGTTTTGCATCTTCAAGTCTGATGCAAAAAGTTGTTAGAAGCTTGTTAGTGTAAACAAAATATAGCTAAAAGCAAAGATTTTTTGGTTCTCAGATGGCACACTTGCTATAGCAGTTTATGACACTGAAGGAACTACGTTATCTCACAATGTGTTCCTTATGAAAGGAAAGAATGATGTTACAATAAGCATAAACAATGATGTTAGTAATTAGCTTGAGTGAGCTGACCCTTTGGCCACTGTATGTTGCAGTGGGTGGGACAAAAAATGTTAATGACATAACAGACCAGTGGAAGAAGGGGCCTGGATTAACGTCCTTGCAATTTAAATATATACAAAAACACCTGGTTTGGATAACCTATATAAGAAATAATGCTTGAAACTATCACCTTGTTTTCCTCTCTTAAATCTTCATTCTCTCTACTCATCTTATACTTTTTGCTACCCTTCCCTCTCAATTTCTATTGTTTTACTAACTTTTCATCACAAGCTTGTTTTTCCTACCATGTTTCAGTCTTCCTTTCCATTTTTTATTTAATCTACTTAACCTCTTCTGTGTGCCGGACGGCCCCGGCCGCCTGGCGTCACGGTGGGTATGTGCGGAAGACGGCTGGGGGCCCTTCTGTTTTCCACACACGTTGAATTCTCCAACACAGCGGGAGAATTTGTGCCGCATCGAAGAGGTTAATGAATCTCCCTTTGAGGTCAAAGCCTACCATACAGCCCAGCTGTCTGGTTTGCTAAAGTCATTTTCTGTTGCTGAGCTTGTGGTTTGTAACTCACATTTTCTGGGTTTCTATTTGCTAGCTTTATTTGCTTTAGGCTGTCCAGCTTGAGTTCACCCCTCCTGTTGCCAAAACCTTGTTTACTGTATTCTTTCACAGATTTGGTTTCTGTAAACGTGCTTTAAAATCTTTTTCTCATCTTGTCACACTTACTGTGCATTCAAAGACCGGTCAAATGTAAGGGTTTCTCCTCCAACGAGCTTGGTGTTTATTTTTCATTTTCTAACTTCAAAGTGAGAGAATGTATGTGACAGTCGTGCCTAGTACCTATGTAAGAGGCGAGCGTGGTGGATGTTTTTTTATTGTTGTAATTCTGAAGTGTAGTAGAAACAAATATTTGAATATGATCATAATACACTGACAGTAGTTGATAACATTTGCACACATTATCAGTTGTATGCAGTAAAACCATATTCTGATGCAAATGTAATGGTCAACAATTGAAAGTGTGTTGTCTTTAATGGCAGTGGGCTACCACACTTTGAATACCCCACACTACGCTACTCCACTCTATGCACCTCCATTGTAAGACCCTCTACAACGTCTATCTACTTGCCCCACTACACTCTACCCCACTCCACTGAACACCAATGTAACCCAATCTACCCCACACCATGCAGGTTTGCAACAATATACCCCGCTCCAATCTACCACACACCACTCCGATCTAACCAACTCAACTACACTCTACCTCACTCCAGTCTATTCCACTCTAGTTTTCTCGACTTGACTCCATCTAACCCAATCCACTCCACTGAAATCTACCCCGCTCTGCTGGAATCTACTCCAGTCTTACCCTCTCCAATCTACCCCACTCTACTCCAATCCAATTTTCCACACTCTACTCCAATCCAATTTTCCACACTCCACTGCAATATATCCAACTTCTCTCTACTGTAATCTAGCCCCCTCCATACCAATCTACTCCACCACAATCTACCTCACTCCAATTGACCCCACTCCAATCTACCGCACTCTACCCAACTCCATTGCAATCCACCACACCACACTCCACTCAAATCTGCCCCAAACTACACTCCAATCTACCATACTCCAATTTAGTCTACCCCACTTCACCCCACCCAATCCACTATACCCCACTCCACCCTAATCTATTCCACTACAGTCTGCCGCAGTGTATCCTACTCTACCTGATCTATCCCTGTTATTCCACTCCATTCCAATTTAACCCATCCCACTCATCGCCAATCTATCCCACTCCATCATTCTACCCAACTGAGCTCTACCACTCCACTTTACCCAAATCTAATCCGGTCCAATCTATCCCACTCTACCCCAGTTTGCACCTCCCCAAGCTACCCCACTCCAATCTATAGCACTGTAGTCTACCCCACTTCACCTCATTCCACCCCACTTTACCACATTCCACCCACTCATTCCACTATACCCTACCCAGGGCTCGAAAAATCAACTCGCCCGCTCGCATTAGCAAACCACATTTAATTAGGGCAAGCTATTTTTAAGTCCTACTCATCCTTTCTGGCCAGTAGAAAAATAAACTGACTTTTGACCTCTGTCTCTGAAAGCAGAGGAAATGTGACAAGAAAGCAATATTTAAAGGCATCTTTATTGCCCACAAAGTAAATGAGCATAAAAATGCCTTTAAATCTTGTTAACTTGTCACATTTGCTTGCTTTCACAGACAGAGGTCAAGTGCATTTAAGTTAGGTCGCATTGATTTTGTAGGTTACTAGACTTCAGGTCTAGTAAAAATTATATGAATTTTTGAACCCTGCTACTCTATTTTACCTCAGTCCACCCTAATCTACTCCACGGCACTCTTCCCCAATCAATCTCGACTCCATTCCAATCTATCCAGATCTACTCCACTCCACGCCAATAACCTTTAACTATGCAGAGCAGCAGCCACACTAGTGTACAACATGGATAAACACATTGGCAAAAGCCAATAGCTCTTGCATAGGCAAGAACTGCCGGTTTTGCCAATGCTTGTTGCTTTCTAGTTATGTGCCACTCACTTTTGTTCACATGCTGCTTTGTTTTCTGTAAGAGGGTGATAGATTCAGTGTACAGTGGCCAACCTGCTGTCCATTGTCAATTTCAGTTATGACAATTTCTAATATTTATCATAAAGTTAATATGCAATATATTGAATTGTTTTTTTATCCTCCAGTGTATGATAAATTCCTAAATCGAGCGCAGATGACTCGAAGCGTCATCAGTTTTACAAAGCTGCATGCAGAAAGTGCTGCTCAGACAGGTGATCAGAAATACCAGTCAATGACTTGACATTATTTAAATCATTATTGGCATTGCACTCAAAGCTAAAATTACCAGTGGTACCAGTAAAACAGATTTCCAGTAGCAATCCTAATTAGATAATTCTTCTATGTCGTAGCTGAGGAGCCGATTCAGCTTTCATCTTTCTCCCCAGGAGTAGGCGTTTTGATACATTAGAAGTGCCAGGACTTGCCCATACCGGACGATGGGAAGAGGAGCAAATACAGCTACAAAACACCTTGTGTCTCAGTGCCCCTGGCCTATGTTCACATCTAGGAGGGTGCTTACAGGGCCAAACTGGTGGTTACACGTTCCTGCTTGAACCCCTTCCTTAACCCCTTTGTAGTCCTTCCTATCCCCCACCCCAGTAGTATTTCCCATTTTCCAACCACTCCCCTATGTCCCTCACACATTTACTTCTAATATGTATACTTGCCAAGCCTAAAAGGTTTTAGATGAGCAAAGAGCGCACGGCCATCAGTAGGCGCATAAATAAAGTAGCGTGCTGTGTGGAGGTGGGGCAACTGGGTGAGTGGACAACCCTTAGAACCACTCGGCAGTTAGTAAACAAGTCTACCAACTAATTGAATAAAGGAAGTACCATATGCACACACAAGCAATTAGCAATACGTTGTATAAGAGTCAATATACAATGTACAGAGCAACTAAGCAACAGAATATTTAGGGATCTACTGTAGAAAGTGATCCGATGAAATTCTTTATTTGTTAAGACAGCCAGCCGACACGTGTTTCATCGCTTATGCAAATCCTCAGGGCTGAATGTGGCTGTGTCGAGCATGGAGTTCGCTCTGCCAGTGATACTTCCGACACAGCAGGGCCCGTGTGAACACGAACGTAGTAATGCCGCGTACCCCCGGGTCACCAGGGGTACGCGGCATCACTACGTTCGCGTTTATTGGATATTTACCACAGAACTTCACTCTCTATCGAGTGCACACATGACTCCTGGGCTCTACACAACTTTACCACAATCTGAGGAATCGCAAGATTTACACGGTTCTTCTGCCCATCAATTACGTTTACTATTGGGATTCCTTACAGGAAACGCCTACTCCTTGACACAGGGTGTGGACTCCACATCCCTAATACACTCAACTAAGGTCACGGGCCCTGCTGGGTCGGAAGTATCACCGGCAGAGCGACCTCCCATGCTTGACACAGCCACATTCAGCCCTGAGGATTCGCATAAGCGATGAAACTCGTGTCGGCTGGCTGTCTTACAAAATAAAGAATTTCATCGGATCACTTTCTACAGGAGATCCCCAAATATTTTGTTGCTCTGTACATTGTATATTGACACTCATACAACGTATTGTTAATTGCTTGTGTGTGCATAGGGTACTTCCTTTAATATGTATACTTATTCATGCAGAGAGTCTGTAGTCAGAGGAGGGTTTTTTGAGGAGGGGATGAGTTCTCTGCTTAGAAAAAGATAAGAGACGTAAACACTGCACATAGGTTAGTGAATAGCATTTTGTTGTACATTAAAATAATATTAAACAAGCATTTGCAATGCAGTCTCTCGCATTTATTAATGTTAGAGGTATTGGCGCTGTGAATAACGTTTTTCACTTTTTTTGTTTGCAAAGGTATAAATACCACCAGAATACCCAACCGCAAAGATGAGTTATCTACCTTTGTTAAAAAGGGAAGACATTCACCAAAGTAAAAAAAATATATAAAGATGTCCAATATTCTGAGAATACTAGATCAAAGAGTCATGAGTCATAAACTTCTGTAGTACTCATCAACAAATTAAAGAGAACTGCTAACACGTTTATTTTAGTAAAGGAGATAAACTAAAGAAATAATAAAAATTATGAAACTCCCCATATTATGTAGTGAAGCATAGAAACCTGAAAACGTCCACTATAAGTTGCAAGCTACATTGTACAAAATATAGCGTGAACCCTTATTACTAGCTCAAATTGCAAACTAAACAGAATTCCAAGGTCTAAATCAGGGAACAAGTGTGTTACTATGAAACCGTAGAAACCGCTGCCAGTTTGCACTAATAAATGCTCATACAAGCCCTGAAACCGAGCAGGCAGATGGTACACCAACAAATATAACATAACAAAGCATAACAGGATCGTAAGGGAACAAATAACTTTGGGCAACAGGTCCCAAAAGGTTAGACTGGCACAACCAATCCCGGAGAGAAATAAACATTTTAGATGGTGCTTCCATCCCGGGTAAATACGGAGGCAAGAGCCGCTTACTGTGTTAATTTTCTAATTTCAAGTAAAACAGACTGAAACAGATTTTGTGGTTGTTCTAGAGCCAAGGAAAGTAACATGTTTCTGAGGAGAAGAAAGAAATGTAAGTGCTGTTTGGAATAGGGGGTGAGTGGGGTTATGATTGTTACTAGAGCCCAAATGCAGGAAGAAACGAGGTGGCCATTTTTAAAGCTACAAGGGATTAGTGAAATAAATGGGAAAATAACAGAAAAGTAGAGAAATAGAAAGAAACCGTGTGTAGATGCATTTTTTTTCTTCTTTTTCTAGTAATAGACTTTGGAAGAGGCACCTACGATTTTGTTTAAAATGTATAAAGCTAAAGCGCGGGTGGCACGATTTCTACAAAAGTAAACAAATGAGAAAAGAAAGGCATGGCACGTTGTTGGAAAATAAAAAAGAATGATTTAAAAGCTAATTTCAGCATGATTTGTAAACGTATAACGTTCCAAAATTAAAAAAACAAGCAAAAGCAATGTGGGAGCAAAGAGACATGCCTTAGGCCCCGCGTACCTCCTAGCACAGCCTTGTGTGTGAAGTATATCTTCTTGAAAACGGCCTTGATGTAGTTACAACAAAGCTGATAGCATTCTGTGTTAGGTCAAAAGTAAAGCATTTGTTCGACTGCTCGTGCCGAGGCGCTCATAAATATTTTAAATAACATGCCACCTGCTTTGCGCGTCGTCCCAAAAAATGAAATTACAGTGAGACACATATAAAGAAAGCCGCACGCTCACCATGAAACTGAAAGCAGAATAGCGCTCGCAGATGTATTTATTCACAAAAAAACAACCCCTGACCTGCAATAGCTAGTAGGGAAGAGAGGCCATCACACGCTGTACCGCGTGATGGCCGACCAAAACGCTCTCTGAGTAAAATCGCCGGAAAGAGAGCTAACCACACAAAGGAAGGACTTTAACGGAAATGCACCAATAAGAAACCAGCATTTCTGAATTCTGCAGCTAAAAGCAAATAGCAATACATGGGTTTGCCAAAGCCACACAGAGAGATACAACATGCCATTGCTGATGCTTGACCTAAAAATGCTGTTTTTGGCTATGCCCTTAAGTGTTTTGACACCCAGATATGGCTACGTTCAATATCAAATGACCTACCCTACGGTGACGCTTATGCTGCTACTGTGATCACTGACGTGCACCATCCTACTCTCCTTCAATACCAGTTCACAAGCAGTGAGAGTGGCAGCCTTCACGTAAGCTGAGATTTAGAAGTGCATTCATTATACTGAATTGTAGAGAATGAGCCTGCAAACCTACTTTAAATTGCATGTTGACCAGGGCATCCTTTTTTTAGGACTTACACAGAGTAAATGTACTTCATTAATTGTCTAGAGTGCAAGGCACTTTTAACATAACTTTTAAAAACATTAATGAGCTAATGAAAAAATGTATATTATAAACAGTTGCTTAAAAGTGGTTTTATGTTCACTGGTTTCTATTGGTTTTTCAGGACAGGGAAGCCTATGATCGTTTGAGAACTTAAGAAAGTTCATAATTTCACACTGGGATTAAGACACTTGCTCCCTAATGAAATTATATATGACTTGTCAATCCTAATGGAAAGAACACCTATTCTGATTCCACCTCTGCATGTACGAAAAAGAAATAAAAACTTTGAAGAGCAAATGTGAGAGGTGTACAATATGAGATGGACTGCCTAAAAGGTAAGTAAGGATATTCTATTTTGACCAGATGGATGGCAACACATTTTCAGAGAGGTATATCTCACATCACCGAAATCCATAACTTTTTTTCCACCCTCCTCCGTGTATCCCACAAACATGTTTGTGTTTCCCAAATCTGCTAACTTGAAAGTATTTGTTTCCATTATAGCTCAGTTATGTGGCACATGCTGAAAGGAGATGGCTATAAATCATTTGCCAGCAGCATTCTGCATTGACAAAGTCAAACGTCCTATAAAAAATCCTTCACTCCAAAATATGCAATGGATCATTTGTGAGACAAAGGGTGATTTGCTTAATATTTTTCCCCCATGGTATATTATATCTATGTTACAAACTGAAAGTACTATTGTGGATATATTTCATGCAAATCCGCTTCATTTTTAGGATTTAAAAACAAGTTTTGTCACTGTTAGGTGAGCCTTGCCTAGATGTCATATTACTTTCCACCGGCTACCACTTTATTTACATTATGTTTAAAATATTCTGATGGAATGTATGTTAATAAGTTGTGTGGCTATGGTTAGGCTGATGTGCAGGAGATGATGAAAGATTCCACTGATCCTTCCTGATACAGAAATGACCTTATCCCGAAGAGTACTGCACAAACTGTTGGCAAAGACAAAGTATGCTTGGGACAATGCAAGTTAGTGTCAGAGGTGTTGCCAGGGCTCATGATGGAACTGCTGCCCTTGATGAAGGAAAGGTTGATGCTTAATAAGGTAGTTCAAATGACTTAATTACCATAAAACAGTAGTTACATGTAGTTCAATAGCATATATAGTGAGCACATAAGGAGTCTATTGTTGCTGTTTTGCCTTTCCATTCTTAACTGTCCCCAAATGAGAATGAGCAGGTGTGGTCTGGTCTCAGGGAAAAATCTCTAACGTGAAGTTTGGTGACAACAAACGGCACTGATGGCACACACCACTCCAAGCATTACCATGCACTTCTGCAGCACTTGCCCTCTGTAGATAAGCTGCCACATTTTACAACTTGGATGTAGGATCCTTTTAGGCACCAGATACTTGATGGCAGAGCAAGCTCTTAACTAATTGAACACAATCCCTGAAGACTTTATCCTGTTTAACAATTGGGCCCATGTAGGGCACAGCTAGGAAGGTGTTCTTTCCTCTTTGGTTGAGCAGGAGATCAAAAAGTTAAATAATACGCTTTGCTGATTGACCATCTCTGGGTACACTCTCAACTATGAGATTGATCTTCTGAGTCTACTTCTTTCTCTATCACAGTTCAGAAATGGAAATGTTCTTTCTCCACCTCCAACATGACTAATTACCTATCATCACTCGTGCTCCTGTGCCCACTCTCCATAAGCAAACTGTTGGAAGCTTATAGTCTTGTTGCATTTTGAAGACAGGACCCTCTTTGAAAAATCAATCAGTGAAACTTGTCAAGCACTGCTTGTCCCCCCCCCTAATCGATGGTTCTAATCTGAAAGGATAACAAAACCATAGAGTTTATTAAATCTGGGTACAAGGCCAAAAGCTGTCCAACCATCAAAATGAGGTAGTGAAAACGTGCCATAAAGATCTGCTGTGCCATAAGAGAACTGAAGAAACCAGAAAACCTAGAAGCAAACCACAAAGTACCGTTTTTCATAGACCATTACTTGTCTACTTTTACTATTCTATTTTATGGTAACCTGAGCCCTTTTGGGACCAGGTGCGTGCTTCTGTTAAATAAAATTGATTTTAGAAGTCATTTTGGATCCATTTTTATTTCGACCTTTGTTTGTTTTGTCTTTTCCCACACATCACAATGTTAGAAAAAAAAGTCAGGTCATGTATTATACTCAAATGAAGGCAATCTCTACTGAATGAGGGAGTATCACAAGTTAAATACGTTCTTTAAAATATATAAAGTATAAAGTATTCTTGCTAATTCCTACTTCAGATTTTTTATACTCCCTTATCCCACCACCACCTATTGTTGCGCAGAAAACTTAAATATTATGCCAACGCCGTAGTTTAATTTGAGCTTCTTATTAGTTTCTTAGAATTCACTGGACTGTATAAACACAATACATTTATTACATTCAAACACAATTCCCTATTGTACAGGATCGTACATAGGTCATGCACCTCAAAGCACTTGTTTAGCAACAGATTAGTTGATCTAAAGTACTTGATGGGCACTTGATTTGAGAAGATGTGACCATATAATGTTTTCAGGCCGTAGAATCTGCAATGAGTATTACTACACTCACTCTATAATAAATCATTAATTGGTTACCAATAGCCATCAAAATGTTTACTGACCAAAAGTTTGGGATGGGAGGAGAAACTTACACAGGCCACACCACTCTGGCACAGTGAGCAATTTGATAGGCTGATTCGCTCAAGGGGTTTTTATTGTTGGGACCTTATTGGTATATCCAGAGTGGGTGATTTGTGCAAATCTGACGATGTGGTCCCTTTTTCCTGGCTGCAGCAGGAATATGAGTTAGCGCAGTCAGAGCATTTCAGGTATCTCATAATGAGACCCGTCCTACTTGCGGTTCTCCCTAGAGGTAGAGAACTCCACGAGTTCACCTCGCTTGAGGATAAAGTGCTAGATGGCGACCTGCCTGAGAAGGCCACATCACTCAAAAATTGGTTAACAACATGGGGGATCCCCGGACACACCTGATGACCGATCTCCCCATTCAGCAGGTTAAACACTTCCATGCACTCCCTCTTCCAAATCCTGTCATTCATGTTCTTCATCAGATCAGAATCATCTTTATTCAATTCACAGTGTATCATAAAATTGTATATATTAAAAGACAAGACAGTAAAAGTGAATACAGATGTGTTAAAATAAGAATGACAAAGCGAGCACAATTTAGCATACAGTGGAAATAATCTGCTCACTCGGCAATGACTTTCTTAAAAAAAATAACAGTTTTTAGAATTCTTGCTAAAACCATACATATATACAAATTTGGAAGTAATTGCAATGGGAAAAAAAGCCGGCCTACCCTGCTTAAAATGTAAAGATTTCATTAGCGGTTTAATTTCTCAAATCTGTATAAAATTAGCAAAAAACAGTATATGTATAGCCAATTGTTTGGATAGCGTGTCACAGGGACAATTCATTAATTCACGTGACCAGTTATTAGTGTTTGGTAAGCTCGTCAGGCGATGAAAAATATCAAGCTAAAATGTGTCAAAACGAACATGTGCTGAGCATTAAAAACGTTGGCTAAGTAGGGTTGTATGTAGAGGGTGGTCCGAACCATTTGGTTGTGTAGAACAGTAGGTTTGACCATTTCAACGGACAGCCTCAACTCCTCCAATAAGTGTAAGCAATCTAACTTTAGTAATTTCCTCGTAATGTTACTCATGGTTTCTGGATGCTCATAATTTTCAGGGTGGCTGATATCAGATATGAATTTTTTGATAAAATTTGACCATGGAATATTTTGGGCCAACTCCGAACTACAGCAGTCCTTTACTATGGCACAGTTAAGTTCTGTATAATCTGATTTCCAGATCTTGTGCCAGAGAAGGACTGGTTGGACCTTTATCAAATCTGCTAGGTACATCGCACTGATCTCAGTGTGGCGCACAAAATTAGAACAGCTGTTAGGGAGCGCAAGCAGGTTTAAAAAAAATGCATTTTCTTACTGCTGTAATGGTTCTACGGTTACGCACCCCCACAACTCAGAACCATACATCGCAATTGGTCGACATTTAGCATTATAGATGGTTAGTATTTCTTTTGGATATTTACAACCTAGTTTCCTAGAGAATTACACAGGGCCGCAATTGATCTATCAAATTGTAACCTTCTAGAGTTTATAGCCCTTCTTCATATTCCCTCACAATCAAATAACATCCGAAGGTACGAGGAAGCTGATGTTTGCAGTAGAATAGCTTTGTCTATTTAAATGTTACGCCACTTAGATCTTTTTGGCCTGCTTTCATGGCAACGTTTTGCTTACATTATTTGTAGCCCCAGATTCTCCATGAAATGTTCAAACTTGTCATGGAGATGCTGCGGAGCCAATGGGGTACGGGCCATAAACACTGCGTCGTCCGCATACAGCAGGATCGGTATAGGCCGGTGCCCAACTTGGGGTAGGTCCGTACATGTGTTAGCAAAAGTGTTACTCAAACTATTATTCTACAAGTTAAACAAAAAAGGAGCGAGTACACACCCTTGTTGAACCCCTTTTTGAATACTGAAGGCTCATGTACATTCCCTTTTCAGACCAAATCGGACCCTTGCAGAGTTAGTGGAATGTAGAAATCTAAGAAAGTTAACTATAGTAGTGTCTACATCCATTGAGATAATAACAGACCAGAATTTTTGTGCACTATGCAGTCAAAGGCGGAGGACAAATCGACAAAAACTATAAACAATTTACTATGCGTTATGTGTATGTATTTGCCTAATAACAAATTCAAATTGATGGTTTGCTCCATGGTCCCAACTCCTGGTCGAAATCCATATTGTAAATCTGAAATTATGTTATTGCAATCCACCCACTCCTGTAATCTGCATAAAAGCATGCGACCAACCACCTTAACTGAAGAATCTGATAAAGAGATTGGTCTATAGTGCGCAGGACGATTTAGGTTGCCTTTCTTGAATATTGGCACAATATGGGATTCCGACTAGGAACTTGGGGAGCCAACATTCTGACAGGATCTAAGGACGAGAGTCAGAAGGGGGCCCCAAAAATCAATATTTGCCTTGAAAAAGTCAACTGAAAACCCGTTTAGGCCCGGTGCTTTGCCTTCTTTACTTGACCTTAGAGCCAAATTGACCTCTTCCAGAGTGAAATTGAGGTCAAACTGGTTGTGGGGAAATGTAGACATAGTGGAATCAGGCACAGGACATGTTCTTGGGCCAATACAGACGCGATCAGTTGTATTGGTGTATAATTTGGAGAAATGAGCTAGGCAATCTTCTTCAGTCACTGCAACTTCAATTCTGGGCTTCTCAACATCACTAAAGAATGGAGAATTTATAACCTGCCAGAATTTCGTAGAGTCCTTATTACAGCTTGCCTTGTGCAATTTTTCCTAGACCACCTCTTTCAAACCTTTTTTTACGATGTTTTAATCCGAGCCTGTACGCCCGTCTCCTGTGTTGTACTTCAGAAGCATTCGTGGGTATGATATTTAAGGCCTGTTTCAGATTTTTATGCGCCCTTGGTGTTTACAACACCTCTCTTCTGATTTGAAGTAAACCCCTCTTTGATTTCCTTGGTAATTTGATTAAATGCCTCAATAGCCGTAGTAGCTTCTACTGACTTGTCTAAGCAGGCGTCAAAAGTCCCCCTCTGATGTTGGATTAGTTTTTCTAGGAATCTGTTCAGATCAACCATGGACCAGCACAAAGTAAAACCATTCAAAAGAGAGAGTTCTATGCTTTTTTACTGCTTTGGTGGGGTGACAAACCCTGTGATTTTTAACAGGATTGGTATCCAACTCTATACTCTGGGGGAAATGATCGCTCATTGCAAAATCATGTAATATGAAATTATTAATTAAAGCAGAATAGCAATTGGAAAACAAAACTAAAATTATACTTTTTCCCATACTACCGTCAAGTGTACAAAATACATCAACTGACAACTTTTTCCCATACTACCACCAAGTGTACGAAATACATCAACTGAATTATCCCCGTCTCATTGCTAAAGCCCACATCATACTTAAAAAGTAGATCATTTAGTTTCTCTCCATACTTTATGTGTGAAAAATTTGAGATATCATTTGGGGGTGAGGCCATACCACAGATTTTATTTGCTGACAGTCTGCACGGTTGAATATTAAAATCTACCGCCCCATGTGAGGATTTTATCTCTCGATTCCTTAAAAATTACTGATTCCAAGTCCGCATTAAGTTGGCTTAAAACATTCAGTATTTCTAAATCGCATGCATTATAATAGTTTACTATTACCGGCGGGAGAGCCACTGGAAGATCTATGGATACAAATTGATGGAAGGACTTAGAGGACTTTACAGCAATATTGGAGGAAACTAGTTTGTTAGAAACATACATGCAGAGACCACCCTTGAGTCTACCATGTCTCAAAGGAATGGCTGGAGAGTGAAATGTTTTAAAGCCATTGAGAGGTATTGGTTCGATGGTCCATGTTTCCTGTAGGCAAATAGTATTAAAACCTGTTGTTAAATCTAACCATTCCAGTAGGTTATACTTCTTACGAAGTCCCGCTACATTCCAGCAAAACAGTGTGATGGCACTTAAATTTAGTGTTGTGAGATCCATATTTGCCTCATTCCATATTTGAGTTAATTTTGCAGTTATTTGGAGATTCAATAAGTTGTCCTTTATTGGTGGACTAGAAGATTGTAGGGGAAAATCCAAATGGGATAGCTCAGTTCGTAGTGTCTACACTCAGTCAATCCACCGCAGTAAGGCTGGAAAGACAGTCAAACCTATTAGAGGTCGAAATAGGGTACATAAAAGGGCTGGCGAGGTTTGCATTGAATGTTGGTGGGTGAAACAATGATTGTGGTTGAGAGAAACGTTGTGGCTGTGTGTTGGAATGACTAGAGGGTTGTGAAAAGGGTTGGTAAAAACAAACCAAGGGGTAAAACAAAAATTTGGTTTTAGTTTATAGACACGGAAGCTGCTCTACCTAGTATAACATTAGCTAGTCCTGGTGTTTTAAAGGAGAGCACCACACAGTCACCTTGAAATATTTCCGGACCTCTACCAACCCACCTGACCCATCCAGTCATCTTAAAATCTGCAAAAGGGCCTCCCCCAGCCCAAGTGTTGTGTTCAGCCAATTAAGTGATTTGTTTCTTAGCGAGTCCCATGTTTCTTGTGAGGAAGCGAGAAGAGTCGGAACATTGGCCAGCACAATCCCATAGGGAGTCGCAGCTTGGGGGAGATCTAATCTATCAGAATTAGACAGAGACAAAGTAGAAACAGTTCCCCTAAACTTGATGTTAGACTGGGAAGGAAGTGATGCCCTTGTTATAGAAGCCCTACTCACTTCCGTGACAGGGGCTGGTTGGCTCTGTGATACCAAATTTGACAGGGGGCAATTAGGTTTACAAAACCCTCACTTGTAGCTTTAGTAAGTTCAACAGTACGGCCCCCAGGACGTTTGGGCATTTAAGGTGCGGATAAGGGTTCGAGGTGCCCGGTTGTGTAGGACTCAAAGTGTTTTAGTCGATGTCCGATATGTCAAGTCTTACAGCCTGGTGGTTGTTGGATTGAACAGTATTTGAGGATGCAGGGCATGGGTTTGTCAGATCAGGACCTCCCTCTGTGCAGGTAGTTAATGTTTCTTCCACACTGAGGATCTGTTTCTCAGTAGCCCACATTCCTCCTGTAATGGAATTCATAATAGACTTGCGACTTAGGTGGAGACTTAGCTAAAGCAGAACTGGGTGCTTCCTTTTCCCCATAATTAAGTATACACTAGCTAATAGTCAGGGTAACGTAGTAACACATGATAAAACACAAAAAAGGAGGTAGGAGCAATGAATACCGCAGCCTTACGGAGCCAGACACTTCAATAGGGGAACAGTAGAGTAGACTGTCGACGTGTGCAACCAAGAGGGGGGGCTGGCCCAGCCCTGCCACTTATGGGCGCAGACGTGCCAGCCCTTGGCCCGGGGGCAGACGCAGCATGCCTGTGAGCGTCCCGTACTGCAGAAGGTCTCGGGCGCAGGCAGAAGGTCGCGTTGGTGGCACTTGGGCTGCAAAGGATGCCGGGATTTAGAGACCCCCGGTCGTTGGCTGTGTTCTTCATCAAATTTGCCCCAATGGCTTAGTGATGCCCATGTAAGGCAACCTTTTTACTTTCAGTTCTTTGGTTTCTTTTTTCAACTTTCCTTGACCTCCGTTTCTTCACCCCCTCGGTGTGTGACTGTCCCTGCCTCTGTTTATCCCACACTCAACACTCCCTCCCCTTCTCCTTTTCCCTGTCTCCGTGGGCTGATCCTACTCTTTCCATCCTCACTGCCCTATCCATCACGTTTGTACCTTTTTTCAGCCTCCTCACATCTACTTCTTTCTGACCGTCTCCAGCACTGACCTCACTCCTTTAGACACCAGCCTAACTGCCCCAGCACTGGTATATGCTTACCTGGCTACAGGATCGAAACACGCGTTAAAACTTGTCATCCTGCCACCATCACGTCTTGCCACGTTGCGTTCCTCCTCTCCTCGGTCTCATCCTTGAAAACACTACGCAACACTTGTTTAGTGCGCCCACACTCTTTCCATCACAATATGTTGCTCCTCCTTACTTCTGTGTTCCACCAGCTCTCCTTTCTTCAGCTCTTCTTCATCCAACTCAGTCCTCTCCCTGCTCTCCCCATCCATTGCGTCCCACTTGGTCCTGGCATAGCACCAAATAAACTCTCATCCCACCATTCACAGTGCTTCGTGCTCCATTTTCTTCCAAGGGGCCATGCCAGACCCTCCCGGCCCTACCGCAGTGGTGACCCCAACAGAACTTCCAACGGCACTGATACTGTCCCATGTCACTGTCAGGTCAGCCCCTCTGGACCATGCGCTCACTTCCTCATTTGGGTAGGTGAGCCTCACAAGACTCTCCCACGTCTAGCTCGCTGTCGGCACCTGGAACTGATTTGCCTGTGATGAGGCCTGGTGTACAGGCATACCCCCTTCTGCCCCTTGTGCCCTCCTCCTCACCATCCACACGTCTGTCTACCCTTGCTTTTCCTCTTCTTACCCTCTATACCCTAGCGGCTCGGCTTCCTCTTCCCATCCCAGCACTCTCTACTGTGTTTATCACTGTTGGGCCCTACTGCCCCTTCTGAATGCCCTTCCTGCGTGGCGACTGTCTGACCGCTGACTACTAACCTCTCTGCATAGATCTCTAAAGGCTTATCTGCCCCTCCCAGCCTCGAACTATGCCCCCCTCCTCACTGTTGCTCCATTCCAGATTGACTTGCTCCAGTACAGAAAGTTGTCCCTGCATCTTTATTGCTTCCCCATCCACCATGGGGCCTACCCCCAACATGTTGTTAAGTCCATATCCGCCCTTTTTACTTATTGCCCTTAAGGTCCCAGTTTCCCCCTCCGCACCATTGGTCCCCCCAGCTCCCCCTCTCACTGCACCCTTTCCCTGATCTCTTGACCCCTGTCTTCCTGTGTCCCATCATGCCATTGAACACCTCCTTGCTTCTCTTCCAGCATTTGTATTTTAAGGAATATCATAATCGTCGCTGAAGAACACCCTGCCAAACATGCTTCTATTTTAACCCTGCCCCTCTCCTCTCTACTCAGTGTCATTGCAGCCCTGCGACCGGCTTTATCTCCCATTTGCCCCGTCTCAAACCCCCATCTAACTCCGGCCGGCTTGTAGGCCCCGCCCTCCTTCCTTATATGGCTACCGTAATTTAAAAGACTTCTGGCATGGCAACAAGCATGATAGTGCCACTGCCACCATGCCTTCGGTGGCCCACTGCAGCAGCCTTATTCGGCCCTGTGCTCATCGGCCTCTCCTCTCAATAACTCATCACGGCCAGCTTCCCACTGCAACCGCACTACCTTTGCCACTTAGGGATCTTCCATGCCTCACAGCTATGTTATGTTATCATTTTGGTAGAGCGCAACACCTGCCCCAGCAAAGAGGTGTCCCGGCGCTAAGGAACCACAGACACTATATTGAGGAAGAAAGGAGTGGGATAGACAGGAGTCCTAAGAAGAGGGGAACAGGTGGGTATTGATAGCCTTCCGGAAAGTAGACAGGTTTTCCAAAGAACGGATGTTCAGTGGCAGAGCGTTCCAGAGCTTAGCTCCCAAAACCCTAAAGGAGCGACCACCAGTGCGGCAAAGCTTTATACGGGGTACAATCAGTAGGTGCTGGCCTAATGAGCGCAGATTGCGCAGAGGCACATACGGTGTAAGGAGTGGACGCAGAAGTTCTAGGCATCCGGATTTGAGGATTTTGAATGTCATGATGAGGGTTTTGAATAGGATTCTGGATTCGATGGGTAACCAGTGCAGCTTTCGGATAGTGGCTCTGACCGAGCATCTGCGGGGAAGACAAACCAAGGCTCTTGCCGCAGAGTTCTGCACGCATTGTAGTCGCGCTATCTCCCCTTTGTTGGCGCCCAGAAGTAGTACATTGGCGTAATCTAAGCGGGAGAGAATTGTGGCTTGGACAATGAGTTGGCGAACCTTAGAGTAAAAAAAAACGAGTATCGGGCTGAGACTCCTCAGCAGGCCCACACAAGTAGCTGCCACTTTTTTTGTGTGGGTCTGAAAGCTGAATGAGGAGTCCATCCAGACGCCTAGGTTTTTGACCAAGGATTTCGGTGGTGGAATAGTACCCAGTAACGAGGGCCACCAGTGCTCATTCCAGTAGCTGGTATTCCTTCCGAGGAACAGCACCTCCGTCTTGCCTGCATTGAGCTGCAGGTAGTTGTCCGTCATCCACTGGGCTACTGCAGCAAGGCCATCCCTAAATCTTGAGGCCGAGGTGGAAGGGCCTTCCGTGAGAGTGATGGCCAGCTGTGTGTCATCTGCGTATGACACCAGCGTTAGGTCCCACTCCTTAGCCACTACAGCAAGTGGCTGCACGTAAAGATTAAAAAGGGATGGGCTTAGTGCAGAGCTCTGCGGGACTCCCTGTCCGATGGAATGGGGCTTTGAAAGAAACTGGGGAGCTGACACGCGGAAGGATCTGTCCTTCAGGAAGGAACAGAAACATTCCAGGGCAAGACCGGAAATCCCTACTGTCGCCAGACGATTTAACAGAATATTATGGGGTACCGTGTCAAAGGGTGCGCTGAGGTCGAATAGAATCAGCGCAGCACTCTGACCGGCATCGAGGATCGTCCGGAGATGTTCAGTCGTGGCGAGGAGGGCAGACTCGGTGCTGTGGCCTGGTCTGAACCCATTTTGGGATGGGTCCAAGATGTTATTTTGATCCATATGTAGGGACAGGACGTTGTTAACATGAGCCTCTGCAAGTTTAGACCGCCATGGGAGCAGCGAGATAGGTCTGGAGTTTTCCAGTTTGGAAGGGTCTAAGGTGGGCTTCTTAATAATAAGGGAGACCCAAGCTTGTTTCCAAACAGTCGGGACACTTGCCGAAGAGAAGGAAAGATTCAGTATGGAGGCCAGGGAAGGCAGAAAAAATTCTAGTGATTCCATAAATTGGGTCGGCCTCATCGGGTCTGCTGGAGAGCCAGACTTAACTTTCCTGCAGAGTTTAGTTAGGTCCTCATACGAAATTTCTGGTATGAGCGTCATGGTGGTGCCATTAGTAATGGAGTTAGTGGAGTTTGGCGGGTTGGAAGCGTGCTGTGGAAATGATCTGTATATTCTTTGTACTTTCTCTACAAAGAACGTGGCAAGGTCCTCACAATGCTGCGCGGAGATGATACTGGAGGAAGGGGATCTGCTGCTCTGCAGTTCTTGTACCAGTTTGAAAATAACTTTAGCGGGATTCAAGCTAGAGTTAATTTCTTCTGCATAGAAGGAGGCGTGTGCGGAGCAGATAGCTTTATGGTAAAGTTTTTGTTTGGACAGGTAGAAGGCTTTGTCCCTATTATTGTATTCCCTTCTCCAGATTCGCTCGGCTTTTTTGCAATCTTTTCGTTATAACATGGGTTGGAGGGAGAGCTGCGTCCTTTAGTCCATTTGGCTGGGATGAGAGCATCTAGTCCTCTAGTAATCCAATCATGGAAGGCATCATAGGTCATATTGATATCCAAGTTTGCCTCACGATGGAATTCACCTAGAGTGACGTGCAGGTCACTGGTTGAAAGTTTGTGCCAAGGTCTCTTTAGGCGTCGAGTTGGCTCTGTCTTATTAAACGTTTCTCTAACTAGCATAGTCATTTAAATAAGATAATGGTCTGTCCATCCCATAGGTTTGGGCACTTCTGTCTTAACCTCCGGGATGTTAGTGAAAACAGGGTCTAATATGTGCCGGCCGAGTGTGAGGCGGCCAAGATTAGAGGATTGAGTTGTAAGGCAGCTAAGTCGGCCAGGAGGTTTTTGATGGTAGGGTCTTGAGACAGATCAAAATGAAGATTGAGGTCACCTAATATAGTGAAATTGGCTGACCTCAACACTAAGGAGTTTGCCACCTCAAGGAGAGCTTCGATGAATTTAGAAGCAGGTCCGGGGGGGGCGGTAGATGTAGAGGCCAGACAGGGCAAAGTGAGGGCCCGTTGTGATCTTGAATCGAGCACTTTCACAGCCCGAGATATCTTCCTTGGTGAAGGAGCAAATAAATTGCTTTTCATAGATGACTGCGATACCACCACCTCTCGTGTCTCTATTTAGGGTCTTCATTAAGTAACTCTCTGGTAACGTGAGGTTAGGTAGAATAGTCATATCATCACGTAGCCAGGATTCACATAGAAAGAGAATGTCAGGGTTCTCATCAAGTAGGAGAGTATTTACCTCTAAATGATGTTTTACGAGGGACCTAACATTGAGTTGGAGTACAATGAGAGGGGTATGTTTGGGCGAGCCTAATCTCTGCCCAGAATAACAGGGGCTGGGTGTAGTAAAGTGGCAGGACTTACATTGAAGGCATGTCTGTCCGATGCTGCCTGATATCTCCTCACAGCTCCCTCCAGGGTTCAAGGCGATAAGGAATTCTCCATCATATTGATGGAGTTCCCGTGAAGCTCGGCCAGGGGGACAGGCGAGAGGCGATGTCTTGGCGATGACGGGCGTAGATGGGCTCGCCTTAGACGCCCCCGCTGCGCTCGTCTGCTGCGCGTCCGAAAAATACTCATGATTTAAAGGGGGGAACGAGGATGGGGGGCGTGGCCTCGAAGTGGGCGTGGCCTCGCGGGTCGCCGGTAATGGCGGCAAGAAGTGTGTGTTTTCCTTGAGTCCGCGGCAGCGCTAAATCCGCTGCGCGGTCAGTTTAGGATCAGGCTTTGGTCCTAAGTGGTGCCAGGAAAAGAGTGAGGTGAGTTATAAAAACACAACAAAGTTTTAGTGACTCAAATTTTAAAAATAGGTACAGGTCGCGCTCCCGGCTTCCGCATCAGGAGAGAAAGTGGTTCTGACTCGGCGCTCGCAATCAGTGTCTTTATAAGGTCTGGGCGGGGGGCGTGGCCTCACGGGTCGCTGATAATGGTGGCAAGAAGTGTGTGTTTTCCTTGTGTCCGCGGCAGCGCTAAATCCGCTGCGCGGCCAGTTTAGGATCAGGCTTTGGTCCTAAGTGGTGCCAGGAAAAGAGTGAGGTGAGTTATAAAAACACAACAAAGTTTTAGTGACTCTCAAATTTTAAAAATAGGTACAGGTCGCGCTCCCGTCTTCCACCTCAGGAGAGGAAAGCGGGGCTACGCTTCCCTAAGATAAATGTATTTCCCTCGCCTCCCAGCTACCAGCCAGCGTGTACACCTCTACTGTCTAGTAGCCAAAAAAACTGCTTTATATAACCTGACCACCCCACCCTCCTACCAAAATGGCCCAAGGTGACGTCAGTCCTTCTTGACTGCACCAATCGCCCACATTGCCCCTGAGGGCACCCCTCCTGAGTCAGCTGCCCAGGAAGCCCCCAATATGGTTCCGGCATCTGAAGCCAGAGATTCAAAAGTAATATGTTGCGTCATCGCGTTACATGCACTGCACAGATGTCATCACAGCTGGATCTATCCACACTTCAGCAACGGTTTGATATCCGTGAAGGGCATTTCTTAATGTATACTGTGTTGAAGCACATCCTCAGGAGCAAATGTGCTATCATTAATTAGGGTTGCCACCATTCAAAGAGAAAAATGCCAGTCATTATTTGTTTGACATAATGCAAAATAGGATTTTAAACAAAATTGTGTCTTAATTTGCTGCAGCCTGCGCTCGATGTAACTCCCTTTGGGCAGATTTCTGTTACATGCTGTGGAGCTACCCCTCATTCACACATTTTGGTCAGAAGCCACGCAGCAATTGGCAGGATTCTCAAAGATAGATATCTGGGAAGCTTGCTTTCTCTGCCTCTTTAGAAGATCTGAAACACATAAGATAACAACCCACTCCTTAACTTAGCATTATTGATTACTAAACAAGTAATCACCGTGAATTAGATGCACTATCTCCCCCATCCCTGGAGGCCAAGCATTAAGATGAACTACGCTGGATGAAAGTTGAGTGTACTGCCATAGGGATGAAGCCAGTGCAGATGACTGGGGTACACTTTGGCTACAATTTGAGATAATTCCCAGAGATGATGATTTACTGCCTTAGACTTTTCTAGGTCTTTCATGGTAAATTGCCAGGGTCACCTTATGTAGCAATCTTACATGCTACTCGGCTCCTCCCTCCCTGATCTCGACCCTGATTTTTTCAGCCTTAAACCAATAAACAGCTCTTGTGCTCAATGCTTAATTCACTGTTGAGTTTACCTTCAGCTATCAAATGTTTGAAAAATATTGTTGCTTTATATACGCTATGGTGAAGACCAGATATTAGGTTCTCTTGCTACTGGGTAACCAATCTTGGTTAATAAATGTATATGTATGTTCATTAATGGGAAATATGACACCATCTGGTATGTATTTTTCCATAAGAACACCCCAAAAATTATTTGGGAAAAAAATCACAACCAGATTCAGTAGAATACAAAGGTGTTCCATCTGTTTATGTAAGTGAGCTTAGCAGCTTCAAATGACAGAATTATCCTATATCAGCAATGAGGTAACTTATACAGTCTATATGTATAGGAGAATGAGGTCAAATGCATCTGTTGAGTTGAAATCAAGTAATTTTATAGTTTATTCCCATTATGTGGTCTGCAACCTATACATCAATCTTTGTTCTTTTTCTAATAATATCTTATTGAGTCTGATCGGGCATGGGGGACAATTTCCAAAACTACTCAACGGAAATCAATCTCATTGTGGCTTTGTTCAAAATATTGGTTCATTATTTGCAGGTATTTACTGGATTTTCCAATGAGATTTATAGCCATGTTTAACCCTATGTAGCCCTATATTAACCCTTTGGTAATATAATTTGGATACACTGGAAATGAAGGGGAATACCCAGTCATGTTTTTGTTGTGCAAACTAATCGCCCATGTACAGCTAGCAACTATACAAACTATAACTGTGGACTGGCAATCACCTATCCTTCAATTTGTGTGTGATGAAAATATTGACTTTCTTGGTTTGTGATACTGTACACAAGTACAAACAGATTGGACTCAATTCAAAACTTATTTTAATGGGGGGGGGGTTTTAAAAAAAAAGGCAGTTATCAGCCTGAGGTTGTGATGAGTCTTTAAACATGTAGGAGAACAATAGGTGACCACAGAAAGCGATACATTTGAAAAACATATACTGAATTGAATGCTAAATCTAAATTCAGGAAGGGGTGATTATATATCCCTGAGTGACATATATTTAAGCTTTCTTTTCACCAAAGTATAAAAAAAAACTATTTCTTTAACCTGATGTAGTGTTGGAAACCTACAAGTGTCCCTATCTCTAGCTCGTAACTTCCTGGAGCCCCTTTAGGTCATAGTCAACATCCTGACATCAGTCGACGAACATGAACTGAAGTTTGGCACTAGACCCAACCTCTGAACATCATATCTGCTGGGATTAATTCAATGTATATTTTATTATGAATCCTCGGTACACACATTTCTGCCTTGACGTCTCAAGGCAGGAGTGTAATATTTCCACATTTGCTCAAAAACATTCCTTTACAGATAAGAGCATCACTCCATATATTGGAATGTTTTTTGACTAATCAAACAACATTATCAAACTCACGTGTGATATCTGTATCTTAACCGAGTGAGAAATTGAATGTATGCTTTTTGTCATTTCTACAGGCGCTATACAAATTGGGATTCTTATTACTGGATGTGTCCTTCCTGCAAAACACATTTTGAAATTAGCCATGTGAGCAGCAAACCTCCTATTGTAACAGCTGTCCTCAATTGTCTACATATTCTTCATTGGAATTCATAATTTTTTTTTCTAGCCCTCTAAATTTGTTTACTTTGGCATTGACTTACCATGTGCAAAGTATTTAGATTGCCTCCTTACATTTACTAGGTGTGCTTTCCAAATGGGAAGATATAACTAGTTTAAGTTTTGTGTCTCTGGAATCTTAATTTAAAATCCTAATTTATGATGAAATCGTGTTTTAAATTACAATTCCGAAAATGCTACTTTTAGAAAGTCTGTATATAACTAAAGTATAGCTGAACTTTTTAAACCATCAACAATTTTAATCGAGGTCAAGTAAATTAATAGTCTTGACCTGTGTATTTATTCGCAATTTTTCATTGCCATTTTTACAATTATTATACACACTTGAATATGTCATAAAGTCCACATTCAAATAGTTCAGTCTGACTTTGGTTATATACAAATTTAAAAGAGGCCCAATCTAGCTCTGTAATAAAGGTCCAACCCCCAAATATGTAACTTTTAGAAAGTTGGCATTTTCTTGCCTTATGAAAAACCAAACAAAGTCCAACCTTTAGCTACAAAAATTAGCAGGCGGCATTGCTAGGGTGAGCTAGCAGCTTTGACAACTGTGACTACAAGCACTCCTCCCTTCCTGTGAAAAAGCCCATGGGGCTATAGTTTGGTAACATTAGTAACTCAAACTTGTATGATCTTACCAATAAGTATTGTATCAGTGCATGTTTATCTAAAGGCACAAAATTCTGAAAAATTGAGCAGGTAACCTAGTGGTTTTATTTTCTAACAGAGTGGTACAGGGATCGCTTTTTGGTCCTGAAGAGAAGTCATGGGGATGGCTTTGAAACATGTAGACTAGGGAGGTAGTAGGCCAGTGTAACACATAAACCTCTAATCCCCTTGTTTAATAATACCAGCTACAAGGAGTATTAAAATTTAGTTTCCACACAGCCAGGTATTTTTTAATCCCACTATATCCACTCAGATTTTACCTTTCTCATATCAAACATAGCATAGCTTCACTAACAAGTGCTTCCTCGTCGTCTGTCGTAGCACGCCCCGTCCTGCAGCAGGCGGAAAGAACCCATTGATGAAGCATGCCACCAAGGGACCTTTTGGTGGGTGAGGCTTATTTTAACAAAGCAGTGTGTTTTCCCTATACAAACGTAGGAAAACTGACCAGCTTTCTCTAATACTGAAGAAAGAAGGATAGTAACATTTTTGTAGCTAAAGGTTGGACTTTGGTTTTTCATAATTTATAGATAAGGGGAAGTCCACTACCTATTGAACCTCTTCACTACTTTCTTTGTTTATATCTAATGTTCTTGCCTTAGCCATTTGGCGCCTGCAGCCTGTCTCTGGTCACATGACTGGGTGTAGCTGGCAGTTGGTCTTTGTGTATTCTGCCTAGGCAGCCACACACAATGGGAGCACAAGTGTGACTTAATGGGCCATTACTGGCAAGGCGGGAGGGAGGGGCTGGACCCAGCTTCACTTACACCTGAATGTGCTGTGTCTTATCTCCACATAAGGGACTGCATAGCCCCTGTAATAAGTCTGGAGCCAGGACTAGAAAGGCAGGGTGTCTGTGCCCTTTAGAAGCTTCTCCCCACTTCAGTACCCTTCCGGACCTGTGGATACTCTGCCAGGAAGAAGGACTGCTGTGCTGCTGAAAGGACTGCCACTCTGCTGCACTGCTACTCTGATGGACTCCTGCTTTGCTGTGCTGATCTGCTGCCTGCTGTCCTCTTGCCTGGTGGAGAAGGACTAAACTTGCATCTCTTGAGCTCAGAGTGACTCCAAGAGCTAGTTATCTGGCCTCCTGATCTGAAGCTTCAGGGGCAAAACAGACTTCCCACAACCTTGCACCTTAACTCTGTCATTGTAAGCCTACCCTGCCAGGTGGTGCCACCCTAGTCCTTGACCCTTGGAAGGGGCCTAACATGCTTACCTGCAGAACCAATGTCTCTTCTCTGCTGAGCAGTGCATCTTTGAGTAGAACTGACGTTTCTCCTCGGATGAGCTGTGCATCATTGAGCAGAACCGACGCATCGCTGCTGCTACATGGATTGAACCCAGCGCATAAGGCCCGCGTTACCCTTGCAGGCCTCTTAACCGACGCATCACCAATGGCGCAGCTCATCTACAGCTCAGGCCCTCACTTTTCTTTTTGATGCAGACTCAATTATGTACTCCCCATTGCAGTCTAGCAGCTCTTAGGAACCGTATCCCCAATGCCAAGACTTCACACCACAAGCCCCGTTGACTGGATCCGCAACAATGACTCAACAGGACCTCGCACCACAGCCTCATCGCAACTCATAACCGAAGCATCGCGTCAGCTGCGCTCCGCCTTTTCGACCTGGATCCCCGCAACGCTCCGCAGCCAGGATTTAAGGTACTTTGTTTAGCGGGCCTGACAGGGAACCTGGAGCTGGCCCTCGCTCCATCGTCGTCGGCCAGAACTTGTGACGTTGTCCCTGTCCGGCGCCACCCGATATCCTTTATTGACACTTTGTGCTTTCTGGCACTATATAAACTTAAAACTTTACAATTCAATATCTCTGGTTTTACTAATTGGATTTTTGGCATTTTGGTCTTGTTTTATTTATTAAATCACGCTCTATTTTTCTAACCTTCCAGTTAAGCCTCTCTGGTCTGTGTAAAGCTACCAGAGGGTGAGCGCAGGTTAATTTGGTGTTTGCTTGTGCTGTACCCTGACTAGGATTGTGCTTGCTGCTTGACCAGGGCTCACACCCCAGTCAACCAGTAACTCAATTTCTAACAATCGTTTAAAGTCTTTAGCTGACAGGTGGATGCAAGTCTGTGTAGCACAGCAACATTAAATGTTTTCAGTTCTTGAGAATGATGTAAATGGCACTGAACCTATCCATGAGAGAACTTGGTCCCATCAATAAACAGTTTAGCAAGCAGTTCTCATAGGAACCGGATCACAAATTTAACGGAGTGGTATTTTTCTGAGAGATACCACTCAGCCTGATTTCAAGTTCCTTCGGTGCACCCCACACAGAAATACCTGGTGCGGTGAATGTTGTTGAATTCCCAACTATTAAAAGCAGATGGACATGACAGCTGGAAAATGGCCTCGAAATAGAGGAAGATGTGCCAACTGGTACAGTAAATAGGTGCCTGCCTGTTATTCCCTATTAATGGCTATTATCTCATAATAGCACATAATGGCGGGGATCGAGTACAATACCAGTAAATATCATTGCTTTGTTAACTCACTGCAATTTCCCTGCCTCTTAAGATCAGCAGTTTAGATGTTTAACTCTTCCTATTCATTGCGCTGTTTTACTGGTAAATTATCAAAAACCTTGGGACCCTTGGCCTCTGATTGTGCAATCAGTATTTAAGATTTTCTGTCAATGCCTACTAGATGATTTCTGAATTAACAAAACCCTGATTTCCACTTTTAAGGCAATTTGGTAGTAACAGCCACAAAAGCAGATGGGATACCACTGTTCTGCAAGTTACACTATTAAAGTTTACCTCATACTGCATCCATCAATAACTGTCTGTCTGCCAGACAAAATTAAGATAAATTTTCCCAATGCATGAAAGTGTTTCAGCACTTGTGCCCCACTTTTAGCTGGAGCTGAGTGACCTATTACAGGATGAGACCCACTGGGAAATGATTTGAAGACACAGGGGAGCAGTGCTTAATTTGAGAGGGTGTTTGTCGGTGCTCGGCATCAACACATATTTCTCAACACCGGCACTTATGTTTCTGGCAGTCCACCACACAGTGAGGTTGTGTGTCAAATTTTGAGCATAGCAGATCTACAGACAAATGTAGATAATCATACTTCATGCATTCCATTCTTACAAAGATTATTATTGTTAATAATAATAGAAATTGTCTGATTTGTTGGATTGTTATGGCTGGAAGGTAATATTGGAACAGACATTTTGCAGCTCTGGTGGGGTGTGCACGCTGCAGTGACTTCCTGTTAAATTCCATGGGCCCTGGCACTTATTATTATTTTACAATTTCCAGCTTTGTAAGCTCCTACTTAGGCCCTCTGCTCTTCCTGCCCTGCACCCGAGCTCCTTCCAATCCAGTGACGTGATCTGGTCTTCCCCCACCTTGTTGGGGGACAACGCAGGGAGACCCTTATCCACTGCTTGAACTGCCACTGACTTCCAGAGCCCTGGTAAGGTGTTTGGATGGTGTTTTCATACACTTGAAAGCGAAGGGTAGACAGTGTCCTAGGCTCTGATACTCCTTGCTTTGTGATGGCTGCATCAACTGTGATGGAGCTTTGAAATAACACGTATATAAATTCCCTTTGCTGTACTAAAAGCCTTGCTGGTACAGGTAACAGGCTTGACCAAATGTTGTTTTATTTTCTCTCAGGCAAGATGTCCCACTCCGTACTCAAATTAGCTACTCCCTCTTTCATTAGCAGAATCTCTGTCCAGTCCAATATAGTCCGCTCTGTTCATACTACGATGATTAAGCCTCACATTGGCATAGATGTATTCACTTCTATGCTCTTAATCAGTGCTTAATTTGTAGAAGAATACGGGCCAGATGTACAACCATTTTAGCGTTCACAATTAGAAAATCAGGCCATTTGCGACTGCTAAAAAGGGTTGCAGCATGTACCGCTTAGGATTTGCGAGTCGCTGTTAGAAAGGGGCGTGCCAAGGGCATTGCTTCGTAATAGCGAGTCGCACTGGTATGTAAGATTGCTTTGCAACCGGAAATGCATTTGCAAATCAATTGCAGTTACCAATATTTCAAGTAGGCGGTAAGCCAGTCTCAAACGGGAAGGGGCCCCCAGGGGACCCCATCCCTTTTTTAAATAAAAGCAAAAATATTTTTTTAAGAGCACGCAGTGGTCCCACAGACCACTCACTGCCTGCCCTTAAAAAAAGTTAAAGAAAACTTTTCATTGTTTTCTTTTAAACGCATCCTGTTGCTTTTGAAAATAAAAAAGTTGTCATTTAAAAAAGCAAACACCAACGTGGTGGTCTGCTGTACCCAGCAGGCCACCATCCCTGTGATTGTAGGCCATTTCCAATAGGTCTCAAATAGCGACCTGCCTAATGAATATTGATGAGGCAGGTCATTTGTGATCCCATGGGGATCGGTAAGTGTGGCTGAGACACGTTAGTACATTCCATTTTGCGAGTCGCAAACAATCGCAATTTATGACTTGCAAAACGGAATGGTCATACATATGTCCCTCAGTGCCGGTGCACAAATTTTTGTTCAGAAGCCAGTAGCCTGCAGCGGCACACTGAATACCAATTCAGCGTAGTGTGGAATCTCCTTCATGCCTCTTTAATGGACTATCAGACACTCCCTGCCTTCCTAATAATTTATTTAATCTTTCCCTGCATTCCTATTTGTGTGTTATCCCACTTGCAAAATGTTTGATGTAGAAAAATAGGTGCCAGTCCCCAAAAGTGAGGGCCAGTGGCCCACAGTAGAGGCAATGTTGATCTGCGGGGGGCAGTTATTTGAAGCATTTTGAAGAACGGCACTTCAAAAAGATCCCTTTGCTCTTCCTTCAACAGCACAAAAGTCCCAGCCTTCTTTGCAAACCCTCCACTACATAGTCTGTGCTGTACAACTATTAAAAAAAAAAATCAGAAAGATAAATTCTATTCGCATGGATTGGTTTTTCACACACCTACTACTAGGGGAACTGCAAGGTTTTGTAATGTATTGCAACAATTTTCTGAATTTGGAGTAAATTTAGAGAAACGCGGTTAGGATATTCGCCACTGTGCCTTTGCGGTATTGTATAGAAGGGTGTTACCAACATTTGCTATCTCGCATCACCTACATAAGATGTGAATACTATTATCTAAAGGCATATTGCTATGAATCGCTTTGAAGCTTTACCTTTGAGTTGAGGTGTCAAAAATAGACCCAGGAGTAATTTTTATTATGTCGGATAATCTGAGTAATTTTGGTGATTCCAAGTTACTCTTCGACACCGAATTTCGATAATACCATTATTATGCCAGCTCATATAATTATGAGAAATTTGGTTTGTAAAATAATCACAGAACCAACTAATTTAGTGAGTGTAAGCAGATGCTCACACTGCTATATGTCTTCTGTTATATTTAGTGCTATTTTCTTAGCGCAAAATGCATCCTCGCGTCTGTTTTGGAGACAATGATGCTATAAGCTGGGAAAAAGTTGGGAAAATCCTACAGCAAGAGCACATTTAGCTAGTACCAGCAGTTGCTTGACCTGCTGTTCATTTTCATTTGCCTTTAGCGCTATATCTTAGTGCAAAATGCATCCTCTGGTCCATTTTAGATACGAGGGGGCATTAAGAAAATAGCGCTAAATGCTGAATTGCCCTTCTTATGTAAAGACATGGAATCTCACATAATTATGCGGTAATTCTGCATGATTATGCTGTAAATGTAAATGTACATGTATTTATATAGCGCAAATCACCGACCCGGTATCTAAGCGCTTGCTTAGGGAACCTGTCCTGGTATTCCCCTGTGAGATAACCCCGGCAGGGTATCCACAAGGTGAAAGCCAGTCATCCCACCGCAAGGGGCAGTTGTGGAGATTAAGCAAGCTATTGCCCAGAGTCGCAGAGTGTGAACCCGTGAATCGAGTAGGCACCGGAGCGAGAATTGTCGAGTCCATGGACATTTTAGGACTCAAGACCCCGCCGAGCCAGGAATTGAACCCTGGTCCCGGGCTGACCTCTGCTTCCAGGTCTGCCTCCTCTAACCAGTGAGCCACACTACTCCACTGCAGCTAATTATGTGTGCGTCACCCCCCTCCTAGTCATAATCCGGTCTATCTTGGTCAACAGTGCAGTAAAATATCAGATGTTAATTACAGTTACTTTGAACGGTTCTCTCTCAAACATTTCCCTGCTCTAGTCACAATGACCGGGATCAGTAATTCGTCCCAGAAACATAATTCAGTAATTAACTATTCAAAAAGTGCATGTCGTACAAACAGAATTGCTTTGGCAAAGTATTTATTTATATCCATCATTTTACTGGTCGTTAACACATTTTCTATTCTTTCCAGTGCAAGCATAGCAAACTGCACTGACAGATGTTCTTGGAAATCTAGAATATATAAATATAGTACCTTACAATACAGATATCCAGAAAGTCAGACCATCCACCAATTAAAATCTTTCAACCAAGTGTTGGGTACTCTTGGTTTAATACATCCTGGGAGTGCTTTATAATAAAGGTGATATGTTTTTGTAAAGTGCACATGCTGCAGAACAAGTTTGTGGTGGTTGTCCTTTCAAAGTCCTTTTGAGGCGGATCTCCAGACACAGCATTTATGTAGTGATACCCATCACAGAAGGATAGTCTCTGGTCTGGAGCACTCAATATAGAGGCACAAAGAGGTTTGGGGTTTTGCACTGGCTGACACCAGCCCAATTGAAAGTGTTAGCAATGACAAAAAGGCTTTGCCCGAGGGGGCCCCCTTAACCTTGCACAACAGAATCTAAAGTTCTGACCTTCACCTCTATTATCTACCAAAAGGCTGTGCTCCAGGAAGTCTAATCAGCAGCCTTTTGCTAACAAAGTCTTCGTTGAATTTCTGTTTCTAGATCTCCATTCTCCCACCACAGGAATGGTGTAAATACACATCTACTGTTGGGGGACGTTGTACTTGCCCTCCATCTTGAACCATGCTTAAATCTGAAGTATCAAAATGGATCCCACTTTGCTTTACAGTTAATACTGTGAGCCAAATATGAGAAGACATCTGCTACAGCATTTGTAGTATCCCCTTTCAAGGCTTGCATCTAGTCATTGTTTTAATCTTCTAAACTATGAGTTGGTCATCTGTCCTTTCTGACGAGATGGTCTATCGGCAGCCCAGCACACCTTATTCTAACGCCTAGCAAAAGTACCTATAATAGCACTATCTTTATATGCAACTACTGGTATTTCAGTTTAGGAGCTTGCATTCTCAAATTGCATGCAGTCTCAAAATCTGTCCTATAAAATCCGATTTGAAAATATGATCTTCACTTGTGAATCAAAATACTTTATTCAGTTATATTGATATATAACCATAAAAGCACATACAATTTAATCATACATTACAAATATACCATTAAAAATGCATTAAAAAAGATGAGAAACATCATAAAACTAAATCACATTATAATTGATTTTCTCAATCTAAAAACACTTTTTAAAAAGACCGAAACTGAAAATATAACCACAATTGGCTCTAATTGCTGGAGTACCAAAAGAGCAGAGCAGCAGAGCATCATTCCTGATTCTTGTAGGATAGGGATGATCCATTTTTTCTTTTGGGAAGGAATAAAATGTACAAAACAAATAGTATGTGTATCGTAGACTGATCGGAGGTGTCATCACAAGGGCATTTGCAGAGCTGTTTTGTCCAATCATTAACTACAGGGAAACTAATTAATCTGTGTAAGGAACCCATGCGAAACCGCGTTAGCAAAAATCGGTTGTAATCTTTCATTGGTAGACGTAGATATGGCTGAAGACAGAAAGTAGTTAAAGTAAGATTGTGTGCCTGAACCGAGATTTTATTTAGTTCGGCACACTGTATTTGTCCTGCCAGAAAGTTCAGACAAATAGACTTAAGATTTTTTTCTGCTCATTTTAGCCATAGTAGATGGTTTGTCATAAAATTCATGTAAACCTAAATTGATTAAAAACATTTTTACATAAGACAACCATCCAATCCTTGTAGCCCCATCCAGGCCCATACTATCTACTAAGAACCCTATTAAAATGTGTCTTCTCAGTGGTCCATATCCTGTGCCATAAGAGGACCGGTTGAATCTTTATGATATCTTCCCTGTAAGTCAGTCCTAGTTCCGTATGGCATACAAAAGAGGAGGTTATATTGGGAACCATAGGTAGAAATTTTAAAAACATATTTTCAGCTACCTGGATTGAGCCCACGTCTGTATAACCCCATATGCCTGCACCATATGTGGCCACGCTAACACATTTCACCTTATAAATTTTCATTCATTACACAGCGGGACGTCTACCAAGTCTCCTACTGAAGTTGGAAACGGCAGACAAGGTCTTAATGTAAAGTAACCTTGTTCTTACGGCCTTCACCCAAGACCCTGTACGGTCAAACAGTATCCCCAGATAAGAAATAATCTTTGTAGTATCTATCCGCTTATGATCGATAAAAATAGATTTCTTCTTTAAGCATCCTGGCCCACAGTTCATTACATATGTTTTTGAGGCATTTATAATGAGACCTCTATCTAACATGTAGGTTTCAAACCTGGAAACTACCTTTTGCAATCCCAGCGGGGTACGCGCCATTAATACCGTGTCGTACACGTATAATAATGCAGGAATGGACCGCTTTCCAGCCTGAGGTAGATCTTTACAGTCTTGAACTAGTACTTTTTTGACGCTATTTATGTACAGGGTAAAAAGGAAGGGTGCAAGAACGCACCCTTGCCTGGCGCCTCGTATTACTTCAAAGTGAAGATGTCCCTAAATAAAACTCTCTAATAAAAGAAACTAAGAAAGATTCAATGCCCATTTCTTCTAGAGTAAGCCACAATTTAATGTGATTTACGCTACCAAAGGCCGAAAATAAATCGACAAGGGCCAAATATAAGGGCCCCTTTTTAGCCTTAGTGTATTTATTCAGGAAAATATTTAAATTTAAACCCTGCTCTATGATACGTATTTTGTTATGAAAACCGAACTGTACGTCGCTAATCACCGACTGTTCTTCCGCCCAGTCTTTTAGCCTGTTCAGTATAACTCGACCTATAATCTTTACAGTCGAATCTAATAAAGATATGGGGCGGTAACATGCCGGATCATTTCTGTCCCCTTTTTTGTATATTGGTACGAGAAAAGACTCATACCATGTTGTAACGAAGCCAGTTGAAATTGAAGCATTAAATACTTGAGTGAGTAAGGGGCCCCCATAAAGCGGTGTTGGTTTTAAAAACATCAACTGGGACGCCATCCGGCCCCGCCGCCTTCCCTCCCAAACTTGACGCAATCGCTAGATTAACCTCGCTAAGCTTGAATAATGTGACATTCCCTTTGTCACTAAGCCTCAAATCTTGATCCTCCCTGGCACCCAGATTTAATGTATCCGAGATGCCCTGGGTAATCAAAGTCTCAGGTAATTGGGAAGTTGTTAAGTCAGATAAAAGTGAGAAATGCCCAATCCACCTATTCTCGGGGATAGCGACCTCAATTGTTGATGTCACCTTATCATTAAGGAATGGTGCGTTGACAGCCCTCCAGAATGCACAGGGATCTTTAGCAATTGATGCTTCATGGAGTTCTGTCCAAGCCTCTGCTTTCAGTCTATTCTTTCTATCTTTTAGGGCCGGTTTATATTCTTTCCGTGCCCTTCTAATTTTATCTTTATCTTCGAGTTTACCATGCAGAGCATGTTTTAAATTTCTATGGGTCCTAGTACAGTTTAAGTCAAACCAGGCCTTCCTCCCCTTACAGTTATCTTTACTTAAATTCTCTAAATTTCATCTCTCTTTTTTCGTTTCAAATGACTCTCTTACCCCTTTATCATAATCCCTTCCCCGTAATCTTAATGACATTTCTCTCCAGGCACAGTCTTCCCTAAATTGGTTTGTGTTTGTCTTAATATCTACTTATGTACTTCTGCAATTTGCTCACAACTCTTTTCAAAGATCAAACTCTCTCCTTTTTAGCAAACGATACCGCTGCATCCTAACAATACCTAGCCTCCACCAGCTCGTCTATTAATCCTGCCAAACAGCTGCATAAACTCACATTCCTCCTACAGTACAAGCACATTTGAGACCTAGGGCCAGATGTAGGTCGCCAAATACCGGTCAGTAACAGCCGATTTCGGCCGTTACCGACCGGTATTTGGAGACTGAGATGTAGGGGGCTGCAAATTTACTGATTCTGTAAATTTACTGATGCAGTAAATTTACCGAATCGGTAAATCTAGATGTAGGTGGCACTGAAAACAGTGCCAAAGGCCCTTAAGAATTCGTTATTTACCACGAAATAATATTTTGTGGTAAATAACTAATTCCAGTGTACATGCACATCTGTGCATGTACATGCACATCTGTGCATGTACACCTGTGCCATGTGCCACATGGCACACAAGCCAGATTCAGGGGTGCAACAGGGTGTCAAAGTGACACCCTGTCCCCCTTGACAATTCGGTAATTTTATCGAATCAGTATTTACCGATTCGGTAATTTACATTGATTCCTATGGGCCTCAAGACCCATAGGAATCAATGGCAATTACCGAATCGGTAAATACCAATTCGGTAATTACCAAATCATACCGATTCGGTAAAAATTACCGAATTATTTCCTACATCTCATTTACCGAATCTAGAATACCGAATCGGTAAAATTCGGTATTCTAGAGTCGGTAAATGAGATTTACCTACATCGGGCCCATAGTTGTGACTTGCGACATCTACGCTTATGCTAGGAATCAGATGCCGAAAGGTGAGACTGATTCTTGTACAGGAGTTCTTCACTCATTCAGTTATGTTAATTGATGTTGTGTTCTTTGACGTTCTTTGTTCATATCTTTTTCTAGGGTCATGAAATTGTCTCATTAACTGTGGGAAGCAGAAAACACAATAAACAGAAAAGGGATTTCTTCTGCAATCTATAATCCACAAATCCTCTTTTGTACCTCTCCCTCCCCATCTCTCTCTCTTCTTATGGGGATTGACTGTTCTGATCTTGGGTTGAGAGGGCTAGAGGTGTCGATATTCTACTGAATGAGAGGTCACACCCCCTTCCTGTCAGTACTAATATTAGACCATGCATGGGCATTGCAGTTACTTTGGGACCACTTCATGTATGCTGAGCACATTTTCAAAAACAACGAGGGTTTGGACCCAAAATCAGTAAGGCTGTGCCTCAATTAACAAAATTATGCCAGTACTGATGAACACTTTTCCTTTTATACGTCCCACATTGAAGTCAAACAATGTGACCACAAGAACGTTTGTCTCTGTTTGAATCAATCAACATTTATTTATCCACGTAGTCATTTGTATGGATTGTTGAAAATCGTTAAAATTCATCCACAAATTGTTTTCAATTCTGTATTAGGTTTTCGAAATAAATTCACCTATGGTCTTGTGTTAAAAAATTGTTTGTTACTTGTTGAATGTCTGTACGTTTTAGTGAGTATGGTAGTGAGACTGCTGGAATGAGTGCGGTATGTTTGCAGAATTGAGAAAAAGTGTAGTAGCGAGTATGTAAAATAGCTACAGATGATGGTATGAAAGATATGTTGATATGTGGTATTGCTTAAGAAATTTTTGTATGTGGATGAATTTGAATTATTTTCAACAATGAAGAAACGATATAATGATATAACAACATGCACAATGCACCTAAGACACCTATATTGGTAGATAAGATATTGCACACACCTCAGCAATTTCAGACAACCTGCAGTCGAGATGAAATGTAACTCCAAGCACAAGGGTAAGCATCAGACTCTCCATGTCACCACCACACTGGTTGGACACTGACTTTTACCTCGGAGTCAGCAACCAACAGAAATCCACTGAGCGCTGGAATGGATCATCTCGTTCCTCACCGGAAGAACCCAGAGAGTCCGCCTCCCTCCGTTCAGATCCGAGGCCACCAAAGTCATCTGCGGCGTACCACAAGGATCTTCACTCAGCCCAACCCTCTTCAACGTCTACATGAGCCCCCTCGCAGCCATCGCACGCCAGCACAACCTCAACATCATCTCCTACGCCGACGACACCCAGCTCATCCTCTCCCTCACCAGCGACCCCACCACCGCCAGAGCCAACCTACACGAAGGGATGAAAAACGTCGCCAACTGGATGAGGAACAGCCGCCTTAAACTGAACTCGGACAAGACGGAAGTCCTCATCCTGGGATCATCACCCTCCGCCTGGGACGACTCCTGGTGGCCCCCGGCCCTGGGCACCGCTCCCAAACCGACGGACCACGCACGCAACCTGGGCTTCATCCTGGACTCCTCCCTGTCAATGACCAGACAAGTCAACGCTGTCTCATCCTCATGCTTCAACACCCTGCGCATGCTCCGCAAGATCTTCAGATGGATCCCCACGGAAACCAGGAAGACCGTCACCCAGGCACTCGTCACCAGCCGACTAGACTACGGGAACACCCTCTACGCCGGAACCACAGCGAAACTTCAAAAAAGACTCCAACGCACCCAGAACTCCTCCGCCCGACTCATCCTCGACGTCCCCCGACACAGCCACATCACCGGACACCTGAGAGACCTGCACTGGCTCCCCGTCAGCAAGAGAATCACGTTCAGACTCCTCACCCACGCACACAAGGCTCTCCACGACCTGGGCCCCAAGTACCTCAACGACCGCACGACCTTCTACACGCCCACCCGCCAGCTACGATCGACCGGCCACGCACTCGCTGCCGTATCACGCATCCGCAGAGCAACCGCCGGAGGAAGATCCTTCTCCTACCTGGCAGCCAAGATGTGGAACTCCCTCCCCACCCACCTCCGGCGAACCCAAGACCATCTCGCCTTCAGGAAGCAGCTCAAGACCTGGCTGTTCGAGCAGTAACTTTCCCCTCCCCCAGCGCCTTGAGACCCTCCTGGGTGAGTAGTGCGCTATACAAATGACGTGATTGATTGATCCAGCAATGCCGGTAAAGCAAAAACAGAAGCAGCAAACAATTGTGAGGGCTTCCCTTGTTTATATAATTCCACTCTTATCACTGCATGAAGGGCACACTAACTTCTTAAAGAAAGTAAGTGGGTTATTAGTGTCAATCATCAAAAACAGATCAACTGCTTTCTAGATCCGTAATGAAATCTGGTGGTAGCTGTGAACATAGGTGAACACTATCCCAGTATATAGAATATCAAGCTGCTGATAGATCCAAAAGAATGATTAACAGTCTCTGAGCACTCCGTAAATTACAAATTGAGGGTGTGTTATCAGCAGCTATATTATTTATTTTCATATCTTATTGGCTAACTTCGACCTCGCCAACACGTGTTTCGTCTGTGCTGACAATGTTGCAGCAGACTTCTTCTGGGCTGGTCCAGTCATAATATTACATACACATTCTCCTAATCACATTGATTCTTTTGATTCTTAGACATAACCACTAAATATCTATACGAAGCGTATGTATCCAATCAAACAAAAGTGTGAATTTTGCCCAAATATATTATAGATGTGCCATTGTGTCTCCTGGAGAGTGCTCCCACCACATTGTCTCCTCGACTATCCATTTGGTGAGTTTCTCAACAAGATATGGAAATAAAGAACATAACTGCTGATACCACAATCCGATTTTGTAATTTATGGAGTGCTCGGAGACTGTCATGCTTTCTAGATCCATCTGCCAAACAAAGAACCACAAACATTCCCAAGAAGAATCTCCTCACATTCCAAATGCACAAAGTAGACACTAACCAGTTGCCATACTTAACCTCCAATCTGCAATTGTGACAACAGGCACTAAGATAAGTACGGAATTGGACTGCCTCTTGCATCATGAGAACACCAAACAAGCACCAAACTGGATGCAGCACTGGACCTCTTCTTACTCTGGTCATGACTAGACACCCAGCCAGGTCCAGCACTGGGCCTCCTCTTTATAACCATGACATGCATGCAAGTGGGGCAAGGAGATGCTTAACCTACACCAAAATACATAAAGTATTGTAACCCTTATAATATTAGCATTCCCTTTGGACACCAAGATGGGCTCAGTACATTTGAAAAATGCCCTCCCTGCCAGCCCACTTTAGAAATGAACTGGTCCGCCTTAGAAAGGCTGGTGCAAATATTTCAGAGATGCAGGTAAAAATGAACTTCAATGTTGGTTACTAAAATAACACTGAATGTCACTTGCTCTGCCATTGTCATTATGCTAGCATCTAAATATTATTCTAAAACTAGAAATGAAGTTGTCCAGACAGAATACTGTGTTAAATGTTTAGGTCTTGCTTTACAGCACAGCAGTATGCAGGAACTATAGTTACCATTGTTTAAAATATACTCAGAGTGGTCTTCAGTTCTGCCCAGAGGAGTACTTATCTCGCAACCAATGCTATTGGTTGTTTGGTGTATATCATTCCACCTTTGGTGGAGTGATAACATGCACCTTTGATGTAGTGATGACATGAGTTATAATTCATAAAGGACTAATTTACATCTAAAAAGTACACTGAATGATTACACAGTATATCTGTTATCTCATAGAAGCACTGTATAGAGAAACACATGAATTTTCACTACACAGTATGTCTGTTATCTCATGGAAGCACTGTATAGAGAAACACATGAATTTTCACTGCAGCAGGATTTTTCTAGATCTGGCGTTAGACATTTTGATTTTACTAAAATTATGTGTATATTGTAAATACTTATAGGGTAATCTAGTCACCCTTTGTTCAGCCAATAGTCTGTTATCGTTCTATTAAAATTTTTCTTCCACCCACTACAGCACACAGCATGGGGCAGCGGTCCAGCCTACTTCTGCCACTGGATAACTTCAATGTGAGGGACAGCATTCAGCCATTTCACAAAGAGCGCATTCACACACAAATTAGTTTCCTTCAATGTCAAGGACTTTGAGACCCAAAAAATACTTATGCTCCAAAGCCATTTCTTTTTTAGATTGAGAAGAGCCCTGCAGCTTTCCCAACACTAAATGTTAGCAAAAAGCATGGCAAAACAAGCATTGACAAAGCCTGGCAGCAAATAAAACGTTCCTTAACCACATGGCTGCTGGGCGTTTCCCCCCCCCCCCTGTGCTGGAAAATGCCATTTTAGTGGCACCATGACAAGCTCAGCTCGTCATCAGCACACGACACCCGTGGGTGATGACGAGCTGAGCTCGTCATCAGCATCGAACGGGTTAAGAAAGCCTTGAAGCCAACTCCAGAACTATTGCCTTTGCCAATGCTTGTTTATTTTTAGGCAAGAATCCTAATCCTACTCAGACCTACTGCCATTGCAAATAATTGTGTTTACAGACTACCAAATCCTTCTGAATCCATCCTTAACCCAAATATGTGGGAAGCTGGAGGTAAAAATTACAGACAATACACTTTGCTTATAAATCTCCAAATATGTTATGTTATGTTAAATCCTTTTATAACGCGCAATAGCAACTCCAAAGAGTGTCCCAGTGTGGAAATACAAATATATATTTAGTAAATGCTTTTGTGGCACTTAGTCAAAACAACGTAGGCAGCCATGCCCCGAACAGCATTATTTTGATTAAACTAAACTTGTGAGCAGCCAATGCTAGTACCTTATTTGCTCACAGTTTTCTCTAATATCTGAAGGCTTTAAAAAAATAAAAGAACTTATTGAATGTTAATAGTAAATATAGAGGTTAACCAAATGAAGATTTAGCCCTTGGACTGGCCATACCATAATCAAACCACAAAACACTGTAACCAGAAAATCTAGTCTAGACAAGGAAATTAAACACCTTGTAAAGAGTGAGGCATACCTCATTTGTTTAAAGCAATAATCCACTAGATAAATTACCCAAATTGAGCAGTACTGACACACAAATGGTAAAAAATATTACTAATACGATTATTTATCTCAGATGTACACTCGTAAAGAATTATATAAACCAAAACCTAGTCAACTATTTTATTTATGTGTTTTTTGATAGCAAAGGCTCGAAAGCATTAGGCCAATATTAAAGAGAATAAGTATTGAATATAACAAAATAATGTCAAAAGTATTTATCAGCAGTTAAATAAACACACAGTAAACACTGGTGTAAACACCTTCAAACATGGATTATGCAGCACAGACAATGGAGAAACAGGTGGTAGGTAGAATCACAAAAACAGTCAAAGGAACCCCTATTCTAAAACAAATGATCTCCTCCCCTCTCAGATGGTCACAAACAATGGATTCTCCAAAGACACGCACATGCTGAACCAAACTATCTAGCAGTCAGCATCCACGTTTGGCACTTAGGAACACGCATCACACCTGAATTCAGTACACAAACGTGTGGCTTCCACATTGGACCCAGAGGTTTCCCAGAGTCAAGGGTCCCTGCGCAGTCCCGGCAAGGTTAGGCCTTGTTACACACCAACCAGCATCTATAGTGGTGACCCAGGATTAAGGATCAAAGCCACAATCAAGAAACCTCAGTAGTAAATTCAGAATGAAGCAAGTAACTCAATCAAGGGAAGATTCACCTTGAAACCTGTGATGTGGCATATTAATGCTTCAGCAGTATGCCACCCACATCACTTTAAAATACCCTCCTTAGGAACCCTAAGGACTCCAAGAAAACCCCATCCCTACACTCCCACTACAGACGTAGCTCACAGGGATCCCTACGTTTTTTAATAACAGATAAGGCTTGGTGTGTTCTCTTCTACTGACTGATCCTTTTCCTCTTTGTCCTCATTCTTTTGCTCTTCCTTTCACATCTCAGAATCTACCTTTCAATTAACCATCTAGTGCTGGGCTCCAATCACATAAAGGCCCTTATTACGAGTTTGGCTGATCAATCGCCCGCCAAACCTGTGGTGGAGGTCCGCAGGCCGCCAGATTTACAGCCCGCCTGCCGCATTAGGACTACTGATTGGACTGCCACGGAACCACTGCTGCCACCAGGGATTGCTTGCAGTGCTGCTGCCGATGCACAGCTAAACATATTAGGCGTTTCCTCACCGCCACACTCTTCATGGTGGTGCAACCTCCATGAAAAGTGTGGCGGTGAGGCAACAAAGGGCGCCAAACAGGGCTCCCTATTGACTCTGCACCATGGGATGCATGCAGGAAAGCACATTTTAAGCCCCCCCGTGTGTTGACAGGTCATGCCCTGCAGGAACTGCCTTTGACGCTGCCATTGTGGTACTTTTTTAAAGGCACTGCAGTGGGACAGCTAAAGAACCGCCCACCAGAGTAAAAAGAAGTTATACTCTGGCAGTCAGTCTTTAATGGCTTTGGCGCTCTCAGAGCAAGGTGGCAGCATGGCGACCCCCTCCAAGACGGCCAAAGTCATAATAAGGCCTAACGTTTCCTGTGCAAGTGCAGACTCAGCTGATGACCAGCATCTCAAGGATGCTTGGTCTAAGGTGCTTTAGAAATATAGGTGCTACAAAACAAATGATGGACGGATTGCTGAATAAATCATACATTCACTCCCTTTCGAGATCTGGGTTAAATCCATCGTTCTTATGCTCACCATGCCACCCCAGTTTAGAACCAGCCATATGCAAATCATTCTTGACTCTGTGCCTCATGGGAACAGACCAGACCAAACTGCCAAGCCAGGTCCTCCCTGGACCGGAAACAAGCATCCTGGGACCCGTTTCTGGGTATTATCCTTCATCAGCCAGGCTAGCATAGGTGGGCGGTGCCGGCAATGCTATTAGGATGCAACCACACATGGTGCGAACACACACTTCCATTTTTCAATGGGAGCTTGTACGGCAGGCCAAAACCGCCCACAGCACACGCTCCCATTGAAAAATTGAAATCTGTAAACATCTCTGCACTGTGTGGCAGGCACCTCACGGTGCAGGGAAGTTTAGGGGGGGGCACCATAGGTGCCCTCCAGGCCCAAATGTGGAGGGCCAGGGGACCCCAAAGTCAGTTTCTGACAGCCAATCCATGTTAGAAAGGCCAACGCGGATTGGCTGTCGGAAACCAACATGCTAATCCTGACTGTGGAAACGCCGTCTTTAAGGGCTTATGAGCACTTTCCGACTGGCTGACGGGCTCCTTGAGCCCGTCAGAACTCTGTCGGATTCCCCTGCCGGTTTAAACGCCACCCGCCATCATCATAATATGGTGGTCGAACTTCAAACCTACCATGTCGGTCGGAGTGCCTCTGACCGCTTTCTGGCTGGCATCATAATCAGGCCCGTAGTGTCAAGTAATAACTAATTATTCTTCTTTCCAAATGTTCTTTTATTAATATTCCATTTGTTTTCCACTGTAATGCCCAAAGAGATAAATACCATCAGAGGTGTGTAAACATAGCCTTCATGATTTTAAAACATTATACACCATTTTATTTCAAGATATTATATAGTCTTTGTTCACCGTATCTCATCAAAAAGTATTCAATTAGAAAAGTTTAAAACATTTTCAAAATAAAACTTTATGAAGAGCCAACAGCAAACATTTTTCACAGTGTTTTCTCTACCACTTCTTCAGGGCTGTAGCCTAACTTCTTACTCAACTTTATTCTCACAACTTAGATAAAATGTTCTCAAGATGCTCATTTCTAAATTTGCTTCAAAGGCGCTCGACACCTGTATTATAATAAAAATTGTGTTACAATGTACCTGATTCAAAAAGGTAAACTTAGACTTTTCTGTAATTTAACTTTTTTTCAATGTTCACAAATGAAGGTTTATTAGTAACAGGCCTATCTTTTTATGTGTGGAATTCTCAGCTCTGACTGCGGAGCCCCAGCAGTTGTAAAGTTAATATTAAATAATAGTTTGTGAATACCAAAAAAGAGAAAACTTACCTTTGTCAATCAGGTCTAAATTTTGGAAGTCAAGAATGCTCTTTTGACTCCCCTCCAATAGTAACTCTCTCTTTGGGTGTTAGAGCGGAAATGTTATAACAAGCATTTGAAATGCAATATGTTTAGCATTTATGAGAGTTTGAGATATTAACATTGTAAATAACAATACCTTTTATTTATGTGTTGTTTTCAAAACAGATAATTAAAAGGCATTGTCATTTACAATACCAATTGTTTAAACTCTCGCAAATGCAATACCTATTGCATTGCAAATGCGTTCAACGCAGTTCTCTATTTTCTTTTTTAAAAAGCATTAGGTAGAGAGCATGTCCTGCCTGCAACAGCATGCAGCACAAAGTTATTTGAGAAAATAGTGCTTGGTGGCTGTAATTAAAGCCTAGCTAGTAACAACACACGTAACCGGGAGTGTCACCTAGGATGTTACAAAATGAGACAAGGCAGTACTAAGGAGGGACTACTTAGCCTGTTGACCAATAATCAGTCACAGTTTACAATGACACAAGCCAATTAAAAATGTGGGCAGAGAGTGGGTGGAGCTTCAAGCCCCTACCTAAATGCAGCATGCCTTGCAGAGCAGCGCATGCACTGCCTAGCCTCGACCTAAAAGTGAGGATGTGTTTGTTTAGGCAATCCCATCCAGGAGGGTTGGGTTGCAGCAGAGCCCTAGTGTGTATTTTGTACATTCCGTTGAGTTTCTCTAAGAATCCCCCATGCAAAAGTAACAAAAAAAAATGTTGTTGGAAATGAAGGAGCCCTATTTTTATTTTTATTTCATCCTGAATAAATCCCTCACATTACATTTCCTGCATACTCACCGATAGCATTTGATTATAGGGTGCGATTTGTAGACTCATTCATCTCAGGGACCGGACAGGTGGATGGGCTATGAGGAACAGATACTATTTGGGAAAGGTTGAGATTTGCATAGCTCATTCTTTCATGGGTAAGCTCATGTCAGAACCTCCATGCCCAAATATGGAGGCTGTGTGCCTCCATTAGAGGATGATCCCAGGCAGCACCATTCCCAGGTTGTCCAGAAAAATAACCCCAAGTCCTCTCAGTAAGTATCAACAAACCAGATCATGGCACCCAGCACCCCTGGGAGTTATGGGTGGGGAGGAACCTCTCCCGCTGTCTTCAGAAGTTTCTGAATCATTGTTAGATGCCTGTGTACTGGAGTTAGCTAAAAGTGCTACACACACACATACCTAGGCAATTGGCTGACTCTTGCACCCACCCCCTCCGAGATTATGAAAGACACAGAGATGATGTGCTGCACCTCCTAGGCTCTGGATTCTTACCTCGTTAGAAATGGGATTTCTGGTTGGCTAAGGCTTACGCTAGAGTCAGGCAGAAAACACCACTCTAGTCAGGTCAAGGAAGTTACACTCCAAAGATAACCCCTGCTCACCCCCTTGGCAACGTGACACGACAGTAAGGCTGATCCCGGAGGCAATGTGTAAAGCGCATGCGTGCGCACCCAGCAACAACACTCAAGGCCCACCACAAAGGAAATTCCACACATGGTTATATATAAAAATAGCCTTTGTATTATACCAAACACATTAGATAATAAAAACACAATTTACACTGTGCCACAGGCGGAATTTACAGGGGATTATATACACAGGACAGGACCCCATGGACCACTGTCAGGAATAAGCACTTGGTAGAACTAGCACTTTGTAGAAATAGCACTTAGAACATATAATAATTGTAGCAACAAATAGCAAATGTAGAACACAACCAGTAACCACCGGTAAAAGGAAAGTACACCCTACGCAAACCTATCCACCTTATGCATATATCACTAGCATACCCTATACTAGGTAAAACAACCTCCTAAGTATAAAACACATTTAGAGGTATAGGCAAAAAGTATTGCATATTATGCATAGATCACATCAGGCAATTATTATCACAACCATAATAAGTAATCTCATTGCGCCAAAATCACATTAGGTATCTGACCCCCAGACCAACTTGGCCTCTCAGGGGCTCACACGCCCTTTGTCCAGAATGTCTGGGCTTGCTGCGCAGGCAGCCAAAGAAGAATGCGCAACAGGCCTAAACAATGCAGCTGCCCACTAAGTGCTGGGGAACTGAGCCTGGCACCAGCATGCACCCTGACCCTTCTCTGGGGCTCTGGAGAAACAGCAGTGCCCCCAAAACGATGTGGAAGACTCGCAGGCTGTCAAAGGAAATATACCCCCAAAACAACGTTGGAGCCACGGGGCTCGGAATGGCCAAGAAATGCCACAAAAACACGGTGGGAGCAGCCTGCTGCCAACCGGGGCCGTTCTATGCCAACCGAAACTGCCCCACACTGGTGGAGCCTCTCAGGCTCTAAATTACAACTTGTCCCCAAGTACTCGTGGGAGCCTTGGGGGCTCTAAATACAACAATGCCAGCCACAAGGTCAGCCAGGAGCCCCACTCACTGGTCTGCATGCCTCGCCGGTCTGGGGACTCTCTGCAGCTGGTTCTGGGTTTTGGGCTGGGCGGGGCTCCCCTCGCTCACTTGGGAGCCCCGACGTCCGGCAGGACACTGCTTTGACCTGACTGGAGCTCCGGGGGCTCCCCGGGACTCCTCTGCTCCTTCGGCCCGACTCCAGGGCGGGGTAGCCTCCCACCTAAGCTCTACGTTCCTCTCACTTCTCCCTTCACACCGGAGCGCGGGGTGGGCTCCTGTCGGCTTCCGGCTCTCTGTTGAAGCACCTCCGGGACGCCGCGGGCAGAGCGGCGGCCCTCAGGGCATACTCCTCGGCGGCACAACACGAGGTAGGCACCCGTTGCGTATTAATAATTAAAAACTCGGCAATTTGCAGCAGGCAATGCGGGGTAGGCTCCTGCTCCAAAATCAGCGGCTGCAAAGGGGGTCAAGTCGCAGGGTGGGCACCTGCGCAACAGAATTAAAAAATAAGCGGGGTGACAATAGAATTCCCCCAAATGCGGCAGGAAAGGCGGGGTGGGCACCCGTGCCACCAATAAGCACAACTAGTGGGGAATCCCTAGACAGGGTGAATCCCCCCACATGCTGCAGCCCAGCGCTGCAGGGTTTAAAAATAAAGCGCTCCTCCTGGAAAGTAAAGCGCTTTGCTGTAGGGAGGAAAAAGCGCTCCCAGGGAGCTACCGCAGAAAGGTCCTGTGGGCAAACTTTCAGGGCAGTCCTTCAGAAGGTAGGGGGAAAAAGCTGGGCCCAGGGGCCAGCTCACAGGACCCTCCAACAGGGAGGCAGCACCCAGTGGTGGTTCCTCCTGGCGCCCACCAGCAGCAGGCCACCCTTTCAGGTCTGGAACAAGAGTGAACATCTTCATGGGGTCACAGCCCCTTTTTATATACATTTTTCCTTTGTCTGGCAGCACAGGGTTAAGGAAAACCAGATGCAACTGGTTTTGGAGCACTCTGTTGTGTTCAGCCCTTCTCCCCATTCACAGGACAGGCTAGGGACATCAGATGCACCACAGGGGGCGGAGCCAGCATTGTGGAGTGAAAGCCCTATTCAGGTCCCAGGTGCACTCCTCCCTGCCATCAACATGCAGATCTCTCCACTCACCACCGGGGCAGACCCATCCTGACTCCTGGAGCCAGGCACACCTGTCAGCTCCAGCCAATCACAAGCCAGACAGTCACTTCACATTTATTACACAGACATGCCAACTTCTAGAAGTGGCACTTCCACACTAGACATATTAAAGCCGCACACATCATCGCGCAGTATTTACTCTCACGAGTTCGCACATACCAAACTCGACCCTGCACTCCCCACGCATCAGGAACTACCATGGACACACACATTGCCCATGCATTCATATGGGAGGGCTGGCCAATCTCACCACACGCACGCACTTTACACTGGGACACAGCGTTAAAGTGCGCAGAAGCCAAAAACAACCAACACCAAGTCACATTTAAAAGCAAAAGGTTTAAGGGTAAACCTGCCAAAAGGTCCAAGTCCAACACAACCCTCTTCCAGCCAAAACGCAGGGTAGATCAATCACCACCGTGATGGGCTTCCCTGCTTGGGGCGATAGAACACAGACGTGGGCCCGCAACTGCAGGGACACCCTCCGGTTCTACGCCACGGTGAACCCATGTGGTTCCTTCTAAAAAAACTGTCTGGAATAACTGGGCTACCCCACTGGTACTCCTCAGCTGTCAGCGGCCAGGAACAGGCCCTAGGCCAACCAGGTGCCACTGGTCCTTGCCTATTCACAGAGTGGGGGTAGTAACCCCTGGTACATAATAGCCATTTTCCACTCTTCCTCTCCTCAGGGCAGTTCTAGACGGCCACTGATCCTCCAGCCTAGGGTCTGCACCCTCAGGCAGACTAGAAGGCACGGGTGAGGCTCTCCTCCCCTACCTCTCCTTCTAGGTTTCCGCCCTCTCCTCCTTTGAGGGGTACCCATAGAACACCACTCCCCCAACCTAGGGTTTAACCCCTCAGGTTGCATCGGGGTCAGAGGCGGGGACTCCCACCCTCTGCACCCCCTTCCAGAGTTCTGCACCCTCCCAACTGGAGTGGTACCTCTGGAAGATGAACCGGTCAGGATGCTGGTTACAGACGTCTTACCCTTCAGGTTAGGCGGACCCTGAACCTGGCCTCTCAACCTTGGGTCTAAAACCTTTGGCTGGATACTTGCCTGGCACTCCAGGACTTCTGGGGACTTACACACCATCACGTTGAGGGTAACATATGACTCATATGTTGCGTGACAGTCTGCCTGGTGCAGATCTCCTGTCCCCTGTCCATTTGACAGTGCGCGAAGATCCCCCAGAACAGAAGTGGTGTCACCATGGTCACTCCAAGGGAACGTAGTCCAACTGGCTAGTCCCTGACCCACTGGCTCTTCCACTGGGGAACCCATGCCCATTCACTCTTCACTTCGGACTTCTGTGCCCTCCCAACCGAAGTGGCACTGCCGGACACTAGAACCACAGGAGCTCTGTTTACAGACGCTCCAGGTCCTCTATACACTAGGAGATCCTCCTCAAATGGACTAACAGGACAGCCTAGGTCCCTAACCTGGTATTCCCTTAAGAAACCATCCAGGCTCTGAGACAGGGCTTCGGGCATCTGGGGACTCTCGGTCACACACTCACTCCTACTCCACTGAGACAGGTCGTGAGCCCCTACACCCCTCTCACTACTCTGGGACCTAGCTGGGCTACTCTGAACCTCTTCCACCACTCTGGGCTGGAAGATACCTGAACCACTACTTTTGCAATCACTCACCAATGACTCTTCAGAACCTCTGGCACTTTCCCAGCGGTCTGCTTCCTCTGCAAGCTCAAATACCGCAGACAATCTACACCCCAACAGGTGTTGGCGCAACCCCGGCAAACAACAACTGAGCAGGTTTTCTTTGAGAACCAGATCAAACAGTTTGTCAAAATTATATTCTGTGTGAACCGTTACCCAATCAAACAGCGCCTCATTACATTCATCAAAAAATTCCACCCAAGACTGGTGAGACAGTTTCTTACTGCCCCTGCATTTCAACCTATACTCCTCTCCTTGGGAAACAGGTACCATACTCTGCGAACTGGGAATGGGACTTCCGGCACTGAAGTCTATATCGCTGCCACCACTGGACTCAACCCTCCCTGGGGAATCCAGAAAACTATAACTGCGCTCAGGGGATAATCTACCCTCCCAGGCAAGTTCCTCTGTGGCAAGGGACTTCTCAGCCTCCGCCATCCTCTCCTGCGCTAAGACCCTCTCAGTCTCAAGCTTTTTCTTCTTAACACCCAGCTGCGCAATCTCCTTGGCGTGCTCTAACCTGAGCTGTTCCAAAGCCAGCTGGTGCTCCCTTCCTTCCCTTCTATCTACCCACTCCTCTGGGGAGAGGGAAAGGGGTAGGGCGCTACTCCTGACACTTTACCCAGCAAGGGACTCCCTATATATGGGGTCTTCACTGTCTACTGACATCCATGTACTGTCTTCTCCCTCCTCTTCAGACTCTTCAGGGCTCCCCTCAGACCCACCACACTCATGGCGTGCCGCCCGGGTCCTTTCCTCCTCACTGCGCTCAAGATCCCATTGATCCTTTTGCCATAGGATCAGGCTGTTGCTAAGTTCGGACTGGGTGTCTGCTTCACCCACCTCTATGTCTCTCTCTTCACAGAACCTTACCAACTCCAACATACTGATCTAAACAGACCACAGAAATCAAAAGCAGGCTCCATTTTGGCGGACGTTCTCGAGAAAAGTTCAACACAAGGAACCTAGGTATCTGAGCTAAAACAGGAGTACACAATTCACAAAGGACACGTTTAGGAGAAGAAATAATGGATCTACATAAACAATAATCCCCAAAATGTGATTATCTAAAATGCTGAGTTTTGTAGTGGAGCCAGTTGTCGCTGTTGTACTGCGCAAACACAAGTCCTCATCCTTCCGCTTGCCACCAGTGTTAGAAATGGAATTTCTGGTTGGCTAAGGCCAGTGCCAGAGTCAGGCAGAAACCACCACTCTAGTTAGGGCAAGGAGGTTACACTCCAAAGATAACCCCTGCTCACCCCATTGGCAACATGACACAAGCAGTAAGGCTGATCCCGGAGACAATATGTAAAGCGTTTGTGCGCGCACACAGCAACAACACCCAAGGCCCACCACAAAGGAAACTCCACACAAGGTTATCTATAAAAATAGCCTTTGTATTATACCAAACACATTAGATAATAAACACACAGTTTACACTGTGCCATGGGCGGAATTTACAGGGGATTATATACACAGGACAGGGTCACGTGGACCACTGTCAGGAAGAAGCACTTGGTAGAACTAGCACTTTGTAGAAATAGCACTTAGAACATAGAATAATTGTAGCACCAAATAGCAAATGTAGAACACAACCAGTAACCACCGGTAAAAGGTAAGTACACCCTACACAATCCTAACTCCCTTAGGCATATATCACACAGGGAACCATGAACTCACTAGCATATGCTATACTAGATAGAACAACCTCCTAAGCATAAAACACATTTAGAGGTATAGGCAAAAAGTATTGCATATTATGCATAGATCACATCAGGCAATTATTATCACAACCATAATAAGTAATCACATTGCGCCAAAATCACATTAGGTATCTGACCCCCAGACCAACTTGGCCTCTCAGGGGCTCACACGCCCTTTGTCCACAATGTCTGGGCTGGCTGCGCAGGCAGCCAAAGAAGAATGCGCAACAGGCCTAAACAATGCAGCTGCCCACTAAGTGCTGGGCAGCTAGGGAACTGAGCCTGGCACCAGTGTGCGCCCTTGCCCTCCTCTGGGGCTCTGGAGAAAGAGCAGTGCCCCCAAAACGATGTGGAAGCCTTGCAGGCTCTCAAAGGAAATATGCCCCCAAAACAACATTGGAGCTCAGAATGGCCAAGAAATGCCGCCAAAACACGGTGGGAGTGGCCCGCTGCCAACCGGGGCCGCTCTATGCCAACCGAAACTTCCCCCACACTGGTGGAGCCTCTGGGGCTCTAAATTACAACATGTCCCCAAGTACTCGTGGGAGCCTCAGGGGCTCTAAATACAACAATGCCAGCCACAAGGTCAGCCCGGAGCCCCACTCACCGGTCTGGACGCCTTGCCGGTCTGGGGACTCTCTGCAGCCGGTTCAGCCTGCGGGGACTCTCCTCTGGGTTTTGGGCTGGGTGGGGCTCCCCTTGCTCACTCGGGAGCCCCGACGTCCAGCGGGCAACTGCTTTGACCTGGCTGGAGCTCCGGGGGCTCTCCGAGACTCTTCTGCTCCTTCGGCCCGAGTCCAGGGCAGGGTAGGCTCCCGCCTGGGCTCTGCGTTCCGCTCACACCGGAGAGCGGGGTGGGCTCCCGTCGGCTTCTGGCTCTCTGTTGAAACACTTCCGGGTCACCGTGGGCAGAGCGGCGGCTCTCAGGGCATACTCCTCGGTGGCACAACACGAGGTAGGCACCCGTTGCGTATTAATAATTAAAAACTCGGCAATTTGCAGCAGGCAATGCGGGGTAGGCTCCTGCACCGAAATCGGCGGCTGCAAAGAGGGTCAAGTCGCAGGGTGGGCACCTGCGTAACAGAATTAAAAAATAAGCGGGTGACAATCGAATTCCCCCAAATGCGGCAGGAAAGGCGAGGTGGGCACCCGCGCCGCCAATAAGCACAACTAGGGGGGAATCCCTCGACAGAAGGAATCCCTCCAAACGCTGCAGCCCAGCGCTGCAGGGTTTAAAAATAAAGCGCTCCTCCTGGAAAGTAAAGCGCTTTGCTGTAGGGAGGATAAAGCGCTCCCAGGGCGCTACAGCAGGAAGGTCCTGTGGGCAAAGTTTCAGGGCAGTCCTTCAGAAGGTAGGGGGCAAAGGCTGGGCCCAGGGGCCAGCTCACAGGGCCCTCCAACAGGGAGGCAGCACCCAGTGGCGGTTTCTCCTGGCGCCCAGCAGCAGCAGGCCGCCCTTTCAGTTCAGGAACAAGAGTGAACATCTTCATGGGGTCATAGCCCCTTTTTATATACATTTTTCCTTTGTCTGGCAGCACAGGGTTAAGGAAAACCAGATGCAACTGGTTTTTGAGCACTCTGTTGTGCTCAGCCCCTCTCCCCATTCACAGGGCAGGCTAGGGACATCAGGCGCACCACAGGGGGCGGAGCCATCATTGTGGAGGGAAAGCCTAGCCCTATTCAGGTCCCAAGTGCACTCCTCCCTGCCATCAACATGCAGATCTCTCCACTCACCACCGGGGCAGACCCATCCTGACTCCTGGAGCCAGGCACACCAGTCAGCTCCAGCCAATCCTTCACATTTATTACACAGAACAGCCAACTTCTAGAAGTGGCACTTCCACACTAGACACATTAAAGCTGCACACATCATCGCGCAGCATTTACTCTCACGAGTTTACACATACCAAACTCAACCCTGCACTCCCCACGCATCAGGAACTACCATGGACACACACATTCCCCATGCATTCCTATGGGAGGGCAGGCCAATCTCACCACACGCACCCACTTTACACTGGGACACTGTGTTAAAGTGCGCAGAAGCCAAAAACAACCAACACCAAGTCACATTTAAAAGCAAAAAGTTTATGGGTGAACCTGCCAGAAGGGCCAAGTCCAACATACCTTATTTCTGAATTGCCTCCCAACATCTACCTCGGTAACTGGAGTGCATCAGGATTTGGTCCTGGACTCATCTGATGCTGTTCACCACTCAGAGCTGGGGATCCAGGTTTGAGTCTCGGCTTCCGCTCAACATAGTGTGATTCTGAGCAAATAATTTAATCTCACTGTGCCTACCTAAAATGAATGTGTCCTTGCGTAATGTAAGTGGTGCTCATGTAAGGCGTTCCCATACCTTCTGGTTGAGATCGCATTATATAAATAAGAGTTTAAAAAAGAAGAGATGAGCATCCCAGACTGTGAGAATGGCTGCTCCAGAAGAACACCATCGGTCAGGGAGTAGCTCCAGATGGAAAAATGCATAGTGAAAAGCTGGTTGCGTCATTCCTTCTCAGGAGGATAATCCAGCTATCAGATGGTGACACAGAATTGTTGGAAGTCCGGTTTTTTCTCGTTGTTCCTTGGGCGAGAGAGTGGCGACCTGGCCACATCTATCACTACACTGCCATTTTGTCCTGGTGTACCAAGGCCTTAGATGCCATTGTACTCCATTTAGATAAACAAGGTGCTCTCTGCACCCTGGAATCTATAGGGGTAACACCAGCAAGGAGCAAATGGAAATGCCAGGAGGTGGTAGATGTTTAGAAGTTGAACACAGTAGGGCTTATTTACAAGCCCCTTCTGCTGCCGGTGCCTCACTTTTTGTGACGCACCAGCGGCACAACCTGCTGCCCCATATTTACAAGGACACGTAAAGCTACCCTTCGTTGCTTTTCGTGTCCTTGTAAATATGGCTCCTTTACATGCAACACTTTGCCTGAGAGGGGCGTGCCATGGGTGGTGTTGTGGGTGTTCCCATGTAATACCCATGGCTTCTGCCACATTTCCAGATTTACGAGAAAACGTAAACCTGAAAATCCGTCAGAATGCTACTCCTCCCCGGGGGGAGGCGTAGGGAGGCGCAACAAGGAGAAAAGTTTTCATTTCTCTCCTTTTTTTCCCTCATTCTATGCGCGCTGCATAGAGGTGTCCTTTCCTGCACAAAAACAATGATACTCGTGACACAGACGCCTTTAAACCATGATGTAAGGGTGCCTGCCTCTGCGCATGGCAACTATTTGTGCACCAGGGGAGAACAGAGGGATCCGTCATATCATTGTAGATGTGATTCTTCCCTTTGCTTCGGAATAACGCAGTGTGGCAGAGCCAAATGGCTTGCAGCACCGCGCTTCGGTAATTTCTTGTTAAGAAGGCTCTGAGTGGCACACTCAATAAACGTTATTCACAGTCAGGATCATAACTTCTAACAAGCATTTGCAATTAAATCGGTCTCGCCTCTGGGACCTTATATATATTTAGCTATGCAGCACATTAGTCTTGGTGCGGAAACATCTACTGATCTTTAACATGGAAGGAAAGTAAGCCAAACTGTGTGACACACCAGGTATAGGAACACATGGAGAGAAATATTGCCTTTCAGCGGGAAAGGGTATAGTCCAAAGTTTTGTTTTAAATATAAAAGCAGGGCCTTCGGTGGTCATACCACTGAAAATACAAGATTTAAAAAATATATTGTCTACTGGTGCTCGTGGAAGACAATTTCTATGGACTGGAATCTAGAGAATGCTAAAGTGATTCTGGTATTTTACTAACCTCTGCTGGTCATTTTCTATCAAGAAAGTTAAACAGAGGCAGTTGCCAGAAAAATGATAATACTATGAGCAACGCAAAAAACAGACTTACCTAGCCCCTCCATGGACTGAAATACTAATGTAGGATTTGTACACTAAATTACTTTTAAACAAATAGCATAAAGCCTTATAGCCGATGGTAACCTTTGGGAAAGTGAATATTCCCAGCTATCTTGGGAAACGCCAGGCCCTCCACCAGACCACTGTTATTATGTGGTTAAGTGGCACAGTGTTTCCGCATAATTATGGATATTCTCAGCTATCTTTGGAAATGTATGGCCCTCTACAGGACCACTAGAATTATATCATTACGTGGCACGGTGTTTTCCGCATAATTATGGGTGTGCCAAGCTTGCCACATAAACCATCGTCTGCTATATTATTTGCAGAGTTTATCAAAAATAATTTGTATGTATAGCGCAAACGGATCAAAACTAACTAAATAAGCTGCTGCTCAAAGAAGTGCCCTATGCATAAGTTAACTAAAGCTGTTCTATTTAGGATTTCAGATGACGGAGGTACCTAGATACTGTTAACAAATGTAAAGAAGGCAAAATAAAAATTACACAAAATGAGACGCAGTACACACAGTGGTTGAAGTGGGCGGGGTCGAAGGGGCACAGCGTGCCCATGCTTTTTTAATTCAAGGAAAACTGTTTCTCTACTTTTCGTGAAAAGACACCCGTCCTGGGACGTTTAATGCCGGATCGGATTGTGAAAGAGGCCATTCGGCCTGGCCTATGATTGCTATGATTGTCTTTGCCTATGCTGGGAAGACCTGGGGCAACGGGAAATCCCCTTGCTGCTACTCTCTTGGTTGGATTGCCAGCCGATATATTATGAGGCATAGGTACAAATAGTGGAGCAGGTGCGGTAGCACCGAATACCAGAGGGGTAAGGATCCAATTGCACCCCAGGTATGTCCCTTTATGGTCAAGGTAAACGTGCTGCTAACATAAAGGCCTCAAAGATTGAGGCTGGACACTAAGATATCAGAGTGTAAGATCAAGCCTCAAGGAGCTAAATTGAGCAGGTCATTTGCTGGGAACCTAAGAGTGAGAGGGAGCCTGTGGAGCTTAGGTTTTCACAGGATTTTGAAGATGTAGAGGTAAGTGGGAACCTCAAGGCCATAGTTTGCACAGAGCATCAGTTGAGCTGAAAGAAAACACCTCAGAGAATTTCATGGTGAGCAAGGTCTCCACTGACATGGGAGTTAGCAAGAGGTTCTGGTAAGAGTAAGCAAGAGATAGATGGAGAGCCTTTGGTTGAAGGCCGATAAAAGTGGACCTGAGGGTGAGCAGGATTGCAAGGGCATGTGGAAGTGTGCAGAAAACTCTTGTCATCTTAGTGTGAGCAGGAGTCGGAGGGATGTGAGGCTGAACAGCAGGGGACCAGAGGGTTGAAATGAGCTTAAGGTTCCTGATGGCGATTGGGTAGTCTTTGGACAAACTGATGATGAACAAGAGCCCCACTGTCTTCAAGTGATCAGGGCATCAGGTCCTCGAAAGTGAACAGACCCAAGGATGAGCATGACCTTCTGGTGACCTGTTGATTAAAGTGAGGATCCATACAAACAAATAGGAGCTTTAGTACCTAATGGCCAGGAAGGAGTCATGGACCTGAGAGGGGGCGGAGGGGGGGGGGGCACATATAATGAAGAGAGATTCATGGACCAGAAGATGAATGCTCAGAGACCAGTGGGTGAGATACAGTGGAATACTGACGTTTTCAGTCCCGACCAATGTTACTCACCCTAGAAGCTATGACAACTTTGTCTACCATAAAGTTATTTGAAAGTTAGCCCCATGATACTAAACGTGCAAAACTTCATGAAAGGTTGTAATCCGCAAATGTGGGCCACTTTATTTTTTGGTTTCGGTGCCTGGGCCAATTTTTGGTCCCAATCCAACTCTGTAGGCAGGAAATCTCCTGTGCTGAGATACCTAGGTAGGGACAGACAGCTAAACAAGCATTCTTGTCAGAGTGGCTGTTGCTTGAAAGAAATGTAAATGTGCACAACTGGTTTACTTGCCCATGTAAAGGGTGCTTGGCTTGAATTCATGGAATCACTTAAAGCCTCCTGATGACACAAATGTATTCTTTTTGAGTGGTATTACAAGAGAGTTACCAGCTGAGGTGTAATGTGTGTGCTTTTAAAGGACAGTTATAAAATAAATGGCACTACGTACAGTCTGGGTATTATTAAAATCTATATTTTGGAAGCACTTTATCTTAAACTTTTTTGCGCATTTCGTAGCAGCCTATCTTATACTTAGTGTAATGCAAGTTAAAAATAACGAATTTCATATTCACAATGCTTTCTGTCACAGACTGGACCTTGTAGCACTAATAATACACAAGTCACTATTCTCAACCAATGTTCAATTCTGTGGCCCTCTGGTTACAGACACAGACCTCTGCCAATGGTGTGATGAAACTTGAGTCCCCCCTACAAAGTACATTGAGAGGACCCTCCACATTCTAGGCCCAGTCAGGAGTTCTCAGGCCAGTGCCCGTGCACAGTGCCGGCGGGGGCCCGCTGGATCTCAGGCTCCCCAGCACAGCGGAGGCTCATGTTACGTCACTGACCTCTGCAGTGCATTAACTAATAAATGTTTCATAATGTCCAATTGTGCATTTCCCACTAATTAACTTTATTTTGCACTTAAGTCATTTTTCATTTGAGGTGTGTTTTTTTGTATGTCGTGAAAGACCGGAAAAAGTTACAGAATATTTAGCTTTTTTAGCCACGCTTGGACTCCGCCCCCACACACACCCCGCCCCCACGCAGCATCACAGTTCCCTTAGTTTTATTAATGCACTTCGACCACTGAGTACACAGCATAATTTGCCACATAATTTGCTTAACCCCATCACATATTTTAGTCCTCCATGCCGCACATTCCAAAAATCCTGGCTCTCTAGTATTTTATTTAGAATGTCCAGTCAATAGGGCAGAAGCGCCAGACCCAGGGCCGGCGCTAGGCATGGGCAGTGTGTGCAGCTGCCCAGGGCCTCGCGCTCGGCTGCAAGACAGGGGGCCCCAACCGCTTCACTGTGAAAGACCACACTTTCACAGATTGCCCATGTGCTCCTGCTGGGCCCCCTCCCCGCACAATCACAATACAATACACATGCAATGCTGGAGTCGACCTTGCTTATCACGGCGTGTTGGCATTCCTGGGGGTGCAGGGGTGGGGGGAAAGCAGAGCAGCTGGCCAGCATCAGTGTCAGGGGCGGGGGAGCACCTGTGTTAAGTACCGGCCATTCCCTTTCTGCATTTTGTTGCCAGGTGACAGAAGGCCCCTTTCTTTCCAGGACCAGCCGGACACAGGTAAGGGAGGTGGGTGAGGGGAGGAGGGAGCAGCCAGATCAACTGGCTTTTGTTAAATTAATGTATGTAGAACTGCCAGTGCTAGGGCAGTGTTTTACGAAATGACTCGCTGCTTCAAAGGCCCTGGGGAGGGGGCCCCCTTTCCCTGGGCCGCTAAGCACTAAAGAAAGCTGCAAGCTCCAGGTGTGGGGGCCCCTTTCCCTGGGCCTTGTAGCCAGTACTCCTTTATTTGTTCTCCAGTGAAATGAATCCAAAAAATAAAAACTGTTGCTGGAAAGGTCGTCTTTTTTTCTGACATTTTTTACTCCCAACCTGCAGCATTGGGATGGAGAGAAATAAAAGTTTCAAAATGTAAAAAAATAACTAAAGCAAAACAGAGTGGGTCGAAAAGAGACCAGATTGATTTAATTCACACCCAAAACACATTAGGGCCACTTTACAGAGTTTGCCAGTGAAGCACTACTTTTGTTTTCTTGTCTTTCTCTGAACAGCATTGTTTTCCCCGGGTTTGGAAGTGCACCATTCCTGGATGTACTGCAATACCTGCTTGATGGGCGGATTGGAAAACAAAATGTATGCCGAGGCTCTGTATTCACGAATGTTGTCTTTTTGAACTATATTGCTTACGTTTTGTAAGGATATAAGCAATGGACATTGAAACTGGCCCCTACCGGCCCTGTAGTCATGGCCTTAACTTTTCATGCAAAAGCACTCATTGATTTCTGAATAATAAGTGCAAAAGGGTTAAGGTAACCATGTCGTTCCTGCTTACATTTCACATGCTTTTAATTAATCTTACATTCTTTATGAGTGTTTGCTTTTTCCAGGAAGTTGTCACTTTTTTTTTTAGGCAGCATATTGCTATTGTCTAGTGCCTAATTTGAATTGGGTCGCCTCCAGGTGTTTATAGCGGGGCACAATTGGATTTGTAGTTTAAGGCAGTGCGAGTTTCTCCCAATGGGGCAGTATGGTGTTCAGTGAGGGAGAGGATGTGGCACTATGGTCAGAGCTGCCAAATTTGGAACTGGGGAACCAGGTTCAGCCTTCATGACCAGTCAACCAGACCACTCTCCTAAGAGAGCACATTTAGTAGGCCCCGAAAGACCTTAGAAGAATGGTGTCTGAGCACCAGCAGGTGGACCATAGCGGTGGCAAGTGTGGGTTAAACTTGTAGGCCTGTCCATTACAACCCTTATTGAAGCTCAACTTGAGTCTTTTGGGCAGGCCTTCGAAGCAGCACACCCTAGTAACTATGTCATTGAGGTCATAGGACCCTTGAGCAGGAAGGCTCTAGGGCGGTTCAACCTATGAGATCGCACTGAGTGCTGACTTCGGGTGGGGGCGTCATGTTTGCGAGTATATTATGTTTCTAAAAGCACTTTTCGCCTCCTTCCTGGCCTCCAACAATTTTGGCCACAATAAAAATGTCATGAATACTCCGATGATTAATGTTCTTCCTAGAGAGAGATGGAGTTTTGTCAAGTGGAAGTTTTGACTTCTTTAGAAGGTAGCACAGAGGGTTAATGTGCCTGCTGCAAAGAACATGTACCATGCAGATCACTAAATCCATATAATTTAAATAGGCCAATGGGTTACTGCTTTTGTCAGAGAGATACTATTGTTACTTGCAGTTTATAAGTCAAAATCCTAACATTGAACAATGAGCTATTAACTGTCATCTAAGGGCTGCATGCAAACTGCAAGGTATAAATTACAGCGTTATGGTTTTTTCCCCAGTCTTTGATTGTCTCAGTTGCAAAAAGGGTTAATTTGGACAAAAATCAATTCTAGTTATTAAATAGAACCCTGAACCATGGTATTACATTCTAAATTCACTAATACACCATACTGCCTACTAGTATGATTGTAATGTGACTCCTAGTTCTTTGTCTTATGTAACATTACCTATTGTGATTTACACACGTAGGATTGATTGTCTCCATGTATTGTGTGATATAAAGTTCTCTGACACCCTACACTGGTATCAGTGGTGCTGTAAATCAAATTAAATGCATCTGAGCGAGAATGTGGTTATGGAGATAAGAGTGGCACTGTTAAAGGGTGGTAGTGAGGGAATCCGTGCCAAAGCGAGTCATTGATGGGTACCAACATTGCCGCAAAGGGCTCCACCAGCGCTAAAGACGGCCACTTCTATTTCCTACAGTTCTACCACCAAATCAAAAACGTTGATTTGAAAACCCCTTGAATCTGAAATTTACCTTCAAGTCAATGTATGAATTAGCAGTGGTCTTGGTTGTTTCAAGTCTTTTTTTATTTATGTACTATCTTTATTTGTTTGCAATGGTGTCTTGTAATTTTGTACTATGCGTTGTGTTTTTGCACTTAGCATAATTCTGGCGAGTAAAGAGCCCACACACAAAAAAAGATTGTCCTACATCTCTTAGCATGTGTATGCAGGATACTGGTGAGAGGGTTTATGTTAAAACAAATTACGAAGTATTAATGTCATCATAAGGTAGCACAATAATGGCACAGAAAGATAAGGGAGCCTTTTCAAATTTGCAATTATTTCCATGGTGTGAGAGATTTTCACGTGTCATTTTATATTTTGAATGATCCCGCCCCTCATTACCTCAACAGGATCTCCCCCCTTCATGAGGCAGAACTGGAAATTGAATCTTGCACTCATCTGGAAACAGTTAACGAGGAGTAAATAATATACATTTTTGTGAGAACTGCACCTAGCTTTTCCATCCAATGTGACAAATGTAATCCATTTAATACAGTTTTAAAATATATGGACTTATTTTGTATGTATATTTATCTTTTTGTCCATGTTACTGATATCCACGTTAGGTCTCTTCGGGATGCCAAATAAGATCAATTATGCTGAGATGTCAATTTCTGTGATGTCACTTCTTGTGATGTTACCAAGGGCGGCTCCTCCACTAGGGCGGAGGAGCGTCCACCTACTGCTTTCTCACAGTGCGAGAAGCAGAAACACAAAATTCTAACGTGCTCTACAGCTACGGTACTACCGGACATGCAGAGCACGTTTTGAGCCTTTAGCTTTTGCATTTTTGACTCACCAGTCTGCCGCGAACTAGCCGTTTCACAGCAAACACCTACTCATTCCGATTTGGTGATCGGATTAATTCGGCCATTGTGCCGCCAATTGCTTCAGGCTGAGTTTCACCGACCCGATCCCAAAACTGTCTCCCTTCTGTCTTGATAAAGACCTGCCGCGACCACCAACCGGGGCGCACCAGAGTCGAAACGTCGACGAACATCATAGGCCCAGAAATACCAGCATCCCGATAGGAACACTAGGAATCCTTGGTTTAGAATCGTCATCTGGCCAATGAAAATACTTGTATATATTTGTACATAAGAAATCCACTGCACTGTATATTCTGTCATCCACTGAGCACCCTTCACAAAAAGTCACTTCATTTTGACAGTCACAACATGCATTGAATGTTATCTATGAATGATTACAATTTGGATACTAAATGTTTGAACTTTATAATATAATCGATTGATTACACAACCTTAAGTTTTTGAGCATTCATTTCTCAAATGTTGGACTTGTATCAGAGAGTTTTTTGTTTTTGTTTGCATTAATGAGTTTCTTTCAAAGTAATTGGTTTGACCCAAAAGAACCATTTTTAGGTCTCGCTATTCGATGCGCACGCATCGAGCTTGCGAGGATATAGGGCTTTAACCAGAGTTAAACTAACTGGGCGATTTGGTGCTGTGCCCGTGGCTTTTAGGTCAATGCGCAAGCGCATTGACCTAAAATGCGCGTGCACATCACCAAATCGCCGTCTGTTCCCTCAGCCGCACTCCAGGTCCCTGCTGCTTTCACACCCTCTCCTCTCCCCGCTCCGCCCCCTCCCCTGCCCGCCGTGTCGCATTTCTCCTCCCCCTTCTGCCGCCCCTGCTCTACTGAAGCCATAAACATTCCTAGCCTCTCGGGCCTTTTGTGTACATCCTGGGGGCTCACTGTCGTTGCTGCGTGTCCCCCCTCGTGAATTTGTTTTTAGCCCTACACGTCCTACTGCTGTTTTCTCTCTTTCCCGTAGCTGCCAAGACGTTCAGAATTAAACACAATCTTTACGGTAGTTATTGGGCATCATATTTCTTCATAATGTCTCCCAACTCACCCTCCGGCCCCCAACCCTTTCCATCCCACTTAAAGCACTGTTCCTCGTGAGCTGCTTAATGCCGCTCTTTTGTGATAATGGTCGTACCAGACAAACGGGTTCTGGGCATTTTTTTCCCGGCAAATCGACCGTTTTATAGTTTTATTGGAACAGTTTGTGAAGCTGCCGATCGAACCTGTTACACGGTGAAATCCAGCTCTCTGAAATGGAAGGGAATTACAAAGAACCCCGTGTAAGCTACACAGTACCTTGAAGTGCATGACTCACAGCTGCTTGTAAACTTAGTGACCTGCAACACTAAATTGATATGTTTGTTAGTGCGGTTACGCCCGTCCCACAGATTAAAGGTCACTCGTATATGTTGTCATTTAGTTCCCATGATGTCATCTTGGCCACAAGCCACGCAGTCGTCGTCTCTAAGGTGAATCCAGTGCCACGTGACTCACTGTGACGGCAGCATCCGGCCTGAGGTCACGTGGTGGTATTTCCAGTAAACCATTCACGGCTCTAATTGTGCGTTTGATCTCTGATAATGCCACCTTTTGTGTTTTTTGGTCACCGAATATTAGCAAGTCTGGACCTGAAAGTGCAGGTGCTTTGTTTATGACCGAAGAGCATGTCAAGTGTTTATGTCTGGCGTCAGCCCTGTAGAAAGGAAAGAAAGACTTGCATGGCCGTGCAGTCCCTGCATTGCCAGGCTTGTAGTGCATCTTTTCAGATGGGTGGATAGGGCGAGGGAGCTGGCCTTGTCATGCTTTTAGCTTGTGAAACTAGCACGAGAAGGGAGGGAGCTCTCCTGGGTTACACGGGCCTCCATTTCAACATTTGGTGCCCAGAGCAGTTAGAATAACAAGTGAGCAGCCCTGCCTTCTAACAGTAATTGTGTTAAATCAAAGTACTCGCCCACAGATAGCTGTTGAGGAGTTCACTTCACTGTCCCCTCCCCCAGTGCGTGTCCTTTGTTCGTTGAATTCCTAAAATGATCAATGCTGCTGTGTTTATGTGGAGGATACGTTGGGGTAAACGCCTATTTCACCTGTGCGGCTGCTTTTTAAAAATAAGGTCACATTTAAAACATCTAAGATATTTGTCCTTTAGAACAGCGTACCTGTTGTTTGGAGACTGTCGCCTGTAGAAAAAGAAGTTAGATTGTGACTGTTCACGTGGAAAATGACGCCCGTTGCAGTTTGTTATGTTGAACTGTTATTTTTGGGCCAGTGAACCCCTTTTATATAAAATGCGGTGTGGAATATAGTGAGAAGCGTTCGCAGGTGGCTGTTAGTGGTTGTACAGTTGGGCCACAACACATGTTTTCGTGGAAACGGAATTTTGGTAACAGAACGGCATTTTTGCCGCCAGTAATTGTCAGTCTGCACTTCAATCGCCAAAGGGCTGACTCTCAGAAATGTGCAGCCGCATTTTTTTCGGCAGTTGGGTTCCCTTTCACGCCTGTACATGCCAATGAAACTAATTGCATTTCCATTTTCCAACTCCATGTTAAGCGTAGGAATGTAACTACACCCCACGGCCCTCACTCACCCTCGACGATCGATTGAGTGTGAGGTCGGTAGAGCGGATGAGACTTTAAAAAACAAAAGCAAAAATCTCAAAAGATCCTAGGGTAGGGACTGCAGTACTGAGAATAAATCAGTCACTTTACCCAACGGGTAAACGAGAAAAAAAATGATCACAACGTATCTTACTCCACCCATTCCAGCAGCTACGAAATAAAGGGATATTTTAAAACTGTTAATTCCACCCACCCGAGTTATCTAACCTATGACGTTCCCAACTCTCAAGAGTTTAAAAAAAAGAATTTTCTGGGAGATAATAAGTAGGGGTGGGCGGCCAGCTACGCTCCGTGCACGGAGTGTGCGTAGTGCCGCCTACTCCGCATTTTGCGGAGCTGGCGGAGCCAGGCGGCACTACGCACGCTCCGCAGACGGAGCGTAGCTGGCCGCCACCCGCCTCCCTCCCGCCCTCCCTAAATACTTTCAAATAAAGGAATGCAATAATTTAAAAAGCACTTACCTTGCCGCCGCTGCCCGCCGCGTCCCCGGGGCTCGTTATCTTCCGTCTTCCGTCTTCTTCAGTAATGCGCATGCGCGGGCGGCCGCGCATGCGCATTTTCACGAGAAAATGCGCATGCGCGGCCGCCTGCGCATGCGCATTACTAAAGAAGACGGAAGATAGCGAGCCGAGGGGACGCGGCGGGCAGCGGCGGCAAGGTAAGTGCTTTTTAAATTATTTCATTCCTTTATTTGAAAGTATTTAGGGAGGGCGGGAGGGAGGCGGGTGGCGGGGCTGGCGGCCAGTGGTTTTGCGGAGTGGGGCTACGCGGAGTGCGGAGGTGGGCGTAGTTTCTCGCCCACTTCGCGTAGCTCCGCGAAGCCCCACTCCGCCAACTCCGCCCAGGGAAAATAATAAGCAACACCTGTTCAGTTGTAACAGGCTACCGAATCCGAATATTGCTGGTGGTAAGTCCAATGAATGCACCTTACGTACTTCAGAATAATCCTTATTCTGTTTTGAAGTCCTCTCCCTAGCCCATGGGTACTCACAAACTTTCTCTAGGGGGCCAAATTTACAGTGTGGTTTATGTCCGAGGGCCACACTGGTGGGGGCGGGGTCAGTGGGGGAAGGGGCGGGGCTAGAGCAACAAGAAAAAAACTGTGACCATGAGGTTGATCACAGGTCCCCGCAGCGGACGCCTTTGTCCACTGAGCCACCAGACCCGGCATACACACATCTCTCTCTCGTTCTTTCTCTCCCTCACTCTCTCTCCCTCTCTCTCCCTCTGTCTCTCTGTCTCCATCTGTCTCCTTCACTCTGACTGTATCGCTCCCTCTCTCCCTCTGTCTCACTCCCTCTCTCCCTCTGTCTCACTCCCTCTCTCCCTCTGTCTCACTCTTGCTCTCCTTGTCTTGCTCACTCCCTCTCTCCCTCTGTCTCACTCACTCTGAATGTCTCACTCTCTGAATCTCCCTCTCCATCTCTGTCTACCTCTCCATCTCTGTCTACCTCTCCATCTCTGTCTTCCTCTCCCTCCCTCTGTTTCCCTCTCCCTCAGTTTCCCTCTCTCTCACTGTTTCCCTCTCCCTCAGTTTCCCTCTCTCTCACTGTTTCCCACTCCCTCAGTTTCCCTCTCCTTCACTCTGTTTCCCTCTGTCTCCCTCTCTCCTTCCTTCCCCCTGTCTCCCTCTCTCCTTCCCTTTCCCTCTTTCCCTCGGTCTCCCTCGGTCTCCCTCCCTCACTCTGTCTCCCTCTCTCACTATGTCTCCCTCCCTCACTCTTAGCGGGCTCCCTCGCTCTTAGCGGGCTCCCTCGCTCTTAGCGGGCTCCCTCGCTCTTAGCGGCGCTCCCTCACTCTTAGCGGGCTCCCTCACTCTTAGCGGGCTCCCTCACTCTTAGCGGGTTCCCTCACTCTTAGCGGGTTCCCTCACTCTTAGCGGGCTCCCTCACTCTTAGCGGGCTCCCTTACTCTCCTTCCCTCTCCCTCCTACCCTCCCTCACTCTCCTTCCCTCACTCTCTCCTTCCCTCACTCTCTCCCTCCCTCACTCTCTCCTTCCCTCGCTCTCTCCCTCCCTCACTCTCTCCTTCCCTCACTCTCTCCTTCCCTCGCCCTCCCCCTCCCCTCGCCCTCCCTCTCCCCTCGCCCTCCCTCTCCCCTCGCCCTCTCTCCTTCCCTCACTCTATCCTCCCTCGCTCTATCCTTCCTCGCTCTCCTCCCTCCCTCTCTCCCTCTCCCTCCCTCCCTCTTCCTCGCTCTCCCTCCCTCGCTCTCCCTCCCTCGCTCTCCTTCTCTCTCTCCTTCCCACTCCCTCCTTCCCTCACTCTCCCTCCTTCCCTCACTCTCCCTCACTCTCTCCTTCCCTCACTCCTTCCCTCTCCCTCCCTCTCTCCTTCGCTCCCTCTCTCCTTCCCTCCCTCTCTCCTTCACTCCCTCTCTCCTTCCCTCTCCCTCCTTCACTCTCCCTCCCTCTCTCCTCTCTCCTTCCCTCCCTCTCTCCTTCCCTCCCTCCCTCTCTCCTTCCCTCGCTCTCTCCTTCCCTTGCTCTCTCCTTCCCTTGCTCGTCCTCCCTCTCCCTCGACCTCCCTCTCCCTCGACCTCCCTCTCCCTCCCTCACTCTCCTTCCCTCACTCTCTCCTTCCCTCACTCTCTCCTTCCCTCTCTCCCTCGCTCTCGTCCTCCCTCTCCCTCTCCCTCACTCTCTCATTCCCTCGCTCTACCTCTCCCTCACTCTCCTGCCCTCACTCTCCTGCCATCACTCTCCTTCCCTCCCTCTCCCTCCCTGTCTCTCGCCCTCCCTCCACCTTGCCCGTGTGTGCCCGGGCTGAGACAGCTTCTGGGCAGGCACACCCACAAACACAGCCTCACCGGAGCACTTCACACGTCTTCAAAAGACAATTCGTATGTTTATGAGGCTTTGTCACCTCTTAGCCCCCCTGCAGCCCCACTCTGACGACGAAGGGAATCGCCCGGCCCCCACAGAGCAGCAGTCTGAGTCGCGCTGCCGCAGGGGTTTTTGCTGACACAAAAAATAAAATAAATGTAAACACGGCTATATGTCTGCAAGGTCCGCGGGCCGCCAGGGAAGGCTTGCCGGGCCGCCCCTGGCCTGCGGGCCGTACTATGAGTACCCTTGCCCTAGCCCTTCTTAAACAACTCTTGCTCCCAGCCAAATCTTCTTCGCTTTGTGATCCTTGCCATGAACGTATTTTGCACTCCGTTAATTATTCACTTAGGGCCAGTGACGAGAGCTGGGCAATCTGCAGAGAGAAACCCCAAGGGAACTACTTCACACCCCTGACTTAAACTAGAGGTGACTGGATAAGGCTGTTCTTGATCAGTAAATAATTGTTGCGCAAAGTTAAGGTAAATGAGCACATTGCTGATAAAATACATTCCCATACTAATATAATCTTCTAAATATAACGTGTGGAATATTCAAATACAAAGTTACTTGTGAAGGACTGGGTTTTTCTAAGACCCAGCGGTGCCAGGGGACAACACCTGAAACCTTCGTGGGTAACCTGTTCTGGTGTACAATTGACAGAGACACGGGACACTTCCTTCGGCGTCAAAGATTTCGAGGTTTATTTACTGCAGGGAACACAGAAGTCACAGGAAGTACAACGCGTGTAGGTTCGAGGAGACTGCTTCAAATTGCTACTGTAGGTCGCTCCTTTTATACACATTTTGCTCATAGATTAACATGGTACACAAAGGTTTACAACTTGGTTCTCATCATAATCTCCAAGAGGGGTTGCTTTGATGCATTCAAGGCCCGGAACATAAGTACGGAAACATTTGGTGGTTCCCAACTGTAAAAAAAACCCATCTTCCCACCATTAGTACATTCCAATCGGCAGTAAACAGATCGAAGAAGGAACAAGGACAGGTGCAGAGGAAGGCAGAAACAGTGGAGAGATCGGAAAGAGTGTAAAAGGGGGTGGTATCGGGAAATACGAGCTGCAGGCATCAAAGGGACGTGCCTAATGAGATGTACGGCTAAGACAATAGACCGGCACGGCAAGACGAGCCTCGAGCGAGGCCATCTGCCTTACAGTATCATCCCCCTCATCATAAAGACACTTTCAAAGGAGACGTGTCTTCCGCAAGAGTCTTGGGAATCCCAGGGTAGCGAAGCGGACAGCGTCTGTTCGCTGGCTACTTGAGGGCAAGAGACGAAATGGATGCTCGCATCTAAGATGGAACCCGTGGGTACAGATAGATAAACCCACGAAACAGACGAACGGTTTAGGTTAGTACAGCGAAACTGCGTACACCCACTAAACCCGTCATTTGCGGTTCATAGATACTAAACTCGACCATATTCGTACGAGTCAAAAACACCACTTACGATCGTCACGGAACCTCAGACGCTCCTTTTGCCCTCATGTAGGCAAGCACTAGTCAGAATCATATTCGATATTCATCAGACCATCTAGATGTTGCTGCAACATGGCTCTGTCCATCTGAGCTCCCTTGGTAACAGGTGGCTGTCTCATACACGTCGTAGCACAGAGGCCACATAAGGCAGGACCACACTGCACACAAAGGCAACACGTGAACAGAAATGCTACAACGACTCCGATGATCATCAAAATTTTCCAACCCCAAGTCGACATCAGGCCCCAAAACCACCCAAGTAGCGTCCAATCCCCTACGTCCACGTGTATGGACTCAGAGATCTTATGCAACTTTGAGATGGCTTGATAGACAGTCGGGCGTTATCTGGAATGAAAATACAGCAGCTCGAATGGATCACTTTACATACTCCACCTCGATCTGCTAAAACAACGTCTAAAACCATACGGTTTTGTAACGTCATGAGCCTATCCGCCTGAAGTTCTGCGGTGATATTACCAAGGGCACTGGCAGTGATATTAGCTGTCGATTACACCACTCGAGTCAACTGTCTCAGGTTCCTACTATTGACCATAGGTCCCCAAAATGGAAAGAAACCTTTGAAAAAGTCTCCTGCCTCTTGACCGGCAGTGTCCTCTTCGCTAATCACGCCCCTCACAATTCTAGTCTTGTGGTAATCTGTATCGACGGTAAACGTCGGAGGCAACAAATTTGCAATGTAACATGTGCCCGCAAAGTCAGAGGGCAACCACGTATACGCACGATCATGACAGACAAAATACGTACCCTTGGCAGTCAGAAACACAGGGGACGAAAGCATCGGCAAGACATACGTCTCGGAGCAAGCACTCTCTCCAAGATGAGCTCTCGGTCTTCGGCCACGACCTTCTAGACAGAAATTACCAAGGTGGGGTACGATCCATATCGGAGACGAGCTTCTAAGCTGTCTTTCACCCACGAGCGCACTATACTCAGCCTCACTCAGGTCCCTATAGGCTCGCACCTCTTCCTCTGGGATGAGCGACGGCTCATAGATATCCCTATCTAAATCAGCGATCGCTATAGCCAAAGGCTTGTGGTACGGACCAGGACCAAAGTGGGAAGGACGTGGCTCTCGATTGGGGTAGGAATCTAGTGCACTTCAAAACATTGTTTGAAATGCTCGAGCTGAACCCTGGGAACTATAAGGAAGGACCAGATATGGAATTCCCTTATCCGTGGTATGTGGCATTAACCCACACACCCAACAATTAGTAGTGTTAACCACTAACTGATGCTGATGAAGGAGCTGAATGAAGGAATTATTTCTGAATTCCGCACGTCTAGCCTGCTCGTGTTGGGGCAGAATATGGAAGGAATGAGGGGACACAGTGGTGGTATATTTAGGTTCAGAAGTAGGAGTAGGTATGGCAGAAGGTAGGAAGTACTGTATCATATAATACACCCCACCCGCCAATAACGAGGAAACAATTAGAAACAGAAAGAGCACCTGAAACATAAAGCATTTGGTAAGAGTAATTTGTTGGAGTTTGAATCTTTGCGCCTGAGCTTTTTCCAAATCCACAAGCTTTGAAAACGCCATCCCCTAAAACCGTCCGCAACGTTTCTTGACGCACTTCGTTCTGTGTAGCAGTAGTCAATCCCCAGGAGTTCCCAGGAACCGACGGCCTTTGACCTAGTGTCAAGACCTACTAACCAGAAGGGAGTACACGCGCGGCCCTACGGTACCTGGATGCAAGGTATTCTAACTCACAAATATGTACAAAGTCTCTCAGCTGTGGAAGCAAAAACACATATATGGAAAAAAACCTCAATATTTACAAAATCACAGTTGTACGAGTGTTTAGACTGATCGTGGCAATGGGGTAACGAAAATGTCGAGGAACAAAAGCAAATTTTATTTGTTCTTGGTATTAGATCGCAAAAAGTATCGGCTCTTTCCAGGACGTGTCTGTTCGTCGAACAAGGGATCCGATGAGGGAACAAAGTTCTGTTGATCAGTGAATTGTTCAGATCTTGAGTTTTGCGGTGACAAATGTTCAACAATATCGTTCTGCTGCACTGAGGATTCTCCGACAGGTTGGGCGTCGCTAAAAGGTACGAAGGTCTGCAATCTTTCAGTTTCAGACGAAGCAATGCCTTTCCTCACCCACGAGTCCGCTGATAAAGGTATAGGTACCTTCTTGGTGTGGGTGGCATGCACCCAGTTCTTCCGGCCTTCCAGACGGACAGCAGTTCTCGTGGCAAGGAGGACTTGGTAGGGTCCAGTAAAACGAGGTTCGAGATTTCGTTTTCTTCCAAAGTTCCTCGTCACCACCCAGTCTCCGGGCTGGAGCTGGTGGCCTGGACCCTCCGTCTGCGTCGGCAGCGCCTCAAAGACCTGTTGGTGAATCAACCTCAGTTTAGCAGTCAGATCATGAAGATAATCAATCAGCATTGGATACTCAAGATCAGAAAACACACTCGGTCTAGGGACCCCCCAAACATTCGCAGGACGGCCGAACACTATTTCATAGGGACTGAGCCCTACTCGGGAGTGTACAGTCGCCCTTGTTGACAACAAAGCTAAAGGCAAGGCGTCAGGCCACGAAAGACCAGTCGTAGCCTGAATCTTCGCTAATTTCAGTTTGAGGGTGCCATTGTACCCCTCAACTAAACCTGCTGACTGGGGATGATTGGCGCTATGGAATTTCTGATTAATTCCAAGGCCCTTACACACACTCTTCATCACACTCCCCACAAACTCACTTCCGTTATCAGACCATACAATCCGCGGCATTCCATACCGAGGAAAGTATTCCTTCAGTAGTATTTTCGCAGTGGACAGGGCAGTATTGTCTTTAAGAGGGTAGGCTTCAATCCATCGGGAGAATGCGCAAACCACAACTAAAACGTATTTCAAGTTATTGCATCGCTCCATATGGATGAAGTCTAGTTGAATCACCTCAAAAGGACATGAAGGGGGGGCAAAATGGCCAGGAGGTGTAGGGGTTCCCTTACCAGGATTGTACATCAGACATATCATACAATTCTTAACCAATCTCTCAGCACACTTCATGATACCATCATTCTTCCACACATGGGACAACAACTTGCAGATACCTTTCGCACTAATATGTGCTAACCCATGTGCCATCGTCACAACAGCTAGTACATACGCATCTGGCAACATCCATCTCTTATGCTCCGACAAATCAATCCAACAACCATTCACATCCAACTTTCCCGTACTCTCTTTCCACTTCGTCTTTTCAGTCTCAGTGGCCTCATTCTGTATCGCTTTCACACTCTGGATAGTATCCTCACACATACCAGTCTCTGTAGGCCACCTAACCGAACTCGTCACATACATTCTAGTGCTAAGGTTCCGGGCAGTCTCCTTAGCAGTCTCATCCGCAAACGCATTACCACGACCAACATCATCCGTCACCTTACAATGCGCACTACATTTAACAATCGCCACCTGCTTAGGCAATGTAAGTGCATCCAAAAGATCATTCACAAGTTGTCCATGCTGAATTTTAGTGCCATGCGATGTCATAAAACCTCTCTCTCTCCACAACCGTCCAAAACTATGGGCGACGCCAAAAGCATATTGGCTGTCGGTAAACACATTCACACGTTTCCCTTTCGACAACACACACGCTCTAGTCAAAGCGATCAGCTCTGCAGCTTGGGCAGAATTCTGATTCAGTCTCGCAGTTTCCACAACAGTATTCAAAGTTACCACAGCATACGCAGTCGTCACATCACCATTCGGCAATTTAAAACATGAACCATCCACATACAAGGTCCCATCGGGATCTTCCAAAGGAGTGTTTTTAAGGTCCACGCGACCTTTTGTTTCCTCCTCAGTCCGCAAATAGCAGTCGTGAGGTGTTACTTCGTCTGACTCCAGACTAATTGGCAACAAAGTCGCCGGGTTCAGGACATTACAACGTCTTATCCGAATATGACTTGCCAAAAGCGTCAACTCGTACCCAGACAACCTTGCACTCGTCAGGTGCTGAGTTTTCGTACGATTCAAGAGAGTGTCAACTGCATGCGGAACCATCACTGTAAGCATATTATCCATGACCAATCCTGCAGATTGTCGGATGGACACCGCAGCTGCCGCTGTTGCTCTCAAACAACTCGGCAATGCTCTAGCTACCGGGTCCAAGGTCGAGGAAAAATATGCACATGGACGTTGCTTACCACCAAAAGGTTGCGTCAAAACACTCAACGCACAACCTTCCCTCTCGTGAACGTATAATGCAAACGGCTTGCTGTAGTCAGGGGTACCTAACACAGGAGCCGAACACAACGCGTCACGCAGTTCAGAAAAACTTTTCTGACATTCTTCCGTCCATGGTAAAGGAGTTGGAATATCCTTGCACGTAAGAGCCACCAATGGTTTCGCTAGCAATGAAAAATTTGGAATCCATTGCCTGCAGTATGACGTGATACCTAAAAAGGCACGCACATCTCTCTGAGTTGTTGGCACAGTCATCCGGGCAATCGCTGCGATTCTCTCTGGGGTCAACATTCTTCCCTCCTTTGACAATAAGTGACCTAGATAGGTTACTTCTTGACAACAATATTGAAGTTTAGAAGGAGACACCTTGTGATGCAAGTCACAGAGATACTGTAACAACGATACCGTTGTGAGTTTGCAAATGTCCTGAGTATCTGCAGCCACCAATAAGTCGTCGACGTATTGGATCAAGGCTGCACCAGCCGGCAATACAAACGCATCTAGTTGGCCCTTCAAGGCTTGACTGTATATCGATGGGCTCTCACAGTAGCCCTGAGGAGCACGTTTAAACCGGAAGCTACGACCACCAAGAGAGAAACCGAAAAGGTCTCTGCTTTCTTCAGCAATCGGGATGCTGAAGAACGCATTCTTCAGATCGATCACTGAAAACCAAGATGCCGAGGCTGGAATCAGAGTCAGTAGCGCCGTGATGTCAGGCACAACAGGAAACTGAGGAATCACAATTTTATTTACCTCCCGTAAATCGATAACAAAACGATAAACAGGTGGTTTCGAAGGGTCAGTACGTTTCAAAATAGGCAGTACAGGGCTGTTGCACACGTTTCCCCGAGTCTCCTCAATGACATCTTTTTCGATCAGGTCATAGATGATCGCTAACAATGCCCGCTCACCATCAAGGGAGATACGATACTGGGGAATACGTGGCAGTCGCACGTTAGATTTCAAATGAACAACATAAGGGGAGATGTCAAGCAGGCCCACATCATTGGGACCTGCTGCCCACAAAGATGCAGGAAGAGAACTCAATTCCGGTGGAAGCTTATCGAGAAACAAGTACATTGGAGAGATCACTCTCTCACCCAAAGTAAGCTTTACTCCCGCTGGAGAACAATACAAAGTCGCATACAAACGTTTTAGCAAATCCAGGCCCAAAAGATTTTCACCACAACCAGTGGTCAAAATCATCGGAGCTTTCAGTTCACGAGGCCCAATTGTAAGTGGCAAAGGGCACGAAACCGGATTGCTAACAGGGGCGCCAGAGAATCCAACGGAAACATTTGTTAAGCCAGACAAAGGTGCGCCAGGGAGTTTTGAATGCATTATGGAACTTTTCGCTGCACCAGTGTCCAACAGAAAAGGCTCAACGACGCCCGAGGTGGCAACTGCGACGTAAGGCCCTCTCTGATCAACCGGAACTGATACTACTCCCTCTCCTTGTCTCTGGCTGTCCTAGTAATTACCGTCGTCAGCATCCTGATCGACGTAATAATCGTCCACATTGTACTGAGCAGATCGTCCTTGCGATGATCCGCGCTGGTCGAAACAATTATTGGAGTCAGAAGTATTAGTGGAACGATCGTTTTGAGCACTGCGACCTCTACCACGTGATGTCTGTTGAGAACCACCACGACCTCCTCTAGACGAATTACCACTATTACGCTCATTGAGGACTGGACAATCGAATTTTAAATGACCCTCCTGCCTACAATAGGCACACTGATTATACCCTAACGAAGATCTCTGCGAAGAGGGATCATTTCGTGATTGCGACCTATTTGACTGAGGTTGCGATCGATTACGCTGTTGCGAGTCATTCTGATTCGAACGCGGAGGATACGCCTGTTGCAACAACACTTTAGTTTTTAGCTCTTTCGTTCTCTTGTCAGCTCGATCATTCTCCTCTTTCTCCCTATTCTCATAATATTGGGCCGTAGCCAATATTTGAGCAGAAGTAGAAACAGCCCACGCACTTTCTGAATTACGCAATTTGTTGCTTAAGTCAGGCAGCAAATTTGAAACAAACTTATCCACAAACAATCGCTGACCTCCTTCAGTACCCATATCTTGACCACTATGATCGATGAATGCCTCCTCGAATCTCGTGAAGAAATCAGAGACGTTTTCATCCTTCTTTTGTTTGCAAGCGGACAATTTGTCCCAATTTACCTTCATAGCTGGCATAAGCGTTTTCATTAGGGTGATTATTCTCTGAGGGAGTTCTGTAATTAACTGTTCAGGTTTAGCCCCACCAATTTGTCGTGTGTCTGCCGCGATAAGGGCAGCCCAATCCCCACCTAATTCTGCCGCATGATTCTCTTGACGAATCTTTGCCCATACCGGTTGCGGTACGACATTGCCAAACAACTTATCGATATCGGCAAGATTCATTATCGTTGCGTCTACGAGCTGCGATAATTCTTTATAATACCCTGCAGGATTTTTGCGAGGGTCAGGCAAAGATTGCTTCACCTGCACATTTCCGATCGTTTCCACGGGAGATGTATCCATACTCGCTGGAAATGCGGCAAGATAATAGGAACAGCATTAGCATCACCTGGCATCCACACTGGTGGAACTTCGCGCATGGGATACTGACCAGGCGCTGCTGGTGGTCCCTCAATGTCTTCCACGAACAACGCTCGAGGCATTATAGATGGACGAAAAGATAACAACTGCTCAACAGCGCGTCGAACATTAGAATCGACTATCATTCCGCTCGAAAACTGGAGCTGCAGATTAGTCAAAGCAGTCAATACATCGTCCGATGCATCAGCCGATATTTGGCCACGTAAAACCTTACACATTTCTTCGAAAACGTATCTTTGTGTCGGTATATTGAATTGACAGAACGTATCAAGTACTGAACGTGGAGGATTTCTAAGGGGGTATTTCATCCAAGTCATCGCCATATTATACAGTGCGGCACGTTCCCGATTACCAGGAAGCTGACTACGTCTTTGGGGACCGTCCGAACCAGCGGACTCAAGAATAGGTCCAAGAGAATTAAAAAGGTTAGCAGCAACTGAAGGAGTACGACGTCGGGTAGATGGAGAAGTATAACATAGGGGAGTAACAAGAGACGAGTCGGAAACAGACGAAACAGCAGGAGTAAGTAGAACAGGAGCAGCAGCGGGAGTAGGAGTATGAGGAAGTACAAGCGGTGGAGCAGTAGGAACAGCAGTAGGCAAGGGAGCAGGAACAGTCTGAAGAACAGGTACATGTTGAGGAACAGGTTGAGGAACAGGTACAGGGGGAACCACAGGAGCCGTGGTACCCTGTGTGTACGGAGGTGGTGACTTCAGAAGATAGGACAGTAAAGAGTCCTCAACTGATTCCTCTTTCTTATCCGACTCCGTTGGCAAAGCGGGGTAACATTTATCTATAGACATACGCTGAAGCCTATCGAAAACTTCCTTTTCCTCCTTATCTCGCTGGAACTGTTCTGCTTTCTTTACTATGGTAGCAACTCCATCTCTCTGATTACGTTTTATCTGTCTGATTTCTTTCTGTTTGGCTTCTTTGCGCCATAACCGAAAGGCATCAAACATGGCCGGCCTCGACTTTTTCTTAAACAATTTAGCCTCGAGGTTATCTAAAATCGGAGTCTCGAAACTACCATGAGGTGGCCAACTAAGGACACCGTCCTTTCTAGTATAGCGAATCCAATATTCATTAAAGGTAATCGGACCTAACCCATGCTTACTATAGAGCTCATAAGTTGGAGTTCCAACCGGAGGTATCGGACACGAGTCCTCCAGTCGGGAATCCGCACCACAATGACCAAAGCAACTGAACAAAGTACTACGGCCAGGCATCTTGCACACTAGCCGAGTTTCACAAACTTCAAGGATTACGGGATTTACCAAGTCCCCGCAAAGAGCAAAAACCCTCGGTTTTTGGCGACTGCAGACGTCAAATATCACAACAAAGAACCAAGTACTAAGAACCACAAATGCAATGGAACCATGCAACAACTAAGCACCCACAACTAAGAACTCTGGGAGCGACCCACAAATACTTAACTCAAAAATCGATGGCGTCACCAGGAAGGCCCGTCAATCGTCTCGCTGTACCAAGGTCTACGCCAGGCGCCAAAACAGGTCTACAGTCAGGGCAGCAGTCCGTCGCAGCCGTCAGGAGGCGGGAATCTTCGCGGGAAAAGTCGTCGGGCCACTTGTTTCGACAACAGGATCGATGAAGCGGGGTGCACCTTCCCTCGGAGATTTCACACGAAGTTCCTCACGATCGTCGGGCTTGGACCGGTACCACTGATGCAGCCCCACGTTGGGCGCCAACTGAAGGACTGGGTTTTTCTAAGACCCAGCGGTGCCAGGGGACAACACCTGAAACCTTCGTGGGTAACCTGTTCTGGCGTACAATTGACAGAGACACGGGACACTTCCTTCGGCGTCAAAGATTTCGAGGTTTATTTACTGCAGGGAACACAGAAGTCACAGGAAGTACAACACGTGTCGGTTCGAGGAGACTGCTTCAAATTGCTACTGTAGGTCGCTCCTTTTATACACATTTTGCTCATAGATTAACATGGTACACAAAGGTTTACAACTTGGTTCTCATCATAATCTCCAAGAGGGGTTGCTTTGATGCATTCAAGGCCCGGAACATAAGTACGGAAACATTTGGTGGTTCCCAACTGTAAAAAAAACCATCTTCCCACCATTAGTACATTCCAATCGGCAGTAAACAGATCGAAGAAGGAACAAGGACAGGTGCAGAGGAAGGCAGAAACAGTGGAGAGATCGGAAAGAGTGTAAAAGGGGGTGGTATCGGGAAACACGAGCTGCAGGCATCAAAGGGACGTGCCTAATGAGATGTACGGCTAAGACAATAGACCGGCACGGCAAGACGAGCCTCGAGCGAGGCCATCTGCCTTACAGTATCATCCCCCTCATCATAAAGACACTTTCAAAGGAGACGTGTCTTCCGCAAGAGTCTTGGGAATCCCAGGGTAGCGAAGCGGACAGCGTCCGTTCGCTGGCTACTTGAGGGCAAGAGACGAAATGGATGCTCGCATCTAAGATGGAACCCGTGGGTACAGATAGATAAACCCACGAAACAGACGAACGGTTTAGGTTAGTACAGCGAAACTGCGTACACCCACTAAACCCGTCATTTGCGGTTCATAGATACTAAACTCGACCATATTCGTACGAGTCAAAAACACCACTTACGATCGTCATGGAACCTCAGACGCTCCTTTTGCCCTCATGTAGGCAAGCACTAGTCAGAATCATATTCGATATTCATCAGACCATCTAGATGTTGCTGCAACATGGCTCTGTCCATCTGAGCTCCCTTGGTAACAGGTGGCTGTCTCATACACGTCGTAGCACAGAGGCCACATAAGGCAGGACCACACTGCACACAAAGGCAACACGTGAACAGAAATGCTACAACGACTCCGATGATCATCAAAATTTTCCAACCCCAAGTCGACATCAGGCCCCAAAACCACCCAAGTAGCGTCCAATCCCCTACGTCCACGTGTATGGACTCAGAGATCTTATGCAACTTTGAGATGGCTTGATAGACAGTCGGGCGATATCTGGAATGAAAATACAGCAGCTCGAATGGATCACTTTACATACTCCACCTCGATCTGCTAAAACAACGTCTAAAACCATACGGTTTTGTAAAGTCATGAGCGTATCCGCCTGAAGTTCTGCGGTGATATTACCAAGGGCACTGGCAGTGATATTAGCTGTCGATTCCACCACTCGAGTCAACTGTCTCAGGTTCCTACTATTGACCATAGGTCCCCAAAACGGAAAGAAACCTTTGAAAAAGTCTCCTGCCTCTTGACCGGCAGTGTGCTCTTCGCTAATCACGCCCCTCACAATTCTAGTCTTGTGGTAATCTGTATCGACGGTAAACGTCGGAGGCAACAAATTTGCAATGTAACATGTGCCCGCAAAGTCGGAGGGCAACCACGTATACGCACGATCATGACAGACAAAATACGTACCCTTGGCAGTCAGAAACACAGGGGACGAAAGCATCGGCAAGACATACGTCTCGGAGCAAGCACTCTCTCCAAGATGAGCTCTCGGTCTTCGGCCACGACCTTTTAGACAGAAATTACCAAGGTGGGGTACGATCCATATCGGAGACGAGCTTCTAAGCTGTCTTTCACCCACGAGCGCACTATACTCAGCCTCACTCAGGTCCCTATAGGCTCGCACCTCTTCCTCTGGGATGAGCGACGGCTCATAGATATCCCTATCTAAATCAGCGATCGCTATAGCCAAAGGCTTGTGGTACGGACCAGGACCAAAGTGGGAAGGACGTGGCTCTCGATTGGGGTAGGAATCTAGTGCACTTCAAAACATTGTTTGAAATGCTCGAGCTGAACCCTGGGAACTATAAGGAAGGACCAGATATGGAATTCCCTTATCCGTGGTATGTGGCATTAACCCACACACCCAACAATTAGTAGTGTTAACCACTAACTGATGCTGATGAAGGAGCTGAATGAAGGAATTATTTCTGAATTCCGCACGTCTAGCCTGCTCGTGTTGGGGCAGAATATGGAAGGAATGAGGGGACACAGTGGTGGTATATTTAGGTTCAGAAGTAGGAGTAGGTATGGCAGAAGGTAGGAAGTACTGTATCATATAATACACCCCACCCGCCAATAACGAGGAAACAATTAGAAACAGAAAGAGCACCTGAAACATAAAGCATTTGGTACGAGTAATTTGTTGGAGTTTGAATCTTTGCGCCTGAGCTTTTTCCAAATCCACAAGCTTTGAAAACGCCATCCCCTAAAACCGTCCGCAACGTTTCTTGACGCACTTCGTTCTGTGTAGCAGTAGTCAATCCCCAGGAGTTCCCAGGAACCGACGGCCTTTGACCTAGTGTCAAGACCTACTAACCAGAAGGGAGTACACGCGCGGCCCTACGGTACCTGGATGCAAGGTATTCTAACTCACAAATATGTACAAAGTCTCTCAGCTGTGGAAGCAAAAACACATATATGGAAAAAAAACTCAATATTTACAAAATCACAGTTGTACGAGTGTTTAGACTGATCGTGGCAATGGGGTAACGAAAATGTCGAGGAACAAAAGCAAATTTTATTTGTTCTTGGTATTAGATCGCAAAAAGTATCGGCTCTTTCCAGGACGTGTCTGTTCGTCGAACAAGGGATCCGATGAGGGAACAAAGTTCTGTTGATCAGTGAATTGTTCAGATCTTGAGTTTTGCGGTGACAAATGTTCAACAATATCGTTCTGCTGCACTGAGGATTCTCCGACAGGTTGGGCGTCGCTAAAAGGTACGAAGGTCTGCAATCTTTCAGTTTCAGACGAAGCAATGCCTTTCCTCACCCACGAGTCCGCTGATAAAGGTATAGGTACCTTCTTGGTGTGGGTGGCATGCACCCAGTTCTTCCGGCCTTCCAGACGGACAGCAGTTCTCGTGGCAAGGAGGACTTGGTAGGGTCCAGTAAAACGAGGTTCGAGATTTCGTTTTCTTCCAAAGTTCCTCGTCACCACCCAGTCTCCGGGCTGGAGCTGGTGGCCTGGACCCTCCGTCTGCGTCGGCAGCGCCTCAAAGACCTGTTGGTGAATCAACCTCAGTTTAGCAGTCAGATCATGAAGATAATCAATCAGCATTGGATACTCAAGATCAGAAAACACACTCGGTCTAGGGACCCCCCAAACATTCGCAGGACGGCCGAACACTATTTCATAGGGACTGAGCCCTACTCGGGAGTGTACAGTCGCCCTTGTTGACAACAAAGCTAAAGGCAAGGCGTCAGGCCACGAAAGACCAGTCGTAGCCTGAATCTTCGCTAATTTCAGTTTGAGGGTGCCATTGTACCCCTCAACTAAACCTGCTGACTGGGGATGATTGGCGCTATGGAATTTCTGATTAATTCCAAGGCCCTTACACACACTCTTCATCACACTCCCCACAAACTCACTTCCGTTATCAGACCATACAATCCGCGGCATTCCATACCGAGGAAAGTATTCCTTCAGTAGTATTTTCGCAGTGGACAGGGCAGTATTGTCTTTAAGAGGGTAGGCTTCAATCCATCGGGAGAATGCGCAAACCACAACTAAAACGTATTTCAAGTTATTGCATCGCTCCATATGGATGAAGTCTAGTTGAATCACCTCAAAAGGACATGAAGGGGGGGCAAAATGGCCAGGAGGTGTAGGGGTTCCCTTACCAGGATTGTACATCAGACATATCATACAATTCTTAACCAATCTCTCAGCACACTTCATGATACCATCATTCTTCCACACATGGGACAACAACTTGCAGATACCTTTCGCACTAATATGTGCTAACCCATGTGCCATCGTCACAACAGCTAGTACATACGCATCTGGCAACATCCATCTCTTATGCTCCGACAAATCAATCCAACAACCATTCACATCCAACTTTCCCGTACTCTCTTTCCACTTCGTCTTTTCAGTCTCAGTGGCCTCATTCTGTATCGCTTTCACATTCTGGATAGTATCCTCACACATACCAGTCTCTGTAGGCCACCTAACCGAACTCGTCACATACATTCTAGTGCTAAGGTTCCGGGCAGTCTCCTTAGCAGTCTCATCCGCAAACGCATTACCACGACCAACATCATCCGTCACCTTTCAATGCGCACTACATTTAACAATCGCCACCTGCTTAGGCAATGTAAGTGCATCCAAAAGATCATTCACAAGTTGTCCATGCTGAATTTTAGTGCCATGCGATGTCATAAAACCTCTCTCTCTCCACAACCGTCCAAAACTATGGGCGACGCCAAAAGCATATTGGCTGTCGGTAAACACATTCACACGTTTCCCTTTCGACAACACACACGCTCTAGTCAAAGCGATCAGCTCTGCAGCTTGGGCAGAATTCTGATTCAGTCTCGCAGTTTCCACAACAGTATTCAAAGTTACCACAGCATACGCAGTCGTCACATCACCATTCGGCAATTTAAAACATGAACCATCCACATACAAGGTCCCATCGGGATCTTCCAAAGGAGTGTTTTTAAGGTCCACGCGACCTTTTGTTTCCTCCTCAGTCCGCAAATAGCAGTCGTGAGGTGTTACTTCGTCTGACTCCAGACTAATTGGCAACAAAGTCGCCGGGTTCAGGACATTACAACGTCTTATCCGAATATGACTTGCCAAAAGCGTCAACTCGTACCCAGACAACCTTGCACTCGTCAGGTGCTGAGTTTTCGTACGATTCAAGAGAGTGTCAACTGCATGCGGAACCATCACCGTAAGCATATTATCCATGACCAATCCTGCAGATTGTCGGATGGACACCGCAGCTGCCGCTGTTGCTCTCAAACAACTCGGCAATGCTCTAGCTACCGGGTCCAAGGTCGAGGAAAAATATGCACATGGACGTTGCTTACCACCAAAAGGTTGCGTCAAAACACTCAACGCACAACCTTCCCTCTCGTGAACGTATAATGTAAACGGCTTGCTGTAGTCAGGGGTACCTAACACAGGAGCCGAACACAATGCGTCACGCAGTTCAGAAAAACTTTTCTGACATTCTTCCGTCCATGGTAAAGGAGTTGGAACATCCTTGCACGTAAGAGCCACCAATGGTTTCGCTAGCAATGAAAAATTTGGAATCCATTGCCTGCAGTATGACGTGATACCTAAAAAGGCACGCACATCTCTCTGAGTTGTTGGCACAGTCATCCGGGCAATCGCTGCGATTCTCTCTGGGGTCAACCTTCTTCCCTCCTTTGACAATAAGTGACCTAGATAGGTTACTTCTTGACAACAATATTGAAGTTTAGAAGGAGACACCTTGTGATGCAAGTCACAGAGATGCTGTAACAACGATACCGTTGTGAGTTTGCAAATGTCCTGAGTATCTGCAGCCACCAATAAGTCGTCGACGTATTGGATCAAGGCTGCACCAGCCTTCAATACAAACGCATCTAGTTGGCCCTTCAAGGCTTGACTGTATATCGATGGGCTCTGACAGTAGCCCTGAGGAGCACGTTTAAACCGGAAGCTACGACCACCAAGAGAGAAACCGAAAAGGTCTCTGCTTTCTTCAGCAATCGGGATGCTGAAGAACGCATTCTTCAGATCGATCACTGAAAACCAAGATGCCGAGGCTGGAATCAGAGTCAGTAGCGCCGTGATGTCAGGCACAACAGGAAACTGAGGAATCACAATTTTATTTACCTCCCGTAAATCGATAACAAAACGATAAACAGGTGGTTTCGAAGGGTCAGTACGTTTCAAAATAGGCAGTACAGGGCTGTTGCACACGTTTCCCCGAGTCTCCTCAATGACATCTTTTTCGATCAGGTCATAGATGATCGCTAACAATGCTCGCTCACCATCAAGGGAGATACAATACTGGAGAATACGTGGCAGTCGCACGTTAGATTTCAAATGAACAACATAAGGGGAGATGTCAAGCAGGCCCACATCATTGGGACCTGCTGCCCACAAAGATGCAGGAAGAGAACTCAATTCCGGTGGAAGCTTATTGAGAGACAAGTACATTGGAGAGATCACTCTCTCACCCAAACTAAGCTTTACTCCCGCTGGAGAACAATACAAAGTCGCATACAAACGTTTTAGCAAATCCAGGCCCAAAAGATTTTCCCCACAACCAGTGGTCAAAATCATTGGAGCTTTCAGTTCACGAGGCCCAATTGTAAGTGGCAAAGGGCACGAAACCGGATTGCTAACAGGGGCGCCAGAGAATCCAACGGAAACATTTGTTAAGCCAGACAAAGGTGCGCCAGGGAGTTTCGAATGCATTATGGAACTTTTCGCTGCACCAGTGTCCAACAGAAAAGGCTCAACGACGCCCGAGGTGGCAACTGCGACGTAAGGCCCTCTCTGATCAACCGGAACTGATACTACTCCCTCTCCTTGTCTCTGGCTGTCCTAGTAATTACCGTCGTCAGCATCCTGATCGACGTAATAATCGTCCACATTGTACTGAGCAGATCGTCCTTGCGATGATCCGCGCTGGTCGAAACAATTATTGGAGTCAGAAGTATTAGTGGAACGATCGTTTTGAGCACCGCGACCTCTACCACGTGATGTCTGTTGAGAACCACCACGACCTCCTCTAGACGAATTACCACTATTACGCTCATTGAGGACTGGACAATCGAATTTTAAATGACCCTCCTGCCTACAATAGGCACACTGATTATACCCTAACGAAGATCTCTGCGAAGAGGGATCATTTCGTGATTGCGACCTATTTGACTGAGGTTGCGATCGATTACGCTGTTGCGAGTCATTCTGATTCGAACGCGGAGGATACGCCTGTTGCAACAACACTTTAGTTTTTAGCTCTTTCGTTCTCTTGTCAGCTCGATCATTCTCCTCTTTCTCCCTATTCTCATAATATTGGGCCGTAGCCAATATTTGAGCAGAAGTAGAAACAGCCCACGCACTTTCTGAATTACGCAATTTGTTGCTTAAGTCAGGCAGCAAATTTGAAACAAACTTATCCACAAACAATCGCTGACCTCCTTCAGTACCCATATCTTGACCACTATGATCGATGAATGCCTCCTCGAATCTCGTGAAGAAATCAGAGACGCTTTCATCCTTCTTTTGTTTGTAAGCGGACAATTTGTCCCAATTTACCTTCATAGCTGGCATAAGCGTTTTCATTAGGGTAATTATTCTCTGAGGGAGTTCTGTAATTAACTGTTCAGGTTTAGCCCCACCAATTTGTCGTGTGTCTGCCGCGATAAGGGCAGCCCAATCCCCACCTAATTCTGCCGCATGATTCTCTTGACGAATCTTTGCCCATACCGGTTGCGGTACGACATTGCCAAACAACATATCTATATCGGCAAGATTCATTATCGTAGCGTCTACGAGCTGCGATAATTCTTTATAATACCCTGCAGGATTTTTGCGAGGGTCAGGCAAAGATTGCTTCACCTGCAACACTTCCGATCGTTTCCACGGGAGATGTATCCATACTCGCTGGAAATGCGGCAAGATAATAGGAACAGCATTAGCATCACCTGGCATCCACACTGGTGGAACTTCGCGCATGGGATACTGACCAGGCGCTGCTGGTGGTCCCTCAATGTTTTCCACGAACAACGCTCGAGGCATTATAGATGGACGAAAAGATAACAACTGCTCAACAGCGCGTCGAACATTAGAATCGACTATCATTCCGCTCGAAAACTGGAGCTGCAGATTAGTCAAAGCAGTCAATACATCGTCCGATGCATCGGCCGATATTTGGCCACGTAAAACCTTTCACATTTCTTCGAAAACGTATCTTTGTGTCGGTATATTGAATTGACAGAACGTATCAAGTACTGAACGTGGAGGATTTCTAAGGGGGTATTTCATCCAAGTCATCGCCATATTATACAGTGCGGCACGTTCCCGATTACCAGGAAGCTGACTACGTCTTTGGGGACCGTCCGAACCAGCGGACTCAAGAATAGGTCCAAGAGAATTAAAAAGGTTAGCAGCAACTGAAGGAGTACGACGTCGGGTAGATGGAGAAGTATAACATAGGGGAGTAACAAGAGACGAGTCAGAAACAGACGAAACAGCAGGAGTAAGTAGAACAGGAGCAGCAGCGGGAGTAGGAGTATGAGGAAGTACAAGCGGTGGAGCAGTAGGAACAGCAGTAGGCAAGGGAGCAGGAACAGTCGGAAGAACAGGTACATGTTGAGGAACAGGTTGAGGAACAGGTACAGGGGGAACCACAGGAGCCGTGGTACCCTGTGCGTACGGAGGTGGTGACTTCAGAAGATAGGACAGTAAAGGGTCCTCAACTGATTCCTCTTTCTTATCCGACTCCGTTGGCAAAGCGGGGTAACATTTATCTATAGACATACGCTGAAGCCTATCGAAAACTTCCTTTTCCTTTTCCTCCTTATCTCGCTGGAACTGTTCTGCTTTCTTTACTATGGTTGCAACTCCATCTCTCTGATTACGTTTTATCTGTCTGATTTCTTTCTGTTTGGCTTCTTTGCGCCATAACCGAAAGGCATCAAACATGGCCGGCCTCGACTTTTTCTTTAACAATTTAGCCTCGAGGTTATCTAAAATCGGGGTCTCGAAACTACCATGAGGTGGCCAACTAAGGACACCGTCCTTTCTAGTATAGCGAATCCAATATTCATTAAAGGTAATCGGACCTAACCCATGCTTACTATAGAGCTCATAAGTTGGAGTTCCAACCGGAGGTATCGGACACGAGTCCTCCAGTCGGGAATCCGCACCACAACGACCAAAGCAACTGAACAAAGTACTACGGCCAGGCATCTTGCACACTAGCCGAGTTTCACAAACTTCAAGGATTACGGGATTTACCAAGTCCCCGCAAAGAGCAAAAACCCTCGTTTTTTGGCGACTGCAGACGTCAAATATCACAACAAAGAACCAAGTACTAAGAACCACAAATGCAATGGAACCATGCAACAACTAAGCACCCACAACTAAGAACTCTGGGAGCGACCCACAAATACTTAACTCAAAAATCGATGGCGTCACCAGGAAGGCCCGTCAATCGTCTCGCTGTACCAAGGTCTACGCCAGGCGCCAAAACAGGTCTACAGTCAGGGCAGCAGTCCGTCGCAGCCGTCAGGAGGCGGAAATCTTCGCGGGAAAAGTCGTCGGGCCACTTGTTTCGACAACAGGATCGATGAAGCGGGGTGCACCTTCCCTCGGAGATTTCACACGTAGTTCCTCACGATCGTCGGGCTTGGACCGGTACCACTGATGCAGCCCCACGTTGGGTGCCAACTGAAGGACTGGGTTTTTCTAAGACCCAGCGGTGCCAGGGGACAACACCTGAAACCTTCGTGGGTAACCTGTTCTGGCGTACAATTGACAGAGACACGGGACACTTCCTTCGGCGTCAAAGATTTCGAGGTTTATTTACTGCAGGGAACACAGAAGTCACAGGAAGTACAATACGTGTAGGTTCGAGGAGACTGCTTCAAATTGCTACTGTAGGTCGCTCCTTTTATACACATTTTGCTCATAGATTAACATGGTACACAAAGGTTTACAACTTGGTTCTCATCATAATCTCCAAGAGGGGTTGCTTTGATGCATTCAAGGCCCGGAACATAAGTACGGAAACATTTGGTGGTTCCCAACTGTAAAAAAACCCATCTTCCCACCATTAGTACATTCCAATCGGCAGTAAACAGATCGAAGAAGGAACAAGGACAGGTGCAGAGGAAGGCAGAAACAGTGGAGAGATCGGAAAGAGTGTAAAAGGGGGTGGTATCGGGAAACACGAGCTGCAGGCATCAAAGGGACGTGCCTAATGAGATGTACGGCTAAGACAATAGACCGGCACGGCACGGCAAGACGAACCTCGAGCGAGGCCATCTGCCTTACAGTATCATCCCCCTCATCATAAAGACACTTTCAAAGGAGACGTGTCTTCCGCAAGAGTCTTGGGAATCCCAGGGTAGCGAAGCGGACAGCGTCCGTTCGCTGGCTACTTGAGGGCAAGAGACGAAATGGATGCTCGCATCTAAGATGGAACCCGTGGGTACAGATAGATAAACCCACGAAACAGACGAACGGTTTAGGTTAGTACAGCGAAACTGCGTACACCCACTAAACCCGTCATTTGCGGTTCATAGATACTAAACTCGACCATATTCGTATGAGTCAAAAACACCACTTACGATCGTCACGGAACCTCACTTGCGCTGTGTGTATTTTGCTACTGACTTAAAACGAATGTCAGTGTGTGTGTGTATGTGTATGTATATATATCTATCTAAATTAATTGCATTTTTGTCATCTGTTTAATGTAATCAGACCCCCCCAGGATTTTGCGACTTTGGGTGGCAAATCCCACAACCCAAAAAAGCAACATTTGCAGCCGAAAACCTCTAAATACACTGTATTTTTGAGGTGGGCAAAAAAATGTGCCCGCCACAAAAATACTGCAGATTTGTGCTGTCACCCTCACAACCCTCACACTCCCTCACTCGCACCCCCTCACTCGCACCACCTCACTCGCACCCCCTCACCCCCTCACCCTCGCACCCCCTCACCCTCGCACCCCCTCACACCCTCACCCACCCTCACCAGCATAGCATAACAAAACATAGCATAGCATAACAAAACAAAGCATAGGATGGCAAAACTAAACCTAGTATAGCAAAACATAACAAAACATAGCAAACCACAACAAAACATAGCATAGCAAAGCACAGCATAGCATGATAAAACACAACTAAATATAGCACAGCGTAACAAAACATAGTATCGCATAACAAACCATCGCCTAGCAAAACACAGCATAGCCTAACAAAACACAGCATAGCATAACAAATCAAAGCATAGGGTAGCAAAACAAAACCTAGCATAGCATACAGCATCATTCAGCACCACCACAGCATCACTCATTCAAATATGTTCTCTCAATGTTTCAAGCTTTATTACAAATGTCACAAAAAAATGTTAATATTTCACTTCTGTTCTTGAATTTTCATCACAATAAAATACACACGTTATTTTCAAAAGTTTAAGCTATTGCCATTATAAATTACAATCACTTTTATTTAAGTATTAATTATTTGAAAAAATTAAAAGCCATTGTTATTTGTAATATCAATACATCTAAGTCACGTAAATACAAAACATGTTGCATTACAAATGCTATAGGTGTCACATTCGCGAAAGTTATAACTATTGGCATTGTAAATGACAAAGCTATCAATTTAGCTATTTTAAAAACCAACACATAAATAAAATAATTGTCATTACAAGACCAATAGCTCCAACTTTTCTAATGCGAGACCTATTGCATTTCCAATGCTTGTTACTTAAACTATAAATGCCCAGGTTCTGAGGGACACCCCTTTTCGTTAACTATGCTTCCTGTTCCTGCCAGAGGCAGGAAAGCAGGAGAGCAGGTCAGGAGCTGAGACGATTTTTTAAATTGCCCCGTGCCGAACGCCCACGAGACCGCCCACCCGTGCATCATGCCGGTCGCGACTGGATGTTACATGGAAATTAGGGGGGCGTGCTCACATCTTCCCTTTCACCCGGGCCCCAGTAGTTCTAGGACCGGCCCTGGCCAGACCGGATGCTACAGTGTCAAGAACTGCAAGTTTCTCATGGAACTTTTGTGTAAAATGAGGAAAACTCTGTAGGTTTTGTTCCATTTGTCTGAGAACCTTCAAAACGGCACCAAAAATGTAAGTACCAGATGATGTAAGATAAATGTTAATTAAATAGAACGAAATTCCAGTGACGAAGTAGATTTCGAAAAAGCACCTTATTTACATCGGGACACTAGATGGCAGTATTGCCGCGTTAATAATGATTTAGTACAGATAAGAAATTATAGCTTTTTCACTAAGTAAGAAGGTTGGCCTGACTTCTCCACTTGTCATCTGCTGTTCGTTTCTTAACAGATGTGACGGTCACCTGACTAAAGGCAGCACACAAAAACACATTGCGCCTTCATACCTGCCGTGTGCACGATTGTAATTTCCTTGTTATTGTCTCTACTACTTGGTGTATTTGCTTTGGCAAAGCCTTCCTCACTTGTCATGCCAATAAAGCACTTTGTCGTTGTAGCGCGCAGCTCAGCAGCGGAAGAAACGAGGGCAGCCCAGTCCCTCGCGCACAGGCTGCAGTGACCTAATCAGGAGGAATGGACCGGTCGTTTCTCATTGTTATGTTATGTCAACTGGTGTTTTTCTAACTGCGCGCGCCGCCTATTAGTCATTTTACGAGCTCGTGAGAGATGTAGGCTAACAAAAGTCAACGCAAATCCATGATGTGGTCACAGAAGTAAATCTCGAGCTGCTGGCACTTACCGAAACTGGGCTGTAACCTTGTTTAGCCACCTACGTCATTCTTGCTACTCATATTCGCTGCAAAAGCAATAACCAAACACTAACCGATGCCATTAGGTACAGGTGTTTCAACGCAGGGCCGGCTTTAACACTGGTGGCGCCCTGTGCGACAATGTCTGTTACCCGCCCCCTCTCTCCCCCTCTAAAAGACCCCACCTCTGCCACGGATTCCCTCACTAGCACCAGGGCCCCTCAAGTCTCCATAACCACTGTCTCCCAGATTCATGAATTTTAATAGCGCCACTCATACCCGTGTAAGGGGTCAAAGCACTTTACATCACACACACATTACAAAGAGGCAATCAATCATGCATGTGTAAATCAGTGTATAGGAAATGTTACATCAGACAGGAGTACCAGGTGTAGTGTAGGAGCGACGTCATCGATACTGGTAGGCAATATAGTTTAAGGGTCCTTATTCTGGAAAAGCACAAATTCAGAATTTAAAACGTAACATCATTGTTAGGGGTTCTCTTTAATAATAAGAATTATTTTCTACCCAAATGAACCCTTTTGGCAAGATTAGGATGATGGAAGATTGGGTAAAAAAACATATAGTTCTAACATATACCTTGCAGTTTGCATACAGCTCTTTGATGATAGTTAATAGCTCAATGTTCGATGGTAGGATTTTGACTTATAAAAGACAAGTTACAAAAGGAGCTCTCTTACAGAAGCAGTAACCTTCTGACCTATTTACATTATATGCACTTTGTTATCTGCATAGTACATGTTCTTAGCAGCATACATTGTAATCCTCTGTGCTACCTTAGGGTGAGTCAAATCTTCCACTAGACAAACCTCCATCTCTTCCCACGAAGACAATCACTCGAGTTATCTTGACATTTTAATTGATGCCTGGAAATTGCTGGAGGCCAGGAAAGTGGCAGCAGGTGCTTCTAAAATGATAATATACTTGCAAAAATAACGCCCTGCCCCAGTCAGCGCTGTATAAATGAAATTACAATGCAATACGGATTTTCGGGCCTAACGCTTGGGTACAAGTCCTAAAAAATAGAAATGGGAGCACTAACCAAGATAGGCAGTATGCAAATGACATCATGGCGTGTGACATCACAGTGAGTGACGTCATGTTATGTGTCCACACCTTGCATCACAACCCATGACTTCACAGGAAGTGACATCACAAGAAGTGATATCAGATCTTAAGACCTCACACATACGTTTAGCAGGTCTATCATGAGTACATTTGAGCGCATTACAATATTTAACAAATTAGATTTTGCGCCAGGGTTGTTTAAAAAAGGTGATGCAACCCTACCCAAAATCTGCACCTCATCAACCCTGCCACAAAGAAGTTGGTAACAAGGAGAAACTTGGTAGTAAATCTGGTCTGCTTAATTGGCTGCAAAGTCTGTATTTTAAAATATCTTATAGGGTTAAGGCGCCTGCTGCAGAGATCTTTGTGTGCCCAGTAATTCTCAGGCAATAATAATGGCAAGATAACTCTGGAGGATAATATATTTGTTGGAGAGATCTACGATGGCTAGCCCCATGTTTTAATCAAAGTAGCGTAGAGAGTTAATATGTCTCCTAAAAAAGCACATTATGTAACACGCAGATGATAGATTTTTATTTTGTGTAAGTGGTTTACTGCTTTTAACACAGATTCTTTTGTTACTTGCAGTTCATAAATTGTAATCTTTCTAATATAGCACAATGAGCTATGAAGGACATGTGGCTCCTATACCTTGCAACCCTCCCTGTCTTCTGTAACACATCCTGTACATTGAATTACACACATATGATTTATTGTCAATTTATAATGTGCACGTGTGATGCAAAGTGCGCTGACACCCTGCATTGGTATGAGTAGCGCTATAAAAGAAATAAAACAAAAAAGTGGTAATAACATTTTTGTGTAAATAGTTATAAAGTCAAACACATCTGACATTGTTACAGTGCAAGCATATGTCTTATATACAGGGACTGAACAAAGTCAAAAGGATGCCCCTCTTAAGTACCTCTGATAATGATAAGCTGGGTGCCTTTTTTCCGGCTCCATTGCATTTAGGTGTGAGGCTTCCGATAGCTAACAGCAAGGATACTCCAACAAAAGGAGTCCCGATGGCCCCTTAACTTCGGCCTATGTTATGGGCCCAGTTGGAATCTGATAAGCCCTTTCCCGTCTGCACCTTGCTGCTCAGAAGAGAAGTAGACAACCAAAAGCATTGCTGAATGTGTCCCAGTGTCTGAAAATTACACCTGTACAAGTTTAGCATATTTCTGTGGGGCCCAACCCCTTAGAAGGGTCGACGACATCCAAGCTGTGAAAAAAGTGGTCGGACACAGTCTATCCACGTGCATCCTTGACTTCTGCCCTGTGTACCACCCATCTGGAGAGGGTAGAGGCATTACATTTGTAGTCAAGTCAAGTCATGAAATCTGTTTGATAAAACTTTCCACTTGTGACGAATTTCAAACTATGGCAGTTTCTCCAATCTCTCACCTGAAGTAGGGCATACAGTCGGCCCCTGCAGCCCCTGAGTTCAGTGCCCTGAGTTCGTGCTGCATAATGTATTTATTGATTTAAGCAAATCTGCCATGTTTAGAAGTGGCGTAGCAGCTAGCTTGGTTTTTCCTGGCCAGGTAGAGGAACTGCGGTTCTATCTCTTTCCCTGGAGAACATATATATGATTTTTACTCAAAAACAGGGGCTTGTGGTATGTGAAGACTCTCATGAAAACTTTTCCCGAGTCTCACAAATACTGCTAACATGTTTGCTTCTTGATCCTTCTCATCTTTTTGGAGATGCATCTTCAGCAATAATTGACCAAGTGCATTTCCCACAGACGTTACTCACACAGTAGAATAATCTCCTAATTTAATTTCTAATCCTTGAATAACGTTCAAATGCTAAAGGTCCTTCCATTTTCATGGACTCACCATTGAATCATAAACTTTAGCCTTAATGTCACGTCTGTTACTTAACGAATCTCACTCTGAACATTTGGGCCTTTTTAGGCATATCCAGACTTTTTTATGCTCTTGAATTTTGAGGCTTGTGGACAGTTTTAAGCAGAAGACTAGGCTGTGTAGTAATGCCTTGTGGAGACATTTTTTTCTTGAACCTGTCCCCTTGCTTGTATCTCTTATGACTTTTGAATGTGAAGCCTCCTAGACGCTTTCCGTCAATGCATCTAAAAACTGGCGTCCCATATTGCCCCTGTACTGTGTCACTATGTGAAAACCTTCCCCCACCCATCCATAGGGCCACAGACCCTATCCCTTTGAATTAGGCTGTGGTGCAGGCGTTGGTAATTAAAAATACCACTTATGATTCTAAAGAAATGCAAAAATGACTGTCCTATTAAAATTGTCTCCTTGGCAGCTAGGATCATTGAACAATTTGTTGATCATGAACTGTTTAGCTACAATGTGCCCAACCATGCCCAATCAGGATCTCTTACAACCCATTGATGAACTGAAGACAGTCCTGTCAGCAGTTCTTGAAGACATCAGTGAAAATCTGGGTGGTGGGGGTGTCACAGCCCTGATCCTTTTGGATTTATCAGCATTATTTGATTCTGTCCACCACTATCCAGTACTCTTAAAAGCACTCCACGGGTTTGGTGTCATTTCCAAGGTCCTGTCCTGGATCAAAGCGTTTCACTCAGATTGAGAGTAAGTTAGTGATTTCTCTTCCTTCGTTTCTTTTTTTACTTCAAACCTCTGTCTTGCAATGTACCTCGGATCTGGTCTTTGAGCATGACTATCTTTAATACTAATGTTGCTCATTTGGCAGCGTTCATCATGTTCTTTGAGTTTAGATTTTACTCTTCCAGAGGCAAAACCTAGCGGGTTATCAGGCAATGTGATCAACCAATAAACGCCTTACCACCTTGCAGGTTTGTATCATCCAGCAGGAATTGGGTTAGAGCTAACACCTTAAATCTAAACTCAGATAAAACAGGTCACAGTGTTAGGTGGCACCCTCCTGTCTGAACATCAGACTGGGGCCTGACCAGTTTAGGAGACTGACGGCTCCTGTTAAAGTATTCATAATTTATCGGATATTATTTTACTACCAACTGACTATTGTTCCTCATAGTAACAATATTGCTTCAAACTTTTGTCTTCTCCAGAGTCCAAGTTTCGAGTTCTTTTTTGTTTAAGTGCTTAGTTAATTGAAACCCTTGCACTAAAATTATTGAATAAGTACATTTATTTAAAACTTTAGAGAATGCAGAGAGAAAAGAAGAAACCAATGGTACAGAAAATAAATATTTAAGTGTGCAATTCATTGTTTGATTATACAGCAAAAATATGTGATTATAATAGTTACAGGTTCAGTGCTGTCATTTCACAGTTTAAAGACCCATGCCCTAGTACTACTCTGAAACGTCCAAAATGCTATAAGAGAAAAAGAGCTAATTGTGCAATATAAAAGTATTTCATCACCCATTCCCTACGAGCATGTAATGGCCGTACATCTTCGGACATCCCAGCCAAACACACATATAATAAACCTGGTCGAACATCACATTTCGATTACATTATGGTGGAAACTAGGCTATGGCCTTATGTTATCTATTTTGCTGTAATGCCAAGAGAGGACAGTGACCACAACGCCCTAATTTTAGAAATGGCCCTACCAAGGATTGGCAGGCCTGGAGATCTATCGAGGGGCGAAGGTATCAACAATCTGACCCTGACAAACAATAGACGCAGAATTAGATGGTCGCGATTAAAGGAAAAACCAGAACAGATTGCGAAACTATATAACCTGGCAGTTCCACTGCTGGTAGAAGCTGCTGTTCTGAATAACTTACCATCATCCCTTGACTCTCTTGTGCGGATAGAGGCCATGCATGGGAGCCTAGTATATAGCCTGGCCGAAGTACTGAAACCCATGGTGTCCAGGGTAAGAAATAGTACCCCCTGTTCCTCCTGGTATAATAAGGTATGCAGGAAAGCAAAGCCAGAGTTAGTGGCAGCTGTAAAAGATAATAATAGAGCCCTAATAAAAGTCAAGAGGGCTCACTATAAGAAAACAATTAAGTGCGCTAAGGAAGAATGGGACCAGGAAAAGTGTTCCAGTTTATCCTCTGCCCTAAACTGTAAAGACTTCAAAACATTCTGGTCAAAAATTAGTGTAGGCTCAGGACAACCAAAATAAGCAGTAGAACCGAACCTAGCACCTGAAGTATGGGAAGACCATTTCCAGACTTTGTATTCCTGTGAGGCCATCCCTGAAGATGCGTATGCAGACATACTGGCCTATGGTTCGAGCACTTTCTGCCCTGAGGATTGTATGGTCACGGTGGCCGAAGTATGTACTGCCATTGATACACTTGCATTAAATAAAGCTCCCGGCTTGGATAAACTTCCGGGCGATCTTTTCAAGCACCAACCAAAAGTCTGGGGCCCCTATCTCTGTTTGGTATTTAATGCAATCCTGAGAGGAATGTTGCTCCCCAGTACTTCCCTTGGAGCAGAGATAGTACCTATTTTTAAAAAGGGCTCGCCTCTGCTCCCATCCAACTACAGACCAATAAGTCTCATTGATGTCCCGCAGAAGATCTTCGTGAGACTTATTTTAGATCAACTGCAGGATTGGATGGAGGAATTTGAAATACTTAGCCCCTATCAGGCAGGGTTTAGGAAGAAAATACATTTTTTAAAGTATTTGAATGTGCAATACTTTGTTTGAATGAGCAGCGAAATATGAAGATATAATGGTTACGATTCAGTACTATAATATTGCAACGTAAAAGCCAGTGCCTAATTTCTGCCCTGAGGGGCTGGTAGACCGCGGAGAGACTGCCTTCTTTGATCATTCTAAGCGATTTAGTCATTTTAAAGAGCATGGTGTGCCTTATTTTGTCTGTGTTAAAAGTGGCGACATCAAAATGAGTTTTACACTAGTATAGGCTGCAAGAAGGTTCTGGTGTTTGGCCGTATTGGAATTTTCGATAAAGTGGCAGTGCAATCAGGGTCTTATACGAGTGGGGTCGTAATGCTGAGTTCAGTGCTCCTGTGCTCCCTCCTATTGATTACTGCATTTTTATGTTCCAGTTTAGTTTGTCGTAGTGTGGTTGGGTTAACATAAACTTGTGAAAAGAGCAAGTGCAGAGTGCCTAATTCTACTCAGATGTTGAACAGTCAGTTATATGATTCATTTTCCCATCTAGTCTTGTCAGGCATTTCGTCAATCTGCAATTAAGCTGAATATCTGAAGGGTTGAAGCAGGCTATGATGGCCAACCTGCAGCGTTGTAACCTCCTGTGGTTAAATGTTGGTCTTACTATAGTTTTTCGATCCTGAACATATGCTTTGCATAAACAGATTTAGTGAACCATGGTTTCAGTGAGTCTGCCAACCTATGAACTGGCGGTATGTTTCCATGGTGGTAAATAGAAAAGTGACGGTAGACCGCCCAGGCGATATTTTAGAAAATATTATTTGGTTTGTGCTTTGATGAAAGTGCCCAGACATGGTTTAGTTGCCGGTTTGTTAAAGGATGTATTGTAAACTAAGCATGCCATCTCAGTGCAAACACTTCCCTGTCTTCCAGCAGCAAGTTACTCTTCATTCTTTTATTTAGGATGACCTTTACTAGAGAGTAGCTGGTAATTGAATCCCATTCTTCGGTTAGGACAAGGGTGGTTGGAGAACAGGAAAGATACCAACTGGTTGGAGAAAGGTTTCTGCGACAAATTTTCCCCAAAAGATGGCGGTACAGGGCTCCATTATTGTCATTCTTTAACTTGAGTTTGATAAATACTCCTTGTGTCTCTAGAGATTGTTTGGTTAGACCAAATTCTAGTCGCCACTGGGTTGGAGACGAATAACGTGGTATTGAAAAAACGACTTAAAGAGTTTGGTTATGGTTTTGTCCAGGTAGTGCTTTTCTTCCACAGGCTATGGTAAGGACTAATTTGCTCTGTATTATTTTCAGAAGAGGTGTGAATGCTGATGTCGCTATTGCTGACTTTAGGCGTTTGAAGTCTGCGGTGAAGGTATTGGCTTTTTGGTGCATAAGCTTCAGATGCTGCTTAAAGGAACCTCTTCTGTCAAATAGCATGCTCAGATATTTGTATTCTGATACCACCTCTACTTTATCTTTTTCCACATACCACTGATGGAGGCTCAATGATGTATTCCCCAGGATCAGAATTTTTAACTACTTCAAATTGATTTCTATAGCATTTTGGTTGTAGTATGAGGCTATGGCATTCAGAAGTCTCTGCTGAATGATGTTTCTGCAGCTAAGCAGTACTAAATCATCCACATACATTGGACAGAGAAGCAAGATGTTAGCCAACTATGGAGCATGTGAGTTTACCTGGGCAAGACTAGTTGGGAGATCTACTAAAACAAGATTGAAGATTGTGGGGGCTAGTACGTACCTATGAGAGCCAAAGCGTACATTTATTCGGACCCAATTGTCAGTGTGGAGAAGAATCGGGACTTGCAGCAGCTGGTGGGATATTTTCCAACTGCCAAGTTTGCTCCAAAGCTTTACTGTATCCACTTGGTCAAATGCTGCTGTATAATCTATGAAGCAGAGGCAGAGGGCCTGGTTGATCTTTCTGTGTTGGAGTAACAGCAAAGATAAACCCAGCAAGTTTGAAGTTGTTCCCATGCCTTTAGCAAACCCTGTTTGGTTCAATGGGATTGAACGGCTTTCTATAGCCCAGGATGATAGCTTCTCAAGGAGACCAACGACAAAGTATTTTGACTCCACGCCCAGAAGCGCTATAAGTCAATAATTGGCAGGGTCGGAGTCATTAACTCCTTTATAGATGGGAGAGATGGCAGAACCTTTCCATGATGAGGGGATGCTGCTTAGAGTGATTATGCTCTGCTGTAATGGCTCCTGATTACTTGCCAGGACGATTTGTCCTGCTTAAAGATGGCTGTTGGACTGCCCTTTGGAATTTGGTGCTCCAACTCTGCGGCTTCTTAAAATGTTGCATTCAATTGCTGATGCCTCGAAATTCAGAGGTAAGGAGGCCTGGGTTTCACTCATGGTGTTTTGAGGCTCTGGTGAGGCTGTTACTCAGGGTATTGCAATCTTAACCAAGTGCAATGTACTCCCCGGTTAACCACATTTTTTAGAGGTATTTATACCAGCTCTCCTCTTGGAGGTTAACTATTGTTTTTGTTTAAGACAGGTCATTTAGGTTATTCACAATTTTCCAAAATTTCTCATGTTTGTTGGTGTTGAGGTCATGTAAAATTTCATGGTTAGACTGTTGTTAGCCTCCCTTTTTTTTAGATCCACCTTTATTTTCTGTATGCGGACTTTGCCTTTATCAATGTGACTTTCAAAGAGTCCCGGTCCCGGCAGAATAGGGTAGGTCTGCCGGCCTTCTACGGACTTTGCAAAACCACACAAGGAAATTCCTTGTGAGACACCTGCCAGGTATTGATGTAGTAGATAGAGAAACCCAACTAGGGTTGGTCATATGCTATCAGATACTACACATAGCATGTGTTAGGTTGGTTTAAAAGGGTAGATAACACCATACAACCACCCACCTGTAGATAGATTTGATTTTATTAGGTCCTGATGAATCGCCACCAGATTGTTTGAACTACCAGTGAGAAACATGTTGACCGCACAATAGCGGTACAAAAGGGGGTGGTGATAGACCGAGCATCTGAACCAATCAAATACTCACACCCAGTCAACAGATCTGGGTAGCATCCATCATGTTCTTTAGCCCACTCTGCCACCCCAGTTCAGACATGGCCATATGCAAATCAGTCTGACCCTGTGCCTCATGGGAACAGTCCAGCCTGAACTGCCAAGCCATGCCTTCCCTGGACCGGAAACAAGCTTCCTAGGACCGGTTTCTGGCATTTCAGCCGTCTTCAGCCAGGCTTGCTTGAATCCAGTGGCAAAGTGAGCAAGGGACTCACGTCTGAGCATACCCTGCCAACGTATGGCGAACAAAGCGGTACAAAAGGGGATGGTGATGGATGGAACATCTGAACCAATTAAACACTCACACCCAGTAAACAGATCTGGGTTTAATCCATCACCGTTCTTTAGCCCACTCTGCCACCCCAGTTCAGACATGGCCATATGCAAATCAGTCTGACCCTGTGCCCCATGGGAACAGTCCGGCCCAAACTGTCAAGCCATGCCTTCCCTGGACCAGAAACAAGCTTCCTAGGACCGGTTTCTGGCATTACAGCAGTCTTCAGCCAGGCTTGCTTGAATCCAGTGGCAAAGTGAGCAAGGGACTCACGTCTGAGCATACCCTGCCAACTTATGGCGAACAAAGCGGTACAAAAGGGGGTGGTGATGGACAGAGCACCTGAACCAAACATTCACACCCAGTCATCAGATCTGGGTAGAAACCATCTCCGTTCTTTAGCCCACTCTGCCACCCCAGTTCAGACATGGCCATATGCAAATCAGTCTGACCCTGTGCCTCATGGGAACAGTCCAGCCAGAACTGCCAAGCCATGCCTTCCCTGGACCGGAAACAAGCTTCCTAGGACCGGTTTCTGGCATTTCAGCCGTCTTCAGCCAGGCTTGCTTGAATCCAGTGGCAAAGTGAGCAAGGGACTCACATCTGAGCATACCCTGCCAACGTATGGCGAACAAAGCGGTGCAAAAGGGGATGGTGATGAACGGAGCATCTGAACCAATTAAACACTCACACCCAGTAAACAGATCTGGGTTTAATCCATCACCGTTCTTTAGCCCACTCTGCCACCCCAGTTCAGACATGGCCATATGCAAATCAGTCTGACCCTGTGCCTCATGGGAACAGTCCAGCCTGAACTGCCAAGCAATGCCTTCCCTGGCCCGGAAACAAGCTTCCTAGTACCGGTTTCTGGCATTACAGCCGTCTTCAGCCAGTCTTGCTTGAATCCAGTGGCAAAGTGAACAAGGGACTCACGTCTGAGCATACCCTGCCAACTTACGGCGAACAAAGCGGTACAAAAGGGGGTGGTGATGGACGGAACATCTGAACCAATCAAACACTCACACCCAGTCAACAGATCTGGGTAGAAAACATCACTGTTCTTTAGCCCACTCTGCCACCCCAGTTCAGACATGGCCATATGCCAATCCGTCTGACCTTGTGCCTCATGGGAACAGTCCAGCCCAAACTGCCAAGTCATGCCTTCCCTAGACCGGAAACAAGCTTCCTAGGATCGGTTTCTGGCATTAAAGCCGTCTTCAGCCATGAACAGATTTTGAGTTTGACTGCCAGCCCAGTCGATACAGCTACGATGGAACTGATTCATTCTTGCCTTTTGGGTTGGTTTAGGGCTCCAGAAATCCAGCTCTAATCACGGTCTTGTGTTAGCACTATGTCGGTAGTCTGAATAAGTGGAGGGTCATGGGAGCTAGAGTGCCCAAATTATTTACACATGCATTCCTTAAAACCGAGCCTGGGATTTTGTGGGAACTGCTGGGATTTCGGCTCCTCACATGCTTAGGTAAAAAATGTTGGTCTGCTGATTTTCTGTTGGGGGACACCTGTATCCCCCAGTTTTTTAAATGTTTCTGCTGCCCTCAGAACCTTGTTGGCTGCTGCAGACGATGTGCACGTTACCGTAGTTCCCCAGGGTCTCTTAGGAACATTAATTTGTTTCTGAATTTTAATGCACACTGATATATCATCCACGTTGTCATATCTTCATCACTTGATGACTGAAGAGAAAGTTAAAATGCAATGTGGACATGAACTAGATAAAGGGTGGCATGCTTAAAGTTTCCATCATATTTTTCAAATACTACTAGATGATGCATTTTATATTTCATATATTCCCTTGTTCTTTTATTTCCTGATACCGTATCATATAATTCATATGCCCTTTCCTTGTTCTAACATTCCCTGATACTGTATCAAATAATTCATATGCCCTTTCCTTGTTCTAACATTCCCTGATACTGTATCAAATAATTCATATGCCTCCCCGGTCTATTATTCCCTCACACTGTATAATGTAAATCATATGTGCCCCTTGTTATATTATTACCTGACACTTATCATATAATTCATATGCCCCTCCTTATTATATTCCCTGTCCATGTGTATCAGATAATGCATATGCCCACCTCATTCTATTATTCCTTGATACTGTATCATATAATTCATATGCCCCCTTTTTCTATTATTCCCTGACATCTATCATATCATTCATATGCCCACCTTGTTCTATTAAGCCCATATTTGCAAGATGTTAAGTAGAAAACAGTTGCTTCCTACTTATTTACTGCACCCGTCATCCTGCAGAGACTCTATAATATTATGTATTTTTCATATTGCATATGTTTGTCAATTTCTTTATTAAAATATGTGGATTAAATATAAATTAGCTGGGGTCAATTTAATAAATAGCAGAATACATTTTTCTTACCAAACGAAGAGAGTGCAATGTGGCACCTTTCACTTTACATGCTGGTAGGGGGAATGGAAGGCGGATTGCTCATCTCAGTGCCTATATTCCTTTTTATAGTCTTCAGTATCCTTTGTGAATATTAGAGAAAATGATCTAAAAATAATGCAGAAATGCTCATTATTTTTCAAAATGCCAGCTTTATAGTGTGATATATGCCCTTGCATCCATTTTTGCTGTGAGGGTCCATTTTGCCCTAAAAAAATCATATGCTATGCGGACAACAACTGCTCACATTCAGTTTGATCGCATTCTTTTCGTGCTCCCACAAAAGGATTCCTACCTTAACAAAGTTTCAAGTACGTGGTGTGGCATAATTTCAGACATTTCATGTAACGATTGTATTACTAGAGACACGTCATCAGAAATTAATTAAGTTAGTAGCAAGGCATTGGGAAGTACATTAGGGGAGGGGGGAGTGGTTAACCAAGGTTGGGGATGGCAGAAACAAATGTATTAAAGGCCTCACTGTCACATTAAACCTATTTATTCCTCAAGCACATTGGTAGGATGTGCCAGGCAGTGGGGATACATGTCCCAGATGTAACAAAAATGAGTCCAATCATTACCATATGGTTTGGAAATGCATCCAGATAACTTATTAAAGAGAGTGTGAACGGTGCTGCAACTTTTCAGAGTGAGTGTGATGGCCATCAACATCACCTGCCTTAATTGTACTTTCTATGCTGGTGATTTGTATATTTTGAGATATTTGTTTCTTTACTTTGTAAAGTAAGCACTTCTTTATTTATAAATGTGTTAGAAAACCTCTGGAACATTGTGGCCTTCTCTTTTCACCTGTAACCCTGCTAGAGTATCACTAGTTAAAATTACAAAATGATCCAAACAAGCAGTCGGAGAAAGGAACAGCTCTCCATGTTATAAGAATTAGTAGCACTCAGTCACAAAATGTTGACTGTTATCGGCCGGATTGTACTCGAATGCACATTAAATGCGTCACTGGACAAAAAAAAGCCCTCTTTATTGTTATTTCCGCATTTGAACTTCATCAAGGTTATGTGGGGTGTATCCCTGCACTTCTTCTTTCAGCACCAATGAGGAGAATTTATTTTCTGCGGTTTCTGAACTTCCTGTGGAAATCTTTACCTGTCTACTACAAGCATGCTTGTTCAGTCAGTTTCCCAGATCAAGAACAATAAATCGCTTAGGCCGTTTGGCGATTTACGCAACCCCACACGTGGTTGTGTGGGTTTCCACACATGGTTGTGGTGGTTTACATTGGGTGCTTAGTTGGGAAATGTTGAGGTTGAAGACCCCTTTAACGGTCTGGGGATTTCCTTAGGAACCCTTTATTTTCTTAGGGGAGAGGATGTGGCCTTACGGTTAGAGCGATCGACCTCGAAGCTGGGGAACTGGCAGAGACGCTAAAAATCCTGTGATTCTGGGCAAATCACTTAATCTCCATGTGCTTTACAAAAATGAATGTCTCCTTCTGTAAACTAAACTGGTGCTCATGTAAAGCTAAACCTAACAACAAAAGAACCGGGGGTCTATAACGGAGCTTCAAGTACTCTGAGCTGCTGCAAAGCTCCTACATAAGTGAGTTAGGCGCTAATAGAGCTATATAAGTCTCTATATCAGAATGTGTGCCAGGACAAACCTGTCGAAGGACCTACTGAGATTGTTGTTAAGACCCGTACAGAGATGTGTTGGATTCCCATCAAATAGGTATGTAGATCAAGTGTTCTCATTTGGTCATCTAAAAATGGGGTGGTATGTCTCTTGATCAATGAGACCCATCCATCGCCCTTACTCAATTGGGTCGCACCATCAATCGCTAAGGTACCCATGAACAAATGATAAAGATGGGATCGAGTGCAGTGCAAAAATCAAAAGATGTGTGATTTAAAAACAAGGGGTAAAAGGATCAATAGGCGAAAAACTCTAAAACTCGAGGCCACGCCCCCACCGCCTACTTAAACCGAGCTGAATGCGAGCTCTTGTTAGATATTACTCCTGAGGCACAGCCGGGAGCATTCTGATGATAAAGTAGCGCTTTGTTTTTAAAAATTGTGTGTTCGAAATTGATTTTAAAAACCTACCTCCCTCCCTTGCCTGAACTCTGGGGCATTATTCCTACCTTTCTTCAGCCGCGCAGCTGAGCTAAACGCTGCAGCGGGATCGCCAAGTTAATTTCCGCCATCAGCGAGTGAGCTAGTCTTGTGGCCACGCCCACTCGCTCGAGGCCACGCCCCCATCGCCTATAAAAGAATGTGCACTTCACGTACACGCAGCGGACGGGCGCAGCGGGCGCGCCAAAGGCGCGCCTAAGGCAAGCCCGTCTGGGCCCGTCTGGGCCCAGCCGGACCCAGGCCCAGGGACTCTGCCCGTTCCATCAGAAGACCGTTTGGTATACACGAGTGACATGCTCCGGGCTCTCCACCCGGAAAAAAATCAGGAGTGTCTCTACATCTACGTAGAAGGTAAACCCTATATTAACTGCGAACGTTGTAACCCAGACGCTATGACCGCTGGCAATCCTGGACTACAGATGGGCCTTCTTAATTGTCGGTCCCTCCCTAAGCATGCTCATGAAACTAACCTGCTGATACAAGACCAAGGTTTGGGCGTGCTGTTTCTTACAGAAACTTGGCTCCCTGCTTGGTCAGATTCTGATATTGTCAACGCCCTACCCCCAGGATACCTTATTCAAACCCTTCATAGACCTCGGGGCAGAGGGGGTGGCCTTGCGATAATCCACAGAGAACACCTTGTCTGTAGAACCAGTAATGCCAACATTGAAGACTGTGAAAGCTGCCACTTCACTCTTCAAATATCCCCTGCACACTCCCTCTCAGGGCTGCTGATCTACCGCCCACCGGGAATACCAGGGAAATTCCTCAGTGCTCTTGTTGACACTGTGTCACAGATAGCTACCTCCTCCCCCAACTTCCTCCTCGTGGGTGACCTCAATCTTCACCTATCAGACCCCACAGATCTAACTGCGTCTGAACTCCTACTTGACCTTACGTCGTTTAATATTCGGCTAGTCAATACAGGACCTACCCACGACAAGGGGCACCTTCTGGATCCTGTCCTCACCAACATCACAGACATTACCACTGCCCCCCCCCCTTCCCCTCCCTTGGACAGACCACTTTCTAATCCCCATCTCTTGGTATTTCCGCATATCACCTGCCCAACATCCCAAAACCCGGGTCACCGACCGGCGCTGGCACAAACTTGTGCCAGGCGAATGGACCACCATTCTCAGGGACTCTATCCCTGCCTTTACCACCGATCCAGTCAACGCCGATAAACAGTTCAACTCTTGGCTTACATCTTCATTGGACAAACTCCTCCCCAAAACTACTACCCTCAAGCATACCAAAAGAGTGAGTCCTGCCCCTTGGTACACTCCGGAGCTCAATCTTTTACGGAAGGAATGTAAAAGAACGGAGCACTCCTGGAGGAAGGATAAGTCAATTGTCAAGAAGGATGCCTACCATACCTCATTGAAAAATTACAAGATCGCTCTTCGCAAGACAAAAAGTATATTCTTCCAAGAAAGGATAGAAAATTCCTCTTGCTCCAGCAAGGAATCTTTTATCATTTTAAAAGAACTTCTTAAGGTCCCAGATTCTGGACTTAGAACTCCACCAGACCCCAAAGCAGATGAGGAAAAATGCCTTAAACTGGCCAACTTCTTCGAGGAGAAGATCCAGAAAATCCTTGCCTCCATCCCATCCACTAACTTGAGCGAGGAAAAAGAAATCAACACTACTCCCATCTCTCCCCGTCTAACTTCCTGGGGATCAGTGACTGTCGAAGAGGTCGAAAGCACGCTAGATACCATCAAAAGCGGATCTCCCAGGGACCCTGTTCCGCTACGTATCCTTAAGAAAGTAGCCCCCACCATCGTCCCCCCCCTTACCCATCTCATTAACGCCTCACTGCTACAGGGAATTGTTCCCTCCAGCTGGAAGGCGGCGGTCGTCAAGGCACTATTAAAAAAACCCTCCCTGGACCCCTCGGACCTGGCCAACTACAGGCCAATCTCCCTTCTCCCCGGAACCAGTAAAATTGCTGAAAAGCTTGCGAATAAAAAACTTTCACGTTATCTGGAAACCAACAATCTGCTTAAAAGCTCGCAGACTGGATTCCGCCCAGGGCAGGGCACTGACATCGCCCTTCTCGCAGCGGTGGAGGAGGCCAGAGCACTTCTGGACGCGGGAGGATCAGTGGCAGTGATCCTCCTGGACCTCAGTGCGGCCTTCGACACCGTTAACCATCGGCTCCTTATTCATCGACTTAGGAATATCGGTGTGGAGGGAACTGCGCTGACCTGGCTTACTTCCTTCCTGGGCCAACGCTCCTTTCAGGTCTTGGAGAACGACACCCGCTCCCCCGAAACACCCCTCCAATGTGGCGTGCCTCAGGGTTCTTCCCTGAGCCCGACATTATTCAATGTCTACATGTCCCCATTGGAGGAGGTTGTCAACCCGTTCGGAGTGAGTATCGTCAGCTATGCTGATGATACTCAATTAGTGGTGTCCTTATCTCACCCAAGTCAAGAACCAGCAGACTTATACAACTGTCTGACGCAAATACAAGGATGGATGAATAGCTCGTCTTTGAAACTTAACGGGTCAAAGACAGATATTCTCCTCCTTGGCCAGAAGGGGCTGTCCCTTTCACAGAACATCTGGCCCCCCTGCCTGGGTGAACCCCCTGATCCGAAGTCCGAGATTAAAAGCCTGGGTTTTGGCTCGAAAAAGATCTGTCTTTCAAGACGCAAGTCAAAAAAGTTGCTGGGACGTGCTTTGGCCTTCTCAAATCGATCAGGAAGATTCTGCCTTTATCCTTCCTCCTACCTCTCAAAAACTGTTAATCCAAGGCCTTATTTTATCAAGGTTGGATTACAGTAACACCATCTACCTAGGCGCTCCTGAGGCAACCTTGGATAAATTACAAAGGATCCAGAATTCCACGGCCCGGATCCTCACCAATACCACGGCCAGAGCTTCAGCCAAACCAGCCCTGAAGCTCCTCCACTGGCTCCCAGTGAGAGAGCGAGTGAAGTTCAAGGCCCTATGTCTGGCTCACAGACTTCTACAAGACAAAGGCCCCCCTATTTTAAGAAAATTTATCAGACCCTACAAAGCCCCAAGATCCTTACGATCCGATCAGGAATATCTTATCACCATCCCTAGAGTTAAGAAGCGCGCACGGGTGGAAGGCGCTTTTCTTTCCACACTGCCCGTCTTTGGAACTCGCTACCCTGCGACCTTAGAACAGAACCAGACTATCTCCGATTCAGGAAGCGGCTGAAAACGCACCTTTCCGGCGTTGTCTCATTGCAGGACCCGAAGCTTGGGTCCTGCAATGAGACAACGCCGGACAGAGCGGGCCTCCTTTCTCCTGAGCTGGGTTCCAGGATAGGTGAGGTACACTCCCTGTACTATTCGGATGTAAGAGACACCGTTTGGTACAGAGGAACACGATTTTGGACTATTTATGTATATCCTTTACAGATTGTCGTTACGTTCACTTTATGTATGCAGTAGCTAATGCTTAGAACTCTGGCCCTGAAGAAAGCCATGGGATCTTGTCCCTACCGGCTGAAACATGTTGGCCTTGTAAATGCAGTTATATGTTTAGACTGCTTCCTCTGCATTGTTCTTGTTTGTTTGAGGGAAAGGACAAATTACATTAGAGTTTTTCGCCTATTGATCCTTTTACCCCTTGTTTTTAAATCACACATCTTTTGATATTTGCACTGCACTCGATCCCATCTTTATCATTTGTTCATGGGTACCTTAGCGATTGATGGTGCGACCCAATTGAGTAAGGGCGATGGATGGGTCTCATTGATCAAGAGACATACCACCCCATTTTTGGATGACCAAATGAGAACACTTGATCTACATACCTATTTGATGGGAATCCAACACATCTCTGTACGGGTCTTACCAACAATCTCAGTAGGTCCTTCGACAGGTTTGTCCTGGCACACATTCTGAAATAGAGATTTATATAGCTCTATTAGCGCCTAACTCACTTATGTAGGAGTTTTGCAGCAGCTCGGAGTACATGAAGCTCCGTTATAGACCCCTGGTTCTTTTGTTGTTAGGATTCCAGTTAGGGGGATACGAACTGGGCAGGTCTTTAAATTTCCCTCAGACCCTTCTTCAATTGTTTGTGTTTTACTGCTCATGTAAAGCTCTCTGATACCTGATGTCTCTGGTCTAGTTCGCGCTATTTATAACAAAAAAAAAACATTTGATGAGTACTGCACAGGATCACTTTATAACTTCACGTTATTGGTTGACCATAGTGGTTTGTGTTCATATTTATTGTTTCGTCTGTGTTATGATACTATTTTGGGGAAACTAGCAATTACTGTTCATTAATCCAGAAAATCATTCTGACTCAATAATATTCAAAATCAATTTTAAATTTAATAAAAACACACATCGTCATGGGTAATTTGAGCAATACAGTCACTGTCTTTCAAATTTATAATACGATTCGTTGGTTACAGCAGTGTGGTCTGTTTCTCTACATTCTGAATAAAGGGCGATATATATGGCCTGGTTTGGGTTGCGTTTGCACCACGCAACATGGTACATGTGCGACGCAACCTAAAGTGACCCAGAGTGGCTCCATAAATCTGGAGAAAAAAAAACGCAGCACACTTAGCTCTGTTGCTCGTGTTGCTTTACTCTGCCCCAGGAAAGCCTTCCATAAGCATTCCACAGGTGTTTCCACACAACTCCCATGTTTTTTGACACATTCCAGAACGGGTAAACCTGGGAATGCACCAAAGAAATATGCCTTGCCAGGCGAGGAATAAAAATGGAAAATATATTTTTTTCTCCTCGTTGCTCCCTCTTTCTCTGTGTGCTGCATTCTGTAGCACACATAGATAGAGGAATACGCCTTTCAGGATTGTTTTTGTGCAGGAAGGTGCCCCTTCATGCACAAAATAAATCCTGCATGCAACGGAGGCACACTTTCACCATAGTGCATGGGTGGCTGTTTTGGCACCAGGCTGCTCAAAGGACTCCAGCATAGAGGAAAAGGCAGGCATGCGCCGTATTGACTTAAATATGGCACATTCCTCTCCCTTCCCTGTCAAGCAGTTCAGCGCAGCAAGGTGGCTTGCTGTGCTGCACTGTGTGAGACGTTTGTCAATATATCCCAAAGTGTTCATTGTAGACATTTTTCAAAGCAAATTATTCAGTTAATGTTATTTCCATTTAAATATTTTTGCAATTGTGTATATTTGCACATTATTTACATTTTTAACACACTATTTATTATTACTAATTTTTGCATTATAAATGTTTCCAGCTTTAGTACTGGAGGACATGAGAAAGTACACCTTGCATAAGATTTGTGAGATAGGGACGTGGTTACTAGGAAGTAGAGAACATTGCAGATCCTTTTTGATGGTAGATATGCTATCTTGAAGTTAGTTTAAACGCATTAGTAGTAATCTATACTATGGTTCTTCCATGGCCTTCAGAGACACTGTTCAGCTGACTGAGTAACCGGATTGAGGTATCAGCTTGGCAGATTGATGTGTATGCTTGGAAGGCACACATCCCAGATTACCAACTCTCAAGAGTCACTAGACTAGCATGGTGGGGGCATTGTGTGGTCAGAAAAAAATCAAGAGCCAAGTTGAGCCTAAATATAAGGGAGTACATCTAGCCTAGTGACTAAAGTTCTGACTATGATTAGAAGTCATGTGGCTCACAATCCACCATCAGAGGGCAGTGTCAACCTTTGTTGCTCTTCCAGTACTTCCTGCCTCAACAGAACCTCACAGGTTAGCATTTTTGTGGTGCATCAAATATGGGAGTTATACAGAACACTGAGCTCAAAGTATGCTGTTATGTAGCAATTTGAATGGAATTCCAAGAGAGTGTAGGACATCAGGGAGGAAAGAAGTATCTGGAGCAAACGTCTGTATGCTTGCGGGATATGCTGTGTTTTAGCAAGCACAAATTCCCATATTGTGTCTCCGACTAACCACTGGGACTACAGCACCTAGTGTAACAGTGACTCGGTGAAGGGTACATGTTGTGGAGAAGGTCTTTCTATAGGTACCCAATATATACATACACCAGCTAGCTGCAGCTTCTTTTCCACATTCTTTTTAGGTTTGGTCAGAGACAGCCTTAGCGATTTTCCATAACAAAGTCATCATCAAAATACATCCATGTAATTACATAGGGTAAGGATTATTACCAACCCTCTGCTACGACTGGTCTATTCAAGTGTCATTCACATTTTACTTCAGCCCACTACTGCCTACAGTGTGGGACAATGTGTCAGCCCACTGCAGCCATTGGTGTTCTTCATTGCGACCATGGGTACATCCACCCAGAGATGAAGGTGCATATTAACAATGGCCAGCGATAATCATCACTGGCCATGCTTAGAGATAATTATATTATCACAGGCTATCTCTGGTATTTATCGCCCTGGTAGAGCGTAATTAACAACGCGTTACTCCAGGGCGATAAAAATTCCAGAGATAGAGAGGTTATCTTTTGCTGGGAACATCGCTGGTTTTCCAGCGATGTTCCCTGCAAAAGAGCAATAACCTTGCTGATACGACCCACAGGGACGTATCCGCATAATCCACCCCCTATGTTAGGGATGGCTAAGTCAGGATTTTAGCAGACGTTAGATTTTGGCAAAAACAACAATTTTCGTCAAAATCTAATGTGTACTAAAATCATGTGGGCTACCTTGTAAATATTGCGATGTAAACATCAGCGATATTTGCAAGGTAGTCCATCTGGGGTACGCCCCGTAACGCCCACTTTGCATCTCATTGGAGATGCAAAGGGAGGCGTTGGGAAAAAGGGTGCTAACATGCGATTATGCATGTTAGCACCCTCTTGTAAATAGGGTGCTGGTTTTATCTCCGCTTTTTGGCTTTGTAAGCCATAAAAGCAGAGATAAAGCCCTTGTAAATATGCCCCCAAGTAGGTCAATCTCTGCTTGAGTTTCATGAGTTTTTGTTTACATTTATGTTTCGAAGGGTCATTGTTTTACCTTATTTATTTTCAAACATATGCCCCCCACCATTAGACACAATTTTACTTGTTATTACTGTTGGATGTTCATTGTCTGTTACATATGTATAAACAAAAAGAAAAAAATACATTGCTGTCTTGCCAAGGCAACAACCAATGGCTTTGCCAGTACTTGTTAAATAATTTCGACTTGAAGGGGTAAGGTATGAGGTTAGAGGATAAAGTGATTGGGAACACAGGCAAAAAGCACTTTGAATGGAACGTGGAGCACGTGGAGTGCTAGGGAGTTTGTGTCCTTTTCTGGAGGGTTGTCTGCCAAATATTTTCTGCCATCTTCCATTAGTGCACTTCTCTGTCCTCATCAAAACATTGTTCCTCTCATGAACTACCACCCCTCGTATACCTTGACAATCATTTTGGGGTGTCATCCATGTGGCATCCATACGACACAGAACCACAGACAACAAATGATGGGCAAATACCCAATCAGAACCAAAGCATTATCAGAGGACCACAAGATGTGCACTGCATGACCCCTGTTTATCTGTTACAATGATGTGACATGTGAGATGCCTTGTGCTTTTACTGACTGTAACCGGTGTGTATTAATTCCTACCCATTAGCCCAGGCCCCTTCCAAGGTCGCATTGTTCTCCTGAGACCATGCGAAACATGAGTGCTGATCTGTTTGCTTGTGGTTTGTCTAGTGCCCAATCCCAAGTTGTTTGCGTGCTTTGAGCTGCCCTTCCTTTTCTGTCAGGTAATTTAAATACTAAACACTTTCTGTATTCAGTGATCTTCCTCAGGGATCATGAAAGGAGTCATGTGCAGTAGCAGCTGGTATCGGGTGAAAGTGGTGGGACAGTGAGGGGGGACAAAAACCAGAAAAAGAACATACCTGGCTGCCGCTCTTCTGGTGACTGTTGTGCACAGGCTGATGCTCCCAGACTACCCTACGGCCAATCAAATTGGGGACTGGGAGCCTGCGCTTGCTGTTCTCCCAAACCAGCAATGCAGCTCGGGTTGGAGAGATGTCAGTGCGCATGTCGGTTTGGCTGCCCTGAGACAGCCGGCCAAGCCAACATGCGCACTGACAGCAGTGCCTACCACTCCCCGTCTGTGCTTGCTGTAGTGCTAGGTGAGCATGGCCCCACCCTCCCGACGCGGCTCCGAGAAGAAAAAAAAATGATAATAAAACTTTTGTTCTAATTTTATTTTTACATTTTTGCAGCTCCTAGCAGGGGGGCAACACTCCTCCTCCATAATGGAAGAGCCGCTTCTGGTCATATGAGAGTCATAAAACAGTGACATCTGGATTTCTTTCCGTTTGATTCTTCGAACACAGTTTAAACTGGGCTGTGTAAAATTCGTGTAATGTACTTTTGTAAAATTACTCGAAATTCTGTAAGATTTTGTGAAATTACAGAAAATTATGTCAAATGCAAGTTTGGTACTTGAAGCTATATTTTAGGATGAAATGTGTCATTGCATACGTCATAGACAAAAGGACGCATTTCGTGCCAAAAAAAAAAAGACACAGGTGCTGCGAATAACAGCTGCTTACATTCTGAAATTCCTCATTGTTCCTGTGCTAAATTGTCACTGCCATGTGGCATATTAGCATAATTATGGGAATTTTATGTATCACAAAATTCATAAACTTACACAAAGTTTTACCAGGGTAAAGTGAATTTTGCCAGGGCCTAGTTTCAACATTAAATTCTCTGAGACTCACTCATTCTTAAACCATCTTCTATGCTTTTATAAATTGAGTGAGAAGTTTGGACCCAGCATCTCTCTTTCCAAATCCTGCAACAAAAATGTTTATTTTATTTTATTATTATTATGTCTTCTCACTGCTTTCCATGTTTTCTCCCTAGTCCCTTTACTTGTATAATTGCACTGCACTGTATACTTCACCCTTTCTGTTTGGTAAAGGGCTAAATATTGAAAGCAAAACGATTTCTCTTGATTTCGTGAACTGGCTTGACGGCTAATAATCACGGCTCGACCATGTTATGTGATCCTGGAAATATGTCTTCCTCTTTCTGATTTTTAGGTCCATATGTGAGAACATATTTTCCCATTGACACAGAATGGGTAAAACCCTTTCATACATATGGCCTTAGTTTTGTAATCTGAAAATTAGAAGTGATAGAAATGGGCTGGTATTACAAACTGGACTTTAGGTTGGAATGAAACACTATCAAAGCCAACTCGGACATGAATAGTATATCAGTGTCTCGTTTGTAACAAGTATTTACTACTTTTGGTGTGTACCCTCATAAGTTGGGGCAATGGTTATTCTTTAAATTTTGTTGCAACCATATGCCACATGTGTATGCTTGCAGTGAAAACATTTCAACTTAAGAACCGATTTGACTATTATTTTCCCTAGCAGACAGGAGTACTTAGAGCAGGCATAGAAACGCTTGTATTTTTGACGAACTTCACAACTGTATATGAATCATATTAGCTCAACAAAATGTATTTTCAGGTTTAAATTATAGTTTAAATACACAAGAATACTTAATGTTGTTTAAAAAAGGGATAAATAATTAAAAGAAAATGCATCATCAAAGTAAAGTGTTGGCCCACAAGCACTTCTTTTTAGGGTGATGTACACATGTGGTGAGGGTAAATACCCTCAATCAAAGTGCAACAGGACCTAAGGCTAAAGAGGGCAGACCCTTTCCCCCATGAGTTATGCTCGAGTGAGTGGTAGCAGAACATGAACAAAGTTGAACAGACCAATGGGTGCACAATCCTGTAACAAAACCGCTCTATGTGTGTATAAATGTGTGCGTTTTGTATGTATTCGGTTTTTAGATGAGGCTGGTGAGACAGTAAAGCTGTATATGGACCAGTCCTAAATAGAGGTTGTCTTCAATAAATGATTCAGAATCATCAACATATATTTAGATAGGATTCTTTCAATTTCTGGTCCAATTTGTATAGGACATCAATCAATCTGCTCTCTTCCTGGCTCCTCTAATGTTGTCATTTACCCTATCAGCCCTTTTCTGCAACTTTATTATAGCTGACATGAGACAATTTGAATTAATGAAAGAAAGGGAAGTGAGGCGCATGTCGCCTCAACCAAACGCACTGTCGAATATGCCTCATTGGCAAACGTGTATATATGTTTAATCCAATATTTATCCTTAATTATTCAAGTTTCATGCGATGTCCATAGTCTTATCATTTTTATTCCAATATAAATCCCCATCAGGAAGTGAACGCCATTTTTCAAAATCTTCTATTGTTCAAACTGTGCCTCAATGGCCTCTTGTAGGAACATGACAGAAGCGTAGTTCATCAGTAGCAGTGTTTATTCGAAAAAACCCAATGCATTTCAGGCATCACAGTGCCTTTCGTCAGGGGTCACTACAAATTACAATCAAAAAAGAATAAATTAAAATTCATCCATATTGTGTGTACCTTAATTCATCATAATCATCGTATGCTAACATGTCTTCACTTTTTCTGACACCCCATATAGTCACTTTAAAACATAACCATGCTGTTGGAACCTCGCTAATCCTTGGTAGAACCCTCTCAATAAACACTCGTTTTTAAGATGGTATTACATTCCTCTATTGTATTGTATTGTATTGTAATTTGTAGTGACCCCTGACGAAAGGCACTGTGATGCCTGAAATGCATTGGGTTTTTTCGAATAAACACTGCTACTGATGAACTACGCTTCTGTCATGTTCCTACAAGAGGCCATTGAGGCACAGTTTGAACAATAGAAGATTTTGAAAAATGGCGTTCACTTCCTGATGGGGATTTATATTGGAATAAAAATGATAAGACTATGGACATCGCATGAAACTTGAATAATTAAGGATAAATATTGGATTAAACATATATACACGTTTGCCAATGAGGCATATTCGACAGTGCGTTTGGTTGAAGCGACATGCGCCTCACTTCCCTTTCTTTCATGATGACGCAGGTGCCACCTGGGCAAGGCACCTTTACCAAAGCTGCACGCATATAATGAAAAAACTCTGGTTGACACACGTTTAAATTCGAGTGCATCCCAAATCAGTTAAAATTTGTATTTCACTATTGCCCAACCCATGGGATAGCACCCACCCAAAAACAGCACATACTTTGTTGAAACTGAAGATGAATATATTTTTTCCTCATCAGGGGGGTACAAACATCAATGTTCATTTGAAATGTTCGTGTTTATTCATAGTTAGCAATAACACTTGAGAAACAATTAAATCACAGACACGCTTTTCATATTCATAAGGGTTCTGAAATAATATTAGTGTGTGGTAACTGTTGAGACAGCGCATTATGGGTCACGTAGTGTGCAGACACTTCCGTGAAAGCTAACGCGAGGGCGGGTAAGGTTAATTGAACAAACCAGCTGTGAGGGATTTAAAAGCGGGAGCAACTGCCATACGAGTGTTTGACTCTCGGTATTGATGTGATGATGAAGAGGTTTTTAAAGACTCGTGGCAGGTAGGAACGCTCGAATGAATTACATAACTGTTTAAAACATAATACAGAGCCAAATTTATGGACTCTTCAGAAAATATATTTTATGAAAGTGAGGAACGTAATACCATCTTAAAAACGAGTGTTTATTGAGAGGGTTCTACCAAGGATTAGCGAGGTTCCAACAGCATGGTTATGTTTTAAAGTGACTATATGGGGTGTCAGAAAAAGTGAAGACATGTTAGCATACGATGATTATGATGAATTAAGGTACACACAATATGGATGAATTTTAATTTATTCTTTTTTGATTGTAATTTGTAGTGACCCCTGACGAAAGGCACTGTGATGCCTGAAATGCATTGGGTTTTTTCGAATAAACACTGCTACTGATGAACTACGCTTCTGTCATGTTCCTACAAGAGGCCATTGAGGCACAGTTTGAACAATAGAAGATTTTGAAAAATGGCGTTCACTTCCTGATGGGGATTTATATTGGAATAAAAATGATAAGACTATGGACATCGCATGAAACTTGAATAATTAAGGATAAATATTGGATTAAACATATATACATGTTTGCCAATGAGGCATATTCGACAGTGCGTTTGGTTGAGGCGACATGCGCCTCACTTCCCTTTCTTTCATGATGACGCAGGTGCCACCTGGGCAAGGCACCTTTACCAAAGCTGCACGCATATAATGAAAATACTCTGGTTGACACACGTTTAAATTCAAGTGCATCCCAAATCAGTTACAATTTGAATTAATAACTGTCCAAACTGGCTTTCTAGTATTTATTAACTGAATGCCTCAAATGTGTATTGATCACCCTAAAAAATTTCGATCAATTCTCCTTATTGAATAATTACTAAAACCTATGAAGTACGGTGAATAGTGTAGTAACACTCACGGAGCTTTTTAATTTTATGAAAATAACTGCAATATCTAAAGTCATCTATCCTATATGTGTATTCTCAGAAATTTAATTTAAAATCTACAATAGACCCTTATCCACAGAACGGGTGCATGTAGCTGACGGGTGAAATTTTGAAGATTAATTTTTGCGCTCCATCTCCCTTGATTATGCACCTGCTCTGGCATTTTGATACAGGCTGTGCTCTTGCTGGAGGCATACACTGATTTCCAGGTGGACATGTTGAAGATTTGTGCCAGCAATATATAATGAAACATGGCCTACTGTACCAAGGTTAAGGTCAGGCCTGCAGGTAAATTCTATATTATCAACAGCACAGCTGTGCAACACATTTCCTGTCAGTATGCTTTGCTTATGAGTTCCACTCATTATAAAAAGGGACTGGTTTAATCATAGTTTTCTCTATATTTCATGGAGTGAAAGATTCACTCCACAAGTCTCGCTTGCCTTTTTTTTTTAATATCCTATAAGTTCATAGTTCAAAGAGGCACCAGAACTGTTACAGCCTTTTTAACTAAAACCTGCAGAGGGGGTCTAGTAATTTAATCATCCAATTGCTGATGTGTGATCTGCACTGGATTAATTTTCAATCCATCTCCACAGCAACAGTGCAAGTTACAGACAGGCTGCAGAGTTGCATGTTCAGGGCACGTGAGCTTGAGTGCCTCACAATATGTACAGGCTTAGTTGCACATCGTAGACGTAGGAACAGGACTCACTTGGCTGAGAGGGTACAGCACAGACCACAGACACAGGATCTTGTGTGAAAACGTCTGCTTTATTGAAACAAGTGCACATCACACATTTTTCTAGGCATTATGCCTAACAAAACTAAAGCCTCACTATACAGAAAACGTCACCTACAAGTCATCCTATCCCCATTCCTAAATGTCCCCCTCCACATAACTTAACCCTGTAACAGTCTACATCCTTCTGTAACAGAACGTCTGTAATTTTGACCTTCATTACTGCTGGTCACTGCATTTATTAGCATACAAGTAAACTAACTTTCTATATTGTAATTTTTCACTTCATGCCTCGTCCAGGTGTGAGCTAGTTTACACCCTCCCTTTCAGCCTGGTTCGCCGATGGCAACTACAACAAGTTTACTAAACCCATGCAAACTTCTCGGTCAACTGCAACCCAGAAAAAAGGCCATAACCGCCGGACATTTTCTGCCCACCTTCCCTCCCACACCAATTAACATCTTCTCATCGTTCGAAGTGTTTAGTGTCCCAGCCAACAGAAAGATGTACTCTGTCCCCGAATTCAGCATTGTCATACTTCACAACAGCATGCTCGGCCCTACCAAAAACTGCATCCCTACAAAAGTTAGTCATTTCCCAATTGACCTTCCAACAAGCCTTATCAAAGGCTCTGCAACAACAACTTCGCCTGGGAATGAACACTATTCAAATGCCAAACCAACCAGGCCACTACTGCTTAATTTCTCTCAGATTCTTTTTCATGGACCGCAACAGAGCCAAACCTTTTTCACCATAAAGGCAATGTCCCCCAAATGAATCACCAGCACATCTGGGCATCGTTTACCCTTCATGAACCTATTCAAACTGGGTAGCAATTCTTACCATCACATACCCTCTTTCCCCAGCCAAATGACTGAGAACAACCGGGGTCAAAACCTACATTGACTCCATAGCACCTCTGAGCTGCTTGTCTCTGCTCATTTTACAAAAGAGTGACCCACAATCCAGATAGATATATCTTCGAATTCCAGACCTGGAACAGAACTTGCAATACTGGTAAACTGGAACAATTACTTAAACTTCCTCCCCTTCATTTCTCACATACCTCCTGTAACAATCAGAAGACTACTGCCCCAGCTGCATGATGTCCACCCGGCACCAGCCCATCCTTCCAGCTTCCATTGCTACCACAATTGGTAATGAATGTGTCCCATATTCCCTCACTGTCACCCCAATTGCTCTAGTGCTTTCCTCAGGACAGTCCTGGACCACGTAACTTTGCAATTTTTTTTATTACTCCAGCATAGACAAGTTACAGACCCCTCAAGGCACATAATGGCCAATGGGCCACACCCATGGTGGTTGAGGTCGTTAGGCACTAGAGTCCTGGGGCCCATTCCACTGCAGCTCTGCAAAATTAGCCAAATGCAACTCTTTACCTACTTGTCTCACAGGATAGCAAGTATGAGCACTCACAGGCTTCTCTGAGAAGTAGTGTTGGGGGCAAGAGCTGTGAACTCAAAAGTCCAACAACACACACAATAATATATTTTCCAGACCAGTTCTTACCTTTTAGGTAAAAAGAAAGTACTTTAATCACACAGCAGATCTAAGTACAACATCATTCTTTTGAAAATGACATACAAGATTTGCAAGCAATCTGCATTTTACAGTAAGGCGCAACACCCCATTCTTATCAGTATCTTCTCGGTATTCCTCATTTTTCCCGCTGAAGTTGAGATCCCTTATCTATAGTCCACAACACTCAACAGGTTTAGGCAAAGATGCGGCACGCATGCAGATGGCTCAAAATACTCTAAGTCAAATGTGCAAATCCGTTCAGTGTCTCTTTACTTCGGCAAAACGTCTTAGTGCGCGCAGAAGACTCATATGCATGTGTATTAGTGTCTTATCTACAGTGCAGCGTTCTAAGTGCTGGTTACTGTGGCAGTTCAGACTGTTCAGCGGGTACAATCCAGGCACCCACCTTTAAGGCAGCAGCACCTCTTCTGACTATGGCTTCTCTCAGAACAATGTTCATGAGGGCAATCAGGGAGGCAGACTTGCGCAGCAAGATACATCTTCAGCCAGGTACTAGCAGCCCAGGCTGCACAGCAACTCTCTGAGAACTCTGAATGGATTCTTCAATCAAATCATGGATAAATGTTTTGCTAAAAAAATCTCAAGCAATTCACTCCACATACTGCTGAACATGGAATGAGTGTAAGTGCTATGTGCTGTCTATGCCTGGAAGATATACAGTACAAAAAGTGGCTGTTGACAACAGCACAAAACGGTGGACCAAAAATGCTAATCAGAGAGTGGAGTGCACTTCAGTACTAACTATGTATCTGGATGGGGGGCGTGGCTACACCGTGTACGGAATGGCCGCACGGAGCTGAAGCTCTCCCGGCCGGAACCCCATTTTGTCCACTTCCCGGTGTCTTATGCGGCTAATATCTCCGGCATGCAACTGAGCGATCCTTAAGGGCTTACCGGCACCGGCGGCGGCAGCCTGGCAGCTTTAAAATCACAGCACGAGGAAGATTGGTGGCTCCATTGGTAACTGAAGCGGCCTCGCAAAATGGCGGCAGAGCAGACCCGGGCGGAGAGGAGGATCGAGATGCCGTGGCACAGCAGCCCCTGATCGGCGCTGAGGAGGTGCGGTGAGTGTGGGCTCTCCCGCGGCGCCACTCGAGGCCTGATAACTACGCCCGGAGCCCTCTTCCTGTGGCAGTGGCCCCCGGGCCTCCGGCGTGACACAACAAGCTGCCCCGGAGCCTGCGGGCCCCCGCGAGTGCGGGGAGGCGGCCTCTGTTCATCAGGCGCGGGAAGCGGGCACCGGCCTTACTGTTGCTTCCCAGTAGCCCCCCCCCGGCATCGCTAGGGCCGACTAGAGCAGGGATTCGCTCCACACAGCTTGGCTTGCGCCAAGTGCCTTATTAGACCACGTGGCTGACTACTTGCTCCAGCGTGAGGCCCACTATTACTCCAGAGGACATATGCACAGGGGAGACACCTCAACCTTTTCCCCCCAGGTGAAACCTAGGTGTATGTTCTCTGCCCATCCTACGAGTGGGGAGCCTGACGTCTCTGTTGGTATCTGAGGCCCACCCGGGTGAACAGTGACACTGGTTGTAAGAGTGCCGGGTGGGTAGCGCGGCGGGTCCTTGCTCTGCGACACCGGCTGTGTCCCCCATGCGCCGCGCCATTGATTTCGGCCCTTGGAAACTAGTTGGCCGCCGCCCGTGATTTGACCTTACCATTTGCGGCATGGGCCGCAGAGATCCGAAACAGCGTGTGCTCCCCTTCGAAAGAAAGATTCTGTCAGGGATCAGTCCAACGACATGGCAGACGGTGGGCAACCCCAGTCAACCTCGGCCGAAGACCCGCACCAGCTACACCCACTACTGCTGGAAATGAGGGCAGGGCCTCATTTATGAAAAGTAACGCATCGCTGCGTGAAAACAGCGAGGCGTCACTTTTCATTGCCCCCTCCTTGCGACACCAATGATGCGTCATATTTACAGTATGACGCATCATGTCGCAAGGAGTTACAGATACGTCAGTATTTCTGACGTATCTGTAAGCGCAAAAGTGACGCATTGCTGGAGTGTGTCGCAAAAGTGATGCAACTCCAGTAATGTGTTCTTTCACATGGGGCAAGCTCCATGTGAAAGGGCCTGCATCAGTCTTACGCCTGCTGTGAGGCAGGTGCAAGATTATGACGCAACGGCGTCCTAAAAGTGATGCAGTGAAATCTCATAGATTTCACTGCGTCACTTCTACGACCCTTCCTTACGTCAATACGCCCCCCTTGCATACATTATACCTGGCGCAGGTATAATGTGGCGCAAGGGTTTACAAAGTGACGCATCTACCTAGATCCGTCACTTTGTAAATATGGCACAACAAGGCCCATTTTTTACGCCACTGGTGCGTCACAAAAAGTGACGCACCGGTGGCATAAAAGTGACGCACAGGCTCATAAATGAGGCCCCAAGGTCCAAGCACATGATAGACTACTGGATGATGTAGAATCCCGCACATCAGACCTGGAGGATGGAACGGTGCAATTGGTGAAGAGGCTGGACCGCATGGAAAGGATCCTGAAGGAAGTCGCATCGAAGAACGAAGATTTAGAGGCGCACAGTTGGCGGAATAACTTTCGCTTGATGGGCGTCCCAGAGACCACAGCTGCGAAACGCATGGACACATTAGTAGAAACGATCCTCACGGACCTCTTTGGGAAAGAGCCTTTCACTACTGGCTTCGTGGTGGAGCGCGCCCACAGGTCGTTGGGCCCCCGCCCCAATCCTTGTTGTCCACCTAGGCCCATCATAGTGCGCATAATGAACTTTCGGGATAGGGACACAGCACTCTGACTGGCATGGTAGCAAGGCGAACTGTCCTGGCAGGGTTCTAAACTGTCGCTGTACCCGGATTTCACCGTCATGGTACAAGAAGCCCAAAGAAAATACCTGGGGGTGAAGGCAATGCTGAAGAACTTAGGGCTGAAATATGGCATGATTTACCCGGCCAGACTAAGGGTGGAGGTGAATGGCTGGGTGCGTATCTTTGAGAATCCTACAGAAGCTCAAGAATTTTGCTGCACTTATAAGCAAAACAACAAATGCTCCGCAGAGGCGGATACCGCCTCACCTCCGCACAGCGGCTCGGCGGTCAGTGTGGATTTGTTTTTGAACTCTGGACATGACTGACTGTTGATGGCAACTTCCTTCCACTATACTGCACGCTTCCTATTTTGAAATGACAGCCGGGACTCCATATGTTGAATATAATGTTCATTTAGGTTACTTGGCCGTTGGAGAGAGAACACCCTCCCCACTTTGGTGAACATCTCGAGATTGTAATGATGATATCAGATTGTAACACGTTTGTTACACCACTTTCTGGTTTCAAAATCTCATTGGTACTGTTGTACGTTGTTATGCAGTTGGTATTGCTTCGCCAGAGGGGCGGGCAGGCTGAGTGGGGTTTGTTCGCATTGCATTGTACTGTAGCTTTAGTTCCTTTCTTTCAGTTCAAGACAGAAGGGCAATATACTTGGTTCTGTACTGCACATGATTTGTACTCTTTGAAATGGCGCAGTTAGATTACAACGCTGGTACTTCAAATATCACGCTAGCGATGTGGAATGTCCGCGGCCTAAGCGGCACGCGCAAAAAAACGTCAGGTGGTTCAATATTTACTTAGGCATGGGGTGGTTGTGGCCTTCTTGCAGGAAACCCACCTTCCTATTAGCGATCACGCCAGATTTGCCTCCTCTTGGGGCCCGCTCAGGTTTTTTGCAAACTTCAGCAATTATGCAAGGGGCACTGCCATACTTATACACAAGAGGTTACATTTCAAATGCCACTCGGTTATCACTGACCCAGATGGCAGATATTTGAGGGTGGTAGGCACATTGCTTAACCAAAAGATAACACTGACTCCCCTGATTTTTATTATGCGTTACTATCCAAACTACTACTGCTAGGCCCTATCCCACTCTTACCTGGGGGCTGACTTTAATATCGCCCTACACTCGCCCACTGACAGTACCTCGACTGCCTCTGACGCTTAACCCGAGCCCGTAAAGCTTTGCGATCTATATGAACATTTTTCGCTTCTAGACGTGGGCCGTTCACGGGATCCGGGACACACCACTTACACCCACTACACAAGTCTACACGATACCTGGACCCGACTTGATTATTGGTTGGTTACTCCCGACATCTCCAAGTGGTTTCATGGACTCCAGACACTGCCCAGAACGATTCTGACCACTCCCTTGTATTGTTGACCCTGCGGATCCCACGCCCCAAAGGTTTTGAGAGGCAATGGAGGTTTCCCCATCGAGCCTTAGAGGACGAGGTGTTTAGGCAAGAGATCCAGGATGCAATTGAGGAATATTTTGCGCTTAACTAATGCTCGGTGGACACGGAGGCAGTGTTATGGGAGGGCCTTAAGGCCTATATTAGAGGAGTGTGTATGGCTAAGTGTTCCGGGGTACTCCGTGACATTCACAGTACTTTGACTTAGGTTGAGAGGGAGATTGGGGCATTGGATTCTGCACAAATAGCAGCTTTTGACCAAGAGCGCGTGATAACAAGGGCCGCCTTGCTCCTGGAGTATAGAGACTGCTGAGCGGGAAATTCTGTACATGGGGAAATACCATAGTGCAAGGGTGTATGGGGAGGGAGACCGCCCTGGTAGGGTTCTGGCACAAATGGTTAGACCCCCCCTACACCAAGGCTTACATCGCTGAGCTACGTTCCCAGACAGGGCAACACATTACTGACCCTTTGGAAATACAGCAGGAATTTCTCTCATATTTTAAGACACTTTACTCCACAAGACTGGGTTCAGATCGCACGGCACAAGAAGCCGATCTTTCAGAAATTGCACTTGTGTTCCTTGAAAAATATATGCAAGACTTCCTAGCAATACCAATCACAGCGGAAAGCATAGACAAAGCAATTATGTCCCTGAACCCCTGTTCTGCCCCTGGTCTGGACGGCTATACAGGGGAATTTTACAAGGCTTACAAGGAACTATTGATTCCTCGTCTGCTAGATATGTATGCCGAAGCGTTGGAAAAACAGGTTCTCCCTCCCACACTCCACGAAGCAGTTATTATATTACTCCCCAAACCCGGGAAAGACCCCTTATTGTGTGGTTCCTATCGTCCTCTGTCTCTCCTTAAACTTGATTATAAAATTTTGGCTAAGGCATTATTATGCCGCCTTTCATTACTTATGGAGTCCATAATCTCCCCGTCCCAGTCGGGTTTTCTACCCCACAGATCCACAGCGTTTAACCTCTGCCCTGCATAGAATAGATCCTGACACCCCAACGGCTGCTGTCCTGTTGGACACCGAAAAGGCCTTTGATTCCCTAGAATGGCCCTTTTTCCTTTCTGTAATGCCCGGAATGGGCATGCCACATGGCTGTATAGCCACTACAGCCCTGTTATACACCTTGCCCACTGCCAGGCTCTGACTCAATAGTGCATATAGGGGTTAGGCCCAATGACAGGAACCAGGTAGGGCCTGAGGTACAAATTACAACAGAAGATGTGGATTCCCACTTCTTAATTTTCAGACACCACTCTATATTCCTTTAGTGGTTAGGTTTTTATTCAACCATTTATTTTCTTAAGTTTACTTTTTTTTTAAATGGACTCTCTTCCATTCTCAGAACCACATACAATTCAAACAATACAAAACATTACTACACATATATCATATATACAAATATTTTTTGCCAAAATAAATTTGTCAACAATCACATAACTATGAACAACAATAGCTCCATTTATCAATTTCAAAATAGAAATCGCTGCTAAGAATAATTCATCACTTACTGCAGCGTATAACACATATTTTTGCCTATTTCTCAAAACACCATATCACAATTAAATTAATTCTTGTGAGCTAGGAGGATATCTAAATCAATTTATGCACAGTTTAACCACTTGGATGCTAGGCGTTTTCCCCCCCAGTGCTGGAAAATGCCATTTTAGTGGCACCATGACGAGCTCAGCTCGTCATCAGCACACGACCCCCGTGGGTGATGACGAACTGAGCTCGTCATCAGCATCGAAGGGGTTAAATCCTTCAATTCGTGAAACCAATAATTTTCTAAATGAGACAGTCATGAATAAATGCCGACGCGTTTCCAGCCGCGCATATTTCGTCAGGGCTTTCTTATTATAGGCAAAAGTTGAATAATCCCAAGAACCAATAGAAAAAGTCACCCTGCCAGGAATGATGAATGGAGGTCCCAGATTGGATCCGCATTTGATTGGGGGGGAGGAATATCAGGAGAGTACCTAAGACCAGAGGGACGAATGGACCACAAAGAGGATCATAGAAAATATATATTTTTAATTGTGTTGATTTAGTGCATTTAGTCATATTAACAAGGTGTTCAAAGATTATACATGTAAAAATTCCTAGAGTCATCAGTGCTGTTCATCATTTTTACAGATAAATTCATAAAAGATAAACAAAGGGAAAACATAGGCAAGATATATAGTGTTCCACTCACTCCGGGAGATAAAACAGGGGGCTCAACAGGCACTCTAGTTTAAAAGTTCATTCATACTCTAACACATTCAATCACTTCATACAGATAATAAACATAAAGCCTGCAACAAAAAAGAGATGGAGTTGTGGTTGCATGGACGTGGGTACACTTTATGAAAGGCAAGGAGATGGAATATTGTTGCCTTTCCTGATGGCAAATGCCGTAATAACGCCAGCGCGCGTTTCGGTGAGGGGCACCTTCGTCAGGGCTGGCAGAAAAGAGTGGGGAGGGGAACACACAAGCTGAAAAAGTACAAATAAAGAATATTTAAGTATATCACATATTAATAATAATATTAACACCTTTTATATAGCGCCTGGTTACACTAGTGTGTCCCCGCGCTTAGAAACAAGTTCCCCAGCACTAAACCCCAAAACAAAAGCCACTAAAGGAGAAGTCAGGAGAAAATTAAGCTTTGGGAAAGAGGTGAGTTTTCAGCCTACGCCTAAAGCTAACTTCTGATATTAAAAGGTTTAATATTGCAAAGATTGTTACATGACATAAGTTAGCATATTTTCAAGATTTTCTTAAGTTTTTTCTTAAAGTTTCCTATAGTAGAAGAAGTTATAAGGGTCTATGTGGTACATCAAACAGTGGTCTCGGTCTAGGTATTCATAGGTAGCTCCCAGGATAGGATACCCCGAGGGTTGGCAAACAGTCCAAACCACCGGGGTTAGAACGGTGAAGACACATAATTTCCAAACATACTACAGACATGTATCAATCATGCTTCCTATTGCACATTTCTATGTTTAAGGTCCCCTTACTAAACATGAAGGGTGCTATGGGGGGTAATATTCTAGGATCATACCTGAAGGAAATGAGGGTAGAGGACTCTAGAGAGCAAGGTCCTTTCTGGAGGATCGTAGAATTAGGTGGTAATGGTTATCAGCGATGGATGGAGGAAGGATCACGCTGAAAGAGTGGGAGATAGAGAAATTCCTACTGTAGTCTAAGATATTAGGGGGGGATGGAGGTTTTTTTTTCTTTAGGTAAGAGGGGCAGGTAGGTCTGCTTACCTGGTATCCAGGTGAGAAACTGATCAGCAATTGGGTAGCAGGCTATCAATTTTTAGATGGCGCGGGCTTCCTTTGTTTAGGGGGCACTAAATGAAAAGTAAAGCATATTTCAAGGAGGGGCATGGGTCGGGATAAAGGAGCAAGATACAGGGGCAGAAGGTGGGAGTCTACTTACCTAGTATACATGTAAATAGCTGATCGGTGCAATGACGGTCGATCAAATTCAAAAAGGCGAGAGCTTCCTTAGTTTGAAGAGCACTGGATGAGTAATAGAGTATAATTCATAGGGGAGACATCGAAATCAACGAAGATACAAAGATACAAAGATGTATGCACAGAAGGTGGAGGTCTCATAAGAGGGCCTACCTGGATGTAATACTGTAAACACAGCCGCGTCTGGAGGCTAGAGATGTAAAAGCGTAAGTTGAACGCTAGGTGGGTAGAGCGGGTGGAGACTAAATAAAAAAACAGAATATAAAGGGCAAGAGTAAATTTTACAGTTTCGCCAATAGAGAGAAAGTGCTCTATGGTGGTCGGGGTATGAATCAGTTGTTTATATCTCAGCAAGAGCTTACCTAGGATAGCAGGGGTTCACGCTGCCTAAACGCGATATGGAGGCGGCGTAGGGCTCAACATGTATCAGCAAGGCTGGTAAGGGGTTGGGTTCGGGTCTGGAGACCGGAAGAAAAAGAAAAAAGATATGGAGAGATTAATGAGAAAGTTTGGCTAGGATGGGAGGTGGGAGAGAGAAGTGGGGTAGGGGGATAAAGGGGGAGAGTCCTGAGCTCACCTCTAAAGTTATCTGGAAGCTTGAATCCAAGACGCGGAACGGTCAACCCGGGGTGCTAGCTGGATACCAGGACGCAAATGCAGGAAAAAATCGGCCGACTTAAATATTGGTCTGATTCGGAGAATTAAGTACACCCGGGTACAATTGACACGATAGAGAAAGGTCTTATGAAAAATGATCCGCAAAATGTAGGCGCCATCTTGGAAAGGGTTACTAGGATGAAATTCAGTATAGGCTAAAGGGCGCGAGCGTCATGTAAGCCAATAAGAGGATCGCACTAAGATGATGCAAAAATGCGCGGAACTAAAGAATAGTGATTTAGGGAATTTTTTAGCGTCTTACGCATGAGGAATAATTAATGTAAGACCCGCTCCTGTAACGCTGATATGAGTTGATAAAGGACTTTGGTTTCTTCAATTAGGCGGCCATCTTGGAAAAGAATTACTCAGGCTGAACAGAAGAACAAGTGAATGGAATACTGTGAATAGGTGGTCTATCCGATTCGGACGCCATCTTGAAAAGAAATAGCTAAGATGAAAAACAAAGGCTGGCGATGAAAAGGGGCGGTCAGTTTGGGGTGCGGGCAAAGGAAAGGGGCATCAAAGTAGAACGCTAGGTAAGATCATTAGTAGGGGATTGGTTTATCTGAGGGAGCGGTGGTACGGGCACAGACAGATATAAGAACCTTTGGGGAGTGAGAATATCGATAATGTCATAGAAAGGTGTTCTGCCATGGGCATTCTTCATTGAGACCTTGGGTGACAGAGTTCATCAGAAAGATCCAAAAGACCTCCCTTTTCTTGCAGAGGTTTGTGGGATCAGTTCCAGATCTTGTTTTTATTTTTTCCAGTATAAACCACCGGAGGTCATTTTCCGTATGTCCCTTTTCCATCCAGTGGGACACAATGGGGGCGGTAGTCTTGAGGTTTCCGATGTTAGATTTGTGTTCCCCGATTCTCACCCTGCTTTCACGTCCTGTTTCTCCCACGTATGGGAGATTGCATGGGCATAAAATTACATACACCACATTGCTGCTTCGACAGTTGGTGAATGTCTCATTGCGAGCCACTGAGATAGTTCGCTCTGTGGTGGTTATGGAGTCCCCACTTATGGCTTGTGGACATGCATGGCATGAACCACATCTGTGGTTTCCAAAGACTGGTTTCATCTTGGTTATCGCACTTTGAGTGCCAGTGGTGGTCTCAGTTATCTTCCCTCGAACAAGGTGATTCTTCAGATTTTTGTTCCTTTTGAACGCGAAGATGGGTCTGGGTATCGGGGTTTTGTTCTTCTCCAGGTTCAAGAGGTGCCAACTAGAATTGATGGCTTGACGTACTTTGTGATTTAGATTGGAATGTCGAGTAATGCAAACTAATTGATCAACATTCTCTGCACGTTTGGGTAGGAACATATTCTCTCTGTTCGTGTATCTTGCTCGTTTGAAGGAATCCTTGACCAGTTTGGGGGGATATCCACGGTGTAGTAATTTCTCTTTAAGGATGTCGGATTGGGTAAGGAAATCATGGATGCTCGAGCAATGTCTCCGAATGCGGAGGAATTGGCTGTATGCCATACTCTCCTTCTGACAGCGGGGATGGAAACTGCTGAATTGAAGGAGAGTATTCCGGGCAGTCAGCTTAGTGCACAGGGACACTTTGATGGCTTGATCTTGATGTTCAATCCAAATGTCAAGAAACTCAATCCTTTGTGAACTGGAGTGGCAGGTAAATCTTATATTGGGGTCGGCACAGTTGAGCCATAGAATTAATTAATCCAGCGTTGTTTGATCCCCCTCCCATATAAAGAAAATGTCATCAATTAATCTTTTCCAATTTTTGACATTTTCATGGAAGGGGGCCATCTCATTGAAGATGTTAATTCTCTCGAATTCCCCCATGTATAGACAAGCAATGCTGGGGGCACAGCTGGCTCCCATGCTCACTCCGGCAGTCTGTCTATACATGGTGTTCCCAAACTCAAAATAGTTCTCAAAGAGAACTATCTCCAAACATTGGAGGATGAATTCTGAGTTACTGATCTCGGGTCTGGTAGATAAGATGGTTTCGATGGTATTGTATGCTCCATGCTGAGATATATTGGAATATAAAGATTCGACATGCAGTGTAACCAGAAGTTCACGGTTTTCAAAAAATGGAGTGTCTTCAATGAGGCCAATAAAATGGCCTGTATCCTTAACATATGATTCGAGTTCAGTTTCCAGGGGTTTGAGGAAGTTATCAATGTACTTCGAGAGAGGCTCCGTGGCCTAGCCTATGGTGGAGACAGTAGGTCTCAGCGGAGGGACTAGTTCGTCCTTGTGGGTTTTGGGAACACCATATATGATGGGGATCCTGGTGTAAGAAATTCTGCTTCTGCCTCACAGATGGTCTGATTATCTACTGCTCGTTCTACTATCTTCAGGATCCGTTGTTTCAGGTTATTTTCCGGGTTGCAATGTGTGATGGTATAGTGCCCGGAGGATGATAGAAGTTCATTCATTTTGGTAAGATACTTGGCTGTCTCGAGAATGACGATCCCTCCCCCTTGTCACAAGGTTTGATGGTGATTTTCTTGTTGTTTTTCAGTTCCTTGAGGATGGTGTTCTCAGGCTCGGACAAGTTGGTGGCTGGAATAGGGACATATCTGGTCATTTTCTCGATCTTTCTCATAACTGCCTTCTTGAAGATGTTAACCTCGGGACCAATCATTTCCAAAGATGGAGTGAAGGATGAGGGAGGTTTACAACCTGATTTATTCTCCGTGAGGATGTTAGGAGGGTTGTCCGAGAAGAATTTCTTAAGACGTATCTTCCGAAAGAATAATTGGAGATCTCGATGGAATTCAAATTTATCAAAACTGCTAGAGGGGACAAAGGATAATCCCCGGGTGAGTAAATGGGTAGCCGATGGATCAATGGCTTCACCCGTGAGATTAAATACTGGGATGCCCTTTATGTTCTCCAGTATTGTTGCTGGCGGGTCTGGACATATTTCTGGGGCTGGCCTCGACCCTGATGGAAGTTCCTCGATTGCGTAGTCCGCTGATTTGGGCGGGAGTTCCCCCGGCGTTGCCCTAAAAAATGGTTCTGAGGGTTGTTTCTTTCATATGAGCCATTTCTGTTAGGCTGATTAGAACCATGTGCTTGGTCAAAGTTAGAGTCATATTCATCAGGGGTATCGCCCTCCGGATCTGTGGTTTCAGAAAAGGTGGTAATTTTCTTGCGTCCCCAGTTGGGATTGGGTCCGTGTTGGTAGCTGTCATTTTCATTGGTGTAAAATCCGGTGCCAAGATATGGGTAGGCACGTTCTTGAGAATAGAATCGGATATCTTTACGTAATTTCTCCGTCTTTCGTTTTAGGAGGTAATCGGAGAACGAGTCCAGATCTGCTTGGATTTCCTCCAGTTTCGTCTTTGACAGGTCAACCGCATCTTCATCTTTGAGTTTGTCCTCTAACTCTGAGATTTCTTTATTTAGGAGATCTATAACTGCCCGGGCAGTTTCGACAATTAGCATCATCCAGTCCCTGGAACATCGATTGGAAATAAGTGCCCATCGTTCCAGGAACTGTCTGATTTCAATGAACATACCAGGTATGTTGCGGACCCTGAGTCTAATGGGAATTGTGCCTGCTCTTAGATTATCTAATATGAATTGGGCATGGAGTTCGGTTCTCTTAGATTTTTTCTTTAGATTGAGTAATTTAGTCCAATCACCGTTGAGACTCTTGGGGAGAGAGGAGGGGTTTCCATCAGGTGGAATCCCCAGCATTTTAGCAAACTCCTCATCAGAGAAGCCGAAAGTTTTAATACCATCCATCTGATGGTGGAACGAGAAAGCTAAATATCAACAATTAAAGGGTAGAAGAAGAACAAGGTCTGAAGATTCAGTTAGTAAGGTTATATCAGCTTACATATCTATCACACATTCATTCAACAGAAATTTTGGTCTTCACCGGGAAATCGCAAGTTAGACCCCCACAGCACAGGGCCGTGAAGAAAATCTGGAATAGAAGGGGGTTCCCCAAGACTAATATATCATGTAGGCAGGAACGAGGGGGGGGGGAAATACAAGGACCAATAGAAAAAGTCACCCTGCCAGGAATGATGAACGGAGGTCCCAGATGGGATCCGCTTTTGATTGGGGGGGAGGAATATCAGGAGAGTACCTAAGACCAGAGGGACGAATGAACCACAAAGAGGATCATAAAAAATATATTTTTTTTATTTTGTTGATTTAGTGCATTTAGTCATATTAACAAGGTGTTCAAAGATTATACATGTAAAAATTCCTAGAGTCATCAGTGCTGTTCATCATTTTTAAAGATAAATTCATAAAAGATAAACAAAGGGAAAACATAGGCAAGATATATAGTGTTCCACTCACTCCGAGAGATAAAACAGGGGGCTCAACAGGCACTCTAGTTTAAAAGTTCATTCATACTCTAACACATTCAATCACTTCATACAGATAATAAACATAAAGCCTGCAACAAAAAAGAGATGGAGTTGTGGTTGCATGGACGTGGGTACACTTTATGAAAGGCAAGGAGATGGAATATTGTTGCCTTTCCTGATGGCAAACGCCGTAATAACGCCAACGCGCGTTTCGGTGAGGGGCACCTTCGTCAGGGCTGGCAGAAAAGAGTGGGGAGGGGAACACACAAGCTGAAAAAGTACAAATAAAGAGTATTTAAGTATATCACATATTAAAAGGTTTAATATTGCACAGATTGTTACATGACATAAGTTAGCATATTTTCAAGATTTTCTTAAGTTTTCTTAAAGTTTCCTATAGTAGAAGAAGTTATAAGGGTCTATGTGGTACATCAAACAGTGGTCTCGGTCTAGGTATTCATAGGTAGCTCCCAGGATAGGATACCCCGAGGGTTGGCAAACAGTCCAAACCACCGGGGTTAGAACGGTGAAGACACATCATTTCCAAACATACTACAGACATTTATCAATTATGCTTCCTATTGCACATTTCCATGTTTAAGGTCCCCTTACTAAACATGAAGGGTGCTATGGGGGGTAATATTCTAGGATCATACCTGAAGGAAATGAGGGTAGAGGACTCTAGAGAGCAAGGTCCTTTCTGGAGGATCGTAGAATTAGGTGGTAATGGTTATCAGCGATGGATGGAGGAAGGATCACGCTGAAAGAGTGGGAGATAGAGAAATTCCTACTGTAGTCTAAGATATTAGGGGGGGGTGGAGGGTTTTATTTCTTTAGGTAAGACGGGCAGGTAGGTCTGCTTACCTGGTATCCAGGTGAGAAACTGATCAGCGATTGGGTAGCAGGCGATCAATTTTTAGAAGGCGCGGGCTTCCTTTGTTTAGGGGGCACTAAATGAAAAGTAAAGCATATTTCAAGGAGGGACATGGGTCGGGATAAAGGAGCAAGATACAGGGGCAGAAAGTGGGAGTCTACTTACCTAGTATACATGTAAATAGCTGATCGGTGCAATGACGGTCGATCAAATTCGAAAAGGCGAGAGCTTCCTTAGTTTGAAGAGCACTGGATGAGTAATAGAGTATAATTCAGAGGGGAGACATCGAAATTGACAAAGATACAAAGATGTATGCACAGAAGGTCGAGGTGTCATAAGAGGGCTTACCTGGATGTAATACAGTAAACACAGCCGCGTCTGGAGGCTAGAGATGTAAAAGCGTAAGTTGAACGCTAGGTGGGTAGAGCTGGTGGAGACTAAATAAAAAAACAGAATATAAAGGGCAAGAGTACATTTTACAGTTTCGCAAATAGAGAGAAAGTGCTCTATGGTGGTCGGGGTATGAATCGGTCGTTTATATCTCAGCAAGAGCTTACCTAGGATAGCAGGGGTTCACGCTGCCTAAACGCGATATGGAGGCGGCGTAGGGCTCAACATGTATCAGCATGGCTGGTAAGGGGTTGGGTTCGGGTCTGGAGACCGGAAGAAAAAGAAAAAAGATACAGAGAGATTAATGAGAAAGTTTGGCTAGGATGGGAGGTGGGGGAGAGAAGTGGGGTAGAGGGGTTAAGGGGGAGAGTCCTGAGCTCACCTCTAAAGTGATCTGGAAGCTTGAATCCAAGACACGGAACGGTCAACCCGGGGTGCTGGCTGCATACCAGGACGCAAATGCAGGAAAAATCGGCCGACTTAAATATCGGTCTGATTCAGAGAATTAAGTACACCTGGGTACAATTGACACCATAGAGAAAGGACTTATGAAAAATGATCCGCAAAATGTAGGCGCCATTTTGGAAAGGGTTACTAGGATGAAAGTCAGTATAGGCTAAAGGGCGCGAGCGTCATGTAAGCCAATAAGAGGATCGCACTAAGATGATGCAAAAATGCGCGGAACTAAAGAATAGTGATTTAGGGAATTTTTTAGCGTCTTACACATGAGGAATAATTAATGTAAGACCCGCTCCTGTAACGCTGATATGAGTCGATAAAGGACTTTGGTTTCTTCAATTAGGGGGCCATCTTGGAAAAGTATTACTCAGGGTGAACAGAAGAACAAGTGAATGGTGGACTGTGAATAGGTGGTCTATCCGATTCGGACGCCAGCTTGGTTTGTTCAACCAAGGGTGCGGGCAAAGGAAAGGGGCATCAAAGTAGAACGCTAGGTAAGATCCTTAGTAGGGGATTGGTTTATCTGAGGGAGCAATGTTTGCCTATTTCTCAAAAAACCATATCACAATTAAATTAATTCTTGTGAGCTAGGAGGATATCTAAATCAATTTATGCACAGTTTAAATCCTTCAATTCGTGAAACAAATAATTTTCTAAATGACACAGTCATGAATAAATGCCGACGCGTTTCCAGCCGCGTATATTTCATCTGGGCTTTCTTATTATAGGCAAAAGTTGAATAATCTTCTTGTGGATTCCTAAGTGGAGGAGATTAGTAATTTTCCAAAGTGCGGTTAATAGTCAGCGGCCATCATTCTTCAGCTCACTTAGTTAATGCACAACAATCCACATATTAATCCAGAACGGGGGTGCTGGGGATCGAGGACTGGGGATCACGGGCCGGATCAGGTTCTGTGCAAACGTCAGTTGATAGCCTGGACTCGGCTCTTTTCTTATTTTTCTGGCCGGTCCTCACTCGTTAAAGGGCAACTGTAGGAGCCGGTCTCCGTATTTAGTATCACAGGTGTAGTCAATGTTTAAATCGTTTTCCTTCTCAAGCAGGATTAATCGCTAAAGCAGTTCAAGCTGCGCCGAACCTTCAGGCGTCTCCTCCACCCACAACATCCTTTTTCACTGTCTCGGGGTTCAAGGCAGGGGTGTCCCCTGTCCCCCCTGTTGTTCATTCTGGCAATGGACCCGCTAGTGAGGCATTTCCAGGAAAAACATCTTCACAGGGGCCTGGTTTTCCTCACGGGCTCGTGATTGGTCTCGCTGTATGCAGACGATGCTATCCTTTATGTCCATGATCCCAAGACTAACTTAAATCCACTTCGACGAGAAATCATACGCTTTGGCACTTACTCTGGGCCTAGGGATAAAGTGACATAAATCGGTAATCTTCCCACTCACGAAGAGTACCACCCAGTGGGCACTGGAATTCCCGTTGGAATTGGGCTCCGACTCAATGAGATACTTGAGGGTGCAGATACACAGTGATCAGGACCAAATTATTCACCTCAATTACGGGGTATCGATCTCCAAGCTTGAGTCATAAATAGTTCATTGGCTGAAGCTGCCTCCATCTATGGCAGGGCGCGTGGCGCTTAATAAAATAATAGTCCTTCCAAAATTGTTATACTTGTTCTATAATATCCCAATTCCCCTGTCTAGGAAGTTTTTTAGCACGCTTCACACCCAATTGATTAGATTGGTCAGGGGCAACAGAACGTAGAGAGTAAGGTGGCAGGTCATGACACTCCCCTATGCCAAGGGGGGATACGGTGTCCCAGACATGCAGCTATCCTACCTGGCGCACAGTGCAGCTTTGCTCATGCATGGTATCACCCAGACGCCAGGATAACCTTTCTGAAGCCTGAGTCGGACTTTGTGCTGCCGGACACTCTGGCTGCAGTCCTACCTACCGGGGTCCCACGAGATCGCACAGATCCTCAACCGGTTTCCACTACAAGGTGGGCGTGGGTCAACCTGGGACGCCTCACGAATACACAAATGGTTTATTCCGCAGCCATACCTCTACCAAATCCCAAACTGCTGCCCATCACCAGAGAAAAGCTTGTGCAAAAAACCTGCACAAAGTTTGGCATCACCAAAATGGGAGATTTTCTTCCTGCGGGCCACATATTTGACCTGGATGACGCATCCCTTCTTCCAGAACCTTTGTTTATGGATAAGTTTGTGCTCGCTAGGCTCAGGGCTGCGCTGTGGACCCGGCTTCCTGATTTCCCTCTGGAGCCCCCGTCTTTTTCTCCACTGAAAATGGTTATTGACAGTAGAAGATGGGTACGTTTAATTTCGCAACTTTATAGGGCCAGTGCGGATTTGATTGCATTAGACAATGCCAGAGTGCAGGGAGCCTGGGAGGCGGACTTAGGTAACCGATATCTGATGAGCAGTGGGCTGCGTGCTGTCTGGAGACAAAACAAGTGTCTATTAAAAGCAGGCACAGATTGATTCATTTTAAGTTCTTATGCCGAATATACGTCACCCATTCAGGGCACAAAGGATTGACCCTAATAGGTCACGCCAACAACAACGCTGCCCATCCCCCCAGGCGGACTTTGCTCACTTGGCCTGGAGCTGCCCACGAATTTACACATTCTGGATGGGGGTTCAGCACACACTCAGCAAGATTATACTGGTACAGATAAATCCCCTGCCCGAGATTGCTCTCCTGGGATACATGGTACAATTCCCCCTTAAGGTCAGGCGGTTTACAGCCATCGCCTTGCTTTTGGCAAAGAGAGAAGTGGCGATACACTGGGGAGGGAGGAGAGCCCCTACAGTGCAGTCCTGGCTCCAAAGTTTGGCGTCCTGCTCCACGAGAAGTGAGCACTATGCAGACATAATCCCTCCAGCCTCCAGACCTAGGGATATATGGGGCCCCTTTAAGTCCTATCTTGCTGCCCAACACCAGGAACACTCCACACAACGAGAGCCAGGGCTAGAGCCAACAGGGGTGGGCTGACGCACTGTTTTATAATATAAGCAAATTCTTTAGTCCGACAGAATGCTTCCGCGCAGCGACTGGGCAGGGTGGCAATAGGACTGGTGGGCGAGATGAAGGGGGTGGGTGATATTCAGGCAGCATCATTTGTGACTAAGATTGACATGGGCCAGAATTGTGGAACTTATAGATTGTGATGTTTACATGTGACCTATTGCGCAGCTAAGAGGATAACTGTGAATTTTCATATATATGTAACCAAGTCGCCCTACCATCGGGCTCGGTGCATTGCTTTGTTTTTGCTCAAAATGCCAGATGAAGTTATTACAACAAAAAAAAAAAAAGAATTACAAGAGGCCTCATCAGCTAACCCTAATTGGACACCTGAACTGGACACTGTAACAATCCGTGAAATGCTGTGGACTTAATGGATAAGCCATAAAGCAATGACCAAACCATAAAAAGGCATCTATGCCCAGTGCCCAAAGCTCCCACTCTAGTTCTTGTACTTTTTTTGAAGAATTGATTAAATGAGGTCTTGAGGAAGAAGAAAAAAAACTATGTATCTAGATGCTGCACAAGCATCCTTGGATCTATTACTGACATTTTCAATGATGATATTGCTAGGATAAAATGTTCAGACCCAGAATAAAGTGCTGCAGTCCACTAAGCTTTTACTATGAGAGTATGCAGTAGGGTGCATTAAATGAGAGTTAACTGAAAAAGTGCAAAACATAGCCCCAATAGAAAGAGCTTAAAGTAGTGAAGTGCACATGGTTTTGTCAAGAGGACTAACCTGTACTCCTATGGTCTGTGGGGGCGATCAAGCGGGGGTCTTCAGAAGATATGTTCCCAACTCCCAATCGCCCCTGCACCCAGAATCCTCTGAGCCCAGGAACGAAAGGGAAAGGGGAAGTGGATAACAAACAAGAGAGGCTGCCACAGGAACCAAGGAAACTTCTTGAGTCTTATCCCTGGCAGTGGAGAACAGCGTGTTGACACCAGGGCGGGCTTGACAGTACCCCCCACCAAAACCCCCCTTCCAGGTTTCAAAGGGAACGTCTTGTGGAATGCTGCCACTAATCTGGGGGCATGAACGTTAACACTAGGCTCCCAAGATCTCTCCTCGGGACCATAACCTTTCCAATCTACTAAGTAGAACAATTTTCCCCTCTTAAGCTTGGAATCTAGAATTCTTTTAACCTCAAACTCTTCTGAAGACTGGATCGATATTGGTACTGGAGGGGTTTCCCGCCGTAGTTGAGGCGGACTTTTCTTGACCAAGGAAACATGAAAGGTGGGATGGATTTTCATAGTACTGGGGAGGGAGACTCTTACACTGACAGGGTTTATCATCTTGACCACCGGGAAAGGGCCCACAAACCTCGGTTGGAACTTCTTAGTCCCCCCAAGTCTCATGTGTTTAGTAGAGATCCAGACCAACTCTCCCGCTTTAAACTGAGGACTGTCCCTTCTTTTACGATCCGCTGACCTCTTATAATTAGCTTTGGCCTTAGAAAGATTAGAAAAGGCCAACTGATAAGCTTGTTGTAAGTTAGAAAGAACCTCTTGGGCAGCCGGAACCTCAATATCGACTTTTCCTACTCTCATGTTAGGATGCCTCCCAGAATTCAAAAAGAACGGGGAGAAACCAGTGGCAGAATGGACTGAATTATTGTACGCAAATTCCGCAGTACTAAGTAAGGAAGGCCAGTCGCCTTCCCGATCCATAAGGTACAAACGGAGGTATTGCTCCAAATCTTGGTTCACCCACTCGGTCTGTCCATCCGTTTCCGGATGAAAACTGGTAGACAGACGAGAGTCCACCCCCATTCCTTTTAGAAAAGACCTCCAAAAACGGGACACAAATTGGGGTCCACGGTCCGAGATCACCACCTTGGGAATACCATGTAACCTGACCACATGTTGTACAAATAGATCTGCTAACTGAGGAGCTGTCGGCAGGGATTTTAACGGAATGAAGTGGCTCATTTTGGAAAACTGATCCACCACCACCCAAATAGTTGTACTACCTTGACTGGAGGGGAGATCAACAATAAAATCCATAGAGATGGTATGCCAGGGGGATGGGGCCACTGGGATGGGTTGGAGTAAACCTTGTGGGAGTTGTCTCATGACTTTTCCTTTGACACATTGCTCACAAGTGGCTATGAACTGTCTTACCTGAGCTTCCATGCCCGGCCAAATGAATTCTCTCTTGATCAACTCCAAAGTCTTTGCAACTCCCTTGTGGCCAGCTAACAGATGGTCATGAAACTGCTGAATTATTCTTACTCGAAGATCTTCGCTGGGAACAAACACCTTTCCAGACTGATAAGGCTTTCCTTCCTTGAATTCTCGGTCAGGACCCTCATTAACCCAATCTTCAAACTTCTTTTGGGAAAATTCCACACGAATCTTGTCTTCCAGATCATCTTCCACGGAGGTGGCCACTATCTTTTCGGTGGGAATAACAAAACTCTTCACCTGATGCTCCGCTTCGCTTCCAAACTCCAACCGGGACAAGGCGTCTGCTTTTGCATTTGCTGCTCCGGGCTTATAGGTTAGGACGAAATCGTAGCCTGCAAAGAAAAGAGACCACCTTAATTGTCGAGGAGTTAAAGTTCGAGCGGACTTCAGAAACTGGAGATTTCTGTGGTCAGTGAAAACTGTAATGGGATGTCTGGCTCCCAGAAGATAATGCCGCCAGACCTGAAAGGTATCCTTTACTGCTAATAACTCCTTATCAGCAATTGAATAGTTAATATCTGCAGGGGTGAGTTTTCGTGAATGGTTGGCAACTGGATGAAGCTGACCAGTGTTCTTATGTCGCTGAGATAAAATTCCTCCAATAGCTAAATTCGAGGCATCTGCCTCCACAAAAAAAGGAACATTCAAGTCAGGATGCTGAAGGATAGGTGCTGTGGTGAATGCCTCCTTCAAAGATTGAAAAGCCTCTTCCGTTGCTGACTCCCACACAAATTTTTCGTTCTTCCGCAACAATTTAGTTATGGGGCTCACCTTACTTGAAAAATCATGAATGAATCGTCTGTAAAAATTTGCAAATCCAAGGAAACTTTGTATCTCCTTGACGGATCGAGGAGCTGGCCAACCCTTGATGGCTTACAATTTGGTGTCATCCATGGACACCCCTTCCGGAGACAGAATGAATCCCAGAAACTCGACTTTGGACGAATGGAAGACACACTTTTCAAGCTTCACAAACAGCTGATTTTCCAGTAATTTTTTCAGAATGGCTCGCACATGGCTCACATGTTCTTCTCGACTGTTTGAAAAAATCAAAATGTCGTCAATGTACACAACTGCGAAACGATCCAAATATTCCCGAAGGATGTCGTTTACAAAGTGCTGGAACGCAGCTGGGGCATTGCAGAGCCCAAAAGGCATCACCTGGTATTCAAATAATCCCAGCCGGGTGCGGAATGCAGTCTTCCATTCTTCTCCTTCGGCCATGCGAACCAAATGATAAGCTCCTCTGAGATCTAGTTTTGTATAAATACATGCTTCCTTGACCTGGTCCAAGAGCTCCGAAATGAGGGGCAAAGGATAGCGATTCTTTTTAGTGACCAAATTAAGCGCTCTATAGTCAATGCAGGTTCGCAAAGATCCATCCTTCTTAGGGATAAAAAAGAGAGGAGACGACACTGGAGACTGGGATGGCCGTATAAATCCATTGGCTAAATGTTGTTCGATGTATTCCTTGAGATGTTCGTTCTCAGGTTCTGAAAGGGCATAAATGCGACTGCACGGGAGCGCCGCTCCTGGCTCCAATTCAATGCGACAGTCGAAACTTCTGCGCCTCCTGCTCATTGAACACCTCCTTCAAGTCAAGGTACTCTTCAGGAATCTCTGGAATCTCCAAAGAGCAAATGGTTTGAACTTGATCCGCCAAACTAGAGGACATGGACTGATGAAGTTCCCACGGAGAAGATGCTTGACAATGTTCTTGACAATATTCTGATGACATCTCCAGAGTGCGCTTGGCCCAATCAATTTTGGGATTATGTTCGGTGAGCCAAGGCAGACCAAGAATTAGCTGAAACTGTGGAGCGTCAATTAAATTGAATCGCACCAAACTCCGGTGGTTCCCAGGACCAAATAATGTAATGGTCTCTGTATCTGCTACAATGGGCCCCGAAGACAGGTTTGTTCCATCAACAGCTCGTACAGGTTCAGGCTTTAATTTCTTCTCAAATCGAATTCCCAGGGATTTTGCAAATTGAATATCGCAGAAATTTCCAGTAGCTCCGGAATCTATCATGATTGAGATGTGTTGGTGAACAGCTTCTCCAAACTGAATTCTACTGGACAGAATGAGATGGGGTGCCAAACATTGTAAAGTGTTGGCCAAAGACTGTGATTTTGGAGCTGACTCTTGTGTCGCTTCCACCAGTGCAACTCCGTCTACTGGTGGAGCCGATCTTTTACCGTCGTAGACTTCTTAAGCCTCTTAGAACATTCGCGAACAAAATGGCCCGGCAGACTACAATACATACACAGCTTTCCTGCTCGACGCTTCTCTCGTTCTTCCATGCTGAGAGGACCCCGCACTGATCCGATCTGCATAGGTTCCTCAGCCTGAGTGACTTCATGACTCTTACTGGCTTCGGTTCGAGCTCGATCCAACCTTGGCGGAACTGACCTGAAATCCTTACGTCTCTCACTCCGCCTTTCTGACTGTCGCTGATCGATGTGCAACACTAAATCGATTAACTCCGACAAATCCGTTGGTCTCTTGGGAATCTGAGCTAGACCATCCTTGAGCTCATCTTTAAGTCCCCTGTAGAAAATGGCGGCTCTCTTAGCCGCGGGCCAGCTGGTCTCGACGATGAGTTGATTAAATTGCGCAATATAAGCTACAAGCTCCTTATTGCCCTGTCTTAGATCCAACAATTCATTGTCGGTGGCCTGCGAAATGGTCCTTCTATCGAAAATGCGTAGAAATTCTGCTTTGAAATCTTCGAACTTGTAGAGTACCGGATCATCTGCTGATACCAAGGGTAGAGACCATGCTGCTGCATCTCCACTCAGATAAGACAGAACAAAAGCCACCTTGGACTGATCCTCCTTAAACAAAATGGGTTTGCACAAAAAGTGCAACGAGCATTGTGTCAGAAAAATTTGGGCCTTATGAGGATCCCCTTGAAACCTCTCTGGAGGAGCTAAAGGAATAGTGGGTGACATGGCATGTACTACTTGGGTAGTTAACTCTGAGGAAGACGAGGAAGGAGCAAAACTCTGAAACTTTGATCTTTCGAAACTGGGACTGGGACTAATAGCTAACTCGTCTAATCTTTGCCGTAAATAACTAGTCTCCTGATTAGACTTCTTAATCTCCTCCTGGGTGTCACTCAACTGTTTTTGCATGCCCTCAAGCACCGAGGTCAAAGCCTTCATATCCCAACCCTCAGCCATCTCGCCCAGACAGAAGGCACAATGTGTCTATTGGCACTTCAATCTGTCAAGAGGACTAACCTGTACGCCTATGGTCTGTGGGGGCGATCAAGCGGGGGTCTTCAGAAGATATGTCCCCAACTCCCAATCGCCCCTGCACCCAGAATCCTCTGAGCCCAGGAACGAAAGGGGAAGTGGATAACAAACAAGAGAGGCTGCCACACCCTGGTGTCGTCTAGATTGCGTTGTGTTGAGGACACCTGCAAAAGTAACCACAAATTAATACGTCCCTTCAGGGTGTGGAGTTCACAATTCACAGTTCACAGTTCAAGTGACTTTTACTCTTCAATGACATCACAGTTGCAAGTAGTACCTGATAAGAGTGTGGATTGCGCTGCTCTCCTTTGTAGACTCAAATAGCAGATAGTGGAAGTAGCCTTTACTCCAGTAGAAGCCAGGACCTCACTTGGTGTGTGTATAAGGATATAACCTATATGCGCATATATTATAACCCCTAAACACTTCTCCGACTGGATACAGTTCAAGGAAGAAGTAATCCCACCAGGTAGATAATTGAAGCTCCAAACTGGTATTCCGCTATATGAACAATTCTTGGAGTCTCAGTGGTGAATAGATGGCCGCTCTGATGACTAATACCTACGAAGTCTCATTAATGACTCTTAGCACTAGAGTTCATGAGTGCGGCTACTTGGAAGAGTTCAGAAAAGGCTTAGCCGCTAAACAGAGATGCTATGAGGGAGCAGAAATGGCTTGAGTTCTGACGAGGACTAACACTGCAAACAAGTTCCGCTTGATAGTCTCTGAAATCCCAAGCGCAGATATCATACAAGGATGCGCTTGACGAACTCCGTCGAGGAAACCCAAAACTGGAAGATAATCCGCTAGGAGTTGGCCGTAGCGGCTTACCTCACGACTGCTGAGGCGAAGGGTCAAAACAGGAAACAACTGCGACTCAGGAATGACCCGTGACTGGATGTGAGGAAACTGCCAGGTAGAATCTTCACCGGAATGACGAAATCCAAAAGAACGGCAACCTGAATGAGAACCTTGAAGAGACTCTCCGGAATGCTGCCGCTCGCTTCAGTATGACGGTTGAAGTGCGCAGTACTCAGGGAAAGCGTGCACGAAATGGCCGCTCGAATTGAGAAAGACTAGAACGCTAACCTTGCGCTAGAGCGGCACAACGCTGACTTGACCAGCCGGTTATACCGTTCTTGAATCAATGAGTTTCTGCAACCACAGGAACGGTAAAACCAAGGAAACTTCTTGAGTCTTATCCCTGGCAGTGGAGAACAGCGTGTTGACACCAGGGCGGGCTTGACAGGTTTGGGTTTCCCTTTGCACTGTGTTATGTTAGCATGAGCTTATTAGAAGTTTAAACGCCATTTTCCTTTTCTGCAGTCTCTGCACACGACACATTGGGTTATTAAAGCTTTTCGCCTAGTTGAATATTTTGCTTTACACGAGAATAATATGTTTGCTTATAATATCAGCCTTGCTTGGTAAGCTATGTCTGTACAGTGAGTGCCGAGGCTTCAAGGTCATTTCAACACAGCGCTTGTTGTTCAGTTTGATCAGCGCACTTACTAGACATGATATATGTATATGCAGCTGTGGGCAACTCTGGCTTTTAGGCGGGATTAATAATGCACTGCTCAGAGCATGTGTTACACACTTGATGAATATTCGCATGACAGAGAGTTGGTGCAGGAGATGATGTGATCCACTTCTGCTGAGACCTGAGGTATGGGCCCGCCCTTCTAAACCCAAAGAGACCTTCTATAATATAATATAATATAATATAATATAATATAATATAATATAATATAATATAATATAATATAGTATAATATAATATAATATAATATAATATACTAGCACGGGAGGGTAAACTGAGGTTCTATTTAGACCTTTCTCCGTTAGCATTTTAACAGGCTTTCTCTCTTTGTATTTTATGGAATTGCAACTATGCTGTTGACTTTGTTCCTTATAATATGTTTGATTGTATTAGCTAAGATACTGCGCTTGAGAACACTGCATTAGGAATAAACATTTCAAACCTGCACGTGTCCTCATTAACTCCTCGTTCTGGATTGGTATGTTAGTATAATGAAAGAGTGTTCATGTGTTCCACGTTACCTGAGGTGTCCTAAGTCCATGTACTGGGTTGTCTAAATCATTGGGGGTTACTAAGAACCAATGAGACACTGATTGCTAGTCTGGTAGGGGATTTTGGATACTAAGGTGAGTTTTGGCACACCCTAATTCACTGAAGTTCCAAGTCTCTATGCACAGTTCTGTATAGGAGCAGAAATTCCTGCTACATGGTGCCCGATCGTTGGTGGTCTTATTACATGACACTCGAGTAGTACTTATATCAATCCTTGACACCACTCACTGTTGTTTCCGGAAAACAGTGGTGTCGGACAAGCCTACCTATATTTATATAAGTCTTTTCAAGCTTGATTCTTTCAAAATGGTTTTCTTGAATTACTACCCAGTTGTGCTATAAAGTTTTCATTTTGTCTTTCCTTTCTGTGTCACAATGGCTGCGGTGGACATTCCGCAACATAGTCGCATTGCAGTGCGCAATCACTTGCAGAATTATAATTTCCCCGTGGATGGCATGACTGTGATTATGGTTGTGAGGGCGGAAGTAGCTTACCCATACGAAATGTTTTATTCGTGGGTGACCTTCCCGGCTGTGAACGCAAATACTAATGTTTTCGACACTTACATTCCCACAGCTGTACCGAATGAATATGCTCCATATAGGACACAGGAGGTTCCGATTAACGCTTGGCAGCACCGAGTTTGGTTTAATGGCGTCCTACCCCACTCTTTGACGGCACCGAGGTTAGTTCCTTTGTCCATTCCGGGCGCTACATGGCCTATTTTGCTTGGATTTACACCAAATCCTCGACATGGAGCGGTTGCCGTTGCCGATTTGCGGCTGTTACATACAGTCGCAATTAATGTAATTAGGTCGTTAGTGCAATACATAACCCGTAATCTCCCGGTGGTGCGGCGCTTCCAGCCGGACAGGGCGGAATGAAACTTAGCCCTGTGATGGTCAATGCTGTGATGGGCAAGCGCCCCCAGAATAAGGATGACTTTCCTCTAAATTGCCAAGAAATTTGGCCAGCTGGAAGCGGTGTTTCCTAACATGACACCTGGTGAGAAACACAGGATTCTGACTATTAGTATGCCAAAAGACTTGATCCCAGAAGCTGGTGACTGTGAGTCATGGGGTAAGATCTTTGCGGCAGTGTATACGAGGTGCTTTGGCACACCATCAATGACTGTCCTTCCGACGGTCGTTAAGCGTGTTCAAGATGAGCATGGACCTGAGGCAGCGGTTGAATTGGGTATGCGCCTCTGCGGCAGTTTTGACGTAGTTTCCGATCTTGTACTTGCGAATTTTAAGGGAGATGCTGTGAGCTTTCAGGTGTCTAATGCTTTGCAGGCTGCACCCGATGCCGACAAACCCCAAGGGTTACAGAGAATTATTGTGGCGGCTTATAAGACCGTGGGCCGCAATAGTTTGGGAGTCAAGCCGTTTTCCACTAAAGAGAAAAAACAACCCCAAGGGCAGAAGTCAGAAACTGACGAACAGCCCAAGGCTAAAAAGCGAAATTGGACCAAAAAACAGAAACAGGGTAAACAACAACAGCAGAAACATGAGTCTTGTCCTGCATCTCCAGTGCCTGCGCCTACAGAACGTATTTATGACTTGCGCGATGATAAAATCATCTGATCGTTTTCAGGTTTCTGAACAACGCTCTCCTCGTTCTTTTCAGGACTCATCAGCTCCATCGACTGGTGGTGGAGGAGGCGGCAGAGGTCGGGATGGCCAGCAGGGACGCGACCAGCCCCGCCACAAGGACAGTAAAGGCAAGCAGGACGATTCAATACAGAAAAGACCCCAGTTTCAGAAAAAGAAAGTTGCTGCTTTAACAGCGAGATATGCCACAGATAGTGAGAACGCAGCTTTGGAATCAGACATGGGCTCTGACCTTGCTGGACAGCACGGCGGAGATTACCCTAGTTCGAGAGGCCCTGCGTCTGCTACTGAAGGTGACAGCGTCTGACCATTATGTTGTTGTGGAGACTGCCGATACTAGGGTAGATCACCCTGATAGACTTTATAACATTGTCCTTTTAATTGAAGGTGACATCAAACGTACCATAAAAGGTGTATTTTGGGAGAATCTTACGACTACCTATGATATTTCGTTAGCGGAGGCTGACTGGCCCCCACCTTTTGTTCTCGGAGCTCCGAGAGGGGAGGAGGTGATCCTCCCTAGTTTCGCGCACACTGTCTCGAAGGAGCATGCGCTGAATTTTGCAGAAGAGTGGGCTAAGGCCCTTGCGCCGGCTCTGTACCGTACACATTATGGATGGGATGTTTTTCCCCCCACCACGAGATACCCTTACGGTCTATGCCACAGCCTCAACCTCAATATCCCATCCGGCGTGAAGCTAAGGCTTCCGTTGCGGAAATCCTTGACCAATTGGAATATCAAGGTGTAATTGAAACTAGTGTGTCACCGATGAATAACCCTCTTTTTACTGTGACCAAGCCGGACGGCTCATATCATTTGGTATTGGATTACTGGCATTTGAACTTGCATTGCCGTACCTGTGCAGTACAGAATACGCACGGCTCTGCTTTAGTTGATGGTCTCGTGCGGAAACGTTTTAAGACCACACTTGACATTTCCAACTTTTTTTTTACCCACAATTTGGGCGGACTGAATTCCCAGTGGACCAGTTTTATCTGTGGGGGCAAACAACGCCAGTATAAACAATTACCTATGGGCTATAAGAATAGTCCAGGCGTGTTTGCTGCCCATATTGTCTCTCTCCTGGAGAGGATTGATACAGATGCGTGTTCGTATGTGGATGACATTTATCTCACAGACGACAAGCTTTGGGCGCATCTGTGTCGAGTTGACCTTATAATTTGTAACTTTGCGGACTTCGTTTACAATTTCAACTTTGCAAAGTCACACATTGCGGAGTACACAGTGTTGTTCCTGGGCTATGAGCTCAACAATGAAGGTCGAGGATTGGCTCCTAACTTCTTGGAGAAATGCGCACAACTGCGCGCTCCTACAACTCTGAAAAAATGACAGTCCTTACTGGGATTTTTGCATTTCGGGCGTAAATATATATTCCCGAATATGCCCAGCGTAGCAAGCCTTTGTATGTTTTGATACAACCAATTTTTACCAAATGTTGCTGGCTGCCAGAACATTCAGCTACTTTGCAATCTTTACAGGCTGCTCTTCTAGAATCTAAGGGCCAGATGTAGGTATCCAAATACCGGTCGGTAACGGCCGAAAATACCGATTTGGATACTGAAATGTAGGGAATGAAAAAATACAGATTCTGTAACTTTACAGAATCAGTAATTTTACCGAATCGGTAAATTTACCGATTCGGTAAAATTATAGAATCTGTATTTTGTAATGTAGGTAGCACTATAAACAGTGCTACAGGGCTTTAAGGATTCGTTATTTACCACCAACTATTAGTTAGTGGTAAATAATGAATTCCTATGTAAATGCAAATATGTGCATTTACACCTGTGCCATGTGGCACACAAGCACTAATCAGGGGTGCAACAGGGTGTCAAAGTGACACCCTGCCTCCCTTGAATTTTTCGGTATTTACCGAATCGGTAATGGACATTCATTCCTATGGGCCTCCAGGCCCATAGGAATCAATGGCAAATACCGAATCGGTAAATACCGAATCCTACTGATTCTGTATTTTTTACCGAATTATTACCCACATTGGATTTACCGATTTTATAAATACCGAATCTGTAAAATTCGGTATTTATGAATCGGTAAATCCAAATTACCTACATCTAGCCCTAAATTCTTACTGACTCATGACAACCACACCAACCTGGTGATTAGAATCATCCCTGAGGCGGTGGGTTTTACGTACCTTACTTTTAATGAAGGAGACACAGTGCCTATTGCTTACAAGTCACACTTGTACACTTAGGCTGAAATGCGGTTTTCCTCTGTGGAAAAAGTGCAAATGGTGATTCTTAAGGAACGTGCACTGTCGCAGGGAAAATGCATGTTGGTTGTTACCCCGTTTCCTGCATTAGAGGCAGTGGCGAAAGCCAGTTTACCAAATTCTAAAGCTTTGCAACCAATTGGATACAATGGGCAGCATCATTGACATCTCCGGATGTCACGTTTATTTCTGATGCCTCCTTACAGTCACAGGAGTTTTTGCAGTGTGAGTTTGTTCATCCTGCGCCTTTGGCTATGCGGCCTTTGGAGGATTTCCATTGCATCATATACACTGATGGTTCCGTGCAGGTTGCGCATGGGTCTAAGCACGCATGCGTTTCCGCTTGCGCTATTGTGGTAGGTGCCATAGTGAATGATGAGTTCAAGTCCAGGGTCGTGCACACTCAGACTCTAGGGGACTGCACCGCACAATTGGCAGAGCTTCGTGCTCTGATGCTTGCATTGGAGTACGCTGATCCTAGTGTGACAACTCTTATTGTGAGTGATTCTTACTACTATGTCCAGTCTTACAATGAAAACCTGTTCTTTTGGATTCAGAATGATTTTCGTGATTCCAAGGGTAGCAAAATAAAATGATCTGGGTCCGAGTGGCTGAGCTTAAACAGCAGTTGCCCCTGGTGTTTGTGATTCACACTCCTGGTCATCAGCGCGTGGGATTTCACGCTCTTGGCAATTCGCTTGCCGATGAGGCAGCAAAATCAGCGTTATCAACATATTTGGTTGCAGCAGTTACACGTTCCAAAAGTAAGATCGATGATGATATCTTGGCAGCTGTTGCTGCGACTGAGAAGGGAGGTAAATATCCAAAGGGATTCCCTTTGAAGTATACATACCACTTAAGTGCTGATAAAGTTCCTTATGTGAAAATTCCTGACGTTTGAGAACGGTTGATTCCCAACGCGGATCGCAGGCATACATGGCTCACAGCGGCCCATGAAGGAGACGCGTCTGCGCATGCGGGCGTTTCGGCTACTGTGGCGCAGTTACAACGTTTCTCTTGGCAGGTACTGTAGAAACAGACGCGTGATTATGTCCTTCAATGTGACATTTGCCAGCAGATTAAGCCTTCAACTGCTACGCGTCCACCCCAGACACAGTTGTTCATTTCTAATAAACCACTGGGTTGTGTTTATTTAGATCACTCTGGTCCTTTTTCTTCTGATACTGGGTATAAGTACATCTTAGTAGCAGTTGATTCATGCACACGCTTTGTGTGGGTCTGGCCCCACCATAGCGCTGATTCACGGACTGTCATAAGAGACTTGCGTGTCTTTGTAGGGATTTTTGCCTGTGGTACCTTCCATTCGGATCAGGGTCTGGCTTTCGCCTCTAAGGCGTATAAGGATGACATGACTTAGTTGGGGGTCCAAGTCAAGTTTTCGTCTCCATACAGACCTGAGGGTAATAGTGTTGTGGAACGAATGAATCAAGATTTAAAGCAGTCTTTGACAGCTCGGTTATAGGCACTGGCAGGAACTGGCTGGCCCACCTCAATGCCATGCAGCGTGCTCTTAATAATCTCCCTAGAAGGTCTCTGGGTGGGCGGACCCCATACGAGTTGCTCTTTGGTATCAAGATGTTTGTTCCGGACCTTGACGGTCTAGACTCGATGGATCTTGCTGCCTCCTTTGACGTAGATGAACATTGCACTGTTTTACAGGATCTACAAAAGACAAGAGACAGTCTTGCAAAGGAACATTTGCCCTCCACCTCGGATGATGCGTTGCAGATCCCGGTAGTTGGCTGGCTACCCCAAGCTGGAGAACTGGTTCGTGAGAAGATCGAGAACAAGAAAGAATTTGTTCCCTCTTATCGAGCTCCGGTTCCAGTGTTTGGCGTGAAGGGCACAAGAACAGTCATTTTACCACCTCTTCCAGGTCGTAAGGAGAACAGGTATATCTCCATTGACAATGTCAAGATACACAGAGTGGCCGATTCTTCTTAAAATGACACCAGCAGTCTCATGTCCTTCGATTTTGAGAAATTCTGTTTTGGCCCCGGTTTCCAATCCTGTAGCTGATGTTGCTCTAGAGATGCCTGCTGTTTCCAGTCCTTTATTGAGTATACTGCCTGGTACTCAACATGATGAAACTGACTATACTTACCCAACTGACTTATCGAGGCCTGATTTGCAAACTCTCTTAGCTACAGAATCCAGATTTTTATTTGAAACTGTTTCCTACACATCAAAAAAGCCTTCGAAGATCTCTGTTCTGGCAAGACTGTTTACAATTTTTTTGGGGATTCCCCCTTGGACCTATATTTGGATTGTGCTTTTTTCTATTTACCTTTTTATGTCAATTGGTTTTGTGTTTTATTTTTTCCGTCTCGTCAATGGACACTATGTCGAGGAGAGAACATGCATTCGACATATCAATGGAACATTGGCGCCCCATTCCTCATCACACAGATTGAAGAGAGACTTGGCTTTTGTTAATATCACCGCCTGTCTTAGAAGGGATTGTATGGGATGCTGTTTGATTTCAAATCCATGGGCCCACATAGGTTATAAATGTCCCTAATGTACTTAGAGTGTCTATGGGGGATGTAGTTAAACAAAATATACGTTCTAATGATTGGGATGTTCAGGCCGTAGAATCATTGTTTTCAGATCAGAAATATTACGCTGCCTTTGATGCTGAAGATTTATACTCGGAGTCTGCTAAGTACGGTGATTTGTATTGTTATCAACATTTTGGCAATTACTACCTGCATAAAGCTAATACCAGGAGGCTCACTGTAAATTACACCCAGTGGAAACACTGTCCGGCTCCTATACAAGGCAGTTCTATTACCTTTTTGAAAAGGTTCACATACTTTACAGATTTTAATCAGTCTAATCTCAATGCATTTTATTTTAAAATGACTGAAAAGTCCACATCCAAAGTTAGACTTACCGATACTAAATTATTGTATTCGAAGTCCGTTCTAGACCAGTTAGCTGTGCGGGTTACGAGTTGTGGAAGGATATCATTGACCTTAAATCAGTTTCGGGTTCTAAAAGCTGGCAAGTGCAAGGCACTGAGGCTTTGCACCGTGCATGCCTCATCCCGAACCATATGTTGTTTTTGAATTCTACAATTTCACAGATAACATGCTTTGGATTGGCTACTCCTAAAAGATTAAATGCTCCTTCCTTTCTTGACTTAGAGGAATATTCCGGTTGGAGTAATACTACTAAATTTTCCATGAGAGAGTTGCAAACTCTTTTATTGAATTCCTCCTTTAACATATCCAGTTTGGATCCTGAAGGCTGGTTGCTCTGGCACAGAAGTGCTGACTCATGTCAGCATCGTTTTCTGGGTTTGGCTCATGGCTTTACACAGGTCAGGGTAGACCCTCGTTTTGAAAGTACCATTCCTTGACTACCTATTCTGTAGGCAAATTATGTCAGAATTGGCTCACACATTCTACCTTGGCGTCAGTTAAACTACATTTATCTAAGCTGACTGATGATGTTGATCTGAATGATTTCATAAAAGGCCCGGCTAAAGGTAGATCTAAAAGATGGATATATGCTGTTTATAACGAATTCTGGAAAACATCCCAGATTGAGGCGGCTACCCGCCTTAGGGCTATAGATCAAGCTAATTTGGAAAAAATGCTAGCAGTCGTAGATAACAGTATTAACACGCTCTCTTCCTGCATTTACACGTTAGATAATATTGTGTCATCTGTTGTAGATATTGTGCAAGATGAAGTGTCTGTTTTGTTCCATGGTCAGAATCAATTGCGTTCTATTATACAGTTTGCATGGACATTGCAGACCCTTAAGGCAGGAAAAGTGCCATGACATTGCATGAATATATCATCATTGTTTGCCCCGTTTAATTTGACTGACAAACAGCGCTTACTGTCGGTGAAGGATGCTTCTTTTTCGATGTTACACATTGAGAGTTTGGAGCCTTTACCGTTTTCTGTGGCAGAGGCCAATACTGCAGCGTGGCTTATTCACAGTTTAATAACTCTTCCGTTTCCTTTGTTTGAATTTAAAAACTGTGTGAAGTACTTTGCGATTGGTAGATACGAGCCTCTAGGAAGTTCTTATCTCCATAAAGCCTGGTCGCTTCCTTTTACATATGGCTGCATTAGGGAGGGTAAGGAAGTTTATTTGAATGGTGAAGAATGCACTGAAACACCGGATCACACATTAATGTGTAGACACATCCAATTACACGGCTCATGTAATCAAAACAAGACAAATTTAGCCTGTATTTTGAAAGGTACCCCCGTCCCTGCCATCGTTCCCACATTCACATTACTGGCAAATGGGAGTTATTTACTTTTAAACAAGGAGGATTGCTGTGGGTTAATTAAAGGGATTGCTTATGTTGTTACCCTCAGCAAGCGTGTGGTTTGTTGCAAAAATGTAATGTATCCACCCCCGCATGGGAAACTTGATGTTTCCATCTGGCCTAAGATTCCGACCTTGAAAGCAGAGTTCAATAAGATGAGTCGCATAAGAGCTCTATTGTCCCAAAGAGAAGTTGCCCTCACATCTGCTCGTGAAACATTTGTCCTTCACGTGGAACACCCGCACAGAGGTGCATGCCTTATTAAATACTGATTTGCCCTTGCACTTCGGTGAATTAATTCACACAATCTTCAATGCGTCCTCCACTTTGGGGCTGGCCCACTTTTTAGGTCTCGCTGGTGTTAGCAGCGCATAGCGCTGCTCCAGCGAAAGACCTATTGTTGTGGGTTTCCTAGGAATGGCTTAGAGGGCGTGGTTACGCGCATTACCTCGGTGATTTGACCGCGAGGACGCGATTCTGCTGGCGGGCTGACTCTCCTGGGCGCTCGCGCTCACACACGCTCACACACACATGCACGCTTACACACACCACACACACGCGCGCTTACACGCGCACGCAGACACACACACACACGTGCCAAGCCCCCCAAGCCCCACTTACCGCATCAGCGGCCTCAGCCGCCACTCCTGACTTCTGCTGCCACCGCTCCTCTGGGCCATCCACTCCGTGGGCGCGGGCTTCTCGCAAAGACAGAAGTCCCGCCCCACGACAGCCGTGAGCGTGCACATCCCGAAACCGGAAGTTCGGGAACGTGCACGCTCACGGCTTGTTGATCCTCCAGCAATTCTTGTGTATCTTGTCCAGATACTGGAGCTCATCATTGTAGCTGCGGCTCATGGTAGTAGGGGCTTCCTCTGCCCTTTTCACACACTCTCAGAGCCTCAGAAAGAACCGGTGTCCAAGTACACACCGTGTCGCAGGCAGATGGCGTAGAAACAGACAGCTTTCTACAGATGCAGTCTGCAGATGCCCAAGCAGAGGCAGGGCTTGTGACGTCATCTCTGGGTGCCTCAACACGCCTTGGCTGGCTTTCTGGCAGCTGCGTGTCAACTCGTGTAATTCTACTGATAGAACGAGAGCGGTGGCCTAGTGCTCTTACCCTTTAGCGCTGTCAGGCTGCCAAAACTGAACTTTAGAGTCCTGTCTTTTCATGTACAGCAGATTGTGTCTTTGAAAAAAACGGTATACGATAAATTATACAATACACGCATTAAAAGTTTACCTTAACCTATTTTACGGAAATTAATAGTGCGGTTTTCTACATTTTGCAAATCGACGAAACAACCGCTACGTAAGAATGGGACACCCTTCCCATTCCAACATGGATGCTACAAGATAAATTTGTATTTCTCAGCCCAAGCTTATTATCCACGTTGTCATTATGTCATTACGATTGACGTCATTGACACCGCCTCTTCATATGTCATCTCTGTCACTTTCTTTCCCCTCCCCTTTCTCAACCACCGTGACTCACAGCAATGAGGTTCCTTCCGATTCTCCCCCTCACGTGATAAGATGGTCCCCGCCCCTTCTCCCCTGTCACGTGGGTTTGTTTCTCAGACCGCCGCTTCAAAGAAACATTTGGAGACTAAGGAAGGCGGCAGCGAGTGTCGGCCCGTGTTCCGGTGCTGCAGCGCCTGGCCTCTTCTAGACTTTACCAGAACAGTACAACCTCAGGTACAAGCTGAACAGAAGGCGCCTCGAACATGCAGTCCTGGTCCATATTGAGTTTGTAATGCGGAAATTGCACGCAGCAGAAATCCTTGACTTTTCTGGCGAGGTTGTCAACTCCTAGTATAGCTGCCAAGTTTTCAGATAGTTTATGTGTGACATTTTCATGTGCTTAGTGTACTTATGAGTGACTCCGAGCAGAAAAATTGAGACAGTTTGAATGACACGCATACTGTTTGTAATGCAGTTTTAATATGACTCTATTAGTCACAGTGTTTTCTCAGCCGTAGGCTGCGACCTCCTAGCAATATCAATAAGCAAGTAACTATTCCTCACTGTGCAATCCAGGATTCAGTTTGGTTTCTCTTTGGTTGCACGCACACATGGTAACCCTCGTTGTCAGTAGTACACATTCTTTTCATTGGTAGTTCATCAGCAGCGGATCAGCACCTGTCCTGCAATGTTAGGTATTAGCATGAGGGTGGCACCTGCACCGGTCCTCTTTTTGACCAAGTAGAAGATGTTACTAGGGAGTGAGTTGGAGGGGAGAATCAATCAGGGGTGTGTAGAGCGCACTACTTACCCGTGAGGGTCTCAAAGTGATGGGGCGCAGGGGGTTTCGGGCTCCTCCAAGATCATCCGAAGCGCCAGGTCTTGAGGTCTTTTCTGAAGATTTGCAGAGTAGGGCTTCGTCTGATGCTGAGGGGGAGTTCATTCCAGGTTTGGGCTGCGATGTAGAAGAAGGATCTGCCTCCCGTCTGACTTTGTGTACGCAGGGGATTTCAAACAGGGATTAGGTCAGCGGACCGGAGGTATCTTGGGGGCGTGGAGGAGATTCTTTTGTTGAGGTACTGGAGTCTAGTGTTGTGAAGGGCTTTGTAGGCGTGTGTGAGCAGCTTGAAGGTCACTCTTTTTTCGCCGGGGAGCGAGTGCAGGTGCTGGGTGATGTGGTTGTGTTGTTGGATGGTGAGGATGGGTCTTACTCCTGTGTTCTGGACAGTATGAAGTTTGGGAAGGAGAGATTTTGTTGAGTCCGGCATAAAGGGCCTGTCCGTATCCAGTCTGCTTGTGATGAGTGCGTGGGAAACACTGGGATGATTAAGCCTGGCCATACTCGGGAGCTGACGCAAGAACAAATATGCTCACTTGTTAATATAAGACTGAATATAAGTATGATATCGGCAGATGTGAGGCCGATTTATATCCCAGAATAAAGTGAAGACTTGATGAAAAGTGGACAACAATCTGACTACTATTACTTTACTTCTTTTGGGACACTATTTGTGTATGTGCTGAGGGCACAGCTTAACGTTTGAATGTTTTGAGGATGCTGGGTTTACATCCTTACCCTTAGAGCACTACGTACGATTGGATTTATAAACTTAGGGGCACATAGCCTTGTGCGCCTGATTACCCCATTCACCCCTTAGCTTTCAACCATTTGAAGGTCTTGTGGAGTATGCCGAAGGTGTTGAAGCATGTGGAGGATATGGTGTTGAATTGTCGGTTTATGGTGAGAGAGGAGTTGAGTAATCGAATCAGAAGTGCTGCGACTCAGTAACTATGGGTTCCGGTCTATTTAACACACTAATCTTATATTTAGGGCCGGCCTTGGGCATGGGTGATCTGAGCGCAGCAGGGAGTTGCCTGACTTAATGTCATGCAAGCAGCAGTCTGTCCATTCCACTTGGCGTCAATCTGGTCCCGTTAAAGATTTTGTAATCAGCCCTTAATGAAATTTACCTTTTTGGAGATATTGTTGGGACTAAAGATTTGCAACCGGTGCCAAGAAAACAATAGGCACCAAGTCCACTTGATGCCGGTCCAGGCGCTTAGTGTTTGTTTATGTATGTTTAGCCGACTAGTGCCGGATTCCATCTGTAGCAGGTCGGGTAGGTGTTGGCCATGTGGTTTGGCCTCACCACACAGGACCCCCAACAGAATACACGCACACATTGTGGTTATACTATTGGCAATGGCCCAGAGCAACGATCTGCCCATGTATTTATCATCTCGGACCGAGCCTGACCCTCTACGTGAGGAAATTGATACTTTGTAATGTAGAGGCAAGGGGCACTCTACATCTCTCCCATCTTTTCAAATGTTCTTGCATGAAAGAAAATCTGGACACTTGAGCCGGACTCATAAAGTCTTTCAGTGTCTGACTGGGGACCAGGTGTGGCTGAAGACCATGCTTCAGGCTCCAGGAGATGTTATCAGTCTCATGCCCATTAAGCCGGGGACCTTCTTAGTTGCACATGTCCATGTGAGGGGAACGTGGGGGTATTTCTAGTGCTTGCCCTTTCAGATGCTCGTTGAGTTTTACACCTCTGCTGGGAGGTGGAGGTCAGGTGATACTATTCCTCGGCTTCAGCATTCTCTTCAGCAGCATTCTCGGAGCGGTCTATGGAAGTTGCCACCTGTTTTAACCATGAGATGTTTCTGGTGATCACCTCTTGCGCTGTGACCATGGTTCTGTTGATCTTAATCACTTCCCATGCTTCAGTCTCTTAAGGGGTTCAAAACTTTACCCAGGATGTCCGTCCTTCATGAGAACCAAATGCTCCGATTTGTAGAGTGGGTTTGCCCGGCGACACTGGCTGGCCTTCTCATTGGTGGCTTTTCTCCGGGATTGTGTAGCTTCAACATCCATGTCTTCCGGTCGCCACTCAGTGTCAGCCAGGATGCTATCCCGTGTCTGCTTCCTAAACAGTAGATTTTCTGGATCCCAGTTCATTGTGCTGTGAGGGATTTGATGGTACGCTGGTAGGAACTTGTGCAGGCGGCATTCAGCATCCTCGCCAAGTTCCAGTCCAATCTTCAGAGCCCGGTTGAGTGTTCTCATGAATCTCTCTGCCTCCCCGTTCGCCTGAGGCCACTGCATGGTGATTTTACAGTGGCGAGTGACCAGAGATTCTAATTATTCTTTTAATATTTTTTCTTTGTTCAAGTTTTTTTGAAAAAACCTTTATTAGTGAAAAAAGAATAGGAAACACAGCATACTGCCTACATCCGCGATGCATCAAACGTTTAACTGATCTAGTGATGGGGTAGGGGAGTACACAGCAGGCCGCCTACACGTCATGACCACTAACGTATTGCGAGTAAATTGTGTGTATTCAAAGTGCTGGTGCAGTCCAGTCAAGAAAACATGGAGTTGCTTGACAAGGTGTCCTATGATCTCCAATGAGCGAGGCATATTGGCGAGGGTGGTAGTCAACATACTGCCTACATCCGCATTAGCGATTCAGAAAAGGGGATGGTGATGAACAGAGTGTCTGAATTAAGCAGACCACTCTTACCCAGTCCAAAGATCAGGGCTTGATCCATCACCGTTATTTAGCTCACTGCACCATCCCAGCTCAGAACCTGGCTATATGCAAATCAGTCTGTCCCTGGCCCAGTGCATCATGGAAACAGGGCAGACTAAACTACCAAGCCAATTCTTCACCAGAAAGGAGACAAGCTTCCGGGGACTGGTTTCTGGCATTTCAGCCGTCGTCGGCCCGGCTTGCTTGAATCCTGATGATGCAGTGAGCAAGGGACTCATGTCTGAGTATACCCTGCCACACCTATAGTGGCCAAAAACGATTCAGAAAAGGGGGTGGTGATGAACAGAGTGTCTGAATTAAGCAGACCACTCTTACCCAGTCCAAAGATCAGGACTTGATCCATCACCGTTATTTAGCTCACTGCACCATCCCAGCTCAGAACCTGGCTATATGCAAATCAGTCTGTCCCTGGCCCAGTGCATCATGGGAACAGGGCAGACTAAACTACCAAGCCAATTCTTCACCAGAAAGAAGACAAGCTTCCGGGGACCGGTTTCTGGCATTTTAGCCGTCGTCGGCCCTGCTTGCTTGAATCTTGATGATGCAGTGAGCAAGGGACTCATGTCTGAGTATACCCTGCCACACCTATAGTGGCCAAAAACGATTCAGAAAAGGGGGTGGTGATGAACAGAGTGTCTGAATTAAGCAGACCACTCTTACCCAGTCCAAAGATCAGGGCTTGATCCATCACCGTTATTTAGCTCACTGCACCATCCCAGCTCAGAACCTGGCTATATGCAAATCAGTCTGTCCCTGACCCAGTGCATCATGGGAACAGGGCAGACTAAACCACCAAGCCAATTCTTCACCAGAAAGGAGACAAGCTTCCGGGGACCGGTTTCTGGCATTTCAGCCGTCGTCGGCCCGGCTTGCTTGAATCCTGATGATGCAGTGAGCAAGGGGTTCATGTCTGAGTATACCCTGCCACATCTATAGTGGCCAAAAACGATTCAGTAAAGGGGGTGGTGATGAACAGAGTGTCTGAATTTAGCAGACCACTCTTACCCAGTCCAAAGATCAGGGCTTGATCCATCACCGTTATTTAGCTCACTGCACCATCCCAGCTCAGAACCTGGCTATATGCAAATCAGTCTGTCCCTGGCCCAGTGCATCATGGGAACAGGGCAGACTAAACTACCAAGCCAATTCTTCACCAGAAAGGAGACAAGCTTCCGGGGACCGGTTTCTGGCATGTCAGCCGTCGTCGGCCCGGCTTGCTTGAATCCTGATGATGCAGTGAGCAAGGGACTCATGTCTGAGTATACCCTGCCACACCTATAGTGGCCAAAAACGATTCAGAAAAGGGGGTGGTGATGAACAGAGTGTCTGAATTAAGCAGACCACTCTTACCCAGTCCAAAGATCAGGGCTTGATCCATCACCGTTATTTAGCTCACTGCACCATCCCAGCTCAGAACCTGGCTATATGCAAATCAGTCTGTCCCTGGCCCAGTGCATCATGGGAACAGGGCAGACTAAACTACCAAGCCAATTCTTCAGCAGAAAGGAGACAAGCTTCCGGGGACCGGTTTCTGTCATTTCAGCCGTCGTCGGCCCGGCTTGCTTGAATCATGATGATGCAGTGAGCAAGTGTTAGAAACGGGACCCTGGCCAGCCAAGACTCGCGTCAAGGTCAGTCAGGGATCACCATTTCTAAAGTCAGGGGAGTCACACACCAAGGCAACCCCCACTCGCCCTCTAGGTAGCGTGGCACGAGCAGTCTAGGCTAAACTTGGAGGCGGTATGAGTTAAGTATTTGCGCACGCACCCCAGCAACAACACCCAAGGCCCACCACAAAGAAAGACTCTACACAAGGATATATATCAAAAATAGCCTTTGTATTTATAATAAACAAAACACATTAGATAACACACGCAAACTGTACAATGTGCCAGAGGCACGGCCAGAATTTACAAGGGGAATTATGTACAGGACAGGGCCACATGGACCACTATCAGGGGTAGGCACTTGTTAGATAATAATACTGGTAGATATACACTTATGTCGTAAACATAGAATGAGTAGCACCAAAATTATAAATGCAACACACATCCAGTACTCACTGGAACATTAAGGACCTCCTACGCAACCCTAACACACTGTAGGTAGATCACGCAGGTAACTAGGACCTAAGGAAGGAATACCAACACCTAAGCAATTCACTCTTAGCAAAGGGAAGGAAACCTAAACATAAAATGAACCATCAACAATCTACTATGCAGGTCACATTGAGCATAATGGATAAACATAAACAATCCTCTCTGCAGGTCACATTTAGCAAAAGGAGATAACCATAAGAATACCTAATCAGGTCACTTTTAGAAAAGGTAAGCGGAATCAACATTTCTCTATGCAGGTTACTTTTAGCAAAGAGGGATAACCATAAGAATACCTAATCAGGTTACTTTTAGAAAAGGTACAGGTTAGAACACATGCGCAAGAATTGCATAACAAGAAATTACCATGCGCAGGGTGCACAAAGCACAACACTCAAAAATGTCCCTCAGGCCAACTGGCCTCGAAAGGGGCGGAATGCCCTGAGTCTCAGTGTCAGGGGGTCTGTGCAGGCAGCACAGAACACAAAGCCTAAACGTGGCAACTGTCCACTAAGTGCTGGACAGTTGTAAATATGATGCCCAACGTTGGAGCCAGGAGGGCTCAATAACAAAGGTGGGCAAGGAGCCTCTCAGGGGCTCGCAAGACAAATGGGCAAAGGTAGAGCTTCAGCGCTCTTGAAATAATCAAAATGCCCCCAGAGCCTCTCTCAGGGCTCTCACTCGATGTGGGCAATGATTGACTGTGGCCTCTGGAGCCTCTCGGGGCTCGCAAATCAATTGGGCAGGTGGAGCCTCTCTCAGGCTCAAAGAACAGAATGGCCCCTCAGAGCCTTGCAGGCTCGCACAGCACAATGGGCGCGTTGGAGTCCCTCACGGGGGACTCAGGATCAGGAAAAATGCCCACGAGCCTTTCAGGGCTCGAAGAATACAATGCCCCCTGAAGCCCTCGGGCTTCACACTTGCAAGGAGCCTCTCTGCTCCCACGAAGAAAGGCGACACACGGTGGAGCGGCCCTCTGCCAATCGGGGCCGCTCGTAGAACAAAGGACCCTGTCCCCGCACTCACCGGTATCACGCTGGTGCTGCGGGGGCAGGAACACTGCCGGCTCTCCTTCACTGCAGCGCGGGGCTCCTCTTCCTTGGAGCCTCGCTGGCGGCGCCTCTCTCCTCTCTGCCTGGTTGCGGAGGCGGGACTTCCGGTCAGCCTCTCAGGGGCCGCGCTGCGATTGGCCGGTCGGCCAGAACACTTCCGGGTCGTCGAGGGCAGCGCGGCGGCCCGTTCCAGGTAGGCAGGCGGCTTCTCAATACCCGAGGAGTGGGCTCCCTCGAGGTATTTACAAAATCAAAGTACGGGGCAATGCCGGGTGGGCACCGGCCTCCAAAATAAAGATAAAACGAGGTGGGCACTCGCTAATGCCGAAAATCGGCGAAATGGGTCCCAATGCCGGGTGGGCACCGGCAATGCAAAATACAGCGCTCCCAAGCGCTTAGGGACTCCAGAAAGCGCGCCTAGCGCTAGAAATATCAGCAAAGCGCTGGGGCACAAGGAAAGCGCTCCTAGCGCTACAAATCAAAATCAGGGTGCCTCCAGGCACAGGAAAGCTCCAGCAGAGTCTGGAGGCAGGCAGAGGGGCAAGGCAGGGCCAGAGCCAGCACACTGGGTCTCCAAGCAGGGAGACAGCCAAGTGGCGGTCCTCTTGGCCCCTGCAGCAGCAGCAGCCCCCTCTGGCAAGATCCTAGGCAGAACCAAGAACAGGACCAATTGTATGGGGACACAGCCCCTTCTTATACAGAAAACCCCCTTTGTCTCAAGGGTGCAGGGTGGGGGAAAACCAGTCGCAGCTGGTTCTGAAGTACTCTGTTTACCCCAACCACCCCCTCTATTCACTGGCAGGGCTAGGGCCATCAGTCGCACTACAGGGGGTGGAGCCAGCATTGTCCGGGGAAAGTCCAGGCCCATCAGGGACCGGGTGCACTCCTCCCAAGCCATCAAGCATGCTGATCTCACACTCACCACCGGGCAGACCCATCCAGCCTTCCTGGAGCCAGGCTCACCAGCCAGCTCCAGCCAATCACACTGCAGGCATATTTTACAGTAATATGCCAAGTCCCAAAAATGGCATTTCTACACATGCCACACTCACGCAACATACATCATTGCGAAGCATTTATTCCCACGAACACGCACATACCAAACTCGAGCATGCACTCCCCACACATCAGGAATTACTAGGGACACAGACATTCCCCATGCATCCCTATGGGAGAGCAGGCCAGCCTAACTACATGCACGCACTTTACTCTGGGACACAGAGAAAAAGTGCGCACAGACCAGAAAATCATCCACGCATATCACAAATTAAAAACAAAAAGATTAGGGGTGAACCTGCCTTAAGGGCCAAGTCCAACACAACCCCCTACCAGCCAAAACGCAGGGCAGACCAATCACCACCGTGATGGGCTTACCTGCTTGGGGCGATAAAACACGGACGCGGGCCCGCAACTGCAGGGACACCCTCCTGTTTCATGCCACTGTGAACCCCTGGGGTTCTTTCTAAAGCTACTGTAGGGACTCACTGGATTACCCCACTGGTACTCTCCAGCTGCTCTCGGCGAGGACCAGGCCCTAGGCCACCCAGGTGCCACTGGATCCTGCCAACTCACCAAGTGGGGGGTAGTAACCCCTGGCACATAACAGCCACGCTCCACTCTTCCTGTCTGCAAGACAGGGCTAGACTGCCACTGGTTCTCCGGCCTAGGGTCTACAACCTTAGGTGGACCAGGAGTCTCAGGGAAGGCTCTCCTCCCCTTACCTCTTCTCCTAGGGTTCCTCCTTCTCCTGCGAGGGGTACCCTCTAAACACCACTCTCCCAACCTAGGGTTTAACCCCTCAGGTGGTACCGGGGTCAGAGGTGGGCTTTCCCACCCTCTGCACCCCCTTCCAGAGTCCTGCTCCCTCCCAACCGGGGCGGTACCTCTGGAGAAAGAACTGGTTAGGACACTGCTTACAGTATTCCCACCCTTCAGGTCAGGCAAACCCTGAACCTGGACCTCCAACCTCCGGTCTAGAACCTTTGGTGGAATCACTGCCTGGCACTCCAGGACTTCTGAGGACTCACAGGTCGCTCCCAAATCACTCCTTTCACTGGACTTCTGTACTCTCCCTCCTGGAGCAGTACTGCCAGACTCCACAACTACAGAAGCTCCGCTCACAGATGCTCCAGGTCCTCCACACACTAGGAGATCTCCCTCAAGTGGACTAACAGGCAAGCATAGGTCCCCACCCTGGTGTTCCCTAAAGAAACCATCCAGGCTCTGAGGCAGGGCTTTGGGCATCTGGGGACTCTCGGTCTCACACTCACTTCCGCTCCACTGAGACAGACAGCAAGCCCCTACACCCTCCTCACTATACTGAGACCTAGCTGGGCTACTCTCACCCTCCTCCACCACGCTGGGTTGGAGAAAACCTGACCCACTATTATTGGAACCACTCACTAGCGGCGCTAAGGAACCTCTTGCACCTTCCCATCGGTCTGCTTCCTCTGCAAGCTCACATGCACTAAACGATCCAAACTTCAACAGGTGCTGGCGCAACTCTGGCACACAATAACTGAGCAGGTGCTCTGTGACAACCATGCAAAGCAATCCGCCAGACTTGTCGTTCACGTGAGCCTTTTCCCAATCAAACAGTGCTCCACAACACTCATCCTCAAAGTCTTCCCAAGACTGATGAGGCAGTTTCCTAAGTCTCCTGAACTTCAACCCAAACTCTTCTGCGGGGGAAACAGGCAACATACTCGGGGAACTGGGAGTGGGACTGTCAACACCAACACTTAAAAAGCTGCCACCACTGGACTCCACCCTCCCTGGGGAATCCAGACACTTACACATGCACTCAGGGGGTAACCTACTCTCTTGGGCTACCTTCTCCCTGAACAAGGCCCACTCAGCCTCTAGCTTGGCATGCTCCAACCTGAGCTGTTCCAACGCTAGCTGATGCTCCCTCTCTTCCTTCCTATCCAACCACTCCTCTGGGGACAGGGAAAGGGATGGGGCGCTGGTACTGACACTGGACCCAGCAAGGGACTCCCTATCTATGGGGTCCTCACTCTCTGCTGACATCCATCCACTGTCATCACCATCCAACTCACATTCATCAACAGAATCTTCAGGGCTCCCCACAGACTCACCACCCTCATGGCGTGCGGCCCGGGCCCTATCTCTCTCACTGTGCTCGAGCTCCCACTGACCCTTTTGCCACAGGATCAGGCTGTCCCTAAGCTGGGACTGAGTAACCAACTCACTCACCTCTATGCCTCCCTTTTCGCAGAATCTGACCAGCTCTAATCTACTGTACCTAAACAGACTACAGAGATCAAAAACTGGCTCCATTTTGACGGACGTTCTCGGGAAAAGTTTGACACAGGGAACCTGGGGGTCTGAGCTAAACAGGAGAATACAATCAACAAAATTCAGCAAGATTCCTATCTCAGAACTTGCACTCCACTGTCCAGGTAAACACACACTCATTCACACACAACCCTCCCCTCAGACTGGTAAGGCAGTTTCTACCACCCCTGATTCTCTCAACCTGACCACTAGTGACACAGGTACCAAACTCTGGGAGCAGGGCGGGGAACAAGGTACTGGACAAACTACAAATGACACCTTTCAGGAGAAGCAAAACTGAACTTCCCTAAAAAACAATAATCCCCAAAATGTGGTTATCTAAAAAAATGCAGAGCTTTGAAGTGTGGCCTGTCGCCACTGTGGTACAGCGCAAACACAAATTCTTATCCTCACCGCTTGCCGCCAATGTTAGAAACGGGACCCTGGCCGGCCAAGACTCGCGTCGAGGTCAGTCAGGGATCACCATTTCTAAAGTCAGGGCAGGGGAGTCACACACCAAGGCAACCCCCACTCGCCCTCTAGGTAGCGTGGCGCGAGCAGTCTAGGCTAAACTTGGAGGCGGTATGAGTTAAGTATTTGCGCACGCACCCCAGCAACAACACCCAAGGCCCACCACAAAGAAAGACTCTACACAAGGATATATATCAAAAATAGCCTTTGTATTTATAATAAACAAAACACATTAGATAACACACGCAAACTGTACAATGTGCCAGAGGCACGGGCAGAATTTACAAGGGGAATTATGTACAGGACAGGGCCACATGGACCACTATCAGGGGTAGGCACTTGTTAGATAATAATACTGGTAGATATACACTTATGTCGTAAACATAGAATGAGTAGCACCAAAATTATAAATGCAACACACATCCAGTACTCACTGGAACATTAAGGACCTCCTACGCAACCCTAACACACTGTAGGTAGATCACGCAGGTAACTAGGACCTAAGGAAGGAATACCAACACCTAAGCAATTCACTCTTAGCAAAGGGAAGGAAACCTAAACATAAAATGAACCATCAACAATCTACTATGCAGGTCACATTGAGCATAATGGATAAACATAAACAATCCTCTCTGCAGGTCACATTTAGCAAAAGGAGATAACCATAAGAATACCTAATCAGGTCACTTTTAGAAAAGGTAAGCGGAATCAACATTTCTCTATGCAGGTTACTTTTAGCAAAGAGGGATAACCATAAGAATACCTAATCAGGTTACTTTTAGAAAAGGTACAGGTTAGAACACATGCGCAAGAATTACATAACAAGAAATTACCATGCGCAGGGTGCACAAAGCACAACACTCAAAAATGTCCCTCAGGCCAACTGGCCTCGAAAGGGGCGGAATGCCCTGAGTCTCAGTGTCAGGGGGTCTGTGCAGGCAGCACAGAACACAAAGCCTAAACGTGGCAACTGTCCACTAAGTGCTGGACAGTTGTAAATATGATGCCCAACGTTGGAGCCAGGAGGGCTCAAGAACAAAGGTGGGCAAGGAGCCTCTCAGGGGCTCGCAAGACAAATGGGCAAAGGTAGATCTTCAGCGCTCTTGAAATAATCAAAATGCCCCCAGAGCCTCTCTCAGGGCTCTCACTCGATGTGGGCAATGATTGACTGTGGCCTCTGGAGCCTCTCGGGGCTCGCAAATCAATTGGGCAGGTGGAGCCTCTCTCAGGCTCAAAGAATAGAATGGCCCCTCAGAGCCTTGCAGGCTCGCACAGCACAATGGGCGCGTTGGAGTCCCTCACGGGGGACTCAGGATCAGGAAAAATGCCCACGAGCCTTTCAGGGCTCGAAGAATACAATGCCCCCTGAAGCCCTCGGGCTTCACACTTGCAAGGAGCCTCTCTGCTCCCACGAAGAAAGGCGACACACGGTGGAGCGGCCCTCTGCCAATCGGGGCCGCTCGTAGAACAAAGGACCCTGTCCCCGCACTCACCGGTATCACGCTGGTGCTGCGGGGGCAGGAACACTGCCGGCTCTCCTTCACTGCAGCGCGGGGCTCCTCTTCCTTGGAGCCTCGCTGGCAGCGCCTCTCTCCTCTCTGCCTGGTTGCGGAGGCGGGACTTCCGGTCGGCCTCTCAGGGGCCGCGCTGCGATTGGCCGGTCGGCCAGAACACTTCCGGGTCGTCGCAGGCAGCGCGGCGGCCCGTTCCAGGTAGGCAGGCGGCTTCTCAATACCTGAGGAGTGGGCTCCCTCGAGGTATTTACAAAATCAAAGTACGGGGCAATGCCGGGTGGGCACCGGCCTCCAAAATAAAGATAAAACGAGGTGGGCACTCGCTAATGCCGAAAATCGGCGAAATGGGTCCCAATGCCGGGTGGGCACCGGCAATGCAAAATACAGCGCTCCCAAGCGCTTAGGGACTCCAGAAAGCGCGCCTAGCGCTAGAAATATCAGCAAAGCGCTGGGGCACAAGGAAAGCGCTCCTAGCGCTACAAATCAAAATCAGGGTGCCTCCAGGCACAGGAAAGCTCCAGCAGAGTCTGGAGGCAGGCAGAGGGGCAAGGCAGGGCCAGAGCCAGCACACTGGGTCTCCAAGCAGGGAGACAGCCAAGTGGCGGTCCTCTTGGCCCCTGCAGCAGCAGCAGCCCCCTCTGGCAAGATCCTAGGCAGAACCAAGAACAGGACCAATTGTATGGGGACACAGCCCCTTCTTATACAGAAAACCCCCTTTGTCTCAAGGGTGCAGGGTGGGGGAAAACCAGTCGCAGCTGGTTCTAAAGTACTCTGTTTACCCCAACCACCCCCTCTATTCACTGGCAGGGCTAGGGCCATCAGTCGCACTACAAGGGGTGGAGCCAGCATTGTCCGGGGAAAGTCCAGGCCCATCAGGGACCGGGTGCACTCCTCCCAAGCCATCAAGCATGCTGATCTCACACTCACCACCGGGCAGACCCATCCAGCCTTCCTGGAGCCAGGCTCACCAGCCAGCTCCAGCCAATCACACTGCAGGCATATTTTACAGTAATATGCCACGTCCCAGAAATGGCATTTCTACACATGCCACACTCACGCAACATACATCATTGCGAAGCATTCATTCACACGAACACGCACATACCAAACTCGAGCATGCACTCCCCACACATCAGGAATTACTAGGGACACAGACATTCCCCATGCATCCCTATGGGAGTGCAGGCCAGCCTAACTACATGCACGCACTTTACTCTGGGACACAGAGAAAAAGTGCGCACAGACCAGAAAATCATCCACGCATATCACAAATTAAAAACAAAAAGATTAGGGGTGAACCTGCCTTAAGGGCCAAGTCCAACAGCAAGGGACTCATGTCTGAGTATACCCTGCCACACCTATAGTGGCCAAAAATGATTCAGAAAAGGGGGTGGTGATGAACAGAGTGTCTGAATTAAGCAGACCACTCTTACCCAGTCCAAAGATCAGGGCTTGATCCATCACCGTTATTTAGCTCACTGCACCATCCCAGCTCAGAACCTGGCTATATGCAAATCAGTCTGTCCCTGGCCCAGTGCATCATGGGAACAGGGCAGACTAAACTACCAAGCCAATTCTTCACCAGAAAGGGGACAAGCTTCCGGGGACTGGTTTCTGGCATTTCAGCCGTCGTCGGCCCGGCTTGCTTGAATACTGATGATGCAGTGAGCAAGGGACTCATGTCTGAGTATACCCTGCCACACCTATAGTGGCCAAAAACGATTCAGAAAAGGGGGTGGTGATGAACAGAGTGTCTGAATTAAGCACCCAGTCCAGTGAGCTAAAAAACGGTGTTGGATCTAGCCCTGATCTCTTGACTGGGTGAGAGTATTCTGCTTAATTCAGAAACTCTGTCCATCACCACCCCTTGTTGTTAAATATTTTGTCCACCATAAGCGTGGAAGGGTATACTCAGATGTGAGGCCCTTGCTCATTGCACCATCAGGATTCAAGCAAGCCGGGCCCACGACGGCTGAAATGCCAGAAACCGGTCCCCGGAAGCTTATTTCCTTCCCAGTGTAAGAATTGGCTTAGTAGTTTGGTTTGCCCTGTTCCCATCATGCACTGGGACAGGAACAGACTAATTTGCATATAGCCAGGTTCTGAGCTGGGATGGTGCAGTGAGCTAAAAACGGTGTTGGATCTAGCCCTGATCTCTTGACTGGGTTAGAGTATTCTGCTTAATTCAGAAACTCTGTCCATCACCACCCCTTGTTGTTAAATATTATGTCCACCATAAGCGTGGAAGGGTATACTCAGATGTGAGTCCCTTGCTCATTGCACCATCAGGATTCAAGCAAGCCGGCCCGACGACGGCTGAAATGCCAGAAACCGGCCCCCGGAAGCTTGTTTCCTTCCCAGTGTAAGAATTGGCTTGGTAGTTTGGTTTGCCCTGTTCCCATCATGCACTGGGACAGGAACAGACTAATTTGCATATAGCCAGGTTCTGAGCTGGGATGGTGCAGTGAGCTAAAAAACGGTGGTGGATCTAGCCCTGATCTCTTGACTGGGTGAGATTATTCTGCTTAATTCAGAAACTCTGTCCATCACCACCCCTTGTTGCTAAATAAATCCGCATTGGGGCCAGCATTGCGATGCATCAAACGTTTAAATGATCTAGTGATGGGGTAGGGGAGTACACAGCAGGCCGCCTACAACCTTCCAGGCCAGCCGCGTCAGTTTGAATATCAGGTTGTAAGGGCAGTAATATCATTACAGTGTCACATTAACAAACAACGACAATGATGTAATGTAAAACGGTCATGACCACAAACGTATTGCAAGTAAATTGTGTGTATTCAAAGTGTTGGTGCAGTCCAGTCAAGTGAACATGGAGTAGCTTGACAAGGTGTCCTATGTTCTCCAATGAGCGAGGCATATTGGCGAGGGTAGTAGTCATTCATTATGGTGCCTCTGCGTGTGTGTCAGTAGCGTGCTCTAGTAAATAGGTTTGGAGGGGACCCCAATGTCTTTCGGCCGTGATGAGGGGGGCTGAAGTTCAGCATATGTTTGCAATTGTTCTTGGAAGTAGACAAGGTCTTGGAGCCAGTCCTTGAACTTCGGCGCCCGTCCTCTGCCCCATCTACAGGCAATTCTCCTCTTTGCAAGAAGGAGTGCAAGGGAAATGTATTTACGCATTTTAGCAGTGAGGGGTTGAGTGTATCCCAATAATGCTGTGAGGGGATCCATAGTAATGTGCAGGCCCGTCATAAGATCTAGAGCACCCAGAACCTCCGCCCAGAAGATCTGTATGGGGTGACAATCTCAAGCCACGTGTTTGAAGTTGGCCCCTTTGCTGCTGCAGCGATTACAATGGTCATTGTCCCGAAGTTTTAGTCGGAACATACGCGCTGGTGTGTAGTACAGGCGATGGACATGTTTGTAATGTATTATTCTACTAACTATTCTATAATGTCATGTCCCTGTAATGGTGGCCTGTTGTCCGACTTCACTTTGTCAGGAAGGCCCATCATTGTAAATATTTTTTTCAGAACTAGCTTGACTTTGGAAAATGCTGTGGACGACACCAGCTCTACCACTGGGAACTTTGTGTGAGAGTCCACTATCACTACCATGATCCGTCCATCCAGAAAGTTCCCAAAGCCAATATTGACTTTCGACTAGGACTGGTGGCTGGGTTTCTCTGTCGGAACCGGAGTCTTAATGGTACATGAGTGTTAGTTGCGAACCTTGTTATTAACCTTCGCATCCATGCCTGGGACCCACCACCTTACCTCCCAAGCGGGACTTCGTTTTCGCTGTTTCTTGGTGCGCCAGGTCAACCACACAGACCCATAGGCACTTTGGTATCACAGTCGGCTGCCCACACAGCAGCAGGCCATCTTGCCTTTCACTGAGTTCACTCCTGGCTTTCAACAGCTACTGCTGAGAAACTCGCTAGTCCGGTGTCAGGGTCCGAATCCCATCTAGGAAGCTTTGCCGTTACCTGTTGGCTAGGGCTTCTTTCACTCGTGTCAGGCTCCCGTCATTCTTGGTGGCTTCACCTATCTCTTGGAGAGTCAGGGCCTTGGGGCAGGCATCACTCATGATAATCTTTTTTTAGGTATCGCACCTGCGAACCGATCGCAAAGCGATCGTCGCTGCGAGACCCTATTGCAATCGTTTCTGCTTTCAACAAGGTACGGGAGACAAGAGATGTGAATGCACAACCTGCCGTAATCGGATCAGGTCGCGCGCGCGTTCACCATCTCCTGTCTCCCCTAGCTCGTACAGCACACAGAGACACACGCGCACGCACGCACACAGACATTCGCGCACACATCCCCTCTCTCCCCCCCAGTCATCGGGCTCTTTTTACACACGCATACACACGTGCACACACATTCCCCCTCCCCACTTACCGGGTTGTTTTCGCATGTCCCTCTCTCCCTCGGCAGCCAGCGGTCGCCAACAGGCGGGGCTCTCCACACGCAAATCTTCCGACGGGCACAGGAGCGCTCCCGTCAGCTTCCTGTATTTTTGAGGCCCCGCCCCCATCCCAACACAGATTGCCTGGCTTCCTGTTGAACACAAAGAGCCATCCGTCTGGAAAATGTGGGTTGCCAGGTTCTCATCGTTAAGAACCTGTCGAGTAAACACAGCAACTGCAGCATGAGGAACTTATTTATAGGTTTAACAATGTAAACCTATAAAAAAGTGAAAAATCTAGCACGCAGTGCTGAAATACGCTCTCTCGTATTGGCCGTCAAACCTTGGGGCTGATACCCTTTAAAGAAAATTATAGTAAACCTTGGGCTGGTACCTGTTAGGACATATACTGTAACCTACTTGCAGAACGTACACACAACACAATAAATGACGTGCTTTCGGAACGATTAGTTCCGATTGGTTACGGACTTTTAGTTCCGCATAAAGACAAAACAAAAACTTAACTTCAGACTTTTTTTTTTTAAACTTTATTGAAAATATCTTAACTGGTCTAAATCCAGAAAGAAAGACTCATGCGCACACTATTTAAAAATGCAAAATCGGCTGTACAATAATCAGGAGGGTCTCTCGCACTCTGGCGATTAGCACTTAGCAGTCACCATGGACGTGCTTTCAGAACGTGAGCTACCGCCGACCGATGCGTCGTCACTTGTGGACTGATACTATACTCGCTGGTACAAGCCAGGTAATTTATCCCATCTTTCCAGAGAGCAGCTTTGCAGGAACTTAAAAGTTATGACGGGCAGGCCCGGGAGATGGAATGTGCACAGGAGCTTGAGGGGCAGAGATGACGCGGGCATATCTTTAAAATATACATTAAATGAGAAGCAGTACATGAGTGGGGCTTAAGGGCAGGAGTGTAGAGTCTTATGGGCACTTAAAACACAATATTTTGCCAACCAATAAACATTTGTGAAGACCTCAAACACAGACGAGACTGTGTTTTTGTTTGCATGGGCATGTCAAAATCCAGGTGATATCCGACAGACTTCACAGAACCAGAATGAAAGCACTTGTACACAGCTATTTACCACACAAGACGTTTTTACGAGGGTGTAACACCCCTGTGAAGCTGAGCTCCTGTGAGTAGATCAGGATAGAAAGCAGCCTTTATCTCAGGTCCACAGTCCACGGCAAGCCACCACCAGACCCGCACGGACAGGATTTGTAAGATGCTCAGAGGACGTGCGCCCGGACTTGTGTCTAGCGTGGCTAATTTAATGGCAAATGTGCACTGGTGCCCAAAGGTGATCACTTCAGATGCACTCTATTTTCGCAGGCTGTAAATAAAGTTTACAACCAAAGAGGGAAAATAGACAGAATCGTTGCACAGTAAAATGGACGCTCCTGGCACCTTTTTGTCTGCCACAGCAGAGACAAGATGGGGACAGCGCGCCTTGAACGCACACATGTGTTTTTCTAGGCGGCTAGCGGACCACAAAACACTATAAAACAAGCATTTGTAATGCAATAGGTCTCGCAGTTGTTAGAGTTTGAGCCATTGGCATTGTAATTGGCAAAGCCTTTTATTTACGTTTTATAAACCAATACATAAATAAAAGGCATTGCCATTTACAATGGCAATGGCTCAAACTCTAACAACTGCGAGACCTATTGCATTGCAAATGCTTGTTATAGTGCAGGCTCTTGTCTGACTTTACACCAGGTAAGAGCAGGTTGTTAAATTCCTGCTGCTAACGTGCCTTATCGCCTGTTTTGTGATCTTATCGCCGATCTGGCTGGTCGTTGAGAATGTTAAGAAGTGCTGCTGTCGCTGCTTTTTGCACGGGAACGCCTTCTCTGCATCTTATTAGCGATAGTTACCAGTGTCATCTGTGGCGATGTTTTTTGCGGTGATATCAGATGTTAGCACCAGCTTGAGAATGGGACAATACATTTATTGTGACTTTGGCTGCAATAAATTGCTGCTAACTTTTCGATAAATCTTTGAGAATATGCCCCCACATATGCTGTGGAAGAATTTCTAATGTTTAGAACTGAGAAGAAGATCCATAATAAACAATTATCCAAATTGTAAATTTTCCAAAGAGCTAAACATAAATATCTGTTCACTAAAATGGTTGGGGTAGCAGGTAGGACACCACACTCAACATCACAAATAACAGCACATGATTTACGCCTTCTTCCACACTTGGCCGTTAACATCCTTTTATTTTCTGCTCAGGCACTACACTAAGGAGACAAAGTGAAAACAGCAGTCTAAAAACAGGTCTCTCAGAATCCTATTAACTTAATGTTCCAGCCGCTGCCTTCATGATTTCTGTAAACAAGGGTCGTAAGTGGAGTTTTTGGTGTACCAATGGGCAAGCCAAGGGTTGTAGATGTTATTGTTTCATAGATATACTATTAGTAGCCTTGGCCCACCAATGGCTTATTGAAACAAAAATTCAAAAAACATATACAGAGACCAGCATTAACATTTATACTGCAGGTATTTTTACAGGTAGTTCTGCAAATACCTGTCTCTGGAGGTAATGCAGAGACTTAACCTCACTGCTGCTATATAGTATTATTTTAAACCTTTTCCCGGACCTCTAGACAAGGCAATAGGCAAGACAATTAGGAAATAGATGCAGTAGTTGCAATCCTCTTTGTGTATCATAGAAGTCATAAACCTGAATATTAAAATTCACTACATACCCACTCATATAGTGGCACATTCATACAATGCCACTATTACTTAGAGGGAGAAACACTTTTTTATTTGTTTTGGTTTAATTTTTGCCAGGCAGTTCCACATGAATTGTTGATGATGATACTGAGTTAATGTAAAAATTCACACAGCGCAAATCTGTAGAGACTAGAGTCACAGGGGATTGGTATGTTTTTTTTAATCTGTTATTCTAAGCAATGAAAAATTATGGATTAAAATACTGTGATTAATTTTGAAGTATGCATGTTGTACTCTTTTAAATGTTTGCCTGAAATCACAAATTCCCATTCTATTTCACTCATACATAGCAATCGAATCCATGGGAAATTTGCATAAATCCCACCCTTACTGTAATTAGTCCACAGAGGTGATTAAAAATAATAATGAGCAAAAAATATAAACAGAATACAAACTTTTTCAATCCACTTGCAAAGCATAATCTAGCTATGTCTGCTCTGCAGGTGAACCAGAGAAGCATGTAGATTTTGCGGATTTTCTGTATGGTCGAATTTTGTGTGGTTCTCCCTGGTAACCATGGCCCACAGAGTAAGCATGAGCGGATTTTGCGGATTGGCAATCCGCGAATTTTGCGGATTTGCGGATTCGCAATCCGCAAAATCCGCGAATTCCCGCGAATTTGCGGATTTTTTTTTTTTGTGTTCGCCCGTGTTTCTGCCAGTTCGCGAGGGTTTTTACAATTTCGCAATTTGCGAACTTACCTGTCGGGTCGCAAGTTTTGCAAACTTGTTGTTTCTACGTGTCCAGCCTGTTTGGGACACTCTTCTTCATCACTGCCACTCTCTGTCACCACTGCCACTCTCTGACTACTCATGCCACCCTCTGGCCCACCCATGCCACCCTCTGTTTCATCACCACACCCTCTGGTTGTCCAGTGTACATTATTTTCGGCAAAGCAAAGCACACCTTCCCTGCCTCAAGTGACCTGAATTAATTTGGGGCTGATTAATGTGTCACAGAATATTTTTTTAGCTGGCACCTGCTTCCTTAGTGCGCCCTGATTAGTGATCTTTTGCACTTGCTAAGTGCTTTCATTGTTGCAAAATTAGTTACAACACCTGCCCTGCCCCAACTGACAATAATGAATTAGGGGCTGATTAATGGATTTTAACTTCCAGCCTGGCTCCTGCTTGTCTCCCTTAGCTGTAATTCAGGACCTTTGTGGCATATGTGTAACTATTCTGAGGTTCAGAGCAGGGTCACATAATAGTTTCAACTGGCAACTGAACTCTGGAGGGGCCCCTCAGGAAGCACTACAGGAAAGGGCTACTAATGATGTGCCTGAACTTTTGAACCTGGTAAGTAGTTACTTTCAGTTTTGCTAAGATCGTATTTCTGCAATTTTGCACTTATTCGCGGGGCGCGAACTCACGCGAACAGTGCGAGCAGTGCGAGCAAAATCCGCTGCTCGCGGATTTGCGGATTTTGCGGGAAATTCGCAAATCTCGCGGATTGCGGATTTCCCGAAAATCCGCAAAATCCGCGAGCGTAACGGATTTTCCGCCCATGCTTACCACAGAGTCCAAATCAAATCACAATGTATCTGTAATTTTCACTTCATCTCAGGATTACTGTCTGCCTTCCTTCCTGTTTTTCATCTGTGACAGGTGGAAGCAGATTACAAAGGTTTACATATTAGCAATGTAATCAACTTGCGCTTACTGCAAAATGACAAAAAAAAACATATCACCCTAGGGTTGATGACACCTTTTAGTCAAATTTCACAGAGATACCTCCATTGAGGTTTTAGGATTTCCCAGAATGACACAAGTTCTTATCTAAAAAAAGAGGTGTGTCATGCATTATGTGCTATATTTTCATTAATCTACCTTTAGACAAAAAGGGGAATCAAAAGTGAGATGATTTATATGTTATAAAATTGCTTTACAAACCTCCAGAAAGAGGATAGTTTCAGAGACTTTTTAAATAATTGATGCCAGGACAATGTTCAAATAAGATAAATAAAGTTTATTTTGTGAACAAATACTGCACAAAAGGACAAATGAATCATTTATAACAAAAACTCTTTCTAAATGGAAAATGAGTTGATTTGGAAATTATCTTTCTTCCTCTGAATTCATTATTGGAACTCAAGGCAGTTGTTACCACACCATCTGCTGTGCCAAATTTGAAAACCTGCAGAATTTAGAACAAGTAACATAAATATCTGTTTGGTTGGTATAGCATAAACACAGGTTGATTTATTCATATACGTAATTATAGAGATGAAACATGGAAAACGCAATGTAAAACCAAGATAATATGTTTTATTACATGCCTAAAACTAATTTGAAACATGCCCCCAAATAAAATGTTTTTTTTTTATTAGATCAGAGGTTTGAGTGCTTTCAGATCAACTTTTGCTTCTTTAAATCACATCAGTATCATTTATGCTAATAATTAATTGGTTGAATCAACACCCCATCAAAAAGAATTATCTTGCCAGTCATGCCGGAGTTTTGCTTACAAACATGGGAACTGGGTACACATATGAGCTTTTAACACTTTACAGAAATGAAGCCACAAATCTAAGACATGAAAAGTTGGACTATAGATATTATATGTAAGCAATAAAGAGCTTGCACACCAATCCAAATAACAAGAAAAGTGTCTGTAAACTTCCCCCAGACTTTGCGTTGGTGCTTTTAGCAGTCTGTTTAATGATATTTTTAAAATTTTCTAGTCTACATTGCTCACTGGACACTGCATGAGACACCATTCCATGCCGAGTTTGTTTGAGCTACAATCCAATCCTCAGGTATAATATATATAAAAGCCTACATTTACCTCACTACCTCTTAACATTGCTAAACCATAATATATATATATATATATCTATATGCTGTGCCCCTTTTCTTTTTCGAAGGAGAGAGAAGCTTTCGCATATATATATATATATATATATATATATATATATATATATATATATATATATACTATTAATATATATACATATATACATATGTATTTTTTTTTCAGCAAAGACCTTCCAAAGGAAGACGCCGCACACCACTTCGATTTCTCAATCCTTATTTTATTTTATCGGCCAAAACATCAAGACCATCAAAGACCCAAAGGGTAGGACTTTTGAAATTAAAGATAAAATAACTTGTGACTCACAATTCGTGGTATATCAGATGCAATGTTTTTGTGGAAAAAAGTATATAGGTTCAACAATCTGCCCGCTCAAGAAGAGAATATTAGAGCATACAAGAGCGATCCAGAACAATGATCAGAGCTATGCGACCGCCAAACATCTGAAAACCCACCCAGGAAAAACGTGGAAAGACATGAAGTACTCTGGGATTGCCATGGTGGGTGAGAATGAAAGAGGAGGAGATTGAATCAAAAACTTAAAGACGCTTGGAATCCAAGCTCATAATAAGATTTAAAACAAGAAGCCCGTGGGGTTTGAACGCGGACGAAGAGTTATATGTCCATTTATGAAACTCTGGTCTAAATTAATGAACTGTAAATCTCTTACTGAATTCAATGATAATGGAAATGAAATGAATTCATGAGAACTGTCTTAGATATAAGGGGTGAACAATACATTACACAAAAAATGAAACTTTTGCGCCGATTGTATAAAATTAAATGTGAATTAATTATTTTTCTGGCACGACACAATCGTATTTTCCCGGCACTCAGCCATAATAGGGACACTCAGTCCAGCAATGATTCAACTTGCGCGATAATTAATAACCAATTGTCGACAAAGACTAACTTGTCTTCATTAAGCGCAATTATCTAACATGACTTGCATGTACAATCATAATTCCGTTTGCGTCGAAAACTGCAAAAGTCCGGCGTTAAACCTTGCCAGAATGTGTAAAATGAATACTATTAACTACCAAGCCCACAATGCATCCTAATATGCTACGTGGTGTCATTGGTTAAATAACAACCAGTAATGATGGACAAATGTTTGCACCATGAACAGGGACACTTGCTGTCCGAAACGCGAAGGTGGGGAACCTACAGAAAATAAAATAAGGATTGAGAAATCGAAGTGGTGTGCGGCGTCTTCCTTTGGAAGGTCTTTGCTGAAAAACATTGAATGCGGGGTCGTCCCGAACCTCGCCGCCAGCACCAGCCTCAAAGTGCTCCTCTTGTATTGGGACATTTGCTGAAACAATATATATATGTATATATATATATATATATAATATATATTCCTTCATATTGCTTGTGTAGCAGCCGACGCAAAGTCCTAACCAGAGGGCGCGTCGTCACAGCAGTTATATATATAATATATATTCCTTCATATTGCTTGTGTAGCAGCCGACGCAAAGTCCTAACCAGAGGGCGCGTCGTCACAGCAGACCACCCAAACAAAGATGTTGCTAGTTCCCCAAGCCTCTTTAGTGCGACGATTGTGCAGCGAGGTAGCGAGCCCCATATAATCCACCAATCCAGTTTCCCAATATCTCTCATTCCATATGGTGAAAAAGGGAAGACGGCCCATCACTCTGGTGCGAATGTAGCATGTTTATTGACACAAATAGGCAGCAAAACAGCCCAAATAGTTCCGGAGCAATTGACTCCTTGATTATGGTCAGGTTATGATCACTATCACGTACTTTTACAACACCCATGTGATTCATAGTCACTTAACATAAATGAAGGAATCTCCTGTTGACGCTGGGTCAATGTAACATTTTCGCCCATTTCAACATAGTGATTATCCAACGTGATCAACATGTCATCATATCTTCTGTGGCATAAAATAAATCACACCCATCAACATCTTTATACACTGGTATCAGTTCAATTGTCATCTAGTCTGGACAACAGCCATGAAAGCAAGACTACAGGTTGGTCAGCAATAGCATGTTTTCTCATTAACTTCATAGGATTGCTGAAGCCGTAGGGTAACACAACCACAGCGAAACGCGTTGGCATAAGGGGATTGGAGTGTGATGAAAATAAAGAAAAGAACAGCAAGAGCCCCATTGACAATTTGTGTTGATACTTTATATTATTTCTGTAATCTAAACATTGATATGTGCTTGCGTGCTCCAAAAACTATTGTATTGAGTTTTCAATCTGTGATTGAGTTTAGGGAGGTAAGGGTGTTCTCTTCCCAAAATTTTGGATGCACCAGACTAATCTGCCTTGTAAATAGAGAAAATAAGTGAATTTTACTATATGAGCGCCCATTTGCCCCAAACACCCAAGAGATTCATAGGATTGCTGGATAACCCAGAATCCAGAAAGGAAACACATTACGATGGCTGCAGCTAGGGATATAAAAAGACAGCAAGCTGCAGAGAAACTATTTGTTCAACCCAGTGACAGGACTAATACCAATGATAACAATGGCGATGCAACGCAGGATGAGACACATACTTAAAAAATAATTATGGGATAACTTATGGAGGGCATCTAAACAAGAACAATTGAAGTAGTGGAAGGCTACCACTTTGCAGAAGTATATGGACTGTGGCAGAGTCCAGAGAGAATTAAGAATCTTTATTACACCCATCCTCAACAACCCAGATCCAGAGATGATTGAGGAGTGGGTGACAAGCAATCATGACTGCAGGAATAACAATGCTCAAAATCCTTGAAAAATATGCAACAAAGACTGTAAAAGTTTATCAGCAGAGCTCGAAAAAATGACCGATATGTTGAAAGAAAGTGTATCAAAGAAGAACTTGATAATGATATTAAAAAACGGTGTTGGATCTAGCCCTGATCTCTTGACTGGGTGAGAGTATTCTGCTTAATTCAGAAACTCTGTCCATCACCACCCCTTGTTGTTAAATATTTTGTCCACCATAAGCGTGGAAGGGTATACTCAGATGTGAGTCCCTTGCTCATTGCACCATCAGGATTCAAGCAAGCCGGGCCGACGACGGCTGAAATGCCAGAAACCGGTCCCCGGAAGCTTGTTTCCTTCCCAGTGTAAGAATTGGCTTGGTAGTTTTGTTTGCCCTGTTCCCATCATGCACTGGGACAGGAACATACTAATTGGGCATATAGCCAGGTTCTGAGCTGGGATGGTGCAGTGAGCTAAAAAACGGTGTTGGATCTAGCCCTGATCTCTTGACTGGGTGAGAGTATTCTGCTTAATTCAGAAACTCTGTCCATCACCACCCCTTGTTGTTAAATATTTTGTCCACCATAAGCGTGGAAGGGTATACTCAGATGTGAGTCCCTTGCTCATTGCACCATCAGGATTCAAGCAAGCCGGGCCGACGACGGCTGAAATGCCAGAAACCGGTCCCCGGAAGCTTGTTTCCTTCCCAGTGTAAGAATTGGCTTGGTAGTTTTGTTTGCCCTGTTCCCATCATGCACTGGGACAGGAACAGACTAATTTGCATATAGCCAGGTTCTGAGCTGGGATGGTGCAGTGAGCTAAAAAACGGTGTTGGATCTAGCCCTGATCTCTTGACTGGGTGAGAGTATTCTGCTTAATTCAGAAACTCTGTCCATCACCACCCCTTGTTGTTAAATATTATGTCCACCATAAGCGTGGAAGGGTATACTCAGATGTGAGTCCCTTGCTCATTGCACCATCAGGATTCAAGCAAGCCGGGCCGACGACGGCTGAAATGCCAGAAACCGGCCCCCGGAAGCTTGTTTCCTTCCCAGTGTAAGAATTGGCTTGGTAGTTTGGTTTGCCCTGTTCCCATCATGCACTGGGACAGGAACAGACTAATTTGCATATAGCCAGGTTCTGAGCTGGGATGGTGCAGTGAGCTAAAAACGGTGTTGGATCTAGCCCTGATCTCTTGACTGGGTGAGATTATTCTGCTTAATTCAGAAACTCTGTCCATCACCACCCCTTGTTGCTAAATACATCCGCATTGGGGCCAGCATTGCGATGCATCAAACGTTTAAATGATCTAGTGATGGGGTAGGGGAGTACACAGCAGGCCGCCTACAACCTTCCAGGCCGGCCGCATCAGTTTGAATATCAGGTTGTAAGGGCAGTAATATCATTACAGTGTCACATTAACAAACAACGACAATGATGTAATGTAAAACGGTCATGACCACAAACGTATTGCGAGTAAATTGTGTGTATTCAAAGTGTTGGTGCAGTCCAGTCTAGTGAACATGGAGTAGCTTGACAAGGTGTCCTATGTTCTCCAATGAGCGAGGCATATTGGCGAGGGTAGTAGTCATTCATTATGGTGCCTCTGCGTGTGTGTCAGTAGCGTGCTCAAGTAAATAGGTTTGGAGGGGACCCCAAATGTCTTTCGGCCGTGATGAGGGGGGCTGAAGTTCAGCATATGTTTGCAATTGTTCTTGGAAGTAGACAAGGTCTTGGAGCCAGTCCTTGAACTTCGACGCCCGTCCTCTGCCCCATCTACAGGCAATTCTCCTCTTTGCAAGAAGGAGTGCAAGGGAAATGTATTTACGCATTTTAGCAGTGAGGGGTTGAGTGTATCCCAATAATGCTGTGAGGAGATCCATAGTAATGTGCAGGCCCGTCATAAGATCTAGAGCACCCAGAACCTCCGCCCAGAAGATCTGTATGGGGTGACAATCTCAAGCCACGTGTTTGAAGTTGGCCCCTTTGCTGCTGCAGCGATTACAATGGTCATTGTCCCGAAGTTTTAGTCGGAACATACGCGCTGGTGTGTAGTACAGGCGATGGACATGTTTGTAATGTATTATTCTACTAACTATTCTATAATGTCATGTCCCTGTAATGGTGGCCTGTTGTCCGACTTCACTTTGTCAGGAAGGCCCATCATTGTAAATATTTTTTTCAGAACTAGCTTGACTTGGGAAAATGCTGTGGACGATACCAGCTCTACCACTGGGAACTTTGTGTGAGAGTCCACTATCACTACCATGATCCGTCCATCCAGAAAGTTCCCAAAGCCAATATTGACTTTCCACTAGGACTGGTGGCTGGGTTTCTCTGTCGGAACCGGAGTCTTAATGGTACATGAGTGTTAGTTGCGAACCTTGTTATTAACCTTCGCATCCATGCCTGGGACCCACCACCTTACCTCCCAAGCGGGACTTCGTTTTCGCTGTTTCTTGGTGCGCCAGGTCAACCACACAGACCCATAGGCACTTTGGTATCACAGTCGGCTGCCCACACAGCAGCAGGCCATCTTGCCTTTCACTGAGTTCACTCCTGGCTTTCAACAGCTACTGCTGAGAAACTCGCTAGTCCGGTGTCAGGGTCCGAATCCCATCTAGGAAGCTTTTGCCGTTACCTGTTGGCTAGGGCTTCTTTCGCTCGTGTCAGGTTCCCGTCATTCTTGGTGGCTTCACCTATCTCTTGGAGAGTCAGGGCCTTGGGGCAGGCATCACTCATGATAATCTTTTTTTAGGTATCGCACCTGCGAACCGATCGCAAAGCGATCGTCGCTGCGAGACCCTATTGCAATCGTTTCTGCTTTCAACAAGGTACGGGAGACAAGAGATGTGAATGCACAACCTGCCGTAATCGGATCAGGTTGCGCGTGCGTTCACCATCTCCTGTCTCCCCTAGCTTGTACAGCACACAGAGACACACGGGCACGCACGCACGCACACAGACATTCGCGCACACATCCCCTCTCTCCCCCCAGTCATCGGGCTCTTTTTACACACGCATACACACGTGCACACACATTCCCCCTCCCTACTTACCGGGTTGTTTTCGCATGTCCCTCTCTCCCTCGGCAGCCAGCGGTCGCCAACAGGCGGGGCTCTCCACACGCAAATCTTCCGACGGGCACAGGAGCGCTCCCGTCAGATTCCTGTATTTTTGAGGCCCCGCCCCCATCCCAACACAGATATCCTGGCTTCCTGTTGAACACAAAGAGCCATCCGTCTGGAAAATGTGGGTTGCCAGGTTCTCATCGTTAAGAACCTGTTGAGTAAACACAGCAACTGCAGCATGAGGAACTTATTTATAGGTTTAACAATGTAAACCTATAAAAAAGTGAAAAATCTAGCACGCAGTGCTGAAATACGCTCTCTTGTATTGGCCGTCAAACCTTGGGGCTGATACCCTTTAAGGAAAATTATAGTAAACCTTGGGCTGGTACCTGTTAGGACATATACTGTAACCTACTTGCAGAACGTACACACAACACAATAAATGACGTGCTTTCGGAACGATTAGTTCCGATTGGTTACGGACGTTTAGTTCCGCATAAAGACAAAACAAAAACTTAACTTCAGACTTTTTTTTAAAAACTTTATTGAAAATATCTTAAGTGGTCTAAATCCAGAAAGAAAGACTCATGCGCACACTATTTAAAAATGCAAAATCGGCTGTACAATAATCAGGAGGGTCTCCCGCACTCTGGCGATTAGCACTTAGCAGTCACCATGGACGTGCTTTCAGAACGTGAGCTACCGCCGACCGATGCGTCGTCACTTGTGGACTGATACTATACTCGCTGGTACAAGCCAGGTAATTTATCCCATCTTTCCAGAGAGCAGCTTTGCAGGAACTTAAAAGTTATGACGGGCAGGCCCGGGAGATGGAATGTGCACAGGATCTCGAGGGGCAGAGATGACGCGGGCATATCTTTAAAATATACATTAAATGAGAAGCAGGACATGAGTGGGGCTTAAGGGCAGGAGTGTAGAGTCTTATGGGCACTTAAAACACAATATTTTGTCAACCAATAAACATTTGTGAAGACCTCAAACACAGACGAGACTGTGTTTTTGTTTGCATGGGCATGTCAAAATCCAGGTGATATCCGACAGACTTCACAGAACCAGAATGAAAGCACTTGTACACAGCTATTTACCACACAAGACGTTTTTACGAGGGTGTAACACCCCTGTGAAGCTGAGCTCCTGTGAGTAGATCAGGATAGAAAGCAGCCTTTATCTCAGGTCCACAGTCCACGGCAAGCCACCACCAGACCCGCACGGACAGGATTTGTAAGATGCTCAGAGGACGTGCGCCCGGACTTGTGTCTAGCGTGGCTAATTTAATGGCAAATGTGCACTGGTGCCCAAAGGTGATCACTTCAGATGCACTCTATTTTCGCAGGCTGTAAATAAAGTTTACAACCAAAGAGGGAAAATAGACAGAATCGTTGCACAGTAAAATGGATGCTCCTGGCACCTTTTTGTCTGCCACAGCAGAGACAAGATGGGGACAGCGCGCCTTGAACGCACACATGTGTTTTTCTAGGCGGCTAGCGGACCACAAAACACTATAAAACAAGCATTTGCAATGCAATAGGTCTCGCAGTTGTTAGAGTTTGAGCCATTGGCATTGTAATTGGCAAAGCCTTTTATTTACGTTTTATAAACCAATACATAAATAAAAGGCATTGCCATTTACAATGGCAATGGCTCAAACTCTAACAACTGCGAGACCTATTGCATTGCAAATGCTTGTTATAGTGCAGGCTCTTGTCTGACTTTACACCAGGTAAGAGCAGGTTGTTAAATTCCTGCTGCTAACGTGCCTTATCGCCTGTTTTGTGATCTTATCGCCGATCTGGCTGGTCGTTGAGAATGTTAAGAAGTGCTGCTGTCGCTGCTTTTTGCACGGGAACGCCTTCTCTGCATCTTATTAGCGATAGTTACCAGTGTCATCTGTGGCGATGTTTTTTGCGGTGATATCAGATGTTAGCACCAGCTTGAGAATGGGACAATACATTTATTGTGACTTTGGCTGCAATAAATTGCTGCTAGCTTGTCGATAAATCTTTGAGAATATGCCCCCACATATGCTGTGGAAGAATTTCTAATGTTTAGAACTGAGAAGAAGATCCATAATAAACAATTATCCAAATTGTAAATTTTCCAAAGAGCTAAACATAGATATCTGTTCACTAAAATGGTTGGGGTAGCAGGTAGGACACCACACTCAACATCACAAATAACAGCACATGATTTACGCCTTCTTCCACACTTGGCCGTTAACATCCTTTTATTTTCTGCTCAGGCACTACACTAAGGAGACAAAGTGAAAACAGCAGGCTAAAAACAGGTCTCTCAGAATCCTATTAACTTAATGTTCCAGCCGCTGCCTTCATGATTTCTGTAAACAAGGGTCGTAAGTGGAGTTTTTGGTGTACCAATGGGCAAGCCAAGGGTTGTAGATGTTATTGTTTCATAGATATACTATTAGTAGCCTTGGCCCACCAATGGCTTATTGAAACAAAAATTCAAAAAACATATACAGAGACCAGCATTAACATTTATACTGCAGGTATTTTTACAGGTAGTTCTGCAAATACCTGTCTCTGGAGGTAATGCAGAGACTTAACCTCACTGCTGCTATATAGTATTATTTTAAACCTTTTCCCGGACCTCTAGACAAGGCAATAGGCAAGACAATTAGGAAATAGATGCAGTAGTTGCAATCCTCTTTGTGTATCATAGAAGTCATAAACCTGAATATTAAAATTCACTACATACCCACTCATATAGTGGCACATTCATACAATGCCACTATTACTTAGAGGGAGAAACACTTTTTTATTTGTTTTGGTTTAATTTTTGCCAGGCAGTTCCACATGAATTGTTGATGATGATACTGAGTTAATGTAAAAATTCACACAGCGCAAATCTGTAGAGACTAGAGTCACAGGGGATTGGTATGTTTTTGTTAATCTGTTATTCTAAGCAATGAAAAATTATGGATTAAAATACTGTGATTAATTTTGAAGTATGCATGTTGTACTCTTTTAAATGTTTGCCTGAAATCACAAATTCCCATTCTATTTCACTCATACATAGCAATCGAATCCATGGGAAATTTGCATAAATCCCACCCTTACTGTAATTAGTCCACAGAGGTGATTAAAAATAATAATGAGCAAAACATATAAACAGAATACAAACTTTTTCAATCCACTTGCAAAGCATAATCAAGCTGTGTCTGCTCTGCAGGTGAACCAGAGAAGCATGTAGATTTTGCGGATTTTCTGTATGGTCGAATTTTGTGTGGTTCTCCCTGGTAACCATGGCCCACAGAGTCCAAATCAAATCACAATGTATCTGTAATTTTCACTTCATCTCAGGATTACTGTCTGCCTTCCTTCCTGTTTTTCATCTGTGACAGGTGGAAGCAGATTACAAAGGTTTACATATTAGCAATGTAATCAACTTGCGCTTACTGCAAAATGACAAAAAAAAACATATCACCCTAGGGTTGATGACACCTTTTAGTCAAATTTCACAGAGATACCTCCATTGAGGTTTTAGGATTTCCCAGAATGACACAAGTTCTTATCTAAAAAAAGAGGTGTGTCATGCATTATGTGCTATATTTTCATTAATCTACCTTTAGACAAAAAGGGGAATCAAAAGTGAGATGATTTATATGTTATAAAATTGCTTTACAAACCTCCAGAAAGAGGATAGTTTCAGAGACTTTTTAAATAATTGATGCCAGGACAATGTTCAAATAAGATAAATAAAGTTTATTTTGTGAACAAATACTGCTCAAAAGGACAAATGAATCATTTATAACAAAAACTCTTTCTAAATGGAAAATGAGTTGATTTGGAAATTATCTTTCTTCCTCTGAATTCATTATTGGAACTCAAGGCAGTTGTTACCACACCATCTGCTGTGCCAAATTTGAAAACCTGCAGAATTTAGAACAAGTAACATAAATATCTGTTTGGTTGGTATAGCATAAACACAGGTTGATTTATTCATATACGTAATTATTGAGATGAAACATGGAAAACGCAATGTAAAACCAAGATAATATGTTTTATTACATGCCTAAAACTAATTTGAAACATGCCCCCAAATAAAATGTTTTTTTTTTTATTAGATCAGAGGTTTGAGTGCTTTCAGATCAACTTTTGCTTCTTTAAATCACATCAGTATCATTTATGCTAATAATTAATTGGTTGAATCAACACCCCATCAAAAAGAATTATCTTGCCAGTCATGCCGGAGTTTTGCTTACAAACATGGAAACTGGGTACACATATGAGCTTTTAACACTTTACAGAAATGAAGCCACAAATCTAAGACATGAAAAGTTGAACTATAGATATTATATGTAAGCAATGAAGAGCTTGCACACCAATCCAAATAACAAGAAAAGTGTCTGTAAACTTCCCCCAGACTTTGCGTTGGTGCTTTTAGCAGTCTGTTTAATGATATTTTTAAAATTTTCTAGTCTACATTGCTCACTGGACACTGCATGAGACACCATTCCATGCCGAGTTTGTTTGAGCTACAATCCAATCCTGAGGTATAATATATATAAAAGCCTACATTTACCTCACTACCTCTTAACATTGCTAAACCATAATATATATATATATCTATATGCTGTGCCCCTTTTCTTTTTCGAAGGAGAGAGAAGCTTTCGCATATATATATATATATATATATATATATATATATATATATATATATATACATACATACTATTAATATATATACATATATACATATGTATTTTTTTTTTTCCAGCAAAGACCTTCCAAAGGAAGACGCCGCACACCACTTCGATTTCTCAATCCTTATTTTATTTTATCGGCCAAAACATCAAGACCATCAAAGACCCAAAGGGTAGGACTTTTGAAATTAAAGATAAAATAACTTGTGACTCACAATTCGTGGTATATCAGATGCAATGTTTTTGTGGAAAAAAGTATATAGGTTCAACAATCTGCCCGCTCAAGAAGAGAATATTAGAGCATACAAGAGCGATCCAGAACAATGATCAGAGCTATGCAACCGCCAAACATCTGAAAACCCACCCAGGAAAAACGTGGAAAGACATGAAGTACTCTGGGATTGCCATGGTGGGTGAGAATGAAAGAGGGGGAGATTGAATCAAAAACGTAAAGACGCTTGGAATCCAAGCTCATAATAAGATTTAAAACAAGAAGCCCGTAGGGTTTGAACGCGGACGAAGAGTTATATGTCCATTTATGAAACTCTGGTCTAAATTAATGAACTGTAAATCTCTTACTGAATTCAATGATAATGGAAATGAAATGAATTCATGAGAACTGTCTTAGATATAAGGGGTGAACAATACATTACACAAAAAATGAAACTTTTGCGCCGATTGTATAAAATTAAATGTGAATTAATTATTTTTCTGGCACGACACAATCGTATTTTCCCGGCACTCAGCCATAATAGGGACACTCAGTCCAGCAATGCTTCAACTTGCGTGATAATTAATAACCAATTGTCGACAAAGACTAACTTGTCTTCATTAAGCGCAATTATCTAACATGACTTGCATGTACAATCATAATTCCGTTTGCGTCGAAAACTGCAAAAGTCCGGCGTTAAACCTTGCCAGAATGTGTAAAATGAATACTATTAACTACCAAGCCCACAATGCATCCTAATATGCTACGTGGTGTCATTGGTTAAATAACAAACAGTAATGATGGACAAATGTTTGCACCATGAACAGGGACACTTGCTGTCCGAAATGCGAAGGTGGGGAACCTACAGAAAATAAAATAAGGATTGAGAAATCGAAGTGGTGTGCGGCGTCTTCCTTTGGAAGGTCTTTGCTAAAAAACATTGAATGCGGGGTCGTCCCGAACCTCGCCGCCAGCACCAGCCTCAAAGTGCTCCTCTTGTATTGGGACATTTGCTGAAACAATATATATATGTATATATATATATATATATACATATATATATATATATATATATATATATATATATATATATATATATATATATATATATATAATATATATTCCTTCATATTGCTTGTGTAGCAGCCGACTCAAAGTCCTAACCAGAGGGCGCGTCGTCACAGCAGTTATATATATAATATATATTCCTTCATATTGCTTGTGTAGCAGCCGACGCAAAGTCCTAACCAGAGGGCGCGTCGTCACAGCAGACCACCCAAACAAAGATGTTGCTAGTTCCCCAAGCCTCTTTAGTGCGACGATTGTGCAGCGAGGTAGCGAGCCCCATATAATCCACCAATCCAGTTTCCCAATATCTCTCATTCCATATGGTGAAAAAGGGAAGACGGCCCATCACTCTGGTGCGAATGTAGCATGTTTATTGACACAAATAGGCAGCAAAACAGCCCAAATAGTTCCGGAGCAATTGACTCCTTGATTATGGTCAGGTTATGATCACTATCACATACTTTTGCAACACCCATGTGATTCATAGTCACTTAACATAAATGAAGGAATCTCCTGTTGACGCTGGGTCAATGTAACATTTTCGCCCATTTTAACATAGTGATTATCCAACGTGATCAACATGTCATCATATCCTCTGTGGCATAAAATAAATCACACCCATCAACATCTTTATACACTGGTATCAGTTCAATTGTCATCTAGTCTGGACAACAGCCATGAAAGCAAGACTACAGGTTGGTCAGCAATAGCATGTTTTCTCATTAACTTCATAGGATTGCTGAAGCCGTAGGGTAACCCAACCACGGCGAAACGCGTTGGCACAAGGGGATTGGAGTGTGATGAAAATAAAGAAAAGAACAGCAAGAGCCCCATTGACAATTTGTGTTGATACTTTATATTATTTCTGTAATCTAAACATTGATATGTGCTTGCGTGCTCCAAAAACTATTGTATTGAGTTTTCAATCTGTGATTGAGTTTAAGGAGGTAAGGGTGTTCTCTTCCCAAAATTTTGGATGCACCAGACTAATCTGCCTTGTAAATAGAGAAAATAAGTGAATTTTACTATATGAGCGCCCATTTGCCCCAAACACCCAAGAGATTCATAGGATTGCTGGATAACCCAGAATCCAGAAAGGAAACACATTACGATGGCTGCAGCTAGGGATATAAAAAGACAGCAAGCTGCAGAGAAACTATTTGTTCAACCCAGTGACAGGACTAATACCAATGATAACAATGGCGATGCAACGCAGGATGAGACACATACTTAAAAAATAATTATGGGATAACTTATGGAGGGCATCTAAACAAGAACAATTGAAGTAGTGGAAGGCTACCACTTTGCAGAAGTATATGGACTGTGGCAGAGTCCAGAGAGAATTAAGAATCTTTATTACACCCATCCTCAACAACCCAGATCCAGAGATGATTGAGGAGTGGGTGACAAGCAATCATGACTGCAGGAATAACAATGCTCAAAATCCTTGAAAAATATGCAACAAAGACTGTGAAAGTTTATCAGCAGAGCTCGAAAAAATGACCGATATGTTGAAAGAAAGTGTATCAAAGAAGAATTTGATAATGATATTAATAATTGAAGAAGAAGAAGAAGAATGGAGAAAGTCGAATAAGAGATCAATGCTAAAAAACAACGCACATTCCATTGAGACAAAGTGAACTATGAAAGAGGCCAAATCCTCACAACCGGTAGAAAATTTGATCACCTAAGAAACAATATACAGGAAAAGATGCAAGGGGAGCAGCCTCTGGTAGAATCAAAAAGACAGTCAATGATCAGGAATAGTGGCCATCCAGAACAAACTGAAAGTGAGAGTGATACATCAGTTCAGTAGGAAGCGGCAGGAGTAAAATCAAACATTTTAAAGGTGTTCAACCATACGGCATATGGAAGCCTGATAGCACAAGCGGGCAAAGGTGCACAGGGGGTACAGAGGTCACGGACACAAATGGAAAGGGGCGACCAATCGGTCCCCCCGAACGTATGGTGGAGTACCACGATCCCCCCGGGAAGCCATCTTGGGCGGGAGGCGAGTCTCGGCTGGTATGCCCGAAGCGGCGTAGCCGGGGCGCGCCTTTTTCCCGCCCTAGAGTGGGCTGGCCTAGACACCGACGCGGCCGGCCACGCCCTCGGAGGCAGGCGGGGGCGGGTTCACGCCCACCCTGAAGACGGATAAAAGGAGCGGAAGCCAAGAAAGCATCCTCTTGTTCCTGTGCTCTGAAGCTGCACCTCCCCGCTGCACGTGAGCTCGAGACGGAACGAAGAGCAATTTTGAGCGTTGTAATCTCTCTTTTTGTCTTACAGATATCCCGTCTAAGAATGCCCAAGAAGGTCGGAAAGCGGGTCGGTACCGAGGAGATGCTCCGCATACTCATGAAGGAGATAGCCGATCTGAAGAGAAAGGTTGAGGCTAAGGACGGGGAGGGAGGACTGAAACGGCCTTTACAGGGAACAATTCCCAGTGGAAAAAGCAAGAGGCCCAGAAGGGGAGCACTTGGGGGGGGAGACCCCGGTTCCCGAAGCTCTACGAGAGGAGCCAACCCCGGCGCCGAAGGAGGGGAATCCAATCCCTGTGGTGGTCACCCCTGCGAACAGGGAGGATATGCCCCCCGAGTTAGCGGCACACTTGGCAGCGTGGTTGGGAAACGATAGCGAGGGCGCCACGGCTGACGACGCCCGGGCAGTGATGAGGCAATTGCGGGAATCTAGGGAGGCTGCGAAGACGCCATCTTCTGTTCCCCCACAGGTCCCGGCGGTTGGAAGTACAGCAGGCCCAAGTTCGGCGACAAGCGTGGGGTCTACTTCAGGTAAGCGGCCATTGCCGATTGCGGGGGGGGAGTCTGCACCTTCTCGAAAGGAGAAGATTGCACAGCACGTCCCACTAGAAATCAAGGAATTGATTTGGGCGGATAAATATGTAAACATGTTTTCATTGCTTACCTACCATTACGAGATCGAGCATGTGAAGAGTCAAAAGGAGCTCATGCATCCGAGTGTTTGGCGCGCAAAAATGGCCGCCTTTAAGGTCGACGAGACCATTGGGACTTGGGGCAGAGCGTGGGGAATTTTTACTTCCATCATGGGGGAGCGCAGGCCTGAGTTGTTGACCGAGTTACCCATTTATCAGTCACGTATTATGGAGTATTCTGTGGCATATGGGGGCAATCAGTGGTTCTGCTATGATAATCTGTTTAGAAAAGCTAAAGAACACAACCCGTTGTTGTCTTGGGATTGTTACGACTCTGTGTCTTGGCAAAAAATGGAGAGTACAGGGATGTTGAAGGTGCCATTAGTAGGGAGTAACGGGGGGGAATCCTCCCGCCAAAACTCTGGGACGCCCTTTCGGACGGGTGCAGGTAACGAGTTCCACTCGAAGCCGAGTGGCAACACAGGTAAAAGGGGGATCTGTTGGAATTTTAACAGGGGCAAATGTACCAGGCCCCAGGGGTCATGCAAATTCAGACATGAGTGTGGGGGGTGCGGGCAGCCATCCCATCCTGAGTCCATGTGCAGAGCCAAAACGGGTGATAACGGTGGTAAGGGAGGCGCCAAACAGGTCTAATATAGTCCGAGGGGCGCCTTTACCGACCCCGATTGATACCATGGCAATGATTCCTTGGCTCAGCGAATACCCAGATCATGCTTCCGCTGGGGTGTTACGGAACAGGTTTTCATATGGTTTCCGCATCCCAGCGGGGGATTTTCAGGGGGTACCGGACTGTAAGAATCAAATGTCGGTCTTACAGCACACGGCGGTGGTGCAGGTAAAGATTGGGAAAGAGGTGACTCGAGGTCGTGTTGCCGGTCCATTCGATTTGCCACCAGTTGCTAATTTTGTGTGTTCTCCTCTAGGGGTGGTCCCCAAGAAGGACCCGGGTGAGTTTCGGCTGATACATAATTTGTCAGCCCCACGTGGTCTTTCCGTGAATGACGCGATAGACCCGGAAGTATGTTCGGTGCGGTACGCATCTTTCGATGAGGCCGTTGCCATGTTGAATCGCCTGGGGCCCGGGACGCTGATGGCCAAATCGGACATTGAGTCAGCGTTCCGGTTGCTCCCGGTACACCCAGACGATCAGCGTCTCCTTGGTTTTCAGTTTCAGGGTCGCTATTACATGGATAGATGTATGCCAATGGGATGCTCGATTTCATGTGCCTATTTCGAGAAATTCAGTTGTTTTCTGCAGTGGGTATTCACGAGGAAGACAGGTTTTCAACATGTTATGCACTATCTCGATGACTTTCTGTTTCTGGGGGCAGCCGGGGATTCTGAGTGTGGACAGGCCTTACATGAATTTTGTGTCCTAATGAATCAATTCGGTGTGCCATTGGCGCCAGGTAAGACGGTGGGTCCCTCGACCTTGATCGAGTTTCTGGGGATCGAGCTCGACTCGGTGGAAGGTTGTTTTCGATTACCTAAGGAAAAAGTGTTAAAATTCAGGTTATCCCTTGAGACATGTATTCGTGCAACGAAAGTGAACCTGCATTAATTGCAACAGGTGGTGGGTCAGTTGAATTTTGCCCTAAGAGTAATGCCGATGGCGCGCCCCTTTTCCCGCTCAATTGCACAGTCCATGGTCGGCTTGAAGGAAGGACATCATCGTACGAGACTCTCGGCAGAGGTTCGCCAGGACATGCGCATTGGGATTGCATTCCTGGCGGATTTCAATGGTCGAATTGTCTGGAATAAACCAGCAGTGTCTTCCGAGGAGTTGGGGCTATGAACAGACTCGGCGGGGAGTATGGGTTTTGGCGCCATATTGGGTACACAATGGTCGGCTCAAAAATGGCCGTCATGGTGGCATGAGTGCGGGTTGACGAGTAACATTGCTTTTCTCGAACTGTTCCCTATTCTGGTGGCTTTGAAAACATGGCCAGAAGGGTTTAGGGATCACTCTGTGGTGTTCTGGTCTGATAACATGACCGTGGTTGAGTGTATCAATAGTCAGGCAGCACGTTGCAAATTGATTCTGAGACTGCTCAAGGAAATTGTGTTGTTGTGCATGCAACTGAATGTACTGTTTAGGGCGCGACACGTGCCGGGGGTGATGAACCAAGCGGCTGATGCGCTCTCTCGTTTCCGTATGCAGGCCTTCTGGGGTTTTCTGCCCACAGCGGACCCGGTGGCGGCACCCTTTCCCGAAGCTCTCTGGTCTCTCGGTGCCCCGAACTACAAGACCTCGTGGGAGAGAGTTTAGCACCCAGGACGAGGAAGGCATATGAAGGGGCGTTCCGTTCCTATTGGGCCTTTTTGGGTACTGCCGGGAGGGAGCTTTGGGGTCTGGAAGAGTGTGTAGTGAGATTCCTGCTCTCTTTACGTCACGCAGGCAAGTCAGTAGCTACGGCCCAGAGGCATCGGGCCGCCATTTCCTTCATGGCAAGGGCTCATGGGATCCAGGACCCGACAGCGTCTTTCGTTGTGCAGAAAGCGCTACGTGGGTGGCAACGCCTTGAGGGTCGCAGAGTAGACGATAGGCACCCGATAGGTCTGGATAGGTTGGCCCTGTTATTATCCGTGCTACCGGTAACATGTTCATCCCAGTACGAAGCAGTGTTGTTCCGAGCCGCATTTGCATTAGCATTCCATGGGGCTATGCGGGTAAGCGAATTAGTGGCAAAGAACAAGCAGGATACGATGGGGGGACTGTGCCGGGAACACATTCAGGTCAGGGAGGAGACAATGACGGTCTCGTTTGTCAGGTCCAAATCCGATCAGGATGCAATCGGGGACTGCGTAATCATACAGAGGATTCCCGGGTCTGCCATGTGCCCTGTTGGGTGCGTAGAGGAATTTTTAGCGCAGAGGGTGGCAGCATGGGGGGGGACCTTGTTAAGACACGCTGACGCCACCCCACTGACGAGGTTTCAGTTTCAGCGGGTGCTTGCGATGTCGATTTCTGCCGCGGGCTTGAACCCCGGCGACTTTGGGACCCATTCCTTTCGGATAGGGGCTGCTACGGAAGCTACAGCCAGGGGTCTGAATGTTGAACAAATAAAACGTGTGGGGCGTTGGTCCTCGAACTGTTATAAGAGGTATGTGCGGTTGCACATGTTGTGAAGCTGTAATGATGTACTCACGCTTCTTGTTTTTGTTTGGTTTTCAGTTGCGCAAGCCTACGAGGCGGGGCGGACTGTCCAGTCGACCCGACACCGGGGGGCCAGCGGTCAGACATTACCGGCTGTGAAAAAGGAGGTGTGGGTCGTGGGCCACTCATACGTGAGGCGTGCCGCGGACGTATTCAAAGCAGGTGACATGATTCACGTGGCTGGGGAATACGGGTACAGTGTGTCCTTCTACGGAAAGGGCGGGCTCTGTATTGACCAGTTTCGATCATTTTTCGAGGGTTTGTTAGGGCGGACGAGGTCACCGCCGTCTGTAGTCATAGTACATCTTGGGGGCAATGATTTGGTGACCACTGGTAGATGACTTCTTCTTGAGGCGATGCTTTCCACGGTAAGTTGGTTGGCGAGAAGAGTTCCAGGGTGCACAATTGCATGGTCCCATATGATCCCACGGAAAGTGTGGCGGGGGGCTATTTCTGTTTCTGCTCTGAATCATTCAGTAAGGAAAATGAATAATAAAGTGAGTAGACTGTTCCGTTCAAGTACACTGCATTCTATTTCGCATGGTTGTATTAA